>NC_084888.1:5627500-8173803 GCF_958979055.1 Alnus glutinosa
TTAAAATAATAAGGGTATTATAGGAATATAATAAAAAAATAGCATTTTTGGCACACTTTGGAAGTTTGATGGGTCACATTAGCACACTTGAAAATTCAGGAAACTATTTTAAAATCGGCTGTTAATTTAGGGAGCTTTTCTATATTTTTCTCAAATACAAATGTGTGAAAACAAGAAATGACGGAATCCTTGCACAATACAAAAATGACATGATTAGCTCACGTAAAGAAATACATTCGAATGGTGGACTATTTAGACAATTCTCAAGGATTTCTATTTTTTTTTTTTTTTTTTTTTTATTTTTAAATTCAACTTCATTCACAAGAGCAAGGTTACAAGATTAAATCAGTGGGGTGGGCTCTCTAACAATGAACTCAAAACGGATATAGTTGTGCCAAATTAGTAACCAAGCAGGGAATGAGTTTTTTTTAATCCCAAAGGAACCAAAAATTTTATGGCCTTGTCAACCTTGGACAAAGCCAAGTTATCCGCACTAAGCGGACTAAGAACCAAATTGGTGTTGATCAGGGGCATGGCCTTGGGTAGAGTCTTCAACCTTGTCAAGAGTAACAACCCCTTTATAGGGGATGATATCTAGGCACCGATCTGGAACGGGGAAGAACAACCCCCTTTTAGGGGTTGAAGTAACATTGGTACAACCATAAACATAACAAAAACTCTAGAGAAATGGTTTCTCACAGAGACCAAAACCCAACCGTAGAGAACATAAAAACATAAAAAAAATATATTAAAAAAGAGAAAAAAACCCAAAATACACATTTGATGACGATCAGACTACAGCTGGAGATCGACGAAGATGGAGGAAGGTGGTAGAGAGCAGCATACGCTTCATCAAGCTGACCCTGTGTCGGCATGTGAGATGCACGCTCTGGCACGTGTAGTACAAGTAGCGACACGTGTTGATCGGATGGTGAAGCGGCTGCCGGTGGATCGAAACTGGATGACGATGGAACCTGGTGGAGTAGAGCGTATGATAGAGAGGCCTCATGAAGTTAATAGATCTGATTTGCAAAAAGTCAAGTCTAAGAACTTACCGGGAGAACCATTGCTGAGAACGGTAGGAGGAGAAGGGGACCGGTCCAACTATAGGAAAGTCGCTGACGGTGATGCAACGAGTGGATAAAAGGGAGGTAAAGCTAGAAAGACCTCTGGCCGGATAATGGCCTCAGAAGAAGCGTGAGTATAGTAAAAAGGGGCAGATAGAGGAAAAAATGAGAAGAAAAAGGGTAAGGAGGGAAGCTTGAACTCTCATGGTAGGTGAACCAGGAAGCTAACAGAGGGTTCGAGAGAGTTCTCTTGAGGCTTTTTCCAACAGGAGGGCTTTTAAGGATTTCTATTTGGCATAAATGAAAATATTCTTGTTGTATTGGAGTGAAGCCGCTTGTATCCATTATCATAATTTCCATATCAAGCTTCATTTGTCTTATCTCAAGCTTCTCTTGCCAATCTTCCTTTGCTGAATTAAGACCAGGTCTCTGAACTTTGACCAATACTTTCTTTCCATTAAACAGGATTAGCCCAATGAACCTAAATACATGACTCAAATTTTAAACAAGCAAAAATAAAAGAAATAAGTAATATTTGGAGAAGCAATCTAAAGAAGTGTGAATGGTCATGTCGTGAGTTACATACCCATTCACAAGCAACATGATCCTCTCCAGTTCATTTTCAACCGGAGAGGAGCTAGTCAATTATAACCAGGGGTATTAGAAAAATATCCCTACTTATAACTGACTGACTCATCTCCAGTTCATCTCAGCTGGAGAGGATCTTGGTCCCATTCACAACCGGGCATCACAGCAATGATAAGTTTTCTAATATACATCACAACCAGTCTCACGCACATCACAACCACTGACATGAAATTAATCAAGATTACAAAAGAAAACATCACAAAACAGATGTAGGGCAAACCAAAATAAAAAGGAAAGAAAAGAAAATTAAAGCCAAACATAGACTTGTTGAGCACGGGAAAGCCAAAAATTAGGCTTACCTCTACATTACAAAAATTCAAACATTTTGAGTCGTTTTTTAGCATAAAAATGACTCAAATTGTTTTGAAAACAACTTAACATATAGCGTTTGAACTCTAGGTTAGAGTTATTTTACTATTCAAACGACTTTGTTTTTACCAAAACTCAAAACGTTTGAAGTCGTTTTACTATAAAACGACTCCAAAAGTGTAGAATCATTTTATCCCTAAAACGACTCTAATAGTTAAGAGTTGTTTTATATGAAAAACGACGCCAAATAAAAAAATTTTAAAAAACAATTCATTAATATTTTTTTTTCCTGGTAATATCTGATATAGCAAGAATATTGTTTACATATTCATACCCTCATAAACAATCACATACACTCATATCTGAACTCTATATACTCATAAACGATCACTATGGCTTGATGTACACCAAGTCATAAGCAAAACAATAACAAATTAGATGATGTATCAACATAATGTCACTCAACCCCAAACATATATAATACAAACCCCAAAATGTTCAAAGTAATTCTAAACATAATACATAGGTTACCTACAATCACAAATCGATTAAGTCCAATCGATAAAACCATATAACCAGTGTTTACATCATTTACAAACTTCGATATTCTACCTACATTCAAAAGAAAACTAATACTATATGTCACAACTGCCAATATAACTTCATATCCTACGTACATAGTCACTCATGCGGATCATTGTTGTCCTGGGACAAGGGCGCGACACCTATATCAGTGATTTAAATGAAATGTGTTACGCAACCATATACATATGGGAAACTAGTAATGATATACGTAACATTTTCAACCGTATAATGAACAAAATCACACTTTGTTAATTAGTTAATCATGTTGGGAGCTAACTTGATTGACTGGTTTTTGAAGATCTCACACTCACGACACCGGGTGACTCAGTGTCTTGCGCAACCAAAGTGTTGCTCGCTGCCGCATTGGAGGCAACACTTTTGATAATCCTCTTCAAATCCGCTATCTTTTGATCCTGTGCTGTCATCCGTTCATTCATGATTCTCTCCTCTTCCTCCCATTACGCCTCCATTGAACTCAATATCTCTTACGAAAACAAACAATATAAATTTACCAAAGTTAGTCATGAATGTTAGAAATTGAATAAATATATATATTCTTGTGAATAAAAGCAACATACAAGCTCTTTCGCAACTCTGGCATAGCTCTTTGAATCAAATGTGTGAATGATCTTGTGACTTGTTTAGCATAGTCTGTTCTTTTTAGCCCTTGCCTACACAATTTTTGTTATAAACAAATACGATATCATGCATTGTTGAAAGTTAAAAGACATATGATATGTTGTACGTGGCATTTCTTGATATAATTACCTGATCTTCCGCCGTCAACCATGTGTTGATGCTTGTCTCTAGGATATTTTATAAGTATGCTATTGTGATATACACGTAAGGACTATAAACCCTAAACCCCCAAGCTCAAACCACAAACCCTAGCTAAACCCAAACCCTAAACCACAAATTACTATTAAACTATAAACCTTAAACCCTAAAACCAAATCTCAAGCCCTAAAACTACAAACCCCAAAACACCACACACCAAACCCCAAACCCCAAACCCCAAATCACAAGCCACAAACACCAAAACCCCAAACCCTATACCCTAAACCATAAATCCTAATCCCTAAAACCAAACCAGAAACCCTAAACCCCAAACTCCAAAGCCTAAACCCTGAAACCAAACCACAAACCCTAAACTCCAAACCCCAAACCCTATATCGTAAAACTCAATATAATTAGAATGCAACGTATATATCAACTTTCATTCTCAATTATAAGTTGAAACGCTAAGGTTTTAAACAATGCATGAAAGATTTTTTTTCCTCTTGATTATTTTCCCTTAACATCTAGATAGTTCTCATCTATATTACACATACATACAAATATGCATGCATATAAAATGCAAATCCAACACAAGTAGTATTTTTAGTTAATTAACATGTGAAATTTATACAACATGCATGCTTGCATTTTACTATATGGCTAGTCATCATGCACAACAATATATAATTCAAAAATATAGATATTTTTTTTTGATAAGTAAGAGAAATCTCATTAAAAAGCGCAAAGCGCAATCAAGTACACATGAAGTATACTAGAAAGGCATCTAAGAGCAAGAAGAAAACAAAACAAGAAAATCATTAAAACTAAACACTAAAGGTGCGAGGAACGCAGACGACCAAGAGTACAAAAAATGAAAGAAAAAGAAAATAAGTTCCTCAATGGTTCTTTCTTTGTCCTCGAACTGTCTATCATTGCGTTCCCTCCACAAGCACCACAAAAGGCAACAAGGGACCATCTTCCACACGACAACACTTCGAGAGTGACCACCCATCTACCAGCAAGCGAATAAATCTACCACCCGAAGAGGCATAACCCAAGACAGACTGAAGCGGCTAAAGATGGCGTTCCATAGAACGCACGCAACCTTGCAATGGAGAAGAAGGTGATCCACAAACTCCCCATTCAATCTATCAATCACAATGACACGCTTCTTTCTGAGATTGTCCAAGGTGAGGATCTTCCCTTGCGCTACCGTCCAAGCGAAGAAAGCCACTTTCAAAGGAACCTTGGTCCGTCATATACTTTTCCAGGGAAAATGAATATCCTCTTTGCAAGAAAGAACCTTATAGAAAGATCTAACATCAAATTTCCCTTTGTGAAAAGGAGACCACCAGACCTGATCTTCCCCATCACCATCCACTTTAGTTGAGTACAGCAAAGAGAAAAAGGAGGTCAAAACATCCACCTCCCAGTCGTGGGCCGCTCGAAAGAAGCTAACATCCCACTGATAGGACTCGCTCCCCACAACCAAATGGTCTGCAACAAGTGCATCCTTGTCATGCGCTATGTCATACAAAACTGGGAAAGCTACCTTAAGGGGCACCTCGCCACACCACACATTGTCCCAAAAACGAATCCTAGATCCATTTCCTAAAATGAGTCTTGTATGGCTACAAAAGCAAACTCTACCCCTTCCTAATATTCTTCCAAAGCCCCACTCCGTGAGACCCATGGGGGTCTAAAGAACACCAACCGGCCCTAGTAGAACCATACTTTGCATCCCTCCGTTCAGTTTAAATTTCTTACCTAGATGGAAGTATTGTGGTGGCAGGAATGTGGAGGAGTGGTGGTGGCGGGAGCAACACCAACAGGGGAAGAGGCTGATCGGAGGGAGGGAGGGAGGGAGAGAAGGCTGGCCCAAGGAAGAAGAACCTTGTCTTAGAACTGTGGGAACCCAAAGGTCCAACTGGCCCTAAGAGAGGCCTAAGTTTGTTCCACAAGAAACCACTGAATCCATCTTATCAATCCCCTGCACCTTTTTTCTCCAAATTTGGGTTACACATGATGTTTTCCAGCTCACGTGTCTCACACCCTGCCCATCCACAATGATTCGTAGTTTGCTACCCAAGAAAGGCCGACAGTTGTCCTTGAGGGACTTGAGGATCTTCCAAGCGGGATATAGGACTGCTCCAGCCTTTTTGCTACCTCCCCCTTTGTCTCCCTCTTTTGTCTCTATGCCAATGCTGGTTCCAGCAGATGTGTGACGTGGGTGAGAAGGAAAATTTGAACGGAAAGCCACGTCCTTCTTGAGCGTAACGGAATGTGTACGTTGTTTTGTCCTCACGTATGGTTTTGGTTTTGTCCTGATGTTCTGGCCATCTGCCATTGACACTGCCTTCAAGCTGGACATCTCACCAGAACCAATACCTCCACCACGAGTTGTAGGAATGAAAGGAGTTTTAGCACACCAGATAGACTAAGTGAAGGGCATGCCAATGCAGGGATCACCATGAGAAGTCGGAGGGAACTGTGTTCCGGTGCTAAGAGTTTGCATGGCCGCTATTGGTTTTGTCCTGAAAAACTTGCCAACCGTCATAGACGCTGTATCTGAGCTTGACGCAGCACCAAGAGCAGGAGTGCATGTGGTTTAATAGCCGGAGCTGTCTGAGAGGCTGGCTTGCCAACGCAGGGATCTTCATGAAATGTCGGAGGAAGCTGTTTCACGGTGAGGTATGGTTCCAACACCAAACGAAGCACCTTCCCAAAGCCACACCAACCCCACTTCTCTCTGCCTTCAGGGAGTAGAATAATCCCCCACCTCCCTCCTCCACTAAATTCTTCGATGGCCAAATAAGTCCCATGAACGTTGTAGCTTCTTTGACAAAGGATGACGTTGCATGCGGTTCTGATTTTCCGAAAGAAGCCCTTACAGTCTTACTATTTGCTGAAGCCACCTCCTCTATCGTCCACAAAAGCCAGAAAATGCCTTCATGACCCAAACGAATAGAAGGGACAGAGCCTAAACCCCGCTCGATAATCTTGAGACATAAAGAATTACTCCCCGAATCTAATACAAATTCGAATGACTTCGATTCAACACAAAAAAATTCTGCCCATGGTGTGGACAATCACCGGACAGTCGTGTTGAAGAGACCGACAAAGAAAGACAAATACATAGGGACCAAAGAACAAGCTAACTGGAAACCAACCAGAGAATAGGTAGAGAAGAGATATCAGCAATGAAGTAAGAGATATCAGTAAGCAAACGGTCAGTCCAACGACAAAGATAATGAACCCCTCACTTAACTGCTTGAAGTTGCTAAAGTCTAGAATTTGAAACAGAGGAATTCAAGTAAATGCAACACCATCCTACCTCCATCTGGAAAAAATATAATTAATTAATTAATTAAAGGAACTCAGAACCCAATACCTGGAGTAGTCAAAACTTGAAATTTCAAACATTTAAACTAATGAACATTCTTTTTTTGATAAGTACGAATGAACAATTTTAACCCCAATTCCCAAACACATTACAAAAACTTGCATCTTCAAACCGATCACTCATGCCAAATTGTAAATCCATCATAAGCCAACAATTAGGAATTGCTAAAATTTAAAAACCTAAGGAAACCGGTTATACCAAATTAAAATTCTGGACTTTCAAGATGCCAAACTAATTAATAAATGACAACCGTATTCAATCAAGTAAAAAATTAGACACTATCATAAACATGAAACTAAGTTCTTCACTTGTGAATGCATTTTCTTTTCTTTTTCTTTTCTTTTTTGATGAATTCTTCGCTTGTGAATGTCAATTTCATAAACAGAAGGTTAACCACCTATTCTGAAGTTTATAAATTTTAACTAAAAATTAAGCACAGCTTCTATTGTTAAAAATTTCAAATTCACTACCGAGAGAGGAATCAAAAATTGAGTAATTGATCAAACCACTCAAATCTTTAAAATCAAATCTAAGAACCCATCAAAAGTTACTTAAAAATTCAAAATTTCCTTTCCAAGCCTAACCACCCAACTAGCTCAAATCAGTTCAAATCCCCCCCAAAAACAAAGAAGCAACAGAAAATTATCAATAAAGAAATAAACGTTTCCCATACACCAATCTACTGAATTTCTTAAATTTACAATTTACACGGAATCCAAAATACCATTTTTTTCAACAAACTAAATAAAATCTAGTACCAGAGGCACAATGATTCAAAGCACAGACCAAAGCTAGGGTTTTGAACGAATCCCAATTCCCCCCCCCTGGAGACGAAGCGGGAGCTACAGAGACGCCTCGGATTAGGCTCTACAGAAAAAAGTGGAGCTTGAGGGCTTCGACTCTTTAAGCTTTTGTTGTTGCTGATGATGAGTATTGATGACTATGAAAATATTATTATTAATTTATGAGTATCTAACTTCGTTTCCTATTTTGCCCTCATCATTTGTCTAGAGTGTCGAATGGGTGCTTGGGTATGCAGGTAATCTTAGGCTTGTCAAGGCAAAAAGCCCCTCGCATAAATAAACCCATCGATAAACATCCGCAAAAAAGCCCCCTACAGAACCCTCAACGCCGACGGCCGAGAAACGCCCGTCTGAGAAAGTCTCTCGTCAACCCAGGTATCTCAATCTTCATCGTCTTTTTCTCTCTTTGTGACAATATCCTTCATGGGCAGGGAATTGAGCTCCACCCAATTCACAAAAGCCAAAAAGGTAAACGAATTGAAGCTTTTGTTTGGCGGTATTTTTGAAGCTTTCTGGGTATTTTTGTGGCAAAACAAAGGTAATAGGATTCAAAATCGAAGAAAAACAAAGGCATTGCTTTAATTTTGTCTGGCCAATGTCACTAGGGACAGTAAATTTATGAAAAAGCCCGTTTTAGAGCATCTCATATCCTATAGGGAGATTAACAAATCATTATAACAGACAGCTAGCTTTTGAATTTTGCTGCTATTTTAGTAGTCTTATTCTTTTCCACTATACCATGACACACAAACACATAGACATGTGTATCTCATATTTTGACTCTCGGTTGTGATTGTGAACATTAATTGTTTAGGCTGGCAAAGAAGTTGCAATTAATGGGCACTACAGAGACACTGCAGAAAACTGGTCTTCCTCGAATTGTTAAACTGGATATGGGGTTGAAACTGGTAACCGTTCCTTACTTTTGAAATGTGAACAATGAGCAAGTGATGTTCTTAATTTCATTTGTGCTTTTGATTCTTTGAATTTCATTGGAGTGAATATTCTAATTTGAGACTGATTTTATCTGTTTGTTGGAAACCAGTATGTTAGAGAATTCTAGGAATATGTTTTCATAAACTCATACCTAGCATCTGCGGAAAAAAAAAACTGTTTGTTGGAAACCAGTGTGTTAAGAGAATTTTAGGATATGTTTTCATAAACTCATGCCTAGTATCTGGGGGGAAAAATAATCTGAAGAGCTTATGTTAAACACTGAAAAGATGCTAAGTTTTTATTTTCCTAAAATGTCCGGCAACTGGTATTTATGTGTAGTTTACTGACCATCTTTATTGTGCTTTCTTGCATGGTTAGATGATTTCTTGTTAGGTCTCCATATTTTTATTAACTGGTGCTTTCTCCTGTTTTTTGAACAAACCTTTGAACAAAAAAATATCAAATTGAGTGACCATAGCCTGACAGAGTGTATTAGATACTCTAACACAAGTTCAATCAAAGTAACTTATCCCAAAAAAGGTACAATCAAGGTAATTGTGTCAGCTGAAATGGCATGCACTGGCAATCAATAAAGTCATGACGTTTGTGTAGACTAATGGACTGCATGCTTGTCCTCTCCAGAGAGCCGAAGGTGATATGGTGTCTTTGGGTTATATAATTTCCATAGAATTATACACAAAAGTATGTACACTAGAGTATGGAAAATTGTATAATGTAGGATTAATTCTACATTCTCCATTGCATCGTTATTGTCAATTCTCCATCCTATGCTCAGGTTGTAACTTTCTTTGTGCTTGGCAATCTACTGATATGCAGGCTGCACAATGGGTTAATAATATGACCAAAGCTGCAGAAGATGAACCAACAGAAGTAGAATCAGAGGCTCGACCTAAGAGGTTAGTCCAACCATCTTTAATGTCTGTTATAGCCTATTATTGTGACATTGTAAGCGGTTTATCGCAACTCTTCACATTTTCCTGTAGGCTTGGACTGGGTGCAAAGCTTTCACGTCGAGCCAAATTTGAACCTTTAAACGACCCACTTGAAAGGAAACTACATGCCAAGTTAAACATTGGAAAAAGAAAAGCTACCAAAAGTGCTGAAGTATCCATTCCATTTGCTGGAGATGGAAGTGATAATGAAGATGAAGAGGATTTAGACAGCAGAACTAGGGCGTTTGACAACAAAAAGATCAGAAGATTCTAAGACTGCATTTTTACAGGCAATTGAAAAAATAACTAATTCCCGTTGTATATTTGGAGTTGTTTAAGGTTTCTGTCTGTTTTGTTCTGTCATGTACTTCTTATATGGACTTATTGACTCTACAAATTAATTTTATGTAAAAATAGCCACGAGGAATGTTTTTGCTTTGTGTATATTCAGTAATATATTTCAACAAGATATTGAGCTCTAGTAACATTTCTTCTTAACATTGTCTAACTTTACAGTCCAAGGGTCGCGCATTGGTGGGAGCCGAGAAATTAGTTCAATAATTTCTAGGCTCAACTTGGGTCCCCAGAGAACATTGTTTGAATGCTTACTAGCTATTTACTAAAATCTGAAAGTTTCTTATCGGATTATACCAACTGGAAAGTACCAACTGGCTCTGTAGGTGAAGTAAAATCTCTCTGCCTCTGAGAAGGGGTACTATAAGCTTGGAAGGTTCCTCAGAACTGTGGGATCCTCGGTATTCAGAGAAATTTGGGTAGTGCTAGAGAATATAGAAAATAAAATTTTATGATCAGACAGACTAAGTTTTGAATCTGTTAGCTGACATAATTGCTTATTAAATTGGTGACGCTAGTGTATAACAATCTCCAAAATGGATGAGCAACTGGGAATATTCCGGATCTTTAGAATTAACCAAAACCAGCTGGAACAAGTATTTCATATTTTTCATGTATCAATTTCAACAATCTTCACATAACACTCGGTTTGTATGGTGACTACAACACTCCTAATGTGAAGTCACTTGTATCTCTCCTTTTAGGCTATAGTAATTAGTTACAATCACAATACTTCGGTAAATACAGCAGCAAAACAGGTAAAATAAAGAAACACCCCTCAAAATAAAGATAAGCGAACACAAGGAAGAATGATTGGAATCAAACAAAGAAAAGAACAAACCCTCGACTAAATCAACCCACCAAACTCTACAAGGTCTAAAACGGGAAAACCTCTATTTACTGGGTGAAATGCACACTGACCCAGATTCCACACTCGTAATCACTTGAAAAATTGCCACACAAAACAGGCGTTATTTTTATTCTTGCATGCAGCGCCTCCTTTTGATGATTTTCGCCTAGGAGGAGGGCTCAGAAGATTGTAAGATATCTACAAGATTTCAGTGGACATGTTAGAAAAAGCCAAGTCAAACCATATGCTCAAAAGTCCCTCTCAAATTAGTGAATGTCACTCCTTTCCCTGATGAACAAGAAACAACTCCTCCCTACCACCTCTACACAAGCTGGGTCAATGCATGGCATGGACGTAAAGAAGTTGGTTGCCTTTTACAAGTTGATGCTGCTGCTGTTTTCCGACGGATCGGCCGTATACTCACTTTCTGTACTTCTATTTACACAGCCCAATACTATGTCTTCCATTAAGTCTTCGAGAATGGCTTCACCCATCTCAACACCAATAGCGTCAGCATCGAAACAAAGATCCATCCATGCTCCCATTCTTGCCATGTCTTTTCTGACAATTTGGTCCAAAGTATGAGGCAGAGGCAGAGGAATGAGATGCCAATTTACTCCTCCCCAGACCTCTTGAGTAGCATTTTTCATGTTTTGAACTGGCCTTATGCTAGGTTTTATGAATGATACCCAAGGGCAGCAACCAAAATGGTGCTGACAGACCTCCAGGAGAACCTCGTTAATACAGTCAAAAAGGAGCTTCCGGTCATAGCAGAGCTGGTTGGAAAAGAAGTCTACCTCACCACACAATGATGCATCAAGAAGCTGGTCTGAAGTGAGACACTTCACACAGACTTCATCCCAGTTCAATCCAGAGACTTGTAGCACTGCTTTTACATATTCGAATATAAGTTCCTTGTCTTCCATACAAGTTTTTGCACAGTGAACTTGATTTGCAGCTGAGTCGTCGTGTTCTTCAAATTGAAGCTGCAGTGGTTGCAGTGCTAGCTCGACTGAAGAATTGTGAATTAATGGACATTAGCCTTATTATCCAGTACGAATTGTGAATAATTTCAAGTCATTAAACTCTCAAAATAAATGCCTACCAGATCGGGATATGGACTTTGTAGGGCTGATGTCATCTTCTGTGAATAGCAGCTCGAGAACAGATACAGGACTTGGTCGCTCTGGTATATCAACAGCACTTTCTAGATTTTCAATTTTCTTGTTGATTAAGGAGCTGGAGGGGGATACTGATGGAGAAGATGGCACTTGCTTCTCTTCATGTGATTCCTGCAAAAAGAACAATAATTGTTCGGATAAATGCGATAGATATGGAGGACCAATCCACCGAAAAGAAAACACAAGGATATGACACAGAAGAACTTTATGTTATAAGTTGTCTTTTGGCTCTGCTTCTAATAGATTAGTAAAATTAATTTTGTTCTTGTCAAATGCATCATAATATTCCTACATGCTCTTTGGTAAATAATCAAACACTGCCGATAAGTGAACCAGCAGCATGTAAATCATCACCCCTCTCCTTTGCCCCAAACAGAATTCATCATCGCTGAACATATATGCCATTCATATTAAAACAAGTTTCAATCTATTTAACAGAAAACAGAACACCACAAAAGTTACACCACAGAAAAACCAGTGAGGTCCTCTTGTGTTTGGAATTCAAAATGTCAAGAGTAAGAGTTATCAAGATCGAGAACTTAAAATCCAAAAGAAAATCTCTGTTGGGATTATCGGTATGTGAGAGCTGAACAATAACATCTTGACGAGTCTCTATGTGAGGTTTGATACAACACGTTGGGAAACCACCTTATTAGTACTACATAATGTAGGACTCTACTACCAAACCAACCCTACTACAAACACGTGGATATTCTAACAATCTCAATTGTCTGAATTCTCTCATTTTCTTCCTTTTCAGAATTTCATATATGAATTCTTTCAATTTGATAAAAGTAATGCTTTGTGAAGAGATAGAGACAAAGCTGGTATATGATGAAAGTGGCTGTAAGGTTAATGGAAGAGGTGGGTTTACGATGACAATGGATGTAATTTTAAATGGAAGAGGGGCAACCGATGGTAGGTACTGTGGTATTGGCGGCATTGACAATGAAGGCAGTGGTGGTGGCAAAAATGGTTGCAGGTGGCAACTGCATTCTTGTTTAGGACCGTATACGGAAGTTATAGTGCTGATGGTAAGGATAATTGTGATGGCAGCAATGTTGGACATGGCTATAATGGGGGTGTGAGCAGCAGCATGTTAGCAGTGGCACTTGAAAATTGAAAATGATAGTGATGGAGCAGATATTGGTTGTGGCAGTGCGTGTGGTGATAGTGGCCATGGCAGTGCGTGTGGTGATAGTGGTTGTGGCAGTGTCGTGGTGATAATTGTCAATGTAGTGGTTGTGCCACTGGTAGCAGTGTTGAGTTATAGAGCTTGGATTTACAAGTCTGAACTTTTAGTTGGGAACTGTAATCCCCTAGTTTATAAGTATTTTAAGATCTTTAGTAATTAGAGTTTACTAATTTTAGACAAAAGAACATTGGATTTCAAAAATTCATGCCTAGAATTCCCAGGAAAAGAATAGGACTCTATGATATATAACCTGTTTCAAGCTTTCACAATATCCTTTATCATCACAAATTTCGGATGTATCAGCATTTTGATCATCTCTGATCATTGAAGAGCTACTTGGATCAGGAGGAGCATTCAAGACACTAATCTCTTCGTGAACTACAATTTCAGTCACTTTTACAATCTCTACAACACCTGCAGAAATTAATGAAAGACTAAACATTAAAGAATCCAAAAACAAGCTTAAGAAAATATATCAATGCTAATAACAAAAGATTGGACAATTGAGAAAATAATACCGTCAGGACTGATCTCATCACTGATGGAAACAAAGGTTCCTTCCACTCCATTATCATGATCATCTGAGATATCCGGATTTGAGTTAAGAGCTTGTACTTTGTTATCAGGGCAGTCAGAAATGGATGAACGACTCTCTAAGTTTTCTGAGATATCCGGATTTGAGTTAAGAGCTTGTACTTTTTTATCAGGGCAGTCAGAAATGGATGACCGACTCTCTAAGTTTTCTGTTGCCCGACCTAGATGGCTGACATTGTTTTCTCTTTTGGGAGACCACGTGTTTGAATTGACCTTCTGAATTTTGCCACAGGCAGAAAACCTCATCTGTGCAGTTACGAATTTGTCTTCCCAGGCCCTTCCAGGACTGGCAATGGGAGACAAGTTGTACTCAGGAAGAGAGAGAATCCTCCCCAAGGTTTTAGGTACCTGTTTGCTTGAGAAATCTACACCTTCATCCCCGTTGCTCAGCATCTCAGAGAGATGTTTCTTGGCTTCAGTGTAGATAGTAGATACCATTTGTTTGGGATAACCATCAGTTTCATGTTCCAGACCTATTTCAGAATCTTTCAATTTGCCAGTCTTGCCTCCTTTCTTGGCACCAATGGCAGGACTAACAGTTCTTTCCATATAGAATTGATCCTTACTTGGAGAAATTTCCCCAGTGTCTTCCTTATCAATCCCTGTGTCACGATCTCCCAAACTTTGAAGTTTATGAGGAATATTATTAGAAACAGAAATAGTAGAGATTCCATGCCACTCCTTTCCCATGGCACTTTTCAACTTTCTTTTAATTTCAGCAAGAAAAAAATGTGTACCAACTCTCTCAGTAGACCCTTTATCTCCAACCATGTAATGAGGTTCTCGTGATGAGCCAATACTATTTTCAGTTTCAGAATTCTGCAAGCCTGCCGGTCCAGGCTTCAAAATAACAATTCTATTAGGAGCTTCAGAATTCTCATTTAGTTTCGATGGGTTTCTTTGCTGGGACTTGACCTTTCTCCTGAAGAAGTTACGCTGCTGCTTACAATTGACAAGCTCCTCAGATTGTCTTAAACTACCAAGCTCCACTTCTGGCAAGTTGGATTCTGGAAGAGACTTGGGTTCTTTGCCTTTCTCAACCAGACCATCCTGCAAGTTTAGAACATATTTCGCCAACAGAGAGTTAGGATCTTGTATTAATTTCAAAAACAATTCCTCATCAGAACTTAAAATCTCACGTGCACCAATCAGTTCTTTGGTGCGGTGGATTTTCCCATTTTCTTTGAGATGTTTTGCCTTGAACTCCTTGATTGCCTCATTCAATCTGTCAAAATCACAATGCGTCTGGTTTGATTGCGCTTGAACTTCATCATCCTGGTCATGCTTCAAATAATTTAAACTCTTTTGATGGACCCAATGACAGAACTCTTCCATCATTCCATCTATAACAATATTGTCTACTGATTGTTTCTCTAAATTCTGATTAATAGAGCATTCAGAGTCCAAGTTTTTAGCAGCACTCAAGTCATGATTGTCCATATCACGGCTTTTCTTGCGAGTCTTTTTTGTTCTTTTGTTCTCTGTCTTTATGTTACCTTCATGTCCTGACTTGTTCAGTTTTGTTTCTACTTCAGCATTGATATTCTCCTTTTTTAGGTCCTGCTCACTGAACATCTCCTCTTCTATGAGTTTCTTCATACTAGGCTTACCAGCATTAGTTGTCACTATTGCAGTCATACTCCCTTCACCATCCTGAAACATTTATAATTTAGTACCATCCGGATTATATGTACATTGATCACTTATTTTCACGAGATAGTACAACATTAAAGTTACTAACTTCACAATCAGTTTGGATATGGGTCTGAAATGATAAGACTTACGAGGGTGCCTTGATGATTTTCAACCAAATTAGTCAACACCTCAAATTTATTCACTGAATGACCAGCACCTGCAGAAAGAAAAATAAATTTCAACAATTACAAGGATTAATGCATTTTTAATGAGTTTCATGAAAATTTACTAAAAATTAATCTATAATCATGATTCAAAGTGAAAACAATGTAAATTGACATGTTTAACTGGAACACATTGTCTTGCAATAATGCCTAAAAGAACACAAATCCAGACATCACACGCAAACACGACTACTTTCCAATTCATCTTAGTCCAAATAAAGTTTTTAACAAATAGTATTAGAGAAAGCCTTGCATGTTACAAGTAGCATTTGGTTCAATCCAGAGACAATCTATACACATATCTATTGAGTCTGAATAGTAAACCGACTACTTACCAACAGCATGCCTGCCCCCAAGCTTCCTATCTGAGAGCAGCCTCCGAGTAGAGCGACCCTGGCGGAAGTCAAAGATGCTGATCAAGCCCCACATACAGCCTGACTGATCTTTTTCATACCGCACAGGGCGTCTCTGGGATTTCTTCGCCATAATGAATGATTAAATCTTGGATTTATTTGGCTTTGTTCAATCAAAATTCCACGCTAGTAATGACCACATTAAACCTTGTAAACAGAAAAACAAAATAAAATAGCAGTTAAAAGTAAGTTAAACAGAAATATCAATAAAACCTCCTCCTCAAACACAACGGTCATGTTTGCTCTTATGTTCGGATTACAATGGATTCAAGTAGGAGTACTATACTAGACATGCAAATCATGGTTGAACAACAACAGTTTTCGGATTTCCACCAATGAAATGTAAAAAGATCATACTAAATCTTATTAGTTGTCGATTTGAGTACAATGAATGCAAATAATAGTAAAGAAATGAGTTGAGTAAACAAAGTACCTCGAATTTAGAGCCCTGAAAGTGAACAAGGAGATGAACAACTATGCAGCGGGTAAAATCTATTAGAGAAGAATGATCAGATTCCAATTTCAACCCCTCAAGCTTTCGACAGAGTGAAGCTCAAGGCACTAAAGCTTTCTTTGGATGGCAAGGTATCAAAGCCTTCTTTTTTCATCAATAAGCCTTAAACAGCACCTTGCAGACTTCACGAAAGCTCAAACTTCCGGTAATCTGGTCTTACCTTCAAAGAAAATACCATTTAGGATAACTATATATCTCCTCCAATTATAGTGATCGCAAATTGGTCACAATTCACCCTCAAATTTCAATAGAAAAGACTGATCAATGACCAACTCTGTGGAAAAAACGTGATTGTGGTAATTTGCATATTCTCTCTTTGCCAAAACCTATTTAAAATCTCCACTCAGTGCAAATGCTTCAGCTGCTAAAACATCAAGACGCAGTGTGAAAAGTAAAAATTCCAATTCTCTCCAATGCACCATGGAAGACGCCCAAAAATATAGCCCCTGAAACACCAAAAATACTTGTTTTCCAGATTCCGAAGACACCAAATGTCAGAGCTTCAAGCACCAAGAAAGACTCCAATTCACTACTAAGGAACCCAAAAAAAAATCAAGATGAATTTTATGCAAATTCAACCGAAAACCTGACTGAAAACAAAGACTTTTTCCATGTGGGTATCTTTGTGACAGCCAAAAAGAGAGGCCCCAAATGCTTATCTAGCACCGACCCATTATTTTTTTATGCAGAATTTCTAAGATGAGGCAGCCATTAAAGACTGAGAAAAGTGGTGGTGAGGTGGGGAAAGAGAAAGGAGAAAGCTTTACAATGTTGTTGGCTGACAGTGGAAGGATACGTGACAGTTGGGGTAGGATTGCTGGGCCCATTAAGAAAGTGAGAGATAGAGAGAGAGAGCTTTGTCTGTAAGGAAAGTTTTGGCTGTCTCCATTTTCTCTGCTGCAATTCCATCTTCAGCCATCATCAAAGTCACCACCACCCCCTTCTGATTCTCCCTCCCTAGTCCCTCTCTCTCTCTCTGCCTGCGTGTAGAATTCTCTATCTTGGCACTTTTGGCAGGTAGTTGACGTGTGCGGTTCTTAGGAAATTTGTGAAGCGTTGAAAAATCAGATAGAGAAAGAGAGAGAGAGAGAGAGAGAGAGACGATGGCTCCATTTTTCTTTTCCAATATCTAATTTTTTTTTTCTTTAAAACAAAAATTTAAATCCATCTAAAAAATAGCTTAATATATTTTTTAATATCGTGCATGATCCACTACGTCAAGTGTATTAGGTCACACCAAATATCAACGACAGATGTGTATGTGTAACGTTTGGTGAGTTTTAGAGTAGATTTTAATTGTTTTAGTAGATTGGAAAGTCCATATTAGCTCATCTGTTATGAAAATCTCCCACTCGTTTAATTAGTTGACATAAACTAATTATTGACTTTAACTAATTAACATAAACTTTGATACGAACTCGGTGTAATACTTTATGTGTTACATCGGATGGGACTGAGTAGTAAGTGCCATGCATTTTATCTGAATTATTTGTTTGAAACGAATTATCTAAATTATGATAACAAATAAATAAATAAATAAATAATTTGGGAAGGTTAGGGCGGCCAAACTACGTTGATGGTTTGGCCACCCTTTTAGGGCACCCAAAGAGGCAGTCAAGCCATCTTTTATATACATTTGTTGTCATAACCTAGTCATTCACTTTCATTCATGGCTTACTATAACAGTAAATGAAATTATAAAGTAAATTTGAAGGCAGCAACTTTGCCATTACTCTTTGACCCATCATCCATGCCTACTGTGATGTTATAATGATGGTTGAGTTTTGAATTCAAATTTGCCTCTTAAACCAAAAGTTTTATTCATGAGGGTGTCCTTTTTATGGATTAGATAGATCATACAAATACAAAGTTTCGAGAAAAGAAATTCTAATTATATGAAGGCTAATTATGTGGGTGTCTCCCAAATACCAGTAATATATTTTGCTTCTTTTATTCAAAGAGTAGAAACCCTAGCTAACAAAGCAACAAAAAAAGGTGGGGGGGGGGGGGGGGGGGGGGACTAATATAATATGAAATGTTTGAGTTAAGAAGTTTTTTATGACCATAATTTGGATTTGAAAATGGAATTTAAATAAAGATGAATACGACCCATCAGCTGCATGAATTAACTAATTATAACCAACAAATACAAAATTTTATTTGTTACTAAGATAGGCAAGAAAATAAAATGTTTAAAAGAAACAACCTTGAATTTTTATTTATTTTTTATTTTTTAAAATATATAACTTGTCCATTTGTAGATTGGACTTTAGAGAAAGATTCTCCACAGTTAATGTATGTGCAATTTTGAAATTTATAATAATCAAAATCGGTGTTGGAAGTGATATTACAACTTTTATTATGTCTTTTACAAATTGATAGTTAATTTATGTGACACTTCTCGCGTCAGTCATTAACACAATTTAGTTAAATTGTCAAATTTTGTTGCTTAATTTTTTCACCCGAAAAATGCTATACTTACAATTATTTTATAACTTACTGACACGTATTAACATGTAATTGAAATGTATTAATTTTTTTTTAGGGGAAATTGCATTTATCCTTTAAATGTACTACCATATTTGCACGTCCCTCCAAATTTTTAATTAGGTTCATGTGTCCTACTAATCTACCATTGAGGTTGCATAGTCTTGAGCTACTATCTGATTTTTTATTTTTTATTGGAAAAAAATGTATAATTTTAATTTTATGTAAATTCTGTAAAAGAAAAAAAAGAAAAAAAAAGGGATTCTTAATTTGATATCAGAAATAAACTCAAGGAGTTAAAAAAATTAAAATAGAACCAAAACTCAATTACTAAGATAATAATGTTCCTTTTTATGAAAATGTATTTGATGGAATTATGTATGGGAGGGGAAGGCATGCAAGTTAAGGATACCAATACTTTGTCCGTGGTGCATGTGAGGGGCAGTTGGGCCTAAAGGGCAGTTTCAGTAGGGCCCCCCACAAAATGAAAGCAGTTGGTCCACACTCTTTTACCAACCCTAATGATGATTTTTATTTTCCCTTGAGAAAGCCCAAATGAGACAATTGCTTTCCCCACCTCTGCTCCCTCCCCTTCATCATCTCCATTTTTGACACATCAAAATAAATGGATGACAATGACACCATAAAATATGACAAATTTTGATTTTGTTATTCAGTAAGACACCAAAAAATGAATTCCTCCCCTTCCCTGTTATTCAGTAGTCAAATAAGTTTTATTTTATTTTATTTTTTTTAAAGTTTTTTACTAAATGGGCCAATTTTTACACGTCATAGTTTTTTATGTGCTAAACAGGCTCTTAGTAGACTGCTATACGACTAATATAAATGACGTGATAGTGAAAATTAGTCATTATTTATTTTTACAAATTCTTATCAAATGACTGATTTTTATTGTCACATCATCAAGTTATATGGCAGTAATATAACAATTTATATAATTCACAAGAAAATATTTGTACGTGAACGATTTCTGTTGTCACACCCTTGTACTTTAACTAATTCAATAGAGAGAGAGAGAGAGAGAGAGAGAGAGAGAGAGAGAGATCTTTGCATGCCAAGGTTGAGGCAGCTTTATCCTTGCTTGCCCTTAAAGATATCCAAAAACATCAATTTCTATTCAATGATTATCCACCAACTTTCCATCAACATGCAAATGGAGACAGTGGGGAGCTTGGGAACTACTTAAATCTACTTGCCTTGCCTTTGTCTATCTTGTAAGAAAAAATTTAACCTCTTTAGAAAACGACTAGGGTTGTTTAAGGGCTTAGATTACAAGCTTTATAATTATATTTGTTTGGTGCCACTTATTGAAGTTCAAGAAATTAAAAGAGTAATGCTATAAAGTAGAAATCACTTTTTTTTTTTTTTTTTTTTTTTTAATTTTTATCTTGTTATTATTTCACAATGCTTACGTGACGGTCCAAACCAATTATTGGATCAGTCATTATCAACATTGTAAGATAATTGTATGACAAAAATGTGATGTATAACATTATTCAAATTAAAAGTCTCATAAAAAATAAGATAAATGTTAGAAACTATATTTTTATCTCACAACTATCCCACCATGGCTGATCCAACGATTGAACGGGACTGTCAAATCAGCATTGTGGGATAGTTATAAGATAAAAATATAATTTATAATATTACTCCAAAAACAATTAATAACTCAATGTTTGTTGGTTATAACAATATAACTTACCATAGAAATGTCAGAATTGAGTTTGAATTGACTAACAATTAAAAAAAAAAAAAAAAAACTGTTTTTTTATGGTTGAGAAATACTAGTTTGAGGAGGTTATGCAATGTTTATCTGAGAAGATGAGTAGCTACTGTTTTCTTCCCTCTTAAGCCTTAAAGCTAATTGTTAATTAAGGAAGTGGAAATAATCATGAAACTTGTGATGAAATCAAATTTCATTTCTCTTTCTCTCATCCCAGTTGGGGCTACAAAAGTTTTTTTAACTATGATGGCAGTTAGGCTATTTCCTCAAGCTTTTCAGCATTGGATGCCCCCCACCCCCCCTCTTTTGAAAACCCAATACCTTTGAAAGGACACCCCCAGCATCTAGAGAAAGATAGTAAAGCTCTATTATACTCTCAAGAAAAGTAATAAAGAATATGGGGGGTGAATATTAATATATATATACTTTTATTTGTATAAATGATTATGTGTTGGCCAGCTAAAGTAGTGGGAATCATGACTCCTTGCTAATAGGACAATCAATGTTACCTATCATATATGGACAAAAATCAGTAATTATTCCATGATTAATTTAAACCCAATTAACTTGTAAATCATCTGATCATCTAAAATAATGAAATGGGGGTCCTTTGGGAGTACCAAAAGTAAAGTTAAAAAGAAGGAAGCTAAGCTAATCCCATTGAATGAATCATATAAACTGACAAAGGAGATTGAATTATAACCTTGAAATTGAAGTCCTAATCCTTGTAATAAGACAAGACAAGATGTCATTTGAGAGAAATAAACAAAGTCTTTGCTCGAGTAAGCAATATTCTACCCATCCAATCATTTGTTGGAAGAATAGAAATTATATTGATATATATATATATTTTGATACGTTATCTAATTGGAGATGGCCTTTGAAAAAGCAGATGGAAGCTTTTAGAATGGAAGAGTCTAGGACAGCTGGGGAACAGCCTTAGCTTGTTGTTGCCTTGGTGCTGAGAGGGCCCCGATTTGTTATCTTATTTCGTGCGTTAGTCCCTTAGATAATGATAATATCATTTTATATATTAATCAGACATGATGTCAAACTTTAGTATAAGGAAGCTCATTGATAGATTGACCTATTTCATTCTCCATAAGAATCTTTTATTATTATTATTATTAGGTTATTCGAATTTCACAAAAAATTGAACAATCTAAATGAGAAAATTGTATGACCTATCTATTTCGAGCGGTCTAATTCATGCTATTCAACTGTTCGGATCCCCTCTATTAGGAAGCTCAAATTCTGTTTCAATCTCAACAAGGATCTTTTGTTATAAGCTACTTGAATTTTACATAATTTGAATAGTTTAAGAGAAAAAAATTGCAAGATTTATTTGTTTCGAACCGTCTTAAATATGGAATCATGCTATATATTTCAGCAGTATGGACTCTCTCTATTAACTTGAATTTTATTTCAATCTCGATAAGAATCCTTTATTATTAGATTGTTTAAATTTCACAAAATTTGAAAAATATAAGAGAGAAAATTGCGGGATTCATCCGTTTCGAACGATATAAATGTACAATTCATGCTATTAAGCTGTCTGGACTCCTTTTAAACTGCTTGAATTTAAGTAAAATGGGTTATAATAACATGGGCTTTGAGCTCCAGTTATTTGCGGACTGACTGATATTAGGTTGTGGGCTTCTTTTGGCATTGATATTATTCTGTGGGCTAAAATAGCACAATCTCGGAATAAGCTTAAATTAAACCGGGCACGACTTGAACTGAACTTCTGCTGTTGAATTTATTTTACGGGGAAAAACCCACCTGAGATAAACCCTGATGATGCATGGGCCAGTACTGAAGGGCTTTAGATTTGAACATCTTTGGCACCTCTGCACAGATGACACCAACTCTGTCTGGTCCAACTGGGTCAGGCAACAAGTAACGGCGGAGCGCGCGCTAACGCGAAAGAGGCTCGCGTGGTAGCCAAAGGCTACAACCAACAACGGAAAATGACCAAATGGTTTTATTTTCTGGTGTTGAATAAAATGATATGAATTTTTTTGCGTTAAGATGGTAATCAGAAATATGTTTTAAAGGTTCATGGGACAACATTTTTGCCGCCCATTTGCTGCATGCATCATGACCTTACAAAGTTCTGTGGAAGTCAGTCTCTCAGTGATGGGAAATGATCTGTATCGCCGTATCGGGAGGAAAAGAAAGCAAAGAATCAAGATATAATAAATAGCACATGGGGGGTGTCTTTGAGCTAGAATCCTTGGAGACGCCCGTGTCTTTTCATCACATGCATGCAGAGATATGTTGCACCTGAACAACCAGCAAATTTAAAGGCAAAGTTGTGTGTCAGAAGCTCTTTTTAAAAGCAGAGGTATCAAGTGCTACAATGGCTAAAAGGCGTTTGTTAAAACTCTCTGAAAATTAACCTATGAGATGATACGATGAACAAATTGCCCCCTCTTCAATTTCAGCACCAAATACAATATATGAAAAGTTTGATTTTATTCAACTAGCTAGTCTAAGACCTTTAAGGAACTTGTGTACAGTTTTAGTAACAGGAAACTTTGAGATCTATAATATTTATTCTGCAAAGTATATGCATTGCAAACTCATCGATCAAGACACAAAATGGTGGAACAGGGTCTTAATTGAAGAAATCTTTTACAGAGGAGGAGGTCACTGTCATTCAAAAGCTACCTATCAGTTTTTCCCAACATGCAAAAAGATGTAATTATTTGGAGAAGCACAGCCACAGAGGTGATTTCTCTGTTCGCAGTGCTTATTAGTTATTACTTAGAAAAGAAAAAGGAAAGATGCTGTTGGGGGGGAATGCTCCTATGATCGAGTATCAAGATAGTGAAATCTGGAGTTTGCTATGGCAATTACAAATTCCTAATGCTGCCAGGAATTTTATGTGGCGTTTGTGTCACAACTTATTGCCCGCCAAAATGAACCTGCTGAAATGAGGTGTTGTTAAGGAGCCATCCTGCCCTATTTGTGGGATTGGCGCTAATAAATTTTGTGCTTAAGTTTTTAATTTATTATCCAAACAGACTATTTTTTATTTTTTAAATATCAAATTAATTAAGGAAACAATTATTTATTCTCTTTCAATCGGTCCTTTTCAGACCTTTCTACGTAGTTTGTGAATAGAACTTCTGACGTCGCTTTGCTGAAAAAACAAAGAATACATGACAAACTTTATATTTTTATTTGATCGGCCTGAATCAAATTTCATTCTACCTGCGATGACTAATTGATTTAGTTAATTAAGGAAGTTAAGATCTACAAAAAATAGGATATCTAATTTATTGGAATATTCGTTTTTAATTAGCTAGCCGCTGGAAATATTCCAAAGATATTCCCAATACTTTGAAACATGTTTTTTTTTTTTTTGGTGGGTTGGGTTAGGCCTTATATATTGATCACAATATATTAATGTTACCTGCTTGGCTGCTCTGGATATATACTTGCTCATCAAGAAATTGCTTGGTCAAAATGGTCAACTAATTCTAAAGTCTTACCGTCTAAGCTAGATGAAACAATATATATATATATATATATATATATATATGTTACTAGCTAGCCAAGTTTTAAAACATCTAGTACGTGTTGGTTCCGACAGATTTTTAACCATTTGAAATCATAGACTGAGTTAGAAATCACTTATTTTTCTCCTCTGACATTTTTTTTTTTATTTATTTTTTTTTTTTTTATTTATTTTTTTTTTATTTTAAAGATCGAATCAATGATTATTTTAGGTTGTAATCTTATCACCAAGGGTACGTGTAGGAGCAAATATGGATGAAAGATTAATGCCCTAATTTATTTCATGATCATTTTTAAAGAATAACCAAATAAATAGAGTAATTCTACATGTCATATAAATGTCCATCAATTGCTCCTCTCCCTCCGAAACTGACGAAAATAAATGATTCACTGCTGCAGTGGTTTGGTTACAATGTTGGTGAAGTTGGCCTTGCTGGAATCAAGAGAAAAAAAAAAGGACTGAAAATCCGAAATTAGGTACTTTTCCTTTAAAATAAGCATATAATGATATAATGATATATAGCTTAATTCCCCTTAATGTACAACTTTTGAGTTCGATCTGTTGCATCTTGTTAGATATGGTCAGTCAAATATGTTTAATTTCCTTTTGATTTGTTGTTTTTACAAGAAAAATTTATGTATTTGTTGTTTTGACTTAATCGATTGCCTACCGAGTAACTTAACCGCTTTAACTGAGAATTTCGAAAATATAGTTTGTTGGAATAAATCGGTGAACTCACCGACTTCACTGATGCCCACCCTTAGATTGAGGAGTAGTGCTACGGTGAAGCAAAATTTCCGGAATTCATTCGGAAATTTTGCTTCACCCAAGCATGACCCTAGATTGAGAAGTGAAAGCGATGACAGTGATTGGCAGGGTCTTAATTGAAGAAATCTTTGCAGATGAGGAGGCCACTGTCATTCAAAAGCAACCTATCAGTTTTTCCCAACAAAAAGATGTAATTATTTGGAGAAGCACAGCCACAGGTGATTTCTCTATTCCCAGTGCTTATTACTTAGAAAAGGAAATGAAACATGCTATATAGCATCAGTATCAAGATAGTAAAATCTGGAGTTTGCTATGGCAATTACAAATTCCTAATGCTGCCAAGTCACAAATTATTGCCCACCAAAATGAACCTGCTGAAATGAGGCGTTGTTAGGAACCATCCTACCCTATTTGTGGGATTGACGCTAAAAGTATCACCCATATTTTGTGGAGTTGCCCATTAGCGATGGATGTGTGGGGTGCGAGCAGTGTCATATTCAAGAAAAGTACTTTTTGCAGATATGATGTCTAAACGGTGCAATAGGGAAGAACTTGCATTATTTGTAGGATTGCAAGGAAGATATGGTTCAGAAGGAACTCAGTGGTTCATGGTAGGGAATTTCAGCATCCAGATATTTTGGTGAGGGGAGCGATGGAATCCTTTGAGGAATACAAGAAGGCAAATCAGAAAAAGGTTGATCCAACCAATGAGACTATTGGTAGATCCCAAATTTTGTGGACAGCTCCTTCGGAAGGTATGTACAAAGTTAATTGGAATGCGGCTCTGGATCCTAGTAACATGCATACGTATGGGCATCGGCATTGTGGTGAGAGATTTTGAGGGGCACATTATTGCTACCAGAAGTTTGACTCAAATGGGCAACCTTAAACCGGTAGCTGTAGAAGCACTAGTAGCATACCAATCTACCGTTTTCAGCAGATAATTGGGGCTTTACAATATTATTTTAGAAGGTGACGCGCTCCAAGTGATAACAATGGTAAACTCTACAGGCTTTAATTGGAGTTGTTCTGGACAACTTGTGGATGATATTTGAATGACTCTAAAGTCGTTTTTGAATTGGCAAGCTAGACATATTAGAAGAGTTGCGAATACAGTGGCACATGATTTAACTAAAGTTGTCGTTAAACAAGTCATAAACTAGGTTTGGATGGAAAAAATTCTTATTTGTTAAATTACTCTTCGCGATTTTTTAAAAACGTTGTTAAAACAAGGGGGGATCGAATGCCTCTGTTTGTCAATTTTTTATCGACGATTGTCTGAAATGTCGCACTATTGACTTTCCGTGATGCTTCATTCTATGGTGCCGCCAGCTAACACTGTTATAAATAGGGCTTTGCACTAGTGTTCACACCAGTCATGTTATAAATCACATTTTTATTCCACAATGTTGATATGATAGTCCTAATCAATTTTTGGATCAATCTTTATAAAAATAAAATAAAAATAAAATAAAAATCAGAGATCATTAGTTTAGAGTTGAGACCGTTATTTCAATATTGTGGAATAAAAAATGGTTTATAGCATTTCTTGTGTCCAGACATATCAAAATTACATATCAATCTTTTTTATATTTCTCTTTCTTTCCGTTCGAGAATTCTTTTACTTGTATGATAAATATGATAAATTGATGTAATCATCAAGTTGTGATCAAGTATCATGACCCTTTTTTTTTTTTTGACAAATAATGTCTTTTGAATTCTTTTATTTGTATGATAAATTTTGTGCTTGTTTTTAATTTATTCTCCAAACCAACTATTTTTTTTTTTTTAAAAAAAAAAATCAAATATTTAATCAAGGAAACACATAATTATTCTCTTTCAATCGGTTCTACGTAGTTTGTGAATAGAACTTCTGTCGCTTTGCTGAAAAAACAAAGAATACATGACAGACTTTATATTTTTATTTGATCGGCCTCATGAATCAAATTTTATTCTACCTGCGATGACTAATTGATTAATTTAGTTTTGGAAGTCAAGATCTACAAAAAATAAGATATCCTATTTATCAGAATATTCGTTTTTAGCCGAAATATTCCAAAGATATTCTCAAGACTTTGAAACATGTTTTTTTTTTTTTGGTAGGGTACTTAATTAGGCCTAATTTATCACAATATATTAGTGTTACCTGCCTTGGATACTTGCTCATCATGAAATTGCTTGGTCAAAATGGCCAACTTCTAAAGTCTTACCGTCCGTCTAAGATGAAACAATATATATTACGTGTTGGTTCCGACAGATTTTTAACCATTTGAAATCATAGAATGAGTTATCTATAAATAAAAAAAAAAAAAAAAAAAAAAATCTATAAAAAAAGAAATCATAGAATGAGTTAGAAATCACTTATTTTCTCCTCTGAATTTTTTTTTAAAGATCGAACCAATATGCAATGATTTTTTTTTTTTTTTTTAAAGATCACCAGTCAAATTATTCTCCATCGGATGGATTCTCTCGAGCAAAGTTTTAGCTGAACAGTCTATTTAGACTTAACTCGTGCGAACTTCTAGCAGAGTGCTATACACGCCCGTTTGCCCTACAATATTATTGATCCAATTAAGGCCTATCAATATATTAATAAAACCACAAAACAATGTAAAAATTAAAAAAAAAAAAAAATCTAGAGATCCAAGCTAAGAGTATTCTCAATGGATTATGCATTGATATCTCTCACTTTTAGATAGAATAGCTGAGCAAAATCATAAAAAAGTCTTCCATCCCATTATATATCTACTACAAATGTTACACTATTTACAAATGCATTTTTTTAAAAAAATTTTCTTAGGCCTCTCTCCTTCTCTTTAGCTCTTTCCCCTTCTTTTTTCTCCCTCATGGTTGCTTATGATTATAATTAATTAGTACTTATTTTTTATTTCTTCACAAAAAAAAAAAAAAAAACCTCGTAGTGGCATTTACAACTTTTTTCAATTTAATTGATGATATTAGTTTTAATCGAACTTGGTCACTACAATATAAACAGTTCAAAGATTGTAATTCTTTCTATAACAGGGTGCAAAATAGTAGTGAACTTAAATGATAGTTAGACAAATGATTGTTAAAAAAATTATTGCATTAAAAAAAATGACTATTTTAACGAAACGACCATTGTAAACTATGACCGTTAGAAAATATCCGTATGAAAAAAAAAAAAAGAACATTTGAAAAAAATGACAGTAAAAAAAAATACAATGTAATGTAAGGGAAAATAGAGGGGCTAATCTCCTGTATATATATAAAGCCAATATAATGTTGGTTTATTTCATCAAGCAGAATATAATTTTTTTTTCTTTTCTTTTTGCAGAGTTTTTTAGTTTGGAGTGATATTTGGCTTATATATAGCTTCTTCAATCTTGTGATGCAAGATCGTTATTTGTTTTTAGGGCGGTAATAGTTTTTCGGTGATACTGTACATGTGTATATTGGTAATGATGGAGAATAGAGAGGTGATTATGTAGCTAGAAATGAGAGTTTTATTTGGTGTTTTTTTTTTTTGCAGAAATGAGTTTTTTTAAATAAAATATTCTAAAATTTATAATTTTAATAAAATAGAAGAGTTTAGATAAGCTATTGGCTGGAGTAAGGTCTTGAAATTAAGATAGTTAGCTAAGTTAACAAAACTGAATTTTGATTAATTATTTTACATAAAAATTTATATAAACCATTGTGAGTGTTCTATCAAGTTATTTGTAAAAAGTTATGAAGCTCTTCATGGCCAATACAAAAAGGACAAAGGGAGCTGCCCCGCGCAGCTAGTCCCTAAGGAATTTGGATCCTCTGCATTTGAAATGGAGAGAATCCTCTCCGTTTAGTGTAAAAGTAAAGATATAATTATCTTTTTACATTCTATAAAAATATGAAAAAATAACTATACCCTTATTATTTAACTAAATGGAGAAAATTTCCTCCATTTGAAATGGAGAGGATCCTCGTCTGTCACCATGACACAAACGTCTTTGACTTAGCTAGCTCCATCCGTCACCAAGCGGAACGTTGCCAAGTGGCCCAGGTTATCATTTTCCATTCATATATTCATGGTGTGATTGGTGATGGAGAGGCTATATATATATCTTTGACTTTGAAGTTTATAATTAAGTTGCCGTGAAGAAATTGATAATTAAGTAGCTAGCCAAAAGCCCCAAATTACATGGTGGGTGTTTTTCTACAACCATTGTTCTAGGGTTTTGTTTATTAATTGAGAAATGATCCTTACACTCATTTCTCACAACAGCCTCACAACAAGCTAACGTGGCTGGTAATATTTTATTATATTTTTTGTTTTGTTTTGTTTTCTTTTTGTAAAAAAAATAATAAAATATTACCAGTCACATCAGCTTGTTGTGGGGCTGTTGTGAGAAATGAGTGTAGGGATCATTTCTCTGATCATAATGGGAAGAGTGTCAAATGAGATTTCTTGAATTCTAACCGTCAAAAAGATGTCATGTCATCAATAAATTAATAAGAGAAATGATCCCTACACTCATTTCTCACAACAGCCCCACAACAAGCTGACGTGGCTAGTAATATTTTATTATTTTTTTTGTTTTGTTTTCTTTTCTTTTTGTAAAAAAATAATAAAATATTACTAGTTACATCAGCTTGTTGTGGGGCTGTTGTGAGAAATGAGTGTAGGGATCATTTCTCTTATTAATTTATTGATGACATGACATCTTTTTGACGGGTAGAATTCAAGAAATCTCATTCGACACTCTTCCCATTATGATCAACTAGAAATTAAGAAAAATGATGGATTTACAACACCACCACAACAATTACACAACACTTTCTTACATGGGAGTGTAGCCCAGTGTGTGGGGTCCACCCCCATGTGAGGGGGTGTTGTGTAATTGTTGTGGTGGTGTTGTGTAGGAATTAAACCCCGGAAATTAATTAGGGATATTACCAATCCGATCAAGCTAGCCATGCATCTTTTTATAGTGGATGAATGGTGGAATCAGAATTTGAAACGAGAAAGAACAAAACTAAAAAATAAATTTTTTTTTTTAAAAAAAAATTAATTTTAAAGGTCGAACTCATAAAAAAATATAAAATTTTGAAAAAATCTTTATAAAATTTGTCTTTTAAAATTGAGATAATTGCACCGTTGGTCCCTGTGGTATACCATAATTATTTTTCACTCCCTATGATTTAAAAAGTGTATGGGAGGTCCTTGTGGTATGCAATAATTACAAATCAATCCTTAGCGTCAAATTCTATTAAAATTTTTAACAGATCCCGTCAAATGCCACGTCAGCGACACGTGTCTCCAATAAGATGGCGACACGTGTCCATCTTAATAATGAAAAAATAATTTTATTAAAAAATAAATTAAAATACTTATTTTTTTTTTTTAAAAAAAATTAAAATTAAAAAAAAAAAAAAGCTGAAATGGTGGCTGGGCCACCCCTGGTGGTCGCAGGGGGTGGCGCGCGGCTACCCCCAGTGGCCGGGGGTGGCACGCGGCCACCCCTAGGCCACAAGGGGTGGCCCGATGGCCACCCCAATGGCCTGGGGGTGGCTCGAAAGGCCACCATTGGAAGATCTAAGGGTGGCCATCGGGCCACCCTAGGCCACTGGGGGTGGCCATCGGGCAACCCTAGGCCATTGGGGGTGGCTGCGCTCCACCCCCGGCCGCCAAGCCACCCTTTCAGCTTTTTTTTTTTTTTTTATTATTTTTTTATTTTTTAAATAAGTATTTTTATTTATTTTTTAATAAATTTATATTTTTTTATTAAGATGGACACGTGCCGTTGACGTGGCATTTAACGGAATCTGTTAAAAATTTTAACAGAATTTAATGTCAGGGATCGATTTGTAATTATTGCATACCACAAGGACCTCCCATGCACTTTTTAAACCATAGAGAGTGAAAAATAATTATAGCATACCACAGGGACCAACGGTGCAATTATCCCTTTAAAATTTTGGGAGGACTTTCTCCCGAGCCTAAGGGTAGTTTTCCCTCTTAGTGGGACCTCGTGTGAGGTAGTGACATGCAAGAAAAAAAATTGTAGACTACAAAAAAACAATTAATTGAGGCCCTCTCAAGTCTCAACCCTTTTTTTTTTAATTATTATATATGTCTATATGATAACATCACCAATATCTGCACATATTGTTTATTTAAATCAATTTTATTTTTATTTTTTTATTCGTTGCGTTTTGTAATTAATGATTTCCCTTTCATCATTAATTTTTGTTTATAAAAGAAGAGTCGTACTGTTATTCTTTTGACTTCAAATTTTAAGTCGGTGCACTCGATCCCACGCGCGCAACTCCTGGGTGACTGTGTCCATGCCTATCCTTGCATGTTTGTAGATAGTCCTGAGTCCTGACAAGCCGTCCTCCCATAGAACCAAACCAAAAAAACAAAGGCAGTCTTTTACCAATTCTTTTTTTTTTTTTGCTGGATATTTGATTCTTATATTCTCTTCAGGAAGTGATCAAAGGCGGTGATCACACGTTTTCTAGCCAGTACTTGTTGCCATAGAGCTGTGCATGGTGACTTTGTGAGCTTTCTCTTGTGCATGCTACCAGTTGAAATATCAGCTTTCTAGAATATTTGGGTTCGATCTGGAAAGTATGGGAAGCAGGCAGGAGAGTTTAGAGGATCCGATGGTATATGTTGCTGTGGGAAAAGACGTGAAAGCTGAGGGCCATTCAATCCTGTTATGGGCGTTGCAGAACTCCGGAGGAAAGAGGATTTGCGTACTGCATCTTCATAAGCCTGCGCAGCGCATCCCCTTTAGTAAGTACCAAATATATGTATACATATGTACGCCTGCCTACCTCTTTTACTTCTGTAATCGCTTTGTGCGATCCTTTGAGATGATCAAATCATTTGTTTAACCAGTTTCTATCATTTGTATGTATTTATGTACTGTTTTATTTTACTTTGACTTTGCTGTTTGGAATCCCACCTCTTTTTCGATTTTAAGATCTTCCTCTCTCTTCCTTCGGGATCAGGAGGAGTAGAAAGGACCCTCAACTCTTTTCACGTAATCAATTACAGATAAAAACAATCATTTGAGTATTTTATTGGCTTGCATGCAGTGGGTGCAAGAGCTCCAGCGAGCTCATTGGATGAAAGGATAGTGAGTGAACACCGGGAAGCTGAAAGAAAAAATATGCATGAGATCCTGGATGAATACCTTACTTTCTGTCGCCAAAGGGGGGTATAAATTCTTCTTCTGTCTCTTTCAGCACATTTTTCTGTTTGTTCTATTCTCTTATCTTTTGCCTTTTTCCTTTTTAATTTTTATTTAATAGGTTTAACATTTTAGCCTTTAGGAAACACCAACTTACCATCACATGCATGCAAGTCCAATAAAGTTGACAGAAAACTATTAGAATATTAATTACATATTTAAATTCGTTATTTTTTATTATTATTAATTTAAGCTTTTGAGACGATTTGTAAGTTACAGTAATCTCAAGGAATAATTGTATCTGGAGTTAGTCTAAATTTTGAATTACTCCCTGTGGTACAAAAAGTTCATGGAGGGTCCTTGTAGTAAACTATAATTACAAATCACTTATGAACCTGTTTTCATCCACCAAATTAACAGAGTCCGTTAGTTTGCCACATCATACCCAATATGAAAGCGACACGTATCCATTACAATAAAAAAAAATATTAATATATTAAAATATTAATAAATAAAACTTAAAAATTATTATTATTATTTTTTTAAAAAAATTAAAAAATAACTGGCAACCATTTAGGGGTGGCCCGAAGGCCACCCGCAAGCCTAGGGGAGGCGGCGTGCCACCCCAGACGTGGTCGGGGCGCCACCCCCAAAGGGCTGGCTGCCCAACCAGCAACCACCCCTTCACTTTTTCTATTTTTTTTTTTAAATAATTTTTAAGTTTTATTTATATTTTTCCTGTTTTAAGTTTTAAATAATTTTTAAGTTTTATTTATATTTATATTTTTTTTAAATAATTTTTAAGTTTTATTTCTATTTCTTAACTTTTCAAATACTCTTTCAACGAAAATGGGGACCCTACCAGCTTAGATAACACCTGATAATAAGACTTAACTTCAAATAATTTCATTTTTTTTTGGAAGAAATCCAGCAAATTGTGTCCTTGCGTCTATGCTTTACTCTTGAATAAGCTAGGCAACTCAAAGAACCCATAAACCACTTCCACCCCCTGAACTTATTAGAGTACATATATTCAACCACTTCACCAAACGAAACCTAAACTCATCACCAATACCCACCCCTCCCCCCAAAAAGAAAGTCCCTCTAAAGTTTTTCCAGTCAATTAGTCACTCCTATCGAAATAGAAAAAAGGCACAAATAATACATCGGTAAATTATTATTATTTTTTTAATTTTTTTAAATTTTTTAATTAGCAAAGTTAACTTACCTTTCTGTGATAAATAAAGCCTCTTTCAACCTGCCAACCTATGCTCCATCTTCTCAATAGTGCCACTCAAAATGATAGAAGCCTTATAGTGAGCACCCAAGGGATACCAAAATACTTCATATATAGGCAATGAAGCCACTCTACAGTCAAGAATGCTAGCCAAACCCACCACTTCACCTACAGGAACAATCTCTAACTTAGACATGATTATCTTCAACTCCAACACCACTTCAAAACATAAGAAAATGTATCTCAAATTACGAAGTTGCTCACCACTAGGCTCCCAAGAGATTAACGCATCATCTGTAAATAACAAATAGGACACTACCATCTCCTCATGATTTCTCGATTCTACCAAAAATCCAGATAAAAGCCCACCATCCACCATAGCAAACATCATCCTGTTTAATAATCACAAACAAATGGAGACAATGAATATTTGTTAGCTCTAAATAATATAATGGTTATACATAACAGGGCATAAGCATCCAGTAACTTCTTTTCGAGATCCTGGATTGGAACAATTGCTTTCTGAATTATTTTAGTTTTGCAGTTTAAAAGAAAAAAATACAACTGAGGAAAAAATGTTTGGCTTACACACCCTTAGTGGAGAGCCCTTTGCATGTATTAATAGGAGTGTTTATTGTAGTTCTGTTACAAGTTTTTATCAAAAAACTACTGTTACAGGATGTGATTAAATACTATCTGATAGTCTTGTTATCATCTTTATCTTGTGGCCTGATGTGTTTATCTTTATCCTTGTCTGTTTCCACCTCTTGATCCATGAATTGCTGTTGCTTGCTGTGATCAAGTTTTTCTCATTACGGTTTTATGAATCTAGGCACGGGCTCAGAAACTAGTAACTGAAATGGACTGTATTGAGAGGGGAATTGTAGAACTCATCACTCAGCATGGGATCAGGAACCTTGTTATGGGAGCTGCAGCAGAGAAGCACTACAAAAGGTACAAACGACATAAGAACTTCTTCCATATCGTCATGTTCACTTCTTGTTCAATATATATCCACTGTGAATATCTATGGTAACAGAGTACGTAGTTATATGATTCCCACCGTTATATGGTAACAGAGTAATTTTTGTCCCTTCAGAATACATACATATGATTTTTGGAGGGCTCAAAATATTGTTAAAGTAACTCAATTTGTATTACTATTGCATGAAATTGCAGAAAGATGGACCTCAGGTCTGATAAAGCTAAATATGTGCGTGAACATGCACCTGTCTCCTGCGACGTACAATTTATCTGCAAAGGCAAACTCATCTTCTCCAGGTTTGCTAGACATTTTGCAATGATGACATGTATTGGATAAATATATGAATTTCTTAATCATGTATATCCCAAAAGGAGAAGCTTATAAGCTTTTCAGATGCTCATAATTGTTACTGGAGGGATGTACTGATTGTGTTTTGCTTTATAAAAGTCTTGATTCATCCAAAAAAGAAAGATGCTCGTAATTGTTCATATTTATGGTTATGGCATGGCTACAGAATGCTTGAAATTGTTGAAAAGCTTTCACTTTCACTTGAATTTTGAGGGTAGTGACTTCTACTGTGTGTAAACTCAACTCAAAGTCTTCTGTGTCTTAATCCTATTACTAATGTGAGTGCCATATCAAAATAGGGAAGCAAGTGCGGAAACTGAAACTGGACTATCTAACAACAGGAGATCACGGTGTGTTAGTTGGGGGCACAATAGGGACACCTCCAAAATTCGACAATCAAATCAATTGAGATCATGGTCTATTTCACAGGATAACAATAGGAACAGCAGTGGAAGGAGCCTGTTGGACTTACCTTTCCCAAAAGGCACTGAAGAGCTTTCATCTCCAAAGAGCATGTTGGACGTAGAAGGCAGTTCTGATGAAAAGGATGGTTTATCAAGGAGTCCTCCGCATTTGGGTTGCTCAACATGCTCTTCCAGAAGAGGGGTTGGTTTAACTTTGACTTCATTGAATGAGGATGAGAATGGGTTAACGTTTAGCGCACACTCTCCGGCTTTAAGTTATTCAAGAAGCTCCTCTACTGTGAAGATTTCATCACCATCACAGCAACCAAGTACTCCAACATGGATATCTGCGAGGAGCATATCTGCATGCTCTTCTACTAGAGCTCTCAGTGCTATGGTATGTGCAAAACATTCATGTATATGCTATGAAGCATCTTTTGCATCATTCATCTGAATTGATCACTGACAAAACAATATAATGCTTTGAAATTTAAACGTTTAATGGGTCCTAGCAGGACGGAAGTCCAGATATTAATACTCTTTATGTGAAACTTCAACAAGAGAGGGCAGAAGCTGAAAAAGAGAGACTCAGGCGTCAGAAAGCAGAAAGGGATTTAATTGAGGCTCTATCCAGGGTAAAGCTTTTAGTTATCTACATCTATGCCAAAATGTACTTCTTTAAAAGGTCCATAATTTTATTCAAATTGCCAATAATCCATTCAACAGGCCCAAGAAGAGTTTATACAAAGAAAAACTGAGGAAGCCTTGGCAAAAGAGAAAGAACTGGAAGAGGTGAAGAATCAGAGAAACCAACTAATGGAAGAACTCCGGTATTCTCAAGAACAGAAAATATCATTGAAGAGCCAAATTGCAGAGTTACAGAAAGGGAGGAATGAGCTGCAAGTGGAGCGTGATAATGCGCTGACAGAAGCTGAAGGGCTGAGAAGAAAGCAAGAGGGCTCAATGGGAGACATGCCTAAATTCTCTGAGTTCTCGCTCTCCGAGATTGAAGAAGCTACTGAAAGCTTTAATGAATCCATGAAAATTGGAGAAGGAGGATATGGGAACATTTATAAAGGTATCTTGCGTCAAACCAAGGTTGCTATAAAGAGGCTACATTCACAGAGCACACAAGGACCCTCAGAATTTCAAATGGAGGTTTGTGCAGTCATTTGAAAGTCAGTTGAATCATTCATTTAGTTATATATTTGCTGGGTTTATGGCTATGATATGAAGGCTTGGACTAGATTGGTTGGTTTTTTAGTTTGGTGCATTTGATAAGTTGCAGACATTATTATGATCTGGATCAATTACTGAGCTGAAGAAAATTTCAAAATATGCGAGGACCCTTGTTTTCAATTTTTCAAAGACCTTAGTTTACGAACATTTTAATTCCAAGACCTTTGTCTATTTTTTATTGAAATAAATAACTAAAATGACATGAAAATACAATTATGTCCTTTATATTATATTATATATATATATATATATATATATAAAACAGATTGGGATAGTTGTGCCCTTGTTGGTGATGGCAGAGAGTTACCTCTCTATTTGGAGGTGGCCGAGCCACTCCTATGATGGGGGGGGGGGGTGATCCTCTAACGTGGGTGGCTGCAAGCCATTGGGGCTGGCCAGGAGTGTGGCCACCCTTTTGTTACGTACGGGGTAGCCGCCTTGGTCTTTTTTTTTTTTTTTTTTTTTAAACTTTTTCAAAAAGAATTAATAGGTATGACACACTTGTATTTTCGTAGCTTTATTAATTTGAGGAAAAATGGAGGAAGTCTTAGATTTTTCTTTTTTTTTAATAGATAGGAAGTCTTAGATTTAAAATCCTAGTAAACTCAAGTCTTAAATTTGCCAAATTGGAAACTGAGATCTAAAAGTCATAATTGCACAAAAATACAGTGAGGTCCTAACATATTTTCCCTACTTAATTAATTAGTACACATTTTTTGTGCATTCAACTTCTATACATAATGCTCTGTTTCTCAAATTGTTTGGAATTATGGTAGGGGTGTGTTGAATTGGTGAGAGTCTCTATTAATCATTCACTTGAAAATTTTAACTACTGTATCCGGCATACTTAGACGTAATTTCTCTCAACATACTTGAAAATGACTATTTTTTTTAAGAACATAATTCAGTTCAGCAATTTTGCTTTAACTAGGTTTCTTTTATGTAATATCATATCAGGTTTATGTATAACTAACGTATACAACTACTGAGAATGGAAGTGTGGCATTCTAGCTGATTAGTTGGTTGTATATCAGGTTCGTGTATTGAGTCAGCTGAGTCATCCCAATCTAGTGAAACTCATTGGGTCTTGTCCGGAAGCTTTTGCGCTCATCTATGAGTATGTCCCCAACGGAAGCCTTGAAGATCGACTCTGCTGCAGGGACAACAGTCCTCCATTATCTTGGCAAACTCGAGTAAGCATTGCCAAGGGGCTGCGCTCTGTCCTTGCTTATCTTCATTCCACTAAACCTCACAGCATTATACATGGTGATTTGAAACCCTCCAATATCCTTCTTGATGCCAACTATGACAGTAAACTTGGTGACTTTGGAATCTGCCGCATAATATGCCATGATAGAAGTTCAAGTGGACTCAACAACACCACACTGTGCCATATAACTGTCCCAAAGGGCACTTTGCCTTACATAGATCCTGAGTTCCTTCAAACAGGAGTGCTTACATTTAAGTCAGATGTTTACTCGTTTGGGCTCATATTACTACAGTTGTTGACTGGGAGACCACCCTTCTCGATAGCAAACGAAGTGGAAGATTCCTTAGATGCTGGAAATTTGAAAGCCCTGTTGGATCCTTCGGCTGGAGACTGGCCAATTGTTGTTGCTCAGGAGTTGGCTCGCTTGGGATTGAGGTGCTGTGACAGGAAGCGAAAGAGCCGGCCAGACTTTGGGTCAGATGTCTGGAAGGTACTTGAACCAATGAGCGCTTCATGTGCTGCAGCCTCATCCTCACCCCATGCAGCTGGGTCCTGAAGATCAATATTGACAACCACCTCCTTTAGTGTTTGACTCTTTATTGTATTTGTCCCATTTCCTAGGTAGGTTATTCTATCTGTGATGTAATAATAGAAATATCAAGTACTTTTACGATTCCTTTTAATGTATATTGTGTTAAAGTGTCCCACATTATTGAGAGATACATGATTTGAGTATTTTATAAGTTATAGATACTCCTATTTGATCTTTCAAAGCGTCTTTTAAGAGTGAGTAAGGCCTATTAACTTTTACACGGTATCAGAACAGGTTCCTTGGACGATGATGGGCCTTTCCCTTTCGGTTGAACATGTGTTTGGCCAAAAGTTGTTATATGTGAAGGGGTGTGTTAAAGTATCACACATAGCTAAGAAATACATAATCTGAGCACTTTATAAATCATAAATACCCCCCTCTTTCAAGACATCTTTTAAAAGTGAGTTAAGCTCTTGAACTTTTACGTACCGATCCCTTAGAACAATCTTTGCTACATGATTTTCACCACAGGACCCCCTCCCCTTCTAAACCTCAACGCAAAAGAGAAATTCCATGTTTTTTGGTTTTAAGATAACAACACGTACACCATTATCTTTTTTGACTATTAATTTTATTTTATGAAAAACTTTACTTATAATTCTTTATCTTTTATTACTTTATAATTAAATATTCAAACTTTAAAAAGTGTCAATTTATAAAATATGTATTCTCATTTTCTTTATTTAATAAAATATCTATTCGTTAAAAAAATTATTTCCGTACAAGGAACCGGAAAATGTTGAATTTTGTTATTGGGCTTGAATTAAATATGGTTGTTGGAACATGCTTGACGGGGAAAGGATGACTTCAAGTCTTCAAGTCGTCCTTCATTGACTTATTTTTTTGCTGATATATATATATATATATATACACTTTATTTCCAACTTTGATACTTGGTTTCTTAATTAACTAATTGTCTTTATATTAACTAGTACCATATATCTACAAAATAAAAAATCATATAATATTTGGATGTAAATAATTTTCTTTTGGTAAACTTAGTAAACTACTATAGTTTATACTACAGAATTCCTCTAGTGCCTAGATATAGAAAGGAAACACATCGCTAAGAAAATCTTTGCAAAAAAAAAAAAAAAAAGCAAATAGTACTTCTTTCAAAAATTCAAGAATGATATGTAACTCAAGGCAGAATAATTAAAGTAAAATTCTGATTGATGGTTCTTAGAATAGTATATAAATAAAGAGTTTATGTATTTCATTTATAAGTAATTATTGGACATAAGTTGAAAAATACTTCTCTCCTTAAAATTTTTAAGTAATTTTTTATTTCGCTTGAACAAATATGATTGAAAATAAATATATTTTTTGTTTTATTCAACTGTGTATTCTAATATATTATTATTTCATTTACTGACAAACATACCTACAAATATTCGAAAGATATACGAAGAAACATGTTTGGACAAGGTCTAGAAATTGCTTGGTCAAGATATCGATTAAAATTAAATGGTTGGAACCGCATACTTAAACCTATTCCATCTTAATTATTAAGTCAATCTTCGGAACTTGCGGACAAAGAAATTGCTTGGCCAGTATTTCTACTGGAGGAATGCTAGAGTTTCTCCTTGTGTTCTTCTGGTGTTCTTTCGGAATGGCATAAATATAATTTTTTTGATTAAAAAATTATATCTGTGCCATCCAAAAGGACATAGATGTAATTAAAAAATTACATCTATGTCATTCCAGGAGAACACCAAGAAAATACTGGGAAATGTTCTAGCATTTCTCATTTCTACAGTCGATCTTACGTACTGTCGAATATGAAATAGTGTATTGATGTTAGTTACTGATTATAATATAATATATTAAAATACAGTCCAATTTAAAAGTTTATTTACCACTCATTCTAATTAATTATGACATATTTTTTGAGTATGGGACTTGACTTAATTATTTTCTACTTACATATATATACTCAATCATTTTTTATTTCTTTTAATTCCTATAACTCCATTACCGCATCGGGAATTTGCCAAACACAGAAAAATTTAATATGATTGAATGAAAATATAAAATATATTTGTAATTTTTCATACTCGCCAAATATTAAAAAATGTTATCGACGAAAAATATTTTTCATGAAAAATGAATTTTAAAAAAATGTTTTACCACAAAAATCATTTTATGCTGAAACAAACAGAGCATAAGAGATAAAAACTAAAAACTAAAAAAAAAAAAAAAAAAAAAAAAAATCAGAAATAAAATTTTAATTTTTAAAGAATTATAATAATATTTTAAAAAAAATTGAGGAAAACACGGTGGTCTAGCTGAAGGACCTACGCCCGAAGCTACCTGCAGACAAACAGTCCCTTTTACTCAGAAAACGTACAATCCAGAGAAGCTACAGCTAGACCTCATAAACTTCACACAACCGACAAAATCCTTTTTCCAAGTCTTCGCTTTTAATACTTACAAAAAAAAAAAAAAAAAAAGCCTATGCTTTTAATTTGTCATTTATTTTGTGCTGAAGAATAGTCGATTCTTATAAATATTCTCTTCAGTAAGTGAAGGGTAGTGATTATAGCCAAAACTTTCCGGCCAGTGCTTGTTGCAATATTGCTGTGGGGTGACTTGTGAATCCCTGGTGTCTGCATTGACTTGACTAGCTTTTCAAAAGAAACATTTGGGATATGGGAAGCAGGCATGAGAATTTAGAGGATCCGATGGCGATCGGGATTGAGGATATGATATACGTTGCTGTGGGAAAAGAAGTGAAAGAGTGCAAATCAATCCTGTTGTGGGCTTTACAGAACTCTGGAGGAAAGCCAATTTGCATCCTTCACGTTCATCAACCTGCACAGCTCATCCCCATTAGTAAGTCCCAAATCCAAATGCATGTAATGTTTTCGGCTGGGGTTCTATATCTGATGAAAATGCACCTTTTTTCCTCTCAAGAATTTGGCTTTTCTTGCCTAATTTTCAGTATTTTAAAGTGGGATTTATTTGAGTTTTTTCCTTCTTGATTTGCAGTGGGTGCAAGAGCTCCAGCAAGCTCACTGAACGAAGAGATAGTGAGGGAGCACCGGGAAACTGAAAGGCAAAAAATGCATGAGATCATGGATGAATACCTTCTTTTCTGTCGCCAAATGGGGGTATAGATTCTTCTGCCGTCTCTTTTTCCACATTTTTCTGTTTTTTTTTTTTCACCTTTTTTTTTTTTTTTTTTTTTTTTTTTTTTTTTTTTGTCTTTGTCTTTGTTTGATATGTGGAATAGATCTCTGAAATGGAATGAATAGAATAGTCATTTATTTGTTTGGTAGGAATTTATTTCTTTACGAAGAGAAATAAATTACATTTTTCAGGAAAAACAAAGAAGAAAAAAACCCAACCTTTACGGTACCTCAAAAACATCAAGCTAATTTTCAATTTCCTTAAAATATGCAATTTCTTCCCTTTCTTTTTTCCTTTAATTTTCCTGCTAATCAAATAGAGCTCAATCCAAAGCATAAATTCATAAAAAATATTAGAGATGCAACTAACGCCAAATAATTCGAGCTAATTCTCAACTTCTATAAAAACCGCATGAGACTCACAATGTCTCATGTCCTATGGACCTTTTCATCCCTTTGTCACAATTTTCTAAGGAACCAAATAGAATCCAACCAAAAATATCAACAAACATAAACAAAACAAACCCTAGCTAGAATATCAAATAAATTTTTATTAAATATTCAAATATTCAAATGTCAATATTCAAATGCCATGATTATTTCAATTATTACTAACATTAATTTTTATAACACCAATCATTATACACAACTTTTCATACAATCCAATCATTTCCTACTATTAAAAAACATTTTTTTTTTTCTAATCTCAAAAATATTTAAGGGATAATTGCACCATTGGTCCTTAGGGTATGCCATAATTACGAATTACTCCCTATGGTTTAAAAAGTTCATGGAAGGTCCTTGTAGTAAACTATAATAACAAATCCATCCCTAAAGTCAAATTCTGTTAAAAAATTTGACAGATTCTGTTAAATGCCACGCCAGCGCCACATCAAACCAATAAGATGGCGACACGTGTCCATCTAAATAAAAAAAAAAAATTTATTAAAAAAAAAATAAATAAACAAACTTATTATTTTTTTTAAAAAAAAAAAAATTGCCACCCCTTCCTTTTTTGTTTTTTTTTTTCTTTTTTCTTTTGAATTTTAAATTTTTTTTTTAAAAAAAATGTATTTTTATTTATTTTTTAATAAATTTAACACCAATCATTATATACAACTTTTCATACAATCCAATCACTTCCTACCATTAAAAAACACTTTTATTCCGATCTCAAAAATTCAACACCCAAACACAAATTCAAAAAGAATCTGAATTCTATTCAATATCCAAACACATTTTCATTGTCTCAAAATTCGCAAACAGATTCAGAATATTATTCTTATTCAAAAAATTCAATACCCAAACGGACCATAAATTCGGGTTGGATGTGGGTTTCTGGGTTTTTGAATAAAACCCGATTAAAATATTGAAAAAGTTTCGAACCAAACAATCCGTTAATGTTCCATAAAAATCATATAATATTCAAAATATGAAATTCGATTCCGCACAACGCATGCAATTACCAATATTCACAGTAATGAAACACACACAACTCAACCAATTATGGCACTTTTTTTTTTCTTTTTTAATTTGAGTTTTTTTTTTTTAGAAAAAAAATAATAATAATGTGAGATTTTTTTTTTTGTAATTTTGATTGGATTCCAATTAAATTGTATAAGTTGTTATCAAATTAATAACTATTCTATTTCCTAATAGAATACTCATTCCGCAAACCAAACGAGGCCTATAGTTTTAAATTTAGATAATCTAATTAATTGTTAAAAGAATAAAGTTTTTTTTCTAAATTAAACTTATACAAATATTTACATGTATACAAAATAAACATGAATCTCAAATACACGTAAGAATCTAGCTAGAGAGTGGCTTTTTAAATGCTGCATATATGGATTGGTACATTAATATATATATATATAATTGCCGATCGAGTTTTCTCATTTATTCTAAAATCTAAGGTACGATCACGGGCACAGAAACTGGAAATTGAAATGGACAGTATCGAGGAGGGAATTTTAGAACTGATCTCTAGGCACCAGATCAAGAGGCTTGTTATGGGAGCAGCGGCAGAGAAGCGCCATCAACGGTACAAACAACATAAAAACTTTTTCCACATGATCATCATGCATGTCCATTGATATCTAACGGTCAGAAATTATATATATACACTACTGCTTGACATTGCAGAAAAATGACAGAACTCAAGTCTAATAAAGCTAAATATGTGCGCGAACACGCACCCATTTCCTGTCATATACAATTTATCTGCAAAGACCGCCTCATCTTCACCAGGTTTGGCAGACGTACAGTTTTTGTTAATTACTCTTTTTTCAAGCAACCGTGACATGAATTATGGATTAATTAGGATAGTATGAAAGTAAAGATTATATTAGTAATGCAAAGTAGCATATGGAATATAGGGAAGCAAGCGCAGATATGAACAGTGAAAGTGGAGAATCAAACATCATGAAATTTCGGTCTGTTACTTTGGGGAACGAAAGGAACAGCAGTGAAATCCGAGGATCAGACTATTTGAAATCACGATCTGTTGCAGCGGGGAACAATAGATATAGCAATGGAAGGTGGAGGAGCATCTTAGATATGATCTCTTTACTGGCAGGCAGCGCTAACGAAGAGGCTTCATCTCCAAAGACTAGTCCTTCGGCTTCTGATCATGAATGGGATGGCTTACGAAGGAGTCCCTCCGGTTCGGTTTGCTCAACAAGCTCTCCCAGAAGAGTGGTTGATGTGACTCTGACTGCATGGAATGAGGTGAATGAGAATGGGCTACCGCCGTTTAGCGCACCCTCTCCGGCGTCGGCTTATTCAAGAAGCTCTTATGTGGAAGTCGGATCTCCATTGATGCTGCCACAGAGTCCAAGATTGGTTTCTAGTGCAAGTACCATCTCAACAAGCTCTTCTAATGGAGCTCCAAGTGTTTTGGTATGTGCAAAACATTTTCATTTTTGCCTGTGTTTATATATATATATATATATATTTCTGCAGTATCAGTATTTTTATAATCATAATCTCAAATTTTTAATTTTTGCAAATAAAAATTGAGTTGTACGTCCAACCACTTATCCAGTCAGGTGGGCCTCATAAGTAGTCTTTTACAATCACCTACCCGAATTCTCTCAAATTTTCTGGCAAATAATTGTAGAGGATCTTTATCCTTAAATTTTGGGGTTTCTATAATTAATAAGCGTTTTAGCTTTCTCTTCAGCATTTATTCATCAAAATTGATCAAATATTAAGCAATTAAGGATTCGTTTGGGTTTTATATTTCAAAAAATGAGATTTTAAAGTATGTTTTTAAATTAAAAACGCAGTTAAGAGTTTGAAAAAATTACAGTTTGGCCTTTAAAATTGTGTATTTTAAAAAAAGTATCAAATTGCCTGCGATTTGAAAAATCAGATTTTTCTACTTTTCAAATCGCAATTTCAAATATTCATTTTCTATAATTTAGTTTAAAATCGACTTTTTGTCTATGAAATCACGATACTAAACAATATGAAAAGGCTTTAAATTTAATCGTTTAACGGATCTTGGCAGGATGGAAGTTTAGATAATAATTTGTACGAGCAACTTAGGCTAGCGATAGCAGAGGCACTCAAGCGTTGGAAAGCTGCAGAAACAGACATGATTGAGGCTATACATCGGGTAATTAAGATTTTAGATATTTTGAACTTCTTCGCCATTTTCTGAAAGATAATCCGATGCAAATTGCCGTTCAATAATCCATGCAATGAACAGGGCCAAGAAGATTCGAGGCAAAGAAAAGAAGTGGAGGAAGCGCTAGTGAAGGCAAAAGAAGAGCTTGAAAAGGTGAAGAACCAGAAAGACCAAGTAATGGAAGAACTCAAGTTTTCTCAAGAAAAGGAAATATCATTAAAGATTCAAAATGCAGAGTTACACAAAAAGATGAACGAGTTGCTGATGGAGCGTGATAATGCGCTGAAAGAAGCTGAAGGGCTAAGACGGATGACTGATCATGATCAGTTCTCTGAGTTCCCGCTCTCTGAGCTCGAAGAAGCGACTCAAAAATTTGATGAATCACGGAAAATTGGACAAGGAGGATATGGAAACATTTACAAAGCTCTCTTGCGTCAAAAAGAGGTTGCAATCAAGAAGCTACATTCTCATGGTGCCCATGGCACCTCACAATTCCAAATGGAGGTTTGTCTATATATTCATTCGAAAATCACTACAATGATTTTTTTTTAGTTATATATTTATGAGTAATATTAAATAATATACTGTTATTTTACCCCAATATCAATCCCATTGGGCTGATGTATTAGTAGATGTAAAACAAAAAAAGAAGAAGAAAAAAAAAAAGATAACGTTACATACTACATTCTATCATATTAGGCTGATGTGACTGTGCCCGTCAATACTTATTTATTTTATTTTTTTTAGCAAGAGTTTGTCAAAGGGCTGATGGGCAGCCCATAAGCCTAGTAGGATCGATAGCTAGAGGTAAGATGAGAATATAGTATTTAGCATTACTAAAAAAAAATCTAAAGGCTGATGGGTATAGTACAGTATGAGTAATTTTAATTAAATACTCAACTGTCATGTCATTGGACTAACGTGGCAGTGCCCATCAGTCCTTAATATATATTTTTTTTAATAAAAGTTAATTTAAGAACTAATAGACATTAATTACCACATTAGCCGAGTGAAATAAGTATTTAACATTACTAAAAAAAAATCTAAAGGCTGATGGGTATAGTATAGTATGAGTAATTTTAATTAAATACTCAACTGTCATGCCATTGGACTAACGTGGCAGTGTGGCAGTGCCCATCAGTCCTTAATATATATATATTTTTAATAAAAGTTAATTTAAGAACTAATAGACATTAATTACCACATTAGTCGAGTGAAATAAGAGTTAGAGAATGTAATATTACTTGTATGATGTTAGAACCTGGACCAGGTTGCTTTGGTTTTCTAGCTAGGTTTGTTGAATTTATTGATAGGGTACATACTTCCATGAGCGGTTCACAAATTATTTACTTTTTAAATTGTTAAAGTTTTCACCACTTAAAAGGAAAAATGCATATATATATATATATATATATATATATATATATATATGCAACAACAGCAATTTGCTTTTAAAGAATGGAATGAAGTTCGACTAAAAGTTTGGCATTTCATGATCTCATTTGTTGGTTGTATATGTATATATGATGTGCAGGTTAGTGTATTGAGTCAGCTGAGGCATCCCAATCTTGTAAAACTCACTGGATCCTGCCCGAAGGTTTTTGCGCTCATCTACGAGTATCTTCCCAACGGAAACCTTGAAGATAGACTGAGCATGAGGGACAACAGTACTCCATTATCATGGCAAATTCGAATACGCATCGCCACAGAGTTGTGCTCTGTTCTTGTGTATCTTCACTCCATTAAACCTCACAGTATAGTGCATGGTGATTTGAAACCCTCAAACATCCTCCTTGATTCCAACTTTGTTTGTAAACTAAGTGACTTTGGAATCTGCCGCATAATATGCCATGATAGAAGTTCAAGCAACAACACAACGACACTGTCTCATAGAACTGTCCCGAAGGGTACTTTGCCTTACATAGATCCTGAGTTCCTTCAAACAGGAGTGCTTACATTTAAGTCAGATGTTTACTCGTTTGGGCTCATATTACTACAGTTGTTGACTGGGAGACCACCCTTCTCGATAGCAAACGAAGTGGAAGATTCCTTAGATGCTGGAAATTTGGAAGCCCTGTTGGATCCTTTGGCTGGAGACTGGCCAATTGTTGTTGCTCAGGAGTTGGCTCGCTTGGGATTGTGGTGCTGTGACAGTAAACGAAAGAGCCGGCCAGACTTTGGGTCAGATGTCTGGAAGGTACTTGAACCAATGAACGCTTCATGTGCTGCAGCCTCATCCTCACCCCAGCTGGGTCCTGAAGATCAATATTGACAACCACCTCCTTTAGTCTTTGACTCTTTATTGTATTTGTCCCATTTGCTAGTTAATTAGGTTATTCCCTCTGTGATGTAATAATAGAAATGTCTCAAGTACTTTTACAATTCCTCTTAATGTATACTGGTCACTTATTAGAACAATCTTTCCACCACAGGACCCCTTCCCCTTCTAAACCTCAACTCAAAAAAGAAACGTAACTGAAGAGAAATTCTATGTTTTTTCGTTTTAAGATAACAAGTAACACACAATTATCTTTTCCAACTATTATTTTTTTTTTAAAAAAAATTTACTTATAATCCCTGATCTTTTATCACTTTATAATTAAGTATTCAAACTTTAAAATGTGTCAATTTAAGAAGTATATATTCTAATTTTCTTCATTCAATAAAATATCTATTCATTTAAAAAATTATTTCCATACAATGAACCTGAAAATGTTGAATTTTCTTTATTGGGTTTGAATTAAGAAAAATGCTAGACTTACTCTCAAACCCTTATACCCTGATGTGCAATTTTCACATCATTTTTTTTTTTTTTCTTCTTATTAAAAACAAAACTCTCTCTCTCTCTCTCTCTCTCTCTCTCTCTCTCTCTCTCTCTCTCTCTCTCTCTCTCTCTCTCTCTCTCTCTCTCTCTCTCTCTCTCTCTCCGGCCGGCGATGAAGCTCGAGACGACGGGATTTGGAAGGCCAGCGGGATCGGGATGACGGGTCTGGACGCTCTGCCGGATCTGGGCGGTTCAGGCTCTAAACGACGTGGCTTTCTGGTTGGATTTGTGTTTAGATCGAGATGCTCGGTCGGATCTGGGCTGTTCGGGATCTGGACGACGTTGTTTTTCGACCGGATCTCTCAAATCCACACCGGTGTGCATGGGTTCCGGCCTAATCTTTTCCGAGCTCAGTCACCTCCCGTCCATGGCCTTCAGAAATGGACGCTCGGTCGAAAATCGCCTTCGAAAATGGACGCTTGGCGGTGACTGTCTTGAAGGTTGCGGTGCTAGCGTGTTCCAGGGTGGTGGTGCCTGGTGGTTCGGAGGCACCGATCTTCATTGTGTGCTTGAGAAAAAAAAAAAAAAAAAAACTAATGTGGAATGCCATATCAGGGTGTAAGCTTTTGGGTGTGTGTAGCAGCCCTCTTGAATTAAATATGGTAGTTGGAATGTACTTGATGGCGAAAGGATGACTTCCTCCTTCATTGACTTATTGATTTCTGATATATATAATATATATACTCTATTTCGAACTTTGATTCTTGGTTTCTTAACTAATTGTCTTTCTATTAACTAGTACATATATCTACAAAATAAAAAAACCATATAATATTTGGATGTAAATAATTTTCTTTTGGTAAACTTAATAAACTATCATAGTTTATACTACAAAATTCCTCTAGTGCCCAGAGGCAGAATGCATGCTTAAATGGTGAATGATTGAGATAATGAAACGTTTTTGGTGTCATTTTATAAATTTATCATTAAATTTGTGGAACTCACATATGGTCTTACAAATTTAATGATGGATTTGAACATATTCTGTATGGAGATGAACAAAAAATGTACAATATAATAAAATCAAATATTTATCATATATATATATATATATAGGCAGAATAATTAAAGTAAAATTCTAATCGATGGTTCTTAGCATAGCATATAAATAAAGAGTTTATGTATTCTATCTATAAGGTATTATTGGACATAAGTTGAAAAATACTTCTCTCCTAAAACTTTTTGAGTAATTTTTTATTTCGCTTGAACAAATATGATTGAAAATAATTATATTTTTTTTTTTTTGTATTTTTCAACTGTGTATTCTAATATATTATTATTTCATGTACTGACAAACATACCTACAAATATTCGAAAGATACTCGAAGAAACATGTTTGGACAATTAAGGTCTAGAAACTGCTTGGTCAATATATCGATTAGAATTAAATATGGTTTGAACCGCAAACTTAGACCTATTCCATATATCTTAATTATTAAGTCAATCTTCGGAACTTGCTAATCAAGAAATTGCTTGGTCAGTATTTCCACAGTCGATTTTACTGTCGAATATGAAACAGTGTATTGATCGATGTTACTGATTACAATATAATATATTAAGATACAACGTTCCCAATTTTAAACGTTTGTTTACCACTCATTCTTAATTAAATAATTATAATACATTTTTTTCAGTATGCGGCTTGACTTCATTATTTTATACTTACATGTATATATTCAATTTTTTTTTTTTTTTAAATACGTATAAGTCCATTACCACATCGGGAACTTGCTGATCAAGAAATTGCTTGGTCAGTATTTCCACAGTCGATCTTACTGTCGAATATGAAACAGTGTATTGATTGTATTGATGTTACTGATTATAATATAATATATTAAGATACAACTCAATCTATAAAGTTTATTTACTACTCATTCTTAATTATGATATATTTTTTCAGTGTCCGACTTGACTTAATTATTTTCTACTTACATGTATATACTCAATAATTTTATTTTTTTTATTTTTTAATACGTATAACTCCATTACCACATCGGGAACTTGCTGATCAAGAAATTGCTCGGTCAGTATTTCCACAGTCTTACTGTTGAATATGAAACAATGTATTGATGTTACTGATTATAATATAATCAGTAAAATAAACCCTCTCTTTAGAGACTCTCTCGAGTGCGCCTGTTCTAATCACAAGCTTGACGTCTGCTGTTCGCCGGGAAGGGGGGTTTGTTCGCCTCCCTTCCCCGGTGGTGTTTTTTGCTTCCCCCGTGGTATATTCCATGGGGTTGGGTGTTGTTCTCCCAGCCGTTTAGGCTGTGGAGTTGATGTTCTCCGAGTCCTCCGGACTCTGGAGTTTTGTGTTTATTTGTTTTGTTTTCTTCTTTCTTTTCATCTTTTCTTGCAGGAAGTTCTTCTCGAGGCGTCCGGCGGGGTGCACTTGTTTTCGTTTTTATCTCGCCGGTGGAGGGCGTTTTGTGCCTAATCTGTCTTTCTTTGGATGCTAGATCTACGCTTAGACATCGGCTTTCTACAGACACGCGTCGCTCAGATGGGTTCACCCGCGTCGCCTTGTTCCGCTGCTGTTTGTTCCGGTCGTCGGGATCTTTGGTGGCCGGCGCGTGATCGTCACGCGCCAGTGAAGTTTCCTCCTCGTCGGGCGCGTGGAGGTCTCGTTCCGGCGTTTTTTCGCCGGGCAAAGGCGGTGGCGGGGCTCTGGGGGACTGATCTGTTGGTTGGCGGTTTCGGGGGAGGCGCGTGTCGTACACGCACTGGTCTCCGGCGAAGACAGTGTTATTCTCCGACGTGTTGGGTTGAAATTTTTGCTAGATGTGTTTGTTTATTCTCTTATTTTTAGGTACAATTGCCTATGTGTGGCTCAGGTTTTACTAGAATTTTCTTTGTTAGAGGCTGATTGTAATTTTAGTAAAATTTGGGATTCTACATATGTAATTGTTTTTTAAGTCAGATCCTTCTGACTTAAGAGTGTGTGAGGGGTATGTCCCTCATTGCTCACGATGTAGCCTTCGGGCATTTTAGATTTGAAATAGCACATGCTATTTGTTCAAAAAAAAAATATATTAAGATACAACCCAATTTAAAAGTTTATTTACCACTCATTCTTAATTATGATATATTTTTTCAATATGCGACTTCACTTAATTATCTTTTACTTACATGTATATTCTCAATAATTTTTTTTATTTTTTTTTAATACGTATAAGTCCATTGTCTCCTTAATTAAATCGAAGTTGTGACATTAATTAACCAAAAAAGAATCCTTTTTAAACCTATCACCTACTGCTGGTCCGGGCTGGAGGTTTATTCTATCATTTAGTTTATTTTCTTTTTCTTTTTTATCTTTTTAAATTAGGAAAATGTTAGATTTACAACACCAACACAACAACTCCTCATATGAGGGTGGACCCTAGTGTGTGGGGTTTACCCTCATGTGAGGGGTTGTTGTGCACTTGTTGTGATGGTGTAGTGCAGGAATCAAATCCCTTTAAATTAAACGCGTTTTGAAGGAATATTCTTAATTATGCAAGGCCTAATTTTCTCTTGTCCATGTAGTTTATTGATATTCCGTACGTCACTTTGCTGAAAAAAATAAGGGTTAAATACATATTTGCCCCCTGTGCTCTACGACCTTTATTTTTTGCCTCCTCAGTTTCATTTTTTATCAAATTTGGTACTTGTGGTATATGAAAAGACGAAAATGGTACCTCCGTCTGATTTCCCATCCAAAACTAACGTCTACCTACAGCATTTTCTGTCATGTTGTTGTCTAGATGTTGTTGGAAACGATGTGTAAAGATTTGGATTCTGGGCTTCAAATTTTTAGGTACCCAATGACGTAGGTGGACGTTAGTTTTGGACGGGAAATCAGACAGAGGTACCATTTCCTTCTTTTCATATACCACAGGTACCAAATTTGATAAAAAGTGAAACTGAAGGGATAAAAAATAAAGGTCGTAAAGCACATGGGGCAAATATGTATTTAACCCAAAAAATAAAGAAGACATGACACCAAGTCCACTTCTGTTCATGGTATATACTTCTGAAAACGAATCAAATTTCATGACTATAACCTGCGAAGACATATACATTTGAGAAATGCTATCTTACACACCACAATTTCACTGTACGTCATCCCACTCAGTCCTACGTGATATTTTAATTTATTTATTTATTTTCTTTCTTCTGAATCCCAAACACATTTCCCCCCATTCCCCTCTCAACGCGTTTTGCCTCTCTCAGATCCACGGCAATTTGTGTAGCACTTTTAACAATAATTTAGGCTTCTTTCCTTCTTCATGTTGTCTTCTTTCCTAGCCTTCATCTTTTTCTAAGGAAAAAAAAATCCAAAAAAAGTTTTGAGAGGTTTCTGCAACTAATTCTGACCGCAACAATTAAAAGCTTTTTTCGCTCTAAAATGTTTTTCTCTTCATTCTCTTCGATCCACGGAAGTGGGTTTTGAAAGAAAATATAATCGAATGGAAAATTAAAGATGAAATGCGGAAATAATAAAATAAGAACACAAGAGATTTTATGTGGTTCAATCGATGACCTACGTCATAGAGTAAAGCTCAAAGGGCTACATTATGCTCTTATTACTTGATATTTTCATAATACAATAAACCCCTATTTATAGGAGGGTTTGTGTAGATAAGTATGATAATCAATAAATGTGATTTGATTACCATCAATTAAATATGATTACAAATTAATTAATCAAATCAAATCAATCAGATTTGATTGATTATTATTACAATAAATTGCTCAAATCAAATCTTCTAATATATGGAGAGTATATTCTTTAACAGGTTCTCTCTCTCTCTTTTAACACTAGTTTCCTTTAGATCTGAATTTTGGATTATGGGTTTTTACTATTTTTTTTTTAGATTCTCTCTCATTCTTCGAAATTTTAAAGGCCTTTCTTTTGGTATGATTTTTTCATGGCCCACCCGTCTTCTTCTTTTCAATTTCATTGTCTTCTTCTGGCCCGTCTTTGTCAAAATTCCCTCTTCGTTTCCGAGTGACCTGGTCAGTGAAAAATGAGAACTTGTTCTGCAACAAGAAAAATGGTCGGCGAAAGTTAAAGGGAGAACGGTTGTTCTCCCCCCCAATCTCTTTCTTTTCTGGCGAAATCCGGTGGAGATTCCATCGAGAGAGAGATTATCAGGCAAGAAGAACACAGAGAGAGAGAGAGAGAGAGGGGGGGCAAAACGTGTTTTTCCCTCCCAACGCGCTTGGGATTCAAAAGATAGAAAAAAAAAAAAAAAAAATTAAAATATCACGTAGGACCGAGTGGGATGGCAGTGGGATTGTATAAGGTAGCATTTCTCTACATATTTAGTTAGGTTCTAAATTTTTAAATATTCTTTGGTCAATCGCATAATAGCTAGCTTCTAAGATACTTACAAAAATAAGATATATATATATATATCTCTTCAAACCCCTCCCTCTCCTTTTTCTGGGCGAATGGTCTTTGATACCTTACTAGGGGAGGTTGTGCATGTCGACGTACAGTTGAGTGTATTGTCTTTTAGAAATTCTTTTATGATTTTGTTAATTAATTTTCGACCTATTGAATATAGCATTTCTCATATGGGTAATATAATATGTATCAAACTTTCACTACCAAAAAAAAAAATCCTTCTTTCTAGTCGTTTTTTAACTGAGAAGAACTGATCGATAAATGACAAGAAACCTAACGTGCCGTTTTTTATTTATTTTTTTTCTCGTTCTTCGGGTTGGGTCTTGATATTGTTATTTATGGTATCCATAGTATCCGCGTCTTCTAAGACAAACAGACGACGTACGTGAGTTGATTTGTGGAGTTTGGGAGCTGCGGGACATGTTAGATATTGCCATATTGGTCCTTAACTATTTCGTATTAATTTTCGTAAAATTTACATAGAAAAATGATACATGCACTTATGGTGCACAATAAGTGCACTACCACAAGACACAATAGAGTGAGTCCCACTGTATAGGGCCCACTCCATTGTGCCTTGTGATGATGTATTTGTTGTGCATCATGATCGAGTATTTTGAGCATTTCCCCATTTAAATAGGATGAAAAAGAGATGAATTTGTATCATTTATCCAGATCTACCAGCTATTTTGAAGATACGTACAAAGAGATAGAGATAGAAGATCATGCATCTTTTTTTAGGACCCTTATTCTTTTTTTTTTGAAACATTTTAACCCTTATTCTAGATTCTCGTCATTTTAAGTCTGTGTTCAACTCCCGCGGAACTCACGGGTGACGAGTCCATGCCAGAATTTTGGCATTTGAAATTTTTGGGTAAAATTTTTAAATGCTCCGTTTGTTTCGGCGTTAAAAGATTTTTGAAAAATTATTTTGATATTTTTCGATGTTTGGTGAGGGCGAAAATAATAGTCAACTGAAAAATGATTTTCGTTTGACAAAAAATACTTAGTAAATTTCAGAAAATGATTTACGCTTTTTAAAAGCGAAAATCATTTTTCCCAGATGGCAGATGCTGTCGACCCTTTTTTAAGCAACGCAGTCGACCATCGCCGGAATCTGGAAATTTCTGCCAGAATCTGGCGACGTCCGACCACCGTCGCCAGAATGGTCGGACGTCGCCGAATTTTGGCAATACTATGCCAGATTACGGCCGGGATCCTGGCCATCTGCTCGGGATCCAACCATTTCGGCCAGATCCCTGCCAGTTCTGGCCGGAATTCAGCACAAATGGCCAAATTCCGGCAAGCACAAATGGCCGACCACTTTAAAAATAATTTTTTAAGATAATCCCAATTTTAAAAAATATGATTATCGTTAGTCAATGTGTATATTTTAATTAAACATAATTTTTTAGTTGTTTTTTTATATTATTTTACATTAATATTTTTATGTTGTGAATAAAAATTGATTTTTATAATTTAATATGATTGAATGAAAATATAAAAAATATTTGTAATTTTTCGTACGCGCCAAACATTGAAAAATGTTTTTGACGAAAATTATTTTAAGCCGAAACAAACGGAACGTAAATGACAAAATTAAAAAATAAAAAAATTTCAAAAATAAGATTCTAATTTTTAAAGAATTGTAATAATATTTTTTTAAAAAAAAAAAATTGAGGAAAACATGGTGACAAACAGTCCCTTTTACTCAGAAAACGTTCAATCCAGAGAAGCTACAGCAAGACCTCAGAAACTTCACAGAACCAACAAAACCCTTTTTTTTTTTTGGATGAATTAAAAAAAAAAAAAAAAAAAAAAACCCTTTACCAAGTCTTCGCTTTTAATACTTAAAAAAAGAAAAAAGAAAAAAGTCTATGCTTTTTAATTTGTCAATTATTTTGTGCTGAAGAATATTTGATTCTTATAAATATTCTCTTCAGAAAGTGAAGGGTAGTGATTAATGATTATAGCCAAAACTTTCCGGCCAGTACTTGTTGCAATATTAATTGCTGTGGGGTGACTTGTGAATCCCTGGTGTCTGCATTGACTTTACTAGCTAGCTTTTCAAAAGAAACATTTGGGATATGGGAAGCATGCAGGCATGAGAATTTAGAGGATCCGATGGCAATCGTGATTGAGGATATGATATACGTTGCTGTGGGAAAAGAAGTGAAAGAGTTCAAATCAATCCTGTTGTGGGCTTTACAGAACCCTGGAGGAAAGCCAATTTGCATCCTTCACGTTCATCAACCTGCACAGCTCATCCCCTTTAGTAAGTCCCAAATCCATGCAAATCCGATCCATGTATTATTTTCGGCTGGGGTTCTATATCTGATGAAAATTAATGCACTTTTTTTCCTCTGAAGAATTTGGCTTTTCTTGCCTAATTTCCAGTATTTTCAAGTGGGATTTATTTGAGTTTTTTCCTTCTTGATTTGCATTTGCAGTGGGTACAAGAGCTCCAGCAAACTCACTGAAGGAAAAGATTGTGAGGGAGCACCGGGAAACTGAAAGGCAAAAAATGCATGAGATCCTGGATGAATACCTTCTTTTCTGTCGCCAAACGGGGGTATAGATTCGATCTTCTGCCGTCTCAAAAATTTACCACATTTTTTTGTTCGTTTTATTCACTTTTCTTTTTTCCTTCGCCGTTAAATTTAGATTAGGGAAAACTTCATTTATAATTCCTGATCTTTCATCACTTTTATTTGAAAAATTGTACACAAACTTTAAAAAATGTCAATTTAGAGTATCTATCTTTCAATTTTTTTCAATTTCAACTCACTGTTAGAATTTTTTTGTTAGATCATGTTAAAATTCTTAAAATACCCATTTATTTTTTAGGAAAAAGAAAATAATGATTTAGGTGATGATCAGAATTGAACGGAATCTGAAAACATACCCATGCCTAACCTGAATCTTTGAAAAAAATTTATAATTTTTTTAAAAAAAAGATAAGTGCATGGATATTTCGAAAATTTTGATATGATTTAACGAAAAATTCACGGAAGATTGAAATTGAAAAAATAAAATAAAAATTGAAAGATTAATACTCCAAAATTGACATTTTTTAAAGTTTAGATACTTCTTTTCAAAAGTGATGAAAAATCACATGTTATAAGTGAAGTTTTCTCTTTAGATTATCTAATTGTTAGAAAGATTTTTTTTTTCTTCTTTAAATTGGGTTGGAAAAATTTTGTTTTTTTATTAAACTTAATAAATTGGGATTTGATTCTTGTACAACACCAATACAACAACTGTACAACAACCCATCACATGAGGGTGGGCCCCAGTATGTAGAACCCACCATCATGTGAGAGATTGTTGTACAGTTATTGTATTAGTGTTGTAAATCTAACATTTTCCTTATTTTAAAATCTAAGGTACGGGCACAGAAACTGGAAATTGAAATGGACCGTATCGAGAAGGGAATTTTAGAACTGATCTCTAAGCACCAGATCAAGAGGCTTGTTATGGGAGCAGCGGCAGAGAAGCACTATAAACGGTACGTACAAACAACATGATCGAAAACTTTTTCCAAACCATCATGCATGTCCATTAATGATCATCATATCTAATGGATTGAATTGCTCTACTACTGCTCTTGACATTGCAGAAAAATGACAGAACTCAAGTCTAATAAAGCTAAATATGTGTGCGAACAAGCACCTATTTCCTGTCATATACAATTTATCTGCAAAGGCCACCTCATCTTCACCAGGTTTGGCACACGTACAGTTTCTGTTCATTACTCTTTTTCATGCAACCGTGACATTATATTAGTAATGCAAAGTAGCATATGGAATATAGGGAAGCAAGCACAGAGATGAGTGGAAGGGGAGAATCAAACCTTATGAAATCACGGTCTGTTACTTTGGGGTACGAAAGGAACAGCATGAGTGAAATCCGAGAATCAGACTATTTGAGATCACAATCATCTGTTGCAGCGGGGCACAATAGGGATCGGATAGCAGTGGAAGGAGGATGAGCATCTTAGATATGATCTCTTTACCGGCAGGCGGCGCTAACGAAGAGGCTTCATCTCCAAAGACTAGTCCTTCGGCTTCTGATCATGAATGGGATGGCTTAAGAAGGAGTCCCTCCGGTTCGGTTTGCTCAACAAGCTCTCCCAGAAGAGTGGTTGATGTAACTGTGACTGCATGGAAAGAGGCGAATGAGAATGGGCTACCGCCGTTTAGCGTACTCTCTCCGGCGTCGGCTTATTCAAGAAGCTCTTATGTGGAAGTCGGATCTCCATTGCCGCTGCCACACAGTTCAAGATTGGTTTCTAGTGCAAGTACCATCTCAACAAGCTCTTCTAATGGAGCTCTAAGTGTTTTGGTATGTGCAAATTAAAAATTTTCATTTTTGCCTTTCTTCCCTTTTTTATTTATTTATTTATTTATTTATTTATTATTATTATTATATACAATTTTTCTGAAGCATTAGCCTTTTTGTAATTGTAATCTCAAATTTTTAATTTTTGCAATGTCGGTATTTTAAGAATTTTTCTCTCCCACATTGTGGCCGTGGGTTAGTCCAAATCCACGACTCGCCGTGAGTCTAGAGAATTTTCAATTTTTTTTTGAAAGGGTCATTTTGAGCATTTTTATAATAAAAAATTGATGAAATTAAAAGGAAAAAGTTATTGGAATACCGACATTGTAAAAATTAAAAAATTTGATGTTATAATAGCAAAATGCATAAACTTTGGGGCTAATCAGCTAAGTGAAGTTTTCCTTGTATATTTATGAAGCATGTGGAAGCTTTGAGTTATGGTTTAAATTTTGGATTAGAATCCTCTATAATTATTTGTCTGAATTTGAGAGAATTCAGATAGGTGATTGTGAGAGACCACTTATGGGACCCACCTGATCAAATAAAAATTGGGCTGTCCAACCACTTATCCGGTCAAATAGGTCTCATAAGTAGTCTCTCACAATCACCTGTCCGAATTCTATCAAATTCGGACAAATAATTGTAGAGAATCCTTATCCTTAAATTTTGGGGTTTCTATAATTAAAAAGCATTTTACCTTTCTCTTTAGCATTTATTCATCGAAGTTGATCAAATATTAAGCAATTAAGGGCCCATTTGGGTTTTATATTTCAAATAATGAGATTTTAAAATGTGTTTTTAAATTTTAAAAACGTAGTTAAAAGTTTGACAAAATTGTAGTTTGACCTTTAAAATTATAGTTTTAGCCTTTAAAATTATGTGTTTTCGATCAAACAAGCATCAAATTGTCTGCAATTTGAAATCGCAATTTTATTAAAAAGCAATTCTAAATATTCGTTTTCTACGGTTTAGTTTAAAATCGACTTTTTGTCTACGAAATCATGATACTAGACGCATACTAAACAATATGAAAAGGCTTTAAATTTAATCGTTTAAGGGATCCTAGCAGGACGGAAGTTTAGATAATACTCTTTATGAGCAACTTTAACAAGTGATGGCAGAGAATGAAAAAGAGACACTCAGGCGTCAGAGAGCAGAGAGAGATATGATTGATGCTAAACGCCGGGTAATTAGGATTTTAGTTATTTTGAACTTCTTCGCCATTTCCTGAAAGATAATATGATGCAAATTGTCGATCGATGATCCAATGAACAGGGCCAAGAAGAGTCAAGGCAAAGAAAAGAAGTGGAGGAAGCGCTGGTGAAGGCGAAAGAAGAGATTGAAAAAGTGAAGAACCAGAAAGACCAAGTAATGGAAGAACTCGAGAGTTCTCAAGAAAAGGAAATATCATTAAAGGTTCAAATTGCAGAGTTACACAAAACGATGAACGAGTTGGTGATGGAGCGTGATAATGCACTGAAAGAAGCTGAAGGGCTAAGAAGGATGACTGATCATGATCAGTGCTCTGAGTTCCCGCTCTCTAAGCTCGAAGAAGCGACTCAGAAGTTCGATGAATCCAGGAAAATTGGACAAGGAGGATATGGAAACATTTACAAAGCTCTCGTGTCAAAAAGAGGTTGCAATGAAGATGCTACAATCTCCTGGCGCCCACGGCACCTCGCAATTCCAAATGGAGGTTTGTCTATTCATTCCAAAATCACTACAAATTCTACAATGATTTATTTTTAGTTAAATATTTATGAATAATATTAAATAATATACTTCTATTTTACCCCGAATATCTCATTGGACTGATGTGCTAGTATATGTTAAAAAAAGAAATAAAAGGAAAAGATAACGTTACATACAAATTAAACACTATCCATGGCTGTGCCTATCAACATTTGATTTTTATTTTTATTTGATTTTTATTTTTTTATTTTATTAACAAGAGTTTATCAAAGGGCCGATGGGTACGTAGCCCATCAGCCTAGTAGGATCAATGAAAGTAAGATGAGGATATAGTATTTGGCATTACTCAAAAAAATCTAAGAATTGATTGGTATATATAGTATAATATGAGTAATTCTAAATACTCAACTCTCATACTATTGGACTAATTCATGTGACAATGTCCATCAAACTTTAATTTAATTTTTTTTTTAATGCAAGCTGATTCAAGGACTTATGGATATTGCCACATGAAATGAGAATTGAGAATGTGATATTAGTCGTATGATGTTAGCACCTGGACCAGGTTGCTTTGGTTTTCTAGGTTGTCGAATTTATTGATAGGTTACATACGCTTCCATGAGCGGTTCACAAATTATTTACTTTTTAAATTGTTAAAGTATATATATATATGCAACAAGAGCAATTTGCTTTTAATATATATATATATATACCTTGAAACAGGAGTGCTTACTTTGAAGTCTGACGTTTACTCGTTTGAAATCATATTACTACAATTGTTGACTGGGAGACAACCTTTCTTGATATCAAATGAAGTGAAAAATGCCCTGGATGCCGGAAATTTGAAAACTCTCTTGGATCCATTGGCTGGAGACTGGCCGATTGCGGTTACTCAAAACTTGGCTCACTTGGGATTGAGATGTTGTGACCGGAACCAAAGGAGCCGGCCGGACCTCAAGTCAGAAGTCTGGAAGGTACTTGAACCAATGAGGGCCGCTTCATGTGGAGCCTCATTTTCATCCCAGCTGGGATCTTGAAGATCATTTTGCCAATTAATTAACCACTTTTTTTTGTGTGTGTGTGTGTGTGTGTTTTTTTTTTTAATATTCTTATCCTTTCCTGTCCTTTTTCATCATCATCTTTTAAAAACCGACCATTAAAATTGTAAGGATAAGATAAGCGAAGGTATGAGCTCTATTCAATAGTTAATTTTAAAAAATAAAGGATAAAAGAAGGATGAGAAAATATTAAATAGTATTTTTTTTATTATTCATGTGGAGTCATTGATCATTAATATATATAGTTTAGTTTACGATTTTAAAAAGTGTAATTTTAAAATATGTTATTTGAAAATGTGATTTTTAAAAACAAAATTAATCGTTCGATAAAATTACAATTTAATTTTTAAAATCGTACATTTTTTAAAACACATTCTTTATCTACGATTTGAAACACAATTTTTTTATATTTTTAAATCATAATTTTTTAAAAAACAAATAGCCATATATATGAAATGTGGGGATTGTCATATAAAATTATTAATAGATTAAAATTTAAGAAATATATATATATATATATATATATATATATATATATATATATATATATATATAATATTCCTATGTATAAAATGACAGAAAATCGACTGTGATCAATGTCTTTTTCTTACGTTGTTCTTTGTGAAATGACGGTCTTGTTTGATAGGTTACGGAACATAACAGCATAATGCTGTTGCTATTTATGTAATTTTTTTTATCACCAATCAATATCAAAATATTTTTACTTTTTTTATTTTTTATATTACATCAATAATTTTTTATTATTATTCAAATAAAAAAATTTACTACAATACAATTTTTTTTTTTTATACAAATTTTATTTTATTTTATATCACATCATCACTTTTTACTAATTTTAAAACTAACAATTCACTACTTGTTCTGTTCTGTATACGTCTTTGTTAAACAAACTCGAAAATACAAGCCTGACGCGAAACAGCGAGATGTAGATTGGCATTATTAGGCCTACATAACATAAAGTGATAAGGATTGATTAACATTAACCCGTGGCATCCAGTGAGGTCCACGGTCCATTTCGGCGGCTGAATCGTAGCTGGATTGATTGATTTAGATTTTGCAAATCATCCAATATTTTCTAGGGCTGAAATTTCTTTTATGTGATCCAGCAAACTGGATACATGCACGAATTCAACAATATATTAGGACGTTAGAATTGAGAAATTTTATCCATTTGATAATATGAATCAAAGTAAGATTGACATATATAATAATGCTTTATTATCTAAATTTGATACGTAAAAATAAATTACAACCCCTAATATTTTTTACTGAATGAGTGTCGATCAATATGAGCAAAGTGTACTTGTTAATGTGTCAATATGAGCTACTAATATTTTTAATTTTCCCTAATAATTTTTCTCTTAATTATCAACAAAATGGTGGGTATAACCTTTTAAGTCGCATCATTATTAGTTTGATTTCAAATTTCAAGTTCTCTCAGTTCTCGCATGATGCAAATTTTTTTCAAACTAATTTGTAATTAGCCTCTTAAAGCGACATGTGTCATTTAAGTTAACATGCCATTAAAAAAAATATTTATATATTTTTCATATAAAAAAACACATGTCAATATTAGAGTTGGTTTGTAGATGCCTATGTTAGGTAGTATGTTAGTGCATCCTTATCAATTTGGATAACAATTTATTTTAGTAAATAAAAATCTAATTGAGAAATAAAAAAATAAATAAAGGATGCTTTTTTCTAAATTAGATTGATTTTTTTTTATTCATTTTGTTAAATTATTATTATATTTAAAATATATAGTAATTGTATATAAACTTTTAATAAAATTAACAGTAACTTGTCAAGAAATCAATTAATCATAATAAAGACACAATAAGGCATTTACATAGAGCTAGCCAAAATAGCTATAAGGTTATTTTGGTTAGTTAAAAATTCTCATAATAGCTAACAATTTGATGAGCACTCATTCTCAAATAATTTATAATTTATATTAATAAAAAAAATTAATTTGATCTTTTTTTTTTAAAGAACAGTGAAAGTAGATAATTCTCTCATTTTATTTTTTTTATTTTTTTTTAAGAATAGTGCAAGTAGATAAAGAATGAATTTTTTAAATGAAGAAGTATTGAAAGTAAGTAGCTAATTATAAAAAAAAAAAAAAAAATAGAAGTATTCTTTAGCTAAATTTTAACTAAATATTTACCTAGCAAATATGAATGCTCTAAACATAAAGGCAATGGAGTACAACAGTTAAAGGCCAGCTATTTTGTACATATGCAAGCCCCTAGATCACGCGGGTCAATGCCATTAATACACTGACAATTGATAGTCTATAACGAGACAAGTAATGCTATACATTTTTATTGATTTTTAAAATTATAATTAAATTTAAAATAAATTATTATTAAATTTTAAATTAGTGGCAATTTTAAAAGCCATGTCAAAAAGCATGAGAGTTAAAATAAAGTATACATAACATTTCTCCTTTTGCGCCGATCTCGGAAGCTACCGACAATCAACAAATTAATTAAAGAATTTATATTAAATTTACCCAAAGTTTTATCAAATCAAAACACCTATTTTTCAACGAAAAAAATAAAAGAAAAATGATAAATTTATAACAACACCACAACAATTGCACAACACTCTCTCGTATAGGGGTGTGCCCCACACACTGAGCTCCACCCCATGTGAGGGGTATTGTGAAGTTGTTGTGTAGGAATCAAGGCCCTACCCCCTCGCATGGGGTGAAGCTCAGAGTGTTGGGCCCGGAAAATGTTAGATTTACAACACCAATACAACAACTGTACAACAATCCCTCACATGAGGGTGGGTCCCACATACTAGGGCCCACCCTCATGTGAGGTGTTGTTGTGCAGTTGTTGTATTGGTGTTGTACAAGAATCAAATTTCGTTGGGCCCACCCTTATATGAGGAAGTGTTGTGCAGTTGTTGTGGTGTTGTTGTAAATTTATCATTTTTCTATGATGAAATATAGATGGGCATGTAACAATCAAATACATTTTGGCTGGGCTTTCCTCGCTTAGATATTAATTAGGAATTTATTTGATTTTTTTTTTTTTAATTGGTTTGCGGTGGGTGGAAAAGCTCCAGCTAGCTCACTGAAGGAAAGTATTGTAAGGGAATACCATGAAACTGAGAGGCAAAAAATGCATGAGATCATGGATGAATATCTTCTCATCTGTCGCCAAAAGGGGGTATAAATCCTTCTTAATTTATTTTTTTAGAACATTTTTCTTGTTAATTAGTTTTTTTCCTTTTTTTTTCTTTTTCTTTTTCTTTTTTTTTTAAAAAAATTGTGGTAAATATAAACAGAAATAGTTAAAGATGTAGACTGCATATATGCATGTCCAATAAAGTTGACATAAGAGTTGGCCGGTGATAAGTTCAAAACTTGACAAAAATAATTAGCACGTACGTACCAATTCACATTTTAGACCCAATGACATAATAGGTGGTTTTTTCCTTAAGCTCTAGATAATATTATACGTAATAGGGTTTAAGGCTTTAAGCGTTCAATTAATTAGGTTAATTATCTAATAGTTCGGAACTTCCAAGTTTCGCAATATTTGATAGCTAGTACTTTAAGTCGTTCCAGTGAGTCCTTTCCAACAATTGCTGATTAATTTCTGATATATTATTATATTATTATATTTATATGGTTTTTCAAAATCTAGGCACCAGCTCATAAGCTTATAGCAGAAACGGGTTGTGTCAAGAAGGAAATTGTACAACTCGTCTCTCGGAATGGGATCAGGAAGCTTGTCATGGGAGCAGCAGCAGAGAAGCACTATGGAAGGTATCCAAGAATATACCTTTATATCCCACTTTTAACTTAGTTATTATGCTGGCGTGGCAGGATCTAAAAATATTATTGATGTCAAAAATGGTGCTTTAATTTTCAGTCTGTTTTCTTGTTAATTAATTTGTTGAAATTTCTTATATATGTTGGTGATCATGATTAAATACCTTATGGTTAATTTTCGGGAGCTTGGTGCTTGTACACTCACCTTTGGATCGATATTTGCTTCACTACTCGTTGACATTGCAGAAAAATGATGGATCTCAAGTCTAATAAAGCTAAATATGTGCGCCAACATGCACCAGTCTCCTGTCACATACAATTTATCTGCAAGGGCCACCTCATCTTCACCAGGTTTGTTTGACAGTTTTGTTAATTAATTACACTTTAATGATGGTATGCATAAAACTACTGGAAAAATATAAGAAAGGCAAAAGGCATATTAGATTATTTGTATTTTATCACAGAGATATGTAGAGAAATATGGTGTCCAATTATTAAGAACAACCGATTCTCAAGTAGTGCAACAAAGTTACATTAGCCCAAAGACTCACAACCAAAAGTAGAAGAAAGATAAAAACTAATGCTCCGTTTGTTTCGACGTAAAATGATTTCGGCATTTTACGGTGTTTGTAAGGGCGAAAATAATGGTCAACGAAAATCATTTTCAGTTTGACCGTAAAAGCTTATTTAATTTTCGGAAAACGATTTACGGTTTTTAAAACCGTAAATCGTTTTCCGAAATTAAACTCTTCGTCCTTACACGCACGTTTGATATCCGATTGTCAGAATTTAGCAATTGTCGGTCGTCAGAATCCAATCGGCGCCGGAGTCCGACAACATCCGGTCGCCGGTATCCTGCCGGCGCTGGATTCTGGTCATCGACGCCGGATTCCGGCCACCAGATTCTGGCTGGAATATGGCAGGAATCCGGCCGGCTCTTGCCAGATCTGGCCAAAACGGCCGGATATGACCGGATCCGGCCATTGATCGGGCTGGATCTAGAAGATTCCGATCGGATATGACTTGATCTGGCCATTGATCCAGCCGGATCCGGTCAAACTTTCTCGTCGGAATCTGACAACGGCGACCGGACGTTGTTGGATTCTGGCGGCATTTGTCAAACTCTGATTTCTGCATTTTGTAATTTTTTCGTGCGAGCCAAACACCGAAAAATATTTTCGAGAAAATCATTTCTCCTGAAAATGATTTCGTCGAAATTATTTTACGAAGGAAATCATTTTACGTCGAAACAAACAGAGTATAAATGGAAAATGTTCTTCTTATTTATGAAATAATACAACAATAGAAAAAACATGAGTTGGACAACACACTAGCACAAGATAGAAGAAGGTTTTGGTGGGATATGATGGAATGAATGACTTGGAAGCATGCCTAGGGTATATATATAAGGTTTAGGGAAGGGTTCTAGAGTATTCTCACACTTAACTAGGAAGATAAGCATGACTTTTCATGTGACCAAGGAAGAACAACGAATTTGTACATGAAATAATAATAATGTTCCTTGGTAAGGTATAAGGTTGTATTGAAAGATGAAGTGGGCAGAATAAGGGTAGTGATGGTTAGATGACCTAGGTAGAAGATGGTAGGGTGGAAAGACTAAGAAGGAGAGAATGACATGTGTCATCCATCATGTGCAAGTGAGTCCCCCCACATTTAAAATTACGTTAGTTCCTCACTACATCACTCAAAACAAGAAAATTAATAATTGTGGATTCTAGAAAATACACTTTAAAATTTAACACTCCCCCTTAAAATGATTTTCTAGAAATGATACCAAGCTTCTCTCTTACGAATTCAAATGGACCTTTAGAAAGTGACTTGTGAAGATGTCAGCAATGTTGTCCTTACTTTTCACATCCAAAACTTCAATTAAACCCATTAGCACCTTTTCACGAATAAAATGATGCTCAATCTCAATATGCTTTGTCCTTGCGTGACAAACCAAATTTGTTGCGAGCTTTAAAGTACTTTGATTGTCACCATATATAATTGTTGGTTTGTGAATTGGTGAATAAATATCCTCGATCAGCAGACGTAGCCAAACACATTCTTGTGCAGCAAGAGAAGCCGCTTTGTACTTTGCCTCAGTTGTTGAAAGAGATACCAAATCTTGTTTCTTACTACACCAAGAAATATAAGATGAACCACATGAGAAAGCATAACCGGATGTAGACTTCCGGTCATCCAAGTCACCACCCAAATCAGCATCGAAAAATCCATGTAGCTCAAAGGCACCTCCTTTCTTAAAGAAAAGGCCCATGTCAATTGTAGAATATATATACTTCAAGATACGTTTTGCCGCCTCTAAATGTGGTTTTCGTGGTGCTTGCATGTAACGACTAACAAGGCCAACCGAGAATGCAATGTCGGGTCCTGTAATAGTTAAGTAGATCAAACTTCCTACAAGAGCCCGATAAGGACGAGGATCGGGAAGAAGCTTGCCCTCTTCACGCCTTAGCTTAATGTTCGTATCAAGAGGAGTAGAGCACCACTTGCTTTGGTTCAACCCAAATCTTCCTACAAGCTTCTTTGCATAACTTTGTTGTGACACAAATATTCCACCCTTGAGAGAGCTAACTTCCAAACCAAGAAAATGACTAAGCTCTCCCAAATCTTTCATCTCAAACCAAACAGAAAGTTCAGCTCGAAGCTTTGCAATTTCTTCATTATCGTTGCCAGTAACAATCATGTCATCAAAGTACAAGAGAACAATGACATGCACCTTGCTTTGCTTCTTAACAAACGAACTAGAATCTGAGTTAGAAGCAAAATAGCCACAAAATTGTAAGTATTCGGCAATCTTACCATACCAAGCTCTAGGTGCTTGCTTTAATCCATATAAGGCATTCTTTAGCTTGCATACATATTCCGGGTGCACTTGAGAAACATAACCATCAGGCTACTCCATGTAGATATCTTTGTCAATTTCACCATATAAAAAGGCATTTTTTACATCAAGCTGCCAGAGCTCCCACTCATGATGTGCTGCCAAGGAAATGACAACTCTAACGGAAATCATCTTTGCAACCGGACTAAATGTCTCATCATAATCCTCCCCATACTTTTGAGAGAATCTGCGAGCAACCAGTCTTGCCTTGTATCTATCAACAATGCTATCTGCCTTACGTTTGATTTGTAAACCCATTTGCAAGTGATAGGCTTCACTTCCTTAAGCTTTGGCACGAGATCCCATGTTTGATTTTTTATGAGAGCACTCATCTCATCATTCATAGCACTATCCCACTCCTTAACACCTGTGGCTTCATTAAAACAAGAAGGTTCACAATCATCAATAGAATTAGCAAGAAAACATGAGTGCATGCTCACCAAATATCCATCCTTATACCGAGTTAGCAATATGACTTTCCTCTTAGATCTCCTAAGAGGTGGTACACTTTCTACTTCCTCATCAACATGTTGTCCTTCCAACTCATGGCAATCAACACTACTCCCTCTATTGGATTGCTCCTCCGTAGGTGAAAAAGAAGAAGAAGAAGAAGAGCTGTTTGATGGCATAGGAGCATTAGGTTACAATGGTAAACTGATTTCTGTATGTGGTTGATTGTGAACACTAGTGTCACCAGCAGTACTCCCAATAATAGCACATTCCGCCTTATAATATGAAGAGACTTCATCAAATACAACATCTTGAGAAACAATAAATTTATAGGTCTCGGGATCCATGCATTTCCACCCTTGTTTTCTTTCATCATATCCAATAAAGATGCATTTATGAGCCTGGGCATCCAATTTAGTTCTTTTTGCATCCGACACATGAACATAACAAATAGAGCCAAACACCTTGAAGTGCTTGACACTATGCTTTTCTTCAAACATTAGCTCATATGGTGATTTCATGTTTATCGGGCTAAGAGGCACCCGATTAATCACATAAGCAGCACATGCAATACCTTCCGCCCATAAGGCTTTGGGTAAGTTCTTTGCATAAAGCCAACTCTTGCAAGTCTCCACTATTAGTATTTTGGCCTTATTCTGTGTTTGGACAAAATCACTTATGTGTAATAATGCGGCAAACAGGGATTCCACTTTAAAGAGTGAAGTAAGAAGAATTACAAAGTTCTCTGTCAGCCGTCTGGACGATGTGTCATCCCGTCCAAACGCCCATCTGTCTACTGTTCCATCCGTCCGGACGACGTGTCACTCCGTCCGGACATCAGACAGACAAGCATCACCTGTCCGGACGACGTGCTTATTCCATCCGGACACCTACTTCGTATCGAAAAGCTTCTGTGCAAACTTGCTCCGTCCGGACGTTTCAGCAGCACGTCCGGACGCCTATCAGTTCTCGAACGGATCACTGATTCTTTCCAAGTTTCAAGAAAGGGAAGATATCTCAACCGTCCGGACGATGTGGTATACCGTTCGGACGCGTATCTCTATAAGGCAAGAATCGCAGTTCAAAATGAACCGTCCGAACATCTGACAGCTGTGGTCTGGACACTGGTGCATCGTATATGGTAACTGCCGATTCAACTTCAATCGTCCGGACGTCTCTCCCTCATGGTCCAGACGCATGCGCATCAAATATGGAAATTGCGTGTTGAAGTTTAGCCGTCCAGACACTCCTGCCCCATGGTCCGGACGCGCGAAGCCTGTTATGGAAATTACTTGCAGCAGACGTGTGTCCGTCCGGACGATCGAGCCATCCCGTCCGGACGATGTTCTTATACAGGAAAGATTTCTCCGCAAAAATCTCGAAAAATCCTGTCGCACAATTGTCCGTCCGGAAGGCCATGGTCCACTGTCCGGACGGCTCCCAAGCAAAATTTGCCTGACGCCCATTAGAGCTTAGAGCTGCAAGAATTCGATGTGAATTCCATTAGAGCTCAGAGACGTGATATCTCCTCTGAAGCCGTTTTTCAAGTGTGCTGTGCTACAAACCGAAGTCTATCTTAGAGGTCGGCTCTAAGGTAAGGATTTCCATTGAAGACCCCTTCAGGTAGGTGAACATGGTTGGGAAGCGTTCGTGTTGGGTTACACATCAGAGATCAAGGTACGACCACTGCATCGGTACATGTGAGTGTTACTATTTTGTATCTAGCTTTGTCTTCTGAATAGTGGAATTCCTGGGTTTGGCTGCCCCAGAGTGGTTTTTCTCTTAACTGAGTTTCCACTTCGTCAACAAAAATATCTGTGTCATTTACTTTCGGCTGTGCTTTAATTTTTGTTGACACTTATGCACACACTTTACTTTTAGAAGTCATTTCAATTTTACAATTGGTATCAGAGCTTGGTACACTCTGAGAAGATTAATTTCTTGAGTGTTTTTAATATTTGACTTCTATCTTTATTATGTCTCAAACTCTTAATTATGTTCCTGCCTTCGATGGCTCGAACTATGGCTATTGGAAGGCACGTATGCGTTTCTTTTTGAAATCTATTGACTGTTGGGGTATTGTTGAGACTGGTTGGACTAAACCAGAGGATACAACACCTGAACTAGTCCCTCAAAAGAACGCTCGTCTTTCAAATGACAAAGCCCTCCATGCTCTATGCCAAACACTTTCTCCATCTGAATTCGCCAAAATTTCAAATTGCGAATCAGCCAAAGCAGCATGGCAAATTTTGGAAACAACATATGAAGGCACAAAACTTGTAAAATCTGCCAAACTTCAGATGTTGATTTCAAAATTTGAAGAAATTAAGATGTTAGAGGAAGAGACATTTGGAGAGTTTTACTCCAAAATAAGTGACCTAAGGAGCTCCATAGTGAGTCTTGGGAAACCTATCTCGGATGTAAAACTCATCCGAAAAATTCTCAGATCTTTGCCCGAGCGTTTCAGGATTAAGGTAACAATTATTGAGGAAAGCAAGGATCTTGAAGAAATGAAGATTGAAGAGCTGGTTGGATCTCTTCAAACATACGAGCTGTCTCTGCCCTCGGTCAAGAAATTAAAGACCATTGCTCTTAAGGCTTCCAAGAAGAAGGTAGAAGCCTCCTCTGAAGAAGAATCTGAGGATGAAGAAAAGGCTGTGGCGATGCTTGCCAAAAATTTCAGAAGACTAATAAAAGATGATCGGTTCAAGAAGAAGTTTTCTGAAAAAGCCAAGAAACCTCTCAGAGAAGCTGAACCAGAGGATGAAAAAGATCCCAGAGGACCCCGATGTTTTGAATGCTCAGGCTATGGGCATATCCGGGCCGATTGCGGGAATCTCAAGAAGGGCAAGGGGAAGGCTTACAATGTGACTCTTAGTGATGAGTCCAAAGAAGATGCTCCAGAGGCTGACAAATTTCTGGCTTTTGTGGCCCCTTATATTGAAAAAGAAGACTCTTATTATTCGGAGCATAGTGAGAATGAGGTAGAGCTCAAGGAAGCATACAAAACTCTCTACAAAGAGTTTGAGAAGCTGAGGGAAGGCCAAAAGCAGCAAGTTAATGATCTGAACAGTCTGCATACTGAGAAGAGCTCACTGCTGCTCAATATACATGAGCTCGAGGAAAAGCTACTTGAGACACAGCTCCAGCTAGAAAGAGTCACTGATGAGAAGTTGACTCGTATGCTGTCCATCCAGAAGAGCCCACATGACAAGACTGGTCTCGGGTAAGTAGCTTCCTCTTCTGATATTCCTTCTTCCTCAAAGACTGTGTTTGTGCCTCCTACAGTCCCAGAGCTTCCTCCAGTTATTGAAGATAAACAGAAGGAAAAGGTCAACGATGATGTTCCAGGCACTCAGCAGCCTCATTCCATCAGAAGACCTCCTGTTTGCCATCACTGCAGTCTCAGTGGGCATATATGGCCTCAGTGCTCCCTCTTGAAAGCACAAAAGGCCAAAGCCAAGAAAGAAGTGCCTAGACAAGCTCAGTATGGCACTGTACCTGCAACTCAGCATCAGACTCCTTGGCATCAGGCATCCTATCAAGCACCATGGGGACAAGCACCAAGACATCAGTTCCAAGCCCCTTGGTTTCATGCTCCTCAGCGTCAGCGTCCTCAATAGCGGTTTGTACCAGCAAATCAAAGTGTCACTTACAAGAGCAAACCTAGGCAATTGAGAAGGCCTCAAGAGCAATACTCCGGTGAGCCTCATGTTTGGATGCAAAACATGATGGAGTGGATGATACAGTCTTGTCAGCAACCACTTACTGGAAGGCAAACTTGGGCTGAGAAGGACAGTTACCCCAGGAGGGGGAACCGACGCACCTAGCAGGTTCGGGTGTTCATGCCTAGGATTCTGTTCCTAATCCTATGGCATCAGGTTTGATTGCTCATTGTATTTTTTATATTTTTCTAGGAACAAGTTATGTTTGCCCCCTTGTGTTTTCTTGAGAAAACTTTGCAGGTATTTTTGGGGAAGACAGAAAAAGCAGGTCGGGCGACTGTTTTTTTGTAATGGCATCATTGAGCGGACACAGGTTTGATCGTGCCTTAGCATATGATGTTTTTTTTTTTTCCTATTGCTTGTTTTTTTTTTTTTTTTTAATAATAAAAAATAAAAAAAAAATTTGGGGAAAATTTGCAGGATCTTTTTCTCTTGGCTTATTAGATATTGCATGCATTCTTGCCTGATATCTTAATTCGGTTTGCATTGATTAAATATGCTTAGATATAATTGAGAGTTTTGACTATATTGGCCAAGTGTTTTTCCTGTTTATGCAAAAGTAGGATAGCTTCTTTCTTCATGCGATGAAAAAGTGCACTATCCCGGACTCCCCTAAAGGTACATCTTTCCTTCTCTGACTCTTTGCTTTTGGAAATTTTGGATAAGAGAAGAAGCCCTTGATAAGATGGCCAAATTGACCACAGGCTAGTTGAACCTAGCATCTATAAACTCTGGCACTCCCTACAGTTTGCAGTACCATAAGATTCGAGCGGTAATTCTTAAAAAGTTTTGTGCTTTAAATCTGTTTAATCACTGCTTATGTACTTAAAATTACCTTGCCCTCTATGAGCAAGTAAAATTTTATCTTGTCCTATATGGTACAAGTAAAACAAAATATGTGCTGCATCTTAGGGGGAGTGTATCAGATGAGGATGTCTAGGCCCTAGCAAGTTAAAAGGTTTGACTTTTGGCTAATGTCTAGAAAATCTAGTTGCTATTTGTCATGTCTTGGAAAGTCTTACCTAGTGGGAAAAGAGTCTCCACACACACATGCATTGCTTGAGTTGAGGTGCCTATTTGATTTTTATATGATCAAGAAAAATTATTTGTGCCAATTGAAATCTTAACTTCCTTTTATCTCTCTGTTTATTTTTGAGATGCGTTCTGATTGTGTTATCAGTTGATTATGTATGCGTATTCTGACACTGACTTGAGAAAATTTGATCTCTGTAATTTTTTTTATTTTTTATTTTTTTATTTTTATTTTTTTTCAGTTTTTCTGGTGTTTCAGTGTGGAGCGTCCGGACGATATTCCTTGGAGTCCGGACGGGTGTAGCATGGTAGTCCGGACGGTATTCTCTGGAAGTCCGGACATGTGCAGTGCCTCGTCGTCCGGACAGGTCTTGTTGTACGTCCGGACTCACGTGCAATGTCACCATCGTTCGGACGGGTAATTTATCTCGTCCGAACGAGCATGACCATTACGCACGTTCCCGAGCCCCACGAGTCCGGACGTCTGGAAAACTCTGTCTGGACGGGTCACCCACAGAGGCTATAAATTGCCCAGAATCGATCATTCTCTCCCTCATACCCCACCAAATCCACCTTTTGGCTTTTTGTGAGTAATTTTCTTAGGTGTTTTTGGAGTAATATCATCCCTTAGTGTCTCTTTGCATTCTCAATCACTCTTCAGGTATTTTTCTTGTTGAAAAATTGAAATGACTTCTAAAAGTAAAGTGTGTGCATAAGTGTCAACAAAAATTAAAGTACAGCGGAAAGTAAATGACACACAGATTTTTGTTGACGAAGTAAAAACTCAGTTAAGAGAAAAACTACTCCTTGGCAACCAAACCCAGGAATTCCACTATTCAGAAGACAAAGCTAGATACAAGATAGTAACACTCACATGTACCAATGCAGTGGTCGTACCTTGATCTCTGACGTGTAACCCAACACGAACGCTTCCCAACCAGGTTCACCTACCTGAAGGGATCTTCAATGGAACTCCTTACCTTAGAGCCGACCTCTAAGATAGACTTCGGTTTACAGCACAACACACTTGAAAAACGGCTTCAGAAGATATATCACGTCTCTGAGCTCTAATAGAATTCACACCGAATTCTTGCAGCTCTAAGTGCCTAGAGGCCCCTATTTATAAGCTGGGGGTTAGAATGGGTGTCAGGCAAAATAAGCCAGTGAGCCGTCTGGACGGTGGACCATGACCGTCCGGACGGACAACTGTGCGACAGGATTTTCCAAAATTTTCGCGGAGAAATCTTTCCTGTATAAGAACATCGTCCGGACGAGATGGCTCGATCGTCCGGACGAACGCACGTCCGCAACAAGTAATTTCCATAACAGGTTTCGTGCGTCCGGACCAAGGGGCAGGAGCGTCCGGACAGCTAAACTTCAACACGCAATTTCCATATCTGATACGCGTGCGTCCGGACCATAAGGGGGAGACGTCCGGGCGGTTGAAGTCGAATCGTCATTTACCATATACGATGTACCAGCGTTCGGACCACAGCTGTTAGATGTCCGGACGGTTCATTTTGAACTGCAATTCTTGCCTTACGGAGATACGCGTCCGGACGGGATACCACATCGTCCGGACAGTTGATTGATCTTCCCTTTCTTGAACTTGGAAAGAATCAGTGAACCGTTCGTGAACTGATAGGCGTCCGGACGTGCTGCTGAAACGTCCGGACGGAGTAAGCTGGCACAGAAGCTTCTCGATACGATGTAGGTGTCCGGACGAAAGAAACACATCGTCCAGACAGATGATGCTTGTCTGTCTGACGTCCGGACGGATGGAACAGTAGACAGATGGGCGTCCGGACGGGATGACACAACGTCCGGACGGATGTTGCTGACTAATAAGCGTCCGGACGGAATACCACGTCATCCGGAATGCTGACAGGGAACCGAAATAAATCCTTGAAAACTTCACAGAATCTTCTCGAAGAACATAGCTGAAAGTAGACTCTAGATAAAGCAGCATCCCTGTGAAAGCAGCAACATTACATAGAAGTGATTTTGTCTAACAGAATGCAGCCAACACAAAAACTAACACTTGTACTATTCTTTTCAGTTCTTACACTGTTAGAATTTCTATATTTGATTAGAAGTGTTATTAAGAGTTTGAGATGCTTATATCATGTTGGGATTATTTGTAGGACTGTGATAATTTGTGTCTGAATTTATGATAGTCCTCTTACTGCTGTTATTCTGCCAAAATTTTTGCTAACCTAACAAGATTTTTTTTGGGATTATTTTTTTTGGAATATTCTTGTTGGTTTTCTTTTTGCAGAATCATGTCTGCCATCAGTTCCCAGCGCCGGGTCCGTCAGTAGATAGAAGCAAAACAGAATGAAATACAAGCGAAGATTATGGAACGGACTGTCATTGCTGAACGGAACGTGACCCGTGTAGATATCATGGTGCCTCCGCTGAACAGTATTCATAAGACTATCCAGCATTATTAGTGGACCTACCTCTATCCATGTGCCTGCATCGTCCTCAGTCCTCACTAGGCTGGTCCGACTCTTTTATGCAAACTTGGAGGTTGCTCAGGATGATGAGCGTGGGACGATACTGTAGTCCACTGTTGACGGACACATAATCACTGTTGATCCCCAGATCATCAGCCAGTTTATGAAGGTACTTGTTCTCGATCTACCTGGCAGTCCATTCAACGAGGTGGTGCTTCCTCCCTCTATGGATGAGCTCCGAGAGTTTTTCCATGCTGCTCCACAAGGTGAGGAGCATCAGACCTCCATCAAGATTGGTGCTCTAGGTCAAGCTCATTGTATGTTGGCCAAAATTATTTTGCACAATCTGTGGCCGGTTACCAGGCGTAGTAATCTGATATTGAAGAAGGCCCAGTTTGTCTATGCTGTTCACTTTTGCCTTCCTTTCTGTCTCTGTAAGCATATTCTGGGAGTCATGCTCGAGGCTCGTGATGAGGGCACTGCCGGTTTTCCTTTTGGCTGCCTCATTACTCAGATCATCCTGCAGTCCGGTATCAATGTAAATGGAGAGCCTAGGATGAAGATGCAACAGCCCCTCAGCAAACAGACTTTGCTGAAGTCAAATGCACAGCTACGAAGAGAGGAGTCTGATGAGGATATACCTGCTGCGATGCATGTTGGTTTTCAGGACGTAGCTTCATCCTCTCACACTGTCCCGCCATCTGAGCCGGTGGTAAATTTTTCTCAAATTATGGAGGCTCTTGCTACTCTTCAGGGGGGGATGAGCAATATGCAGGTATCGATGTCTTCCATGCAGTAGTCTGTGTCCTCCATGCAGCTGGAAATGCGGTCCATCAGCAAGAGGGTGGAGCAGACCCACTTGGACCTTCAGGAGTGTCTCCAAGTCCATCATCCAGAGAGCAGTGATGATGAGGCTGCTGCACCAAAGGCTGCCCGTCGGACTCCCGGAGCTACACCTATGGCAGAGGATGTTTGATTCCCTCGTATCTATTTGTTGACTTTTTATTTTGTTTTGTTATTCTGAGACAATTTGTTGTTTATTACAACTGTTGAACTTATATTACTTTGTTTCCCGGGTCCTTCTGAGACTGTTAGGGGGAGTAATTTTTATTTCAGTTGGTTGTTTTATTACTTTATTTACCCTTTATCCCTTTGTGACAAAAAGGGGGAGTAATTTTTATTTTGGACCAGGAATGTATTTCCAAACCGGTCAAGTGATTTTTGTCCCAGAATGGCCAAAGGGGGAGTTTGTTAGTATTTTGGCCTTATTCTGTGTTTGGACAAAATCACTTATGTGTAATGATGCGGCAAACAGGGATTCCACTTTTCAGAGTGAAGTAAGAAAAATTACAAAGTTCCCTGTCAGCCGTCCGGACGATGTGTCATCCCGTCTGGACGCCCATCTGTCTACTGTTCCATCCGTCCGAACGACGTGTCACTCCGTCCGAACATCAGACGGACAAGCATCACCTGTCCGGACGACGTGCTTATTCCGTCCGGACACCTACTTCGTATCGAGAAGCTTCTGTGCAAACTTGCTCCGTTCGGACGTTTCAGTAGCACGTCCGAACGCCTATCGGTTCTCGAACGGATCACTGATTCTTTCCAAGTTTTAAGAAAGGGAAGATCAATCAACTGTCCGGACGATGTGTTATACCGTCCGGACGCGTATCTCCGTAAGGCAAGAATCGCAGTTCAAAATGAACTGTCCAGACATCTGACAGCTATGGTCCGGACGCTGGTACATCGTATATGGTAACTGCCGATTCGACTTCAACCGTCCGGACGTCTCTCCCTCATGGTCCGGACGCATGCGCATCAAATATGGAAATTGCGTGTTGAAGTTTAGCCATCCGGACACTCCTGCCCCATGGTCCGGACGCGCGAAGCCTGTTATGGAAATTACTTGCAACGGACGTGCGTCCGTCCGGACGATCGAGCCATCCCGTCCGGACGATGTTCTTATACAGGAAAGATTTTTCCGTAAAAATCTCGAAAAATTCTGTCGCACAGTTGTCCGTCCTGACGGTGACCATGGCCGTCCAGACGGCTCCCAGGCAAAATTTGTCTGACGCCCATTCTGACCCCCAGCCTATAAATAGGGGTCCATGGGCACTTAGAGCTGCAAGAATTCAGTGTGAATTCCATTAGAGCTCAGAGACGTGATATCTCCTCTGAAGCCGTTTTTCAAGTGTGCTGTGATGCAAACCGAAGTCTATCTTAGAGGTTGGCTCTAAGGTAAGGAGTTCCATTAAAGACCCCTTCAGGTAGGTGAACCTGGTTGGGAAACGTTCGTGCTGGGTTACACGTCAGAGAACAAGGTACGACCACTGCATCGGTACATGTGAGTGTTATTGTCTTGTATCTAGCTTTGTCTTCTGAATAGTGGAATTCCTGGGTTTGGCTGCCCCGGAGTGGTTTTTCTCTTAACTGAGTTTCCACTTCGTCAACAAAAATATCTGTGTCATTTACTTTCCGTTGTGCTTTAATTTTTGTTGACACTTATGCACACACTTTACTTTTAGAAGTCATTTCAATTTTTCATCCACCAAGTGCCGAATCTTCCTTTCTGCCACACCATTTTGTTGCGGTGTATATGCACATGAAAGCTCCCTTCGAATGTCGTGCTCTTGACAAAAATTGTGAAAGTTGATAGAAGTGAACTCTCCCCCATTGTCGATTCGAAACCTTTTAATCTTCTTGTCGAGCACACTTTCCACAGTTGCTTTGAATTCTTTGAACCTGGAGAATACTTCGGATTTTTCTTTCATAAAATATACCCACGTAAATCGTGTATAATCATCAACAAGAACAAGCATATAAAGAGAACCCGAATACGATGGTGTAGTACAAGGCCCTATCAAATCACCATGAATAAATTCTAAAGGTGATTTGCACCGTGAAAAAGATTTGTCAAATGGAAGGCGATGTGCTTTTCCATATTGACAACCCTCGCATACTTCATCCCTACCAAAAGTAGTCAACATAGGCAACCCATTCACCAAATTTTTCAGAACCATAACTTTTAATTTATCCATGCTAAGATGTCCTAATCTAGCATGCCAAATTGATGCTCCATCATTTGTACTCATTTATCAATATAAGAAACTGTGGATACTAAAACAAATAAGTCTTTAATTCTCTTACTAGTATGAACAACATCTGCATCTATGATTCTGATATTCTGAAGAAACTTCACATCCTTTGGCCCAAACAAGACATAGTGGCCAGCATCAACAGCATTGACCATTGAAAAGAGGTTCTTTTTCATCCCGAAAACTTGAAACACACTTTTAAGCGTGATTTGTTCATCTCCATTGCCTTTGATAGTCACGACCCCTTCCTTCTCAACGGGATGAATGGAGTTGTCTGCTATGACGATTGCATCATTTCCTTTGTAATCTCGAAAGCTTGAAAATTTGGATTCGTCACTTGTGAGATGATGCCCGCAACTGAGTCAACGACCCAATCATTTTTATAATCGATTGATGACAAGGCATCAATCGTAGTGGTTCCTGCCATAAAGCACTTTCCCCACTCTTCTTCATGTTCAAGTTCACCTTCCTTCTTGGCTACGGATCCTCCTTCGAGTTTCACATGGCAATTCTTCTTTATGTATCCAAGTTTACTACATCGATAACACTTGACACCTTTTTTATTTACATCTCGCTTTTCGAATAATTCTCCATCATCTTCATACTCGCTAGAACCATCGTTTTTACTTTTGTTGAAATTTTTCTTTTTATTGGAAAAGAGCACATCTCCTTCACTTCCCGAGATGGAGCATCCAGCCATTTGTCGAGCCAATGATTCTTGTGATGTGAGAAGACTTTCAAACTCTACCAAGGTGGGTTGAACAGCCCATCCTTGAATAGACGTAACATGGGGAATATATTCCCTTTTTAAACCACAAATAATATGAAGCTTCATTCGTGCCTCCGATATAGGTTCTGCTGGATCAAGGGTTGAAATCTCCGAACAAAGATTTTTAATCTTCAAGAAAAACTGAGAAATAGAGAGATCACCTTGAGTTGCATTTGCCAACTCGTTCTCCATTTGTTGCAATCGAGCCACATCCTTTTCATTGAAAAACCCATCAAGGGTAGTCCAAATCTCTCCAGCCGACTTACACCTAATGATATGCTCAAATAGCCCATGGGAAATAGATCTCTTCAAAATAGATTCCGACTTTGCATTCGCTATCCGCCATTTCTTAAAGTTATCAACGTTCTCTGGAGCGTCTTCCAGAGGATTCACATCACCTCCACCAACAACCTCCCATAAGTCTTCTCCAACAAGATAAGACTTCATGCACGATCTCCATATCTTGTAGTTAGAATGGTTGAGCACCTCAACCCCAAAATTGTTAAACCGTCCACCCGAATCCATTTCCACACCACCAATTGATCTTCTTCACCAAGGATGAATCACCACAACCCTTGAAGCTCTGATACCATGTAGAGAAATATGGTGTCCAATTATTAGGAACAACCAATTCTCAAGTAGTGCAACAAAGTTACACTAGCCCAAGGACTCACAACCAAAAGTAGAAGAAAGATCAAAACAAAATGGAAAATGTACTTCGTATTTATGAAATAATACAACAATAGAAAAAATTTGGGTTGGACAACACACTTGCACAAGATAGAAGAAAGTTTTGGTGGGATATGATGGAATGAATGACTTGGAAGCATGCATAGGGTATATATAAGGGTTAGGGAAAGGTTCTAGAGTATTCTTACACTTAAATAGGAAGATAAGCATGACTTTTCATGTGACCAAGGAAGAACAACGAATTTGTACATGAAATAATAATAATGTTCTTTTGGAAGGTATAAGGTTGTATTGAAAGATGAAGTGGGTTGAATAAGGGTAGTGATGGTTAGATGACCTAGGTAGAAGATGGTAGGGTGGAAAGACTAAGAATGAGAGAATGGCATATGTCATCCATCATGTGCAAGTGAGTCTCCCCACATTTAAAATTACATTAGTTCCTCACTACTTCACTCAAAACAAGAAAATTAATAACTATGGATTCTAGAAAATACAATTTAAAATTTAACAAGATCAACATATGTTACTTTGTTGCGCAATAGGGACATCACCAAAACTGGGCAATCAAACTTCTTGAGATCACTATCTGTTGTACTATTGGGGTTCAATAGGGACAGAGATATTCCAATACCAGAAGTCATTGAAGAGCTTTCATCTCCAAAGAGCTCCTTCTTTACTCCAGAAGAGAGTTTTGATCAATGGGATTTACCGAGGAGTTCCAAGCTGGGAGTGGTTGATGAAACTCTGACTCCATGGAATGAGGGAAATGAGAATGGGTTAGAGTTTAGCACACTCTCTTCGGCTTCGGCTTCGGCTTCGGCTTCTGGTTATTCAAGAAGCTCTTCCAATATGGACGTCACATCTTCTTTGTTGCCACCAATTATTCCGTCTTTGATTTCTAGTCCAACTCTCATGTCAACATGCTATTCTTCTTCTTCTTCTAGTGGAGTTCACAGTGTTATTGTGGTAAGTGCAAAACATTCGTCTGTGCATATAAATAAGTAACGTTTGAAATTATATTTTTAATTCATAATGTTGAAAACATAGAAAATTTTGTATTTCAAATTACAAGTATGAATGTGTTTTTTAAAATGCATGATTTTAATGATTAAACTAAGATTTTACTATCAAGGTAACTGAGTTTTTAAAAATTAGATATTTTGAAATTACTATTTGTAAATCCCACGTTTTAAAATCACATAAATAAAAAATGAACCTTGGTCCCAATTGATCAACGACTAATGATACATCTGAACATGAAGGAAGTCTAGATAATACTCTGTACGAGCAACTTTGGCAGGCGATGGTAGAGGCTGACAAAGATGCACTCAAGCGTCGAAAAGCAAAAAGAGACATGATTGAGGCTATACGTTGGGTAATGCTTTTAGCAATCTACAAACTTCTTTAATGTTATTATTGTTATTTTTTTCATTGATAAAGATGTGAGCTTGATTTGGTAAAGTTTTCAAAAACAACACTCTCACACGTACAAATGTTATCAAACAGATTTTCAAAACAAATACCAAAATATTTCTCAGAACTAACAGTAGCCACAATGAGGTTGTCATGCAGATCTTGTTGCTGCCACCACCTGTGTAGTGGCTTTGCAGTGGTGATCCATTTGGTAGCCCCATTATAGTTGCAAGATCTGCATATTAGCCAAAGTAAGGCCACCAAATCTCTTTGACAGCCACCGTACCATAGTAGTTGCAAACAAATTTTCTTGGCGATCATTGTGGTGTTAGCCATCGCATGATTGCCAGTTATGTTTGGCAGTCACTATGGTAGTGATCAGAGCTGCATGGGGCCCACCAAATCTGTTTGGCAGCAACCACATTAATTTTTGACAATTTGTCGGCCCTTAGAGTGGCCACTAGAGATGCATGATGGCGGTCGAGAGGCCAACAAATCTTTTGACAGTCACCACGGGGTGGTAGCCGCTATCAGTGGAGGCTAACCTCCTCCATAGAGTAAAAAAAAAAAAATTCCATTTTTTGTTTTGTTTGGTTTATTTTACTTTTTGTAAACTATTCTCGATTTTTTGCTTTTCAAAAACACTTATTAACTCACCCAATAAATTTTGTTTTGTGGATTCCACGTGTGGAGACAGATTCCGGTAGGTGACGTGTCGATCAGTGATTTGCCCGTATGCTCCTTATTCAAGTACCTGCAAGGGAAAGCTGCGTTGGGAAGGTGCCGACAATCCCGCTCCGATGCTTAAGTAAGTGCATTGTTTTGAGGATAAATGCACAGAGTAATGTCAAGGAGATAATCAGTGTACCTTAATATTTGAAGGGTCTCTGGTATTTATAGAGTTTGAGGAACAGTTAATCGATTCCTTATATATACGGGAATCGGTAGTCGAGGAAGACGTGGCTTCGGGCACATAGGTAGTTTGGGTCCACGATCGCTTATCCCGGGTGCACTATCCTTTATGGTTGATGTCACTGGCGAAGCTCCGAGCGCACGATCTTGTTTTGGTTTGCGCCCAACATCCCCTAGATCCCGGGTAATCCCGAGATCTACGCGGGCGTAGGTGTCAATTGGTACCCGGGTCAAGTGAACAGGTTGGGTCCAGATGATCTTGGCAGGCTTGGATAGATTAATTTCTCTTGAATTGCTTTGGCCCGGTCGGGTGGACCCAATGGGCCTTGTGCTCAGGCTGGGCCTGGCTACCGAGGAGGCCAATATTTTCCCTAACACCACGTAAAACACTTTTTTCTTTTCAAATTTGGCCTCACCAAAAGAATTATCAAGTTCCACTCTTTCACAAATTTTTTGTAAATGTTTAATACCTAACCTAAATGATGTAAATAAATATTAACTCGTGAAAGAAAGATTTCTACTTGACTACTATTGACACTAAGCTTGAAAAAAAAAACCAATATGAACTTTTTAAAGGTCCAAAATCTTATGCAAATTGCAAATAATCCAGTCAACGTACAGGCAGAGTTGAAACAAAGATTAGAAATTGAGGAAGCACTAGTGAAGGTGACCTAGCGGAAGTGGTAGAACGTGAAAGAGAAGCTGTGTTCTTAATAAACAAACATCAACACACACGTTGATAGAGAAAACTAAGATATTGTTGATAATAAACTTGAATGAATTTTCAATACAACTGTCCTCTATTTATAATGAAACTATAAAGCTACTAAAAGGAAAAAAAATCTCCTGCAAACGGAAATAAAACAAAAGAAGGAAAAATAAACTAGTTATGGCAAAACTTGGTGCCAAAAAAAAAAAAAAAAACTAATTATGGTAAAACTTGGTGTCAAAGAAAATCTAAATATGAGAATTATTATATGGATTATTCTTCGATTGTCACCTCACTCGGCTCTTTCCTTTCTTGATTAATATTCTGACTCAATCGGCTCTTTCCTTTCTTGTTTAATATTCTGCAATAATCTGTCCTACATTAGAAGGAGAAAGAAAAACTTGAAAAGGTGAAGAATCAGAGAGATCAACTCATGGAAGAACTCCAAATTTCTCAAGAACGGGAAACATCACTAAAATGCCAAATTGCAGTGTTACATATGGAGCATGATGATGCGCTGAAAGAAGCTGAAGGGCTAAGAAGAAAACAAGGTGAGGCCTCAAGTAGACACAGATTGCCTGATGATCAGTTCTCTGAGTTCTCGTTCACTGAGATTGAAGAAGCTACTCTATGGTTTGATGAATCCCTTAAAATTGGAGAAGGAGGATATGAGAACATTTATAAAGGCCTCCTTCGTCAAACTAAGGTTGCTATAATTAAAGATGCTAAAATCTCATGACTCACAAGGCACCTCACAATTCCAAATGGAGGTTTGTGTATTTATTTCTTCTTGTTGGGCTTATGGCTTTGACGTCAATACCTGGACTAGATTTGTTGGTTTCTTGTTTGGTGCAATATTTCATAGAAAATGTAGATCGATCTTATTGAAACACTTCAAAAGAAAAAAAAAATGCAAAAACAGAGAATCAAAAGCATGGCATTCTATGTCACTAGTTGGTTGTATATCAGGTTGATGTATTGAGTCAGCTAAGGCATCCCAATCTTGTGAAACTCATAGGATCTTGCCCCGAAGTTTTCGCGCTCATCTACGAGTATCTTCCCAACGGAAGCCCTGAATATAGACTGAGCATGAGGGACAACACTCCTCCATTATCATGGCAAACTCGAATACTCATCGCCATAGAGTTGTGCTTTGTTCTTGTGTATCTTCACTCCATTAAACCTCACAGTATAATGCATGGTGATTTGAAACCCTCAAACATCCTCCTTGATGCCAACTTTATTTGTAAACTAAGTGACTTTGGAATCTGTCGTATGTTATTGCCTAATGCAAGTTCAAGCAAAAACACAACGACGACACTGTCTCATAGAACTGTCCCGAAGGGTAATTTCGCTTTCATAGATCCTGAGTTCCTTGAAACAAGAGTGCTTACTTTGAAGTCTGACGTTTACTCGTTTGGAATCATATTACTACAATTGTTGACTGGGAGACCACCTTTTCGGATATCAAATGAAGTGAAAAATGCCCTGGATGCTGGAAATTTGAAAACTCTCTTGGATCCTTTGGCTGGAGACTGGCCGATTGTGGTTAATTACTCAAAACTTGGCTCATTTGGGATTGAGATGTTGTGACTGGAACCGAAGAAGCCGGCCAGACCTCAGGTCAGAAGTCTGGAAGTACTTGAACCAATGAGGGCCGCTTCATGTGGAGCCTCATTTTCATCCTAGCTGGGATCTTGAAGACCATTAATATTGCCAACCACCTTTCATTTTTTATTTTTTTTTTTAAATGAGAAATGCTATTTAATATTATTATGACTTACATAACCATTAATATTGCCAACCACTTTTCTTTTCTTTTTTTTTCTTTTTTTTAAATGAGAAATACTATTTAATATTCTTATGACCTACATAAGTGAAGGTATGGGTCTTATAGATCTAATGGTTAATTTTAAAAAAGATGAGGATATGAGAAGGATTAGAAAATATTAAATAGCATATTTTTTTTATTATTCATGTGGAGTAATTGATCATTAATATATACAGATTGGTTTACGATTTCAAAAAGTATAATTTAAAAATAATAATTATAAAACATGTGATTCGAAAATGTAATTTTTAAAAACATTATTAATCGTTTAGTAAAATTACAATTTAAATTTTAAAATCGTACATTTGTAAAAAAGGACTCCCTTTTTTATTATTTGAAACACAATTTTTTACATTTTTAAATCTCTATTTTTTAAAAACAATTAGCCATATGAATTATGAATGGTTCGTTGGGGTATTGAATTTTTTGAATTAGAATTCAATTCTAATTCTATTTACAAATATCGAGGTAAAAAATTGTGTTTGGGTGTTGAATTTTGAGATTGAAAAATATTATATTTTAATGGTAAGAAATGATTGGAAGTTTAAAAAGTTGTATATAATGATTGGTATTTTGAAAAGTTGTGTGAAATAATAATATAAATAATAATAATTTATTATATATTGATTATTTAATTAAAAAAAATAAATAATTTTTTTTACAAAAAAATAATTGAAATCAAAATTAAAAATTAAAAAATAAATAAAAAATGAAGCAAGAGGTGGCTGTCAGACAATGGGGGTGGCCGTGCGCCACCCCCAGAGGAGGTCGGGGGTCACCGCGCGGCCACCACCAGTACTTGGGGGAGGCCGCTCGGCCACCCCCAGTAGTCGGGGGAGGCCGCGCGGCCTCCCCCAAGGGTCGGGGGTGGCTTCATTTATTATTATTTTTATTTAAATTATTAATAGTTTATTATTTAAATGTGAGACTCACACGTTTTTTTGAGTCAACTTTTCCTACGCACGGGTTCCACCATTAATCTGAAAGACAGCCTTTAGTGGATTCAAAATTCGGGTCAAAATCTGAATTTTTAAGCGGGTGGGTGGGTTTTAAAAAAAAATCCGAATGAAATAATTATTCCACTCTGTTGTCAAACCAACCAGAAAATGTGTGGGCTGTCATATAAAATTATTAATATATTATTCCTCTGTATAAGACAGAAAATGGTCTGTGATCAAGTATGACGGGAAGCAGCGAGATGTAGATTTAAGATTTGCATCCTCGACTCAAGGGAGATATGATTGTCATTCAAAAAAAAAAAAAAAGAAGGGACATTATTAGGCCGACAGAACATAAAGTGATAAGATTTTCAGGCCATTTTATGTTAAAGGATTAACCCGTGGTATCCGTGAGGTCGATCTACGGTCCATTTCAGCGGCTGAATTAATGTAGCTGGATTGATTGATTTAAATTTTGCAATCCGTCCAATATTTTCTAGGGCTGAAATTTCTTTTATGTGATCCAGCAAACTGGACACATGCACGAATTTAACAATATATTAGTAGGTTGGAATTGAGAATTTTTATCCGTTTGATAATAAGGATCGAATTAGGATTAACATATATAATAATGCTTCATTATCTGAATTTGATACGTAAAAATGAATTACCACCTCCAATATTTTTTTATTGAACGGGCGTCGATCAATATGAGCTATTAATATGGAGAAATGCTAAACATCATCCACTCATTCCCCCTTCATCATCCCCTTTTCCTAAAAAAAATTAATTTTTATTAAAAAGTTGTCTCTGATGTGACATCAGAGACAACTTTTTAATAAAAATCAATTTTTTTATTATAAAAAGGTGATAAGAGGGGGATGAAGGGAGGATGTGTAGAATGACTCATTAATATGTGTATGGTGTACTTGTTAATGCATGTGTCAATATGGGCTACTAATATTTTTATTTATCCGTAATGATTTTTCTCTTAATTATCAACAAAATGGTGGGTATAACCTTTCAGCATAAAAGAAAAGTCGCATCATTATTATTTTGATTTCAAATTTCAAGTTTTCTCAATTCCGGTAGGATGTAAATTTCTTTTAAACTGATTTGTAATTAGCCTTTTAAAACAACATGTGTCACATACAAACTAATTTGTAAAAAATTTCAATCAATTTGGATAACAATTTATTTTAATAAATAAAAATTGACATGTATTTAAAATACAAGTGAGAATCACATACTCTATTAAAAATGAATATGAAAGATTAAAAATTTGGACACATCAATTTAATACAATGGATTGGAGCAATTTTTTTCCCAAATTCAGTTTAAAGGAAAACTTTGTTCATTCACAAAATTTGGTCCAAAAAGCCTACACTTATTTGAAATTTTTGGGTAAAATTTTTAAATGCTCTGTTTGTTTCGGCGTAAAAAAGTTTTTGAAAAATTATTTTGGTATTTTTCGGTGTTTGGTGGGGGCGAAAATAATAATCAACCGTAAAATGATTTTCATTTGACAAAAAATGCTTAGTAAATTTCGAAAAATAATTTACGCTTTTTGAAAGCGTAAATCATTTTTCCCAGACGGCAGACGCTATCGACCATTTTTTAAACAACGTAGTCGACCATCGCCGGATTCTGACAAGCCAGATTCCGGCAATGGTTGGAATCCGGCCGGTGTCGAAATTTGAAAATTTTCGCCGGAATCCTGCGACGTTCGACCACCGTCATTGAATTCCAGTGATACTGTGCCAGATTTCGACTAAATTAGTCGGGATCTGGCCAGAACGGCCAGGATCTTGGCCATCTGCTCGGGATCCAACCATTTCGGCCAGATCCCTGCCAATTCTGGCTTGAATCCGGCACAAATGGCCGGATTCCGACAAGCACAAATGGCCGACCACTTTAAAAATAATTTTTTAAACTAATCCTAATTTTAAAAAATATGATTATTGCTAGTCAATGTGTATATTTTAATTAAACGTAATATTTTAGTTGCTTTTTTATATTATTTTACATTAATATTTTTATGTTGTGAATAAAAATTGATTTTTATAATTTAATATGATTGAATGAAAATAAAAAAAAAAAATTTGTAATTTTCTGTATGTGCCAAACAATGTGCCAAACATCGAAAAATGTTTTCAACGAAAAATATTTTCCTGAAAAAATGACTTCTCAAAAAATATTTTATGACGAAAATTATTTTACGCTAAAACAAATGGAGTATAAGGGATAAAATTAAAAATTAAAAAGAATTTCAAAAATAAGATTCTAATTTTTAAAGAATTGTAATAATTTTTTTTAAAAAAAAAAAATTGAGGAAAACATGGGTCTAGCTGAAGGACCTACGCCCAAAGCCACCTGCAGACAAACAGTCCCTTTTACTCAGAAAACGTACAATCCAGAGAAGCTACAGCTAGACCTCAGAAACTTCACAGAACCAACAAAACCCTTGACCTCAGGTCTTCGCTTTTAATACTTAATTACAAAAAAAAAAAAAAAAAAAGAAAAGAAAAAAGTCTATGCTTTTTAATTTGTCAATTATTTTGTGCTGAAGAATATTTGATTCTTATAAATATTCTCTTCAGAAAGTGAAGGGTAGCCAAAACTTTCCGGCCAGTACTTGTTGCAATATTGCTGTGGGGTGACTTGTGAATCCCTGGTGTCTGCAGCGTTAACTTCATTAGCTTTCCAAAAGAAACATTTGGGACATGGGAAGCAGGCATGAGAATTTAGAGGATCCGATGGCAATCGTGATTGAGGATATGATATACGTTGCTGTGGGAAAAGAAGTGAAAGAGTTCAAATCAATCCTGTTGTGGGCTTTACAGAACTCTGGAGGAAAGCGAATTTGCATCCTTCACGTTCATCAACCTGCACAGCTCATCCCCTTTAGTAAGTCCCAAATCCATGCAAATCCATGTATTATTTTCGGCTGGGGTTCTATATCTGATGAAAATGCACTTTTTTTCCTCTGAAGAATTTGGCTTTTCTTGCCTAATTTCCAGTATTTTCAAGTGGGATTTATTTGAGTTTTTTCCTTCTTGATTTGCATTTGCAGTGGGTACAAAAGTTCCAGCAAGCTCACTGAAGGAAAAGATAGTGGGGGAGCACCGGGAAACTGAAAGGCAAAAAATGCATGAGATCCTGGATGAATACCTTCGTTTCTGTCGCCAAACGGGGGTATAGATTCTTCTGCCGTCTCTTTAATTTACCACATTTTTTTGTTCGTTTTATTCACTTTTCTTTTTTCCTTTCGCCGTTAAATTTAGATTAGAAAAAACTTCACTTATAATTCCTGATCTTTCATCATTTTTGTTTGAAAAAATGTACACAAACTTTAAACAGCATCAATTTAGGGTATCCATTCTTTAATTTTTTTCAATTTCAACTCCCCGTTAGAATTTTCCGTTAGATCATGTCAAAATTCTTAAAATACCCATTTATTTTTTAGGAAAAAGAAAAGAATGATTTAGGTGTTGGTCATAATTGAATGGAATCTGAAAACATACCCATGCCTAAATCTTTGAAAAAAGTTTATAATTTTTTTAAAAAAAAAAAAATTGAAAGATTGATATTCTAAATTGACACTTTAAAAAATTTGGGTACTTTTTTTTCAAAAGTAATGAAAAATCAAAGGTTATAAGTAAAGTTTTCCCTTTAGATTATCTCATTATTGGCTAGAAATAATTTTTTTTTTCTTTAAACTGGGTTGGAATTTTTTTCGTTTTTTATTAAACTTAATTACATGTATCCAAAATAAACATGAACCTCAAATGCACGTAAGAATCTAGAGATCGAGTGGCTTTTGAGATGCTGCATGGATTGGTACATTAATATATAAGTGTCGAGTTTTCTCATTTATTTTAAAATCTAAGGTACGGGCACAGAAACTGGAAATTGAAATGGACCGTATCGAGAAGGGAATTTTAGAACTGATCTCTAGGCACCAGATCAAGAGGCTTGTTATGGGAGCAGCGGCAGAGAAGCACTATAAACGGTACAAACAACATGATCGAAAACTTTTTCCACATCATCATGCATGTCCATTAATGATCATCATATCTAATGGATTGAATTGCTCTACTACATGCTCTTGACATTGCAGAAAAATGACAGAACTCAAGTCTAATAAAGCTAAATATGTGCGCGAACAAGCACCTATTTCCTGTCATATACAATTTATCTGCAAAGGCCATCTCATCTTCACCAGGTTTGGCACACAGTTTCTGTTAATTACTCTTTTTCATGCAACCGTGACATTATATATACGTAATCCCAAAAGTTTAATTATGGATTTATGATAGTACGTATGAAAGTAAAGATTATATTAGTAATGCAAAGTAGCATATGGAATATAGGGAAGCAAGTGCAGAGATGAGTGGAAGGGGAGAATCAAACCTCATGAAATCACGGTCTGTTACTTTGGGGCACGAAAGGAACAGCATGAGTGAAATCCGAGAATCAGACTATTTGAGATCACAATCATCTGTTGCAGCGGGGCACAATAGGGATAGTAGTGGAAGGAGGATGAGCATCTTAGATATGATCTCTTTACCGGCAGGCAGCGCTAACGAAGAGGCTTCATCTCCAAAGACTAGTCCTTCGGCTTCTGATCATGAATGGGATGGCTTAAGAAGGAGTCCCTCCTGTTCGGTTTGCTCAACAAGCTCTCCCAAAAGAGGGGTTGATGTAACTCTGACTGCATGGAATGAGCCGAATGAGAATGGGCTACCGCCCTCTAGCACACCCTCTCCGGCGTCGGCTTATTCAAGAATCTCTTATGTGGAAGTCGGATCTCCATTGCTGCAGCCACAGAGTCCAAGATTGGTATGTGCAGAACATTTTCATTTTTGCCTGTGTTTATATATATATATATATATATATATATATATATATATATATATATATATACAGTATCAGTATTTTTGTAATCATAATCTCAAATTTTTAATTTTTGCAATGTTGGTATTTTAAGAATTTTTCTCTCCCACATTTTGGCCGTGGGTTAGTCCAAATCCACGGCTTGCCGTGAGTCTAGAGAATTTTCAATTTTTCTAAGGGGAATTTTAATAATAAAAAATTGATGAAATTAAAAGGAAAAAATTCTTGAAATACCGACATTGCAAAAATTAAAAAATTCGATGTTATAATTGCAAAACACTGAAATTCTGGGGTTAATCGGGTAAGTGAAGTTTTCCTTGTATAGTTATGAAGCATGTGGACGCTTTGAGTTATGGTTTGGATTAGGATCATTTATAATTATTTGTCCGAATTTGAGAGAATTCAAACAGGTGATTGTGAGAGACCACTTATGGGACGACTAAATAAAAATTGGGCTACCCAACCACTTATCCGGTCAGGTGCATGGGTCCCATAACTAGTCATTCAAAATCACATTCCCGAATTTTTTCAAGTTCGAACAAATAATTGTAGAGAATCTTTATCCTTAAATTTTTGGGTTTTTATAATTAAGAAGTGTTTTAGCTTTCTCTTTAGCATTTATTCATCGAAATTGATCAAATATTAAGTAATTAAGGGTCCGTTTGGGGTTTATAGTTCAAGAAATGAGATTTTAAAATGTGTTTTTAAATTAAAAACACAATTAAGAGTTTGATAAAATCGCAATTTGACCTTTAAAATTGTTTGTTTTTTAAAAAAATCAAATTATCTGCGATTTGAAATTGCAATTTTTTTAAAAAGCAATTCTAAATATTCATTTTCTATGATGTAGTTTAAAATCAACTTTTATCCTCAAAATCATGATACTAAACGCATACTAAACAATATAAAAAAGGTTTTAAATTTAATCGTTTAACGGATCCTAGCAGGATGGAAGTTTAGATAATACTTTTTATGAGCAACTTCAACAAGTGATGGCGGAGAACGAAAAAGAGACACTCAGGCGTCTGAAAGCAGAAAGAGATATGATTGATGCTAAACACCGGGTAATTAGGATTTTAGTTATTTTGAACTTCTTCGCCATTTTCTGAAAGATAATCTGATGCAAATTGCTGATCGATAATCCAACGAACAGGGCCAAGAAGAGTTGAGGCAAAGAAAAGAAGTGGAGGAAGCACTAGTGAAGGCAAAAGAAGAGATTGAAAAGGTGAAGAACCAGAAAGACCAAGTAATGGAAGAACTCAGGGTTTCTCAAGAAAATGAAATATCATTAAAGAATATTCAAATTGCAGAGTTACACAAAAAGATGAACGAGTTGCTGATGGAGCGTGATAATGCGCTGAAAGAAGTTGAAGGGCTAAGAAGGATGCTTGATGATTATGATCAGTTCTCTGAGTTCCCACTCTCTGAGCTTGAAGAAGCGACTCAAAAATTTGATGAATCCCGAAAAATTGGACAAGGAGGATATGGAAACATTTACAAAGCTCTCTTGCGTCAAAAAGAGGTTGCAATCAAGATGCTACAATCTCTTGACACCCATGGCACCTTACAGTTCCAAATGGAGGTTTGTCTATTATATTCATTCGAAAATCACTGCAATGACCTTTTTATTTTTTTTTTAGTTATATATTTATGAGTAATATTAAATAATATACAGTTATTTTACCCCAATATTGATCTCATGGGGCTGATGTGTTAATGTAAAAAAAAAATGATAACGTTACATGCTACATTCTATCCTACTAGGCTGATGTGGTTGTCTGTGCCAGTCAACACTTCTACTCTTTTTTTTAACAAGAATTGATTCAAGGGTTGATGGGATGCCCATCAGCCTAATAGGATTAATAGAGGGTATAGCATTTAGTATTACTCAAAATAATCTAAGGAATTAAGGATTGATGGATATAGTATAGTATGTGTAATTTTAAATACTCAACTCTTATATCATTGGGCTAATGTGGTAGTGTCGTCCATCAATCTTTAATTATATATATATATATATAAAAGCTTATCCAAATATATACTAACGGGCATTGCGGTATTAGTCAATTAAGGGTCCGTTTGAGATTACGATTTTATAGACAAAAAGTGTGATTTTAAACCAAATCGCAGAAAATGAACCGTTTGGGAATTACGTTTTTAAAAAATTGCAATTTGAAAACTCAAAAAACTGTTTTTTCAAATCGCATGCAATGTGGTGCTTTTTTGAAAATGCAGAATTTTAAAGGCTAACATGCGATTTTAAAGGTCAAATTGCAATTTTGCCAAACGCTTAACTGCGTTTTTAAAGGTCAAATTGCAATTTTGCCAAACGCTTAACTGCGTTTTTAAAAATCACTTTTTCAGATTGCACATTTTAAAATCGCTAATTTAAAATCGTACATTTTGAAATCGCAATTCCAAGTGAACCCTAAGTGGAATGACAGTTGAAAATGTAATATTCCTCATATGATGTTAGCACCTAGACCAGGTTGCTTTGGTTTTCTAGCTAGGTTGTTGAATTTATTGATATCTAGGTTACATACTTCCATGAGCGGTTCACAAAATATTTACTTTTTAAATTAATTTTGTTAAAGTTTTCACCATTTAAAAGGGATAATGCATATATATATATATATATGCAACAACAACAATTTGCTTTTAAAGAATAGAATGAAGTTAGACCAAAAAGTTGGCATTTCTTGATCTCATTTGTTGTTTGTATATATATTATATATGATCTGCAGGTTAGTGTATTGAGTCAGCTGAGGCACCCCAATCTTGTGAAACTCATTGGATCCTGCCCGAAGGTTTTTGCGCTCATCTACGAGTATCTTCCCAACGGAAGCCTTGAAGATAGACTGATCAACATGAGGGACAACACTCCTCCATTATCATGGCAAACTCGAATACGCATCGCCACAGAGTTGTGCTCTGTCCTTGTGTATCTCCACTCTGCTAAACCCAGCATAGTGCATGGTGATTTGAAACCCTCAAACATCCTCCTTGATGCCAACTTTGTTTGTAAACTAAGTGACTTTGGTATCTGCCGTATTTTATTGCCTCATGCAAGTTCAAGCAACAACACAACGACATTGACTCATATAACTATCCCGAAGGGCAGTCCCGGTTTCATAGATCCCGAGTTCCTTGAAACAGGAGTGCTTACTTTGAAGTCTGACGTTTACTCGTTTGGAATCATTTTACTACAATTGTTGACTGGGAGACTACCTTTCCGGATATCAAATGAAGTGAAAAATGCTCTGGATGCTGGAAATTTGAAAACTCTCTTAGATCCTTTGGCTGGAGACTGGCCGATTGTGGTTGCTCAAAACTTGGCTCGCTTGGGATTGAGATGTTGTGACTGGAATCGAAGTAACCGGCCGGACCTCAAGTCAGAAGTCTGGAAGGTACTTGAACCAATGAGGGCCGCTTCATGTGGAGCCTCATTTTCATCCTAGCTGGGATCCTGAAGACCATTGATATTGCCCACCCCTTCTTCTTCTTCTTCTTCCATTTTTTTTATTTTTTTATTTTTTATAAATGAGAAATACTATTTAATATTCTTACTACTTACATAAGTAAAAGTATGTGTCTTATAGATTTAATGGTTAATTAATTTTAAAAGATGAAGATGAGAAGGATGAGAGAATATTAAAAATAATGTTTTGACTCTTTATTACATTTGTCTCATTTCCTAGTTAGGTTTTCTGTCTATGATGTAATAATAGAAATGTCTCAAGTACTTGTACAATTCCTCTTAGTGTATACTGGTCACTTAGAACAATATTTGCTACATGATTTCCACCACACGCCCCCCCCCCCCCCCCCCCCCCTTCCAAACCTCAACTCAAAAGAGCTACGTAACTGAAAAGAAATTGCCATCACAATTATCTTTTTCAACTATTAATTTTTATAACTCTGAATCTTTTATTACTTTATAATTAAATATTTAAATTTTAAAAAGTGTCAATTTATAAAATATGTATTCTCATTTTCTTCCTTTAATAAAATATCTATTCATTAAAAAAATTATTTCCGTACAATAAACCTGAAAATGTTGAATTTTCTTTATTGGGTTTGAATTAAATATGGTTAGGATGGCGAAAGGATGACTTCCTCCTTCATTGACTTTTTTTTTTGCTGATATATATAATTAATATATACCTTATTTCGAACTTTGATACATGGTTTCTTAACTAATTGTCTTTCTATTAACTTGTACATATATCTACAAAATAAAAAACCATATAATATTTGGATGTAAATAATTTTCTTTTGGTAAACTTAATAAACTATTATAGTTTATAGTACAAAATTCCTCTTGTGCCGGGAGGTAGAATGCTTTACGGTGAATGATTGAAATAATGAGATGGGTTTGGTGTCATTTTATAAATCTATCATTAATAATTTAAATTTGTAGAATCCACGTATGGTCCTACAAAATTTAAGGGATAATTGCATCATTAGTCCATGTAGTATGTCATAATTACAAATCATTCCCTATAGTTTAAAAAGTTCATAGGAGGTCATTGTGATAAATTATAATTACAAATTGATTACTGGAGTCAAATTCTGTTAAATTTTTTGACAGATTCTATTAAATGCTACGTTAGCGCCACGTCAAACCAATAAGATGGCGACACATTTCCATCTTAATAAAAAAAAATATAAATTTATTAAAAAATAAATAAATAAACTTATTTTTTAAAAAAAGAAGAAAAAATAAATAAAAAATAAATAAAAAAATAAATAAAAAGGGAAGGGAAGGGCAAAGGGGTGGCTGGGCCACCCCCCCCAGCCAATGGGCCTCAACTCAAGGGAGATATGATAGGCCATTATTAGGCCGACTGAACATAAAAGTGATAAGATTTTCATGCCATTGTTAAAAGGATTAACCCGTGGTATCCAATGAGGTCCACGGTCCATTTCGGCGGCTGAATTGTAGCTGGATTGATTGATTTAGATTTTGCAATTCGTCTAATATTTTCTAGGGCTGAAATTTCTTTTATGTGATCCAGCAAACTGGATACATGCAGGAATTTAACAATATATTAGTTGGTTAAAATTAAGAATTTTTATCCGTTTGATAATATGGATCGAATTAAAATTGACATATATAATAATACTCTATTATCTGAATTTGATACGTAAAAATGAATTACAACCCCTAATATTTTTTACTGAACGAATATTGTCTATCAATATGAGCTACTAATATTTTTAATTTTCCCTAATGATTTTTCTCTTAATTATCAACAAAATGGTGGGTATAGCCTTTTAAGTAGTATCATTATTAGTTTGATTTCAAATTTCAAGTTCTCTCAATTCTCGCATGATGCAAATTTTTTTCAAATTGATTTGTAATTAACCTCTTAAAGCGATATGTGTCATTTAAGTTAACATGCCATTAAAAAAAATATTTATATATTTTTCATATACAAAAAACACATGTCAATATTAGAGTTGGTTTGTAAAAATTTTTACAAACCAATTTGTAAGACATTTCTATTGATTCTTGCACGCCAATGTTAGCTAGTCAGTTAGTGCATCCTCATCAATTTGGATAACAATTTATTATAGTAAATAAAAATCTGATTGAGAAATAAAAAAATAAATAAAGGATTTTTTTTCTAAATTAGATTGATTTTTTTATTCAGTTTGTTAAATTATTATTATCTTTAAAATATATAGTATTTGTATATAAACTTTTAATAAAATTAACAGTAACTTGTCTTAAAAGAAATAAATTAATCATAATAAAGACACAATAGGGCATTTACATGGAGCTAGCCAAAATAGCTATAAGGTTATTTTGGTTAGTCTGATAGTGAAAAATTCTCAAAATAGTTAACGTTTTGTTGAGCACTCATTCTCAATAATGTTTAATTTATATTAATAAAAAAAATTAATTTGATCTTTTTTTTTTTTTTAAAGAACAGTGGAAGTAGATAATTCTCTCATTTTTTTTTTTTTTAGAATAGTGCAAGTAGATAAAGAACGAATTTTTTAAATGAAGAAGTATTGAAAGTAAGTAGCTAATTAAAAGAACAAAAAAAAGAATGGTTCTTTAGCTAAATTTTAAATAAATATTTACCGAGCAAATATGAATGCTCTAAACATAAAGGCCATGGAGTACAACAGTCAACAGTTAAAGGCCAGCTATTTTGTACATATGCAAGGGCCTAGATCACGCCGGTCAATGCCATTAATACACTGACAAGCAACGCTATACATGTTTATTGAATTTTAAAATTATTATTAAATTTGAAATAAATTATTATTAAATTTTGATTAAATAATAATTTTAAGGGTTAAATACATAATTTTCCCATGTAGTTTGAAAACTTTATTTTTTTGTCTCCTGAGTTTTACTTTTTATCATAGGTGGTACTTGTGATATGTGAAAAGACGAAAATGGTACCTTCGTCTAATTTTCCATCCAAACCTAACGTCCAGCCACGCCATCCTACAGGTGTCGGCTTGCATGCGCGACACCTGTCCCCATGATACACTTCAACGCTGACGTGGCTATCATTTTTCTTTATTATTATTTGTTAAAACCACCCCAACAATTTTTTTTTTTAAAAAAAAAAAATCTTTAAAATAATATATATATATATATGGTACAAAATATATTTATTTTTTTTTTTTTTTTTGACATATCCGCATAAGAGGAGGAGGGGGGATTCAAACTAGTAACCTCAATTTCATGTGGCGTGGTCCCCAGCTGATTGAGCTACTCCTTGGAGGCAAAAATATATTAATTGTGTACAAAGTACCATGTGTGATATATTTATAAAACCAAGGTACCATTTCTAGTAATTATTTAAACCACAAGGGCCACATCATGAAATCTATAAACCACAAGGGTATACATTGAGAAAAAAAATTGTGTTTAAGTAACAAACATTTGGTCATTTTTTGGGTTATATCAATTGGTCACACAGATTATTTTGTGTTTCCAATTGTTACACAAGACTGATAGCATTTTTATTTATTTATTTATTTTATGAAGGGTTCAATTCTTGTCAACATATTATTTTGATACACGACAGTCATATAGGTTACTTTTAGTTCAAAACAGGCATACCAAATATATCAAATATTATTTTTGTACAAAGTACCATTTGTGATATAATTACAAAAACAAAGTATTATTTTCGGTACTCATTAAAATCACATTGGGCATATCGTGAAATTTATAAAATGGTGGTGGCCGGCCACCCCATGTGGCCCAAAGGGGTGGCTGGGCCACCCCAACAATTATTATTATTTTTTTTTAAAGAACCACAATTTTTTTTTCCAATAGATACCCCTGTAGTTTTATAATTTTCAGGACTAAGCTCTTAAATCATATAGCATATCATGTCGCTATCTCTCCAAAAGCCTACTCTCACTATCTCTCCAAAAGCCTACTCTCACTCAAGACTGGAGAATCTCTCCTATTATCTCTTAGATCATGTCGACTATTCCACCAACATCTAGCTGGTCGGCTATACATGTTAACCGAAGTGCAAACTTCTGTGCCCATCATGTGGTAAACTGGACCGCAACTAGGTTTTTATCTAGCTGCATTCTCAATTTCTCTTTCTGCTTTGGATCCTTTCCTCCATGTTTTGGAAGGGAATCCATTTCTTCTTTTCTGGTGCCTTAAGCACTTTTTTAAGCTCTTTCTGTTGTATTTACAAAAAAAAAAAAAAAAAAAATGAGCAAAGTGTACTTGTTAATGTGTCAATATGAGCTACTAATATTTTTAATTTTCCCTAATAATTTTTCTCTTAATTATCAACAAAATGGTGGGTATAACCTTTTAAGTCGCATCATTATTAGTTTGATTTCAAATTTCAAGTTCTCTCAATTCTCGCATGATAGCAAATTTTTTTCAAACTAATTTGTAATTAGCCTCTTAAAGCGACATGTGTCATTTAAGTTAACATGCCATTAAAAAAAATATGGGAAAAATATATATTAGCCTCCCAAAATACCACCTTTTTTCCGGATGGCCCCCCAAACTACCAATGCTTAGATTCTGGCCCCCCAAACTACCACTTTCTGATTTTTTGACCTCATCCGTCCATTTATGCCTTCAATTTTAAACAGAATTCCGAAAATAACCCTCCTACACTTTGAAATTCTCACAGTTAAGGGAGGGGTATTTTCGGGTTTTTGACAAATTTCTGTTAGAATTAACGGTATAAATAGACGGATGGGGCCAAAAAATCATAAAGTGGTAGTTTGGGAGGTCGGAGTGCAAGTGTTGGTAGTTCGGGGTGCCATCCGGAGAAAGGGTGGTAATTTGGGGGGCTAATATATATTTTTTCCAAAAAATATTTATATATTTTTCATATAAAAAAACACATGTCAATATTAGAGTTGGTTTGTAAAAATTTCTATCCATTCTTGCACGCCTATGTTAGCTAGTCAATTAGTGCATCCTTATCAATTTGGATAACAATTTATTTTAGTAAATAAAAATCTGATTGAGAAATAAAAAAATAAATAAAGGATGCTTTTTTCTAAATTAGATTGATTTTTTTTATTCAGTTTGTTAAATTATTATTATCTTTAAAATATATGGTATTTGTATATAAACTTTTAATAAAATTAACAGTAACTTGTCAAGAAATCAATTAATCATAATAAAGACACAATAGGGCATTTACATTGAGCTAGCCAAAATAGTTATAATGTTATTTTGGGTAGTCCGTAGCGAAAAATTCTTAGAATAGCTAACAATTTGTTGAGCACTCATTCTCAATAGTTTATAATTTATATTAATAAAAAAAATTAATTTGATCTTTTTTTTCTTAAAGAACAGTGAAAGTAGATAATTCTCTCATTTTTTTTTTTTTTTAAGAATAATGCAAGTAGATAAAGAATGAATTTTTTAAATGAAGAAGTATTGAAAGTAAGTAGCTAATTTTAAAAAACAAAAAGTAGGAGTGTTCTTTAGCTAAATTTTAACTAAATATTTACCGAGCAAATATGAATGCCCTAAACATAAAGACAATGGAGTACAACAGTTAAAGGCCAGCTATTTTGTACATATGCAAGCCCCTAGATCACGCGGGTCAATGCCATTAATACACTGACAATTGATAGTCTATAACGAGACAAGTAATGCTATACATTTTTATTGATTTCTAAAATTATAATTAAATTTAAAATAAATTATTATTAAATTTTAATTTAGTGGTAATTTTAAAAGTCATATCAAAAAGCACGAGAGTTAAAGTAAAGTGTATATAACATTTCTCCTTTTGCGCCGATCTCGGAAGCTACCGACAATCAACAAATTAATTAAAGAATTTATCTTAAATTTACCCAAAGTTTTATCAAATCAAAACACCTATTTTTCAATGAAAAAAAAAATGATAAATTTACAACAACACCACAATAACTGCACAAAACTCTCTCATATAGGGGTGTGCCCCACACACTGAGCTCTACCCCATGTGAGGGGTATTGTGAAGTTGTGGTGTTGTTGTGTAGGAATCAAGGCCCTACCCCCTCACATGGGGTAAAGGTCAGAGTGTTGGGCCCACCCCGGCCTATATGAGGGAGTGTTGTGCAGTTATTATGGTATTGTTGTAAATTTATCATTTTTCTATGATGAAATATAGATGGGCATGTAACAATCAAATACATTTTGGCTGGGCTTTTCTCGCTTAGATATTAATTAGGAATTTATTTGATTTTTTTTTTTAATTGGTTTGCGGTGGGTGGAAAAGCTCCAGCTAGCTCACCGAAGGAAAGTATTGTAAGGGAATACCATGAAACGTACTGAGAGGCAAAAAATGCATGAGATCATGGATGAATATCTTCTCATCTGTCGCCAAAAGGGGGTATAAATCCTTCTTAATTTATTTTTTTAGGACATTTTTCTTGTAAATTAGTTTTTTTTTTTTTTATCTTCTTTTTTTTTCATTTTTTTTTGGTGGTAAATATAAACAGAAATAGTTAAAGATGTAGGAGGAATGCTACATATCATCCCCTTGTCCTCTTTTTGTCCTCCCAAAATTGATGTGGCTCTTAAAATCACCATTGAATTTATGATAGATCATTGTTGGATTTTGATCCAATGGTGATTTTAAGAGCCACATCAATTTTGGGAGGACAAAAGGAAGACAATGGGATAATATGTAGCATTCCTCCTTGTAGACTGCATGCATGTCCAATAAAGTTGACATAAGAGTTGGCCGGTGATAATTAAGTTCAAAACTTGACAAAAATAATTAGCACGTACGTACCAATTCACATGTTAGACCCAATGAAATAATAGGTGGTTTTTTACTTAAGCTCTAGATAATATTATACGTAATAGGGTTTAAGGCTTTAAGCATTCAATTAATTAGGTTAATTATCTAATAGTTTGGAACTTCCAAGGTTCGTAATATTTGATAGCTAGTTTAAGTCGTTCCAGTGAGTCCTTTCGAACAATTAATTGCTGATCAATTTCTGATATATTATTATATTAATATGGTTTTTCAAAATCTAGGCACCGGCTCATAAGCTGATAGCAGAAACGGGGCTGTGTTGAGAAGGAAATTGTACAACTCGTCTCTCGGAATGGGATCAGGAAGCTTGTCATGGGAGCAGCAGCAGAGAAGCACTATGGAAGGTATCCAAGAATATACCTTTATATCCCACTTTTAACTTAGTTATTATGCTGGCGTGGCAGGATCTAAAAATATTATTGATGTCAAAAATGGTGCTTTAATTTTCAGTCTGTTTTCTTGTTAATTTGTTGAACTTTCTTATGTTGGTGATCATGATTAAATACCTTATGGTTAATTTTCGGGAACTTGGTGCTTGTACACTCACCTTTGGATCGATATTTGCTTCACTACTGGTTGACATTGCAGAAAAATGATGGATCTCAAGTCTAATAAAGCTAAATCTGTGCGCCAACATGCACCAGTCTCCTGTCACATACAATTTATCTGCAAGGGCCACCTCATCTTCACCAGGTTTGTTTGACAGTTTTGTTAATTAATTACACTTTAATGATGGTATGCATAAAACTACTGGAAAAATATAAGAAAGGCAAAAGGCATATTAGATTATTTGTATTTTATCACAGAGATCTGTAGAGAAATATGGTGTCCAATTATTAGGAATAACCGATTCTCAAGTAGTGCAACAAAGTTACATTAGCCCAAAGACTCACAACCAAAAGTAGAAGAAAGATAAAAACTAATGCTCCGTTTGTTTCGGCGTAAAATGATTTCGGCATTTTACGGTGTTTGTAAGGGCGAAAATAATGGTCAATGAAAATCATTTTCAGTTTGACCGTAAAAGCTTATTTAATTTTCGGAAAACGATTTACGGTTTTTAAAACCGTAAATCGTTTTCCGAAATTAAACTCTTCGTCCTTACACGCACGTTTGATATCCGATTGTCAGAATTTAGCAATTGTCGGTCGTCGGAATCCAATCGGCGCCGGAGTCCGACAACATCTGGTCGCCGATATCCTGCCGGCGTTGGATTCTGGTCACCAACGCCAGATTCCGGTCACCAGATTCTGGCTGGAATATGGCAGGAATCCGGCCGGCTCTTGCCGGATCTGGCCAAAACGGCCGGATATGACCGGATCCGGCCATTGATCGGGCTGGATCTAGAAGATTCCGATCGGATATGACTTGATCCGGCCATTGATCCAGCCGGATCCGGTCAAACTTTCTCGCCGGAATCTGACAACGGCGACCGGACGTTGCCGGATTCTGGCGGCATTTGTCAAACTCTGATTTTTGCATTTTGTAATTTTTTCGTGCGAGCCAAACACCGAAAAATATTTTCAAGAAAATCATTTTTCCTGAAAATGATTTTGTCGAAATTATTTTACGAAGGAAATCATTTTACGTCGAAACAAACAGAGCATAAATGGAAAATGTTATTCTTATTTATGAAATAATACAACAATAGAAAAAACATGAGTTGGACAACACACTAGCACAAGATAGAAGAAGGTTTTTGTGGGATATGATGGAATGAATGACTTGGAAGCATGCCTAGGGTATATATATAAGGGTTAGGGAAGGGTTCTAGAGTATTCTCACACTTAACTAGGAAGATAAACATGACTTTTCATGTGACCAAGGAAGAACAACGAATTTGTACATGAAATAATAATAATGTTCCTTGGTAAGGTATAAGGTTGTATTGAAAGATGAAGTGGGTAGAATAAGGGTAGTGATGGTTAGCTGACCAAGGTAGAAGATGGTAGAGTGGAAAGACTAAGAAGTAGAGAATGACATGTGTCATCCATCATGTGCAAGTGAGTCCCTCCACATTTAAAATTACGTTAGTTCCTCACTACATCACTCAAAACAAGAAAATTAATAATTGTGGATTCTAGAAAATACACTTTAAAATTTAACACTCCCCCTTAAAATGATTTTCTAGAAATGATACCAAGCTTCTCTCTTACGAATTCAAATGGACCTTTAGAAAGTGACTTGTGAAGATGTCAGCAATGTTGTCCTTACTTTTCACATCCAAAACTTCAATTAAACCCATTAGCACATTTTCACGAATAAAATGATGCTCAATCTCAATATGCTTTGTCCTTGCGTGACAAACCAGATTTGTTGCGAGCTTTAAAGCACTTTGATTGTCACCATAGATAATTGTTGGTTTGTGAATTGGTGAATAAATATCCTCGATCAGCAGACGTAGCCAAACACATTCTTGTGCAGCAAGAGATGCCGCTTTGTACTTTGCCTCAGTTGTTGAAAGAGATATCGAATCTTGTTTCTTTCTACACCAAGAAATATAAGATGAACCACATGAGAAAGCATAACCGGATGTAGACTTCCGGTCATCCAAGTCACCACCCAAATCAGCATCGGAAAATCCATGTAGCTCAAAGGCACCTCCTTTCTTAAAGAAAAGGCCCATGTCAATTGTAGAATATATATACTTCAAGATACGTTTTGCCGCCTCTAAATGTGGTTTTCGTGGTGCTTGCATGTAACGACTAACAAGGCCAACCGAGAATGCAATGTCGGGTCCTGTAATAGTTAAGTAGATCAAACTTCCTACAAGAGCCCGATAAGGACGAGGATCGGGAAGAAGCTTGCCCTCTTCACGCCTTAGCTTAATGTTCGTATCAAGAGGAGTAGAGCACCACTTGCTTTGGTTCAACCCAAATCTTCCTACAAGCTTCTTTGCATAACTTTGTTGTGACACAAATATTCCACCCTTGAGATAGCTAACTTCCAAACCAAGAAAATGACTAAGCTCTCCCAAATCTTTCATCTCAAACCAAACAGAAAGTTCAGCTCGAAGCTTTGCAATTTCTTCATTATCGTTGCCAGTAACAATCATGTCATCAAAGTACAAGAGAACAATGACATGCACCTTGCTTTGCTTCTTAACAAACGAACTAGAATCTGAGTTAGAAGCAAAATAGCCACAAAATTGTAAGTATTCGGCAATCTTACCATACCAAGCTCTAGGTGCTTGCTTTAATCCATATAAGGCATTCTTTAGCTTGCATACATATTCCGGGTGCACTTGAGAAACATAACCATCAGGCTACTCCATGTAGATATCTTTGTCAATTTCACCATATAAAAAGGCATTTTTTACATCAAGCTGTCATAGCTCCCACTCATGATGTGCTGCCAAGGAAATGACAACTCTAACGGAAATCATCTTTGCAACCGGACTAAATGTCTCATCATAATCCTCCCCATACTTTTGAGAGAATCTACGAGTAACCAGTCTTGCCTTGTATCTATCAACACTGCTATCTGCCTTACGTTTGATTTTGTAAACCCATTTGCAAGTGATAGGCTTCACTTCCTTAAGCTTTGGCACGAGATCCCATGTTTGATTTTTTATGAGAGCACTCATCTCATCATTCATAGCACTATCCCACTCCTTAACACCTGTGGCTTCATTAAAACAAGAAGGTTCACAATCATCAATAGAATTAGCAAGAAAACATGAGTGCATGCTCACCAAATATCCATCCTTATACCGAGCTGGCAATATGACTTTCCTCTTAGATCTCCTAAGAGGTGGTACACTTTCTACTTCCTCATCAACATGTTGTCCTTCCAGCTCATGGCAATCAACACTACTCCCCCTATTGGATTGCTCCTCCGTAGGTGAAAAAGAAGAAGAAGGAGAAGAGCTGTTTGATGGCATAAGAGCATTAGGTTACAATGGTAAACTGATTTCTGTATGTGGTTGATTGTGAACACTGTATGTGGACGATGTGGTATACCGTCCGGACGCGTATCTCCGTAAGGCAAGAATCGCAGTTCAAAATGAACCGTCCGAACATCTGACAACTGTTGTCCGGACGTTGGTGCATCGTATATGGTAACTGCCGATTCAACTTCAACTGTCCGGACGTCTCTCCCTCATGGTCCGGACGCATGCGCATCAGATATGGAAAATTGCGTGTTGAAGTTTAGCCGTCCGGACACTCCTGCCCCATGGTCCGGACACGCGAAGCCTGTTATGGAAATTACTTGCAGCAGACGTGCGTCCGTCCGGACAATCGAGACATCCCGTCCGGACGCTGTTCTTATACAGGAAAGATTTCTCCGCAAAAATCTCGAAAAATACTGTTGCACAGTTGTCCGTCCGGAAGGCCATGGTCCACCGTCCGGACGGCTCCCAGGCAAAATTTGTCTGACGCCCATTCTAACCCCCAGCCTATAAATAGGGGTCCTTGGGCACTTAGAACTGCAAGAATTCGATGTGAATTCCTTTAGAGCTCAGAGACGTGATATCTCCTCTGAAGCCGTTTTTCAAGTGTGCTGTGCTGTAAACCGAAGTCTATCTTAGAGGTCGGCTCTAAGGTAAGGAGTTCCATTGAAGACCCCTTCAGGTAGGTGAACCTGGTTGGGAAGCGTTCGTGTTGGGTTACACATTAGAGATCAAGGTACGACCACTGCATCGGTACATGTGAGTGTTACTGTCTTGTATCTAGCTTTGTCTTCTGAATAGTGGAATTCCTGGGTTTGGCTGCCCCGGAGTGGTTTTTCTCTTAACTGAGTTTCCACTTCGTCAACAAAAATATCTGTGTCATTTACTTTCGGCTGTGCTTTAATTTTTGTTGACACTTATGCACACACTTTACTTTTAGAAGTCATTTCAATTTTTCATCCACCAAGTGCCGAATCTTCCTTTCCGCCACACCATTTTGTTGCGGTGTATATGCACATGAAAGCTCCCTTCGAATGTCGTGCTCTTGACAAAAATTGTGAAAGTTGATAGAAGTGAACTCTCCCCCATTGTCGATTCGAAACCTTTTAATCTTCTTGTCGAGCACACTTTCCACAGTTGCTTTGAACTCTTTGAACCTGGAGAATACTTCGGATTTTTCTTTCATAAAATATACCCACGTAAATCGTGTATAATCATCAACAAGAACAAGCATATAAAGAGAACCCGAATACGATGGTGTAGTACAAGGCCGCATCAAATCACCATGAATAAGTTCTAAAGGTGATTTGCACCGTGAAAAAGATTTGTCAAATAGAAGGCGATGTGCTTTTCCATATTGACAACCCTCGCATACTTCATCCCTACCAAAAGTAGTCAACATAGGCAACCCATTCACCAAATTTTTCAGAACCATAACTTTTAATTTATCCATGCTAAGATGTCCTAATCTAGCATGCCAAATTGATGCTCCATCATTTGTACTCATTTATCAATATAAGAAACTGTGGATACTAAAACAAATAAGTCTTTAATTCTCTTACTAGTATGAACAACATCTGCATCTATGATTCTGATATTCTGAAGAAACTTCACATCCTTTGGCCCAAACAAGACATAGTGACCAGCATCAACAACATTGACCACTGAAAAGAGGTTCTTTTTCATCCCGAAAACTTGAAACACACTTTTAAGTGTGATTTGTTCATCTCCATTGCCTTTGATAGTCACGACCCCTTCCTTCTCAACGGGATGAATGGAGTTGTCTGCTATGACGATTGCATCATTTCCTTTGTAATCTCGAAAGCTTGAAAATTTGGATTCGTCACCTGTGAGATGATGCCCGCAACCTGAGTCAACGACCCAATCATTTTTATAATTGATTGATGACAAGGCATCAATCGTAGTGGTTCCTGCCATAAAGCACTTTCCCCACTCTTCTTCATGTTCAAGTTCACCTTCCTTCTTGGCTACGGATCCTCCTTCGAGTTTCACACGGCAATTCTTCTTTATGTGTCCAAGTTTACCACATCGATAACACTTGACACCTTATTTATTTACATCTCGCTTTTCGAATAATTCTCCATCATCTTCATACTCGCTAGAACCATCGTTTTTACTTTTGTTGAAATTTTTCTTTTTATTGGAAAAGAGCGCATCTCCTTCACTTCCCGAGATGGAGCATCCAGCCATTTGTCGAGCCAATGATTCTTGTGATGTGAGAAGACTTTCAAACTCTACCAAGGTGGGTTGAACAGCCCATCCTTGAATAGACGTAACATGGGGAATATATTCCCTTTTTAAACCACAAATAATATGAAGCTTCATTCGTGCCTCCGATATAGGTTCTTCTGGATCAAGGGTTGAAATCTCCGAACAAAGATTTTTAATCTTCAAGAAAAACTGAGAAATAGAGAGATCACCTTGAGTTGTATTTGCCAACTCGTTCTCCATTTGTTGCAATCGAGCCACATCCTTTTCATTGAAAAACCCATCAAGGGTAGTCCAAATCTCTCCGGCCGACTTACACCTAATGATATGCTCAAATAGCCCATGAGAAATAGATCTCTTCAAAATAGATTCTGACTTTGCATTCGCTATCCGTCATTTCTTCAAGTTATCAACGTTCTCTGGAGCATCTTCCGGAGGATTCACATCACCTCCACCAACAACCTCCCATAAGTCTTCTCCAACAAGATAAGACTTCATGCACGATCTCTATATCTTGTAGTTAGAATGGTTGAGCACCTCAACCCCAAAATTGTTAAACCGTCCACCCGAATCCATTTTCACACCACCAATTGATCTTCTTCACCAAGGATGAATCACCACAACCCTTAAAGCTCTGATACCATGTAGAGAAATATGGTGTCCAATTATTAGGAACAACCAATTCTCAAGTAGTGCAACAAAGTTACACTAGCCCAAGGACTCACAACCAAAAGTAGAAGAAAGATCAAAACTAAATGGAAAATGTACTTCTTATTTATGAAATAATACAACAATAGAAAAAACTTGGGTTGGACAACACACTTGCACAAGATAGAAGAAGGTTTTGGTGGGATATGATAGAATGAATGACTTGGAAGCATGCATAGGGTATATATAAGGGTTAGGGAAAGGTTCTAGAGTATTCTTACACTTAACTAGGAAGATAAGCATGACTTTTCATGTGACCAAGGAAGAACAACGAATTTGTACATGAAATAATAATAATGTTCCTTGGGAAGGTATAAGGTTGTATTGAAAGATGAAGTGGGTTGAATAAGGGTAGTGATGGTTAGATGACCTAGGTAGAAGATGGTAGGGTGGAAAGACTAAGAATGAGAGAATGGCATGTGTCATCCATCATGTGCAAGTGAGTCCCCCCACATTTAAAATTACATTAGTTCCTCACTACATCACTCAAAACAAGAAAATTAATAACTATGGATTCTAGAAAATACACTTTAAAATTTAACAAGATCAACATATGTTACTTTGTTGCGCAATAGGGACATCACCGAAACTGGGCAATCAAACTTCTTGAGACCACTATCTGTTGTACTACTGGGGTTCAATAGGGACAGAGATATTCCAATACCAGAAGTCATTGAAGAGCTTTCATCTCCAAAGAGCTCCTTCTTTACTCCAGAAGAGAGTTTTGATCAATGGGATTTACCGAGGAGTTCCAAGCTGGGAGTGGTTGATGAAACTCTGACTCCATGGAATGAGGGAAATGAGAATGGGTTAGAGTTTAGCACACTCTCTTCGGCTTCGGCTTCGGCTTCTGGTTATTCAAGAAGCTCTTCCAATATGGACGTCACATCTTCTTTGCTGCCACCAATTATTCCGTCTTTGATTTCTAGTCCAACTCTCATGTCAACATGCTATTCTTCTTCTTCTTCTAGTGGAGCTCACAGTGTTATTGTGGTAAGTGCAAAACATTCGTCTGTGCATATAAATAAGTAATGTTTGAAATTATATTTTTAATTCATAATGTTGAAAACATAGAAAATTTTGTATTTCAAATTACAAGTATGAATGTGTTTTTTAAAATGCATGATTTTAATGATTAAACTAAGATTTTACTATCAAGGTAACTGAGTTTTTAAAAATTACATATTTTGAAATTACTATTTGTAAATCCCACGTTTTAAAATCACATAAATAAAAAACGAACCTTGGTCCCAATTGATCAACGACTAATGATACATCCTAACATGAAGGAAGTCTAGATAATACTCTGTACGAGCAACTTTGGCAGGCGATGGTAGAGGCTGACAAAGATGCACTCAAGCGTCGAAAAGCAAAAAGAGACATGATTAAGGCTATACGTTGGGTAATGCTTTTAGCAATCTACAAACTTCTTTAATGTTATTATTGTTATTTTTTTCATTGATAAAGATGTGAGCTTGATTTGGTAAAGTTTTCAAAAACAACACCCTCACACGTACAAATGTTATCAAACAGATTTTCAAAACAAATACCAAAATATTTTTCAGAACTAACGGTAGCCACAACGGGGTTGTCATGCAGATCTTGTTGCTGCCACCACCTGTGTAGTGGCTTTGCAATGGTGATCCATTTGGTAGCCCCATTATAGTTGCAAGATCTGCATATTAGCCAAAGTAAGGCCACCAAATCTCTTTGACAGCCACCGTACCATAGTAGTTGCAAACAAATCTTCTTGGTGATCATTGTGGTGTTAGCCATCGCATGATTGCCAGTTATGTTTGGCAGTCACTATGGTAGTGATCAGAGCTGCATGGGGCCCACCAAATCTGTTTGGCAGCAACCACATTAATTTTTGATCAATTTGTCGGCCCTTAGAGTGGCCACTAGAGATGCATGATGGCGGTCGAGAGGCCAACAAATCTTTTGACAGTCACCACGGGGTGGTAGCCGCTATCAGTGGAGGCTAACCTCCTCCATAGAGTAAAAAAAAAAATTCCATTTTTTGTTTTGTTTGGTTTATTTTACTTTTTGTAAACTATTCTCGATTTTTTGCTTTTCAAAAACACTTATTAACTCACCCAATAAATTTTGTTTTGTGGATTCCACGTGTTGAGACAGATTCCGGTAGGTGACGTGTCGATCAGTGATTTGACCGTATGCTCCTTATTCAAGTACCTGCAAGGGAAAGCTGTGTTGGGAGGGTGCCGACAATCCCGCTCCGATGCTTAAGTAAGTGTATTGTTTTGAGGATAAATGCACAGAGTAATGTCAAGGAGATAATCAGTGTACCTTAATATTTGAAGGGTCTCTGGTATTTATAGAGTTTGAGGAATAGTTAATCGATTCCCTGTATATACGGGAATCGGTAGTCGAGGAAGACGTGGCTTCGGGCACACGGGTATTTCGGGTCCACGATCGCTTATCCCGGGCACACGATCCTTTATGGGTGATGTCACTGGCGAAGCTCCGGGCGCACGATCTAGTTTTGCTTCGCGCCCAACGTCCCCTAGATCCCGGGTAATCCCGAGATCTACGCGGGCGTAGGTGTCAATTGGTACACGGGTCGGGTGAACAGGTTGGGTCCAGATGATCTCGGCAGGCTTGGATAGATTAATTTCTCTTGAACTGCTTTGGCCCGGTCGGGTGGACCCAATGGGCCTTGTGCTCGGGCTGGGCCTGGCTACCGAGGAGGCCAATATTTTCCCTAACACCACGTAAAACACTTTTTTCTTTTCAAATTTGGCCTCACCAAAAGAATTATCAAGTTCCACTCTTTCACAATTTTTTTGTAAATGTTTAATACCTAACCTAAATGATGTAAATAAATATCAACTCGTGAAAGAAAGATTTCTACTTGACTACCATTGACACTAAGCTTGAAAAAAAAATACCAATATGAACTTTTTAAAGGTCCAAAATCTTATGCAAATTGCAAATAATCCAATCAACGTACATGCAGAGTTGAAACAAAGATTAGAAATTGAGGAAGCACTAGTGAAGGTGACCTAGCGGAAGTGGTAGAACGTGAAATAGAAACTGTGTTCTTAATAAACAAACATCAACACACACGTTGATAGAGAAAACTAAGATATTGTTGATAATAAACTTGAATGAATTTTAAATACAACTGTCCTCTATTTATAATGAAACTATAAAGCTACTAAAAGGAAATAAATCTCCTGCAAACGGAAATAAAACAAAAGAAGGAAAAATAAACTAGTTATGGCAAAACTTGGTGCCAAAAAAAAAAAAACTAATTATGGTAAAACTTGGTGTCAAAGAAAATCTGAATATGAGAATTACTATATGCATTATTCTTCGATTGTCACCTCACTCGGCTCTTTCCTTTCTTGATTAATATTCTGACTCAATCGGCTCTTTCCGTTCTTGTTTAATATTCTGCAATAATCTGTCCTACATTAGAAGGAGAAAGAAAAACTTGAAAAGGTGAAGAATCAGAGAGATCAACTCATGGAAGAACTCCAAATTTCTCAAGAACGGGAAACATCACTAAAATGCCAAATTGCAGTGTTACATATGGAGCATGATGATGCGCTGAAAGAAGCTCAAGGGCTAAGAAGAAAACAAGGTGAGGCCTCAAGTAGACACAGATTGCCTGATGATCAGTTCTCTGAGTTCTCGTTCACTGAGATTGAAGAAGCTACTCTATGGTTTGATGAATCCCTTAAAATTGGAGAAGGAGGATATGAGAACATTTATAAAGGCCTCCTTCGTCAAACTAAGGTTGCTATAATTAAAGATGCTAAAATCTCATGACTCACAAGGCACCTCACAATTCCAAATGGAGGTTTGTGTATTTATTTCTTCTTGTTGGGCTTATGGCTTTGACGTCAATACTTGGACTAGATTTGTTGGTTTCTTGTTTGGTGCAATATTTCATAGAAAATGTAGATCGATCTTATTGAAACACTTCAAAAGAAAAAAAAAATGCAAAAACAGAGAATCAAAAGCATGGCATTCTATGTCACTAGTTGGTTGTATATCATGTTGATGTATTGAGTCAGCTAAGGCATCCTAATCTTGTGAAACTCATAGGATCTTGCCCCGAAGTTTTCGCGCTCATCTACGAGTATCTTCCCAACGGAAGCCCTGAATATAGACTAAGCATGAGGGACAACACTCCTCCATTATCATGGCAAACTCGAATACTCATCGCCATAGAGTTGTGCTTTGTTCTTGTGTATCTTCACTCCATTAAACCTCACAGTATAGTGCATGGTGATTTGAAACCCTCAAACATCCTCCTTGATGCCAACTTTGTTTGTAAACTAAGTAACTTTGGAATCTGTCGTATGTTATTGCCTGATGCAAGTTCAAGCAAAAACACAACGACGACACTGTCTCATAGAACTGTCCCGAAGGGTAATTTCGCTTTCATAGATCCTGAGTTCCTTGAAACAAGAGTGCTTACTTTGAAGTCTGACGTTTACTCGTTTGGAATCATATTACTACAATTGTTGACTGGGAGACCACCTTTCCAGATATCAAATGAAGTGAAAAATGCCCTGGATGCTGGAAATTTGAAAACTCTCTTGGATCCTTTGGCTGGAGACTGGCCGATTGTGGTTAATTACTCAAAACTTGGCTCATTTGGGATTGAGATGTTGTGATTGGAACCGAAGAAGCCGGCCAGACCTCAGGTTAGAAGTCTGGAAGGTACTTGAACCAATGAGGGCCGCTTCATGTGGTGCCTCATTTTCATCCCAACTGGGATCTTGAAGACCATTAATATTGCCAACCACCTTTCATTTTTTATTTTTATTTTTAAATGAGAAATGCTATTTAATATTATTATGACTTACATAACCATTAATATTGCCAACCACCTTTCTTTTTTTTTTCTTTTTTTTTTTAAATGAGAAATACTATTTAATATTCTTATGACCTACATAAGTGAAGGTATGGGTCTTATAGATCTAATGGTTAATTTTAAAAAAGATGAGGATATGAGAAGGATTAGAAAATATTAAATAGCATATTTTTTATTATTATTATTCATGTGGAGTAATTGATCATTAATATATACAGATTGGTTTACGATTTCAAAAAGTAATAATTTTAAAACATGTTATTCGAAAATATAGTTTTTAAAAACACAATTAATCATTTGATAAAATTATAATTTAAATTTTAAAATCGTACATTTTTAAAAATGCGCTCCCTTATTTATTATTTGAAACACAATTTTTTACTTTTTTTAAATCTCAATTTTTTAAAAACAAATAGCCATATGAAATTTGTGGCCTGTCATATAAAATTATGGGAAATGATCCCTACACTCATTTCTCACAACAGCCCCACAACAAGCTGATGTGGCTGGTAATATTTTATTATTTTTTTACCAAAAAAAAAAAAACAAAAAAAATAATAATAATAAAATATTATCAGTCACGTCAGCTTGTTGTGGGGCTGTTGTGAGAAATGAGTGTTGAGAAATGAGTGTAGGGATCATTTCTCTAAAATTATTAAGAGAAGTGATTGTTACACTCACACTCCACAACTCCAGCACTCACACCAGACACAAGGAAGTGAGACTCAGTATGTGGATCTCACTTCTTTGTGTCTAGTGTGAGTATACGTTAGAGTTGTGCAATGTGAGTGTAATAATCATTTTTCAATTATTAATAGATCATTCTTCTGTATAAGACAGAAAATGGTCTGTGATCAGTGTCTTTTTCTTACGTTGTTGTTTTCGAAATGACAATTAGTAGGCCGACAGAACATAAAGTGAGATATAGATTTAAGATTTGGACATTATTAGGCCGACAGAACATAAATGACGCGAAGCATCGAGATGTAGATTTAAGATTTGCATCCTCCACTCAAGGGAGATATGATTGTCATTGAAAAAAAAAAAGAAAAAAAAAAAGGAGATATGATTGGACATTATTAGGCCGACAGAACATAAAGTGATAAGATTTTCAGGCCATTGTTAAAGGATTAACCCGTGGTATCCAGTGAGGTCGATCTACGGTCCATTTCGGCGGCTGAATTAATGTAGCTGGATTGATTGATTTAAATTTTGCAATCCGTCCAATATTTTCTAGGGCTGAAATTTCTTTTATGTGATCCAGCAACCTGGACACATGCACGAATTTAACAATATATTAATAGGTTAGAATTGAGAATTTTTATCCGTTTGATAATAAAAAATTGAATTAGGATTAACATATATAATAATGCTTCATTATCTGAATTCATCAATACATAAAAATGAATTACCACCTTTAATATCTTTTTACTGAACGAGTGTCGATCAATAAGAGCTATTAATATGTGTAAGGTGTACTTGTTAATGTGTCAATATGAGCTACTAATAATTTTTAATTATCCCTAATGATCGATTTTTCTCTTAATTATCAACAAAATGGTGGGTATAACCTTTTAGTATATATAAAAGAAAAGTCGCATCATTATTATTTTGATTTCAAATTTCAAGTTTTCTCAATTCCAGTAGGATGTAAATTTCTTTTAAACTAATTTGTAATTAGCCTTTTAAAGTAACATGGGTCATTTAAGCTAACATGTGCGCCATTAAAAAAAAAAAAAAAAAAACATATTTTTCACATACAAACTAATTTGTAAAAAATTTCTATCAATTTGGATAACAATTTATTTTAATAAATAAAAATTGACATGTATTTAAAATACAAGTGAGAATCACATACTCTATTAAAAATGAATATGAAAGATTAAAAATTTGGACACATCAATTTAATACAGTGGATTGGAGGAATTCTTTTCCAAATTCAGTTTAGAGGAAAACTTTGTTCAGTCACAAAATTTGGTCCAAAAGCCTACACTTATTTGAAATTTTTGGGTAAAATTTTTAAATGTTCTGTTTGTTTCGGCGTAAAAAGGTTTTTGAAAAATTATTTTGGTATTTTTCGGTGTTTGGTGGGGGCGAAAATAATAATCAACCGTAAAATGATTTTCATTTGACAAAAAATGCTTAGTAAATTTCGAAAAATAATTTACGCTTTTTGAAAGCGTAAATCATTTTCCCCAAACGGCAGACGCTATCGACCATTTTTTAAACAACGTAGTCGACCATCACCGGATTCTGACAAGCCAGATTCCGGCATTGGTTGGAATCCGGCCGGTGTCGAAATCTGAAAATTTTCGCCGGAATCCGGCGACGTCCGACCACTGTCATTGAATTCCAGCGATACTGTGCCAGATTCCGGCTAAATTGGTCGGGATCTGGCCAGAACGGCCGGGATCCTGGCCATCTGCTCGGGATCCAACCATTTCGGCCAAATCCCTGCCAATTCTGGCTTGAATCCGGCACAAATGGCCAGATTCCGACAAGCACAAATGGCCGACCACTTTAAAAATAATTTTTTAAACTAATCCTAATTTTAAAAAATATGATTATTGCTAGTCAATGTGTATATTTTAATTAAACATAATATTTTAGTTGCTTTTTATATTATTTTACATTAATATTTTTATATTGTGAATAAAAATTGATTTTTATAATTTAATATGATTGAATGAAAATAATAAAAAAAATATTTGTAATTTTCTGTATGCGCCAAACATCGAAAAATATTTTTAACGAAAAATATTTTTCTGAAAAAATGACTTCTCAAAAAATATTTTACGATAAAAATTATTTTACGCCAAAACAAATGGAGTATAAGGGACAAAACAAATGCAGACAAACAGTTCTTTTACTCAGAAAACGTACAATCCAGAGAAGCTACAGCTAGACCTCAGAAACTTTACAGAACCAACAATACCCTTTACCTCAAGTCTTCGCTTTTAATACTTAATTACAAAAAAAAAAAAAAAAAAAAAAAAAAGTCTATTAAAAAGTGTAAAAAACTTAGAATATTTTTTATTTAATATTTTTGAAAGAAATGAAAAAAAAATAGGGGAAGAATGAAAATAGTTTGCTAAACTAGGCCTATGCTTTTAATTTGTCATTTATTTTGTGCTGAAGAATATAATATTTGATTCTTATAAATATTCTCTTCAGAAAGTGAAGGGTAGCCAAAACTTTCCGGCCAGTACTTGTTGCAATATTGCTGTGGGGTGACTTGTGAATCCCTGGTGTCTGCAGCGTTAACTTCATTAGCTTTTCAAAAGAAACATTTGGGACATGGGAAGCAGGCATGAGAATTTAGAGGATCCGATGGCAATCGGGATTGAGGATATGATATACGTTGCTGTGGGAAAAGAAGTGAAAGAGTTCAAATCAATCCTGTTGTGGGCTTTACAGAACTCTGGAGGAAAGCCAATTTGCATCCTTCACGTTCATCAACCGGCACAGCTCATCCCCTTTAGTAAGTCCCAAATCCATGCAAATCCATGTATTATTTTCGGCTGGGGTTCTATATCTGATGAAAATGCACTTTTTTTCCTCTGAAGAATTTGGCTTTTCTTGCCTAATTTCCAGTATTTTCAAGTGGGATTTATTTGAGTTTTTCCCATCTTGATTTGCATTTGCAGTGGGTACAAGAGCTCCAGCAAACTCACTGAAGGAAAAGATAGTGAGGGAGCACCGGGAAACTGAAAGGCAAAAAATGCATGAGATCCTGGATGAATACCTTCTTTTCTGTCGCCAAACGGGGGTATAGATTCTTCTGCCGTCTCTTTAATTTACCACATTTTTTTTGTTCGTTTTATTCACTTTTCTTTTTTCCTTCGCCGTTAAATTTAGATTAAGAAAAAATTCACTTATAATTCATGATCCTTCATCATTTTTGTTTGAAAAAATGTACACAAACTTTAAATAGTGTCAATTTAGGATATTCATCTTTTAATTTTTTTTCAATTTCAACTCCCCATTAGAATTTTTCGTTAGATCATGTCAAAATTCTTAAAATACCCATTTACTTTTTAGGAAAAAGAAAATAATGATTTAGGTGTTGGTCAGAATTGAACGGAATCTAAAAACATACCTATGCCTGAATTTTTGAAAAAAATTTATAATTTTTTTTTTAAAAAAAATAAACACATGAATATTTCAGGAATTTTGATATATATGATTTAACAAAAAATTCTAACATAGGGTTGAAATTGAAAAAAAAAAAAAATTGAAAGATTGATATTCTAAATTGACACTTTTTAAAATTTGATATTTTTTTTTCAAAAGTGATGAAAAATCAAAAGTTATAAGTAAAGTTTTCCCTTTAGATTATCTCATTATTGGCTAGAAATAATTTTTTTTTTCTTTAAATTGGGTTGGAAATTTTTTTGTTTTTTATTAAACTTAATTACATGCATGTATCCAAAATAAACATGAACCGATCTCAAATGCACGTAAGAATCTAGAGATCGAGTGGCTTTTGGGATGCTGCATGGATTGGTACATTAATTAATATATAAGTGCCGACTAGTTTTCTCATTTATTTTAAAATCTAAGGTACGGGCACAGAAACTGGAAATTGAAATGGACCGTATCGAGAAGGGAATTTTAGAACTGATCTCTAAGCACCAGATCAAGAGGCTTGTTATGGGAGCAGCGGCAGAGAAGCACTATAAACGGTACGTACAAACAACATGATCGAAAACTTTTTCCACACCATCATGCATGTCCATTAATGATCATCATATCTAATGGATTGAATTGCTCTACTACTGCTCTTGACATTGCAGAAAAATGACAGAACTCAAGTCTAATAAAGCTAAATATGTGTGCGAACAAGCACCTATTTCCTGTCATATACAATTTATCTGCAAAGGCCACCTCATCTTCACCAGGTTTGGCACACGTACAGTTTCTGTTCATTACTCTTTTCATGCAACCGTGACATTATATTACTAATGCAAAGTAGCATATGGAATATAGGGAAGCAAGCACAGAGATGAGTGGAAGGGGAGAATCAAACCTCATGAAATCACGGTCTGTTACTTTGGGGTACGAAAGGAACAGCATGAGTGAAATCCGAGAATCAGACTATTTGAGATCACAATCATCTGTTGCAGCGGGGCACAATAGGGATAGCAGTGGAAGGAGGATGAGCATCTTAGATATGATCTCTTTACCGGCAGGCAGCGCTAACGAAGAGGCTTCATCTCCAAAGACTAGTCCTTCGGCTTCTGATCATGAATGGGATGGCTTAAGAAGGAGTCCCTCCGGTTCGGTTTGCTCAACAAGCTCTCCCAGAAGAGTGGTTGATGTAACTGTGACTGCATGGAATGAGGCGAATGAGAATGGGCTACGGCCGTTTAGCGTACTCTCTCCGGCGTCGGCTTATTCAAGAAGCTCTTATGTGGAAGTCGGATCTCCATTGCCGCTGCCACACAGTTCAAGATTGGTTTCTAGTGCAAGTACCATCTCAACAAGCTCTTCTAATGGAGCTCTAAGTGTTTTGGTATGTGCAAATTAAAAATTTTCATTTTTGCCTTTCTTCCCTTTTTTATTTATTTATTTATTTATTTATTTATTATTATTATTATATACAATTTTTCTGAAGCATTAGCCTTTTTGTAATTGTAATCTCAAATTTTTAATTTTTGCAATGTCGGTATTTTAAGAATTTTTCTCTCCCACATTGTGGCCGTGGGTTAGTCCAAATCCACGACTCGCCGTGAGTCTAGAGAATTTTCAATTTTTTTTTGAAAGGGTCATTTTGAGCATTTTTATAATAAAAAATTGATGAAATTAAAAGGAAAAAGTTATTGGAATACCGACATTGTAAAAATTAAAAAATTTGATGTTATAATAGCAAAATGCATAAACTTTGGGGCTAATCAGCTAAGTGAAGTTTTCCTTGTATATTTATGAAGCATGTGGAAGCTTTGAGTTATGGTTTAAATTTTGGATTAGAATCCTCTATAATTATTTGTCTGAATTTGAGAGAATTCAGATAGGTGATTGTGAGAGACCACTTATGGGACCCACCTGATCAAATAAAAATTGGGCTGTCCAACCACTTATCCGGTCAAATAGGTCTCATAAGTAGTCTCTCACAATCATCTGTCCGAATTCTCTCAAATTCGGACAAATAATTGTAGAGAATCCTTATCCTTAAATTTTGGGGTTTCTATAATTAAAAAGCATTTTACCTTTCTCTTTAGCATTTATTCATCGAAGTTGATCAAATATTAAGCAATTAAGGGCCCATTTGGGTTTTATATTTCAAATAATGAGATTTTAAAATGTGTTTTTAAATTTTAAAAACGTAGTTAAAAGTTTGACAAAATTGTAGTTTGACCTTTAAAATTATAGTTTTAGCCTTTAAAATTATGTGTTTTCGATCAAACAAGCATCAAATTGTCTGCAATTTGAAATCGCAATTTTATTAAAAAGCAATTCTAAATATTCGTTTTCTACGGTTTAGTTTAAAATCGACTTTTTTGTCTACGAAATCATGATACTAGACGCATACTAAACAATATGAAAAGGCTTTAAATTTAATCGTTTAAGGGATCCTAGCAGGACGGAAGTTTAGATAATACTCTTTATGAGCAACTTTAACAAGTGATGGCAGAGAATGAAAAAGAGACACTCAGGCGTCAGAGAGCAGAGAGAGATATGATTGATGCTAAACGCCGGGTAATTAGGATTTTAGTTATTTTGAACTTCTTCGCCATTTCCTGAAAGATAATATGATGCAAATTGTCGATCGATGATCCAATGAACAGGGCCAAGAAGAGTCAAGGCAAAGAAAAGAAGTGGAGGAAGCGCTGGTGAAGGCGAAAGAAGAGATTGAAAAAGTGAAGAACCAGAAAGACCAAGTAATGGAAGAACTCGAGAGTTCTCAAGAAAAGGAAATATCATTAAAGGTTCAAATTGCAGAGTTACACAAAACGATGAACGAGTTGGTGATGGAGCGTGATAATGCACTGAAAGAAGCTGAAGGGCTAAGAAGGATGACTGATCATGATCAGTGCTCTGAGTTCCCGCTCTCTAAGCTCGAAGAAGCGACTCAGAAGTTCGATGAATCCAGGAAAATTGGACAAGGAGGATATGGAAACATTTACAAAGCTCTCTTGTGTCAAAAAGAGGTGCAATCAAGATGCTACAATCTCCTGGCGCCCACGGCACCTCGCAATTCCAAATGGAGGTTTGTCTATTCATTCCAAAATCACTACAAATTCTACAATGATTTATTTTTAGTTATATATTTATGAGTAATATTAAATAATATACTTCTATTTTACCCCGAATATCTCATTGGACTAATGTGCTAGTATATGTTAAAAAAAGAAATAAAAGGAAAAGATAACGTTATATACAAATTAAACTCTATCCATGGCTGTGCCTATCAACATTTGATTTTGATTTTTATTTGATTTTTATTTTTTTATTTTATTAACAGGAGTTTATCAAAGGGCCGATGGGTATGTAGCCCATCAGCCTAGTAGGATCAATGAAAGTAAGATGAGGATATAGTATTTAGCATTACTCAAAAAAATCTAAGAATTGATTGGTATATATAGTATAATATGAGTAATTCTAAATACTCAACTCTCATACTATTAGACTAATTCATGTGACAATGTCCATCAAACTTTAATTTAATTTTTTTTTTTAATGCAAGCTGATTGAAGGACTTATGGATATTGCCACATGAAATGAGAATTGAGAATGTGATATTAGTCGTATGATGTTAGCACCTGGACTAGGTTGCTTTGGTTTTCTAGGTTGTTGAATTTATTGATAGGTTACATACGCTTCCATGAGCGGTTCACAAATTATTTACTTTTTAAATTGTTAAAGTATATATATATATGCAACAAGAGCAATTTGCTTTTAAAGAATATATATATATATATATATATATATATATATATATATATATATATATATATATATATATAATTTTAAAGAATGAAATGAAGTTAGACCAAAAGTTTGGCATTTCATGATCTCATTTGTTGGTTGTATATATATGATCTGCAGGTTAGTGTATTGAGTCAGCTGAGGCATCCCAATCTTGTGAAACTCATTGGATCCTGCCCGGAGGTTTTTGCACTCATCTACGAGTATCTTCCCAACGGAAGCCTTGAAGATAGACTAAGCATGAGGGACAACACTCCTCCATTATCATGGCAAACTCGAATACGCATCGCCACAGAGTTGTGCTCTGTCCTTGTGTATCTCCACTCCGCTAAACCTCACAGCATAGTGCATGGTGATTTGAAACCCTCCAACATCCTCCTCGATGCCAACTTTGTTAGTAAACTAAGTGACTTTGGAATCTGCCGTATGTTATTGCCAGATGCCAATTCAAGCAACAACACGACGACACTGTCTCATATAACTGTCCCGAAGGGCAGTTTGGCTTTCATAGATCCCGAGTTCCTTGAAACAGGAGTGCTTACTTTGAAGTCTGACGTTTACTCGTTTGGAATCATATTACTATAATTGTTGACTGGGAGACAACCTTTCTTGATATCAAATGAAGTGAAAAATGCCTTGGATGCCAGAAATTTGAAAACTCTCTTGGATCCATTGGCTGGAGACTGGCCGATTGCGGTTACTCAAAACTTGGCTCACTTGGGATTGAGATGTTGTGACTGGAAACGAAGGAGCCTGCCGGACCTCAAGTCAGAAGTCTGGAAGGTACTTGAACCAATGAGGGTCTCTTCATGTGGAGCCTCATTTTCATCCCAGCTGGGATCTTGAAGATCATTAATATTGCCAATTAATTAACCACTTTTTTTTTGTGTGTGTCTTATCCTTTCTTGTCCTTTTTCATCATCATCTTTTAAAAATCGACCATTAAAATTGTAAGGATAAGATAAGCGAAGGTATGAGCTCTATTCAATAGTTAATTTTAAAAAATAGAGGATAAAAGAAGGATGAGAAAATATTAAATAGTATTTTTTTTATTATTCATGTGGAGTCATTGATCATTAATATATATAGTTTAGTTTACGATTTTAAAAAATATAATTTTAAAATATATTATTTAAAAATGTGATTTTTAAAAACAAAATTAATCGTTTGATAAAATTACAATTTAATTTTTAAAATCGTCCATTTTTTAAAACGTATTCTTTATCTACGATTTGAAACACAATTTTTTTATATTTTTAAATCATAATTTTTTAAAAATCAAATAGCCATATATATGAAATGTGGGGACTGTCATATAAAATTATTAATAGCTTAAAATTTAAGAAATATATATATATAATATTCCTATGTATAAAATGACAGAAAATCGACTGTGATCACTGTCTTTTTCTTACGTTGTTCTTTGCGAAATGACAATACAAGTATGACGCGAGACAGCGAGATGTAGATTGGCATTATTAGGCCGACAGAACATAAAGTGATAAGGATTAACCCGTGGCATCCAGTGAGGTCCACGGTCCATTTCGGCGGCTGAATTGTAGCTGGATTGATTGATTTAGATTTTGCAATTCGTCCAATATTTTCTAGGGCTGAAATTTCTTTTATGTGATCCAGCAAACTGGACACATGCACGAATTCAACAATATATTAGGACGTTAGAATTGAGAATTTTTATCCTTTTGATAATATGAATCAAATTAGGATTGATACGTAAAAATAAATTACAACCCCTAATATTTTTTTACTGAATGTGTGTCGATCAATATGAGCAAAGTGTACTTGTTAATGTGTCAATATGAGCTACTAATATTTTTAATTTTCCCTAAAAAATTTTCTCTTAATTATCAACAAAATGGTGGGTATAACCTTTTAAGTCGCATCATTATTAGTTTGATTTCAAATTTCAAGTTCTCTCTCGCACGATGCAAATTTTTTTCAAACTAATTTGTAATTAGCCTCTTAAAGCGACATGTGTCATTTAAGTTAACATGCCATTAAAAAAAATATTTATATATTTTTCATATACGAAAAACACATGTCAATATTAGAGTTGGTTTGTAGATGCCTATGTTAGGTAGTATGTTAGTGCATCCTTATCAATTTGGATAACAATTTATTTTAGTAAATAAAAATCTGATTGAGAAATAAAAAAATAAATGAAAAGGATGCTTTTTTCTAAATTATATTGATTTTTTTTTATTCATTTTGTTAAATTATTATTATATTTAAAATATGTAGTAATTGTATATAAACTTTTAATAAAATTAACAGTAACTTGTCAAGAAATCAATTAATCATAATAAAGACACAATAGGGCATTTACATGGAGCTAGCCAAAATAGCTATAAGGTTATTTTGGTTAGCTAAAAATTCTCAGAATAGCTAACAATTTGATGAGCACTCATTCTCAATAATTTATAATTTATATTAATAAAAAAAAATTAATTTGATCTTTTTTTTTTTAAAGAACAGTGAAAGTAGATAATTCTCTCATTTTTTTTTATTTTTTTTTTAAAGAATAGTGCAAGTAGATAAAGAACGAATTTTTTAAATGAAGAAGTATTGAAAGTAAGTAGCTAATTAAAAAAACAAAAAATAGAAGTTCTTCTTTAGCTAAATTTTAAACAAATATTTACCGAGCAAATATGAATGCTCTAAACATAAAGGCAATCCCCTAGATCACGCGGGTCAATGCCATTAATACACTGACAATTGATAGTCTATAAGAGAATTCACATTGGATCGTCTATATTTCAATCTATAATAGTTAATCAAAACTTACTTTATCTAGTTTAGCTAATGGGTTTTAAAAGACACACTTTATCCAATTATCTATTCTTAACTCTATATTCTTATTTTATTATTTTTTTCTCTTTCTTACTTTTTGTCATTTTATTTTACCAACCAACTTTTCATACCTTTGTTTTTATGTTCATAAAATTATTGAAGGACCATTTGTTGCATTATTCAATTAACTCTACTTTTTGTCATTTGTTGCATGCATACTATTTAAAAACGAAAATTATCAAACGAAACACTTATACTTAAAAAATAATACAAGGGCTATTGTATAAAATAACTATTAAATTCTGGAAAATTTTATTAAAGTGGATGTAGCATCAACCACTTGGCTACATTCAGTAGTGACACTAGCATCAACGAAATTAGGAAAATGAAAAGGACATTTAACAACAATCAATTCAAAATTCTGTTTGGCCAATCCGTGACAACCCCACAACAAAGAGTAAAATGCCGAGTCCCTTCTCTATTAAAGCAACAAGCATGCCAAAGCAGAATATTCACGACAATGCATAAAATCATTCATAACCAAAAAAGCAATTCCTAGTCATCACCATATTCATAACCATTTCAGCAATACTCACTAAATAACTCATTTCAGCAACTCAAATATGTTAGTCCGGAAAAAAATATGTTAGTGACACTAGCATCAACAAAATTAGGAGAATGAAAAGAACATTTAACAACGATCAATTCGAAATTCTGTGCTGGACCATCTACAAGCTTCTAGAAAATTCAGTGTTGGACCATCTTTCAACAAAATATTTAGTCCACAAAATATACTAACTACTTAGTCCACAAAATATACTTTCAACAAAATACAACCCACCTAATTGTCACAGGCACAGTTTCACTCACAGCTCTGTTCTGTCTCTCTTCATGGTTGAGCCTCAAACGAATTAAGTGTCTTAATTATCAAGCAGTATTGCAATTATGTAAAGAAATCATGGAGATCTAATTATTAAACATGGAGATCTACTTAAGCTAATCACCGAGTATAAGAGCATCACCAACACAATCATCCTCATATCATGTGAAGATTCAGATTGCAATACTGCTTGATAATTATGATTCTCGAATTACAGAAGGGTGGAAAGGTTTTGGTTTTCTCTTTTATTAAGTAAAGAAGTGGGGTCTAGGATCAATTGATGTTTTGATATCGAAAGCATACTGCCTCACATGGATTTCGTGCTTCCAAGCAAAATCCTAAGGAAAAAAGGAAATGATTTCAAAGATAAGTTGGACTGTCAACTCACTCCTCACACTTTCTAGGCTGTCTTCAAATAAAAGAAATGCCGTGATTCACTTATTGGCTGCACAAGGAGCAGCTTGACCACTAGAAGTGGCTCACATGCATTGATAGTCTCTCACAATATTCTGTAGCTCTTTGCCTATTAAAACTTTGCCTCTTGCTAGAATCAATCCATTAATCGGTTCAACCCATTACTCAAACTAATATGAATTGAGAAACATTTCATGATAATTCATATCTATTCAAGAGCTTATTTGCTGGGCCAAATCAGTGTGGAAATGGAAGGAAATGATTAAATAAGCATGAACAGAGGAAAATTCTGGAACAAAGCAACGAAAATTGGACAACCTACTAATTCAGAAATATTAAGAACCAAAAAATTAAACAAACACTTCCACAAACACACACATCTCTATTATTTGAACAAATCACAGAAATCCAACAAATCATTTACCCATCAAAACAAGCAAACTCATTTACTGTTCTTGTTATGATCTTTATATAACAATCTTTTACTCAGGGAAAAAAAATGTATTATTCATTCATTGATCTATTCTGTCCAATCTTCGTCATTGCATTATTCTGAGAAATCTGAGCATGAACAGCTCTCTTAGCAACCAGATTACCACAGCTCTCTTAGCATAGTCCAAAAAATAAAAATTGAGTATGGAGATCCAAATGCTATTATAATACTAACATATGCAGAAAGTCAGCAACAACCATAGATTAAAGAAACAACGAACTCTAAACCACCAATGATACTGAAACAGCAGAAAACCAGAAAGAGTTTCTCCAAGAATTAAAGAAAAGCTAGAACGCTTCGTTCTTATTATTAAATTGCATCAAACAAAGATCCCTCAGAACTGAAATTACTCAGATCACAGCATGTATCCTTTATCTTTCTCAGTTTCTTTCTTGTTTCCAATCGTTTTTTTTTTCTCATCAAATCACTCGCACGACAATGGAACGAACGAATAATAAATTAAAATTTACTCAAAGAATCAAAAGAAATGGACTAATCTTAAAAAAGAAAACATTTATCACAAAAACTTACATAAGATGCAAACGAACAGAAATGGGTCGAAACTCGAAAAAGAATTGGAAGTACCTTCGTGCTGTTGCATAGGAATAATAATAACTCTTTTTCCTGTCCTTGTCCCCACAAACTCCAAAACTCGACAACAACGACGGCAGAAGACACCCACTCCTTTCACCTTCTTCCTCTGAGAGAGAGAGAGAGAGAGAGAGAGAGAGAGAAGACCTTGAGAGATAGAGAGAAGATGAGGGAAAAAGCAGACCTTGAGAGACAGAGAGATGCAGAGACGAGAGAAAGAAGCAGGAGAGAAGAGAGGGAAAGGAAAAGGCAGAGGGAAAAAGGAAAAAAAAAAAAAAGAGAAAGAACAAGAAGCAACTTGGCGCCGGAAATATACAATGAAAAAAGATATATTGGTGAACAGTGTAACGCTACAGATAGCGTTGCACTGTTCACCAATGCAGTGTCAATCTATCCTAGCGTTCAGATGCGTAATCCAATGAAGCGTCATTTTTTGAGTCCCGTTAGCTATTATAGATTCACAGTGGGTTATACATAACCCACTGTGAATGCTATGACGAAACAAGTAATGCTATACATTTTTATTGATTTTTAAAATTATAATCTAATTTGAAATAAATTATTATTAAATTTTAATTTAATAATAATTTTAAAAATTATATCAAGAAGCGTGATAGTTAAAGCAAAGTATATATAACATTTCTCCTTTTACGCCGATCTCGGAAGCTACCGAGAATCAACAAATTAATTAAAGAATTTATCTTAAATTTACCCAAAGTTTTATCAAATCAAAACACCTATTTTTCAACGAAAAAAATAGAAAGCAACATCTAGCTAAAAGACTATTAACAGTTGTTTAAACAACCCAGTACGGCATTGCTCTTTGTCCATATGCAATCCGCCAGACCCCGTGGACTGGGGTCGATGCCACTAATGTATCCACAGACCCTGACGAGACGGGTCTTTTGTGCTGATCGATCTCAACAAACAAAGGTTTTTACCACTTCTTTAAATTTCAGCCTCTTCTTTTTTTTTCTTTTTTCTTTTTTTTTTTTCTGGACATTTGATTCTCGTTTTCTCTTCAGAAAGTGGAAAATGGTGTTAATTATTAGCGTAAAATGGAGAAAGGTGAATGCGTTAATGAATAAGTTCCAAAAGGGAAGGGAAGATGAAGAGTAGTACTGTTTCCGAATGAGGCCGGTTTTGATATATGGCTGCTGAGTTTTCCAGTACGTATTGTCATGAGTCATGATTCATGGCTAGCTGTGGTGACTTTGTGAGTCCCGGCCGCAATTTACGCAGCCAGCTTTCTGAAGTATTGGAGTTGCAGGAAGGATGGCAAACAGGCATGAGAGTTCAGAGGAGACGATATACGTTGCCGTTGGAAAAGACGCGAAAGAGTGCAAATCGATCCTGTTATGGGCGTTGGAGAACTCCGGAGGAAAGAGGATTTGCATACTTCACGTTCATCAGCCTGCGCAGTACATTCCATCATTTAGTAAGTCCCAAATACATGTCATGATGAACACCTACACACAAACACCCAATTAAGCAAACAGTGTCTGAATGTATTCTTGAAAGTTGGGAATTGTTAGAATTATACTTTGGTTGACCTTATTTGTCCAAATTGACAAATTGTTTGCCTCTGGATGCATGCTCACTGTAAAAGGAAATTTGGGAGGACAAAAATGGCTGCAGCTAGCAGTTCAGGATAATTTTGTAATGTAGGAAAAAATTGGTGAATCTAACTTATTTATAGAGCTTATAATATATATGATGAAATATAGATGGGCCGGTAACAATCAATTACATTTTGGCTGGGCTTTTCTCGTTTAGATATTAATTAGGAATTTATTTGATTTTTTTTTAATTGGTTTGCAGTGGGTGGAAAAGCTCCAGCTAGCTCACTGAAGGAAAGTATTGTAAGGGAATACCATGAAACTGAGAGGCAAAAAATGCATGAGATCATGGATGAATATCTTCTCATCTGTCGCCAAAAGGGGGTATAAATCCTTCTTAATTTATTTTTTTAGAGCATTTTTCTTGTAAATTAGTTTTTTTTTTTTTTTTTTGTGGTAAATATAAACAGAAATAGTTAAAGATGTAGACTGCATGCATGTCCAATAAAGTTGACATAAGAGTTGGCCGGTGATAAGTTCAAAAGTACTTGACAAAAATAATTAGCACGTACGTACCAATTCACATGTTAGACCCAATGAAATAATAGGTGGTTTTTTACTTAATCTCTAGATAATATTATACGTAATAGGGTTTAAGGCTTTAAGCGTTCAATTAATTAGGTAATTATCTAATAGTTTGGAACTCCCAAGGTTCGGAATATTTGATAGCTAGTTTAAGTCGTTCCAGTGAGTCCTTTCGAACAATTGCTGATCAATTTCTGATATATTATTATATTAATATGGTTTTTCAAAATCTAGGCACCGGCTCATAAGCTGATAGCAGAAACGGGCTGTGTTGAGAAGGAAATTGTACAACTCGTCTCTCGGAATGGGATCAGGAAGCTTGTCATGGGAGCAGCAGCAGAGAAGCACTATGGAAGGTATCCAAAAATATACCTTTATATCCCACTTTTAACCTAGTTATTATGCTGGCGTGGCAGGATCTAAAAATATTATTGATGTCAAAAATGGTGCTTTAATTTTCAGTCTGTTTTCTTGTTAATTTGTTGAAATTTCTTATGTTGGTGATCATGATTAAATACCTTATGGTTAATTTTCGGGAACTTGGTGCTTGGACACTCACCTTTGGATCGATATTTGCTTCACTACTGGTTGACATTGCAGAAAAATGATGGATCTCAAGTCTAATAAAGCTAAATATGTGCGCCAACATGCACCAGTCTCCTGTCACATACAATTTATCTGCAAGGGCCACCTCATCTTCACCAGGTTTGTTTGACAGTTTTGTTAATTAATTACACTTTAATGATGGTATGCATAAAACTATTGGGAAAATATAAGCTAAGGCAGAAAGCATATCAGATTATTTGTATTTTATCACAGAGATCAACATCTGTTACTTTGTTATTCAAAAAAAAAAAATCATCATCTGTTACTTTGTTGCGCAATAGGGAAATCACTGAAACTGGACAATCAAACTACTTGAGATCATCACGATCCGTTGCACAACTGGGGTTCAATAGGGACACAGATATTCCAATACCAGAAGTCACTGAAGAGCTTTCATCTCCAAAGAGCTCCTTCTTTACTCCAGAAGAGAGTTTTGATCAATGGGATTTACCGAGGAGTTCCAAGCTGGGAGGGGTTGATGAAACTCTGACTCCATGGAATGAGGGAAATGAGAATGGGTTAGAGTTTAGCACACTCTCTTCGGCTTCGGCTTCGGCTTCTGGTTATTCAAGAAGCTCTTCCAGTATGGACATCGCATCTTCTTTGCTGCCACCAATTATTCCGTCTTTGATTTCTAGTCCAACTCTCATGTCAACATGCTCTTCTTCTTCTTCTTCTTCTAGTGGAGCTCACAGTGTTGTTGTGGTAAGTGCAAAACATTCGTCTGTGCATATAAATAAGTAACGTTTGAAATTATATTTTTAATTCATAATGTTGAAAACATAGAAAAAATTGTATTTTTAAATTACAAATATGAATGTGTTTTTCAAAATGCATGATTTTAATGACTAAACTAGGATTTTATCAGGGTAATTGAATTTTTAAAAATTATATATTTTGAAATTACTATTTGTAAATCCCACGTTTTCCAATCACAGAAATGAAAAAACGAACCTTAGTCCCAATTGATCAACGACTAATGATACATCCTAACAGGAAGGAAATCTAGATGATACTCTGTATGAGCAACTTAGGCAGGCAATGGCAGAGGCTGACAAAGAGGCACTCAAGCGTCGAAAAGCAGAAAGAGACATGATTGAGGCTATACGTTGGGTAATGCTTTTCAGCTTTTAGCAATCTACCAACTTCTTTAATGTTATTATTGTTATTTTTTTCATTGATAAAGATGTGGGCTTGATTTGGTAAAGTTTTCAAAAACAACTCTCACACGTACAAATGTTATCAAGCAGATTTTCAAAACAAATACCAAAATATTTCTCAGAACTAGCGGTAGCCACCACGGGGTTGTCATGCAGATCTTGCTGCTGCCACCACCTGTGTAGTGGCTTTGTAGTGGTGATCCATTTGGCAGCCCCATTATAGTTGCAAGATCTGCATAGTAGCCATCGTAAGGCCACCAAATCTCTTTGACAGCCATCGTACCATAGTAGTTGCAAACAGATCTTCTTGGCGATCATTGCGGTGGCAGCCACCGCATGATTGCCAGTTATGTTTGGCAGTCACTATGGTGGCGATCAGAGCTGCATGGGGCCCTCCAAATCTGTTTGGCAGCAACCACATTAATTTTTGATCAATTTATCGGCCCTTAGAGTGGCCACTAGAGATGCATGATGGCCATCGAGAGGCTGTCAAATCTTTTGACAGTCACCACGGGGCAATTGAATTTGTCTGGCGGCCTTCATACATAGGGGTGGTAGCCGCTATCAGTGGAGGCTAACCTCCTCCATAGAGTAAAAAAAAAAAATTCCCTCTTTTGTTTTGTTTGGTTTATTTTACTTTTTGTAAACTATTCTTGGTTTTTTGCTTTTCAAAAACACTTATTAACTCACCAAATAAATTCTATTTTGTGGATTCCGGGTAAAACACTTTTTCTTTTCACATTTGGCCTCACCAAAAGAATTATCAAGTTCCACTCTTTCACAATTTTTTTTTTAAATGTTTAATACCTAACCTAAATGATGTAAAAAAATATCAACTCGTGAAAGAAAGATTTCTACTTGACTACCATTGACACTAAGCTTGGAAAAAAATACCAATATGAACTTTTTAAAGGTCCAAAATCTTATGCAAATTGCAAATAATCCAATCAACGTACATGCAGAGTTGAAACAAAGATTAGAAATTGAGGAAGCACCAGTGAAGGTAACCTAGCGGAAGCGATAGAACGTGAAAGAGAAACTGTGTTCTTAATACACAAATACCAACACACACGCTGATAGAGAAAACTAATATATTATTGATAATAAACTTGAATGAATTTCCAATACAACTGTCCTCTATTTATAATGAAACTATAAAGCTACTAAAAGAAAATAAATCTCCTGCAAACGGAAATAAAACAAAAGAAGGTAAAATAAACTAGTTATGGCAAAACTTGGTGCAACAAAAAAAAAAAAAAAAACTAATTATGGTAGAACTTGGTGTCAAAAAAGTTCTAAATATGAGAATTATTATATGGATTATTCTTTGATTGTCACCTCACTCGGCTCTTTCATTTCTTGATTAATATTCTGACTCGGCTCTTTCCTTTCTTGTTTAATATTCTACAATAATCTGTCCTACATCAGAAGGAGAAAGAAGAACTTGAAAAGGTGAAAAATCAGAGAGATCAACTCATGGAAGAACTCCGAATTTCTCAAGAGCGGGAAACATCACTAAAATGCCAAATTGCAAAGTTACATATGGAGCGGGATGATGCACTAAAAGAAGCTCAAGGCCTAAGAAGAAAACAAGGTGAGGCCTCAGGTAGACACAGATTACCTGATGATCAGTTCTCTGAGTTTTCGCTCACTGAGATTGAAGAAGCTACTCTATGGTTTGATGAATCCCTTAAAATTGGAGAAGGAGGATATGGGAACATTTATAAAGGCCTCCTTCGTCAAACTAAGGTTGCTATAAAGGTGCTAAAATCTCATGACTCACAAGGCACCTCACAATTCCAAATGGAGGTTTGTGTATTTATTTCTTCTTGTTGGGCTTATGGCTTTGACGTCAATACTTGGACTAGATTTGTTGGTTTCTTGTTTGGTGCAATATTTCATAGAAAATGTGGATCTTATTGAAACACTTCAAAAGAAAAAAAAAAATGCAAAAACAGACAATCAAAAGCATGGCATTCTATCTCATTAGTTGGTTGTATATCAGGTTGATGTACTGAGTCAGCTAAGGCATCCCAATCTTGTGAAACTCATAGGATCTTGCCCAGAAGTTTTCGCTCTCATCTACGAGTATCTTCCCAACGGAAGCCTTGAAGATAGATTGAGCATGAGGGACAACACTCCTCCATTATCATGGCAAACTCGAATACGCATCGCCACAGAGTTGTGCTCTGTTCTTGTGTATCTTCACTCCATTAAACCTCACAGTATAGTGCATGGTGATTTGAAACCCTCAAACATCCTCCTTGATGCCAACTTTGTTTGTAAACTAAGTGACTTTGGAATCAGTCGTATGTTATTGCCAGATGCAAGTTCAAGCAGCAACACAACGACGACACTGCAGTCTCATAGAACTGTCCCGAAGGGCAGTTTCGCTTTCATAGATCCTGAGTTCCTTGAAACAGGAGTGCTTACTTTGAAGTCTGACGTTTACTCGTTTGGAATCATATTACTACAATTGTTGACTGGGAGACAACCTTTCTGGATATCAAATGAAGTGAAAAATGCTCTGGATGCCAGAAATTTGAAAACTCTCTTGGATCCTTCGGCTGGAGATTGGCCAATTGCGCTTGCTCAAAACTTGGCTAAGTTGGCATTAAGGTGTTGTGACAAGAACCGAGAGAATCGGCCAGACCTTGGGTCAGATGCATGGAAGGTACTTGAACCAATGAGGGCTTCGCATGGATCCCCCGTCTTCATCCCAGCTGGGTCCTGAACATCTATGTTGCCTGATAGCTTAGAAACGTCTGTGATATAAATATTTGGATTCATCCTTACTAATCTTCAGGGGATCGATGTTTATCGTATTTATAAAACATCAAATGTTAGACAAACATGTACGCTGATAACTACAAACAAGCGTCACATACAATGTGACACTGGACATAATTAAGAGAAATGATACTCGTACACAAAGCTTACAACAACGTTACAACAGCTTACGTGGAAAGTGGGCTTAATCCTTTTTTTTCAATTTTTTTTTTCCATCAAAACTGGTTGGAGGGGAAATGAAATTTCATTTCCCCCCAAAGCTGAACGCACCCACCCTCTCTCTCTCTGAAGTCTGTCCGTACAGTCCCCAAATCGGCCTCCGGGCGCCGCCCCTAGCCCCTCTCTCTCTCTGCCCGGATCTGCCTCACCGTCGGAAACCGCCGCCCCCAGCCCCTCTCTCTCTCTGCCCGGATCTGCCTCACCGTCGGAAACCGCCGCCCCCAGCCCCTCTCTCTCTCTCTGCCCGGATCTCCCTCACCGTCGGAAACCGCCGCCCCCAGCCCCTCTCTCTCTCTCTCTGCCCGGATCTACCTCACCGTCGGAAACCGCCGCCCGCATCCCCTCTCTCTCTCTGCCCGGATCTGCCTCCGTACAGTCCCCGTCCCAAATCGGCGTCCGGCATCCCTCTCCGGTCGTGGGTAGTCTCCTTGCCGGCGCTGCTTCACCGGAGTTCTCCTCCGTCCGTCGGAAACCGCCGCCCCCAGCCCCTCTCTCTCTCTCTCTGCCCGGATCTGCCTCACCGTCGGAAACCGCCGCCCGCATCCCCTCTCTCTCTCTGCCTGGATCTGCCTCCGTACAGTCCCCGTCCCAAATCGGCGTCCGGCATCCCTCTCCGGTCGTGGGTAGTCTCCTTGCCGGCGCTGCTTCACCGGAGTTCTCCTCCGTCCTTCGGAAACCGCCGCCCGCAGCCCCTCTCTCTCTCCCGCTCGCTCGCTCCGGTGCCGGTCGTCCCTGTCCCTCTCGGTGGCTTATCTCTCTCGGCGGTTGGCCACCCTTCACCGGCGTTCTGTCTCCGGCGACGCTAAAAACAAAGGTACTCTGGCTCTCTCTCTCTCTCTCTCTCTCTCCGTTGATGAAATATTTTTATGGTTATAATGTTTCTCCATGTTTACAGGTTTCTCTACCGGTGCCGTCTCCACCTCCGGTAACTCTCTTTCTCTCTCTGAAATTATTGTTTGAAAATACTGATTCAGTTTGAGGGGGAAAAAAATTCGGTCTTTTATTTGTTGTTGGATGCTGTAACTGGTGTTAGTGATTTTGCTGGTTCTGATTGTTGGATGATGTTGTATTTTGCTTGGTTCTGATTCGGTGTTAGGGGGGAAAAAAAAAACAAAACTAAGATTGGTTTCGGTCATGCATATAATACCAATATTATAGAATGGCCAAGTTTCTCCTTCCAGAAGGCTGTGCTTTGTCTGAGTGCAGCTCTGCATATCATCATATTTGGCGGAAAAAATGAAAATAGTAGTTAGCAACTGGGAGAAAAAGAAAGGGACGAGAGGAAGATTAAAAACTGCATTATACCTCGTATGTATCAGATCATTAGGTATGCAAGAAAAGACATCTTGGTAACTGGCCGTATTTGTCTGTCAAAAAAAAAAAACAGATAAAAAGAACTACATTTTTTGAAGTGCTAACATGCAAGAAAGATCTGTTAATCATCCATTTCGTGAATGATTTATAAATCTTACCATCTAATAAGGTAATTAAGACTAATTTCAAATAATAGACAGCATTAGAAAACTTACCATCTAAGAGGAAAAAGGTGCCTATTTTCACAGTAGATACACTTTTAATGGTTCTGCAGAAACAAAATAAATATAGTTCTTAATAATTTCCATAGATAAGTTTACAACTCTGGGTACACTTTTGGGGTTAACAGCGTTAGTTAATTAATAACCTGAGTTGTCTTAATTATATTTTCCAGTGAGGACAGTGCTCTTTAATTTATTTATTTTTGTCAAAATTAAATAAGGTTGTAATTTAGTCATTAGATTCTTGCATGTCGAAGAGTTGAATGAGAGACTCTTTAGTGGGGCAAATGAAAGGCATTTACAAAATGCTTTAATAATCGCTTTAATAACATTGAATTAACCTTCTGAAGAGTATGTTGGTGTTGTTACCAATTAAGACATTATTTATTCATTCTGCCCACAATATACAGTCTCATAATTAAGTTAAACGTCACCCTTTTAAATCCAAGGATTTGGCTTAGGTGCTAAAATATATATACTTTTTCTGTAGTTTTTTCAACGGTCTATATTTAATTTCAAATTTTTTGAAGTCCTGTCTTATTGTTCAGTTCAGTTGCTTTTCTTCTTGTCTTATTTCTTTTGATTGGAGGTTGACCTGGTGAGTCTGGGCTCCTGCTGATTAGCTGAATGATATTATTATTATTATTTTTTTTTTTTTTTTGCGTAGGCCCGAAAAAATGTCAGTAAATAGTGATGCGTCTAGTACCCCTCCATTATGTTACTGTGGAGTGCATGCACGTTTAAGGTACTCATGGACTAGTGACAACCCCGGAAGAAAGTGGTACGGCTGTATAAAGTATAAGGTAATTTTAAAATTAATTAATTGTGATTTATTTTTTCGTTAGTAGTTTATGACATTTATTCTTATGTTTTCACGCAGAAAGCTGGAGATTATGACTTTTTTAAGTGGGCGGATAACCAAATGACTTCTTATGAGAAGAGATTGGAGGATCATATGAGAGACATTGAGGAAGGGAGACGGGCCGATATTGAGAAAGTTGAGAATGTGACAATGGCCAATATTGACAGACTTGAGAAACTAATTGAAACAAGACACAAGGAACAATATGAGAGACTTCGGTTGGAGTTGGGTCTTAATAGAAAGATGTTTTGGTTTTGGACAGCAGTAGTTGTAATCATTTTGGGCATTGTAATTTATTTCAATGGTTATAGCGGTTCTGAAGTTAGTTACTTGATGTTAGAATGAAAGGATGAAAACATTATTAGGTTAAAAATTGTCATTGTCAGATATTTTACTTTCTTATTAGTTTCACAAATGGTAAGCACTGTGCAAATAGCTGAAAATCTTAAAATCCATAGTTAATTTTTTCTTTTCTTTGGGTTTGATTTTGGTTGAATTTTAAAATCCCAGGTATTTGAATTCTTCAAACTGTTTACAGAATGGAGTTGATAATATATCTTTCGTATCAATAACTCTATCATTTTACTTGGCTTAAGTTAGCTCTTTATACTAGCTCGATATTTTTACTTGGCTTATGTTTGCTCTTTATAGTAGCTCAATATTGTCAATCTTGGTATCCAACATAGAGCATAACGTGGTCCTTCATCATCCATCTAGTCATGCTCCACTCGGTTTCATCATTTCCTGGAAATTGTCTTTTTCATTTGGTCCTTTTCTAATCACATATTTATCCAGGATAGGTCATTGTATGTGATGCTATGAAGAAATTCTGTTAGGATGGCAAATGCGCCGTGGGGATTAGTCTGATTAGACTCCAGCAGTAATGGCTTGCATTTATCTTCCCTTCAGCAGCAACCGCCTAACAAAATTAGGGTGGCAATCAAATAGGGTTTTTTTTTTTTTTTTTCAATAAAAAAAAAAAAAACAACAACAACACAAGAATTTAGGAAAATGAGAATCCCAAATGACAATATGCACCGAAGAAACAGAATTCACTAAAACTTTCCATTACTAATGTGAAGCCAAGTTTGAGTACAGGTGCTGCAACCATAGGTTGTCTCAAAAGCAGGCTCATGCAGCCGTGATTCCTTCAGTCCCCACTCCCAGTATGGGACAGAGGATATTAAATAAATTGTGGCATACAGGAACAACTACACTGAGTTGCTTAATACAGATCATATTAAAAAATAAATATTTAAGCCACTGATTTTCATATTTGTACACAACTGAGATATGCTTAAAGATTGAAGGCCATGTTTGATCAAGAAAGTCTTCTGTGAACTGCAGTCTGACAGCGCTTTTGACGATCTGGTAGTTATTAAGACTGCATTGTTTCAAACATCTTGCAATTAAAACTAACGATCGAGATTGATTACTCAATTTCCTGTCTCAGCTAAACTCTTGGATCGTCTGCACCAACTTAAACAGGTAACACCCCGGGAAACAAGGTAAGCTATAAATGCAACGTATGCAGCCGTAAACACACTCACAGTAGTGCTGAACAACACCCCCTTCACTTCAGAAGAGAAGAAATCCACCAAAAGACACCCATTAATCACTATTACCAGCCCTGCCACAAGCCATGCGACCATCTACAAATAAAAGATAAAAAGTTTAACTCTCGAATCATTACTAAATTATTTATGATCACTGTGCAAAGAAAAATACAATCTTGGCTTGTAAGCAAGTCCTGAAAAAATAATGGGTGGAGTTAAATGGTCTTTATCTATATTTTATAAGAAACTAAAACTGATAGAGCATAATATCAGAAAACGACAAAAAAAACCAAGCACCGTTTTGCCTGTCCAAAAGAAACTAGAACCAATCCTCCAGGACCTACCAAGAACAAAGTGAATAAAGAAACAAAAGGTCTGAGTTTCTATATAGGAAGACGATCAAAACAACTCATTTACCTATAGTTTATAACTTCATTTTCAAATTGGCTAAAGACAGACAGCTCAAATAAAAGAAAGATAACTTGATTTAATCCTCCTTTGTCATACCAATACCTCAGTCAAGAATTGAAAGGATTTTTTTCTGTTTGTCTAATTTAATCTGCATTATATCATTTCACCATGTTTCAGACCAAAAAATTAAAGAAAAAACGTTCCATATTCAGCAATACATGTACCAACTTTCATCAAAAGCATCCACAAAGTCAATTATTTGGATTCACGATGGGATCTGCACATCATGCAATCAAAAGTAATCATTTAATCAATGAAATCATACCATTCCTTTGCTGCTGCACATACTGATCAATTGGTCACAAAAATCAAATGGAAAATCTCAGTGCACTCCCAAAGAGAAGTTCACACATGTTCAAAAATCCACTCGACTGCCGTTGATCATTCTCTACAACATCAACATCACAAAGGATAGTCTTAAAATATATTCCAGTAGACAGTTGAAAAGGAATAAGCATAATTTTCTAGAACCAAGCAACCAACTACAAAATTAAACTATCTAATACTATAGACAGCATTTCAGTTGCAATTGAGAGGTAAAAGCCATGTGATCAAATACCATTAACTATCATATTGGTCTCAAGGTGGAAGTAAACCATTCATCAGAAGACGTATAGTTGACCGCATAGCATCAGTAATTGTAGGCAGGACACTTATATGATTAAGTGCGGCATAGACTTGATTAAAGATGTTGCGCACATGCATTTCAATTGCCGAATCAGTTGGAATTATGGAATTAAAAACGTCTGTCATCCAAGCAATTATTTCGGCTGGGTTGGTATTGAAACAATAGGGTAAAAGCCAGAACAACTGGAGTAATACTTCTTGACTCAAAGGCAGAGGATCCATAGTCAAGACCCACCGTATATCAACCTGAAAATCAACGTTAATATTCAGACATCTAAATTGGATGCATTTTAATAACACAATACTATCAATTGATTTACCTGGGAGCATAGCCAATTCACAATTGACACATCACGCATTTGTAAGGCTGTACTGAAAGCCTCTTGGTATTTGTGTTGGCTTATCAATGTAGATAACAAATTTATGGGGTCCATTGACAAATTCACCTAATACACACATGATTCGTCTCCCTTATTGTACGCATATGAATGAATGCCAACACAGAATTTAAAAAACACAAATTATACCTGAGAAAGAATAGAATGATGGTGACCACTGAACGTCTGAGCAACTGTCGATGACGAAGCGACGGAATCCTGCAAAAACAGACACTGAATAAGTACGTGAAATATCAAATAATTGTCAAAAACCAATTAATAAATAAAGAGATGTTGGCTAATCACCTGAGTACTATGATCGTGAGCTGCAGAAGGCATATAAGGCAATGGAGATTGACTAGTGTTGTCTTGATTTTCCGTTGATTTGGAGGCCTACAATTAAAAAATGGTTTATGCAATGTGGAGAAGTACACATGTTTTTTAAGTAAGTAAAATGTGGACAGAAGTAATAAAAAAAAGTAAATAATAAATAATAAATTCACTAACTTGATTTTTTCGTTTCTTCGTTTTATCATTGTTGTTTCTTGGTGGCTAGCTCGCTGCTTTGGATTTCTTCACCACTGTTTCTATAACAGACACCTTTCTCTTTGTTCGTGGTCTCCCTTTACAGTCAATCTTCACAGGACTAAGCACCTTTTTGCAGCTAGAAGATGCGACAGTAGCTGGAATGCCAAAAGATTGATTTTCGCAACGCCACAACTCTTTTAATTTATCAATTTTTTCCATTAGTTCCATGCAACGTTTCTCCGTATTTACTGACGTGAGCGACAGTAATTCTTCCAAATTGTTTCTCACTTTGTCATGTATTTGGGCATGTGGATTATCACTAATGGCATCATAACTACTCTTAACCTTCGAGTACTCTCGCTTAATATCTTTCCTCCATCTGTCAAGAACATATCTTTGTGGCAAAGTTGTCACTTTCTTTGTCCGTAACACGGAAAGTGAATGCCTACATAGGATGCCTTTTACTTCAAACAATGCACATGTGCACTTCACTTCGAGTTCATTTTCATTGAAGTAAACAAGAAATGTCTTTTCTATTAAGTGATCTCCAACTGCAACATATTCAACAACTTCGAAGGTAGAAATCGCACCTTCACTTTTGAGAAGAGCGTTATTACAAGACATCATTTTCACAAACTGCTCATGTACTTCTTTGAACTTCGCATTTGTGTAAACAACTTGAAACTGTTTCTCTAATTGCAAGGCACTTATACATGGGATTGTGCGATTGAAAGAATCGAAATCAGCACGTGCCTCACTCTCGACCATTCTCCTTAAAGCGTTATCATATTCATCAACAAATTCTTTCAATGTGGTTCGTGAGTGCACGTAACCATCAAAAAATGCGTTCATACTTTCACTTCGCTGTGTAGTACTCATTCCCGCCCAAAACGTATCTTTCATGTATGCCGGCACCCAAAATGTCTTATCCATATATAACCCATTCAACCATGCATTATCATGAAGATTATACTTCTCCAGAAGATCTTTCCAATTTTCCTCATATTCTTCACATGTTTGAGAGTCATACAAACATTTATTAATGGCACCCTTAATGCCATCAAAATTAGCATGTGATCCAAACTTTTCAGGCAATTTTTTTAAAATATGTCACATACAATATCTATGACGACTTTCAGGAAAAACAATAGCGATTGCATTTTTCATAGCTCTATCCTGGTCTGTCATAATTGCTTTAGGGGCTTGGCCATTCATGCACTCCAACCAACATTTAAATAACCACACAAATGTGTCTGTATCCTCTCTTGAAATTAGTCCTGCCCCAAAGAGTATAGATTGACCATAATGATTCACTCCTACAAAAGGAGCAAATGGCATGTCATATTTATTGGTCAAATACGTTGTGTCAAATGTAATAACATCTCCAAAGAAATCATACGCTGCCCTACTCCGTGCATCAGCCCAAAAAACATTTCTTAACCTACAATCATCGTCCACATCTATTACGTAGTAGAAGCCACTATTCTGCTTTTGCATTCTTCTGAAGTAATCACAAAGCGTTTGAGCACCACCTTTACCAAGATTGAGTTCTCTTGCCTTGTTAATATAATTCCGACAATCTCTCTCTCCAAAGGAAAGATTCTCAAACCCCCCACTTTCAACAACTAATGAATTGAAATTTTTACACAAACGTATTCCTGCTCTGTCATTTAGCTCAAGTCTTCTTTTCGCAGCGTCATTAATTTTCTTATTGCTTCTAAAAAATCTCGCCTTGCCCGGGCTTAACGAATGATTATGCATCAACTCAACTTTACTCAAAAACCACGTTCCATCATCGCATAAATTTGCACAAATCCTAGCACCACACCCTGTTTTATTTGACACTGGAATTGGCTTCGCACAATCACTTGTTTTAGGTCGCTCTGCACCTCCACGAGTACATATAAGCATTACGTAACCTTTTATACCCTTCTTTTTTCTCAAGCTTCTCTGCGCTATACCAAACCCAGCTTGCTTAGCATACTTCCTATAATAAGAGCAGACTTCGTCTAATGAACTAAATGTCATTGATTCTTTTGGCTCTTCAACTTTCTCATCATCCTTTAACACCACAGGTAGTACCACATTTTCTTCCTCATCATTCAACTCTTCATCTGAAATAAATGTCATTAAATCCTTCGACTTCTCAAATTTTTGACCCATATCTATCCAAAAAAGTATACAAAATGTGTTTATAAAAAAGCCTAGAATAATAATAAAGAAAAAACAAAACAAAACTATAACTCAAACAAAAGTGAAAAAACTAACCATTTTGACGGTCATCTTGATGGGTTAGATCATCGTCAAATTCACCCTCATTATCCAATCGTGAACTTGAAAAGTCCATTTAGAAAAGTGCTATATTAAAAAGTAATATAAGTTAATTGAATGAAAAAACTAAACTACATAACCTTAAAAGCATGTAATTTGACAATATTATACAAATTAAACTACATAAAGGCAGTCATAGCACTAGCTTTTTAATGCCTTCATTTTTCCTCATGGAAGTCTGACAATAAAAAACCATAAAAATCGCGAGTATGTTTTCCTCATTGTACAAAAGATGGGGCACTTTTCACTAGACATATAATGACATTGAACAACTGATACAACAATTGTTCATAAAAAATAAAAAATAAATAAATAATTTGTTTAGGATCTACTCAAACTTAAATAGACAAGGATCCAGGCAAAGTCACATATGATGCCTAAACCAAAAAAAAAGAAAGATAAAATTCTGCTGTTTCTTTAGTTCAACTTATATAATAGCCACCACAGCAATAATCATATCGGCCAAACAAATCAAAATGACAGTGCACATTATGGTGCTAAATATTATTCTCAACAAGAGTGTCGGGTACAAGCTAGTCCAATTTTACTTCAACAATGACAACCAACCTATGAAAATCTCTCTTCCTTTTACAGCTAATACTAATTTATTTTCTGTATTTTTTTTTCTTGTTCTTTTCAACGAAAAATAAATTGATAAATTGCCGCTTATGTTTACAGCTAGCAACAATCAGACAAGGGTTAAGACTTAGGGATGATCCTAAGTCCCAAATCTTAAGCTGCAGAAAGAGTCCAATAATACATAGATGCGTGCATGGATGGGCTATGGATCTACACTTAAAATAACAGTACGTACTCATAAATTCTCACAATATTCATTCGGCCATTAACAGAGGAAGAGGAAACCCAAAACAACCCCAGATTTTTTTCAATAAATTTACACCCATTCGGTTCCTCACTTCCTCAAATGCAACGTAGTTCTTGCTGTGCTGGGGTTCTGGAAAAGCATATTATGCATTTGCTTTTGACACTGTTACTATTGCTTAGAGATTTATTATTGTGATTTTCTGATATTCTTTCTGTTTTGTGCCTGACAAACCTCTTTTACTGAACTCAGGGGGACTCTATTTGCACTTTGCTACATCAGTCATTCATGAAATTACAACTGCCTTGGGAATATATTGCTTCAGGTGAGAATACCAGCCACAACTTTGGAATTTCACATTTCCTTTTTGCCAAACTTGATTCAAATAAGGTTTAGATTGGATTAGTGTTTTTTTTTTTTTTTTGGTTTGTTTTGAAATCTGGTGTGACTTTGCCAATTTGGACAGGTCTGACCCATTTGTCCAAATTATATTCAAATTTGTGATATATGAGCTATTAGATATCTTGATTACTAATTATTTTCAAATTTTTAATATCTTGATTACTTATTAAAATAAAAAAAGATATCAAATGTTTGTATAAAATCTAGTTTGAGTGCAGGTGGTCCAAATTTTTATTTGGTGTAGGTTTGAATTAACTCTAGTTGGCTGGTTTATTTGGGATGTTGAATACGTGCTCATTATTTAACCTAGACCCTAGTATTTATCATCTTCCCAAAAGTTTATTCCCTTCGGTTCTTGTAAATGAACCCCGTGTACCGTCGTCCAACAGTGTTGAGAAAGAAAAATCCTCCAAAACAAATCAGCAGATTGAAAACGTCTGTCCTAAGTTTTTCTTTTGGTAAGCAAATCAGAGCATATTGAGCAAAATACAAACACCATTCAATAATTTCAGAGAGAGAAACAGAGTTACCGGAGGGACAGGGACGACCGGCACCGGAGCGAGTGGGAGAGAGAGAGGGGTTGCGGGCGGCGGTCCGGAGCGAGCGGGAGAGAGAGAGGGCGGTCCGGAGCGAGCGGGAGAGACAGAGGGGCTGCGGGCTGCGGTCCGGAGCGAGCGGGAGAGACAGAGGGGCTGGGGGCGGCGGTCCGGAGCGAGCGGGAGAGACAGAGGGGCTGGGGGCGGAACTCCGGTGAAGGACGCCGGAGGCCGATTTGGGGACTGTACGGACAGACTTCAGAGAGAGAGAGGGTGGGTGCGTTCAGCTTTGGGGGGAAATGAAATTTCATTTCCCCTCCAACCAGTTTTGATGGAAAAAAAAAAATTGAAAAAAAAGGATTAAGCCCACTTTCCACGTAAGCTGTTGTAACGTTGTTGTAAGCTTTGTGTACGTGTATCATTTCTCCATAATTAATATTATTCTGACAACATATGATAGTAATATAAATTAAAAATTAAGAATTAAAAATGAAAATTAGAATTACGGAAAGGATCTTTCTCCAAAAAAGAAAAAAGAATTAAGGAAATTAAGGAGAAAATAATGATTAGGGAAGAGAAATACTCTAATTGCTCAAAAGAATAATAGAGAATAACTATTGAATTAAACATATATAACACAGACTATATGTGTTTATATAGGTGGCTAAGTTTTAAGTGCTATCTAAGCAAAATATTTAAAGAAAAAGATTAAGATAAAAGTACAAAAAAAAACTCTAAATTTTAAGACAGCAAAAAAATTATTATTCTAAAAATAATGATAAAATATAATGTTAATTTCTTACAATACTTATGCAAATCTTCTCCGTGAAAACATTCATCTATTGCTAATGATTTGGTATTTAATAGGGTTGTAAATGAACAAAGCTATTCGAGAATACACTCGAGCTCATTTCGATTAAGCGCAATTCAATTATTAAATGGGTTGTTTGTGAACATGAAATTAAACTTAGTTATTAAATTATACATACTCATATAAAATTCGGTTTGATTAACATTGGTGAACAAGCTTGTATAATAGTTGACTTGCTTGTTCGCCCGATTTATCTATCTTTGAATATATATTTTTCATTTTTTATTTGCTCAAAAAAAAAAAAAAAAGAATATATATTTTTCATTTAAGCATAATGAAATAGTGGAATAGTTACGTATACAGCACGCAGCACTCCTCAACAAATTTTGGGGTCCGAAAGGTTTTCACAATTTTTCCCGCCGTTTCTCACCAAGTATTGCCAGTCTACCACCCTCCTCTAAATCCCAGCCGTTTGATGGTATCGCTCAGTCTGAAGGTTCATTGCACTTGGATTTCCCTAACGCCTGTAGCCACCACACCGGCGATAGCTAGGGTATTCAGACGGCCTTCTTCGAGCTCCATCAGAACAGATAAGGTATCAGTAATCTTCACTCCCAGAGTCCTCGTTTATTTACCTCCGTGCTTTCACCTCCGTCACAGTCTTCCTCTCTACTCATTCCCTCACTATTTTCACCCCAAGCCCTTACTATTCACTTTTTTTGCCATCGCATCACTGACCACACCGCCCTGAATTGCTTCCGATAAGTTTTTCTTATTTTGTTTTTCAGGTTTTGATGCACAAGTTCTTCACTGAATCTGATTTTCGCCCTTGAAGACTGATATATTTACGTTTCTGTCATCGCATTTGCGCGAGGTTTTATAATTAGGATTTTTGGGGTTTTGCTTTGCAGCGTCTTCAATGGCGAAAGCTTCAGCTGGAGCTACGAACCCGTACACCAAGACGGGGGTACGAATTGTGGTTGCTGGGGACCGAGGCACCGGAAAATCGAGCCTGATTGCGACGGCAGCGGCCAAGAACTTCATGACAAATGTGCCGCCGGTGTTGCCGCCAACGAGGCTGCCCGATAATTTATTCCCCCAACTCGTGCCCATCACGATCATTGACACTTCTTCTCGGTATGCTCTGTTTGGTTGCTGAGTAAGTGTAGAAAAGATAAGAAAAGAAAGGTGTTATTATGAGGTTGATTGTAAATTTTGCCTTATATCATAGTGTGGGATTCAGTTTATTAGCTTGTTGGAAGCAGGAAAAGCGTAGAAGTTTCAGCTTCTTGCTTTTTGGATGACGAGGAAAAGTGTTATATCATTGTATATTGTGGCAATTGCACTAATTTTCCCAGTTTAATATTGAATTTTGATTTTTTCCTGTTTTTCTCAATCAGTGTGGTGGATGATTATAAAGTTGCTGAAGAATTGAAGCGAGCTGATGCAGTTGTGTTTACTTATGCGTGTGATGAGCCTACAACACTTGATCGATTGAGTACTTTCTGGCTTCCAAAACTCTGTAAACTAGAGGTCTCTATCCTTCATTATCATTCAGTTTTCATTTTGCTTCTGTAAACTTTGATTCATGGAAAATATATACAACATTTTTCTTTTTTAAAGAATGACACACTCTTATGGAAACCTTAAGGCTCCAATGTTTTGATCTTAAATGTTTTTTGATGTAAAATACTTTCATAAAAAATGTTTTCTTGGAAAACTAATGGATTTTCGGTGTTTAGTGGACACCATAAAATTGATGATGAAAATATTATTCATTGTTTGGTTTACAGTAAATGATTCTGAAAACTAATATTTTAGTTGATGTTCCAAAAGAAAATTATGCAAAATAAAAGAATAAACTAGAAACATTATTAACTTTCTTCAATTTTTTCATAAACTTCAAAACTTCTAATTTTTATCTTTTACTTCGCATTAATTTTAATAGTATAATTTCAATTTTTTTAACCAAAAACACACATGACACAAAATCATCAAAAACAAAAAGCTAACCAAACAATAAAAGCATACCATCCACCTCTCTCCCTCCTCGGTGTGTGTGCTTTTGTGTGATTCGACTACATTTTGTAGTTGCCATGGATTTTCACGTCTATGGCGTCTCAATGGTCATGTCCATTTTTTACATTTTCCTCTTTGTGAGAATATGCATTGCATTGTTGGAGTATTCCAATCCCATGTTGTCCTCTGCGTCGAACTTGGGCCAGATAAACTTGAACTTGGTCTTAGTGGCTCTACTCCAATCTTATTACATGGAACTGGCTTCTTTGCTTGGGTAGTGAGTGGGCATTTGGGTTAGTGGGGTTGGGGGTTTTGGGCCTTTTGGCAGGATTGCTCTGGCCTCTTTGCTTGGGGTGTGCAATGGGGGGCGAGGTCAGTGTGCTCAGGTGATGTCAATATGGAAGACGTTTTTGGAAAATGTTTATATCGAAACAAGTGGAGTCTAAGCTTGACTATAAAATCATGCATTGTGTTAATTCAAGCCCTAAAGCTTTCTTGTTTTTCTGAGTTTTCGGAAATTGTTCCCTTAGCAACAATATATGGGGCCACCATGACTTTGACTCTATCTGTGAGCAGGTGAAAGTCCCAGTTATAGTGGTAGGTTGTAAGCTGGACTTGAGAGGTGAGAACCAGAAGGTGAGCCTGCAGCAGGTGACGTCACCAATAATGGAACAATTTCTGGAGATTGGAACTTGCCTTGAATGTTCAGCACTTAAACAAGTTCAGGTATTGTTTATTGGTGCTCTATTCTGTCTGTTTTCTTTTTCTCTTTTAATGATTTTTTACCTGTGTTGTTGAGTTCCTTTGTGGTTCATACTTGTCAAATTATTTTACTATATCCTGCTAGCACTATACATTTGTTTTTATTGTTAGAGACACAGTAGCAGAACCTCATTATGTTTGAATTTCAACACTAATCAACATATTCATGTTCGGCATTTGATAAAATATTTTAAGAGAAGGTAAAACATTTGGGGTCTTCAGGCAACTATAATTTATTGTGTGAAACAAAAATGCTTGTGGAAACATCAGTTGTCTACCGAGCAACTGATATGCCAGTTGTTCATGGATATAACTATAATACTATACTGAAATGATGCTCAAATACTATTTTCTGATTTTCTCAAATTTTTTTCTGATGCCATGGTTACAATAGGTTTGAACATGGATTGGCTTCTTAAATTAAATAGAAGCCATATTAAGTAAGAACAATTGGCTGCTTTCTTTTCATTTTCTCTTTTTAAAAAATGAACGTGAGAAATTGACTTAAAGATTAGGCATTGAAGATATCATGACATTTTGAATGAGTCTGTCAATAAAGTATATTGCAATTTTTGTTTTTGTTTTCTCTGTGAATGTGGTTTGAGATCAAATTAGCAATTTATATTGAATGTTGATTACTTATCAAACTAGGTTTATATTGATTATGTCAATTTTAATAATGTGCACTCGCCCCCTGAGGATAAGATACTGGCTTGGATGCTTTAACGGCATCTGATAGGTTCTATAGGTGCTATGCATAGCAATCTTGTACTGTATATAGTTATGCTTGTAAATTTTTTGACCTTTTGGTTTGCCTCCTTAGGTGGATTTTGTATAGTAATAGATTCAATTTGATTGAACTTTTACTTTGTGCGGACCCAACTCTCTCTCTCTCTCTCTCTCTCTCTCTCTCTCATTGACAACATCTCTCCCTCCCTTTCCTTTTACTCTTTCATCTCCCCTCCTCTCTTCTCTTATGTGAGGCTCTCCCTTTTCCCCTCCTCCTTTATCATGGTTAACTCTAATACAGATATTAACCTTCTAATCAAAAGAACTGAAGATCTCAACTGGGAAGATAACCCACTTGACCTCCAACCTGCCAGCCCCGAACTTCTCATGCAAACCAATCTTACCCTCGTTGTGGGCTTTGTTTGGCAAACGCCCTCCCCTTCCTCTAAAAAAGTCAATTTCAAAACATTCTTACTTTTTATATCACATCAATCACTTTTTTATGACTCTTATTATCTGAAGCGATGTTTGATTCTTGCATTCTCCTTCTAATTTTTTGAGTTTAATGTTGAAATGTTTTTATTTGTAGATCCCTGAAGTTTTCTACTATGCACAAACAGCTGTACTTCATCCAACAGGTCCACTATTTGATCAGGAAACACAGACTTTGAGGCCCAGATGTATTCGAGCCTTGAAGCGGATATTTATTCTTTCTGACCATGATAGGGACGGCGCCCTTAGTGATGCAGAGTTGAATGATTTTCAGGTTTCTTTTGCTTCCTTGTTTGCAACTTTTGTCCTGAATTGAGTTTTATGTCCAAGTATGCTGTTCCTGATAATTCTGGAATGATCTTGTAATACTTGCTAACAAGTTTTGTCATCTATCAAATCGTGGTATTTTCTGCTGAAGATAAATGAGGGATATAACACTTGTATACAGGTCAAATGTATGAATGCTCCATTACAACCTTCTGAAATAGTAGGTATTAAGAGGGTTGTGGCAGAAAAACTGCCTGAAGGAGTCAATGAACGTGGGCTTACTTTGACAGGCTTCCTCTTTCTTCATGCACTATTCATAGAAAAAGGGCGTGCTGAGACAATGTGGACTGTTCTAAGAGAATTTGGATACACTAATGATATCAAACTTGCGGAGGATCTCATCCCATTGTCTTTCGAACGAGCTCCTGATCAGGTAATATATTGTTGGGGAAAATTACAATTATTATAATAGCAATGGCTTTGCTTGAAATGATAAATGATTTATTATGTGCTGAAATAATATATTTATTTTAGGGAAGTGAAGGGAAGGTTCTTAAGTTTTTAATTATCTACTGCAAAGATTGTCATTGCTCTGCCTTCTCAATTTTTATGATAATACTCCTTACTTGACTCACTTGTCAGGAAAAAAAAAAATCCTTACTCAACTCAACTAAGCATTAATCCCAACTAAAATTTGCCATAACAAAATGAATTTCTGAGAAGTGGTAGAACCCTGTCAAACATGTATTCTTGCAGGTGGTGCTAATGTGATTAGTAAGTATATGAGAACCCTTGTGTTAACTTAATAACTGCAGCAACGTTGTGTAATTTTTAAGGATGGATTTTAGCTGTGACTATGCTTGTGCTGTTTATTAACTGTTTTTGCACTAGACCCTTTTTTTGGGAATATGATTTGTCCGTCTGTTTTCATAGTTGTAGATGGGCAGAATTTGGTGTTACCCTTCTTTCTGGTGATGGCAAATGGTTGGCCTGGCTTCGAATCATGCTATGATGCATGCTATCAGTTTAACCTTGAGTTCTCTGCATTTTAGTTGTATACTAGGATCCTACTTGGAAAAACTTTTGGAGGCTTGGGCTTGCTTTAGGCCTATTTTAGCTTGCTTCTGAGTTGTTTCCCACTATGATCCCCTCATCTGCATGGAGTTTGTTCTTTAAACACAACCCAATTCAGATTTGATATATAACATAATCTCTCTCTCACACGCACAAATGTATTATGGAATAATATATATATATATATATATATATATATATATATATTGATAAGTAATGTAATGCATTTCAAGACAAATAAAAAATGAAGTAACGTATGTAATAATATACAAATCTTATATTTCCCCAACCCATTCAAAACCCTGCAAATGAAACTGTTGCATTTTTCTGAGTCATACAATGTTTGTTTAAAATGCTTACTGTTGGTTCTCATCTGTGCAGAGTGTGGAGCTGACAAATGAAGCCATTGAGTACCTGAGGGGAATCGTTGAATTGCATAATAGCAATACTCGATGTGCTACTCCTGTATGTGTTCTTCTTTGGTCTATGAATACTTGGTTTCCAATTTCATTGTTAATGAGCTTGTAACGTAATTTCTGTAATCAGTATTACTGTGATAGACTACAATTGTTCAAATAGCTAAGTAGTTTACCAACTTCTTACCTCTTAAAATCATGATCAATATTTGTTTTGCCTAGTAGGATGGGGAGCTGGGACCTTATGAAATTGACGATATATTTTCTACTGCTGTGGAGAGGTATGTTGTTTTCATTAATATTTTTTAATATTATCTGGCTTGTTTTACTTTGTCACAACTCTTATGTTTCTTTACTGTGAGAAATCCTGTTGACCTTCATATTCACTTGATCAATCTGCATTGCTTCCATCCTTTGGTTTATGTTTATGAAGCGGTTCAGCATGATAATCCTCATCAATTTTGCTACCAATGCATCTTATGGCAATTTTAAGTCATTATTGGTCATAGTAGCTTCACAATGTTTAAAGATGGGTAAGGTAGTTAACTAATTATTTCATGGCTTGGTTACTTGATGAAGTGATGCTACATGGCTAACAATACTTATAGGTACCTTGCATATGTGTAAGATGCTTATTAACATGTACAGGCAAACAATCTGCCCTCCTGTCGCGTCAAAAATGTATTTTAGTGTCTTTTGTTTAATCTTTTTTAAATTCGTTTATGGAAATTTCAAAATTGCACAAATATTTAGTTTTTTTTTTTTTTTTTTTTTTTTTTTTTTTTTTTTTTAATTTTGTTCTCTCTATATATTAATGTTTGGAACCTGGTTGCTGCCGAGCTATTTTCATTTTTGGCCAGAAGGTAAGAAAGTTTTTATTTTTGATAACATGGAGTTGTTTTACATTTTTTATTTTCTGCTTATTATTATATGTATTTATTTGCATTTACTTATGTTTTTAAAGCTTTTTGGTGAAAATCTGATTATTGTTTAAAATTCCATCAGTTGGGAAGTTTGTCATTCACAAGTGAGCAAGTAGGAAAGGAAAATTTGGTTTCCGCTATAAATATAGGCTTCTTATCAATACTTAGTATTTTATGGTGCTCTCTTCCTGTTGCTTCTCTTCTTTTATAATTATTAGTTGGGCATTCTTCAGTCTCTTTTTGAATCTGCTATAAAGATGACATGGACATGTCCATGCATCTTATCGATGTGACTGCATTCTCCAACCCCCCCCACCCCCCCCCCCCCCCCCCCCCCCCCCCGGGCCTCCCCTCTTCTCATCCTCTTCTACCCCTCCTCGAGCCTCTTGTGAGGTTTTGTAATATTTAATGGGATTTTTGGTCTATGATTTATTCGACGTATTTTTTTTTTTTTTTTTATGAACTAGAATGATTAGCCACGATAGTGTTTGGATGATTGACATACTTCTTTCGCCAGTCCTTGGGAGAAAGAGCCATACGTGGATGCTGCACAGAAAAATGCATTTGGAGGGTTGTCATTTGATGGATTTTTGTCAATGGTATGCGTTTCAGTCTTTCTTTTGCCTTTTTTCCTTTCCTTTTTCTTTTTTCATTTACTGAGTGGGGGTTTGGAATTTTTAAAATTGATCTACAAAGTAATTATTATCTCAATCTGGCTATCTTACCCATTTATTAATATGTGAAGTTTTACACTTATGCCATACACATTTTTCAGTTTTTAAAATGTTTAAAAATATACAATCTTCTCAAACAATAGCTATTCTTCTATTCTCTGGTAACCTGTGCTTAAGTTTGTGAGAATTATGTGTGGTTTCAGTGGGCCTTTATGACACTTCTAGACCCAGCTTTGAGCATGGAGAATTTGATATACATTGACTATCCTGGTGATCCTTCATCTGCATTTCGTGTGACTAGAAAAAGGCATTTGGATCGCAAGAAGCAACAAACAGACAGAAATGTTTTCCAATGTTTTGTTTTGGGCCCAAGAAGGCTGGAAAGTCTGCATTGTTGAATTCTTTTCTTGGAAGGTATTCCAGGTCATCCTTTTAAATCTAATACTTCTCGTTAATGTAGTTTTTTTTTTTTTTTTGCGACCAAGTAATTTAACATTTGTTGTTGATGAATTGTGAAATGCAGGCCTTTTTGTGATAAATATACTCCAACCATTGAAGATCATTATGCAGTGAACGTTGTAGATGAACCTAGGGTGAGTGCTATTACATCATGCACCTTGAAATTCCTGTTGAACACATGCTATGCGTGGGCATTAGTCTTATCAAATAAAATCTATGCTAGTACTTGCTGTGCATTCTGTAGAAGTTGCAATAAGGTTTTGTCCTTGTGTAGATACAGACGAACCTAGATTCTGAGTTATGTTAATCCATAATTTGTTTGCTTTAACTATTTGAATCTGTGTGTGGAATTAACCCAGGCCGATGGTGACTCTTGGTTTGTACATTTTTATGGGTAGTATGTAAATTTCCTGTAAGCTTTTTAGAAGGCAACAGAATAGCAAGTTTTAGAGAATTTCTGTAGCTTCAATTAATTTACAACTGATTCGTGGATTACATTTCACAAAGAAGCCTTTCCTTTTTTTCTTGAGGCAGGGCCGACTTGAAGTCATTGGTTTTGTCTCCACGCAATCTCCATATCTGATTGGAATTTGTGGTTTAGTTTATCACTAGATGGATTTTATTTTTTTTCACTTATCTGATGCTTGTTATTTCTTTTGCATAAATCAAAATGCTGTGCCAGTTGCTGTAATTGCTAATCTTGTCATATCCCACCCCTTTGTCTGAGCATTCGTTTGTTATTTTCTTCACAGGGAACAAAAAAGACCCTTGTATTGAGAGAGATACCTGAAGACGGAGTTTGCAAACTCCTATTAGATAAAGAATCTTTGGCTGCTTGTGACGTAGCAGTGTTTGTTCATGACAGGTGAATGAAAGGCTCTTATTGTTGTTGTATTTTAAGTATAGCATGAATCACAATAACACTCGTTTGTTAAATTAGTTTTTAACTTTCTCACTTTCCAAATTCAGTTTTTTCTTCTCTAATTTGGTTTGGCTTTTCCGAACTTGATATTTCAATATAGAGCCATATATTAAACGGTCAATAAAATCATGAAAAAGAAAACACATTAGGAAAGTATAAAGTAGATGCCCACTGGTAAATAGTATTAAAGAAGAAAGACTTTAAATCCACTACTGTCCTCTCGCGGTCTTCAAAACACCTATCATTTCTTTCCCTCCAAGTCTAGACAACCTTTTTTGAGACAAATCTGGAAACTGAACTCTCTATTCTGGAGAAACAAGAAACCTATCTATTCTTGACCAAGAAGAGGGATCCTGCTTGTTTGACCACGTAAAAGACCCTCCTATAAGGGGAATATCCATGAGTTCTTAGTCAAAGATAAAGTCAGAGAACACCACCATAGGACGAAAACGAGCTTCACCCAATCTTTCACTAAGAAATTGAGTGACATTAAAGTCTCCCCCAATGCACCAAGGCATAATCTACCAACTAATCAAGCCAGCCAATTCTTCTCATAAAAACCTTCTATCACAATCGAAATTAGGCCCATATACACTCACAAAAGCCCAAGAAAAACCATCATCAACGTTTAGAAATGAGCAGTCAATTGTAAACTCCCCACATACTCAATTTTCTCCACAACCCTCTTATCCCACATAAGCAAGATACCACGGGGCCTAGAAGCTGAATAACACCAGTCCAAGTGTTGACAACCCTAGAAACTACACACAACACAGCTGGAAATAAACTCTAATTTAGTTTCCTGAAAACAAATAATATATTCCTTCCACTGTCTAAGCAAGTTTCTGACTTAGGCATTTATCTCCTTCATTCAACCCTCTCACATTTGATGATAACAGTTTGGGCTTCATAAAGAACCAATCAAAACCCTCCCTTTGCCTCTACCACGACTAGCACTACCACCTTTTGTGTCATAATTAATGGAACAAATTAACCTTTTTAACTCTCTACTTTCCTTATTAATAAAATTGGAATAAGAAGCCAGCTCATTTTGGGAATGACTCGCGTCAATGGCCAGAAACAAGGCATAAGCTCCTCTTCAAAACCCACGCACAAAATCCCCACAATGTGACAAACTTCTTTCACAGTCTGTAGCACCGAGGATGAAGATTTAGCTCCTGCTCTTTTCTTATTAACAGATGGGAGATATAATTTCAAAGGAATGGGCCCCTCCTTAGAAAACACTTCCATTTCCAAGCCAGATGGAAATACTTATCGAAAAAAATGTACATGCACGCGCGCACACAAATATATTACCTATACTATTTTCACCGTTGCATTTGTATGTAGGAGTTTCTGAGGATTGATACATTTTACTTTCACAGTTCTAATGCAATATCATGGGAGAGAGCAACTGAGTTTCTGGTAGAAGTTGCTAGTCATGGTAAAGATACTGGCTTTGAGGTTCCTTGCCTCATTGTGGCAGCTAAAGATGATCTGGACTCATTTCCCATGGCAATGCCAAATTCTACTAGGGTATTTAACTTTTCCAGTGACTATAATATCATGCATGTTCTATTATGCAAGCTCCATTATCCACAAAAATTATTTTTAGTGTGTTTAGTTGTTTGCTTGCTTCGAACATAATGACTTTGATAGTCGGCTCATTGGTGTTCCAGTGCTTGTTGGTTTTTCTCCTTGGTGGTAATAATACTAAACTTGCTAGACAAACTCTTCAAACCAAATTGATTAGTATTATTTGCATCTTGAAACTTAACATACATGATGGACTAGATTTTTCCCAATTCTAAATTTGGAACAAAAATATTACAAAGTTTTCATGACAAATACGACTAAAGACAAAATCACTGAACAATAAACAAAATTAACACTCTCCAAAGTCCAATGAAAGGGTCCATATGCAGAAACTGCATTCCAGTACAGTTTGTTCACTAGTAAAATATGCCTTTTGATTTTTCTAGTAATTTGGCAGGAAAAATTGGTCAGACAAATTAGCTGAATGGTGAAGTTCCAAAACTTGGACAAGGTGGCCTAAATTCTACATTTTGGAAAAAGTACCAATGGTCATAAAAAATAAATAAATAAATAAAATGATTGAACAAACTTCATAAATCTATTTATGTGATATTAGTTTCATGTTGCAACTTGAGATTCTTGGACAACATTTTCCCTATTTCAGGAGTTGAAACATGACATCTAAATATTTAGATATGTTCCATGTGGTTTTTCGCATAACTATGAAAATACATGTACTTAAGGACTGTTAATCTTTTGGTTCATGTTATGATCGTGGTGATGATTGTGAGAGTAAGATTGTTGTCAGCTGAGCTTTAATTCTTTACATGACCAGTATTTTGTTAATCATATTTGTTATATTCTCTATAATAATAGCATGCATCTCTTTGGCCCTAAATTGTCTTGCATATTACCAATGCAATTTTGCTTTTGTAGGTTAGTCAGCACACGGGAATAGAGGCTTCCATACCTATCAGTACGAAGTTTGGTGATCTCAATAATGTATTCCGTAGGATTGTAAGTGTTGCAGAACACCCTCATTTGAGCATTCCTCAAACTGAAGCTGGGAGAAGCCATGAGCAATACCTTAGACTTATAGACCACTTAGTTATGGACTTTTCGGGTATGTTGTGTTGATCTTTTGTGTTTATATAAGTCCTTGAATCTGTTGGCTTCTTGTTTCTAGTGGCTTATCATTTTTGCTGCTACAATTGCTCTTTGAGCTTATAGTTTTTGTTCATCTGTCTCTGCAATGCACAGCTGGTTAATGACTGTTTATTCCATTGTTTTCCAAGGGGTGATGCCTCACTGCCACCCGTATTGATTTGTTCCTTCATGAATTGATGCCCATCTGCCCCATGCTTTCCAAACCTAATGCTTGTGATTCTTCCTTCTTCTCTTTTATATATATTGTTTTTTACAGCACTCTTTCTTGTTCCTTCATATCCCCCCTCCCCCAAAACAAAAAACAATCAGTAACTAATTAATATCTAGTTTTCACAACCAAATACAAATTATTCCCGGGCAAAACACGGAGAGATCCTGATTTTTTAACTTGGATGCTGTCATGGTATCATAGTAAGGCTGTTGTTGACATATAAGAAGATTAATTCTGGCAAACCTATATCTAGTGTTCTTTATGGTTGTTAATCCTAGTTGTATCTTGCAGATTTTGCGATGGTGTGAACTTCACATGTGGGGTATCCACTATCCAGATCGTCGAATGTGAACTGTGCATTGCTCGCAGCATCATACTGGTTCAGTTTTTGTGTTCTGCCGATATGTCTATAACTGAGTATATATGGGGCTACGCTTGTAAATCTGGGAGATGGGAGATTGATCTATGAGCCATCTTTGCCTTTTTGGGATTACTTTGATAGGGGCTTATAGCTTTTTCCAATTTTTAGAACTAGAGTATGAAGAGTAAAAGACTACTGAACGAAATCCATACACGCACTTCAGGTATTGTGACCGTCATTTCGGCCAATGGGAAAGTAATTGAAACTTAAAATACAATAAAAAGGAAAGCACTTGTCAGTACATCAGCTGTCTATTTCTTCCTGGTCTAAATTTAATGTCACATTTCTGCAAATTTACAAATCAAAGGTTGTTTAGTGTCCAAGGTGGCGGTGCTGCAATTTTGGAAGCAAGATGTTCAAAATTTAAGACCATGATGAGGCTAAAAGTTTAACGCTCGAGTCTTGTAGAGAGCAAATATTTCATTTCTCCAAAGTTTACATCATACTTGGTAGAGGAATTTTGGGTGCAAGATCATCAAATATTAACACCATAATGAGACAACATGGAAAGGACGAGTTCATCAGCTACAACGTAGACGTTGAGGCAACCACACCCTCTCCAAGAGACAAGATCGACTATGTAAGTTCTCATGCAATCTTACAAAGCTAATAGTAATTCCAGATTAGTTAGGCTAATAAACATCAGCTAAAGAATTCGAAGGATTTAACCAAGAAACCTGTGATGAATAGGACACTAATCAACACTAATTATAGTGCGATGTCAATAATCACAAGATTATCTAATAATACTCATCCAAGAGCATGCAAAACCTCCGATCTCCTAGATGGACCAGATGGTGAGTAAAGAGTTCTTCAAAAATGATAAAACCTCCAATCGTCTGCCTCCCCCTTAAGCCGATGACGCCGATCTAACTGCCCCTCAAGCCACACATTCCGATCTAAATCGTTGGCTAACATGCTAACCCTGCCCTCATATTCATCACTCCAATACAAACTATTACCCACGGCTACAGCCTACAGCCTTCCGTCGAGCTTGACAATAAATATTTTTATGCTTCTCTAGTGTCATAAACAAACAATGTGATCAAGATCGCTCTGAAAACGAGATGAAAGATCGGGTAAGGCATTCTAGTTTCGGCTCTCCGGGTCAAAAAAACACGCATCAATGTGAAGATGGATCACAGCCACCAAAAACAAACAGCTTACCGTCCAAGACCTCGGTACGACAACGAGATCTGGGACAAAGCATATTGGCAGACCAGACTTTCGGTCTTTACCGGGTCCACAAAAAAAAATTGAAAAGTTTGAGGTTATAATTGCAAAAACATCAATGCTTCGGGGGATAAGTAAAGTTTTCTCTTAATATTATTATTATTTTTTAGTAAACTTTTAATATTATCATATATACTCCTCGTCCCTAAGGAGTAGTTTAATCGGTTGGAGACTACATCTCATGAAACGGAAGTCACTAGTTCGAATCCTCCATCCCCCTCCTGTGTAGACATGTCAAAAAAAAAAAAAAAAAATCATATATACTCCTCTCTTACCTCAAAATTTGCATTAGTTCACGAAAGTGTTACCTCACTTTTCTTATATAAATAATCTTGGCACTCCTCCATATAAATATCCAAAATCAAGCTAAACCACAGACAAGGTTATTAATACGCTTGATTCAACTCAGCCTAACATTCGTATATATAACCAGATTTTATTGCGTGCTTATATATAGTTTCCCTTTCTCAAGTTTGAAAAGAAGAAAAAATCTATGGAATGCACATCATATGGATTATTTTTATTTTTCAATCTCATTAAAAGCTCATAGGGGGAGTGTGGGATATGTTAATGGTGAGAAAAATAGGAACAAACAAATAATATTCTTTAAATTCACTCCTCATAATCAGTTAAATTTATTTCTAAGCTAGTGAGAAATTTTGTTGAGTTTAAACATTAATAAAGAAAATATGCCAAGACTTTATAATTACTATTTATCTTCTGTCAATTATTATTATTTACAAAGACAAGAACAGAATGTAGATCTCATAAAGAGGAATTAATTTAACTTGAATGCAACTATACGAATGATGGAATTATACATGTTGCCAAATTCATATAATTAAAAACAAAAATTGGATAAAGTCTTACTCAATCCAGGCATCTGTATTTTAATCCGATTATAAGTTGCAATAATTATGAAGCAATTAAACATCTGTATTTTAATCAGATCACTCTATTGCCTAATACCAATCTTCACAAAGAATCCATTCGTGTTTATATTTGGCTGAATCTACTTCAAAGTTCAATGTTTGTATGAAATAAGAAATATGTGCGATGCAATTTTCAACCCTCTCTATTCTAAATCCAAAAGATGATTATATCAATAGACTAAGAACTACTTCATTTCACTTTCTTCAATTTCCAATAAAAGCTTTTCTATTTTTTTTTTTAATGAAATAGATCTTTGTACGCCCTCTCCTAGAAATTTTTATGCAACAGCTAAAATGCACAAAAGAAAATTCAAATACACAATTCTATCCCTCACGCTCAGATACGAGAAACTTTGCGCATACAGGCCACGTGCCGGTCAGGGAATAGCGACATGACCACAGCTTGAGACGGCTAGACAGAAAAACAGTGGCGAAAGCAGCTAAGGGGCACGTGTCAAGAGATCTCCGGTGAAAACGTACAGATCTGACTCTTAAAAAAACCTTAAACGCGCGGCTAGCGAAGACAATAAACACCGGGGATTCGAGCAAACAACCGGATTCAAACCAACAAAGTCACTAGAGATAATATGCCAGAAAAACAAAAAGAAAACACAATAATCAACTCCATGACTCCGATGAGTCAGGAGACAAAAACCACCACCTAATCTAGTAGGGGGGGACTAAAACCGTCTTCCACTGGTTAAGCCAGGGAGGAACAAAAACTCCAAAGCTCTACGAGCTTGGAGGACAAAAGACCGGGAGGAGGGAGGTGTGAAACCTCCCTCCCCCAGCAAGCAAACACTGAACTCACGCTCTCTCTCTCTCTCTAGAAAGAAGAGAGCTTCTCTCTCTTCGGTTTCAGGTTTTGTGTACAATCTTCTTGTTTTTATCCGTAAGGTAGTTGAGCTTGTAACAAACCCTTTTGTACCACATTGGCCCAACCTTTAAACCAGAGAGAAATGATCCTTTACTACTTTATCGCAATATGTTTACATTGATTTTTTAATTTTTTTTTTCCTATTAAAAAAGAAAAAGAAAAAACCCCACATTGAAACAGGCGAATTTCCCCCAAGTTTCTCAACGAAAACCCTCTCTTCCTGTCTCCCTCTCTCTCCAAGGAACGGGTTCCAAGTCGATAAAAAGAGCTCTAGCGTGTTCGTGTCTCCGGCAACTTTGGCGTGTTTTCAAGCGGTACCAAAATCTCTCTCTAAATTTTTATGTATAAATATTTGATATCTCCACATTTTCGTTATTTGCAAATTGTATATATATCTTTCCTAGTCCTCCCATTCCAACACCTGCAAATAACACAAGGAAAAGAGCTTCTAGCAATTAAGAAGAAAAAAAATTGGATGGTTAAAACTTAAAAGGGAAAATAATTTCAAAAAAGAAATTCAAAACATCTGTCCAAATTTGAGAGAATTTGGGTAGAGAATTGGAGAAAATCCTAATCCCACCTACTTATGTAACTTTTAAAAGCACCATTAAATTTGAGATGGATCATTATTAGATTTTGATCCAATACCAATTTTAAAAGACACGTCAGAAAGTATAAGAATTAAAGTGAGAATATATATGGCATTTCTCTTTTTGTGCTGATCTCGGAAGCTTCCTAGAATCAACAGATTAATTAAAGAATATATCTTAAATTTACCCAGAGTTTTATAAAATCAAAACACCTATTTTCCAACGAAAAAATAAAAAGCCACGTCTAAAAGACTATTCACAGTCGTTTAAACGACCCAGTACAACAATATTGCTCTTATAACACATGCAATCCGCCAGCTAGAGTCGTCCGGTCCAGACCCCGTGGGGTCAATGCCATTAATGTATGATCGATGTATCCACAGGCCCTGACGAGACGCGTCTTTTATTCTCGTCTTAGTTCTTTCATATTAATTATTTGCAATAAATGTTTTTATTAAATGCTCTACTATGTTTCAAATGCTTCAATTCTATGCTCTAGCAAATGATATTGCTAAGACATGTAGAGAAAATATTTTATGACGAATGTTTCTTGCTTTCTTAGAATGATGACTGTAGTTACCGATCGAAAAGGACTTTTCCTAAGGCGTGAAAACTTTCAATGAGATTATGAAAGAATTTACTTTTACATTTGCATGCTATGTAATGAGAAAATTATACTATGAACATGCACGAAAGTTTAGCATGTGTTTAGTTAAGTAAATAAAATGTTTTAATACTTTAATTCGGCCTAAGAGAACAAATATATATTAACACAGTACTAACAGTAAGGATGGAATGCAATCATTAAGTGTACGTGGTCGATCACCCAGAATTTTAGCTATGTTAATTAGTGCACCAAATTATATATGCACAACCCAAACAAATTAAATGGGCCATAATGGTATGCGAGACTGCATACTTACAAGTAAAAGAATATTATTTTCAAGAACATTTTCTTGTTTTTTCTAACTAAAGTTGAAAGCATAAAAGGTTATTTCTGAATTATTAGTTTTTTTTTTTTTATACATAAATATATACACAAATACACACACACACACACACACACACACACACACACACACATATATATATATATATATATATATATATATATATATATATATATATATATATATGTATGGCTTATTTAAATGCATCATACATATGATATATATTTGATTTTGTTTGCTTAGAGTAGAATTAAAAACCCACCACAAATTAATTTAAAATAATTCTAGAATTTAATTTTGATACTTTTCCCATGAGGAATGTAATGCTAGAGCCTAGAGGAATAAATTCTTCAATTATATCCACTGTCAAGTACGTACGTTATTTGAATACTTGCAGGTACTGGTGTATCATGTATGATCCTCATGTAACAGTAGATGGTTTTACCAAAATGATCTCCACGTACAGCACCATTATATATTTTGGCTATTATCAGTGCAAACTCTTTCTCCAATTGGATTTTTGCTCCACGGTTTTACAACTTTGACCACTTCAAAGATTTCTCGTAGCCCTAACTTAAGGGCACATCAATTTGTAAAATGGGTCACTTCCAATCATATCTTTAAAAGCATTAATTCTTTACTTATCGTAAAAATCTTATCCTGTAAATTTGAAATAGTTCATTATTAAATTTTGACCAAAATTTTTAAAAGTCACGTTAAAAAGCATGATAGTTAAAAGTAGAGTGTTTATAACATTTTTCTTTTGCACTGATCTCGGAAGCTTCCGAGAATCAAACATATTAATTAAAGAATTTATCTTAAATTTACCCAAAGTTTTATCAAATCAAAACACCTATTTTCCAACGAAAAAATAAAAAGCAACATCTAAAAGACTATTAACGTACGGTTGTTTAAACGACCCAGTACAACATTGCTCTTATAACATATGCAATCCGCCAGCTAGAGTCCAGACCCCGTGGGGTCAATGCCATTAATGTATGATGTATCCACAGGCCCTGACGAGACGCGTCTTTAATTTTTGCTGATCTCAACCAACAAAGGTTTTAATTTATCACTTCTAAATTTACGCAGCCAGCTTTCTGAAGTATTGGAGTTGCAGGAAGAATGGCAAACAGGCATGAGAGTTCAGAGGAGACGATATACGTTGCCGTTGGAAAAGACGTGAAAGAGTGCAAATCAATCCTGTTATGGGCGTTGGAGAACACCGGAGGAAAGGGGATTTGCATACTTCACGTTCATCAGCCTGCGCAGTACATTCCATTTAGTAAGTCCCAAATACATGTCATGATGAACACCTACACACAAACACCCAATTAAGCAAACAGTGTCTGAATGTATTCTTGAAAGTTGGGAATTCTTAGAATTATACTTTGGTTGACCTTATTTGTCGAAATTGACAAATTGTTTGCCTCTGGATGCATGCTCACTGTACAAGGAAATTTGGGAGGACAAAAATGGCTGCAGCTAGCAGTTCAGGATAATTTTGTAATGTAGGAAAAAATTGGTGAATCTAACTTATTTATAGAGCTTATAATATATATGATGAAATACAGATGGGCCGGTAACAATCAATTACATTTTGGCTGGGCCTTTCTCGCTTAGATATTAATTAGGAATTTATTTGATTTTTTTTTTTTTTTTTTTATATTGGTTTGCAGTGGGTGGAAAAGCTCCAGCTAGCTCACTGAAGGAAAGTATTGTAAGGGAATACCATGAAACTGAGAGGCAAAAAATGCATGAGATCATGGATGAATATCTTCTCATCTGTCGCCAAAAGGGGGTATAAATCCTTCTTAATTTATTTTTTTAGAACGTTTTTCTTGTTAATTAGTTTTTTTCCTTTTTTTTTCTTTTTCTTTTTTTTTTTTTAAAAAAAAAATTGTGGTAAATATAAACAGAAATAGTTAAAGATGTAGACTGCATATATGCATGTCCAATAAAGTTGACATAAGAGTTGGCCGGTGATAAGTTCAAAACTTGACAAAAATAATTAGCACGTACGTACCAATTCACATTTTAGACCCAATGAAATAATAGGTGGTTTTTTCCTTAAGCTCTAGATAATATTATACGTAATAGGGTTTAAGGCTTTAAGCGTTCAATTAATTAGGTTAATTATCTAATAGTTCGGAACTTCCAAGTTTCGCAATATTTGATAGCTAGTACTTTAAGTCGTTCCAGTGAGTCCTTTCCAACAATTGCTGATTAATTTCTGATATATTATTATATTATTATATTTATATGGTTTTTCAAAATCTAGGCACCAGCTCATAAGCTTATAGCAGAAACGGGTTGTGTCAAGAAGGAAATTGTACAACTCGTCTCTCGGAATGGGATCAGGAAGCTTGTTATTGGAACAGCAGCAAAGAAGCACTATGGAAGGTATCCAAAAATATACCTTTATATATCCCACTTTTAACCTAGTTATTATGCAGCGTGGCAGGATCTAAAAATATTATTGATGTAAAAAATGGTGCTTTAATTTTCAGTCTGTTTTCTTGTTAATTAATTTGTTGAAATTTCTTATATATGTTGGTGATCATGATTAAATACCTTATGGTTAATTTTCGGGAGCTTGGTGCTTGTACACTCACCTTTGGATCGAGATTTGCTTCACTACTGATTGAGATTGCAGAAAAATGACGGACCTCAAGTCTAATAAAGCTAAATATGTGCGCCAACATGCACCAGTCTCCTGTCACGTACAATTTATCTGCAAGGGCCACCTCATCTTCACCAGGTTTGTTTGACAGTTTTGTTAATTAATTACACTTTAATGATGGTATGCATAAAACTACTGGAAAAATATAAGAAAGGCAAAAGGCATATTAGATTATTTGTATTTTATCACAGAGATCTGTAGAGAAATATGGTGTCCAATTATTAGGAACAACCGATTCTCAAGTAGTGCAACAAAGTTACATTAGCCCAAAAACTCACAACCAAAAGTAGAAGAAAGATAAAAACTAATGCTCCGTTTGTTTCGGCGTAAAATGATTTCGGCATTTTACGGTGTTTGTAAGGACGAAAATAATGGTCAACGAAAATCATTTTCAGTTTGACCGTAAAAGCTTATTTAATTTTCGGAAAACGATTTACGGTTTTTAAAACTGTAAATCGTTTTCCGAAATTAAACTCTTCGTCCTTACACGCACGTTTGATATCCAATTGTCAGAATTTAGCAATTGTCGGTCGTCGAAATCCAATCGGCGCCGGAGTCCGACAACATCCGGTCGCCGGTATCCTGCCGGCGCTGGATTTTGGTCACCGACGCCGGATTCCGGCCACCAGATTCTGGCTGGAATATGGCAGGAATCCGGCCGGCTCTTGCCGGATCTGGCCAAAACGGCCGGATTCGGCCATTGATCGGGCTGGATCTAGAAGATTCTGATCGGATATGACTTGATCCGGCCATTGATCCAGCCTGATCCGGTCAAACTTTCTCGCCGGAATCTGACAACGGCGACCGGACGTTGCCGGATTCTGGCAGCATTTGCCAAACTCTGATTTCTGCATTTTGTAATTTTTTCGTGCGAGCCAAACACCGAAAAATATTTTCGAGAAAATCATTTCTCCTGAAAATGATTTCGTCGAAATTATTTTACGAAGGAAATCATTTTACGTCAAAACAAACAGAGCATAAATGGAAAATGTTCTTCTTATTTATGAAATAATACAATAATAGAAAAAACATGAGTTGGACAACACACTAGCACAAGATAGAAGAAGGTTTTGGTGGGATATGATGGAATGAATGACTTGGAAGCATGCCTAGGGTATATATATAAGGGTTAGGGAAGGGTTCTAGAGTATTCTCACACTTAACTAGGAAGATAAGCATGACTTTTCATGTGACCAAGGAAGAACAACGAATTTGTACATGAAATAATAATAATGTTCCTTGGTAAGGTATAAGGTTGTATTGAAAGATGAAGTGGGCAGAATAAGGGTAGTGATGGTTAGATGACCTAGGTAGAAGATGGTAGGGTGGAAAGACTAAGAAGGAGAGAATGACATGTGTCATCCATCATGTGCAAGTGAGTCCCCCCACATTTAAAATTACGTTAGTTCCTCACTACATCACTCAAAACAAGAAAATTAATAATTGTGGATTCTAGAAAATACACTTTAAAATTTAACACTCCCCCTTAAAATGATTTTCTAGAAATGATACCAAGCTTCTCTCTTACGAATTCAAATGGACCTTTAGAAAGTGACTTGTGAAGATGTCAGCAATGTTGTCCTTACTTTTCACATCCAAAACTTCAATTAAACCCATTAGCACCTTTTCACGAATAAAATGATGCTCAATCTCAATATGCTTTGTCCTTGTGTGACAAACCAAATTTGTTGCGAGCTTTAAAGTACTTTGATTGTCACCATATATAATTGTTGGTTTGTGAATTGGTGAATAAATATCCTCGATCAGCAGAGGTAGCCAAACACATTCTTGTGCAGCAAGAGAAGCCGCTTTGTACTTTGCCTCAGTTGTTGAAAGAGATACCGAATCTTGTTTCTTACTACACCAAGAAATATAAGATGAACCACATGAGAAAGCATAACCGGATGTAGACTTCCGGTCATCCAAGTCACCACCCAAATCAGCATCGGAAAATCCATGTAGCTCAAAGGCACCTCCTTTCTTAAAGAAAAGGCCCATGTCAATTGTAGAATATATATACTTCAAGATACGTTTTGCCGCCTCTAAATGTGGTTTTCGTGGTGCTTGCATGTAACGACTAACAAGGCCAACCGAGAATGCAATGTCGGGTCCTGTAATAGTTAAGTAGATCAAACTTCCTACAAGAGCCCGATAAGGACGAGGATCGGGAAGAAGCTTGCCCTCTTCACGCCTTAGCTTAATGTTCGTATCAAGAGGAGTAGAGCACCACTTGCTTTGGTTCAACCCAAATCTTCCTACAAGCTTCTTTGCATAACTTTGTTGTGACACAAATATTCCACCCTTGAGAGAGCTAACTTCCAAACCAAGAAAATGACTAAGCTCTCCCAAATCTTTCATCTCAAACCAAACAGAAAGTTTAGCTCGAAGCTTTGCAATTTCTTCATTATCGTTGCCAGTAACAATCATGTCATCAAAGTACAAGAGAACAATGACATGCACCTTGCTTTGCTTCTTAACAAACGAACTAGAATCTGAGTTAGAAGCAAAATAGCCACAAAATTGTAAGTATTCGGCAATCTTACCATACCAATCTCTAGGTGCTTGCTTTAATCCATATAAGGCATTCTTTAGCTTGCATACATATTCCGGGTGCACTTGAGAAACATAACCATCAGGCTACTCCATGTAGATATCTTTGTCAATTTCACCATATAAAAAGGCATTTTTTACATCAAGCTGCCATAGCTCCCACTCATGATGTGCTGCCAAGGAAATGACAACTCTAACGGAAATCATCTTTGCAACCAGACTAAATGTCTCATCATAATCCTCCCCATACTTTTGAGAGAATCTGCGAGCAACCAGTCTTGCCTTGTATCTATCAACACTGCTATCTGCCTTACGTTTGATTTTGTAAACCCATTTGCAAGTGATAGGCTTCACTTCCTTAAGCTTTGGCACGAGATCCCATGTTTGATTTTTTATGAGAGCATTCATCTCATCATTCATAGCACTATCCCACTCCTTAACACCTGTGGCTTCATTAAAACAAGAAGGTTCACAATCATCAATAGAATTAGCAAGAAAACATGAGTGCATGCTCACCAAATATCCATCCTTATACCGAGTTGGCAATATGACTTTCCTCTTAGATCTCCTAAGAGGTGGTACACTTTTTACTTCCTCATCAACATGTTGTCCTTCCAGTTCATGGCAATCAACACTACTCCCCCTATTGGATTGCTCCTCCGTAGGTGAAAAAGAAGAAGAAGAAGAAGAGCTGTTTGATGGCATAGGAGCATTAGGTTACAATGGTGAACTGATTTCTATATGTGGTTGATTGTGAACACTAGTGTCACCAGCAGTACTCCCAATAATAGCACATTTCGCCTTATAATATGAAGAGACTTCATCAAATACAACATCTCGAGAAACAATAAATTTATAGGTCTCGGGATCCATGCATTTCCACCCTTGTTTTCTTTCATCATATCCAATAAAGATGCATTTATGAGCCTTGGCATCCAATTTAGTTCTTTTTGCATCCGACACATGAACATAACAAATAGAGCCAAACACCTTGAAGTGCTTGACACTATGCTTTTCTTCAAACATTAGCTCATATGGTGATTTCATGTTTATCGGGCTAAGAGGCACCCGATTAATCACATAAGCAGCACATGCAATACCTTCCGCCCATAAGGCTTTGGGTAAGTTCTTTGCATAAAGCCAACTCTTGCAAGTCTCCACTATTCGTATTTTGGCCTTATTCTGTGTTTGGACAAAATCACTTATGTGTAATAATGCGGCAAACAGGGATTCCACTTTAAAGAGTGAAGTAAGAAGAATTACAAAGTTCTCTGTCAGCCGTCTGGACGATGTGTCATCCCGTCCGGACGCCCATCTGTCTACTGTTCCATCCGTCCAGACGACGTGTCACTCCGTCCGGACATCAGACAGACAAGCATCACCTGCCCGGACGACGTGCTTATTCCGTCCGGACACCTACTTCGTATCGAAAAGCTTCTGTGCAAACTTGCTCCGTCCGGACGTTTCAGCAGCACGTCCGGACGCCTATCGGTTCTCGAACGGATCACTGATTCTTTCCAAGTTTCAAGAAAGGGAAGATATCTCAATCGTCCGGACGATGTGGCATACCGTTCGGACGCGTATCTCCATAAGGCAAGAATCGCAGTTCAAAATGAACCGTCTGAACATCTGACAGCTGTGGTCTAGACGCTGATGCATCGTATATGGTAACTGTCGATTCAACTTCAACCGTCCGGACGTCTCTCCCTCATGGTCCGGACGCATGCGCATCAGATATGGAAATTGCGTGTTGAAGTTTAGCCGTCCGGACACTCCTGCCCCATGGTCCGGACGCGCGAAGCCTGTTATGAAAATTACTTCCAGCAGACGTGCGTCCGTCCGGACGATCGAGCCATCCCGTCCGGACGATGTTCTTATACAGGAAAGATTTCTCCGCAAAAATCTCGAAAAATCCTGTCGCACAATTGTCCGTCCGGAAAGCCATGGTCCACCGTTCGGACGGCTCCCAAGCAAAATTTGCCTGACGTCCATTAGAGCTTAGAGCTGCAAGAATTCGATGTGAATTCCATTAGAGCTCAGAGACGTGATATCTCCTCCGAAGCCATTTTTCAAGTGTACTGTGCTGCAAACCGAAGTCTATCTTAGAGGTCGGCTCTAAGGTAAGGATCCATTGAAGACCCCTTCAAGTAGGTGAACCTGGTTAGGAAGCGTTCGTGTTGGGTTACACATCAGAGATCAAGGTACGACCACTGCATCGGTACATGTGAGTGTTACTGTCTTGTATCTAGCTTTGTCTTCTGAATAGTGGAATTCCTGGGTTTGGCTGCCCCGGAGTGGTTTTTCTCTTAACTAAGTTTCCATTTCGTCAACAAAAATATCTGTGTCATTTACTTTCGGCTGTGCTTTAATTTTTGTTGACACTTATGCACACACTTTACTTTTAGAAGTCATTTCAATTTTACAATTGGTATCAGAGCTTGGTACACTCTGAGAAGATTAATTTCTTGAGTGTTTTTAATATTTGACTTCTATCTTTATTATGTCTCAAACTCTTAATTATGTTCCTGCCTTCGATGGCTCGAACTATGGCTATTGGAAGGCACGTATGCGTTTCTTTTTGAAATCTATTGACTGTTGGGGTATTGTTGAGACTGGTTGGACTAAACCAGAGGATACAACACCTGAACTAGTCCCTCAAAAGAACGCTCGTCTTTCAAATGACAAAGCCCTCCATACTCTATGCCAAACACTTTCTCCATCTGAATTCGCCAAAATTTCAAATTGCGAATCAGCCAAAGTAGCATGGCAAATTTTGGAAACAACATATGAAGGCACAAAACTTGTAAAATCTGCCAAACTTCAGATGTTGATTTCAAAATTTGAAGAAATTAAGATGTTAGAGGAAGAGACATTTGGAGAGTTTTACTCCAAAATAAGTGACCTAAGGAACTCCATGGTGAGTCTTGGGAAACCTATCTCGGATGTAAAACTCATCCGAAAAATTCTCAGATCTTTGCCCGAGCGTTTCAGGATTAAGGTAACGACTATTGAGGAAAGCAAGGATCTTGAAGAAATGAAGATTGAAGAGGTGGTTGGATCTCTTCAAACATACGAGCTGTCTTTGCCCTCGATCAAGAAATTAAAGACCATTGCTCTTAAGGCTTCCAAGAAGAAGGTAGAAGCCTCCTCTGAAGAAGAATTTGAGGATGAAGAAAAGGTTGTGGCGATGCTTGCCAAAAATTTCAGAAGACTAATAAAAGATGATCGGCTCAAGAAGAAGTTTTCTGAAAAAGCCAAGAAACCTCTCAGAGAAGCTGAACCAGAGGATGAAAAAGATCCCAGAGGACCCCGATGTTTTGAATGCTCAGGCTATGGGCATATCCGGGCCGATTGCGGGAATCTCAAGAAGGGCAAGGGGAAGGCTTACAATGTGACTCTTAGTGATGAGTCCGAAGAAGATGCTCCAGAGTCTGACAAATTTCTGGCTTTTGTGGCCCCTTATATTGAAGAAGAAGACTCTTATTATTCGGAGCATAGTGAGAATGAGGTAGAGCTCAAGGAAGCATACAAAACTCTCTACAAAGAGTTTGAGAAGCTGAGGGAAGGCCGAAAGCAGCAAGTTAATGATCTGAACAGTCTGCATACTGAGAAGAGCTCACTGCTGCTCAATATACATGAGCTCGAGGAAAAGCTACTTGAGACACAGCTCCAGCTAGAAAGAGTCACTGATGAGAAGTTGACTCGTATGCTGTCCATCCAGAAGAGCCCACATGACAAGACTGGTCTCGGGTATGCAGCTTCCTCTTCTGATATTCCTTCTTCCTCAAAGACTGTGTTTGTGCCTCCTACAGTCCCAGAGCTTCCTCCAGTTATTAAAGATAAACAGAAGGAAAAGGTCAACGATGATGTTCCAGGCACTCAGCAGCCTCATTCCATCAGAAGACCTCCTGTTTGCCATCACTGCGGTCTCAGTGGGCATATATGGCCTCAGTGCTCCCTCTTGAAAGCACAAAAGGCCAAAGCCAAGAAAGAAGTGTCTAGACAAGCTCAGTATGGCACTGTACCTGCAACTCAGCATCAGACTCCTTGGCATCAGGCATCATATCAAGCACCATGGGGACAAGCACCAAGACGTCAGTTCCAAGCCCCTTGGTTTCATGCTCCTCAACGTCAGCGTCCTCAATAACGGTTTGTACCAGCAAATCAAAGTGTCACTTACAAGAGCAAACCTAGGAAATTGAGAAGGCCTCAAGAGCAATACTCCGGTGAGCCTCATGTTTGGAAGCAAAACATGATGGAGTGGATGATGCAGTCTTGTCAGCAACCACCTACTGGAAGGTAAACTTGGGCTGAGAAGGACAGTTACCCTAGGAGGGGGAACCGACGCACCTAGCAGGTTCGGGTGTTCATGCCTAGGATTCTATTCCTAATCCTATGGCATCAGGTTTGATTGCTCATTGTATTTTTTATATTTTTCTAGGAACAAGTTATGTTTGCCCCCTTGTGTTTTCTTGAGAAAACTTTGCAGGTATTTTTGGGGAAGACAGAAAAAGCAGGTCGGGCGACTGTTTTTCTGTAATGGCATCATTGAGCGGACACAGGTTTGATCGTGCCTTAGCATATGATGTTTTTTTTTTCCTATTGCTTGTTGTTTTTTTTTTGTTTTTTTTTTTAATAATAAAAAATAAAAAAAAATAAAAAAAATAAAAAAAAAATTTGGGGAAAATTTGCAGGATCTTTTTCTCTTGGCTTATTAGATATTGCATGCATTCTTGCCTGATATCTCAATTCGGTTTACATTGATTAAATATGCTTAGATATAATTGAGAGTTTTGACTATATTGGCCAAGTGTTTTTTCTGTTTATGCAAAAGTAGGATAGCTTCTTTCTTCATGCGATGAAAAAGTGCACTATCCCGGACTCCCCTAAAGGTACATCTTTCCTTCTCTGACTCTTTGCTTTTGGAAATTTTGGATAAGAGAAGAAGCCCTTGATAAGATGGCCAAATTGACCACAGGCTAGTTGAACCTAGCATCTATAAACTCTGGCACTCCCTATAGATTGCAGTACCATAAGATTCGAGCGGTAATTCTTAAAACGTTTTGTGCTTTAAATCTGTTTAATCACTGCTTATGTACTTAAAATTACCTTGCCCTCTATGAGCAAGTAAAATTTTATCTTGTCCTATATGGTACAAGTAAAACAAAATATGTGCTGCATCTTAGGGGGAGTGTATCAGATGAGGATGTCTAGGCCCTAGCAAGTTAAAAGGTTTGACTTTTGGCTAATGTCTAGAAAATCTAGTTGCTATTTGTCATGTCTTGGAAAGTCTTACCTAGTGGGAAAAGAGTCTCCACACACACATGCATTGCTTGAGTTGAGGTGCCTATTTGATTTTTATATGATCAAGAAAAATTATTTGTGCCAATTGAAATCTAAACTTCCTTTTATATCTCTGTTTATTTTTTAGATGCGTTCTGATTGTGTTATCAGTTGATTATGTATGCGTATTCTGACACTGACTTGAGAAAATTTGATCTCTGTAAATTTTTTTTTCTTCAGTTTTTCTGGTGTTTCAATGTGGAGCGTCCGAACGATATTCCTTGGAGTCCGGACGGGTGTAGCATGGTAGTCCGGACGGTATTCTCTGGAAGTCCGGACATGTGCAGTGCCTCGTCGTCCGGACAGGTCTTGTTGTACGTCCGGACTCACGTGCAATGTCACCATCGTTCGGACGGGTAATTTATCTCGTCCGGACGAGCATGACCGTTACGCACGTTCCCGAGCCCCACGAGTCCGAACGTCTGGAAAATTCTGTCCTGACGGGTCACCCACAGAGGCTATAAATTGCCTAGAATCGATCATTCTCTCCCTCATACCCCACCAAATCCACCTTTTGGCTTTTTGTGAGTAATTTTCTTTGGTGTTTTTGGAGTAATATCATCCCTTAGTGTCTCTTTGCATTCTCAATCACTCTTCAGGTATTTTTCTTGTTGAAAAATTGAAATGACTTCTAAAAGTAAAGTGTGTGCATAAATGTCAACAAAAATTAAAGTACAGCGGAAAGTAAATGACACACAGATTTTTGTTGACGAAGTGGAAACTCAGTTAAGAGAAAAACCACTCTAGGGCAACCAAACCCAGGAATTCCACTATTCAGAAGACAAAGCTAGATACAAGATAGTAACACTCACATGTACCGATGCAGTGGTCGTACCTTAATCTCTGACGTGTAACCCAACACGAACGCTTCCCAACCAGGTTCACCTACCTGAAGGGATCTTTAATAAAACTCCTTACCTTAGAGCCGACCTCTAAGATAGACTTCGGTTTACAGCACAACACACTTGAAAAACGGCTTCAGAAGAGATATCACGTCTATGAGCTCTAATGGAATTTACACCGAATTCTTGCAGCTTTAAGTGCCTAAAGGCCCCTATTTATAGGCTGGGGGTTAGAATAGGTGTCAGGCAAAATAAGCCTGTGAACCGTCTGGACGGTGGACCATGACCGTCCGGACGGACAACTGTGCGACAGGATTTTCCGAAATTTTCGCGAAGATATCTTTCCTGTATAAGAACATCGTCCGGACGGGATGGCTCGATTGTCCGGACGAACGCACGTCCACTGCAAGTAATTTCCATAACAGGTTTCGCGCGTCCGGACCAAGGGGCAGGAGTGTCCGGACGGCTAAACTTCAACACGCAATTTCCATATCTGATACGCGTGCGTCCGGACCATAAGGGGGAGACGTCCGGGCGGTTGAAGTCGAATCGTCATTTACCATATACGATGCACCAGCGTTCGGACCACAGCTGTTAGATGTCCGGACGGTTCATTTTGAACTGCAATTCTTGCCTTACGGAGATACGCGTCCGGACGGGATACCACATCGTCCGGACGGTTGATTGATCTTCCCTTTCTTGAACTTGGAAAGAATCAGTGAACCGTTTGAGAACTGATAGGCGTCCGGACGTGCTGCTGAAACGTCCGGACGAAGCAAGCTGGCACAGAAGCTTCTCGATACGATGTAGGTGTCCGAACGAAAGAAACACATAGTCCAGACAGATGATGCTTGTCTGTCTGACGTCCGGACGGAAAGAGACGTCGTCCGGACGGATGGAACAGTAGACAGATGGGCGTCCGGACGGGATGACACATCGTCCGGACGGATGTTGCTGACTGATGAGCGTCCGGACGGAATACCACGTCGTCCGGACGGCTGACAGGGAACCGAAATAAATCCTTGAAAACTTCACAGAATCTTCTCGAAGAACATAGCTGAAAGTAGACTCTGGATAAAGCAGCATCCCTGTGAAAGCAGCAACATTACATAGAAGTGATTTTGTCCAACAGAATGCAGCCAACACAAAAACTAACACTTGTACTATTCTTTTCAGTTCTTACACTGTTAGAATTTCTATATTTGATTAGAAGTGTTATTAAGAGTTTGAGATGCTTATATCATGTTGGGATTATTTGTAGGACTGTGATAATTTGTGTCTGAATTTATGATAGTCATCTTACTGCTGTTATTCTGCCAAAATTTTTGCTAACCTAACAAGATTTTTTTTGGGATTATTTTTTTTGGAATATTCTTGTTGGTTTTCTTTTTGCAGAATCATGTCTGCCATCAGTTCCCAGCGCCGGGTCCGTCAGTAGACAAAAGCAAAACAGAATGAAATACAAGCGAAGATTATGGACCGGACTGTCATTGCTAAACGGAACGTGGCCCGTGTAGATATCATGGTGCCTCCGCTGAACAGTATCCATAAGACTATCCAGCATTATTAGTGGACCTACCTCTATACATGTGCCTGCATCGTCCTCAGTCCTCACTAGGCTGGTCCGACTCTTTTATGCAAACTTGGAGGTTGCTCAGGATGATGAGCGTGGGACGATACTGTAGTCCACTGTTGACGGACACATAATCACTGTTGATCCCCAGATCATCAGCCAGTTTATCAAGGTACTTGTTCTCGATCTACCTGCCAGTCCATTCAACGAGGTGGTGCTTCCTCCCTCTATGGATGAGCTCCGAGAGTTTTTCCATGCTGCTCCACAAGGTGAGGAGCATCAGACCTCCATCAAGATTGGTGCTCTAGGTCAAGCTCATTGTATGTTGGCCAAAATTATTTTGCACAATCTGTGGCCGGTTACCAGGCGTAGTAATCTGATATTGAAGAAGGCCCAGTTTGTCTATGCTGTTCACTTTCGCCTTCTTTTCTGTCTCTGCAAGCATATTCTGGGAGTCATGCTCGAGGCTCGTGATGAGGGCACTGCCGGTTTTCCTTTTGGCTGCCTCATTACTCGGATCATCCTGCAGTCTAGTATCAATGTAAATGGAGAGCCTAGGATGAAGATGCAACAGCCCCTCAGCAAACAGACTTTGCTGAAGTCAAATGCGCAGCTACGGAGAGAGGAGTCTGATGAGGATATACATGCTGCGATGCATGTTGGTTTTCCAGACGTAGCTTCATCCTCTCACACTGTCCCGCCATCTGAGCCGGAGGTAAATTTTTCTCAGATTATGGAGGCTTTTGCTACTCTTTAGGGGGGGATGAGCAATATGCAGGTATCGATGTCTTCCATGCAGCAGTCCGTGTCCTCCATGCAGCTGGAAATGCGGTCCATCAGCAAGAGGGTGGAGCAGACCCACTTGGACCTTCAAGAGTGTCTCTAAGTCCATCATCCAGAGAGCAGTGATGATGAGGCTGCTGCACCAAAGGCTGCCCATCGGACTCCCGGAGCTACACCTATGGCAGAGGATGTTTGATTCCCTCGTGTCTATTTGTTGACTTTTTATTTTGTTTTGTTATTCTGAGACAATTTGTTGTTTATTATAACTGTTGAACTTATATTACCTGTTTCCCGGGTCCTTCTGAGACTGTTAAGGGGAGTAGTTTTTATTTCAGTTGGTTGTTTTATTACTTTATTTACCCTTTGTCCCTTTGTGACAAAAAGGGGGAGTAATTTTTATTTTGGACCAGGAATGTATTTCCAAACCGGTCAAGTGATTTTTGTCCCAGAATGGCCAAAGGGGGAGTTTGTTAGTATTTTGGTCTTATTCTGTGTTTGGACAAAATCACTTATGTGTAATGATGCGGCAAACAGGGTTCCACTTTTCAGAGTGAAGTAAGAAGAATTACAAAGTTCCCTGTCAGCCGTCCGGACGATGTGTCATCCATTCTGGACGCCCATCTGTCTACTGTTCCATCCGTCCGAACGACGTGTCACTCCGTCCGGACATCAGACGGACAAGCATCACCTGTCCGGACGACGTGCTTATTCCGTCCGGACACCTACTTCGTATCGAGAAGCTTCTGTGCAACTTGCTCCGTCCGGACGTTTCAGCAGCACGTCCGAACGCCTATCGGTTTTCGAACGGATCACTGATTCTTTCCAAGTTTCAAGAAAGGGAAGATCAATCAACAGTCTGGACGATGTGTTATATCGTCCGGACGCGTATCTCCGTAAGGCAAGAATCGCAGTTCAAAATGAACCGTCCAGACATCTGACAGCTATGGTCCGGACGCTGGTACATCGTATATGGTAACTGCCGATTCGACTTCAACCATCCGAACGTCTCTCCCACATGGTCCGGACGCATGCGCATCAAATATGGAAATTGCGTGTTGAAGTTTAGCCGTCCGGACACTCCTGCCCCATGGTCCGGACGCGCGAAGCCTGTTATGGAAATTACTTGCAGCGGACGTGCGTCCGTCCGGACGATCGAGCCATCCCGTCCGGACGATGTTCTTATACAGGAAAGATTTCTCCGTAAAAATCTCGAAAAATCCTGTCGCACAGTTGTCCGTCCGGACGGTGACCATGGCCGTCCGGACGGCTTCCAGGCAAAATTTGTCTGACGCCCATTCTGACCCCCAGCCTATAAATAGGGGTCCATGGGCACTTAGAGCTGCAAGAATTCGGTGTGAATTCCATTAGAGCTCAGAGACGTGATATCTCCTCTAAAGCCGTTTTTCAAGTGTGCTGTACTGCAAACCGAAGTCTATCTTAGAGGTCGGCTCTAAGGTAAGGAGTTCCATTGAAGACCCCTTCAGGTAGGTGAACCTGGTTGGGAAACGTTCGTGTTGGGTTACACGTCAGAGATCAAGGTACGACCACTGCATCGGTACATGTGAGTGTTACTGTCTTGTATCTAGCTTTGTCTTCTGAATAGTGGAATTCCTGGGTTTGGCTGCCCCGGAGTGGTTTTTCTCTTAGCTGAGTTTCCACTTCGTCAACAAAAATATCTGTGTCATTTACTTTTCGCTGTGCTTTAATTTTTGTTGACACTTATGCACACACTTTACTTTTAGAAGTCATTTCAATTTTTCATCCACCAAGTGCCGAATCTTCCTTTTTGCCACACCATTTTGTTGCGGTGTATATGCACATGAAAGCTCCCTTCGAATGTCGTGCTCTTGACAAAAATTGTGAAAGTTGATAGAAGTGAACTCTCCCCCATTATCGATTCGAAACCTTTTAATCTTCTTGTCGAGCACACTTTCCACAGTTGCTTTGAACTCTTTGAACCTGGAGAATACTTCGGATTTTTCTTTCATAAAATATACCCACGTAAATCGTGTATAATCATCAACAAGAACAAGCATATAAAGAGAACCCGAATACGATGGTGTAGTACAAGGCCCTATCAAATCACCATGAATAAGTTCTAAAGGTGATTTGCACCGTGAAAAAGATTTGTCAAATGGAAGGCGATGTGCTTTTCCATATTGACAACCCTCGCATACTTCATCCCTACCAAAAGTAGTCAACATAGGCAACCCATTCACCAAATTTTTCAGAACCATAACTTTTAATTTATCCATGCTAAGATGTCCTAATCTAGCATGCCAAATTGATGCTCCATCATTTGTACTCATTTATCAATATAAGAAACTGTGGATACTAAAACAAATAAGTCTTTAATTCTCTTACTAGTATGAACAACATCTGCATCTATGATTCTGATATTCTGAAGAAACTTCATATCCTTTGGCCCAAACAAGACATAGTGACCAGCATCAACAACATTGACCATTGAAAAGAGGTTCTTTTTCATCCCGAAAACTTGAAACACACTTTTAAGCGTGATTTGTTCATCTCCATTGCCTTTGATAGTCACGACCCCTTCCTTCTCAACGGGATGAATGGAGTTGTCTGCTATGACGATTGCATCATTTCCTTTGAAATCTCGAAAGCTTGAAAATTTGGATTCGTCACTTGTGAGATGATGCCCACAACCTGAGTCAACGACCCAATCATTTTTATAATCGATTGATGACAAGGCATCAATCGTAGTGGTTCCTGCCATAAAGCACTTTCCCCACTCTTCTTCATGTTCAAGTTCACCTTCCTTCTTGGCTACGGATCCTCCTTCGAGTTTCACATGGCAATTTTTCTTTATGTATCCAAGTTTACCACATCGATAACACTTGACACCTTTTTTATTTACATCTCGCTTTTCGAATAATTCTCCATCATCTTCATACTCGCTAGAACCATCGTTTTTACTTTTGTTGAAATTTTTCTTTTTATTGGAAAAGAGCGCATCTCCTTCACTTCCCGAGATGGAGCATCCAGCCATTTGTCGAGCCAATGATTCTTGTGATGTGAGAAGACTTTCAAACTCTACCAAGGTGGGTTGAACAGCCCATCCTTGAATAGACGTAACATAGAGAATATATTCCCTTTTTAAACCACAAATAATATGAAGCTTCATTCGTGCCTCCGATATAGGTTCTGCTGGATCAAGGGTTGAAATCTCCGAACAAAGATTTTTAATCTTCAAGAAAAACTGAGAAATAGAGAGATCACCTTGAGTTGTATTTGCCAACTCGTTCTCCATTTGTTGCAATTGAGCCACATCCTTTTCATTGAAAAACCCATCAAGGGTAGTCCAAATCTCTCCAGCCGACTTACACCTAATGATATGCTCAAATAGCCCATGGGAAATAGATCTCTTCAAAATAGATTCCGACTTTGCATTCGCTATCCGCCATTTCTTAAAGTTATCAACGTTCTCTGGAGCATCTTCCAGAGGATTCACATCACCTCCACCAACAACCTCCCATAAGTCTTCTCCAACAAGATAAGACTTCATGCACAATCTCCATATCTTGTAGTTAGAATGGTTGAGCACCTTAACCCCAAAATTGTTAAACCGTCCACCGGAATCCATTTCCACACCACCAATTGATCTTCTTCACCAAGGATGAATCACCACAACCCTTGAAGCTCTGATACCATGTAGAGAAATATGGTGTCCAATTATTAGGAACAACCAATTCTCAAGTAGTGCAACAAAGTTACACTAGCCCAAGGACTCACAACCAAAAGTAGAAGAAAGATCAAAACTAAATGGAAAATGTACTTCTTATTTATGAAATAATACAACAATAGAAAAAACTTGGGTTGGACAACACACTTGCACAAGATAGAAGAAGGTTTTGGTGGGATATGATGGAATGAATGACTTGGAAGCATGCATAGGGTATATATAAGGGTTAGGGAAAGGTTCTAGAGTATTCTTACACTTAAATAGGAAGATAAGCATGACTTTTCATGTGACCAAGGAAGAACAACGAATTTGTACATGAAATAATAATAATGTTCCTTGGGAAGGTATAAGGTTGTATTGAAAGATGAAGTGGGTTGAATAAGGGTAGTGATGGTTAGATGACCTAGGTAGAAGATGGTAGGGTGGAAAGACTAAGAATGAGAGAATGGCATATGTCATCCATCATGTGCAAGTGAGTCCCCCCACATTTAAAATTACATTAGTTCCTCACTACTTCACTCAAAACAAGAAAATTAATAACTATGGATTCTAGAAAATACAATTTAAAATTTAACAAGATCAACATATGTTACTTTGTTGCGCAATAGGGACATCACCGAAACTGGGCAATCAAACTTCTTGAGATCACTATCTGTTGTACTACTGGGGTTCAATAGGGACAGAGATATTCCAATACCAGAAGTCATTGAAGAGCTTTCATCTCCAAAGAGCTCCTTCTTTACTCCAGAAGAGAGTTTTGATCAACGGGATTTACCGAGGAGTTCCAAGCTGGGAGTGGTTGATGAAACTCTGACTCCATGGAATGAGGGAAATGAGAATGGGTTTGAGTTTAGCACACTCTCTTCGGCTTCGGCTTCTGGTTATTCAAGAAGCTCTTCCAATATGGACGTCACATCTTCTTTGCTGCCACCAATTATTCCGTCTTTGATTTCTAGTCCAACTCTCATGTCAACATGCTATTCTTCTTCTTCTTCTAGTGGAGTTCACAGTGTTATTGTGGTAAGTGCAAAACATTCGTCTGTGCATATGAATAAGTAACGTTTGAAATTATATTTTTAATTCATAATGTTGAAAACATATAAAATTTTGTATTTCAAATTACAAGTATGAATGTGTTTTTTAAAATGCATGATTTTAATGATTAAACTAAGATTTTACTATCAAGGTAACTGAGTTTTTAAAAATTAGATATTTTGAAATTACTATTTGTAAATCCCACGTTTTAAAATCACATAAATAAAAAATGAACCTTAGTCCCAATTGATCAACGACTAATGATACATCTGAACATGAAGGAAGTCTAGATAATACTCTGTACGAGCAACTTTGGCAGGCGATGGTAGAGGCTGACAAAGATGCACTCAAGCGTCGAAAAGCAAAAAGAGACATGATTGAGGCTATACGTTGGGTAATGCTTTTAGCAATCTACAAACTTCTTTAATGTTATTATTGTTATTTTTTTCATTGATAAAGATGTGAGCTTGATTTGGTAAAGTTTTCAAAAACAACACTCTCACACGTACAAATGTTATCAAACAAATTTTCAAAACAAATACCAAAATATTTCTCAGAACTAACGGTAGCCACAATGGGGTTGTCATGTAGATCTTGTTGCTGCCACCACCTGTGTAGTGGCTTTGCAGTGGTGATCCATTTGGTAGCCCCATTATAGTTGCAAGATCTGCATATTAGCCAAAGTAAGGCCACCAAATCTCTTTGACAGCCACCGTACCATAGTAGTTGCAAACAAATCTTCTTGGCGATCATTGTGGTGTTAGCCATCGCATGATTGCCAGTTATGTTTGGCAGTCACTATGGTAGTGATCAGAGCTGCATGGGGCCCACCAAATCTGTTTGGCAGTAACCACATTAATTTTTGATCAATTTGTCGGCCCTTAGAGTGGCCACTAGAGATGCATGATGGCGGTCGAGAAGCCAACAAATCTTTTGACAGTCACCACGGGGTGGTAGCCGCTATCAGTGGAGGGTAACCTCCTCCATAGAGTAAAAAAAAAAAAATTCCATTTTTTGTTTTGTTTGGTTTATTTTACTTTTTGTAAACTATTCTCGATTTTTTGCTTTTCAAAAACACTTATTAACTCACCCAATAAATTTTGTTTTGTGGATTCCACGTGTGGAGACAGATTCCGGTAGGTGACGTGTCGATCAGTGATTTGCCCGTATGCTCCTTATTCAAGTACCTGCAAGGGAAAGCTGCGTTGGGAGGGTGCCGACAATCCCGCTACGATGCTTAAGTAAGTGCATTGTTTTGAGGATAAATGCACAGAGTAATGTCAAAGAGATAATCAGTGTACCTTAATATTTGAAGGGTCTCTGGTATTTATAGAGTTTGAGGAACAGTTAATCGATTCCCTATATATACGGGAATCGGTAGTCGAGGAAGACGTGGCTTCGGGCACACGGGTATTTCGGGTCCACGATCGCTTATCCCGGGCGCACTATCCTTTATGGTTGATGTCACTGGCGAAGCTCCGGGCGCACGATCTAGTTTTGCTTTGCGCCCAACATCCCCTAGATCCCGGGTAATCCCGAGATCTATGCGGGCGTAGGTGTCAATTGGTACCCGGGTCGGGTGAACAAGTTGGGTCCAGATGATCTTGGCAGGCTTGGATAGATTAATTTCTCTTGAACTGCTTTGGCCCAGTCGGGTGGACCCAATGGGCCTTGTGCTCGGGCTGGGCCTGGCTACCGAGGAGGCCAATATTTTCCCTAACACCACGTAAAACACTTTTTTCTTTTCAAATTTGGCCTCACCAAAAGAATTATCAAGTTCCACTCTTTCACAAATTTTTTGTAAATGTTTAATACCTAACCTAAATGATGTAAATAAATATCAACCCGTGAAAGAAAGATTTCTACTTGACTACCATTGACACTAAGCTTGAAAAAAAAATACCAATATGAACTTTTTAAAGGTCCAAAATCTTATGCAAATTGCAAATAATCCAGTCAACGTACAGGCAGAGTTGAAACAAAGATTAGAAATTGAGGAAGCACTAGTAAAGGTGACCTAGCGGAAGTGGTAGAACGTGAAAGAGAAGCTGTGTTCTTAATAAACAAACATCAACACACACGTTGATAGAGAAAACTAAGATATTGTTGATAATAAACTTGAATGAATTTTCAATACAACTGTCCTCTATTTATAATGAAACTATAAGGCTACTAAAAGGAAATAAATCTCCTGCAAACGGAAATAAAACAAAAGAAGGAAAAATAAACTAGTTATGGCAAAACTTGGTGCCAAAAAAAAAAAAAAACTAATTATTGTAAAACTTGGTGTCAAAGAAAATCTAAATATGAGAATTATTATATGGATTATTCTTCGATTGTCACCTCACTCGGCTCTTTCCTTTCTTGATTAATATTCTGACTCAATCGACTCTTTCCTTTCTTGTTTAATATTCTGCAATAATCTGTCCTACATTAGAAGGAGAAAGAAAAACTTGAAAAGGTGAAGAATCAGAGAGATCAACTCATGGAAGAACTCCAAATTTCTCAAGAACGGGAAACATCACTAAAATGCCAAATTGCAGTGTTACATATGGAGCATGATGATGCGCTGAAAGAAGCTCAAGGGCTAAGAAGAAAACAAGGTGAGGCCTCAAGTAGACACAGATTGCCTGATGATCAGTTCTCTGAGTTCTCGTTCACTGAGATTGAAGAAGCTACTCTATGGTTTGATGAATCCCTTAAAATTGGAGAAGGAGGATATGAGAACATTTATAAAGGCCTCCTTCGTCAAACTAAGGTTGCTATAATTAAAGATGCTAAAATCTCATGACTCACAAGGCACCTCACAATTCCAAATGGAGGTTTGTGTATTTATTTCTTCTTGTTGGGCTTATGGCTTTGACGTCAATACTTGGACTAGATTTGTTGGTTTCTTGTTTGGTGCAATATTTCATAGAAAATGTAGATCGATCTTATTGAAACACTTCAAAAGAAAAAAAAAATGCAAAAACAGAGAATCAAAAGCATGGCATTCTATGTCACTAGTTGGTTGTATATCAGGTTGATGTATTGAGTCAGCTATGGCATCCCAATCTTGTGAAACTCATAGGATCTTGCCCTGAAGTTTTCGCGCTCATCTACGAGTATCTTCCCAACGGAAGCCCTGAATATAGACTGAGCATGAGGGACAACACTCCTCCATTATCATGGCAAACTCGAATACTCATTGCCATAGAGTTGTGCTTTGTTCTTGTGTATCTTCACTCCATTAAACCTCACAGTATAATGCATGGTGATTTGAAACCCTCAAACATCCTCTTTGATGCCAACTTTATTTGTAAACTAAGTGACTTTGGAATCTGTCGTATGTTATTGCCTGATGCAAGTTCAAGCAAAAACACAACGACGACACTGTCTCATAGAACTGTCCCGAAGGGTAATTTCGCTTTCATAGATCCTGAGTTCCTTGAAACAAGAGTGCTTACTTTGAAGTCTGACGTTTACTCGTTTGGAATCATATTACTACAATTGTTGACTGGGAGACCACCTTTCCGGATATCAAATGAAGTGAAAAATGCCCTGGATGCTGGAAATTTGAAAACTCTCTTGGATCCTTTGGCTGGAGACTGGCCGATTGTGGTTAATTACTCAAAACTTGGCTCATTTGGGATTGAGATGTTGTGACTGGAACCAAAGAAGCCGGCCAGACCTCAGGTTAGAAGTCTGGAAGTACTTGAACCAATGAGGGCCGCTTCATGTGGAGCCTCATTTTCATCCTAGCTAGAATCTTGAAGACCATTAATATTGCCAACCACCTTTCATTTTTTATTTTTATTTTTTAAATGAGAAATGCTATTTAATATTATTATGACTTACATAACCATTAATATTGCCAACCACCTTTCTTTTTTTTTCTTCTTTTTTTTTAAATGAGAAATACTATTTAATATTCTTATGACCTACATAAGTGAAGGTATGTATCTTATAGATCTAATGGTTAATTTTAAAAAAGATGAGGATATGAGAAGGATTAGAAAATATTAAATAACATATTTTTATTATTATTCATGTGGAGTAATTGATCATTAATATATATAGATTGGTTTACGATTTCAAAAAGTATAATTTAAAAATATAAAACATGTGATTAGAAAATGTAATTTTTAAAAACATTATTAATCGTTTAGTAAAATTACAATTTAAATTTTAAATTCGTACATTTGTAAAAATGGACTCCCTTTTTGATTATTTGAAACACAATTTTTTACATTTTTAAATCTCTATTTTTTAAAAACAAATAGCCATATGAAATGTGTGGGCTGTCATATAAAATTATTAATATATTATTCCTCTGTATAAGACAGAAAATGGTCTGTGATCAAGTATGACGCGAAGCAGCGAGATGTAGATTTAAGATTTGCATCCTCGACTCAAGGGAGATATGATTGTCATTCAAAAAAAAAAAAAAAGAAGGGAGAAATGATTGGACATTATTAGGCCGACAGAACATAAAGTGATAAGATTTTCAGGCCATTGTTAAAGGATTAACCCGTGGTATCCATTGAGGTCGATCTACGGTCCATTTCGGCGGCTGAATTAATGTAGCTGGATTGATTGATTTAAATTTTGCAATCCGTCCAATATTTTCTAGGGCTGAAATTTCTTTTATGTGATCCAGCAAACTGGACACATGCACGAATTTAACAATATATTAGTAAGTTGGAATTGAGAATTTTTATCCGTTTGATAATAAAAAATTGACTTAGGATTAACATATATAATAATGCTTCATTATCTGAATTTAATACGTAAAAATGAATTACCACCTCCAATATTTTTTTATTGAACGAGTGTCGATCAATATGAGCTATTAATATGTGTATGGTGTACTTGTTAATGCATGTGTCAATATGGGCTACTAATATTTTTATTTATCCCTAATGATTTTTCTCTTAATTATCAACAAAATGGTGGGTATAACCTTTCAGCATAAAAGAAAAGTCGCATCATTATTATTTTGATTTCAAATTTCAAGTTTTCTCAATTCCGGTAGGATGTAAATTTCTTTTAAACTGATTTGTAATTAGCCTTTTAAAGTAACATGTGTCACATACAAACTAATTTGTAAAAAATTTCTATCAATTTGGATAACAATTTATTTTAATAAATAAAAATTGACATGTATTTAAAATACAAGTGAGAATCATATACTCTATTAAAAATGAATATGAAAGATTAAAAATTTGGACACATCAATTTAATACAGTGGATTGGAGGAATTTTTTCCCAAATTCAGTTTAGAGGAAAACTTTGTTCAGTCACAAAATTTAGTTCAAAAGCCTACACTTATTTGAAATTTTTGGGTAAAATTTTTAAATGCTCTGTTTGTTTCGGCGTAAAAAAGTTTTTGAAAAATTATTTTGGTATTTTTCGGAGTTTAGTAGGGGCGAAAAATAATAGTCAACCGTAAAATGATTTTCATTTGACAAAAAATGCTTAGTAAATTTCGAAAAATAATTTACGTAAATCATTTTTCCCAGACGGCAAACGCTATCGACCCTTTTTTAAACAACGTAGTCGACCATCGCCGGATTCTGACAAGCCAAATTCCGGCATTGGTTGGAATTCGGCCGGTGTCGAAATTTGAAAATTTCTGCTGGAATTCGGCGACGTCCGACCACCGTCACTGAATTCCAGCGATACTATGCTAGATTCCGGCCAAATTGGTCGGGATCTGGCCAGAACGGCAGGGATCCTGACCATCTGCCCGGGATCCAACCATTTCGGCCAAATCCCTGCCAATTCTGGCTTGAATCCGGTACAAATGGCCGGATTCCGACAAGCACAAATGGCCGACCACTTTAAAAATAATTTTTTAAACTAATCCTAATTTTAAAAAATATGATTATTGCTAGTCAATGTGTATATTTTAATTAAACATAATATTTTAGTTGCTTTTTTATATTATTTTACATTAATATTTTTATGTTGTGAATAAAAATTGATTTTTATAATTTAATATGATTGAATGAAAATAATAAAAAAAATATTTGTAATTTTCTGTATGCGCCAAACAATGCGCCAAACATCGAAAAATGTTTTCAACGAAAAATATTTTCCTGAAAAAATGACTTCTCAAAAAATATTTTATGACGAAAATTATTTTACGCCAAAACAAATGGAGTATAAGGGATAAAATTAAAAAGTAAAAAGAATTTCAAAAATAAGATTCTAATTTTTAAAGAATTGTAATAATTTTTTTAAAAAAAAAAAATTGAGGAAAACATGGGTCTAGCTGAAGGACCTACGCCCAAAGCCACCTGCAGACAAACAGTTCCTTTTACTCAGAAAACGTACAATCCAGAGAAGCTACAGCTAGACCTCAGAAACTTCACAGAACCAACAAAACCCTTTACCTCAGGTCTTCGCTTTTAATACTTAATTACCAAAAAAAAAAAAAAAAGTCTATGCTTTTAATTTGTCATTTATTTTGTGCTGAAGAATATTTGATTCTTATAAATATTCTCTTCAGAAAGTGAAGGGTAGCCAAGACTTTCCGGCCAGTACTCGTTGTAATTTAGCTGTGGGGTGACTTGTGAATCCCTGGTGTCTGCAGCGTTAACTTCATTAGCTTTTCAAAAGAAACATTTGGGACATGGGAAGCAGGCATGAGAATTTAGAGGATCCGATGGCAATCGGGATTGAGGATACGATATACGTTGCTGTGGGAAAAGAAGTGAAAGAGTTCAAATCAATCCTGTTGTGGGCTTTACAGAACTCTGGAGGAAAGCGAATTTGCATCCTTCACGTTCATCAACCTGCACAGCTCATCCCCTTTAGTAAGTCCCAAATCCATGCAAATCCATGTATTATTTTCGGCTGGGGTTCTATATCTGATGAAAATGCACTTTTTTTCCTCTGAAGAATTTGGCTTTTCTTGCCTAATTTCCAGTATTTTCAAGTGGGATTTATTTGAGTTTTTTCCTTCTTGATTTGCATTTGCAGTGGGTACAAAAGTTCCAGCAAGCTCACTGAAGGAAAAGATAGTGGGGGAGCACCGGGAAACTGAAAGGCAAAAAATGCATGAGATCCTGGATGAATACCTTCGTTTCTGTCGCCAAACGGGGGTATAGATTCTTCTGCCGTCTCTTTAATTTACCACATTTTTTTGTTCGTTTTATTCACTTTTCTTTTTTCCTTTCGCCGTTAAATTTAGATTAGGAAAAACTTCACTTATAATTCCTGATCTTTCATCATTTTTGTTTGAAAAAATGTACACAAACTTTAAAGAGCATCAATTTAGGGTATCCATTCTTTAATTTTTTTCAATTTCAACTCCCCATTAGAATTTTCCGTTAGATCATGTCAAAATTCTTAAAATACCAATTTATTTTTTAGGAAAAAGAAAAGAATGATTTAGGTGTTGGTCATAATTGAATGAAATCTGAAAATATACCCATGCTTGAATCTTTGAAAAAAAATTATAATTTTTTTTTTAAAAAAAAAAATTGGAAGATTGATATTCTAAATTGACACTTTAAAAAATTTAGGTACTTATTTTCAAAAGTGATGAAAAATCAAAGGTTATAAGTAAAGTTTTACCTTTAGATTATCTCATTATTGGCTAGAAATAATTTTTTTTTTTCTTTAAACTGGGTTGGAATTTTTTTTGTTTTTTATTAAACTTAATTACATGTATCCAAAATAAACATGAACCTCAAATGCACGTAAGAACCTAGAGATCGAGTGGCTTTTGAGATGCTGCATGGATTGGTACATTAATATATAAGTGTCGAGTTTTCTCATTTATTTTAAAATCTAAGGTACGGGCACAGAAACTGGAAATTGAAATGGACCGTATCGAGAAGGGAATTTTAGAACTGATCTCTAAGCACCAGATCAAGAGGCTTGTTATGGGAGCAGCGGCAGAGAAGCACTATAAACGGTACGTACAAACAACATCCAAAACTTTTTCCACATCATCATGCATGTCCATTAATGATCATCATATCTGATGGATTGAATTGCTCTACTACTGCTCTTGACATTGCAGAAAAATGACAGAACTCAAGTCTAATAAAGCTAAATATGTGCGCGAACAAGCACCTATTTCCTGTCATATACAATTTATTTGCAAAGGCCATCTCATCTTCACCAGGTTTGGCACACAGTTTCTGTTAATTACTCTTTTTCATGCAACCGTGACATTATATATACGTAATCCCAAAAGTTTAATTATGGATTTATGATAGTACGTATGAAAGTAAAGATTATATTAGTAATGCAAAGTAGCATATATATGGAATATAGGGAAGCAAGTGCAGAGATGAGTGGAAGGGGAGAATCAAACCTCATGAAATCACGGTCTGTTACTTTGGGGCACGAAAGGAACAGCATGAGTGAAATCCGAGAATCAGACTATTTGAGATCACAATCATCTGTTGCAGCGGGGCACAATAGGGATAGCAGTGGAAGGAGGATGAGCATCTTAGATATGATCTCTTTACCGGCAGGCAGCGCTAACGAAGAGGCTTCATCTCCAAAGACTAGTCCTTCGGCTTCTGATCATGAATGGGATGGCTCAAGAAGGAGTCCCTCCTGTTCGGTTTGCTCAACAAGCTCTCCCAAAAGAGGGGTTGATGTAACTCTGACTGCATGGAATGAGGCGAATGAGAATGGGCTACCGCCCTTTAGCACACCCTCTCCGGCGTCGGCTTATTCAAGAATCTCTTATGTGGAAGTCGGATCTCCATTGCTGGTGCCACAGAGTCCAAGATTGGTATGTGCAGAACATTTTCATTTTTGCCTGTGTTTATATATATATATACAGTATCAGTATTTTTGTAATCATAATCTCAAAATTTTAATTTTTGCAATGTTGGTATTTTAAGAATTTTTCTCTCCCACATTTTGGCCGTGGGTTAGTCCAAATCCACGGCTTGCCGTGAGTCTAGAGAATTTTCAATTTTTCTAAGGGGCATTTTAATAATAAAAAATTGATGAAATTAAAAGGAAAAAATTCTTGAAATACCGACATTGCAAAAATTAAAAAATTCGATGTTATAATTGCAAAACACTGAAATTCTGGGGTTAATCGGGTAAGTGAAGTTTTCCATGTATAGTTATGAAGCATGTGGACGCTTTGAGTTATGGTTTGGATTAGGATCATTTACAATTATTTGTCCAAATTTGAGAGAATTCAAACAGGTGATTGTGAGAGACCACTTATGGGACGACTAAATAAAAATTAGGCTACCCAACCACTTATCCGGTCAAGTAGGTCCCATAACTAGTCATTCAAAATCACATTCCCGAATTTTCTCAAGTTCAAACAAATAATTGTAGAGGATCTTTATCCTTAAATTTTTGGGTTTCTATAATTAAGAAGCGTTTTAGCTTTCTCTTTAGCATTTATTCATCGAAATTGATCAAATATTAAGTAATTAAGGGTCCGTTTGGGGTTTATAGTTCAAGAAATGAGATTTTAAAATGTGTTTTTAAATTAAAAACACAATTAAGAGTTTGATAAAATCGCAATTTGACCTTTAAAATTGTTTGTTTTTTAAAAAAATCAAATTATCTGCGATTTGAAATTGCAATTTTTTTAAAAAGCAATTCTAAATATTCATTTTCTATGATGTAGTTTAAAATCAACTTTTATCCTCAAAATCATGATACTAAACGCATACTAAACAATATAAAAAAGGCTTTAAATTTAATCGTTTAACGGATCCTAGCAGGACGGAAGTTTAGATAATACTTTTTATGAGCAACTTCAACAAGTGATGGCGGAGAACGAAAAAGAGACACTTAGGCGTCAGAAAGCAGAAAGAGATATGATTGATGCTAAACGCCGGGTAATTAGGATTTTAGTTATTTTGAACTTCTTCGCCATTTTCTGAAAGATAATCTAATGCAAATTGCTGATCGATAATCCAACGAACAGGGCCAAGAAGAGTTGAGGCAAAGAAAAGAAGTGGAGGAAGCACTAGTGAAGGCAAAAGAAGAGATTGAAAAGGTGAAGAACCAGAAAGACCAAGTAATGGAAGAACTCAGGGTTTCTCAAGAAAATGAAATATCATTAAAGAATATTCAAATTGCAGAGTTACACAAAAAGATGAACGAGTTGCTGATGGAGCGTGATAATGCGCTGAAAGAAGTTGAAGGGCTAAGAAGGATGCTTGATGATTATGATCAGTTCTCTGAGTTCCCACTCTCTGAGCTCGAAGAAGCGACTCAAAAATTTGATGAATCCCAAAAAATTGGACAAGGAGGATATGGAAACATTTACAAAGCTCTCTTGCGTCAAAAAGAGGTTGCAATCAAGATGCTACAATCTCTTGGCACCCATGGCACCTCACAGTTCCAAATGGAGGTTTGTCTATTATATTCATTCGAAAATCACTGCAATGACCTTTTTATTTTTTTTTAGTTATATATTTATGAGTAATATTAAATAATATATAGTTATTTTACCCCAATATTGATCTCATGGGGCTGATGTGTTAATGTAAAAAAAAAAAAAAAAAAATGATAACGTTACATACTACATTCTATCCTACTAGGCTGATGTGGCTGTCTGTGCCAGTCAACACTTCTACTTTTTTTTTAACAAGAATTGATTCAAGGGTTGATGGGATGCCCATCAGCCTAATAGGATTAATAGAGGGTATAGCATTTAGTATTACTCAAAATAATCTAAGGAATTAAGGATTGATGGATATAGTATAGTATGTGTAATTTTAAATACTCAACTCTTATATCATTGGGCTAATGTGGTAGTGTCGTCCATCAATCTTTAATTATATATATATATATATATATATATATAAAAGCTTATCCAAATATATACTAACGGGCATTGCGGCATTAGTCAATTAAGGGTGCGTTTGAGATTACGATTTTATAGACAAAAAATGTGATTTTAAACCAAATCGCAGAAAATGAACCGTTTAAGAATTACGTTTTTAAAAAATTGCAATTTGAAAACTCAAAAAACTGTTTTTTCAAATCGCATGCAATGTGGTGCTTTTTTGAAAATGCAGAATTTTAAAGGCTAACATGCGATTTTAAATGTCAAATTGCAATTTTGCCAAATGCTTAACTGCGTTTTTAAAAATCACTTTTTCAGATTGCACATTTTAAAATCGCTAATTTAAAATCGCACATTTTGAAATCGCAATTCCAAGCGAACCCTAAGTGGAATAAGAGTTGAAAATGTAATATTCCTCATATGATGTTAGCACCTAGACCAGGTTGCTTTGGTTTTCTAGCTAGGTTGTTGAATTTATTGATATCTAGGTTACATACTTCCATGAGCGGTTCACGAAATATTTACTTTTTAAATTAATTTTGTTAAAGTTTTCACCATTTAAAAGGGATAATGCATATATATATATATGCAACAACAACAATTTACTTTTAAAAAATAGAATGAAGTTAGACCAAAAGTTTGGCATTTCGTGATCTCATTTGTTGTTTGTATATATATTATATATGATCTGCAGGTTAGTGTATTGAGTGAGCTGAGGCACCCCAATCTTGTGAAACTCATTGGATCCTGCCCGGAGGTTTTTGCGCTCATCTACGAGTATCTTCCCAACGGAAGCCTTGAAGATAGACTGATCAGCATGAGGGACAACACTCCTCCATTATCATGGCAAACTCGAATACGCATCGCCACAGAGTTGTGCTCTGTCCTTGTGTATCTCCACTCCGCTAAACCCAGCATAGTGCATGGTGATTTGAAACCCTCAAACATCCTCCTTGATGCCAACTTTGTTTGTAAACTAAGTGACTTTGGAATCTGCCGTATTTTGTTGCCTCATGCAAGTTCAAGCAACAACACAACGACACTGTCTCATATAACTATCCCGAAGGGCAGTGCCGGTTTCATAGATCCCGAGTTCCTTGAAACAGGAGTGCTTACTTTGAAGTCTGACGTTTACTCGTTTGGAATCATTTTACTACAATTGTTGACTGGGAGACTACCTTTCCAGATATCAAATGAAGTGTAAAATGCTCTGGATGCTGGAAATTTGAAAACTCTCTTAGATCCTTTGGCTGGAGACTGGCCGATTGTGGTTGCTCAAAACTTGGCTCGCTTAGGATTGAGATGTTGTGACTGGAATCGAAGTAGCCGGCCGGACCTCAGGTCAGAAGTCTGGAAGGTACTTGAACCAATGAGGGCCGCTTCATGTGGAGCCTCATTTTCATCCCAGCTGGGATCCTGAAGACCATTGATATTGCCCACCACCTTCTTCTTCTTCTTCTTCCATTTTTTTTATTTTTTTATTTTTTATGAATGAGAAATACTATTTAATATTCTTACTACTTACATAAGTAAAAGTATGTGTCTTATAGATCTAATGGTTAATTAATTTTAAAAGATGAAGATGAGAAGGATTAGAGAATATTAAAAATAATGTTTTGAATCTTTATTACATTTGTCTCATTTCCTAGTTAGGTTATTCTGTCTATGATGTAATAATAGAAATGTCTCAAGTACTTGTACAATTCCTCTTAGTGTATACTGGTCACTTAGAACAATATTTGCTACATGATTTCCACCACACGCCCCCCCTTCCCCCCCCTCCTTCTAAACCTCAACTCAAAAGAGCAACGTAACTGAAAAGAAATTGCCATCACAATTATCTTTTTCAACTATTAATTTTTATAACTCTGAATCTTTTATTACTTTATAATTAAATATTTAAATTTTTAAAAGTGTCAATTTATAAAATATGTATTCTCATTTTCTTCCTTTAATAAAATATCTATTCATTAAAAAAATTATTTCCGTACAATAAACCTGAAAATGTTGAATTTTCTTTATTGGGTTTGAATTAAATATGGTTATATGGTAGTTGGAACGTACTTGATGGCGAAAGGATGACTTCCTCCTTCATTGACTTTTTTTTTTGCTGATATATATAATTAATATATACCTTATTTCGAACTTTGATACTAGGTTTCTTAACTAATTGTCTTTCTATCAACTTGTACATATATCTACAAAATAAAAAACCATATAATATTTGGATGTAAATAATTTTCTTTTGGTAAACTTAATAAAATATTATAGTTTATAGTACAAAATTCCTCTTGTGCCGGGAGGTAGAATGCTTTACGGTGAATGATTGAAATAATGAGATGTGTTTGGTGTCATTTTATAAATCTATCATTAATAATTTAAATTTGTAGAATTCACGTATGGCCCTACAAAATTTAAGGGATAATTGCATCATTAGTCCATGTGGTATGTCATAATTACAAATCATTCCCTATAGTTTAAAAAGTTCATAGGAGGTCATTGTGATAAATTATAATTACAAATTGATCACTGGAGTCAAATTCTGTTAAATTTTTTGACAGATTATGTTAAATGTTACGTTAGCGCCACGTCAAACCAATAAGATGGCGACACGTGTCCATCTTAATAAAAAAATATAAATTTATTAATAAATAAATAAATATACTTATTTTTTTAAAAAAAAAATTAAAAAAAAAAAAAAAAAAAAAAAAAAAAAAAAAAAAGGGGAAGGGAAGGGCAAAGGGGTGGCTGGGCCACCCCCAGCCAATGGGCCTCAACTCAAGGGAGATATGATAGGCCATTATTAGGCCGACTGAACATAAAAGTGATAAGATTTTCATGCCATTGTTAAAAGGATTAACCCGTGGTATCCAATGAGGTCCACGGTCCATTTCGGCGGCTGAATTGTAGCTGGATTGATTGATTTAGATTTTGCAATTCGTCTAATATTTTCTAGGGCTGAAATTTCTTTTATGTGATCCAGCAAACTGGATACATGCAGGAATTTAACAATATATTAGTTGGTTAAAATTAAGAATTTTTATCCGTTTGATAATATGGATCGAATTAAAATTGACATATATAATAATACTCTATTATCTGAATTTGATACGTAAAAATGAATTACAACCCCTAATATTTTTTACTGAACGAATACTGTCTATCAATATGAGCTACTAATATTTTTAATTTTCCCTAATGATTTTTCTCTTAATTATCAACAAAATGGTCGGTATAGCCTTTTAAGTAGTATCATTATTAGTTTGATTTCAAATTTCAAGTTCTCTCAATTCTCGCATGATGCAATTTTTTTTCAAATTGATTTGTAATTAACCTCTTAAAGCGAAATGTGTCATTTAAGTTAACATGCCATTAAAAAAAATATTTATATATTTTTCATATACAAAAAACACATGTCAATATTAGAGTTGGTTTGTAGATGCCTATGTTAGGTAGTATGTTAGTGCATCCTTATCAATTTGGATAACAATTTATTTTAGTAAATAAAAATCTGATTGAGAAATAATAAAATAAATAAAGGATACTTTTTTCTAAATTAGATTGATTTTTTTTTTTATTCATTTTGTTAAATTATTATTATATTTAAAATATATAGTAATTGTATATAAACTTTTAATAAAATTAACAGTAACTTGTCAAGAAATCAATTAATCATAATAAAGACACAATAGGGCATTTACATGGAGCTAGCCAAAATAGCTATAAGGTTATTTTGGTTAGCTAAAAATTCTCAGAATAGCTAAGGGCTAGTTTGGCAAACAATTATCATTCTCCCTCTATTTCTTTTCACTTCTTTTAAAAATATCAAATCAAAAACATTCTAACTTTTTTACACTTTTTATATCACATCAATAATTTTTTATTATTATTCAAATAAAAAAATCTACTACAAAACAAATTTTTTTCAATTTTCTATAAAATATTCTCTAATTTTATATCACATCAATCACTTTTTACTATACAATACACAAATATTCTCCAACCCAATTACTTACCAAACAGGCCCTAACAATTTGATGAGCACTCATTCTCAATAATTTATAATTTATATTAATAAAAAAAATTAATTTGATCTTTTTTTTTAAAAGAACAGTGAAAGTAGATAATTCTCTCATTTTTTTTATTTTTTTTTTTAAGAATAGTGCAAGTAGATAAAGAACGAATTTTTTAAATGAAGAAGTATTGAAAGTAAGTAGCTAATTAAAAAAACAAAAAATAGAAGTTCTTCTTTAGCTAAATTTTAAACAAATATTTACCGAACAAATATGAATGCTCTAAACATAAAGGCAATGGAGTACAACAGTTAAAGGCCAGCTATTTTGTACATATGCAAGCCCCTAGATCACGCGGGTCAATGCCATTAATACACTGACAATTGATAGTCTATAACGAGACAAGTAATGCTATACATTTTTATTGATTTCTAAAATTATAATTAAATTTAAAATAAATTATTATTAAATTTTAATTTAGTGGTAATTTTAAAAGTTATATCAAAAAGCACGAGAGTTAAAGTAAAGTATATATAACATTTCTCCTTTTGCGCCGATCTCGGAAGCTACCGACAATCAACAAATTAATTAAAGAATTTATCTTAAATTTACCCAAAGTTTTATCAAATCAAAACACCTATTTTTCAATGAAAAAAAAAATGATAAATTTACAACAACACCACAATAACTGCACAAAACTCTCTCATATAGGGGTGTGCCCCATACACTGAGCTCCACCCCATGTGAGGGGTATTGTGAAGTTATGGTGTTGTTGTGTAGGAATCAAGGCCCTACCCCCTCACACGAGGTGAAGCTCAGAGTGTTGGGCCCACCGCGGCCTATATGAGGGAGTGTTGTGCAGTTGTTGTTGTATTGTTATAAATTTATCATTTTTCTATGATGAAATATAGATGGGCATGTAACAATCAAATACATTTTGGCTGGGCTTTTCTCGCTTAGATATTAATTAGGAATTTATTGGATTTTTTTTTAATTGGTTTGCGGTGGGTGGAAAAGCTCATATATATATACACAAATATACACTAACTAAAGTTGAAAGCATAAAAGGTTATTTCTGAATTATTAGTTTTTTTTTTTTTATATATAAATATATACACAAATACACACACACACACACACATATATATATATATATATATATATATATATATATATATATATATATATATATATATGTATGGCTTATTTAAATGCATCATACATATGATATATATTTGATTTTGTTTGCTTAGAGTAGAATTAAAAACCCACCACAAATTAATTTAAAATAATTCTAGAATTTAATTTTGATACTTTTCCCATGAGGAATGTAATGCTAGAGCCTAGAGGAATAAATTCTTCAATTATATCCACTGTCAAGTACGTTATTTGAATACTTGCAGGTACTGGTGTATCATGTATGATCCTCATGTAACAGTAGATGGTTTTACCAAAATGATCTCCACGTACAGCACCATTATATATTTTGGCTATTATCAGTGCAAACTCTTTCTCCAATTGGATTTTTGCTCCACGGTTTTACAACTTTGACCACTTCAAAGATTTCTCGTAGCCCTAACTTTAAGGCACATCAATTTGTAAAATGGGTCACTTCCAATCATATCTTTAAAAGCATTAATTCTTTACTTATCGTAAAAATCTTATCCTGTAAATTTGGAATAGTTCATTATTAAATTTTGATCAAAATTTTTAAAAATCACGTTAAAAAGCATGATAATTAAAAGTAGAGTGTTTATAACATTTTTCTTTTGCACTGATCTCGGAAGCTTCCGAGAATCAAACATATTAATTAAAGAATTTATCTTAAATTTACCCAAAGTTTTATCAAATCAAAACACCTATTTTCCAACGAAAAAATAAAAAGCAACATCTAAAAGACTATTAACGTACGGTTGTTTAAACGACCCAGTACAACATTGCTCTTATAACATATGCAATCCGCCAGCTAGAGTCCACCCCTGGGGTCAATGCCATTAATGTATGATGTATCCACAGGCCCTGACGAGACGCGTCTTTAATTTTTGCTGATCTCAACCAACAAAGGTTTTAATTTATCACTTCTAAATTTACGCAGCCAGCTTTCTGAAGTATTGGAGTTGCAGGAAGAATGGCAAACAGGCATGAGAGTTCAGAGGAGACGATATACGTTGCCGTTGGAAAAGACGTGAAAGAGTGCAAATCAATCCTGTTATGGGCGTTGGAGAAGTCCGGAGGAAAGGGGATTTGCATACTTCACGTTCATCAGCCTGCGCAGTACATTCCATTTAGTAAGTCCCAAATACATGTCATGATGAACACCTACACATAAACACCCAATTAAGCAAACAGTGTCTGAATGTATTCTTGAAAGTTGGGAATTCTTAGAATTATACTTTGGTTGACCTTATTTGTCGAAATTGACAAATTGTTTGCCTCTGGATGCATGCTCACTGTACAAGGAAATTTGGGAGGACAAAAATGGCTGCAGCTAGCAGTTCAGGATAATTTTGTAATGTAGGAAAAAATTGGTGAATCTAACTTATTTTTCTATGATGAAATATAGATGGGCATGTAACAATCAAATACATTTTGGCTGGGCTTTCCTCGCTTAGATATTAATTAGGAATTTATTTGATTTTTTTTTTTTTTAATTGGTTTGCGGTGGGTGGAAAAGCTCCAGCTAGCTCACTGAAGGAAAGTATTGTAAGGGAATACCATGAAACTGAGAGGCAAAAAATGCATGAGATCATGGATGAATATCTTCTCATCTGTCGCCAAAAGGGGGTATAAATCCTTCTTAATTTATTTTTTTAGAACATTTTTCTTGTTAATTAGTTTTTTTCCTTTTTTTTTCTTTTTCTTTTTTTTTTTTTTAAAAAAAATTGTGGTAAATATAAACAGAAATAGTTAAAGATGTAGACTGCATATATGCATGTCCAATAAAGTTGACATAAGAGTTGGCCGGTGATAAGTTCAAAACTTGACAAAAATAATTAGCACGTACGTACCAATTCACATTTTAGACCCAATGAAATAATAGGTGGTTTTTTCCTTAAGCTCTAGATAATATTATACGTAATAGGGTTTAAGGCTTTAAGCGTTCAATTAATTAGGTTAATTATCTAATAGTTCGGAACTTCCAAGTTTCGCAATATTTGATAGCTAGTACTTTAAGTCGTTCCAGTGAGTCCTTTCCAACAATTGCTGATTAATTTCTGATATATTATTATATTATTATATTTATATGGTTTTTCAAAATCTAGGCACCAGCTCATAAGCTTATAGCAGAAACGGGTTGTGTCAAGAAGGAAATTGTACAACTCGTCTCTCGGAATGGGATCAGGAAGCTTGTCATGGGAGCAGCAGCAGAGAAGCACTATGGAAGGTATCCAAGAATATACCTTTATATCCCACTTTTAACTTAGTTATTATGCTGGCGTGGCAGGATCTAAAAATATTATTGATGTCAAAAATGGTGCTTTAATTTTCAGTCTGTTTTCTTGTTAATTAATTTGTTGAAATTTCTTATATATGTTGGTGATCATGATTAAATACCTTATGGTTAATTTTCGGGAGCTTGGTGCTTGTACACTCACCTTTGGATCGAGATTTGCTTCACTACTGATTGAGATTGCAGAAAAATGACGGACCTCAAGTCTAATAAAGCTAAATATGTGCGCCAACATGCACCAGTCTCCTGTCACATACAATTTATCTGCAAGGGCCACCTCATCTTCGCCAGGTTTGTTTGACAGTTTTGTTAATTAATTACACTTTAATGATGGTATGCATAAAACTACTGGAAAAATATAAGAAAGGCAAAAGGCATATTAGATTATTTGTATTTTATCACAGAGATCTGTAGTGAAATATGGTGTCCAATTATTAGGAACAATCGATTCTCAAGTAGTGCAACAAAGTTACATTAACCCAAAGACTCACAACCAGGGACGGAGCCAGAAGTTCTTATGGGCAGGGGCCAAGGGCCGAAAATTTTTTTTGGGTAGGGGCCAAGTAAGCTAAATTTTCTTTTTTACCTTAAATTTTTTAATTTTTTAAATTATTTTTTTTTCTCACCTTTAATTTTTTTTTTTTAGGAAATTTGGGGGCGGGGGGGGGGGGGGGGGGGGGGGGGGGCCATGGCCCCTGCCAGCCCCCCCTCCCTCCGTCCCTGCTCACAACCAAAAGTAGAAGAAAGATAAAAACTAATGCTCCGTTTGTTTCGGCGTAAAATGATTTCGGCATTTTACGGTGTTTGTAAGGACGAAAATAATGGTCAACGAAAATCATTTTCAGTTTGACCGTAAAAGCTTATTTAATTTTCGGAAAACGATTTACGGTTTTTAAAACTGTAAATCGTTTTCCGAAATTAAACTCTTCGTCCTTACACGCACGTTTGATATCCAATTGTCAGAATTTAGCAATTGTCGGTCGTCGAAATCCAATCGGCGCCGGAGTCCGACAACATCCGGTCGCCGGTATCCTGCCGGCGCTGGATTTTGGTCACCGACGCCGGATTCCGGCCACCAGATTCTGGCTGGAATATGGCAGGAATCCGGCCGGCTCTTGCCGGATCTGGCCAAAACGGCCGGATTCGACCATTGATCGGGCTGGATCTAGAAGATTCTGATCGGATATGACTTGATCCGGCCATTGATCCAGCCTGATCCAGTCAAACTTTCTCGCCGGAATCTGACAACGGCGACCGGACGTTGCCGGATTCTGGCAGCATTTGCCAAACTCTGATTTCTGCATTTTGTAATTTTTTCGTGCGAGCCAAACACCGAAAAATATTTTCGAGAAAATCATTTCTCCTGAAAATGATTTCGTCGAAATTATTTTACGAAGGAAATCATTTTACGTCGAAACAAACAGAGCATAAATGGAAAATGTTCTTCTTATTTATGAAATAATACAATAATAGAAAAAACATGAGTTGGACAACACACTAGCACAAGATAGAAGAAGGTTTTGGTGGGATATGATGGAATGAATGACTTGGAAGCATGCCTAGGGTATATATATAAGGGTTAGGGAAGGGTTCTAGAGTATTCTCACACTTAACTAGGAAGATAAGCATGACTTTTCATGTGACCAAGGAAGAACAACGAATTTGTACATGAAATAATAATAATGTTCCTTGGTAAGGTATAAGGTTGTATTGAAAGATGAAGTGGGCAGAATAAGGGTAGTGATGGTTAGATGACCTAGGTAGAAGATGGTAGGGTGGAAAGACTAAGAAGGAGAGAATGACATGTGTCATCCATTATGTGCAAGTGAGTCCCCCCACATTTAAAATTACGTTAGTTCCTCACTACATCACTCAAAACAAGAAAATTAATAATTGTGGATTCTAGAAAATACACTTTAAAATTTAACACTCCCCCTTAAAATGATTTTCTAGAAATGATACCAAGCTTCTCTCTTACGAATTCAAATGGACCTTTAGAAAGTGACTTGTGAAGATGTCAGCAATGTTGTCCTTACTTTTCACATCCAAAACTTCAATTAAACCCATTAGCACCTTTTCACGAATAAAATGATGCTCAATCTCAATATGCTTTGTCCTTGTGTGACAAACCAAATTTGTTGCGAGCTTTAAAGTACTTTGATTGTCACCATATATAATTGTTGGTTTGTGAATTGGTGAATAAATATCCTCGATCAGCAGAGGTAGCCAAACACATTCTTGTGCAGCAAGAGAAGCCGCTTTGTACTTTGCCTCAGTTGTTGAAAGAGATACCGAATCTTGTTTCTTACTACACCAAGAAATATAAGATGAACCACATGAGAAAGCATAACCGGATGTAGACTTCCGGTCATCCAAGTCACCACCCAAATCAGCATCGGAAAATCCATGTAGCTCAAAGGCACCTCCTTTCTTAAAGAAAAGGCCCATGTCAATTGTAGAATATATATACTTCAAGATACGTTTTGCCGCCTCTAAATGTGGTTTTCGTGGTGCTTGCATGTAACGACTAACAAGGCCAACCGAGAATGCAATGTCGGGTCCTGTAATAGTTAAGTAGATCAAACTTCCTACAAGAGCCCGATAAGGACGAGGATCGGGAAGAAGCTTGCCCTCTTCACGCCTTAGCTTAATGTACGTATCAAGAGGAGTAGAGCACCACTTGCTTTGGTTCAACCCAAATCTTCCTACAAGATTCTTTGCATAACTTTGTTGTGACACAAATATTCCACCCTTGAGAGAGCTAACTTCCAAACCAAGAAAATGACTAAGCTCTCCCAAATCTTTCATCTCAAACCAAACAGAAAGTTCAGCTCGAAGCTTTGTAATTTCTTCATTATCGTTGCCAGTAACAATCATGTCATCAAAGTACAAGAGAACAATGACATGCACCTTGCTTTGCTTCTTAACAAACGAACTAGAATCTGAGTTAGAAGCAAAATAGCCACAAAATTGTAAGTATTCGGCAATCTTACCATACCAAGCTCTAGGTGCTTGCTTTAATCCATATAAGACATTATTTAGCTTGCATACAATTCTGGGTGCACTTGAGAAACATAACCATCAGGCTACTCCATGTAGATATCTTTGTCAATTTCACCATATAAAAAGGCATTTTTTACATCAAGCTGCCATAGCTCCCACTCATGATGTGCTGCCAAGGAAATGACAACTCTAACGGAAATCATCTTTGCAACCGGACTAAATGTCTCATCATAATCCTCCCCATACTTTTGAGAGAATCTACGAGCAACCAGTCTTGCCTTGTATCTATCAACACTGCTATCTGCCTTACGTTTGATTTTGTAAACCCATTTGCAAGTGATAGGCTTCACTTCCTTAAGCTTTGGCACGAGATCCCATGTTTGATTTTTTATGAGAGCACTCATCTCATCATTCATAGCACTATCCCACTCCTTAACACCTGTGGCTTTATTAAAACAAGAAGGTTCACAATAATCAATAGAATTAGCAAGAAAACATGAGTGCATGCTCACCAAATATCCATCCTTATACCGAGCTGGCAATATGACTTTCCTCTTAGATCTCCTAAGAGGTGGTACACTTTCTACTTCCTCATCAACATGTTGTCCTTCCAGCTCATGGCAATCAACACTACTCCCCCTATTGGATTGCTCCTCCGTAGGTGAAAAAGAAGAAGATAAAGAAGAGCTGTTTGATGGCATAGGAGCATTAGGTTACAATGGTAAACTGATTTCTGTATGTGGTTGATTGCGAACACTGTATGTGGACGATGTGGTATACCTTCCGGACGCGTATCTCCGTAAGGCAAGAATCGCAGTTCAAAATGAACCGTCCGAACATCTGACAGCTGTGGTCCGGACGTTGGTGCATCGTATATGGTAACTGCCGATTCAACTTCAACTGTCCGGACGTCTCTCCCTCATGGTCCGGACGCATGCGCATCAGATATGGAAATTGCGTGTTGAAGTTTAGCCGTCCGGACACTCCTGCCCCATGGTCCGGATGCGCGAAGCCTGTTATGGAAATTACTTGCAGCAGACGTGCGTCCGTCCGGACGATCGAGCCATCCCGTCCGGATGATGTTCTTATACAGGAAAGATTTCTCCGCAAAAATCTCGGAAAATACTTTTGCACAGTTGTCCGTCCGGAAGGCCATGGTCCACCATCCGGACGGCTCCCAGGCAAAATTTGTCTAACGCCCATTCTAACCCCCAGCCTATAAATAGGGGTCCTTGGGCACTTAGAGCTGCAAGAATTCGATGTGAATTCCATTAGAGCTCAAAGACGTGATATCTCCTTTGAAGCCATTTTTCAAGTGTGCTGTGCTGTAAACCGAAGTCTATCTTAGAGTTCGGCTCTAAGGTAAGGAGTTCCATTGAAGACCCCTTCATGTAGGTGAACTTGGTTGGGAAGCGTTCGTGTTGGGTTACATATTAGAGATCAAGGTACGACCACTGCATCGATACATGTGAGTGTTACTGTCTTGTATCTAGCTTTGTCTTCTGAATAGTGGAATTCCTGGGTTTGGCTGCCCCGGAGTGGTTTTTCTCTTAACTGAGTTTCCACTTCGTCAACAAAAATATCTGTGTCATTTACTTTCGGCTGTGCTTTAATTTTTTTGACACTTATGCACACACTTTACTTTTAGAAGTCATTTCAATTTTACAATTGGTATCAGAGCTTGGTACACTCTGAGAAGATTAATTTCTTAAGTGTTTTTAATATTTGACTTCTATCTTTATTATGTCTCAAACTCTTAATTCTGTTCCTGCCTTTGATGGCTCGAACTATGGCTATTGGAAGGCACGTATGCGTTTCTTTTTGAAATCTATTGACTGTTGGGGTATTGTTGAGACTGGTTGGACTAAACCAGAGGATACAACACCTGAACTAGTCCCTCAAAAGAACGCTCGTCTTTCAAATGACAAAGCCCTCCATGCTCTATGCCAAGCACTTTCTCCATCTGAATTCGCCAAAATTTCAAATTGCGAATCAGCCAAAGCAGCATGGCAAATTTTGGAAACAACATATGAAGGGACAAAACTTGTAAAATCTGCCAAACTTCAGATGTTGGTTTCAAAATTTGAAGAAATTAAGATGTTAGAGGAAGAGACATTTGGAGAGTTTTACTCCAAAATAAGTGACCTAAGGAACTCCATGGTGAGTCTTGGGAAACCTATCTCGGATGTAAAACTCATCCGAAAAATTCTCAGACCTTGGCCCGAACGTTTCAGGATTAAGGTAACGACTATTGAGGAAAGCAAGGATTTTGAAGAAATGAAGATTGAAGAGCTGGTTGGATCTCTTCAAACATACGAGCTGTCTCTGCCCTCGATCAAGAAATTAAAGACCATTGCTCTTAAGGCTTCCAAGAAGAAGGTAGAAGCCTCCTCTGAAGAAGAATCTGAGGATGAAGAAAAGGCTGTGGTGATGCTTGCCAAAAATTTTAGAAGACTAATGAAAGATGATCGGTTCAAGAAGAAGTTTTCTGAAAAAGCCAAGAAACCTCTCAGAGAAGCTGAACCAAAGGATGAGAAAGATCCCAGAGGACCCCGATGTTTTGAATGCTCAGGCTATGGGCATATCCGGGCCGATTGCGGGAATCTCAAGGAGGGCAAGGGGAAGGCTTACAATGTGACTCTTAGTGATGAGTCCGAAGAAGATGCTCCAGAGTCTGACAAATTTTTGGCTTTTGTGGCCCCTTATATTGAAGAAGAAGACTCTTATTATTCGGAGCATAGTGAGAATGAGGTAGAGCTCAAGGATGCATACAAAACTCTCTACAAAGAGTTTGAGAAGCTGAGGGAAGGTCGAAAGCAACAAGTTAATGATCTGAACAGTCTGCATACTGAGAAGAGCTCACTGCTGCTCAAGATACAGGAGCTCGAGGAAAAGCTACTTGAGACACAGCTCCAGCTAGAAAGAGTCACTGATGAGAAATTGACTCGTATGCTGTCCATCCAGAAGAGCCCACATGACAAGACTGGTCTCGGGTATGTAGCTTCCTCTTCTGATATTCCTTCTTCCTCAAAGACTGTGTTTGTGCCTCCTACAATCCCAGAGCTTCCTCCAGTTATTGAAGATAAACATAAGGAAAAGGTCAACGATGATGTTCCAGGCACTCAGCAGCCTCATTCCATCAGAAGACCTCCTGTTTGCCATCACTGCGGTCTCAGTAGGCATATACAGCCTCAGTGCTCCCTCTTGAAAGCACAAAAGGCCAAAGCCAAGAAAGAAGTGCCTAGACAAGCTCAGTATGGCACTGTACCTGCAACTCAGCATCAGACTCCTTGGCATCAGGCATCCTATCAAGCACCATGGGGACAAGCACCAAGATATCAGTTCCAAGCCCCTTGGTTTCATGCTCCTCAGCGTCAGCGTCCTCAACAGCGGTTTGTACCAGCAAATCAAAATGGCACTTACAAGAGCAAACCTAGGCAATTGAGAAGGCCTCAAGAGCAATACTCCGGTGACCCTCATGTTTGGATGCAAAACATGATGGAGTGGATGATTCAGTCTTGTCAGCAACCACCTACTGGAAGGCAGACTTGGGCTGAGAAGGACAGTTACCCTAGGAGGGGGAACCGACGCACCTAGCAGGTTCGGGTGTTCATGCCTAGGATTCTGTTCCTAATCCTATGGCATCAGGTTTGATTGCTCATTGTATTTTTTATATTTTTCTAGGACAAGTTATGTTTGCTCCCTTGTGCTTTCTTGAGAAAACTTTGCAGGTATTTTTGGGGAAGACAGAAAAAGCAGGTCGGGCGACTGTTTTTCTGTAATGGCATCATTGAGCGGACACAGATTTGATCGTGCCTTAGCATATGATGTTTTTTTTTTTTTTTTTTCCATATTGCTTTTTTTTTTTAATAATAATAATAAAAAAAAGAATAAAAAAAATTTTGGGGAAAATTTGCAGGATCTTTTTCTCTTGGCTTATTAGATATTGCATGCATTCTTGCCTGATATCTCAATTCGGTTTGCATTGATTAAATATGCTTAGATATAATTGAGAGTTTTGACTATATTGGCCAAGTGTTTTTCCTGTTTATGCAAAAGTATGATAGCTTCTTTCTTCATGCGATGAAAAAGTGCACTATCCCGGACTCCCCTAAAGGTACATCTTTCCTTCTCTGACTCTTTGCTTTTGGAAATTTTGGATAAGAAAAGAAGCCCTTGATAAGATGGCCAAATTGACCACAGGCTAGTTGAACCTAGCATCTATAAACTCTGGCACTCCCTACAGTTTGCAGTACCATAAGATTCGAGCGGTAATTCTTAAAAAGTTTTGTGCTTTAAATCTATTTAATCATTGCTTATGTGCTTAAAATTACCTTGCCCTCTATGAGCAAGTAAAATTTTATCTTGTCCTATATGGTACAAGTAAAACAAAATATGTGCTGCATCTTAGGGGGAGTGTATCAGATGAGAATGTCTAGGCCCTAGCAAGTTATAAGGTTTGACTTTTGGCTAATCTGTCTTTGATTTTCTCTCATGTCTAGAAAATCTAGTTGCTATTTGTCATGTCTTGGAAAGTCTTACCTAGTGGGAAAAGAGTCTCCACACACACACGCATTGCTTGAGTTGAGGTGCCTATTTGATTTTTATATGATCAAGAAAAATTATTTGTGCCAATTGAAATCTCAATTTCCTTTTATATCTCTGTTTATTTTTTAGATGCGTTCTGATTGTGTTATCAGTTGATTATGTATGCATATTCTGACACTGACTTGAGAAAATTTGATCTCTGTAAATTTTTTTTTTTCAGTTTTTCTGGTGTTTCAGTGTGGAGCGTCCGGACGGTATTCCTTGGAGTCCGGACGGGTGTAGCATGGTAGTCCGAACGGTATTCTCTGGAAGTCCGGACATGTGCAGTGCCTCGTCGTCCGGACAAGTCTTGTTGTACGTCTGGACTCACGTGCACTGTCACCATCGTTCGGACGGGTAATTTATCTCGTCCGGACGAGCATGACCGTTACGCATGTTCCCGAGGCCCACGAGTCCGGACGTCTGGAAAACTCTGTCCGGACGGGTCACCCACAGAGGCTATAAATTGCCCAGAATTGGTCATTCTCTCCCTCATGCCCCACCAAATCCACCTTTTGGCTTTTTGTGAGTAATTTTCTTTGGTGTTTTTGGAGTAATATCATCCCTTAGTGTCTCTTTGCATTCTCAATCACTCTTCAGGTATTTTTCTTGTTGAAAAATTGAAATGACTTCTAAAAGTAAAGTGTGTGCATAAGTGTCAACAAAAATTAAAGCACAGCGGAAAGTAAATGACACACAGATTTTTGTTGACGAAGTGGAAACTCAGTTAAGAGAAAAACCACTCCGGGGCAACCAAACCCAGGAATTTCACTATTCAGAAGACAAAGCTAGATACAAGATAGTAACACTCACATGTACCGATGCAGTGGTCGTACCTTGATCTCTGACGTGTAACCTAACACGAACGCTTCCCAACCAGGTTCACCTACCTGAAGGGGTCTTCAATGAAACTCCTTACCTTAGAGCCGACCTCTAAGATAGACTTCGGTTTACAGCACAACTCACTTGAAAAACGACTTCAGAGGAGATATCACGTCTCTGAACTCTAATGGAATTCACACCGAATTCTTGCAGCTCTAAGTGCCCAGAGGCCCCTATTTATAGGCTGGGGGTCAAAGCGTCAGGCAAAATAAGCCTGTGAGCCGTCTGGACGGTGGACCATGACCGTTCGGACGGACAACTGTGCGGCAGGATTTTCCGAAATTTTCGCGGAGAAATCTTTCCTGTATAAGAACATTGTCCGGACGGGATGGCTCGATCGTCCGGACGGACGCACGTCCGCTGCAAGTAATTTCCATAACAGGTTTCACGCGTCCGGACTAAGGGGCAGGAATGTCCGGACGGCTAAACTTCAACACGCAATTTCCATATCTGATACGCGTGCGTCTGGACCATAAGGGGGAGACGTCCGGGCGGTTGAAGTCGAATCGTCAGTTACCATATATGATGCACCAGCGTCCGGACCACAGCTGTCAGATGTCCGGACGGTTCATTTTGAACTGCAATTCTTGCCTTACGGAGATACGCGTCCGAACGAGATACCACATCGTCCGGACGGTTGATTGATTTTCTCTTTCTTGAACTTGGAAAGAATCAGTGAACCGTTCGAGAACTGATGGGCGTCCGGACGTGTTGCTGAAACGTCCGGACGGAGCAAGCTGGCACTGAGGCTTCTCGATACGATGTAGGTGTCCGGACGGAAGAAACACTTCGTCCGGACAGATGATGCTTGTCTGTCTGACGTTCGGACGGAAAGACACGTCGTCCGGACGGATGGAACAGTAGACAGATGGGCGACCGGACGGATGTTGCTGACTGATGAGCGTCCGGACGGAATACCACGTCTTCTGGAAGGCTGACAGGGAACCGAAATAAATCCTTGAAAACTTCACAGAATCTTCTCGAAGAACATAGCTGAAGAGTAGACTCTGGATAAAGCAGCATCCCTGTGAAAGCAGCAACATTACATAGAAGTGATTTTGTCCAACAGAGTGCAGCCAACACAAAAACTAACACTTGTACTATTCTTTTCAGTTCTTACACTGTTAGAATTTCTATATTTGATTAGAAGTGTTATTGAGAGTTTGAGATGCTTATATCATGTTGGGATTATTTGTAGGGCTGTGATAATTTGTGTTTGAATTTATGATAGTCCTCTTACTGCTGTTATTCTGCCAAAATTTTTGCTAACCTAACAAGATTTTTTTTGGGATTATTTTTTTTGGAATATTCTTGTTGGTTTTCTTTTTGTAGAATCATGTCTGCCATCAGTTCCCAGCGCCGGGTCCGTCAGAGGACAGAAGCAGAACAGAATGAAATACAAGCAAAGATTATGGACTAGACTGTCATTGCAGAACGAAACGTGGTCCGTGTAGATATCATGGTGCCTCCGCTGAACAGTATCCATGAGACTATTCAGCATTATCAGTGGACCTACCTCTATACATGTGCCTGCATCGTCCTCACTAGGCTGGTCCGACTCTTTTATGCAAACTTGGAGGTTGCTCAGGATGATGAGCGTGGGACGGTACTGCAGTCCACTATTGACGGACACATAATCACTGTTGATCCCCAGATCATCAGCCAGTTTATCGAGGTACCTGTTCTCGATCTACCTGCCAGTCCATTCAACGAGGTGGTGCTTCCTCCCTCTATGGATGAGCTCCGAGAGTTTTTCCATGCTGCTCCACAAGGTGAGGAGCATCCGACCTCCATCAAGATTGGTCCTCTAGGTCAAGCTCATCGTATGTTGGCCAAAATTATTTTGCACAATCTGTGGCTGGTTACCAGACGCAGTAATCTGATATTGAAGAAGGCCCAGTTTGTCTATGCTGTTCATTTTTGCCTTCCTTTCTGTCTCTGCAAGCATATTCTGGGAGTCATGCTCGAGGCTCGTGATGAGGGCACTGCCAGTCTCTCTTTTGGCTGCCTCATTACTCAGATCATCCTGCAGTCCGGTATCAATGTAAATGGAGAGCCTAGGATGAAGATGCAACAGCCCCTCAGCAAACAGACTTTGCTGAAGTCAAATGCGCAGCTACGGAGAGAGGAGTCTGATGAGGATATACCTGCTGCGATGCTTGTTGGTTTTCCGGACATAGCTTCATCCTCTCACACTGTCCCGCCATCTGAGCCGGAGGTAAATTTTTCTCAGATTATGGAGGCTCTTGCTACTCTTCAGGGGGGGATTAGCAATATGCAAGTATCGATGTCTTCCATGCAGCAGTCCGTGTCCTCCATGCAGTTGGAAATGCGGTCCATCAGCAAGAGGGTGGAGCAGACCCACTTGGACCTTCAGGAGTGTCTCCAAGTCCATCATCCAGAGAGCAGTGATGATGAGGCTGCTGCACCAAAGGCTGCCCGTCGGACTCCAGGAGCTACACCTATGGCAGAGGATGTTTGATTCCCTCGTATCTATTTGTTGACTTTTTATTTTGTTTTGTCATTCTGAGACAATTTGTTGTTTATTATAACTGTTGAACTTATATTACTCTGTTTCCCGAGTCCTTCTGAGACCGTTAGGGGGAGTAATTTTTATTTCAGTTGGTTGTTTTATTACTTTGTTTACCCTTTGTCCCTTTGTGACAAAAAGGGGGAGTAATTTTTATTTTGGACCAGGAATGTATTTCCAAACCGATCAAGTGATTTTTGTCCCAGAATGGCCAAATGGGGAGTTTGTTAGTATTTTGGCCTTATTCTGTGTTTAGACAAAATCACTTATGTGTAATGATGCGGCAAACAGGGATTCCACTTTTCAGAGTGAAGTAAGAAGAATTACAAAGTTCCCTGTCAGCCGTCCGGACGATGTGTCATCCCGTCTGGACGCCCATCTATCTACTGTTCCATCCGTCCGAACGACGTGTCACTCCGTCCGGACATCAGACAGACAAGCATCACTTGTCCGGACGACGTGCTTATTCCGTCCGGACACCTACTTCGTATCGAGAAGCTTCTGTGCAAACTTGCTCCGTCCGGACGTTTCAGCAGCACGTCTGGACGCCTATCGGTTCTCGAACGGATCACTGATTCTTTCCAAGTTTCAAGAAATTGAAGATCAATCAACCGTCCGGACGATGTGTTATACCGTCCGAACGCGTATCTCCGTAAGGCTAGAATCGCAGTTCAAAATGAACTGTCCGAACATCTGACAGCTATGGTCCGGACGCTGGTACATCGTATATGGTAGCTGCCGATTCGACTTCAACCGTCCGGACATCTCTCCCTCATGGTCCAGACGCATGCGCATCAAATATGGAAATTGCGTGTTGAAGTTTAGCCGTCCGGACACTCCTACCCCTTGGTCCGGACGCGTAAAGCCTTTTATGGAAATTACTTGCAGCGGACGTGCGTCTGTCCGGACGATCGAGCCATCCCGTCCGGACGATGTTCTTATACAGGAAAGATTTCTCCGTAAAAATCTCGGAAAATTCTGTCGCACAGTTGTCCGTCCGGACGGCAATGGTCCACCGTCCGGACGGCTCCCAGGTAAAATTTGCCTGACCCCCAGCCTATAAATAGGGGTTCTTGGGCACTTAGAGCTGCAAGAATTCGGTGTGAATTCCATTAGAGCTCAGAGACGTGATATCTCCTCTGAAGCCATTTTTCAAGTGTGCTGTGCTGCAAACCGAAGTCTATCTTAGAGGTCGGCTCTAAGGTAAGGAGTTCCATTGAAGACCCCTTCAGGTAGGTGAACCTGGTTGGGAAGCGTTCATGTTGGGTTACACGTCAGAGATCAAGGTACGACCACTGCATCGGTACATGTGAGTGTTACTGTCTTGTATCTAGCTTTGTCTTCTGAATAGTGGAATTCCTGGGTTTGGCTGCCCCGAAGTGGTTTTTCTCTTAACTGAGTTTCCACTTCGTCAACAAAAATATCTGTGTTATTTACTTTCCGCTGTGCTTTAATTTTTGTTGACACTTATGCACACACTTTACTTTTAGAAGTCATTTCAATTTTTCATCCACCAAGTGCCGAATCTTCCTTTCCGCCACACCATTTTGTTGCGGTGTATATGCACATGAAAGCTCCCTTCGAATGTCGTGCTCTTGACAAAAATTGTGAAAGTTGATAGAAGTGAACTCTCCCCCATTGTCGATTCGAAACCTTTTAATCTTCTTGTCGAGCACACTTTCCACAGTTGCTTTGAACTCTTTGAACCTGGAGAATACTTCGGATTTTTCTTTCATAAAATATACCCACGTAAATCGTGTATAATCATCAACAAGAACAAACATATAAAGAGAACCCGAATACGATGGTGTAGTACAAGGCCGCATCAAATCACCATGAATAAGTTCTAAAGGTGATTTGCACCGTGAAAAAGATTTGTCAAATAGAAGGCGATGTGCTTTTCCATATTGACAACCCTCGCATACTTCATCCCTACCAAAAGTAGTCAACATAGGCAACCCATTCACCAAATTTTTCATAACCATAACTTTTAATTTATCCATGCTAAGATGTCCTAATCTAGCATGCCAAATTGATGCTCCATCATTTGTACTCATATATCAATATAAGAAACTGTGGATACTAAAACAAATAAGTCTTTAATTCTCTTACTAGTATGAACAACATCTGCATCTATGATTCTGATATTCTGAAGAAACTTCACATCCTTTGGCCCAAACAAGACATAGTGACCAGCATCAACAGCATTGACCACTGAAAAGAGGTTCTTTTTCATCCCGAAAACTTGAAACACACTTTTAAGTGTGATTTGTTCATCTCCATTGCCTTTGATAGTCACGACCCCTTCCTTCTCAACGGGATGAATGGAGTTGTCTGCTATGACGATTGCATCATTTCCTTTGTAATCTCGAAAGCTTGAAAATTTGGATTCGTCACCTGTGAGATGATGCCCGCAACCTGAGTCAACGACCCAATCATTTTTATAATTGATTGATGACAAGGCATCAATCGTAGTGGTTCCTGCCATAAAGCACTTTCCCCACTCTTCTTCATGTTCAAGTTCACCTTCCTTCTTGGCTATGGATCCTCCTTCGAGTTTCACATGGCAATTCTTCTTTATGTGTCCAAGTTTACCACATCGATAACACTTGACACCTTATTTATTTACATCTCGCTTTTCGAATAATTCTCCATCATCTTCATACTCGCTAGAACCATCGTTTTTACTTTTGTTGAAATTTTTCTTTTTATTGGAAAAGAGCGCATCTCCTTCACTTCCCGAGATGGAGCATCCAGCCATTTGTCAAGCCAATGATTCTTGTGATGTGAGAAGACTTTCAAACTCTACCAAGGTGGGTTGAACAGCCCATCCTTGAATAGACGTAACATGGGGAATATATTCCCTTTTTAAACCACAAATAATATGAAGCTTCATTCGTGCCTCCGATATAGGTTCTTCTGGATCAAGGGTTGAAATCTTCGAACAAAGATTTTTAATCTTCAAGAAAAACTGAGAAATAGAGAGATCACCTTGAGTTGTATTTGCCAACTCGTTCTCCATTTGTTGCAATCGAGCCACATCCTTTTCATTGAAAAACCCATCAAGGGTAGTCCAAATCTCTCCGGCCGACTTACACCTAATGATATGCTCAAATAGCCCATGAGAAATAGATCTCTTCAAAATAGATTCTGACTTTGCATTCGCTATCCGTCATTTCTTCAAGTTATCAACGTTCTCTGGAGCATCTTCCGAAGGATTCACATCACCTCCACCAACAACCTCCCATAAGTCTTCTCCAACAAGATAAGACTTCATGCACGATCTCCATATCTTGTAGTTAGAATGGTTGAGCACCTCAACCCCAAAATTGTTAAACCGTCCACCCGAATCCATTTTCACACCACCAATTGATCTTCTTCACCAAGGATGAATCACCACAACCCTTAAAGCTCTGATACCATGTAGAGAAATATGGTGTCCAATTATTAGGAACAACCAATTCTCAAGTAGTGCAACAAAGTTACACTAGCCCAAGGACTCACAACCAAAAGTAGAAGAAAGATCAAAACTAAATGGAAAATGTACTTCTTATTTATGAAATAATACAACAATAGAAAAAACTTGGGTTGGACAACACACTTGCACAAGATAGAAGAAGGTTTTGGTGGGATATGATGGAATGAATGACTTGGAAGCATGCATAGGGTATATATAAGGGTTAGGGAAAGGTTCTAGAGTATTTTACACTTAACTAGGAAGATAAGCATGACTTTTCATGTGACCAAGGAAGAACAACGAATTTGTACATGAAATAATAATAATGTTCCTTGGGAAGGTATAAGGTTGTATTGAAAGATGAAGTGGGTTGAATAAGGGTAGTGATGGTTAGATGACCTAGGTAGAAGATGGTAGGGTGGAAAGACTAAGAATGAGAGAATGGCATGTGTCATCCATCATGTGCAAGTGAGTCCCCCCACATTTAAAATTACATTAGTTCCTCACTACATCACTCAAAACAAGAAAATTAATAACTATGGATTCTAGAAAATACACTTTAAAATTTAACAAGATCAACATATGTTACTTTGTTGCGCAATAGGGACATCACCGAAACTGGGCAATCAAACTTCTTGAGATCACTATCTGTTGTACTACTGGGGTTCAATAGGGACAGAGATATTCCAATACCAGAAGTCATTGAAGAGCTTTCATCTCCAAAGAGCTCTTTCTTCACTCCAGTAGAGAGTTTTGATCAATGGGATTTACCGAGGAGTTCCAAGCTGGGAGTGGTTGATGAAACTCTGACTCCATGGAATGAGGGAAATGAGAATGGGTTAGAGTTTAGCACACTCTCTTCGGCTTCGGCTTCGGCTTCTGGTTATTCAAAAAGCTCTTCCAATATGGACGTCACATCTTCTTTGCTGCCACCAATTATTCCGTCTTTGATTTCTAGTCCAACTCTCATGTCAACATGCTATTCTTCTTCTTCTTCTAGTGGAGCTCACAGTGTTATTGTGGTAAGTGCAAAACATTCGTTTGTGCATATAAATAAGTAATGTTTGAAATTATATTTTTAATTCATAATGTTGAAAACATAGAAAATTTTGTATTTCAAATTACAAGTATGAATGTGTTTTTTAAAATGCATGATTTTAATGATTAAACTAAGATTTTACTATCAAGGTAACTGAGTTTTTAAAAATTACATATTTTGAAATTACTATTTGTAAATCCCACGTTTTAAAATCACATAAATAAAAAACGAACCTTGGTCCCAATTGATCAACGACTAATGATACATCCAAACATGAAGGAAGTCTAGATAATACTCTGTACGAGCAACTTTGGCAGGCGATGGTAGAGGCTGACAAAGATGCACTCAAGCGTCGAAAAGCAAAAAGAGACATGATTGAGGCTATACGTTGGGTAATGCTTTTAGCAATCTACAAACTTCTTTAATGTTATTATTGTTATTTTTTTCATTGATAAAGATGTGAGCTTGATTTGGTAAAGTTTTCAAAAACAACACCCTCACACGTACAAATGTTATCAAACAGATTTTCAAAACAAATACCAAAATATTTCTCAGAACTAACGGTAGCCACAACGGGGTTGTCATGTAGATCTTGTTGCTGCCACCACCTGTGTAGTGGCTTTGCAGTGGTGATCCATTTGGTAGCCCCATTATAGTTGCAAGATCTGCATATTAGCCAAAGTAAGGCCACCAAATCTCTTTGACAGCCACCGTACCATAGTAGTTGCAAACAAATCTTCTTGGCGATCATTGTGGTGTTAGCCATCGCATGATTGCCAGTTATGTTTGGCAGTCACTATGGTAGTGATCAGAGCTGCATGGGGCCCACCAAATATGTTTGGCAGCAACCACATTAATTTTTGATCAATTTGTCGGCCCTTAGAGTGGCCACTAGAGATGCATGATGGCGGTCGAGAGGCCAACAAATCTTTTGACAGTCACCACGGGGTGGTAGCCGCTATCAGTGGAGGCTAACCTCCTCCATAGAGTAAAAAAAAAAATTCCATTTTTTGTTTTGTTTGGTTTATTTTACTTTTTGTAAACTATTCTCGATTTTTTGCTTTTCAAAAACACTTATTAACTCACCCAATAAATTTTGTTTTGTGGATTCCACGTGTTGAGACAGATTCCGGTAGGTGACGTGTCGATCAGTGATTTGACCGTATGCTCCTTATTCAAGTACCTGCAAGGGAAAGCTGTGTTGGGAGGGTGCCGACAATCCCGCTCTGATGCTTAAGTAAGTGTATTGTTTTGAGGATAAATGCACAGAGTAATGTCAAGGAGATAATCAGTGTACCTTAATATTTGAAGGGTCTCTGGTATTTATAGAGTTTGAGGAACAGTTAATCGATTCCCTGTATATACGGGAATCGGTAGTTGAGGAAGACGTGGCTTCGGGCACACGGGTATTTCGGGTCCACGATCCTTTATGGGTGATGTCACTGGCGAAGCTCCGGGCACACGATCTAGTTTTGCTTCGCTCCCAACGTCCCCTAGATCCCGGGTAATCCCGAGATCTACGCGGGCGTAGGTGTCAATTGGTACACGGGTCGGGTGAATAGGTTGGGTCCAGATGATCTCGGCAGGCTTGGATAGATTAATTTCTCTTGAACTGCTTTGGCCCGGTCGGGTGGACCCAATGGGCCTTGTGCTCGGGCTGGGCCTGGCTACCGAGGAGGCCAATATTTTCCCTAACACCATGTAAAACACTTTTTTCTTTTCAAATTTGGCCTCACCAAAAGAATTATCAAGTTCCACTCTTTCACAATTTTTTTGTAAATGTTTAATACCTAACCTAAATGATGTAAATAAATATCAACTCGTGAAAGAAAGATTTCTACTTGACTACCATTGACACTAAGCTTGAAAAAAAAAATACCAATATGAACTTTTTAAAGGTCCAAAATCTTATGCAAATTGCAAATAATCCAATCAACGTACAGGCAGAGTTGAAACAAAGATTAGAAATTGAGGAAGCACTAGTGAAGGTGACCTAGCGGAAGTGGTAGAACGTGAAATAGAAACTGTGTTCTTAATAAACAAACATCAACACACACGTTGATAGAGAAAACTTAGATATTGTTGATAATACACTTGAATGAATTTTCAATACAACTGTCCTCTATTTATAATGAAACTATAAAGCTACTAAAAGGAAATAAATCTCCTGCAAACGGAAATAAAACAAAAGAAGGAAAAATAAACTAGTTATGGCAAAACTTGGTGCCAAAAAAAAAAAAAAAAACTAATTATGGTAAAACTTGGTGTCAAAGAAAATCTAAATATGAGAATTATTATATGCATTATTCTTCGATTGTCACCTCACTCGGCTCTTTCCTTTCTTGATTAATATTCTGACTCAATCGGCTCTTTCCTTTCTTGTTTAATATTCTGCAATAATCTGTCCTACATTAGAAGGAGAAAGAAAAACTTGAAAAGGTGAAGAATCAGAGAGATCAACTCATGGAAGAACTCCAAATTTCTCAAGAACGGGAAACATCACTAAAATGCCAAATTGCAGTGTTACATATGGAGCATGATGATGCGCTGAAAGAAGCTCAAGGGCTAAGAAGAAAACAAGGTGAGGCCTCAAGTAGACACAGATTGCCTGATGATCAGTTCTCTGAGTTCTCGTTCACTGAGATTGAAGAAGCTACTCTATGGTTTGATGAATCCCTTAAAATTGGAGAAGGAGGATATGAGAACATTTATAAAGGCCTCCTTCGTCAAACTAAGGTTGCTATAATTAAAGATGCTAAATCTCATGACTCACAAGGCACCTCACAATTCCAAATGGAGGTTTGTGTATTTATTTCTTCTTGTTGGGCTTATGGCTTTGACGTCAATACTTGGACTAGATTTGTTGGTTTCTTGTTTGGTGCAATATTTCATAGAAAATGTAGATCGATCTTATTGAAACACTTCAAAAGAAAAAAAAAATGCAAAAACAAAGAATCAAAAGCATGGCATTCTATGTCACTAGTTGGTTGTATATCAGGTTGATGTATTGAGTCAGCTAAGGCATCCTAATCTTGTGAAACTCATAGGATCTTGCCCCGAAGTTTTCGCGCTCATCTACGAGTATCTTCCCAACGGAAGCCCTGAATATAGACTGAGCATGAGGGACAACACTCCTCCATTATCATGGCAAACTCGAATACTCATCACCATAGAGTTGTGCTTTGTTCTTGTGTATCTTCACTCCATTAAACCTCACAGTATAGTGCATGGTGATTTGAAACCCTCAAACATCCTCCTTGATGCCAACTTTGTTTGTAAACTAAGTGACTTTGGAATCTGTCGTATGTTATTGCCTGATGCAAGTTCAAGCAAAAACACAACGACGACACTGTCTCATAGAACTGTCCTGAAGGGTAATTTCGCTTTCATAGATCCTGAGTTCCTTGAAACAAGAGTGATTACTTTGAAGTCTGACGTTTACTCGTTTGGAATCATATTACTACAATTGTTGACTGGGAGACCACCTTTCCAGATATCAAATGAAGTGAAAAATGCCCTGGATGCTGGAAATTTGAAAACTCTCTTGGATCCTTTGGCTGGAGACTGGCCGATTGTGGTTAATTACTCAAAACTTGGCTCATTTGGGATTGAGATGTTGTGATTGGAACCGAAGAAGCCAGCCAGACCTCAGGTCAGAAGTCTGGAAGGTACTTGAACCAATGAGGGCCGCTTCATGTGGAGCCTCATTTTCATCCCAGCTGGGATCTTGAAGACCATTAATATTGCCAACCACCTTTCATTTTTTATTTTTTTTTTAAATGAGAAATGCTATTTAATATTATTATGACTTACATAACCATTAATATTGCCAACCACCTTTCTTTTTTTTTTTTTCTTTTTTTTTAAATGAGAAATACTATTTAATATTCTTATGACCTACATAAGTGAAGGTATGGGTCTTATAGATCTAATGGTTAATTTTAAAAAAGATGAGGATATGAGAAGGATTAGAAAATATTAAATAGCATATTTATTATTATTATTATTATTCATGTGGAGTAATTGATCATTAATATATACAGATTGGTTTACGATTTCAAAAAGTAATAATTTTAAAACATGTTATTCAAAAATATAGTTTTTAAAAACACAATTAATCGTTTGATAAAATTATAATTTAAATTTTAAAATCGTACATTTTTAAAAATGCGCTCCCTTATTTATTATTTGAAACACAATTTTTTACTTTTTTTAAATCTCAATTTTTTAAAAACAAATAGCCATATGAAATTTGTGGGCTGTCATATAAAATTATGGGAAATGATCCCTACACTCATTTCTCACAACAGCCCCACAACAAGCTGATGTGGCTGGTAATATTTTATTATTTTTTTACAAAAAAAAAAATAACAAAAAACAAAAAAATAATAAAATATTACCAGTCATATCAGCTTGTTGTGGGGTTGTTGTTAGAAATGAGTGTAGGGATTATTTCTCTAAAATTATTAAGAGAAGTGATTGTTACACTCACACTCCACAACTCCAGCACTCACACCAGACACAAGGAAGTGGGACTCAGTATGTGGGTCTTACTTCCTTGTTTTTAGTGTGAGTATATGTTAGAGTTGTACAATGTGAATGTAATAATCATTTTTTAATTATTAATAGATTATTCCTCTGCATAAGACAGAAAATGGTCTGTGATCAGTTTCTTTTTCTTACGTTGTTGTTTGCGAAATGACAATTATTAGGCCGACAGAACATAAAGTGAGATATAGATTTAAGATTTGGACATTATTAGGCCGACAGAACATAAATGAGGCGAAGCATCGAGATGTAGATTTAAGATTTGCATCCTCGACTCAACGGAGATATGATTGTCATTGAAAAAAAAAAGAAAAAAAAAAGGAGATATGATTGGACATTATTAGGCCGACAGAACATAAAGTGATAAGATTTTCAGGCCATTGTTAAAGGATTAACCCGTGTTATCCAGTGAGGTCGATCTACGGTCCATTTCGGCGGCTGAACTAATGTAGCTGGATTGATTGATTTAAATTTTGCAATCCGTCCAATATTTTCTAGGGCTGAAATTTCTTTTATGTGATCCAGCAAACTGGACACATGCACGAATTTAACAATATATTAATAGGTTGGAATTGAGAATTTTTATCCGTTTGATAATAAGGATCGAATTAGGATTAAAATATATAATAATGCTTCATTATCTGAATTTGGTACGTAAAAATGAATTACCACCTCCAATATTTTTTTATTGAACGAGTGTCGATCAATATGAGCTATTAATATGAGTATGATGTACTTGTTAATGTGTCAATATGAGCTACTAATATTTTTATTTATCCCTAATGATTTTTCTCTTAATTATCAACAAAATGGTGGGTATAACCTTTTAGCATAAAAGAAAAGTCGCATCATTATTATTTTGATTTCAAATTTCAAGTTTTCTCAATTCCGGTAGGATGTAAATTTCTTTTAAACTGATTTGTAATTAGCCTTTTAAAGCAACATGTGTCACATACAAACTAATTTGTAAAAAATTTCTATCAATTTGGATAACAATTTATTTTAATAAATAAAAATTGACATGTATTTAAAATACAAGTGAGAATCACATACTCTATTAAAAATGAATATGAAAGATTAAAAATTTGGACACATCAATTTAATACAGTGGATTGGAGAAATTTTTTTCCCAAATTCAGTTTAGAGGAAAACTTTGTTCAGTCACAAAATTTGGTCCAAAAGCCTACACTTATTTGAAATTTTTGGGTAAAATTTTTAAATGCTCTGTTTGTTTCGGCGTAAAAAGGTTTTTGAAAAATTATTTTGGTATTTTTCAGTGTTTGGTGGGGGCGAAAATAATAGTCAACCGTAAAATGATTTTCATTTGACAAAAAATGCTTAGTAAATTTCTGTCGGAATCCGGCGACGTCCAACCACCGTCACTGAATTCCAGCGATACTATGCCAGATTCCGGCCAAATTGGTCGGAATCTGGCCAGAACGGCCGTGATCCTGGCCATCTGCTCGGGATCCAACCATTTCGGCCAGATCCCTGCCAATTTTGGCTTGAATCAGGCACAAATGGCCGGATTCCAACAAGCACAAATGATCGACCACTTTAAAAATAATTTTTTAAACTAATCCTAATTTTAAAAAATATGATTATTGCTAGTCAGTGTATATATTTTAATTAAACATAATATTTTAGTTGCTTTTTTATATTATTTTACATTAATATTTTTATGTTGTGAATAAAAATTGATTTTTATAATTTAATATGATTGAATGAAAATAAAAAAAAAATATTTGTAATTTTCTGTATGCGTCAAACATCGAAAAATGTTTTCAACGGAAAATATTTTCCTGAAAAAATGACTTCCAAAAAAATATTTTACGATGAAAATTATTTTACGTCGAAGCAAATGGAGTATAAGGGACAAAACAAATGCAGACAAACAGTTCTTTTACTCAGAAAACGTACAATCCAGAGAAGCTACAGCTAGACCTCAGAAACTTTACAGAACCAACAATACCCTTTACCTCAAGTCTTCGCTTTTATTAGAATATTTTTTATTTGATATTTTTGAAAGAAATGAAAAAAAAATAGGGAAAGAATGAAAATAGTTTGCTAAACTAGGCCTATGCTTTCAATTTGTCATTTATTTTGTGCTGAAGAATATAATATTTGATTCTTATAAATATTCTCTTCAAAAAGTGAAGGGTAGCCAAAACTTTCCGGCCAGTACTTGTTGCAATATTGCTGTGGGGTGACTTGTGAATCCCTGGTGTCTGCAGCGTTAACTTCATTAGCTTTTCAAAAGAAACATTTGGGACATGGGAAGCAGGCATGAGAATTTAGAGGATCCGATGGCAATCGGGATTGAGGATATGATATACGTTGCTGTGGGAAAAGAAGTGAAAGAGTTCAAATCAATCCTGTTGTGGGCTTTACAGAACTCTGGAGGAAAGCCAATTTGCATCCTTCACGTTCATCAACCGGCACAGCTCATCCCCTTTAGTAAGTCCCAAATCCATGCAAATCCATGTATTATTTTCGGCTGGGGTTCTATATCTGATGAAAATGCACTTTTTTTCCTCTGAAGAATTTGGCTTTTCTTGCCTAATTTCCAGTATTTTCAAGTGGGATTTATTTGAGTTTTTTCCATCTTGATTTGCATTTGCAGTGGGTACAAGAGCTCCAGCAAACTCACTGAAGGAAAAGATAGTGAGGGAGCACCGGGAAACTGAAAGGCAAAAAATGCATGAGATCCTGGATGAATACCTTCGTTTCTGTCGCCAAACGGGGGTATAGATTCTTCTGCCGTCTCTTTAATTTACCACATTTTTTTTGTTCGTTTTATTCACTTTTCTTTTTTCCTTCGCCGTTAAATTTAGATTAGGAAAAAATTCACTTATAATTCATGATCCTTCATCATTTTTGTTTGAAAAAATGTACACAAACTTTAAATAGTGTCAATTTAGGATATTCATCTTTTAATTTTTTTTTTCAATTTCAACTCTCCATTAGAATTTTTCGTTAGATCATGTCAAAATTCTTAAAATACCCATTTACTTTTTAGGAAAAAGAAAATAATGATTTAGGTATTGGTCAGAATTGAACGGAATCTAAAAACATACCTATGCCTGAATTTTTGAAAAAAATTTATAATTTTTTTTTTTAAAAAAAATAAACACATGAATATTTCAGGAATTTTGATATATATGATTTAACAAAAAATTCTAACATAGAGTTGAAATTGAAAAGAAAAAAAAAAATTGAAAGATTGATATTCTAAATTGACACTTTTAAAAATTTGATATTTTTTTTCGAAAGTGATGAAAAATCAAAAGTTATAAGTAAAGTTTTCCCTTTAGATTATCTCATTATTGGCTAGAAATAATTTTTTTTTCCATTAAATTGGGTTGGAAATTTTTTTGTTTTTTATTAAACTTAATTACATGCATGTATCCAAAATAAACATGAACCGATCTCAAATGCACGTAAGAATCTAGAGATCGAGTGGCTTTTGGGATGCTGCATGGATTGGTACATTAATTAATATATAAGTGCCGACTAGTTTTCTCATTTATTTTAAAATCTAAGGTACGGGCACAGAAACTGGAAATTGAAATGGACCGTATCGAGAAGGGAATTTTAGAACTGATCTCTAAGCACCAGATCAAGAGGCGTGTTATGGGAGCAGCAGCAGAGAAGCACCAGATCAAGAGGCTTGTTATGGGAGCAGCGGCAGAGAAGCACTATAAACGGTACGTACAAACAACATGATCGAAAACTTTTTCCACACCATCATGCATGTCCATTAATGATCATCATATCTAATGGATTGAATTGCTCTACTACTGCTCTTGACATTGCAGAAAAATGACAGAACTCAAGTCTAATAAAGCTAAATATGTGTGCGAACAAGCACCTATTTCCTGTCATATACAATTTATCTGCAAAGGCCACCTCATCTTCACCAGGTTTGGCACACGTACAGTTTCTGTTCATTACTCTTTTTCATGCAACCGTGACATTATATTACTAATGCAAAGTAGCATATGGAATATAGGGAAGCAAGCACAGAGATGAGTGGAAGGGGAGAATCAAACCTCATGAAATCACGGTCTGTTACTTTGGGGTACGAAAGGAACAGCATGAGTGAAATCCGAGAATCAGACTATTTGAGATCACAATCATCTGTTGCAGCGGGGCACAATAGGGATAGCAGTGGAAGGAGGATGAGCATCTTAGATATGATCTCTTTACCGGCAGGCAGCGCTAACGAAGAGGCTTCATCTCCAAAGACTAGTCCTTCGGCTTCTGATCATGAATGGGATGGCTTAAGAAGGAGTCCCTCCGGTTCGGTTTGCTCAACAAGCTCTCCCAGAAGAGTGGTTGATGTAACTCTGACTGCATGGAATGAGGCGAATGAGAATGGGCTACCGCCGTTTAGCGTACCCTCTCCGGCGTCGGCTTATTCAAGAAGCTCTTATGTGGAAGTCGGATCTCCATTGCCGCTGCCACAGAGTCCAAGATTGGTTTCTAGTGCAAGTACCATCTCAACAAGCTCTTCTAATGGAGCTCTAAGTGTTTTGGTATGTGCAAATTAAAAATTTTCATTTTTGCCTTTCTTCCCTTTTTTCTTTTATATATATATAATTTTTCTGAAGCTCAGCCTTTTTGTAATCGTAATCTCAAATTTTTAATTTTTGCAATGTCGGTGTTTTAAGAATTTTTCTCTCCCACATTGTGGCCGTGGGTTAGTACAAATCCATGACTTGCCGTGAGTCTAGAGAATTTTCAATTTTTTTTTGAAAGGGTCATTTTGAGCATTTTAATAATAAAAAAATTGATGAAATTAAAAGGAAAAAATTATTGGAATACCGACACTGCAAAAATTAAAAAATTTGATTTTATAATTGCAAAATGCATAAACTTTGGGGCTAATCGGCTAAGTGAAGTTTTTCTTGTATTTTTATGAAGCATGTGGACGCTTTGAGTTATGGTTTAAATTTTTGATTAGGATCCTCTTTAATTATTTGTCTGAATTTGAGAGAATTCGGACGGGTGATTGTGAGAGATCACTTATGGGACTCACCTGATCAAATAAAAATTGGGCTGCCCAACCACTTATCCGATCAAGTGGGTCTCATAAGTTGTCTCTCACAATCACCTGCCCGAATTCTCTCAAATTCGGACAAATAATTATAGAGGATCATTATCCTTAAATTTTGGGGTTTCTATAATTAAGAAGCATTTTAGCTTTCTCTTTAGCATTTATTCATTGAAGTTGATCAAATATTAAGCAATTAAGGGTGATCCATTTGGGTTTTATATTTCAAATATATAATGAGATTTTAAAATGTGTTTTTAAATTTTAAAAACGCACTAAAGAGTTTGACAAAATTGCAGTTTGACCTTTAAAATTACAGTTTTAGCCTTTAAAATTATGTGTTTTTCAAACAAGCATCAAATTGTCTGCGATTTGAAATCGCAATTTTTTTAAAAAGCAATTCCAAATATTCGTTTTCTATGGTTTAGTTTAAGATTAACTTTTTGTCTACGAAATCATGATACTAAACGCATACTAAACAATATGAAAAGGCTTTAAATTTAATCGTTTAACGGATCCTAGCAGGACGGAAGTTTAGATAATACTCTTTATGAGCAACTTCAACAAGTGATGGCAGAGAGCGAAAAAGAGACACTCAGGCGTCAGAGAGCAGAAAGAGATATGATTGATGCTAAACGACGGGTAATTAGGATTTTAGTTATTTTGAACTTCTTCGCCATTTTTTGAAAGATAATATGATGTAAATTGCCAATCGATAATCCAATGAACAGAGCCAAAAAGAGTCGAGGCAAAGAAAAGAAGTGGAGGAAGCGCTGGTGAAGGTGAAAGAAGAGGTTGAAAAAGTGAAGAGCCAGAAAGACCAAGTAATGGAAGAACTCAGGATTTCTCAACAAAAGGAAATATCATTAAAGAATCAAATTGCAGAGTTACACAAAACGATGAACGAGTTGCTGATGGAGCGTGATAATGCACTGAAAGAAGCTGAAGGACTAAGAAGGATGACTGATCATGATCAGTGCTCTGAGTTCTCGCTCTCTGAGCTCGAAGAAGCGACTCAGAAGTTTGATGAATCCAGGAAAATTGGACAAGGAGGATATGGAAACATTTACAAAGCTCTCTTGCGTCAAAAAGAGGTTGCAATCAAGATGCTACAATCTCCTGGCGCCCATGGCACCTCACAATTCCAAATGGAGGTTTGTCTATTCATTCCAAAATCACTACAAATTCTACAATGATTTATTTTTAGTTATATATTTATGAGTAATATTAAATAATATACTGTTATTTTATCCCGAATATCTCATTGGACTGATGTGCTAGTAGATGTTAAAAAAAGAAGAAGATAACATTACATACAAATTAAACTCTATCCTACTAGGTTGATGTGGTTGTGCCTGTCAGCATATGATTTTGTTTTTTTAACAAGAGTTGATCAAAGGGCTGATGGGTACGTAGCCCATCAGCCTAGTAGGATCGATGAAAGTAAGATGAGGATATAGTATTTTGCATTACTCAAAAAAAATCTAAGAATTGATTGGTATATATAGTAAAATATGAGTAATTCTAAATACTCAACAATCATACTATTGGACTAATCCATGTGACAATGTCCATCAGACTTTAATTTAATTTTTATTTTTAATGCAACTTGATTCAAGGACTTATGGATATTGCCACATGAAATGAGAATTGAGAATGTGATATTAGTCGTATGATGTTAGCACCTGGACCAGGTTGCTTTGGTTTTCTAGGTTATTGAATTTATTGATAGGTTACATACGCTTCCATGAGCGGTTCACAAATTATTTACTTTTTAAATTGTTAAAGTATATTATATATATATATATATATATGCAACAAGAGCAATTTGCTTTTAAAGAATATATATATATATATATATATATATATATATATATATATATATATATATATATATATATATATATATATATGTATATATATGCAACAACAGCAATTTGCTTTTAAAGAATGGAATGAAGTTAGACCAAAAGTTTGGCATTTCATGATCTCATTTGTTGGTTGTATTATTTGTATATATATGATCTGCAGGTTAGTGTATTGAGTCAGCTGAGGCATCCCAATCTTGTGAAACTCATTGGATCCTGCCCGGAGGTTTTTGCACTCATCTACAAGTATCTTCCCAACGGAAGCCTTGAAGATAGACTAAGCATGAGGGACAACACTCCTCCATTATCATGGCAAACTCGAATACGCATCGCCACAGAATTGTGCACTGTCCTTGTGTATCTCCACTCCGCTAAACCTCACAGCATAGTGCATGGTGATTTGAAACCCTCCAACATCCTCCTCGATGCCAACTTTGTTAGTAAACTAAGTGACTTTGGAATCTGCCGTATGTTATTGCCAGATGCCAGTTTTGCTTTCATAGATCCCGAGTTCCTTGAAACAGGAGTGCTTACTTTGAAGTCTGACGTTTACTCGTTTGGAATCATATTACTACAATTGTTGACTGGGAGACAACATTTCTTGATATCAAATGAAGTGAAAAATGCCCTGGATGCCGGAAATTTGAAAACTCTCTTGGATCCTTCGGCTGGAGATTGGCCGATTGCGCTTGCTCAAAACTTGGCTAAGTTGGCATTAAGGTGTTGTGACAGGAATAGAGAGAATCGGCCAGACCTTGGGTCAGATGTATGGAAAGTACTTGAACCAATGAGGGCCGCTTCATGTGGAGCCTCATTTTCATCCGAGCTGGGATCCTGAAGATCATTAATATTGCCAATTAATTAACCACATTTTTTTGTGTTTTTTTTTTTTTTTTTTTTAATATTCTTATCCTTTCCCGTCCTTTTTATCATCATCTTTTAAAAATCAACCATTAAAATTGTAAGATCTAGATAAGTGAAGGTATGAGCCATATTCAATGGTTAATTTTAAAAAATAAAGGATAAGAGAAGGATGAAAAAATATTAAACAGTATTTTTTTTATTATTCATATGGAGTCATTGATCATTAATATATACAGTTTAGTTTACGATTTCAAAAAGTGTAATTTTAAAACAAGTTATTTGAAAATGTAATTTTTAAAAATAAAATTAATCGTTTGATAAAATCACAATTTAACTTTTAAAATCGTACGTTTTAAAAAACGCACTCCTTATCTATGATTTGAAACACTATTTTTTTTTACATTTTTAAATCACAATTTTTTTAAAAAATAAATAGCCATTTATATGAAATGTGTGGGCTGTCATATAAAATTATTAATAGATTAAAATTTAAGAAATATATATATATTCTTCTGTATAAAATGACAGAAAATCGTATGTGATATGATCACTGTCTTTTTCTTACGTTGTTCTTTGCGAAATGACAATATCAAGTATGAAAGGGCGATATGCTAGGCCATTATTCGGCCAACAGAACATAAAAGTGATAAGACTTCCATGCCATTGTTAAAGGATTAACCCGTGGTATCCAACGAGGTCCATGGTCCATTTCGGCGGCTGAATTAATGTAGCTGGATTGATTGATTTAGATTTGGCAATTCGTCCAATAGTTTATAGGGCTGAAATTTCTTTTGGCCCGTTTAATAACTCCTCCCTTCTCCCTTCTCGTTATTTTCACATTTTCCAAAAAACATCAACTCAAAACATTTTTAATCTTTTTTACTTTTTATATCACATCAACAATTTTTTATTATTATTTAAATAAAAAAACTCACTACAATACAAAATTTTTCTACTTTTCTATATAAATTATTTATACTTTAAATCACATCAATCACTTTTAACTTTTACTCAACAAAAAAAATTATCCATAAAGGAAAAAGAGAGGAGGAGAAGGGGATTACTAAACGGGGCCCATGCAAATTAACCGGACACATGCACAAATTTAACAATATATTAGGATCGATGTTAGAATTGAGAATTTTTATCCGTTTGATTATATAAATTGGATTAAGATTAACATATATAATAATATTCTATTATTTGAATTCAATACATAAAAATGAATTATCCCTCCTAGTATTTTTTTACTTAACGAGTGTCGATCAATATGAATTACTGATATGTGTAAGGTGTACTTGTTAATGCATGCATGTGTCAATACGAGCTACTAATATTTTTAATTATCTCTAATGATTTTTCTTTTAATTATCAACAAAATGGTGGGTACAACCTTTTAGTATGAAAGAAAGTCGAATCATTATTATTTTGATTTCAAATTTCAAGTTTTCTCAATTTTAGCAAGATGTAAATTAATTTCTTTCAAACTGGTTTGTAATTAGCCTCTTAAAGCGACAGGTGTTCTTTAACCAAACATGTCATTAAAAAAAACAAAAACATATACTTTTCATATACAAAAAACTCATGTCAATATTAGAGTTGGTTTGTAGAAATTTCTACAAACTAATTTATAAAAAATTTATATCCATTCTTGCACACCTATGTTAGTCAGTTAGTGCATCCTTATCAATTTGGATAACAATTTATTCTAGTAAATAAAAATCTGATTGAGAAATAAAAAATAAATAAAGGATTTTTTTTTTTCTAAATTAGATTGATTTTTTGTTTATTCAGTTTGTTAAATTATCATTATCTTTAAAATATATAGTATTTGTATATAAAATTTTAATAAAATTAACAGTAACTTGTCTTAAAAGAAATCAATTAATCATAATAAAGACACAATAGAGCATTTACATGGAGCGAGCCAAAATAGCTATAAGGGTGTTTTGGTTAGTCTTGTAGCAAAAAATTCTCAAAATAGCTAACGATTTGTTGAGCACTCATTCTTAATAATGTATAATTTATATTAATAAAAAATAAATCAATTTGATCTTTTTTTTAAAAAAAAAAAAAAGAAAAGAAAAAGAACAGTGAAAATAGATAATTCTCTTCTTTTTTTTTCTTTTTCCTTTTTTTAGAATAGTGCAAGTAGATAAAGAAAGAAATTTTTTAAAATAAAGAAGTAAAAGTAGGTATCTAATTAAAATAAAAATAAATGTGTTCTTTAGCTAGATTTTAACTAAATATTTACTAAGCCAATATGAATGCTCTATATGCAAGCCGTTGAATCACGCGGGTCAATGCTATTAATACACTGACAATTGATAGTCTATGACGAGACAAATAATGCTATACACTTTCATTCTCATATTTATTTATCTGATTTTTAAAATTATCATTAAATTTAAAATGAAGTGTTATTAAATTTTGATCTAATAACAATTTTAAAAGTCATATAAGAAATTATGAGAGTTAAAGTAAAGTCTATAGCATTTCTCCCTTTGCACCGATCTCGGAAGCTTCCGAGAATCAACATATCAATTAAAGAATTTATCTTAAATTTACCCAAAGTTTTGTCAAATCAAAACACCTATTTTTCAATGAAAAAATAAAAAGCGACATCTAGCTAAAAGACTATTTAACAGTTGTTTAAACGACCCAGTACAATATTGCTCTTTGTACATATGCAATCCGCCGGACCCCGTGGGGTCGATGCCATTAATGTATCCACAGACCCTGACGAGACCGGTCTTTTGTGCTGATCTCAACCAACAAAGGTTTTTACCACTTCTTTAAATTCCTTCCTCTTTTTGTTTTTTCTTTTCTGGACAAGCATTTGAGTCTCGTTTTCTCTTCAGAAAGTGGAAAATGGTGTTAGTTATTAGCGTAAAATGGACAAAGGAGAATGCGTTTTTCAATAAGTTCCAAAAGGGAAGGGAAGATCGATGAAGAGTAGTGTTTCCGAATGATCGAGGCCGGTTTTGATATATGGCTGAGTTTTCCAGTACGTCTTGTCATGAGTCATGATTCATGGCTAGCTAGCTGTGGTGACTTTGTGAGTCCCGGCCGCAATTTACGCAGCCAGCTTTCTGAAGTATTGGAGTTGCAGGAAGTATGGCAAACAGGCATGAGAGTTCAGAGGAGACGATATACGTTGCCGTTGGAAAAGACGCGAAAGAGTGCAAATCAATCCTGTTATGGGCGTTGGAGAACTCCGGAGGAAAGAGGATTTGCATACTTCACGTTCATCAGCCGGCGCAGTACATTCCATTTAGTAAGTCCCAAATACTGAAATACATGTCATGATGAACACCTACACACAAACACCCAATTAAGCAAACAGTGTCTGAATGTATTCTTGAAAGTTGGGGATTGTTAGAATTATACTTTGGTTGACCTTATTTGTCGAAATTGACAAATTGTTTGCCATCCACTGTAAAAGGAAATTTGGGAGGACAAAAATGGCTGCAGCTAGCAGTTCAGGATAATTTTGTAATGTAGGAAAAAATTGGTGAATCTAACTTATTTATAGAGCTTATAATATATATGATGAAATATAGATGGGCCGGTAACAATCAATTACATTTTGGCTGGGCTTTTCTCGCTTAGATATTAATTAGGAATTTATTTGATTTTTTTTTTTAATTGGTTTGCAGTGGGTGGAAAAGCTCCAGCTAGCTCACTGAAGGAAAGTATTGTAAGGGAATACCATGAAACTGAGAGGCAAAAAATGCATGAGATCATGGATGAATATCTTCTCATCTGTCGCCAAAAGGGGGTATAAATCCTTCTTAATTTATTTTTGTAGAGCATTTTTCTTGTTATTAGTTTTTTTTTTTGGTGGTAAATATAAACAGAAAAATTTAAAGATGTAGACTGCATGCATGTCCAATAAAGTTGACATAAGAGTTGGCCGGTGATGAGGGGGGAACCAATGATGTCACTAATGATCTCTCTCTTCTAGAGAGAGAAGGTCTCGTTTCTTTTCTAGAGAGAGAAAGTTAGGGTTTGAGGTCGTTGTGCCGGGGGAGGGAGGCTTCACGTCTCCCTCCTCCCGGATCTCTTACCCCTAGCCTTTGGCTACGGTGGTTTTTGTTCCCTCTGGCTTTGGCCGGTGGTGGTTTTGTTCTCCTAGCTTTGAGCTATGGAGTCGTTTCTTGTTTCTTTCTGTTTGTTTTTCTTTTTTGCTTTTTCTGGCAGAAACTTCATCAACTGTTGGTAGAAGAAAGTGGGCGTATGGTGAGCTTTTACCAAAAGTCTGGTCTGGCGGTGTAGTTTTTGCGATTTTCTTTAGAGCTAGATCTGAGGCTTTCGGTTTGTGTTCTCTCTTCAAGCGCTGTTCCGCGGAGGTTGTCGGTTTCTTCCGGTCAGATTGTGTTAAGCCACGGCTGTGATGGTGCCTCCTGTTCGGCGCGTGGCCTGCACGCGCCGGCGAGTTTATTTCTCTGTTTCTTGCGCGTGAGGGTCACGGCCTGTCGTACGCGGTGGTGGCTGGTGTATATCGGTGATCCGGATGTTGGCCGCTGCTGGTTGGCCTCTGATGTAGGCGCGTGCATCGTACGTTCCGGATCCAGTGACGGCGCGTGTCTTGCACGCGCCGTCTCCGGCGAGGACATTTTCTGATGCTGCTGTTGTTGTGGTTTTTGGCAGTTTTTTTTCTTGTTTTTTATGTACATTCTTTATCTTTTCACAGTCTACCTTTGTAATAAACTATAAGTTACTTGGACATTTTAGGTGGCGTGTAAGCTAGACCAGGTTCTCTTATTGTAGTTGTGTTGTGCTTGAGTGTTAAAGAGAGAACTCAATTATATGATCATGTAATTTTAGTCTTGTTGCTTAGGTAGCTGCTTTAAGCTAGGCTGTTTCCTAGCTTAGTGGTTAGAGATTCTGTACCTCTAGTCACTACCTTGGGCCTACGGGCATGGGTTGTAGCTTTCGGGATGGTGGTTTGCCTTCGGGCTGTTGTAATTGCCTTCGGGCTCTTATTTATGAAGTTCATGTTCCCGTTCAAAAAAAAAGAGTTGGCCGGTGATAAGTTCAAAACTTGACAAAAATAATTAGCACGTACGTACCAATTCACATGTTAGACCCAATGAAATAATAGGTGGTTTTTTACTTAAGCTCTAGATAATATTATACGTAATAGGGTTTAAGGCTTTACGCGTTCAATTAATTAGGTTAATTATCTAATAGTTTGGAACTTCCAAGGTTCGTAATATTTGATAGCTAGTTTTAGTCGTTCCAGTGAGTCCTTTTGAACAATTGCTGATCAATTTCTGATATATTATTATATTAATATGGTTTTTCAAAATCTAGGCACCGGCTCATAAGCTGATAGCAGAAACGGGCTGTGTTGAGAAGGAAATTGTACAACTCGTCTCTCGGAATGGGATCAGGAAGCTTGTCATGGGAGCAGCAGCAGAGAAGCACTATGGAAGGTATCCAAAAATATACCTTTATATCCCACTTTTAACCTAGTTATTATGCTGGCGTGGCAGGATCTAAAAATATTATTGATGTCAAAAATGGTGCTTTAATTTTCAGTCTGTTTTCTTGTTAATTTGTTGAAATTTCTTATGTTGGTGATCATGATTAAATACCTTATGGTTAATTTTCGGGAACTTGGTGCTTGGACACTCACCTTTGGATCGATATTTGCTTCACTACTGGTTGACATTGCAGAAAAATGATGGATCTCAAGTCTAATAAAGCTAAATATGTGCGCCAACATGCACCAGTCTCCTGTCACATACAATTTATCTGCAAGGGCCACCTCATCTTCACCAGGTTTGTTTGACAGTTTTGTTAATTAATTACACTTTAATGATGGTATGCATAAAACTATTGGAAAAATATAAGCTAAGGCAGAAAGCATATCAGATTATTTGTATTTTATCACAGAGATCAACATCTGTTACTTTGTTATTCAAAAAAAAAAAAATCACCATCTGTTACTTTGTTGCGCAATAGGGAAATCACTGAAACTGGACAATCGAACTACTTGAGATCATCACGATCCGTTGCACAACTGGGGTTCAATAGGGACACAGATATTCCAATACCAGAAGTCACTGAAGAGCTTTCATCTCCAAAGAGCTCCTTCTTTACTCCAGAAGAGAGTTTTGATCAATGGGATTTACCGAGGAGTTTCAAGCTGAGAGTGGTTGATGAAACTCTGACTCCATGGAATGAGGGAAATGAGAATGGGTTAGAGTTTAGCACACTCTCTTCCGCTTCGGCTTCGGCTTCTGGTTATTCAAGAAGCTCTTCCAGCATGGACGTCGCATCTTCTTTGCTGCCACCAATTATTCCGTCTTTGATTTCTAGTCCAACTCTCATGTCAACATGCTCTTCTTCTTCTTCTAGTGGAGCTCACAGTGTTGTTGTGGTAAGTGCAAAAATTCGTCTGTGCATATAAATAAGTCACGTTTGAAATTATATTTTTAATTCATAATGTTGAAATCATAGAAAAATTTGTATTTTCAAATTACAAGTATGAATGTATTTTTTAAAATGCATAATTTTAATGACTAAATTAAGATTTTACCATCAGGGTAACTGAGTTTTTAAAAATTATATATTTTGAAATTATTATTTGTAAATCCCACTTTTCAAATCACAGAAATAAAAAACGAACCTTAGTCTCAATTGATCAACAATTAATGATACATCCTAACAGGAAGAAGTCAGTCTAGATAATACTCTGTACGAGCAACTTAGACAAGCGATGGCAGAGGCTGACAAAGAGGCACTCAAGCGTCGAAAAGCAGAAAGAGACATGATTGCGGCTATACGTTGGGTAATGCTTTTAGCAATCTACAAACTTCTTTAATGTTATTATTGTTATTTTTTTCATTGATAAAGATGTGGGCTTGATTTGGTAAAGTTTTCAAAAACAACACTCTCACACGTACAAATGTTATCAAACAGATTTTCAAAACAAATACCAAAATATTTCTCAAAACTAGCAGTAGCCACCACGGGGTTGTCATGCAGATCTTGCTGCTGCCACCACCTGTGTAGTGGCCTTGCAGTGGTGTTCCATTTGGTAGCGCCATTATAGTTGCAAGATCTGCATATATAGTAGCCACCGTAAGGCCACCAAATCTCTTTGAAAGCCATTGTACCATAGTAGTTGCAAACAGATCTTCTTGGTGATCATTGCGGTGGTAGCCACCGCATGATTGCCAGTAATGTTTGGCAGTCACTATGGTAGTATGGTGGCGACCAGAGCTGCATGGGGCCCATCAAATCTGTTTGGCAGCAACCACATTAATTTTTGATCAATTTGTCAACCCTTAGAATGGCCACTAGAGATGCATGATGGTCGTCGAGAGGCTGTCAAATCTTCTGACAGTCACCACGGGGCAATTGAATTTGTCTGGCAGCCTTCATATATAGGGGTGGTAGCCGCTATTAGTGGAGGCTAACCTCCTCCCTAGAGTTAAAAAAAAAATAAAAAAAAATCCCTTTTTTATTTTGTTTGGTTTATTTTACTTTTTGTAAACTATTCTCGGTTTTTTGCTTTTCAAAAACACTTATTAACTCACCAAATAAATTCTATTTTGTGGATTTCATGTAAAACACTTTCTCTTTTCAAATTTGGCCTCACCAAAAGAATTATCAAGTTCCACTTTTTCACAAAACAGTTCTCTAATTTTTTAAATGTTTAATACCTAACCCAAATGATGTAAATAAATATCAACTCATGAAAGAAAAATACCAATATGAACTTTTTAAAGGTCCAAAATCTTATGCAAATTGCAAATAATCCAATCAACGTACAGGCAGAGTTGAAACAAAGATTAGAAATTGAGGAAGCACTAGTGAAGGTGACCTAGCGGACGCGATAGAACGTAAAAGAGAAACTGTGTTCTTAATACACAAACACCAACACACACGTTGATAGAGAAAACTAAGATATTATTAATAATAAACTTGAATGAATTTTCAATACAACTGTCATCTATTTATAATGAAACTATAAAGCTATTAAAAGGAAATAAATCTCCTGCAAATGGAAATAAAACAAAAGAAAGAAAAATAAACTAGTTATGGCAAAACTTGGTGCCAAAAAAAAAAAAACTAATTATGGTAAAACTTGGTGTCAAAGAAAATCTAAATATGAGAATTACTATATGGATTATTCTTCGATTGTCACCTCACTCGGCTCTTTCCTTTCTTTGATTATTATTCTGACTCGATCGGCTCTTTCTTTTCTTGTTTAATATTCTGCAATAATCTGTCCTACATTAGAAGGAGAAAGAAGAATTTGAAAAGGTGAAGAATCAGAGAGATCAACTCATGGAAGAACTCCGAATTTCTCAAGAACGAGAAACATCACTAAAATGCCGAATTGCAGAGTTACATATAGAGCGTGATGATGCGCTGAAAGAAGCTCAATGGCTAAGAAGAAAACAAGGTGAGGCCTCAGGTAGACACAGATTGTCTGATGATCAGTTCTTTGAGTTCTCGCTCATTGAGATTGAAGAAGCTACTCTATGGTTTGATGAATCCCTTAAAATTGGAGAAGGAGGATATGGGAACATTTATAAAGGCCTCCTTCGTCAAACTAAGGTTGCTATAAAGATGCTAAAATCTCATGACTCACAAGGCACCTCACAATTCCAAATGGAGGTTTGTGTATTTATTTCTTCTTGTTGGGCTTATGGCTTTGACGTCAATACTTGGACTAGATTTGTTGGTTTCTTGTTTGGTGCAATATTTCATAGAAAATGTAGATTGATCTTATTGAAACACTTCAAAAGAAAAAAAAAATGCAAAAACAGAGAATCAAAAGCATTGCATTCTATCTCACTAGTTGGTTGTATATCAGGTTGATGTATTGAGTCAGCTAAGGCATCCCAATCTTGTGAAACTCATAGGATCTTGCCCTGAAGTTTTCGCGCTCATCTACGAGTATCTTCCCAATGGAAGCCTTGAAGATAGACTGAGCATGAGGGACAACACTCCTCCATTATCATGGCAAACTCGAATAGGCATCGCCATAGAGTTGTGCTCTGTTCTTGTGTATCTTCACTCCATTAAACCTCACAGTATAGTGCATGGTGATTTGAAACCCTCAAACATCCTCCTTGATGCCAACTTTGTTTGTAAACTAAGTGACTTTGGAATCTGTCGTATGTTATTGCCTGATGCAAGTTCAAGCAACAACACAACGACGACACTGTTTCATATAACTGTCCCGAAGGGCAGTTTCGCTTTCATAGATCCTGAGTTTCTTGAAACAGGAGTGCTTACTTTGAAGTCTGACGTTTACTCGTTTGGAATCATATTACTACAATTGTTGACTGGGAGACAACCTTTCTGGATATCAAATGAAGTGAAAAATGCCCTGGATGCTAGAAATTTGAAAACTCTCTTGGATCCTTCGGCTGGAGATTGGCCGATTGCGCTTGCTCAAAACTTGGCTAAGTTGGCATTAAGGTGTTGTGACAGGAACCGAGAGAATCGGCCAGACCTTGGGTCAGATGTATGGAAGGTACTTGAACCAATGAGGGCTTCGCGTGGATCCCCCATCTTCATCCCAGCTGGGTCCTGAACATCTATGTTGCCTGAAAGCTTAGAAATGTCTGTGATATTAATATTTGGATTCATCCTTGCTGATCTTCAGGAGATCGATGTTTATTGTATTTATAAAAAGAATCAAATGTTAGACAAACATGTACGCTGATAACTATAAACAAGCGTCACAATGGACATAATTAAAATTGTTCTGACAACATATGATAGTAATATAAATTAAGAATTAAAAATTAAAAATGAAAATCGGAATTAAGGAAAGGATCTTTCTCAAAAAAAAAAAAAAAAAGAATTAAGGAAATTGAGGAGAAAATAATGATTAGGGAAGAGAAATACACTAATTGCTCGAAAGAAAAATAGAGAATAACTATTGAATTAAACATATATAACACAGACTATATGTGTTTATATAGGCTAAGTTTTAAGTGTTATCTAAGCGAAATACTTAAAAGAAAAAGATTAAGATAAAAATACAAAAATAACTCTAAACTTTAAGACAAAGCAAAACAATATTATTCTAAAAATAATCATAAAATATTATGTTAATTTCTTACAATTCTTATGCAAATCTTCTCTGTTAAGATATATTCATTTAGTGCTAATAATTTGGTATTTAATAGGGTTGTAAATGAACAAAGCTACTCGAGAACACACGCGAGCTATTTTCGATTAAGCATGACTCAATTATTAAATGGGTTGTTTGTGAACATGAAATTAAGCTTAGTTATTAAATGATACATGCTCGTATAAAATTCGGCTCGGTTAACATTAGGGGTGAGCAAATACCCGAAAACCCGCCCCGCCCCGCATGCCCCGCCCCGCCCCGCCCCTAAAATCGCGGGTTTTAGGGGTTTTTTTGCGGGTACGGGTCCAAAAACAAGATACCCGTGCGGGGCGGGGCGGGTTGGGTTGCGGGTTTGAGTTTCTAAAAACCCTGGGGACCCGCCCCGCCCCGTGTCGCCCCGCCCCGCATCAAAAAACCTAACATTATTAAAACCCTACCCAGTTCTTCATCTATTCTATTTTCTTCTTCTTCTTCTTGCGCCGCCACCTACCCTTCTTCTTCTTCTTCCTTTTCTCCTTCACGCCTTCACCCCCTTCCGCCCTTCGTCTTCTTCCTTCCATTTCTAATGAAGACTTGAAGATGCCTTTTCTTCATCTTCCCCAAAAAAACCCTATGTTTTTCATCTTCCATTTTCTTCCCCTACGCCGCACAGCGCCACGGCCTGAATCGATCGTTCCCATCTTTGATTCAAGTCCTGTGGCCTATGGGGATGTCATGAACATGCGGTTTTAAGAACAAGAAGATTGGCTTCAAGACCTTCGGTTGTGGTTCCGCGATTGCATCCTTGTCCATAGGTTGGTGTTTCTCTAATTTTATGGCCTCTGTTGCTATAATTTCTTTATGAATATGGCTTGAATCCTTGCTAGCATGAAATTATTGAATATGGGTATTGAATCTTTGCTAGCATTCTAGAATTTCTAGGTATTGAATCTGGCTTTGTTTGATTTTTTTTCATGTTTTGGCCTGCCCCGGGGATACCCGCACAACCCGCAAACCCCGCATCCCCCGCCCCGTGTCACCCACCCCCGCACCACCCCCGCCCCGCACGGATGTCACTGATTTTATGCGGTTTGCGGGGGTGAATTTGTGAACCCGCATGTGTGCGGGGCGGGGCCAAAAAAGGGGGAAACCCGCCCCCCCCCCCCCCCCCCCCCCGCCCCATGCTCACCCCTAGTTAACATTGGTGAACAAGTTTGCATAGGGTTTGACTCGCTTGTTCGCCCAATTTATCTATCATTGAATATATATTTTTCATTTTTTCATTTGCTCATAAAAAAATAAAATAAAATAAATAATAGAATATATATTTTTCATTTAAGCTTAATGAAATAGTGGTATAATTCATGTCACAAAAAAAAAGAAAAAAAAAAGAAAAAAAAAGAAAAAAGTGATATAGTTACGTATACAGCACTCCTCAACAAATTTTGGTGTCCGAAAGGCTTTCACAATTTTTCCCGCCGTTTCTCACGAGGACAACGCAATCAGATACCAAAATCCCGTGCCCACCAAGTACCAGTCTACCACCCTCCTCTAAATCCCAGCCGTACGTTTGATGGTATCGCTCAGTCTGAAGGTTCATCGCACTTGGATTTCCCAAACGGCTGTAGCCACCACACCGGCGATAGCTAGGGTATTCAGACGGCCTTCTTCGAGCTCCATCAGAACAGATAAGGTATCAGTAATCTTCACTCTCAGAGTCCTCGTTTATTTACCTCCGCGCTTTCACCGTCGTCACAGTCTTCTTCTCTACTCATTCCCTCACTATTTTCACCCCCATGCCCTTACTATTCACTTTTTTTTTGCCATCGCATCACTGACCACACCGCCCTGAATTGCTTCCGATAAGTTTTTCTTATTTTGTTTTTCAGGTTTTGATGCACAAGTTCTTCACTGAATCTGATTTTCGCCCTTGAAGACTGATATATTTACGTTTCTGTCATCGCATTTGCGCGAGGTTTTACAATTAGGATTTTTGGGGTTTTACTTTGCAGCGTCTTCAATGGCGAAAGCTTCAGCTGGAGCTACGAACCGGTACACCAAGACGGGGGTACGAATTGTGGTTGCTGGGGACCGAGGCACCGGAAAATCGAGCCTGATTGCGACGGCAGCGGCCAAGAACTTCATGACAAATGTGCCGCCGGTGTTGCCGCCAACGAGGCTGCCCGATAATTTATTCCCCCAACTCGTGCCCATCACGATCATTGACACTTCTTCTCGGTATGCTCTGTTTGGTTGCTGAGTAAGTGTAGAAAAGATAAGAAAAGAAAGGTGTTATTATGATGTTGATTGTAAATTTTGCCTTATATCATAGTGTGGGATTCAGCTTATTAGCTTGTTGGAAGCAGGAAAAGCGTAGAAGTTTCAGCTTCTTGCTTTTTGGATGACAAGGAAAAGTGTTATATCATTGTTTATTGTGGCAATTGCACTAATTTTCGCAGTTTAATATTGAATTATGATTTTTTCCTGTTTTTCTCAATCAGTGTGGTGGATGATTATATAGTTGCTGAAGAATTGAAGCGAGCTGATGCAGTTGTGTTTACTTATGCGTGTGATGAGCCTACAACACTTGATCGATTGAGTACTTTCTGGCTTCCAAAACTCTGTAAACTAGAGGTCTCTATCCTTCATTATCATTCAGTTTTCATTTTGCTTCTGTAAACTTTGATTCATGGAAAATATATACAACATTTTTCTTTTTTAAAGAATGACACACTCTTATGGAAACCTTAAGGCTCCAATGTTTTGATCTTAAATGTTTTTTAATGTAAAATACTTTCATAAAAAATGTTTTCTTGGAAAACTAATGGTTTTTCGGTGTTTAGTGGACACCATAAAATTGATGATGAAAATATTATTCATTGTTTGGTTCACAGTAAATGATTCTGAAAACTAATATTTTAGTTGATGTTCCAAAAGAAAATTATGCAAAATAAAAGAATAAACTAGAAACATTATTAACTTTCTTCAATTTTTTCATAAACTTCAAAACTTCTAATTTTTATCTTTTACTTCGCATTAATTTTAATAGTATAATTTCAATTTTTTTAACCAAAAACACACATGACACAAAATCATCAAAAACAAAAAGCTAACCAAACAATAAAAGCATACCATCCACCTCTCTCCCTCCTCGGTGTGTGTGCTTTTGTGTGATTCCACTACATTTTGTAGTTGCCATGGATTTTCACGTCTATGGCGTCTCAATGGTCATGTCCATTTCTTACATTTTCCTCTTTGTGAGAATATGCATTGCATTGTTGGAGTATTCCAATCCCATGTTGTCCTCTGCGTCGAACTTGGGCCAGATAAACTTGAACTTGGTCTTAGTGGCTCTACTCCAATCTTATTACATGGAACTGGCTTCTTTGCTTGGGTAGTGAGTGGGCATTTGGGTTAGTGGGGTTGGGGGTTTTGGGCCTTTTGGCAGGATTGCTCTGGCCTCTTTGCTTGGGGTGTGCAATGGGGGGCGAGGTCAGTGTGCTCAGGTGATGTCAATATGGAAGACGTTTTTGGAAAATGTTTATATCGAAACAAGTGGAGTCTAAGCTTGACTATAAAATCATGCATTGTATTAATTCAAGCCCTATAGCTTTCTAGTTTTTCTGAGTTTTCGGAAATTGTTCCCTTAGCAACAATATATGGGGCCACCATGACTTTGACTCTATCTGTGAGCAGGTGAAAGTCCCAGTTATAGTGGTAGGTTGTAAGCTGGACTTGAGAGATGAGAACCAGAAGGTGAGCCTGCAGCAGGTGATGTCACCAATAATGGAACAAGTTCTGGAGATTGGAACTTGCCTTGAATGTTCAGCACTTAAACAAGTTCAGGTATTGTTTATTGGTGCTCTATTCTGTCTGTTTTCTTTTTCTTTTTTAATGATTTTTTACCTGTGTTGTTGAGTTCCTTTGTGGTTCATACTTGTCAAATTATTTTACTATATCCTGCTAGCACTATACATTTGTTTTTATTGTTAGAGACACAGTAGCAGAACCTCATTATGTTTGAATTTCAACACTAATCAACATATTCATGTTCAGTATTTGATAAAATATTTTAAGAGAAGGTAAAACATTTGGGGTCTTCAGGCAACTATAATTTATTGTGTGAAACGAAAATGCTTGTGGAAACATCAGTTGTCTACCGAGCAACTAATATGCCAGTTGTTCATGGATATAACTATAATACTATACTGAAATGATGCTCAAATACTATTTTCTGATTTTCTCAAATTTTTTTCTGATGCCATGGTTACAATAGGTTTGAACATGGATTGGCTTCTTAAATTAAATAGAAGCCATATTAAGTAAGAACAATTGGCTGCTTTCTTTTCATTTTCTCTTTTTAAAAAATGAACGTGAGAAATTGACTTAAAGATTAGGCATTGAAGATATCATGACATTTTGAATGAGTCTGTCAATAAAGTATATTGCAATTTTTGTTTTTGTTTTCTCTGTGAATGTGGTTTGAGATCAAATTAGCAATTTATATTGAATGTCGATTACTTATCAAAATAGGTTTATATTGATTATGTCAATTTTAATAATGTGCACTCACCCCCTGAGGATAAGATACTGGCTTGGATGCTGTAACGGCATCTGATAGGTTCTATAGGTGCTATGCATAGCAATCTTGTACTGTATATAGTTATGCTTGTAAATTTTTTGACCTTTTGGTTTGCCTCCTTAGGTGGATTTTGTATAGTAATTGATTCAATTTGATTGAACTTTTACTTTGTGCGGACCCAACTCTCTCTCTCTCTCTCTCTCTCTCTCTCTCTCTCTCTCTCTCTCTCTCTCTCTCTCTCTCTCTCTCTCTCTCTCATTGACAACATCTCTCCCTCCCTTTCCTTTTACTCTTACATCTCCCCTCCTCTCTTCTCTTATGTGAGGCTCTCCCTTTTCCCCTCCTCATTTATCATGGTTAACTCTAATACAGATATTAACCTTCTAATCAAAAGAACTGAAGATCTCAACTGGGAAGATAACCCACTTGACCTCCAACCTGCCAGCCCCGAACTTCTCATGCAAACCAATCTTACCCTCATTGTGGGCTTTGTTTGGCAAACGCCCTCCCCTTCCTCTGAAAAAGTCAATTTCAAAACATTCTTACTTTTTATATCACATCAATCACTTTTTAATGACTCTTATTATCTGAAGCGATGTTTGATTCTTGCATTCTCCTTCTAATTTTTTGAGTTTAATGTTGAAATGTTTTTATTTGTAGATCCCTGAAGTTTTCTACTATGCACAAACAGCTGTACTTCATCCAACAGGTCCACTATTTGATCAGGAAACACAGACTTTGAGGCCCAGATGTATTCGAGCCTTGAAGCGGATATTTATTCTTTCTGACCATGATAGGGACGGTGCCCTTAGTGATGTAGAGTTGAATGATTTTCAGGTTTCTTTTGCTTCCTTGTTTGCAACTTTTGTCCTGAATTGAGTTTTATGTCCAAGTATGCTGTTCCTGATAATTCAGGAATGATCTTGTAATACTTGCTAACAAGTTTTGTCATCTATCAAATCGTGGTATTTTCTGCTGAAGATAAATGAGGGATATAACACTTGTATACAGGTCAAATGTATGAATGCTCCATTACAACCTTCTGAAATAGTAGGTGTTAAGAGGGTTGTGGCAGAAAAACTGCCTGAAGGAGTCAATGAACGTGGGCTTACTTTGACGGGCTTCCTCTTTCTTCATGCACTATTCATAGAAAAAGGGCGTGCTGAGACAATGTGGACTGTTCTAAGAGAATTTGGATACACTAATGATATCAAACTTGCGGAGGATCTCATCCCATTGTCTTTCGAACGAGCTCCTGATCAGGTAATATATTGTTGGGGAAAATTACAATTATTATAATAGCAATGGCTTTGCTTGAAATGATAAATGATTTATTATGTGCTGAAATAATATATTTATTTTAGGGAAGTGAAGGGAAGGTACTTAAGTTTTTAATTATCTACTACAAAGATTGTCATTGCTCTGCCTTTTCAATTTTTATGATAATACTCCTTACTTGACTCACTTGTCAGGAAAAAAAAATCCTTACTCAACTCAACTAAGCATTAATCCCAACTAAAATTTGCTATAACAAAATGAATTTCTGAGAAGTGGTAGAACCCTGTCAAACATGTATTCTTGCAGGTGGTGCTAATGTGATTGGTAAGTATATGAGAACCCTTGTGTTATCTTAATAACTGCAGCAACGTTGTGTAATTTTTAAGGATGGATTTTAGCTGTGACTATGCTAGTGCTGTTTATTAACTGTTTTTACGCGCTAGACCCTTTTTTTTGGGAATATGATTTGTCCGTCTGTTTTCATAGTTGTAGATGGGCAGAATTTGGTGTTATCCTTCTTTCTGGTGATGGCAAATGGTTGGCCTGGCTTCGAATCATGCTATGATGCATGCTATCTGTTTAACCTTGAGTTCTCTGCATTTTAGTTGTATACTAGGATCCTACTTGGAAAAACTTTTGGAGGCTTGGGCTTGCTTTAGGCCTATTTTAGCTTGCTTCTGAGTTGTTTCCCACTATGATCCCCTCATCTGCATGGAGTTTGTTCTTTAAACACAACCCAATTCAGATTTGATATATAACATAATCTCTCTCTCACACGCACAAATGTATTATGTAATAATATATATATATATATATATATATATATATATATATATATATATATATATATATATATATATATATATATATATATATATATATATATATATATATTTTTTTTTTTTTTTTGATAAGTAATGTAATGCATTTCAAGACAAATAAAAAATGAAGTATCGTATGTAATAATATACAAATCTTATATTTCCCCAACCCATTCAAAACCCTGCAAATGAAACTGTTGCATTTTTCTGAGTCATACAATGTTTGTTTAAAATGCTTACCGTTGGTTCTCATCTGTGCAGAGTGTGGAGCTGACAAATGAAGCGATTGAGTACCTGAGGGGAATCGTTGAATTGCATAATAGCAATACTCGATGTGCTACTCCTGTATGTGTTCTTCTTTGGTCTATGAGTACTTGGTTTCCAATTTCATTCTTAATGAGCTTGTAATGTAATTTCTGTAATCAGTATTACTGTGATAGACTACAATTGTTCAAAATAGCTAAGTAGTTTACCAACTTCTTACCTCTTAAAATCATGATCAATATTTGTTTTGCCTAGTAGGATGGGGAGCTGGGACCTTATGAAATTGACGATATATTTTCTACTGCTGCAGAGAGGTATGCTGTTTTCATTAATATTTTTTAATATTATCTGGCTTGTTTTACTTTGTCACAACTCTTACGTTTCTTTACTGTGAGAAATCCTGTTGACCTTCATATTCACTTGATCAATCTGCATTGCTTCCATCCTTTGGTTTATGTTTATGAAGCGGTTCAGCATGATAATCCTCATCAATTTTGCTACCAATGCATCTTATGGCAATTTTAAGTCATTATTGGTCATAGTAGCTTCACAATGTTTAAAGATGGGTAAGGTAGTTAACTAATTATTTCATGGCTTGGTTACTTGATGAAGTGATGCTACATGGCTAACAATACTTATAGGTACCTTGTATATGTGTAAGATGCTTATTAACATGTATAGGCAAACAATCTGCCCTCCTGTCGCGTCAAAAATGTATTTTAGTGTCTTTTGTTTAATCTTTTTTAAATTCGTTTATGGAAATTTCAAAATTGCACAAATATTTAGTTTTTTTTTGAATTTTGTTCTTTCTATATATTAATGTTTGGAACCTGGTTGCTGCCGAGCTATTTTCATTTTTGGCCAGATGGAGTTGTTTTACATTTTTTATTTTCTGCTTATTATTATATGTATTTATTTGCATTTACTTATGTTTTTAAAGCTTTTTGGTGAAAATCTAATTATTGTTTAAAATTCCATCAGTTGGGAAGTTTGTCATTCACAAGTGAGCAAGTAGGAAAGGAAAATTTGGTTTCCGCTATAAATATAGGCTTCTTATCAATACTTAGTATTTTATGGTGCTCTCTTCCTGTTGCTTCTCTTCTTTTATAATTATTAGTTGGGCATTCTTCAGTCTCTTTTTGAATCTGCTATAAAGATGACATGGATATGTCCATGCATCTTTTCGATGTGACTGCATTCTCCAACCCCCCCCCTCCCCTCTTCTCATCCTCTTCTACCCCTCCTCGAGCCTCTTGTGAGGTTTTGTAATATTTAATGGGATTTTTGGTCAATGATTTATTCGAAGTATTTTTTATTTTTTTATGAACTAGAATGATTAGCCACGATCGTGTTTGGATGATTGACATACTTCTTTCGCCAGTCCTTGGGAGAAAGAGCCATACGTGGATGCTGCACAGAAAAATGCATTTGGAGGGTTGTCATTTGATGGATTTTTGTCAATGGTATGCGTTTCAGCCTTTCTTTTGCCTTTTTTCCTTTCCTTTTTCTTTTTTCATTTTCTGAGTGGGGGTTTGGAATTTTTAAAATTGATCTACAAAGTAATTATTATCTCAATCTGGCTATCTTACCCATTTATTAATATGTGAAGTTTTACACTTATGCCATACACATTTTTCAGTTTTTAAAATGTTTAAAAATATACAATCTTCTCAAACAATAGCTATTCTTCTATTCTCTGGTAACCTGTGCTTAAGTTTGTGAGAATTATGTGTGGTTTCAGTGGGCCTTTATGACACTTCTAGACCCAGCTTCGAGCATGGAGAATTTGATATACATTGACTATCCTGGTGATCCTTCATCTGCATTTCGTGTGACTAGAAAAAGGCATTTGGATCGCAAGAAGCAACAAACAGACAGAAATGTTTTCCAATGTTTTGTTTTTGGGCCCAAGAAGGCTGGAAAGTCTGCATTGTTGAATTCTTTTCTTGGAAGGTATTCCAGGTCATCCTTTTAAATCTAATACATCTCGTTAATATAGTTTTTTTTTTTTTTTTTTTTTGCTACCAAGTAATTTAACATTTGTTGTTGATGAATTGTGAAATGCAGGCCTTTTTGTGATAAATATACTCCAACCATTGAAGATCATTATGCAGTGAACGTTGTAGATGAACCTAGGGTGAGTGCTATTACATCATGCACCTTGAAATTCCTGTTGAACACATGCTATGCGTGGGCATTAGTCTTATCAAATAAAATCTATGCTAGTACTTGCTGTGCATTCTGTAGAAGCTGCGATAAGGTTTTGTCCTTGTGTAGATACAGACGAACCTAGATTCTGAGTTATGTTAATCCATAATTTGTTTGCTTTAACTATATGAATCTGTGTGTGGAATTAACCCAGGCCGATGGTGACTCTTGGTCTGTACATTTTTTTGGGTAGTATGTAAATTTCCTGTAAGCTTTTTAGAAGGCAACAGAATAGCAAGATTAAGAGAATTTCTGTAGCTTCAATTAATTTACAACTGATTCGTGGATTACATTTCACAAAGAAACCTTTACTTTTTTTCTTGAGGCAGGGCCGACATGAAGTCATTGGTTTTGTCTCCACGCAATCTCCATATCCGACTGGAATTTGTGGTTTAGTTTATCACTAGACGGATTTTATTTTTTTTCACTTATCTGATGCTTGTTATTTCTTTTGCATAAATCAAAATGCTGTGCCAGTTGCTGTAATTGCTAATCTTGTCATATCCCACCCCTTTGTCTGAGCATTCGTTTGTTATTTTCTTCACAGGGAACAAAAAAGACCCTTGTATTGAGAGAGATACCTGAAGACGGAGTTAGCAAACTCCTATTAGATAAAGAATCTTTGGCTGCTTGTGACGTAGCAGTGTTTGTTCATGACAGGTGAATGAAAGGCTCTTATTGTTGTTGTATTTTAAGTATAGCATGAATCACAATAACACTCGTTTGTTAAAATTAGTTTTTAACTTTCTCACTTTCCAAATTCAGTTTTTTCTTCTCTAATTTGGTTTGGCTTTTCTGAACTTGATATTTCAATATAGAGCCATATATTAAACGGTCAATAAAATCATGAAAAAGAAAGCACATTAGGAAAGTATAAGTAGATGCCCACTGATAAAGAGTATTAAAGAAGAAAGACTTTAAATCCACTACCGTCCTCTCGCGGTCTTCAAAACACCTATCATTGCTTTCCCTCCAAGTCTAGACAACCTTTTTTGAGACAAATCTGGAAACTGAACTCTATTCTGGAGAAACAAGAAACCTATCTATTCTTGACCAAGAAGAGGGATCCCACTTGTTTGACCACGTAAAAGACCCTCCTATAAGGGGAATATCCATGAGTTTCTAGTCAAAGATAAAGTCAGAGAACACCACCATAGGACGAAAACAAGCTTCACCCAATCTTTCACTAAGAAATTGAGTGACATTAAAGTATCCCCCAATGCACCAAGGCATAATCCACCAACTAATCAAGCCAGCCAATTCTTCTCATAAAAACCTTCTATCACAATCGAAATTAGGCCCATATACACTCACAAAAGCCCAAGAAAAACCATCATCAACGTTTAGAAATGAGCAATCAATTGTAAACTCCCCACATACTCAATTTTCTCCACAACCCTCTTATCCCACATAAGCAAGATACCACGGGGCCTAAAAGCTGAATAACACCAGTCCAAGTGTTGACAACCCTAGAAACTACACACAACACAACTGGAAATAAACTCTAATTTAGTTTCCTGCAAACAAATAATATATTCCTTCCACTGTCTAAGCAAGTTTCTGACTTAGGCATTTATCTCCTTCATTCAACCCTCTCACATTTGATGATAACAGTTTGGGCTTCATAAAGAACCAATCAAAACCCTCCCTTTGCCTCTACCACGACTAGCACTACCACCTTTTGTGTCATAATTAATGGAACAAGTTAACCTTTTTAACTCTCTACCTTCCTTATTAATAAAATTGGAATAAGAAGCCAGCTCATTTTGGGAATGACTCGCGTCAATGGCCAGAAACAAGGCATAAGCTCCTCTTCAAAACCCACGCACAAAATCCCCACAATGTGACAAACTTCTTTCACAGTCTGTAGCACCTAGGATGAAGATTTAGCTCCTGCTCTTTTCTTATTAACAGATGGGAGATATAATTTCAAAGGAATGGGCTCCTCCTTAGAAAACACTTCCATTTCCAAGCCAGATGGAAATACTTATTGAAAAAAATATACATGCACACGCGCACACAAATATATTACCTATACTATTTCACCGTTGCATTTGTATGTAGGAGTTTCTGAGGATTGATACATTTTACTTTCACAGTTCTAATGCAATATCATGGGAGAGAGCAACTGAGTTTCTGGTAGAAGTTGCTAGTCATGGTAAAGATACTGGCTTTGAGGTTCCTTGCCTCATTGTGGCAGCTAAAGATGATCTGGACTCATTTCCCATGGCAATGCCAAATTCTACTAGGGTATTTAACTTTTCCAGTGACTATAATATCATGCATGTTCTATTATGCAAGCTCCATTATCCACAAAAATTATTTTTAGTGTGTTTAGTTGTTTGCTTGCTTCGAACATAATGACTTTGATAGTCGGCTCATTGGTGTTCCAGTGCTTGTTGGTTTTTCTCCTTGGTGGTAATAATACTAAACTTGCTAGACAAACTCTTCAAACCAAATTGATTAGTATTATTTGCATCTTGCAACTTTACATACATGATGGACTAGATTTTTCCCAATTCTAAATTTGGAACAAAAATATTACAAAGTTTTCATGACAGATACGACTAAAGACAAAATCACTGAACAATAAACAAAATTAACACTCTCCAAAGTCCAATGAAAGGGTCCATATGCAGAAACTGCATTCCAGTACAGTTTGTTCACTAGTAAAATATGCCTTTTGATTTTTCTAGTAATTTGGCAGGAAAAATTGGTCAGACAAATTAGCTGAATGGTGAAGTTCCAAAACTTGGACAAGGTGGCCTAAATTCTACATTTTGGAAAAAGTACCAATGGTCATAAAAAATAAATAAATAAATAAAATGATTGAACAAACTTCATAAATCTATTCATGTGATATTAGTTTCATGTTGCAACTTGAGATTCTTGTACAACATTTTCCCTACTTCAGGAGTTGATACATGACATCTAAATATTTAGATATGTTCCATGTGGTTTTTTGCATAACTATGAAAATACATGTACTTAAGGACTGTTAATCTTTTGGTTCATGTTATGTTCGTGGTGATGATTGTGAGAGTAAGATTGTTGTCAGCTGAGCTTTAATTCTTTACATGACCAGTATTTTGTTAATCATATTTGTTATATTCTCTCTAATAATAGCATGCATCTCTTTGGCCCTAAATTGTCTTGCATATTACCAATGCAATTTTGCTTTTGTAGGTTAGTCAGCACACGGGAGTAGAGGCTTCCATACCTATCAGTACGAAGTTTGGTGATCTCAATAATGTATTCCGTAGGATTGTAAGTGCTGCACAACACCCTCATTTGAGCATTCCTCAAACTGAAGCTGGGAGAAGCCATGAGCAATACCTTAGACTAATAGACCACTTAGTTATGGACTTTTCGGGTATGTTGTGTTGATCTTTTGTGTTTATATAAGTCCTTGAATCTGTTGGCTTCTTGTTTCTAGTGGCTTATCATTTTTGCTGCTACAATTGCTCTTTGAGCTTATAGTTTTTGTTCATCTGTCTCTGCAATGCACCGCTGGTTAATGACTGTTTATTCCATTGTTTTCCAAGGGGTGATGCCTCACTGCCACCCGTATTGATTTGTTCCTTCATGAATTGATACCCATCTGCTCCATGCTTTCCAAACCTAAAGCTTATGATTCTTCCTTCTTCTCTTTTATATATATTGTTTTTTACAGCACTCTTTCTTGTTCCTTCATATCCCCCCTCCCCCAAAACAAAAAACAATCAGTAACTAATTAATATCTAGTTTTCACAACCAAATACAAATTATTCCCGGGTAAATCACGGAGAGATCCTGATTTTTTAACTTGGATGCTGTCATGTTATCATAGTAAGGCTGTTGTTGACATATAAGAAGAGTAATTCTGGCAAACCTATATCTAGTGTTCTTTATGGTTGTTAATCCTAGTTGTATCTTGCAGATTTTGCGATGGTGTGAACTTCACATGTGGGGTATCCACTATCCAGATCGTCGAATGTGAACTGTGCATTGCTCGCAGCATCATACTGGTGCAGTTTTTGTGTTCTGCCGATATGTCTATAACTGAGTGTATATGGGGCTACGCTTGTAAATCTGGGAGATGGGAGATTGATCTATGAGCCATATTTGCTTTCTTGGGGATTACTTTGATAGGGGCTCATAGCTTTTTCCAATTTTTAGAACTAGAGTATGAAGAGTAAAAGACTACTGAAAGAAATACATATACACACCTCAGGTATTGTGACCGTCATTTCAGCCAATGGGAAGTTATTGAAACTTAAAAGACAATAAAAAGGAAAGCACTTGTCTGTACATCAGCTGTCTATTTCTTCCTGGTCTAAATTTAATGTCACATTTCTGCAAATTTACAAATCAAAGGTTGTTTAGTGTCCAAGGCGGTGGTGCTGCAATTTTGGATGCAAGATGTTCAAAATTTAAGACCATGATGAGGCTAAAAGTTTAACGCTTGAGTCTTGCAGAGAGCAAATATTTCATTTCTCCAAAGTTTACATCATACTTGGTAGGAATTTTGGGTGCAGGATCATCAAATATTAACACCATAATGAGGCAACATGAAAAGGATGAGTTCATCAGCAACGTAAACGCTTAGGCAACCACACCCTCTACAAGAGACAAGATCGACTATATAAGTTCTCATGCAATCTTACAAAGTTAATGGTAATTCCAGATTAGTTAGGCTAATAAACATCAGCTAAAGAATTTGAAGGATTTAACCAAGAAACCTGTGATGAATAGGACACTAATCAACACGAATTATAGTGCGATGTCAATAATCACAAGATTATCTAACAATACTCATCCAAGAGCATGCAAAACCTCCGATCTCCTAGATGGACCAAATGGTGAGTAAAGAGTTCTTCAAAATGATAAAATCCCCAATCGTCTGCCTCCCCCTTAAGCCAATGACGCCGATCTAACCGCCCCTCAAGCCACACATTCGGATCTAAATCGTTGGCTAACATGCTAACTCTGCCCTCATATTCATCACTCCAATACAAACTATTATCCACGGTTACAGCCTCCAGCCTTCCGTCGAGCATGACAATAAATATTTTTATGCTTCTCTAGTGTCATAAACAATGTGATCAAAATCGCTCTGAAAATGAGATGGAAGATCGGGTAAGGCATTCTAGTTTCGGCTCTCCAGGTCAAAAAAACACGCCTCAATGTGAAGATGGATCACAGCCACCAAAATCAAACAACTTACCGTCCAAGACCGTGGCACGACAGCGAGATTTGGGACAAAGCATTGGCAAACTAGACTTTCGGTCTTCACTGGGACGTGTAACGTCTAGTGTCCACAAAAAAAAAAAAAAAAAAGAAAAAAAAAAGAAAAATTTGAGGTTATAATTGCAAAAACACCAATACTCCATAGGATAAGTAAAGTTTTCTCTTAATATTATTATTATTGTTGTTGTTTTTGAGTAAACTCTTAATATTATTATATAGCCCCAAGAGGTAATTTAATCAACTGGGGACCACGCCTCATGAAGCGAAAGTCCCCAGCCTCATGAAGCAAAGGTCACTAGTTCGAATCCTCCATCTCCCTGTTGTATGTCCAAAAATAAAAAAAAAATCATATATACTCCTCTCTTACCCCGAAATTTGCATTAGTTCACCAAAGTGTTACCTCACTTTTCTTATATAAATAATCTTGGCACTCCTCTATAAATATCCAAAATCAAGCTAAACCACAAACAAGGTTATTAATACACTTGATTCAACTCAGCCTAACATTTGTATATATAACCAGATCTTATTGCGTGCTTATATATAATTTCCCTTACTCAAGTTTGAAAAGAAGAAAAATCTATGAAATGCACATCATAAGGATTATTTTTATTTTTCAATCTCATTAAAAGCTCATAGGAGGTGGGTGTGGGATATGTTAATGGTGAGAAAAATAGGAACAAACAAATAATATTCTTTAAATTCACTCCTCCTAATCAGTTAAATTTATTTCTAAGCTAGTGAGAAATTTTGTTGAGGTTAAACATTAATAAAGAAAATATGCCAAGTCCTTATAATTACTATTTTATCTTCTGTCAATTATTATTATTTACAAAGACAAGAACAGATTGTAGATCTCATAAAGAGGAATTAATTTCACTTGAATGCAACTATACGAATGATGGAATTATACATGTTGCCAAATTCATATAATTAAAAACAAAAATTGGATAAAGTTTTCCTCAATCCAGGCATCTGTATTTTAATCCGATTATATATAAGTTGCAATAATTATGAACATCTGTATTTTAATCAGATCACTCTATTGCCTAATACCAATCTTCACAAAGAATCCATTCGTGTTTATATTTGGCCGAATCAACTACAAAGTTCAATGTTTGTTTCGAAATAAGAAATATGTGCGATGCAACTAAATCCAAAAGAAGATTATATCAATAAACTAAGAACTACTCCATTTCACTTTCTTTCAATTTCCAATAAAAGCTTTTCTATTTTTTTTTTTTTTAATGAAATAGATCTTTGTACGCCCTCTCCTAGAAATTTTTATGAAACAGCTAAAATGCACAAAAGAAAATTCAAATACTACGGGTAGGGGTAGGGGAGGGCACATCTAATCAAATACAAATAAGATTTTCCTTCTTTTTTTTTTTTTCTTCAGCACAAGAAGATAATCCATCATCAAGAACATAAAATATAATCTCCACATTTACTTTCAAACATATCCTCCTCGATCTACATTTGAATCCTCATTTCTTCATGCATTTCTATCCACAATAAAGCAAAACATTGAATCAAATATGTAACAAGCACCACTTAAAATGATCAAAAATAGTTTTTTCTTAAGCCTTACAAACTTCAATTTTCCATTCCCACGACCACTTCATCACATGATCCTTCAAACTAAATCACTCACTATATATATATAATAGCTTTAGTAAACCCCTAAAATAAGGAACTTTCGCGTCAATCGTAGTCCTCATAAAGTTTACCCTAATAGTATAAATTTTGCAAATTGTAAGTTGCTTAGATTTATAAATCATCTACAAAATCAAGAGAAAAAGAAAAAGATATTACCTTTTACTAATAATGATGATGTGCATTTCTTATGAATGCCACAATTCTATCGGTAAGGTATTTAAGCGTTTGCAACAAACACTATTGTACTACATTGGCCCAACCTTTAAACCACATAGAAATGATTCTTTAGTGAGTCCTTCTACACATTCTCCCTTCATCCCTTCTTTATCACTCTTTTATAATAAAAAAATTGATATTTATTAAAAAGTTGTTTTGATGTGACATCAGAGACAACTTTTTAATAAAAATCAATATTTTTAAAGAAAAGAAGATGATAAAGGAGGATGAGTGGAGGATGTTTAACATTTCCCTTCTTTAGTACTTTCTTACAAGTCTGCTGACGATGATTTCTTTTCTTTTCTTTATAATAAAAAAAGAAAAAAAGAAAAAAAGAAAACCTCACGCTGAAACCAACAGATAAAATCTTTATTTCCCTCAAATTTTCTCAAGTTTCCTCACAAAAACCCTCTCTCCCTCTTTCTCCGGTGAACAGATTCCAAGCAGATAGGAAGAGCTTCGGCATGTTCGTGTCTCTGGCGACTTTAGCATGTTTGTATTTCTGGCAGTAACAAAATCACTCTTGATTTTTCTCTGTAAAGATTTGCTTATAAATACTTTATGTTTTCCCTACAAATATTAAGGATTAATAACAACACCTGGATTCTTTCAAAATACTCTCAAAATTTTCAAATTTATCCTACCTTATATATCCTTCCTAGTCCTCCCATTCCAACACTGCAAATAACACCAGGAAAAGAGCTAGCAAGTAAGAAGAAAAAACAAAAATTGGATGGTTAAAAGAAAATAATTTTAAAAAAAAAATGCAATAGATTAATTATGCCCAAAAGAATCATTTCAAAACTCATGAAGCACAACGTATACCTTCTGCTGTTGCTTGTTGTCCGCAAGTTTTGGCGAAACGCCTTGTTTTAAACTCATGAAGTGGATTCCGGTACCGCTGCAAGTACAGATCGATCGAGTTACAGAACGATTTCTTCTCGTGAAGGAAAACAGTCAAAAACCAAGAACAAGAACAAGAAAAGGAAGGCAAGAAAACAAACAAGCACAAATTGACAGATGCCAGTATGTTGATTTCTCGTTCAAAATCAACTACCCCTTAAACCAAAACATAACACTCCTAAAGGAAAAAGAAGTTGAACAAAACATGAAAGAAAATAAAACTCACCTCAAACTTAACAAAACCGAATTCGGCACTTCACATGTCACCACTACACCTGAGAGGGAGAGAGAGGGAGAGAGGGTTGATGGTTTTTTCAGAGTGAGGATTGAGAGTGAAGCGCGGCCACGGCGGACGGTTTAAGGTAAGTATGTTTTTCGCATTTGCCCGGAGGCCACCGGAGAGAATGGTGGTCATCCATTAAAGAGGGATATATATGCGTGTGTTTGTGGGAGATTCTGGAAGGAAGAAAAATCACGAGGACAGATTTGCTTCAGTACTCCTCAGAGAAAATAAAATAAAAACGGAAACTATAAATCACGTGAAGGACGGATTCGCCTGCCAAAAAAATCAAAAGGACGGATTCGCTTCAGTTATCCTTAGGAAAAAATTAAAACAGACAACCTGTAAAATCAGTCAGAGTCAAAGAGAAAAAGTCGGGGACAAACGTCTGAACGCTTGAGAGAGAGAACGGTGTCAATTTATTATTTGAGGCCGTAAAACACAAGTTTTAAGAGAATACATTCAATCAAGATGGGCCGTAAAATCCTCCTTTTACAGTGTCCACTTATAAGAGGACAACTCATTAAAACTCACAAAAATGCAATGAACATGAAATCAGTGAATCACCCGATTCTTTTTGAAACAACTCTTTGAAACAAATTATCAACTCACCTAATTTAAGCGTTGCCCTGCCAGCCTTAGAACAAGCCACCTACAGCTGCCTCCTCTGCCGGACGTCACCACCGCACCGCCCCGCCAGCCTAAGCGGAGCACCAGCACTTCGAGCTGTTCAAGCGGAGGTAGGACAAGTCGTACGGGTCGCAGGAGGAGCACGAGCTCAGTTTCGTGGTGGTCAGTTCTCGATGGACCCGTCGGCGACCCACGGCGTGACCCAGTTATCGGACCTTACCTGATCTTGCCGACCGAAGATCTTCCGGCCGATTTTGATTGGAGAGATCATGGAGCTGTTTCCGCCGTCAAAAGGACCTAGCAAATAGACAAGAGTATCTGAGGAGAGAGAGACACCCATATCTTGTGGAAGCCATCGCAACCAAAGGAGCTCCAAGGTGGTGTCAATTAAAACACGATATTCTGTCTCAGTGCTATAGCGAGCAACAATCGACTATTTCTTACTGCACCAAGAAATAAGAAAGGTGCCAACTAGGAAACAATAACCAGTGGTAGAGCGACGGTCTGTAGGATCACTGTCCAATCCGCATTAGTATAACCATGTAACTCATGAGGAGACTGAGAGGAGAAGTGGAGCCCATGTAATAATGTCCCCTTGAGGTAGCGAAGGATGCGAGGGACAGCAGAAAAATGAGTAGAACGGGGAGCAGCCATAAACTGACTTACCTGATGGACAGCATATGAGTTATCAGGCCTAGTAACAGTAAGATAGACAAGGCTACCAACCAAATGCCGATAGAAAGTGGTATCACGGAGAGGCTCGCCATCCTGTAGATTAAGACAGGCATTGAGCTCAGTCGATGTGTCAACGATTTTACAGTCGGTGAGATTGGCCCGTAAAAGCAGATCAAATATATACTTGGCTTATGTCAAATAGAAACCATTAGAAGAAGAAGAAGAAATCTCAAGGCCAAGAAAATAGCTGAGAGTGCCAAGATTCTTCATCTCAAAATGTTGACTGAGAAACTGCTTGAGCTCCAAGATACCAATAGAATCATCGCCAGTGATAATCATGTCATCAACATATAACAACAGAAGGATGATGTCGCGATCTGTGCAGCAAATAAACAAGGCAGAGTCATACGAGTTGATGGAGTAGCTAAGACTAGAGATAGTGTCACTAAATTTAGCAAACCATGCCCGAGGAGCTTGCTTTAGATTATAAAGAGCCCGATGGAAACGACAGACCTTGTTCGGAGGAGAAGAGAGGCCAGGAGGTGGTTGCATATAAACTTCCTCACTCAAATCGCCATTAAGGAATGCATTTTTTACATCCATTTGAGAAAGTGACCAGTGTCGAGAGGCGGCAACAGCCAATAGAGCACGTACAGAAGATAAGCGAGCAACAGGAGCAAAGGTCTCCTTATAATCCGCACCATACTCCTGAGTAAAACCTCTAGCCCCAAGGCGAGCCTTGTATCTGTCAACGGTACCATCAGAACAAGTCTTGATTTTGTAGACTCACTTACACCCAACAACAGACTTCCCTCGAGGCAAGTCAACCAGATCTCATGTATGGTTCTTGTATAAAGCATCAAGTTCCTCTTTCTATCGCGTCCTGCCAAAGAGGGTTAGTGGAAGCCTCATGATAAGAGTGAGGTTCATGTAAAGTAGCTAAGGCATGAAAACAATGAAAGTCCTGGAGATAAGATGGAAGAGACTTTTTCCAAGTGGATCGAAGAAGAGCAGGTGGGGAGGTATGAGTGGGAGCCTCGAATGGAAAAGAATTTGGGGACTCAAGCGGAGCGACATCATGAGCATTCGAAGATTGCGGCTCAAGCGAGGAAAACTCAAGACAAATTTCACCAGTGGTAGAATGAGAGAAAGGCTTCTTTAGAAGTGTGGTAAAGGGAGGGAAAGAGGGCATGCAAAAATTTTCTACTTCGTGAAATAACTTATGTTTCCAGAAGACCACATGACGGGAGATGCGAAGACGGTGTGACATGGGATCATAACACCGATAACCCTTTTGTTCCACCCCATATCCAAGAAAGCAACATAACCGAGAACGAGGCTCGAGTTTAGTGCGCTCATGAGGTTGGAGTAAAACAAAACAGGCAGAACCAAAAACACGAAGTTGATGGTAAGTGGGAGAAGAGCTAAACAATCGCTCGTGAGGGGTGCAATGTGCAAGAAGAGGTGTAGGGAACCTGTTGATAGTGTAGACAGCTATGAGAGTGGTTTCACCCCAAAAAGGAGTAAGAACCAAAGAGGAAAGGAGAAGAGCACAAACAGTGTCTAGAATGTGCCTAAGTTTACGTTCAGTTCTTCCGTTTTGTTGAGAGGTGCCTGGACAAGACAAGTGAGGAGCAGTGCCATAGTGTTTTAAGATATTTTGAAAAGCATGTTGAGTATATTCTAAGGCATTATTAGAACGAAAAGCTTTAATGCGTTTTGAAAACTGGGTCTCAACCATTTTTGCAAAATTGCGATAGATATCCAATAATTCAAAATGTGATTTCATTAAAAATACCCAGGTGTAACGTGAAGAATCATCAACAAAAATCACAAAATAACGTGAGCCACTCATACTAGGAACAGGGGAAGGTCCCCTAACATCAGAATGAATTAAATCAAAAGAAGCAGACGCAATAGACTCGCTATTATTAAAAGGCAAAGATGGTTGTTTCCCAAGTTGACAAGAAATACAATCAAAAGACTTATTGGACACTAAACCTAATAAACTCTTGGAAGCTAAAACTTGTAACCGAGACACAGATGCATGACCAAGACGCGAATGCCAAAGAGCAAGAGATGACGGTGATGGAGCGGCAGCAGCAGAGACACCAGGGATGGAAAGTGTAAGGATGAAAGCTCAAACAGTCGCCCAACTCTACGCCCGGTCCCAAGTGTTTGGCCCGTCCGAGGATCCTGCATATACACACCAGAGGAGTCAAAAACAAGTATATAACCCAATTCACACAGTTGCCCAACAGATAGAAGGTTAAAGGACAATTTAGGCACATGAAAGACATCAGGAACAGAAAGGGTAGGTGTATGGACAATTCTCATGGTTTGAACATTCATTGAAAAGCCATCAGCTGTGTAAATTAAAGATGTATGTGATGGAGGGGCAAAAGTGGTAAAGGAGGAGGCATATGGCGTCATATGATTGCAGCAGGCAGAGTCAAAAAGCCAAGAGGAAGATTTACCTGGCAAAATGGAGAGGATAGAGGAAGATGCATTACCAGAATGAGTGAGGACCTGGTTGATAATTGCCTCAAAGTCAGCTGGAGATAAGGTGAGAGCAGATCCTGTAGAGTCGCCAGAGGAAGCAACTGGTGCAGCTGAAGAAGAAGCATTCTCAGTAGTGGTAACGACCGCGATAGATGTAGAAGATTTGACATTGCGCCAACACTTGTCAATAGTATGCCCACGACGGCGACAATAGTGACAAAAAGGATTGTCACGATTCTTGGAAGGTCCACGGCCGGACCTATCAGACTTGTCAGAGTGTTCGGTCTGAGGCGATGGAGCAGCTAATACTGAATGAGTATGCGGAGTGTGCTGAGAGCGCAAGGTAGACAATCTGGTCTCCTCTCGAACAAGCTCACAGACAGCCTGGTCCAAAGTAGGGAGAGGAGAGAGATGCAAAAAGTTGCCCACGAACAGGCTTAAAATCATTCCGCAGAGCCATCAGAAATTGATAGAAACGATGTTGGTCATTGCGATCAGCGTACATTTGAGCATTAGTAGGATCCCTCCAAGCAGGATCAGAAAGAGCCAACTGGTCCCATAAGAATTGCATGCGAGCAAAAAAATCAGTAATAGTCTGGTCTGATTCTTGCTTCAGACGAAAGAGATCAAGAATAACCAGGTACTCCCGAGAACCATCAATCGAGGAGTAACGAGAAGCAGGCATATCCCAAGCACCCTAATCATCATCAAAACTACCAAATAATGCCGCAACAAAGGAAATGGTGGTGTTACAAAACCACGTAAGAATCTGATGATGTTTGCTGTTCCAATCAATAAGACGAGTGCAGAAAGCATCATTGCTTTTAGCAAGTGACTTAGTTGGTTTAGGGATATCCCTAGTCACATAGAGCCAGAGCTTGCGGCCTTTAAGAAAACTTCTCATAGATTGAGACCAAACAGTGTAGTTGGTGCCATCCAATGTAACATGAATGAGCAAGAACCTCGTTTTGCGCCATCTGGAGATGCCAAAAGCATAAACAGACTAGAAAAATGAAATCAAAACGAAAAACTAAGTAGAAAACACCTGGTCAACTGATGCAAAAGTCAATGGTCAACGGTTAAAAGTCAACAGTCAATGGTGCTGATGTGGCACTAGGGCTGACGTGGCACAGCAGAGACTGGCGCATGAGATACACGAGCGAAAAGTGGCGGCGCATGGGCACGTGAACTAGTGGACAAGAATCTTCTACCAGCGCATGGAGGCACGTCCGCCGTCAGATCGGGACGATCTCGGTGGTTCTGAGCTGCTAGGAGGTGGATCTATCAATTTAGGCTGGAACCGGAGTGATCGAACGGCTGGAACATCTGGCGGCGGAACGGCAAAAGCGTCTAGCGACGACGAGTGGAGGCTCTGATTGGACTGTTCTCGACGACTCTGGCACAGTTGTCTCTCAAGGTTTTGATTGGTATATGCACCAGCTCGAAACAAGGATTGGGAGAAAGAGAACCGAGGAAGACAAAGCGATGAGGGATGGCGGAAGCAACGGTGGCGCCGAAAAATTGCTGGGAAGAGGCCGAAAAAAAATATTAAAGGTGATTCAGAACCTGTGCTCTGATACCATGTCGAGAGAAAAGCTGTATATTGAATCACACATTATGCTGTACATGAGGGGCCTATATAAATAGGCTAGTAATCACAAAAATACACATCAATAGCCTATGTGGGACAATACATACGTACAATCTAACCATCAGCAACATCGTACGGTATCGTGGAAGTGACGACGCTTAGGCAACCATACCCCTCCCTCTACGAGAGACAAGATCGACTATATAAAGCTAGTTGCTGGAAATATATGCATGGTATAATGTTTAGTCACACATTTGGTCATGAAGCTTTCTAATCAAATTCAGATACCGGGCTAGGGGAGAGTACATCTAATCAAATACAAATAAGATTTTTTTTATTTTTTTTATTTTTTTATTTTTTTATTTATTATTTTTTTTTTTTTATCTTTAGCACTAGAAGATAATCCATCATCAAAGACATAATAATCTCCACCAAGATTCGAAGTTTACTTTCAAACATATCCTCTAAATTTGAATCCTCAGTTCTTCAGGCATTTCTATCCACAACAAAGCAAACACTAAATCAAATGTAACAAGCACCACTTAAAATGACCGGTTTTTTTTCTTAAGCCTTCCAAACTTAGGATTCTACCAGACTTTTATTTTTCTATATATTTTGTCATTTGCATGAACTGCACCTTTACCCCCTAGAGATCCTTCACACTATACAGAACAAAATGAAGACAAGCAATCCTGAGAAAGAACATTAACATGTGAAGGTTCTGGAAAATTATTATTCTAAATTTGCCAACGATTAACGATACAATTGAATTTAAATATCAAGATTTTTTTATTTTTTTTTATTTTTTTATTTTTTTTTATTTTTTTAAAGATAGGTACATTTAAGATAGCCTGTAAGGTAGCCATAAATTCTTCTTCAACGATTCCGTTACTTTTGATGTGGAGAAGAGCCTTGTCAATACTATATTCATACACTTCTCATTTTTTAGGGCAAGAAAAGTCAATTAAGTATTGAGCTAATAAAGTCTTTAAGTCATCTTCAATTTTCAATACTACTGCATTTACATTAGAAGCAATTATGGCCCAACAACAATATACGATTAAAAAAGTTTGCCACTGTTCCCGAGGAGTATCTCAATCGGCTGGGGATCACGCCTCATGAAGCGGAGATTACTAGTTCGAATCCCCCTTTCCCCTCTTGTGTGAACATGTAAAAAAAAAGGGTTTGCCACCTTTGTATTATCTTTTTTAGTCCTCCCATTCCGAACACCTGAAAATAACACAAAAAAACAAAAAAAATTCTAGCAAGTAAGAAGCGAAATAAATAAAATAAATGGTTAAAACAAAAATAATTTGATAAAAGAAATGCAAAAGATTAACTGCCCACAAGCATCCTTTCAAACTCATGAAGCACAACCTTCTGCTGTTGCTTGTTGTCCGTAAGTTTTGGCGAAACGCCTTGTTTCAAACTCATGAAGTGGATTCCGGTACCGCTGTAAGTACAGATCGATCCAGTTACAGAACGATTCCTTCTCGTAAAGGTGGTTCATATAGGGGGTTCTGGGAGGAAGAAAAATCACGAGGACAGATTTGCTGCAGTATTATATTCCTCAGAAAAAAAAAAAAAAAAAAAAATCACGTGAAGTTTGCTTGATTCTATTCGGCCTGGAAAAAAAGAAAATCAAAAGGACGGATTCGCTTCAGTTATCCTCCTCAGGAAAAAATTAAAACAGACAACCTGTAAAATCAGTGAGTCAACTTTTGCAGTATTGACTATTCTTCTCAGAAATCAATTTTCAGTAAATAATGCGCACTTCTCTCTTCTTTTTTTTTCTTTTTTTCTGCAAATCCGTGATATCTCCCCTTTTCAAGCACTTGTCTTTTTGCTCTGTTTAGGACATATATTGACGGAGAAGAAAAGGGTCAAGTTGACCGAAAAAAATGGGTTGTCAAAATGTGATAAATTTGCTGCCGGTTTTAAGAGTAGGTTTAAAATGGATACTATTTTACGTATTTTAAATTTTACAATTATGTGAAAACCATAATTGTAAAATATTTAAAATCTAATTAATTCACTAATAAGTTACAGTCCATTGCAATTTGCAGTGCTATCTCAACTGAATTTTATATATAAAAAATAATATAGTCTCCTACTTTCCTTTGGTTGTGTAAATTATATGACTTATATAAAAGTTTGGAACGTTAGTTCGGGTATCACACTTGGGACATGATCGGCTCACAACTTCTTTGCACAACTCCCTCACAACCCCACTCACAATGATGTGGGGCCCATGTGTATGGGCCCCACATTATTGTGAGTGGGGTTGTGAGGGAGTTGTGATTGGGTTGTAGTTTTATCATTTTCCATCACACCTTGAGCCTAAGATTGTGTGAACAAGTGATATTACGCTGCATTGCTAAATTACTGTCTAAAACAAAATTCAAGAAAAATATTTATTTAGAGCAAATATAATTTGTCTTTCGAAGGAAAAAAAATAGAAATAGAGTCCTTCGAGTTTCGTCGAGAAAGAACAAAGTTTGATCCATCTTAAAACTATATTTTATTAATAAAATCTTTAGAGCTGTTTTTGGGTTTGGTTTTAGTCTGTGTCAGCTTAAGCCCAAAAGTTTCTAGCTAGGAGGAGCTGTGGGGGTTGGTTAGTGAAGTGGGCCAACTAATTTTGAAATTTTTCCATGCTACAACTTAAGCCTAAATTAAGCGAGGTGAGGACTGGCCCGAACTAATATTGGGCCTAAACTTGATGGGCTCCCCCACTTGGAGAGCCCAACCCCTGTTGGACTTTCATAGAAGGGCTCAACTCCTTGCGATAAGATTGTCGCGGGTAACGCCAACCGGTTTCACTATATCACAGCTGTCAAGATAAATGATGTCTTACCTCAAACAAAAATTAGCTACAAACTGATTTATAGCAATTAGTTACAAACCAGTCTAATAAAATGATATATGTTCTTAAAGCATGTGAAAATTATATGATTTTTTATTAATGCTATTAAAAAAAAATGAGAAGCACATTCTATTAAAAAAAAATATGTATTTCTCATATGCTAAGGAATACGTGTCACTTTATTAGACTGGTTTGTAGTTAATTTTTTTCTCATCTTACCTCTTCCATATTATGATTTCTTTAAAAGTTCCTTATTTGCAATAAATGTTTTTATTAAATGCTCTACTATGTTTCAAATGCTTCAATTCCAGCGAATGATATTGCTAAGACATGTAGAGAAAATATTTTATGACGAATGTTTCTTGCTTTCTTAGAAATGATGCTTGTTGTATGGAAAATATACCGAAAAATACTTTTCAAGGCGTGAAAACTTTCAATGAGATTATGAAAGAATTTACTTTTACATATGCTTATGGTCCGTTTGTTTCGGAGTAAAATAATTTTTGAAAAATAATTTTAGCATTCTACGGTGTTTGATAGAGATGAAAATAATAGTCAACAAAAATCATTTTCAGTTTGACAGTAAAAATTTCTTTAATTTTTGAACTGTAAATTATTTTTCAAAATTAAATTATTCGTCCTTGTACGCACGTTTGATATCCGATTGTCGGAATTCAACAATTGTCGGTCGTTGGAATCCAACCTGCGCTGGAGTCCAGCAACATCCGATCGCCGGAATTCTGCCGGCGCCAGAATCCTATGACATCCGACCACCGTCGTCGGAAGCCAGCAGACCAAATTCTGGCCGAAAGTAGCCAGAATATTGTCGGATTCCGGCCATGGCAGGCTCTGGTCGGATCCAGCCAAACTTGCTCGCCGAAATTCGGCAACGACGACCAAATGTTGCTAGATTCTTGCAGCATGTGCCAAACTCTGATTTTCACATTTCATAATTTTTTCGTGCGAGCCAAACGTTAGAAAATTATTTCGAGAAAATCATTTTACATCGAAACAAACAGAGCATTAATTACAAGTGAAAGATATATTCTTTTCAATAACATTTTCTCTTTTTTTTTTTTTCTAACTAAAGTTGAAAACATAAAAAGGTTAAAAAGGTTATTTCTGAATTATTATTATTTTTTTAATATAAATAAACACACACACACACACACACACACACACACACACACACACACACACACACACACACACACACACACACACACACACACACACACACACACACACACACACACACACACACACACACACACACACACACACACACACACACACACACACACACACAGCTTATTAAAATGCAGCACATGTATGATATATATTCGATTTTGTTTGCTTAGAGTACAATTAAAAGCCCACCACAAATCTAATTAAAAATATTATAGAATTTAATCTTAATACTTTTCCCAAGAGGAATGTAATGCTAGAGGAATAAATTCTTCAATTATGTTCACTGACATGTACGTTATTTGAATACTTGCAGGTTCTGGCCGGTGTATCATGTATGATCCTCATGTAACAGCAGATGGTTTTACCAAAATGATCTCTATTCCACGGCACCATTATTTTGGCTATTATCAGTGCAAACTCCTTCTCCAATTGGATTTTTGCTCCACGGTTTTTCAGCTTTGACTGCTTCAAAGATTTCTCTTAGTGCTGATTTTAGAGCACACACACACACAGCTTATTAAAATGCAGCACATGTATGATATATATTCGATTTTGTTTGCTTAGAGTACAATTAAAAGCCCACCACAAATCTAATTAAAAATATTATAGAATTTAATCTTAATACTTTTCCCAAGAGGAATGTAATGCTAGAGGAATAAATTCTTCAATTATGTTCACTGACATGTACGTTATTTGAATACTTGCAGGTTCTGGCCGGTGTATCATGTATGATCCTCATGTAACAGCAGATGGTTTTACCAAAATGATCTCTATTCCACGGCACCATTATTTTGGCTATTATCAGTGCAAACTCCTTCTCCAATTGGATTTTTGCTCCACGGTTTTTCAGCTTTGACTGCTTCAAAGATTTCTCTTAGTGCTGATTTTAGAGCACACACACACACAGCTTATTAAAATGCAGCACATGTATGATATATATTCGATTTTGTTTGCTTAGAGTACAATTAAAAGCCCACCACAAATCTAATTAAAAATATTATAGAATTTAATCTTAATACTTTTCCCAAGAGGAATGTAATGCTAGAGGAATAAATTCTTCAATTATGTTCACTGACATGTACGTTATTTGAATACTTGCAGGTTCTGGCCGGTGTATCATGTATGATCCTCATGTAACAGCAGATGGTTTTACCAAAATGATCTCTATTCCACGGCACCATTATTTTGGCTATTATCAGTGCAAACTCCTTCTCCAATTGGATTTTTGCTCCACGGTTTTTCAGCTTTGACTGCTTCAAAGATTTCTCTTAGTGCTGATTTTAGAGCACATCAACTTGCAAAATGAGCGGCTTCCAATATATCTTTAGAAGCATTCATATTACTTATTGTAAAAATCTTATCATGTGAAGCTATAAGAAACAAGCTACAGTCGCACTGTCAAGCACCGTAGCTAAATACAAAGTTTTGGCAACGTACGTTGCAGCTAAACTGTCTTGGTTACACTGATGGAACTCAGCATTCCTGTTTGTCAACTGTCAGTCCGCCTGTCATTTGGTGTGATAACATAAGTGTTACTTACTTATCAGCAAATCCAATCTTCCATGCATGCATGCAGGATTTTCATTTTGCTCGTGACATTGAGGCATTTTAGATTCTTGCTATTCGATTTATTTTTGAAAAAGATCAACTCGCTGACATTCTCACAAAGCCTTTATCACTCCTTCCATTATCTACTCTACGCTGAGCTTGAGTTCCGAGTACCATCTTTTAGATATGCATAACCTCATCAAAAAGAGATCATACCATCAGTTATGTAATTACATTCTGTGGAGATGATCACGTCATCCAGCAAGCATGCTGCAGATCGAGAGGCGCTCAACGGTCAGATGATAATTTCTTAATTTTAAGTCAGCTTCTTTGGCTTACCAAAAATAATAATAATAAAAATAAAAGTCAGCTTCTTTGGCTATGGGCCTTTGACCTGCCTCCCAATTGCTTAGATTAAAAAGTCAATAGCCTTTGTCTACAAAACAAGCGTGACCCATGGCCATGATCAAAAGTCAGCCACATAGATTGGCTTACCAAAAATATATATAAAATTTAAATTCCTCGATAAGTTGGCCAATCGTATCCCCTTATTGGCGCTCACTTTTTTTTGGATTATTTTATTGTGCATAAAGACCGTTTTTTATTATATTATATTTTAAAATTTAAAATAGTTTATATTGTATAGATCGATGTCCTATTGACAAAATCGAATTGTTATTTAAAGCGATTAATATACCATAATTTGTTTTAGTTTTATCACATCAAGTAATATTCTAAAATAAAATAATAATCAGAGGTGTAAGTAGCTAATATAATATAATTGATTCTAAATGTATTATAGTTTCCAAATTGAGGGAGGCAGAGAGAGAGAGAGACTTGAAAGTGTGTCTTTTGGAGAGTCCTCTGTCTGCAATAACTTGCATGATGGAAGAAACATTGTGTGTTGCGCTGGGAGAAAATGTGAAAGAGAACAGATCAATCCTGTTATGGGCATTACAGAACTCTGGAGGCAAAAAGATTTGCATCATTCACGTTCATCAACCTGCCCAGATGATCCCCTTCAGTAAGTTGCCTTCATATAAATATGTAAGGCATATATGCAGGAAAACGCTTTCATCACAAACAAATTTTGCAAAATACTTACATTCAACAATGTTGGAGTTCTTCAAGTTACACTTAGTTGACTAAATTTTTTGAAACCCAAATGAAAAATTTGGAGAGATTTGCATCTTGATGATCATTCTTAAGATTTTCCAGGTATTTGCAATTGTTTTGAGAGAAACTCCTCCTCTGTCTTGGTTTGCAGTGGGTACAAGATGGCCTGCAAGCTCACTGCAGGAAAATGAAGTGATGGCATACCGGGAAATTCAGAGGCTAAATATGAATAAGATCCTTATTGAATACCTTTTTATCTGCCGCCAAATGGGGGTAACAACATTGTCTTCTTTCCTGCATCAGTGTGATTATTTGCTTTTGGGGTGTTTCTGATTATTTTTTTCTTTTTCATCTCCATATATAGTTGTTATAGAAATGTGGTCCATTTACAATTTTTACAGATAATAAGAGAAAATGCATTAAGTTAAGTGGTCCATATTTGCAGTGATGTTTTTAAAATCCTGAGTTCCTTCAAAAATGGATAATTGGCTGAACTTTCTGATTCATTTTGGCATTGATAATCTCCTAATGTAGGCACGGGCAGATACACTGCATACTGAAATGGACTGTATTGGGATGGGAATTGTGGAACTCATCTCCCAGCATGGGATTAAGGAGCTTGTTATGGGAGCAGCAGCAGACAAGCACTATGCAAAGTAAATATCACAAATAGAAAATTTCTTTTTAATGTACTAAGCTTCTTTTTAGATTTTAGTTCCACTTTATCATTGTTGCTACTTTTAGTTTGAGAAATAGGGTGTTTCCAAGACGCTTCCCGATTTGCAGAAACTATGGTTTTTCTTTTTGTTATATTGAGATGATTAAGTACACGGTGGTTTGATATTCACCAGCTTCTGTAGTCCTAAAATATTTTATCCTACTCAATGGCACCCTATGATCCACATAATTGAAGCTTGTATGTGCACCTAAACACTAAGATTGCTCACCCTACTGCTTAACATTGCAGGAAACTGGCGGACCTTAAGTCTAAGAAAGCCATCTATGTGTGCCTACAAGCACCTATTTTCTGTCAAATCAAATTCATCTGCAAAGGGCACCTTATCAACACCAGGTTCGTTGATGTTTTGTAACTCTCTAATATTTTGCAGTTGCATCCCCAAAGGAGAAACTTCTAAGCTTTTTAACGACTGTATGATTGATATTTATGGTTACAAGATGATTGATTGGTTATTATTAAGGGAGATGGTACATTTCAATCTGCTTGAAATTTTTCTTCCTTTGTAGCTTCAAAAGAGAAATGCTATATACATTCATTGACGTGGCAATAAAAATTACCATTGAATTCAAAATTCAATGGCAGTTTTCATTGCCACGTCCAAAAAAGTGTGCACTTGGAAGTACATGTAACATTTCTCACTTACTAATGCACGTTCAATGGCAATATAGGGAAGGTATCTTAAATGGGGCGGATGCAGAGGTCAGATCCTCTTTGCTGCAAGCAAGTGAAGACACTAAAACAGGACTCTCAACCAACTTGAGATTATCATCTGTGGAGGAAAATAATGGAGTAATTCCCATCAATCCAGATCAAGATTCACTCTGCAGTGAAAGTTTTGGAGGAAACAGAACAGATATTTCCTCCCTCAATTGTACTGAAGAGCTCTCAACTCCATGGAGCAGGTTGGATGTAGGAGGGAGTTCAGAAGAATGGGGTAGATTTTCAAGGAGGTATTCTCCAAGTTCAGGTTATTTAATATGCCCATCACCTCAAGTGGTTGATGTAGAAATGATTCCATCTGTGAGGATTGAGGTGGTTGAGAATGGATTAGAGAATCTTCATCATTCATCCCCTCTCAGTGTATTGGTATGTTCGTAACTTCCATATGTGGGACATATGTGGAACAATTTAAGCATGTTTTCCTCTTTACAGATACTCATCTGAGTTGTTTATATCACCAAACCATGGTAAGGTTTCGGAACTTAATTCTTTGACTCATTCTAGCAGGACAAGAAAATAGATGATACTCCTTATGCTCAACTTGAAAAAGCTATGGCAGAGGCTGAAAATGCGAGGCGTGAAGCATTTCAAGAGTCAGCCAGGCGTGGAAAAGCTAAAAAAGTTGCCATTGAGGCTATGCGAAGGGTAAAGTCCTAGTTATCTAGAACCTCTCCAAGTCTCCATAAGATGAAATTCATATAGGAATTATTAGATAAAAATCATTTTGCTTTCCTTCATTGTACAATCGTTGTATGCAACTATGTTACTATCGAATCACGTAACGATATGTAGGATGGGAAGATGAACAAGATCCTAGTGCACTGTGAAATGGAATTTCTTTCATTTGGAACTCCAAAAACCCCATATTCTTACACATTGATCATTTACAGGCAAAGGTGTCAAAAAGCTTATGTGCCAAGGAGTCAAAACAAAGGAAAGAAATTGAGCGAACACTAGCAAAAGAGAAAGAAAAACTTGAAAAGATGAAGAAACAGCAAGATGAAATCACGGAAGAACTCAGGATTGCGCTGGATAAAAAATCATTACTAGAGAACCAAATTGCAGAAACTGATCAAATGGTACAAGGTTTGGAGCTGGGGATTACCTCTGCTTTGGAACTAATGGAAAAGTACAAAAAAGAATCTGATGAATTGAAGATAGAGCGTGGTAATGCACTAAAAGAAGTTCAAGCGCTGAGAAGCAAACAAGGAGAGGTCTTAAGCATCTTCTCTGATTTCTCATATTCAGAGATTAAGGAAGCGACTCAAAACTTTGATCCATCACTGAAAATTGGCGAAGGAAGACATAGGAGCATTTACAAAGGTCTCCTGCGTCATACCCAGGTGGCTATAAAGGTGCTACATCATTATAGCATGGAAGAACCCTTAGGATTTCAACATGAGGTAGGATGGTTCAAGTGATGAGTATTTATATGAGAACCAATCGACTTTATTCTTTTAAATCAAATATTCATTGGTATCATTAACTTAATATCTATTCAGAAGTCGAAAATCTAAATTAGCAGGAATGTTAATAACTTTCAGGTTTTGTAACAGGTCCAATACTAGGATCAAATTGGTAAGGTTTTTCAGTCTGATGCATATAAATAATAAGTGTTAGAATGTTGATTAAATGGTTAAATTCATCTTTTCCTATCAACTTAAGCTTTTGGGATAAGTGGTGATTTAACATGGTATCAGAATTAGGATTATGTGTTCAAACTTTGATTTTACAATTCATATACCATTTCAGTCAAATATTCAACATGTTGGGCCTCATTTATTAAGAGAGAGTTTGAGCCCACTGATTTTATTGAATCACTTGAATATTTTTTAGTAATAGAAATTCTTGCCATATATTATGTTTTTCATGATGTATTCATATGCCAATACCATTACCATAATATAGTTCCTAGCTAGAATATTATTTGCAAAAATGAAAGAATAAGAAAAAAGGATCCAAATCTGCAAACTAATTGGTTGGGTGTATTTCAGATTGATATATTCAGTACGTTGAGGCATCCCAATCTTATCACACTAATTGGATCCTGCCAAGAAGCTTGTGCTCTCATCTATGAGTATCTTCCCAAGGGAAGCCTTGAAGATCGACTTAGATGCAAGAATGGTACTCCCCCACTATCATGGCAAACTCGAATAAGAATAGCCACAGAGTTGTGCTCTGTCCTCATCTTTCTTCATTCCTCCAAACCTACTGGCATAGTACACGGTGATTTGACGCCGGCCAATATCCTCCTTGATGACAACTTCTGTAGCAAACTTAGTGACTTTGGAATCTGTCATCTACTACCTCATGATCAAAGTTCAAAGAAAACAACACTAGGGACTTTTGCGTACATGGATCCTGAGTTCCTTTCAACAGCAGAGCTTACTTTAAAGTCAGATGTTTATTCATTTGGGATCATATTATTGCAGTTGTTGACTGGAAGGCCAGCCTTAAGAATAACAAACGACATGCAACATGCAATAGATGCCGGTAAGCTGAAAGAGCTCCTGGATGCTTTGGCTGGAGATTGGCCATTTGAGCAGGCTGAACAGTTGGCTTACTTGGCATTGAGGTGTTGTGCTCTGACGCAAAAGAGCCGGCCAGACCTCCAGTCTGAGGTCTGGACTCTACTTGAACCAATGAGGGCTTCATGTGGAGGCTCATCCTCAATCCGGTTGGGATATGAAGAGCCTCCTGAACCTCCTCGGTATCTTATTTGTCCCATCTCCCATGTAAGTTTTCTGTTTTTCGTTTTCTGTCTCACACCCTACACCCTACTTAATTGGATTATTATTACTATATATGAAAAGAAATGCATATCCTTTACTTGCAAACTTGCAGGAAGTCATGAGACATCCATATGTGGCAGCAGATGGTTATACTTATGAAGGAGAGGCTTTTAGAAAATGGCTGGAAAGTGGTCATGATACTTCACCCATCACAAATCTTAAGCTTGAACACTGCAATCTTGTTCCCAACCATGCTCTGCGTTCTGCCGTTCAGGAGTGTTGGAACAAGCATTGAACGTTGACTCACACACATGAATAATTTGCTTCAGCAAGGAAGCAAGAAAGATTGGCATTGTAATTTATAAATAATAAATCAACAGAACAAAAGCTTATGTATCACATATTCTTCTCTCGTTTTTTTTTGTCAAATATATGTATAGCAGCATATCCATTAACTGATTTCATGATCCTTTCCTGGGCATATCCATAGTTGCATGAACAAAAATATCGACTCGGTAAACTTATTGAACGTTCAAGTTGTGCTTAGAAGTTTCAAAGAAAATGCACATGAGAACTTTAGCCTCTTATCCCACACACACAAACTACCTTCATGGATTTGGCCTACAGCAAATGTATCCACGGTCAGGAAATCCCATGGAGCTTGCCTGTTGGAAATTCAACTTCTTTTTTTTAGATCATTGCGAAATTGTTTAGGATTTGTTTCGTCAATGTGAATGAAAGAGTCAGTCTAACAAATATCTCCATACTATATTGACTTTTTCTTTTAATTTTTTTTTTTTTTTTTTGAAAAATTTATCAAGCTTCACCTAAAGGAGCAATCCTCGGATTGTGGTTATTTTCACAATCATTATGGCTGTATCTACGGCCTCATAGATAAGATTGAATTTGTGATTTAAGCAATTATTCTTGTCTATTTTTATACTATAAATAAATTAGAGGCTCAGTCCAAAAAAAAAAAAAAAATAGAGGCAGCTCAAAGAGCGATAGTGCAAACATGGTTGCCACGTTGGAAAGTCAAACAAGATGCGTGGCTGATAAAAACAAGAGAACTTGAATGAACAAGATGCATGGCTGATAGTTTAATCCAATGAATGGAAGAGGAATTGATGAGAAATGCCCTGTTTTTGTCGTTCATAAGAAACATTCCAACTTCCAGTTGACTATTAGTGACAACCGCCACCAAGTTGTTGCACATTTTTTAGTCCTACCTAAATTAATTAACATGCTGAGAAGGTAAGAAGAGAGAATGTTTCTTGGTTAAAAGGTGTGCAATGTGTTTGACCATTTGATTCAGCTGGTAGAAATCTATATTTCTGGACTTATCACACTAGTTCGATCAATCCAATTGCGATCGAGTTTTCTGTCAAAGTCTTCAAAACTTCAATTTTAGCCTTTTCTTGAACCCCATTCTAAACCAAAGCCTACAATTTTACAACCCGCCCCACATGTTTTGACACAAGAATTTGCCAACACCTAAGATAGAGATTAATTCTGGTCATGATCAAGTATCAAATCCAAGACGCAAGAGTAGACATAATTGATTAACTGCATTTCTTAATGTGTTGAGTTTTCTTTCTGTTTTTGGTCAATATAAAGTAGATTATCCCAAACTTCACAAATTAAATAATGCCCAGAAAGATCATGTTTAAAAAAAGAAAACTTTGCGTGTGGGAGGGATGCGTGGGAAATTGGACAGTAATTGTTGAAAATTCCAGTCCTATAAAAAATGTTGATTAGGATCATCTCAAATTATTTGCTCAAATTTGAGAAAATTTGAGCATGTGATTATAGGAGACCATTTACGAGACCCATTTAACCAAATAAAAATTGAGCTGCCTAACCATTTATCCGGTCAAGCGGGTCATAAAAATGGTCTTTCACAATCACCTACCCGAATTCTCTCAAATTCGGGCACATAATTTGAGATGATCTAATCCAAAAATGCTTGAAATTATGATGATCTGACTTTCTGGACACTCTTTATCTTATTCGAAATTGCTTATTCATTTTTAGGAAGCCCTTTGTTTTGTATTTTTTTAATCCATTGAAGGTTTTAAGTCCTCCCCCTGAATCACCATTTTAAAAGTACAACTTGGTAAACTTTGTTCTTGCTTAATTTGCATTGTTCTTGAAGTCATCGAAAAAATCCACATCATATGAAGAGACAATTTGGATACAGATAGCAGTACAATAGTATTATAGAATTTAGTTGACGTACATAGTGGCATCCACCTCTTATTCCAACAGGGTTTTTGTAAACGAAGCAAAAGTACTGACAGTAAAGAGTTGAGAGAGAGAGCAGTGATGTCATGGAGCTAGCCGCCGTCCAACTTCAATGTCAAAGGTTCGCAGAAATTATTTTGTCAATTTCCCAGAAGGAGAAGGTCATCGTACACTTAGAATATATAGTAGGAGCATAAGACAAACCTGACACCAAAAGCAAAGACCTTCCTATGGAATCTTGTTCAGTGTCTTCTTTCAAAAGCTTATTGGTGAAGAAGATTGAGAAGCCAGCAACTTTATTCTGAGCCTGTCTAATATAGAGTTGAAAAGAATTTTTGTTTCTGGCTATAGCTGTTCTCCAAATTCCCCTGTGATGGAAGATATGTTATATGTTGCGATGGGAGACAGCGTGAAAAAGAACAAATCAATCTTGATATGGGCATTACAGAACTCTGGAGGAAAAAAGATGTGCATCATTCACATTAATCAGCCTGCAACCGTGATCCCCATGAGTAAGTTGGCAACATATAATGATATACATGTGTGTTAAGTCCTAGAAAATTTATAAAACAAATGTGTCAACTTTTGATGTTTTAATTTGAGCTTTTGTAATGGGTTCTTGAGTGTTTGATAACTTCTAGAGTTAGTTGACTAGATTTGTGAAATCATGATCTGGTGATCTGATATTTTTCTCTGAGGAGTTGATCTATATCTACCTATTCAGGCTTGCAATTTCCAGCATCTTTTTTACTTTGTTTATAGTACCCAATAGTTGAATTCATTAGGCAGTAGTAACTCTTTTCTTGTTTGCTAGTGGGAACAAAATTTCCAGCAAGCTCAATGAAGGAAAAGGAAGTCAGGGCATACCGGCAAATTGAAAGGCAAAACAAGCAGAAAATCCTGGATGAGTATTGTCGTATCTGTGGGAAAATGGGGGTATGAATCCCATTTGGGTTATTAACTCCTGAATGTAATTCATTTACAATGTATATACATAATAGGATGTATAAGCATATTGAAATTATGTTAATTGCAACATGTACTGATTTTTCTGACTTATAGAGGCATGGATGACTTTCTAATGTAGGTACGGCCAGAAGTAATACACTCTGATATGGACTGTATTGAGAAGGGGATTGTGGAACTCATCTCCCAGCGTGGGATCAGGAAGCTTGTTATGGGAGCAGCAGCAGACAAGCACTACTCAAAGTACAAAACTCAAATGATTTTTGTTTTTTTTTTTTTTTGATGTACTAATCATCATGCTCATTTTTCATTGCCATTTATATCCACTGTGAACCTCCAAAGGTGTAGTGCAAGTGGATGTGCTTTATGTTGTGCAATTTTTTCTGCAAATTCAGCATGCATGAATAGGATGAATGGGAAGTAGGCCAGGACCATAGGGGGAACTGAAGAAGAGGGTATCTTTGTAGCGTATTAGCATTTTTTGACCCAAAATTCAGATCAATAACTAGACAATTAGTGTTCTATGGTCTGGTAAATAGATGCTTCTTTTACCGGCCTTGAGGTATTGAATTGAATGACCGTAACAGATGTTGGTTCAATCCAAAGGAAATTATGCTGTTCGGTTATTCTGTCATAGTTTTGATGATTCATTGCCTTTTGGTTTGATATTCACAAATTTTTATGATGGTTTTGCTGAACATTTTTCAGTCCTAAGTTAATCTCACTCAATGGTCCACTGAATTGAAATTTGTATATGCACCTATTCACTAGATTGCTTACACCTTACCCAACTGCTTAACATTGCAGGAAAATGATAGACCTCAAATCTCAAAAGGCCATCTACGTGCGCCTACACACACCTCCGTCCTGTCGCATACAATTTATCTGCAAGGGATACCTCATCCACACCAGGTTTGCTTGATGTTTTTGTTTTTTCAATTTGTTGGCAGTGTTTTTATGTATGCCAATCTATTGAGAATATATATGAATTGTATGAAGATATTTACTCCCAAATGTGAAGCTTCTTAGTTTCTAATCAACTGTATGGTTGATATATACAACTCAAAAAATGCTTGGCTATTAAATCAGGGGGATTGTTGTACACTTCAAACTGCAACAAAATATTGCTTGTTTATAGCTTAAAAAAATTTCTTGCGTATTTTTTTTTTTATTAACAAAGCCTTCATGCCAAGATAATGACTAATGCAAGTACCATACAATATAGGGAAGGTGTTTTAGATGAAGCTGATGTAGAGGTTAGATCAAGTCAAAACTCGAAACCTGGATCATTAAACCACTTGATGACACAATCTGGGGGGCAAAACATTGGCGCAGCCCCCAGCAATGCAGGTCGAGTTTCATTCTACAGTGAAAGTATTGCCAGTATTGACTATACCAGAGGAAGCAGAACAGACGTTTCTTCCCTTGATGGTACTGAAGACCCCTCAACTCCAAAGAGAAGGTTGGATGCACAAAGGGGTTCTGATGGATGTGTTGAATCTTCAACGAGGTATCGTCCCGGTTCGAGTTATTCAACATGCTCGTCTAGTAGAGAGGTTGACACAGCTCGGAATCCATCTGTTAGGTCTGAGGGGACTGACAATTGGTTACAGTCAATTGAGCTTCCTCACTCCAATGAGAATCTTCATCATTCATCCCCTCCCAGTGTACTGGTATGTGCAAAATTCTGATATATAAGACATATTTGTCTTAAGGAGCATTTGCGTGTTTCAAAATTGCAAGTTAAGATTTTAGTTTTATAAGAGCATGTTACTTTTTCTTTGGAATTTGTCATCTTGGTTGATTCATATGTTCATGACCAGGTTCCAGAACTTAAATATTTGACTGATTCTAACAGGATGGAAGTATAGATGACACTCTTTATGCTAAACTGGACCAAGCCATGGAAGATGCTGAAAATGCGAGGCGAGAAGCATTTCAAGAGTCAGAAAGGTGTGGCAAAGCCAAAAAGGATGCAGTTGAGGCTATGCGCAGGGTAAAGTTATACTTATCTTTCTGGGCGCCTCACGCCTTTAATGAGATTGGTTTTATTACTTATAAAACAAACTTCTTTATCCTTTAATTTCCATGTGGTCACTTCACCATATTTATGAACGGAAGATGAAGAAGGCCTAATGGCACTATGCACAGAATTTGTTCCAACGCAAACTTTAAAAACTTCATATTCTTATGTAATTCTGCAATTGCATAATTTACAGGCTCAAGTTTCAGAAAGCTTATACTCTGAGGAGGTGAAACAAAGAAAAGAAACTCAGGAAGCTCTAGCAAAAGAAAAGGAAGAAATTCAAAAGGTGAAAACCCAGCTGAACCAAGTCATGGAAGAACTCCAGAATGCTTTAGAAAAACAATCATCACTTGAGAGCCAAATTACAGAATCTGACGAGATGGTAAAGGGTTTGGAACTGAGGATGGCCTCTGCTATGGAACTGTTGCAAACGTACAAAAAAGAACGGGATGAGTTTGAGGCAGAGCGTGATAATGCACAAAAAAAAGCTGAAGAGCTGAGAAGAAAACAAGGAGAGGCCTCAAGCACAAAAACACCTCAATTCTTCTCAGAGCTCTTGTTCTCGGAGATTGAAGAAGCGACTCGGAACAGTGATCCGTCCCTTAAAATTGGAGAAGGAAGACATGGGAGCATTTATAAAGGTCTCTTGCGTCAAACCCAGGTGGCTATAAAAATGCTACACCCTCATAACTTGCAAGACCCCTCAGGATTACAACATGAGGTAGGATAGTTAAATTTCTCAGTATTCATATGAAATTGGGCCATTCTATTTATCAGCCATCTTCACAGTTTACTTTGTATTTCTTTTTCTTTCTTTTATCACAACATCAAAGGAAAACAATAGAAGAAACAAGTATCCAAATCTGCGCTTGTTGACATCTATCACAAGTTTTATTTCAGGTTGATACATTGAGAAAGTTGAGGCATCCCAATCTTGTCACGCTGATTGGATCCTGTGAAGAAGCTCATGCTCTCATCTATGAGTATCTTCCCAACGGAACCCTTGAAGATCGACTCAGCTGCAAGGACAACACTCCCCCATTGTCATGGCAAACTCGAATATGCATTGCCACAGAGTTGTGCTCTGCCCTCATCTTTCTTCATTCTTATACTCCTGTCAGCATATTACATGGTGATTTGACACCTGCCAAGGTTCTCCTTGATGCCAACTTCATTAGCAAACTCTGTGACTTTGGAAACTGCCCGCCACCATCTCTTGATCAAAGTCTAAAAGACAACAATATAACACTGTGCTGGAGAACTGAGCTAAAGGGCACTACTATTGCATACCTTGATCCCGAGTTTCTCCTTACAGGAGAGCTTACTTTAAAGTCAGATGTCTATTCATTTGGAATCATATTGTTGCAGTTGCTGACTGGAAGGCCACCACTGGGGATAGCAAAGGAATTGCAATTTGCATTAGATGCTGGAAAGTTAAAAACCCTCTTGGATCCTTTGGCTGGAGATTGGCCATTTGAGCAAGCTGAACAGTTGGCTCACTTGGCTTTAAGGTGTTGTGAAATGTATCGAACGAACCGACCAGACCTTAGTTCAGATGTCTGGACGGTTCTTGAACCAATGCGGGTTTCGTACGGAGGCTCATACTCATCATCCTACCTGAGTTCTCAAGAGCACTCTGAACCTCCTTCATATTTCCTTTGTCCCATCTCCCAGGTATGTAATATGTTATGTTGAAAATTATTTCACAAAAATTTTAAATTTTTCTTCAATTTTAATATTTGAACTTTCCTTCTATATCTTTATTTGCACTTTGTCCCACATTGAAAACTTGTGAGTTTTTTATGTGCTTTATGAACATAGTCGCTTTAAGCACATTGTCGCACATTCGTACGAGCCACATGCTTATTATTTACATGTGCATTTTTTCTGATGTGTACAACTACTATTCTAGCCATCATTTTTTTTAAAGCATTGAACTGTTTTTTCATCTATCAGAAACTGTTATTTTAATAGTAACAAAATGTTTCTGTAATTATATAAAATATAAATTTTTAGCATATTCGATAGTAATCTTTTTTCTTCTCTTCTGTTACAAAATTTTTTATTTAGAGTAGTATTCAGAATTTGCACACTATATTCGGGCACTACTGTATCATGAGGACAGAATTGTTGTATTCTCTACAGTTTTCATTTTTACTTTTTTTAATTTACATATTTCCCACATCTTTATTTCTAACATGTTATTGGCTTCCCAAACTGTTTCCATAACGACACTGTTGTCCTCTGTCTGTCTGTGTTCGAGAACATGACCAAATTAACATGTTCCATGCATGCCCAAATGTTTCTTGTTTCTGTTTCCATAATTAGTCCGGTTATACTGATAGAATTCCTTCGTTGTCTCCGGTGGGCCGGTGGCTAAAGTTTTTTTTTTTTTTTTTTCTGATGAATGTTCTATATATCTGCAAACTTACAGGAAGTCATGCACGATCCTCATTTAGCAGCGGATGGTTTTACTTATGAAGCGAAAGCTTTGAGCGAATGGTTTGACGGTGGACATACCACTTCACCCATGACAAATCTGAAGCTCGAGCACTGCAATCTTTTACCAAACCATGCTCTTCGATCAGCCATTCAGGAGTGGCAACAAAGGCACTGAAGTCTAGATCTCTATCTTTTTCTTTCTCTTTACTTTTACATATTGTTTATACTTTTTCTTGGTGCAATCCAATCAAGAAAGATTGACGCTATAAATAATAAATCAACAGATTAAAAGCTTATGTATCACATATTCTAATTAATTTGTCTTTGTCAAAAATGTATCGCATATCCATTGTTACATGAAATCAAATGGATATTGTCTCAGTAAACTTGTTGAATGTTCTAGTTGTTCTTGCAAGTTTCAAAGAAAATAAATCCACATGAGAGCTTTAGCCTCTTGTCCAACACTCAGCGTCAACACAACTAATGCAGGTAAGGTTAAACACAAACAGTTGGGAATGTTGGGGAATAACTTATTGTATAGCATTTTGAGACACCACACAACTCAAAAGCTTAAGCCTATGGATTTGAGCCCCATAATGCTATAAAAACCACTCACTTTTTTAACATCTTAGCAATGTGGGACACCTCACAAGTGCACACAACAATCTTTTCCTTGTTAGTCACCTCCAAATTGACTTAACTTTCTTTCGCTTGTGAGTTTTTTGACATTTTTAAGAGTGTCATACGCACCGGACAAAAACAGACGCACCCAGACACTTGCCCCCCCAGGAAGCTAAGTATGGCTCTGAATCCTTTGATACCAGTTGTTGGAGAAATTAATACCAGTTGTTGGAGAAATCCTTCGCAAGTGCACTCAACAGGGACCAAAAGGCATCAAAAGTACTCATTCCAGAAAGGAATAAAGGGCTCGAGAAGATTCGTGCAGTTCAATCTCAAATAAATAATCGTTATCTGAAGTTGGTTGATGTACAGTAGGAGTAGGTCAACAGCATCTAATAAAGCCAAAAAAAATATAAGAAAAAAAATCTTTACAACAGCATCTTGGTGAAGCGCAATAGAATGGGAGGTTACAAATCACAATCAGCAAGCTGGTGACGTCATCGACTTCAAATTATTTGGTAATTTTTTATTTATTTATTTATTCTGTAAGTCAAATTATTTGGTAATTGATGCTACCATTTTTTGCACAAAAAAACCATCTAGCATGCTGCGCACATGGCCCCCGAATTCTCACTGGTACGTTATCGCCGTCCTTCAGTTTAGGTGGGTACAAATAATACAAGAATTAATTAACATTATTTTAATTCTTAAGTAATGCAATAATTTATGTTTAAGTACTTATCAACACCAAAGAAAGAATTAAGAAGGCAAAAATATTGGGCGATTGTAAATGCTTATTTTGTGATTCATGTACCATTTCGAGCTACAATGCTTTTTAGTATTGTTTTTTACATTTTAACTAAAAAATAAAAAAAAACCAAGGTCCTATCTATTAAAAAAACAAAAATAAAAATAAAAAGGAGTTATGAAAACAAAAATAAATAAATAAAAATAAAAGAGAGTTATGAAATTTTAGTATGTTAAGTTTCCTATTTCGACCATTGAATTTCAACTTAAATGGTCTAAAGACTGACTTTGCAATTAATGCTTGTATCATGTCACGACAATCTCGTTGGTACAAGGTACAAGGCACCAGGAAAAAAATGACAAAAACGAAGAAAAACCAGAATCATAGAATTTAGCCTCATTCACCCTCCCCTAATGTCGGCAGCCACCCCCTTTCTTTCTTTCTTTCTTTCTTTCTTTTTCTTTTTTTTTTTTTTTTTTTTTTTTTTTTTGATGATATTTTATGTAAATTTTAATTTTACGTTAGGGTATTTAAGTATTTCCATAAATTTAACTTTTAGTATGTAAATGGTAGTTTCATACTCTCTTTTGGTCGATGTATCAATTCAAAATGACATATTAACAATAACCGATAGTTGATAGAGGAAAATGATAATTAGTCCAAATTTTAACCGTTTCTTTATAGGATTGAATCATAGCCGACTAACTTACAAATTAAAAAAAAAAAAAAAAAAAAAAAAAAAAAAAAAAAGGCCAACTAGGACCGTAAAATTTATATTCTCTTTTTTATAGATAATATAAATTTTACGGTCCTAGACAATCCTATCCGATCAAATCAAATTTTTAATTTTCTTCTTCTTTACTGTTATTTTTCTTTGACCGTCCATCTGTACAAGCAAGGCTGTCCATTCATATATAGTTCATGCACACGGTTTAGAGCTTAAACCAGGGGAAAATATCCTTTCTTTTCATTCTGGCGTCTATCTCGTATATATTTTTGTTGAGTTTTCATATTTTATTTATTATTGATATTTTTTTCCTTTTTAATTATAGGTGGATAGAGCATGTATACTAACTCAACAAAAATATAGACAAGATGGATATAAGCATTTCTCTAAAAAAATTCTAAACTAAGAGAAGTAAATTGGCAAAATATGTTGGAAATTAATTATGGTCAATCTGACCAAAGAATGAAAAATCAACATTCAGGGTTTGTAGTAAAAGATCGAAAAACTATATACCAGGAAGGTGCCTGATGTCGAATGTTTGTCAATGCTTTTATAATTTATGGCCTCATTAGAACGTTGATTCACCATTTTAATTCCATATTAAATTGAATTTGTCACGTGTCATGCATTGATCTTCTAGAGAAATGATTCATCCACTCTTCTTTGTCTAGTTTTGGTGTTTTGACGGGCAAGACGAACGTAAGGCTGTAAGCTAACCGCGTTCACGCAGCTGCTGAAAATTGAAAGACGGGGAGACGTACAGACGTGATAGGAATTAGGAATGAAGTTGTTGTCAGTCTATTGCTGACTAAAGATTCACATGTACCAGAGAATATTTGGACCCACAACGTGATATCGAAACCTCTACATCTCAATATATATATATATATATATATATATAATTTTTCTAGTAATGTTTATCTTATTCTTATTCCCGAATGTTGAAAAATTTAATAGTGGTCCATGTCAAATTTAACGGCGCATTTAAGAATATGAGGGCGATATGAGTTTTGCATTTAGCATCACTCAAATTTTTCTCCCCATTGAATTGTGTCTTCTTCTTTTTCTTTTTCTTTTTTTCTTTTTTTTTTTTTTATAAAACTTCACTTATAATCCTTGATATTTCATTATTTTTGTAAAAATGTACAAAAACTTTATGGTTAAATACCCCAGAGGCACCTGAGTTTTACGTATTTTTAAATTTAGTACCTCAGTTTCATTTTGTATCACAGGTAGTACCTGAATTTGGAAAAAAAAAAACCCTAGGTAGTACCTGTCAGATTTCTCGTCCAAATTTCAACTTCTCGCCACGTGTCAACCTCAGCGGTTGACACGTGGCACCACATAAAAAAAAAATAAAAAATAAAAAATTACAAAATAAAAAAAATGATTAAAATGAAAAAAAATGAAAAAAAAAAAAAAAAAAAAAAAAAAAAAAGAGGGGTGGCTGAGCCACCCCCTTGGCCGGTCTGGCAGGTCTGGGGTGGCCGAACCACACCATAGGGAGTGGTTCGGCCACCCCACAGTTGAAAAAAAAAAATTTTAAGGGTTTTGGCCCTAGGGGGTGGTTCGGCCACCCCCTAGGGCCAAAACCCTTCAAATTTTTTTATTTTTTTTTTTCAACTGTGGGGTGGCCGAACCACCTCCTATGGGGTGGTTCGGCCACCCCAGACCGGCCAAGGGGGTGGCTCAGCCACCCCTTTTTTTTTTTCTTTTTTTTTCTTTTTTTTTCATTTTTTTTAATTTTAATCATTTTTTTAATTTTGTAATTTTTTATTTTTTATTTTTTTTTTATGTGGTGCCACGTGTCAACCGCTGGCGAGAAGTTGAAATTTGGACGAGAAATCTGACAGGTACTACCTAGGGTTTTTTTCTTCCAAATTCAGGTACTACCTGTGATACGAAATGAAACTAAGGTACTAAATTTAAAAACACGTAAAACTCAGGTACCTCTGGGGTATTTAACCCAAAACTTTAAAATGTGTCAATTTAATATATTCATTTTTCAATTTCATTCATTCGTTATAATTTTTTGTTAAATCTTGTCAAAATTTTCAAAATACCCTTTTTTTTAGTGAAAAAAAAATTGCTAGGATTTTAATAGGATTTAACGAAAAATTCTAACGAATTATTGAAATTGAAAAGAAAAATAAAAAATTTGAAAGATAAATACCATAAATTGACACTTTTTAAGGTTTTAATACATTTTTACAAAAGTAATGAAAGATCATGAGTTATAAGTAAAGTTTTCCATTCTTTTTTTAAATTTCAATCTTTTAAAATTGTTAGAATATATTTTGATATTTATCTCATTTGCATGACTGATTTATTTCATTGTCTAGGTTAATTATATTTTCTTATATAAGTTGATTTTATTCCACAATATTTTTTGTTAATTCTCTGATTGTATTTCTTATTTCAACTTGTCTTATTCAACCATAAATAGATCATTTTGGTACCCATGTTAAAATAACTAATAAAGAGAAACTCGAATTGAATAGTACTATATTTTTGTTTTTTTTTTTTAACAGAATAATCATCACCACTTTCATTGCTGAGAATATAAAAAATTGATCCTATCAACAGAGGATCTAGGGACACACATAATCCCTAAAGACAATATCCCGAACACTCCTTGGAGTCTCTTCCAACCAACATATGTCTACATTATTACTAGAAGCCTCCCTAGCTAATACATGGGCTGCGGCATTACATTCTCGGGGTGTAAAAACAAAACTCACCGACCTGAAATAACCCTTCTCAATATGTATATTTTCTAGAAAGTGCCCAACTCGTGACCCATAAGGAGGAGCAGAATTTATTTCCTTTACCACTTGGGCTGCATCACCTTCAAATACTGCATCTAAAAATCTCATTTCTTTGCTGAATTGCATTGCATAAAGAGCCGCTATAACCTCAGCTGTCTTGGGATCTACCTTCACTTGCTTTGTCACACTCCTAGCCCCCAAGCACACACCATTGCAATCTCTCACTATCACTCCAATCCCAAGCCTTCCTTTTTCCACACTCAAAGAGGCATCCCAGTTTATTTTGAAAACACCACTGGGAGGTGGACTCCAGGACGGTTGGCGAGGAGTAGAGCTCGTACCCCTTAGAGATAATTATGTACCTGGCTTCTCATTGCATCTTCTAAAATCACACAGCGACGTTGCCCCTTCTTTGTATACAGTGTCAGGATGGGCAAAAATTCCTTCAAACACTAATGAGTTTCTCCGAAGCCAAATCCGTCTGGCTAGTACTGCCAACAATTCAAGGTCCTCCTTGCTCATTTTTCCCAAGCAGTGCTCGACTAAGACTCGAAATGAATCACCTTCACAGTAACACTTTTGAAACGCAAACAGATGGCTTACCCAAACATCTCTAGCAGCAGGGCAGGACCATAGTACATGGTAAGTAGTTTCCACTTCTAGAGTGCAGCAAGGGCACATCGTATCTTCTACTACCTTTCTTTTAAAGAGGTTGGTCTTGGTTGGTAATAGATCGTTGCAGGCCTTCCACATAAAAAGTTTGACCGAGTTTGGCACCTCCAAGGACCAAATAGATTTCCATACCTCTTGTCCCTTTTGCCCTTGAGAACATTGACCTCCTTCTTGATCTTGAAGCTCCTTACCCAAGTGATATGCATTTCTCACAGTAAAGACGCCATTCTCCGTACCCTTCCATATAAGCCGGTCACGTGGTAGCATCGGGCTAAGAGGGATATTGATAATTACCGTAGCCTTTTCCTCCTCAAAGACTGACCTTATAAGATCAGCTTTCCAACACTGTGTCTCCGCATTTATCAGTTCGGCTACATGGGCATTTTCATCTAGAATTCTTGGATGAGACTGAACTGTAAATGTTGTTGGCGTAGGAAGCCATTGCTCCCCCCACACTTTAATATCTTTTCCATTTCCCACTCGCCACACCAACCCTTTACTCAACAAAGAACGAGCATTAGCAATACTCCTCCATGCAAAGGAGGGCCTAGATCCCAAAGATGCCTGCAAAAAAGAGTTCTTTGGATAGTACTTTGCTTTAAGTATTTGCGCCGTCAAAGAGGAAGGCTCCTGCAATATTCGCCATCCTTGCTTTGCTAGCATGGCCTTATTGAAAAGTACCAAGTCTCGGAATCCAAGTCCTCCAATAGCTTTTGATCTACCCATTTTTTCCCAGCTCATCCAATGAATTTTGGACGATTGGGACATATGGTTCCACCAAAATTTCTGCATCAATTGGTTAATTTCTTTGCAAAGGCCGATAGGAAGCTGAAAAACTCCCATGCAATAAGTCAGGATGGCCTGGATAACCGCCTTCAAAAGCACCTTCTTTCCAGCTTGAGATAAAAATTTCACCTTCCAGTTTCCAAGTCTATGTGCAACTTTATCAATTATGTCATGGAAAGCCAATTTTCTAGACTTACCAACAAAGGATGGAAGTCCCAAATACTTATCAATGCGGTGTGTTTCTGTCAAGCCGGACAATGAAAGAATTTCTTGCCTTTTCTCAACACTTGTATTGCGGCTGAAAAAAATGGAAGTTTTATTCAAATTTAACTTTTGCCCTGATCCCGTCTCGTAGGTCCCCAAGATTCTGAAAAGTCTTCTCCATTCTACAGAATTTGATCTACAAAACAGCATACTATCGTCAGCAAAGAAAAGGTGACTCAGTCGGGGGCCCTTAGGGGAGGTAGGAACCCCAGAAATGATTCCTTTTTGCTCCGCCTTATGGAGAAGTGCACTGAGAGCCTCGGCACAAATGAGGAAAAGGTAAGGTGATATGGGATCTCCCTGCCTTATGCCCCGAGAAGGTCGGATGTTGCCCACCGGGGTACCATTAACCACCATCGAATAGGTTACTGTCCGGATACAAGTCATTATCAAATTCACCCATTTATCATCAAATCCCAACCGCCTCATAGCCGTCTCCAAAAACTCCCACTCGACTCGATCATATGCCTTACTCATGTCCAGTTTAAAACCCATATAACCAATCTTACCCCACATTCTAGTCTGCATGGAATGCATTGTCTCAAAGGCAGCTAGGATATTATCAGTGATCAACCGGCCTAGAATGAACGCACTTTGTGTGGGAGAAATTATTTTGGGCAATACAACCTTCAATCTATTAGCCAAAACTTTTGAATTCAGCTTGTAGATTACATTGCATAAGCCTATAGGACGAAAATCCATGACTGAAACAGGGGACATATTTTTAGGGATAAGAGCTATATGAGTCCTGTTGATCCTAGCATCCATTATACCAGAATTGAGGAAATGTAACACAACAGAACAAACCTCAGGGTGAACCGTGGCCCAATTGTGTTGGTAGAAACAAGCAGAAAAACCATCAGGCCCCGGGGCCTTAAGAGAGGGCATCTGATTTAAAGCCACCGAAATCTCTTCCAAAGTGAACACTGCCACCAGTTTCTGATTCATGTCCTCAGTTACTTTACGATCCAGAGCCTCAGTACAAGCCGCCACCTCCAGATTTGAGCCCCCAGTGAAAAGCTCTTGGAAGTAGGACACGAAGGCACTCTCAATTTCTTCTTTAGATCCACATGGTCTGCCTTCCTTATCATTGATTACTGATATTCTGCCCCGGCCATGCTTCTGGTTAGCACTTGCATGAAAAAATTTGGAATTGCGGTCCCCATTTCGTAGCCAGTTCTCTTTTGCTCTTTGCTTCCACTTCAGCTCCTCCTGTTCTAGCAGATTGTGCAGTTCATCTTTGAGAGAGGCTTCAGAAACAGGACACTCCAATTGCTCTTGTTCCTGCAAGTTATGAAGCTCCTGTTCTATGGACTGGATCCGCTCTTCAACTGAATTTGTTTTTTTCCTTACCCATTGTTTCAAGGATCTCCGACAGCCATATAGCTTTTTGTGAAAAATACTCCACGGGTCTTGATCTCTCTGTTTGACCCTCCATACTTTTTTAATGATTTCCTTGTGCTCCTTCTGTTGTGTCCAACTGGCCTCATATTTGAAGAAACTGCTTTTATTCCAACAGATGTCTTTGCTATTGGAAAAATCCACTACAATGGGGTGGTGATCCGAAATACTCCGTGGCAGTACACTAACTCCCACCACATCAAACATTCCAGTCCATTTCACGTTCGCCACTGCCCTATCCAACCTCTCCCTGTTATAGGAACTGCCACTTCTCCCATTACACCATGTGAACTTAGGGCCAGAGAAACCTAAGTCGGCTAAATGACTGTCATCCAAAGCCTGCTTGAAAGCTTTCATTTGATAAGGAGGCCGGATAGTAGAACTAGATTTCTCTACTGCATTAGTAATTTGATTGAAATTACCAACGCAGAGCCAAGGCTCGGGAGCCAGGCATGAAAGGTGTCTGAGTAATGCCCACGAGTCCGGCCTCTTAGCCACATCCGGGTTCCCATAGAAGCTCGAGAATTTCCATTCCTTCCCTACATTCCCGAATTGAACTACAGCACTTATATGGCCTCTGCTGTAATTTTGTATTGTCACATGAGCTTCTTTTTTCCACATGAGGGCTAAGCCTCCACTGCGTCCGTGACATTCTACTACAAACAGACCCTCAAAACCAAGTCTTGTTTTTATGGCCTCCATTTTACTCCGTCTAAGCTTGGTTTCCATCAAGAAAACCAGGCTGGGTTTCTTTGCTCCCACCAAACGGTGGAGAATTCGAACTGGCCGGGGGTTCCCAAGCCCCCGACAGTTCCAACTCAATACTATCATTGGGCTTGGCGGGGCTGTTCCACAGCCACTGCCAGTTCTTCAGTGCAACAGAGTTGTACTTCCACCAATTTCCTTCCTTTTTTCTGTTGGTAATCAACCTCCTCCACAGTTCTCTGGTCCTCCTTGCTTCCATCCGCAATAGTACCCTTCTGAGACTTGTTCTATGTAGAGGCTGCCTCTTGTCTAGCCCTTTTCTTCCAGTTGGACACCGAGCCATTTGATGCCTTCGGTCGTTCGGTTGGATGAGTGAATTGCGGTTGTGCTTCTGTGGACATTTCCCGCACCTTCTTTTTTGAGCAGCTAAGTTCTTTATCTGGGAGCTTCCTTTCAATATCACCCCTTTCTTCACTTAAGTTGGAGACAGCCCAGCCTTTCTCTGCCCGACTGGTTACAACACGTGGATGATAAGAGTCATTGCATGGGTCCCTCTCCAGCATGATAGTGCTAAAATCCTCATCAATACACTCATACACCATCTGGCCCAAATCCGAATCCCATCGGCCCAAGAACTGTTTTTTCTTTTTTCCCGCAGGCCTTTCCTTAATTAAGTCTAGCTCTCCATCTGGCCCACTCCCTTCCATATTTAAATCTCCCGCGACATCTTCATCCATCAGCTTCTTTCCTTCTAAAGACCTCCCTTCTTTCCTTTTGAGTTCTCCATCAATCTCGCAGGAATTCCGCACTACTGTCAGGGACGCCTTCTTCGCAGCAAAATCCTCCCGCCGAATCTTCTCACTTTCCATAGCTGGATCTTTTCGTGGTGCACTAGGGTTTGGTGCGGAAAGCTTCCTGCCGCCGCCTAAACACTGCCCCTCCACCGGAGGACTAGTCGGCGGGGTGTCCTTGGCTTTTCCAGCCACCCTCCACTGCTACTCATCACCCGGGGTTCCTTCTTGCCGATAGCCCCTATAGCGATTCTCACCACCCATTCCCCTACGCTGAGGGAACTGAACACGAAGCCACGACCCATATTGCTGTTCTTCTGTTTCACTTGTCTTCATGTGAACTCCAGCCCTCTCACATCCCATGCGGCCGTGTTTGATCAGCCCACAAGTAAAACAAAACTTGGGTAACTTTTCGTACTTAAAGGCCACCCATGTAGACCTATCCTGTAAATGGAGCATCCTTCCCCTGGCTAAAGGTTTTGATAAATCAATTAGAATCCTTACCCTCAGGTATTCTCCCCAGCCCGCGTCCTCCTCCAGCACATCTACATCTTCCACCACTCCGACAGTAGCGCCAATCTTTTGACCTGTATTTCTTCCCATGCAAGCCAACGGCAAGTTGTACATCCTAATCCAAAACGATGCCCTGTCGAAATTAATCTTTGCCGGAGGTGTTAGACCGTCAAACTCAGCCAGAGACACTGATTACCATCAAACAGCCATGGCTTTCCTTCCATAATCCGAGATTTGTCCCACTCGTATTCAAACTCCACGATGAACATGTTCTCGCCAATCACTTTAAACGACGCCGACCCTGCAGGTTTCCATGCTCGTATCAGCGGAGCCTTATAAAACTCCTTTGGAATTATTCTGTCAGCCACCAATTTCCCCACCAAACACGATCTGCCCTGGTTGACCATAGGAACAATCTCCGGAGTCTCCAGAGACACCCCCACCGTTTCCTCCTCTCTCAAAGAAAATTTTCCCCACATAGCCGAAATCTCTTCCATCACTGCCAACAATACCTTGGCCAAACGAGGCAATTGCACTACTTCAAAAGGATTACACAAAGCACCGCCACAGCTCTACGTCCAGGAAAGGACTAGAGGAACAACAGCTATACGCCCTAGAGAAGGACTAGAGAATTCTTTCCCATTAGTACTATATTTTTGTATTTTGTAAACTATGTACATGAATAGTCAAAAGTTAATACTCTCTCCCTTACGTGTGGAATAATATATTAAAACAAACAATTTTAATAGATAGATTGAGCTCACACCTAAATTTGACTTCGCCATTGAACCATATTTTGGCCATTTTTGAGCTCGTGTCCAACTAATTGTTGCATGTTGTCGCACAAGATTCTTATCAGTTTGATCAACAAATCTGAAGGCTGAGCTTACATTCAAACTCTGCTTCTTGCCGCACCAAGTCCATTTCAAAGTTACATGTGTTATCATTTTATTGGTGCTGACATGGCATACTAATAGAATCCGTCAAGTATTTTTGACGGGATTTTACTGCATGAACTAAATTATTAATTTAGTCTATCCCGTTGACATCTGAATTATTTTTTATATTACAAGAAGCGATTTTTAATTTAGGCCAACCATAAAGACTAATTTTTTATTTATCTAATTTCTATATTATATATGTTGAAATTTTTCTTATTAGGTTATTTACTATTTATGTGTGATTGCAAACAAATTTTAGGATTTGATTATCTTATTTACATTCACTTTACCTACCACATGCATTTCCCCTATAAATATGAGTCATTTGTATTATAAACGTATCAAGTCAACAAGAGCATAATATAATTCTTCGGGTTCTTTTTTTTGTGGTGGACGACGGACGTATGTATCTAATCTAACGTCCAATCACCCAAATATCTTTTGTGTTCGTTTTCTCTACGCTTTCACTATTTTCATATTTTATTACAAAACTTTACATAGAAGCGTTATATATATATATATATATATATATATATATATATATATATATATATATATATATATATATATATATATATATATATATATATATATATATATATATGTTCATTGTATAAAATAATCTTTGAACCGTTCAAGACTTTATAATAATATTTTATCTTTCAATGAAAACATCCCAACCTATTCTTTTTTTTTTTGGTGATTGCATAAGAGTTTGAGACTTGAAATTGAATAGTTGAAACCACTTCTAATTAAGCATTTTAAACTTACAAGCTAAGGCCATTCTAAATCAAACAAATTTTAGGATTTGATTATCTTATTTACATTCACTTTACCTACTACATGCATTTCCCCTATAAATATGAGTCATTTGTATTATAAACGTATCAAGTCAATAAGAGCATAATATAATTATTCGGGTTCTTTTTTTGTGGTGGATGGCGGACGTATGTATCTAATCTAACGTCCAATCACCCAAATATCTTTTGTGTTCGTTTTCTCTACGCTTTCACTATTTTCATATTTTATTACAAAACTTTACATAGAAGCGTTATATATATATATGTGTGTGTGTGTGTGTGTGTGTGTGTGTGTGTGTGTGTGTGTGTGTGTGTGTGTGTGTGTGTGTGTGTGTGTGTGTGTGTGTGTGTGTGTGTGTGTGTGTGTGTGTGTGTGTGTGTGTGTGTGTGTGTGTGTGTGTGTGTGTGTGTGTGTGTGTGTGTGTGTGTGTGTGTGTGTGTGTGTGTGTGTGTGTGTGTGTGTGTGTGTGTGTGTGTGTGTGTGTGTGTGTGTGTGTGTGTGTGTGTTCATTGTATAAAATAATCTTTGAACCGTTCAAGACTTTATAATAATATTTTATCTTTCAATGAAAACATCCCAACCTATTCTTTTTTTTTTGGTGATTGCGTAAGAGTTTGAGACTTGAAATTGAATAGTTGAAACCACTTCTAATTAAGCATTTTAAACTTACAAGCTAAGGCCATTCTAAATTAGTTCAATCTTTTTTTTTTTTGATGAATAAGTAGAACTATTATTAACAAATGAATCAACTGTACAGAGAAACCAACAAAACACCAAAACACATTACAAACTAACACTAACTCAGTATGTTAACATCAATATTCCATTTGTGACACAAGTTGATGTTTTCCAGAGTCTTCTTGAACTTCCCTTTCCCAGAAACCAGGAACCTCACCTCCCAGAAAATTAACTTCAATATCTGCTCTTCATTTCTAGGTTGACTTCCAAACTTTATCTCATTTCTTGTTCTCCAAAGACCGTATACAGCAGAGCTCAATATCAGTTTACATATTGACCTCATCAAGGACTTAGTCTTCCAAGTTCTACACCCTTTCTTCTATCAAACCATCCCAACTAGTAGGAGGATTTAAGACATCACAACGTTGTAAACAGGTTTTCCAAATTCGGGAACTAAATCCACATGAAAAGAATAAGTGGTCACGACTCTCAGTTCCATTTCTGCAGAAGACACAATTTGTATCCCCCTCATAACCCCAAGCCAGCAATCGATCGCCAGTGGTGAGCCTATTATTGACTGCTAACCAAAGGATAAATGCTTGTTTTGGAATAGCATGCTGATGCCAAACCAGCGGCCACCAGTTGACAATGGCATTTTTCTGTCGAAGATAATTCTAAGTATTAGAGCAATCATAGGAACCAGAACGAGATATGGACCACACAGGCTTATCAATCTCACCAATAGGCACTTCAGGTAACCTACTCTGTATATCAACTAACATCTCAGATCGTGCAGGCTTCCAGCACCATACTCCATTTTTTAAAACAGAATCCAGTTTAGCGTCTAACCGACTATGAGAGTCATACACAACTCTATAGCCAAATCTATCAACCAAGCCTCCAAATGGGTGCCAATTATCAATCCACATATGAATCTGACTCCCCATGCCTACTTCAAACTTAATGAAGTCTCTAGCTAGGCCACGCATCTTCAATAACTTTCTCCAATTCCAAGAACTGTTTTGAGGAATGCTCACACTCCAAAAGCTCTTCCCCTTTAGTAAGTATTCTTGGACCCAAGCAACCCATATCGATCCAGATTTAGCAAATAAACTCCATATATACCTCATCATGGAAGAAATATTCCAAATTTCCAACTCCTTAAGCCCCAAGCCACCCTCCTTTTTAGGGAAACAAATTTCAGCCCAAGACACTTTAGCCTTTGCAGCACACCCCTCTTTCCCATTCCACAGGAAACGGTTAAATTTTTGGCTAATATCTTTGATAATCTTTTTAGGGAGAATAAAGATTCCAGACCAATAGACTTGAATGCTATACAGAATAGAGGAAAGAAGCTGCAATCTTCCTGCAAAAGACAGATTCTTGGAAGTCCAAGAGTCTATGCGGCCAGCTATCTTCTCAATAAGCACCCATCAATCCCCTGCAGAGAGCTTAGAAGAGATAAGGGGGACTCCAAGATAGCGAACAGGGAAATGACCTTCCCTCATCTGCACCTCAGCAAGCAAAGAACCCTTCATCCTATCCGATACACCAGAACAAAACAGAGAACTTTTGGAAGGATTAGCTTTTAAACCAGAAAGTAATTCAAACTCCAACAAAGCAGCTTTAATGATGGATATGGAAGATAAACTAGCATCTGAAAAAATAAGCAGGTCATCCGCAAAGCATAAATGGGTGAGTTTCATCTTAGAACAGTTGTGATGAAACTTAAATCCCGACCCTTCTCTAGTATAATCCTTCATTATCCTTGAAAAGACTTCCATAGCAAGAACAAACAAATAGGGAGATAAAGGATCCCCTTGCCTCAAGCCTTTCTCCCCTTTAAAATATCCAACCAAAGTCCCATTAAGGGAAATAGAAAATCTGGGAGATGTTATGCACATCTTGATCCAATTTGTGAATCTGGCAAGGAAACCAAAACAGGAAAGGCAATGAACAATAAACTCCCAATCCACTGAATCATACGCCTTCATCAAGTCCACTTTCATGGTGCATCTAGGAGAACCACCATTCCTATGATAATTTCGAACCAACTCTTGAGCCAGAAGGACATTCTCAGAGATACATCTACCTAGAATAAAAGCAGATTGATTCCTACTTATTAAGGAATTAAGAATAGGCAGCATCCTATTAGACAGAATTTTGGTTATGCACTTGTAAATAACATTACAACATGCAATAGGTCTAAAATCCCCCATAATCGAGGCATTTGGCTTCTTAGGGACCAAGGTTAATATAGTGGCATTAACCTCTTTAAGAAGCAAACCAGTATTGAAAAAATTCTGTATAGCCTTAACAACATCTTCACCCACAACATGCCAAGAAGACTTGAAAAACTCAGCTGTATACCTATCCGGGCCAGGAGCCTTATTAGGCTTCATGCTGAAAAAAATACTCTTAATCTCCTCAGCCGTAAGGCCCGTAACATCTCTATCCAACACAGCAGCTTTATCAACTGGAACAATAGGAGAAATCAGTTATTTTATCAACTGGAACAATAGAACACAGCAGAGTTGTGGTAAATGAAGTTCAATCTCTTTCTGGTGCTTGCTCATTAAGAAATTTTGATAAGTCAAGATGATTTACTTCTATATAACAATGATTATGACCTAATCAAAGTTTATTATTGGAGATTTATAGTTATATATATCTTTCAGGTGAAAGACCAATCTCTCTCCACCTGGCCTGAGAGTTTTCCCTGAGTCCTCCCCATCCCCAAAATCTCCCTCCACAGTCCACACACACACGCAATTGTTCTGCTTCTAAATTTCCCTTGGTAATTGCTGATTTTAAATTCCAACTGTTTAGTAGTCTCTCTTTGTTTACTATTCACATTGTTTTATTCTTTTTGTTTTCCTCCTAGTCTTCTTCTTCTCTCCTATCATTTCCTATTTGTCTCTCATAGTTTTTTAAGGTTTAATTTGTTTTGATCTCTATATCATTATTTCTTTATCTTTGCACAGATGGAAACCTTCTAGTTCTGGATGCTTTCCAAATCCTGAGTATGCCTCGATATGTTACTTTGAGGCTAATTACAAGCATAGTCAGCTCGATAAATTTTGAGGTATAAAACGGCAAATTTAAGTGGACTTTTTCAAAAACTATATATTTGATATTATTTAAATAATTTTAATTTTTAGTTTATATTTTTTTATTTAAAAATCTTTCTTTCTCACTTTTTGCTCTTAATTTTTGCAAACCGACATGTAGAATTCATCTATACCGTAGAACATTCAATTCAACAGATAAAATATTTTGTGTTGAGCTACATATAATTCTTTTTATGTAGAATTTAATTTTCGCAAAATAAAATTTACTTTATTGTAAATATTATTTTAATGAACGAACTTAGCTCATATCTTTTTTTTTTTCTTTTTTTTTTAACGAAATATTTGAGTATTTCGTTGATCAAAGATCACGAGCATAAGGCTTTTATATCACAAAGCATAAAAGCTCTACAAAATCATAGACACATGCTATGAGGTTAAATAGTCATAGATACAAACAAAATTCTTATAATAAAGTGATATCTATGACTTTCATCTTCCGCTACCCTATGTACAAAAATAGTTAAAGAACAGATCTGCTCCAAACATACTAAATTAGATCTAAGACAAAGATAGCCTAATATACTAAAAATTTATTAAAGCCAGCCGTAAAAGATAATCACTCACACCGAACTATCCAGGCCGTGAGAGATAACCTCTCACACCTAACTAACCTTCATCTCATAGATCATCCATGATGGTAGATCTAAATAGAAAAAAACTATTATTCCAAGCAAAAACACAACCAGCAAACAGCAACAGCAGCCGGGGAGGAGATGAACGGCACACAATAGAGGTAGATGGATGGATGCATAGCAAATAGGCCAAAATTGCTGATCTAATCGGGGAACACCTACAAAAAAAAAAAAAAAAACCATAATGTGAGGAAGGGTAGGAACATAGAGTAGAAAGTAAAAAAAAGAGGTCTCAGATCTAACTTAGCTGACATATTGGTTTAAGTTTATGCGAAATTACGAGTTTAGTTTATGCTTAGGAGTATTATTAGTGTGATTTTCCATTATCCTCTTTCTTTTTATTTTTTTCATTTTAAATTTCAATATATTGATATTCAATTATTTATAATTATTTTTTACCAAGGCTTTAATTAAAGAGTATTGATCAACCTCTTTACCATAGTTAGGGCTTAAAGTCAAAGATTACTTCATAAAATGAAAGTTAATTATGTCATTACTATTTGAAGCCTTATTGTTTATTTGAATCCCTTTTTAAAGTCAAATTGATTTTGATTAGATCTATAATATTAGTCGTTTTCTCTTCCTTCTATTTTTTATTCTATCACCTACTTAATATATTTTTATTTTTTTGGGGGGGGGTGGTGGGTGGAAGGGGGACATATTATACAGGCACGAAACTCATGCAAGAGGCTACTCTAGTCAGCCTAATAATATTAAGTAAAATTGCTTATTTAACCCCTATAATTTGCAGTTGCATGAAAATGATTCTTGGAATATTAAAGTTTGTTATTATTGTGCATAACAATGATGAATAGTATAAAATAAAATAAAAATGAGTAAGAGAAAATCAAGATACAAATTTACGTGGTTTGACAATGTGTCTACGTCCACAAGAGTGCGGTTATATTTAATAATGATGTAGGGTTACAACATAACATATTTATAACAAAATTCTATTGTATAGACAAATATAAAAAACCTAAAAAATACCCTATGCTGTCAGTCCGTCGCAATGGCCGATGCTTTGCCAACTGCCCACTATACTGGTAGTCTCGTATTACTCTTTATGTTAAAAAAATATGAGCTACTTATTCCAACAAAGTATTTCATAGGTTGTTGGATTAAACTATCTGTCTAAAATGGTCAGATAGCTTATTTTATAATTTTTTTAAGATACTTCCAATATCATAAAAACGAGTTCGGTATTACTACAAATCACATGGATTAAATAAGTAATTTTCTTTTTTCTATAATATTATGTAAGTTTATTTTATACACAAATACAACCTATGGAAGATATATATCTCATAATCACTTGCTATGGTATTTATCAGTAACTTTCATACAAAACCCTAGACATGTCATGATATGCTTCCTTAGACAGATTATCCTAAATTTGATACCTCTTATTTATTGATGAACTTGTCCTCCAATCCGAGACCGTTGCTGCTATTGACCGGGGGGAACAAAACTGGTTAAACCAACGGCAAAACTGACGCCACGTGGACCTTGTTTTGTCTAGTGAGGTGGACACAGCAAGGACGGCGGTTACAAAGATGGATCAAAAGGCAAGTCAGAGAATATTCCTCCAAAAGTTGGGCCCACCAATTACTAGAAAATATTGATCAACAAGCGGCAATCTCACGTAGCTATCACGAACTCTTGAAAGATTTAAGAAGGATGGGATTTCTCTAAAGTCTAAATTTTTTAAAAAAATTATTATGAGAAAAAGAAAATAAAATAAAATTTAAACTGTTAAAAAAAATAATAAAAAATTAGCACCCAAACCAAATCCTAAGTAAGAACCAATATCAAGTGAGTCATATCACAAACTTCAACAAATTTTGTCATCCTTATTTTGTAAAGGATACAAGTTTTTAAATTAGGTTGAAATTTTTTTTTTTTAATTCGGTCTATAGTTTTTTTTTATATTTTTAAATCTGTGGGAAACCACCTTTTTTTTTTATAAAAAAAATAAAAAATAAAAATTTGAAACACTACCTTTTTAGTAACGTTACCTATTTCCACTTGGTAATGTTCTATATCATAATTTTATTATATTTTTATCTTATTTTGTTTAAAAGTTACTGTCAATCATTTCTTTTATATATTTTTATATATATTAAAAATTGGCAATATTACATCAATAAAATGAGATAAAATAGTGATTTTTAACGGTTCAAAATAATAATAGTAATAATAAACATTTTTATTGACGAAGAAAACTAGTCATTATCGTTGGCTTATTTGAAGTGAGCTCAAGTTAAGCAAGTGAGAAAGAAGACGTACACTCTCATCCTCAATGCAATTGAATCAGTGGAACCCGCTTGTCTTGTTTATTCCCAGAAGCTTCTTCCCGAAGGAAACCAGGCACGCAAAGTAGCCTAGTTTTAACTTTTAAGAAAGGCTAACAAAATGCTTTGAAAAAAAAAAAAAAGGAAAGACAAAAAAGGAGAAGATTTTAAGAAAGTAGGGGGATCTAGACTCTAGAGAGAGAAAGTAGACAGCATTTAACCCGCCGTGGAGTTGTTCAACTTAGGTGAATTCAGAGAGTTATTTTATTTGTTTATAGGTAAGAGTCTCCTTGTTGTTATGGAACAATCGTTGTAGCTCAAAACAAGCAATCCCTTTTGCTTATAATCATATCTATAGTGACCTCACAGACCAACCTCACACGCCGTCTTCAATTGCTCTTTTCAAAGTTTTCATTTTCATTCTTCTTCGAATCCGAGATAGAGGGGGGGTTTAATTCAAGAAGATGAAGGGGGGTTTAATTAATTTGGGTGAATCGGGCAGTGCGGGTTCTTATTTTTTGAGCCCCTTAGTTAAGGATGATGATGAAAGTTTTGGGGGGAGAACCGGAGTTGAGTTTGATCAGTTTTGAGTTCTAGAGGGAGAAAGTTGAAATGGGTTTTGTGAGATTTTGATTATCGAGTTCCTGAATTGAAGAAAGAGTTTTTTTTTAGTAAGTTTTATAATTGGAGAGGAGTGTGTCTTTTGGAGAGGGGGAAAGTTGAATATTGGGTTATTCGTCGTAAAAACGAAGGAGATTGGATTAGGTTGTGTGAGATCTTGATGATTAGGTTTCCCAAGTGAAGGAAAGTTTCAGAGGAAGAGTTATAGAGGGAGTGAAAGACAATGGTATGCGGTTTTGATGATTGAGTTTACCCAGTACATATTATCATGGCTGTGGTGAGTCATGTGCCTGCAATCACACAACGGATCGATTCCTTAAGAGTGCATGATATTAGGGTTTCAGGAATTATGGCCAGTAGGCAAGAAATTGAAGAGGAACCGGTGGCGCGCATAATTCATAATATAATACATGTTGCGGTGGGGAAAGATGTGAAAGAGGGCAAATCAATCGTGGAATGGGCATGCAAGCACTCTGGAGGCAATAAAGTTTGCATCATTCATGTTCATCAGCCTGCCCAAAAGATACCCTTGAGTAAGTTTACAACATACATATATACACGTATATAGTATGTATGTATGTATGAGCACACACGCATACACACATGTATGGTTTGCCTTCTGATGAATGTTATTTTAGGATTTGCAGGTAGTTGTTATTGTTTTGAAGAGAGAGAGAGAGAGATGAGAAGATTAGTCCCTTGAGTTGAATTGGGAGAAACTTGGGAAAAAAAAATTGGCCATAACTGATGATAATTAAATCCGAGAAATTTCACTAGAACTTCCAGAAAAATTGTTTGATCTTAATTTTATTGAGCTGGCTGCAATTTTGAGCTCATAATCTGGTGATTTTATGAAATTTAGGTGAAGAATCTATATTCATTCACCTAATTGACTGCGATTTTGATAAATCATTCTGTCTTCAAGATGCCAGTATATTTTTGGTTTTTAGTTCCACTGAAACTTATTATGTATTTTCCTTTTCTTGATATTTAGTGGGAACAAAATTTCCAGCAAGCTCACTGGAGGAACAGGAAGTCAATGCATACAGGGTACTTGAGAGGAAAAATATGCATAAGATCCTGGATGAGTATCTCCTTATCTGCCTTCAAAAGGGGGTATAAATACGTCTTTATCTCTTTCTTTACAATTTTGTTGCTTTTTTTGTTTTTTTTTTTTTTTTTTTTTTTTTTTTTTTTTTTTTGTGTTTTTATAGTTGTTCTGCCTTGGTGAACATTTTGTTTTCTAAAACAAAATAACTTTATTAGATTCTGCCATGAACTGGATATGAAGACTTAAGCTAAATGTTTTTGTGTGAGTCATTACAATAGGTATACATGATAGGATATAAGCATTGAGGTTGGGGTTATCATATACTTCCTGAACTTTTGACAGCAGGGTTCATGATCTTCATATCTAAGGGATCCTTTTGAAATGTTCTTTTATTTTCTTGGTAGTAATCCCTTTGGGAAAATGCTCTACTTCCCAATTTTTTTTTTCCCAAATGATGTGTCACCATCCTATGAAATGGTGACACATTTCCCAAAATAGTAGATCTCATTTGATTGACACATCATTTAGGAATGTTTGGGAAAAAAAAATTGGTAAGTGTAGCACTTTTCATCCCTTTTAAATGTTGGATTGGAGCAATTGTTGAACTTTCTGATTTCTTTTGACTATGTTAACTTTTTAATGTAGGTACGGGCTGAGAAACTACATATTGAAATGGATTCCATTGAGAAGGGAATTGTGGAACTCGTCTCCCAGCATGGAATCCGGCAGCTCGTCATGGGAACAGCTGCACACAAGCACCATTCAAAGTAAAAACCACATAAGAACTTTTCCATGTACTTAATCACGTAGTTCATTTTAGTTTTGTGTATGTCCATTGTTGATCCCATGAGATAGCAAAGCAATTGTATGATTCTGATGGATGCTTTATGTAGTGGATAGAGCAAGCCTCACTGGGGGTTGTAGAAGATGAAGGGGTGTGTGAAAAGATTGATGCTATATATATATATATATATATATATATATATATATATATATATATATATATATATATATATATTTATAGATGATTGATGGTATATTTTTGTTCATTCAGCATAAAATAGATGGGTGATGAGCCCTAACTGTATTAGCTGTGGGCTGATACATTAATGCAAAGAAAGAATGACGCAGATAGGGAGACCGAAAAGTAAAGTTGTTTACCTTACTGCTTAAAATTGCAGGAAAAAGGACCTCAGGTCTAAGAAAGCCATCTATGTACGCCAACAAGCACCAGTGTTCTGTCGCATTCAATTTGTCTTCAAGGAGCATGTGATCGACACCAGGTTTGCCTATGTCTTATTGCTTTCACAATGCTGATGTGTGCTGACACTTCGAGAAAATATGTGATTACATAAAGAATGTATTTCCAATGGAGAAGCTTTTGAGCTTTTTAACAACTCTATGGGTTATATTTATGGCTACAAAATGCTTGATCAGTTATTAATCAGGAAAATTGTATACTTCAAACCACTATAAATTCTAGGGGTGGGTATCAGTTTGGTCGGTGTCGGTAAGGGTATTTTCGCCCACCGAACTGTCGAAGTCGGTTAAAGTCAGTTAAATCACCAACTTCATTTCGACAACAATATATTTCAAAAAATTTGTTTATTTCGGTAAACTTGGTTAAGTCTTTTTATATTGCACTAAGCCTATTTTTATGGGCCAAAATGGGTTTTTTTTGGGGGCGCAATTTTTTTTTTTTTTTTTTTGTGGCTAAACAAGTAAAGCCAAAAAGTAAAAAACTACGAAGGCCCATTTAATTGCTTTTTTTGGGTTTTCATCCTTTCATCAACTTTAACCAAAAATCAGCACATCTACTAAGTAAAACGACGTTGTCTCCCATGCTTCGGTTCAGTTCAGTTAACCAACGAAATAACACATATACCGATTAACTGAACCGAACCGACATCAGTATAAATCTTTTCTTCTGACCACCGGAAGTCGGTAAAGGCGGTAGGTGGTCAATGACGGTTCGGTGACGGTCGGTAGGCGGTAATTGGATATTTTGCCCACCCCTAATAAATTCTCTCCTTGAAGGTGGCTCTAAAATTTTGGAACCTGATTTTGATGATTTTGTGTCTATGCAAGTGAACTCAACTTATCTTTACTTCCCAACATGATAACTAATACTTTCAATAAGACTAGATATACTTATAAAAAAAAAACATGATAACTGATACTAGTTCCTTGTTGAAACAGGGAAAGTAGTTTACAGGGAACTGATATGGAAGCTGTATCTTCATTGCCGCAAGCAAGTCCGAACATTGAAATTGGCCAGTCAAACCACTTGAGATCACGATCTGTTATAAGTCGGGTAGAACTTACTAATCCAGCTCAAGATCTATTGCGAAGAGTAAAGTCTGCCGCTATTGAGAAATTTGGAGGGAGCACAATAGGTGTTTCTTCCCCAGCTAATACAGAAGGGCTTTCAACTCCAGATAGCAGGTCGGATGCAGAAGGGAGTCCTTATGGATTGGATGGGGTATCTAGAAGAAGTCTTTCCCAGGGTTCTGGTTACTCATCGTGTTCTTCTACTGACGTAGCTCTGGTTCCATGTGTGGGGACTGAGGGAAGTGAGAATGCGATTGAGAGTGCACTCCCTCAGTTTAAAGAGGATCTTCATCACTCTTCTCCTCCCAGTGTACTGGTATGTGCCAAAAAATTTGGGACATGTTTCTGTTATGGAGCATGTGTATGTTTTGAGTTGTGAGCTTGGAATTTGTAAAAATAATTTTCCATTTCTTTTTAGTCAACTGAATCCATCATTGACCAAAATATACGAAAGATTTTAACAATTGGGATTTTTGCAGGACGGAGGTATAGATGACATTCTTTTTGACCAACTTGAAAGAGCCACAGCAGAGGCCAGCAATGCGAGGCAAGAAGCTTTTCAAGAGACTATCAATCGTGGGAAAGCTGAAAAAGATGCCATCAATGCCATACGGAGGGTAAATTTGTTATATCCTTTGTATTTCTTCATCACTATTTACTATGGAGATCATTTTGTCTATGTGGATTGGAAAATGAGTCGTTTTTTTCTTTAATATTTTGGGTAGGAATTAACATGTCAAAGAAAGGCGATAGTTATGTCCTATAGAGTGAAATTGTCTACATAATACACAATTTGTACCTGACCATCACATACCTTGAGCATATTTAGGATAAGAAGATGAAGAACAGTTAAGTGGACTGAATGTATGGGCATTTCCTCTTAACGTCGGTGCTTAATGTAAAAGTGTGAGATCTTATCTTGATGCTTCCATGATGGTCCATCTAAGAGGTGGAGCATATATATAACTGAATCTAGACCAACATTATTAGACAATTGAAAGTGGGTAGGCATCGTCTTCAATTGCATTAGATTGCTGATATGGAATAGCTCAGGGTAAACTTGAAAATGTCATTATCTTATTCAAACTGCCAATTATGCAATTTACAGGCTAAAGCATCAGAAAGATTATATCTTGAGGAGTTGAAGCAAAGGAAAGAAATTGAGGAAGCACTATCAAAAGAAAGACAAGAACTTGGAAAGACGAAAAACGAGTATGACAAAGTCTTGGAAGAACTTCGGATTGCCCAAGATCAAAAATCATCAGTGGAGAGGCAAATTGCAGAATCTGAACAGATGGTAAAGGAGTTGGAGCAGAAGATTGTCTCTGCTGTCCAACTCTTGCAAACTTATAAAAAAGAGCGAGAGGAGTTGCAGGCTGAACGTGACAGTGCACTTAAAGAAGCTGAGGAGCTGAGGAACAAACAAGGAGAGGCCTCAAGCACACACATGCCTCAGTTCTTCTCTGTGTTCTCTTTCTCAGAACTTGAGGAAGCAACTCAAAACTTTGATCCATCCTTGAAGATTGGAGAAGGGGGATACGGGAGCATTCATAAAGGTGTTCTGCGTCACACACAGGTGGCTATAAAAATGCTACACCCCCATAGCTTGCAAGGCCCATCAGAATTTCAACAGGAGGTGAGATGGTTTGGATTTTGTGTATTTATTGGGAGATAGCTTGAATCATTTACTGAATTCATAATTTATTGGGCTGATTGCTGTTTTTGTTATCTAAGAGACTTGGAAATATAAATCTTTATGAATATGATAGTTATTCACAATGTTATTATTACGTCCAGTACTAGAACCCAATTGGTATAGTTTATTGGTTGGATTTAACAGTGTTTGCAATCTTATGAACTGTAACAATGCCTCAGCTAAGCTATTAATAAATTTATGAAGTAGATTTCATCAATACATTTGCTTGAGTGCAGTTGCACCCAGTTTAATGAATGGATCTATGATGGTCTGTTGCCCTAAATAATGCTTTATATTTTTATTTTTTTTTGGAATTAGATAACATAAGTATTTGATTGGTGATGGTTTCTCAATTGTGTCAATTTAATTTTTTTCTAGCTATATTTAGTGTATATTCATAACTTATTGTGTAATACTTGAACATGTCCCATTTTGTAGTCAGACATACAATTCTATTTAGCAATTGACTATAACTACTTTGATGCTACGCTAAGGCTCCGTTTGTTTCGACGTAAAATACTGTCTAAGAAAAGTATTTTCTTCGCAAACCACTTGTTTTCTATTGTTTGGTGGAGACCCAAAAACTGATGTCGTAAACATTTTTAGCGTTTGATTGGTTGACATGAAAATCATTAGCTATCTGCCCAAGACCCCGTGAATAACCCAATTTCTCAATGGAGAAAAATAAAAAACAAGAACAAAAACTAATGGCTAGTAGGTACTTGAAGGGTGGAGGATGGGAGTCACATGTTGCCTTGGGGGGAGCAGAGGGGTTTGGAGCTTTTGGGGGAGAGGAAAGTTACATAGAGGTGGCGTGGTGGACGGTGGCGGTGCTAGGGATGAGGGGGATACGTGGTTGGGTGGATGATGTGGGTGGTATAGGGGGTTGGCTGCCAGAGGGGAGGAGGTAAGCGTTCTGACATTCTAGGGGAAAACAGTTTACACTTTTAAAAACGTAACTTGTTTTCCCCAGTGTTGTAAAGAGCATTGCTTTGACTGGAAAATAACTTACGCTAACCAAATTGAGCTTTAATGATGCTATAGTAATGGCTACAATTGTTCACACATTTATAGTGTATAAAAATGTGAGGGTATGGAGAAAAAGAATTGGACGTGAAGTATATTCTTCCCCATTTTTTAACCAAATTCTCCAGTATATTCTTCCACAATTTCGAAAAGGATATGACAAAAAGGAAAAGGAAAAGAAAAATATATATCCGGTCTTTAAGAATGAAACTTAATTTGATCACAAGTTTGACATTGTATGACTTTGGTTGGTCTTGGTTGTATTTCAGGTTGATGTATTGAGTAAATTGAGGCATCCCAATCTTGTTATACTTATTGGAGCCTGCCCAGATGCTTGGGCTCTTATCTATGAGTACCTTTCCAACGGAAGCCTTGAAGATCGGCTTAGCTGCAAGGACAATAGTCCCCCATTACCGTGGCAAATTCGAATACGCATTGCTGCAGAGTTGTGCTCTGCCCTCATCTTTCTTCACTCCTGTCAACCTAACAACATAATACATGGTGACTTGAAACCCGCCAATGTTCTCCTTGATGCTAACTTTGTTTGCAAACTTAGTGACTTTGGAATTTCTCGTTTATTATCTCATGATCAAAGTTCAAACGACAACTCAACAGAGTTTTTGAGGACCGATCCAAAGGGCACTTTTGCATATATGGATCCTGAGTTCCTTTCCACAGGAGAGCTTACTCCAAAGTCAGATGTTTATTCGTTTGGAATTATATTATTACGGTTGTTGACTGGGAAGTCAGCCTTGGGAATAACAAAGGAAGTGCAATATGCATTAGATACTGGAAATTTGAAAGCCCTCTTGGATCCTTTGGCTGGGGATTGGCCATTTGTGCAGGCTGAACAGTTGGCTCGTTTGGCATTAAGGTGTTGTGAGATGAATCGAAGGAGCCGGCCAGACCTTGTTTTAGATGTCTGGAGGGTACTTGAACCAATGAGGGCTTCATGCAGAGGCTCGTGTTCATTCCGGCTAGGTCCTGGAGAGCATTTCCAGCCGCCTCATTATTTTATTTGCCCCATTTTCCAGGTAGGTCCTTCTGTTCCTAATATTTGTCAGTATATCTTGGACTCTATGATTTGTAGTGACCACATCCTGATAACACTTCAGTCTAAGAGGAATATAGCTCCGATCTGAAACGTTTCATAAAGGAAACTCTTAATGTACTATATCATCACATAAAATTCAATCCTTATTTGCAAACTCGCAGGAAGTAATGCAAGATCCGCATGTGGCAGCGGATGGTTTTACTTATGAAGCTGAGGCTTTGAGAGGATGGCTGGACAGTGGCCATGATACTTCACCTATGACAAATGTGAAGCTTGAACACTGCAATCTTGTCCCAAACCATGCTCTTCGTTCTGCTATACAGGAGTGGCTGCAACAGCATTGAAATCTTTGTTGTTTTCTTTCTTTTAGTTCTACATATTGTTTATACTTCCAGAAAGAGAAGCAAAAGTTTTCTGTCTTTTCGCTTCTCTATTGGATACAAAAGCTTGCGGCCACATAATTTGTCATCCCCTTGTATATTAGCTCCACGTTACACAACATGTTGATCCCTTTGTATATTTAACACAGTATCTTATATGTTCTTTTATGTGGTGGCAATGTAATTTTCATCATGAGAAGAAAAATATATCTTCCATTTCTGTAGGGAGGATTGTAACAGGCTTGCTAGATTTGGTTACCTCCAATATCTCAAGGTTTTGTGTGCTTTTTTTATTCTGTTACTCGTTATTTCACACGCCAATCAGCTCTACCAGATATTCCTAAGGGGTAGATCAATCGGCTGGAGACCACGCCTCATGAAGCGGAGGTCATTAGTTCGAATCCTTCCTCCCTCTTGTGTGGACATGTCAAAAAAAAGCTCTACCAGATGGTAAAAAGTACCAGAAAAATAAAACCAAAAGTGAAACTCAAGCACCATGAAAGAGTTTCAGATTCCAAACTTGATGAGTTTTCTCTGACCACCATCAAGAAATAAACGCCCCCCCCCCCCCCCCCCCCCCAAAAAAAAAAAAAAAAACAAAAAAAAAAAGGAATGCTACACTAACCAATATACCATGACAGATGGTGGATGAATTTTTGCCAAGTTTGTCATGTTTTTCCAGGGGAAAATCCATCCCCACTCAAGTTGGCCATAACTGACTTCAGGCCGGTTGATCAAGTAGAGCTGTTTTGCTGTGATCAATCATTGAGAAATGACCATGAAATTGGATATATATATATATATTGGTTCACTTTTTAACTGCCAAATCTCAACCATTTTATCACAAGCAACCAGCTCCTGTTAAGCTAACCTTTCACAAGAATTCTGCCATTTTTGGATCTCTTGGTTTGAACATGGGCTTAAGCCCAACACACTACTTTCCTCGCATAAGCTGAACTTTCAATTTTTTATTTTATTTTTTCTTTTAGAATCTGAAACTCCATTTTTGCTTGGTTTCCATCGGATACCCTGGCGGCCAATTTCTGCAAGGTTGGGAGTGGGATGCTCTTCGTTTCAAATAAAATAGATAGAGTCTATTTCATAGTCATGATTTAAAGCCTGTACATTTAACTGTATATATGAAGTCAATATTAACATGTTTTTAAAAAAATAAAATTAAATAATGTAAAATTATATACACTATTAGATACACCAACCTTAAATTTTGACTATAAAATAAATATTATCTATTTCATTTAAAATTAAAAGAATCCTTATCCGTAGAGTCGAGAGGGACAGCTTTGTCAATTATATGTTACTTGTATTCGATAGTATGGTCATCCACCCTTTATTATATTTTTCTTTTATTTGCTTTATCGCAATTATTAAGATATAGTACTCATAATAATTGATAGTACTCCTAATATAGTACTCTTTAATAATTGATAGTACTCCTAAAAAATACAATTGACTTCCGTGGAGGGTGACTCCCTTTTCTACGTAATGATGAATTTATTTGGCAAATAACGTAGCAATACAAAGTAGTGAATTGTTAATTTTAAAATTAGTAAAAGTGATGATGTGATATAAAGTAAAAAAAATTTATATAAAAAAATAAAAAAAATTTGTATTGCAGTGAATTTTTTTATTTAAATAATAAAAAAAAATTATTGATGTGATATAAAAAATAAAAAAAATGAGAATGTTTTGATGTAAATTATTATTAAAAAATGTGAAAAAATAATAAAAATAGTGTTGTCCACTACCGTGTAATGTTTTGTTATTTATCAAACAAACCCAATAAGAAACGAGTTCACATGTAATAAACTAAACCACACAGCCTAGGCGTCGTAGGCGACCAATACCAATCAACAAAAATAACTACCAACATGCCTTTTTTCACCGTAAACAACGATCAAATGCTTTCTTTGACCAAGTCTAAGTGGACGGGACGTGTTTGGATAGATGCAGGGCGGGCCACCATTTGAGATTTGGGGTCAAATTAAAAATTAAAGAGGTAAAAGTAAAAAATAAAAAATTAAGAATAAAATTTATTTATTTTTTCTTTTGGGAAAACCTTAAGCCTGGGGGAGCCAATCCCCCCTCCCAAAGGCTCTAGGTAGCTCTGCTCCTTATAGAAGAGTCTTTTTCAATTGTTTATCCCTATAATTAGTTAGATAATTATAAAATAATTTTCAATTGGAGGAGATTCCCATCTAATTAACCCACCGAACAATAAACTCATATCATACAATTTTTGACACCAATCAGACTAGTTTAATAGTCCTACCTCTCCGCTACTTATGTTAGCGATGGTCGTTATTAGGGTTCAGAGTTTAAACCTTTATGCAAACTTACTAATGACTACTTCGAGAGAGCATTGACCTCCAAAACACAATAAACAATATTCTAAAATAATAATCAACTCAATACTTTTCTTATTAATAGTTTTTCTTTAAATAGATAAACAATATACCACCGATTACATAAGAGATTAATTAAGTATTGACTTTTAAGACTATGACGACTTTAGTAAATAAATATTTTGAATTAGAGATCTATTCTTTATTAGACCGTAAAATAAATGGATATATACTCTTTATTGAACTCTAACACGAGTCACGACATGGAAAATATCTAATAATTATAATCATATCAATCCTCGCTTATTTGGAAAATGAAAATTACTATTAAACTATAAGATCATTACTTTTCTTTTACCTGGTTTGGAAGAGATTTTTTTTAGCTTATATCGATCACTCTTTGTTGATGATGTGTAGTTTAATTGATGAATTTCATGGTTGGTATCCTGTTTGAGATTGCGAAACCTTTTACTCCTCAAAAAAAAAAAAAAAAAAAAAAAAAAAAAAAAAGAGTAAAAAATTGCATTTTGAGGAAAGCTTAAAATTGAGGCATTTTCTATATGAAAAACAAACTTAGACCCCTCAAATTGTGAATAACAATTTAATATGGTTTATAATAGCAATTAAAAGTTTAAAACTTACTGAAATTAAATAAACATCAAGAATATCAAACCCTATCTGATATCATTAAAAAGGCAGTGAATGATCCACCGAAAAGCTACCCATATCTTTTTTTTTTTTTTTTTTCTTTTGAAACAAATAGCATATGTTATCATTGATACTGGAAAGCTCGAAGGCATACAACTTTAGAATTAAGGGACAGACCCCCATCACTCTAAGCCATAAAGATATAACTTAAAAATAGTTGCATAAACAGAATTACAAATCTCACTAGAATTACAATTAAGCCACATTTACAATAAAAATTTCAATAAAATTTGAGTCATATATAGGCAGACAATACATAGAAACAAAGGAATACACAAACACATCTAACAGAAAAATCACCCAAGCCGACAATAGGGACACTGTCATCGTTGAAGACTAGCGCGTGTAAGGCACACGTCTCCCCCGTGTTGGGAAATTTTGTCCTATTTCCCTAGACCGGTGAGATGCGAAAAAAAATAAGAAGAATGAGGAATAACAAAGATAAGCAATCACACACGACACCAGATTTAAGTGGTTCCCTCAAATTGAGGTACGTCCACTGGCGGAGGCAATCCCGGAGAAAATCAACTATCAAAAGGTGAGTACAAGGAAATAACAGGGTGAGAAAACCACTCAAACCCAAAGCCCCAATACACCAAATTCTCACTTCAACCCAAAAGGAGAATAATAACAAAAAAAAGAAAAACCTCTCTTTTTATGGAGCTCTCACCTTTTCCTTTTCTCTCAATTTTTTGCTCACTCCTCTTGAGAACACAGCAGCCCTCACTTCACCGTGTGGCTCTTCTCCTTTTGTTCTCTGCAGTCCTTGTTTGCACACTTCTCCTTTTATAGTGGTTGAGGTCCGCCCCTTTTCTTCTTTATTGTAAAGGAATCAACCAATGAAGGAAAGAATCCCCAACTTGGAAAAGTAATCAATAGGCGGTGCAATCTTTCCCTCTCCTACAAGTAATTGGTCAACACATAAATGACCAAATCCAAAAAAGTAACTTGTACAGGATTTTCAAACACTTGAGAAGGAAAGAGCAAATAGGTGGGTCCACCGACTTGATTTTCAAGTCACCCGACCTTAACACCTCGGAGCTATCCAGCAACAGATCAGCCTCCCCGTCTCCCGTCGCCCCTTTGCACAACGAAAAAATGCGGGACATGACCATCACGAGAGGCGCAAGAAGGAAACCTCCCTGGCACGTGACGACCACGCGCCGGTCTCCTGTAATCCACACAGCCGAAGCAAACAACAGCAGGACCAAAAGTCGACGGTAGACCCATATGAGGGGCGCGTATCTCTCAAAAGTCGGTGGAGAAGCAAATATATGGCATCAAAAAATAGAGGAAATTATGAAGTTCAGCCATACGCTCCACTGGCGACACGAACAATAACAATAACTCCCCACCTAACGTCTCAAGATGAATCTTCTTGTCAGAGAACGAGAAGAAAAAAAAAAAAAACAAAGCAAAATAAACAAACCCCATAGCTTTAAAAGCTAAGATAATCACATTTACCACCGGATCTAGTCGAGATGAACAAAAGCTCCACAACCTTATTAGTTGGGAGAAATTTATCCCCACTGAAATAAGTCAGAGGGAACAAAAAATCACCCTAACTCATGAGAAGCCAGAGAAAAAATCACAATCGAGAGGAGGAAGGCGTGAGGTCACCCCCTCCCGGTGAAAGTCATACTCACAGGGGCTCTCAAGGAAGAAAATATCAAAGAAAGAGAGAGAGAGAGAGAGAGGGGTAACCTCTCTTGTCGCACTCCTTTTATTGGTAAAAGCTACCCATCTATGATTTTACACACCAAACAGAAGAAAAAACTCTATCTGAATTCTACCAAATTCACATAGCAGAAGATATCAATAATACCCTCAATTTTTTTACCATCTTTTGCGATAATATTGTAAAACGGTAACTAATTTTTATTGAATTGTTAAGCTCCTTGGCTCTTTTTTTGGACAAAGCTTTTTACCCGACTAAGATGAAGGACTTTCTTTCAATTTGCTTTTGTGTGTATTTTTATGCTCCGTTTATTTTGAAGTAAAATGATTTTTATTGTAAAATATTTTCGATTGAATCATTTTTAAAAAAAAAAAAATCAAAAATATTTTTCGGCGTTTGGCTTGCACGAAAAAATATCCAACGGCAAAAAAGGGAATCCGGCAACACAAGATTCAAACCAAATTCGTCGGAATCTGGCCTAATACGACCGGACTTTGGCTGTATGACCGGAATTTGGCTAGACCTGGTCGGACTTTGGCTATACTAGCCTGAATCCGGCCAAAACTGACCGGAATATGGTTCGCCCGGAATTTGGCAACGGCTGTTGGACGTTGTCGTATTTCGGTACCGGCCGAATTCCAGTGGCACAATTCGATGAGTGTCGCCGGATTTCGACAATCAGATACTAAAAATTCAAGACCTTCACGGTAGATTCGAGGTACCAACAAATTCATATGCCCGGTGATGACAGATTTCCACAAACGTGCGTGCAAAAATAAAGAATTTAAAAATCGTAAATCGTTTTCAAAAAATTAAATGTGTTTTTATGGTCAAACTGAAAATGATTTTTATTGACTATTATTTTCGCTCCCATCAAACATCAAAAATGCTGCGCTGAAACAAACGGATCATTAGTTAAATTGACATAATAATGTCTAAAATATACGTAATTTTTATATATATTTTTAATTTTACGTATTTTTAAAAATATATGTGACAATTACGTATCGATTTAACCTACTAAATTAAATAATAAAAAATTAGACTTTATTCATTCTTTTAATAGATGGGAGAGTCATTAAATGTCCACTATCTAGGAATTAATTAATAAAACTTACCTCAGCACTGACAGTTCTTGGAGTTCTTTAATTGTTTGACTGTTCTACATGGTTGTCTATGAATTCTTATGTTTTGACTTCTATACGGTTGTTGTTTTCTCCTACTCCGTAGTTCGTAGTTGACCCATTAAACATAGTTGGATACTCCTGCCAATAAATTAATTTATATTACCTTCAAATTGTTGAAAGGCCGAAAAAAAAAAAAATTAAAAAAAAAAAGCTAATTACAGCTGTTTGATAAATAACTTTTTACCGCTTTGCAAAGTGGCTCGGGTGTTTTTACAAATGGATTTTGGGACACATCTAAAGTGCTTACAATTTCTCAAAAATTTAAAAATTCAGTTGTACTAAATGTCCCTACTCCATTAGAATAAAAATATTAAAAAAAATAAATTGTATTGTTCATACTAAATTACAATTTATTTGAAACAAAAATGCTTGAAGTGCTATAATTTTTACTATAATTTTCTTACAAATTTACATGAGTGTCACGTGGTACAATATAAATAAAAAAATTTAACAAAAATTGACAAAATAAATTTAATTATTTAACGGCTAACGTGATAGTCCATGTTAGTATTACGTAAATTGTCATGTTAGTTTGTAAAATAATTACAATAAAAATTATAATTTCTCTAACACCACTCCATTTGAAATAATCCTATAAACTTTAAATGTGAGCTATTGACACCATAAAATCACGGGTTTGATTGCAATATCCTTTGGCGTGCTTATCACGTGATCATAGAAAATTAACATATGATCGCATTATAAACTAATCAAGTTTAAGATAGAATATAGGAAAAATTGTACCATTAATCCTTATGGTTCGTCTAAATTACAAATTGTTCACTGGAATTAAATTCTGTTAAATTTTTTTTACAGATTCTACTAGACGCCATGCCAGTGCTAATAAAATGACAATACGTGTCGATCATAATAATAAAAATATTAAATATTAAAAATAAATAAATAAAACTTACAAAATTATTTAAAAAAATATGAAAAGGGAAAAGAGGTGGCTACCCAACCGGCATCCACCCCTAGCTAATGGGGGTGGCCACATGCTACCATTAGATGCCTTTGGGGGTAGCCTGGGTGGCAGGGCATCCTCAGCCACCTCTGGGGGTGGTGCGTGGCCACCCCCATTGACCAGAGATGGCTAGCCACCCATTTTCCCTTTTCAATTATTATTATTTTTTAAATAATTTTAAAGTTTTATCTATTTATATTTTTAATGTTTTTATATATATTTTTTATTATGATCAATGCGTGTCGCTATCTTATTAGTGCTGACGTGGCGCTTAACGGAATTTGTCAAAATTTTTAACGGAATTTGACTATAAGGAGTGATTTGTAAATTAAGTAGACCACATGGATTTCTGAATTAATTTTTATACAAGAAAGAACGATTTGTAATTTAATCCGACTAGTACCACATAGAGTAATAATGTAATAGTGTAATTTTCCCTAAAATATAATAGAAAGTACATAGATTTTAACAATAAATAATAAGACATTGAAACTGACCAATAACTAATAGTTGTAATATTAAATTATTTCAATATTAGTTATAAAATTTTCACTTTATAACTAATAGTTATTGTTATTTCAAAAATACAATGTTTAAAGATACATAATCGAAAATGCAATTAAAGGAAAAAAAGAAAAAAGAAAAAAGAAAAAAGGAAAAAAGGTGTAACGAAGTCCATTGGAGTAGAACCTATCCGATAAACTCCAAGTAGGGTCCAGCCATGTGAATCTCCGCACGTGTAATTCCACTATTATGGCCGGTGTATGTGTGGATAGCCTTACCACTTGGTTGTACCATGTGAGGGCCCCACTGTGAACCTCGTAGTGCCGTATGCATAAAGAAAATATCATGCTCTTTATGTGGTCTGTGGTCAAAGTTCTCTGAGCTCAAACACGATTCAAAAGAAGCATTGCCCGATAATAAGATATCAAGATAAATAGTAAAAGATGGATCGAGAGGAATAGCTTTGACCTTTGACTTCACAGCCGTAGATTTCTGACGCGTATAAAGCTCAGGAAATCTTAATATAGGCTTGGCTCACTAGCCAATATCAACGTAAAGGTGAACTATTTATTCCGTCGTACGGTCCTTACGGAGCTTCAGACCCTTTCGGGCAGTAGCCGGTGACCTCTGAAAAAGAATAAAATATTGTCCCACGCGCTTTTCCTTTTACCAACTTCACCGATGAAAAGTGCCCAACGTTATCAAACGACCGTATCGATCGTCACCCTCTCTCTCTCTCTCTCTCTCTCTCTCTTTATTAAATTCTCACTTTAATCAATGCATTATCGATTCTTTAACATGTAATTTTTAGGATTGAAAAGAGGGGTATTTTATTTTTTTAATCAAAATTATTTCACTTTAGACAATTAACCATTATTTAAAATTATAATTACACTATATAAATATTTTTAATTTGTACATTTTGAGCCTATTTTTTTATAGGCATTCATTAGCTATTATTTATTTATTTATTAAATATATGGTATCATTTAAAATTGCATATGAAATGACGTCGTTCTGTATATATAAGGACGGTTACTAAGCTATTATTAACTGACCGCTTTTTCACTCCTAAAAATATACATATTACTATGAATTTTTTTTTATTACATTCTCACTCTTTATTACAGGCTCTCTCTCTCTTTAATTTATAATTTAAATTAACTTTTACATATTTGAGGGTGTATATATTTATGTCAATAAAATAAAATTTAGACTACAAAATAATTTATCTCAATTTCACTTAAAATACTCATGGAATATGCAATATTTACATGCATAGTGATTTGTTTACCTAGTAAGATAACAATATCTTCAAGAATATGATTTTTTTTTTTTATCACATATTTGTAATACATTAACATGTTTATATATGTATATAAATAGGTTCCAATCCCGAAGTAGTAGTTTTGGTTGATCGTTAATAATTGGCACGTGTTCACCAAAGATGTAATAAAAACAAGTATAAGATTAAGGTCAGTTAATTAATGATTGTGGACGCAAAGTCTATTTTTGATCAACAATTAATTAAATCCATCGGGCATGCACGGGATTTGGAGGAAGCTGGCCCAGCTTGGGCGGGAACTTCCCGCCAACCAGGGGCCGTCCAACACACGCGCGCCACACCTCGTCTTACACTTGCCCAACCCCCAGGCCCCATGAAAACGAGAAGAGGAAACTAGCTTCCTTCAACGGTCACAACACGGCGTTTTTTTCATGTCCAGCTACAAACGACAAAGTAGCGAGAGAAAAAGAAAAGAACAAATAATAATAATAATATAAAGAGAGAGAGAGAGAGAGGAAAAGAAAGGAAAGCTTCCACTCTGAGCGATATTTCTCATCCATCACATTTCCTCTTCTTCCTCGGCTTCTCTCTCTATCTTTCTCTTGAAACCCTAACTTTCTTCTTCAAGACTGTGGAAGAGAAAATCGAGAATGGATTTTCAGAGTGTTATATGTGTAGTGGGAGTTGTATTGGTGTTGAGTGCGTCTCTGGGATCAGCGGGAGACATAGTTCATCATGACGAGGACACTCCTCGGCGGCCTGGCTGCGACAACAACTTTGTGCTGGTACGAAACGAAGAAAGCCCTAAGTTCTAGTTGTTTTGTTGAATTTCGTGTGTTTTATCGTTTTTTTGTCTATCTCGGACTTACTGTTTGGACGATGAGAAAACGGAGGGAAAGTACGGAACAGTAGAGATTCGAACCAAGAAGAATTTTTTTTTTTTTAATTATGTGTTGGAAGACGAAGACTACAATTCAAATTGGTTCAATATTTGGTTGATTCGGTTTTTTTTTTTTTTTTTTGTCACTTCACTTTCTGGCTGTTTGTGTAGTTGTTGAAAACTGGGAAAAAGCGGAGAAAAGGAAGGAAATGAGAAATTATTCTTTGGTTTATTTCAATTTGGATTTTGGGAAATGAAATGCTCGCTTCAGTTCATATGAGTTGTTGGACGAGGCCTGGTGGATGGGTAGATGGGGAAAAGAAGAGAGAAATGAAGCGATGAATTCCTTTGGTTGTGTGGTTTATGTTGTTTTGGGTGCTGGAAAATCAAAATTCAGATTCAATTCCAGCAAAATAGTTATATGAGCTCAATTGAGCGGAATTTTCGGTTTCTGAATACAAAATAGTGAGAAAAAAAAAAGAAAAAAAAGAGAGATCTTGACACACGCGGGACATCTATACATATTTCCCAACGCTTGTGCAACCGACATACATAAATAGACACATGTTGCATTTTTGGCAGCCGATCAAAACCTTATCTTCCTGCAATTTGTTTGCGTTTTCTTTTTGGCTGCTGCTTCTTTTATCTTGTACCCCAATTGGTTCATGAAAAGGGGCAAAAGTAATGGTTTAGATGTCTCAAGGATCAAAATAGTCATATTGAGCTAAATTGAGCGGAATTTCTGGTTTTCTGAATACAAAATAGTGAAAAAGAAGAAGAGATTTTGACACATACACGGGACATCTATACATATATACTAAAAGTTTGTGCGACTTACATAAATAGATATATGTTGTATTTTTGGCAGCTGATCAGAACCTTATCTTCCTGCAATTTGTTTGCGTTTTCTTTTTTGCTGCTTCTTCTTTTCTCTTGCACCCAAATTGGTTCATGAAAAAGGGGCAAAAGTAATGGTTTAGATGTCTCAAGAATTGGAAAGTTTTCTTGAGTTAAAAAAATAAAGAAAAGAAGAAGAAGAAGAAAAAACATTGTATTAGAAGACTTTCCGAGGTTTCAATGGTGAATACTTATCAAGAAAAAATTTATTCCTCTACAAAAACTAGGAGCCTTACTTTTGTTTAAAGTTTAGATTGTTTGCTCGGTGGGGTTTGAGTATTTGACCCCTCTCCCATACAGCTTATTCATGTTAATTTTATTTTTGATTAGTTACTCATGTTAATTTTTTATTGTGAAATGCTTCTTTCAAAACACACTGAATTTTAAACTTCAAGCTCTCTCTTTAAAGTTTTGATTTGCTAGAAACTCAAAGAAAAAGTATAACCTTATTTTCTGTTCTTTTGTTCTGGCGGAAGCAAAAGAAATCTAGTTACTAAAGAAAAAGGGGAAGCAAAAAATTCACTCAACTAACTCTTGTATTGATGTACAGCTTTTGATTGACTTCTACGGAGTTTCCTGTTTTTATGAACCAAACATTACCATTCAAAATTTCATTTCATTACTCTGTTTCTTGGCAATGAAACTGAGACTAAGCTTGTCATGCACATAGTGCTTCAATCTTTACTCTCTCTTTTTGTCAAACATAAATGATTAAGACTCTGAGATAACAAGCTTGATCAAATTTTGTTTCATAGGTAAAAGTCCCAACTTGGATAAACGGTGTAGAAGACACAGAGTACGTTGGCGTTGGTGCTCGATTTGGCCTTACCTTGGAATCAAAGGAAAGGCGTGCCAATCATACTATAGTTGCTCTAGCCGATCCTCCTGATTGTTGTAGCATACCCAAAAAAAATGTATTCTTACTCTGAACCATCTACATGATGTTCCTCAATTTGATTCTAACATAGACAAGTTGATTCACATGTGAACCATGATTGATAGCTGTAGGATGATACTTTTATTTATGGATTCATAATATGGAGTGCCTTGCCTTCTTGTAGCTTACAGGGGAGGTCATACTGGTGCACCGAGGAAACTGCAGTTTCACAAATAAGGCAAATTTTGCTGAATCTGCTGGTGCTTCAGCCATCCTCATAATAAACAACCGTACTGGTATATGCATATAAATCTTCTGTTTTTTTTCTTACAGTTTTTGAACTTGTGGTCCATCTCACTTTTCTAGCTTAATCAAAGACGCCTCATCTCGAATATTACTTAGCCAGCTGTTAGATTCCTTAAAACTTAAAGGCCTTCTTTTTAAGGAAAACTAATAGTTCATATTGTCCAAAATATGGAAGAAAGAGGTGTTTCCACGACTCTACCACCCAGTTAATTTTGTTCTGCTTAATCCCTATTCTATGGCCACAGGCTAAGGAATGAGAAACCTTTCTCTTGTTACATGAATCCAATTTTCGAACCATATATTCACAGAAGGAGGAAGGCATTCGGAATAAGAAATGTGCAAGTATTTATGCAGTTGCATATTGGAGTCCATTAACAGATTTTGGGGTCCAAACTTTGTCCAGTGAACCTTCTTATTATTTTTGTCATTATAGCTGAAACTATAGTCAACCTCCTTGTCAACATGATCTTCAAGGAAAAAAAAAAAAGGTTGTCATATGGAAGGATTGTGATTTTGCATAAGCCAACAGTACACTTCACTTCTACTTGCACCTGATTTCTTCTCTTTATCATAGCTTAATGGTGTCGATCTGAGCAACATATGTGAGGTAATCACAAAGAAAGCTTCTTCATATGAATCAAAGAATAATAAGTTATGGTGTCTTTGAAGATGTAACGAAATGCAGCCAAGATGATTCACAAGTCAATAGACTGGTGTGTTCTATGCTTCTATAGTAAGATATAAAAGGATTCCAAATCTAATAGCAATGAGTGTGAAACATTCAGCTGCACAGTGATAATGTTTTCTCCCAAAAGCAGTTCAGTGCCCGAATAAGAAAGTGCTCATCTGTAAGATATTTGTCTTTAAAAGATTCCTTGTTTATATGATCTAGATACTCTATCTTGTTTCATGTTAGGGTTGTCCTGTCCTTTATATCATGGGAATTATATATATAGAAAATGCAAAATGATTAGTGTTAATTGGTATTGGGTTTAACTCCAGTATTTCTATTGGATGATTAAAAAAACATCTTTTGTGATCAAATCAAATGCATATTATATCCGATTAGTGATAGGAATAAATAATGTCACTAATCATTGCTGAAAAAGATGATCAGTTGTAAGAGGAAGCAATGTTCAGTAGCAATTACTGAAAAGGGAATCATCACTGTAATGCCTGCTCCTAATTGTAATTAACAATTTTCATAATGACCATATTGAACCATTCTTTTGTAAGAAATATGCTTTTTATTCTGCAGAACTTTTCAAGATGGTTTGTGAAGACGGTGAAACCGATCCACAAATACTTATACCAGTGGTTATGCTTCCACAAAATGCTGGTGCAAAATTGGAAAAATATTTGTGGAACTCCACAGGTATGCCTTTATTTTTCATGTATTCATCAAACTTAATTTGACAACTGGCTATACCTTCCCGTGCCTTGGAAGTTTTATCCTTTGAATATTTTCCTTGCTTGGTAGCACTTGATCTAGCATTTTGATTTCTTTGGTATGCACTTTTGCATGCACGGTTGTCTTTTTTCAGTGTCTGTGCAGCTATACTCTCCACTGCGTCCACTGGTTGACATTGCAGAGGTGTTTTTATGGCTTATGGCTGTTGGTACCATCTTATGTGCCTCGTATTGGTCTGCATGGAGTGCTAGGGAAGCAGCTATTGAGCAGGACAAGCTATTAAAGGTTATCTTCTGGTTTTCCAGATCTTCTTTATTTGGTATTTTTGGAGGCTTTTCTTTTGTTGGGCTTCAGTCCTTACTGAATTAGTGACTTATTCTTTGAATTGATATACAAATTTGTGCTGTGATTGCAGGATGGTTCAGATGAAATCCTAAGTTTGGAAGGTATTGGTTCTAGTGGCTTTGTCGATGTCAATATAACAGCAGCAGTTCTCTTCGTTGTGATTGCTTCATGTTTCCTGGTTATGCTTTACAAACTTATGTCGACATGGTTTATTGAGCTTCTGGTGGTTCTATTTTGCATTGGTGGGATGGAGGTTCGAATGTCTTCTCTCTTATTTGTGCTTGGTTCACTATAGCCAAATTCTGAGCATTTATTTTCTAGAAACCAAATTATGAGCAATTCTTTACTTGAGCAGATTTTATTTGTTACTTCTTGTGTTTATTCCATCATTACCTGCAAAAGCTTGGTATTTTTGCTTAACCTTTTAATCTCTTTTTCCTACATTTTGGGTCTGCAGCCCTCCTTGCATCAATGGATACGGTCAATTTTGTCTGAATATTTTATTTCTTGGCGAAACCTCTAGTTTGGTTTGTGTGATTTAAGTTCTTGAGGCATAAGTGAGCCTGTGGGGATTAATTTATTTCATGTAAATCTCTCACTTAACGCTACAAGCCTCCGAGATTAGGTCTTAAAGGTTTTTTTTTCTTATTCATCATGAGGTGATTCCGAAGTCTTTAGCTTCATGAATTTTTAAAGAAGATTAGCTGTATAGAAATGATTGCATAGAAAAATATATGTAAAGCCTTAGGATTGCTGAGTGTGTTTCTTGAATTCAATTAGCATATCATTCTGGACATTCTTTGGCAATATGTGCTGAACCTTGTAGCCTCTTTGTTCTTTCAGGGCCTGCAGACCTGCTTGGTAGCTTTGTTATCATGGTAAATATCTTCTTCCTCCTTTTCTGTTTTAGGACGGCAAAAATCCTATTTTAGGGTTTAAGCAATGGAAGTATAGAAGGTTGGGCAAATTGTTTTGATTGCCTTCTTTCCTATTGACATAGCTGTAGATGAATATGCATATATGTATATATATGTTTAGAAGCACAGTCAAAGGTTAATGATACTAGTATGAGAATTAAATGCAAGTGTCATTATCTTTTAAAGGATAAGAGGAAAAGATCTTGTTGGAAAGTGGGCTGGTGTTTTATGTTCTTTTTATAATATTTTGTCAGTAGATCTTCCATAACAGGAACTGACAACTAAACAATTATAGTTTCAGACGGTTTGAACATTATGGACAGTCATTTGTTAAAGTGCCCTTCTTTGGAGCTGTGTCATGTCTGACACTGGCCATTTCTCCCTTCTGCATGGCATTTGCTGTTGTTTGGGCTGTCTACCGCAAGGTCTCATTCGCTTGGATTGGTCAAGATATCCTTGTAAGAAGTTTCTATTAATTTCCCTTTTTATATTGTTGCAATTCTCCCATTCATCGTTTAGCTTCATTATAGTTTGTGAACGAATAGGGAGGGCCAACTGGTGAAATAGTAACTTCCTTTTTTTTCCACGTCAAATCAGGGTATTGTGCTAATAATCACCGTTCTTCAAATAGTTCGTGTCCCGAATCTCAAGGTGATGATTTAAACTCTTCTGGCTAACTGGTTACAGAAATATGTAGGTTTTGCTATTGCATGATCATTATCATATAATTTTTGTTGACATATGCAAGAATATCATAAACTCTTTTACTTGTTTGACATATGCAGTAATATCCTTGTACTCTTTGTTAACGCCTTACTCAGGCTTAAAGCTGTGAACCTCAACTTGCTCTTCATTGATACCCTAGTAGTCTTTCATGGTAACACATCATGCTTTTATTTTAGGGTCTTTGAGTACTCTGCCTGTCAAGCTCATCTGATTTTAATTGTATGATTTTTATGGGATTATTCTGTTTGTTGAGAGGATAACACAGGCCAAAATGGGAATTCATGCACTCAAAGAATTTAATGGGTTGGGTGGTGTTGCATGTGTAGAAGAATGGGGACTCAATAGACTATCTTCTACTTTATTGTGAGATCGCAAGTGCTCTTTGTGATACTATCTTCAGCAGTGTAGGGCTGATTTGGGTTATGCCTAGAAGGGTGGTAGATCTCTTTGCCTGCTGGAGAGTGCCAAGGGGTAGGTTTCAGCTTGATGCAGTTTGGAAGATTCTGCCTTGCCTAATGTGGTGTTTATGGAGGGAAAGAAACGATCGTAGCTTGGAGGACCATGAGAGGACCTTAGTGGAATTAAAGAATTTATTCTTTAGGACTCCCTTTTTTTGGGCTGCTGCCTCCGATTGTAGTTTTTTGAACTTTTATGCTTTCTTAGATGTCTTCTCTGCTACTTGTTAGGCTTCTCTCTTGTATACTTTATGTGTACTTGGGTTGCGCCTTTCCGGTCTTTAATGAATTTGCAATTATTTATCAAAAAAAAAATTAATGAAACATAAATCATGCAGCTAATACATACAATGAGGAAAAAATTGTTAGTTCAATGAAATGATATGATGCTGTTAGTTGTATGATTTTTCCCCCTTTTTCCTTTGAAGAAGTATTAACATGATGATCATCTCAATATGTTGAGACTATATTTTAAATTTTGGGTTGTGTTTATATGTTAGCAGATTCAGCAATGTAAATTTGGTTATTTTGTTGAAGTGTCTAAATTACCTCAGGTTACTATGACTATTATTAGTTGGCAAGTAAACAAGCAATTCAGTTTTAATGGGACATTTGGAGATGATACTTAAATGATCTCTCCTTGTTCTATATGCATCAGGTTGGAACAGTCCTTCTCAGTTGTGCCTTCCTGTACGACATCTTTTGGGTATTTGTTTCTAAATGGTGGTTCCATGAGAGTGTGATGATAGTGGTGAGTAAATCAAATAGTATTTTTCCTTCTCACTACCACTATACTAAAAGTTGATGAGACCTGTACCATCAAATGAAATAGTAACTTCAATTTTTCGTACTTCCTTTTCTGTACAGGTAGCTCGTGGTGATAAGAGTAGAGAGGATGGTATCCCAATGCTACTAAAAATCCCACGGATGTTTGATCCGTGGGGTGGCTACAGTATCATTGGATTTGGTGACATTATCTTACCGGGACTGCTAGTAGCATTTTCATTAAGGTTCAAGCTATGAAGCCATATATAACTTTTTTTTTTATTATTTGTGAGTTATACACATCGAATGGGTCTTGAACCCACAACCTCACTCTCTATTCCATTTTTTTATGGGGAGAGGAAGTGTCGTTCGAGCCAGAGCTCATTGGCTGAAGCTACAAACATTACAGTTCCTTTAAATCCCTTTGAATTGGATTTTGAGCACCATTATATCTGAAATTTTGTTTCTGCATTTCTATTGATTCCAAAATTTTCGTAACCTTTAAAGTGTATTTTAGGATCAAAATGACAACGATGTGAACACATTGACTTCTAAAGTGACGTGTTAATGGTCTATGATCATATATAAGGCTACTCGTGGAACCTTTTAAATTTTTCTTCAACTATATATTTTAGTGGTCTTGTATGTATGAATACTTAATTCTTTTTTATGTTTTAATCGGAGGGACTAGGGAGAAACAGTTTGCGCTATCTGACACGTTTAGAAATCTACTAATTGTTTGGGTAAATTTAACAGGTATGATTGGTTGACAAAGAAGAATCTTCGAGCAGGCTACTTCGTCTGGGCAATGACTGCTTATGGTTTAGGTATGAGTTGCTAAATCTGGAACCATTTTCCACTTGGACATTGAAAAAATATCTTAATGGGGTAGTTCTCAAAAGTTTAGGCAACTGATTAAACTGTGTGTGTGGGTGTGCATGTGTTTTTGTGGAAAATCCATGAAAATGAAAAGTTCAATGAGATCAATACAATTTGCTGCATGTATATGCTATTTCAACTAGTATCCTAGAATTTACTGGACTGAAAGGAAATATAGTTCTAGTAATTTATAAGATAATAACGAGTTCCATGGCAAAATGCTCGGCCTCCACTTCTGCACAGCTTAGATGCATGTCAGAATTAAAAAAATAAAAAATAAAATGTGAATCTTGGGTAGATCTCAGAATCAAATGACGGCAGTTGATGGGCATTTGCGAGTTTCTAATATGATAATCACTGAACAGGAGAAAATGTTACTGCCCTTCCATACTACGATATTGCTTCCTTTCATCTCAAATTACTTTTTTTGTGTCAATTTTATTGGTGACAAGAGTAGTGATTTGAAACTACTTGTTTGCCAGTTAATACTTATTTATGTGAAGGGAATTGGAGTAACTTACTATGACGTGTAAGGAGAATATTCTTGTTACATATTAAAGGTAAGAAATTACCCTGCAAAAGATTTAGAACTGCGAGAGGAAGAAAAAGGCAGTGAAGGGAAAGTTCCTTTTGGGCTAAGAGCCTAAAAACCATATCTAATTGTTGCAAACCTCAAAGTTGCTGTCTGCCACTTTTAGATATATGATGTATCTATATACTAATTGTAGAAGAGTATTTTAATGTCAAGAAGCCCTCAAGTAACATTGAACATTAGTTTTCTTCATTGATTTTGTTGATCACACCACTGGCTTTAATGCAATTTTACCATACAGGTCTCCTTGTCACATACGTGGCTTTGAACTTGATGGATGGGCACGGGCAACCGGCTTTGCTTTACATTGTTCCATTCACACTTGGTAAGTTGCAATAACTCAGGGAAAGCGCAATCAAGTGTAAAATATGATATGTATTAGCCGTTTCTTTTACTCTTAATTCTTTGGTTTCATGGATGCACCCCAGGAACTCTTTTGACATTGGGAAAGAGGAGAGGTGATCTTAAAATTCTGTGGACAAGAGGAGAACCAGTGAGGCCTTGCTCACACATCCAACTCCAACCTTCGCAATAATAGGAACGCCAGGAATCAACACTTACTACAACTGTCCGACAGTTTTAGCTATATTAGTAAACAAAGGAACTCAGGAACCCTACCTCTGTAAGTTGTAGGATAGAATGTAACATTTTTAGTATTACTATTAAATCTTTAAAGATCAGCTCTTACCAGAAGCCATCTTAAATCAGTAATTCCAATTAGATTTCAGCATTTAACTTTGTATGCATACTCGATTGTTGTAAAATGAATAGAAAATTTGCTTTCAGTTGGGATAGGGGAGGATTTGAGGTTGATTGGTTTTTTTTTTTTCTGAAGAATTGAATCAATCCAATTAAAAGACACAACACACGGAAAAAAGATTATTAGATCCAGTTCAGGCTGATTGATCAAGCAAAGAGCCCAGCCAAGCAGTGTAAGCATAAATGCATGTCAATAAGTCTAACGAAGGTCTCTTCCCCTCCGGACCCGATCCATTAATCAAGTTAAGAGGGTTCACAAAGAACATCTGAAGGCTTGGAGTTTTTAATTGCCCTTTGCCTTTGGGATTTGGGGATCCTTCTCGAGAGTTGCGGCCATTATTAATCAAGTTAAGTGGGTTCACAAAGAACATCTGAAGGCTTGGAGTTTTTAATTGCCCTTTGCCTTTGGGATTTGGGGATCCTTCTCGAGAGGTGCGGCCATTATTAATCAAGTTAAGAGGGTTCACAAAGAACATCTGAAGGCTTGGAGTTTTTAAATGCCCTTTGCCTTTGGGATTTGGGGATCCTTCTCGAGAGGTGCGGCCATTATTAATCAAGTTAAGAGGGTTCACAAAGAACATCTGAAGGCTTGGAGTTTTTAATTGCCCTTTGCCTTTGGGATTTGGGGCCATTATTAATCAAGTTAAGAGGGTTAACAAAGAACATCTGAAGGCTTGGAGTTTTTAATTGCCCTTTGCCTTTGGGATTTGGGGATCCTTCTCGAGAGGTGCGGACCGTGTGGCCATTATTAATCAAGTTAAGAGGGTTCACAAAGAACATCTGAAGGCTTGGAGTTTTTAATTGCCCTTTGCCTTTGGGATTTGGGGATCCTTCTCGAGAGTTGCGGCCATATGCCTGTGAGTAGGCACCAACACAAAGGCAGCTCTCCTTGCTATCCCAAAAGCAGTGAAGTTAAAGGTTATCTAAGTCTTCTTTTTATTTTTTGAAACAAAGGTTATCTGAGTCTTAAACAACTAGCCCATTCCGTATGCAAATTGAGCCTATTATCAAAACAGAAATGCTATATACTACACAATTATCCTACAAATAATTTACCTTATACATAGCAGTATGCAGTAGTAGCCCATAGATTGACCCTAATTTTTTATTTTTTATTTTTAAAAAACTGTCGACTGTAACACGAATTAGCCCACAATTTTTTAAGGGTAAAAATGCGGTTATAATTTGTAGTTGTTGCCTCTAATCGTAACTGTAACTCCCTTAGGCAGTTAAAGGCATTCTTGGCTTAGAACTAAGATTACCTTTCTTTTTTCACCCAAAAAAAGAAAAGAAAAAAAGAGCCAAAACTGCCATAACAAATTGAATGAAAAGAAAATTCATTTCATTTCAGTTATCATATATAGAAAATAAAAAAAATTTATTAGTTCGTGAAAGGACACAAATCTAATGGCAAGAAACTACCACTAAACTCTTCTCTCTTTTTTTTTTTTTTTTGTTTATTTCTTCTCCCATAGAATACAGGTGCAACCCAGAATCAAAATTGCATCCTGGCTAAGCACAACCCCCCCAAAAAAAAAAAACGAATAAAAGAAAATTCTCATGTCAATCCACATTAGTGACTACAGGAACTCTTCTAATTGCCTGTAAGCCTCTGGTCAAAATTGTTCCAGCCATTGCCCAATCTGTGTGACCGCATCCGTTTGTAAGAGGATCATTTCCGCTCCGGGCCTGGTCCTATCTATGGACACAAACTATTGTTAGTACTGTAGAATATGATGGTGATGGCTCAAATGAGAATGGGCAGCACGATCCTCAAGCAAGAACCTAAAACCAATATGAGATTACAAATCATTTTCCTGCAAATCTGTAAAGGAAATTTGAGAATGATCAAAATTTTGGCTCTTCACTCCACGCATGGGTTGGGGTGGGATTTGGAGTCGCATAGAAAATACTACTAAATCATTCAAACTTTTTTAGAAAATACTACTAAATCATTGCAAGCACTTGTGGAAGAAATGTTTCACTGCAAAAAAATCAACTTCAAAATTTGTATGATGAAATGTTTTTACCAGTTGGAAATATTTCAAGTCCAAGATTTGTATAATGAAGCCTAGGGCACATTCAACTAATACGAAACTGTCACGTTTCATATGGCGCTTTAGGAAATAAATAGAAAAGTCAAGTCTACATATTTGGCCTTTAACTGTCAAAATTGAAACTCCAAATCATGAGCAAGCTGACAAATAACAGCCAGTACTACTAACACATCAAGCCCTGTCACTTTCTAAATGGTGAAGACAAAATTCCCAGTCATGCACAGCTAATGATAGGAGATTCCCCAACATACAAAGAGTTAGAAAGAATTCTGGAGTTCACAACTCTCGCCACATCTAATTACATATAACACAGCCAAGAGGAAATATTAAATACATTAAAATGGCAAAAGAAATACTAAAAAGTGGGGAACGTAACACCAGAAAGGATTACTTAAAAAGGGGGGAATACAACACCAGAAAGGATGAATTTCTGCAACTTCCTAAACTACCAAAAGAAAACAGTCAACTATTTTAGCACAAAGGACTTGAATTAGTTCATGTAAAGAGCATATCTTGAGCAATACTACATGGCGAAAGTTTAAAAAGTGAGGGAAAAGTAACCGTACCAGCATATCTCCTTAAGGTTCCATTTCCATTAATGGAAAAAATGTACTGGCCTTCTTTCTTGACCCAAAGAGAGAATCTCTTGCATCCTTTCAGGCCAGTCTGAATTCAATCTCCGAGCAAAATCTTCCACCTCCCTGATTCCAAAATTTTGTGTACAATCATAAGAACAAATAATGTACAATACCAAAACACAATGAAAAGTGCAATAATTTTTCTAACTTGGTTAACATTTGATTTGAACAACTTCCTTCCCAAAATGAATGAAAACGACTAAAGTGACAACAATTGAAGGGGCAAAGGGGAATGAAGGACTCCTGTGAAGGGGCAAGGATCCTGAACCATGCCTCTCATTCCACAAAAATGGTATGGACATGGTGAAGACCAAAATGAGATTATCATGTTGAACCCACCCATGTCCACCTCTCACCCCCATGCCCCCCATAATTTTTTTTTTTTTTTGAAAAAAAAAAAACCCACTACATTTTGTCCACCAAAATCCTAGTAAAAAGATACACAGTTTCATCCGATGTTCCACCACCCTTCAACATCTTCAAGTTTACATTAGTGTTGAGTAAGGGTGTAATGGATTTAGGGAATAAAGTCAGAATTTTGTTAAAGATTACCCAGAAAGGTCAACTAACCACTCATCAAAGAAAATTTGTCATTTTCTAAACTTTACCTAAGGTGAGATTTTATCCAATATGAACATAAGTTAAAGAAAAAAGCAAGAATACACATGAGTAACCCTATAACACCCTTGTCAGCTACATGAACTCTTTTTTCTTTTCGTGCTAACAAAATTTCGAGCACCCACAACGAGGAGTGCCTGAAGCTCAAAAAGGAATGCTAATATATTTCCCGTACATAACTTGTAAGTATATTCAATAACCAGAAACTTGTCTGGCTCACCTATCAATTTCTTCCTTTAGTGCAGGGTCAATCTCATCATCAATATCACCATCATCGAACTCAACCTTATGTGCAAAAGCGTCATCTTCCACTTCTGGTAATTTTGATGTCTCACCGGGATGGGGCCGCAACTTGTCAACTTCAGTTCTATGGCATAAAAAATTAAGACCATTTGAATCCTATAACATTAGAAAAAAATTCAGTCACTCAACAATATTGAGTAATATGTATTTCAAGTTTCAATGATCATTCACAGAGGGGTTGGGGGAAGAAGATACAGCCACATGATGATTCAGACCTTCCCATAACTTTCAATGGATTCATCTGCAGAAGCATTTTTCTGTGGATCTTTTCTTCTTCGATTCTTCTTTTTACCCTTGGAAGTTTTAATCCCCTTAGAATCTGTGAAACAGAATTTCTTAACCACTAATGAGGCCTTCAAAAGGAATTAAGGGGGGGGGGGGGGGGGGGGGGGGGGGAGGAGAGGAAAGACAAAGAAGCTGCACTTCACAGCCTCTCTCTTTTTTTCAAAAGAATCTCTAAAGCTCCAACATGCAGTTAAAGGTGGAAGCATGAAATCCAGGAAAAAATGTAAGCAATGATTAGATATATGTACTTATAGTATAAGTTAATGTATAGGAAATCCTAAATTCTTAAATGTCATAATATCAGCCAAAGGAGAAAAAAAAATGACACAATCAAATCACTAATGCTGTATTAATAATAGTCAACATGAGAGCGCATTTCATTAAATATCGCAATAATCAAAAATAATAATTTACAAATAGAAGAAAAAAAAAAAAAACAAATATAGAAATCAAAATTTGATATCTCAGGCATTAAAAGTAACACACAAGTCAGTGAAGTAATAGATCCCACCAAGGCCTTAAATCTCTATATACATGTGGATCCACAACCAGATGTTGGGGCATCCAAGCATTTCAAGGTGACCCCACTAGATTGCTTACATCAGATTCTGTCTCGTTAGGACTTCCAGTCATACATTCTTAACCCAAAGTTCAATAATTGGAAACCATGCCCAAAACCGTGCTTCTAGAAGATAGGGAACATAGAAAACATGTTAATTTGGTCATTTTGTATGTCCTAAACAAAGAAACTTATTTAATGTGATAAGGTGGACTCTCATAAGATTAAAGATCTAGAGTACACTTGATGCAGCACTCACATGTGTATCATGTCAATCTTGTTTTGTACTGAATATTGGCGCAATTCTTATTTTGAAACGACACAGGGAAAATGCTAACCACGTATACACTATCATTCCAAAAAAACTAGTCAGTTTGGAAATTCCATAGAATCATTTATAAAGCTCAATCTTACATAGTAAAGAATCATTGTGAAACTTAGTACCTATAAGTACCTTTATAATCCACCCACTATATGTGGGCTACTCAACTTCCCAATGTGGAACTGAGGTGTTACAATCTCTCCCCCTTAAATCATTGAGGTCCTCGTAAGGGCCATGTCATGCAGTGTTTCAATACCACATAACGTTACTAAATTGCTCTAGTACTATTTGTAATGAATCAAGAAAAGCGCTATGCACATCTGCGCTATTACTCCAAAATGACTAGTTGGAAAGTTGAGTAGCCCACATAAAGTGGGAGGACACTCATGAGTGCAAAGTCTCACATTATTTCTTTATTAGATGAGACTGAACTTTTTAAGTGATTTTAGGAAAGCTCCAAATTGACTAGTCCTTTTAGAGTAATATTACAGATGTGGCTAACACTTTTTCTAAATCGTTACAAATGGTATAGAGTAAACTAATAACACCATGTGGTACTAGAACATTGCATGATGTAGTCCTAACGAGGACGTCATGGATTTAAGGGGGGAGATGGTAACACCCTAGTCCCACATTGAGAAAATGAATAGCCCACATGGAGTGGGTAAATTATAAAGGTACTCATAGTGCTAAGTCACATATTGGTTCCTTACTAGGTGAGACTGAGCTTTATAAGTGATTCTAAGAAGTTCCAAATTGACTAGTCTTTTTGGAATGATAGTGTAGATGTGGTCAACGGTTTTCCTGAGTCGTTACAATTCTTAAATGCTTCGGCTAGGGAATTTGCTCAAGGACTTTTTACCATGCTAGGAAGATCTGAATCTAAAATATTCTTTTCTTGTTTATCAGTTTTGTAGAACCTTTGAAAAGGCTTCTTTGTCATAAAGTAAGTCATGTACAATGAATAAAAGTTGAATAACACTCAAATTCTCTCCCTAGTCCCAACCTCATTTTCTTACATTTCCTTTCTTCCCTCTAACTATCTATCTTCTCTCGCCTCTTTTTCTATATACAAATATCATCATTTTAACTCATTATCTTATTTTGGAGGGGTCTAGCTCAAGTTATATCATTATCACCAATGTTCCTAGATAAAAGGACATTTTTAAAAAATTCAGTTAGGATCCAAAAGTAAATTTCCAACCCAAGTTTTGTAAAGCCTATGAAATGGATTCTTTGCAGTAACTTTAGTGGACAATGAATAAAATTTGAATGATTCTCTAATATTTTCTAATCCTACCCTCCTGCATACTCTTATATATCCCTTCTTTCCTCTATTTTTTTCCCCCCCTCTCCTCTTTTTTCTCTATATAAATGTCAACATTTTATCTTATTATCTTATTCTAGAGGGGCCTAGCCCAAGCTATATCAATATTACAGATGTTCCAAGATAAAGGACATTTTCAGAAAATCCAGTTAGGATCCAACAATAAATTTCCAACCTAAGTTTCTCACACTTTTTGCTTTCTATTGCAATTCTCAAGCAGAAAACCCTTCTCTATTTACATATCAAAAAGTCTTGTTTTCAGAGAACATAAACTAACATTCCCCAGATCCTCATTTACGCCTATAAGTATGTTCTGAATTTTCTCCTTTTAGTCCAAAAGAACGATTATACATTGCAGTCTATGAGGCAATTTTGTTAATATTAACCCTCACGATTAAAACGGCCAAAAGTGATGTCATTTAATATGCATACAAGCTTGAGAATTCCAGTTTAGGCCGTCGATATAATCCCAAATAATTGTGCTGAAATGCCAAAATGAACCCATGAACTAAGCATGCAACGTACAGTAGACAAACATTCGTGTATACCTCCATTTCCTCCATTTATAAATGACAGGAGATCATCAACTGAACGGTCATCCACACGCTCTTCTTCAGCCTCAACACTCTGAAACATATGGCGGGTCCAATTGTCATCAACCGCAGTATACAGTTTTATGTCTTTAATGGCACGTGAACACAACAGCCGAATACATTTAATGGGCAAATTCATGCAAAACTACAATTGCACAATTAAGGAGTAAAACTGCACGCTGAAAGATACTATAGGGGGGATGGTAATAAACAAGTAATAATGCCACAATCACCTTTAATTTGTCTCTTTCTTTTAGTTCTTTCCTCTTTCTTGCGTATAGTCTATTCAAAAGTCGAATGCGTGGATCATCCATAGAGTTTTTTAAAGGCTCCAGTTTCTCTTCCTGGATAAATGGATTTGCATTAGAAACAACAGACGGGATGAAAAGGGCACACTAAGCATACACAGTTCTCACAAGCACCAGCACCTCTGTAAGATCGTCAGGCAAATGAAATATCTCACGGATCTCCTCAGGGGTTTTCCCTTCTATTATTCGTGCAAGTGCCCGACTAGTAAGATCAACCAAAGGCTTCAACTGGAGACTGTCAGCAGCAGATGTCAACTCACAGAGCCTCTTTGTGTCCATCCTAATGAACCTTTCATCAAAAGACTTGCGTTCCTATGCCAAAAAACAGCCTCAAGTCAAACTCAGGTTTTCCATTCAGGGTTAGCCATTCCAAAACATGTCATCTTATTTATTTTTATTTAAAAAGAAAAAGAAAAAAGAATGAAACATCCAAATAATTGGTCCAAATTTCTCAGTTTTGTTTTTTTATTATAAGTTACACATGCACCTGGTGAGCCTTGATCCCACGACCTCACCTTCCACCCCATTCTTATTGGAGGAGAGGTACCATTTGAGCCACAACTCATCAACTTCTCAGGTTTATAATATGTCTAGATATCATTCAAGAGCAAGGAAAGAACATCATCCCAACAAAAGGAAAACGAAAACGAAATTCAGATTCATGTAGAACCTTGTTGGAGCGACCTGGTACTTGATGAAACCTGCAGTAATCCAGAATTAAGCTCAACATAGCAGGATTAACTCGTTGTGGAAGAGATATTGCATAGCTCTTGGATGATCCCATGCCTTTTTGTATTATTTCATGACATATCATGGGACAAAACATGGCTACCTCTTGCTCTACTTGTTGGATTGAACCATCAGCAGTTTGAAGCCAGATATAGGACTTCATCATCTGAGAATTTATATTGGTACCAACACAGCATGATCAGTATTGACACTAAAAGAACGAAGAATTAGAAAAATTGAGGCCGTATATAAAAAATAACTTTAAAAAAAGGGTTAACTGAAAGCATTAAGAACTGCTAGAAAAAAGGACACAAACTTGAAGAGAACTAATTACTGTTTCGACACACTCAGAGGCAAATTATACCGTGTCATGATCTGAATTTTATATAATGCAAAAAAAAGAAGATCAGAGAACCTCGCTCCCTATGGTTTACATCTGTTCAGAAATTGGTTCATCCATGTTCCTGCATCCCTAAAGGAAAAGCATGCCATCTCTCCAAAGGACCATCACTTCTTTAAAGAACAGCATCAAATGTGGTGGCAAAGACTGCAGGTGGTTGGACAGAAGATCTTAATTCAGATCTCCCATCCCTAGGCCTTTCCCAGGGTTGTAAAAAGGTGGTGTGACATTGGGTAAAGCTTATGTTCATAAGAAATAGCATTAGCATCATCGTCTTCATCATACAATAAGAGCAATAATTTATAATTCACTTCTCCAAGGATCACAAGCCTTAACTCTGTTTTCTGCTCCAACCACCCCCCCCCCCCCAAAAAAAAAAAATCACATAAATTCAACTCCCTACAATATAGTATGTGTGTGTATGTGCGTATGTATTTATATGTTTAAGGATTGCATATTAGCTCTTGCAACCCTCCAACCTCCGGTCAATTAAGATGAAATTTAAGCCTCATTCCCATGGATTGATTTAACCTGGTGTTTTGTGGATTGAATCATTATTGATATGTTATATATTGATTGCCTTTTTTTCTTTCTATCTCAAGTGTCAACCCAACTGCACAATTCCATGGAACGTCCTATAACCGCTAATTTCACTAGTCAGAACCTAAACCTCCACACCCTACTCAGGCTCACCACCCTCAAGGTATTCTTGTAACCTAAAATACATGTACAGAACTTATGTTTAAATGGACATCTACGTTAATATTATACTATACAACGTTATATGTATACATGTCTTTTTTTTAAAAAAAAAAAAAGAGAGAGATCGATATTCTATAGTTTGAAAATTGAATTGCATATACACATTATGTGCAACAATTAGATTGCTACTATACAATTTGCCTCATAGCAAGGTAAAAAGAAAGACATGTAACACTTAATGGGCCATTGAGAAATTACATAAAACTGCCAGTTAATCAACTGAGAGCAAATAAGATAAAAAAGCCAAAAGAAAATAAACAAATCAGAGGAAAACTTCAGTGACTGAATAAGCAAATGAATAAAAAGCAAAACTATCATACCTCAGGTTTAATAACTTGCATATCAACTTCTGACATTTTGCAATTATTTCAAAGCACCAAGAAACACAAATAAATGAATCTCCCTTGCTATAGCAGTATAAACCTGTTTTCTGAAACTTAGAGGCTCCAGAAGGCCAAATGACAGCTCTCCCTTCTTAAGCAATAAGGATTTCTAGAATATATGTAAGTTATCCACGATGCTAGCCATAATGCACCAAGTCCATCAACAATATTACCACCAAGTCCATCAACAATATTACCAGCAGCATGCACAAATAAATATTCTGAGAATTCAAAGTTGAACTGTCAGAGCAGGAAAAGTATGCAATCTTGCCAACCACAAAACGCACACTAACATGCTTCTAACTTCAACAAGTACTCGGATGAACAATTAAAGTGCCAACTTGGGTCCAGCGTTCTACAAATCTACAGAAAATAAAAGATTTAAAAGGTTGAGAGAAAACAAAACATTAGAAATAAAAATAAACGTTAGAGACACAAATTCTGAATCAAAAGAGATTATGTCCTCGGAATCTAAACTAAATGCTGAGAACATCCAAATCTACGTATGCATAGAAACATGAAACTACGATTCTAATAAGTTAATTCATTTTTCAAGATTTAAACCTCTCCAAAGAAGTAAAGGTTCGCTCGCTAAATCAAGCTTGCATCCTCTATCAATTTTCCCCATTCTGAAAAAATTATGTACTTCCTTAAATATACAATATTCACAGAAGAGCTTTCACTGACAGCTCATAGCTGAAGCACCCGGACAAACAAACATGTAGCATAGAAGTGAAGTAGCAGGATGCACCAGAAAATTTAGATCCTTTGTGGATATTGTCAATGCAAATCTCCAAGATGACATAGCTAACTACTTTTCATAACAAAACCTAAACAGGATCTTCAACTCCATATATCACAAACAGGGTATCTAAGAAAGGGTATAGAGGCCAAGATGGACTCTTTCTAATCGTTGAAACATGTTCAAAATTCCAAACTTCAGTTTTATTTTCCCTAAATAATTTAAGGTTTCAAATGCAGAACACACCAAGCTTCTCTTCCACATGTCAAGTGCCAACTATAACAAAACTTCAATTTTTTTTTCCTGGAGGCCGCAGTAGAGATCTCTAATGAACAATATAAAATCCTTCTACATTAATCAATTATGATCATTTCATGCACTTGTTAAACCTGGTTAGAATTACTGAAACGGTAGCATGATCCCATCTCCAAATTTAACTCCACACACCTCAGTACCATAATTTTATTTTACACCCAACTTCCCCATTTACAAATAAATTCCCAAGTACTCGCTCGCATATTGCACACCAGCTAACCATCTCAACTAGTCCCTAACTACCACACCCATGAAATGTCAACTTCTTTTCAATTCTAACTCTGTCATTTCTTAAGCTGTGCCACTCCCCCATATCAACACTTGTATTTCACCTAGCTCTCGTTGTCATTTTAATAGCTAACAATACCTCTCATTAGTTTTAAAAAAAAAAACAAAAAAAACAAAAAAGCTGAATGAAGAAGCAGAAGAAGCCTTTAAACTCGGCCACATAGTTGCATACATGCATTAAACTCATTTTAGTGAAATTTCAGTTTCCTCATTCCCCGTATAATTGAGTAATCCTCAAAACTTCAGTTTCTTTTCTTATCCTTTCCCTAAACTTTCTGAACAACCCTAATTGGAAAGAAAACATATCAGGAAAAGCACTTGTCATTTATCAACGCTTTCGGTTTGTTAGCAACCAAGGAAAGAATACAAAATCAAAAAAAAAAAAAAAACTTAGAATATAAATTACACAAAGAACAAAAAGATAACCAGCAAAAGGCATTGAGATTAGTTCACAAGAAAGATATATTGCCCTAACCCTACCCAAAACACAAAAAACCTTAAACACCAGCAGCTCATGCCAATGAACACCAATGAAAGACAATATTACACATTTTTACCACTGAATCGATCCAATAGAAGGAAATAATATACAATACGAATAAATATATACGCATATACATAAAGATAAATATACTCAAGAAAACATATAGATATCACCATTTCTATGCAAATGAAAGCCGCATGTACCTGTGATAAGAGGAAGAAGAGAATTGAAGAAATTGCAAGAATTGCAGAGATTAAGAGAAAGGGAGCTTTCAATTGCACGGGTATGGCGGCTGTCGGCGAATCCAAAATGGATAACTGAGAGCGGAGAGAGAGAGAGAGAGAGAGAGATTTTTAAGGAAAATGAAAAAAAAAAATAGAGATAAATATATGTGACCAAAAATAATCTTTGAACATTATTATTTATTATTATTCTCTCTCCATCGCTTTGTGGTGCGCGCGGCGTTGCTGTCTTGGTGGCAAAAGAGGGTCCGATAAAACGTCGCCGCACACACGTGAACTCAATTACGTGTTAGATATAAGGGCCCGCTTCAGTGTGGGCTTTTGAAAACGATTGCTCTTGGGCCTATGTGGCTGAAACAAATATTGCGCGGAAACTATGTTTACTATTTACCATCTTCTTACTATTTTTATTTTTTTTTAACGTCTTTCTAGTGTTTTAATTTTTGCAATACTCTCTTTCACCGTTTCACGATCCAAAATGACAAAAATAATCTTCATAAGATATTAAAAAAAAAAAAAGTAACTTACTTTTTCTTTTTCTTATAAACATTGCAAAAATTAAAATATTGAAAAATATTGCAAGAAAGATGGTAGTTAGAGATGGTGTTAACCCAATATAAAGGTAACACATAGCATGTACTAAAAGGATAAAGTTTTTTTTCTCTAAATTGGATTAGATGAAATTATTTTAATCTAATTTATTAAATGTGGTTAAAACATGTGATTTTTATATGCATTTTTAATAGAATATGTGATTGTTGCACGCTTTTTAAAAATGCATTTGAGAATTATATGTTTTGAAGGCAAATGTCCATTTAATAGATTAATTTGTAATAATTTTCTCCAACCTTTTTTTTTTTTTAAAAAAAAAAAAATTATCTTTATCAAAAGGTGGTTATATTTTTAGAGCTACATTGGTGATAACATGCGGCTATTGTATTGTGTAAGTTGAGCACAAGGCAACATATGTACCCTGGTAAATTGTGGGTTTCTATCTTCAATTTGATTCAAATTATGTTCTTTGCGATTTGTTATGCAGTGATACAATTTATTAAGGGCTCACTTGAGCCTCATGGCACTTTAGGCTCATTCAGCTCTTACGTCCAATAAAACTCATTTACCCTTCAAGTTAAGCTATGTCTATTGGTAAATAAGGGCCAATGCCGTTGAATTAATGCGCCCCTCTTCCTTTAAGGGTAACCGTTTGATGGCCTCCAGCCCAATGAGTGCATTTTGGGAAATTTGTATCTTTTGCCACATTATCATTACGACAAATAGTGGGACCACTGTGACAACTGCCTGTGAAAATAAATATTTGTCGACAGTAATGTCACAATAACCATATCCAATAGAAATGTATAATCGATTGTGATTGCAATTATTTTCTCGTAACCGCAGCCAGTTTAAGTAGTTATTCACTTTTAAATAACTGTAACCGCTAGGTCGATTGCGGTTATTGAAAGCCAGTTATTAACCAATAACCGCTTTTCATAAAAATTCAAAACACTTCTTCTACGTTTTTAGCCACAAATTATTGCACTATTTCAACTTAAAAAGTAAATAAATATATAAACATAAATTATTGCACTATTTCACTTTTTATATCACATAAATAATTTTTTATCACTACTCAAATATATATATATATATCCAAAAGAGGAGGAGAAAAGTTTGAATTATACGTTAAAACCTTGAAAAAACAGCTTCTCGAGGAGAGAGAAGCTCCCGATTTTTTCTTGAGAGAGAGTCCTTCGTTTGAGGTTGGTTTTGCTGGGAGAGAGAGGCTCTACGTCTCCCTCTCCCGGTGGTGGTGTCTCCTAGATTTCTTAGAGTTTAGTTATTCTTTCAGCCTTTAGGGTTGTAGGGCTTTTGTTCCCCCGGTTGATCCGGTTGGGGTTGCTGTTCACCTAGCCCTTTGGGCTATGGTGGTTTGTGATTTGTTGGCTCAGGCATGAAGTCTCAATGCTAGTTGTTCAGGTTGCGGGAGTGGCTGGTTTGTTGTGTCGTCGTCGGAGTGTTTTTGGCCGGTTTCCTATTGTTTTTTTCTTCAGCTTTTGAAGCCAGATCTACACACGTCCGCCGATTTCTGCTAGACACGCGCCCCTCAACCGAGTTCTCCGTCTCCGTCTGCTCCTGCTGCCGGTCGTACAGGTCACGCCGTATGTCAGAGTTCGGCGTGTGGCCTGCACGAGCCAGAGAGTCCTTTGCTCTTTGGCGCACGTGACGGCCACGTTCCGCGATTTTCTGGCCTTGCACGGTGGGGATAGGGTCTCCGGCGGTTGATCTTCGTCTGGGTGGTACTGGTGATGGCAGGTGTTCTCCACGCGCCGTCGTCTCTGACTGTTTCTTCTGCTGGCACTGTGTTGTTGTGTTTTTCTGCTTGTGTCTTCTATTACGGTTTACCTTTGTAATTTTCAAACATTATGGGGACTGTTTGATGGATTGATGCTAGATCTGCCTCTCTTCTTTGTGCTAGGTCGTGCTTTATTGTTAAGAGAGGCTTAAAGTCTATTCCTTGTAATGTTTATTTATTATTTGGGTAGCTGTTGTTATGTATATTCTTAATCTTTCTCACAGTGTATCAATTGATAGACTGCTTTAAGTCAGGTTTTTCCTGACTTAGTGGGTGGAGTTTCGTTATCTCTAGTCACAATCTAGCCACAATGGCCTACATGCAGTGGTTTTTTGCCTTCGGGCATGTATGAGCTTCTCTTGTATTTGTATTGGCCTTTGGTCAAGTGTAATCCCCTGTGGGGCTCATATTCAGTAATGAAGTCTTCTGTTTCATTTCAAAAAAAAAAAAAAAGCTTTCTTTTGGGGTACTAAAAACATTGCGCGGCTAGTCTAAGTTTATCCAATAAAATGTAGTGCAAGGATTACAAAAATCATGTTCAAAGAGAGGCATGGAAAATGTTGTGAGAAAACAGTAGCAGTAATACATTATAAAATTTTATTTTTCAATAGTTCATTTATATATTTTAAATATATATAATATATTATAAAGCCGGTTACCCGTTATTCAGTTGTTAACCACTTTTGTCAATCCCTATAATTGGTAACTGCAACCGGCTTAAACAGTTATCCGATTATTCAATTACGGTTATGCAGTTAGCGGTTACTGACCGCCTCACTTATACACACTTAATGTTCACTGCATGTCCATACGAGACGGTCCAAATTGATAGGATGCTTCATAAACAGATGGTGCTACGTGGCCATGTTGTTAATACCCCCTCCCCTATAAATATGAGGGTAAGTTCATAAGCTCTTTTTTTTTTTTTTTTAGGGGTAATTATCTTTTTTCCCCATGAACTACCAACTTTTGCACAAAGCCCCTACAAACTACCAATTCGACCAAAATAGAGCATTCAACTACCAAACACAATCATTTTCCCCCCTTCCGTCAGTTAGAGGGTTAAAACAAACGGTCAACGGGTCACATGACCATCATTTGCCGTTTTACATGGGGGCATGTTGGAAGATGGTGGTAGTTCATGGGGGGAAAATATGAAGAAAATGAGGGTAAAACAGCATGTGACGGTCACGTGACTCGTTGACCGTTTATTTTAACCCCTTTGACTGACGGAAGGGGGGAAAAGAGTTGTCTTTGGAAGTTGAATGCTATATTTTGGTCGAGTTGGTAGTTTGTGGGGGCTTTGCGCAAAAGTTGGTAGTTCATGGGGGAAAAGGTAATTACCCATTTTTTTTACTGTCTTGCTTTCTATTTGTTTCACTAATAATTTTCTACTAACATAAGTATCGAAGTGCCCATCGCCAATACCTTTAATGAGTCACCCCTGCCTGTTTTATGTCTCTTGCAAGTCTCCTTATTTGGACTAATGGGCAATCAACTGTACTAATATTATGATTTATGCTTGTAATATATCCTCATGTTCCTTCTGTGTTGCTTTTGTGAGAAACCATGAGTGGGTTGGGCCAGTCTAACCTCATAAATTAGCAGTCAAAGTGCTGGCCTAAGCCCCCGACCCCGGTTTAAGGTGAAGTCAAGTACGCCTACGCTACTTTGGTGAGTATTGTTCATACACCAAAATAATAAAAAATAAAAAAAAAAAATTATTTTTAATTTATTTTTCACACCCAAAAAGCAAATGCCCATTTTCATTTCTATGCTGGGACACGTGACATTTTTAAAAAAATATGATCGTTAGAAAAAAAAAAAAATAATAATATGACCGTTAGAAAAAAGATAATTTTTTTAAAAAATATGAAAGGAGAATAGAGCATAGATAAATATTTTATGTTAAAATAATGAATAGGAAAGCTGTTGCATATGACTTTTTTATACTATTTTTTTTTTTAAGATCTTTCTTCTATTTTCAAAAGGGAAGAGATTATAGAAAAGCTGTTATAAAAGTGCTCTAACTTGATCCATGCAAGAATTAATGGCCTTGTTTGCCAAGGACAGGAACGGAACAGAGTAGTGCGTAGCACTATTCTCATTATTTTTCTCACTTTTTTACATTTTTCAATAACAATCAATATCAAAACATTCATACTTTTTTCACTTTTTATATCACATCAATAATTTGTAATTGCTATTTAAATAAAAAAAATTCACTATAATACAATTTTTTTTTACTTTTTCATACAAATTCTTTTTATTTTATAGGGATAACTTCACAAAGGGTATCGGACTATACCGCGTTTTTACAGAAGGGTACTGAATTATCATTCCTCTCGAACCCGGGGTTTTAACTATCAAAATGAATTCCAGAAGGGCATTCCATCTGTTCTCGGCGTTAAAACGCAACGGAAGTCGATTCACGTGACTTCCACGTGACTTTTTTAATGGGTTTGGTCTTCTTTGCCCCTGACTTCAACGGATACATCAAGTCTGAAACCTCCTTCACAAAGCACTTATCTCATATACATTGATACACTCTCAGCTCATACATACACTCTCAGCTTCAGCCTACCTCCATCAACGCGTGAAAGGTAGGTTTTTTTGCATGAGTTAATTTCTTACATTCTTCACGTGGAAGCGATCATAACTTATGTCCGACAGTGAATCGAGCTCGGCAACCTCTACGGGTCCACTGTGTAAATGTGGATTGAAAGCATGTTCGTGGACATCCTTCACCATGAAAAATTTTGGTAGAAGGTTTTATTCTTGTGTAAATTACAAGGTAAATAATTTCTTCCCCTAATTTTTTTTCCCCTTAGGGTTCCATCTTTGTTTTCAATTTTTTTTTTTTTCCCCTTTAGGGTTTCATCTCTGTTTTCCCAAGTTTTTTTTCCTAAGGGTTCCACAAGTGTTGATTGATGGGATTTTCCGATTATGCAGCAAGAAGCTGTGAAATGTGATTATTTTTTATGACATGATCCTGAAATGTGTGTATATGGTCTAAGAGTTGTGTCGAGGTTGAGAAAGTGGCACTAGAGTTTGAAGCTTGAACGGGAATTGAGTGGAACCCAGGTCTCGGATGAAGCAGATAAATATAAGTCTGAAGCTGAGAGAAATAAGAATGAAGCTGATAAATGCAGGGAAGAAATTGAGAAATACAAGTTGAAACTAGAGAGACAGAAGATGAAGCTTCGGTCAGTAGAGAGGAAGTACAAATTTGCCTTTGTTTGTTCATGGGTGATATTTGTGTTGTTGCTTGTATATCCTCAATCTCACAGCCAGTGCAATGCATCGAGGATGATGTTGGCATGAAACTTTTTTGTAATGATGTAAAGCCTTGTAATGTTTTGAGTGTTGGTCGGATTGTGTCCAAGGGTGGTAACTGGTTTGTAATTGTTAGCCGGATTATGAATTTCCCTTGATAAGTGTATTGTAGTTGTTATCTTTGAAATATTGTTGTTCATGGGTGATATCAATTGCTATGTTGGTTCCAAAGAACTTGTAAATGACCAATATGGTATGTCTTTGTAAACTTGTTACTACAATTTGTTACCAATTGTCGTTTTGGGTTCAAAATTGGTACCAAAATTGGATGAATGTTATTGGTCATTCAATTGGTCTATTTGTTAACAAGAAGTTCACAGAGTTATAAACAACATTTGGTACCAACAAATTAAGGAAATAATGCCAATAACAGACAATACCAGAAATAGCATCATAAACAATTTGGTTTCAAAATGGTACATGTTATCATTGGGTGATATTCTGTAATGCTGTGTTGGTTCCAAAGAACTTGTAAATGACCAATTTGGTATGTCTCTGTAAACTTGTTGGTACCATTTGTTACCAATTATTGTTTTTGGTCCAAAATTAGTACCAACAGATTAAGGCAATAACAGACAATACCAAAATGCCATCATAAACCACTTGGTTTCAAAATAGTTTATATATGTGTTTCTGTAAACCTGTTGGTATAAAAAACCTGAATAGAAAAGCTAAACTCATCCAATCACAAACCAAACAAATTCCTCCAATCATTACACAAAAGTCAAATGACATCAAAAACAAACCAATGCATAACAATTCCTTAACCTTCCATTACTCAAATAACATCAAAACACATCAAATGTAGCTACTGAAATTACAAATTAAACCCTTCCAAAAAATAGTACCATAAGTTAAATAATATAAGTTACAAATCATAACCATGCTGTTAAATATCATGAGTTAAGTTAATACATCTTGAAAACCATGCTGTCCATGTCCTTCCAAAATACACAACACAAACTGAAAATATACATCATAACCATGTTGTCCATGCCCTTCCAAAATGTACAACACATATCCAAAAATACACATCAGACTTGCCAAATCTTCTTCTCTCCTTTATCCTTTTTGCCTACAGGTGGAGGAATGTCAGAACTTGTTGCTTTTGTCTTGTTTATGTCAAAGTCAGGGGGAGTTAGTCTGAAAATTATGCCACCTGCAACCCTGGGAGGACCCCATGAGCATGCAGGTCCACCTCCCTGGAACCTTGGGTGGTCCAGAAGGGTTCCCAGTGAGGTCAAGCATCACCTTTCCTCGAGTGTTTGGGTTAGTTTGTGTAGGATGTGCTCTCAATCTTCCACCAACTCTGCTTTTAGTTGCCAAACTGGTACTGGCCTTCTTCTTAGTATATCTTGTGCTTGCACCCGTTCCTTTAGTGTTCTTCTCACCCCTACTTGGTGCAGTAGATGTAGTGCTTGTACCCTCTCCTCTTGCTCTTACCCTCTTTCGACCCCGACCCCTTGTTGGTACAGTAGGATTGTCAGTAGATGGGGCAGTAGATGATGGGCCACTAGATGTTGGTGCACTGGAATGGCCCACAGATGGTGCACTGGAGGATTCACCCAACTAAAAAGAATACATCAAATGTCAGAAACCATCACAAAACAACACAAACATATTAAACTCACAGTATAAAGAAACATATGCCTTTAGGTACTAAATGTATGCTAAACAATCACAAAGAAGAAACATTACCCTGTCAAGATTGCAGTCAGTATCTGCAGCATGTTCTCTGTAGGAAGTTCTCCTACGTTGTTGTCTTTCAACATGTCTCATCCTAACAGTGCATGTTCTTGTATTGTGACCATATTTCTTGCACATCCCACATTGGTTCTTCTTGCCACCCTTTCTAACTGAGTATGGATTTGATGTCTCATCAGCACCTCTATTTCTAACTTTTTTAGGTCTACCTATAGTTGCTCTTGACTTAGGTGGTTCAATCTTCGGTTGATTTGTCCTAACCCATTGCTCCTCACTTGGTACAGGGTAAATGATGGGTGCATATGCCTTTAAGTACATCTCCTTTTCAAAATAATGACTAAAATAATCATCTGGGTTACCTCCACCATGCCATATTGCCGAGATGGCATGACAACATGGGATGCCAGAGACATCCCATTTTCTACACCCACATGTTCTCTGATACAAATTGACCACATAGTTCCTGCCCTTGCAATCAACCTCAAATAAACCATCACTAGCAAAACTTGGTGTACAATGGCTGGCTTCATCTTCCTCTATCTCCAACTTCTCTTTAATTTTTGGCCCCACATTCCCCTCCATGGCCCTTATAGCATCTCTCTTCCTTTGGTACCTTCTCATTAAGTTGCCCCTGATTCCTTCCAACATTGTCAAAATGGTCTTATCCCGAAACTTAAGGATCCAGCTATTGAAGCACTCAGCCAAGTTGTTGTGCAGAAGGTCATACTTTGTGCTTGTGTTGAACCATCCTCTACACCAGGTTATAGGGTCAACCTTTTCTAGGTACTCATGTGCTTTAGGGTTTAGTCCCTTGAGCTCCTCAATTGCAGCATAAAATCCAGTCTGTGTGTAAGATGAAGCAGCTCTCCACAACAGGTCCTTCAATAACACCCCCCTATGACCATCATCTTTGAAATTGGCATATAAGTGCCGCACACATGTTCGATGTTCAGCATGAGGACACACCTCATGTAGGCTTGGTACCAATCACTGCACACATGAAAACAATATCTCTATCAAATTCATTAGATTTAACATACCAAATCACATACAAGACATGTAAATCATAAAAAAAAGATATATTTAATATTTACCTTTTGTCTATCTGAAATGAAAGTCCACCCATGTGGACCCCTAGGGCCAAGATCTGCTAATAAGGCCTCGAGAAACCATGTCAAGCTGTCCTTAGTCTCTGCCTCTACTACAGCTATAGCAATTGGATACATGTTATCATTGGTATCCCTTCCAATAGCTGCCATTAACTGTCCCTTGTAAACTCCCTTTAAGAAACATACATCAAGGCCTATGATAGGCCTACACCCATCTCTGAATCCATTTTTCATGGCTGCCAATGACATGTAAATCTTCTGGAATCTACAAGGCACTTCGGGCATAGGTCTCTCAACCATTAGAATAACACAACTCCCAACATCTGTGCTTCTAATTGCTGCACAGTAGTCCCATAATCAATAGTATTGCTCACCCAACTTTCCATAAATGGTCTGTTGTGCCTTCTTCCTAGCCCTATATAAGGAACTATCGTGGATTTCAACATTCCACTTCTTCTTCACCTTTTTCTTCAAGGCATCTATAAGCATGTTCGGCTGATCCCTAAAACAGTCCATGCACTCCTCGGCAACCCAATTCGAAGTGATCAAGTGATTCTTGTACCTCCTAGGGCATGTATGTCTAGGCCTAATTGAAATTAGCATGAACGTGGACTCATCTTTCAACTGCCTCCCATAAACTCTGTACTTACAATTCTTGTCTGCACACACTGCAATGCATTTAGTCCTGGAATTCTTTTCGTAAGTCAAGTCCTTCCCTTTCAATACAGAGGCCTGCTTAATGGCTTTTTTAAACTCATACACATCCCGAAAAGTGTTACCTCGCTGCAAAATCGAATCTTTCAAATCATCTTTACTAAATGGAACCCTCTTGGTGACACAGGGTCGTCTTGAAGACTCAGCCTCAGCCGCACCTTCTTCATCACTAGCAATAGGTGAGATCAGTCCATCACTACCGAAAATATCTGAATAACCCTCACCCTCACCCTGGCCCCCACCCTGACCCCCACCCGTACCTTCACCTTCACCCTCACCCTCACCCTCACCTTCACCCTCTTCTGCTTCACCAACTGTTGCTTCTACTCCAACCTCCTGATCCACAACATCTTCTGGTTGTAGTCCAAACCCTTCATCTACTCCAACATCATCATATTCTAATCCCACCTCTGCATCTAAATCATAAGCATCAGAGTCATCAGTTAGAACCTGATCCTAGAATGGGTCACTTCTGTTTACAGACACTCTCTCATATTCTTCTTCCTCATCCTCATCAACAATACCCTTTTCTCCATGTACTTCTACTTCTACATATACATCTACTACACCAAAGGCAACTAAATATAACTCTACAATTCTATGCTCCCTATGGTGCTCCACCATTTGAATGACATCATGGTTAGAAGAAATAAGTCGTAGCCCTTCATCCAGACTTTTGGTAGGTAGATTATAGTAAATTAGGTCACCAGGACCATACCCATAAGTCCTAACTACCCTTTCTATCTCAATAAATGACAACTCATCTCTATCATATGGGTCAGGGTAATGTGATATGTCCTCACCAATATATGTGACCCTATGCTCCCTATTAAATTGGCTACCATGGTGCACCTCAAACATTAGCAATTCTGGATACATTACGTGTCCTACAAATAGACAAGTTGACAAAACAATGACACGTTCTAGTGAGCAGACAAAAACAAAAAAAAGGTAAAGGTATTGGGTCCACAAGCAGAGTAAAGCAATTCTGCATACATCATGCATAATAAAGGCATCAGCCAGCAAACCAAAACAAAAGTCACCCCATAATGGCAAACACATCAAGACCTACTAACCACAACAAATAGTGTTAAAAAAATTGAACTTTTCTGCAACCCTAAGCAACAAACCCGAAATGGGACCACAAACCAAAAAAAAAAGAGGAAAAGGGAACAACAAACCTGAAACAAGATAATGACTGGAACAAATGGGACCACAAACCCAAACAAAATAGGACCACAAACTAAAGAATATATAAAATACACCATCTCAGCAACTTCAATAAGACCCAGATATTGCCGATGACCAAACACATGGTCCCGTAACAACCTAAACCCTAAACAACGGGAAAAGTGTCCCTAAACCCCAAATAACGCCCAGCATTTCGGAAATAAAACAAGTAATCTGCAAATAAACAAATATGGTTAAATAAATATTCATTTACACTGAAAAAAAGAGCAAAAAAGTTCATTACCTTTAGTCAAAATCAGCCTTTGATGCTTGATTCTTGTGTATACTGTCGAAATAAGCCACAATGTAACAGCACGGTTAGGGTTCTTAGCGCACGAGTACAGATTGGGAGCTCTAGGGTTTCCGGATACTTACAAAGCAATTTGGGGGAAAATAGGAAAATATGATACGATGGCGGAATTTTAAGTTCGAAATTGTATCCGTTGAAGTCAAGGGCAAAGAAGACCAAGCCCATTAAAAAAGTCACGTGGAAGTCACGTGAATCGACTTCCGTTGCGTTTTAACGCCGAGAACAGACGGAATGCCCTTCTGGGATTCATTTTGATAGTTAAAACTCCGGGTTCGAGAGGAATGATAATTCAGTACCCTTCTGTAAAAACGCGGTATAGTTCGATACCCTTTTGTGAAGTTATCCTTACTTTATATCACATCATCATTATTTACTAATTTCAAAATTAATAACCCACTACTCTTTTCTGTACATGCAATTGCCAAACAATACCAATATTTCAGGCATAGAGAGTTTAAGAAGTTTCAAACTTGGCTGCTATCTTCTAAGGATACTTGTCTTGTTTGCAATATACCAGATTTCGCCCAAAACTACATCCATACTTTTCTTATCACTGAATTTGATCATAAAAAGAGACAAATTTTCATTCAAAAGACTTCCACCTTCAAAAATTGGATCCATATCATGATTTCCAATTTTCTTTTAATTTTCTGAACTTCTAGAAATGTTCTTATGCCCATAGTTTTTCTTGGAGGGTACATATATAACTGTTCAACAGAATGGACTAAAACTTGGCATTTGGATCCATAAAAATGTGAATGTACATTTTTACCCCTAAAATATACTAACTGGAGAGGAAAAATGGAGAGGATCCTTGTCTTCTTGATGTGTATACAGTAGTAGAAACGAAGCGTCAACCTGTTCTTTCTAGAAAATAGACTCTCAACTTCTATCAATTACTACTGCCACGCGTGATACAAAAATCTGGTGGGAGATTACGTACGTGCCGCTTGTACGAACGGTCAACCAGATAATATATAGTATCCACATGTTCTTAATCCACACCTACCCGACGTAACCAAATTGGACTTCTTCTTTTCTTTTTCTCTGTTTTTAAGACACGATGTTTTGACACCTTAAAGACACAATTTTTGATCATCTTATTTATGTGGTAAAGTGATCTTCTAGCTAACATTAAGTTTTTTTACAAAAATAAAAAAAGAAAATAAAATAAACGTAAAAGTTATTATGCATATAAAAATGGTTAGAAGTTATGTCTTATAATGACAATATATCATATCTCTTTCTAATTTTCTAAAATTGTACATCATCATCTGTGAAAGGAAAAAATACAGAATCAATTCATGTGGTTTACTTGATTTACAATTAGCTTAATGTGGTATCAAAATAAATTTAGAGATTCGTTGAGGCATGTCAAAAAAAATTTACTCTTTACTGTCAAATTCTATCTACTGAATTAATAAATTCCGATAGTGGAACAAGCCAATAAAATTATGACAAGTGTCCTATTTAAATTAGTGTTACGGTAAAAATATTTGTACCCCCTGAATACTGACCGCATTTTTCCGTGTGTGAAAAAAGGGCGGGTGAAAGCCGAAAGGAATCGTCTTCGCAACTTCTGCGCCCGATCGAGATAGAAAAAACTGGTTTGAGGGTATTGACTTGCTACCCGAAAAATCAACCATGTTCCTAAAATGACGCTGAATAAAAGACTATTCATTTGTTGACTATTCGATGTGAAGCGTTAAAATGTTTGTTGACTACTCGATTTGAAGTGTCAAAATGAAGTACGCATTTAATTTCTAGAACAATCCTTAAAAGTCAAAAAACAAATTAAAAAGGATTTTCGTTGAGATATATGGCCCCGCCAAACTATAAATAGCTACACCGAGCACTAGGGACTGCATGCGATCGAGCTAATACAAATCATATAACTTGTTTGAAAAGCTACGAAAATTAGTGATAGTCATTGTACGTAGTGATATGGCTCAGATAGATTATCGTGGCGAAGTTGGCAGATGGTCTCTTCAGGGGAAGACAGCTCTTGTTACTGGTGGAACCAAAGGAATCGGGTTCGTTTTCTCTCTGTTTAATTTCTCTTTTACAAGCTTTTATTTTTGCTGTTTTTTGTTTTGAGACAAGCGGAGGGGTGTTTGTATATATATATATATAGGTATGCTATTGTGGAGGAATTGGCAAGGTTTGGGGCGGCTGTGCACACATGCTCTCGAAATGAAGCTGATATTAATAAGTGCTTGCGCGAGTGGGAGATAAAAGGCTTCCGAGTCACTGGTTCAGTCTGTGACCTTTCTTCTCGAGCCCAAAGAAATGAGCTTATGAACACAGTTTCTCATCAATTTAATGGCAAACTGAATATCCTTGTAAGTCTTTGGCTTTTTTCGCTAATAACTCATTAAGTAAGAAAAAAGTGTTGTGCTTCTCTTTTTTAGCTTCTCGTTAAGATTCTGCACGTTATATCAAAAAGGCTGTTATTAAGCTTTTGTACGGGCTGGTTTTAGATAAACAATGTGGGAACCAACGTTAAGAAACCAACCTTGGAGATAACAGCTGAAGATTTCTCATTGGTCATGAGTACCAACTTCGAATCTGCTTACCACATGAGCCAACTTGCACACCCTCTTCTGAAAGCATCAGGAGCAGGAAGTATTGTTCTCCTTTCTTCTGTTTCTGGACTGCGGTCTATAGGTTGCGGATCTGTTTATGAAGCCACTAAAGGTAATTTACTCATGCAATCTTATATATTTTCATTGACAGCTTATATATATATTCGTTGTTAATTAATTTAAATTGTGTGTAAATTCATGTCTTGTTTTATATATATATGCAGGAGCAATGGACCAACTTACTAGAAGTTTGGCATGCGAGTGGGCAAAAGACAATATCAGGACCAATTCCGTTGCACCTGGGGCAACAAGAACAACTTTAATTGATGATGTAATGTTCTTTTACGATGCTTGTCTTTCTGTCTTGTTGGAATGATCATGCATCTTTCATGAATATTTAACCATTCTGCATGCAGTGCATATATATATTTTTCATGCTCTTTTGATGATAATTTATGCAATCATAACAAATAAATCTCCCTGACATCACTTGTTTATTACTATTGCAGCTTAAAAGCAAAGATTTGGAAGCTATATATTCACAGACTCCTCTTCGACGACTCGCGGAACCAGATGAGATGTCATCTTTGGTAGCATTTCTATGCCTACCTACAGCCTCTTACATAACCGGACAGACAATCTATATAGATGGAGGGATGACTGTGAATGGATTGCCTACAAATTCGAAAAACTGAAGATAGAGAAACATCATATAATAAAGTACTGAAGCTAGCTTGCTTCTATATTGTTGTTCCACCGACAGGAGTGGTTGCGGGTTGCTTTTCTATTTGATAGATTTGGCATAGAAACTATTTGTACTTTGGTGCTTGATATTTATAATAAAAATTTGTGATTCCTTTTGTCTTGAAAGACTGAAATAAACTTTTTCCTTTCATGTATCACATTGCTGGATCATGACAAACCTAATTTTATGTGAAATTATAAAAAATAAAATAAACAATTTTAAGTAGTCCCAAAAATATATTTCATAAAAAAATTCAAAGCTAAGAATACAATCATAATTACCATAAAATAAATCAACTGTGCGTAAAAACATTAGAATTTATGAGAAAAACCTTTTGAACTTGAAAGGGAAAAAAAAAAAAAAATCATGGGAGAACTCTACTACGAACTAGACCACTATAATAAATTTGGTTATAATGCCTTCTAATCAAGTTTTACCTAAAAGTTGAGATTTATACTAAAAATGTAGACAAGAAAATGAATTACCTTTTTGGAATTTTCAATGCAATTTTCTGACGAAAAACTAGCTACGAACTCAATGAAGTTACCGTGTCCAAAGAAATTCGATACCATGGTGGAAATGCTAATCCTAATCTCTCAAATTCTTCATGATTTTTGTGCTCCACTTAAATTCTAGAGGAAATCCATCTCTCCTTCCTCAAGCTTTCTCATAGGAGGAAATCCTTTTTTTTTTCCTCACTCTTGGTTACTCATGTAAATAAACATACGGCTCACCAAGACTCAAAATTAATAATTATACACATATATACATACATATGTACGTATGTATATATGTGTTTGCGTGTATTATGGTATTCAACTCCGTAAACCGACCTAACAAATCTCCTCTCCCAACCCATGAGGTGGGAGAGCCACACCACAATACTTCACTTGGATTACATGCATGCCAACTAACATTCTATAAAGCTCAATCATCTTGATTATCTTTGCAGGCAGTAACTAAGGTTGCGTTTGTTTCGATGTAAAATGGTTTCTAAAAGAAATGTTTTTGGCTGATGGGGAAGATAATTAATTTTCCATTGTTTGGTAAGAAAAATATTTTCTCACTATGATTGGAAAACCATCCGAAAACACTCAAATTTACCTGACAAGGTCACATACCAGGGGTTCATATTATTTAATCCTAAACCGAATTTCATATGCCAAAAGAGATCTTAATGTTGAAGACTAATGTGGGAAGCTGTGAACAATTGCTATTTATTTTGGTAAAGTATGTACTTTTTTTTTTTTTTGATAAGATTTTGGTAAAGTATGTACTCTGTGAAACTACTATGTATTTCTATGCGATCAGGATTTGGAAATGCCAAAAAGGAAGTTGGTCTCCATCTTATCGTCCAAAATTGTTGATAAAGATTGTTACTTTTATTCTGGATGTACGATTAAGCCCTGGATTATCTCATTGTTGATAAAGATGGTTACTTCTAGATAAGCATTATAGATGTGATATCTTTAGCTGTAGTTTAATGTAGTGAGTTTTAGCTAATCAGGACTTTGTAAGATTAGAGTTTTGGTAAATGGTAATAGAGTTGTGGTTTTAGTAAGTTTATTTGAATGGTTTGAGCCTAGTTTGACTCGGAAGAGAGTTCCAGTTATACTCCAGAGAAATTAAAAAGGAAAAAAAAAAAAAAAAAGACAGAATAAGAGGAAAGAAAGGGAAACTAAGGCAACCAACGTATGTTTCCTAGGCAACAAGGTAACTATACCCTTTTTTGAAGAGCTTTAAAGTTGCTTGAGAACTTAATTTTTAGTTATTTGCTCAACTGATGGAATCATAAACAGGCAAGGTGACACAACAAGACTGAAACTGAAGTCATCCGAAGCCCAAGATTCAAATGACAGTAGTTTGAATTCAAGTATTGTAGATAAGATGAGATAATCACTTACAGAACGCCCACAGCATTTATGGGATTCAATCCAGGGCTATAACGACTAAACGTCAATTTTTTCTCCTCTGTTTTGTCTTTGTGTCCTTTCTTCAAACACCTTCCCTGCACCATTATCATGCTACTCCAGAGTCTACAAACTCTTCTGTCCCAATATCCCCGTATCTCGATCAACTGTTTCTCCAGTCAATACCACCCGGCAACTTCAACTGCTATTAACCAAATATAACTACTTTTCTTGGAAAGCTGTGATGCTTCCTTTTCTCTCTGTGTCTCTGTTCAGGATTATTTTCAAAAAGCAAAGTCTCTTGCTGACACACTTGTTGCTATTGGCAGGCCAACCCATTGGAGATTCGGAAGTCACCTCTTATATTTTGGCTGCACTACCGTCTGACTGTGATTCTCTAGTCACGTCGGTTACTACCAGGTTGGACTCCATCTCCTTAGATGATCTATATGGGTATCTCTCTCAACCCATGAATTATGCTTAGAACAACAAGCTACATCTTCGGACCATGCTCTTCCCACGGCAAATTTTGATCCAACACTCAACAGCGCTCAAAACCTCATCCAAATAATTTTTCCAGAGGCAGGGCCGTGGTCGTGGTCCTCGTGGAGGACACCCAGCTCCTAATTCTTTTAGCAACAATTCTCAATTCTAGAGGTCACTCTAAGCATGTTTGCCAAATCTGCTTCAAACTGTTGGCGTAGGTTTGATCAGAATTATCAGGCTTCCCCTCAGAATATGCAAGCTTTCATGGCTACCTCCATTACTCTTTGATGTTAAAATGTACAGAAACTTGCGGACGTAACTTGCATTTTTAACTTGAAAAATCTTTAAATTACCCTTAAAAAATAAAGAAGTTGAGGGGGCCGATCGACCACTTCTAAAGTACTTTTTTCGGCCCCCTCTAATAGCCTAGCGTGCCATGATATGGGCCTAATGATAATTAATCTATTTAATTAGTAGCCGTAGAATTAATGTGTTTAATTAGTAATCGTAAGTTACGTAATTGTAGTTGATTGTTTGTGGGCAATTATTGTTAGAGGGCAATTGTCTCACGGGAAGTTAAGTGTAAGTAAGTCTAGACCGTATAAGTTGTTCTACGTTGTCGGTGGTGAGCAGTTATTTCCGGTATTAGTATTGTATTTAAGCTTGTAGTATTCATGCTTCTAAAAAAAAGCTTGTAGTATTATTTACACATAAAGCTGTGCGGTAGAGGAGGGATTGGTCTCTTGAAATGCCAAGGTAGCTTTTATTTGTCATTTACATTTTTCAAATATTTAGGCTCACATGTATATAACAAGTGGTATCAGAGCCGCATTCTTACGAAATGGCGAAAGGTACACGGGTTTTCTAAATAGTCAAAGCAATGATTACGCTAAGAGAGACAACACATTTGATAACCCTATTAGAGCTCTCATCAATTTTGAACAAACATCAACGTCAAGACGCATCGATCACAGTTTGAAGTATCTATTAGTATCCTTAAAGGTTTGACTAAAGAGTTTTGGGTAAAAACATTCGTAAGTGGACTCAAGTAGGAGGTCAGAATAGCGATCGCTACGTTAAAGCTGACATCACTGCAAGTAGCATTCGGTTTGGCACAATTGCTAGAAGAGGAGATTCTGGGTATGTTTGGTAAATGCTTGTACAAAACAGAGTAGTGGGTTGTTAATTTTGGAATTAGTAAAACGTGATGATGTAATATAAAGTAAAAAAAATTTTGTACAAAAAAGTGAAAAATTTTGTATTGTAGTGAATTTTTTTATTTGAATAGTAATAAAAAATTATTAATGTGATATAAAAAATTATTAACTTGTTAGTTTCAGGTTAGTTAGAGTTGATTCGATTCTGTTATGTAATTTCGCATGTATAAGAACTGATTTCAGTTCTCTTCTCTCATAATTTTGATATACAAGAAATACTCCATTTGATATTTCTCGCTGTCTTTTCTTTGTCTTCTCTCTATCTTATTCCTTTATTTTAAACCTTTGTCTGCAAATTCCAATATGGTATCAGAGCAAGAATTAAGAAACAATGGCTTTTGACGCTACGTACTTTGCTGTAATCTCCATTGATGATTCCTCGAGTCCATATTGTCTCCATCGTGGAGATAGTCCATTAGGAGAACTATCACTCCTGGAGCAGATCAATGATCATGACGCTCGCGGCTAAGAATAAAGTAAGCTTCATTGATGGTTCAATTATCAAGCCATCTTCAACGACTGACTCTCTTTATCGTCCTTGGATAAGAAGCAACAATATGGTGCTTTCTTGGCTGTTGAACTCCATCGCCGAAGACATTGCTGCAAGTGTAATCTACATAAACACATCAGAGGAAATGTGGCTAAACCTAAAAGAACGTTTCTCATAGAGGAATAGACCTCGCATATTCCAATTGCAGAAGGCAATATCTGCACATTCTCAAGGAATTGCGTCGGTGAGTTTCTACTACACCAAACTCAAAGGTTTATAGGATAAGTTAATCAATTACAAGCCAATTCCAGAGTTTTCTTGTCGATCATCGATCCAAGTCCATTTTGAATATCACCATCAAGACTATGTATTTCAGTTCCTCATGGGACTCAGTGACTCATTCTCTCACATCAGGGGGCAAATCTTGCTCATTGACCCCCTGCTAGCCATCAACCAAGTATTCTCTCTTGTTCTTCAAGAAGAGAGGCAACGTGATATCTCCATCATTTATCCTAGTCGATAAACTATTGCGATGTTGACAAGAACAAATCAACCGCAACAAAACAGATTTGGTAAGCCAAACTTTCCTCATATTTTTCGCTAGGAAAGACCTCTCTGTACACATTGTGGTTTGTTGGGACACTTGGTGGACAAATGCTACAAGCTTCACAGATACAAGGTGCAATTTTCATCTGCTAATCAAGTTCAAGAGTTTCAATCTGATTCTGAAACTCACCATTCCAATCCACCTTCTCTGGCCACCACTCAAGAGCAATGTCAACAGCTCCTAGCTATGCTAAAGTCTCCTCATCAACTAGGTCTCCATCGCATGAGATAGATAACGTGTCCGTACGGGAATGGTTCGAAATACTGAGGAACCCAAGTCTAGAGACCACTTGATTGGACCAAAGTAGGGAGAGGCCGGGCAGTGGTCGTGCCTGGTAGAGCTTTAAATAAACTAGTCCAATGGACAACTTGCTTAATACTCGTTCGGTTTAGCTCGATCCTAATTCGAGCTCGATGCTATAGAAATCCACTTGTTACTGTAGAAACACGCTCGATTAGTAAGTGATATATATATACCCGACTAGCTCAAACAAACAAAAAAAAAAAATGGATAAGGGCTTGCGAGAGATCAGCTCGTTTAAAGGTCGACCGGATCGTTTGCCCAGCTCATTCATCCAACTTATTAATTTGCTCATATCTCTTGTACATATATACAAATATACATTAACATAGTACTAAAAATGAGTTATATAAATTTAAGCATGTATATTAGCAATTAAGCAATACATTTTATATATGTTACTTAATATTTATATGTGTGTGTATTAGTTAACATACTAACTAGTTAGTTCATAAACTAACATATTATCTATTTAATAAATAACATATACTAAGTAAATATAATTAATTATATGTTATTTGATATTTCTATATATATATATATATGTGTGTGTGTGTGTGTGTGTGTGTGTGTGTGTGTGTGTAGTTAACTATAATCTATAGGTCATTTTCATATATATATCACATCACACATAGTTAATAATAGTTATATATTCTACTTAAAATATAGTTACTTATATATATAGAATATGTTATATTTACTATCTACTCACATTATACATACATTATAGTTTATACTCTCTACTTTTATCTAATAACATATTGTTAATTTTTTCCTTATAGACTATAGTTATGTATAATATTTTATAATATATCTTATATCGTTACATATTCTATATTTATGCTATAAATAAATGTATAGAGGTTGTTCATAAACTTAGGCTTAAACTCTGTTTTGATCACACATTAAAAAATTTAATAGCTTAGCTGGAGTTCTACTTTGAGCTTAAGCTCTACTTTGAGATCTAATATTTATTTATAGTTTTATTAGATTTAATATTTTTTTTTTTATTGTAATGGACACGTGTCGACTTCTTATTAGGTGTGACATGGCTGACTAATGAAATCTGTTAACTTTTGGATGAAAAATGTGTTCAGGGACTGATTTGTAATTATTGTTTATTATGAGGACCTTCCATAAACTTTTTAAATCACAAGGAGTGAAAAATAATTATGACAAATTCAAAAACCAACGATATAATTATCCCTTTTAAACGAGCCAAATCTGAACACACATTTAGGTCGGAGCTCCAATAAACAAACCAGTTTTAAAATCTTAAAGAAGATTAAAAGGCCCCGCAAAGAGATAAGGGCAGCCCAAAATCCTGACACTGTGATAGCATCCCCCGTCTATTTCAAATGGAGAGAATCCTCTCCATTTCAAATGGAGAGGATCCTTGTCCCCTATTCCTAATCCACCTTTTTGCAAGCATCTTTTGATTGGGAAATGATTTGTGGGGAAGGTTTACCATCCCCCAGCACACTCTTTATATTAAAATTTTTGATTTTAATTAAAAAGTTGTCTCTGATGTCACATCAAGAACAACTTTTTGATTAAAATTGATATCATTGACAACTTTTTGATTAAAATCAAATTTTTTATTGAAAATAGGCTGCTGGGAGACGGTTTCCCGTCCCCTGTATATCATGCCTCCTTTTGATGAACTAATTAAATCACAGAAAACCTATCTTTTTAAAAACTTTTTATTAATACCAATTGTCTTTAAAAGTTAATTAAGGTTTCTTCTTTAGAAAAATAATAAAAAAAAAAAAAATTGTTTTTAAAAAAAGTATGATTAAACTACTCTCAGACGCCTTGTTTGATAAGAGAGTGAGAGTTGGGGGTAGTAGTAAAAAGTGATAGATGTGATATAAAGTAAAAAGAATTTATATGAAAAAGTGAAAAAGTTTTGTATTGCAGTGAATTTTTTTATTTAAATAATAATAAAAAAAATTATTGATGTGATATAAACTTAGAATGCTTTGAAATTGATTATTTTTTAAAAAAGTGAAGAAAGAAAATGAGAATTTTATTTCTTTTACCAAACAAGCCTAGAGTGTCTTGATAAATCGGCCACCCTTTGAATTACATGGGTTGATTGAGTCACTACAAACATTTTTTTAAAAAAAAAACAAAAAAAAAGTATTTAAGTAAATTTAATTTTAACTTAAAAGTACTTTTATCATTTCATGTTAAAAATTAAAGTTAAACATATTTTTAGTCCCTGAGTTTTTACAACTTTATTTTTTAGTTCATGAGTTTCAAATTGCATCATAGATGGTACCTAAATTTTAGGAAAAGACCAAATTGATACCTCGGTTAAGTTTTTCGTCCAAAAACTAATGGTCCGCTACGTGTTAACCTCAGAGGTCGACATGTAATATTATATAAAAAAAAATTAAAATTATTTAAAAGAAATATTAAAAAAATTTGATTTTTTTTTTTTTTTAAAAAAAAAGGGGGTGGCTGGCTGGTCTGTGGTGGCCGAACCACCCCCATGGCTCAGCCATCCCCTGGACAAAAAAGAAAAAAAAAAAAAAAAGAAAAAAAGAGAAAAACGGCAAGATCGGTTTTGCCCTTGGGGGTGGCCGAACCACTCCCAAGGGCCAAAACCGATCTTGATTTTATTTTTATTTTTTCGGCCACCCCATGGTGGCCAATTGATGGGTGGCTCTTGTGTTTTTATTTTTTCAATATTTTTTTAATTTTAATATTTTTAATTAATTTTTAAAGATTTATAATTTTTTTTTTTTTTTTTTATATAGTGCCCCGTATCCATCTCTGAAGTTGACACGTGGTGAGCCATTAGTTTTTAGACGAAAACTTAATCGAGGGACAATAGGAGTATTTAATCCTAAAAATTAACATGTACGTGTAAAGCGTTCGTTTTTTTTTTTTTTTTCGTTTAATTTATAACGTAATCGGCTAATGGAAGTGATTTTTGCCGATGATTAGTAGTCCAGTGCTACTATTTCTATATAATCATAGAGAGACAGAGAGACAGAGACAGAGAGATGCAGAAGAAGCAAAGAAAAAATGGAGGGGAAAGAAGAGGATGTGAAAGTAGGAGCGAACAAGTTCCCAGAGAGGCAGCCCATAGGGACGTCGGCACAACGGACAAGGACTACAAGGAGCCACCGCTAGCTCCACTGTTTGAGCCCGGTGAGCTCCAGTCCTGGTCCTTCGATCTGGAGGGCTGGGATCGCAGAGTTCATCGCCACCTTCCTCTTCCTCTACATCACTGATCTCCTCACTGCCATGGGTGTTTTCAGGGCTCCCAACAAGTGTGCCTCTGTTGGTATTCAGGGCATTGCTTGGGCCTTTGGGGGTATGATCTTTGCCCTTGTTTACTGCACTGCTGGTATCTCAGGTTAGACCCTCTCTCTCTCTCTCTCTCTCTCTCTCTCTCTCTGTGTGCTTGAATTTCTGGGCGTGCCTTTTCTTTGTGGGTTTTTGTTTTTTGAGAAGTATTAGTATTTGTGGTATAGTAGATGTTGAGACATGTACGGACTTTCTTGGTTGCCAGTTGTTTGATTGCCTTTTCTTTGTGGGATTTTGTTTTTTGAGAAGCTTTTGTGGTTCTATATGTTGAGACATGTACAGATTTTCTTGGTTTTTACTAGTTGTTTGCTAAAGGTTCTTTATGTTTCATGGGAAATGGGAAGAAAAGAAACATGTTAAAACGAGGGTAGCTTTCTTAAGATTTTTTTTATTATTATTATTTTTTTAAAATTATTAATTTTCCATGCCTTACTCTTATGTCTTTTGAGAATCAGGGGGAGGGTTGGTCGTTTTTGTGATGAATTTTTTTTTTTTTTTCTTTTTTTGAAGTGAAAGATCCATTTCAATAGATAGAAACGAGACCAAATCGATCTAATGTTCAAGGTTACGAAGACTTCTAATAAACCAAGTCAGAGGCATAGAGGTAGATTTCTTCAATCCAGTCAAAGTCAAATTCATACCATAACGGACCACAGCTACTACAAAATAACCTAAACAACAGAAGATGTCTCTACGTATACATAAGCCTCTACTTGATTGAAGAAAGGTCACACAATCTGAGCTATACAATAGCTTTTACAGACCAGGTTTGATCTAAAAATACAGAGCAACTGTCATACAAAAACAACAAAGCTGAAACAAAAAACAATAGGGAACAATGACAAAAAGGAAACAAAATCGGGGCCACGCCATCAATCCGTCCAATAGAATCCGGACCCAAACTCCCAGCAAAATCACCCTCACGAGCACACCTGAAAGACTACCCCTGTACCCAAAAAATACACCCCTTGTGCAGGGAAACGAGTACCCAGGGAAAATAATCGTCACCCGAGCTATCAGTCCGACGCTGGCAAGACCATCGAGAAAAACAAAACAGGGGCATCATTAGGCAAAATCGCTGGAGTGGAAAAAAACGCCAGGTTCGGCACCGGTATCCACCAAACACAATCAGAAATCCAAGAAATAAAGCCCTTCCTTTCAACAATGCACCCAAACACACCCGTAAAGAAAAACGCCCTGGACCCAATCTAGAACAATAGAGCATCATCAGGCATAGCCGTCGGTAAGGAAAAAACACCAGATCTAGGGCCCAAAAATCAGCACTGGTGGCCACGAAATAGTCCCGATCGACTGCCGTTAACCCCAACAAACTAACAAAACAAACCTCCTCAACCCAGAAAAGGGCAAGGAACCAAATCCTTTCACCTCTAGGATGCCAACGATGCCTAAAGAGAGAAAAACTTTTATTTAGATACAAAACCTAAACAAACAAAACGGGGGAGGAGGGAAGCCTCCTCTAAAACACGGTCAAAAGTGAACGAAGCCCTAAGAGGAAGAGAACTCTTGAAATCACTAGAGGAAAATGGTTTTTCTTTTTAAAAATTCTATGAATTTTTCTTTCTTTATTTGGCTGTTTGGTTGCTGATGAAAATTGAGACAAGGAGAATAAAATGCTTACACTATATGGATTTTGAGGGATCTGTTTCATATTATGCCACTTATCTTTTTTGAACTCTTGAGTACGTTAGGTTTTATGATAGGCTAATTCAGTGTCAAAACTAAGTTTGGTCTAAGACTCTAAATCTATGGTTGTTAGTCAAATTGGTACCGTGGTTGGTGGGGCGTCCGAAGACTCCGAACGAGAAACTTCTACAAATTAAGAACCAAGAGTTCTGAGGCAGAACCACCCGGTTAGGCTGATGGTTTGAACGAGATTCTTCAATTCACAATATGAAGAGTTCCAGAACCTGTAGGGTGGAGTGGCATTCACACAGGGTTTGAACGAGAGGCCTTAGTTAAATAATTTGAGAATAATGTCTCAGTTGGTGGAGTTGTTGGTACTTGGTCGAACAACATAACTCCAAAGCTGTCACAGAATTGCTTGGTTGGACTCGCGGTCAGTCTCGGTCCGAACGCAAGAATAATTGCCCTAGCCGCGTCCAAACTGGACATTTATCGGTCTAAACACCGGCCTTCAAAAATTGCTCTTTTCAGTAACCAACTTGCACCAAAAGACTGTTTTTCTAGGGTCTACATAAACCTTAGAGTGCACGATTTTCTACGGTCCCTGAGGCCATTATTTAGTGTGTTAAGAGAGACCTTTTGCATCCACATGCCATCAATTTTATCTCTCTTAGACTCTATTTAAACTATACAAATTCCTATAACCTTCGGGTCATTGGAATTCTGAGTTGCAAGAGGAGACTTGATAGAAGAATTGGCCAGAGTTTTGGAACTACTGTGGTAGAGATAAACAGGTTGTTTGTTGGGGTACACATTAGGTTTAATTACAAAGGTTTTGTTAGTTAAACCATGTAAAATTATTCTTCTATAGTGGATGAGTTTATTGGAAACGACTATCTTAAAGTGGTTTTACTTTTGAAGATTGAGTCCACTTTGGAAAATTGAGTGGTTAATATAGTATAGTTATGCTCAAACCTATAGGCTTAAGCTTTTAGCTTTTAAGATGAGTGGTGTCCTAACATGTTCTCACTATAAAGCTCTCCAACATATCAATTTTCTTAACAAGTGGTATCAAAGCATTGTTGTGTGCGGTATGGTGGAGTGGTGTAGGCATGTGAGTGGGAGACTGTTGAGTACAAACGTGAGTGTAAAAATGTGTGAGTGTAAAAAGATTGAGCCTTACATTAGAAAGATATCACAAGTATGAGTGGTTAATATAGCATAGTTAAGGTCAAACCTATAAGTTTAAACTTTTAAGTTGAGTGGTGCCCTAAGATGCTATATTATGGTCTCCTTATAAGACTCCGAGCTATCAATCTCCCTTCCATTGGTTTTTGAGAATTGAGAAATGAAGAAAATAATTAACATCGTAAAGTCTATGACTAGGTCGACTGGTGATGCTATGATTGGACTGAAAGTGATTCCATGTTTTGCACGCTGATAGGACCCCGTGGATTTGGGTCTTACATTGTTGGTCCACGGAGCCGATTTCTACTATACATTTTGATTTTATTATTTTACTTATCAAAAAAAGAAAAAAGAGTCTATGACTAGAATTTATGAGATTTTCCATTGGGACTTTTTCTAACATTTGGTTGGACTCTCATATCAATTCTTACATTTTCTCACTCAATTAGTTGTTCACCTTTGTCTGATTTTTAATCACGTGCGTTGTGTTGTTCATGGTTTGTCCAGGTGGACACATCAACCCAGCTGTGACATTTGGTCTCTTGCGGTGCCGGTGTGGTGAAGGGATTCCAAAAAACACAGTAGTGAACGATGGATACAGCACGAGGGACGGCCTTGGCGCTGAGATTGTTGGCACTTTTCGTTCTTGTCTTCACGGTTTTCTCTGCAACTGATGCTAAGAGAAACGCACGAGACTCCCATGTACCTGTAACCTGTTAGTATTACCTTGTTTCGTTGTTCTTTTTCTATGCATACGTTTGTAATGCTTTCTTGACGCTTTTTTTTTTTTTTTTTTTTTGAGATTACACTTTCTTGATGCTCATGTTTGGTATTTGTCGCCTCATATTGTTGTTTGGATCTAGTTTGTTACAACAAATCAAGACTTTGACTGACAAATAAGTATAGAAGAGGGAAAAAAAAAATCAATTACACACAATACTAATGCGGCTCGCATAAATTAAAGGCCTACATGCAGGCAGATATAATCACATAGAAATTTGACTGACAAGTGATGGAGTACTAAAAAAATAATACGATTTTGATTTTGCTTTTTTCAAAAATAAATCATATTTTATTAAACTTTTTCAAACACAAATTATATTTTATTCAACTTTTTTAAAAACAAATCATATTTTATTCAACTTTTTCTAAATAAATTATATTTTATTCAACTTTTTTTAAAAAAGTTAAACCTCAAAATTCGTACACCAAATAAAAATTAAATTTTAATTTCAAAAATCCAACGTATCACCCAAACACACCGTTGAGAAACACTCAAATCCTGAGCCTAGTACCCTTAAAGCCTCGATATACTAAAAGCCTGACTCTCACAACATGGTAAGAGAACCTTTTGATTAGACTCCTCTCTTTGCCATGATATGGAACGACCTAGGAAAACACTATACATCCATACGTACATATAAAGATTAAGTTGGCAAGTTGGTTAAAACCAAGTCATTATGCATGGCCACCATGTCGGGAAGGTTTTGCATTTAATGAAAAACTGACCTAACAATAAAGATACGAGAAAATTATATTATTGGTTCACGTGGTTAGCCTAAATAACAAATTATTCACTGTTGTATCAAAATTAACTCAGAAATCCTTGTGGTTGGCTTAATTATTGCATAACGACATGTGATCCCAATAAATTGATTTGGCGCATGCATTAATGCATTAAAAGAAGAGAAATGGTAGAACTCTTCTAGTGTTCTTCAAGTGTCCTAAAAAGTACCGCATATCTGTTGTGAAATATTATACAGCTGAGATGCAAACTAATGAATTTAAAGCAAACTCCACGACTTCTCCGTTACATGGTTTTCTCTTCCAAACTCTTCTTCCTCTTCCTCACGGCTTCTCTCAAACAATTTATCCAGTAATATAGTTCATGCATTTCCTGATGATCAGAGCCCAACCCACTCCGCCCAAATAAACTTCAACTCCGTCCTGTTGCCCTCCTCCAATCCCACTACACCGAGCTCGCCAAGCTCGACCATCGAGAAGGCCGCCTTGTTGCAAACCTGCACGCTGTCAGCCGTCTAGATGGGGTGATCCACGGGATCGAATAGTTCATAATCCCTGAGTCTGTACAGCAAGACTTCAACAATCGCGGGAGCCTTTGAGAAATCTCAGCTGTCAAACTAGTGGGAGCTGTGGAAATCGACCCCATAACAAATCGGTTGAGGAAACCGACACCGCCGAGTAAACTCGGTTTGGTGCCGGTACTACGCGATGGCACCGGGTCTGTCCTTTATTCCGGCACTAGCACCGGGACTCGACGAGCCTCACCACCACTTCAACGGTATGAGGCAAGTCAACGATACGCTTCAATTGCTATAGCATGTGGTGGCTCAGGAAGCCGATGGGTCTGTGAAGTTCGGGGCAAGGTGAGGGGTCGGCGTACTTGTTCCATCCCGATATTTACACGGACGGAGAAGCTGGGCTGGGTTTGAGAGAAGCTCTGAGGATGAAGAGTTCGGGAGAGAAAACCATGTCCATGGTGAGTGAGTAGTGAATTGGCTGTAACAGAAGAAGAGGAAGAAGAGTTTGGGAGAGAAAACCATGTAATGGAGAAGTTACGGAGTTTGCTTTAAATTCATTAGTTTGCATCTCAGTCGTATAATATTTCACAGCATATATGCAGTACTAAAAAGTACCGCATAGAAGCCGGATCCATCTGAAATGACATAAACGTAATTAAAAAACTAAAAAATTACATTCATGTCATCCAAAAAGACAGATGTAATATTTTTTTATTATATTTATGTCTTTCCAGATGAACAACACTAAAAGAAATTCCAGCATTCCTATTTAAAGAAAGCTGAAACTATGACTAGTCTAAGGCATTCTACCTAGTCGAAGTTCACATGCCGAGTACAGTCCCTAGGTAGTAGGTACTGGCTAACCAGCGGTATATCTTGGGAAAGGGCTCTTAAAACCATCAAACAAGGCACGCACTCAACTGGCATACATCAGCCCACATGCAAAAATTTGCACACAAAAGTCAATTCTAAGGGCAAGTGGGTTTTATATATACTCTCTCGTATTAATTGTCCAAATTGCTAACTAATGTGTAAAATCCAAGTATGAGTTTGGACTTGGCATGAATTAATACCAGAGCCTCCACTTAAAACCTAACTTTGGGATACAAAATTGAATCATAAGTTAGTCCTACTACGTTCTTGGTTTGTATTTAGGCCGACTGCTGAATGTAATGTACTAATAATACATTTGCTGCTAAGAGATATATATATCTACTTTCTTGCCTTCCAAATATGCTGGTTCTTAATCGTCTCCTTGTTTGAGTTAAACTGCAGCTCTTGGCTCCACTTCCAATTGGGTTTGCAGTGTTTTTGGTGCACTTGGCAATTAACCATCCCCATCACTGGAACTGGTATCAACCCTGCCAGGAGCCTTGGGGCTGCCATCATCTACAACAAGGACCACGCATGGGATGACCAGGTGAGAGCAAAAAGTGTTATGATTACATTACTTTCATTTACTTCTGGACATGGGATTATATAACTGAAGAGCTTATGACGTGTTTACTGCGTGGTTCAGCGGATCTTGTGGGTTGGGCCGTTCATTGGAGCTGCACAGCCTGCACTAGCTGCTCTTTACCACCAGATAGTTATCAGAGCCATCCCATTCATGAGCAGAGCCTGAGAACTCCTCTTGTATTTCATCTTTAATCTCAGTGTTTTGTTTAGAACTTTAGATCATGTTTTGACTCTTCCTTCTCTGTACTAATGTTGAGAGTGGAATTGATGTATATCCAGACATTGATTTGTGCACACTTAAAGACGTGTTTGTTACGACATTATATGGCTACAACAATTAATTGTCTGCATAGTATAACGGATATATTAGTTAATGGGCCGCCTTAATAGTTTAATGAGCCTTGGGCCTTATTAGTTAGTGGCCTATTAGTTTAGTGGCCTTTAGGTGAGTCTATATAAACAAGAGTAGTTAAATGTTTTAGACATGAAAGTTGGTATCCGGTCTTTAGACTAAATGGAGGGAGAGCTCCTCGAAATGCTCATGGAAGTAGGCACCCTTGAAGTTGCCGTATCCGTAATCTTCCATTAATTCAGTGTTAATTCCATTTCCAGATTCATAATCTATCTTTTGTTCCATTTCCTTCCTCAGTTCATTATCAATTCAATTCCATTTCAATTTCATTTTACAATTCTAAAATATAAACCCTAAATTCCTAAACAGATAATAAATCTGTTGGTTTTCTGCGGCCATAGCTGCAGCTCTTGTTCTCATAAGCCAAGGACCGTGCTGTTCCACCCCATGTGTCTAGTATTATGCGTGTATTGTACAATTTTGTTGTGCCTCAATCACAACTCCTTCATATTACCATTACATGTCAAATTCGACATATTTTCTTTTCTTTTTTTTCCCCTAAAACACCCTTGAAGTTTTTTTAAAATTATCAATTTAAAAAATTAAACAAAAAGGGGAAAACTGAAAATACCCCCCTTTTTTGTTCAAACGGTTATTATTATTATTATTATTTTGATAACTTCAAGGGTATTCTAGGGAGAAAAAAAGAAGTAAGAATGTCTAATTTGACCTGCAGTGGTAATTAGGGAGCCTTAATGTCACTTTTTAAAGTTTGGAGGCATAAATGAAAATGTGGTGATATTTCCGGAGTTAAAAGTATATTTGACTCCACCCCCCTAAAAAAAAAAAGTGATGGTATGGTATATAATATATATAGTTCATAGAAAAATGCTACGCATACTCTTACTTCTATACTCAAGTCTTAGGCACATTTTTTACCACTAATCCAAAATTGAATGGTAAAATATATATATATATATATATATATATATATATATATATATATATATATATATATATATATATATATATATATATATATATATATATATATATATATATATATATATATATATATATATATGCATTTAAAAATGTGAAAGTGAAAGTGTGCGGTTTTGATCAAAATTTATCATGGATCCATTTATAATACAAGTGGCACCTTAGGGTCTTTAATTACTACAGACACATAAATACGAGTGGGGGGGTGCAACATTATTGGTGAAGTTGGTGGACGCTGCATCCACCTAACCACAAAGCGGTGCATGTGGTGGCTTTTAATTCCCCAATTTAATGTATGAAAACCATTAACCATGTATCGTTTCTCAAGACTACTATTCAGCCCACTCGAATTGTTCTCCAGAGTATTATAATTTTTATTTTAATTTTTTTATAAATTGACTTAATACTTATTATGTCAACCCCGTTAAAATATGAACCGTTATGTAATTTATTTTCATAAAATGTGAGCCGTCACATATCCTAAGCAATTTTGCTGTCTGAATAGCTAACAATTTAGACCACAAATATGATCGAGAGAGTTAATATAAAACCTAACTGTCTAAACAAATTTTGAACTGCCCGTCAGTCCATAAAAACCATCTCAATAACAAAATACTGCATATCCAAATCCAACTTGTTGTACCCCCAAACATTTTCCAATTCACACCCGTCCTATGCGACTATGATTCAACCATGTCCAGCTTCTTGACAACGATAGGGCATTTTCATGTTTCACGAATTTAAGTATTTCTAGTATTTGTCCCAAGTATTTTCATTTCCATATCAATAAAGGGGCATAATACGAATTGAACTCATATATTGGATAAAGTGCTTTTAATTTTTCTTAAGATTTTAATTATATATCGATCATGTAAGCAAATATATATAAATAAAATGCTATTAAATTAAATAAGCAGCAGAATTATAAATACTTCCATTCATATCTTTGTTCAAGCAAGACGAAGAACGAAGAAAATTTTCTGCAACACCAAAATTTTGAAAAAAAACAAAATTTGAAGAGTTCTTCTGGCCTATGCCTATGAGCGTGTCAATAGATGGATACACATGACTCTTTATATAGGTAGGCCAAGGACCCTCGTTATTAATTGGTTAGCTAATTATTCTCCTCCCATCAAGAAAAATAAATTAGAAATATTAATATAAAAACCGTTTTGATTTCATATAACTTAATGTGGAATAAATCATATTAAATCTTTATATTAAATAATTATCGTTATGATAATTATTTAAATTCCAACCGTTACAACAAATTAAATAATTACTCTTATGATAATTATTTAAATTTCAACCGTTACAACAAATTAAATGTGTCTGAGAGACACATATGTAATTTCTTACATTTTCTCACTTAGCCTTTATGACACATATAATTTCTTGTGATGTCCGGTTCTTCAATATGATTATCACTTTATTTATTCCAACCATTCATGAAATCTTCCCACTCACATAAGGAATACTATACATGAATCATGGCGGTAAAACTTTATATAATAAGTCGTCCCTTCCATGTATTACATATAAAATATTCCCTAAATGAGTATTATATGGGCAATCAAACTTTATGAATAAACTTCCCATAAGTTATTCGGGTCCAACTTTAGTTTTACCCCCATGGATAATATAACAAATGTGCACAAAACTTTTATTAACAATAACTTGATGTCTATAGACTAATTAGAAAGAACTAGGTACAATAAGAATCAATTATGGAGGAATTACCTTTCTTTAAGGTAGCAAGTTGCAAGTGAACTTGCATAATCCGGGCATGAGCTTGGAAAGCAAACATTTTCTCCAGCGATTCCTATAGTGCATGAGATGTGGTGCAGCCCACGACATGGGAGACATAGGAGTCAGACAGGGTGGAGACCAGCACGCTGATGATGAGCTGATCTCGTTGATACAAAGAGAGATATTCCGGGTTGGCAATCATCACGGGAGCTCCAGGGGTAGTGACAAGATTCACTATCAGTTGAACAAGAGAAAGAACCGTGCCATCAATGAATCCATACACATCTTGTCCTCGAAGATATGCAAGGAGTTGAAACTGCCAGGCCATGTAATTGTCCTTGGTCATTTTGATGGAAGGAGAGTGGTTCATATGTGGGATATTGAATGTAGAAGATTGGGTGGTGGAGCTGGAATCGATGGTAACAGTAGATTCAGCCATTGAGAAGAAAAAGAAGGAAACAGGAAAGATGAGCAGACGATTAGTCTTTTTGTTGCTCTGATACCATAAAAGATTTCTCTTTGAATAATATTTTTCAACCTTACTGTATCAAGTTGATTGCACTTGTATATATAGCAATTGGTTACAAGAGTTTGATTCAGCTACTATCTCTATAGAGATTAACTCTAGCTATATGATATACACTGTTAGGATGAGATATGCATTGGTAGATATTGATTTGAACTAGGACTATTCTAATCTAAGTAGATATACACGGTTAGAGATAGGTTTGATCTAAACCTATTATGATCTAAGTCTAACCAATTACAATTCAAATTCAAGGTTATCTAAAACTCTTATCTTCGGTTGAAGCTAAGAGACCTTCAACACTCGGACTCTTGGATGAGAGTCCTTGTGCTTTAACATGCAGCCTATGGCTACAACTTTCTCTGGTAAGTCAACAAGATTCTAGACTTGATTTTTATCTATGGATTCCATTTCTTCCTTCATGGCTTTTAACCATAATGTGGAGTGTTCTCCACTAATGGCTTGTGAAAAATGAATTTGGATCATCCTTAGGCCCAATATCAAAATCGGACTCTTGTAGGTATACAATATAATCACTAGAGATTGCTGGTCTAATTATTCTAGAAGATATTCTTAATCCTACTTCCTCCTTATTTGGAGGGGGTTGAGTAGATTCATTATGAACTTGTTCCTCATGAGTTGACTGTTCTGAAATTGATTGTGATTCAAGGCAATCTGTTTGGATTTCCTTAAGCATAATCAAACATCTTTAGATAAATGAGCATCAGTCAACTCTTGTGCTTCCTCTAATTCAATCCTTTGAGGATAAGCACTCCCACTATGTTTAAGATCCTCTAAGAATTTTGCATTTATAAATTCGACAATTCTAGTATTATTAGAAGGACAATAAAACCTAAATCTTTTGGAGTTGATTGCATAGCCGATAAAATGACCGATGGTTGTCCTTGGATCTAACTTCTTTATATTTGGATTGTAAATCCTCACTTCAGCAGGACAACCCCATATGTGTAAGTGATTTAAACTTGATTTCCATCTATTCCATAATTCAAAAGGATTAAAAGATATAAAAGATATACACAAAACCGGGTACCGTGTATGGTCATCAATAAAAGATATAAAATATCTTTGACCATTTAGGCAGGGAGTAAAAAAAAGTCAACAAATATCTGTATGTATGATTTCAAGAATCTCAGAACAACTTTTGGCACCTTTAGTGGTCTTATTGGTTTGCTTTCCCTTTATGAAATCCACAAAAGTACCAAAATCAGTAAAATCAATAGCTTTTAAGACTCCATCATTTACTAATCTTTTGATTATCTCTATAAAGATATGTCTCAATCTCCTGTGCCATAACAAAGCGGAGTTCTCATTCACAAAGCTCCTCTTTGTGCCAACACTAGAATGCAATGATAAATGATTGTTTTCAAAGTTGAGATCTAAATCAATTTTGAATAAACCATCAATTTTGGTTCCACCATCAATAAAATTTTCACCTTTAAAAATACTAAAGGTAGAGTTTATAAACCAAAAACTAAAACCAATAATATCTAGTTTAGAAACCGAAATTAAGTTTCTAGAAAAGCATGGAATAAAAAATACATTTTCCAAATCTAAAATATAACCAATTTTCAAAATCAATCTAAAGGTCCCAACTGCTTCCACATGAGAAAACATCTTATTTCCAGAATAGACCCGTTGCTCATTGCTTGTTGGTTTCCTTGTGTTGAGAAAACCCTGCATTGTATTAACAATATGGATTGTAGAACTATAATCAATCCACCATGTATTACAAGGAGCCTCAACAAAAAAAGATTCATGACATACTAGAGATATGATATTACCTTTCTTTTCAAGCCATCTTTTATACTTTTAGCAATCCTTCTTCATATGCCCCCCTTTCTTGCAGAAGAAACAAGTATCCTTATTATCATTTTTCTTGTTTGACAACTTGTTATCTTTCTTGAAATGCGGGGCACTTTTGCCTCTTTTACTCTTTCCCTTATCATGAGTAGCCACAAAGTGAACACTTTGTGGTTTCTCATGCTTTAGTCTTTCCTCCTCTGAACACACATGGTCAGAAGTTCATTCACTGACCATTTATCTTTATGTGTATTGTAGGATATCTTAAAAGGAGTGTACTCAGTCGAGAGTGAGTTCAAGATGAAATGAACTAAGAAGGACTCGGAAATATCAACCTCTAGGGACTTCAGTTGAGCTGCCATGTCCCTCATTTCCATAATGTAATATTACACACTTCTGAATCTGTCAAAGATTTTACTCGAGAGTTTCTTCATTAGAGTGCTTGCCAATGCCTTATCGGGACTTACAAATTGTTCATCAACGGCCCGCATGAACTCTGTTGCCTTATTGTATTCAGGGATAGAACCCCTAATACCCTTAGTTTCGTGAGACTTCATAAACATGAGACTTAGGCGATTAGATCGCTCCCACCTCTCATGCTTCGTAACTTCTAATGGCATACTTGTATCCATGAAGGCAAGTAGTTCGTTCATACGGAGCGCCAAATCAAGTTCTAAACACCCCAAATAGAAAAATAAATTTTCTTTCCACTCAGAAAAATTGTTCCCATTAAGTATTGGAATAGTACTTTCTAGAATAGTAGTAGTAGAAATAGCTGCAATAATTAAGGAAAAATTTTAATGTTATGAATTTAACTTTAGTTTAAATTAACCAATGCTAATTTAATAGTAAATAGTAAATTTCAACCTACTTGTGGGCAAAGATTGCATCACGCATGAAATTTACCCTTTATTAATAAGACTAAAAAATTTAAACATTAATAAATAAAATTCTCCGTACCTGTGAGCCTAAGAGAAATTTTATTTTTAATATTAAATTTGTTATCTTATTCTAATTAAGTCATAAAAATAAAAACTTCTCTGTGAGAATAAACAATTAAATTTATGAATTAATTACATAATCGATGTTAATTTTTTTTTTATGAAGTTCATGTGTATAATCCTAATGTAATAATTATTATAAAATTGGAATGCTGTGGCTCTCCCAAAATTATTGTAATAATTACGACTTTATTAACATCTATTAACTGTATAGTTGCCCATAAATAGTCCCAGAAATAAAACAAACCAATATGAAAATGTAGTAAACAGAATTCTCCAAGGTACAACACTAGTGAGTTCCCAGGAAAGTGATGAAGATCACAATGGACACACTTAAATTCCAAGACTTTCCTTGCCAAAACTTTTCTACATATTGTATTCTTGGATAGTACTGTAAACATGCACCAACATATATAGTATTGTTAATTACTCTTAGGTCTAGGCATCAAACAAATTATATTTAAACAATATAATTAACAATTTAATTATATTCCTAAGTTCAAGTATTAAAGAAACAATAATTTTAATACTGAATAATGTAAAATATAAGACAAATAAAATTGCAATATGAAAACATAATAAATCTCATGACCCAATGGTCTTAGTAGTCTTAGACCTTTGGGAGAGCCCAAGTTCTAAACCCCACACCATACGAGCAATTTTCTATATTTTTTTTTAAAAATCGTGCTGGGTCAAAGAACCTCATTGGGCTGGCCCATTCGGGTCAGCCCACTTTATAACCCAAAACCCGATTTTTAAAAACCCTACCCGGATACACAACCCGTTAACCCGAAATATTTAACCCTTTTGAACCGGAAAAAACAGCCTTTGCGCCGTTACCCTTCTTCTTCCTACTGTTTTTTTTTTTTTTTTTTCTTGCGCCAGCCGCCCTTCCCTTCCACGCTGCCACCTCATGCAGCGGCTTTATGGCCGCTGCTCAGCAGACACGGCAACCCATGTCTCCGTTTGTCCAGGATCCAGGCAGCTCGCAAGGGCTACCAGTGCTAGTGTCGGGAAAAGGCCACTGGAAGCGGCCTCTCCTTAAACAGCAATGGCGCCGGCCTACTGTATGCGGCGAAAACCCGCTCAACTTAATGCGGTTTTTCGCTAGCGCTGGAAGAGAGGAGACTTCGACCGGAGTTCGTTCATGGTGGGTTTCACGGCAATGGGTTTGTGGGTGAAGAAGCAAAATTTTTCTTTATTGCTAGTTTACAAAACATGCTTTATAGTGTTAAAAAAAAATAAAAAAATGTTTTACAGTGTGCAATTATCTAAATAATTTCACAACAAAACAGTGTGGGTTTCTGTACATAAAAATGGTGTAATTTTACATGCTTTACAGAGTTCAGCTTTTCTTAAACATTTTAGGCACATATGTAAAACAGCAAAACAGTAAATAAACATAGGCAAATTTTATGCACAACAAAAATTTACACAATTTAACCAACGAAGAATTGCCAAAAACTGAAAATTGAACAAATTGGCATAGAGGCTGGCTTAGATACCACGTGTAAGCAAATATATATAAATAAAATGCTATTAAATTAAATAAGCAACAGAATTATAAATACTTCCAGCCATATCTTTGTTCAAGCAAGACGAAGAACGAAGAAAATTTTCTATAACACCAAAATTCTGAACAAACAAAATGTATAGAGTTCTTCTGGCCTATGCCTATGAGTGTACCAATAGATGGAGACACATGACACTTTATATAGGTAGGCCAGGGACCTTTGTTATTAATTGGTTAGCTGATTATTCTCCTCCCATCAAGGAGAATAAATTAGAAAAATTAATATAAAAACCATTTTGATTTCATGTAACTTAATGTGGAATAAATCATATTAAATATTTATATTAAATAATTACAGTTATGATAATTATTTAAATTTTAACCGTTACAACAAATTAAATGTGTCTGTAGGACACATATATATATGTAATTTCTTACAGATCAGTATTTTTTGTGGGATTGCATTTTTTTTTTAATGTAGTTCTTACTTTTATAATAATATTTCATTATTACTGTCATTTTTAAAATATTAATTAAATGAATATATATTTTATTAATTTAAAATTTTCAAATAAATGATAATTTAATTTTGAATCTTGAGTTAAGTCTACCTTAACGGCTTAACCTATCTCCATCTACCTTAACAAATTATTGGATGATTTTCTTGGTGTGCATACAGAATACAGCATACTGCCAAGCTCCAAATCTTGTGCAATATTTCGGTGAATTCCAAAAGTTTTCTTCACACCCGACACACGGAAGCTATCCATCCCTCACACGTCTTAAATCTGAAAGGTAAATGCTACTAGAATCATAACAATCATTGATACAAGCTCCTATCCCAGCAGCCGGCCTAAACTTATTTCTTAAAAAAATAGATCTGAAAGGAGGATGGAGCATATCTACTCCCCGCTCCTACTCTCATTCTTCTATTTTAATTTTTTCTTTTGTTTGTAAGAGCATTCCTAATAGCCTCATCGAATTTTATTCATCAAAGTAGCTAAAAACCACTTTTCTCTATTCTGGTAAGCTATTTTTTAAAAAATTCTCTCAGCAACCTCACCATTTTAACTATTCACTATCACTATTTCATTTAAATAATATTTTTTTAGATTTATTTATTCTTTCTCTATTTAATCTTTTTATACAACAAACTACCATACAACTTCATCTTGAGATTAGATCATTGCTAAGAAATTCACAAAAGTTTTCATTTGCTTCTCAACAAAATTCAAGAAAGAAAGAAAGAAAAGATAAATGAAAAAACCACAAAGTTTATGTCAGGGACAAAAAAACCTTCATATCCATGAAATAAGAACATCATCGTGTGTGAGAGATGAGAGACGGGAGAAGAAAATGGGAGAAAAAAGGAAAAAAAATGAGCTGATCATGTGAGAGAGAAATGATAAACAAAATTGGTGAGTATTTTCACTCATCAAAACTTTTTTGTTAAAGTGGTGAGGCTGTTGGGAGTGATTTTTTAGTATTTTTATCAAATTGGCTCACCAAAACTAGGAATGCTCTAAGTGTTATCTGACCAGATCAGCAATTTTGACATCTCCGCTATACATCAATCCATTTACTTCTATGTTGTGCCGTTCATCTCCTCTCTGGCCGCTGCTGCTCTTTGCTGGTTGTGTTTTTACTTTGAATAAAAAAAAATTTCTTTTTAAATCTGCTACGATGGGCGATCTATGGAATAAAATGATAAATTTTTTCTCTAAATTGGATTAGATGAAATTATTCTAATCTAATTTATTAAATGCAAAAACATTTGTTTGTTAAATGCATTTTTAATAGAATATGTGATCCTCAACTCCATCTATCACAAACAGGGTATTTAAGAAAGGGTATAGAGGCCAAGATGGACTCTTTCTAATCGTTGAAATTAACATGTTCAAAATTCCTAACTTCAGTTTCATTTTCCCTAAATAATTTAAGGTTTCAAATGCAGAACACACCAAGCTTCTCTTCCACGCGTCAAGTGCCAACTATAACAAAACTTCCATTTTTTTTTTTTTTCTGGACGCCGCAGTAGAGATCAACACTTGTATTTCACATAGCTCTCGTTGTCATTTTAATAGCTAACAATACCTCTCATTAGTTTAAAAAAACAAAAAATCTGAGAGAAGAAGCCTTTAAACTCGGCCACATAGTTGCATACATGCAATAAACTCATTTTAGTGAAAATTTCAGTTTCCTCATTCCCCATACAATTGAGTAATCCTCAAAACTTCAGTTTCTTTTTCTTATCCTTTCCCTAAACTTTCTCAACAACAAAACAAACCCTAATTGGAAAGAAAACATATCGGGAAAAGCACTTGTCATTTATCAACACTTTCGGTTTGTTAGCAACCAAGGAAAGAATACAAAATCAAAAAAAAAAAAAAAAAAAAAAAACTTAGAATATAAATTACACAAAGAACAAAAAGATAACCAGCAAAAGGCATTGAGATTAGTTCACAAGAAAGATATATTGCCCTAACCCTACCCAAAACACAAAAAACCTTAAACACCAGCAGCTCATGCAAATGAACACCAATGAAAGACAATATTACACATTTTTACCACTGAATCGATCCAATAGAAGGAAATAATATACAATACGAATAAATATATACGCATATACATAAAGATAAATATACTCAAGAAAACATATAGATATCACCATTTCTATGCAAATGAAAGCCGCATGTACCTGTGATAAGAGGAAGAAGTGAATTGAAGAAATTGCAAGAATTGCAGAGATTAAGAGAAAGGGAGCTTTCAATTGCACGGGTATGGCGGCTGTCGGCGAATCCAAAATGGATAACTGAGAGCGGAGAGAGAGAGAGAGAGAGAGAGATTTTTAAGGAAAATGAAAATGAAAAAAAAAAATAGAGATAAAAAAATAGACCAAAAATAATCTTTGAACATTATTATTTATTATTATTCTCTCTCCATCGCTTTGTGGTGCGCGCGGCGTTGCTGCCTTGGTGGCAAAAGAGGGTCCGATAAAACGTCGCCGCACACACGTGAACTCAATTACGTGTTAGATATAAGGGCCCGCTTCAGTGTGGGCTTTTGAAAACGATTGCTCTTGGGCCTATGTGGCTGAAACAAATATTGCGCGGAAACTATATTTACTATTTACCATCTTCTTACTATTTTTATTTTTTTTTAACGTCTTTCTAGGGTTTTAATTTTTGCAACGCTCTCTTTCACTGTTTCACGTTCCAAAATGACAAAAATAATCTTCATAAGATATAAAAAAAAAAAAAAAGTAACTTTTTTTTTTTCTTATAGACATTGCAAAAATTAAAATATTAAAAAATATTGCAAGAAAGATGGTAGTTAGAGATGGTGTTAACCCAATATAAAGGTAACACATAGCATGTACTAAAAGAATAAAGTTTTTTTTTTCTCTAAATTGGATTAGATGAAATTATTTTAATCTAATTTATTAAATGTGGTTTAAACATGTGATTGTTATATGCATCTTTAATAGAATATGTGATTGTCACATGCTTTTCTAAGAGTGCATGCGAGAATTATATGCTCCGATGGCAAATGTCAGTTTAATATATTAATTTGTAATAATTTTCTCCAACCCTTTTTTTAAAATATATATATATATATATATATATATATATATATATATATATATATATTCTTTATCAAAAGGTGGTTATATTTTTAGAGCTACATTGGTGATAACACGCAGCTATTGTATTGTGTAGGTTGAGCACAAGGAAACATATGTATATACCCTAATAAATTGTGGGTTTCTATCTTCAATTTGATTCAAATTATGTTCTTTGCTATTTGTTATGTAGTGATACAATTTATCAAGGGCTCACTTGAGCCTCATGGCACGCTAGGCTCATTCAACTCTCAAGCCCAATAAAGCTCATTTACCCTTCGGGTTAAGCTATATCTATTAGTAGATAAGGACCAATGCCGTCGAATTAATGGGCCCCTCTTCCTTGGAAGGTAACCGTTTGATAACCCCCAGCCCAATGGGTGCATTTTGGAAAATTTGTATCCTTTGCCACATTATCATTACGACAAATAGTGGGACCACTATGACAATTGCCTATGAAAATGAATATTTGTCGACCGTAATGTCAAAACAACCATGTTTATTGGGGGTGTATAACCATTGTGATTGTGATTATTTTCTCGTAATTAACCGCAGTCGGTTTAAGCGATTAGTCACTTTTAAATAATCGTAACTGTTAGGCCGGTTGCGGTTATTGAAAGCCGATTATTAACTAATAACCGTTTTCATAAAAATCCAAAACACTTTTTTTTTTTTAGCCATAAATTGTTGTACTATTTCAACTTTATGTGTATATATATATTGCACTATTTCAATCTAAAAGTTGGAATATTAAATTAGTGTTCTATTTTTTCTCATTTGGCCCGAACGTCGCAAAGGTAGTATTTGGATGGGTGTTAGGCCCCGTTTGGTAACCTCCCTCTCCTTGTCACCTTTTTTAAAAAAAAAAAATTCAAACTTTTTTCATTTTTTATATCACATCAATAATTTTTTATTACTATTCAAATAATAATAACAAAAAAAATTCTACTACAAAACATAACCCTTTTACAACCAGCTTTCTTTTGGGGTACTAAATATTGCACGGCTAGTCTAAGTTTATCCAATAAAATGTAGCGCAAGGATTCAAAGATCATGTTCAAAGAGAGGCATGGAAAATGTTGTGAGCAGTAGCAGTAATAAACTATAAAAATTTATTTTTCAATAGTTCATTTATATATTTTAAATATATATAATATATTATAAAGCCGGTTACCCATTATTTGGTTATTAACTGCTTTTATCAATCTCTATAATTGGTAACTGCAACCGGCTTAAACGGTTATCCGATTATTCAATTGCGGTTATATGGTTATATAATTAGAGGTTAATAACCGCCTCACTCTTACACCCCTAATGTCCACTACATGCCCATACAAGACAGTCCAAATTCACAGGATGCTCCCAAAACAGATGGTGCTACTTGGCCACAATGGCCAGGTTGTTAATACCCCCTCCCCTATAAATATGAGAGTAAGTTCGTAAGCTCTCTTCCTTCTTCTTCTTCTTTTTCTTTTCTTTCTTTCTTTCTTTCTTTCTTTCTTTCTTCTTCTTCTTCTTCTTCTTCTTCTTCTTCTTCTTCTTCTTCTTTTTTTGTACTTTCTCGCTTTCTATTTTTTTTCACTAATGATTTTCTACTAACATAAGTATCGAAGTGCCCATCGCCATTTTCGATGAGTCAACCCTGCCTGTTTTATGTCTCTTGCAAGTCTCCTTATTTGAACTAATGGGCAATCAACTGTATTAATATTATGAATTTAGTATGGCTTAGGTTCAGCACCTATGCTGTAATAGATCTAAGGGTTTGGATTTGATTTCAAGGGTTTGAAATCAAATCCAATCCCTTAGATTTACTACAGCATAGGTGCTGTAAAAAAATTTACAGCACCTAAGCTTAATCCGAATTTAGTATGTTGTAATTCTACTTATACCAGTGCGTCATCATGTGTTGATCTAAAAAAAATATATATATCCTCCTGTTTCTTTTGTGTTGCTTTTGTGAGAAACCATGGGTGGGTTGGAGCAGTCTAACCTCATAAATTAGCATTCAAAGTGCTGGCCCAAGCCCAGTTCAAGATGAAGTCAAGCACGGCTACGCCAACTTTTGTGAGTATTGGTCATTCATCAAAATAATAAAAAATTATTTTTAATTTATTTTTCTTCCTTCCTCACCAAGTGTTGGACTTGGAAGCCCGAGTGAGTGTGCTTGTTGATTCCTCTTTGGAATGGTGGAACTTTCCTCTAGTTTGTAGCATTTTCCCACCTGATGAGGTGGAACGGATTTGTAATCTAGCCATTAGTCCACTCCAAAACTCTGATATTTTAATTTGGAACGGCACTCCTACTAGAGTTTTTTTTCGGTTAAGAGTACCTACCATCTTGAAATCCAAAGACGGAGTCAATCAAAGGGGGGGGGGGGGGGGGGGGGGGGGGGTGTTCTTATGCTCGGGTGGAAGCAAGAGTGTGGAAAGGTTTATGGAAACTAAAGGTGCCGACTATAGTGAAGAATTTTTGGTGGAGGGTGTGCCAAAATTTACTTCCTACAAAAGGCAATTTATTCTCTAAAATACAATTCCTAACCTTCTTTGTCCATTGTGTTTACAAGAATCTGAAACACCATACCACATTTTGTGGCAATGTCCTTTCTCTATTGCGGTGTGACAAGAATGTAGTCGGAAACTACAAAAGTTAGCAATAGAGGAGATAGATAGTGCAGGTTTATTGCAGTGTTTATGGACTAAGCTTCATGACACTGAGTTGCTGGAAGCTCTGATTGTCACTCGAATGATTTGGATGCGCAAGAATTATTTTGTGTTTAGAGGAGAGTTTAGTTCTCCTTTCCAGGGGGCGTCACAAGCTAGGCAGGTTGTGGAGGAATTTCAATACTCAACAGAGTGCACTGCTGGGCAACTTAGAGAGCCATCATGGTCTACCACTATATGGAAAAAACCTCAGCATGGCTACACCAAAATCAACTAGGATGCAGCGTGCAATCAGTCCTTAAAAAGAATGGGGATTGGAGTTGTAGCACAGGACGAATTTGGCAAGGTGGTTGCAGCAATGGCGAAAGTTTTTCCCTGTATTGGTGATCCATTGACGACTGAAGCAATGGGTGCTTGGTATGCAGTACAGATGGTAAAAGAGGTGGGAAGTTCCCATGTGATCTTTGAAGGGGATTCTTTGGTGGTGGCTTCAACTTTGTAGCAAAATGCACCATGTTGGAGTAGTGTGGGACAATTAATAGAAGTTACGCGTTCCGGTCTGCAACAGTTTACTCTTTCTTTGTTAATCATGTCAAAAGAGAAGCTAATCAAGTCGCTCATCGTTTGGCTAAATTAGCTATCTCTAAATTGTTAGATACAAGTTGGATGGAGGAGTGTCCTTCCATTATTCAGGATATTGTCTTACAGGATGTTACTCTTATTGAGCAAGAGCATTAGTTTTTTTTTTTTTTTAATCAATAATATCCATATATTCTCCTAAAATATATTTATTGTGTTAAAATAATGGATAAGAAAGCCATTGCATGTGGCTTTTTTGTACTATTTTTTCTTCTTCTTATATTTAAGAAAAGGAAGAGATTATAGAAAAGTTGTTGTAGAAGTGCTCTAACTTGAATCTTGATCCATACAAGAATTAATATTTCATGCAAGGAGAGTTTAAGAAGTTTCATACCTAGCTGCATCTTCTAATGATACTTGTCTTGAGACAAATTTGTTAGAACATATAAACATATTATGCTCAACTAACATGCGTAGCAAAAAATAAAAGACAAAGATCTAGGCTTACTTCAAGCCATCTTTGCTCAATAGTTTCCACGAATATCTGAAGAACAAAAGTATATTATTTGAGTGATCTTCTAATCTATGCATATGACTATATTACAGTACTGATGGTGTACACAGGCTATTAATTTATAGGCTAGGTCAGGTATCCTCAAATATGGTAAATACCATATTGTTCCTCACATCAAGGAAACAATATTATTAATTGATTACGATTCCATTGCGGTAATTTAAATTAATTGAAATTATCATAACCGTAAAACCGTATATTATATTTATTAATTAAAATATAATAAATATAATAAAAACTGTATATGTGGCATATATGTCATATATGGAGATAATATCTTACATTCTTCTACTTGACCTTTATGACACATGAAATTATGGTATTAGGTTCTTTAGTTTGGCCAATCACTTACGGAATCCTTCCGCTCAGATAAGAAATGTTTCACATGAATCATGGCGATAAAACCATTATAAAATTATGTCGTCCCTTCCATGTATCACAGTGTAAAATACTCCTTACATGAGTACTTTATAGATAATAAAGCTTTATGAATGAACTTCCTATAAGTCATTCGGGTCCAACTTTATTTATTCTCATGGATAAAATAACAAATGTGCACAAAATCTTTATTATAATAACTTCATGTCTATAGACCAAAAAGAGACAAACCAACTTAACCAAGCAAAAAATGAATTAATGAGTTTCATATACTCCGCATGACTTTATACTTTCTTTACCGATAAACTTTTAGTTATGGGATCCGCAATCATTAATTCAGTACTTATATGCTCAATAGACCATTTATGTCTCTTAATGTTATCTCTCGTACTAAGATACTTGATGTCGATTTACTTTTGTTTCTACTATTTATTCTTATAAAAGAAGGCTATAGTAGAATTACCGCAAAGTATTTTTATGGTCTAACTGTAAAATCTACAATGTTGAGATTTTTAACAAAATGTCTCATCCATCATGCTTGTGTACTAAATTCATAGCATATAAGAATTTTAGTTTTCTTGGTAGACGTAACAATTATAGTCTGCTTACTGCATCTCTATGATATATCCCTCAATAAGAAAATATATACCCTAAAGTAGACTTTTTACTATCTACACAATCAACAAAACTCAAATCTAAACAACTAACTATCTCTAAATGGAAATTGTATCTTTTGGTTAAGTTGTACTTCTTGGCTCCTTGCGTATACCGCAATACTTTATTTGCAGCACTTTATTGACTCAGCACTCTTACTGTCAGTTTAATGGTTAAGTCTAGTGCAAACATATGCTTGCATTATGTTGTATAATCCAAATGCTTACAAAATACTTTTCATCTGCCTTTGTTCCAATACATTTTGGGACATTAATCTGTATTGAATTGGTTCCTCTTAATTGCTATTGAAGGTGCAAAATCTTTCATTCTAAATCTTCCCAAAACTTTTTAATGTAGGCCTTCTGAGACAATGTTAATGTTCTTTATGTCTCTGTGAATCTCCATGTCAAAAGACATAAGAGGTTTCACCCAAATCATTCATTTCAAAGTTTTGTGAAAGGAACTTCATATAGCAAACCTAAATCAACACTTGCAAAAAAATAATATCTACATATGAGTCTAGAAAGATTACTTTACTCCCACTGACCTTAAGGTATATATACTAATTAATAAGGTTTTCAATAAACAATGAAGTAATAACCTTGTAAAAAGTATATCACCAATGAGAAATCTGTCACAGCCCATAAATAAAATTCTTTAATTTGCAAGCTTTCTTGCTGTTATTTATAAAACTTTTTGGTTGTTTTATGTAAACCTCTTACTTAAGATCCTCATTCAGGAAAGTTGCTCTCACATCCATTTGATGTAGCTCTAGGTTAAAATGAGCTACTAATGTTATGATTATCTTGATAAACCATTTTTAGACACTGGAGAAAATGTTTCATGATAATCAATGCATTCCTTATGAGTAAAACCATTGGCTACGTGTCTAACTTAACTTTTTAGCCATGGACTTATCTCGTAATTTATGGCATTGAACCACAATGTGGAGTTATCTCTACTCATAGTATGTAAAAACAATTTTGGATCATCTTTATGTCCAACGTCAACATCAGACTCTTGAGGGCATACAACATAATCACTAAGAATTGTTAATCTCCTTATTCTATAGGATTTTTCTTAATTCTACTTCTTCTACATTTTGCAAAGTCCAAGTAGATTCGAACTAAACCTATTTTTCATGAGTTGTCAATTTTATAACTGATTGTAGCTCATGGTAATCAATTTGATTTTCCATACGTACAATCAAACATCCTTCATATGAAAGAGCTTTAGTCAACTCTGATGTTTCCTACGAAAGACAATTTATAACTAATAGCCAGTCCAGGTAACGATACATAGCCTTAAAACCTCTAGAAATTTTACAACCAACAGCTTTAGGATTATATGAAGGATAATAAAACCTAAAACCCCTTGGAGTTTACTGGATAGCCTATAAAAGATCAGCTAGTTGTCTTTGAATCTAATTTCCTTTAAGTGTTATGATTTACATTACTTTCATTTACTTCTGGACATGTGATTATATAGCTGAAGAGCTCATGACGTGTTTACTGCGTGGTTCAGTGGATCTTCTGGGTTGGGCCGTTCATTGGAGCGGCACTTGCTACTCTTTACCACCAGATAGTTATCAGAGCCATCCCATTCAAGAGCAGAGCCTGAGAACTCCTCTTGTATTTCATCTTTAATCTCAGTGTTTTGTTTAGAACTTTAGATCATGTTTTGACTCTTCCTTCTCTGTATTAATGTTGAGAGAGTGGAATTGATGTATATCCAGATATTGATTGGTGCACACTTAAGACGTGTTTGTTACGACCTTATAAGGCTACAACAATTAATTGTCTGCAGAGATAGTTATTCCTATCACCTACCAACCAAAGGTCTAGGGGGTTTGGACAGGGATCCCTACTCTTCTACTTATGCCTCATGCTTCCTCCTCCCTGGGTAGATGTATCTGAGAGCAACTTTTCTGTCCGAGCAAAGAGATACTTTCCCATTCTCTGTTATTATTTTTTGCCTCCCTTTTAGGTAAGGAATAATAAGGGATCCAGATCCTGATCATTTGCAGGAGCCCCATGCTGGGCTGGGCGGTACAAGTACAAACCGACATGATTTTGGCGCATGAAAAATTAGTTTGGAATGTTGCTCTGAGATTTGGATGCACAAAAGGTAGGGAGAAATATAATTTAGTCCTAAATTTTTACCATATTTTTATTTACACCTTCAAATTTTAAAAAGTGATATTGGATCCCTTTATATTGAAAAAATATTTTTATACAACAAAATTGCACAACACAAGACACATACATGGGTTCTACCCCATGTGTCTAGTGTTGTGCATGTATTGTGTAATTTTGTTGTGCGTCAATCACAATCCTTCATATTATCATCACATGTCAAATTCGACATATTTTCAATTTTTTTTTCCTAAAAACACCCTTAAAAGTTTTTTTAAAATTATCAATTTAAAAAATTAAACAAAAAGGGGAAAATTGAAAATACCCCCCCTTTTTTTCAAATGGTTATTATTATTAATTTTTTGATAACTTCAAGGATATTCTAGGGAGAAAAAAAAAAAAAAGAGTAAAAATGTCTAATTTGACATGCAGTGGTAGTTCAGGGGGTTTTAATGTCACTTTTTCATGTTTGAAGGCGTAAATAAAAATGTGGCGATAGTTCACAGGTTGGGGGTGGCAAAGAATTATAAGATATGATATATATATATATATATAGCTTATAGAAAAATGTTACACATACTCCTACTTTTATATTCAAAGTCTTACAGGCACATTTTTTACCACCGATCCAAATTTGAATGGTAAAAATAAAAAAATAGAGTGTGCGGTTTTGATCAAAATTTATCATGGATCCATTTATAATACAAGTGGCACCTTAGGGTCTTTAATTACTACAGACACATAAATACGAGTGGGGGGGGGGAGGGTGCAACATTATTGGTGAAGTTGGTGGACGCTGCATCCACCTAACCACAAAGCGGTGCATGTGGTGGCTTTTAATTCCCCAATTTAATGTATGAAAACCATTAACCATGTATCGTTTCTCAAGACTACTATTCAGCCCACTCGAATTGTTCTCCAGAGTATTACAATTTTTATTATTTTTTTTATAAATTGACTTAACACTTATTATGTTTTTTTTTTTTTTTTTATATAGATTAACACTTATTATGTTAATCTCGTTAAAATATGAACCGTTATGTAATTTATTTTTATAAAATGTGAGCCGTCACATATCCTAAGCGATTTTGTTGTTTGAATAGCTAACAATTTAGATAACAAATATAAAAGAGTTGGTATAGAACCTAATTTTCTAAACAAATTTTGAACTACCGATCTTAAGAACTATCTCAATAACAAATTAATTCATATCCAGATCCAACTTGTAGTCCCAAACATTTTCCAATTCACACCTGTCCTATGCGACTTTGATTCAACTATGTCCAGCTCTTGACAACTATAGGGCATTTTCATGTTTCACAAATTTAAATATTTCTAGTATTTGTCCAAAGTGTTTTCATTTCCATATCAATAAAGGGGCATAATGCCAACTCATATATTGGATAAAGTGCTTTTAATTTTTCTTAAGATTTTAATTATATATCGATCAGTATTTTCTGTGAGATTGCTTCTTTTTTTATGTAGTTCTTACTTTTATAATAATATTTCATTATTACTGTCATTTTTAAAATATTAATTAAATGAATATATATTTTATTAATTTAAAATTTTCAAATAAATGATAATTTAATTTTGAATCTTGAGTTAAGTCTAGCTTAACGGCTTAACCTATCTCCATCTACCTTAACAAATTATTGGATAATTTTCTTGGTGAGCATACAGAACACAGCATACTGCCAAGTGCCAAGCTCCAAATCTTGTGCAATATTTCGGTGAACTCCAAAAGTTTTCTTCACATCTGACACACGGAAGCTATCCATCCCTCATACGTCTTAAATCTGAAAGATAAATGCTGCTGGAATCATAACAATCATTGATACAAGCTCCTCTCAATGCAAGCCGGCCCTACGCTTCTTCTTTAAAAAAGTAGATACGAGAAGAGAAGGGAGCATATTTATTTCCCGCTCCTACTATCCTTCTTCTCTTTTAGGTTTTTTTTTTTTTTTTTTTTTTTTTTTTTGGGTAAGTGTTTTCTGGCCAGATCAACAATTTTGGCGTCTTTGCTATATGTCCGTCCATCTACTTCTTTATTGTGCCGTTCATCTCCTCCCTAACCGCTGCTGTTGTTTGCTGGTTGTGTTTTTACTTTGAATAAGAGTTTTCTTCTCTTTAAATTTGTCATCATGAACGATTTATAAGATAAAGGTTAGTTAGGTGTAACCGTGTGAGGGGTTATCTCTTATGGCCTGGATAGTTCGGTGTAAGAGGTTATCTCTTACTGTCGGTTAAAATAATTTTTTAGGATATTTGGCTGCCATTGGCTTAGATCTAGTATGCTCGAAATAGATTTATTTTTTAACTATTTTTGTGCATGAGTTAGCAAAAGATGAAAGTCATAAATAGTACTTTATTGTAAGAATTTTGTTTGTATTTATGACTTTGTAACCTCATAGCATATGATTATGATTTTACAGAGTTTTATACTTTATGATATAAGAGCTTTATATTTGTGATATTTAATTAATGAAATATTCAAATATTTTGTTAAAAAAAAAGAAAAAGAAAAAAAAGAAACGGAGGAAGGTTAATGCTACTGAAAAGCTGAAATCCCACTGCCACTGCCCCATTGATAAATGAGGCAATTTATTGCTTTTTTTGCTTATTTATTCTCTCTTTTTGTTGGTAAACGAGGGACACTTTTTACATGCCATGTTACATGTCCACTTCCACAGCCCCATTGATAAAGGAGGCAATTTATTGCTTTTTTGCTTATTTATTCTCTCTTTTTGTTGGTAAATGAGGGACACTTTTTTCATGTCATGTTAGATGTCTACTACTCAGCCCCACTTCCACAGCCTTATACAATGCTTTTGTTTGATAATGAATAATATTTTTCTTAGTTGCCTAACAGCATTCACCAAATGTAATATATATACTATTATTCTTTCTCATTTCTTTTTTCTTTTTTCTTTTTTTTACAAAGAATAAAGAAATTTTTGAGAAAGAATATTTAAATAAAATAATAATAATTGGTAGCTGAAATAGAAAAATCGTATGGCATTGGATTATGAATCATGATGATGTCAATAGAAATCCAATTATTGATTATAGAGATTTTCAGTAATTCTTCGGAGCACTATAATTTTTACTATAATTTTTTTTTATAAATTGGCCTAACACTTACTATGTCAACCCTACTAAAATATGAACCGTCGCGTAATTCATTTTCATAAAATCTGAGCTATCACATATCTTAATTAAGCAATTTTATTGTTTGAATAGCTAACAATTTAGACGACAAATATGAGAGAGTCAATATAAAGCTTAACTGTTTAAGCAAATTTAGAATTGCCTGTCATCCCATAAGAACTATCTCAAGAACAAATTACTGCATATCATATCCAACTTGTAGTACCCCAAACATTTTACAATTCACACCCGTCCTATTCAACAATGATTCAACTATATCAAGCTCTTGACAACAATAGGGCATTTTCATGTTTCACGAATTTAAGCATTTCTAGTATTTGTCTCAAGTATTTTCATTTCCATATCAATAAAGGGGCATAATACGAACTCATATATTAGATAGGGACAGAAATTTCCTAAGATTTTAATTATATATCAATTAGTATTTTATGTTTTATGTGGGATTCTTTTTTTTCTTTTCTTTTTTTTTTACTTTTTTTTATAGTTCTTACTTTTATAATATTATTTCATTATCACTGTCATTTCTAAAATATTAATTAAACTTTTTTTTTAATTTAAAATTTTCAATTAAATGATAATTTAATTTTAAGTCTTGAGTTAAGTCCACCTTAACCTATCTCCATCTACCTCAACAAATTCCTATCCAAAAAAATGCAGCTTCTAATAGAAAAATGGTTGCTTGTACCTTGGGAATTGGATAGGGACATCAATTTGAAGGAAAATTGTAATGGAGGTACATTGACAATCGCACACTCACAATTTTTATAGGTGATTTGCACTAAATCATAGGGCAATGTTTGTTTGTGAAATGTGAGTTGCGGTTTTAGTCGCTTTGCTCTTTGTATGCTTTGATTTTGTTTCTTATAAATGGGAAACTAGTGGGGTTATTTCTTGGTGGATATAAATTTTCTACCAACTGTGTGATGGGAGTTTCTTATAAATTAGTCTTTAAAAGTAATACGTGTCTTCAAAAGGTAAAATATATTCTAAAGACACAAATCACTTTTACTGTATAAACTGTAAAAAATTCTTACAATCCAGCTACTAAAAAATCTCCATCATTCCTTTGTTTCTCACTTTAATAGTTCTCCATATTTCTCAGCCAAAACTTAGGTAAATACTTTATAGATCAGAATCCTCTACAATTTCTTTAAAATTGTAGATTCTCAAATTATGTGAATTTAGGTCGTTTCATGCATCGAACGGTATGAAAAATGCTACAAATTAAAAATGTAACATGTTAACAATTAGAAATGAGTATGTTATTATCAAGTTCTTATACTTTATGTCGTCTAAAAGCTTTGAGTAAAAAACTGTCTTTTGATTTAGTAAAAAAGAAGCATCTCTTCAAAAGTAGAAAAAAAAAAATGGAATGATTTTTTTTTATTGTTACATTGTTAATATGTCACATTTTTAATATGCAGCATTTTTCATATCGTTCGATGCATAAAATGACTTAAATTCACATAATTTGAAAATCAAACAATTTAAAAAAATTGTAGAACATCTTAATCTTAATCCATACTTTATGGACTATATATATATATATATTGGTGGCAATATATATTGTTTTAATGATTACATTGAAAGCATAGAATATGACAGCATTCATGATCCCACTGAAGAATTTGGATCAGGATCCCCTCAAATTCTTTGTCCGAATTTGATACAATTCGGGCAGGTTGTTGTGAGTAAGCATTTATGAGATTCACCTGACCGAATAAGCAGTTGGGCAGCCCAACTTTTATTTGGTCAGGTGGGTCTCATAAATGCTCACTCACAACTACCTGCTCGAATTCTATCAAATTCGGACAAAAAATTTGAAGGGATCTTAATCCGAAAAATTTAAGAGATACATGACTACGAAGGGGTTAACCTCAAAGGACAGCCGTAGCATTTTTCGATCCTTTTTATTTTTATTTTATGAAAAGGCTCCATAATTCAGACAATTTTCTTTTAAACGTATTTTTAATTTAGTCTATTATATTAACATCTAACATTAAAGCGTGTAACCTATGATGATCCGAATTTAAGGCCCCTCAATTCAATGGCGGCTTGAATTTCTGAGGCTGCTAGAAATTAAAAATCATTAATATTATAACCAATTTCCAAACAAACCCTTGAAAGTCCCAACAACTTCCTTGCAAGAATCCCACGGCCACACGTAATCAAATCGTTATTGAAAGCCAGCAAGAAACTACAAGGGTTAAGTAACCCCCCACCAACAAAAGCTGAAAAAGTAGAAACTCTTCAAGCTCTCTATTCAACAACTCCAACCAACACCAAGAAAATTGCTTCTAAACATCATTTTTTTATAGCCTTATTGCCTTATTGGGGAAATTAATGCTTTTATAGCTTTAATGCTTTTTAGATCAGTTGGATTTTTTTTTTTTTTTTTTTGGTAAGATTTTGGATGCGTTTGGATTTGTGTATTATTATTATTATTATTATTATTTTTTTTTTTTTTTTCACTTTGCTACGGTCATCCGGTTTGGGTGTGAAATCCGGATATTGAATATAACCCACATTCAATTCTGATTCAATTATAATTTCAAGCGTCATTCTGAATTCCAACGCGATTTTTTGCCTTAAAAAAGCGGGTGTATTTCACCCGATTAGTCGACCAACGTGTAAGACCCGTAAAGGCCGAAACACAGGAAGTAGACGCTGAGTGTAAACCATTTGCACTGTCTTTGTAGCGATGACCGATTAATAACCAAGTATAAAATTTTTATTTTCCTGTTGGCACTACAAACTTGAGAAATGCTAAGAATCATTTTTTGTTATATTTTTATTCTTATAAAGTTGATATGACTTTTAAAATCACAATTTATTTTGGAATGGATCAAAATTTAATAGTGGTCCATTCCAAAGCTAATGATAATTTTAAAAGTCATGTCAATTTTAAAAAATAAAAATAAAAGAACAAAAAAATGGTTAATAACATTACTCATACAAACTCACTTATAGGATATATGAGAAATTTTGCCATTACGCTACACACTTCATGACAAATAATTTCATTAAGCCAACAAACATAAAGCCATACGTGTGCTCAGTAAAGTATCATAAAAAAAAATTAAAAAAAAATCGGAACTTCATTTACACTCTTGATTTTTCATCACTATCAAAAAAATGTATCCAAATTTTAAAAAAAGTGTTAATTTAGAATATTAATTTTTCAATTTTTTTTTTAAAAAAATTTCAACCATCCATTATAATTTTTCGTTAAATTCTGTCAAAATTTTCAAAATACCTTTCATACTTTTTTAGGAAAAAAAAGATAAATTGCTGAGATTTAGGTGTTAGTCAGAATTTTATAGAATTTAGAAAAATAATCTTTGAAAAATTTATAATTTTTTTTTTAAAAAAATAAACACAAGGATATTTTAAGAATTTTAATACAATTTAACGAAAAATTCTAACTGATGGTTGAAATTTAAAAAAAAAAAAAATTGAAAGATTGATACTCTTAAATTGACATTTTTTAAATTTTAGATATATTTTTTCAAAAGTGATGAAAAATAAAGATTATAAATAAAGTTTTCAAAAAAAAAAAGAAACAAGCAAAGCAACCAAAAACGTTTTCCCTCAATGGAGGAGAAGAATGATAAACCAATAAACAAAAAATACTAATATTTTCTCTCTATTGTTAGTTTGTTATAGTAAATAAGCTCATTCTATAAGAACAAATATTAAAATAATTATTATGTTGGACAAAAAAAATAACTTACGATAATCAAATTTAAGTATTACAGATCATTTGTCTATTCCATATGCTCTTGTCTTTTAGTCATTTCAAGGAAAGAACATCTACAAAGGCAGTCAAATAAGTCAAGACCCAATTCCGTATTTTCACCCTCCAACCCCCTCATTTAAAAGCCAACGTTCCCTCTCGTAGAATACAGGTCCTGTCACTGTGTTCTCCGGTGGAGAACGGGCGAGAAATACAGAGCGAAACTGTTAGCCTGTTAGGTAACCTTTTTCTGTATCGGGCCGAAATCAACCATGTCTCAGCCGAAACCGAGCCGAAACTTCCCGTCCATAACGAACTGCGAGGGTTCCTCCTACGAGTCGATTGCTGCCGATCTCGATGGCACTCTGCTCGTCTCCAGAAGCTCCTTCCCTTACTTCATGCTCGTCGCCGTCGAAGCCGGTAGCCTCTTCCGCGGCCTCGTCCTCCTCCTCTCGCTGCCTCTCGTCATCATTTCCTACTTCTTCATCTCAGAAGCCATTGGGATCCAAATCCTCATCTTCATCTCCTTCTCTGGCCTCAAGATCCGCGACATCGAGCTCGTCTCGCGTGCCGTACTTCCTAGGTATTAAATCTAACAAGCAAACCCTAATCTACCAGAATATTTAGGGTTTCACATGTGATTTTAAATGTTCTGTTCAGGTTTTACGCGGCAGATGTGAGATCAGATAGCTTCGAGGTGTTCGACAAGTGCAAGAGGAAGGTGGTGGTGACGGCGAATCCGACGGTGATGGTGGAGCCGTTTGTGAAGGAGTTTCTTGGTGGAGACAAAGTGCTGGGCACCGAGATCGAGGTGAACCCTAAGACGAAGAAGGCGACGGGGTTCGTCAAGAAGCCCGGGGTTTTGGTGGGAAAATGGAAGAGGTTAGCCATCTCGAAAGAGTTCGGCGAGGAAGTGCCCGATCTTGGGATCGGCGACCGCAAGACTGACCACGATTTCATGTCCATTTGCCAGGTTCGTATCGTTTGTGCTCATCAAATTTAGGCTTCTTGACTAACGTAAGCGTTCCCAAGTAGTTTATTATCTCAAATCTCTTAGTTTTGTTATGGCTAAGCGATTTCGAAGAAAAAACTGAGAGCACTATTCAGGGGTTCTGTAAAGATTACGATAAAAACTTTTATGATATCTCGGATTAAAATAAAATAAAAAAAGTAACACAAGAAACGGAAAGCTTTGGTTCGTGAATGATGTGATTGTCATGATATTCTTGTTTAGTTCTTGCGTGTTCTTGCTGGTATGTATGAATCATGTAATTTTGTTGCAATTTGTTTAACTTGTTAAACCAAACAAGTCCAAGAATTAGAAATGGCTGATGTCTGATGTGGAAACGCGAGTGAGCTAGCATGGGGCAGAGTCGGCAGAACATTGACGTTTGGTTTTGATGGTTGAGCCCACCACGGGACCCACAGTCGTAACCATCCTCAACTACCTGCCAGCTTGGCTTTATAGATAGGCTTGTCCGTACAAATAATTAACGCAGGATTAATTAGCACACCCCATACGGTACTTGGATTAATTAGCTTCTTTTTTTTTTCATGGTTAATATTTTTGGTTCTTAAATTTTGAAAAATTTATTTTTTAATTTTTGAATTTCAATTCGCATCACAAATGGTACTTTAATTTTGAAAAAAGACCAAATTAATACTTCGGTTAAATTTTTCATCTAAAAATTAACGGTCTGCCATGTGTCGATCCCTAAAGATTGACACGTGTTATAATATAAAAAATAAAAAATCTTTAAAAACTAATTAAAAAATTATTAAAATTTTTAAAAAAAATTGAAAAGAAAAAGAAGAGGGGTGGTTGACCGGTCTGGGGTGGCCGAACCATCCCATAGCAAAAAAAAAAAAAAAAAAAATCAAGGTTTTGGCCATTGGGGTGGTCGAACCACCCCTATGCCCCATAGATGGTGATTCGGCCACCCCATTGCAAAAAAAAATAAAAAAAAAATCAAGGGTTTTAGCCTTTGAGGGTGACCAAATCACTTCCAATGGCCAAAACGCTTCAATTTTTTTATTTTTTTTTTATTTTTTTTTTCTGTCATGAGGTGGCCGAACTACCCATGGGGGTGGTCATGGGTGGTTCAGCCACCCTAGACTGATCATGAGGGTGGCTCACCCTCTTCTTTTTCCTTTATTTTTTTTTTAGTTTTTTTTTTTTAATTTTAATTTTTTAATTAATTTTATAATTAATTTTTATTTTTGTAAATTGTTATATTGTGACATGTGTCAACTCCTAGAGGTTGATACATGGCGGACCGTTAGTTTTTGAACGGAAAACTTAACCGAGGTACTAATTTGGTCTTTTTTCAAAATTGAGGTATCATCTATGATGCAAATTGAAACTCAAGGACTAAAAAATAAAATTTTCAAAAATCAGGAACCAAAAGTGTATTTAACCATTTTTTTCAAAACATGGGCCATGGCGTGGAGTTGGGCTAGTTGGCCAATTGGGGCCTACAGCTTAAATTAGAGGATCACTTAGATATGTTAACCTTCTATAATTGGTAACGTATTGATTACAATTTTACATGCTCTTTAGTCTTGACTTGTTGTGCTTATTTGGTCTATCTTTCATATTCATTTTAATCCCAATAGAATGCACAAATCATTTTATCTTTTAAATTGAGTAATGCCAGAAATTATAATTTTGTCTTACTTTGCCCACGTGACCGTGCTAATTAGGTCTTGTTAAAATAATAATAATAAAAAATTCTAGGGCTAATTGGCTGTTGGTGTTGGCTGTACTAAATTGCTGATCAGATTTTTGATTGATCACTGTTAAATTTAGATCAAATGGTAATTGTAAAAGCCATCTATTTTTTAAGGGAAAAACTTTTAGAATTACTCGAAAAATTACGTTTATTTGTAAAATAATGATAGAATTATTGTATTATTTCTACCTTTACTCTTAAGGTTTAAAATCTATAGACTAATCTAATATTTATTTAAGGTTTATTTGTGTGCTAATGCAGGATATATTATTATTGTTATTTTAACGACCAGAAGGAAAAGGAAAATGCTATTATTTTTACATCATATTACTTCATATCAACTCTATATCAAGATATATTGAATGTAAAACCCACGTATACGAGACGTATATGCATGAATTCCAAATCCTATATATTTTGTTCTAAAATCAATGTAAGATCATGTGACGTAAAAAACTCATTTTATTTTTTCTATTTGTCCGCAACCTTCGCTTTTTGTACTTGTGTTTCATTTTTGTTTTTCTCGCTGTTACATGATAATTATTCGCTGTGGCTTAACAGGAGGGCTACATGGTGCACCCTAGCAAATCAGCGACACCGGTCCCACTGGATCGCCTCAAAAGTCGAATAATCTTTCACGATGGCCGTCTAGTCCAGCGCCCGGACCCACTCAATGCCCTTCTCACCTACATCTGGCTACCATTTGGATTCATCCTATCCATTATGCGCGTGTACATCAATCTCCCTCTCCCGGAGCGCATCGTTCCGTACACGTACGCCATGCTCGGCATCAAGCTCGTGATCCGTGGCAACCCACCCCCTCCTCCATCCCCAGGGTCCCCCGGTAACCTGTACGTATGCAATCACCGGACAGCCCTCGACCCAATCATAATAGCCATCGCGCTCGGACGTAAAGTTTCTTGTGTGACATACAGCGTAAGCCGCCTATCAAGGTTCCTATCACCAATCCCAGCGATTGCCTTGACCCGTGATCGTGCGGCTGACGCAGCCCGCATCTCATCGATACTTCAAAAGGGTGATCTGGTGGTGTGCCCGGAGGGGACCACGTGTCGGGAGCCGTACTTGCTGCGGTTGAGTGCTTTGTTCGCAGAAATGAGTGATAGGATCGTCCCCGTGGCAGTTAACTGTAAGCAGAGCATGTTCTACGGCACGACCGTACGTGGGGTGAAGTTTTGGGACCCTTATTTCTTTTTCATGAACCCAAGGCCCACTTACGAGGTTACTTTCCTCGATCGCTTGCCGGAGGACATGACGTGTAAGGCTGGTGGGAAATCATCGATCGAGGTGGCGAATTACGTGCAGAAGGTGTTGGGTGATGTGCTGGGGTTCGAGCGCACTGGATTGACTAGGAAGGACAAGTATTTATTGCTGGGAGGGAACGATGGGAAGGTAGAGTCCATGTACAGTGCCAAGAAGTGAAAATGTCGGTTACTGAAGAGAGGTTTGATTTTTGAGTAACGCTAGATGACATATTTATGTTTTGTTTTTTTTGTGTTCTTAAAAAAATGGTGTGGCTTTTAAAATTATTATTAAGTTTGTGATTGATCAAAATTCAATTTTGATCATATAATAATTTTAAAAGTTACATTATTTTTAAAAGAACACAAAAAAAAAAAAAACATAAGTATGACATTTAGAATTACTCATTATTTCTCTATATTGGGTATTCGCTGTCAAACTGTTGGGAAGGCTTTTATTGCTTAGGTAGTAGTATGGGGGTATGTTAAGTTGTGTTGAAAGGAAATGCTCGTGTTTTTTTGTGTTTGTTTTTTCGAAATCAAAAAATTGGTTAATGTTTTTTATTTTTATTTTTTCAAGCAAGCATTTTTTTTTTTTTAGATACATAAAAAGAACTTACAAACATCATAAAAACAAATTACAACAGTATATGGCTGGGCACCCCTACAAAGAAAATCTAGGAAAGTAAATATACGGAAGCAATGTGTAATGACTCTAGCTTATTGATTTTTGGCACGGATGCCAAAAAATTGAGCCACCAGTAAATGTGGTTTGAGATGTATCAAAAGTCCATAAGACCCAATACAAATATTACAGAGATAACATGGAAAATAGGAGAACAGAGGATTAACATATTTTCCCAGAAAAAGGAAAAATAAGCAAAACATAAGCCTGACCAATCGTCAATCGTTGGTTTCGGTGCGTGATGACCACGCGCCAGTACCGAACGGCCTCTTCGATTGTGGATGTCATAGACAGTTGAGATCCGCCATCAGTAGAGGTAGGTGGAGGCTGGGGGGAGGAGGAGCCGTCACGCACCGACGAGTGTGAAACACCCACTGTCACGTGCAAGCCACGCTCTATGGTGGGGAGATCCGGATGGTGAGCAGTTGATGTTGATAGTGACAGAAAGCAACGGGTGGCACAACGAAGAGGCGCATGAAACGCTGAAGTTAGAGCTGGTGTGTAGATCTAAGTTCGAAAACTTAGACCCAAAAACCTATCCAAATCCGACGGAAGATCCATGAGGGTTGTGTTGCAGAGACTGGAGTAGAATTTTTTTCACCTAGGTAAAGTCAGACTAAAACCATTACAATCTACGGCTACTACAAATTCTACCTAAACAACAGAATTGTGCCTTTATGTGACATAAACCTCTACTCATTTAAATTGAATAAGAGTTTAATTGGACTTGGATCAAGTCCGCAACTACTACAAAATGAGGTAATGGTATTTAGTAGCATCTTGTTGGCCCCTTTCACCCTATGGTAGGGGTGATTGTCTTGTGAGGTAATGAGCATCACCAAATTTTACTTGTAAAAATAGTTAAAAATTATTTTTTTCTATTTTGGCGAACTATTGTTTTAATGCACTTTAGTGACCTTACTATTTTAACTATTCACTATTATATTTAAAGAATATATATATATATATATATATATATATATTCAGATTTCTTTATTTTCTCTCTATTTAATCTTTTTTGAATGTTTGTATTTTCTTAACGGTCATATCTTATTTTAATGGTCATTTTTAAAAAAAATTGCATTATATTATATTATACTTTACTATATTTAAAATAACAAATATCGAGAAAATTTATTTTTCAAAATTATGTTTAGATGATTTAGAGAATCCGAGACAAAATTGAAAAAAAATGTTTGATAAAATTTGAGTAGAATTTGAATTTAAAAAAACCTATCCAAACATGTTTTTAAAAAATAATAAAAAATAAAATGCTACCCAAACATGCCCATTCAATTCCACAAAACCTGTTAAATTATGTGAACAATAAATTTGTATGGCACTTGATGCCTAAAGTGTGAAAATATTGTAGTTTAAGAGAGAGGGAAAAAAAAACTTTTAGCTTAAAATATTGCAGAACGAAACAGAGTTATACGTGAGAAAGAAAAAAAGAAAATGAAAAAAGTCAAAGAGAGAAAAATGAACAAATTTTTATAATTTTTTGATTATTTGGTGAGTGAATAGTATTGTTCACTCACAATTTTTTTTTTTCGTTATAGTATTGAGGCTACTGGGAGTGATTTTTGTGTCTTTTCACTAAATTGCTTCACCAAAATAATTAAAAAACTTTTTTAATAGAGCTATTAAGAATGCTCTAATAGAATAAAAAAGCATAAAAGATGTGTAAAAGTCATCCATGCAATATTTTCATTGTTTTCACTTTGTTGGAAACACAAATACTATGCTATGGTGTGTCACATGTACAGCTACCAAGAATTGAAATGTGCATGGTATGGGTCTTCAAATACTCTTTTATGGGAAAAATATACTTAATAACATTGAATTATCAGTCATTTTTAAAAGAGTCTTATGAATTGACAGATATACTATTTAGATATATTAAATTACTATTTTGTGACAAAAATCAACTCTTTTTGCTTCATCTATTATGTTGGATGGAAAAGTGATCACGTGACCATTTTGACCAAAAACCTTTTCAAAATACCCATTTTTCTAAGAAAAATAAAATAAATATTAATAAGTTAAAAAATAAGAACAAAAATATATTGATGACAAAATTATAAGAAAAAACAAAAAGAAAAAGAAAGTCTAAGGGTGGTCGAACCACCTTGTGAGAGGTGGTTCCAACACCCAAATGGAAGGGCGCCCCCCTCCCCCACCCACCCACCCACCCACCCACCCTTCCTTTTGAACCCCCTTTATTTTTTAAGATTTTTATTTTTAATTTTTAAAAAGGTAAAAATAGTTTTTAAGATGTTATTTAAAATAACGATTTGACTCAAGAATTTATCGTATATTTTCCCAAAATAAAATTGTGGTGGTTCAGCCACCCCGATCTTCTGATTTATTTTAAAAGGTTAGTTTTCCTTTTTCACTTACTAATAATTATAATAGGGTAAATCTAGTTTTTCAATGTTCAAAGTGAGTTTATTTTCAGAATATTATTGTCAAATTGGTCACATACAAGGCACATTACCCATTTTCTATCCATTCTAATGATATATGCTAACGGATTGACATTTTTGCCACAAATTAGTAGTTTTGATGTATCTAAATATTACACCTATTAGTTCCTAAACCTCTTTTAAAAATGACTGATAGTTTAATGGGACTTATATATATATATATACACGCGCTTATAGGAACTTTGTTTGCGAGCCTAATTTGAGTCATTAGCATGTTCAACTCATTTAATAAATAAGCCTAAAAATCTGTTTAAGTTCAGCTTAATTAATAAATAAACCGATCTTGAGCCAAACTTATATCGACCGAACTCGAGTCTGTTCATTTACATACCTACATCAATATGTTTATGCCTTGTTGCTTTGTTGTTTATTTGTTTCGACGTATCTATAAAACAAAAAAAGAAAAAAAAAATTATGCCTAAAGCCCTTCCGGCTAATAAGTAAAGCAACAAAAACTAACCGGACACGTGTCACGAATCGGAATATTCTACGAATGATTTTAAACACATGGTGATAAAACAAATACAAAAATACACGTGTCACGAATCGGAATATTATAAAACGCTGCGATTTTATGCCTCTTCCCGTTTGACGCTCCCTGATTGAAACGCTTGCGATGGAGAAAGCTTTCTCAAAAACACGGCTCAGATTTCCCTCAATTTAATTTCCGAAACTACCCATGCTTTTATCCTTTATTCACAATCCGTCACAATCAAAACCTCAGTAAATGCGTCTTGCCTTAGGTGAGGCATTCCATTAACCTCCGTCCAATTTCTATTCAGGACCTTTCATAACGAGATGATGTGCCACGTGTCAGGCTCTCGACAGCCCTCTTCTCGTTCACAACGCCATTGAGATTTTTTTTCCCGCTTTTGAAAAACGAAAAACAAAAATCCACAAAAATTCGTATGAAGCTCTCTGGTTATCCTCTCCATCCTGAGAGTGACAGAGGCCAGGGCAGAGGGCACAAAGAGAGCTGAAACGGCGTCGTGTATTGATAATTGAGTTTGGTCCTTGGCTCTCTGAAATGGAGTAAGAGCTTTTGAGCTTCAAGCTGATAGAGGTTTCGCTGAAGAAATGGTCATCGGCGGTTTAATCTCGAACCGGAATTTCAGTACCTCCTTTATCGGCTCAGGTACCGGTTTAGTTCAAGTTTCTTTTCTTTTCCTTTTCTTTTATAGATAAAATAATATTATTTTATTTTATTCTATTTTTATATTCTTTGCTTGAAGTGTATATGCTTGTAGGGCTTGTGCTGGTCTGAGCGGGTTTCGTAGCTACATTTTGTGAATTCTTTGTTTTCTTCGTGAACTATCGAATTCGTATTTAGAGCTCTGCATCACTCTTTGGATTTGCTTGGAATTGATTTGGATGTGCTTTGTGGAATTGGATTTTTTATCTGAATTTTACGTGCTTTGTGGAATGGAGCTAAAAAACTTAAGCTGCATGCACTTTTTATGTGGATCTTATGTGCTAATATGGACCTCAGTGTTTTAAGATCTTTTTCAGCGGAATTGTCTAGAGAGGACTTGGTTTACTACTGACTTTCTCTACAAAATTTGACTTAAATAAAGCTTGTTTTATCATTGAATTCAACATTTTTATTTTATTTTTTTAAAAAAAAACATATCGTTTTTCTTTTTTCTGTTCAACTACATGCAATTCTGTCTCTTTTAACTGAATGCAAATGTTCAGCTATATAACTTAGTGAGATGCCCAGGACGGAATCAGAATTTCTTATTGGAAGGTGCCAAAGTATGAATAACTAGCCAAGTCTAGTTTTGATATGGGTTAAGTCTAATTCAGAAGCAACACTTTTATTAGTTTCATTTTTTTTTTGTAAGTTCAAATTCTTATTCCTTGTTGGAACAAGGAATACCAAATTACTTATGTGACAAATAAAATATTTTCATTCCACACTAAGAAGACTCAATTAAGTATTTTGTTCAAAATAGAAGTTTAAGACAATACATATAGAACAAAAAATTGTATAGAGACACCGGGGCATACCCGATAAAATACTACAACCTAGAGCATTTCCAAATTGATAAATGAGTTTTCAGGTTCCCACACTAACTTAGATAACCAAAAAAAGAGTCACTAATGATGTCCACGCTTGAGAACATCATCTGAAATATCTTGTGATCTTTGCTGGCACCTATTTTCTTAAAATGTAGTAAAGCTATAAAGGGTATTACTAGGGTTGTACAAGCGGTTATGGTTAGCGATTATTGGCTAAAACCGCTAACCGCAACCGCCTAATGCGTTTATTGAATTTTAACAACCGCAACCGCTTTGCTTAGGCGGTTATAATATTTATAACTGGCGGTTTGAAAAATTGCTTTTTAGTGTGTTCTTTGGACCGGTTTTAGGCTGGCTTTGGGCCGGTTTTGGGGCTGGCTTTAATTTTTTCAAAAACAATTAATAATTTTGGACCTTTTGGGCTGGTTTTTCCATATACAAATCCAAAACATAAGTACAAAATTAACAAATCTAAATACAAATTCAAAATATCTATAAAAAAAAAAAAATACAAATCCAAAACTAAAACATTACAAATCCAAAACATTGCAAATCTAAATACCAAAAATACAAATCCAAAACATTACAAATACAAATCCACCTTGTATAGATTATCCTCTGTATCTCCCCGAAACTCATTTGAAATATTATGTATCTACTGTAGAACTTCAACAAATTGGTTCTTTCTCAATTTTCAGCTTCCGCATGTCCTCCAGTTGTGAGAATAATGGCGTCAAGCTCTTTATTGAAGCCTCCATCAGGCTTCCAATCAATTTGAATATACAAATCAATTATCAAAAGTTCCAACCATAAAAGAATTTCATGTTGTGACCAGAGGAAAAAAAATGGGTAGGCATAAAAATATGAACATGTTTTTTATTCCATACTAAACTTACATGTAGTGGTTGCTCACCCATTGCAGAATAGATATCTGCAAGTTCTGCTTCAGACTTGGCTATTTCTAGTTGAGCCTTGAGAGATTAGAGAAAGATGAGAAGTGCACAGGCCCAGCCGCCCAGTGCTAGTGTGCCGCGAGAAGACGAGAGTGTGAGAGAGTTGAGAACTTGAGAGTTGAGAGATCAGATTAGGTTTTAGTGTTTTAGCTTTTTAGGTTGTAGTCTCCAGTAACAATATGGCGTCGTTACTCTTCCAGTGGAGTTCAAAAAAAATTTACCAGACAAGAAAAACATATTTTATATATTTTTTTTTCAATATATATATAAGGGTAGGCGGTTAGCGGTCCGATTACACCTAAAACCGCTAACTGCCTCCACCTAGGTGGTTAGCGGTTATTTATAACCGCTTTCGAAAGCAGTTATGTGGTTAGCGGTTATAACCGTCCCGTTTGTATAGGCCTAGGTATTACATCTAGATGTCCTAACCCAAAACATGATGCTTTGAAAAACTTAAGCTGCAGGACCCAAAGTGTTGGAGGAAGGAATAGAAAATCTAGCATTCTTAATTAAGGAGTAGTACTAAAAAAGGATTGGAGGTGGGGGATGGCCCCCTAATTCCCCCCTCTAGGTCCTTCAGATACCATCAAATAAGAAATAATTAAGGATTCCCTAAAGGTGCTAAGTGCTCAGATAGCAAAAATCTAATTGGGTAATTAAAAATATTGTTGATAGAGTTGATTGCTACCCCTTAACCCGGTCTAGGGTAACTGCAAAATAAAGAAGCAAAGGGCGACTCGCCGGAGATACCGCGGAGACACTCCAATGCTTAAGTCAACGAGGTTCTCTCTGTATAGGCAAGGCTCAAAGTAATGGTGAGAGGATGTATTGAGCCTACTTTTGGCCTAGGGTTTGTGGCTCTCTTTATATGACTGTTACTAGTGAGGCAAGTGTGCCCAACAAGGAAAGTATAGGGGGTGGGAGCCTCAATGGGGAACGTGGATGATTCTTGGGGACGTCTTTCCTTTTCGGTATCCTTTTGATGGATCTTTCCCTTATATGGTGAGAAGGTCTATATTGGGCTAAGTAGTCAATAACTTGCCTGTTAAGGTCAGTCTGCCATACATAGGTACATTGGCCAAAGGTAGAGCCATCAGTACATGGCCCAATTCGATGCTTCAACCCTGGGGCCATTGACTGACGGTCTTCTCGAGGGTCGTTGCTCTGTAGAACACCCGTCTAGTGTGGGACTTGGGAGGTTGCTCAATCCTTCCCACGGATTGAGGGCTTGTGGGCCGAAGTTTGAAGGGGCTCGATGGTCTGTGGGCTATTTAGAGAGCCTGCGGTATAACCCATCACCATTAATAATTTTTGTTATCCAACCGGAGAGCTACTCTAGAAAATGTAGAGGATGCTAATCCTTGCTAAACTAAAAAGTTGATACAATGCATACTGTTGGCAAAGAAGCTCATTTTTATAAAATATAATTAAAAAAATAAAATAGTTTTTATGGCTTTTTTTTTTATTATTATTCTTTATCCATTTAAGTAAATGATTCGATGTGCTCAACAAAGTATGCAACTTAATTTTTTTAAATTATTTTAAATTTACTTTCTAATTTTCAAAAATAACTCATTATATTTCAACCTTTTAGATTGAACCCCACTGGAATTTCAGAATTCTAGGATTTAGAATGTAAAACCTTTTGTTTAAAAATTTTACATGAAGCTCTGCATAGTTTCTAGTATTTTAATTTGACCCCAACGTCCTTTTTTCATCTTCCTTCAGTGGTGGCAAATTAACTATCCCATAATTATTTCAAATACTTCAAGCCATAACCCTATGTTTCTGGAATTTCATTATTACTTATCAAAAAAAATGTTTCTGGAATTTCATGAATGTAGCTCTGGCTCTGGCTATGCAGTTATAATCAGTCTTGCTAACAAGAGCAGGATTTCCGGTTCCAGCTACATGCAGCTCCTCTTCTAGGTTCTTTACTTGTTAGAGTAGGCCCAGAACCCTCTCTCTGTGGAAAAACTCAACATTACTTTGGAGGAGGATTGCTAATTTGATTTTGTCATCATTGGTGCTACAAGTATTGACTTTCTGTTGCAGCATTTGCTGACATTTTGACTAACTTCTTTTTGTTAAAGTTTTGCATAATTGACTCACGTCCTACCTTCAATATTTGAAGTTGCAAACTCGGTGAATAAAAGAAGTTGGGGAAATTTCCCAATTAGATGCACGTATGATAATTTCCTTAGATGTCTTTTCATTGATAGCTTTACCGAGACTGAACCTAATATTTTAGTATCTACTTTATGATGCACATGAGGTTCTGATGTTGGCAGGAAAATTATGTCAAAGAGAACATGCTATTTCTCATTGGAGAGGAGAGCATCCAGGTGTTGCTATTGCTATACCCCGACATGGACATGGGAATATGTTCTACAAACACTTGGGTAATCTGGGGGCAGATGTTGCTTTATCTAGAGGCTTATATGGACAATTTCTTCATGCTTGTGCTCCTTCAGGTGGAAAAATTTTAAAGCCAATAGGAACTTTGCGTGATGACAGGAAGCATCCTTGTCCAGTGCCCTTTCAAACTACTTGTGGCATCAAACCTAGGCAAGGAATCTGTAGAAGATTTCAATCCCATCTTTCTTCAGATTCTGTTCAGAGCAGTCAGTTTCAACCAAGAGGGCTAAGTACATTTAGTGTAAAAACCACGCAATGCCAAAATTCTGAGCATGTTAAGCCAAACAGGACCTGTGCTCACTACAAGGCTGAGGAGTATGACATAACAGAAGCAAATGTGGACTCACTGGCATCAGCAGAAGGATCAACTGAAACTGTTCTAGTAGAAGGAAATGTGCAGGAAGTATCTCCTTGGTGGGGCCAATTTCCCAAGCGCTGGGTGATTGTACTGCTCTGTTTTACCGCGTTTCTATTATGCAACATGGACCGTGTGAGTATTTTTATGATTTGTTTCTTTAATCATAGGGGACATCTGTATTCGCATGGATTTTGGAGTTAGGATCATTTTTCCACTTCACATATTTCTAGTAGTTATGCCTTCCAATTATAAATTTGTATCCTGAGGAGTTTCAAGGTGTCTCATGATATGTATACAAAAAATCTAGATTAACACATATTACTAAATTGTAGTAACTGAAATGTTCACGTCTAAGTGAACATGAGCTCTGCTGTACATCCAAGATGCTCGCTAGAAAAATGTTTGTCATATATGCAATACCTTTTATTGCTAACTGATTTGATTAATCACTGTAGGTGAACATGAGCATTGCCATACTTCCAATGTCAAAGGAGTTTAACTGGAACAGTGCTACAGTTGGCTTAATTCAGTCCTCCTTTTTCTGGGGTTACCTACTTACTCAGGTTTGACTCAATATATCTGGAATACGTTGGTATTTTCTGAAAATGCACTTAACCTTTTATTCTCTGTTTTCTTACAAGTGCATCACCGAACAGGTAGTCAAGTTTCTTCCAGTGACATTTATGGTTTTGAGGGATGAGATTTTATCTATATGACATGGCACTGTTACATATTCCAGTCTTTCAAACTTCTTTGAATCTAGCTGTGATCTTTTTAAACTTTTCTGGCGTATAGATCATTGGAGGCATATGGGCAGATAAATTTGGTGGGAAGCTAGTATTAGGTTTTGGAGTGATCTGGTGGTCAATAGCAACAGTTTTGACACCTATTGCTGCAAAAGCCGGGCTTCCTTTTCTGCTTGTAATGCGTGCTTTCATGGGGATCGGAGAGGTTGGTCTCTTCCCATGCTTCTCTTTGTCTGTTAGCTTGACTTATCTATATCATTTAGATTTTAAATCATGTGGTCAATTAAGCAACTTTCTTTCTGCTTTATGAAATGGCTATGTGATCTGTAGTACAAAAGACAGTTAGCTACGTGCTTTACAGCCAGAAAAGTGAGGCAAGGGCAAATTAAACTAACTTCAAAAAGATATTAATCATATACCCCTTAAAGATATGAAATGTTAAAAACTCGTATGTGCATTAGGGTACTTTTTTTCTTGTACAATGCAGATTTGGTATATTGCTTTTGTAGCTCAAGATATTGTATGTTCTTTTTTGAACTGTTTCCATTGATGCAATGAAAGTTGAAATTTTCTCCAATGAGTTAATGTTGTATTTAAGCTTCCTCCTAGTAGAGTCAGGTTCTTTTTTCTTTTTCTTTTTTCCTATTTGGTAAGTAGATAGAGGATTCTTGTCCTTGACAGTGATCACTTTCTGTACAGGGTGTTGCTATGCCTGCAATGAATAATATGCTTTCCAAGTGGATTCCAGTGTCAGAGAGAAGCAGAGCACTTGCACTAGTATACAGTGGCATGTATCTTGGTTCTGTCGCAGGGTTGGCTGTCTCTCCTTCTCTTATCCAAAATTTTGGGTGGCCATCTGTGTTTTACTCATTTGGCTCCCTTGGAAGTATCTGGTTTGCATTATGGCTAAGAAAAGTAAGATTTACTTTCTTCGTCTAGTCCCCAATGGCAAAGAAAATCGTCATTTCTCCCCCCCCCCCCCTCCCCTCCCAAAAAATAAATAAATAAAATAAAAAAATAATAATAATAATAAAAAATAACATAAAATCTTTTCCTGTTTTAGGCTGCAAAATATATAGTTTAATTGGTTTAAGTTGATTTTCAAATGTCGTGCTATGTGTGGTAACTCTTAATTTCTTTTTTTTTTTCCAGGCATATAGCTCACCAAAAGAAGACCCAGAAGTTAGTACAGAGGAGAAAAGGCTTATCTTGGGTGGCAGCATACCAAAGGAAACTGTTTCAGTTATTCCTTGGAAATTGATTTTATCAAAAGCACCTGTTTGGGCTCTTATAATCTCCCACTTCTGCCATAATTGGGGAACGTTTATTCTATTGACGTGGATGCCAACCTACTACAATCAGGTACTTGACCCATTGTTGCAATTTGGTGAGATACATAAATATCTTCACATGCGTAGCATTCATAATTATTCTATCATTTATATGAATTTAGAAATAATTTCTTCGCCTGTGACAAATTTCATCAGCATTAGCCATCTACTAGGATGATTGTTTTGTTTGGATACTGACTTGCATTAAGTTGAAACCAGTTCTGCAGTCTTTAATTAATACTTGTTAACTTATGTGCTTGCTTCTGATGTGTGATGTTCTCTGAAACTCCATATTCCCTGACCTTTACAAAATTTTTGATGAATAGATGATGCAGTAATTATAAAGTTACCAAGCCATTTTGGGTCAAGTAGATTGCTGTAAAATGATATTCAAACTATCCTTTTGCTTTTCCCTTTACCTTGATGTTGATTTTCATTGCCGGAAGCTTAGATGCTCACAGGATTCTGTAGAAAGTCATAAAGTAATAGTCCAGTGCTAAAGAAAATGAAAAGGAAAATGGAAGTTAGAATCTAATTTGTGATGGTTGAGATAGATCTTCGCCCAGTAAGTTTATTATTATACCAGTATCTATTATACCCAATTACAAAGTTAGAGGGAACGGGAGTGTAACTTAGTCTTCCTGTGAAATGTTTATTGTTCACTATATCTTACTTCTATTTGGCTTCTGTATCTTTTGAGGTTTGAGTAAACAGAAACGTTCATTAGCTTGTTAATTTTTCTGAATATGAGTTAATGAGTAATCATGATTTTTGCATTCATCATATGCTGACACATCAAAACTTTTCTGATGCCAGTACCTGATAAATGGACTAAGTTATTTTTGTCCTTTTTAATTTTGGTTATTTTCTCAGGTTTTGAAGTTCAACCTTACTGAATCTGGGCTCTTCTGTGTCTTGCCATGGTTGACCATGGCTGTTTTTGCAAATATAGGAGGCTGGATTGCAGACACACTAGTGAGCAGAGGTCTTTCCATAACAGCAGTTCGTAAGGCAAGATTCAATATTCTCTGATTTTGAAATGTTAGAAACTTAGAGATGTAACATTGAGTATAATACAATACCACTGTTTGTAGATAGATAAACAATCCAGACACCATCAAACACACAGTAACATGGCTGATTCTTAATGTAATTTTTTATGAGCCTTGGTACTCTGTACATTGGTAGTGCACATGTAACTGATTTGCAATGGTCTTGTCCATATGGCTAGTGTCTTGATGGTGTTGCTAAGCAACTATTCCATGGTCAATATCTATTAAACTACAAGATATCAGACAGATGGTATTTATTGACTAGATGAATGAAGTTCTAGACATTGTTCTTAGTACGAACTATGCAGGCGTGTATTTTTACATGTTACTGTGGAATAGGTTTTCAAATAGAGTTCTTAGAGTTTCTTCAAGATGAAATGGATGATTATATTAGCCCTTTTTTATTTTATCAATTATTATTTTGTTAAAAATGCAATATAGATGTAATCAATGCTTTTCCCATTGCAATTCTTGACAATAGTTTTGCTACAAATACTTTTCATGTTGCAGATCATGCAATCAATTGGGTTTTTGGGCCCGGCCTTCTTCCTTACGCAGCTGAGCCATATCAAGACACCTGCTTTGGCTGTGCTATGCATGGCGTGCAGTCAGGTTTGAGCTAGTTTAACATCTTTATCACTCTAGCTCAGGGACAGAGCCAAGATTTTCAATTAGTGGGTGCAATTAATTTTTAATGAAGCATATCAAGGTCAAGTTTATAATATATAGAAAATTCTACTTTTTTACCATAAATCCACTAATAACAAGCAGCTAACGACAAATAATGGAATTGAAACCCTCCAAAAGTTCTAATTTGTAATTAATAAAACCATTACTAAAAAATATTATATTCAATTCTTCTCAATAAAATTTTAATTATTATTGAAATGAAAGATCATGAGAGAAAAATCCAAAACTATAATAATAATCAACACAAATAAACAAACCTATCGCTGCCTTAAATATGTAATCTCTTTTGTTAAGTAACCACATAATGAAATAAATTAAGGGGATAATTACAAATTACCTTCTTGTGATTAGAGATGGTTATGAATTTTTCTCCTTGTTATTTGGGGACCATCATTGAGCCTCCTTGTGGTTTGAAGTAATGAAATCTTCATATTTTTGGTCCAACTAACAGATTCTCCCATATAACGTATAAGTGTCATTTGAAATACGAAATTTAGCCTCTAGTTGGCCCTCATTAAGACTTAAAAGTTTCATGGAATACGCAGCCTAACAACTCTGTTCTTGGATTTGGAAACACAACAGTTTTGCTCCTATCCATTTAAAGGCTAGATGAGGGCTGAATTTCGTATTTTATGCAACAGTGTGCATCATTGGGGAGAATCCATCAAGTGGGGCAAATAATATGCTGATTTGACTATAACTGACATGGAGGTTGCGACAATTTTCAAAGTTTAGGAAGTAATTTGCAATTATTCTACCTATGGGAGGTAATTTATTATTACGACGAAGAGCAATATAAAACACACCGATGAACTAAAACTTCAGGTGTTAAAACATTCTAGCACCTTTCACATAGCAATATAAAACTATTTTAGTTCTAACCACTGTTGTACAACGAAAATATTTATTCAATATAATCTATTTTGAGTTTAATTTCTTCCTTTGGGTGGGGGGAGGCTGAGGTGCCATGTGATCTGCCACTTGATTTCTGCAGTAAAATACAAATAAATAATTCCGGCCACAACCTGCTGGCATGAGAAGATCAGGCATCTCCTTGGCAGATTGCTGAAATTATATACGCTTTGATGAAAGCAATCTTATGATCTTCTTGGCTGCAAGCCGCGGTAGTTTCTAAAAGAAAACACGTGGGCTCTTGTCATTATTTTGGCGTCCTTAGCCAGTCCTCATGGCTCTTATTATAATACCATTGAAGCTACTTAAATAGATCTGAAAATGAGTGCTTATGTTTTTTCCAAAGTAAGCTCATACAATGAGGTGTTTGGACATCTATGTAGCTTAAACTAGTCCACCAAGTTCTGCATGGCATTTGAATTGGTTGTCTAACAAAGAAGAAGTACAAATGCAATTGCCAAAATTGGAAAGAAACCGTCTTTGAGAGTAAAAGGAAGTTCAGTTACAACTTTAGACCTCTGAGGGTGGCACCGTACCTTTGGGAAGGTAAGCCAGGCATGCACCTTTTATTAGTAGTTTCACTAACTTGCAATGAGATGACATAAAGTCACTATCTAGTAAATAGCAAAGGAAAATATCTATATAAAGGCTTGTGATGAAATGGAGATGACATTTCATATGCTCTCACTTATTTGTTTAACAGTAGTTGTGGAAGCAGTGCCTATAAGAAACTTGGTGCTTACGGAGGTTGTGAATCAGATGCAAGTTTCCATTCGATCTGTCAGCAACTTTGAAATCCAACCGATTAATGCATACTTTTTTCTCGACAGGGATGTGATGCATTTTCGCAATCTGGTCTGTATTCCAATCACCAAGACATTGGACCTCGCTATTCTGTGAGTTATTGCTATCTCTTCTATTTCCATACATACAGCTGTAAAGCATTACAATACATAACTTCCTATATGCTTCCTGAAATACTATTTACCATAGTAGTGTTCTAACATGTATATAAATTATTCAAAGATGAAAAAGTAATTGAATTATTATCTGTCTTTATTTCTCATTCGATTAAGCTTCTCTTTGCTTTCACGTCTTCATCAAAAAGTAATCAATTTATTTGGAATTCAAAATGTTTTTATGAAATTAAAAACTTATAGAGTAATTAGTCTTCCAAAAAATTGCAAAAAAAAAAAAAAAAAAGTTAATAACTTCAATCACAGGGAGTATTGTTGGGACTGTCAAACACGGCTGGAGTGCTTGCTGGTGTCTTTGGTACAGCTGCAACTGGTTACATACTCCAACGAGGTAAAACCATACATTCACCCGCTTCATGAGAAAAGCTATACTGGCGCCACTTCAATCAGGATTTCAGTAATTTGTGGGGGGAGGGGGGGCCCAAATTAAACAGGGGGCTGAAATTCTCATGGCAGTGGTACTGGTATTGGTACTGGTACTGGTACTGGTACTGGTACTGGTACTGGTACTGGTACAGCAGGAGCAACAGAATAAATTTGCTTTTCTCATTGACTCTCTGTTTCAGTTAGGTGTATGCTTCTCAAACTCTTTTTCTGCAGGTTCTTGGGATGATGTATTCAAAGTGGCCGTTGCATTGTACATCATAGGCACACTAGTCTGGAACCTCTTTTCAACAGGAGAAAAAATTCTTGAATAATAAATGCAAGAATGCCTGGAAAATGCAGCCGATATAACTATAGAGATCAAGCTATATGAAGAGATGGAAGAAAAATACGAAACCGAGCATGAGCAACACATGCATGCGAACCCTGCTGGGCAAAACAGGCTTAGGATGCTTCTGCTGAAGTTTTCTATACCAACTTGTGAAGCCCTTAATTTTGCTCCGACAACTTTTGGTTTGACTTTTTACAGGCTGATGCCATTTTCTTTTTGTTTATTTTACATGGTGTTAACACGGAAAATTTACGGGCAATTTGCACCCCATGAAACAAAGTAAATTTCACGGAAGAGGACCTAATGATAAACTCAAAATCTCAACAGATCGATGATGAATCTATATCATTCTTATTGATATATACTACTTTCTACCTTGTTATTTCTAGTAAACTACTGACTTAATTATTATATGACATCTTTGAAGTTGAAGGTCTGGTTATTGGGTGTCCAATATGATTATTACACCAAAATAACTGCATGTACTATATATATATATACTCTTTTGGAAGTAGATCGAGAATTGACCTAACAAAAGCTTTTTAGGATAATCGGTGATTTAACACGATCGTTGTTTTTTGTGATCATCTTGCATTAAATATTGATGGCATCAAGAAAGTGATCGACAAATTACAGTGGCAGTTTCAAAATGGCCATTCAAGGCGCCATCTGGAATTTGATAGAGCCAACCAGCTGGGAGAACATGATCGATCACAGGATGAAAGTTTTTACCCAGGCATATATGAAGCACAAAATAACACCCAACATATATTAATAATGATCACCCTAACAATTCTCGTGACAGTGAAACTTATCGAAACAAGGTCACATCATGTGAACCATTAACCTTGTTTTATAAATGTAGCAGTTACACAAGATCAACAAACAAATAAACAAATTAAATCGATACATTTAATTAACTAGGCAACAACATGTAGTATTTATGGAATTTCCAACATCGATCTCTTTCTCTCTCTCTCAGTACACTCTCTCTTCAATCATATAATATATATATAAAATTATTTATATAGTACTGTGTATATAATATGAAAACCTCTATTCCGATCCTTTACGTGCTTTAATTCGAGGGAACAACATCATAATGGCACGACAACTCAAGCCGACGAAAATCAGACGGAAGTTATATATTTATTTCCCCTTCGGCTCACCTCTCATGGGCTCCACCACTCTTAATTTTTCATTCACTACGCCACCAAACCCTTAGGCAATTACCCCAACTACGACTTCACTACTACCACCACATTCATCAACTCCGTCACGAGTACCGCCGTTACACTTAACGGCAAGAGACCCTTCCCCATGCAACTCTCCCTCCTCCCTCTCCGTCTTCAAGCTTGCCGCAATTCCTCCTAACTCCCTACACTGCACATTAACCTTAAGCCCATATTTCATGAACAACGTCAATGACATCTTCTGCTCCACCTTATGGCCCGCCGCCACCGTCAGCTTGTGGCGGAGCAACACCGCCGCCGCGATCGACTTCATTTGCAAGTAAGCTAAATCCTTGCCTAAGCAAATCCTGGGGCCAGCATTAAACGCAACAAATCTATAAGAGTCATGCATTATGAACCTGTTACCATCTGGAGACAACCACCTTTCTGGGCGAAACTCTAGGCAATCTTCACCCCACGTGGACCTCATCCTCCCTGTAGCATATATGGAATACGTCACCGACGACCCGGCCGGGACAAACGTACCGTCCGGCAACACGTCATCTGCCACGACGTGCTTTGAGTCCTCAGGTACTGATGGGTAAAGCCTCAGGGTTTCTGACAATGCCGCTTTTAAGTATATCAAACGGTCAACTTCCTCAAACCCTAACGGCTCGTCCACCCACTTCGCCACGTCGTCTCCACGTGTCTCGATCAGGACGGTGCAGATTTCGATTAGGATTTTCTCTTCCACTCTTGGGTTTTGGATCACCAGCCAAAAGAACCAGCTCAGGGCCACCGATGACGTGTCACGTCCAGCTAGGATGAAATTGAGTGCCACGCTTCGCAGGAACGCGTCCGAGTAGGATTCTTTTTTCCTCATGAACCTTGAGAGCAAATCATCGTGTGGGTTCCCATCTTTGTGCTGACTCAGCAACTCGAGCTTACGGGCGTCTATCACGGTGGATAGATACTCCTCGATGTGTACCAGGCTTCGGCTCAAGCTGACTTCCATCCCAAGCCCAAGGCATTTCTTGAGCATCCATAAAACCTCAGGCAAAATAAAGCGCTGAAGCGAGGCTTCAGTGGCTCGATCAAAAGCCGAAGCGAAGCTGTTGTTGGGGAGCCCAGGGGCGCACGTAAGCGGGTCCTTCCCGAAAGCCAAGCCGCATATGTTGTCGAAAGTGAGCCGAAGCAGCAAGTCCTGAAGATCAAGCGGCTCGGCTTCAAGCTGAGCCGTCTCGAGAATCAGGCACAGCCTTTCCTTGATGGCTTTGCTAACCCACCGAGCCATGGCTTGGCGCAACGTCCTGGTGGTGAATTCCAGTGCAGCAGTCTTCCTCTGAAACAGCCACGTGTCACCATCGGAGTTGAAAATCCCATCACCAAGCAGATCATGGAACACAGCATGCCACGTGGGCCCCTTGGGGTAATTATCGAACCGGGTCTTCAGTATGTGCTCTACGTTTTTGGGGTCGCACGTGACGGTCACGAGGCCTTGCTTCTTGGCCAGGAAAGGAATCGCACAGATGCAGGTCTGGTACGTGCCACCACACGCGCGGAGGTTGTCACAGATCCAGTCATGCAAGCGATCACAGTTCTCAATCAAGCCAGGTAGACTGCCCAACAGGGGCCAGACACGCGGACCCTTCAACGACCGCGAGATGAATGTGAACCATAGTAGATAAACCGTGATAGCCGTTAGAAGCAGTAAAGCTGTGGATATATCCATGTATTTTAATCAACCCAAGAGTAGTGAATTGAAACTACGAACACTGAAATTCCGGGAAAATCTTTTACCGGGAAACCACTTTCTTACAAGAATTGAAGTAAACTAAAAGAGCCGTTGGAGATCGAGTGTATGTTTATAACTTCGGAGCTAGCTAGCTAACAATGCAGGTCTAGCTGAATGGGAAAATATGTTCTTCCTGGAAAGGAAAAGAAGCAAGAAAACGAAGAAACTTTGTTACAAAACGAACCTGAAAAATACTGGGTGTGAATCTGAAACCTAAAAGGAGAAAAACCCAGACTGAGAGTTTAAGAAAATGGAGTTGATGATGGGGGAAAAGAGAGATGTTGAGGATTGAAAAGAACGAGGAAGCGACAAGCAAAGGAATTGAAAGAGGGAAAAAGGAGTGTGTAAGTCTGAAAGTGGTACGAAATGGAGTAATGTAGAGGGGGATTTATAGGTGAATGGCATTGAAGAGCAGTTAGTAAGGCCAGACTGGTTCTTCATTCTGCACCATGTCTCTTACTCTCTGAACCCTTTCAGAGGAACCGTCATAAATGCTCTGAGAGGTTGTTGAAACTTTTAAAGGAAAATACAGCCATTCCTCGTTCTGAAAAGAAAAGAAAAGAGAAAAACCACTGACGACCCAAAAAACCGCCATGAAACTGCTCATGCGCACCTAATTCTTTGCAGGAAATGGAAGAGGGGTTTAATTCCAGCATTCAATGAAATTAGTTGAGGAGCTAGCCATAGCTAGGACAAGGATCCTCTATTTAAATAATGTAGTTGAAAAATTTTATGGCCAAGATTTTATTTTGTAATCTATGATGTCGAGTCCCGTAACAATATATATATTCATAGCATTGACATAGTTAAATACAATAAAATAAAATCTTGACTATAATTAAAACCGCTCATTTTTGTTGCAAATGAAACAGACAAAATTTTTTGCAGTATGAGTAATAACGCTACACTTTGAGATTTAATTATCACACTTATTTCATACCGGTTAATTCGCATAACGTGTTTAAAAGGCCGGCCTGCGAAAGAGACCAAAAAGAAAACACAAAAGCAAAAACAATGGGTTACATTACACGTACTACTGTCTGTCTTAAGTGAACATATGTTTGTTCATATGGGCTCTCGTTAGGGTTCGGTGAGCAACCCACCAACAATTTATAGCGTTTGGCTTTGACTTGTGCGACTCTTTAATTTCTTCATCTTTATCCAAATTATCCTCTAGCTAGCTCCCCCTACGTACGAAGACTCGGTAAAAACAATTCCGGGACTCATCCCACGGTGTTGACCACCTTCCTCTTTTAATGCTTTGCGATCAAGAAATGTGTGCCTCTGCCTCTTGTGCATATGTATTATATACACTACCATGAAAAAAAGTCAAAAGGGACGTCGGCGCACACCTGATCAAGGGGCGAGCATGGTCGCAGTTATTGCACAACTCTTTTCTTTCTTCTTCTGCATAGCTTGAGTAGATCGAGGCCACGTAATATAGTTGTTTGTTTAGCTCAAATTGTAAAAGAGCTGAAACGTACAGGAAATGCTTAAACATTTCTCGATCCTCCCTAATTAATTGAGCTTCATTCCAAACCTTTAGTGGGTTAATTAAAGCTTCGACACTCCACTTTTATATATATATATATATATATATTTTTCATGATGAGGTGGGATTTAGCTTGCATGGCAGCAATTTCCTTGCCTGGCCTGGACGCAACTCTAGTAACAATCTTCTGAATTTATTGTCTGCGTTAATTTAATTATCACACTTCCTTCAAGATTAGCCTGGTACTTAACAATAACTAGGAAGGTAAATCACTAAATCACATTCTCAACAAACGAAACACAAGTAGTACATTTTTAAGAAATTATCATTTGATCTCAGGAGTATATATATAGTTGATGAAGAAGTTGGACTTATCCTTAAAATTTATATGGTGCAATCATGTGGCATGTAGTACTATACATACAGCATGCGCGCAGTAGTTTTTTCAACGGCAATTTAAATTTAATTCTAAATTTTTTATGAGAAAGAGTGAAATTAAGTCTAAACCGTTGAAAAAAACTACAGTATATCATTTTTGTCTTGAAATGATCTTCTTTTCCTTGGTACATAAGTAAGAAAGTAGTCTTATGTACGTGCTTACTCTTATAAAAAAATGATGGGTTAACAATGACATTTCAGCATAGTGTGATATTAATAAGTGGTGTGGTATATAGTATTACCCTTAAAGTGTTTTGGTACCTTATCGTGGTAATTATTGAGATTTGAATTCACGTATGAAGCAGGCTTGAGGGCTTTCTTTGCACACAACTTGCATAAATTTGAGAATTGGTCCTTCGTCAAACCCTAATATAGAACTTATGGACAATTATTAAAGGTGAATAAACCTAATGATGCCTTTAGAACATTCAGATTGTTAGAATATTAATTAAATGATTAAATTTTTATTTTTTTATCAGTTTAAAATTTTAGAATAATTGATGATTTAACATGGTATCAGAGCAAAAAATTTGAGTTTGAACATTGTGTTTGTAATGCACATCTCATTTCAATTGAGTACTCTGTGTGTTAGGCTTCACTTATTAATGGGGAGTTTGAATCCACACGCGAGTGTAAGTGTTAGAATATTAGTTAAATGAATAAATTTATCATTTCGATCATATTATCTTAAGCTTTTGAAACCACTATAATTTAACACTGGATTGTTTTCGGACTGAATTTATAGTTCTGATGCTCTAAGTGAAAGTTCAATGAATAAAAATTAAAAATTCAGGGACAACGGAGAGGTCATTACCTAGATTATTGTTTGTCCAATTTCATGTTTGAGCGCCTAAGATTTGTGTGCTTAATCCCATTGAATCACCATTTACCACCTTAAAATAATATAGAATTCGGTGAGCATCAAAATCAAGCAACCTATTTAGGTATTTTTTTTCTTAGTAGGATCATTCCCTAGATATTCCTCCTTAGCCATATATATATATATATATATTGCAAAAGCGTATAAAGATGGTAGAATCTTTTAGATTGACATATTTAAAGTAACAATCTACATGCATGGGTGGGTGCGTAACTAATAAGGTGGACCATCATCTAGTTGGGGTGGTTGGAAATTAAGTCATTGTACCAATAGGTTAATAGACGAAGGGCATTCATTCCACTAGCTAGCCTAACAAAATAGGCGGTGTTTGGGCACTACAAAAATACTGACAATTGGACGCGTGTCTACAGTATCGGTTACTGTAGACACGCGTCCAATTTGACACGTGTCTTATGAGACACGTGTCTAATTGTACAGCGGCCACAAATTGACACGTGTATTTAATACACGTGTCCAATTGGACACACGTATTATTACACTTGTCCAATTTGGACGCGTGTCTAAATACACGTTTAGACACGCGTCCAATTGGACGCGCGTATTTAATACGCGTGTCCAATTGGACATGTGTAATAATACGCGTGTCCAATTTGACACGTGTATTAAATACACGTGTCAAACTGTTTTTTTTTGCCAAATATATATTTTAAAAAAAAAATATTGTGTTGTGTTAATTTTTTTTTTTTTTTTTTTTTAAAAAAAACTCCTTATCTTATTAATCATACAAATCTTTGAAAATACGGTGTACATAACTTATACACATAAAATTAGGTTTGAAAGCTATATGCTATATGTAAATTCTATGGTTGGAATTTATACTTTTTAGGTTCCTTATATATATATATATATATATATATATATATATATATATATATATATATATATATATATATATATATATATATATATATATATATATATATAGTATACTAATAACTACGTAAACCCTAACCTAATTTACATATTGTACTATATGCATAATTAAACAAATTTGGTGCTATATATCTAATTAAACCAAATAGTTCAAATTAGGGTTTAGTTTTGTACACCATCTACGTTTAGAAACAAAAAAAAAAAAAAAATTTAAACATAACAAAGTTAAAAAACCTATAATTAATACTATATATATATATATATATATATATATATGCATGCAAATAAACGGTTTAGAAACTATATACATTAACCTTGCTATTTATGGCTATATATAGTAAATGCAATTATTTTAAGAGTTCTGCGCTACATAATGAATTAAATACTTATAGTTTAGTCCCTTATATAGTACATACATTTAGGGTTTATGGCTATATATAGTACATACACTTAGGGTTAGGGTTTATAGCTATATATAGTATATATAGTATATACACTTAGGGCTAGGGTTTATACCTATATATAGTATATATACTTAGGATTATGGTTTATTGATATATATAGTATATACATTTAGGGTTTGGGTTTTAGGGTTTATAGGTATATATAATATATACACTTAGGGCTATGGGTTACAATTTAATTGATTTTACATTTAATGAATAATAATGTCAATATATTTTTCACGTGTCATTATTGTACACTTTTAAATATATATATATATATATATATATATATATATATATATATATATATATATATATATATATATATATATATATATATATTAAATCATGAGCAGTTCAAAATTAGATTGTTCCGATATATATAGTACATATACTTAGGATTATGATTTATATCTATGTATATAGTATATGTATTTAGGGTTAGGGTTTATCGCTATATATAGTATATACACTTAGGGTTAGGGTTTTAGGGTTTATATGTATATATAATATATACACTTAAAGCTATGGGTTATAATTTAATTGATTTTACATTTTATGAATAATAATGTCAATATATTTTTCATGTGTTATTATTGTACACTTTTAAATATATATATTAAATCATGAGCAGTTCAAAATTAGATTGTTCCGATATATATAGTACATATACTTAGGATTATGATATATATAGTACATATACTTAGGATTATGATTTATAGCTATATATATATAGTACATGTACTTAGGGTTATGGTTTATAACTATATATATATATATAGTATATACTTTTGGACAGAGGATTAGGGTTAGGGTTTATGACTATATACAGTACGTACCCTTAGGATTATAGTTTATAGCTATATATAGTCTATGCACTTAGGGTTAGAGTTTAATTTTATGGTTAGGTTTTAGTTTTTATTTTTTATTTAGGGTTTAATATAGTATATATACTTAGTGTTAGAGTTTAATTTTAGGGTTAGGGTTTAATTTTAAATTATAGTTTACGATTTAGTTTTAGCGCGTAAGGTTTAGCTATATGTACGGTACATACATTTAGGGCTGCATGGGTTTGTATTTTTTTTTTATGTGGTTAAATTATATAAATACATATATATATAATTTTTTTTTTAAATAAATACAATTGGGGACGTGTATTTAAATACACGTCCCGGATTGGACACGTGTACTCAGTACACGTGCCCAATCCTTTGGCCAGGACAGCTGTGCGGGAGTTCTCCCGCGCACCACCTGGCCAAACGCCGGCTGATAATATGTATATATATATATATTAAAATTCAAATAATATATTCATATAATATATATATATATATATATATATATATATATATATATATATATATATATATATATATATATATATATATATATATATATATATATATATATATATCGGAAATGGGTAGCTTCTAGAGGAAGCTACCCATTTCTGATCAGTACTACTATTCTCTCTCCCTTTCTCTCTCTCTCTCTCTTCCCCTTTCCGTCGACACAGCCGCACCGGACAGCTCCTGGCCACCGCGCATCCCCCCTTCCCGCCGGTGAGACGCCCTCTCTCCACCTCTCCTCTGCTCGGTTCTCGGTCTCTCTCTCTCTAATATCTCGCTCCATCTCTCCCTCTCTCTACCTTTCTCTCTCTCTATCTCTCTCTTCCTCTCTATCTCTTTCTCTCTCTGTCTACCTCTCTCTCTCTCTCTCTCTATCTCTCTCTTCCTTTCTATCTCTCTCTCTCTCTCTCTTTCTCTCTCTGTGTATCTCTCTCTTTCTCTCTCTGTGTATCTCTCCCTATCTCTCTCTGCCTCTCTCTCAGTATACTCTCTCTCTCCCTCTCTCGCTCTCTCCCTATCTCTCTCTTCTCTCTCTCTCTGTATCTCTATGTCTCTCTCTCTCTCTCTCTCTCTCTCTCTCTCTCTCCCTATCTCTCTCTGCCTCTATCTCTCTCTGCCTCCCTTTCTCTCTGTATCTCTACGTCTCTGTCTCTCTCTCTCTGTGTAATAATGTTAAGTTTTTTTTTGTAATTTTGTGTTTTTTATTTTTGCTGATAGTATTAATTTGTTCCTCCCAAAAAATGCAGGTACAAAAAAATACAACAATCAGTAGTATATTACATCACAGAGTACAGGATTGTGAGTAATTTTCAAAATTTGTTTCCTACATTTTTTGGCTATAATAAATTTCATATATTTCACTGTATTTATTTATATATTTTTCTTAATTGTTTATCATTGCAGTATTACTATATATTATTGTATCATTTTTTTGATTTTTCTGTGGTTGGTTATTATGCATGAAAAATATGCATGCGTACAGTTGTATGTTTTTTGGTGATATATTTTACCATTTACAAATTTGTGTTGTTATTATCATTTTCGGCAATTATCATATTTTGGTTTTTGGGAATTCTATAAAACCGAAATCTGGAAAAATGACTCAACAAAATGATCCTCATATAGAAAATCACTTTTTAAAAATAAAATTATGGAATTGTTTAAACTAAAATTGAAACAAGTATATCGTACTATTCCTTTTTGGTATTTTCTTAAAAAAAACAATTTGAGAAACATAAAATGACCCAAAATATTTAATTTATGACCAAAAACCCTTAAAAAAACCCAAAAAACCAAGCTCCTTAACCCTAAACCACTAAAAAAAAACAAACACCCTAACCATAAACCCTAAATCCTAAACCCTTTACAAAAAGCAAAACCCTAACCTTAAAGCCCAAACCCTATAACAAAACAAAAACTCTAACCCTAACCCTAAACCATTTTTTTAAAAAAAATACCCTAACACCCTAACCCTAAACACAAAATTCATAACCGTAAACCCTAAGCCCTAACCCTAAACACGGAACAATAAACCATTTTTTTAAAAAAAAGAAACACCCTAAACCCATATTTGTTTTTGTTTTTTAAAAAAAGAACCTTCAACTCTTAAAACAAAACAAAAACCCTAACCCAAAAAAAAAACTAAAACCCTCTAAACCCTTAAGAAAAAACTAAAACCCTAACCCTAAACCCTTAAAAAAACAAAAAATTCCTATACTTCCAAAAAAAAAAATAAAACCCTAAACCCTAATCCTAAACCCTTTTTCCAAAAAAAAAATCCTACACTTTCCAAAAAAAAAACCCTAACCCTAAACCCTAAACCCTTTAAAAAAATATCCTACACTTTCTAAAAAAAATACCCTAACCCTAAACCCTAAAAAAAATATCCTACACTTTCTAAAAAAAATGCCCAAACCCTAAACCCTAAAAAAAAAATCCTACACTTTCTAAAAAGAAAACCCTAACCCTAAACCTTAAACCCTAAACCTTAAACCCTAAAGCCTAAAGCCTAAACCCTAAAAAAAAAATTCCTACACTTTCTAACAAAAAAAACCCAAACCCTAAACCTTAAACCCTAAACCCTAAACCCTAAAAAAAAAATATCCTACACTTTCTAAAAAAAATACCCTAACCCTAAACCCTAAAAAAAAAAATCCTACACTTTCTAAAAAAAAAACCCTAACCCTAAACCTTAAACCCTAAATCCTAAACCCTAAACCCTAAAAAAAAAATTCCTACACTTTCTAAAAAAAAAACCCTAACCCTAAACCTTAAACCCTAAATCCTAAACCCTAAACCCTAAAAAAAAAATTCCTACACTTTCTAAAAAAAAACCCTAACCCTAAACCTTAAACCCTAAACCCTAAACCCTAAAAAAAAAATATCCTACACTTTCTAAAAAAAATACCCTAACCCTAAACCCTAAAAAAAAAATCCTACACTTTCTAAAAAAAAAACCCTAACCCTAAACCTTAAATCCTAAACCCTAAACCCTTAAATCCTAAACCCTAAACCCTAAACCCTAAAAAAAAAATATCCTACACTTTCTAAAAAAAATACCCTAACCCTAAACTCAAAAAAAAAAAAAAAATCCTACACTTTCTAAAAAAAAATACCCTAACCCTAAACCTTAAACCCTAAACCCTAAAAAAAAAAAATCCTACACTTTCTAAAAAAAATACCCTAACCCTAAACCCTAAAAAACAAAATCCTACACTTTCTAAAAAAAAAATACCCTAACCCTAAACCTTAAACCCTAAATCCTAAAAAAAAAAATCCTACACTTTCTAAAAAAAAAAAAAACCCTAACCCTAAACCTTAAACCCTAAACCCTAAACCCTAAACCCTAAAAAAAAAATCCTACACTTTCTAAAAAAAATACCCTAACCCTAAACCCTAAAAAAAAAATCCTACACTTTCTAAAAAAAAATACCCTAACCCTAAACCTTAAACCCTAAATCCTAAACCCTAAACCCTAAAAAAAAATCCTACACTTTCTAAAAAAAAAACCCTAACCCTAAACCTTAAACCCTAAACCCTAAAAAAAAAAATCCTACACTTTCTAAAAAAAAAACTCTAACCCTAAACCTTAAACCCTAAATCCTAAACCCTAAACCCTAAACCCTTACAAACCCTAAAACCTAAAAAAAAAAATCCTACACTTTCTAAAAAAAAAAAAAACCCTAACACTAAAAACAAAAACCCCAACTTTCTAAAAAACTAAAACCCTAAACCCTAAACCCTAATCCTAAATCCTTAAAAAAAAAAAAAAACAAAGACAATCCTACACTTTCTAAAAAAAATACCCTAAAACCTAACAAACCCTAACACTAAACCCTTTAAAAAAAAAAAAAAAAAAAAAAAGCTTACACTTTCTAAAAAAAAACTAAAACCCTAAACCCTTTAAAAGGAAAAAAAATTGGTACACGCCATGTTGCGTGACATGCACAATTTTTTTACAAGTTTATACTGTAAGACGTATGATTTGTCTCGGTCTCTTAACCCTATACAGAGAAATATGGACAAGTCTTGGATGTCAGCACCTAGGGGTACGACACGGTATAACGACGGGTGTAGGGCGTTTGTGGCATTTGCAGTTAGTAACTGTACGGCCGTCGATGGCAAAATTTACTGCACATGCAAGTATTGTCGAAATAACCAGCGTCACACTCCAGATTACGTTCTTGCCCACCTGACTGGAGGTAGGGGGATGAATCCGGGATACAATTTGTGGTATATGCACGGTGAGACTACGACTAGGTCCGCTATTCCTGGTCAGTGTTCGAGTTATCATAGTGGCACAGATACCGCTGCCTGTAGCACTGAACATGGTGAAGTCACAGAACAGGAGGGTGTGGCCGTGGAACAGGATGATGCATGCACGCCATGTTGCGTGACGCCTTCGGCGTGCACGATGTTGCTGAAGCCGTCAGTACGGATCCGCAACAAGTTGACGAAGATACCTCTTGCGGGGATGCATTGAAGTACCAAGAGTTGTTAAAGACCGCCGAGAAGCCCCTTCACCCTGGTACCAAGCATAGTAAATTGAGTGTCACTGTACACATGTACAATTTGAAGTGCGTTAGAGGTATTAGTAACAAGATTTTTTCAGACATTCTCAAATTTATCAATCAGCTGTTGCCTCCTTGCGATGAGACATTGCCAGATAACACGTATGAGGCGAAAAAGTTTCTAAGCATCATGGGTCTAGGGTATGAGAAGATTCCGGCGTGCCGTAATGACTGTATGTTATTCTGGAAAGACAATAAAGAATTAGATTCATGTACCGTATGTGGAGAATCTAAGTGGAGGGCTGATACACATATAGATGAGGATGGTGAGGTCATATCAGCGAGGAAAAAACGCCCGGTGAAGATCTTGAGGTGGTTTCCACTCATCCCACGATTACAGAGGTTATTCATGTCTGAGCATACTGCGCCCCATATGAGATGGCATGCAGAAGGCCGTACTAGGGATGGCGTATTGAGGCACCCGGCCGACGGTGAGGCATGGAGATCGTTTGACATTTTACATCCAGATTTTATGGCAGAGAGTAGGAACCTCCGGCTTGGTTTGACAGCCGATAGATTTAGTCCATTTAGGAACATGAGCACATCCCACAGCACATGGCCCGTAATGCTTGTGCCGTACAATTTGCCACCTTGGATGTGCATGAAACAGACGTCATTCATCCTGTCACTGGTTATCCCTGGACCGAGCTCACCAGATATGGATATTGATGTTTACCTTCAACCATTGATTGATGAGTTGCTGAAACTGTGGAATGTAGTGGTACGAACATTCGATGCTTCAAAGAAGGAAAATTTTATTATGCGATCCCAGTTGATGTGGACAATAAACGACTTGCCAGCGTATGCAGATTTATCTGGTTGGCCTAACAGGGGTACAAAGGCATGCCCTTGCTGTATGCAATCGACACGTTCTAAACGCTTAAAGAACGGATGTAAATTTTGCTATATGGGGCACAGGAGATACTTGCCGCCTGAACATCTGTGGCTGCTGAACAGGAGAACATTTGACGGTACTGAAGAATTTGACAGTGCGCCGATTGTGCCATGCGGAGATGAGGTCCTCCAACAGTTGGACGGAGTTGCGTTTGGGGATGAGATCGCGGGTAAGAAGAATAAACGGAAGAAGCGGAAGAAGGGTGCAGGGAGTTCCGATGTTATATGGAATAAGAAAAGTATCTTTTTCAGATTGCCGTATTGGAAAGACAATTTGCTTCGGCACAATCTTGATGTTATGCACATAGAGAAAAATGTCATGGACAATATACTTGGCACTATTTTGGATATAAAAGGGAAAACGAAGGACAACTTGGTAGCTCGGCTGGACTTGCAGGAAATGGGGTTGAGACCTAAGTTACATCCGTTCACGGCCTCAAATGGTAAAACGTATATTCCCGCTGCCTGTCACACCATGTCTAGAGAGGATAAAGAAAATTTTCTGAAGGTTCTCCGAAATATGAGGGTCCCGGACGGATACGCCTCGAACATTTCACGATGTGTTCGGCTCAAGGACCGTACAATTTCCGGCTTGAAGAGTCATGATAGCCATATACTGATGCAAACAGCTTCTCCCAATTGCACTGCGTAAGTCATTGCCAGATAAAATTGTTAGACCTCTTGTGGAGATTTCTGCATTTTTTAGAGGCATATGCTCAACCAAGCTATCACAAAAAGATATGGACCGACTGCAGGGTGACGTCTGTATCACTTTGTGCAAGCTAGAACAGATATTCCCTCCAGGATTTTTTACCAGCATGGTCCACTTGGTCGTGCATCTTGTGCGCGAGTGTAGACTCGGCGGACCCGTGCAGTATAGATGGATGTACCCGGTAGAGAGATAAAATTCGGCGTAATATGTATATATATATTTCGATTTAATTGTAACCCTAATTGACGACAATTAAATTGTCGTGTATGTGTGTACACCAGGAGTCTTGGGAATTTCGAGTCTAATGTGAGCAATAAAGCGGCTCCTGAGGGGTGCATTGCGGAGGGATACATTGCGACCGAGCTGGTAACGTTCTGTTCAAGGTATCTGAATAACGCACCAACATTCCACAACAGACCTCAGAAAAATCCTGATGGATCCAAGGGGGCGGGCACACGTGTTACCCTGAACCGATTGATAATGCACCAGATTCATCGTTATATTGTGTTCAACTCTAAAGAGTTTCACAATTTGCGGACGTAAGTAGTGTTCTTATATTTAACAGAATTCGAATAAAAGTATTAATAACAATTATTACATAATTGTATACGCTGAATGTAGGATGCACAAAGACGCGCTTAGGCGATCATGCACTAGAGGTCGCATTACGGAGACTCTTATTGAAGCACAACATCATGAGCAGTTCTGCGAATGGTACCGTGCATATGTAAGGAAATAGTTGTAATTTTGAAATTGGATAAATTTATGCGGGTTCAATATAATTACCCAATGTGATGTTTAATATTTGTAATTATAACATAGGTCGATGGCCTTGACGATCAACGTAGGGAGGAATTGGGTCACAACTTGGTTATGCGTTGTAGAGGGCTAAAGGAGACAGCGGTCAAGTACAACAGGTACGTGATAAATGGAAAATTGTTTCGCACGCTTGCTCATGATGTGGGAAGGAGGACTCAGAACAGCGGCGTATGTGTTCCTACCGTTGAAGGCGAAACGTACTACGGGCAGTTAACCGATATAGTTGAGGTCGAGTACTATGACAGGACTACGTACGTCCTATTTAAGTGCAATTGGGCAGGCCCCACGATGGACAGAGGATTCACAATAGACGAGTATGGCCTAGTGTTTGTCAACTTCAATCACCTCGTCCACAGGGGAGAACTGATTCAGGACGAGCCGTACGTGCTTACATCTCAGGTGGATCAAGTATTCTACGTAGAAGATGGAAGGAATCCAAATTGGGTTTGTGCGGTTATGACCAAACCGCGCAACGTGTACGACGTTGGCCAGGGGGATGGGAGTAATGAGGATGGTACAACCTACCATGAGTGCATACCGCTCGTACTAGCCACTGATGACCTACCCGATACGAATGATGAATTCGAGTACGACAGGCCCGACATTGATCCGATTGAAGCTCCCGTGATACAATGATTGATGTATTTGTTGTGAGTATAATTAGCTTGAACTCAATACACTTGACTGATATATATATTGTTTGTACAATTCGCTTGAACTCAATACAAATTTTTATTATTTGCATAAATTTCGTTGTATAATTTGCATATTCATTAAAATTATATTAAAAAAACATATTCTAATTAATTTGTCTACATTTGTTCGCAGGTATTGATGGACCAGAGACTCCCTCCTTATGCATATCGGGCACCTCGTCCACCTGTGCCCCCCATGACCACGCCCACTGATTCGACTGCATTATATACTGCAGCGTGGCCACACCACCCAGACGGGGCTTATAGACCATTGTTACCGGGTACGGTGGCCGTGCCCATGTCAGATCACGGGCAGACCAGCACAGCTAGACCTTGTAGCTTTCCATTTTCGGAGCTGCCGACATTATCTCAGATAGGGTTCACCCAACCGGGTAACGCCTATCGATGGTAGGTGCGAGAGGGGATGGGGCCACAAGGTTATGCGCCGTACTTTCCGTATACGTATAGTGGACCTATGACGTGTAACCCTGATAGTGAGATGCAGGATGGTAGATTTCCACTGTCACAGACCGGGGAGATGCAGATGCCGGCTGTGGGGTTGAGACAGATACCGGCACAGGCGGCGATGCAGGGCCAGATTTTGAGGGCGAGACAGATGCCAGCATCGGGGGCGAGTCAGGGCCTGGGGCATGTAGAGAGCCAGATGCCTTTATTTGGTGAGAGCCAGGTGCCACTTTCCTGTGAGAGTCAGATGCCAGATGTGGGGAGGAGCCAGAGTACCCATGAGGAGGACGTTGCGATGTTGGGTACCGATCAGTTGGCCCCCGGTAGCCCCCAGGATATGGATTCAGATGATGATCAGCAGCCTCCACCAGCCGGAGGGGTTGGCGAGGAGGTTGCGGGCGACCCGGCGACCCAGCGACCCAGCACATAGGGATTGAGCAAATTCGGTTGATGGGTAAGTACATATTTAGACATCCTTAAAACTCATATTATGTTACCAAAATATTTTTTTTTGTTTGGAAAAAAATAACTATTTGATTACAATTTGTTTATATATGTTCTTTAGTGTTAACCAATTAAATGTTGAATATTTTTTTCATTAGGGTACAACCTAGACGGGACCATTTATTATGAGGTGATTGAGGACCCAGCGAGAAACTGGGTGCTCCCGAGGGGGAAGAAGGTTATATTGCAGTACAATGCTGCTATACAACCTGTAGGACGAGCTTGCAATCGTTTTCGGCGGGCTGAGGGCAAGCTGATCAGGAGTGAGTCCTACATACACATGCGGGACGAATGAGCGAGGGTAAATAAGCAGATTAAGCAGGTAATGTGGGACGCGCTGATGGTATGTTTATGAATATAATTTAATTATTTATTTGAATTAAACTTGAGATTAATGTTTTTATTGAAGTTTTTAAACCTATAATGCTTTGATTGAATGTGCAGGAGGAGTTCTATCTACCTGTATCAGTAGACGCGCGCAGGGCACAACAGGAGGCGTGGAATGATATTGGCCGTAAGCACCGTTCGTGAAAGTCGAGGTTCAAAACCAAACTATGTATTGGAGACGGTGACACACCCGAGAGTATCCATGCGAGAATGCCGGACAATTTTTTTGAGGAGTATGACGCAGCAGATGTAGAGTTCCTGCTGAGAGATTGGTGCTCTGAGCATAAAATCGTATGTAGGCCAAAAAAATGTTGTGGTTTTTTAATAACAGTTCATTTAATTTTAGTTTTAATTTAAGTGTGTCAATGCTTACATTTTTATTTTCATGTTCAATGCGTAGGCAACCTTTGAACGGATGAAGAGGCTGCGGGAGCAGAATGACCTTCCCCATTGTACGGGATCTAAAAGTTATGCCAGATTTAATCACGATGAGGTATGAAAATATATATGTTTATGTTTTTAATATTTGTTGCTAATTGTTTTTCTTTTTCTTTATACTATTTTTATCGCTATCTGTTTAAAATATATGTCAACTGCATGACAACAGACATGTACATCTGGCACGCCCCCCACTCACGCCGCGTCGTTCGTGAAGACCCACACAAGGAAGGACGGCACTTACGTTAACGAACGTACACGGGTCCTATGCGTATGCTACTGATTTAATTTACTAATATTTTTAAATTTTGTGTGATATGTCATTATTCAATATATGACTTTTTCATGTTGACGACGTACAGGAGAGGATGACGCAGAGTTTATCCAGTGATCCAGCCACCACGCAAAGCGTCTCCGCAGACACGGTGCGTTGGGCACCGAACGACGCTTACGAACAGGCGGTTGGGAGGCCTGAGTATGCAGGGAGGGTTCGGCAGGTTGGGCCGAACGTCACACCTGTTCAGGGGACATGTTTCTCATATAGGCCTCGGTCACAGGGGGGACCATCTCAGGGCACGTCTCGGGATTGGGCCGAACACGCTCGGAAGATGGAAGAGATCCAAGCGGAGCTACAGGCTGAGCGAGTGAGGAATGACCGGTTGGAGCAGCGCGTGCAACAGTTCGACGCCATGGAGCAGCGTGTGCAACAGTTCGACGCCATGGAGCAGCGCATGCGATAGTTTGAGGTCTTCATGTCCTCCATGGGAGTATCAGCACCATGTCTTGGTACTCAGTCTTCACCTGCACACGTAGGTAGTACGTCGTCTGTTAGTAGTGCATCTGCAGGTATGATTTATATTGTGTATAGGACAAAATTAATTTCAATTTGTTTTCATTACCCTTTAATTTTGCAAGTAATATTATATACTTTAATTGTCTATATTATTTGCAGGTAATTCGACAACGGTTGGTACGTTGTCGCCTATTGGACGACAGCTGAGCCAGCACTCCACTGTCGCTACACCTTCGCCCACTACACCATTCATTACGCAGCAATCGCCGGTTGGCGAGAACACGCCTAGGACGGCACCTCGTGATTCGCAGGGACGCCCTTCAGATTTGTAGATATTTTGTATAATTATTTTTTGTTCGTAAATATTTGCTTATTAACGAATACGTTATTAACTATTGGTTTGTGTAATATGATTTTGTGCTGTTTTTGGGTAAAATAAATATTACATTATTTGTGGTCGGAAATTATAAAACTTAAAAAAAAAAAAAAATAATAATAATAATAATAATTAACCCAAATAAATTTTAAAAAACAATAACAAAATTAAATATAAAAAAAAAAAATCCAAATTCAGTTTTTTATTTAATTAAATTTTTTATTTAATTATTTAATTGTATTTTTAATTTAATTTAAAAATACAATTAAATAATTAAATTTAAATTTTATTTAAATAAAAAATTCGATTTGGATTTTTTTTTAAAAAAAAAATTCTATTTGACACGTGTATTCCAATACACATGTCAAAACGGTTTGACACGAGTATTGGAATACACGTGTCAAATTTGACACGTGTATTGATATACTCGTGTCAAACTGTTTTGACACGTGTATTGGAATACACGTGTCAAATTTGACACGTGTATTCCAATACTCGTGTCAAACCGTTTTGACACGTGTATTATAATACACGTGTCAAATTTGACATGTGTATTCCAATACACGTGTCAAATTGTGCAATTAATGACTTGCACATTTGACACGCGTCTCACGCGTGTCAAAATGAACGTGTCAAACTGCACGTGGCAAATCACACTGATTTTTGTAATGGGGTCTTGCGGATATAACTATCAGGCCCGTTCTTGTATCCCAGTTTAAGAATTCCTACGTGCCTTTGCGTAACTAGTAGTTCAATAGCGGTCGAGAGGACAGGATGCAACAAAGAAATATAAGAACCTCAGTTCTTTGTTCTTGTCTGCAGGTTATGTACTTTTATGGATAGTCTGTTAGGAGGATTGGTCCCCGGTCACTCCACCACATCAAGAAAGGGTCCCAAGCCTGAATTGCATAAGAGAAGAAATAGGTCTTTCTCCTCCCTTCAGGTTCTTCAAATTTTAACTAAAACATTCACTTTTTTTCTTTTTTTCTTTTTTAGTCACTCATTTTCTCATAACCCCATTCATCTCATTCTCTATAATTTTCTCTACTTTATTAATCTCTTTCATAATATTGTATTTATTTTTTATTTTATCTCTTCTTTTTTTCTCCCTCTCAAGTGCTGCCCGCCTCCACCGTGAAGTTCTACAGTACTGTCTGCCGTGTTGCAAAATGCAAAGGAGACAAATTTTGGAAAGAGAGAATGAAGAAATAATTTTAGAAAAAGTACACATACCCCCTCAAACTACCACTCAATTGTCAATAGAGTAGTGATTCACTACCACCTAAATATACAACTTTTCACCACCTTATCTATGTGGCAAGGTGGTCCCCCACTTTAATTTATTTTTAAAAAATAAAAAAACTCAAAAAGTAGTGGGGGACCACCTTGCCACATAAACAAGGTGGTGAAAAGTTGTATATTTAGGTGGCATTGAATCATTATTCATTGTCAATATCCCCCTCAAACTACCAAAACATGTCAATGTCCTCATTAAGACCAACAAAAAGACAAAAATGAGCCTATTTTATTTTTTCAATAAAACAAAAATGTCCTTATAATTTCGAGAAAAAAAAATCTAAAACTAAAAAAAAAAAAAAATAACTTTTTTAAAAACAAATTAAAAAAATAAGGAAAATTTTAAAATAAAATAAAAAAGAAAATAAAATAAAAGGAATGAAAAATTGAAATAAAAAAAAAAATAAAAAACAAACGAAAAAATAACTGAAAATTATAAAAATAAAAAATAAAAACAAACGAAAAAAAAAAGGTTAATTAAATACGTTTTTGCTCCCTATGGTTTAACAACTTTATTATTTGCTCCCTATGGTTCATTTCATATTGTAGATGGTACCTTGTTTATGACTAAAGACGGAATGATACATCCGTCTAAAAATTGACGAAAGTCACATCAATACCTCTAAGAAGCTGACACGTGTCATATATATGCTTAATTAAAAATTAAAAAAACTGAAAATAATAAAATGCTTTAAAAAAAAAAAAAGAAAAAATGGGGGGTCGCGCGGGGGATAGTTTTGATGATTTTTTGAAAAAGAAGTAGCCAAAATAGGAAACAGATTAATCTGCAGAGCCAGATAGAAATGCTCTATATATGGAGCTGTTTCAATTCCATGAAAAAAATTAAGGGGATTTTGTCAGTACAAGCTAGAAACTCTATGAGGTGGCATTCTTGATCGGTATGTTGGCGGCAAAAAAGTAAGATTCATTAATGATTCTGGCCGGTTCTGCCCTTAATTTTTTGGGTTGGAAGATTGAGATTTTAGAGGCAGGCTCCTCCAATTAATAATGCTCAACGCCCACAAATTTAGGGTTTCCTAGCTCGCAATTCATCTCAGTTACAAATATTGTGCATAAGATTTGGGGGTAAAAGTCGCCGAACAATTAATTCCAAAAAAAAAAAAAAACAGATTTTGAACAAATTAACATATATATATATATATATATATATATATATATACTGAAGCAATAAATTAAAGCTTTTTTCATTTTTCTGAGGAACAAATTAGTACTTATCAACATTTATGGCATCTCTATCGATCCTTCAACCAGACAAAACGTCTCATAATTAACGACCGAGTTTTTCTGCAAGATTCTGCAGATCAGCTGTGAAGAAGTACGAGGGTCTTCCTCCATTATTAATTCTTTTGCTCTCATTCCACCATTATTCAGCTACACTAACTGAATTCCATCTTTCTCCTTCAATTCCTCCGATTTGTATTGGAAGTTTGAAAATCCAAAAAGCAAGAAGTTAATTAAAATAAGTCGAACAATCCAAAAATCAAGTTGAAAAAAAGTAGAACACACACACACACAATATATATATATATATATATATATATATATATATATATATATATATATATATTGGCCTGATATTTGACCTTTTTCTTCACAAACTTTCTCCGGAAGATCGATCTTTTGATCAGTTGATGACCATGTTACAAGTAGCTTCCACGTCACAAACCATTATCTTCTATACAAATACTTTGACAAAGGGAACTTAATGCTCCTTGCCACCTGTAAAACATTTGAAATTTTCCTATAAAAACGATTTAATGTAAATGAAAAACATTTCATAATGTTAGACCTAAATCAAATTAGTAGCCACCCCTTTCCTTTTTTCAATTTTTCTTTTTTAAAATAATTATTCTTAGTTTTATATATTTATATTTTTAATTTTTTTTATTAAAGAGTGACACGTGTCGCATTTTTATTTGATCTGATGTGGCAACCAAAACAAATTATGTTAAGTTGTAGACCAAAATTGACTACAAAGAGTAAATTGTCATGTTCACTTACCATAGAGACCTGTGAATTTTTTTTTTTATCCCACATTGAGCGATTTGTAAATTAGGCCAACCATAATGACCAATTTTGCATTTTTTCGTAACAATTATATCTAGGGCCGAACAAACAAGCTTGGGCCAATGGGCCCGATGCAGATAAACTAAACCCGGTTTTGGTTAGGTTAATAAATAAACCAATTATGAACACAAAAATATGTTAGATTATTAAACGAGATATATTATTATAAATTTGGTTCGACTTAGTTAATGTTCATGAACTCAACTTGTACAAGCTCAACTTGATTCAATAGCTCGTTTATATATATACACACACGCACACATTTTCAAGTAACCTATATATATATATATAAAAGCATAAATGCGATATCATATATAAATATAAGATTGTTGTGTATAAGCATTAAGTTAATGTATTAATATTAACTAGTTAACAATAGGTAATATACTAAATAGTTAATATATTATAACTAGTTATAATATATTTAACTATATGTTAATACTTAATATGTTAGTGACTTAGTGTATATTAACTAGTTAGTCAATATTGGTAGTATTTTATATTGGTAACATTCTGGTTGACAAAAACACTTTATGTAAAAGTTGCTTTTTAACAGGGATATCGGTTCAATTCAGAGCTTTCAAGTAATATTGACAATGTCTCAATTCATGTCATGTGTCTTGTCACAAGCTTTTAGAAAATGTCCATGAACTCATGAAGATTATATGCAATTTCTAAGTCAGAACAGCCAGTTCATGTGCAACTGTCCGGACGGGCCTTTGAAGGTGTCTGGACGCCCCTCAGTGTCTAGAAGCTTCAGCCGTTGCAGCTGTCTGAACACTAGGTCAAGCTACTCCGGACTCTACACTGATTTGGATTTCAGAAGATACTAATTGGGAAGGTTCTGCCAGACGTCCAAACGACGTGGCAACACGTCCGGACGCTACCCAGTGTTCCAAAATATTTCGGGTCTCCTTTTCGGATGCGGAAAGGAATGACAGCGTTGACAGTTCGGACGCTCGGTCAAGCCGTTCGGACGCGGTCCTGTTTTGGGAAGAATTGCGTTATTCTGGAAAGGCGGTCGCAGAATACCGTCCGAACACAGCTAAGTGACCATCCGGACGCTACTTGCTAGAGTCCGAAATTGATCAGAATTAGGTTTTTTGTAAGCCTATAAATAGATGGCTCTAGGTAGTGGTGTACAAGCGAGGCGGTTATTAACTGGAAAAAATCGGTAATCGCTAATAACCGCTAACCAGGAAACCCGAAAAACCGGAAATAACCGCAATCGGATAACCGGATACCCGGTTGCGGGTACCGATTTTTGCATTCTGAAAAACCGATTAATAACCGGGTAACCACAACCGATTTTTACTATTATATAAAATAACCGGACCAAGTAAGTTACACTAATTTATTCTTGTCACTTCACTGTCTTCATAGCACACCGTCACCCAGCCTGCCCACTTCGATCTCTTCTTCTCCAATCTTGTGAGTTCTTTCCTTCTTCTCTTTTTTTTTTTCCTCTTCTTTCTTTTTCTATTCTTCTCTGATCCACGCCCATTTGATTGTCCGCAATTTTTAACACGACCACTGTTCATTCTCAATATATGCAAGCAATATCACCAAACCAATCATGAAAAAAAAAAAAAAAAAAAAGAAGCTGTTTTTCTCAACAGTGGTCTCTTTCATCCGATTTCTTTCTCTTTTTTTTTTTAAAAAAAAATTCCCTGGAGCTAACAACTTCGTGGGGAGCAACAATTCATAGAAAATTGCACCTGAAGTTTGCACCTTGAACCTGTTGACTTATGTTTTGCAATGCTTCTGACCCTGTATCTTTCGTTTGTGGTTTGGGCTTGTCCATGTTAATGATTTTGTATTCTTACAAAGTAGGTCAGCTGAAAACATATATAGTGTAGGAAACAGAATCTAGACAGTGGGTGTTAGAAGATGCTGAACCAAATTGCAAATTTGTTGGGTTCTGGAAGTGGTTCCGACTGACAAGATGGCTACGCTGCTTTTCTTCCATTTTCTTTGGGGAGGTTCAAAAATGAATTCTGCTTGTGTCTAACAGAAGTTACATTGTTTTTTTTTTTTTTTTTAGTTCAATTCATTCAGTTTGATGAATATATTTTGTAGAAAAGTGTAGAGAAGAGAACTGGAAAATGTAGAAAATGATGTAGGATAGAAAATGATGAAAACCGGTTATCCGGTTATTAACCGGTTTAAAATAACCAGATAACCGGTAGTTGGTAAAAACCGCAACCGGTAGCCAGTTGCGGTTATTGAAATAGAAATAACCGGGGACCTCGGTTGAGATTGCAGTTATGAGCAAATAACCGCAACCGCAACCGGTTGTACACTCTTAGCTCTAGGCTCGTATTTTGTAAAAATTCAATATAAAATTTCATAGTGCTTAGAGATAGTGTTTAGGGAGATTTAAAGATCCGCTAGCTCTTTAGCCATTGTCAATGTGTACTCAACTATTCGTGTGAAGTCTATCTTAGGGAGGAGCCCTAAGGTAAATGATTCCATATTCAAGACCCCTTCAAGTAGGAGACTTGGTTGGAAAGCGTTCACGATGAGTTTCGTGTTAGAGTAATAGGAACGATCACTGCATCGGAATATGTGAGTGTTACTTTCTATGTACTAACTTTGTCTTCTGAATAGTGGAAATCCTGAGTTTGGCTGCCCCAGAGTGATTTTTCTCTTAACTGAGTTTTCACTTCGTCAACAAAATATTTGTCTCTTTTAAATTCCGCAATTTAAATATTTTGTTGTACACTGTCACACACTTTGGTAAATTAGAAGTCAATTTTATTTTTCAAATATGCTAACATATTAAATAGTAAAAATGCTGAATTGCTGAGTATCTATAATATATCATATATGTTATAATTAATATAAGCATATTAACTTATATAATTAAATACATAACATGTAACCTAATTATTTATGCTCACATAATAACTATAGTCCATGATTATATACTAATTCCTTGTGTACTGAAGTAATTAATCTGAATAGCATGATGCAGAAATTCTGGCGAGGGGCATCAGGATATTCAATCCAAAATTCATTGGATGGGTTGGGAACAGGTGGGCTCTTCTAAATCCAAAGGCGGTATGTGATTTAGAGATTTGACGATCTTCAATCAAGCCCTCCTAGCTAAGCAGTGCTAGTGGTTGCTAAAGGATCTTAACTCCCTGGCTACTAGTATTATCAAAACCAAATATTATCCCAACCGCTCTTTCTTAGAAGCATCATTGGGGAGAAGATCGACCTTCTTTCGCCTGGTGGAGTATCCTGTCTGCCCGTCTTGTGTTATTAAATGGTTTGGTATGGAGGGTGGGAGATGGGAGAGATATTCGAGTCTGGGGGATAGGTGGCTTCCCACTCCCATTTCTTTCTCTGTTCAGTCACCACGAAGATTGCTATGAGGATGCCAGAGTATCTGTGCTTATTGACCAGGACACGAAGGGATGGAACACCCATTTGCTGAATGCGATTCTTGGAGATCAAGGAAGAAGCACGGATCATCTCAAACATTCCTTTGAGCCCATTACAACCAAAGGATCAATTGATCTGGTTTTACACAACAAATGGTCTCTTCTTAGTTCGTCGTGCATATCACATGGAGAAGGAGATACAAACGCTCCATAGGGTTGCGAAAAATCTGGTTTCACAGGAACTCAGTCGTGCATGGTGGAATTTTCACCCATCCTAGTCATGTGTTATGGGAAGATAGGGACGCCCACAAGGACTTCAAATGGGTAAATGAAGAGGGGACTGAGATTCTAGGATCTATACATGCATCACAACCTGTGTTGTGGCAAGCCCCACCCCCCGGTATGATAAAAGTAAACTGGGATGCTGCGGTGGATAAAAAGAAAGGATGTGTTAGTTTGGGCGTTATATCCCGGGATTGTGAGGGGCGCGTTTTAGCTGCCCGCTGTGTTACCCAACACATTCTTGTGGAGCCTATTGTGGTAGAAGCTATGGCCGGCCTTCATGCTGTGGTTTTTAGTTGGGACGTGGGGTTGTTTGACATTATCCTTGAATGAGATGTTTTACAGCTTGTCAATAAAATTAATGTGGAGGCCCCAGATATGAGCAGGTTTGGTCATTTTATGGAGGGTATCAAACATGGTTCGAGTCTTCTTCAGTCTTCTCAAGTTGTACATGTAAAGCGGGATGCAAACGCTGCAACGCACGGTCTAGCTCGAGAAGCCGTTACCCATGTTGTAGATAAAGTTTGGTTGGAAGAGGTTCCGCCATGCATCTATGGTATTATTAGTAGGGAAATTGCCGTCCCTATGTTATGATCCTGGCCCTTCTGGGATTTTTATAAGAATGGAAATTGTTATAAAAAATAAAATAAAAAAGTAAATAATCTGATTTTGGATAGAAATGCGACTCAAATGCTAGAGTAAAGAAGCTTATTGACGCACGAAGATACTATATGATAGAAAGTGTCACTCATCCAAGAGATTTTTATTGAGGATGAAGCTGAGCAGATTCGTAGTTTGGCAATCAGCCCCAACGACGTCAAACAAGCTGAACCAATTGATTTGGATTGGGACGTCTAATGATCGAGGAGTTTCCGGTAAAAAAAAAATACGTACCACTTGGTGAAGCATAGAATCATGAAGGCAACAAGAGAAAACAGTACTACTGCATCCTGGCCTTATATACTACTAGTATGTGGAAGACGATATCGCGGCTTAATGTTCCAGGTATGACCCGATGTGGGATTGTCTGAGGAAAATCTATTAAAGCTCCTGTAGAGCTAAAGAATACCTCGATCTTTAGTCGTTCAGTCACGACCACCACAAAATTTGTCCCATTAGATTAGACCCTAATCCTAATGTTATCAATAATTATAACTTATTATCTCTAAGCTATTCTAATCCTAAAATTCCTCCCATTAGACCCATAACATACTGGGATTTTAATATTTTGGCTTCATTAAACTTGCAGTCTTTTGTATAAAAATATAACTGATGTAGAAATTGATAGAATACGTGATTTAATTGAAGTTGTAAGTTGTAAATCCATGTTTAGCGCTCTAGTAAATATTGTCCATGTAATGCTATAAATGTAGAAAAATAAAAACTTATAGTTAATTTGAATTGAAAAAAGGATAATGAAGATGGATGACAAATAGCAGGTCTCAATTACATAAACACGTCCTAACCAGTTCGAGGCAAAAGCCTCTCAGATCTCAGTATGCCATTTTCCCTTTTTCCCCGTACGTGATGTGTCAATGTGATCCTGAAAATCTCAAAATCTGTGAAAAAAATTAACTCCTCTTGAAACCAGAAAATAAAAACCTATTATTCTCTCCCAATCATCCAATTTCTACCGTTTATTTTTTTCACATGAAATCTACCCCGAGTTGTGCCAAACAGACGCCCCAATACAACCCCAGATCGTGTGAAAAGAAAAACAAAAAACAAAAAACAAAAATTAAGCACACTGGCAGTCCTGTTTTATACCTTTATCCCTCATAAGTAGCGGCAGCGCAATTTTTGAGAAGAGGTATTGACGCCCCAAAGCTATACAAATCAACTTAAGAAAATACACAACAATATCAAACTTACATATATACCATGTCGCTTCTCAAAAGAAAAATAGGTGGAACCACACAACAACAAACTAACATTTCACAACTCCAACCTCTCTCTCTCTCTCTCTCTCTCTAGCATTTTTCGCCATCATCTTAACTCTCACTTAAGGAGCTGCCCCTGATAACGGAACCGCGTCGGTGGCCGCCAACAATCACGTCTTTAAGTCGAGATATGGGACCCAGCATTCTGCCCGTCCTCTTTCAACATCGTTACCAGAAGAGAATAAAAAAATTAGTGTCCGTAGATGTGGCAAGGTGAAAAAACAAGGAATCAAACAACGGGCAAGTAAGGCAACACCCTGATATTTAAAATCTTATCATCAATAATCAAGAGAAGAATACAATAATAATAATAACGACAATAAACAGAGGTTTATAAACAAGATTTAAATCCAATTATTGATAGAAAGCCTATTTACAAAAAGTAGGTAGATCTATTACAATCTTGAGTGAATATGTCTTGTGTGCTCACGAATGTAACTGACCTCCTAGCTTATTAAGTGCAAAGTCGTCTTCCTAATAGCATCATTGCCAGACTATGCCGATGAGCTATGTGGAGGACTTCCCATCAAAGTAGGATTAAATTTAATTAAGCTGTCTTAGTGTCATCTAATGTTCCAATCAGGACCAAAGATGTATTGTATCAAGTACTAATTCATGTATTACTGCTATGAGTATTGAGTAAAATCCTTATAAAGAAAAAGAGTAAAGATTCACATAATATAGAACAAAAATAAATAAATAAAAAATTAAGTTGCAGTAACATGGAAAAAGAAAAATTGAACCCTTCACACCAACAATACCATTCACGGATTGCCAACGTTAAAAGCATGAGAAATTAATCCATAACTAAGCATTTTTCTTTCTCGGGGACAATGTTAGGATAACCCTAACCCAAACAAATCCTGCACTCATGCCTTTATTAAATAAATAATATAAGATAAAAACCTGCGCATGATAATTGTACACCTTTCCAACGTTTCATACAATAATATCAGCAGTTTTTCATAACCCAAACATGTGGAGCCCACTGCATTCTATCCTTTACATTCGAATTTTTCTTTTCTTTTTCGTTTCAAAGGTGTGGATAGTCAGAACTTGTTTCTCATTAGTAAAATTTCTGAAAGATGGATTTTCAATAAGAAAGCGATGGATGCAGAGGCACTGATTTTTGTTCGAAATTGATGCAGTGTCCTCTTACATTTTAAATAACATAAGGTATTAAAGGTTTTTTAGTAATTCAATCTGACTTCCATCCACAAGAAGAGAAAATTTCCTATATTATAGTACGTTATAAATACACAGATCCAAAACTTGAATTATATAACTATAATTACTGGTCTCCCTTCAGTGCTTCATAGTTCAAAACCACTTTTCTTTATCACTTTGTCTTCATTCCATCCTATACTGGACACTGGACAGCTGAATTTTGCATCAAAAAATGGAAAACCACGCCAAGACCTCCAGAGATTAACAGCCACCCTAGCCTTTACATCTTGGTCATGATAATTTGAGTATGTTTGATAATGAATTTTAAAAGTGTTTTTCATTTTTGGTTTGAAGTGAGAAGTGTTTTTTGGCTGGGGAGAAGTTTTTTTGGTGGGATCCATTTAAGAAAAATGTTTGCTTGTGCTTCAAAGAAACAAATACTAAACACACTTATTTGAAAAAACACAAGCAAGTCTACAACTGGCTTCTCACTTAAAAATAAGGGTTAAATACCTTTTTGCCCCGCGGTTTCATTATTTTAGTTTTTGCCACATGTGCTTCATTTTTTATCACAAATGGTACCTGGGCTATAGGAAAAGACAAAAATTGTACTTCCATCCATTTTTCCGTCCAAAATTGACAAATTTCCATGTCAACGACACGTGGCACACTTAAAATTGTGACACGTCCCCAGATGCCACGCCAGTCACCACATCAGTGCTGACGTGGCTGCCATTTAAAAAAGAATAATGATTCAATGCCACTTAAATATACAACTTTTTACCGCCTTGCCTATGTGGCAAGGTGGTCCCCCACTACTTTTTGAGTTTTTTTATTTTTTAAAAAAAAATTAAGGTGAGGGACCACTTTGCCACATAGACAAGGTGGTGAAAAGTTGTATATTTAGGTGGTAGTGAATCATTACTCTTTAAAAAAAAGGAAAAAATATATATATGGCAGCCACGTCAGCGCTGATATGGCGACTGACGTGGCATCTGGGGAAAAGTGTCGCAATTTTAAGTGTGCCACGTGTCCGTCTTTTTCCATAACCCAGGTACCATCTGTGATAAAAAATGAAGCATAGGAGGAAAAAAAAAAAAAATTCAAACCAAAGGAACCTGCAAGGTATTTAACCTTAAAAATAAAAAATAAATAAAAAAGAGTAGCCATGTGGCCACCTTCAATGGAGAAGAGGAGTGGCTGCGCTGTTGTGGTGGCCACACGGCCATCTCCGTTCGGCTATCCCTCTCCTCTGCTGAGGTGGCCACACAGCCACACTTTTTTTAAAAAAAAAAAATCAACATCTAATAAGGAAAAAAAAAAAAATCTTTTAAGTAATAGGTTAACCCCTACACCTGTTAAAATTAAGCACATATTTTGTCAAAATTTAGTATTTTGAGTTGTTTGTTAATAGTTTTGAGAGAAGTGTGTTTTTGGTTTTGAAAACAGAAAAGTGTCTTCATAGACATTACCAAACATAGTTACACCTCGGTTTGCTACCAATATAATTTTTCAATCTCATACTATAGCTGAGCAAGTTACAAATCCAAAAAGGGCCATACAATTCTTCACTTCAGTTATTCATAATGAAATTTCAATATAGAGCATCTTAGCTGAGACCGATTTATAAAAAATTTAAGGTCTTTCATGGACAGAATAACCAACACTGAGCTACACATGAAGCAATAATCCATTAGGTCAAGCACCTTTAAAATGGTAAGTGGCTTTCAAATCTGACCCAACATCTAAAGATTCAACTCACGAGGATTGAAGTGATGCATTTCATTGGTTCATGTGTGAGAACTACTTAGAATAACCGCCACTGTTCACAATCTCACTTCTGCAACATGAAGAGTTCTATTTCCACTCCTCCAGTAATGTGTGTGTGTGTGTGGGTAAGTGTATTTCTGATTTGCTGATCTATTAAATAGGCTTTGTTCATACCCTTGTGGCTTCTTACTCTATTAATTATCGCATAAAACGCCGAGTGCTGGAACTCCTTGAGAATTGCATGTATAAAAAGAGTAAGGTCCATTCCGATGTTATCTTAAACAACAAATTTTACAAGCAAAAATTTCTTTACCAAATAGCGGTGTAGAACATGTCACTCAATTGAAAGCATAAGCATGATTAAAAGAAAAAGGAAAAAAAAAATAAAAATAGCAACCAATTTCAATCAACACACCTCATGATTGATGCTGATCTGCCACTTAAGTTGCAGAGCTTGCCACCTTTCCTGCTGCCATCGCTGCCCAAGCAATACAAGACCCATGACAGCTGCGGCAATGAAAATAGACCAAAACGTATTTGCTTCTTTTGCATGAGCATATAAGGAAGCAGCTCTTCTCTTCCACCAAGCTCCACAAGGAAGGTCAGACCCATCATGTTTATCATCTTTGGCAAGTGTTGGGGATAATGAGATATCTGGAGAAAAATCTAAGCCTTGCTCATTTAGTCCAGGAACAGCCATGTTCTCTCCATATGTGGTTGAACCACCAAGAGCTGTTTCACTGTGTAAAGAATCGTATGCTGCAGCACTATATATACTTTGCTCTTTTTCAACCAAATTTAATCCTTGGAGAGTAGTGCCTTCCTGAAACTCTTTACCATGGATGGATAACGTACTACCCTTCTCATCAAAAAACTGTATTCCTGGGAATTCGTCTGGTACAGTTAACCCTTTAAAGGTCCAATTTTCTTCATCCTTTCCACTAGATCTACCAGCTTCTTCCGCATCAAATTCAGATACCACGTCCTTACCTCCTTGTTTGTTATGAATCTCACTGTCGTCAGTTTCCAATGGCAAATTTTCATGTTCATTGGGTGGAAAGACAAAGTGGCCAGACATGAACAAAGCACGAGATGTTTCCACTGCACCATCCTCTCGATAAGTATTACCATTGTCACCATCCTTTTCAACTTCGTTTGGGCTAGGAGCAGCAGCATATGTTGATGCTGTAAGTGACACAACTTCCCATTCATTCCCACGTGAAGTATGTTCCTCTCCCTCCTCAATATTTGCCATCCTCAGGTTCTTATTTCCTACATTTCACAATCACCAAAATGAAAGTGGAAGTTAAAATTCAGAGAAATAAAATATTGATATAGTGTTGAACATGGTATGCAAACACACAACTTAATTGTAGTTCTTTTTTACTACACTGCAAAATTAACTTTCAATAATAGAACAAAAGAGAAAATCCTTAAGAGGATGCTTCAAGGGATATTTTGAATATAAAATAGCTTCAGATGTAGTAAGGCTTTCTTTCTTGTCACTAAAAGATATGAAAGCATTACTCCACACGTAACCATAGACAACTATCAATTCAAGAACTTCAAAGATCTAAGCTTCTGATGTTCTAGCCAAATCCAAATACAAGATACTAGTTCTACTATTAGAGACTTTAAAAAACTGATAAACTAACAACTAGCCCATCAAAACAACCAGAAGAACAGAATTAATTCAATCCTAAGGCTTCATTTGTTTTAACATGATATGTTTTCTGCATTTGATGCAGGCGGAAAAATGGTAGGAAAATGGTAGTCAATCGAAGTTCTGAGTCAATGGAGTAAACCATGGAAAATGGCTTCCGCCCTAGAGGTCTTCTTCTTCATGCCCTTGTTTGCCAAAGCCGTGCCAGGGATCAAGAGCCGCCACCGCTACCTAAGCCACGCTGGACGCGCTGGAGCCAGGCGCACCTGGAGATTTTAAGCCATTTTTCTATGCAGTACTTGGCGATATCTTTTTGGATGATTTTCAGCGGTTTCCAAGTTTTTTTTTTTATTTTGAGTCATTGGATGTGCGAAGCATTGGTTTTCAGAAGTTTCCAGCTTGCAAATGTTTTCAGTACCAAACAAACATCTGTAGACGTTTTCAACATCATTTTCAGGATACCAACCAAACATTGGAAAATCAATGATTTTTCCCAAAGTTCAAAAATATCCTCCCCATAAAATATTTTACATCGAAATAAACATAGCTTGAGACTCCAAAAATCACGAGACTAATACCTTTCTCTTGAATACTTATCTACCTTTCAATTTCAGCAGACAAAATTTTTTTTAAAAAAAAAAAAAAAAAAAAAAGCAATCATGTGACCACAGTTTAAAAAATCAAAATGGCAAACACTAACTGTAAAGATATTTTCATCATCCATGATTCAACATTTAAATATAAAAAATACAAACACTTCAATGCCCTTTCTACTTATAGCTTTGCAGCCATTTAGATGAAATTAGTGACACACACTGCTAATATTCGCATATTACTTATCTTTGTTAAACCAACAAGCATATGCATGCATATTTAAACCATTTCCAGGATAATTTTTTTTCTTAACACTGCTTATATAAAAGAAAATCCAATTCCATCTTAGAACATCCATTTCCGATCAACATCGAAAGCTCAATACCGCCAAACAATCAAACAACGAGACAAACAATTTTCCCACGCGCATATGTTGAAGAGCATAAATATTGTTATGTGTTTTAACAATGATTTATTCGTACTCGTCCAATAAATTCAACCTCATCTAACAACAACAGTCAATTCAACTAAACTCTTCGAAAATCAATCACACATGTAAACAAATTTTGAATAAAATTCAATTATAGTCGCAGAAACATAGCAATACAGATGCAAACAACATATGAACCACCAAACAGATCGTGAACCTACAAAAATTGAATAAAAAATGGAATCCAAAAAATTATGGCCTATCAGGTAAACAAAAATCAACGATCGACTGGTAATATTCCATCCAAATAATCGATAAGAACAAGTTTGAGCAGAGAGAGTACCCACGGAACCCTAATCGGACGAGATCTACCACAAAAGGGGCTATCGGGGATGACAACGACGACGCTCCGATGAGGTTGAAACTTGAAACTGTCTCGAAGTGCGCAGAGAATGAATTCTTATAATAATTTCTTGGTTAAGAGATGCAGCTAACCGGAGGTACCGGTAATTATGGCTCACCAGAGGAATCGGGTTGACCGGCTATGGTAGGTAAGGTTGACGTCTAGTTATCCACGGTTTTCCGTGCTTCTCCACGGTTTTCCGTGTTTCTACACACAAGATTATGGTCACTGGTTACTGGTATTAAGCCGGTAATCCTACTGCTTTACGTTTGCGTGTATGGAGAGGCAGGAACTTACTGTGACGCGGGTCAATTTTGTAGCGTGAGGACGAGCTCTCAGGACTAAGCTCCTGGTGCGTGCACTATCGACTATCGGGTAGGAATGTAGGATGCGTGACGCATGTACCTTTACCTTTTGTTTGCTTGTATATTCTTGTATTTGGCGAAATTACAAATTAAAAAAATAAATGGAGCCTTATGTTGGTAGACTGTGTATTGAAATGTTTTAATTGTTGATCTTGCAATAAATCACACCATCGAGTCGGGGGTTACAAAAGAGAATAGATGTCAGCACGGAGGCTTGCCCAGTGTGCCGATGAAAATACTTTCAATGCCTAAATCAATAGTATTTTCGAGAAAAAAAGAAAAAAATCGAAAAACTTAGCTAAAAGCGAGTGAATGAGAGTATATATGTGAACCTTTCGAGGGTTACCCTTTTGCTCCAAATTCTGAAAGTGAATGATTAGAACTTGTGCAATGACATTTTTCTTCTTAAAGAATGGCAATTGGGAAAGGCTGAATTGTGATTGACGAAGTGCATGCGGGCCAAAAGGCAAAGGTGAGTGCATAACTGCATCATATTATTGTGTTTCAGTTTTTTATTCTTTAAATTAGAAGGGGCGTGATTATAGAAAACGTTGAAAAGATGTGGAATCATAGAGCCTTGTAATAGGAAATTCTAAAACTGATCAAGATATATACCGAAAGCCACCATACTCATCATTATGGCACCAGTCTCTCAATCACCTAACATCATTTTATTCCTATGTTTGGAACCAAAAAAGGAAAAGCGGAAGAAAATAAATAGAAGGGAAAATTTAAGAAAAATTCCTTAGTCAACGCGGCATTTTAAATAACACCTATCCTTTTCTTTTCTTTTTTTCTTTTTTTAATAGTTTTAACTGCATGGTTTTAACTGTTGGCTTTGGGGCAATTTTGCGCCGCTAGTTAGCGTCACACCAACACTTTTGCCTTATTACATTAAAATAATATTTTAAAATAATTTTGTTAAGAAATAAAATCTTAATAAATAAATAAAAAGAGGAGAACCCTTAAGGGTGGTAGGTGGCCTGCGAGAGTTCTCTCTAAGTTCTAAAACTGAATGTGGCAATGATGTCACTTTAATGAGAAAAGCCGAGCTTCCTTTATAACAGGAATATCTATGGGCGAGATAATAAAATTAAACATTTCTCCAAAACAAAATTCATTACAGCCTTTGCAAGGAAAGGAAATTCTAATTTTATAGTCCAACTAGAATGGAATAGGATCGCTCTTATTTAAAGGATAAGGTTTTGTTTGTTGCATATAAGGGTGTACATGGTGTTATTTTAAAGATAAATGATAAAAATTATTATCCAACCCATCTTTCACACATCTTCGTATAGTAGATAGGTGAATTTACCATTAAATTTGTGGGACCTACATATAGGTTTCAGAGCACCAGCAATAGTTTTCCTTAGAGCACTACTAACAGATACCCTATAAGTGGTTCATTTCCCTAAATATAGAAAAATTTGAAAAAAATCACAAAAAAATCACCCACATAAGTTTCCCTATATTTTCCCTAAACTTTTGAGTAGCACTGTAAATACCCAATAAATTATATAATAATAAAAATAACAAAAAGTAAAATGACAAAAAGTAAGAAAGTAAGAAAAATAATAAAATAATAATAAATAAAGAGTATTTAATTGACATAGGGAAATATAAGAAAATTTATTGAGAAATATTTTTTACATGGAAGCTCCTAAATTTAGGAAAAATGATTAGGTATATGCAGCTAGTGCTCTTAAACTTTTCCTCAATTTAGAGAATTACCACTTTTAACTTCCCTATTTAAATGCACTTCACAATACCTTATCTTATCATTTAAATATTATTTAAAATTAAATGCTAATAAAAAGAAAGTTGAAAAATAAATCATTTAAATACTATTTCAAATAAATGTTAAAGCAATGAAAGAGAGAAGAGATTTTATTATTTTTAATATTAAAATAATATTAAGGAAACACTTTTGCTTCTAGTGTAGGGTATACTGCTTCTAGCCTTCTATAAAGGAATCGGAAACTCTCCTCTCCGTTTCATTCGGTTTACGGCTGTGATTGACTTAAAAAGGATTAAAGGTAAAAAATTTGCCACGTCACTTAAGAACTGGTTAACAGCATCTCAGATGAAAGTTGAACGCTTAAATCCCATCTCCCATCCAAACTCAAATCTCCTTCTTCCATGGTTCTGCCATACTGAGGAACCCCAAAATTTCCAATTGCACATTCATAGACACCCTTCAACGATTCGGTGAAGTCACTCTCAACCTGTTTTCTGCACCAAAAACCCCCATAGCTTAAACTAAACACAGCAAAATTCCCCCAAAGTCTGAACGAGTCTCCCTCAAACCAATCCACCAAAAGACAAAGACCCAAAACAAGAAACCCAATCTATTGTGTTTTCCTCCAAAAACCCAACAAGACGAAAACTCGGATTGCAACGAATACAATAAATAAAACCAAATTTGATAAGCTAAAGCTCTGTTTGTTTCCAATAAACTTTGGACTTCTTTGAGAACCCAGATCGGAATTTACCACTTTTTACACCAAGTTATCTGGGTCTTGAGCTGAAACTGGAGAAATGCGTACAAAGGGATTTGTTTGTGCGTGTTAAGAAGAAAATGCATCCAAAGGTGGAAAAATCAATGAAGGTTGGAATTGAAAGACATACGCTCAACGGTAATTCCTATCATTTCTCTCTATAACTTGCCAATCAATCCCAGGTATTGATTTACTGGAAGAAGTATTTAATGACCCGTCTTCTAAAAATAGGCGATGAGCAAGCTGAGGCAGCTCGCAGGGGAGGGGATGGAAGAAGGGGATTGGGTTTGGATGGGAGGGGGGATTTTGACGTTCAACGTTTTTAGATGCTGTTAACCAGTTCTTAAGTGACGTTGCAAAATTTTTTTTTTATAGATCTTTTTTAAGTCAATTGCAGCCGTAAACCGGATACTCCGTTTCAAATGAAACGGAGAGGATCCGATTCCTTCTCTAAATTTCATTCTCTCCTCCAAATGCAAGAAAAACTAATTAAAAATCCTGTTTGAATTAAATTTTATTGTTGTTGTCTAAACTAAAGAAACACCAAAAAAATAAAAAGTTGTACCCTACATATAGGAAAGCAAAAGTGATTTTCTTAGCATTATTTTAATATAACAAAAAAAAAAATATTTATTTCCTCTCTCGTTCTTCTTAACATTTATTTGAAACCGTATTTAAATGATTTCTCTTTCATCTCATTTTCTCTTAGTATTTTAATTTAAATAATATTTAAATGATATAAGAAAATGAAAATAGAAGCTGTTGTGTAGTGCATTTAAATAGGGATTCAAGATGTGGTTTAAATCCTTAAATTGAGAAAAATTTTAAGGGAAGCTTCTGCTAGTGCTCTAACTTTTAGTTCTCTTGGTGTTAATTTAGAGAACAGCAAATGAATCTGATTCAATTAGTTTTTTAAGAGTTTTCCCCAAATGTAAGGAATTGAATAAGATTTAGAGAAGCTGCTACTAGTATTTTCATAAATCCAATGATAAATTTACAAAAATAATAATTAAGAAATGAGATAAAGAATAATGTGTAACGTGACTCCATTTTAAATGATATTGAAACATATTTACCATGTATACATGTAGCAATACATAAGTTTAATACGCCATAAAATGAATCGATCTGTTTGTTTCTTCCTTAAATGGGGAGATACCATCCAATTGGAATAAACCTTTCTTAAAGGAAGTCCTTTTAACACGAGTTCGAAGGTAAGCATTTTTTTCAGATAATAGATTTGATTTCATTCATAAAATCAATAGAGCAAAAACGCTTTACAGAAAACAGAACTCTAGATTCTGATGATACAATTTCCTAGAAACACATCGGAAAACAAAATTAGCCATACTCCTAAATTTCTCCATAACATAATCCATGCTGGAAGTTTACAATAACCCTTTTGTCCCAAAAACTCGGGAATAAACTGCTCATGTATGACCACATCTTCTATAATTACGCTTGATTCTCTCGATGAAGTTAGAGCAGTTTCCTTTGCTATATAATTGATGCTGCCTCTTCTGCCTACCGTCATAGGCTTAACCAGTCGACTGTCATCTCTTCATGCTGCCATAGTAGGAATACCCCCTAGACAAACCCTATGATTACACCACACTAGAACATAACCGATTTCACCCAGAACCGTGAAAGCATTCATTCCAGATTGGTTTCCATTCCTGGATCAAGGTGGACTTTATGGCAATCTTACTCACAATACAAACTAAACACAAAAATATACTCAAAAGGAGTAAAACCACAACAAAAACAAAAATCTACTTCTCAATTTTAGAACAGGATGAGAAAAAACTACTTGCTCGTCTAAGGTGATGACGTCGTCCTAAAAGAGAAAAACCCCCTACCGAAAATCTAAAAGTAGATACCTAAAACACAATGGGAGGAGGGAAGCATTGTGATTCCCTCCCGCTCAAACAAGAGGCAGTTTTTTTTTCTCTATGCGGCAGTTTTTTCCTACCGGTTATACGACGCATTTGATAAGCACTTGATATAGGATCAAACGTTTAAACTTTGAGTAACGATACATTTCACCCTTGCATCTCCATTTTGTCATAAAAAAAATTGATGCGGCCCTTAAAATTACCATTGGATCAAAATTCAATAGTGGTCTATCATAAATTTAATGGTGATTTTAAGAGCCACATCAATTTTGGGGAGACAAAAGGGGGACACAAGGCTGATATATAGCATCACTCTTAAACTTTAAACTGTCAAAATCTTTTTACAATTTTTAAGATATTGTGCTATATATCACTTTTTAAATCTTAATAATTACTTTTAAATTAAAATTTTATCATATCAATATCTATAATAAATTAAAATATTATAAAACTGTTTATTATTTAATTTAAAAATAATAATTAAGATTTAAGTAATTATAATGCTTTCTGCAAAAAAAAAAAAAAAAAAAAAAAAAGTAATTATAATGCTACCAAAGCATTCATAGTAGCCTCATCAAATTTTACTCACCAAAGTAGTTAAAAACTATTTTTATCTATTTTGGTGAGCTATTTTTTTAAAATTCTCTCAGTAGCCTTACAATTTTAACTGTTTACTATCACTGTTCCATTTAAATAATAACTATTTACTATTACTGTTCCATTTAAATAATATATATATATTTTCAGATTTATTTATTCTTTCTCTATTTAATCTTTTTGTACAACAAGTTACAATACACCTTTATCTTGAGATTAGATCATTCTTAAGAAATTCACAGAAGTTTTAATTTGTTTCTCAGTCAAATTCAAGAAATAAATAAAGAAAAGATAAATGAAAGAACTACAAAGTTTATGTCAGGAAAAAAAAACATTAATGTCTATGAAATGAGGACATCATCATGTGAGAGAGATGGGAGATGGGAGATGGGAGATGGGAGATGGGAGAAGAAAATGGGAGAAAAAATGAAAAAAGTGTGCTGATCATGTGAGAGAAAAGATAAACAAAATTTGTGAGAGAGTTGGTGAGAATATTATTCATCAAAATTGGTAAGTATTTTTTACTCACCAAAACTTTTTGGTTAAAGTGGTGAGAGTGCTGAAAATGATTTTTTAGTATTTTCATCAAACTGACTCACCAAAATAGCTAAAAGAAGTTATTTTGGTGAGGCTTTTAGGAATGCTGAACTGATCGATATTCAGAATAAAAGTATAAATAAAACGTCGTGTAGTTTCGTTGGTAAAAGGATCGAAAGCATGCCTGTCGTCTTCGCAACGGAAGAGCCAATGGAGAAAAGGCGTTGTTTGGATGGCGGGTAATAAAAATCAACAAAACTATATTTATCTTCAAAGAACAAAAGAAAATCGCAAGGGCGAGAGTGAAAGAGCGAGAAATGGGGGATCTATACGCCTTAGACTTCGATGGAGTTATCTGTGATAGCTGCGGAGAGAGCTCTCTCTCTGCTGTCAAGGTCCTCTCTCTCTCTCTCTCTCTCAATTTATTTGTTGAATTGCTGAGAAATCGGAGAAAAAGAAAGGAAAAAAATTTGACTTTGTATTTCGTATTTCCGTTTATGTTTTTCTTTTGCTTAATGCTTTGTAGGCCGCTAAAGTGAGATGGCCTGCTTTGTTTGACGGCGTGGATTCGACCACGGAGGATTGGATTGTCGACCAGATGCACATAGTAAGCTCCTAAGCTATTGATAGATTCTGTTTGAAAATTTATGAACATTGTTAGGATAAGAAAACTTTATAGGATCTGATTATAGTGGTAATTGAGTTATTGGGTGAGAAGAAAGAAACTTGAAACTTGAATATTAATGATATAAAGTTATTGCATATTAATATTAGTTACAAAAAAAAAAAAGAGGAGAAATATATACCAAATGATTGATGCATTTTAACTCAATAGTCCAAAAGAGGGAAATTAATTCTGAGATGGCCATTTTTATTTATTTATTTGTTTTTTTTTTTTTGAGAATAAGGATAAACCTTTCAAGATGGCTATTTTTTATTCCCGATTATAAAGGGGAAAAAAAAGAGAGTGAACCTGTGGGTTAATCCATGGAAGTCAAAGGTAGAGATTCATTATTATTTATGAGCCATCAAACAAATATAACAAATGGTGGTTTAAGATAGAAGTAAAGTCTCTCTCTCTCTCTCTCTAAAACCCAAGGAAAAAAGAAGAAGTTTGATTCTTCCCTTCCTTCTTCCCTTTGGGCTAATTACTTATCCAAAAAAAAAAAAAAAAGCTTATGATAACTCCTATTTAGTGGGTGATAAATATTTGAATTCAAATGTTAAGGAAAAAATAGAAATCAATTCAAGTTGCAATGCTATAAGTCTTTCTTCCTACTGGCTAAAACTCAAGATTTGAGCAATCTAGTACTTTAAAGGACTGGAGGTGGCTGGAATGTGGAGCCAAGCTTCATTTGATGCTGAAAACCATATGGAGCTTCCTCTTCCAACGAAAGGGTAAAAGAGGAATTTTTGTGGTGCCTTCTTTTTCAATTTATATTTGAACTCTCTCACCCCCGCCACTCACAAATTAAATATAATTTTCTTTTAAGAGTGTTTTTTTGCACTTACTAATACTACGTCATAAATATTTCCTTAAGTTGTTTATTCCTCCTATTTGAAGGTGTTGTTTACTTTTTCACTTAATGTCTCTTTGCAATTTCACTACCAAGATTCTCATTCCTTTCTTTTCTTTTCCCATCCTGTCAAAACTTTGATACTTGGCCAATCAGTTTGTTTCCCATGTTATGATGATTAACTGTGCTGTAGAATTTTCATCATCAATTACTTTACATGGTGGTCATGGACATATTCACTTCAAATTTTTGTCAATAATTGTGATGTCAAAACAGATTCATGTTTTACGCTGTGGCAGGTGCGACCTGTGGTGGAAACTGGATATGAAAACCTCTTACTTGTGAGGTTATTATTGGAGATGAGAATACCTTCCATTCAGAAGTCCTCGGTGGGTATATATGCACTCAGAATCTGCCATGAATTGTCCATTGGATATGGAGACTCTTGTTATCATTTCAGATTTATTCTTGCTCACTATAGCACCGGTCTGCAAGTTTGTTAGATTGCACCTAACTCTTATGGTTCTGACGATCATGCTTCTATCGGCAAGGTTGCAGAGGGACTCACAGTTGATGGTATATTGGAGAATTGGTCAAAGTTAAAGCTTGTCATTATGGAAGAATGGGCTGAGAATAGGGATCCTCTGGTAGATCTTTTTGGAAAGATCAGGGATGAATGGATAGAGAAGGACTTGCCAACTTGGATTGGTGCAAATAGGTAATCAAGATTTTTGAGATAGGATCAAGTATGTAACTCTCCTCGTAGGCATACCATTAACAAAAAGTAAAGTACATGGAGATAGAAGCAAACTTTATAATAATTTTTTAAATTCTTAGAAGAAAGTTGCAAACTGGTTTTGGTTGAAAAGTAGTATCTATTGAGCTTATAAAGTTTGAGTTTTGACCATTTTGGCTAAGCACTAGTGGTATGTGCGTACTTGTTGAGGGTTATAACTTGTTGCATCCAGGGGCTAATATACAATAATTGAAATGTCTTTAAAGAAATGGATACTCGTTATGGTTCAACGAGTTTTTTGAGATTGAGTTTCAGACCCTCTTTTTCGCAGTGCTAGTCTTATGGAATATCATTTTGTGTGTGCATGTGTATGCTGGCTTTTGTGGGTTACACTGGGATTCTTTTTATTTTCTTTATAGAACTTTGATATAAGAAATCACTCAATATCCAAACATTCACTATTATGTACGACATTGAAGAGTTTTGCTTTTACTAGATTTGTGTTTGATTTAAATAAGGTATATTTTCATGTAACGATGTTTGGCCCTTGGTATAGAGTTGTGATGTCCAGACAAGCTCAGTGCAGTATATGCTTGCTACATGTAAAAGTGTATTGACATTATAAGCTGCGAACCAATCTTTTTAGAGCTCTAGTTGTCTGTCCACCATATATTTGCATATCATGAACCAAATAACTTCTATTACTCTTGTTGCATAATATCCACATAATTGATCATCAGATGCATCTCTCCAGATTCTATCCAGGTGTTCCTGATGCACTGAAATTTGCAAGCTCAAGGTTATATATAGTCACCACGAAACAGGTATGGCCTCCCACGCTCATGGTAAAGGAGGCACTATTGGCACTAGAGCAGTTTTAATGCCTCAGATTGCCCCTCCTATTTGCCAATATATAATAAATGCGCAATTTGCAAATTTCATTCTTCGAAATTAGATACGTTTTTTTCATGTGTCATCTTCCCCCCTCCTTCTGCCTATTTTCAGAGCCGATTTGCAGATGCTTTACTCCGGGAGCTTGCAGGAGTAATAATACCACCCGAAAAAATATATGGTCTTGGCACCGGGTTAGTATGCATATTACTTCTGTACTTAGGAAATTGTTTCTATTTCTTTACAATAAACACAAAATTGATCTCCTTTTTTGATTTCTTCTTTTTCTCCTGATTCCTAAATGCTCTTTTCAGTCCCAAGGTAGAAGTGCTGAATCAGCTTCAGAAGAAACCAGAGCACCAAGGACTGACACTACAGTAAGATATTTTGCTGCTTACAGTCTACTGAATTAAACACATGGAATAAAGTTTTTTATTGTGATAATCGTACCGGTACCACTTCATACTTGACCAATTTGTTGCCCTTTGTCTGGAAAAGTTTGACTGAAATCAATCCGATTCTATTTTAACCAGCTTTGTGGAAGATCGACTTGCAACCTTAAAAAATGTCATTAAGGAGCCTGAACTAGACGGCTGGAATTTGTATCTAGGTAATCCTCTCTCTCTCTCTCTCTCTCTCTCTCTCTCACTCACAGCAGATGCGCTCTTCATATTTCTTCCTCCTTGTCTCTTTTGGTTTCCATTTAGCGCATTATTTTGTTAAAAACTCTTGGGGGTCTAAATGCTCTGCTGGGTTATTTGGAGCAGGGGATTGGGGGTACAACACTCGGAAAGAGCGAGAGGAAGCTGCTACCATTCCCAGGATTCGTATTCTCGAGCTCTCTGACTTTACTAAGAAGCTGAAATAGCCGTCCTTTAGATGAAAAATCTCCCTTTTCACTTACCATGAATGAAGTCTGAAATGCTTTCTCCTTTTCTTTCATATGGAACTGTCGACCGCAGCTATTTGAACTTCAGCAAATAAAGGAACTTTCTATTATTGCCAGCATTATGCACAAGTAATTAGTAGAGTTTGATTCTTCTGGTCATTCAACTGGTTCATGGTCGTAGGTGAGGGAATTGTAATTCCTTAGTCAACAATTTCAAGCTCAAAAGATGGTCCGTTGCATATGACACTCAGCTCAGCTATATAATCCAATCTGTGTTCTACTCTAAACAAACAAGGATGCATATAATGCAAATTCTAGTTGCGTAACCCATGTAGCCCTGTACGCCCTTTATGCTTTCCACGTTACCCATTAGAGCATCTCTAGCAATAGTGGTTATTTTAGCTACTCAAAATAAACTTTTTTTATTTTTTTATTTTTTTATTTTAGCTACTAGTTTTTTAATACAAACTCAAAAAAGATTATCTATCTCATGCTCTACTTTCTTTAAATATTATTTTTCAATGTATTTGTTGTTGTGAAAGTTGAGGAAGAGGGAGAGAGAGGGAGAAAGAGGGGAGAGAAGGATAAAAAATGACTAAAAGGTGTTACGACGAACTTTTATACATGAAATTTCATGTAGCAAAATAAATGGAAATGTTCTATTTTGAAGCATTAGGAGGATAAAGTAGTTCACAATAGCTAAATATATATTATTACCCCCACAATCTCCTCATTTCTTATGGTCTTCCCCTGTTTTGCGTCTGCATGCCATCCTGATACTTTGGGTTGGGTTTATGGTTTCTTTGTGACCGATCACTACCACTGCGACTCTGCGAGGCTTTAACCTTTAGAGCATCTCCAGCAGTCGGAGTTAAAATAGCTACTCAAAAAATACCAATCTCTACTTTAACCACTGGCTATCTTAAAAACACTACAACAATAATCTCTATTCCACTCTTCATTTTCTTTAAATAATATTTTTTAATATTTTTTTATTGTTTTATTTTCTTTCTCTCTCTCCGGTCACTCCTCCTCCCCGATGGGTTCACCAGAATTCCACACCCAATCAACTTCCGGTCAAAACAACAACAAACACCAATTATGTCAAGAATTAATCAAACCCAAATTCACAAATCTCATGAGTTTGTCTAAAATCCAACAAGAGATTCACACACACACACGCGGCCGGATGTCCACAACACAGCCAACACACACAACCGAAATTACTAACACCCCCACAGGGAACACACCCAATCGGCTAACTAAGGAAAAATTCACAGAAAAACCCCTTTCAACAGCTGGAAGTCGCAGAAAATCGCCGGAAATCGTTCTTCAACAGTTGGATGACGACCTGTAGGAAATCGGCACGCCTTTGTTCGACTGAAATCGACGCTTCTGCTCGCCGAAAATCGACGCCTCTCCTCCGTCGACCCACCTTTCTCAGATCTCCTTCTCTTCGATTCTTCTCCTTCCTTCTTCGTCGAACCCGTGGGAAAGTGGGGGAGATGCGGGAATGGAAAGAGAGGGACAGAGATGAGAAATGAGGGAGCGAGAGAGAGAACGAAATGGGAGAGAGGGTGAGAGAAAGAGAAAATATAATAAAAAATTAAATAACCGATGAATAGGGAATATCTAATAATAACTATTTATTGTTGATGGAAGTTAGGAAAAAAAAGTTAGAATAGCTACTCTGCTGGAAGAAGAAAAAGAGAGAAAAATAGCTAAATTTAACTTTTCGGTTAAAATAGCACTCCTGCTGGAGATGCTCTTACGAGAGGCACAAGGTCTCTGTTCAGAGGGAGGGGGAGTCTAGAGTAGGCTGAGTAGCTTTCATCCGTCTTTCACAATTTATGCCATTTTTCCATTGGGAAAGGGAAAATATGTTAGCACCTCTCTTCGCTGCGGTCCGGTCCCTTTTATATTTTGATTCTTTGAATATAAATAATATAATTGTATTTTTAGCCATGTTTATTATTTATTTGAGCAAAAGATAGGCAAAAAATTTAAAATCTTCATGAACTCAGTGCTTAACTTTACAAAATTAAAACTAAGGTTTAAAATTCAAAATCACATAAAGCACAAGAATGTCCTTAAATTCTCCCCTTTTTTTAAAAAAATAATTATTATTATTTTAGTCGTAGAAAGCGCATACAATTAAGCTATATAGGAAGAACTCGCTAAAGCATAGTCTGATTAATGCAACAAAAAGTACTATTATACAGTGGGTAAAAATGTAATAACGAAATTATGAAGCTCAAGGATGGAGCCAAGAAGCAATTGAACAAAAGGTTGCAGTAAATAATATCTTGAATGAGTTCAATGGTCAATAAGATGTAAGAAGAAGAAGAGTGCCTGAAGGTGCTACAATCAGAGGCTACAAAGTTAAAAAGAAGAGCATTAGTCTGTAATTATAGTTTCATACCAGGAGGATTACTAATCAACTACAACTCTTCTTTAAAATCGTCTTTCTCCGAAGGACTGGCATTATCCAGCTTGCTTTTCTCATTGTGGAGCTCTGCAAGAACTTCCTCCAAAGGAGGATCTCCAGGCCTTCGAAAAACTTGATCCCCAATCTTGATCTCATATGCCTCTGGTTGGTTCAACACAAAATCCTTCAACTGGGAAAATGTTAAGTATTATGAGAACATAAATAAATATCAGAAACTCAGTGTAGACAGTAAAAAATGCATCAAACCAAAAGAAGCAAGCTATTATTCTAGCCCAAAACATATATGCAACTGTTAATGATTGTCACAAGTAAATTTGTTCTTGTTAATGATAAAGACCACTTGGCTCCTATGGGAGAGATAATTGTGCTTCTCATTTCTTTAACTGTGAAAAGAAAGATTGCTGAAGGTTTTGTTTGTTTGTTTGCGAAAAAGAATGTTCTCCAAATGTGCAGCACATCTAAATATTGATGACCAAGTTCTTCAGTGGACATAGTCAAAAAATCTCAGCAGTTAATGGATCTTAACCTCTTTGGACTTGGAGAACAAAAGCATACCTCAACTGTATCTTGGCCTCTTTCCATAGTGAACATGATTGTGCTCAGATCAACACCCATGAACTTCACCTCAACAGCTCCGGTTCTCAGAACTTTTGTCCATTTCATAGCAGTCTCAGCTACCATATCCTGAAGAAAACAAGAGCAGAACACCATTAAAAGATTTCCTACTCAGTTGAATCAACAAACCTCCCTCTATTTGCATAGTGTATGTGTGTGTGTATATATATATATATTGCAAATAAAAATTAAACGTTCTTTTTGCTCTTCTTTTCCACAAACTATAAAGCCATCATCACTTTAGCATAATTTACCACCTGAGACAAAGATAAGAAAAGAGAGACTAAAACAAGAACCGTAAAACATATATAGAAGGAATAATGTGGCAGTAAAAATCAACCATTAGATCAGCAGTTGTAAAAAATAAAAAATTAAGGATTAATTTTTACTATTACGTCATCCTAATTATCCAATTATATGGGAGTCAAATTAGTCTGTCTATACTCGTAACCAGCAAAGTACTCACCATAGAAAAGCAATAAGTTATAGTAACACATCCCAATACAAACAATCACAACTCTTAACTTTTAAGGTAATTCGAATATCCAAACCTTTTCTTTTAAGGTAATTCCTAATCCAGATCCTAAATTGAGAATAATATTCAATTCGCCAATTATTACTCTAATTTCGCATAATTTAATAAATAAAAAAAGGAAACTAAATTTAGATCCAATTTCATGTCAAAATCTCAGTCTACCTAATTGGCTCGAAAACTCGCAAACCTTTACTCCAATTACAAAACAATATTCAGTTACTTTCACTATAGTCGTTCACAATTGCAGCTCATATACATATCAAACAAGATTAATATATTACAAAACAAACAATAATAAATAAACTGTCACAAAAACCAAAACCCAGAAATAACTACTCACAAAATCACAAACCCAGTTCACATTTCAGCTTCAATCCAATCAAGAACCAAACTTTTCATTACCCGGGACCGGCGACCGCCCGGTCTGAGCTTAACGAACCCGAAAGTGGGCCCGGAATGCCGCTTCATCATCTCGGCCTGGATCTCCGGAGCCGACATGCCAGACAAATCGGAGGGCCGGAGATCGAGATCCGGCGAGGGCGTCGATTTCTTGCCCCATTGCTTCCAGGCGTCGTCCTCCTCGTCGTCGACGACATCGTCGAGATCGTCCGTGATGTGGACCCTTCGGTTTGAGGCCCCGGCGACGCGGATGAATTGGGGATTTGGGGAAATGATGAAGGGTAGACTGAGAAGGAGGAGAATGGCCAACTGGTTTGGCATGGCTTTTGAGTTTTGAGAGGGATCGTGGAATTTTGAGAGAATAAGAGTGGTTTGGGTATATATAGGTTCTGAAGGGGGTGAAGAGGTGCTAAACTGCGCACTAGGGGTGTATAGTAGACTAAGCCATGTGTGACATGAACATTCTAACTATGACAAATTTATGTGCCTTCTTTACGTGGGCATGCATTCCGAATTTTTTTTTTTTTTTTTTTTTTTTAAGTCATATTTCGTGGTTGATTTTTTTTTTTTATCTACAAAACTTCTTGCTTGAATTCATAAACTCGACTTTAATGGGTCTGGAAAACTATATAATAACGATGTTAATGTATTTTGTAAAGTATTTTGATGTGATATGACAGTAAAATAAAAAAATCAATAAATATGTCATAAAACCAATTATTACGATCCAATTCTATTTTCAGTTGGATGGATTTAAGTCTATCATTCCGACAGAATTGAACCATTTCTTTAAAAAATAAAAAAAATAAAAAAATTAAGTTTTATGAGATCCAAATTGATTGAGACCTCTTGCAGTTGCAATTCATTCAATTTAGGAGTTCATTTTGCCTGTATTGAGCTACATAGGCATTTAAAATGAATAAAAAACCAACAAAATTAAGGTCGCTATACCTTAAGAAAGTGTTCGACAACTCACTTGGGGGTAAGGGGGTGATCGGCCCTTTTATTTTTAAAGAGGTGGTCGAACTACCTTTAAAGAAATAACCAACTATTCTCTTATTTTCAACGAAGTGGTTGGCCACTCCTACTCAAGGCTGGCTCGATATATTTTGAGCTTAAAATGAGAATTTTAAACGAGGCATTTTTATATTGAGTTTCAATTATTGTTTTTCCGTTTTTTAAACATTTTTATATATCCAAATACATATTTTTAGCAATATATATATATAAAAGAAACATCATCTATAATATGAAACTAAAATAAAGGAAGAATAGAACCTCATTTATTGAAAACCTCTTCATTAGCTTCATTGTAGTCTTTTTTTCATGGGCCCAACTCTCTTCATTGGCTTTTTTATAGTCCGTATTCTTTTCGTTGATTTGAGAAGCTTCTCGTTGAAGCTTTGTGGAAGAAAAAAAATGTGGAGAAAAAAGCTTTTGTTGAAAAGCTAAAGCAACTTCGGGGCTTAAAGGAAATGTGCGATAGAAGACACATTTTTGGGTCCTCTTTGTCTTGTGCGAGAGACACATTCTTCAGACAAGAATCAGAGGAACTCGAGCAGCAGTGAATGGCAGCACTCTTTGGGAAAGGGATGAGTCTCTTTTTTGTTTTCACTTGTATTTCTCACTATTTCTCCTGTGTGCTAAGAGAGGTTTTCTCTTTTGTATTTAGTTCCCTTTTGTTGTGTGAGAGTGAGATAATGGTGTATTAGGGCTTTGGGTTTGAGTGGTTTTTCTTTGCATTTGTATTGCACTTTATACTTCTTCTTTTTTTAATTCTATGCAAGAGTTCTAGAGTCTCTTAATAGGAGAGAAAATGCACTGTTTTTTTGTTGATATTAATTGTTGTGCTATTGGGCCTCTAACTATTTATTTTTCTATTGAAGTTAAAGAGTCTCTAAAAGAAGAGATAATGCTTCTTTTATTTTTTTCAAAACCATTCTAGATTATGATTTGACTTTTTTTTTTTTTTCTTTTTCTTTTTTCAAACAAACTTGTATTTGATGCCTTATTCTACTGGGAAAAAAAAAATTGATTTCAGTTTTTTTTTTTTTTACCTTCAAACAAACATGTTTTTGGGAGCCTTATTCCACTTGGGGGTCTTAGGCGACCACCCAACTCGCCTAATGGATGAGTCGGCAATGCCCCTACCAAAGTGGTTGGGGTGATCGGTCATGCAAAAGAAAAAAGTATTTAATGTGATGTCAATCACCCTCAAGCTAATTATGGGGGTAGACAATCATCTTCTTGTGGTGACCAATCACCCATTCGAAGGGTTAGCGGGTGGTCGCTCACTCTCTTGGGATAAGAGAGTAGTTGCCCCACTCCCTAAAGTCATTTGTATTGAGTGGTCGACCACCTTCATGGTGGCCTTAAAAATTATTATTATTTTTAATTCATATTAAATCTCTATGTTGTTCAATTCAAGCCGTTTGTTTTGAATGAACAACTTGAACCGAAAGAACTGCAACCCTACAATTCCTCAAAATGGATTGTAGAGACCTCAATCGGATCGAAACTCATTTACAGAAGTGGTTGGCTTAAATGAATTTCATTTTGGTTCACATGAAATGGAGATGGTGGGATCTTTGCAGTGCAACCAAGCAGTGAAGAAAATATAAAACCCAATTCTACTTTTTACTTTGAGGTGAGGTTCATTAGCCCATCAGTTGGGTAACTGGGTTCACTTTCAAACCAATTCAAGCATAGTGGGATTGACTTCACCTACTGTCACTGACTCACTCTGACCAACTGGGAAAAGTCCATTAGCCCAACACCATCTCTCTCTCTCTCTCTCTCTCTCTCTCTCTATATATATATATATATATATGAGAAATGCTATTCAGAATTTTGGTATGTTAATTTCTCTATCAGGTGTGAGCTCAGACTTCATTTGAATAAGTAAAGTTCAATACGTTAAATATTTAATTGAAATATGAGGTAAATGACGAAGTCAAGGTTCAAACTCAGGACCTTTAGCTCTGATACCATGTTAAATCACAACTTGTCCCAAAAGCTTAAACTAATAAGAAGAGGTAAATTTAATCACTCAATCAATACTTTAACAACATACATGTCCCCCTTTTTTTTTCCTAAGAAAAAAAAGAATCAAAAACAAGATAACAAAGAGAATGCTAAGAGATTGACGGACCAGAATACTGAATAGCATTTCTCCTTTTTTATAGGTCTCGTATGTTTCTCTTTTTCCTCAAAAAAAAAATTATTTAATAAATAAAAGACTATAACATGAAATTTATTAAGAATCTGTTTGAGTTTGCGATTTTAAAACATGTGATTTAAAGAATAACGATTTTAAAATGTGTAATTTCATAACGTAATTTTTAAAAACACACTTAAGTATTTGGTAAAATTGCAGTTTGGTCTTTAAAATTATGCTATTTTAAAAACACATCATTTTACTTGCGATTTAAAAATGCAAATTTCTTTTACGTTTTCAAATCGTAATTTTTTAGAAACACACTTTTAAACTATACATTTTTTACTATTTGGTTTAAAATCGCAAACCTCAACACAATCTAAATATAAAATTACCATTGCCAATTTGAAGCCAACATGTTGTCGTTTGTTTTCTATAAGCAACACCGAATATGCTGTATGCAGGAGCGAAGCTACACTTTAGCTTGGGGGCCCAAAAAAATAATTAATTAATTTTTATCCCTAATTTGTTTATTTTTTTAATTTTAACCCCTCAAATTATTATTACTTTTTTAATTTGACCCCCCCACCCACCCCCCCCCCCCCCCCCCCCCCCCACCAAAGTCTATAAGCTCACTCCGCTCCTGCCCCTATGCAATTTGATTTATGCCTCTGTTAATTTTCGTATATTTTTGACTTTTTGTTACTGTCACAATGACCTTATTGTTAGGCAATTGAGAAAAGTGGATTACCATTGAATTAGTCTCCCCCAAAAAACAAGACCATAACGTTAATTTTCTTTCTTTTTTTCTTTTTTATTTTTTTAAAAAACCTTTTTAAGGATGGACTTAATTGATCCTATCTTACATTCTCTTCATATAACCAATTATTTGTAGCCTCCTCCCTCTCCCTTTCTGAGGGAAAAAAAAAAAAACAATTATTTAACAGAAAAAAAAAAAACCTAGTGTTGAATTTATTAAATTATTATTACGTTGATGTCAACTTCAAATCAACATACTCTGTCCCAAGGGGTAGCTTAATCAACTGGAGACTATTTTTCATTAAGTGGAGGTTACTAGTTCGAATCTCTCATTTCCCCTCTTGTGTGGACATGTAAAAAAAAAAAAAAATGCTCTGCATCACAATATGGGGTTATTTGGCAAGTGACCAAAAATTTGTCCACTTTCTTTTTATTTTTTAAAAAAACAATAAACTTCAAAATATTCTAACTTTATATCACATCAATAATTTTATATTACTATTTAAATAAAAAAAAATCTATTACAGTACAAAACATTTTCACATTTTCATACAATTTTTTATTTATTTATTTTATTTTACTACATCTATCAATTCTTATTACTACCCCCAAAAAAATTCAAGTAAAAACTTCTTTCCCTTATGTCAGCAAGATTCTGCTCTGTTAGGTCACTTGGTAAATGCATATTGTACATTTACCAAAAACAAAAATGCATATTGTGAATTTGCCAGCACCGCCAATAATTTCACCAAATGTAACTTTGAAGCCTGCAATGGAAACTTCGGAGGTGATGTAGAACAGAACAAAATCAAACAAAGAACAAAAAAATAGAGAAATCTCACGTTGGACAGAGTTTTATTGGACAACACTGGGGCTCTAAATTGAATCACAATCTCATTAGACAATAATAGAGTTTGGTGGAATTTCATCACTGAAAAGAAAAGGAGTCAGACCTCAAAATAACATTTTTTTTCCCCTCAAAATCTCTCTGCTTCTATTGGAATACAAAATTACACTAAAATAGACTTAATGACTAAATAAATATTTGTGGGCTCTTCTCTTATTTCTTGGACTGCTAATTAAGAAGCAATCTCTGGTTGCACGCTCGAGTACCGATGCTGAATATCGTATTATGGATGTCTCTTCTACTTGTTTTTATTTATTTATTTATTTATTAAGGATGTTGTTTAAGGATCTGTGTATTTCTTTATTCTTTACTCCAACTTTGTGGTGTGAAACATTGGTGCTCTTGCTCTTGCTCTTGCACCATGTCATTAATATATAGGGCTACAGTAAATCATATCAGTAGTGACACAGATCAATTAATGATGATGATCAGTTATGCTGAGTTAATTTTGTAACCGAGGCTGAATATCGTGTTATTATGGCTGTCTCTAATTCTAATATTTAATATAAGATGTAATAATCTGAACTTCTTTTATAAATATTAAAGTATTGAATGCAAGATTTTTATCCCTTCCTATCTTTCAAATGTAAATCTCGCATATAGCGTTACTTATAATTTTATTTTATTTTATTTTTTAACAAAAAAAAGACGTCGAGCTCGATGTGTCATGAAGCATTCAATTGGGTCAATTAATTTCCTTATTACCCACAATTTAAAAAAGAAATAATTTATTTTCTCCAGCAACATTTAAGTATATTTTCATAATTTCATAGCACCCAAAGACATTTTTAAATCAGAATATTATTATTATTATTCATGTGGCTTATAGCAGAAATTTTCATGCTCTTTTTTAACTGTCGGGGAGTCAAGAGCTGCCACTTGTATGTCCTACTGTAACTGGAGCCATTCATTTTGGCCCTTCTTCCCCCCAAAGGCCAGTAGGCCACGAGGAAATCTGTGGACGAGGCGACGAGCCATGCCCTCTCTCTTTCCTGCCTGCCGCCAACGGTCACATACAATGCACCAGCCAATACATCGCATCTGTTATCTATTTATATGAAAAGCAGTCAAAAGGGACGTTCTCTTCTCATAGTAAGGCACAAAGAAAATTTTGTAGGTGTAATAGTTGGGAGTCGGCTGGTTGAATTGTCATATTTAAGAAAGATACGAGATTAAGAAAGAGAGTTAGAGAATTAAGGTGGTTCGGTTAATGACCTACATCTATACGGTATAATATTTTTTTACTATGTTTTTTCTTTATTCATTTCATTGTATATTGGACTTTATTTATAAAGTTTTTACAAATGATAAATACAAAACATTACATCATCTACTCCATAAAGTACTTAATGAGAGCCTTTATAAAGTAAATGCCAACCTTTACAAAGCAAATGATGATCGTTACAAAACGATACATCATTTACTTTATAGAGTTAATGAGAGCTGTTACAAAGTAAATGTTAATTGTAGAGATAAGAGGTGCGGCTGGGTGTGGCGGAACGTCGCTCTTGGCTATGGCTGGTGATTGATGGGTACGACTGAAAAAAGAAATGGCGTTGCATCATTTACTCTATTTATATAGTTTTACAAAGGAACAAATACCAAATCTTACAACATTTACTATATAGAGTTAAGGAGAGCCATTATAAAGTAAATGCTAATCATTCCAAATAATATTTAAAAAACTATTGTATGTTATCTACATACCTCTTAACATGTTTAGACCATATTTATTTTTTAAATGAACTTGAGTTTATTCATAAACTATTCAATTAAATTCATTCCTTAAAGAAAACAAGTATCTTCACTGATTATATATATTTCATAAATTCATGTTTTTTTTTTTTTTTGAAAACATAAGTTCATGTTAATCATTAGTTACTTAATTATTTTTAAAATTTTATGATTCGAGTTAATTAGTTAAAGTATTTTTTTTATAAACTATAAAAATTAATTTCACAAACCTTTGTATTTGTAATAAATTATGTATAATTTTTTTTAATCATGAAATAAACTATTTATATAATTATTACATATACAAATGCACATATGTATATGAAGATTCACATTTAAAAATTATAAAGATTATATATATATATATATATATATATATATATATATATATATATATATGTATTTGTTATTTATACATTACATTACTCTACATCAATTTTATACCAAGATATATTAGGTGTGAGACTCATGTATATGGGACCCATATATATTGAACCCACATGTATGGGTCTTACACTCTATGCGTCTTTGTAGGATAAGAACTGATTCCCGTACACCAAATTTACAATATTGGTACAACAGTCCCTCACATGGGTGGGCGTGTGACAAATGTATTTCTATCATTTTTCTTCAAGATTTCGTGCACTTCTCTTTATCGAGAAATGAGATTCCGTCCCCCACGACTACGAGCCAATTATATTCCTTGAAAATTATTATAAATAGGAGTCCTTTACTTCCCACACGCCCATTGTTGACTGGTTGAAGTGGCGGCTCTGTGCAGAAACTCTGCATCAATGGCTGCTTTGAGGAGTTCCTTCAACAAAAGATTCATTGTCCGCAATCCTCCTTTGATGAGGAGGATGCTGTCCTCCCATCCCCTGGCTGATTCCGATCCCTCTTTTGTTCAAAGAATCAGGGATCTCCCAAAGGATCTCCCTGGAACCAACATCAAAGCGCAAGTTTCTCAAGTACTTAATCTCTCTTTCTCTCTCTCTCTTGTTTAGTCTCTGAAGAATTTCAATAGTACGTTGCCTGTAGTTTCAGATGTACTGACCTTCCTTCTCTTGGTTAATTTTCCTGATTAAGTTCTTTTTGTTTCTTTCTATCTTCTTTTTCTTTTCAATCTTCCTATATCTTTAAAATCTACGATCTCCGGTCATGTGATCTTCTTCTATTACCTTTGACTGTGAGAGACAGAGGGAGATTTTCCTCTTCATTTATTTTTCAGTTCCTTAGACCATTCAGATTACAAATTTACTCTATATTTAATAAAAAAAAAAAAACAAAAAAAAAACAAAAAAAAAAAACAAAATTCACATATCTCTATTTTTGCTGCTTACTTTTTTAAAGCAAATATTTCTCGCTATTTTATTTAAATGTTATTTTTAAATTTTTTTTTTATTATTATTTCTTTTGACAAGAAAGAGAATATATTAGAATTTTTTTTTTTTTAAAAAAAAAAAATAGTAAATACTGAAGCAACTCACTAAATATTTCTCTAATTTAGGAAACCAGCAACTTATTTTAGTCCCATTTTAACCTCCGGCTAACCAAATAACGTTTGAGTTATTGGACTAGCCCGATGAGAGTTGCTCCGGTGAGGTTCAAGCTAACTCCAGCCCACGGGTTGACTACCACTCACGTTCTGCCATGTTTAGTCTTTAAAATTGGCTCTCTTTTGTGCCTTTCCTTGCGTTTTTGTTTTTATTTTTATTTTCTTAAGGATAAATGTAAAAATAGTGATTGCACCAATTTTAATAAGTTCGAGGTTTAAAAAGTGACTTAGGATATATATATATATATATTTTAAAGTAAGCATAAATGATAAATAATTATCAACGTCAAACTTCTACTTAAAATTATGATAAAAAATCGTCAAAATGTCGTATCAACAATAATAATAATACAACTAATTCATCAAAAAAAAATAATACAACTAGTGTCTTTTGTATTAAAAAATAAAAACTATAAATATAAATGCATTAAAAAAGAAGTAAAAATAAAAAGAAATTCTAGTAGGCGGTCGGTTGGTTAAAGGGGTAGCTGAACCATCACAAAGATTGAGAGTCGTTTGGCAACGTCTCAGTCAAAATTTGAAACATTGAGTTATTTATCATTTATGTGTAAAACAACATGGAGTTTCAACTTTCAAGTTACTTTTTAAGCATCAGAAAGCTTATAGTAAATTGATACAACCATGTAAACTAATTTTTTTACATTTTTTTTCTTCTTCTTATTTTGTCATCTCTCTTATTTTTTATTTTGTTAAGAGTAATGCTAAACACTCTCATTTATGCACATCCATTTTCATATACTCTTGCGTGACTTTTAAAATTATCATTATATTAAAATTTAATAAATATTTATTTCAAATTCAGTCGTAAAATATATGTAAATAGGTATAAAAAAATGAGGGTGTGTAGCAATACAACACCCCTTAAAGAAGAAAATGTTGTGATAAACAATTGTTTCCGGTTAAGACATGTTTCACGGAGACCCCGACAATAAAACACACATAGATGCAGCCAAGATTTATGTACTTAAAAACAATACAGATAATATCATTAATTCTCTGGTATTTATTTTTGTCGTAATCTAACAGATTAGCACATGACATGAGGTCCAAAGAATATAATGTTTTCAGGAAAAAACATAAAAATAAAAAAAAATAAAAAATAAAAAGAATCGAAATCCACTTTATCAACGAGGGGTAAAAGATACTTGTCACTTGTGGAGGGGAAGGATTAGCCCCTTCGTTTACGCGAAAGGGTAGAGTCATTGGCATCAAGTGGGTTCCACATGTAAAGGTGCATTCACCAATATAAACAAAAAACATTCTGGTCCAGGGATGAGAAAAAACAACACGCATGGAGCAACGGCCAATATTTTTTGTGAATCGTGATAATTAATGAATATCGTAATTTGTTTATACCTATTTTTTAATGCTTTTTATATTTTTATATATATATATATATATATATATATATATATATATATATATATATATATATTTTAACTGCGTTTTGATATGACATAAAATTTAAAGAACTTTTGTGTGTTTGTTAATATTTTTGTTTTGAAAAGAAAAAAATAAGTTTGGAAAAATTTGACTTAATCCCCCATAACTTTCATGACATTTACAATTATCCCAAAGTTAAAAATAAAAATTCTCAATTTAGTGTATTGAATTTTTAATTTTTTGCTTTATCACTCTTCCGTTAGGGTTTGATGTTAAATTAGACGGTAAAAGTCATGAAATGACTATTATACCCCTAAAATTTTATAACATTTTAAATTTAACAATAATTACAAATAATAAAAAAATTATTTATTTATTTTTTTAAAAAGTGACTCACATTGGGTCATGGGTCACAAGGTGGGTCTGCTGGGTCAACAGACCCCCCAGACCTTTTTTTTTTTTTGTTTAGTAAAAAAAAATCAGGTTTATTTTTTATAATTTTGACGCTCTCACTTAGGATTTTCAAAAAATCCTAACAGATAGGTGACATTGTTAAACTTTTTGTGAACCAGTTTTTGCGTTCTATCCTCACGTAAACATATCTTTCTGTGTTAAACTTTTTGAAGTGTCAATAGAAAATTGGATTGACATATTTAGTCAAAAGATTATGTGGTTGGGGGAAACTAATTAAAATTGCTGTTAATTAAGATTGAATTACTTATAATATATATATATTTGTCATGGTTTTAATCCTGATTCTTGACTGCTGTGTTATGCGTGTGTCCACTAATAGAGTGAAATCTTTATTGATCTATCTTTTTAACAACTTCAGATCATTGGAAGAACTCCTCTTGTATATCTCAACAAAGTCACTGAAGGCTGCGGAGCTTATATTGCTGTCAAGCAAGAAATGATGCAACCCACTGCTAGCATCAAAGACAGGTTTCTTGTTTCCTCCTCGTTATCATAGATTTAAGGTACATGTTGACCACATGTTCAAGATGAGATTGCATTATAATTTGTTCTTTTCTGTTGCCAGACCAGCACATGCCATGATAATGGATGCAGAAAAGAGAAAATTAATTACTCCTGGGCAGGTCAGCTGAATATTTGACTTGTTAATCTGTTTATTTTTGCACGTTTGTCTTAAACTCTTATACTAGAGCTTCAGATTTGTCTAATTTCAGTATAATTGTTATGTTAGACAACACTTATAGAGCCCACATCAGGAAATATGGGGATCAGTATGGCATTTATGGCAGCCATGAGAGGATACAAAATGGTTCTAACTATGCCCTCTTACACAAGCTTGGAGAGGAGGGTGACAATGAGAGCATTTGGAGCTGATTTAATTCTCACTGATCCCACCAAAGGGATGGGAGGAACAGTTAAAAAGGCATACGACCTTTTGGAATCTACACCAAATGCTTTCATGCTCCAACAATTTTCGAATCCTGTCAACACCCAGGTACCTTAAAATTATTTTAAATTTATGTTGTTTATAATCATTTCAAATATGACAGACATAATTCATCATCTACCTTAATGGACTTGTTAATGGAAACAGGTGCATTTTGAAACTACGGGTCCTGAGATATGGGAGGATACAAATGGACAAGTTGACATTTTTGTCATGGGAATAGGTAGTGGAGGCACTGTCTCTGGGGTCGGGCAGTACCTTAAATCCCAAAATCCTAATGTTAAGGTAGTAATTCTTGCTTTGCTAACATTAACCCTTATAATACTGTCTCATTTCCTTGTTGATGTTGTTGTTTCTTTTTATGTTAGATATATGGAGTGGAGCCTACAGAAAGTAATGTTTTGAACGGTGGTAAACCAGGTAAAATTTGTGCTCATTTGCTTCTTATCTGGTTCCCTCTCTTTGTGAAGAATAAAGTAGGAAAATTCCGACTTTGTACTTGTTTTCTTCAGCTGATTTCTACGAATGGAAGACTTATAAAATATTGAATAGAAAACTTCATAACTTTCAAAATTTATCTATGCCTTTGGTAGATCCATTGCCCTTGTTAGAGAAGTTGCACTCTGTAATATTGTCAATTGTAAATTTGAGACAGGTCCTCATCTAATTACCGGCAATGGGGTTGGATTCAAACCAGATATTTTGGACATGGATGTTATGGAGAAAGTTCTTGAGGTAATTGTCTTGTCGATGATGTTGTTTTTAGTGACAAACAATTTCAAAAGGGAAAAAAAAAAGTTATGAAAGAAGAATGTAGTATAGTTGCTAATTGTTTGGTTTTACTTAAATGTCATGTTGAAACTTACCTGGTATAGGTTAGTAGTGAAGATTCAGTAAAAATGGCAAGGCAATTAGCACTGAAGGAGGGACTTCTGGTAATTACTTGAATAACTCTCCGATGTATATCAATCTTGACGCTTTTACATATCTTTATAACTTTTAGACGATATGGTTATTGGCTAATGCAGGTGGGAATATCATCTGGAGCCAATACAGTTGCAGCACTCAAACTCGCTAGAATGCCAGAGAACAAAGGCAAACTCATTGTGGTAATTGGGACATATCTTCTAATTCTATTTGGAAGAATCAAGTCATACATACACCTTAACTACTTTTCATTAGTTCCAATTGATTTGGCCTTCAGAATATGCAAATAGATTAAAAGATAAACTTTGTCTATGATTTGTATATGAGATGCGAATGAGGTTATATTGTGTAAAAAAAGAATATGTTCCCAGATTCATTGGTTTATGAATTACCAGTTTTGATTGTGAAAAAGCTTCTAATTCAGTCGTGTTGTTCTTGTGTAAACAATTTGACTCAAGTATTATTATTGCTCAGAACTAGTTGTTGTTTGTTTGAATTTCAGACTGTGCATCCAAGTTTCGGGGAGCGATACTTGTCATCTGTTCTGTTTGAAGAGTTGAGGAAAGAGGCTGAAAACATGCAACCAGTTTCAGTTGACTGAAGCTTGAGAGGGCAAAGCTATGTTGTGGAATGACATGCAGCAACATTTTCGTTTTCTTTTTCTATTTTCTTCTTTTTGGGCTGAGGTGTCCACACCCTTTGGGTACCTGACTACCTCTTTAGCTCCTTCTAATACTTGCAAGCCTAATGTTTGTTGCACCAAAATATATCAATTATAGTTCATGTATGTTAGAATATTAATTAAACGATTAAATTAACTATTTATTACTAGCTTAAGTTTTCGAGATAAGCAGTAATTTAACGGTATTTAAAGTGTTATTTGAAATAATGCTTGTTCATACAAAAAGAGAGACAATGGTCGATGTACCAAATTCCCTTTTCTCGTAACCCTCATCATCTACTATGTTAGGTTTTATGTCGGTAAATTCGGTGTCAAAATTGGTTTGATTGTAAAGCTAAATTTAGTGGCTAAGTTGGTTCTCCTAAGATTAAACCCCAAGCAGTGTTGGAGCCTTAGAGTGTTTGGTTGAAAGTTGAAACTTCCTCGCGAAAAGGAAGCAAATTGTGGTCGTGCTACCATTATACGTACAATTAAACCCATGTCTCACCCGATTCACTAAAATAAATTGATGATATAACACAACTAAGCTCAATGTCGTATGTTTCCTGTTTTTTTTGGAGTGATGCTAGACGTCTTTTTCGTGTCTTTCTTGTTAGGGGTGGACATACGGGTGGATATTAACCACCTGCATCAACTATTTTCACCTAGCTGCTATTTACTATTCGCATATGTAGATGTGATTAGCAAAAACTACTATTCGCATATGCGGATGTGGATAACGATTTTATGGCATTAGCATACCTTTTTTATATATATAAGTCATGTTTACATTGATTTGATTGATTGTGATGCTTTCTTTAGTAATACTTGAGCAAAAAGACAAAAGTAATATAAAATCAATATATTTTCAAAAGATTAGGGCTTAAAAAAAAAATTAAACAAGCCAAAAATACTAAAAATCAGGATAAATTATTTTCAAAAGTGCTTAAAATAGGCCTTAATAAAGACCCAAAAGATTAAAATAAGTCCAAACGGCCAATAACCTAATAATTCGAATAGTAGATAATAACCACACCCACATGTACACATGCACTTCTTGTATCCTCCATAACTGGTGTGGCTTTTAAAGTTATAATTAAATCACAATCCAACAACGATTTATTACAAATCTCATAGTAATTTTAAAAGATACATCAATTTTTATGGATACAAGGAGGACATGGTTCTTATTATGAATATTTTAGAATTGAACGACAAAAAAGCTAAAACACTATCAACAAATAAAGGATACAAATTTCTCTAAAGTTTATTAAATTGATATTTATTTTTCGAACATGTAATTTTATATATTCTTTTAATAGCATTAACACATCACTTGTATTTTAAAAATACATGTGAGATGTGAGAATCACATGCTTTAAAGATAAATATCAATTTAATAAATAGGATTAGAAGAATTTTCTTCGGCTCAAATGGGATAGAAACTCTATCCACAAATAAATAAAACTAAAATCAAGAAACGTGATTGAAACATTTATCCCAAATAGACTCGGAGCACGTTGCATTTATGTATTTCAATGAAATATCCCGTAGATTAAAAAGTAATGTTATTTTTTACGCTAATTTATTATATTAATAGACTTAACGTGTTTTAAATGACTTTTAAATAAAATAAGTGCACTTAACAAAGGGAAAGTCCGCTTCAAAATTATCATCCAAGTGGCCCTTAAGTTCTTATAACGTTCGAAAACAGAAAAGAAAGGTTAATTAATCTGGCCATTAAGATGGTGTACGCATAGAATCATAAAAGATAGCTTATTTTTAGCCTTTTGAGTCTTTCACGCCACGCACATGAGACTTTCAAAGCTGAGTGGCTATCCAGTAATTATCGTAGCTTCAAGGGTCAAGTTCAAACACTACTCTTCTCCGTAAATCCCTAACCGTACAGTACCGGACCTATACTCACACACAGTCACACATACAATAGCGTAAAGCCATAAAGTCCTGCATTACCAACCTTAGAAAAAAAAAAATTAACCCCTCCACCCAAAAAGACAAAAAGAAAACTAAAAAAAAAAAAAAAAAAAGAAGCCCATTAGGGTTTGACTGAAAAATTTTCGCGGATCGCGTGCAAAACCCAGAGAGTCAGAATCAGCGATACCGTGAAGTCCGCGGTCCTTTCCGTCTCGGAGATCCGTCTTCCATTGCCTCCGAAAATCCCGCTTTTGGAGTGAGGAAAATGATGTAGCCTAGAGACAGAGAGAGGGGGGGACACAGTCACACAGGTCGTTTTTGAACGTTGGGATCGGAGGGCTTAAATGGGTTTTTGTTAAAAATTTGGAGGGATTTGGGGTTTTGGGTTTTTTATTTTTTATTTTTTATTTTTCTTTTCTTAAAAGGTTCTCGTTTTGGTGGATTTTGGGTGTGTGTGAATTTGGGTTAATTTTGCATGCAATCTGTTGGAGGAGGTGGAGGAGGGCCCAGCCGGGTGGGGCCGGGCGGGCGGGCGGCATCTACGTCTTCGGCTGCGTCGCCGTCCTCGTCATCTTCGGCCGTGTCGACGCCGCACTTGGGTTTCGATTCGATGCAGCAGCAACAGCAGCAGCAGCAGCAGATAGGGTCTAGGCAGGTGAGAGTTTTCGGGTGCAATTGAATTGTTTTGTGAGAATTTGGTTGTATTGGGATATGGGTTTTGGAAATGGGATTGTACTTGCAAACGGGTAGGGATGGATTTTGTGAAAAATTGGTTGAATTGGGATGTGGGCTTGGGAGTTGGGAGTGTCCTTGCAAATGGGTAGGAGATGATCTTGTGGAACATTGGTGGATTTGGGATTGGGAGCTTTTCGGCAAATGGGTGGGAGTGAATTGTGTCATTAATGGGTTGATTGTTACATTATGTATGCAGGTTTTGGAAGCGTTTTTGCAAATTAATATACTTTGTAGCGGGGGTAGTTACCATAGTGTACTTGGGTTATTCGTTAGTTGCTTAGTTAAATGTTTGGTAATCAAGACTTAGGTATTTAAGGAGACTAAGTAGGCATGTCTTAATTTGGAAATGGGAACTGATGAACTTGAGCTGCTTGACTGTAGCTGGCATCAACTTCAACCAGCTCTATCTCAGGAGCCTGAGTTATAACTAGATGGGGTCTGCTCTCAAATGTGGCTTTTGACATACTGTCTAGGACCATATGGGTTGTAAAATATTGGGGATCATATCGGTTTTGCATATATTTTGGGTTGTTAAATTTATTGTTTTTCTTTTATGATTTTGAGTCGGACCTTTTTTTTTTTTTTTTTTTTTTTTTTTTTTTTTAATATTATTGTTTTTATAATTTTAAATTTGGAATACGTTGAAAGAGATATGGAGGTGAAATTAGGTTTATCCCTATTCCCTTGTTTGGGTTGGTGCGATTGCTTACTGTCATATGGTATGCGGGAATATGGATTTGGGTTCATCTATTCAAGTCTAGAGATGTTGATTAACTGCAGAGAAGATAGTGCCATGAGTTCGATGTCACAGCTTTCTAATAATGATCTTAAGAAATAAGATCAACATGATGTAATAATCTGCACCATTGTACTTTCTGTACGATGATTTCAAGTTGTCTTTCTGGTTTGCTTGTGGTGTTTATAGTAGCAGGATCCACATAGTCTCATGATTCTAGTCCTCTGTTTCCTTTTGTTCACCTTTAATTTCCTAGAATATTTTGCTTGTATGAATTTTCTTTCTTTACTTTATTAGTTGACCTCTGTTGTATGTCTCACTTTGTGTATGCTAAACACCTGTGGACTACAGCACTTCATAATTATAGTCATTGCTTAAATTTTTATGATTATGTAAATGTATTCATTGGTGTAAATGATTTTCCCCCTTTTTCTTTTCATGGATTGTGACAGTTATTTGTATCGTTCGCTGACATAATGAATGTATGTTGCATTACTTCCATAATCTTATATCTGCTTGTAACATTATGTACCCATATTGGCGCATTTCTCTGTATCTTTTCTTTCTTGATTGTATTGAGTCATGATTAACTTCTGGCGTTTTTAATTTGTGTTGTGATTTTTAAGTGGCTGATATTTTCATCCTCCATATCAGTACCTTGTATTGATTTGGAATAAAAATTATGCAAATGAAAAATAGGAATAATTTCCTGTTTATTTAATTCAACCTCAAGTCATTAATATGTGGGAGTTTCATATAAAATGATAAACATATTTGACTTTCTATCATTTATTGTTAATGCAGTCACTACAACAACAGTTACATAGAAAACCTGAGGGCAACGAAGCCCTTCTAGCATATCAAGCCAGTCTCCAAGGAGTTATGGGAGGAAACAACTTCGCTTCATCTCCTGGCTCTATGCAACTGCCTCAACAGTCAAGGAAATTCATTGACTTGGCTCAACAACATGGTTCCTCCCATGAGGGCCCGCATAGGAGTCAAGCAGTTGAGCAACAAGTGCTAAATCCAGTCCATCAAGCTTATCTACAATATGCTTTCCAGGCTGCTCAACAAAAGCCATCTTTGGCCATGCAATCACAGCAGCATGCTAAAATGGGAATGTTGGGCCCTCCACCGGGGAAGGATCAGGACATTCGAATGGGAAATCTGCAAGTTCCTAGTCAGGCTCAGGCATCATCATCAAGAAACTCTTCTGAACATTTTGGTCGTGGTGAAAAGCAGATGGATCAAGGTCAGCAACCAGCCCCTGAGCAGAGGAGTGAGCTAAAACCTTCAACCCAGCCGACAGGCATTGGACAATTAATACCTGGAAATATGGTGAGGCCTTTGCAAGTACCACAAGCTCAGCAGAGTACCCAAAACATGGCAAACAACCAGATCGCAATGTCTGCCCAGTTGCAGGCAATGCATTCATGGGCACTTGAGCGCAATATTGATCTCTCGCTGCCTGCAAATGCCAACTTGATGGCACAGCTCATTCCAATAATGCAGTCTAGGATGGTTCCACAGCAAAAGGCAAATGAAAACAATATGGGTGCACAGTCGTCGCCTGTTCCAGTGTCAAAGCAGCAGGTCGCTTCCCCACCAGTTGTGAGTGAGAGTTCTCCCCATGCTAATTCATCAAGTGATATATCTGGGCAGTCTGGCTCTGCAAAAGCAAGGCAGATTGTTTCACCCAGCCCCTTTGGTTCAACTTCGAATGCTGGCCTAGTTAACCACTCTAACAACATTTCATCACAGCAATTTGCTACTCATGGCAGAGAGAATCAGGTGCCTTCTAGACAGCCTTCTGTGATTGGTAATGGAATGCCTTCAATGCATCCCCCACAGTCATCTGCCAACATGAGTCAGGGTGTGGATCATTCTTTGAATGCAAAACATTCGTTAAGCAGCCCAGAAACTCTGCAGATGCAGTACCTCAGGCAGTCAAATCGATCTTCTCCACAAGCTGCAATTTCTAGTAATGATGTGGGGTCTGGCAGCAACATCCCTTCACAAGGTGGTTCGACTATTCAGACGCCTCAACAGCACTTTGGATTCACCAAACAGCAATTGCATGTTCTTAAAGCACAAATACTAGCATTTCGGCGGCTGAAGGTCTGCACATCTCTCTTTCTCTCTCTCTCTCTCTCTTTGCTTGTGCGAATGTGTCTTTTGCTTCCTTCCCCCCCCCCCCCCCCCCCCCCCCCCCCCCCTCTTTGAATACCCTTTGATCTACATTACAATTGCTGAGTGGATAGTGTTACTTATTTCCTGTTTCTTGACAGAAAGGAGACCCTGGTCTCCCTCAAGAACTTCTTCGAGCTATTGCTCCACCGCCCCTTGAGTTGCAGCTGCAGCAGCAATTTCCTCCTGCAGGAGGAAATAATCAGGATAAATCTGCTGGGAATATTGTGGCTGAACATTCAAGGCATATGGAGTCTAATGAGAAGGATTCACATGCTGTGGCATCAATTAATGGACATAGTTTGTCAAAAGAGGAAGCTCTAGGGGGGGATGAGAAACCAACAGTCACCACAGCTCGTAATCAAGGTGTGCCCGCTGTAATAAAGGAACCTACACCAGTGGTGCCTGCTGGAAAAGACGATCAGCAATCCACTGTATTTTCTGTTAAGTCAGACCAGGATCCTGAACGTGGTATTAATAGGACTCCTGTTAGAAGTGACTTTCCAGCAGATAGGGGAAAGACTATTGCCCCACAGGGAGCTGTATCTGATGCAGTGCAAGTTAAGAAACCTGCACAAGCGAGCACTGCCCCCCAGCCAAAAGACGTTGGCTCTGCCAGAAAGTATCATGGACCCCTATTTGATTTCCCTTTTTTCACTAGGAAACATGACTCCTTTGGGTCGACAATGATGGTTAATAACAATAATAATCTGACATTGGCATATGATGTCAAAGATCTTCTTTTTGAGGAAGGCATGGAAGTGCTTACTAAGAAAAGGTCTGAAAATTTAAGAAAGATTGGTGGTTTACTGGCGGTAAACTTAGAGAGGAAAAGGATTAGGCCAGATCTTGTCTTGAGGTTGCAAATTGAAGAGAAAAAGCTTCGACTTTTAGACCTACAGGCACGGTTAAGGGATGAAATTGATCAACAGCAACAGGAGATAATGGCAATGCCTGACAGGCCATATAGGAAGTTTGTTCGGCTGTGTGAGCGTCAACGTATGGAGCTCACCAGACAAGTACAGGCCTCTCAGAAAGCTATGAGAGAGAAGCAACTGAAATCCATATTTCAGTGGCGTAAGAAGCTTCTTGAGGCTCACTGGGCAATCCGCGATGCACGGACTGCCCGCAACAGGGGAGTTGCGAAATATCATGAGAGAATGTTGAGGGAGTTCTCGAAAAGAAAGGATGATGATAGGAATAAGAGAATGGAAGCATTGAAGAACAATGATGTTGAGAGGTATAGGGAGATGTTGCTGGAGCAGCAAACAAGCGTCCCAGGTGAAGCTGCTGAGAGATATGCTGTTCTCTCTTCATTCTTGTCTCAGACAGAAGAATATCTACATAAACTGGGAAATAAAATAACAGCCACCAAAAATCAACAGGAAGTGGAGGAAGCAGCGAATGCAGCTGCAGCCGCTGCACGATCGCAGGCATGCTTTGTTCCTCTCTTTTCCCCCCTCTCTCTCTCTCCCAAATCATTCTTTTTATTGGTCTATATTTGGTTCTTCTGTTTCATAAATTTAAGAATCCCTCTCACTTGTTCGTGAACTAATGAGATTTCTTTTTCAATTCATAGCCTTTGTATGTTGGGTGGTTTTCTAACTCATTTACTTATCTGTTTTCCGACAAAAGGGCCTCTCAGAAGAAGAAGTTAGGGCAGCAGCGGCTTGTGCCGGGGAGGAAGTAATGATAAGAAATCGGTTTATGGAAATGAATGCACCGAAGGATAGTTCATCTGTTAGCAAGTAAGTTAATTTATCTGTTTAATGGTATGCTTCATGTTTTAAAGTGCCGATGGGGTGGTTGGCTCCATTAGGTGTGCTATCTGTGGACCAGAATGTGGTGCAGTGGTTTTGTTTTGTAGTTCTTAGTTTGACAAAACTTATAAAAAACAAGTTTTTCTTAGTTTGACAAAGCTAGACTTGTTACATTGTTAATTTGTTCTTTACGATTGTCTTTCTTGATTTTGTACAAGGCTCCCTTAATTAATTGTTCCTCATGATTTTCACCAGATATTATACTCTCGCCCATGCTGTGAATGAAAGGGTTGCAAGGCAACCCTCAATGTTACGGGCTGGAACCTTGAGAGACTATCAACTTGTAGGTTGCTATGTTTGAGGGTTTTTTTTGGGTACTCTGTTCTAATGTAGCGAGTTAGTTTGTTAAGTTATTCTGAGTATTATTCTGCAGGTTGGATTGCAATGGATGCTTTCTTTGTATAACAATAAATTAAATGGAATCTTGGCAGATGAGATGGGTCTTGGGAAGACTGTACAGGTGACTTTTTCTTAAGTTAAATGCTTGGCTCTTACTCCCCTGATATAAAAATAGCATTAAGCATGTTTCTAGTTCGAGCAACTGAGCAGGGCCATACATTAGGGTCCATTATTTCATATATGCGAGGTTTATTTGGGGCCTTAGTTATTTTGAGTCTGTTAGTGTACCTGAAAATCTATAAAAATAGCATTCTATGTGATTTATTCATAACCTTATACTACTTTTAATCATATTCTTCTCTGTCTAGGTAATGGCATTGATTGCTTACCTGATGGAGTTCAAAGGGAACTATGGCCCACATCTTATAATAGTTCCAAATGCTGTTTTGGTAAATTGGAAGGTTAGCTATTTTATTCCATGTTAGTGAGTTTCACCTTTTCCATTAGTATCTAAATTGGCTAACTGAGTTCATCTTGCAGAGCGAGTTCCATACTTGGCTTCCATCTGCGTCGTGCATTTTTTATGTGGGTGGGAAGGATCAACGGTCAAAATTATTCTCTCAAGTAAGAGCAGGCATTTGCTTATTTACTTGATCTTTAAGTTTCTCATAAAATAACTTTCTGTTTTTGTTACTTATTCTTTTTTAGGAGGTTTGTGCTCTGAAATTTAATGTGCTCGTGACGACTTATGAGTTTATCATGTTTGATCGTTCGAAACTTTCAAAAATTGATTGGAAGTATATCATAATTGATGAAGCACAAAGAATGAAGGATAGGGAATCAGTTTTAGCACGTGATCTTGATAGATATCGCTGCCAGAGGCGCCTGCTTCTCACTGGGACACCGTTGCAGGTCTGTTACAACAGCTCTTTAATTTATGGTGACAGACATTGTTTGATGCATATATATCTCTATGCTATGTCTTTACAAAAAGTAAAAAGGCGTAGCCTATATGCATATGTCTCTCTGACCTTGACTAACCTAAGTTTTAGGGTTTGCAGCCTAGGTTGGGTTGTGCTTTTCATGGTAACAATATTAATATACTGTTCTCCTTATGATATTGTTCTACCTACTAATATGCATGTACATACATGTACAACTACTCGTTTGTGTGACAACTCACTATTGGCTAACTAATTTGGCATGCACAGCTGAAGCTGAAGCATTAACCAATGGTGTCCTAAGCGTGGTTAAACCGAATCTTGGTTCTTGGGCAGTCATGAAATGCTTTCATATAATCAAATACTTATTAAAAAAAAAAAATGAAATGCTTTCATATAATCAAATTCAGTTCATGCCATTATTGTTTAGCTTTTCCTTTATGAAACTTGTTAGCATGGAGGAGGAAATTTCAATATACTATTCAAAAAACTGCATAACTAAGAAATATGATCCTGAGAAATATTGTGGTTACACTTGGCTTACTCCCCCATCACCATGTGTATAAGACAAACCTCATATTCAATAGTGAGTTTCAGAAAAGTGGGCCTGAGCCAGATCATGATGATTTGTGCTGCACTAAGTTGCTTCAAACCCGCCCATCTGCGTTTTCCTTTCGTGCCATGTTTGAACCTGTTGCAATGGACCACTGGCCTCTTCCATCACTCTTTGGCACTTTTTATTACTTCACTGCTAATGTGGTCGAATCAGCCTTTCTATATAATTATATGAAGCATAATTTCTATTTTAACATTTCTGATCAGCATTAACTGGGGTTGTACTCGGTAAAGTTTGTTGCTGATGTTCTAATGAAAGGAACATGTTCTTTTTCCATGTATGTAAGTTGAGATTCTAGCCAGAAATTGAAGGAATGCTCACATATACGTGAATGAAGAATAAACTTCAAATCTATTCCTTTATATATTTACACCTGTCGCTATAAAATGTTTAGCTTTTAAAGAAGGCCACAAAGAATTTAATGATCTGCTTGATTATTTAGTTTCTTCATTTTATTTTTACTTAAGTCACTGAGTATAGTTGAACATGGAATTGTCTTTCTTTTGCAGAATGATCTGAAGGAACTCTGGTCACTTTTAAATCTACTTCTTCCGGAAGTGTTTGATAATAGGAAAGCATTTCATGATTGGTTCTCAAAACCTTTTCAAAAGGAAGGTCCAACACAGAATCCAGAAGATGACTGGCTTGAGACTGAAAAAAAGGTCATCATCATCCACCGACTTCATCAAATTCTAGAGCCATTTATGCTCAGGCGTCGTGTTGAGGATGTGGAAGGCTCACTTCCACCTAAGGTATGATTGTGATAGTCCTAGTTGGTCATAACCTCTCTTTTGGCTGATATCTAATAACAATGCTGGATTGCAGGTTTCCATAGTTTTAAGATGTAGGATGTCATCTATTCAGGGTGCCATTTATGATTGGATCAAATCCACCGGTACTCTTCGAGTTGATCCTGAAGATGAAAAGCTCAGGGTTCAAAAGAATCCAATTTACTCGGCTAAGGTGTATAGAACTTTGAATAATAGATGTATGGAACTTCGGAAAACCTGCAATCATCCTTTGCTCAATTACCCATATTACAATGACTTATCGAAGGCTTTTCTCGTAAGATCTTGTGGGAAATTGTGGATCCTAGATAGAATTCTAATAAAGCTTCAGAGAACTGGGCATCGAGTACTGCTCTTTAGTACCATGACAAAACTCCTTGATATATTGGAGGAATACTTGCAATGGCGGCGACTCATCTACAGACGAATCGATGGAACAACCAGTTTAGAAGATCGTGAATCGGCTATTGTTGAGTTCAACAGCCCTAATTCGGACTGCTTCATTTTCTTGCTTAGTATTCGTGCAGCTGGTCGGGGTCTTAATCTTCAGTCTGCTGACACAGTTATCATATATGATCCTGATCCAAACCCTAAAAATGAGGAGCAGGCAGTTGCAAGAGCCCACCGTATTGGACAGAAAAGAGAAGTTAAAGTCATTTATATGGAAGCAGTGGTTGATAAAGTCTCTAGCCATCAGAAAGAAGATGAACTAAGAAGTGGAGGTACAGTTGATATGGAGGATGACCTTGCGGGTAAAGATCGCTATATGGGATCTATTGAGAGCCTGATAAGGAATAACATTCAGCAATATAAAATTGATATGGCTGATGAAGTTATTAATGCTGGGCGCTTTGACCAGAGAACAACACATGAAGAGAGACGCTTGACTTTAGAGACATTGTTGCATGACGAGGAGAGGTATCAAGAAAATCTCCATGATGTTCCCTCGCTGCAGGAGGTCAATCGCATGATTGCTAGGAGTGAAGAGGAAGTTGAATTGTTTGATCAAATGGATGAGGAACTGGATTGGACTGAGGAGATGACGAGGTATGACCAGGTACCTAAGTGGCTTCGAGCGAGTACTAGAGAAGTAAATACCACTATGGCTAATCTTTCGAAAAGACCATCAAAGAACACTTTGTTGGCTGGTAATATTGGCAAGGAATCTAGTGAAATAGGTTCTGATTCATCTCCAAAAACTGAAAGGAAAAGGGGACGGCCCAAAGGAAAAAAGCATCCTAATTACAAGGAATTAGATGATGAAATTGGGGAATACTCTGAAGCAAGTTCTGATGAGAGAAATGGATACTCTATACATGAAGAAGAGGGAGATATTGGTGAGTTTGAAGAGGATGAATTCAGTGGCGCTGTTGGAGCACTGCCAATCAATAAAGACCAATCAGAAGAGGAAGGTCCAGTTTGTGATGGTGGTTATGAGTACCCCCGGGCTTCAGAAATCACCAGAAATAATCATATACTAGAGGAAGCAGGTTCCTCGGGATCATCCTCAGACAGTCGAAGATTGACACAAGTGGTATCGCCTTCTGTTTCTTCCCAGAAATTTGGTTCCCTGTCTGCATTAGATGCTAGGCCAGGTTCTCTATCAAAAAGGCTGGTATGTGTCTTTTCTTTCTAAAATGATGCTTTATTGTTGGGGTGATTGATTTATTGATTTTTGCTATCTGCTCATTTTTGTTCTTTTACATTTTTTCCAGCCAGATGAACTAGAGGAGGGGGAAATTGCAGTATCTGGAGATTCTCACATGGATCACCAACAATCTGGAAGTTGGATTCATGATCGTGAAGAAGGGGAAGATGAGCAGGTTTTGCAACCCAAAATAAAACGAAAACGTAGTCTACGGGTTCGTCCCCGTTATACCATGGAAAGGCCAGAGGAGAAGCCTGGCAATGAACCTCAATCTTCTCAACGTGGAGATTCATCTCTGTCGCCATTCCCAGTGGACAATAAGTATCATGCTCAGCTAAAGACTGACCCTGAAACAAAAGCACGTGGAGAGTCCAATACTTTTAAGCATGATCAAAATGATTCATCCTCAAAAAGTCGGCGGAATTTGCCATCAAGGAAAATAGCTAATATGTCAAAATTGCATGCTTCGCCAAAATCTAGCAGATTGAATTGCACGTCTTCTCCTGCAGAAGATGTTGCCGAACAGTTGAGAGAAGGTTGGGATGGTAAATCTATGAATTCAACTGGGACATCAGCTTTTGGCGCTAAGATGCCTGACAACATGCAGAGAAGGGTATGGCTGTTGAATTGACAATGCATATTAATGTTTTAGATTTTAATGTGATAAATGATGTCTGTTAGTACTTGATTTTCCTCTACGTGTACTTCTGAGTAAGGTGTCTGCTTATGGTATACACGAAGGGCTGGAAATATGTTTGGTTGTTTGGAATTCAGCTTCCATTTACGATTCTTTTACTATTAATTTGTCTGTTGGTTTTAGTTTTGTTCCATTTTATCTTCACTGAAGCTTGATGTCTTGTATCTGCGTAGAGGTTTCCTATTGTAGCATTCTATGTAAAATTTGTTCCCCCCCCCCCCCCCCCCCCCCCCTCCCTCCCCGGCCTTTTATGAAACTCCACGCTCACACACTCGTACATGCACAACTCGTGGAAAACTAGTGTCAGAGCACTAGCAGTAGTTTCCCTTAATTTTTTCTTAAATTTAGGAAACCAAGCTACTTTTTGCTTTCTATTCAAATATACGCCACAGTAGCTCCTCTTATCCTTTACATATACTATTTAAATATTCTTTCAAGTCGATGATAGGGGAAAGATATAGCCTTTTTTTTTTAATAAATAAGATAAGGGAAGCTAAAGTGCTTCCCTAAACAGTGCTTTCCCTTGGTTTAGGGAAGGAAAGGGGGAATCTGCTGCAGGTGGGTTTTTGGGGATTTTCCCTACATTTAGGGAAGGGAAGGGGGTTTAGGATATATGCTGCTAGTGCTCTAACTCTTCTTTTCTCTTGCACTCTCCAACACAAATGCAGACAGATTGAAAAATAACTATAGAAGTTGGTTTAGACCAACCATGGATGGACAAAATCGAAGACTTGAACATGTAAGAGTTAGCTGTGATGACCCATGCTAATATTAGATTCATGCCATGAGCACATGGAAACTAACTATAACTTGTTTTAATTTAACCAAGGATGAGGAAAATCGAAGATTTGAATGTATTGAGAGTAAACTGTCATGGGCCATGCTAATTTTAGATTCATGCAATCAGCATCTCTCTCTCTCTCTCTCTCCCCCCCCCCCCCCCCCCCCCCCCCTTCTCTCTCTCTCTGGTTTTCTAAGATATCTAGTATTGTTTTGCTATTTAATGGAAATGCCTGGTGCATAGAGTATAATATGTCATTGACAAATTGGAGCTTTGGATTAGACGATGTGATGCAAGCTTTATACTTGTTTTAACTGGTTTCATTTTGAGGAAGGGATTTGGTTGGCACATCCTTCCCTTGGGCTTTGTTTTAAGGACTATTCCTATCTAATATTATTGGAGCAATCGCTTATAATATTAATATGAATTTGGTGTACAAGTTGGAAATCTGCTAATAGAATAATATCCCTTTTACAATGCTCTGTGTTGAATTTTACTTTCTTTATTTTCTCTTTTCCATGTCTAAGTCTGATTAGGCAATTAAGTGTTGAACTCACCAAAAAATTTTCTTTTTGCAGTGCAAAAGTGTAATTAGCAAACTCCAAAGGAAAATAGGTAAGGAAGGTCCTCAAATTATACCTCTGCTTACAGATTTGTGGAAGAGGATTGAAAACTCTGGGTACATGGGTGGATCAGGAAATAATATTTTGGATTTACGAAAGATCGATCTGCGTATAGACAGATTAGAGTATAGTGGAGTGATGGAGCTTGTGATCGATGTGCAGTTCATGTTGAAAAGTGCAATGCATTTTTATGGGTTCTCACATGAGGTATGATTGCTCATCTACAGCATTGCCCCTAGAGCGTTACATTAGTATGTCCTATTAATATGGTTATCCTCGTAGTGAAAGCAATTATACAGAAGCATGTTCAACTGTTCTAAGTTTTTTTTTTTTTTTGAGCCTGTCATACAACCTATAACGTGCATGCATTTTATTTGGTTCACATAAATATCCAGCATACACATTGAAAGTAAAAAAACACAGAATAAGACAAGAACTTCTACAAATCAAGTCTGGAAGGATTCTGGCACCAGTGCCCAAAAATTAACCTCTAGAACATACCTAGATGCCAAAGTCTAGCAAAAGCAATGAAAAAGTCACCACTGCCAACCGTGTTATTCTCATTTTATTTAAGATGATTGCGCGCTAGAAGTCCAAAGAAAAGAGAGAACTCCTGAATCTGCGTAGCTCTATCAATTATTTTTTTTTGATAGGTAATAAACAAAATATTATTAAAAAAGCGTTAAAGGCGCCCCTAAGCATACATGAAGTATACAAAAAGGACAAAAAAAAAAAGCCGAACAACCCAATAGAAGAAAATTACATCAAACCCCCATTTTCTAGAACCCATTCCCCTAAGATCGAAATTAATAGAACATTCTGGATTCTTGAAGTAGGCCTTGGCGGGTTGTGGGTTGTTTTTCCTTTGCTTTTTGGTTTTCCTTTGTAGTTCGGCTTCGGTCGGCTTGGGTTTTGGGGTGTCTCTTGTGGTTTCGGTCGGCTTCAGTAGGCTTGGTCTTTGGGTGCCTCTGGGTTTTGGTTGTACTGGGTGTCTTTTTTTGGGGGCGTTTCGGGTTTTGTGGGTGTTAGTGCGTTTTGCTGTTTTGGGGCATGTTCTTGGGCTTTGGGTTTGTAAGTGCTCCTCGTATACTGCCTGTGTACTGGGGCGCCTTTCGCTTTTTAATAAAATTGCCTATTACTTATCAAAAAAAAAAAAATTAGTTTGCATCCTCAATGGCTCCCAAAAACGAACATTTTTGCTGAAAAATCTCCCCACAACTCTTGCGTCCAAAATCTTAATGGCATCCTCTGATTTAATGCACCTGGGCGTCTTGTATTGGTTAAAAGAAGACCTTTGAGACGCAAAAATCCATGAGTGCATCAAATGTCCCATGCTTCATCCACCCTTATCTCTAAGGGTTCAATGGAATTGTCCTTTTTCCTGCATCTCCTATAGACAGAATCCAGCGAATCTTCCACTATGGAGCAGCATTGTTCCATTATGGCTTGATCAAGCTCTGGTATGTTACGTCACAGACTAGAAAATGAGTGATATGTGTGAACGTTTACTTTGCTTCTTATGTTAGTTGCAAGAACCCTGCTTGATGTGTGAGGGCTTTATCAAGTTCAAACTTAATTATATTCCAAAATAAAAGAACATATTTGAGAGAAGAGATGGTGCTAATTGATGCATTTCCCACAATTCTGAAACTATCCGTCAAATCAATGTGAAAGAATGAAGAGGGTGAGCCCAACAGGTTGATGTAAAAAAGAAAAAAAAGAAAAATGATAACTAAATGAGAATGCTACCACTTGGAACTGTTCATCCAAAGTACCAAGGGGTTTGACATAAATTATAATATTAAAGCTGCTTACAGTTTAACCTAATAATGGTGACTAACCTTCATTGACTGTGTACAGTAGTAGTGGGTGACCACCAGAATAGCAAACTTCAATTGCGATAGCCAGTAATGGTCTATTCTAGCCAAGGATATAAAGCTTTTTTACCTTCCCGAAAGCCAGTGTGCATCATATTTTTCTACAGTCCTTTTCTTGGTTTCCCAACTTGCTCATCAGATCTTGAGCAAGTATCTAGAGTGATTGCTTCTTTTTTTTTGGTCCTATCTTGCTCTGATTTGTCATGCGAACATACTTGAAACATTTGTGTGTATGTGTTGAGAACAAATTTAGGATGTGGGTGTGTTAGAACATTGACAGAAGCTCACTCTTATACTTGTGTCCTCATGTTTTTGAGATTCTGAGTGTAATACTTGGTGTTTGACTCTGCACTGCACTGGATTAGAAGTGACAATATTTAATAGCAATAAACCACTACTTTAAGTCTAGTTGCTACAAGTCATGTATACAGTGGAGGTACTTTTCTTCCCTGAATCATGATTAGGATTTATTAGCAAGTCACAGGAAAGTTTAATATATGATTGGACTGTTGACTTTCTGGATGCCAACATATGTGGAGTTTCATTTTGTGCTGTTTACGTAACCAGAGATTTGAGGAAATAAAAATAATTTTGGAGTCTTGTGTAAGATCCTTTTCTTTTTATCTTGATTCTTTCCTTTTTGGGCTAAAAAAGGATTGCAAATTTTAAGATCCAAGTTCTGGATTCCAAATTCTCATTTTTTTTTTTTTATTTTGAGCTCTACTTTTGCAACAAATCAGTGCATCAAAGAAATTAATCATCTAAATATATGTTAATTTACCACTCAAAAGTTATTTTAGGAAAGGTTTGAACCACTACTTCCTTGAATTTGCTACCCAAACCATATATTTTACAAACTTCCTTGAAGTTTTTTAGAAACTCTCCTGCTTCTGGAATTCCAAAAACTTCTGCGTGCATTTCTTTGAATAATGTTTAAATATTTTAGAACCTGGGGCATCTCCAATCTCCCAATTTCATGAACTAATTAGTAATCACTTTGCTAAAAGAAAAAGAAAAAAGATTTCTTACTCACTGTCTAATTATGATGCCCAGGTGAGATCTGAAGCAAGGAAAGTGCATGATCTCTTTTTTGATATCTTGAAAAATGGATTTCCAGAGACAGATTTTCGAGAAGCTAGAAATGCACTCTCTTTTTCTGGCCCATTTTCTGCCACTGCTTCCCCATCCCCAAGACAGGCGGCCATTGGCTCAAGTAAGAGACACAAGTTGGTGAATGAGGTGGAATCTGATCCAGGCCCTCCACAGAAGCCACCTCAACGTGGACTCATTTCCAGTGGGGAAGATGCAAAAATCAGAGGCCATATACCCCAGAAGGAATCAAGGATTGGCAGTAGCCGGGAGCAAAGTCAGCAGGAAGATTCACCACTTCTTACTCATCCAGGGGAGCTGGTGATCTGCAAGAAGAAGAGAAAAGACAGGGAGAAGTCAGTGGTGAAGCCTAGGACTGGATCAGCTGGCCCTGCTTCACCCCTTAGCATGGGTCGTAGTATGAGAAGTCCCGGTCCAGGTTCAATGCCCAAGGACACCAGACAGACTCCACAAAGCGGATGGGCCAACCAGCCTGCTCAACCGGCAAACGGGGATGGCGGGTCTGTTGGTTGGGCAAATCCTGTAAAGAGGTTGAGGACAGATTCCGGGAAAAGGAGGCCAAGCCATCTATGACTGAAGGGTATATGATGTAATGGAAAAGTTTCTTCCCATTTACTTCAGGCGCTGAGTTCATTAGAGGCCCGTTATTGCCTATTCTTGTGCAATTGGCCATACTTGTTAATAATAGTGTAGGTCGTTGCTCCTCCATTGTATCTTACAGAGGCCTTACCATGTTTCGGAATCAAATAGTTTTTTAGTATCTGCCCCTTGCAGGTATTACGTTTGCCCCTGAGAGCTGAAACCGTTGTAAAGTATAGATTTGCTTCATATTAATTTTCAGGCTTATCACACATCTTTCAATTTTCTCACCTTGCTTCCATTTACACTCCAGTCGTTGGAAGAGACAGGTGAATCTGCTAACTGCTAAGTTTAGTAATCTTTTTGGGGGTGATTTTCTTGCTTTTGTGAAGTGTAAATTAGCTTTCGAAATCAGTTGTATTGGCTCCGACAACAGCTCTCTTTGTATTGATAGCAAAATTATCTCGAGAATTATTTTCCTAATGGTAGATATACATGATAGATAATTTCAGGTTTGGAGTAATGCTATACACTCTCACTTCCTTATACTTATTTTTACACCTCGTTAGGTCGCTTTTAAAATCACCGTTTTTTAAATTTGTGAGGGATCTTGGAAGGGGAAGGGGTAGCTGCACAGCCATTCTTAGGTGTCGTAGCCAATTACGATTTGGAAACAAGAGCTCGAAGAAGATGAATCCACAAGCGTTGATCTTGGGATCAAGGATGGACAAGAAACAAAACTAAGTAGCCGCCACAACAAAGAGGGACCCACTAAAACAGCACCAAATCCATACCGTCCCTTTCGGCGGATGTAGTGGTGGCAGTGCTCATGCCAACGGGTATTTGAATGCGGATGGACAAAAAAGGAGTTGCGCCAAAGTTGCTGTAGCTGAAGTAACAAAAAGAAAAGCAATAACCGGAGTGGAGAGTCGGTCGAAAAGCGAAAAGAATGTTGACGAAGGCCCATCAGGTGAAGCATCTGAATGCTCACCACTTGTGCAACCCGGATCTTCTAGTTGACTTGAGATTTGGGCCACAAGTCTGACGACGAGACCATTCGGTGGCTCGTGGCTCCTCAAGCACGTTGAGCTCATCATCGTTGTTACTAGCATTGTCCTTGCAATGATGCAATCTCCATGTCCGTCAATGGGACCCTTAAAATGCTCATCACACTTGCTGTCGATAGCGACCCACTTGTTAAGAAGAAATGCAAATTAAAGGACGCGTCAACAATGAGTACGTACATAGATGTGAACGACAAGCTTTCGGTAGACTTGCCCCAACAACCACCACCCCACAATAGAGCTGTACAGTCGGTGACAGATTTAGGTGGGGCCGGTGTAGGCTATAACCCTCTCTCAATTTAAAAAAAGAAAAAAAAAAATTAGATAAAAAAAATAATATTATAAGGTAAAAAATAAAAATTTAACTTAATGGCCTCTACTAATAAATTTTTGATCCCCTGCCTCTGCCCATAAGAGTTTTTGGCTCCGTCCTTGTCCTTGTGTAGTCAATGACGATTAACTATTAATCACATCGCCTTAGGCGGTTAGAAGTTTTGAGTAACTGCTAACCGCATCGCCTTAGGCAGTTAATGGTTTTGAGTAATTGTCAACGATTATTTATGCCCAAATTGTGCCATGGTAATTGACTGCCAGGTTCTGGCCTTTTAGGTCCTTTTTTAGCCTCTTTTTAAGGCTTGTTTTAGACGGTTTCAAGCACGTTTTAATGTTTTGGTATGAAACCCTATACCAAAATGATATTGTTTATATATATATATAGCGTAGACGGTTAGTTAGGAAAAGTCAATTGCCAATCCATTTGGTTACATGATTAGTAGTTATTGGTTAGTGGCAGTTACCGGTTATTATCCATCTGTTTATACCATACAATAATAAGAATAGGCAGTAGTACCTCAAGGGCTAGTACCTATGTTGGCTATATCCTCAAATGACATCATTATTGACAAGTTCATCATGCTCCCGCCCATGGCCTCCATTGCCAGAGCTTTGAACTTGCCACACATTTAGATTCCCAGTTATGACCATGCTTTTGATCAACATTTTAGCAAGGCTCATATTCTCCTTCATTTCCTTCATGGCTGACACAACTCAGCGGCTTTCTCTCACAATAGATGGGGGGTCGTCGTGCACCCTACCACTTTTTTTTTTTTTCCTCTCGTTTGGCTTGTGTCTAAATTTTAAGTTCTAAGCTGATGTGTCAATAATGTAACTAGCATACTCTAATATAAATGTGTAACGGCTTTCGCGTTAGCGTGCTCATCCATTACTTGTTCTAACATGAAATCACGTAGCTTAATGATCACATGTTACTCATAACCATTAAAATTAAAAATTTAACAGAAAGATAAAGGAAGGAATTTTTTTGATAATGCTTCGAACTTTATGGAGTAATTTGATAATTTTTAAACTTTAGAGAGCGTATCGATAAAAAGTAAAAACCTCGTATATCACTGGAGAATTTTTCACTTTTAATCCAAGGCATTTAAGCTGTCAATCTGCTTGGCGTTCCACACTTTTCCTTGTACTAGAGTGTTGTTCCCTTCTTTTTATTACGATTATTGGTTTTGTATTTGTGTGTGTGTATATATATATATATCCAAAGAACAAAGAAACAAATGAAAAACTCGAACACGAAATCGATCGAATATTTTATTTACAACGAGAGGAAAGTAAGAGGGTTGTAAGCTTTTACCCGACCAAATAAACAAGTCTGTTTCTTTGGAGTTGGGGGTTGAATTAACAAAAGCTAAAGCACCATGTACAGATAAAGATACAGTTCAAAGGACAGGCGATGAACAGCTATGGATCTGCTTTGCCTGCCACTTGCTCATCGCTGGAATCAGATTCATCTTCACTTAGCTCCTCATCACTAGATTTTTCTTCTGTGGCAGCCCCAATGTCTTCTGCCTTCGCATACTTCTCACAGAATTCTGAAGGGTGACAAGAATGCAAGCAACATCAAGTTAAAAAAATATTTGAAATCTAGAGAATTTTACAACCAAGTCTATAAGAAAAAGTGAGATCTGCGAGAAACATGAAGGTACATCCTTATGGATTGAAGGAAACAAGTCTCTAATGCTTTGACGGAACAATTACAATGAAGTAAGAGTCACCAGATATATGGCTGCAAGAAAGACCTGACATGATCCCTAAGCCAAAACTGAGATCTTCCAAGGATTGGGTAAATCCACATTTATGGAGGCAGATCCAATTCAAGACTTGGAATCAAAATCGACTTCTGGTGTGGATGATATTCAACTAAAAATTTAGCCTCAGAACTTCAAAACCACCATGTGTAATCAATGCAATGTGTCCTTAATGAATAACATGATTTTTTTTTTTCTTTTCTCTATAACTAATGCAATAAAGCTCATTATGCGTGGCAAGGCTCTGGGTTGGACAGATACATGGGACATTCTTGTTGTAAATATCCTACCTACCATACTGCTTTAGTGCATATAATGCCATAAAGACAGGTTTTATTGATATTGTATAGTTGAAGTGAGCCACCCCATTTCTTTCCTAAACCTCAATCACAATTCTTCTTTTTGAATGCCTTGATCCCAAGGGAGTTGGCCTCCATGGAAGTAGTCCGTTTACAATTCACCAGAATTGAAAGGATCTACTCAAGCAGGATCGCTGATCTACCTCGGCCATATCATGCTAACTCCACCACTGATGCATTTTCTTCTTCTTTTTTTCTTTCTTAAAATTCATTAAAACAGCATAGGGGCGCAACCCTAATACCACTACTGATGCATTTCATAGATTAGACCTTGAATATACTATTCTTGTGTCAGAAAGCAAGATAAAATGATCAAAAGGAAACAAAGACTTGTTCAGGAAGTCATTTTCAATATATGAAGGAACTTATTAGCATTCAAATACAAACTGCCTTTTGGACTTTCAGAATGATATATATATATATTTTGATAAGTTCAGAATAAAATTTTAAAACATCTTTTCAAAAGCAAAACTCTGTCATTCTAATTTCGAACACACTATTTTACTATCACAACACCAATACACTGCCAATCATATCACCACTTCTACCAGATCAACGATCACTTTTACATCACTGCCTCCACCATCATCAACACCAAAAGCAGCTGCAAATATATCACTACCACCATCACAACAACTGCTCTTACCACTGGTACCACCCTTTCAACACCATCATTGTAACAATGCCACCTTTTCCATTCACGTTTTCATAGTTTTAGTGTAAGTAGTCTTTTGCACCGTAATTTAACAAATATGCTTTTCACTTTTGCTCTCATAATTACTTTTGATAAGCAGGAAGAAAATTGATACTGCTTACCTCAAAGCAAAAGTAGAAGCATATATGATAAAGATTCACACAGAAGTACTACTTTTACTAGGTGGGAAAAGCATGGGTAACTGGTGATGATAGTGGTGGGTGGCATTGACATTGTAGAATGCAGATGTTGTGAGAGCTGAGTGGAATGGCAATAAAGATGGTGAGGAAAGGGTGGTTCCAATATGGTTGTAACGAAAGAATCATGAACCCCTAGATTTCCTAGGATATTTTACCACATAGATTTCTTCAAACCTCAATCATTGTTTTGAAATTAAAAAAACACATAGGGAGCTACAAACGTAGATGTCCACGTATAAAGAGTAAAAAAGAAAAAAGACTCAAGCTTCGCCAAACGTCCTCTCGTGGTGTTAAAAAATTCTGTCATTTCTTTCTCTCCAGAAACACTACAAGAGGCAAAAAGGCATCATATTCCATTCAACAACACTTCGAGTGCTACCATCAGTCTACTAACAAGCAAACAAGTCAGCTACACTATTAGGCATCACCCAAGACAGTGTCGCAGGCGACCTCACAATCAGGGGTGAACCCAAGTGCATCATTGGGGGGTTGTATCCCCCACAAAATTTTTAGTTATTTATTTTTTATTTTTTTAAAGATATACCCCTAAAATTTTATTTTTTACCCCCAAGAAATCTTTTTTTTTTTTTTTTTTTTTTTTTTGTATTTTTGTATTTTTTTTTTTAGTTTTGCCCACCCCAAACCTAAAATCCTGGTTGTCCCTACTCACAATGGCGGGGAAGATGGTCCACAAACTCTCCATGTTTCTTGCACATACATTACCTACCGACCATAATGACATGCCGCTTTCTAAAGTTGTCCAAAGTAAGAATCTTCTCTAGGGCCGCCGACCAAGCAAAAAATGCTTAATTCGCCAAATATTCTTCCAAGGAAAAGAGTGTCATCATTACAAGCAAGGACAATGTAAAATGAGCTAACAGCAAACAACCCTTTTCTTGAGGGGGATCACCAAAGATTGTCTTCACCATCCTGTCTCACATTAACTGAGTACAACAAATTAAAGAACGAGGCAAAGACATCCACCTTCCAATCATGAGCCGCTCTAACAAAACTTACCTTCCATTGATTGAAATCACCAGAAAACTTCCAAGTGAGCTGCTACTGAAGCATCCTTTGCACAGACAATACCATATAAATATGGAAATGCTTCTTTTAGGGCCTTGTCCCCACACCACAGATCATGTCAGAATTTAACATTGGTGCCATCTCCCACCCCTCAAACCTAGTATAACTTAAAAAATCTCTCAATCCCTCCTGATATTCTTCCAAACCCTTACCCCATACGAACTAAGAGGCTCATTAGAACACCATCCACCCCTGAATTGCCAAATTTTGAGTCCACCACAACTCTCCACCACGCCTCTCTCATGCACATAGTGCCAAAGCCATTTTTTCAAAAGAACACGATTGAACTTCAACAAGTTCCGGACGCCCAACCCTCCCCCAGAGTTCAGAAAGCTGACCTTGGACCAACTTACCAAGTGAAATTTGAACTTTTCACCAATTGCACCCCATAAGAAATCATGAGGAAGCTTCTCTATGCGGTTTGCAACACTCTCAAGGAGAGGGAAGAGTGACAAGAAATATGTAGGCAAATTGGAAAGTGTGCTCTTTATAAAGGTAACCCTACCACTCTTAGCCTTTTCCAACTAGCCACATATTCAAAGCATTTTTGACTTCGCCATTTCTAATTTTGCCATATCAGCATTTATTACCACATTTACTTTTAACAACTCTGCTAAAATATAGAAAAATATGGCAAATACCGAGGTGATAAAAAATATTGATTGTTAAAAGTAAATATGGTAATAATTAATAAATGCTTATATAGAAAAACTTGAACCATTTAATTTCAAAACAATGGTTGAGATTTAACGAGAATACCCTAAGAATTTCTAGGGGATTTTGATCCCTAACGAAGTGATAGTGGCACTCCACAGAACAACGGTGGTGGAGGTGGTGCATACAATGTAGAAGGATTACATCTATGATGCAGGCAGCAGTGTTGGCAATTGTGTCAACAATGACAAAGTAGGCAGCACTAAAGCAGCAACAATGTCAGTGTTTATAGTAGTGCCAATGTTGGTGATGGTTGTGTTTTACCAAAAGAACTAGAGTTAACAATTTTTATCTTCACACATATATATATATTCGATTTTTAAAGTAATAAAAGTATTCTCTACATACTATTCAAATGAAGCTATGATTTTTGCAGACACAAATAAGGGATTCATGTTTCCACCGGAGATGCAAGGTGCCATACAAGGCAACTCCCAAAAATCTAGACATGATGACACATGTTGATATGAATATCTTTGCTTTTCTTTTTTTCTTCGTTTTTTGTTTTTTGTTTTTAAAAGTAAATGTCTTAATCAGTTTAAGATGTTAGATGTATACATTAATCTATGGCTGAGTATTGGTTTGTATGATGAGGAACCATTAGAAATGAAAACAAACTCTGCCCTCTCCCCCCCCAAACCAAAAAAAAGAAAAAAAAAGAAAAGAAAACTTAACACCTTTATAGTTATGCACATACATAAGATACATAAAGGTGAATTCTTTTTACAACCATTCTGTCTAACACCCATTTTCAGACAGGACAAGCAGACAAATCACAGCTTAAACATCTGGTAGATTATCCTTTTACTCGCGTATGGAACTCCAATGGTTTTCGGAGCAACTTTGTGATTTTAAAAAACAACATGATACAGATAATTCAACTGCAATCATTTGACGTGAAGGTTCATTATCACTTTCCAACACTTAGCTGCATCGATTTTTTATGAACGACTATGATCCAAGCTAGCACTTAAAGATAATTTAAGTTTATTAGTTAAAGCTAATACCTTTCACATCTGAGACAGAACTGTGACATGTGCTCACACATACGTGCATGCGTGTTAATAAGATCAATTATACCATTACCGAGTTACATTCTGCAAGCAACATTTGTCCTATGCTCTTCAAAAATAATGATTGAAAAGCCATGCCTCAAAGTACTGTAACTCTATCTCTAATACCATGAAAGTCATGAAGTCAAATACTTTATAAGAAAAAAATCAGTCTATAAAGGAAAGCAAAAATAAGTGGTGGATATTGGAGAAACCGAGAAACTATAACTTTGAAAAGGATCAATACCTTTAACTCTTTGTTCATAAGCAGCTCGGTCACGCATCATCAAAGCTGCAGCCTCTCCATTCAAAGGGTCTGATGGATTGGGATACAGCAGAAGTTGGGGTAGGAATACTTCAAACACATTTACAAGATCTGCAAAACATAGATGTCAACATGTAAGATCAGTAGCTGCAACCACCTAAACTGGAAAAATAAAAAGAAAAAAAAATGATTTGAATGAAAAGGCCTAATCGATTTTATTACCGAACATGGGGCTCCAAGTCTGATTAATAACATCTAAACAAACTGAACCTGACCTGAAATAATATCAGCCAAGATGGTCAGACTTGCACATAGTTCCTCTTCAAATTGACGAATGAGGTAAACTACCCAATAGAGAAAAATGACAGATTTTTAACATTTAGACTCACATCTCATCAACATTTGGGTGATAGATCTTATTAACAAAGCCTATGGAGGGAGATTTATACGGATAAGCATCTGGTAGCTCAACTCTTATCCTCCACACTCCTCCGTGATAAGGACCTGCCAGAATCCATCATATGAATGGAGGAAAATATCTCCTTTGCTCAAAACTGTAAAGCCCCATTTTCAGTCTAGTTTTAAATTTTCTGAAGCCATTGCAAACGATAAGCAAACAGCAAATCTACCGGTGTTATAACAAGAAGTCTCTTGGTAAGCTTTACAGGGTGGGTTAAAATGGTTATAGATATTTCAACGAAAAAGGCCAAAGTATACGCAATATAGAAATCAAATCATACATCCCTAATTTGCTTTCCAAAACCAAAAAAGCCCACGAGTACCAAAAATCCTAAAATTGCATAAATTAAGGAATCAAAGAACTAAAAAGCAATTTCAAAATTTACAGTTTGGAAAGTTGGTAATTAGCATCTTTGTGTCATCATCCAAATTGGAATCTGGAGTTTATAACATTTACATATGCTCGACATAGCTAAATAAGAAAGATGAAGCAAAAATAGCAAAGACCCATTATAGCAACCATCTTGGAAAGCTCAAAATTTCTTGTAGAAGCACCAAAAATGAGAAAACTCAAAGATGGGTGTTAAAGATTTACTGTCACAGGGTCCATGGAAATCTACATAGAACTCTTGCATGCCATCATTCATCATCTCTACCTTGTAGTCACTCATCATCCTAGTAAAAACCAAAAACAGAAAATAAAAATAAAAAGTCAAAATTAACAAAAAAGACCAAAAGAATTCAAGATAACGTTTGAGATTATTGATTAGTGGATTAACAGTTTCATCAAGTCCATCTCTCGGCGTTTGCTTGGGGAAGACATGATTTTTCTTTGTGATTCCTGCTATTTTTTTTCCCCCAAAGGTCTTTGAGAGAGAGAGAGAGAGAGATGAGTTTCTTGTACAACTGATAGAAGCTAAAGATGGCTCAGACATCGATGAGTGAAACTTATAGGAGATCGGATAATAATGGAGAGGAAAGTTTACAATCGGGACCCAGATCATTTCAATATTATCAAATTGCATGGCTTGCACTTTCAAGATTCCTCCCTTGCGGCTTGCGGTCAATCACCCCGTTGGATCATCTTTGTTTTAAAAAAATAAATAAATAAAAATAAAAATTAAATGTTACGTAGCAATGGGAGATCACTGAGATGGCGATAAAATAAAAATATAATTTTTACTAAGAAAAAATATAAATAACTTCCTTAAACTACCATCTCATTGTCAATATTTTTTCACATTATCAATTGTATCAATGTTTTTCCTTAAATTCTCAAAAAATGTAAATGTTCATCTAATGACAAAAATATCCTTCATAAAATTATTAAAATAAAATATAAAATAACAAAAATTTATACAAATAAAAATTAATAAAAATAAAAACTGGTTTTTCTTTTTTCTTTTTTCTTTTTTTTTTATAAAAAAATTGTTTTATAATTTTCAGTTTTTTTAATTTAATAACAAACCGTTTTTCTCTATTTTCTTTTTCGTTTGTTTTTTTCTTTTTGTTTTTTTTTTTTTTTATAAAAAAAGTTCTTTTTTCTTCTTTTAATTTGTTTTAAAAAATATATATTTTTAGTTTTTTTTTTCGAATTTATAAAGACATTTTTGACTTATTCAAAAAATTTGAAGGTCATTTTTATCTTTTTATTGGTCTTAAAGAGATATTGACATTTTTTAATAGTGTGAGGGAAGATATTAACACAATTTATAATTTAAGGGTACATTAATAATTGAGTAGTAGTTAAAGGGATATTGTACTCTTTTTTTTTTTTCTTCTTTCTTTTTTTTTTTTTTTTTTTTTTTTTTTTGCCCTTTTTAATATTATTCAAAAATAGTATTTTAGCAAAAGTCAGAAAAGAAACATTTTCCCTTGCGAATCGTGTACAACCCTCCCCATACTTGAAGTAATTTTTGTAGCGTATTTTTTTTTTGGTCTTTGTAGACCGTCGGAAAGATTAAATGCTATTTTCAAAGCAGTTGAATTGGTTCAAGTTGGAAATTAGTAGTCATATAAAAGAAAAAGTCTATATTTGGTGGTGTACCAAAATTACAACCTTTCAACATTAAAGTTTTTAATATTTCCATTTAAAATTAGGGTTATATACCTTTTTTTCTATTTTTTTTTTCTTCTTGTGGCTTAACAATTTTATTTTTTTCTACCTAGGTTTCAATTTATATAGTAAATGGTACCTTGCTTATGGCTAAAAATAAAAATGGTATCTTCTTCTATTTTCCATCCAAAAAGTTTACAAAAATTCACGTCAAAGCAATAAAAAACTATCATGTGGCCATATGCTTCATTAATTTTTTTTAAAATAAAAATAAAAAACTTAAAAAAAAAAAAAAAAGAAGAAAGAAGGATGGCTAGAGCCATATATATATATTTCTTTTTTCTTTTTTCTTTTGAACTCATGGGGATGTCCAAACCGCCCCCATGAGCCATGGGGGTGGTTCGACCATTATCAAACCAACCGTAAAAGGTGGCTGAAACCACCCCCATACCAAATCCCGTCACCCACATAGCCAAAATGGCGGTGACCAGCCACCCTTCTTCTTTTTCTTTTTTATTTTTTTAAGTTTTCAATATTTTACTTTTCTAGTTTTTTCTATTTTTTATAATTTATTTGTTTTTTTTTTTTTTAAAAAAAAAAAAAGCATAAGGCAACGTGTTTGTTTTGGAAGGGCATTTACTTGTATTTTCGTCAATTTGTGGATGGAGGAACCATCTCTGTTTTTAGCTATAAGCAAAGTATCATCTACAACATAAATTGAAACTCAAGTGAAAAAAATAAAATTGTTAACCTACATGGGGTCAAAGGTATTTAACCCTTAAAATTAAATACCATTCAACATACAAATCTTATGGAAACAAAATATAAGGGAAATAAAAAATATATTGCAAATCTTACTCCTAGATGCTTTATTGGTGCGGAGTGAATATTATCATCATCATCATCATCATCGTGAAACTACAACAAAATTATTTCAAATAAAACCACTGACATCTTAAAATAAAGAGGAATACTACATGTACTTTCAAGTCTACAGTCCCAAGTGTATATTCCATGATAAAGCAATAAAAATCATTATTGAATTTTAGATTTAATGATGTTTTTACTACCGTGTTAGGAAGTGTGAACTTAGGAGTATGTGTAGCATTTTTCTCTGGACACAAATTTCCTATATAGGGGTTCTTACAACCCAATATCTAAAAAATGACGTGTCACTTAAGCACGTGAGAACCATATGATAATATTAAAAAAAGAATAATACTATTTAGTAGACTGTTATACGACTATCATAAAATTGAAATAATGTGACAATTTGATTTTTACTGAGACATTATTAAATTGTATGACAATTGGTAACGAAAAACATCTTTGGATACCTTTTTAAAGCGTGTGGGGATGCAAACATAAAGGGATAGCTTGATGACAAGGAGAAGGACATTTTTAGTATTTATGGGGCTTCTTTCTTATATGACCCTTTCTTTTATTTTCAGATGAAATTAATAAACCTTGTCTATAAAGCTATAATAATTCCCGAAAGAGATCTTCAACCACTAGAAGAAGGGCATTTTCGGGTATAATCCTTGGCATATTATTTGCACCAAACCAAGTTCATGGTACCCCAAGGTACACAGAAAAAATTAACATGCCACATCTTTGGTTTTGGTTGATGGTTGACAAGTGTTGTCCCTTCCTATATGTCACATTAATTTAAATACAGATTTATATGAGTAATTCTATAAGGATTGTGTCTTCACAAATGTCACGTGGTTTTTAAAATTACTATTGGATCAAAATCTAATAATGATCATTTCAAATTCAATTATGATTTTAAAAGACACATAACATTTGGGAGGACGCAATGATGACTCGATTTAAATAAAATTATTATATGCTAAAGTATTAGTTAAATGATTAAAATTTACACTTTTCCAAACACTTTACAAATAAAATTTTGAGATGTGTTTTGGGTTTTGAGAAGAGCTTTGAAAAGTTTAAAAATTGATAATTTATTTGACGGGGGACACATTTGAAAAATGAAATGTATGTGGGGTTCATATTAGAAAATTAGGTTTTTTTATTATTTTATTTTTTTGAAATAAAAGGTGGCTAGATTGATCGAGATTGTAGCTCGGCTGACCGAGTTCCGGAAGAGTATTTTTGTCTCTTGCTTTTTAAGGCTGCAACCCTAGTTTCTATATAAGCCTAATAAGGATGGTTTGGCCGCTCGTAGAATAGTTGAAACTTTGATGTTTGTTTAATCCACGACTATTACACTATGCTACATCAATAAGTCACGACTTCTATACACACTGAGAGGCATTGTTTCATTGATAATGGAGAGGTTTACCATCATTATTGAGCCTAAAAAAGTTTCAAACATTCTTCTAGTTTCATTCGTATCATTCAAACCACAAAAAAAGCCTACAACCATCAGAGTTCTATGTTGAAGCGGGCGAAATTCATTCGTGAGGGTGATTCTTGTAGAAAAAGGCCAGAGGTTCTTGAGTCACTACGGTGAGAGGTGAATGGGTTGTTTGCCGGGATTACATAGTAAATCTTGAGAGTTACAAATGTTTTGTAAGTAAGATCAATTTGTAACACAAATCTTTTATAGTAAATACCTTTGGGGTTGGCTGGCCCTCAAAGTGGTTTTACTTTTGAATTTTGTTACAAAAATATCTAGGTTAAATTGTTTTATGCTTATCTTGGTTTTAGTATTGGTATATGTGGTGTTTAGCGTTAAAGTTGATAACTTTATTAATCATTATTCAGTTTTATAATCAAGATTGATACAAGTCGAGGTCTAAATTGTATTTTTCATAACTTATATTTGAAAATTGTTTTCAACATTTGAGAAGACAAAAAGGGTGGTGTAATGACCTACCTCCAATGATACAATATTGTTCACTTTTGACTCTCCAAATCAGACTTCCCAAGAGGTCACCCATCCTGTGATTGTTCACGCAGAAGTACGCTTAATTGCGGAGTTTTGATAGGTTCATAACCATCACGGCTTTAAAATGCGTTGTGTCATAAAGGGTGCATTATACATATAAGCACATCTTCATTTTTAGGCGATGTGGGACGATACAATCACCCCCTATTTGGACCCAGCGTCCCCGCTGGCGTCCCTCATTGGCTTGTGTACGCTCCCACCATCTCAGGCTGGACAATGGCTCTGTTACCATTTGTAACGACCCACCCCCAATGACACAATATTGTCCGCTTTTGGCTCCCCAAACCAGACTTCGCAGGAGGTCACCCATCCTGGGATTGCTCTCGCAAAAGCACACTTAACTGCAGAGTTCTAATAGGTTCATAACCATCACGGCTTTAAAACGCGTTATGTCATAAATGGTGCATTTATACATATAAGCATATCCTCATTCCCAAGCGATGTGGGACGTCACATGTGGTTTCCTAAAATTTTATCAAACGGGCAACTTTTGAGATAAGTAGTGAATTTAATTGTTTAAATTTAGTATTCGAACACTCTCTCTTTATAAGTGAGTCCTAAAATAATTAATTGAAATAAGAGGTGAATTATAGAGATATGGTTTGAACTCAGAACTTTTGCTCTAATATCGTGTTAAATTACCGCTTATCGATTTAACATAGTAATATATTTGAGGTCCTGAATTCGAATTTTGACTCTATCGTTTATCTCTTATTTTCAATTTAAATAGTTCATGTATTGCCTGATCCTACATGTGAGGAGAAATGCTAAAATATTAACTAAATGTCTAAAACTTATATTTTTTGTTATCAGCTTAAACTTTTAAGATAAATGATGATTTATCGATACGAAATAAGAGTCATTGACCAAAAGAGTAGGCTAGGCGCCTAGGCTTTGAAAAAGTTAAATTCACATGGGTCAAGCTTCAAACACACGCCTTGTTAACCCCTTCCCACCCTTAAATTTTCGAAAACATGGAAGCAAATTTCAAAGTAGATCTACAAGTAAACAACTAAGAATGCACTCAACTAGTTGAGATGAAAATATATAGTATGTCTCTTTTGACACCCAAAACATAGTTTGGTTGCTTCTTCAAAATCATCCCGAGGTCAAAATTGCTCTTACAGAATATCAAAATATGAGTCTTTAAAAGATGGAACACATAGTTCAACAACTTCAAACTTGATTCACAATTCATATATTCTTCCTCAAATTGTTTTTCAAACTTGCCTAGCTACATCCTCCCATGTAGGAAGCCTCCATTTTTTCTTTCCCTTTTTTTTTTTTTTTTGGTCAATTCAACGGGAAGGGGAAAAGGAAAATTACAACAAACAAAATATAAATGAAAGGTCGGCAACCCAAACAAGAGCTTCAAAACAACCAGAAATCAGAGTAAAAGAAAAAAAAGAAAAAAAAGAAAAAAAAAAAAGTCAAATTAATGACCTAACCCATTGATAAAGTAAGGCAACAGAAATACCTACATAGAGCAAGCTGACTTGGTAGGCAGTCAAAGTTGGCAGAACCTAGAAGGCTTGATTTGATCAAAAGAGAATGTGGGTTTGAAACAAAAACTGAAAAAAAGGATATAGAATTGCTTTGGTTTGTGCACTCAGCATCTAAATTACTTGATTTTATTCAAAAGGAACTCAACTATCTAAGCAAAGAATATTACTAGCAGATTCTTTTGACCAAAGAGTCCAGAAAAAATTTCCCATCTTATGTTCATTGAATTAGTACCATTTCATTTACTCAGGCTAAACACAAGGCTCCTGCCTTTTTCCTATTAATTTACCTCACAGGGAACATATTGGCCAAACAATACACTTGTCTTGTCTTAGCCAGTTAGCCTCTTAGCTCACATGCCAAACATCCGTCTTAATTTTCTAAATTAACCAAATTAAGGGCCGTTTAGAAAAGGGAAAAATATCAAGCAAGTTGGTTACAATGATGTAAGATAATGTGCTTTCTATTTAAATATAAGATATCTTTGTCAAGAAACCTTTGGCATTAGATTATGGGGGAGCTTACCATGTGGTTCATAATATTTTTGGAATGATACATGATATGTTTTTAATGATTGACACTCTAACTTCATCGGCTTATGATTTCTTTAACCGAATTCCAACCAAAGGTCCCAAAACCCTAAATGAAGGAGGGTGTGAATGATCGGCCTATATAAAGAGGGTAACACCCTTCATCAAACACGCAATCAATTTCTTACACCATCATTCTGTCTACTTGTCTTCCTTCTTACCTATCCATTCTAACTTAATCATCGGAGGTAGTTCTATTGGACCTTCAATGGACCTCTCTCATTGTTTCCTTTGCTTGCAGCATTCTTCTAGTGCCTAGCGTGTGGTCACTATATCAACAATTATTGAAACCTTTTAAATTGTAAGAATAAAAATCTTAATTGATCAAATTTTAGGAACAATATATATATATATATATATATATATATATATATATGTTAATCTTATTATTATCATGTGATTACTACTTTTGGAACAACCATATAGCTCTGCTTTGTGATGCCATACTTATCCAAAGTTCAACTTTTTTTAGGGCTAGGGATGTACAAGACCCAATTAGGCAATAGCCACACGCATAAAGAAGGAAAAGGCAGAATTTGGGTTTGCGATTAGTTTGCATGAAATTAATAAACCCAAACTCTATCGTTCCCTCCATTTCAATTAAATACTCCACGTGTTACGCCATATCTATTAAAAAAAGTTTAAGCCCACACGTGAGGAAGAATGTTAAAAGTTGATTAATGATTAAATTTACCTAGAAAAAAGAAACACGGGTTTGATTGGAGAAATTTGAGGCTACTTTCTCCCCACTCTAAGCTGTTTCTTGCATAGCACCTATACTATAAAATTATAAATGTACTTCTCTCTTTTTATTTTCAAAAAGACAAAACAAGAGGGGATTGAATGGAATCAAACTATTGAGATGAAAATAAAAAATAAAAAGGGGTAATTACCTTTTCCCCCCATGAACTACCGGCCTGTGTCATTTTGCCCCCACGAACTACCACTTCGACCAAAAGAGAGCATCAAACTACCATTTTTACACACTTTGGCCTCTTACGTCAGTCTAATTCATGTAAAGACTTAAATGCTCTAACTCAATTTCAAAAATGACCTAAATACTCTCATCTTAAAAAAAAAAAAAAAAAAAAAATGAAGGAAAAGGGGGTGGCGGCAGCCACCCCCTGAGGTGGCCGGGTGGCCTGTGAACCACCCCAAGAGGTGGCTCGCGGCCCACCCCGGCCTAAGGGGTGGTCGCACGGCCACCCTAGGTCTTTTCTAGGGTGGCCGCGCGGCCACCCCAGAGGCCGTGGGTGGCCCGCGAGCCACCCCTAAAGGTGGCTCCGACCACCTCTGGGGTGGCTCGCGGCCACCCCAAGTTCTGGGGAGGCCGTGCGGCCACCCCTTAGGCCGGGGTGGGCCGTGAGCCACCCTAGAGGTGGCCAGAGACACCTTTGGGGGTGGCTCGCGGCCACCCCGGAAGTTGGGTGGCCAGAGCCACCTCTGGGGGTGGCTCGTAGGCCACCCGGCCACCTCAGGGGTGGCTGCCGCCACCCCTTTTCCTTTAGGTTTTTTTTTTTTTTTTTTTTTTTTTTTTTTTTTAAATTTATTAATATAATAAATTTTTTATTAATTGTTGTGTAGGGCATTTTGGTCTTTAAATCAAAATTAACGGTAAAAAATGGCATATTCCATCCAAGTTAACAGGATTCCTGACGGAATGGGCAAAAGTGTGTAAAAATGGTAGTTTGATGCTCTCTTTTGGTCGAAGTGGTAGTTCGTGGGGGCAAAATGACACAGACCGGTAGTTAATGGGGGGAAAAGGTAATTACCCTAAATAAAAAAGAACATTGTTGTTTAATAGCCCGTTTGAATGAGCATCAAAAGTCGACGAGGATTCTTTGTCGTTAGATTGTTTGAATTTTATAAAAAATTTAAGTCTAAAAGAGGAGGCTATAGAATAAACTTGCGTTGACAATTTAAGATGCGGGGTTCACTTGCCTGGAGCAGTTGGATCCTACAATTCTCTCTCTTTCTTAAACTGCCAAAATTTTACAGACTCCTATTTTTAGTTGCTCAAATTTATGAAATTTGAACAGCTTAATAACAAAAATCCCAATCCATCATGAGTGAGCTTTGCAACACTATCAACCAAAGAACCAAATGATAGGAACAAAACTAGTTGCCAATTATAATAATAAAGAGGAATACTAGATACTATAATTATATTCAATATTCATCCAACAAAGTTGACATGGTACTACCAACTAACTTTAGATTAATTCTTGTTAAATAATAATAATAATAAAAAATCCAACGATTGATTTGAATCAACATGTTGAACAATTTTATGATTAAAAGATAATATTTAGCATTGCTCAATAATAAATATATTATATAACATATATGATATGATAATAAAATTAGATGTGTTGGATGATTCAAATATATAAAGCAAATTGGAGATATGCTTGTCATTGTGCACTATCAGGTCAAAAGAAGATAGCTATTTGTTACAATATATTAATGTGGGATTTCCCTCAAAGCACTGGCAGCCATCCCAATAAGTGTAACATATAATTGGCCTTTGGTGATTCATATTATTTCACATTAAATAATGTTATTTTTTTACACTCTTATCACATTAATTTTATATAGACCGATATGGTGTGTTAAATAAATTAAAAAATTAAAAAAAAAAACGCATAAAAAACTTAAAACACGTCACGTCAACCGATTCAACTTAAACGAGCATAGAAAATAACATTACTCTTGCACATAAACAGTGGAGTTTGAAGCATAATCTGGATCTTCTTCATATGCACTACAAGGGATTGGGTATTGTCAATGTGGTATTTTGAACAAAATAGGAGCAGTGGACCAAACCCATTGGTCAAATCTTAGTCTTATTTTCAGGCTGATTCATCATCTTAAAAACTATTGTCAATGGAACCAATCAATTCACTGATCAACCAGACACTAAACAGTCTAATTTAATGAGGTCAATTTTGTTAAATATAACTTACTTTTTTTTTAAAAAAAAATTATCCTCAAATACTCAATAGATCTTCTTCTTTTTTCTTTTTTAAAAAAAGAAAAAAATTATATATCTATCTATATAATTTAGACTATTAATACAAAGATCAAGTGAATTAAGTCTAAAAATATACACCTAACCCTAGTGATGCATGTAAATATACCATGATGCACACATTATCTTGAGTGACTCGATTCCATGGGTTACCAAGCCAAGTTGACACCTTTTAATTTTTGTTTTTTTTGTCCAAAAAAGAAACAAATCGCTGTAATATATCTTCACCATTTCTTTATTTCCAAGCATGATTTCAGTGACCTTACATCCAATGCATGACTCTAAATCATATCCATCAATTCACTGGTTTCAAAAAGCATGCCATCCACCTTTACAAGTCTTAACCTCAACCACACATATCCCTTTGAAGTTTGAAGCATGTCTCTTAGTATAATCATCATAAAGCTTACGCTTTTGTGCTGTCCATATCAATCTTACAAATTTAATGTTTCGTTTGTTTTGGCGTGAAATTTTTTTCCCGTAATTTTTCGGTTTTTAGTATGATCGAAAATAATAGCCAAATCGAAAATATTTTGGGTTTGACCTTCTTTAGTTTCAAAAAATGACTTATATTTTTAAATTTCGTAAATCATTTTTTGAGCTTGAGTTTCTCCATCTCAAATCGTCAGACCACTACCAAGCTAGCATTGAGCCACTGTCAGACACCACCAAGCCACCTCCAAACCATTATTGAGCCACTTTTGAACTACCACCCAGTCACTCCAGAACCACCCCCGAGACACCTTAGACCCACCCTAGAGCCATCACCGAACTATCTCCGAACTACCCTCAAACCACCATCAAACCACCATCGAACCACTGACGGGCCTCTGTCACACCACTGCCGAAACTCAAATTATTAGGTTAATTTTTTAAAATTTTCTATGTTTTGAATAAAAATTTAATTTTATAGGTTAATATGACTGAATAAAAATATAAGAAATATTTGTCATTTTCCGTATGTGCCAAACACCAAAATATATTTTTAGCAAAAAATATTTTTTTAAAATCAATTTACACCGTAACAAACGAAACATAAGGACCCAAAACTAGTAACTAGGGTTCCAACTCTACTAATATATTTCTTTTTCTTTCTTTTTTTTCTTTTCTTTTTTTTGGTAGATAACTAAAATATATCTTATTTATACTAGAGTGGGAAATTTAGAATTGCATAAATGCTCTCCAAAATAATAAAGACAACATGGAAATAATACTCCCCATTAATTTCTTAAAAAAAAAAAAAAAAATACTCCCCATTACTCAAGCTATAGCAAAGATATCCCACATGCAGGTTGCGTAAAAGATGCTATACTCCATTTTTAAAATATCTGCAAGTTGTTCTCCTCTCTTCATAGATTCATACTATGTGTACATACAGATTGAGTCCATACAAATTTTCTCTTTTGACAAAATATTTGATAACTTCAATGTGCTTAGTTCAATCTTTGTAGACAATATTAATTGCCATTTTATTGTCACAACCCTATATCTCGCGCTATGCGCAGATTTTTGTCTTAAATTCTTCGTAAAAATATTAAGTTGCCGAAGTAACGTCCTCTAGAAATCAAATACGTCACACATAAAATTACATCTTAAAACACATTATAAATAGGAAAAAACAAAACTTTACTGAAAAACAACTATACTACTAAATTATAAAAAAAAAAAAAAAAAAAAAAAAAAAATTTCTTAAAATACAATCTAGTATAATTAAAAAAAACAAAAAACTTAAATAATTTTTTGAAAAATGCTATTTTTCCTTCTCCTGTTCATCTATTTTAAATTGAAGTTTTGCTGAAATATGGTTACCAAGAAGTTTTGCTCAATCTTTTTGCTGTTCTCTTTTGGCAAATCTTAAGGTGTAAAAGGATTAAAAGATTTCTCCCATGACAAAACCATAAAGCGATATGTTAAACCTCAAAAAAAGCAACATGTTTAACCCGTTTGACCTAACCCAACACGACATGTTTCAACTTGTATTTATTATATAAATATAATTTCATAAACAAATCAAGCAGGTCGGTTCATTTACTACCCAACCTTGTTTATGTCAAATCCTAACCCTTTAATGCTGTGTGTCGGGTTGCAAGCTGTGTAAAAATTATCGGCCCTAATGTTTATACATTTAGTTGAAAAACCAAAATGGAATTGCACAGGGAAAAACCAATTACCATACCATGTAAGAAACCCTCATACTTGCAAGTGAATCTACTCTGATAGATAAGAGACTACAATTTGAATTCCAGTACACCATGTTTCTAATCCATTCCCCTATATTCCTCAGGCTTCTGTTTTAAGTCAGCCTTGGTGTCAAAAACGCGGTTAAAAAAGGTCTAGAAGTGTGAAAAGTGCCTGTATTTTTTGTAGGTAATCATGAAGAATAGACAAAAAAAAAAAAAAAAAGGGCTTTCAAAAAACAAAACCACACGAACCAAAAGCACTTCAACGGCACCAAAGCTGTCTGGAGCCTCTACAGTGAGCAACATCCACCATCATATATATATGTCATTAACTTTTCCTTCAAAAATTTTCTCCACAATGACAATCTTTAAAGCCTTCATGCACTTCTCAAAGGTTGGGTTGATTTTTCATTGGTACACCAGAATAAAGGCCGTTTATATTGATAACCTCCACTGTAAAACCAAAACTGGCAAGACTTTGCCTTCACACTAAAAGCACTTGAATCTAATTCACATTCAGATGCTATCTAAAATTTGTATGCGGCTTCTTAGGGGAATAGAAGATGGAGCTTGGTGATTTGTCTGCTTCATGCCCAATACCATTAGTCACTAATCCAGATCCCAATTCATCATCACTGTCAATGTTATCTGGAGTAAATCTATTCTGGCATCCTCTGCGCTGCAGAAGAAAGACATTGAAGTAGTAGCTCACCAAATCTGCCCTGCTCTTTGTAGGAGAAAACTTGAAAATTTGATCCCAGAAACACTTCTGAAGAGATCGAGGATTTGACAACAATATAGCCTTAAATTTCTTTTCTTCTTCCCCTGTCCAAGAAACTCTAACTTCCTCACCCATCTTATTGAATTTCCATTGATAGAAAGCTCGGCCTAATTCCAGCTTCACTCTCAACCTTTTCTCAGCAATGTGAAACCTGGCACATTCAATAGAACCACGCACTTGGCAGCCACATGAATCTTGTCTTCCCTTACCAATGGGATCCCTTTCAATGAGATATCTATGCTCTACATTTTCCAATGGCCAAACCCGGGTCCCCAACCACTTAGGGTCACTTTCAGAAGCCACACCAGTCCATTCCGGCACATCAGCTTCAAAACGTGGCCCCCAAGGAATGCGGCTCGGTGGGTATTTGTCAAGTACTGAATCTGCTGTGGATGAATCAGTGGTTCCAAGCAACTGATTGTTGCCTTCATCTTTCATCCCTCCTGCAAAAGGAAATTTGTCCAAGTCACCTTGAGTGGCGGAGGATGACTCTGAACAAGCTCGTGCCTGAGACATCATTTTCTCATAAAGAAGATTCTTGTCACATCTTAATCTCTCTCTAAGATTGTAACTTGAGCCAAGTTGATCGTCATACATGCATGGATGCATCCTCTGAGTTTTCTAGAATAGAAAGATTTTTCCGATGGTAAGTAATAATTCAAAAAAAAAAAACACTACATTTTTTATTTAATGATGAGGAACCCCTCCAAGGCTAGGCCACTTCGTGTACCCACCCCTGTTAGAAAAACGAAAATATGATTGCAATTAACACTCAATTAAGAAAATTATGAGGATCTATTTCAGCAACATAGTTAACCTACATGCACTTGTTTACTCAAATCACCCGTAAAATCATCAGATAATTAACCAGTACAGCTTGTGTCCCTAGTAGACAGGCAATTTATAATTAAAATATTTACATATTCCCTTGAGCTATGACAATGCAAACTGGCACCAATGCATCTGCATCATACCATATTCGATCTGTCATCGCATCTCCAATGAATTTTAAATCCTTATTATAACACCATAATCCCACATTGGGAAAATGATTAGTTCACATATAGTGGATGAAATATAAATGAGCTCATGGGTAATAAGTCCTACATTAATTCCTTACCAGGTACAATTGAGCTTTATAAGGGATTTTAAAAAACTCCAAAAAACTTAACTAGTCCTTAGGTCATAACAAATGGTATCAGAGCAACCTAGTAATGTCATGTGATACTAGAGTACTGCATGACATAACCCTGACAAGGACATCAAGAATTTAAAAGGAGAAATTATGTAACACCCTAGTCCAACATTGAGAAGATAATTAGCCCACATAGGCTGGATGAATTATAAAGGAGCTTATGGGTGCTAAGTTCAACATTGTTTCCTTACTAGGTGAGGCTGAGGTTTAGAAGTGATTTTAGGTAGCTCTAATTGCAATTTGACTAGTCCTTTTAGAGTGATAGCGCAGATATGGCTAGCGTTTTCTCTAGGTTGTTACACTTTTTCTAGCATAATCAAAGAAAAATAAATAAAGGTCCTTATTAGTTAAAAATTAATTATTTCATTAACTATTGATACAGTAGTAAGTAGAGAGAAATAATCCCAAGGGGTTGGCTCAAGTGGTAAGAGTCTTGGTCTTGGTGTCATTTCCATCAAGGTCTAAGGTTCGAATCCCCTTAAGTGCAAACAATTTCTTGGGGCCAACCCACTAGCGAAGCCAGAGTATTACACAATCCGTGTTGATGGAGTGTTTTACACGGGTCAGAGGTTTACCCAACAAGAGTGGGTATAGGAAGTGACCATGCCTTGAAAGGGTTCATAGTCTTTAAAAAAAAATAAAAAAAATGAGAGAAATATGGGCTAAACTAACCATTACACAAATAAGAAGGCGAAAAGAAAAAGGAAACAAATTGATATAGCTAAAGATGACCAATGATGCGAAACTTCAAATTATATTCTCAAATAAATGCGTATCACTTGCTACACAATCAAAAATTCCAGCTATTACGCCATGAATCTAAGAACTGTGAATTATGCTAAAGTAGAGAGAGGGAGAGGGGGTATAAGTATTATGTATGATAATATAAAGGACCATGCAATTCAATAATGGTAAGACAAGTGGTGCAGATGGGCTGTTGTTCAAAGACTGATAAACGCTATGCAAGGGACTGATCATTTCAGTAATGTGGCAGAACTATTTCTGAAAAGTAATACATAAAACTCAGTGAACAGTGCATGAGTTCAATAAACAAGTAGACAACAATAAAAATTCTGAAAACAATCAATTATAAAAAAAGACCACATATTAGGTGACCAGACACAACAAGTCTAATAAACATTCTCTCTCTCTCTCTCTAGAAATGCAAGATGAAATTGAGTAGTTCCAAAACATGCAACTTCAATAAAACTTATAAAACATGGAATGTTAAAAAAAGAAAACATAATAAGTCAATCACACAGAAGAGACATAATATTTATCTGGTTCAACACAAAGGCATACGTCCACGGACCGACACGATTATAAAGAAATTCCAATAAAAAAAGAAATACAATGGTGGCAAAAATGCCTCAAACCCGTAGCACTAAATGCACCTAAAACTTCATTTGCGTGGATATCTATAAGCCCCAAAAGCTATCAAACTATACCCTAAAAGGGAGAGCTATCTTAGACCCAAGCCCTAATTGTAACACTCCGGCCCCATATTGAGAATATGAATAGCCCACATAGAATGGGTGGTTTATTTAGATATTTATGGGTGCTAAGTCTCACATTACTTACTTGCTATGTGAAATTGGGCTTTATAAGTAATTCTAAGGAAGCTTTATAGTGACTAGTCCCTTTGGGGTGACAACGTCAATGTGGCTACCGCTTTCCATAGGTCATTACACTAGTTGACCCTAAAACCTCACACGTGCAGAATATCTTTTAAGCCCAAAAGCTATCAAACTACTCCCTAATAGGGAGAACTATCTTAGATCGAAGCTCTGCTTGACCCGAATCTAAAGCCTCTATTTGGGCTAAAACCCCAAATTGGATCTAAATTCCCAAAGCCCCACTTAGCCTGAAACTCCACTTGGACTAAAGCCAATTCTCCAAATGGACAAAAATCCTCAATTGGATTGAAATCCCCAATTTAGGCTGAAGCCACCAAGCCCCAAGTACTAATACCTATACAAAGGGCTTCAACTACAATTCATCACTTTCTTCTTTCTAATTCGGAAGTACCATCCTTTCTTCCTAATTTATAGGAAGAATTTACTTCTTTACTACTCTACTATCCATGTGAGATTTATTGAATTTAAGACAATTTTCCATATATCTTCATAGTGACATGGATTCTATCAAATCTTCAATTTCTATCATGATAGCTCCACCTTGATTTGAATTCCACAGCTTGATAACAAAAAATTTCCTCAAGACAACTCCTGCAAAAAATCCTATACTAAAGCCTTTAAGTGCAATCACAAACTGCAAACACCAATTAAATACAAGTAATACTTGCATTTTCTACATAAGGAAGATGTAGAGATGATGTTTAAAATACCACTATATCGCATGCAACTTTGCATTCTCCTACAAAACTTTTACAACTCCATGTTATGAAAGGAGAGCATGTATCTTAAGACGCCAAAATTGAAATAGTTTTTTCCCATCAAATTTCTCTACATCAGATTTCCTAGATGAAATAATAGGTGTTATCACAATATCTTAATCGAAGCAAAATAACTGCATTGCCAAATAAATCTAAAAGCTATTCAAACAATCGACCGCTTGATCATACAACCTGAAAGCAAAACTGAAATAGCGCTAAATCTAAATGAAGAACCAAAACCCTATGTCCAATTTATTGTGCCAACAGAAGCTCTGATACCAGTTTATTATGAGAAATTAACATTGTACGTGCCAAACAAGTAGAAAAGAGAAAACATAATAAATCAATCATAAACAAAAGACACAACACTTATGTAATTCGGCACAATAGACTACGCCCATGGATGAAGACAATCAAGGAAAAATTTCACTGACCAAAAATGGAGTGCAATGGTGCACACTCAAACCTTAAACCTCCCCAATACACCAAAGGCTCGCTCATGCAGGGATTTTTCAGCCTTACAAACTCCAGACTACTCTGCAAATGGACCAACTCCCCAAATAGGCAGAAAGCCTCACTTGGTCCAAAACCCTCAATTGGCCAAAAGACCCAAATGGACCAAAGTCCCCAAACAGGATGAAGTCTCATTTGGATCGAAGTCTCTATTTAGATAAAACCCCCAATTGAACGGAAGTCCTAAATTGGACTAAAGTACCCAAATGGGTTGAAGCCCCTCTTTCAACAGAAGCCTCTGTTTAGGTTGAAGCTACCAAAGCTTTAGTAATAATACTTGTATATAGGACTTGAATTATAATTCATTATCCTCTCCTTACCAACATGGGGTTCACAGAGACAATTTACAAAATGGTAAAATGTGAGCCACTGAACAATTATGCTTCTGCTAAAACCAAACAAGATCAACAATATAACTTTTACATGAAGATGATATAGAAATATGATATGTTTTTTCTGAGTAAACCAAGAAAAAATTGTACACCCGATAATCCAAATACAATGGCATGGTCCTAAACAGAACAGAACGCAGTGACTTGTGTAACATACCCTTACATAATAGCAGCAAGGGTTAAAGGCAAGAAAACCTAATTATAAGAAAATTCCAAAACGTCAAATGTTTGGGCTACAAAGTTAGAAGGCCAAATGTGTTGTACATACACTGCCATCCAACAAGATGAGTGATGGAGACCTTGGCTGTGTTGGTGATACCACAGTGACAAACAAAGTCTGATGTGCATAATAAATTATCTTGAATTCACTATAATTAATGGAAAAAATGCAAGACTGACATAAATGACATGTAAATGCCTCACAATACGTGGATATACATACATGATAGGGGTACACACACACAAATATCTTCCAGGGTGTTCTAGCATATATACCTGCCATTGCTCGGCAGTTGAATCAAGTTGTCTTTTTAGAAAGATGGCCTCCCGAGCCAACAGAACCTGCTTCCACATCTCCTCCTTCCCATGAGACTTCCACTTGGACCATTCTGGTAAAGAACCAACTGCAGGATCACAAGGATTCATAGCCACCCTGGTAACCCAGTTCCACATTCCACTAAGAGACTCCCGCTTCCTCTTACCACAAAAACGCTCCTCTTCAATATTGGCTGGATCCAAAATCACTACATCTTCATCATCACATTTCTTGCCATCATCCAACTCCGCTGCCGCACTCTTTACCTCATCATATTCATACAATTTTCCATTTGAGCTCTCACTCGAATCCAAACACGCCTTTTTCTCATCACCAACAACACCATTCAAATCCCCATCCAACGCCGTCATCTCTCCTTCTCTTTCATTGCACAATCTTATAATATCACAAATTTTGTCTACCGAATCCAAACCCGACAATCCCTCATCACCAACACTCTTTTGGCCGCCATCCGATTCTACCTCCTCAGACGCTAATTCCAAACGCTGGTACTCCTCTTCCTTCTTCTTCTGATTAGGAACCTTTGCTAAAAGAGCTTTAAGCTCAGCCTGCAAGTCCATTAAATAACCAACAAAATCCACACCGCAGTTACTCAAACCGCATTCAGGGCCATCATTCTCAACAACCCTCTTCAACCATCTCTCTAAGATATTCAAATACTTGACGTAAACCAATTTCACCGGCGAAGCGAGATTCGAACTCAACAACCCGGACTCCTTGGCCACAGAATTCCACAACCCGTTCTCCGAAACGGCTTGGTACCCACCCTTCTGTCTCACAACAAAGAAAAGCTTAAGCAAGTCCAAGCGTTGCCCATCTCCAAGCATTGGCGGTAGAGGCCGAAAAGGCTCTTGTGCGCAGATCTCCTCACCGAAACCACGAAGAAGCTCTTCGAACTCGAATCGGAGCTTATCGGGTACTCCTTTGCCTTCGACGAGAGCTTCCGAGGCCTTAGCGGACCCTTTCGAAGCCGTTTCGAGATCGACCAAGAAGCCTTCCGGCTTGAGCTTCTTCTGTGGGGTTTTCGCGCAATCTAAAGCAGACCCATCATCAGCAAGCATCGACCACCCTGCCATTGATTTCGAATTCAAACCCTAAAAGCCAAATCACTCTCTTTTCAATCTTTACTGTCTTAAAAACAATAAACTAAAGAAAAAAAGTAGAAAAAGAATCACAGAGAATTGAAAAAATAGTTTGGAATGAAAGACACAGAAATGATAGATGAAGAAGAACGAGAGAAGATACCGATTATCCATCTGGGTCATGCTTGGAATTCAATATTTTGGCGGGAAAAGATCGATTCAAGCGCTTTGAAGCTACTAGCTAGTTTGGAACCCGCGCTTTCAGTTTCTCTTAATTGCAGATATTTGTGCGTGTGGACATAGAGGAGGGCTAAAATTCAAGTTTTGAACAGATGCAGACCCTCGTCTTCAAAATCCCAAAAAATAAGTCCATTGGAGTAAAAGAGAAAAACGTACCAGTAATGTTTTGTCCAGAGTGGCTGGTGGCCTGTGGAGTGTGGGGTTCCCAGCTCAGTGACCCTCGGCTTTCCTCCCCTTTGCCTACACAAAATCTCTTTTCTTTTGTATATTATTCCTAAACCCCCTTCTCCCTTTGGTTTGTTTTTTTTTTTTTAAAGTGCCTCTCTACTCTCTCTAGGGCCTCGGGGAGATTTCACTAAAATACCATAAAAAAGGATGGGATATTAGGGTTCTCAAAAAAGGTCACCAAGCATTCTATTTATAGAGGCATGGTCCTGTTGCCTTGGTTAATAATTAACTAGGTGGTTGAGTTTAGGGCTACTAGGGTGAAGGGCTTTTGTGGAAAGTAAAAAAAAAAAAAAATTATATTTGTAATGCTTAGTTGTCCCTGCCTCAATGGGAAGCTCAATACTCAATAGAATAAAAAAGAAAATTTAAATCTAGTGACCCTGCTAATTATCTCATCTCAAGATCTTGTAATAAACTCTTTAGGTTTTTAGGCAAAAACAGAAAGACATTTTACTTCTCTCTTTTGTTTTTTTCTTTCTTTCTTTTTTTAATAAAAAATATTAACAAATGGTGATATGAAATACTGCAAGTCGCCTGTGGGCCCATTAGAGCCCACTGAGACCCACTAGCCTTCAGACCTAAGGAGGTCAGACAACCCACAGGAAGGGCCGAGTGTCCCCTTGGTATGGATCTCATGGAGGGTTCGCCGAGGGACAGCACTTCGGCCGACGATCCCCCCAAGAGTCCTATAAACTGATGGACCGCTCACCATCTATCGCTTAAACATGGTAAGAAAGCAATAACGGGAAAATCATCCCCTCATTAATAAACTTGCCTATTTAGGTAAAAGACTCTAAAAAGAAGGATATTCATGGGAATATGTTGCATTCCATGTACGGATCCCCTACATCTGGCGTTTACCATATCAAGCCTACTTGCCTTACCTGTGGAAGTCCTATAAAGAGGGTTGCAAACCCTAGTATGAGGGAAGCACAAAATTCCCCCTTGTTTCTCTTATAGCCTCTTACCTTCCCAATAACTACCCTATTTATTAATCATAGGAGTGTCCACTGTCGGTATACCCCAGCGGGTCACCCGTATTTATTTTTGCAAGTATTCTTGGGAAGATTACCCGGTGTGGTCAACTGTATCAACAAAATACAGTATCTATTGATCATTGCTCGAGCATTGATCGATCAGTCCTCAAAGGGTAATTGATCGATCTTGAGGCAGATTGCTAAAAAATGAGTTTTAATGACTAGGGTTAGGGCCTTAACCTAGTGGACCGGATTAATGATAGGATATCTCATAGACGAAGGAATTGGAGTGTTCAAATGAGAGTTTGAGAAGGAATATTACGACCAAACTGAGTAAACTCATGTGAAACTACACACAAATATTTCGAGCATACCTATTTTTTTTTATTATTGTTTATATCAAATGTGCATATTTTATATAGTTATGGAATGCTTAGTGAATTAGTGTTGTGAACCATGAGTTTCTAATTAAAGCTAATTTTTTTTTAAGGGTTAAATACAATTCACCCGCCCCCCCCCCCCCCCCCCCCCCCCCAAAGTTGTACCCCTTTTTAATATTGTCTCAAATCTTTAAAAATTTGCAATGTGCTCCGACAAAGTTTTTCAATTTGTCAATGTGACCAGTTCGTTAGTCTTTTTTGTCTGCTCTGACAGAAAAGGCATCACGTGCGTAGCACTTAATTTTTTAAGGTTTAGCTTCTCCATATCATCCTCACCTAGATGGGATCAATTACCGAATTGACCTTAAAAAAATTCAAGCATGTTTTAAACAATTTAAAGACAAGGATCATCTGCTAGTTTGTCTTCTCATTATTACCGGATGTAAACAGGGTAAATCCAAATTGAATATCCCAACCCCATTGCGATGGACAACGAATAGAACGGGACAAAGTTTAACTATACAAAGTTCTTAATTGATTGTGATTGAAATTTTGCAAGCTTTGAAAATGTTCAAAAAATCTAAAACCCAAACCTAATTACACACAGACAAATTCAAAAGAAGAACAATCTTAATCTGGTACTAGCTAGGCCACCACTCAACTACAGTTAGCCATGGATCGTCACGTTTAGCAGCAACTTCGTCAACCGTGGTTGTCCCTCCTGTGCTGTTGTTCTGACCACGTTCTTAGAGGAGAGCAAATCTGGCAGCGTTTTTGGCCGGCGAAGCTCCACTGCCATAGAAACAGGATTTAGTCCGTGAAACGACGACGATTTCTGGGTTAGTTTGCCCCTCTTGTTCTTATCCTCCAGTCCTCTTTGGTGACTCTTCAAAGTTGGCATCCTACATAAATAATATATACAAATGGACCAAATAGGAATTTTCTTGTTTTTGTTTTGTCCTTGTGTATATCCAGCTACCTCAAACGCCGATATCAAAAGAACCTGAGGCAAGCGAATCCGAGAGTTGGGGAAGAGCTTCAGCTCTCTGGTAATTGACAGCGAGGGTCAAATGGAGAAGAGCTTCAGCTATCAGCGGTTGATATGGTCTCTGGTGACTTCTATGTTGTTTGGTGGTCCTTCTGGTGGATAACTAGGTGTGGTGTTTGAAGTTTTTCAAGGTCAATTCGGTAATTGACCGCGTCTAGGTGAGAGCAAAATGAAGAAGCTAAACTTATGCACGTGATACCTTTTCCGTCAGAGCAAACGGAAAAGACTAACGGATTGGCCACATTGACAAATTGGGAAACTTTGTTTGGGCACATTGCAAATTTTAAACATTGGAGGCCGAATTGAAAAAGGGGTACAACTTTGGGGGGGTGAATTGTATTTAACCCTTTTTTAAAAAAAAAAGAAAAGAAATGAATGATTGTGTGACTCTCAATGCTACTCTTTCATGCATGGAAATGAAATAGTAATGTGCTTGTGTGACATGACCAGTTTTTATTTAATAATGAGAAACAAATTTGTGGCATGAGCATACTAGACTATAGAAACTAACCCTACGGCCTAATTATTGAATTCTTGTGTATGTGAGTTTCTACTCTAGATTTGAGAGTTACGGTGACTAATGCAACAACCCATGGATGAAGCTCACACTTGCGGCATCATTAGGTGGGTGCACAACCAGGATATCAACCCAATCGAGCAACTAGAGGGTGGTGGTTAGCTATTGTGCTTTATTGGGGTACCAGTATTGTACCATATGTCCCACAGGGCGCATAAACCTCACCATAAGAGGGTTATGGGTACAGATAGGCCTTAGTGGAGAGAGTTCTGACGTGTGTTGTAATTATATATATTGTATACTTTTGCATCAACATGGTTTTCTACCTTACCATATTGAGAGATATTGTTGCATGTATGATTTTAGTCTTATGTTTCAAAATTATAGGGTTCATTGCATAACTATGTGATCTACTCACTAAGTTGTAGACTTACTATTTCATTTTTTTCCCACTTGTAAACCAATCTGTTTTACAAAGAGCCAACACTAGGATTTAAGCAAGGATGATCTCAAGGTATATGTGATTGCTTGGCGTGATATTATCAACATCATATCCCTTGAGGACTTATTATGGAATCTCATAGACCACTCATGGTAATTTGTGCCTTCGGGTAAAGTTGCAAACTTAATGATTTAAGATAATTTTGATGTATTAAGATGTAGCTTAGATATACTGTGTGGTGGGGATAGACATTGTGTATGATTGTTATGTAACGTGATGGTTGCTTAGTAGATGCTCTGATTGCAATAATTAATGTTTATAATTACAAAAAATAAAAATAAATAAAAAGAATTTTCGCTGCTTTAATCTCGATTATGGTTTAGTGGTGACACTTCGAGATTAATTACTAATTAATTAATTTTGAGGGCGTTACATAGGGTGTGGTGTAGTGGAAGCGATCTCCACCCACCCCTCCCAAGGGAATAAAGGCAACCCCTTCAACAAGGGGTGAGGTGGAGGGTACCTCTAAGTTATTTTGGACTTAGAGAATAATGTAACACTTATTATGAATATGAGTCACTTTTTCCAATAATCTCTTCATTGGCAAATATTCATCTATTTAAAAATATCATAACCTCATGTATGTACCTTGAACCAACAGGTTAGGGAATGTCTCCTTTTTAGCATTGTGAAACATTTATCAAGTCTAAGCAATGCTTGAACTTATTAGTAGGAGTAGGCTTTGTCAACATGTCAATTGTATTATCAGAAGTGTGAACTTTCTTAAGTATCTTGTGAAACCTTACATCTATATACTTAGTTATTGCATGATACACCTAGTTTTTTGCCAAGTAAATGGCACTCTAACTATCACAATGTAACTGAATTCTATCTTGCTTTATACTAAGCTCCTTAATCAGCGCCTTTACCAATAGTGCTTCCTTAGCAGCTGCATTCACAGCCATGTATTCAACTTTAGTTATAAATAGTGTAAACATAATCCATAAAACCTCTCAAATACCTGAAATTCCACTCACTAACCATGTTAACTGCATGTGCCAAATTAGGTTTGGTACCAACCATTGCATACATCAAACAATCTTTCTACACTAGAATATGGTAACTCTAACATGTCTTCAATTGCTCGCAATCTTTGGGCATTGTTGTTAGCAGAATTGACAGTTGGATATGTGCTGGCCTAGTCTATTAAGGTAGCATATATTCTACCTTATTTAGCCTAACTATATATAGAATAGTATATTGTATATATGCATATTATTGATAGGCGTTTATTCTTACCTTACATAGTCCGATGTAATGGCTGATTTTCAGCCTTGTAATTAGCCCGATAGTTTCTATATAAAGTAAGCAACTCTCACAATGAGAGATATTCAGAACAAAACCATTTTTGACATGGCATCAGAGCCCCAAATTATTTTCGTGGTTTTTTCATAGCTTGGCCGAATCCTTGGTTTCTTGGTTTTTTGGTAGTTTTCGAGGGTAGCAGGAGTTTACATTGCTTGGTGGCTGTCAGCTGGAGTGTTTCTGGTTGTGAAGAATTCTTGGTGGTTGTTGGCAAGTCCTGTTCAGTCTTGGAGCGTTTCCGGTGAATCAGATTTTATACTTCCTGATTATATTTTCTACCGCGATTCTGGTTTAGGTGTGTGACTGTTGAATTTTTTTTCCTGCAACTCTCGTGGCTTGGGCTATCGTAATTCTGGTGTTGTTCGATTTTTTTTTTCCTGCAACTGTCGTTTTCTGGTTTGGTTGTCGGAATTTTTTTTTGCAACTGTCATGATTTGGGTTGTGGCAATTCTGGTGTTGTTGGATTTTTTTTTTCTACACTTGTCACATTCTGGTTTGGGTTTTTACAATTCTGGTGTTGTTGGGAAGTGTTGCTCGATCATCCTGTCCCAGTAAATGTTGTTATTTCTTTGTTTTGTCAATTTTTTTTTCTTTTTTTTTTTTGTGGTTATTATGTCAAGAAAAAATTCTATTATTCTCTTTTATGGCAAGAACTACGCCAGTTGGGAATTTTAGGAGAAAATTCTATTGTTCGCTTTTATGGTAAGAACTACGCCAGTTGAGAATTCCAGTTCAGGATGTTTGTGAAAGTGAAAGAGTTATAGGGTCATTTGGATGGGTCTTCTATGGCTCCAACTGATCCCAGGAACTTAGTTTATGGGAAGGCAGGGATGCCAAAATTGCTTCCTGGCTACTCAGCTCTATTGAACCTCATATGGTTAACAATCTTCATGGGTTCACTATTGTTAAGACTATGTGGAATTACCTTCCGCGAATTTATTACCAAGATAATTCTGCTCGAAAGTTTCAATTGGAGTTAGACATCGAAAACTATCGCCAAGGGAACCTCTCTATTGAGCAATTTTATTCCAATTTTATTAATTTATGGAGTGATTATTTTGGGTTGGTGCATTCTCAGGTTCCCAAATAAGCTTTAGCAGCGCCACAAGCAGTTCACTCTAAGGGCTAGCGGGATCAATTCTTGATGAAGCTCCAACCCGAGTTTGAAAGTGCACGAGCTGGGTTAATCAATCGCACACATGTTCCATCTTTGGAGATTTGCTTGGGTGAACTCTTGCGTGAAGAACAGTGTCTCAGCTCTCAGCTTGGCCTTGCTCTGAGATGATTAATGTGGCCTACTGCTCAAGGTAGAGGACGTTCTAGGTCTCTGCCACAGTATTATAGTTGCAAGGAAATTAGGCATATTGCAAAACATTGCAAGACGGAGGGTTATATCATTAAGGATTTTCGTGTACGCCCTCAGATCGATACACTCCTGCTTTTCATATTGTTGTTCAGTCCACTTTTATGCCTACATCTTCTGCTCAGCCTACTGTTTCGGGTTCTTCTAACATTACTCCTGACCAGGTTCAACAGATGATTATTTCCACCCTTTCTGCTCTTGGTCTCTAAGGTAATAAACATCTCCTTACTTCTCCTTGTTTAATTGACTATGCGGCTTCTAGTCACATGACTGGCAGCCCGGTAACTTTACATGATGTTTGTAAGTATGATGGTGAGCAACATATTCAGGCAGTACTCTTCCTATTACTGCGGTTGGAAATCTGGGGTCTTCCTTTACTAATGTTTTCGTGTCTCTTGATTTATCTAACAATCTCAATTCTGTTGGACAATTAGTAAAAGAAACTTGCTCTCTTCATTTTGATCGTTTTGGTTGTCGTGTGCAGGATCAAGCGTCAGGACAGGACATAGCGAAGGGGCCAAAAGTGGGATGTATTTTTCCTCTTCAGTCATTTTCCATTCCTCGTTCAATTTCTGTTGGTTGTTCTGCTATTGCTAATAATAATCGTCATTTTTGGCATAAGATATTGGTCATCCCAACTTTGTAATTTTGACACATCTTATGAAACATGGTTATTTGAGTAATACAAATGCATTTTTTTTCCTTGTCTTTTGATTGTGCCCCTTGTAAACTTGGAAAAAACAAATTTTTACATTTTCCTTTGCAAGGTAGTCGTGCTTCTACGTGTTTTGAAATTATTCATTCTGATGTTTGGGGTATGAGTCATGTTCTTTCTCATGCTCAATACATGTATTTTGTGACATTTATTAACGATTACAATTGTTTCACGTGGGTCTATTTTCTTCGTTCTGAAGTTGATGTGTTTTCAACCTTTTAAACTTTTGTTGCCTATGTAGAAACCCAATTTTCTACCTGTATTAAGATCTTACCATCTAACTCTGAAGGAGAATACATGTCTCATGCTTTTCAATATTTTCTTCACATAAGGGTTTTCTCTCTCAACGTTCGTGCCCTTACACCCCTCAACAGAATGGCATCGTCAAGTGTAAGTATAGACATCTTTTAGATGTTGTTCGTACATTGATGCTTGAATCTTATGTCCCTCCTAGGTTTTGGGAAAAAGCATTATCTACGACTATATATTTGATTAATCGTCTGCCTTCTCCTACCTTGCATCTTGATTCTTCATATTCTCGTGTGTTTGGTGTTCCTCCTGATTATAATTCTCTGCATGTTTTTGGTTGCATTTGTCTTGTTCACTTACCTCCCATTGAACGTCACAAGCTTGCTGCTCAATCTGTTCAGTGTACTTTTCTTGGCTATAGTAACTCTTAGTCCTGTGCAGATCGGCCCCGCCCACCGACCGTCACCGCGTTGACACCAAGCCGCCACCGACAACTAGCGGCCGGTAGGCGGTATAGAATTTAGCTACCGACGTCGGTTCGGTCGGTAGTTGAAATGGATTCTGGGAAGCCGGTTTTTGTACCGACCAAACTGACAATCTTATTTCTGAAAATAAAAATAAAAATTATTTAATAAAAACGACACCGTTATGCGTTTACAAAGAGTAAAACACACGCCTTCTTAGTTCAAAAGTTCTCATTGAATTGAATTAGAACTTTCCTCGCCGCATCTTATATATTCATCACTTAATGTTTGACACTTTGACTCGTCCATGACTCTTAAAAACTTTCTAGCATTTTACTTTTCTTTTCTTTTAATAATACATGAGCATTGAGCATCATATACAAGACTGACACCATTGTCTTTGGAGCTGTGCGACGTGGGCGACTCTGGACGCGTGCAAGTCTCAAAGAATTTTTACTTTCCACGCAATGTCAATCCCTCACGCAGTGTGTTAAATTGTCAATCTCAATTTTTCTTTTTCTTTTTTGGGTCATGAACTAACTATGAATTAACCATGACTTTGTGTTAAAAAGCTTAAAGCAGTACATCTTGTGATATTGTGTTAAAAGACTTAAATATTCTTAATTTATTGTTAACCCATGACTTTATGTTAAGTACGACATATTTTAACAGTAAATATTGTTAATCAATATTGATCTAATGATTTATTATTATTATTATTATTATTATTATTATTATTATTATTATTATTATTATTATTATTTAGCTTGTATTTTATATAGCTTATTTTAATGATTTTCTAGTGCATCATGTTTCCCTATGTACTTAACTGCGCTTTACATTTTTTAATGATATTTTTCTTACTTACAAAATAAAAATAAAAATAGTGTATCATGTTTGTTCACCTTAATAAAGAATACTATTAATTTTTAGTTGTTAATCAATTACAGATTGATTCACCTCTAGGCACACCTTCATTGGATAGTGTTTATTGTCATCTATCTTCTCCTCTGAACACTCCAGTGACTCCCATAGAGATTGATGACACTCCAGTGACTCCAATAGAGATTGAGGATGTAGAAACATCTGCTGCTGAATCTATGCCAGTTAGTGGTGATGGTCATGGTGGATGACCACCACTCCCTAGGAAAAAAAGAAATGTTTCAAACAAATCTGCAGCATGGGACCATTTCACTAGAGATAAAAGTATCCCTAATGATGATTCCGTGGCACATTGCAATTATTGTGGGACTCCCTATAAATGTCATCCAAAAATCAATGGCACCTCATCTATGTTGTATCATGTGAACTCATGTCAAAAGTACAAGAGCCTAAAATCTAAACATGATAGGTCTCAATCTAAGTTCACTTTTGGGGCCGGACATGGTGGTAGTGGTAACGACCTCATGATTGCCAAGTATTCTGAGAAGGTTATTAGGGAGACACTTTGTGAAATGATTATTATTGATGAAATGCCTTTCATGATCGTGGAGGGAAAGGGATTTCAGAAATTACTCAGGGTTCTTGAGCCTCGATTTAAGGTTCATTCTCAATATACAGTGATGAATGATTGTGTCAAACTGTATATGAAGGATAAAAACATTCTAAAAAACACGTTTTTTAAGACTGGTCAAAGGGTTTGCTTGACCACTGACACATGAACTTCAATTCAGAATAAGAATTATATGTGTATCACTGGACATTTAATTGATACTAATTAGAAATATCACAAAAGGATATTAGCATTTCGTCAAGTGACAGATCATAAGGGGCAAACAATTGCAAGGGAATTAGAAGAGTGTTTGGTTGAATGGGGTATTCATAGGATATTGACAATATCAGTTGACAATGCAAGTGCTAATGATACTGCAATTGATTAGTTTTAAAAAAGAACTATGGCCAATAAAGAAGTTGTTTGTCGTCATGAGTTTATTCATGTGAGGTGTTCTACATATATTTTTAATCTAATTGTGCATGAGGGTTTGAAAAATGTTGACGATTCAATCATAAATATCCGAAATATGGTGAAGTATGTGAAGTCCTCCCCCCAAAGATTGGCCCTCTTTAAGTCTTGTGCAGAAAGAAAAAACATTGAATGCAATGCTTCCTTGACACTTGATGTTCCCACTAGATGGAACTCTACTTATACCATGTTGGAGGTGGCGAAGAAACACCAAAGGGCATTTGAACTTATGATAGACGAAGATGGACATTTTTTAGACTATTTGTACGACGATGGTGCGGGAAAAAAAGGGTTAGGTTCTCCGACAGATGATGATTGGTATAATATTCGTCACTTTATTAAGTTCTTGCATGTGTTTTATGATGTCACAATGCAAATCTTTGGTTCCTTGCATTCAACTTCCAACTTATATTTCGACGTACGTTGTTCTATTTATTCATGTTTGACAGAATATTCTGAAAGTAGTGATCCATTGTTGAATACCATGGTGAACATAATGAAAGTGAAATATGATAAGTATTAGGGAGATGTTGAAAAGATTAACCTGTTGTTATTTGTGGCTAGTTTGCTTGATCCATGTTATAAGATGGCTGGTTTGAAATATTGGTTCCGGCTTAGTTTTGGTGCTGAGAAAGCGAAAAGAATTGACTCTCAACTGAAGTGGGTATTGGGTCGGTTATATGATCACTACGCATGTGGTTCTAAAAATGTTGGAAGTGGGTCTATATTATCAAATGATGAAGTGCGGAGTGGGACAACATTAGTTGGTAGTTCTAGGTCTAGAACTACTTTTTTTTACATAATTTTCATTCATTTCGGGCATCTCAAAATTTGATGCAATGTAAGACAGAAATAGAACAATATTTTTTGGAGGATGTTGAGACACCTAGTGAAACTTTTGATATTTTAATGTGGTGGAAGGTAAATTCAACAAAGTTTCCAATCCTCGATGAGATAGCGCGAGATGTATTGGCAATTCCAATTACCACGGTTGCTTCCGAGTCAGCATTTAGCACTGTGGGTCGTGTGATAGATCCTTATCGGAGTTTCTTGGCTCTAAAAACAGTTGAGACTCTTGTATGTACTCAAAATTGGTTAAGATCTTCTCCCATTAGTGCACACAAGTCATACTTGTCTAACGTTGAAGATGAAGAGAGCTACAAGCTTGATTCAGGTAATGGTAACAATATAAATTTCATATTTTGTTAACTGTTTTAATTATTCATTGATTTTATTAATTCTTTAAATAATTTATTGTGGTAGAAATAATGTCCAATTCCATCACATATGACGCGGATTAAGGCTTGGATGATGTACTTTGTCGAATGATGTCTTTTTTCAGGTAATGGTATTTTTTTATTTTTTATTTTTTCCATATTTTCATTTTACTTAATATTTAGTTTGTAGTATTTTTTGATTGATCACTATGCTTATGTTTTGATTTTTTTTATCATTGCAGGTATCAATTGAAAGGAATAGAATGTTGTTTAGTTTAATTTGAAAATTGAGGTGATAAAATCGAATGTTGCTATTTACTATTTAATATGGGTACTAAAGTATTTATTTTGTGTTTTGAGAAGTATGGATATTAAAATTAAGTTTAATTATTATATGGTATCTTTTGTTCTCTCTTGTTGAAAAGCTGAAAAGCTGGTTCTCTGTTTCTCTCTTGTTGTTGCCCACATCGTCACTGAAACTCATTCTTTCTCAATCTCTTGCCGAGTCGTGAGTCACTTTTAAGGGTAAACTAAACCAAAGTCTTTGTTCTTTTATGTCTTATTATTATTATTATTATTATTTAAAGTTTTATGCCTTATTTCTTAGTCAGAGACTTTGGGGCTTAAAAACACGGTTTTTGCACGTCTTAGTCTGACACCACGACACTCATTTAAAGCACAATGGTTTAAAAAAAGATTTAGGCCCGTTTGAAATCCCCTTTTTCCCTTCTCCCAAGTTCCCTCCTACATGTTGTACGAAGACTGTCCAACGCCCAGGCTTTTTGGCAGATGTCTTGTCTTTTGGTTTGAGCGTGTTGAACAAGCTTGCTTGTTCTTCTGTTTTTACTTCCCATTTTACCCCTGGTAGGATGAAAAATCATCTGCCTTTACCACCTGCAGTTTACAGTTTACAAGCTTGACCGAATGACCGTGGAGGTTTGTACTTTACAGTTTACAGTGTGTGCCTGCAGTCTTAGTTACACTGCCCTAGTTACACTTCCTTTCCCTCCATCTTCTGCTATAATGATTGCCTATGAAAACTAGTTGACAGCCTAGTAGCCTACTTAAAAATAAATCATAAAAATTCTTACTCCACTAATCCACTTGCTGCATAATGAGTCATGTTTTCGTATTGAAAAATATGATTAAAAATTCTTGCTCACCGTGAACCATCTTTGCCGTAGATCATGGCGTGGGCGTCAACTCAATCACTGGACGCGTGCAAGTCTTAAAGTATTTCCACTCTCCACGAGTTGTGCGCCGTGCAAGTCTTAAAGTAACTAAAACGGCTACAGAGATTTTACAAATGTAATTATACTTCCCATCTAATAAAAAGAAAAGAAAAAAAAAAAATCCAAGTTACACTTCCTTTCCCTCTTTCTTGTAGAACCAAAAGTGTCATCCTTCTTTTTTGAAAAGAAACTGGACTTTTATATATTCATTGAGGTAAAATCATTTCAGAGACTTCCTGTTAAGAACTCGGGCCACGTGTCAACCCAAACCTGGTTGAGAAATTGAGAACAAGCCATTCGGTCAATTAAGGACATAAGCAACTTGATTTCCTTGTCCACGCTCAAAACCCACCTCCTTGTAGCCAGCTTGCCACTTTCCAATTTCGATGCATCTTTCATCTTCTGACTTCTGCTACAATGAAGCTAAGGAAAGGCCTGTGGTCACCTAAGGAAGATGAGAAGCTTCTCAGGCATATTACTAAATATGGTTATGGGTGTTGGAGCTCTGTACCTAAGCAAGCTGGTAATTTTGTTTTCTTGTCCCTTAAACTAACAAGTCTTTTTGCATTGTTAAGAAGAAATGGTGAAATTCTAATGGTCCATTTCCATATGATAAATTGGTAGGTCTGTAAAGGTGTGGGAACACTGGGAAGAGCGGCAGATTGAGGTGGATCAACTACTTGTGGCCTGATTTGAAGAGAGAACCTTATTAACTAGCCATCTTCTTCTTATTCTTCTTCTTTCTTTTAATCTAATCTAGATGTATATGGGTTAAGATTCTACTTCATATTATATGAATGTCTGACCTCCCTCTAACTGATTACCGACCATTACCGTCACCGATTAACCGGTGACGATAACGGTCGAAATATGAGATATCGGAAAGAAGTCGGTGAAATTACCGACTTCACCGACAAAGTTGGGACGGTAGGAGGCAAACCCCCTATCGTCCCCGATTCCCCCGATACCCACCCCTAGTAACTCTCATAAAGGGTTTGTGTGTTATGATGCGGATGCTAACAAGCTTCGTATTTCTTACAAAGTGATTTTTATTTTTTAAATCAATATTTCTTTCCATCTCGTACTCATCCTGTTTCTTCCTCTATTTCGCTTCCTCCTTTTGATGATATGTCTAGTACTCCATCTCATTTTAAGCCAAGTATTGTGTATCAGCGACGGCGCCCACTGCCTCTTCCTTCCTCTGAACCACCACCTGATCCTGTCTTGAAGCGGTCTCTGTAAGGTTTGAAGCAAGCACTGCGAGCATGGTTTGAGAAGTTTCATACTACTCTACTGGATTTCACTTTTACTCAGAGTCAATATGACTCCTTTTTCTTCTTTCACAAGACTGCCCTTGGGATCGTTATACTTCTCATGTATGTCAATGATATTGTGATCACTGGATCTGATCTCTAGTTAATTGAGCAACTCCAACAAGGCCTCAAATCTTCGTTTCATATGAAAGATCTTGGTCCACTGCAGTATTTTCTTGGGCTTGAGGTTCAACATCGTCCGAATGACATGCACTTACATCAGCATAAGTATACCGAATAACTTCTTTCTTTAGCCAGCCTTCAAGACGATAATTCAGTTCTTACACCTATGAAGGTTAATTTGAAGCTGCATTAGGCGGGTGGTGATTCCTTATCTGATCCTTCGATGTATCGGCAGCTGGTAGGCAGTTTGAATTATTTGACCATTACTCGACCTGATATCTTGTTTGTTGTTCAGCAGGTCAGTTAATTTATGCAAGCTCCATGCTAGACACATTTGGCCTCTGTCCGTCGTCTTCTTTGATATCTCAAAGGGACATTTGGTTGCGGCTTGTTTTTCCTTCAGGGAATTCTTTATAGTTGGAGGGTTTTAGTGATGCCAACTGGGCTGGTTTGTGCGGATACTCGTCGTTCTGTTACGGGTTGGTGTATGTTTCTTGGCGATGCTGATAATACCAGTGCTATTCAGATTGCTGCCAATCCCCTTTTTCATGAGCGTCCCAAACATATTGAAGTGGATTGTCATTCCATTCGTGAAGCCTTTGCTTGCCAGAAGATTATTCTTCCACACATTTCAACTGAACACCAAACCGCTGATGCCTTCACCAAGGCTCTCTCTCGTCCTCGCCATCAGATCCTAATTGACAAATTGATGCTTCTTGATCGCCCAGCATCAATTTGAGGGGGGATGTTAGCAGAATTGACAGCTAGATATGTGCTAGCCTAGTCTATTAAGGCAGTATATATTCTACCTTATTTAGTCTAGTTATATATAGAAGAGTATATTGTATATAGGCATATAATTGATAGGCGTTTATTCTTACCTTACATAGTCCGATGTAATGGCTGATTTTCAACCTTGTAATTAGCTTGACGGTTTCTATATAAAGTAAGCAACTCTCACAAGGAAAGGTATTCAGAACAAAATCTTTTTTGACAATTGTCTGTCAACTAACTTGAAGGTCATTTGGACTCAAACTTCCTTCGTACCTAGGGAATAGTATACACTCATTAAGGGTATACAAACAGTTACGATTAGCGGTTATTGCCTTTAATCGCTAACCGCAATCGCCTCATGGGGTGATTAAATTTTTTGTAACCGCAACTGTTCTGCCTTAGGTGGTTAACGGTTTTAAAATAACCTCCGGTTAACAGTTATTAGAACTTATGATCGCACTGCACAACGACTTTTTAGAAATTGGCATATTTTGGTGTTTTGGGCATTCCTTGAACCTCTTTTTAGGACCTATTTTAGATGGTTTATGGCCATTTTTAAATAAGTGAAATATAAAAAAGCTCAAGAATATTTTTATTTTTATTATGAATAAATATCAATTTCATTAAACTCAAAACGAAAACTCTATATCAAACGCATCAAAACGACGTCGTTTGTATATTATTATTATTATTTTATGTAGTTATAAGGGTAAGTAGTTAGTGGTTATTAACTGTCTCCACCGCCTCCACCTACCCATAAAACTGTTAACCTTCATGCCCTAGGCGGTTAGTCGTTTTTTCAACTATCTACAAAAGCAATTATACAGTTAGTGGATTCCCTCAAACTTGGCAGCTATCGTCTCTGTTTTGGCGTGAGTTTCTTTTAGGTATATAAGGGTATGTGGTTAGTGGATAGTGGTTATTAACCATTTTCGCCTCCGCCTCCGCCTACCCCTACAACCGCTAACCTTCTTGTTCTAGACGGTTAGCGCCTTAGCGGTTATTAGGCGGTTAATAACTACCCGCTTGTACACCCCTAACACTCATGATGAATATGAGTCATTAATTATCTCCAACACTTACCATACTTGCAAATTCAACTCAATTTAAATCCCATTACATCCAAGTGAAATTCTCAATCTCAAACTCAAATCTCAATAACTTGTCACCAAAAAAAATATAAAAAAATACTGTACTTAATATGTGAAATGATCGCCATGGGCAAAAGCTCTTACTTGGGTTGGAGCTACTATAAATTCCTTTAACAGCAATACCTACATACAAAACTCCAACTACAATTCATAATTTTATATGCTCTTCTTAGCAACATGGGATTTCCATTTTTACACAATAACTCTGCAGCCATGATTTCATTCAGTTTTGAATGTTGACCATACTATACATTGTGGTTGGCTTAGACTTCTCTGTACATTTTAAATGAAATATTGAGTCATAAGTAACAAAATTCTACAGTGTCATGCTTGGCATTAGTACGTAGTATGGAATTCTGAAAATCAAAGGTGGCACTCGATCGAGCGTTAAGTTGTATCAAATCCTTCATCTTGTCCGCTCCACTTCCTCACCCATACTGATGTTTGTTCTACCTGCAATTCCAATTTAAATGATTAAAGACAAAGATGATATGACATTTGCTTGATCCTCATAGTTAGATTTTGTAAAAGTTTTAATATGTCAGCATTCCACATGCAACTTCTCTAGTTCTTGTGTTGAAAATGTATAGGTATTGTCTAAGGAATCTTGCCTCCTTATTCCAGTTGGTTTTATAAGTGATAAACAAGAGGATCAGTGTCTGCAAGAATGTCCCACGTATCATGCCAATCCAGATTCCCTACAGCAACAATGCTCATTGTAAACTTTAAAACAGAGAAGAAAAAAATCAAATTATTTTTCTATACTACGTACTATGACTGCAATAAATAGATAAAGCAATCAAAGTATATGTATGATATGAGAGTACAACAATCACATTGTTTCTGAACATGATATGCTGTAAACAAATTATAAAGTTAGCATAACCAATATGTTTCAGTAAAGGTTCATATTGTTGGTTTACGGCTTTAGTTTCACTATTAAAATGACTTCTTGATGTACGTAGTTAATCAAAGTGACACTTTACCTCCACCCTTAATTCAGTTTTGTAACCGAGAAGAAAGCCAAAAGGGAGCCCTATAATGTAGTAACAAAACAAGTTTATATAAGCCACTAAAGCTTGCCAGCCTCCTCCAACAGCAACACCTGAAAAAATAGCATGATTATTGCATGTTTTCCTGTACTAGACAACATTTGTATGGATAATTCTACTGTTAGCTATTTCTTTTACCTGATATAACTGGCTGCACACTATTGAGTACCATGGTTATGCCAAGAAGGAATGTTAACCGAGAAACAGCATGCTGCATCTCTTTGCTGTCAGTAAAGATGACAGCAAAATGGTCTCTAGTAAGCAAGATAATGGATGCGAAGCAAATCCCAATGAGGAGAGATTGAACGATTGTGACAATGACCGAGTACTTTGCTGCTCTGGGGTGTCCAGATCCAAGCTCATTGGAAACCCTAACACTGAAAATGAATAAAAAAAAAATATATGTAATTCATGAGCCAAGAAGATTAACATAAGATGTTGAAGAAAAATGAAAGTCTACCTGATAGCTGTATATACGCCAATAAACAACATGCCTTCCCACCCATTCACATTCATGCTGAAACATTATAAACAGAACAAAAATTAAAAAATTGATTAGCCATAGATTCAGAAAAGAGCATTTGAAAGCCATATTACTACGGCATATTTGAATGTTAGCACTGCCGACATGAAATGTTTAGTGAAATTAATGAAACCTAACACAAATCTCACATCTGATTTTACTAAGAATGGTTTAGGTACTTTTCAAACATGTTACTGAATATTTTCTTATGAAAGATTTAGTGTAGTTTGGAAAAACATGTTTAATAATGTCAGAACTTTTTAATGGCTCTAACTGTTATCTCACCAGATTGAAAGGGAGCCAACTGCAATAACAGGATCATCAAGTTGTCCAGTGAGAACAATTATCGTCATGAAATACCAAATCTCTAGGCAAAGCATCACAGCTGAAGCAATGGAGAGTCTCACAAAAGCCCAAATCTCCTTGAAGGCTAACCATGACAAACCCTTCCACCCATCCTTGCACCAACCAACAACATAAACCATCTGACTCAAAGCAACTCCCCACATCGAGATGTCATAGGCCGCAGCAGCACCAGCAGTACCCCAGCCAAACACATTAATGAAGAGATATAGGATGCCAATGTGTACAATTAAAGCCACAAAACCAACCCATGCTAGAATTCCTACCTTGCTCTGCGTCTGCAAGAACTTTTGCGTAGGAAAGTTTAAAGCAAGTGAAAACATTTAAGGGATAATCTGTATAGAGAACTTTCCAGCAAGTTCTGCAATGTCATCTTCTTGTCCAAGGAGCTTTAGGATTGGCGTGGCGAATATGTAAAGGGGCAATATGAAGAAGCAGGTGGCAAATAGAATTATCCAAGAACGTTGCATATATACGCCTAGCATTTCCACTTGCCCAGCACCAAATGCCTGACCACATATTGTCTCTAGTGCACTTCCCATACCAAGCTGTGATTTCGTTTTATAACCACGGATTGGTGAGATAATTTTTGCCATCGTAAGAGACTATTAAACATGACATTAATGGTTTAACCATGTGACAACAGAGGAAAAAAACAATAGCATGCAACTAAACAAAATGTTCATACATAAGGGTTGATGCAGGAATATAACAGATCGAGTACAAAGTTATTTCATCTACAACCATATTATGTTTATTGTCTTTTGCTTTGTAATCTTTTATTTTTCAAGGAAGGGTGAAACGTACCGGAATCCAAACCCACAACAACAAGCATAAGAAAACCGTAAATTGCTATATAAACATAAACCACAAATCAACACAGAAATTTTGATTATGAAGTGGCAACCCTTTGAGAACCTTAAAGGTAAAAGCACTTTAGGACAGTTAAACCCTGGAGATCAATCACTAAAAAAGACACAATGTACAGGCATTGTAAAACTTACAACCCATGTAAAATTACTAAGACGGTCAGTACGCAGTCAAGCTTCCCGCTTGCCCCCCTATCTCCCCGATAGGCTCTAGCTCCTCACTGACCAGTCTTCTTTATATATCTTCTTTATATGAACTCCTTACCATCTTCCGGTAGACTTCAAATGGTTGAAGAAAGTGTAACGGATGTGGTTTGAAATAAACAAACTCTAAGAGATGGAAAGCTACAATATAATGGCTCTAAACAAAACTCTCTTGGCTCATAAAGGTGAAGCAATGGAATCCTCACAAGAAGTTTTAAGGCTAAAGCTTATTCTAGACACCTACAAAATGATCATCTTATTCTATTTATAGGATAGGGAAAAAGTCTCATTCAACGTGTAAAAAGGTTGCTTTTTTATTGCAGATTTTGCCCTGGCGTAAGACAACCCAAATTGAGTCAACACGGTCACTAGGGTTTCATTGCTAATTTTCAGTGACATCTCAAAGTGTCAGCACAGACCAGGTGACAGAGCTCTCTGGAAGTCCTTGGAACATCCAGCGTCAACACGTCATGGTGACGATGCTCTTGGGGAGTTCACTAGAATAGCCAGCGTTAGCCTGTCAAGGTGGCGGTGCTCTTGGGTTAATCCTTGAAGTCGTTATCGAGGAATTTTGTTAGCACGGTTGGTAACGGCTGAAGTGACAGTTTTACAATTTAAACAAAAAGTCGACTTTTTATACCAAAAGGCTTAGGTACGTGTTGAAAAGTTTTACAACCCAAGTTTTGATCATCGAATATGGTCAATTTCTAAGACCTAACAAAGTGTTTGTACAAGTATAGAGGCAAGGTACTCGAAAATTTCCATTTGCAAGAATAATGCAATTAGCATGAGAAATCTATACGTAAGGGAAGTAAGTCGTGTTGTACTACAACTCCATCTGCAAGATGTTTTGCACTCCCAAGTCCATTTGCAAGAAGAACTTGTATTCTGGAAGATCTCCTAGCTATACAATGTTATTTTCGAAGTAGTATTAGTAATTCTGAACTTGTATGGATTTATCTTATCCTTTATGTTATCTTTTAGGTAGTAGTTCTCTTTTATCCTAATTCCACTAGAATAAGTAGATGGCCTATATAATGCTCTGATGAACAAATTATGAATGAGAATTATTCTAGTTTTTACTAAAATTATTAATAAATGAGTTTTCTCTTTTTGAGGTGTGATTCATTTTCTCTTCAGTGGTGAGACTCTACAAAACTCCATTATTGGTCAATGAGACTCTCTTAAACATAGAATTTATCTTTATTTTCTGTTGTTCTTCCTTTGTACGTGCTGCATCAAGGGCAGTGATAACACATAAAGCCAATCAAGAAAAAGTTAAAGCTCAGGAAGAAGCTAACCAGGAAGCCCAAAGAGAAGTTTGAAATGACATTCAGGGAAATGGCAACGGCAGAGAGCTCCACATTTCCGAGGTGCCCAACAAAGATATTGGTAAACGAATTAATCCCATAATTGCACCAAATGTTAAATGCTATAGGGCCTGCAATTGCCCATAGCTTTGTGGTCTCTGAATAACATACATACTTTACGTCTTCAAAATTTCTTATGGAAGGATAATCTCCAGCATTGGTCCCAATCAGCTTTGTGGGAGCATGGTGGAGCTCCAGGGCTTCCAATACTGTGGTGCCATCTATCAATGGCGATGCTTGCCTAGGTGATGATCCTGCAGAGGATGAACTACTCCTTTCCTCTGCTTCGAGTACCTCATTTGCTTGTTTCTCCCCTATTTTTGCAGTTTTTAATGCACCCTTTTGTCCTGGTTTTCCCCTTTGAGGGGTTAGATTGAATGAATATGAAGAAATCTTGATCTCCCTTTTCTTGTTTTTCAATTGGAATTTTTTTGCAAAAGTATTTAGTAGCCATAATTCAGGCTGGCCATTAAAGGAAATTAGCCATATAAGAGATAGAGATGATGACTGATTCTCCTCTAAGGGAGAAAAAAAAATTAGTTTTCAGTTATTTGTTGGGAAATCAAAGTTTGTGCTATGACCAAGTATCGACAACTTTGTATTAGTAACTTGCAAATACAAGGGACAAGTTTTATTAGGCTGCGTTTGTTTCAACGTAAAATTATTTTATTAACGGGTCACCTATTATTGAAGTGTTTAGTAAACTGGATTGAAATATCTTAAGTGTTCTAATAGCTCACACAATTTTTCTCTTTGCCCATTCCGAATGGCCATAATTAAGAATAATTCAAATGATATTGCAGTTTTTTTTTTTTTTTTTTTCGTAAGAGACAAAAACTCAGGCTTTTTTTTCCTTTACCATTTGGAAAATGTCTCAAATCGTCCGAAGGTTTTCAAGCTCTCGACAGTTTCAAATTATGAGACTCATGGTGATCGGCGGTGTTGGGACCCAGCCACCGCCATTTACAACTTGACTTTCCTCCTCTTGCTCCTCTCCAGCAACTCTATTTTATTTTCTGCCTCCCCCCTTTTCTTTTCTTACACTCCCCTCATCGAATCCACTCTCTGTTGGCGTGAGTTGATTATAGAAAGAATCAGATTCTAGGAAGAGAGATTATGGGAAGATCTCTGATTGTATATCCCCTGTTACGAGGGTCAGCCTTGATTCTTGCCCAATGTTACGTAGACTAACATAGAAAGTTTCTTGTATAAAATTACCCCATAGTCATTGTAAACATGTGAGAGGAAATACGAAATATATTTTTTTCCATAACCTGAAACATGGTATCAGAGCATGTTGCGATCCTCTGTAGTTTTTCCCTTCAACCTAAGTTGTTTCTCTAACCTTATTTTGCTGCCGCCGCAACCCCTGCTTCTGCAATCATGGCAGAACCCGGAACCCTCACCCCTGCACCTCATGCAGAATCCAGTCAAGCCAATGATCCTCACTCCACGGCCATCATCACTGAGTTAACTACCCGAATGACTGAAGTTCTGAACAAAACTTCAGCCCCTACCCAGACCCTCGACAGTGTTGCTGCTCCAATTGGCATCAAATTGGACGGCTTCAATTATGCTCTTTGGTCCCAAGTTGTTGAGATGTACATCTCCGGCAAAGACAAATTGGGATTCATTAACGGTGACATCGTTCAACCTCCTCCGAATGATCCATCCTTCCGTAAATGGCGCACAGACAACGCCATCGTTAAAGGATGGCTTATTAACTCCATGGACCCATCACTAATCAGCAACTTTATTTGGTTTCAGACTGCAAAACAGGTATGGGATTCTATAGCTACTACTTATTTTGATGGAAGCGATACGTCTCAGGTGTATGATCTCCGACGACGGGTGACCCGTTTGAAACAAGCGGGTGGTTCTCTTGAAAAGTACTTTACTGATCTCCAAGGGTTATGGCGCGAGATCGATTTCCGTCGCCCAAACCCAATGGAATGCGCTGGTGATATTCAGCGCTATAATGACATGCTGCAAGAAGACCGAGTTTACTCATTCTTGGATGGCCTCGATGATAAGCTTGATAATATTAGAAGTGACATACTCCAGATGAGACCGTTTCCTACAATTGAGCAAGCATATGCTCACGTCCACCGAGAGGCTGTCCGGCAAACTGTTATGAGCAACAATGGCTCCTCCGACAATTCAGGTGCCGTTCTGGCCTCAAAGGGCTTCAAGCCTGGACACTCAACTCCAGGTCCTAACCGGTCTCTCTCTCTGGCTAATGGGAAGGCTGGTACCACCTCAAAGTCGCGTGCGTCTTCCTCTGATGGGACGAAGTGCTCCCACTGCAGCAACCTGAAACACACCCGTGACAATTGCTTCAAACTACACGGCTACCCGGACTGGTGGAACGAACTTCAGGCCCGGAAACGTCGAGAGGCCACTGATGGAGGAACCGGTCAGGTTGCAGTAGCTGCCGCCGAAGAGATGAAGGAGACCAAGGAGACAGCCCAGGGTGGTTTACCCGACACTGAACCAGGTACTGCTCTGTGTGGTTCGTCTCAAGAGGGTGATCAAAAATCCTGGGTAGTTGACTCGGGAGCCACCGACCACATGACATTTGATGAAGGAGATTTCTCAAAAAAATCCCCACCACGGCGCACCTGTATTGCTAACGCTAATGGGGTTCTATCACCGGTTACAGGGGCTGGCACCGTGGACTTGTCACCCACCTTATCACTAACTCATACTTTGCTTGTCCCTTCTCTTTCCCATAAACTGTTTTCTGTAAGCCAAGTGACAGAAGCTTTAAACTGTGTGGTTCTAATGTATGCTACCTTTTGTCTACTTCAGGATATTCTTACCAAGGAGATCATTGGGTGTGGTACTAAGAGGGGGGGGCTTTATTACGTAGATGATTTCAGTATGGGGCAAGCACATCACATGCGCCCTCCGGTTGACAAGAATGAGCGACAGATTTGGCTATGGCATCGTCGGTTAGGACACCCGTCCTTTGGTTATATGAAGTACCTATTTCTTGCTTTGTTTTCAGATATTTTACCTTGTAACCTCAAATGTGAAACTTGCATTCTTGCTAAAAGTCATAGAGCTAATTATCCTTTGAGTTTGAATAAAAGTATTGTTCCATTTGCTCTAATCCACTCCGATGTGTGGGGTCCTTCCCCGGTTACTACTATATCTGGTTTCCGTTGGTTTATCACATATATAGATGATTGTACTCGCATGACGTGGCTCTATTTGTTGAAACATAAAAACGAAGTACTGACTACATTTCAGTCCTTCCATACTATGGTGCAAACTCAGTTCTCAGCTAGGATTCAGGTCCTACGTTCTGACAATGGCGGTGAATATGTGAACCACCAGTCTCAGGCTTATTTTCAACAACATGGCCTTATCCATGAGACTTCTTGTCCACAAACCCCTCAACAAAATGGTGTTGCCGAAAGAAAGAATCGCCATATACTTGAAACTGCCCGTGCTTTATTACTTGGCGCTCATGTCCCTAGTCGACATTGGCCTGATGCCGTTGCCACAGCCGTGCACCTCCTCAATCGGATGCCTTCAAAAGTCTTGGAGTTCAAGTCTCCGTTACAGGCCCTGTCCACGTATGTCTCCATTCCCACTATGTTATTACTTCCTCCTCGGATATTTGGCTGTGTGGTTTTTGTACACCTTCATAAGAACCAGCGCTCGAAACTTGACCCTTGCGCTGTTCGGTGTCTCTTCCTGGGGTATGCTGTTCATCAGAAGGGATATCGATGCTATGATCCAGCCACCAAACGCACCTATGTGACCATGGATGTCACCTTCTTGGAATCAGAGACATTTTTCTCCTCCTCAGTACCCGATTCTCCTCGTTAGGGGGAGATCAGCAATGACGAGCCGAATTGGCTACAATATGATTGGCCTAGTTTGAAAGACAATGACATTAATAACACCGAGATGGAAGTCAATACAGAACTGGGTACATCTCCTGAAGAAGTCAATAAGGAACTCAACACAGAATTGGGCACATCTCCTGAAGAGATCAATAAAGAACTCAACACAGAACTGGGTACATCTCCTGAAACAGAAGACCCCCCCCCCACTCAACAGTACCCGATGACCCATCTCCTGGGAATACTCCTGAGTTAAACTCTCCTACTATATCTTCAAACCCTAATGATATAGATGTACATGTTGGCTATACTTTACCTTTCAGGCATAATCGTGGCAAACCACTGAATCGATATTCTCCGGACATTGGAGAACGGAGCTCAAAGTATCAAATTGCCAACTATGTATCCACAGAAAGCCTTTCTGAACCACTCAAGGCATTCGTGCACGAACTATCCTCGTGCCCTGTTCCCACCAATATACATGAAGCGTTGACAAACTCTAAGTGGACCCAGGCTGTGAAGGAAGAACTGGAGGCACTACAGAAAAATGGCACATGGACTCTTGTTCCCTTGCCCAGAGGAAAGAAGACGGTGGGGTGTAAATGGGTGTTCTCCATTAAACACAAGGCAGATGGCTCGATCGACCGATACAAGGCAAGACTCGTAGCAAAGGGGTACACTCAAACATATGGGATAGACTACCAAGAGACATTCTCTCCGGTAGCGAAATTGACCTCAGTCAGAGTGTTGTTATCCCTTGCTGCAAACCTTGACTGGCCACTACACCAGTTTGATGTAAAGAATGCCTTTCTTCATGGTGATTTGGAAGAGGAGGTCTACATGGATCTTCCACCAGGCTACACCGCTACTTCTGGAGATGAGGTGGTGTGCAAACTACAACGAGCATTGTATGGCTTGAAGTAATCACCTAGAGCATGGTTCGGACGATTCAGTTTGGCCATGAAGAAATATGGCTACCAACAAAGCCACTCAGATCATACACTCTTCTTAAAGCGTCAAAGGGGCAAAGTCACAGCTTTAATAATCTATGTGGATGACATGATCATTACAGGAGATGATTCGAAAGAAATATCAAGCCTCCAAGAACAGTTGGCAACTGAATTCGAGATGAAGAATCTAGGAGGACTCAAATATTTTCTAGGGATTGAAGTTGCCAGATCTAAGCAGGGTATTTGTCTCTCCCAGCGAAAATATATTCTAGACCTTCTATCAGAGGTTGGACTACTAGAATGCAAGCCGGCAGACACTCCAATTGTTCAGAATCACAAATTGGGAGAATATCCAGACCAGGTACCAACCAACAAAGAAAGATACCAGAAGTTAGTGGGAAAGCTCATTTACCTCTCACACACTCGCCCAGATATTGCCTACGCAGTAAGTGTGGTAAGCCAATTCATGCATTGTCCAAGCGAGGACCACATGGATGCGGTACTCAGAATTCTTCGATACTTAAAATCATCTCCAGGAAAAGGGCTTATGTTCTCTAAGAACAATCATCTTAGAGTCGAGGGTTATACAGATGCAGATTGGGCAGGAAATATAACTGATCGAAAATCCACCGCCGGGTACTTCACGTTTGTTGGAGGGAACCTAGTGACGTGGAGAAGTAAGAAACAGAATGTGGTGGCTTTGTCAAGTGCTGAAGCTGAATTCCGTGGGATGGCTAAAGGCCTATGTGAGCTTCTCTGGCTTAAGAGGCTATTAACTGAAATTGGGTTTGCCCCAAATGAAGAGATGGACCTATTCTGCGATAATAAGGCTGCTATTGATATTTCACACAATCCTGTGCAGCATGACCGGACCAAACACGTGGAAGTGGATCGACATTTCATCAAGCAAAACCTTGAGAGTAAGATAATTCGATTTCCGTTCGTCAAATCCGAAGACCAGTTGGCAGATATTCTCACAAAGGCAGTATGCAGCAAGAACTTTTACAACTCACTTGACAAGTTGGGCATGAAAGATCTGTATGCCCCAACTTGAGGGGGAGTGTTGGCGTGAGTTGATTATAGAAAGAATCAGATTCTAGGAAGAGAGATTATGGGAAGATCTCTGATTGTATATCCCCTGTTATGAGGGTCAGCCTTGATTCTTGCCCAATGTTACGTAGACTAACATAGAAAGTTTCTTGTATAAAATTACCCCATAGTCATTGTAAACATGTGAGAGGAAATACGAAATATATTTTTTTCCATAACCTGAAACACTCTCCACACTGCGTCCATCCATTAATATTGACCCAGTATGGGGTTTTCGTTTTTTGGTAGAACACTGAATTTTCTTAATTTTCCTCCAAGCTTCAAACCCCTTATCTGGCTCTCCTTTTCCATGTAACAATACCAATTGTAACAAGTGGATTATCTTGTTACTGATTTCTAGGGTTTATGTATGGAATTTGTAATTGAAAATGGAATAGAAATGGAAGAATAGATGATTTGATGAACGTACAAGAAAGATAAATGAAATTGTATAAACTGTAATGAAATGGACAATTCGAGATGTTTGATCTCCTATAGCATTTCGAGGTGCTCAATCTCTATTTCACAATCCACTAATCAGAGAGAAATGTTTTTTACACAACAACTATACAATCCCTCTCACATGGGGTGGGATCCATGTGATAGTGGGCCCCACCCCATGTGAGAGAGGTTGTGTAGTTGTAGTGTAAAATTATTATGTTTGTATCATTACTCCTAATAAGATGATCTCTAAAATTAGACTCTTAGAGCACTCCCAATGAATTATCTATTTACAACTTTAAGCTAGAATAGATAACAAAAAGTGCTAAAAAGTGCTAAAAAGAGACTCCATCAGCTTATGTATTCCAATTCTAGAATAAATTTTTCTTAATTCCATAAATAGTGACTCTACAAGTAGAGTTATACTATTCACTTATCTATTTTTTTTTATTCTTTATCTCCACCTTTTTAGCTTTGTTTGTTTGTTTTTTTTTTTTTTTTCTTTTTTCACTCCACCACTCCACGTTCTTCATTTTCTTTTTCTTTTTTCTTCCTTTATAGTGGAGATTTAAGGAAAAGTGTGTAAAGTAGTGGAGTTATCAAGCGGGACCCACGTGAAAAAAAATACTATAATGAAAAAAATTAATGAAAAATAATAAAAAAATAATATAGAGTTAAGAATAGATAATCGGATGTCTAGTGCATTTTAAAACTCATTAGCTAAACTAGATAAAATAGATTTTGATTAGCTATTCTAGATTGAAAAATACATAAGCCATTGAGAGTGCTCTTAGGGCTTATATAGACCCTAATTTAAACTCTATACTGATAACTACTAACCCAAACCACCCAGCCCACTACTGCAATTAAGCTCATCTAGCCACTAATGGACCGCTACATTCCATCTCTTCAAAATTGATGCCTCGTGAAAGATTGCAAACCTAAGCACAAGCTATTGCAAGCAATAAATTCTGGGTAAAACCGATGTCGATTCATAGGAAATTGTAGACACTTAAGTAAAATTTTTATTATTGTGCAGAAAAATTAAATGATTCAGTTTTTATTTTCCACTAAGAAGTAGAGCAATAGAGTGATTAAATTAACAAACTAAATTAAGTAAAATAAAGCTAAGGAAAAGTTAATGGAAAAAACACTAGGGTTTCAAGGATCCACTTAGCATTCTAGTACATATTCTTGAGACATATATTTTTTACTCAACTAGGTAGAGAATTAATTCTCCTAATCGAAAGATTGAATAATTAAGCTTAAGCACTAATTAAAAATAAAGTTGATGGAGCATCGGATTGATTGAAAAATTAAATTTCAATTACATATTACAAGAGAGATTAGGCATTCACTATATTTTCGAATCATAAGAAATAAAACAAAGTAGGCATTTGATATAAACAAAAATCATAATAAATAAAAAACTAATTGTCAACATGAAATCTTGATCAAATTAAAATCATTCCCAACATTTGATCATTAATTTATGAAGAACATCAAACATAGTCTAAAAAACACATAATAAAAATATTAAACTTCATCTCTAGCGGAGATAGAAGGTTAGCCACTCATGTCTTTGAAAACAAAAGTCATAATTGAAGTGCTAAACATTAAACTTAACAAATAATATAAAATTATAAAGTGGATTTCGTCTCTTTCTGCCCGATGGATGTTTGAAATGTTGAGAGTGAAAATCAGACACTTTACGTGTCTTTGTTAAATAATATTCAAATAAATAAATTTAGGGTACCATGCATATTGCTACCATGAACAACCATATGTCACACTCAACTGCCTTTAACTATAATTTTTTTGCAAAAAAAATACCGTTGTTAGTCAATTTCATTAAATCAGATGAAATAGTAATCACATGCACAACACATACGTATATTTCGCCTGATCTCCCCTTTATCAATCTCATGGGTGATCATTTGTGTTCACTATGTGAGCTTTATATATGTCATGTATCTGGTCTCTACTCCAACTATATATATGAAAATGATCACTACATACCACACACCATTATTGACTCTAACATCATTTGTCAGAAAGATTAATATCTTGGCTGAGTTTTTTTGTGAGAGCACAAAATAACATGTTGGACACCACGTCGCCGACACTTCAGCCACGTGGTTAATCCACGTGGCCCACGTGTCGTGACGTGGGCAGTGTGGCCATATTGCGAATTGCACATTTCGTAACAATTGGATCTACCACGTTGCCCACACGTCGCCAATGACACCTGGCGAACTATTAGCAACGTGAATGGTCCCATCCACATGGCAAATTGCATGTAAGTGGCCACATGTAATGACCACTCCAAAGTATACATAAGCGGTTTTTCTTGCAATATTGGTATCTCATGTTTTAACCCATTCTAATTTGACCCCTTTAAAAATAATAATAATAATGATTAAAAATTTTAAAAAAAAAAAATTGAAAATTCTAGTGACCCACAGCTTGGTCACCAAACCCACGGCCAAGCTGTGGGTGAGTCCAAGGAATTTTTGAAATTTGAATTTTTTTAATGGGCATTATGAGAATTTTTAACAAAAAATTGGTGAAATTAAAAGGGACTGAAACATAGAATACGGACATTTTCAATTTTTAAACTTCAAAGTTATGATTGCAAAACCACTTATACTTCAAAGGCTATAAGTTAAGAGCATATACTTTATTAATGGTGCCCCCAAAAATGCTGTAATTATAAGCATTTTTAATACTTCGAAGTTATGAGAATATACTTATAATTTATAATATATAATATATAACACAACATATATTTTTTAATATACTCTTAAATTATAACATATAGCATTATAGCATATACCTATAATTTATAACATATAAGTATATATATAAATACACACACATACACAAGCGAGTCGAGCCTTATATGAACTTGTTCACGAACATACGTTAATCGAATCGAACCGAGTTCATACAAGTATGTATTATTTAATAATCGAGTCTAGTTTCGTGTTCACGAACATCCCGTTTAATAATTGAGTCGATCTTGAGCTGAGCCTAAATATGTTCACAAGTAATTATATTCATTTACGGCCTTACTTGCTTCACTTCTATAGTAATTTCTCTTTCTCTTATATGTTTTGCTGGGTTCCCTTCCATAGTGTATGTGTGTGTGTATATATATATATATATATATATATATATATATATATATATATATATATATATATATATATATATATATATTTAGCTTATTTTTGGTATCGGTGAAATGGGTTTGTTGCAAATTTTATAATAAATCGATGTGGGTGAGAAGAGAAATTATTTTAAGAACAATTATCCAAACGAAATTTTATAGTTGGTCTCACACGTCTTTCAACTGCTCCACGTTTTCTGCACAGAATCTGGCATGTCAAAGACCCAGTTCACATTTTCACCATTCACGTGAACTTGGCAAGAATTTTGATTTTGACTTTTAATAAGTGTCAAGATTATCAATCGTTTGGGTGTGAATGCTGGCCATATATATATATATATATACTTACTGCCCAACCACTCCAACAAAATGAATTTTCGGTCTCAATCCGGTGTCTTTATTGGGTTATGTTAAAATATTGATTAAATGATTAAAACATGTTATCGATTATATCTCATTCATTTACCTTTTATTTCAATTAAATATTTCATGTGTTAGGCCTCACATATTAAAATGGAGTTTGAGCTCACATGTGAAAGAGAGTGTTAAAATATTAATTAAATGATTAAAATCGGGCTATAGGTATTTGCATGTTGATTCTGGTAGAGTGTACAAATTATGAACAAGTTTTTTCCTTTCAATTAATCCATGGTGCAGTTTTCCTTCGGCACTTCTTGCCAGTCTTCGCATTCAGTTCAGTCCTCTGTCTCAACATACGCTGTTTTCTCTAAAATTCAAATCATTTTATGCATCAAAGTGAAAATGTCACAAATCATGCCTTGCATTATAAAATGCTCACTTTGTATCTCCTAGCCTATAAGGGTTTATTTCATAAATTACTTCCATGTGGTGCTTACTCACTAAGACATAGACTTACACTTTATATCTTTCTTTTTTTTCTTTTTCTTTTTCTTTTTTTAACTTGTAAAACATCTTTGTTTTATAGAGGAACCAACTAGGTCTTGGTAAGAAGGATCTCGAGGCAGAAGCGGTCATTAGGCGTTATGTTAGTAATCGAGTTGTCGCTTGAGGACTCATTGCAAAATTTCGGAAGCAGCCCATGGTAATTTAGATTTAGAGTTTTAAGACATGTTCGTGAATTAAGGTTTTAGCTTGGATCGTTTGTAACGATGTTATGTACCATATAATTTAATTTAATGTGATGATTCGTAGTAAATGATCTGGTTGTAATGATTAATGTTGTTGATAAAATATCATATATTTCCACTGCTTAGTGTTCTCTTTTGAGAGATAAAGATTCCTTGGTCTAATTCCTTACGAAAATTAAATTGGGAGGCGTACTCAAGAGTTAATTACTAGTTAATTAATTTATCGAGGGCGTTACACAACTCATAGCTGTAGTCGTTTGCTTGATAAAAAAAAGTGTATGTTACAAAGGTTTTGTAAATGTGAACATATTTTAATTGGTTCTTCTATTTAGTTGATGAGTTTCCTAAGTTAATTTCGTTGTTTCAGAGTGATTTTACTTTTAAAGAGTTTATTAAAAGGTTTTCACTTCGTCACCAAATTCATGTGTTATTTTTTTATTTTTTTTATTTTTTTTGGAACAAAGTAGCCAACCTTCATTGACGTAAACAAATTGATCCCACAATAGGATCTAGGAAGACAAAGTCTCCCTAAGTACATCATTCAAAATAAAATTAGGACATTCTTCAAGCCAAACACAGTCCATCTCTTTTGCATTTGGGTTTGCGATTTCAAAAAGTGCGATTTAAAATAATGATTTTAAAATGTGCGATTTCAAAAAAGTGACTTTTAAAAACACAGTTACGCATTTGGCAAAATCGCAGTTTTGCTTTTAAAATCGCAAATTAGCCTTTAAAATTCTACGTTTTCAAAAAAGCATCATCTTTGTGATGTCCCACATCGCCTGGGAATAGAGATGTGCTTATATGTATAAATGCACTATTTATGACACAACGCGTTTTAAAGCCGTGATGGCCATGAACCTATCAGAACTCCGCAATTAAGAGTGCTTCTGCGAGCAGTACCAGGATGGATGACCTCCTAGGAAGTCTGGTTCGAGAGAGCCAAAAGCGGACAATATTGTGTCATTGGGGGTGGGTTGTTACAAATGGTATCAGAGCCATTGCCCAGCCTGAGATGGTAGGAGCGTGCACAAGCCCATAAGAGTTGCCAGGGGGCACTCGCTGGGACAGAATGGGGTGATCCCATGAGGGTCGCCAGCGAGGACGTTGGGTCTTAAGAGGGGGTGATTGTGACGTCTAACATCGCCTGGGAATGGAGATGTGCTTATATGTATAAATGCATCATTTATAACACAACGCGTTTTAAAGCCATGATAGCCATGAACCTATCGAAACTCCGCAGTTAAGCGTGCTTCTGCGAGAGCAGTACCAGGATGGGTGACATCCTGGGAAGTCTGGTTCAGGGGAGCTAAAAGCGGACAATATTGTGTCATTGGGGGTGGGTTGTTACAATCTTACCTGCGATTTGAAAAAACAGATTTTCTGCGTTTTCAAATCGCAATTCCCAAACGATTTATATTTTGCGATTTGGTTTAAAATTGCACTTATTATCTACGAAATCGCAATCCCAAACACACCCATAAAGGCCTCTTTTGTTAATTGATGAGCAACATTGTTAGCATTTCTACTTACATGAGCAATAGAAACTCCTAGTAGTCCTTGCATCTCCATGATTATACATTCCACAATATGTCTAGAAACATCATGTTTAGGGGTTATTGAATTCACATTATCTACAACTTATTTCGCATCCCCTTCCAAAATAATCTCATAAAATCCCACTTCTTTACAAAACACCACTGCCTCATAAGTTGCTATAGCCTCTGTTAACTTTGAAATAGCTACAACCATTTTGGTGAGGGACTTTGCTTCAAGGACATTTCCATAAATATCTCTCGCCACAACACCAATACCAATACACTCTTTTGTAATGTTAATTGAAGCATCCCAATTCATGTTATTTTTACATTTTTAATAATATTTGGTGATTGATTGTGTGGTGAATGATTTTTAAATTCCACATTAATTTTGTTGAACACCTATATATTCAACCAGCCAAAAATTAACTACAAAACAGTTTAATAAGTTGACAAGTGTTATAAAACATGTGAGAGGCACATGTGACTTTTAATAAACTTTAACGGTGTTAACTTTCCAATTTTTTTTTTTAAACATTTCTTCTTCTAACCTATTCTCTCTCAAATAAACCTGACCTTTTAATTCTTCTAGCCCCCTTCTTCTTCTTTTTTATTTTTTTTTTTCCATATTCTCTTTCCAATTAATTGGCTTTCACGTGATGAGTAAGAGTTTAGTTGTGAGAGTTTTTTTTTTTTTTTCCAAGTTTTTTCTTCGAAGCAGGTTCATGATAGTGCTTAACATCAAGTTTACTTTATGTTTTTTTTTTATGCTCATGAGTATTTTTTTTTTCCAAGTTTTTTCTTTTTTTTTTTTCAATTAGGACAATCCAGCAGGTTCTAATTTTATTTTATTTTTTTTGTCCTAAACGGAGCAATTTTTTTCTTCTAGTTTTTTGTCCTAAACAGAACAATTTTTGTCCTAATTTTTTTTCACTTTTTTCACTTGCTCATCATGTGGAAGCCAATTAATTGGAAAGAAAAAAAAAAAATTGAAGAAAAAGGGTTAGAAGAAAGGGTTGGGGGGGGGGGGGGCGAATGAAAAATCAAGAAGGGGGTTAGAAGAAAGGGAAAAAAAGAAGAGAAAGAAGAAAGGGTTCGAAGAATTAAATGTTAGGTTTATTTGAGAGAGATATTAAATTAGAAGAAGAAAGGTTTAAAAAAAAGAAAAAGAAAAAAAGACAAGAAAAACAAACGGAAGTTAAAACCGTTAAAATTTATTAAAAGTCACATGTGCATCTCATATGTTTTAATTAGGACACTTGTTAGCTTATTAAACGGTTTGTAGCTAATTTTTGTCCTACTCAACCCCCCTTCCCCTTCCCTTTTTAGGTGTTATTAAGAGTATTGGGCTAATTTTCACTCTATGCGATCATAGAGGGACCGTACCAACGGTTTGTAGGGAGGGCATAAAAGAACTCAATGCTGCTTCCAATACCACAGAAGATCACAGAGCTGCATGCAGCTGCATCACGAATGGTCTTTCTGTGATCCCATGAATCAACTACAATCTCAAATCTCAGTAACTTGACAAAAAAAAAAAAAAAAAGAACTATTGTATTTAATATGTGAAATGATCTCCATGGGCAAAAGCTCTCACTTGGGTTGAAGCTACTATAAATTCCTTTAACAACAGTACCTACATACAAAACTCCAACTACAACTCACTATTTTCTTCTTAGCAAAATGGAATTTCCATTTTTACATAATAACTCTATCAGCCATTATTTCATTCAGTTTTGAATGTTCACCATACTAGGATGGTGAAATTTTACTTGTGATTGGCTTAAACTTCTTTATAGATTTTGAATGGAATATTGAGGTATAAGTAACACAATTCTACAGTGTCATGCTTGGGATTACTAGTATGGAATTCTGAAAATCAAAGGTGGCACCCGAGCTTTAAATTTTATCAAATCCTTCATCTTGTCCGGTCCACTTCTGCATCCGTATCGATGCTTGTTCTACCTGCAATTCCAATTTAAATGACTAAAGATAAAGAGGATATGACATTTGCTTGATCCTCATAGTCAGATTTTATAGAAGTTTTAATTTCTCAGCATTCCACATTCCACATGCAACTTCTCTAGTCCTTATGTTGAAAAAATGTATGGTTATTCTCCGAGGAATCTTACAGTAAGTGAAATACTATATATTTCTCACCTCCTTGTTCCAGTTGGTTTTATAAGTGATAAACAAGAGGATCAATGTCTGCAAGAATGTCCCAAATATCATGCCAATCCAGATTCCCTACAGCAACAATGCTCATTTGTAAACTTTCAAACAGAGAAGAAAAAAATCAAATTAATTTTCTATACTATGTATTATGATAGCCATAAACAGATAAAGCAATGAAAGTATAGGGTATGGGAGTACAATAAATCACATTGTTTCTGAACATGATATGGTGTGAAAAAATTATAAAGTTAGCATAAGTGCTATGTTTCAGTAAAGGTTCATATTGTTGGTTTACTTCTATAGTTTCACTATTAAAATGACTTCTTGATGTAGTTGATCAAAGTGACACTTTACCTCCACCCTTAATTTAGTTTTGTAGCCGAGAAGAAAGCCAAAAGGGAGCCCTACAATGTAGTAACAAAACAAGTTTATATAAGCCACTAAAGCCTGCCAGCCTCCTCCAACAGCAACACCTGCAAAAATAGCATGATTATTGCTTGTTTTCCTGTACTAGACAACATTTGTATGGATAGTTCTGCTGTTAGCTATTTCTTTTACCTGATATAACTGGCTGCACACTATTAAGTACCATGGTTATGCCAAGAAGGAATGCTAATCGAGAAACAGCACGCTGCATGTCTTTGCTGTCAGTAAAGACGATAGCAAAATGGTCTCTAGTAACCAAGATTATGGTTGCGAAGAAAATCCCAATGAGGAGAGACTGAACGGTTGTGACAATGACAGAGTATTTTGCTGCTCTGGGGTGTCCAGATCCAAGCTCATTGGAAACCCTAACACTGGAAATGAATCAAAAAATATGTAATTCATGAGCCAAGAAGAAAAACATAAGATGTTGAAGAAAAACGAAATTCTACCTGATAGCCGCATTTACGCCAATAAACAACATGCCTTCCCACCCATTCAAATTCATGCTGAAACATGATAAACAGAACAAATATTAAAAATTGATTATGCATAGATTCAGAAAAGAGCATTTGAAATGTGTAGTTAAATTAATGAAAAACTAAAACAAATCTCACATATGGTTTTACTAAGAACGATTTAGGTACTTTTCAAACATGTTACTGAATATTTTCTTATGAAAGATGTTGTGTAGTTTTGGAAAAACATGTTTTATAATGTCAGAACTTTTTAATGGCTCTAACTTCCCAATTGGCTCACATTGTCTTGAAATTAATGTTGTTAATTGAAGTCCTTCAAATAACTGTTATCTCACCAGATTGAAAGGGAACCAACTGCAATAATAGGATTATCAAGGTGTCCAGTGAGAACAATTATCGTCATGAAATACCAAATCTCTAAGCAAAGCATCACAGCTGAAGCAATGGAGAGTCTCACAAAGGGCCAAATGTCCTTGAAGGCTAACCATGACAATCCCTTCCACCCATCCTTGCACCAACCAACAACATAAACCACCTGACTCAAAGCAATGCCCCACGCCGAGATGTCAATGGCTGCAGCAGCACCAGCAGTACCCCAACCAAACACTTCAATGAAGAGATATAGGATGCCAATGTGTACAATAAAAGCCACAAAACCAAGCCATGCCAGAATTCCAACATTGCTCTGCGCCTGCAAAAACTTTTGCGTAGGAAAGTTTAAAGCAAGTGAAAACATTTGAGGGATAATCTGTATAGAGAACTTTCCAGCAAGTTCTGCTATGTCATCTTCTTGTCCAAGGAGCTTTAGGATTGGCGTGGCGAATACGTAAAGGGGCAATATACAGAAGCAGGTGACAAATAGAATTATCCAAGAACGCTGCATATACACGCCTAGCATGTCCACTTGCCCAGCACCAAATGCCTGACCACATAATGTCTCCAATGCGCTTCCCATACCAAGCTGTGATTTCGTGTTATAACGAGGATTAGTGAGATAGTTTTTGCATGACATTAATGGTTTAACCATGTGACAACAGAGGAAAAAACAGAGAGCCAATCAAGAAAAAGTTAAAGCTCATGGTTCATTTGACATTGAGATCCAAGTCCATAAATACAGATGAAAGCTACACAATTTTAATCTCTTCTTGGATTCTAAGGACTTATTTCATTTTCCCATGTCTAATTGTCAGCAACAAGTGAAGCACCAAATAAGCCCATATTGAAATTCCAAACTGGTTTTGAAAAGATTATTCACCCAATGAGATCGAATAACTATGGTCATCAACGTTAACAAAAAAAAAAAATTACTACAAACCATAAAGAACAATGCAGAAGATGTACAAGCATTTTTACAACAAAGCCAAACAAGAAATCTACAGATGTTGGAAGAAGCTAACCAAGAAGCCAAAAGAGAAGTTTGCAATGACAGACAGGGAAATGGCAACGGCAGAGAGCTCCACATTTCCAATGTGCCCAACAAAGATATTCGTAAACGAATTGATCCCATAATTGCACCAAATGTTAAACGCTATAGGGCCTGCAATTACCCATAGCTTTGTGGTCTCTGAATAACATACATACTTTAAGTCTTCAAAGTTTCTTATAGGAGGATAATCTCCAACATTGGTCTCAATCAGCTTTGTAGGAGCATGGTAGAGCTCCGAGGTGTCCGAGACTATGATACCATCTATCAATGGCGATGCACTCCGTGACCCTCGTGCTTGCCTAGGTGATGATCCAGCAGAGGATGAACTACTCCTTTCCTCTGCTTTGAGTACCTCATTTTCTTGTTTTTCCCCTATATTTGCAGTTTTTAATGCACCCTTTGTCCTGGTTTTCCACTTTCAGGTGTTAGATTGAATGAATATGAAGATATCTTCTTCTTCTTCTTCTTTTCGATTTGATTTATGTGCAACTACTTATGTGGGTTGTGGCACCATTTGTCAGCAGCTATAATTCAGGCTGGCCATAAAAGGAAACTAGTGATATAAAAGACACAGATGACTGATTCTCCTTTAATTTAAGGGAGAAGAAGTTTGTTTTCACTCATTTGTTGGGAGACCAAAATTTTGTGCTACCACCCAAGTATATCATGTAAACTATAAATTTTAGGCTGCATTTGTTTGAGCCTAGGTAAAATGGTTTATAAAATATAAGATTTTTTTATTGAAAATATGTAATTTTCTGATTTTTTTTTTTTTTTTTTTTTCATTATTTAGTTGACACATTGAAAATAATATTGAAAATCCATGTTAGAATGTAAATTAAATTATTAAATTCATTTCTTTCTATCAGCTTAACCTTTTGAGATAAGTAGTAATTTAACAAGGTACCAGAACAAATGTATTGAATACGAACCTTGATGGAGCTTAAGCTTTTGAATTAAAAGAAAAATTATTAAAATTTAAATAATTATTATGCAAGAAACGCAGCTAGAGTGGCCCAAAGCAGAAGAATTGTGTGATTAATTCAGTAGTGGGTCAAACATAAAATGAGCAGTCCACAAATTTGGTTCAATGATGTTCACAATTGTTCCATCTAAGTCATATATTAATTAGGATGAAAATTTTGTAGAAGTAATTTGTAAGGAAAATTGTTATTAAGGATAATACAACTTTTATTACAAGTTTTTTTTACGGCTGATTAGCGGAGCCGCATACAATTATTCTAACCGAAATTTTTGAAAAACTTAAAAGAGTTAGTTTGGGTTACTCATTGTTACTTTTTTAGTCAATACCTTGTGAAAAATTGGTTTATGTCCCCATTCATATAAAGTTTTGGTTCTCTCATTGGGCATGACCCTTTTCAAGGTGTAGTAATTTCACTTGTTCAGGCTAATCTAGTGAAGAAGATGGGGATGAAGAAGAAAACCTCATTTTTTAAAAGGGTTGAGTAACCATTTAAACTTTAAAAAGGGGAGGTTGGAAATCAGCCCACAAATTTTAAGCTTGGCCCAATCCCATAGAGTTATGCGGGCTACTTGACCGTCACCCTTCCCGAAAAGAATTCCAAAAAATTTGGACAGAAAAAGAGAGAGGAAATTTCAAATAAATTTGGAGTGCAGGGCCTACCTGTCCGATCACTTGAAGCCGAGCATTCCCTTTCCCATTTCCTACCCCAATTTCTTGGGAGGGAATTCAATAATCCCAATCCACTTAATCATATCAGTTGTTAGGCAGATAAGACAGAAGAACAGTTTATTTTTCTTCTTTCTTTTTTTTTTTTTTAAAAAAAAGATGTTCAGAATTAAAACCCCTTTTTTGGGACTATTGTTATCTTTTTCCCTTGGCCCTCTTTCTTTTGCCTATAGAAAGTCCTGAAAAGCAAAACCATGATCCTTCGCATTCAAAAGCACAAGCACACCACAAGAAGTTAAAAGTGGGGCATGGCCATTATATTATATGATTGAACACCAAAAGGCAAAAGTTAGATGCAATTCTCCTTGTGGTGAATTTATAGGGCACATCTCTCTCTCTCTCTCTCTGCATGCACCTAGATGGTAGATGTAATGTCAAAGCTGTGATGATGATTTATGTAAAATATCAAACACTCCCCTAACCCCACCAACCATTGAAAGGAAAAAAGATGTTAATGAACACAAAATGGACCAAAAACCATTCAATGCACAATCATGTCCAGTCAGGTCTTTGTCCAAATTAGCTTTCTCTAGCATTGGTTTCAAACTCTAATGCCACGCTAGGTATGTATAATGGTCATTCTTTCCGGAATAGGAATGACTATTATTGAAAGCACAAGGAGTAGGAATGAAACGAACATTATATTATTTAGTGAAGTGATAATACATATTCTCTTATCGGGCTATTTTAAAATCAGCCGTTAGTCGAAGAGAATATATATATATATATATATTTCATAATAATACTATTAAAAATAAAACAAATGAAAAACCCTCTTTAGTGGAATGTCAGTGGGCTGTCAAAACGAATTGACTCGACCTGTTTGACCCGCCAACCCGTTAAGGGTCAATCTTAACACAATCCGTTTAAATAAAAGGGTCAGACCATTCGATAATAACACGACCCACTTAAATAATGGGTTGACACGACACGTCCCGTTTGACCTATTATATAATAAAGTCTAAAAAAAACACACACAAATTTAAACTAAAAAAAAAAAATCAAATTGTTTGAATAATCATATTATTTCACAGAAATATGAAACATTGAGTTGTTTTATTGTTTACTTGTTCTAGTTCAACTTTTAAGTTCGAAAACTTGAAAGAAAAGAAAAAACTCCTTTAATTTTTTTTAGTCTTTGCCTTTTTTGTTCAAGTTCCAACTCAATAAAAGAAAAAAACTTGTTTTGTTTTTTGTGAGATTTTTTTAGTTTAGTCTTTATTCTTTAGACAGTGAGAGAAAAAAAGAAGTAACATGATTATTTAGATTTAATTTTTAATGTTTAAAAAAAAAAAAATAATAAGTATACCGGTCAAACGGGTCGACCCTGTAATGAACATTTTATTAAACGGGTCTAACGGTTCAACCATTTTATGACCCGAACCCATTTTAAACTTAACCATAATCCTTTAATTTCTTGTTAAGTTCGTGAGTCATGTTAAGAATTGTCAGTCCTACATGCCACCCTAGCTGAACCGTCACACCCCTATGGTTCTTCTAAAGTGGCCGACTACCCATACAATGTTGGGCTTTTATAAAAAATTAAAAAAATTAAATATTTTAGGATTTTAGGATTTTTGAAAAAAAAAAAAAAGTTCCGAAATTTCATTTCATTTCTCAAAAATAGCTATTCATTTCATTCTTCAGAGAGGACTAGTTATTCCCCTAAATAGAGGAATAGCTATTCCGAGACATAGTGCACAACTAAATAAAGGAATGTATATTTCATAAGAATAGTCAGTTCGTTCCCTAAGTCTATTTATGCATACAAAACGTAACCTAAATTAAAGTAATTGTAAGCCCTCAGGGGTGGCTAGAACCAGCAGCATCATGCGGTGCCTTGTGTGAAAATCTTGTGAATTCTGATTCTCACACAACCCAAGTGTTGTCTGACTAAAGGTAATGTGTAAATTGAAAAGGAAAAGTGAGACATAATTGCCATATATCATCTGAAGATAAATTAAACTGGTCCTCTGAATCTTGTGAACTCTATTTTCAAAAGCAAAATTTTCCCAACGGCAACATCTCGCTTTACATCCAGAACACCTCCTACAAAAAGATCGCTTCTGGTAGTTTAATTTTACATGTAAATAGCAGTCTTTGAGTAGAGGATGCAGCAAGCAAAGAACCACACTTTGGTTAATTAGTTCTAGGCATATTCATATTCTCATTCACTGGGGAAGAGACAGCTCCAAGAGATGATTCTGAAACACCACTTGACACAGCTGCCACATTGTCACCATAAAAGCCGGTGGACACCCCATTGCCAGAATCGGCCCTAACGCCGCAAAAAGACTCCCCCGAAACAAGTGCTTGTAACAATTTGGGCACCGGAGGAACGGTCACTTCCACCACACCCTCCAACATTTTCACTACCATCCCCATCCTTGGCCTCATTGCCTCGTCATCCTGTATGCACCACACCGCCACCAACCCGACACGCTTAGCCTCCTCAATATCGTAAGCGCCGCCGAGCCTACTATCAACTACTGCCCCGACATTGCCCTCGACAATCTGCTGCGCCGCCCAGGGAGGAAAGAACCACTTCTCCCCCCCTGCACCCCCTGCTCCACCACCCTCTCTGCCTGATGGCGGCGCCTCTACGTTCCTACGGCCGCCCATCAATTCCAACAAAGTCATTCCGTAGCTATAAACATCAGCTTTGGTGGTAATTTCGACCCCGGAGATCCACTCTGGAGCAACATAGCCCCATGTACCCCTCATCGTGGCTAATACCCTGCTGAAGTCTCTGCCCATCAGCTTAGCGAGGCCGAAATCGGACACCTTGGCCGTAAAATCACCATCAAGCAATACATTTTCGGGCTTAATATCGCAGTGAATGATACAATCTCTGCATTCCTCGTGTAAATATGCAATTCCTTTGGCGGTACCAACTGCCACCCGAATCCTGACATCCCAGTTCAAATTAGGCCCCTCTCGGCGGAGATACGCACTCAAGGGACCATTAGGCATGTAATCGTAAACCAAGAGTCTATGAGAGTTTTCGGAGCAGAAGCCTCTGAGTCTGACGAGATTGAGATGCTGAATGTTCCCAATGGTGCACACCTCCGCCCGGAACTCTCTCTCTCCTCCGCCTGGCCTCTCCAGGCGTTTCACTGCTACGCGAGTGGAGGAACCCAGCAACTCTCCCTGAAACACCGTCCCAAACCCACCGTGCCCGATCTTCTCCGAGAAACCCCGAGTCGCTAAATGGAGCTCTTTGTAAGAAAAAACCTTGAGATTCAAGACCGGAAAACCACCATCTTCATCTACCCCATTCTTCCTCTTCTTTCTTTTCCTCATAATCAAAACCAACACCGTTGGGCCTATAATTCCCAATACCAAAACCGACCCAACACCGCCAACAACCAAACCCACAAGACTCAATCCTTTTCTCCCTCCTCCTCCTCTTGCCACTCTCACGTGCAATATATCTTCTTCTCCACCACCTACACTACCACTCAAATTCCGGAGATTCAAGAGCGATCCGTTCAAATTCTTGCACAGCCTACTCCTCTCGTCGTAGTACAACCCAAAGCAAGCGCAATCGTCCAAACACGCCCTCTCGCAGCCCTTCCGATCACCTATCGAAAACGACCGCGCCACGGCCCCGTCAAAAGACACCGCACCGACCTTCTCAAACCTGTCATTCCCATCGCACGTACTCTCACGGCGACACCCGCCGGAGTAGTCCTCGGACTCCCATGCGACGTCGTTCACGGGCTGGAACCCTGGGAGAGGGAGGCACTCGCAGGGCCTCGGTCCCGTGCTGTCGCAGACACCGAAGCTCCCGCACAGGCGGTACACGCGGCACATGCTCTCCGGCTGCGACCAGAACCTGTTCCAGCTCTCGGTCTGCGGCGACCACGTGAACTGCTGCAATTGGCCCGTGTAGTCCATCTTGAACCGGGACAGCGGCGGGGCCGACCCGGGGTCCAACGGCCTCAATGTGAACCCAAACGACGCCGTCGGAGTGAACGGGTCCTCGAACCGGAAGTGATAAATGTACGGTACGGTCATCTGTGGGACGTTAGAGAATGCCTCGCCGGTCCACTTCCCGGTGCTCCAGTAAGTGTTCGTGGCGTTATAGACGAGCTCGAACTCACCGTAGTCCAGTGGATTTAGCCGCAGAGAATACAAGCCCGGCGATGGGTCGAATAAGCTCCGCCAGGAGGTCAGGAACAGGTCCCTCGTGAGGTTCATGCCCGGCAGCCACGTGTCCGTCGGATGATCGAAGCTTTGCCAGGCGACCGTGCCCTCGCGGGTGAGCAGAACCAGATTCCCATTGTCCAGAAACCTCGCGTCCGTCGAGAACTCGCCGCTCGTGCTCTGCCAGACCGTTCGGTTCTCGGATTCCTTCACCGCCAACCGACCCGACCCGGTGAGCTCAAACGACGAGGTTCCGAGGTTTCTGGTCGGGTTCTCGCGATTGGCGACCCAGACGAAGGTCTTGGTTGGGACGGAAGCGAACCAGATGCCCAAGTAGCAGTTGAGGTCGTTGTTGGTGCTGAAGAAGCCGAGGCGGAACGTTCCGTTTTCGCTCAGGATCGTGGAGTTTCCTCTGACGAGAACGGTGCCGTTGGGTGCTGACCCGGCGGCAGAGGTAAGGGTGAGGAGGGAGAGAAAGAGGGCGGCGAGAGTCAGGATGTTAGGTGGCGGCGCCATTTCAGACCCTTTCTTCAACACTGATTGGAATGGTGAAAAGCATTTTCCTTCCTGGAAAATGACATGGGAGCCTGAAAAGATGCGAAAGACACAGGGAGACAGTCGAGTGAATCAGTGGATTTTCTTCATAGATATCAGCAAAAAAAAGCTGCCATTCATTCACGGACACGACGGAAAAAGGGTAAAAGAGATCCCATAAGTGTCTTCTCCAAACTTACAATAATACCCTTCGTTCTCAGTTCTTATTTCTTAAATGAATGAATTTTTTGTCACGGTATCCATTCAATTCAAAAATATGCAGAAAGTAAATTGAAATTAAAAAGTACTTTTTTTGTGTAATCCCTGAGATGAAGGCTATTTTGGTAAAAACAAGAACAAAGGAATTGAGCAATAAATAATACATAAGAAAAAAAAGAATTTGGTGACTTTTCTAAGGCACGCGCACGGGTAGTGACCCTTGGGGGGGTCTTTGGATAAATTGGATTTAGTATTTTAGTGAGAGTGGGGGTGGGACCAGAGATTGAGTAGACGGTTGAAGTCAAAAAAAAAAAAAAAAATTAAAAAAGAAAATAAAGATGTTCTTCACATGCTTTGTTGACCTTCAAAAATGTTGTATATATTTTCTATTTATATAATATAAAGTTTTAAAATAAGCAATTAAATTCTATTTCATAAAATAACAAAAATTTAGCTAAAAACAAAATGTACGTATTTCGTTTTCCAGGGGAAAGATGTCCAGCTCAGCTGTTTGAGTACAAGTCTGTAACTCATTGCTTTCACTTTGTCTCCAAGTGGTGGGTGGAGACCAATGTAATTTGGCCATGTTTTCTTAATCGAAAGTATGTATGGAAAGAAAAGTTACACGAAAACCTATACTTCCCTCTCATTAACATCCAATTTATCAGGTTTTTTATTTAAAATATAAAAAAATTGTAATTAATCCTTAGATTACTCGGCCCTTTCTTTTAACTCCTGTAGTTGTTGGGATTTTATGTTAAATCTAATCTAAAAAAATAAAAAGAATTACTCACGTTCAATTAAGACTTAAGAGTGGAACTAGCATTTGAGATTTGGAAGACAAAACTAAAAGGATAAAAAACTTAAGAATAAAATTTTAATTTAAAAAAAAAAAAATTAGAGAAAACATGGTGGCTTGGGCCCCATGCCATCATGTAGCTCTGTCTTTGCGTGCGCTATATACATAATGTAAAATATTTATCATACACTTTTTCATTTCTATAAAAATATAATTATACCGTCAAATTTAAAAGAAAAAAACAAAAATCCTTAACCATGAAAGCGAGTGGCGAAGTTGGGGAATTCACAACTGTGGATCTTTGGTTGTGGGGTCTTTGATTGCGGAAAGAGTCTTGAAACCCATGATCAGACCATGGGATTGAATACTCACAACAGTAAATTTTTTTTTTTTTTCATATTTTTTTAATCAGGTGTATTACACGTGATTCATTTTTTTCGTTAACAAAGAAAATTAAGTAAAAGAATTAGGTAATTTTGGAAGGTCAATTGCAATTTTTTTTAAATTTAGAGAAAACATTACAAATTAAGGGTTCGTTTGGGTTTGCGATTTCAAAAAGTGCGATTTAAAATAACGATTTTAAAATGTGCGATTTGAAAAAAGTAATTTTTAAAAACGCAGTTAAGCGTTTGGCAAAATCACAGTTTAGCCTTTAAAATCGCGAATTTACCTTTTAAAATTCTGTGTTTTCAAAAAAACACCATTTTATCTGCGATTTGAAAAAGCAGATTTTCTGTGTTTTCAAATCGCAATTTTTAAAAACGCAGTTCCCAAACGATCTATGTTCTGCGATTTGGTTTAAAATTGCACTTATTGTCTACGAAATCGCAATCCCAAACGCACCCTAAATGAAAATTTAACAATGTAATTTATCCATCATTAAAATAAAAAAAATAAAAATAAAAATAAAAATAAAAAAAAAAAAAAAAAAGGGGTTTTAAGTGGGCTTGAATTCAAAACAAGTAAAATCACTCGTGTCTTATCAATCCTAAGAAAAAATTCAAAGAAGGATGATGAGACATGTGAGTGTGATTTGATTTATAAAATAGTTGAAGAGTGGGGTGGCGCCAACTTTTTCTTAAGAAGTAGGTTAAAGCGGTGGTGTCTGCCACGTGGAGGTTTTTTGTTAGTAGCATAATTAGGCATGCCTTTGACAATAGCCTTGCCTTTCAACTAACTCGGAAATAAGTCCAGGCTGTCAAGTCATTTGTGTTGGCATATCGAATTTCATATAATTATATAAATTAATCTTATTCTATTTATTTAATTATTCGGATTAAACTTATTAATTTTAATTCTTTAATTTTGTGTTAAGTTCCTGTAATTTGTCGACCCTACTCTTATAATAACGACTTTAGTTGATTAGCTGATAGGTTGCTTTTTTTTACTATTAAGTGTACGTAATTAGGTAAGTTAGATCGTCGCGGATAAAAATCCTTACAAAAATTTTAGGTATTTTATTGAATAAATTCTCAAGTCTCAACCATTGTTTTGAAATGAAATGATCAAATTTTTTAGTATTAGAATTTATTACCATATTTATTTTTAACAATAGGCATTATTCATCATATTTTTCAATATTTTAATGGTTCATCTCTATGTGTTCTCAAGTCTCTTTTCTTATAAAAATCTTAAAACTAGATCTTGACCACTAAAAAATCTACGTCACCTATACTATGGGCAAACACAAGGCTTGAGTTGTCCCCGAAAATTTTCAAAATTTGTTTTAAATTCTACATTTATAAATTTGTCTCCTCAAAATTATACTTCTGTCAACCCAAAATAATATTTGTGTGCCCCTTTCATTTTTTTTTTTATTTTTGCCCCCTCTTCCAACATAAAAAAACTTAAAATACCTCAAATTTATTTAATTTTCTTCCATATCCATTCGCACCTAACCAAAAACTCAATTTGGTTTGAAACTCTTATTGGTTGTTTTTTGAGTGGTTATTCTGTAGTCATTTGAATTCACAATATTTGTTTTTGGCATCACAAGTTAAGTGATTTAATCATTTATGATTGCATCATCGTTTGACTCGACTTTCAGTGTTCTTGTTTGGGACATCAGGGGATTGTTAAGAGAAAGAGTCTACACTTAAATGTACCATTTTTCTTGAACCCTATAGATCATGTATAGTTTATTTTGCTAGTCATTTATACTATTCTTCTTTTATTTTATATAAACACGCACAAATACACATATAGAGAGATTATATGTATCTATATGCTTTTGTATTTATTTAAGCCCGTCTCTCTAACGTATTAAAAATAAAATAAAAAAAATCCATCCCCTTAACCAAAAATTCTAGTTCTGCCCCTACCTATGTTGTACTTTTTTTACAGCACCTAAGCCAAATCTTGTTCTCAAAGGTATGTATGCATGTAAAATATAAAGAAATGAATGCCATTACAACAGATTAAACAAAAACGAAAAGTGATTATCTCACACATACATATAAAGGTGCATGCCTAAAGCTAACTTTCACCTTTTATGTTGAAGTTTTGTTTTCCATTGATACCTCCCTCACCTTTCTTTATCCTTCGAAGCAAAGGAAATAAGTGCATAATGATTATAATTTATCTTAAACTTGCAGGATTATTAATAAAATTAGATTTTAATTCTACCCGGAAAGCCAAATGAAAATATTGATGTGAGGAAAGCAACATGTTTTAGAGTGCATTCGAGAAAAAAAAAAAAAAAAAAAAAAAAAAAAAAAAAAAAAAAAAAAACAATTTTTATAAACTTAGGCAAAAGGGTGCGTTTTAAAAAACAAAATTTTAAAGGCAAATTGCTATTTTATCAAACGCTTAACTGGGTTTTCTAAAAATTTGTTCATTACCTGCATTTTGAAATCACTATTTTTTTTTCAAATTGCACGTTTTGGAACCACGAACAATTATAAGCCTAGTACTAAAGAATCAGAAAGTAAAATGTTCAAAATCAAAAGCTTAGATTATGAACTTCTCAAAAGGGCAAAGATAGACAAACTTTCATATTTCTAACAAATTCACATTGCCAGAAAAAAGGTGAAATGAAGTAAAAGGAGCAAATGGTCAATCTTTTTTAAGCAAGCACAAAACTAAAAGAACTATTTACAATACCAATACCAGCCAATAGACAAAACAAATCTATGTACACAAGAAAAAATGAAGAGGAGTATAATCTGTACAAGAAAGAGAAATCTATCAAATCAACATGGCAGGCAGCACTGACTATTACTTTCCTTTTCCTGTGAGAAGCCTAGTTCAAATCCAAATTCCTAATAATCTGGAGAAATATCTGAATGCTGATAATCCAGGTTTAAGCAATGAAGAAGATATGAATGACCAATGTACTATTTTCATTTCTTTACTTCAAGTTTGCCAAGGGAACCATGGAATTTAATAGACACTGCACTTTTCTATATAACTTTCACCAAACCAGAAATGGATCTGTAGGCCACACTGTGTTGGCAAGCTTTGGTTTCAAACAGAGATGAAACTCTCACCTTGAAAGATAATAAGAGCAACTAAGTTCACGTACTATCGAAAGTCATTTCCTGTTCCAATTAGAGAAGCAAAACATTTCATTAACATCTAAAACCCACATCCAGTTACTCAACCAATAGGAGTTCTGATTCATCCAGTCACCAATTACCCGACACTCCACGATCATTTTCAGTTATTTCACCAAAAAGAATCAGTCTGTTTAAATTTATATTCATTTTTTAACTTTTCTGATGACCTCCATAAGTACAGCAGTGCTCAGGTAGATCATTAAAAAAAACCGAGTTTACTGAAAAACTATATATTCTAAAGATAAATATAAAAGAAGAAAGCATTTTTCTAATAAGATGATAAGAAAAAAACTAATTGTTTCAACAGTTTAAAGGTTTATTTAATAAGTCTGTGACATAAAAGAATCCTGCTAGTTCTTGCGGTTTGAGACAAAGAAAAAGTTAAACTTGGGATCATAATGAAAATGACGTCACATAACATTTGGGTGGCCATCAATTTACTTAAGAGTTATGGTTCTCATTTCAAAGGAGAAATGTTTAAAGAAACCTTTGGATCTTAAGGGGGCCATGGCTACTATTGGACTTAGCTTAGGCCACATTGAAGTAGGCATAATTGTTGACTGGAGGAATAAGAAACTATCTTGAGAAGAGCCACAAACCTAGCTGTATCTAGGTACTAAGAGAGTGAAATAAAAATCACTACACATATTTGCAAGACACAAACATGATACCTGATCACATATGGGGCAGGCACCACTTCTTTCCATCCATTCAAGAATGCATGAGAGGTGAAAGTGGTGTTCACATCTCGTCATAATACTTGGATTCTCAGCATCATACTCTGCATTTTGGGAACAACCATTAGCTTTGAACTTCTAATTTAGTAAAGCAATGCAGAAAACACTTGATTTTACTTCCCACAAGCAGCAAACTTGAAAAGTTTTTACAATGAATGGAAACATCAGTTCCCTCATAATGCACCTTCGAGGCAAATTGGACAATCATCCTCTTCTTCAGCAACCGATACATTAGGTTCATTTAAATTTGGAATTTCTAACTTCCTTGGTGAGACACTCAAAGAATTGGCTTGAGCTTTGCAATCCGATTCCTCAAGATCTTCACATGTAGTCAAAGTTCCAAAGCTACTGCTACTAATTGTTTCTCTGCCAGACTCAGAATATGTTGATTGTGTACATCCCAAGACCAAATCATATGGCAAAGGTGCAGGAGGGGATCGGAAAGTGTCAGGGGTCGACACATCCAGACCCCAATCAATTAGGAATTCTGCTGTGAGGGCAGAGGCTGCGCCATCGTGAGATGTCAGGGACTCGTGCTCTCCCAAAGCCGGTGGACACTGCAGAAAAGAATTTAATTCTTTTCAAAAATGGTATATTAACAATATACAAAATTCTCATGAATAAATTTTCGCTATAATAATAATAAATAAATAAATAAAATAAAAAAGAAGGCAGAAAATATTTTCACTCCGAACTCCATATTGTCCTCGACCCATGAAAGGACACTGCCAAAATAGTGCACATTGCACTTAATGTGTAAGCTCATTTCCACAAGAAAAACAAGGAAAGATCTGTGCAAGTCTATCATAACTCAGGAGGAAGAAGCCAATTAAAGTATGCTTTCCCAACAGCAATTCAGAAATCTCGTCACTTCCAATATTACTATTTAGCTCTCAAAAATTCAAAATCTCATAAATCAATAATCATAACAATAAACTCATGTTTCTGCTTTACATTTGTTTTGATCACATATGTCAGAAGAGCAATTATGCAAGTGGAGATAAAATTTTGTTAACTACATATTGTCTGAATGATGATGAGATGGTGTAAGAAACTAGGGATCTAAGCTTCCAAATGGTAGTTTTAGGCTTACACTGTCAGTAGACACGAACCTTTCATATGTCTTCTCCTATATTTAAATATGCTTTCAACATCCCAGATTCACAAAAATATGCATGACTCAGTTGTCTTCCAGGTGATAAACTTGATTCAAACATTCAACTATAAACTTAAGGGCCTTCTTAGTTAACCTTTTGATATTAGGATTAGAAAACAACTTTACTAGATTTTTCAAACACCTTATGCTTGGTACAGACAATTAGCTGCAATATCTGTAAACTGACATACACTTCACTGTCCAACAAGCTCAACGCTCAAATATCCTAATCAACTGGATACTCAAACATCAGCAATAAAAATAATTCCCACTCTTAAAATACAATAGACCAAAACAGATCCAACAGCCAAGCATGTGAGGTCTGGTTGACGGAAATGTTTAAGTGGACTAGAGAAATGAAAGAAAATGTTGCTCTGATTAAAACTTTTTTGATACAGCAAGCCCCATGATCATGACTTTGTTGACCAAATAGGAGTTTGCAGTACTACAGAATTCCGGGTATCAGACTCTGGCAAGATTTTGGTTCTAAATGATGGTGGCAATAAGACAGGAATTGCACAAATACAATGGAAGAAATCAAAGAACTCATATCCTGCCAAAAGATCCAGCACCCAAAAGAGAGACATGTCTGTATATCACTTTGTTTCACCAGAGCCCTGAAAGTAGCTATTAAAGCTTCTGAAGTTTCTTTAGTTGCAGATCATAGCTGATTAAAGTGTCTTAAAACCAATTAACTAATTAAGGATAAATGAACATGTCTTCAAGAAGGAAAACATTTTCAATGGATCAGATATCTGTGTTCACACACAGAAGCAACACCAATAGGCAGCAGATTATGATGATTGCGGCAATAAATAAAGCAGTCATAGTATATGCTGATAGCCAGTCAAGCTTGAGAAACGAGGAGCACATAACAAGAATAATATGAATGTCTTGTAAAGTTAGAGAGAAGATGCTGCTGACATAGAAATAGACAGGTGTTCCGTGCAGATGAGCTTTTCTGGAAGAACAGCAGCAACCTCCCATCCCTGGAAGTTATTTCGGTTATCCACCCAAAACTGCCATTTATTGGAGCATTGTTTCTGTTATTTGGCATTGGATGACAGCCAAATGCCACATATTCAAAGTAAATAAATGTTACTACAAGTGAAAAATTTCTAAAAATAAATTATAACCCAGAGCAAAGATGTAAAACAAACATAGGGGAGTAAAATAGGGAAAACAACCAGAATCAAGTGGACAAGAGAATAACTAGTTTGCTGGATTCGTCATAGACGTAACCTAATTACGCCGTCATAGCCAAACATACAACTCTATGCCTCCCATCTGAAGTTCGCACACATTAGCAATTGCAGCTTTGACTATCATTTCTAGGGAACTCAGGCGACTAACATGAAACAGTCTAATTACAAAATTCTGCTACACATGCATCCAACTTCTCGTTAATCTGCTCTAAAGCACAATATGAGGAAATTTGATGCATATCCCATACTTCTCATGTTAAAATCACCAGGTTATGAAGTAGCATTAGGACTTTTAGCATTGCCACCACCCTTCTTCATCTCAAATGGATCAAATGGCACCAAACTTTCAAGTTTCAACATATACCCAAGTTTGTGTCTGTGTTTATGTATAAATAAGGCTAATGAAATCTGAGCATTCACATGCTTGTCTGAACTTCCTAGTTCCTACGCCTATCTCGCCAAATTCGTTATAATCAATGCTTAATTTGTTATAAGTGTCTGTCCAAGTTTTTTTTTTCCCTTAAAAAACCCCAAAAAACACTAACTAAAACAACAAACTAGGACTAAATTCAGATACAGCTACTAAAAACTAACACTACCCAGAATTTATTAAAAGATTAAAGACGAAATTAACAAACGAGCGCATCATTCTGAAGAAATTGATACAGTCAAACCCAGACCCTCCAATCATATTCAGTTTATTCCAACAACAAAAAAAAACTCGAAGTTTGTCAGAGAGAAACAGAGAGATAAACCAAGGGCATGTACACAGAAACAATAACCTTAACAGATCAAACTCGTGAAAGTCTATAGCAAGCAAGAGGCAAACTGCAAAGCTTACCACTGGAAAAGGAGAGAAATTTCCTGCAGAATTCGAATAAGGAAAGAGATATTGTAGAAGAGAGGTGTCCAAAACTTTTTCACGTCATTTGTTTTTTTGTTTTCTTCTCCTTTGTTCCAGAGTGTGCGCTCCACCCATATCTTTCTCAATAGCCGACGGGTGTACAAGTTGATCAACTTTATTTAATATTACATAATTAATTATTGGTTAGTCTTTATTTATTTTTATTTTTTTTTGTGAGTCGGCGTATGGTTGTGGTACTTTTCTTCTCTGTACGTAGTAAAACTCGTGTCGCGCCGGCTGTAAAACTGAAGTCAAGAAATACAGTGACAAGTTTTAAACATGTGACGGATGAAGAGCCTCCGACCATTTTAACAGTTGAACCATTTTTGTTTTTTCTTGCTTTTTTTGGCAAAAAAAAAACACATATTACTCCATGAAATGTTTTCAGTTCATACGTAATTACGTATGGCTCATGCAAAGGTAATAGATTGCTATTATCTTTAGAATGACAGTTTGCCTGTTGGTGTTAATGGGTCTACCTGTTAATTGCCTGCGTGTGAAAAGGTGATTGAGATGGATTAGCCAATTAAACTAATATGGATGAAAATATACGTGAAAATTATATGTATTTTGAACACATATTGATTTAATATACTGAATTAAAAGAGTTTTGTTCGGTTCGGTTTGAAAAAAAACTTTATTCGATTTATTGTGTGAAAATTTCACTTATTGAATTATCACGACTTTTTCAACGTCAACATTCAAATTATCAAAATTTGTAATGTGGGTATTCGATATATTAGCCTCTTTCAATTCAATATTTCCTACTGTTAGGGTTTTTCATTAACTCAAATGGCTAGTAAGTAAAATATCTTTTAACTACTACAAAATTTATAAATATATAAATATATCCTTATTGTTTAAAAAAAAAAAAAAACAAACAGGTGGAAGGAATTGGTGGTGACGACACACGATGTCCTTGTGACTTGTGAGTCTGTGAAAACCTAAATCGAAGTACGTAGTTTGACATTTTTCGCTCCTTCCATTAGGATTTAATAAAATATATATATCTTAACATATGAATGATTAAAAAAGATTGATACATCAACATCAACATTGCATGCAAAGTCTAGTAATTTGTTTTTCAATGTCACTTCATAGGTAAGTGAAGTTCTTCATTTATAATTTTAAGAGTAATATCCTATTATTTTACATTATTTATCCTAGTGGAAAGCAAAGATACCAAAGAAGAAAAGGAAAACTTTATTAAATTTATTACGTGAAAACTTCACTTACCACCTGAATTATCACGACTTTTTCAATGTCAACACTCAAATAATCAAAATTTGCAATGTGAGTATTCGATGTATTAGCTTCTTTTAATTATCTCCTATATTTAGGGTTTTTTCGTTAATTCAAATGGCTAGCAAGTAAAATATCTTTAACTTCTACAAAATTTATAAATATATAAATATACCCTTACTTTACAAAAAAAAAAAAAGAGAGGGGAGGGGAAGGAGGCCGACAAGGAGTTGGCGACGACACACGGTGTCCTTGTGAGTCAGTAAAGACCTAATTGGAGTACGTAGTTTGACATTTTCGCTCCTTCCATTAGGATTTAATAAAAAAAATATTAACATATGAATGATTAAAAAAGACATCAACAACAACAATGCAAATTCTAGTAATTTGTTTTTCAATGTTACTTCATGAGTAAGTGAAGTTCTTCATTTATAATTTTAAGAGTGATGCCTCATTATTTTACATTATTTATCCTAGTGGAAAGCAAAGATGCCAAAGAAGAAAAGGAAAACTTTCGACAGCAAGTTTTGCTATCTTTCCATGCCCACTTTCTCCCTTCGTCCACGTATATATATATATATAAAGGCAGTGCCAAACAAGAATCTTGTTTAAAGACCCAATTTTACTTGTGTTTTACCTCATTTTTATTTAAGACCCAATTTTCATTTTCAATTTTTGAGTTTTAGGTTAGTTTTAATCCAACAATTCTGTCCACTTTTTCATTAAATTGAATAATATAAATAACCTAAGATTATGATCATAACCCCAAGATGAAAAAAAATCAATAATAAATAAATAAAGCACAGGGTTGGGTAAAGCTGTTGCCACCTACTCAGCCACCACCGTGAGCATGAAAGACTTTGCTTCTAAAAAAAGTTTATATATTATATACATTTAATGTGTCGAGGAATGTATAGAAATTCTTTATATATTATATAAAACTTATTTTTATACTTGTAGGATGTGTTGATGAGTATATAGACATTTCAATGTAAGAAATTACATAAGTGTCCCTTATGTCATATTTAATTTGATGTAACGGTTACGGCTTTTAATTACTGTAACGGTAATTATAATAAATATATTCAATATGATTTAAACAGTTTTTTATATTCCACATTATGATTCATGAAAATAACGGTTTTTTATATTAATTATTCTGATTTAATTCCTTGATGGGAGAAATAAAATCAACTAACCATTAAAGATGAGGGTCCCTGGCCTACCTATATAAAGAGCCATGTGTATCCATCTATTGGCATCTGTAGGCATAGGTCAGAAGATCTTCAATCTAAATTTTATTTTGCAGAATTTATGTTTATCGCTAAAGCTTCTTCATATGTTTGAGCAAAAATGGCTGGAGGTATTTATATTTAATTCCGCTGCTTATTTTATTTAATTAACATTTTATTTACTATTATGCTTACATGTGGTATCAGAGCCAGCCTCTATGCCAATTTGTTCAGCTTTTAGTTTTGGCAATTTTTTCATCGGTTGCAATTGTGTAAATTTTCTATGCATAAAATTTTGCATCTGTTTATTGTTCATTTCACATACTGTTGTTTTTGTAGTTTTACATACATGCCTAAAATGTTTACATAAAGCATGAAAAACTACATCTTTTATTAATAGAAACTCACACTAATTTGTCTGAATAATTGTTAGCAATAAAGAAATTTTGCTTCTTCACATATTCTGGATAATTTTGGAAGATAACTTCAAACTCTTACCCGAAAATCTCAATCCAAAATCGAAACCCACTGCCCTCCACTGTTCAGATCCACTGCCATGAAATCTCCACCGTTTGATATCTTCAATATCACCGACATACAGTAGGCGCCGGTGGCTGGCGTCGATCGAAGAAGGAGAGGCCGCTTCTAGCGGCCTTTCCCCGTCACCGGGACTGGCGGCCCTTACGGGCCAACTGTTTCCTGAACCAACGGCGACCCAGATGGGTCGCCGTGCTGCTAAGCAGTGGCCTATCAAGGCCGCTGCATGTGGTGGCAGCGTGGAGTGTAAGGGTGGCCGGCAAAAAAAAAAAAAAAAAAAGGAGGCGCAGGGGAGATGTTTTCAGGTCAAAAGGGTTAATAATTTTGGGTTATTGGGTGGGCTTTTGGGTTAGCCTGATCCAGTTAAAAAAAAAAAAAAAAAAAAAAAAAAAAAAAAAAAAAAAAAAAAAAAAAAAAAAATTGTTATCAGGTGATCTGACCCAAAAGCCCAAGTGGCCCATTCGGATTTTATCATCTAATAGCCCAATATCTAGCAGCCCATCCAGAATTAAAAATAAAAGAAATATTGCTTATGTTGTGTGGGGTTTAGATCTTGAGTTCTTTAAAGGGTTTAAGACTACTAAGACCATTGGGTCATAAGTTTTATTATGTCTTTATATTGCAATTTTATTTGTCTTATAATTTTTCATTATTCAATATTAAAATTATTGTTTCTTTAATACTTGAACTTATGGATATATTCAACTGTTTAATTTATATTGTTTAAATATAAAATTGCTTGATGCCTAGACCTAAGAATAATTAACAATACCATACATGCTGGTGTGTTTACAGTAATATCCAAGAATGCAATGTTTAGAAAAGTTCTGGCTAAGGAAAGTCTTGGGATTTAAGTGTGTCCGTTGTGACCCCCCTCACTTTCCTGGGAACTCACCTGGTTGCACCTTGGAAAATGCTGTTTACCCCATTTAGGTATTGGTTTGTTATATTCTTGGGGCTATTTGTGGGCATCTATACAGTTAATAGATGTTAATGAAGTCGTAATTATTATAATATTTTTGGAAGAGCCACAGCATCCCAATTTTAGAATAATAATTACATCAGGGTTATATACATGGGCTTCATATAGAAAAATTAACATCGATTATGTAATTAATTCATAAATTTAATTGTTAATCCCCACAGGGAAGTTTTTATTTTTATGACTTAATTAGAATAAGATAATAAATTTAATATTAAAAATAAAATTTCTCTTAGGCCCACAGGTACGGAGAATTTTATTTATTAATATTTAAATTTATTAGTCTTATTAATAAAGGGTAAATTCCATGCGTGATGCAACCTTTGCTCACAGGTAGGTTGAAATTTACTATTTACTATTTAAATTGGCATTGGCTAATTTAAAATAAAGTTACTTCATAGCATTAAAGTATTTATTTTATTTTCTTAGTTATTGCAGCTATTCATATTACTCTACTTTTGGTAGTTTTATATTCCAATACTTTAAGGTAATATTTTTTCTGACTGAAAAATGATTAATATGCTTTTTTCACTTGGGGTGTTAGAAACTTGGCGCTCTGTGTGGACAAACCACCTACTCCCACGGAATTAAGTATGCCATATGAGATTATTAAGTATGAACGGTGGGAGTGATCTAATCACCTAAGTTAGATGTTCATGAAATCTCATGTTAATTCAAACAAAACTTGGCCAGCACCCTAATGAAAAAAAAAAAAGCTTTAAAGATAAACATTTTATAGTTTCTAAAGTATTTTTAATCCTATTATGGGAATGAAGGATATTATAACTTAGCCTAAGTCCATAAAGATTGAGATTTTTGAGTCATTATTGGTCTATTTCATTTTTTGAATTCTCTCTTCTAACTAAATATAGAATTTTATCTTGAGGCATACATAAGGATAAATGGTTAGTAAAGTAACTTCCAACCATGTATGTTCAAGAATATGAGAGAATCTATAAAGTGTTCACATGGTTACTCATGTTAAGGGAAAGACCGATAAATGCAATCATGCCCAACTGTTAAAAGCATGAGAATAAGGTGCCAATAAAGTATTATGGTAATCAAGACACCTATTTCTCCTGCAATAATGAAAATTAATGGCATATAAAGAAATATTGCATGAAGTATAAGAAATGACTTAAAATAAAGATAATCTCATATATCTAGTATGTCGTAAATCTCTTTTAGTGACTCATTCAAATATGTTGTGAATTGATTATGGTTTAACAATCCACATTGTTAACAAATGCTGAACACGTGTTTATAATTGAAGGTTATTGGGATTTATAGATTAATTTTAAAATTCAGTTATTTTTTGACCTCAATAATGTTTTAAATATTCCAGAATTTTCAAGAAAATTTTAATTTATATTTTAGCTTGTTAAATAAAATTTCAATTTTTTAACTTGAAATTTTTATTTAGGGTGGAATATTAGTTGATGGTTTATTAAAATTTATCTATATCCCAACTTTGAAGCAAATTCATTGTTTATTTCTGCATATTTGTTGACGTAAAGTATAGTCTTTGAGAATTTAAAGAAATGTTCTTGTTATGGCTTTGGAGATTGAAATATATCTCCATACAGAAAATAAAAGTCGGTAATTTACTGACTTTGGTACTTGTGTGGATTGCATAAGGGAAAGCATACCAACAAGACCACTAAAGATGTTAAAAAGAGCATTTTGAAATTCTTGAGATGATACACATTGATAGGTGTTGACCTTTTCATACTCACTGCCTAAATGGTCAAAGATATTTTTTTTATCTATTTTAGTGATGACCATATAAGATTTATGTATCTCTATCCTCTAAAATAATAAGTCTAAGGTATTGAAAGCATTCAATACCTATAAGGTAGAAGAAGAGAAACAACATGAAGATCATAAGATCTAATATAGGCAAAAAGTATTATGGTAGGTACACATAAAAGGGGAATTGATTAGTAATACTAATCTTCTATTACCCTTACAGAATAAAGTCTTGAAAACCGTTGTGTATATGTTAAATAGGATTCCATTTAAGGTTGTCCTTAAGACACCTTTAAAAGTATAAAATAGATGGAAGCCAAGTTTAAATTTACACATAAGGGGTTGCCTTGCTAAGGAGGGGGTTTATAATCCTCGCCTAAGGAAATTAAATTCAAGAACAACCAGCGGATTTTTTATAGGCTATACAGTAACCTCAAAGGGGTTCTAGGTTTTATTATCCTTCATAGAATCCTAAAGTTGTTGATTGTAAAATTTTTAGAGGATGTTGAACCTAGTGGGAGTGTTTATCCTCAAAGGTTTTACTTAGAGGAAATACGAGAGTTGACTAAGACTCCTTCATATAAAGGATGTTTGATTGTACTTATGGAAAATCAAATTGATTACCTTGAACTACAATCAGTTTTGAAATTGTCAACTCATGAATAATAGGTTCGGTTTGAATCTACTTAGACTTTGCAAAATGCAGAGGAAGTAGAATTAAGAAAATCCTATAAAATAAGGAGATCAACAATTCTTAGTGATTATGTTGTATACCTCATAGAGTCTGATGTTGACATTAGACATAAAGATGATCCAAAATTGTTTTCGCATGCTATGAGTGGAGAAAACTCCACATTGGGGTTCAATGCCATGAAGTAAGAGATAAGTCCATGGCTAAAAGGTCAAGCTAGATTCGTAGCCAATAGTTTTACTCGTAAGGAAAGACATTGATTACCATGAAACATTATATTCAGTGTCTAAGAATGGTTCAGCAAGATAACCATAGCATTAGTAGCTCATTTTAATCTAGAGCTACATCAAATGAATGCGAAACAACTTTCTTGAATGGGGATCTTAAAGATGAGGTTTACATGAAACAATCAAAAGGTTTTATAAATAACAGTCAGAAAGCTTGCAAATTAAAGAATTCTATTTATGGGTTGTAACATATCTCTCATCGATGATATACTTTTTACAAGGTTATTCCTTTATTGTTTATTAAAAACCTTGTTAAATAGTGTATATTCCTTAAGGTCAGTGGGAGTGAAGTAATCTTTCTAGACCCATATGTAGATAGTATTTTTTTTTTTTTTTTGCAAGTGGTAATTCAGGTTTGCTACATTAAGTTCATTTTTTACAAAACTTTGAAATGAAGGATTTGGGTGAAACCTCTTATGTTTTTGACATAGAGATTCACAAGAGACATAAAGCACATTAATATTGTCTCGGAAGGCCTACATTGAATAAGTTTTGGAAAGATTTACAATGAAAGATTTTGCACCTTCAGTAGCAACTAAGAGGGACAAATTTAGTACATATTAAATGTCCCAAAATGTATTGGAACAAAGGGCAGATGAAAGGTCTTTTATAAGCATCTGCATTATGCAACCTAATGCAATCATAGACTTGCATTAGATTATAACTATTGGACTCACAGTAAGATTACTGAGTTAACAAAGTGCTGCAAATAAAGTTTTGCGGTATATACAAGAAACCAAGGAAAACAACTTAACCTAAAGATACACTACCATTTGGTGGTGGTTGGTTATTCAGATTTTGAATTTTGCTGATTGTGTAGATAGTAGAAAGTCTACTTTATGGTATATATTTTCTTATTGAGGCATATATCATAAAGATGCAGAAAGCAGACTATAATTGCTACGTCTACCAAGAAAGTTAAAATTTCTTACATGCTATGAATTTCACTACACAGGCATGATGGATGAGATATTTTATTAAAAGTTTCAATATTGTCGATTTTACAGTTAGACCATAAAGATATTCTGCGATAATTCTACTATAGTTTTCTTTTATAAGAATAAAGAGTAGAAACAGAAGTAAATCGACATCAAGTATCTTAGTATGAGAGATAACATTAAGAGACATAAAATGTTTATTGAGCATATAAGTATTGAATTAATGATTGCGGATCCTATGACTAAAAGTTTACCGGTAAATAAAGTATAAAGTCATGCGGAGTATATGAAATTCATTAATTCATTTTTACTTAGTTTCTCTTTATTCAGTCTATAGACATCAAGTTATTGTTTATAAAGTTTTGTGCACATTTGTTATATCATCCATGGGAATAAAACTAAAGTAGGACCTGAATAACTTATGATAAGTTTATTCATAAAGTTTGATTGTCCATATAGTGCTCATTTAGAGAATATTTTATATGTAATACATGGAATGGACAACTTATTATATAAAGTTTTGCCGCCATGATTCATGTGTAGTATTCCTTATGTGAGTGGGAGGATTTCATGAATTGTTGGAATAAATAAAGTGATAATCATATTGAAGAACCAGACATCATAAGGGAATTATATGTGTCAAAAGGGCCAAGTGGGAGAATGTAAGAAATTACATAAGTGTCCCTTATGTCATATTTAATTTGATGTAACGGTTACGACTTTTAATTACTGTAACGGTAATTATAATAAATATATTCAATATGATTTAAACAGTTTTTTATATTCCACATTATGATTCATGAAAATAACGGTTTTTTATATTAATTATTTTGATTTAATTCCTTGATGGGAGAATAAAATCAACTAACCATTAAAGATGAGGGTCCCTGACCTACCTATATAAAGAGCCCTGTGTATCCATCTATTGGCACCTGTAGGCATAGGTCAGAAGATCTTCAGTCTAAATTTTATTTTGCAGAATTTCTGTTTATAGCTAAAGCTTCTTCATATGTTTGAGCAAAAATGGCTGGAGGTATTTATATTTAATTCCGCTGCTTATTTATATTTAATTAGCATTTTATTTACTATTATGCTTACATTCAAAATATGAAAAATTCTCGAAAACAACTAAAAAAATTAATGTAAAAAAAATTATAAGTTACATTTATATGTTTTAAATGATAATCAACTAGAATTTAATTGTCATTTATTTTGTTACTTATATTAATTTTATAATCAATTTTTGTTTCAGCTCTTTCTTTTAATCTTGTATCTAATCAAACGACATTATGAGGCATTTGGATGGGGGTAATCTCCCATAAATCCTAATGATTACTTCATTTGGTTGTATTTAAGTGGGAAAAATCTAGATACCCAAGAGAATGTGAATTCCCTTCTAATTTTTAAAGAGGTGAAAATCCACATTTCCTTAGCTCGAGAATGTGTATTTTCTTTTAATTGTCCACATTCCATATATTTTATTAATAAGACGCTAAATTTTTCTACACACACTTACAAATAGTGTGTGTGTGTATATATATATAAATATAAATAATTCACATATTGAAGAATGAAAGAAAAATTACAGTTATCAAAAAGCCTTATGCACTCAAAGAAACATGATGTGTAAACCAAACATGATACGTACTCTCGTATTCTAAAAAATCCTATTAGATTCGTAATCATTTTCAAACATGGGAATAGTCACATTCCTGTAAATTCAAAATTTTCAAATATCACATTCCTAATAATGTAAATATCGGAAAAATGTTAGATTTTATGAACCATATGCCACGTTAGTGTACTTTCCAATATTTATCAGGGAGAAATGATACACTTACACATCTCTTATATATTTTTTGTATATCTACGTACAACTAAGTTTCAAATCCATCATTAAATTTGTGAGTCCCATAAATCTAAAGATAAATTTAAAAATGAGATGTACAAGAGATGTAAAAGTAGTATTTCTTATTTATCAGTACAGTGGGTAGACAACATCAATTACGCGTCATTATAGAGATGCAAATTAATCAAATGTTAATCAAATAGATAACCCAATACAAATTTTGGATTTTCAAAATTTAGGTTAATAATTAATGATCAAACATATCTAAGTCAATGTCGTTGACTTTACATTGAAAGTTTTTTGCCTTGACAAGTCATTTTGTAACTGATGTCGTGGGTTAGTTAATAAAAGATAGTTAACAAATATATGTATATATAGAGAGAGGGAAAAGTGGCATATCAATGAGCAATTAGAAACTGGAGATATTCCCGTTCAAAAAAAAAGAAAGAAAAGAAAATGGAGATATATCCCGTGTTTTGACCGCCTTGTCGGTCTTTAACGGTTGTTTCCACCCTATCAGCATATGCTGTCCAAATGCCGCTTATCTTCAATCCCCACCGTCTATTTCAAACGACAATTCTCCTTCCCGCCAACCCCCTTCTCAGCTCAAACCAGCCAAAACGCCCCAAAACACGGAGACCCATCTCACGGAACCTACTCGCCTCTCCCTCTAAGCCGACTCAGAGCTAAAATGACTGTTTCCGAGTCAACCCATTTCACCGACCCTCGCTCAGCCCATTCTTTTTGCTCCGACGCCCTCAAAGTCTCAGCCAAAATGGGTTTTCTTCCCGAAGGAAAACAACTACATGCACATATAATAAAGTTGGGATTGTATAACGCGTTGTCCTCGCAAAATCATATCTTGAATGTTTATGTCAGGTGCAAGGAGTTCAATGATGCACATAGACTGTTCGGTGAAATGCGTGTTAGAAACGTGGTGTCGTGGAATACAGTGATTTCTGGTGTTGTTGACTGTAGTAGCAATAATAGGTCGAATCTGTATCTGGGTTTTTCTTATTTTAGGAGAATGTTGTTGGAAAAGGTAGGGCCAGATGATATAACTTTTAATGGTATGTTTCGTGCATGCATTGAGTTGGATGATGTTGTGATTGGTAGAGAATTGCATTGTTTCGTGATGAAAGTGGGGTTTGACTTGAATAGTTTTGTTGGTAGTGCCCTTGTCAATTCGTATGCAAAATGTGGCTTGGTGGAAGATGCGAGGCGTGCTTTTGATGGTGTTTTGTCTAGAGATTTGGTTTTGTGGAATGTGATGGTGTCTTGCTATGTTTCAAATTGTTTGGTTGAAGAGGCTCTTGGGGTCTTCAATTTGATGCGGTTGGGAGGTTTGAAGGGAGATGAGTTTACATTTAGTAGCCTGCTGAGTTCTTGTGGTGCTTTGGGATCTTGTAATTTGGGAAAGCAGATCCATGGCCTCATCGTTAGAAAGTCATTTGACTTAGATGTTCAAGTGGCGAGTGTGCTCATTGATATGTATGCAAAGAGTGAAAATATAGATGATGCTCGCAAGGCTTTTGATAGGATGACCATTAGAAATGTTGTGTCTTGGAACACTATGATTGTGGCCTATGGACATTGTGGAGATGGGAAGGAGGCTATGAATCTTCTCCGGGAAATGATCCAGGCAGATTTCTGTCCTGATGAATTAACTCTTTCTAGTATCCTTAGTTCATGTGGCAACGTGTCTGCCACTAGTGAAATTATGCAGGTCCACGCTTTCACTGTTAAGTTTGGGTTTCAATTATTTTTATCAATTTCCAATGCTCTGATACATGCATATTCCAAGTGTGGTAGCATCCTTGGTGCATATGAATGTTTTAGATCTGTTTTGGAGCCTGATCTTGTTACATGGACCTCGATTGTATGTGCATATGCATTCCATGGTCTTGCCAGAGAAGCTACGAACTTATTTGAGAAGATGTTATCTTATGGCATGAGGCCAGATCCAATCATTTTTCTTGGGGTTCTCTCTGCCTGTAGCCACGGGGGGCTGGTAAAGGAGGGGCTTCATTACTTCAATTTAATGACCAATTACTACCAAATTGTTCCACACTCAGAGCATTATACCTGTCTTACTGACCTCCTTGGCCGAGCTGGTCTTTTGGATGAGGCATTTGATGTTTTGACCTTAATGCCAATAGAAACTGGGTCGAACACCTTGGGAGCATTCATTGGGGCATGCAAAGTCCATAAGAATGTGGAATTAGCAAAGTGGGCTGCAGAAAAGCTATTTGCATTAGAGCCGAACAAGCCTGTAAATTATACTTTAATGTCTAACATGTATGCTTCTGAAAGAAGTTGGCTTGATGTGGCAGGAGTACGCAAAATGATGAGGGACAGATGTGATTCTAAAGTTCCAGGTTATAGCTGGATGGAGATTGCTGGTGATGTTCATACGTTTGTGTCAAGTGATAAATCCCACCCACAATCTGTTGAGTTGTATGCTGTGTTAGGAACATTGCTTAGGTTGATGAAGGAGGAAAATTCCATATTTTCCATGTTAAAGCTGACAGTTTTCTAGTTGATCATGCACTTAACTTCCCTTGCTGATCCAGAATTTTCTCTTAAAGAAGAACCCCTCGAGTGGTCATTTTGCTTCTCATTCCGAAGGATTGGCAAGCTTTTTTAACATTATTAATATATTTTAATAAAGTGTCCTAAACTATAGTTACAGTTTCTCCAGTTGTGTATGATTATATGTACATATGTCAGTCTAACATTGATTTTTCATGAGTACAACCGGTACTATGATAATCTTCTATTGTTCCAAATGATCCAGTCCTTAGAACACTGATAGCAGATATCCAACTATTTTTTCTAAATTTAAGGAACAAAATTACTTTTTGCTTCCCTATAAAAAATCATTTCATAATAGATTCTCTTATATTTCCATACATCAATTAAATACTTTCTTTATTCTTTTTCTTACTTTCCTACTTTTTGTCATTTTTATCATTATATAATTCATTCATTGGGTTCATTAGGTACCTCTGTAGATACCCAAGGGTTTGGGAGAAACATAGAGAAACTGGTGTGGGTGATTTTTTTGGGACTTTTTTCAAAATTTTCAGAAACTCTCCCTCTTTGCAAAGCACTCACAAAGGAGGCGGGAGAAGATTTTACTAGGGAGACAAAAAGCTCTCACAGAGGAGGTGGGGAGATTGTCTTTTATATTCACCATATTCTGAATTGTTTGGAACTTCTTAAGTTCGAATTCAATTTAAATGGACAACTGAGATATTCTAAAAATTAGTGTTCCTATCCCACATCGATCCTAAATATCAATGCTCTTTACTATCTTTATGTTCTTAAAATAGACATTGAGAAAGGATTCTTGCTATCTTGCAATCTTCAACCAACTGCATAATAACTCTAGCTATCAATCTCTACCAACTGTTGTTCTATTCAATAATTTAAAAACCAAACAATCACTAGCAATTCAAACAGCATTTGATTGGCTTCTAATCAAAGGTTGAGATTCTATAGTTACTTTTAATGGTCCCATTAAAAGTAAAATAACAGAGATTTACTTTTAAGTATATAGTAGTGGCGTCCATAAAAAGTTAACTACATAAATCTCTGTTATTTTGAAATTCTAGAATAAAAGTTGAGATTAAGAACTTGTAATTTGTGAACTTGATTTGTGGAAAAATGTACTGCAAAAGTGACTACTTTGTTGCTATCTTATTTTAGCAGTATTAGCATTTTGAAAATAGCTTGGAGAGTTTGAACAAAGGGGGTTTTATGGGGTTTTACTTTTCATGCTTACCTTTAGACATTAAATGACTTGACTAACATAACAATATTCTTTCTTTTCCTATTCTCTTCGATTCCTATAATCAAACTTCTCAACTTTAGACCCGTAGTGATTAAGACCCAGAGTTTGAAAGAAAAGGTTTTCTCTCATTCATGCTTTGCCCCGTTATTGACCGGTTTTGGCTCTATACTACCTAGTAATGTCTCTCACGTTTTTGTTAAAGTATTGATTAAATTACTAAATTTACTTTTTTCTATTAGTTTAAATCACCATTTATCTTAAAAGTTTAAGCTGATAATAATAATTAAATTTAATCATTTAATCAATATTTTAACACGATCAAGACGTCGAAAAACCCAAAACGGTAGTCCTTCAACGGGCTCTCCCTCCAAGTGCCAACCACCATTTCTGTCTGGAGGTAGTTTGTGAGGATGCTTGCTCAACCAACAATCATTTTAGTACAAGTTTTTGGTGGAAAACTAACTCTGATTATGACCATGAATGTCCGTGATATCTTACCCTAATACCTAAATAACATGAAACCCAATACCAAAAAGGAAAATATTAAAAAAATAATAATTATAATTAAAAAAAAAAAATTACGGCAATTCTTCCTTTTTTTATTTTGCTGCCTTTTTCCTCTTCTTTTAGAATTATTGAATATTCTAGATTGTCCGGAATAGTTCTAATGTGACAAAGGGTTGACTTTGACTTGGATATCCACAAAGATATGGCATAAACATTGTCCATGTTCATCCATTATTTGAGGTTGTTGTCATACAGCTATTTTTTATTTTCTTTTAATAAGATAGAAATACATGCAAATAAGAAAATAAAATATATGGTGGAGTTGCGTAGGGAAGAACCTGTGGTGGCAAACAATTGGGAGGTGTGATTATGATTTATGGGTATGGTTTGTAAGCAAATAAGATTAAATAAATCGATTTTTGCAAATTCAAAAAGTAAATAAGACTAGAAAAAAGAAGAAGAGAGTTTAGGTTTGTTTACAAGTCAAGTATAATCATTTAGAGTTGATCAATCTCGACACATATTTATGAAGTTTGATAGATGTATTTTTTGTAATTTATTTATTGTGTTATAAAATACTCCATTTAAATTTTGAATTGTATTTATTATATGTTTTGTATATAGCATAAACATAATATATAAAGAGAAAAAAAAAATTATATTGTTATTACAATTTAGTTTGCTCCATCCAAAGATGAATTTATGAGTCCGCCACCAGATGAGGACGGTGGAGGGCGGGTTGAGAAGAAAGAGTGGAGAGGAATGGAAGCTAGAAAGAGAAGTTGACACGTGGGGAAGGAAGAGAGAGTGGGTGGTGGTGAGGGAGGAGGAGGAGGTTCCTCCCCTCTCTTTGTTAGTTTTTTTTTTTTCTTCAAATAAAAATATTAACAAATAATTCAAACACAAAAAACTTTTTAAAATGCAAAAACAATTTTCACTTTTATGTCACGTTAAAATATTTTTTAAAGTATAAAACAAAAAACACTCTCCAAAATAATTAACAAGAAAACAGATCAACAAGAGCAACTTAATCTTATGTAAATTAAGGAAAATATAATTATCTTTCTCAAATTACTACCTAATTTATAACTTGTAAGAGTAATACTAAAGGAGACCCCCATTATTTATTTATTTTTATTTTTTTGTGTTTTTTTAAAACTGACGTGGCTTTTAGAATCATTATTAGATCAAAATCAAATAACGAACCATCATAAATCTAAAAGTGATTTTAAAAATTACATCATTAATTTTTTAAATGATAGAAGGAAGACATAGGGTGACATTTGAGCATTACTCAATTTGTAATGTCTTTCCAAACTTAAATCTATTGAGCCCTTTCATTTACCATTGTCTATTAAAAAATAAAATTAAAAAATAAAAATAAAAAACTAACAGAGAAGGGGTCATGTACTACTATTCACGTGACTTGTTTTTACAATTATATCTTTATTTTATTTTTATTTTATATATATATAAAATTAAAAAAATAATAATAATAATCTTCGCTGGCTGTGGAATGTGGTCCATGTGGATGTGGCAATAAAATTTGAGAAATGATTCCTACACTCATTTCTCATAATAGCCCTACAACAAGCTGATCTGGCTGGTAATATTTTATTATTTTTTTTGTTTTGTTTTATTTTCTTTTTGTAAAAACATAATAAAATATTATCAGCCACGTCAGCTAGTTGTGAGGCTGTTGTGAGAAATGAGTGTAGGGATCATTTCTCCTAAAATTTTGGTTCCAAGGGACGCACGGGGCGCACGTTAGTTTCAGCAGCGTCAACGCCACAACCTCTCTTGAAAATCAGAGTCTTAAAAGTCTTCCTTCTTCCCTCCTCTCAAGGTAACGCTCTTTCTCAATTGCCCCGCCTCTTCCACGTCACCATCTCTCTCTCTCTCTCAATGAAGAGCCCAACCCCAGAGTACGGTCGTCGAAACCCTAGTTCAGGAGTACGTAGCACGCCGGACCGCGCGCCATACTCGCCCGCATACTCTGAGGCCTCGACCGCGCGGAGTTCCACCTCAGGCAGCCGGAGCCGCGTCGCCGTCGCAGCCAAATCGGTCGCGGGAGTCTTCGTCGGGTGTTTCACTCCCCCGGAGTCCAAGAGCTCCACCAATAGCTTCGCGGACTCCGTGGACTTCAAAGCTCCTTCTGGTAAGTTCCAATTTTGAAAAAAGTAGAAAAAATTATCAAAATTGAGATTTTTGGCAGGTTTTGGTGGAGCACTGTGAAATTGTAAAAAAAAAATTGGTTCGATTTGGTTTTCAGGTTTTGATTTTCACGATCTGAGCACGAAAGTTTCGTTTGACTAATTCCTGTATGGCTGTATTGGTTGCTGAGAAAACTGTGAAAAATGATTAAAAAAATATTTTAAATAAATTCAGTGCTTTAATATCCTTTTCTTTTTATTCATGCATTTTCTCAGCAACCAAATAGCCTGATCATATGTAGCTGGAAACTTGATGGCAACACACTCATTGTTATGTATTCCTGAAGTTCCTGATGGTTATGATTTGGTGAATTTTGAGCTTTTCATTGAAATCTCAATTACTAGCTACAAATCCCACATTATAAATGAGATATCCGAATGGTTTGGAATTTTGAATAGTCGGTGTTGTGGACTTTAATAGACTATGCAGGCAGGCGAAAACCGCGATCTTGTAGCTCTAGACATTTATTATGTATAGCCAAACTCATTGAAATCGTTTCTGTTAAGGTCTCAATCATTAATTCACGATTTAAGAAAATTGTAAAAACAAAGAGAGACAGTGAGAGAGATATTTAGTCCAATTTAAGAAGCTTGTTAAAGCAAAGTGAGAGACAATGAGGGTGGAGGGAACCTGCATGCCTCCACCAGGTTCCCTCCACCGTGCCTATATCCTACTTCTTCTTTTTTCTTTTTCTTTTTTTAAATGTTTGAGATGTCCATGTGTCTATGTTAGCTTCCCTAGTGATCATTTTTAATTCCTATCATTCTTGAAGCATATTAGCCATATTTGAGTTAGGTCTTAGGTGGGTCATGGGTGATAATTCTCGCATCTAGGAATCACTGGCTTATCGTTTGCTTATTACTTTATTGTTGGCATATCTAAAGAACAATATGGACTTATAGGTGCTGTGTTAATTCAAACTCATTTGCATTCACGAGATGAGTAAGAATTAACTATTCAATTGTTGATTTCTTAGTTGCATCGGATGGTTCAAGAGCTGGTAGTGAGAGAAGACGTAGTTCAGAGCGAGGGATCTATTCCAGTTCAAATAACTCAACACATAACTCAATACATGGGCGAGAGCCTGGGAGTTTAAGATTCACTATGGAGGAAATTTTCAGGGCCACGAGGAATTTCTCCCCCTCCTTCAAGATTGGACAAGGTGGTTTTGGGACAGTATTCAAGGGGAGACTGGAAGATGGAACTGTTGTTGCAGTAAAGCGTGCTAAGAAGGTTTGATGAAAGTTATTTAGGATATTCCATCTTCTGTGTCTAACACAAGTTATGGGGCTCAACAACTTGTGTGACATTGGGTTTTAGTCTTTAACAAGTACTTGGTGACCTTTCTTTGCAGAGTGTGTATGATAAGCATTTGGGAGTGGAATTCCAAAGTGAGATTCAAACACTGGCACAGGTGGAACATTTGAATTTGGTCAAGTTTTATGGATGCTTGGAGCATGGAGATGAAAGAATTGTTGTTGTGGAGTACGTTCCCAATGGAACCCTCAGAGAACACTTGGATTGTGAGTTCTGTTTGTGTGGCTTTTCTTTCAATTATTGTGTGTGTGTACATGCATGTTCTTGTGCACTCCTGAACTTGAGTTCCTGAAATCTGATTGGAAATAATGCAGCTATTCATGGCAACATGCTTGACCTCGCTGCACGGCTAGATGTTGCAATTGATGTGGCCCATGCTGTCACATATCTTCATATGTATACAGGTATGTTTTTGGTGGTGAGCCAATTTATTGGACTTTGTCAAAGTTAAGGAAGTCATTTGCTTTTGAACATATAGAATCTTTTTTGAGAGATGTAACTGGATCATGTGTCGGTTCCCTTGCAGATCATCCTATCATTCATAGAGACATAAAATCTTCCAACATTCTCCTCACTGAAAACTTTAGAGCCAAAGTAGCTGACTTTGGTTTTGCTAGACTGGCAGCCGACAGTGATTCAGGTGCTACCCATGTGTCTACCCAAGTTAAAGGAACTGCTGGCTACTTAGACCCAGAGTACCTCAGAACTTATCAACTTACCGAGAAGAGTGACGTTTATTCATTTGGTGTGTTATTGATTGAACTAGTCACAGGCAGGCGTCCAATTGAACCAAAACGAGAAATGAAGGAGCGGATAACGGCAAAATGGGTATGATTCTCTTATGTGTCTTCTTTGGTCACTATTAGTTTTCTATAATAATTTTCTGTGGAAAGAAAACAAAGAAAGTTCAAGACTTTCACAAAGATCCTTAAGGTATGATTATGCAACAATATTCCAGACTCTACTATCCCCTCATTTAACTGGATAGGGTGATTAAGTTACAAGGAAGCATTTTAAGAAATAAAGAAAATTCTTCTCCTTAATTTGACTTGATGTTTAAGTGCAGGCCATAAAGAAGTTTACCGAAGGAGATGCTATTTCAATCTTGGACCCAAAGCTGGAATGCTCTTCTGCAAATCACGTAGCCCTTGAACAGATTCTTGAACTAGCCTTACAGTGTGTGGCTCCACGTAGACAGAATCGGCCTATTATGAGGAGGTGTGCAGAGATCCTTTGGAACATCCGAAAGGATTACAGAGAACAATCATCTTCAGACTTGCGTTCAGTCTCCTCCTTTTCCCAAAGGAGCATCTCGGTAAGAGAAGAGTGAGAAAATAATGTAAGAGATCTAAGGTGAGGGCAGCCAGTATGAAAGGATTTGTTTTTGAACCAGAGACAGAAATCTGGAATTATGTGGAGATGGAAAACCCAGCAGGTAGAGTATTTGTTGAAGAGAACCAATAATAGGGTATTGAAAATGGTTCATGGTAGGAGGGTGCCAATAATCTTCCCAGAAGTGGATCCAAAGACTTTGGCGGGAAAAAGTTTGCTTGTTGCAAGAATTTAGAGGAATTTGTTTATAATTTGTTCATGAGATTTCGCTCGTGTATAGGAAATCTAGTTTGAGGTGGGGAAGTTCTGTACTTTTTCTGCCGCATTTGTGTGTGTTTCTTTTTGTTGAATTTTCTTTGGAGCTTTTATTCTTCCTGGAGAAATCAGAGAAATAAGGGCTACTTGTATTTGAAATCATTTCAGTGTATTAAAATAGCTAGTGTCCTAATTGTGCTTCAGTGTATCCTTTGCCTTCTTGTATTCGTAGAATATTATACTACTCTACAGGGGTTGGGGTGCTAAATTTGGTTCTTCCCGTTGACCCAGAAAGGAAAAACGGTTATTTTAGGTCCGAGTCTTCTTTTATAGGGGTGAGCAAAATATTTGATTATCGCTTACCAACCGTCACCGAACCTTCATTAACTGCCTACCACCTCTACCAACTTTCGGTGGTTAGGTAGTCGAAATAAAAAATTTATACCGGTGTCAGTTTAATTAATCGGTATAGGTGCTATTTTGTCAGGTAACCAAACTGAAGCATGGGAGACATCGTTGTTTTACTTGGCAGATATGTTGGTTAAATTGATGAAAGGATGAAGACCCAAAAAAAGCAGTTAAATGGGACAGTCGGTTTTTAATTTTTTACTTCACTTGTTTAGCCAATAAAACAAAAAAAAAAGCCATTTGGGCACTCCAAAAAAACTCATTTTGGCAAAAAAAAAAAAAAAAAGGCTTGGTGCAATATAAAAAAATTTAACCGACTTTAACCGACTAAATCATATTTAAAGATAGAACTGACCGACATTTAACCGAGTTTGCCGAATTAACCAAAATTTTTGAAATACATTATTGTCGAAATGAAATCAGTGAATTAATTGGCTTTAATCGACTTCGGCGGTTCAATAGGCGAAAATGTTCCTACCGACACCAACCAAACCGATACCCACCCCTAAATCTTTTTCCCGTGATCCACATGGTTAATTAGAAAATGTAACTACTGTGTTTCATAGTTGTCAATTATATTAGGAAAAATTGCTAAATTAGTCCTTGTGATTTGATTCAAAAAACAAATAAATCGGGGTTTCAATCTCATAGAATACTTGTGTTCCAAAATAATCCCTCCATACAAATTTCAGCCATGGGATAGTTAGGCCACCTCCGCCCCCAACGGTCAGTTATGGCGGTGGCCGACCACCCCCACCTGGGCCACCTTATTGAAGTTTCTTCCATTAAGCTTTTATGATATGAATTACTTTTGTTTGATAATTTATTTTTTCCATCTAAAAGAGCATCAACAATAGGAGTCTGCTCGTATATGTTTTTTGTATTGCTAATGAACTAGCTATGTTAGTTTCTCAGACTGGTCAAAAAAGGACAAGTTTCAAAGTGTGACCTTCCATTTCTTTTGGGATTTATTCTGTGATATACGTTCTTTTAGGGTTTGGCCAGAGTATAGCCATGTTGTGGAAGCCGGCCAGTCACTCGGAAACAATCGGATTATAGAGGTTTTATATCACAACTACCAATTTAAGCTTCATTCAATCACTTCTGCTTCTATAATTTTGTATAAATAATTCAAGGAAACAAAAATAATCCTAGTCAATATCATTTCTGCCCTGTCTTGGTTCTTTCTTCCTAATTAGGCCAATACAGAAGAAAAAAGAAAAAGAAAATTCTAGTTTCCTGAAACAAATGCAGGAAAAAAACTCATATGGAGAAGAATTTACAACAAACTGCTCCATTTGATGCAGTTGAGACGTCTTATTTGGCACAACTGCTAGAGTTGATGCCATCAGATGAATTGTAGAGTCTCGGCCACTAAAATTTCTCCAGTTTCCTTGAGAAGAACTCATTTTTGTTGGAACTTAAAGCAAAAATCCCTCACGCTCCCTAAGCCATTCTCTCACCTCTTGAGAATGAATCTTGCCGAGTCAACTCATAATTTCCAACTGGGGTTCTTTGATTCTCGTTATTTATGGCAATTGTTTTTGTTTTCGAACAAAGGAAGAAGAACGAAGACATATATATTGTCACATGCCAAACACTGCAAAGCATTTTATGCACCACACATGAGAGAGAGAGAGAGAGAGAGAGAGAGAGAGAGAGAGAGTTTCATCAATATTTGTATACCTGTGCCAAACCCAGTAGCTTTCACTGGTTTCCAGTTTCCAGCTTATTGCTGCCATGGCTAATGCAGTGAAACCTGCTAACATAAATCCCCACAGGAACCGTCTAAAAAATGTCTTGATAAGATTTTGAAACCAGTCTTTAATAGCTTGCCATCTGTGTAAACAAGGAACCTAGCCTTAAAAGATGAAGTGAGTGGGGATTATCCATAGCCGATGCTAATGTCTTTTATCAGGTTCAAGCACAAATATAGCTTTGTTACGTGTGAACCATATAATAAGTAAATTCTGCAAGGGCAAGGGAAGCCCCCAACTCAAAGAAAAGAACTCACCTGTTGGGCGTATTTAAAGAGAACCCGATCGAAAAGGAGCACAACCTACATGCAGTAGAGATCTCTATCAGCCATCCAATAAGAAGACCCAAAGCCCCAATTGCTATCACAAGAATAATATTGGAAGACCTGCAGGTTAACGCATAGTTAAATTCCAACCATAAATTCTCATGATCCTTATACTAACTTTACTAGAATAATGTCTATCGGCATCAGTTACCTGGTTGCCTTAGTCGCAGCCATGAGGGCTGTAAGAATAGCTACAGCTGTGTGAATTGCCCTCTTAAGATCTTCATCAATAGTAGCTAGGTACACGAAAGTGCTCACCACAGCCATGAAAGAGAGCCAAAAGTCCATAAACTGAAACATTTTCCATTTGAATAATCAATATTGTCTCAAATAGAGTTGGAGAGAGAGAGAATCACTTAGAAAAACACGACGGAAAATTTACTGCATTTTGCATGATTTGGATCTCACTTCCCTCTAAAAACCCATTTCTTCAAAGCACCTCAAGTGAGGGCGTATTGACACTATCTCCAAATGATTTCAAGGCTTTCGATGTCCCTTGTTGTTCCATTGTGTTTTTCAACTTAAAAAGGTGGATATCCCAAGTGTGTACAACCAAATAAATAGCATAAATCCCCGGAAATTGAAAAGTGATGCAGGAATAACTCATACCTGCAAGACATTAAAGGTTAATGCACACCACGTGCCCACATCACAAGCATGATATAATCCACTTGAAATACCGCTAGATGTGTATATCACCCACTCTGCCAATGCCTGCATAAAACAAATAATAGTCCATTTGACAATAGTAAGTCATCTAAAGGGTTAATAAATTCACATTTGTTGATCGGGATAGCTTGAACATTCTCAAATTGCTAATCAGTAAATAGACATATGAGATATGAATGACCACGGCTGATATCACTGACCTCCCTAAGATTTCTGTAATATCACTAATCTCTCCAGTAGGCTGTTAATTCTATTTTTATTAGGTAGATAACTCGAGCACCCTTATGGAATTGAATCCATGACCTCACCCTCCAGTCTAATCTAAGAGTATACTGCTGTTTGTCTTCATTAAAGTCGCATCTTCTACTAAATTTATGTCTGTTTCGTCTCATGACAGTACTACATAGGATGATTATCGTTGGAGCACAGGCAAGCCCTGTTTTTTTTTTTGATAAGTAAGAAATATCATTAAAAAGCGCAGAGCGCAATCAAGTATACAGGAAGTATACAAGAAGGGCATCAAGAGGAAGAAGAAAACATAACAAGGAAATCATTAAAACTAAACACCAAAGGTGCGAGGTACGCAGCCGACCAAGAGTACAAAGAATGAAAGAAAAAGGAAATGAGTTCCTCAATGGTACTTTCTTTGTCCTCGAATTGTCTATCATTGCGTTCCCTCCACAAACACCACAAAAGGCAACAAGGGACCAGCTTCCACACGACCGCACTCCTAGAGCGACCACCCGTCCACCAGCAAGCGAATAAATCTACCACCCGAAGAGGCATAACAGAAGACAAACTGAAGCTTATCGTAATCTTGTAAAAGATCAGTTTGTTGTTGTTTAACAAAACAGGAAGCCAAATTATATACCATAATCTATCATTACTCTATCTTCTAAGAAGATTTAAATTGTTGCCAATCCAATCCCAAAAAAAAGGTATGAGCATTACCTTCTGTCGAAGGGCCCAAAAGGCAGGAAGTACAGCCGCAGCATTTGACCCAATAAGACAAATCGATTGCCATATGTGCCCTACAGCAGTTTTCAAGCAAGTGAATCAAGTAAAAAACCATTGAATAGCATGATACCAAGTCCACGTAAATAAAATGGTAGAAGAATTCAGTACATGTGACCTTCAGCTTTGTGCTAATTTATCATTTAATCCAGGGACTTATGGCTCCTTGTTACAGACTAGAATTTGTAAGATCATAACACTTTCATGAAAAGGAAGGGGCTGTCCAGAAACCCGCAAAACTGATTTAGCTGATTACAACTTTTCTGAGTTACCCAAAAAAATACAACTTATTTGAAGACAATGCAAACCACACAGTAGAACTGGAAAGCAATTGCAACTCAATATTTTGCAACAACATTTTTCCAGGTCGGAAATGTCAGAAAATTTTAGCTGCTTCCAATTGGATGGACAGTCTGAATAACTTTCTCACTAGATAGCTTGATTTTGCAAATGGGCAAACAGCCCTTACACTTAGTTTGATTTTTTGTTTAAAGCAATGAAGCCACCGAAAGTTTAGCTAATTAGTTGTATGACAAACAAGAGGGATAAAAGTTTACCAATTATCACAACAGAAAAGGACATATTAACAACAAAAGTATCATAGGCCAACCAAGAAAACATCATCTCATACTCCATATCAGAATTTACCTTGATGTGACACAATTTCAATGCCACAGTCAAAGCCTCCATGCCTTCGATCACAAGAGCAGAAGCTGAGGAAGAAGAGAAAAGAAAAGGAAAAAATCCTCAATTACAGGAGTCAGGGAACTCAAATAAGACATGCAATTTCTGAATCTAAACAAGTGAGCATCCAAATCAGACCAACAACAGTGGGGCAGAGTTATGTTCCCAAAAGATTGAAAAAACTGTTAATAATATACGAAAATGCAATTAAAAATTATTTTTTTTTGTATCCTGTGCCCTTGTCTTCTCCCCACCCCCCCAAAAAAGGAATAAAGTTTAGACCTCTTAAATTCAAAAAGATTGAGGAGATCAAGAGTTCGAAGAGAGCAAAAAACGAAAAAAAAAAGGTCAAATATGTTATAGAGACAATACAAATGCTTATTTATCCAGAAAAAGACAATACAAACATCAAATTCACAACAAATCTTTTTATATAAAAAATTATAAATCTTGTGGGTTGTCTGCTAATTTAGCTGACAAAATCTCATTGTTCCGCAAGAGATCTGAGATCAAATCCTGTCTATACCAGGGAAGGGCAGGATTCATGGAAGGGAAAGGGCTACTTCCATTTATGTAGCCCAAAGGTTCAATGGACTTCTAATGAACGACAAAAAAAAAAAAAAAATTATGGATCATATTATGCAACACTTTATGACAATTTTTCATTAAAACTTATGATGTTAAAAAGTCCATAGAGAAATTAAATCAAGCAAAAAAATTCTTTGTTCCACCCCTCACAACAATGCCTTTTGAGCAAAGAGATCAAGGCAAGAAATGTCATGTATATTCTCTAACCAAAAAAAACAAAGTAAAACCTTCAAAAATAAGTGAAGGGCTAAACAAAAAACCTGTATGATGTCAATCCACTAGCATCAAAAGCAATTCTGCATTCCCCATGAAAGGAGCATCTTTTTGGGCATCTTTCAAGGGAAACAGACATGATAGTTTGATCTTTGGCAGCATTGTTAGTGGCATTAAGATGCCTCAATCCAAAACCCCAAGTTCCTTCTCTAACATATAAAAGATAAAAATCAACCTTTTCTTTGCTAGAATTATACAACATGAAAAACATGGAGCCATCACTACTTTTTGTACTGTTTGCATAATAATAATCCCAACTATCAAGAGACGGTAATCCACCAAATCTAGCATATACTTCATAATCTATGTTTGTATCTGATGTCAGTCGAATACGCATATTTCCTCCAGCTGCACCACGAGGAACATCCAAAAGAAAGTAAGTCCAACTATCAACTGGTTTTCCACCATACGAGGAGTTGCTTACAAGGGGCTCGAGAGGAAAATTGGCTGAATCTGACGATACTTTTGCACTGACCGGCAAATAATAGGATTCAAAGGGGTTTGAGTCTCTCCTGAGAACTGTCTGCAGACAACCATTCTCAGCTTATTAATAAATTATTCATGCAAATAAGTCCTTTTGAAGTATCATGAAAAGAGAAGACAATGCAGAACCCCTAAATTGTTTATAAACTTAATATAAAGAGCGAAACTAACATGAAAGATGATGCTTCCAATCTGACATATTCAAGCAGAATTCTGATTCTATTTGGTTCACAATGATATCCTATAACATGCTATAATCATTATATTTCACCATTTTAAGCCATTTCATGTCTTAAACTCAAATAAACTTAAAAAAGCATTTTCTGTTCATCTTCGCAAATGAGTCAATACAGGAATTCCTTGAAGACACATTCTTGGCCCTTCATATACCAAATAGTGCAAATTGACAAGTTATATAAACATCTTTTCATCCTACCATACCAGCTTTTCATATTATAAAGACACAAATTTAATAGTGGCAATAGTGGCTGAAAACAATCCTATCAAAAATCCCACCTGAAGGACGTATCTTTCCCATGTACAATTTGATCCAGCCTTCCCTATGGGACATTCAAGAACTTGTGTTTCCATGGAATAGCAAACTTTTGTAGTAGTGTTCCGAGTCCCTCCAAGTTCTTTTGAAATATTAACAGGTAAAATAGCAATATACCAGCGCCCAACCTTTGGGGAGCGAATAGACAAGGGAGCTACACTTATGTTACTGGAATAATCATGCAGAGTGGCCGATGGAATTGCACCATGCCGAGCAAAACACATTAAATTAATTTCACTAACATTCCCACTGTTATTTGCTGCTGTTACATTGAACTTGATACCCATTGCCATAATGGTAAACTGTTCAGCCACTCCCACAACATCCAAGGAGTATACTTTTGGTTCACCATCTCCAAGGCAAGAAGTTTCGAAAGTACTTCTACAAGAAACCACATTTTCATTTGTCTGGTTGTATGGCATGGCTCCTGAAAGATTTCCTGCAGGAAAGTAGCTGTCAGATGGAACACATGAGAGAGGATCCACTGTCTGGTTGCAGTACGGGCCCCATGTCGTTGAGGTCGTGCATCCTTCCACAGTAACATTGGCACTGAAGGAGTATGCTGGGCCGCGGACAATCTGCAATACCAGAGCAGCTATGGTTTATATTTTCAAATGAATGCAATATTTGTGAATGTCCAAAATTAACATATCAAAACTCAAACGAAAGAAGATTGGAAAGAGCTCAAGAAAATAAGATCAGCAATATTGAGATTTACATCATTCTTACACCATGATCATGCAACATTCATTGAAATTTAGTACAAGCACTAAATTAGAAGGATTGCAGAGCCAGCTGAATTTTTCAGATATGAACTGATATTTAACTCAAGTATTTTGCAACAACTATTGAATTATTTTCTTGTGATGTGAATCACACAATATAATCAGATCCAATAAAGAGATAAGTTGGTGGATGCAGCAGCCTTCCTAGTTGTCATTGAGAAAAGAAGATAAAGAAAACTATAAACTGAAGGAGAAAGGTATCATGAGCAAGTAATAAACTATACCATTTTTGACTGTGTCCTTGTAGGTCCAACGCCATTGAAAAGACCAAAATACCAAGCTCCTGGAGATATCTGAATACAACTTTTACTGTTATCAACCAGGCAAAAGATATGAAAAACAAAATAAGCAAAGCAATTGTGAAATTTTCCACACACCAAACTTGGTCACCCTTTCAGACCTCCAAAAAGTGCATATAAGTAAAAAAAAAAAAAAAAAAAATCCTCTGACAGTTATCATGGCCTTAACATTAAGTAAAAAAACCATGATTCCGTCCCGGTTAAATTAATTAAAAAACAAATTGAGTGAAAAGATCTGATTTTAGCAAACAGGAAGAAAGGTATGATAAAGTAAGATATTTTGAGATTGACCTGCTCATTTGTCAACTTCATTGTGATATTTTTCTGCATAGGAAAGCACTGCTCCACATTCTGAAGAGCTTGAATTCCTCCAAACGAGCCATTAGAGAGGGGAACTAACACTGCAACAGCAGAAAACCTTTCAAAACCACATGAATTGATAATCTGATTAGACTAGGAAAAAGAAGGAAACAGAAGTCAACCAGAATTCTTGATTGATTCAAATTTAAAAGAAAATAGGCAATAAAGAAAGAGTTCTAAGTGCAGTTAAGTTAGGTGTTCCATCACCCAAAGAAACACTGTAACTACTGTTAAGTAATTTGAGAAACACCATTAACACAAAGAACTCAGCAAGCAGAATCCTCAGGCCAATTAGATGAAAATGAAATTTAACTACGTGGTCCCAAAGTAGCTGTCTTGTTTTCTTACAAAGTGCTTGCATATGCATGTTGGTTACAATTATGACCTTAAAGAATTCAAAGCCTATAAAGTGGAAAGGCAAAACAGGATTAAATTGATGGATTGATACATTTAATTAAGGTTCATTTCAATTTTAATTAGGCCACTTTCACATGAACTACCTGAATCATTTAGAGAAATGTTTGAGACATCTGGAAGTGGGGGGCTACCATCTCTGAAGCAAATAATTGGCAGCATGCTTGGACGAGCCTTTTTTATGCTTACAGCATCCTGCAAACAAATTGGACCACAAGCAATTGAGGGAGGCAGAGGACTCAAAATGCATTATATTGGTAATTGATTGATGCAATTCCCTTCATTCTAAAGACAGAGTTTGAAGCACCATCTGATTTCTGTATTAGGACAAACAAAAAGTACAAAGACACAAGGGATAGCAACTTGAGACACAAGCGATAGCAACTTGAGTAATAGGAAAAAATTAATATCAAGAAAACAAATTTCAATTTGGGAATCAGCCATTACTTATAAAAATAAAAAATAAAAAATTGGGAATCAGCGATTAGACAAGTGAATGGTATACTTTTGTACCTTATGCAAGAAGAAGGTATATACACAACAAGATATCAAAACGAAAGTAATTTGAAAAGAATTTATAATTAACAAACAAACATATATCCAGGAATTAGGCATCAGATGAATGCTGGAATACTGAACAAATCCTATCAATTCTTCAAACTTGATAAGCATACTTACGAGCTCTACATCCGAGTTCAACACTATAGACATTGAAGAGAACCATGATGGCAAATCAACTGGAACAGGGCAAAACAGCAAAACCAGTAAGATATTATACAAATTTTATATTTTTCAAAAAAAAATCTTAATACTAGCATCTTGAATAAGTCAATCTCTTCTCCATCCTTTTGTAATTGAGAATTGACATAATGAAATGAAAGGAGATAGCTTTTTCTTCACATGCACATATTTTATACTCATAGTACGCCTGTAAATAGGTTTGATTTGTACAAATCCAACCAACAACTTTACTGAATTTGATAACAGGAAGCAAGGAAATGCTTTAACCCTTTAATAGTAAGGAGGGACAGAGGAATGAAACGAAGTGAAAACCGAAGCAAATCTCCCTCGTCATTACATTTAAAGAGAAGAAAGAGGTATAAAACTTGATAAGAGGATGAAACAATCGATTGGGTCATGAACAGCGTCACAACGAAAAATAAGCTCTGATACCAAGATATAATGTGACACAGTAGCAACAGAATTACACCGGATTACCCCCATAACATCACCTCGGATGAAGTAATGATACATAATTCGGCAATCAGCTTGTCACTGTTGTTGGCTACACTTATGCTAGGACTACTACATGTAATATATGAATTATGAAGACATAGCAATACTATCAATGTTAATCAGCAAAGATGCACTCAAATAAGAAATAACCGCCAAATTACTTCGATATTCATAACTTTCACTTAGAAAGTTAAAATTTTGTCCATAAACAATTAAACAGAGCTTCACCAAAATACTTACAACCCAATAAGTATATAGAAATAAGAATTATAACATTAAAGATCATCTAAACACTTCTACGTACTCCAGAAATCCTTTATGAAATTCAATATTAAGACAAAGATCCATTAATCTTTACCCCCCATAATCCTTCAAGCACTAACGCAAAAACCAAACTTTCAGTAAAATACTGAAAAGTGTCACTAAGAATTAGCTCAAACACCACTGATATGGCGCAAAACTAAATTAATGAATCAGGTACTCAAAAGGGTCACGGCAAACCGGCTCACACACCTCTAATATAGCGCAAATCAAAGGGCCTGAGCGTGGTCCGAGGATAGCTAAAGCTGGAGACGGTGAAGGTGTTGTAACCCAGTTCGTCGTACATATGACAGAGGCCAAAAAAACAAGAATAGAGAAGGAATAGACTGAGAATCGAATTGGAAGAAGGGCACAGAATCGAACTGAAACCCATTTATCTATTTATTTTTGGTGATTCTCAGAGCACATCACGAGTGGGAAAAAAAAAAAACAGTTGGCTTTAAAGGGATTAGAGCGTATAATAAGTTATGTTTGGTGGGTGTTTAAGGAATGGAATCGTAGAAGAGAAAAAAAGTAAAAATGTCAGGAGTTTTTACGGTGTTTGAGTTGCTTGTTCAGTTGCACTCGTCAAGCTGGTTCGGGTGTAAGGATGTCAGAACCACGCGCTGGTGAGGAGCGCGACGGTCACGCTCCATCAGGTAATGAGTTTTTTTTCTTTTTTTTATCCATAGGATTCACGTGTAGGTTTTTTAAATTTAATAGTTTATTTAAAAAATATACGTATATAGGGTATTTAATTTAAGAAATGCTTCTCTACATCTTTTTTTTAAAAAAAAAAATAAAAAATAATCATTGAATCTACCATTAATTTAAATATTTACAAAAAATAAGTAAAAATATGTGTATCATGTCTTATTTAATTTTGAGTCTGAAATTACAATTCGAGACAGCAATGGGTTACACAAAAGTGGAAAGATCTCGTGACATTGTATAGATTGAAAATTATTTTGAAAAACTTTATTTATAACTCATGATTTTTTATCACTTTTGAAATAAGATACTCAAACTTTAAAAAGTGTTAATTTAAGGTATTCATATTTCAATTTGTTTTGATTTCAACATTCTGTTAAAATTTTTCGTTAAATCATGTCAAAATTCTCAAAATACCATTTTGTTTTGTTTTAAAAAAAATATATATTATAAATTTTTTTCAAAGATTCATGCATGAGTATTTTTGCAAATTTAATTAACTTCTAACGAACACCTAAATCCTTGACAATTTTGACAGGATTTAACGAAAAATTCTAACGAATGGTTGAAGTTGAAAGATAGATACCCGAACTTAACGTTTTTCCAAATCAAGTATTATAAGTAAAGTTCTTCCAAATTATTTTTATTTGTTAATATTTTATTTTAAAAAAATGAACAAACATAATCAACTCTAATTTGAATTTTCTATTTTAAATAAATGGTTTAAAAACTGTCATGAATCATAATATTTGAAAAAAATGTACATCTTATTTTCAGCACAGCTGCGTAGACCAGCGCGCGTCTCTCTTGATTCCTACACCACAAAAAGAGGTCTAAACCCACCGTTTTGCATTTGCATGGGTATTATTATTATTATTATATTTATAAAAAAAAATTGAAAGGAATTAAAATGGTTGGCTTGTCTTCTGGAAGGCTGGAAAACAAAGACCAAAGCGAATGTTTGGATCTTCAAGTTGGACTTGTGATGTTATCGTGTCATTGAATAGACTAATTCTAACTACTTATATTTCTTAATTTACTTTTATATTATTTTTAATTTTTTATTGGGCATGTGGCTGCAGTGCCCTTCAGTTTTCATATTATTTCTTCTAACTTTTTGAGATTTAAATTTATTAATTAAATTTTGTTAATACATTATTCTCCATAAATAATATGACTAATCCTTCTTGTAAGATAAACAATTATTAAGTATACTTTAATTATTTGTGTATTAAAGTCAACAACACGCTATTAGAAACTCATAACAATGATCATCTAAAATTAGCGTATAACATATCAAATATCAAAAAAAAAAAAAAAAATAGAATCAATAAGCAAAAAAGTAAAAACTATACAAACATAATTTATCTACTAATTTTTTCTTTGTATTCGTAATTTTGAGAAAAATAAAAAATAATACAAAAAAATAAAAATAAAAATAGATAGAACCGGCACGTGATAATCTGTAAAAAAGAATAGAAAATAAAATAAAAAAATCGTGCATCTAAACTAGGAAAGTTTACAGGATAAGGTTAGATTGACAATGATGACACGCAATTACGGAAGTACCATTATTAGTACTCAAAGAAATATATATATTAGTTAAGAAATATGGAGTATATTTGCTATTGTGTTTGGGATAGTGTTTTTTATTTTTTTTATTTGAAAATTTGTCTTAATTTGATATAATTGTGAAAATTATTTTTAAAATATTTTATATCTTGAATTGTTTTTTAATATATTTATTTTATAAATACAAAAAATAAAAATAAAAATATTAACAAACGTAACCACGTATTTCCATAATAATTCTTGGGTTAAACAATTTTTTTTTTTCTAAGCAAATAACCGGTTCCTTTTTCTACTTTCAAATAAAATAATAAAGATAAAATTTATTATTATGTTTGTGAGTTTCATAAATTCAATAATAAATTTGAAAAATAAGATTTCTAAAAGATGTATTCATATTATTTCTTTAAATAATAATAAAAAAACTATTATAAAATAAGTGAGTGGAAAAATATTTATTTCTATTTGTTTGAAAGTAAAGCATTTGGTAAAGGGGATTACTTTCACGGACAAAAAGGTTCTACTCTAAAAGCAAAAGTTTGACAAGCTGTAAGATACTAAGATGATAAGCTGTCATATCCCAATAAAATGACTAAAATTTAATATATATATATATATATATATATATAGGCAATAAGTGCATTTGGGATTGCGATTTCGTAGACAATAAGTGTAATTTTAAACCAAATCGCAGAACATAGATCGTTTGGAAACTGCGTTTTTAAAAATTACGATTTGAAAACGCAGAAAATCTGCTTTTTCAAATCGCAGATAAGATGGTGCTTTTTTGAAAACGCAAAATTTTAAAGGTAAATTCGCGATTTTAAAGGCTAAACTGTGATTTTGCCAAACGCTTAATTGCGTTTTTAAAAATCACTTTTTTCAAATCGCACATTTTAAAATCGTTATTTTAAATCGCACTTTTTGAAATCGCATACCCAAACGGACCCTAATAATTATTATATAGTTGAGATTATGTGACAATAAAAATTAATTTTTATTTTTTATAAGTTCTGATTTAAAGACTAATTTTTACTGTCGCATTACTCTAATTATAGTATGATAAATGATTGTTGTACAATCGTAGACATAATTTACATTCAAGTTTGTCTATGTAGCATTTTAATTTTGTTTTTTACTTTTATCAAAAAACGATAAAACCACTATAGGAGAAAATGCTAGGTCATTTTCTTAAAAAAGTAAATTGTCACGTAGGTAAAGTTGAATGAAAATTATGTTTACGGTTATACAATAATCATTTATCAAATTATATAGTAGTTTGCTAAATAGCATTACTCGTTAGCTTATGGGCTACTTAAAACTGGATGACCTTTTTCTTTCATGAAGGACGTCCTCTGTGTTTTGGTAAATATAAGTTGTTATTAATAGAAGAATCTTTAGTCACATAATTTCTACCTATATTAAAGGATTGAATCAAAGACAAAGAAATATCCTTGTAAGTTAAGACTCTATTTCCGGTTGATAAAACTTTGGTTACATTAAAGGATACACTCATTTTGTTTTTTTTTTAAAATAACTGTTGGCATTTGGCTCATGTGAACAATGAGAGCGACAGTGAAAAAATGGCAGCAACTTTCGGCAACGTCCAACGAGTTGAAAATGATAAGCTTAAATTCGAAAAATAGTTTACGATTTTAAAAAAGATAAACTATTTTATGAAAATTAAAAAAAACTTTTTTAATTAAACCGAAGATGTTTTATATTTGACTACTTTTTTGTGGCACCAAATATTGAAAAATATGATTTTTTTTAAAAATAGTTTTATGCCGAAATAAACAAATCCTTAGCCTTATTTTCCATGCATAAATGAGGCTTACTTAAGACCACTTTCAACAGCTTATCTAAACTTTTATCTAGAATAGCTAACCAAAACTCACTTTTATTAGTTTAACTAACCACTTTTCAACACCTTCCTTTATTAGTTTATCTAAACTTCTCTCTATTTTATTAAAATAATCAATTTTTATTTTTATTTATTTTAATTAAAAACACATATTTATTCACCAGGTAAAACACATCACCGTACAGAAACTTGAACCAGACCTGTTGTACAGTACCTTCATCCGGAAAGGATTTCAATCCAGACTTGGTTTACATTTTGAATTACTGCCCTTCTTGCCAAGCGATGGGTTGCTCCATTGTTTGTTCTCCTGGCGAAGCTGATCTTCCAAGAGATGAACTGGTGAAGCAACCTTCTTGCATGTGTCGATAATTAATGAAGCTCCTATATTTATCTGGACAATCCCCATTCGATTGAAGTGTTGAGACGATAGCTTGAGCATCTCCCTCCATCCAAACATCCACCAGAAGAAATCGTACACACCCATTGGACGGACAGGCAGAAACAAAAAATTGGGGTTGATTATTTACCTGTGGTGCCTCCATAGGGTAATGCTCAGGAAAATCAACATGAAGTTGGCAGAAAAAAAAGGTGAAAGAAAAAGGCAAGAGACACAGAGACGAAAGACGCAGAGACGAGAGAAGGAAGTGGGAAACAAGAAAAGGGAAAGGAAAAAGGTGGAGGGAAAGAACCAGAATCACCAGGACAGCCCAGGACCACCGGACCACCGGACCACCGGACCATCGAACCAGAACCATCAATTTCAGCGGGTGAAAGGAAAAGGAAAGAAAGAAGGAGAAGTGTGAGAGAGAGACGCAGAGAAAACGAGAGAAAGAGGAAGAAGCGGAAAGAAAGCGAAAGAAAAAACAATAAAATAGAAATAGATCTGTGTACAGTGCAACGCCTCATGTGGCGTTGTACTGTTCACCAATCTCCACTAACGCCATTTTAACTTAGCTTTACATAAGCTGATGGAGGAGAATTTTAAGCAAAAGTAGAGCTATTTTAGCCAAATGAAAAAAGTAGCTAACCTGCTGGGACTGCTCTAAGTGAAATTTCAAACTCTCGAATTGTGATTTACTTTTGAAGATTCAACTGATCACTTGGACTCTGTTTGTATTGACGTAAAATGACATATCTGACAACAGTCGTGGCAACTCCGGTAGGGAGTGAGAGAGAGTGTATGCGAGAAGGAGATTGAGTAATGTAGGTCAAGAATAAGAAGATCAAACTCAAAAAATAGTAGACAATTTTTTTATTTTTATTTTTTAAAATATCATTTTACGCCTCTTAAGTGAGTTTTTCTCGATTAACTAATCTGTTTGGCCAATATTTTTAGTCATACAAACACAAAAAAAAATAAAAAAATAAAAGCCTTTTTCAAGACATAAACGGAGCATTGATCATTGGGATTTGGGGTTGTCTAGTCTATACACATTTGTCACAAGGCATAAACATAAAAGCTTTTGCAGTTTATTGTGTATTTTTCTCTTATTAAAAAAATAAAAAATAAAAATTTAGCATTTGATTTCTCATGGATTATAAAGTTAAGAGAATAACAAAATTATTCTATGGACTATATGTTGAGAAAAGAAGGAGGGATTTTTTTTAATATATATATATATATATATATGCGTGTGTGTAATCCTTCAGCTTCAAGCTTGTAGGCCGTTTTGTCTTTTTTGTCTTTAAGGGATGAGTGAATCTTTTTTGTTCTTTGTCAATCAATTCTTTCTTTTATATATATATATATATATATATATATAACAAAGTCAAAATCACAACCGTATAATATATCCCAAAAGACTCCCCACGATCCCACCCTTTCACAGCAATCAAACGGTCAACACGATGTGTCATCGTACACCTGGGAACCAACATAACTCGTACTCCCTCTCAGTTTCTCGCTGTCTCCGTCCTCGGAACTCAGTAACCCCACAAAAACTCAAAGACAGTTAACAGAGAGTCAGAGTGAGGGAATGGGTGTGATCGATTTAATTACGAGGGTCGACGCGATTTGCAAGAAGTACGACAAGTACGATGTTGATAAGCACAAGGACTCCAGTGTTCCTGGGGACGACACTTTTGCTCGTTTATACGGCGTCGTTGAAGCCGACACCGATGCAGCCCTCCAGGTCTCTGTTCGTGGTGGTCTTGGATGAAAAGGGTTGTTTTCGTTTTTGCTTTCTGATTTTTCTATGCTGTGTTTGGTTGCCGGGAAAATTGAAAGATAGGAAAAGAAAACTAAAATTAACTATTTTGAATGTCGGACTTTATGTTTTACGTAGAGGTTGATTCATTGCTTGCTAGTTTTTGCGTTTTTTTTCTTTTCTTTTTTCCTTTTTGTACTTTGGGGAGGGGTGTGGGACGAGGGGAGGACCCTTATGCCCTGTTTGATTGTCAAGAAAATTGAAGCAAAGGGAAAGGAGAAGGAGAGAAAAGTTTAAATTTTTTTTGTTTTGCTTTTTGATGAAGTTATTAGTGAAAGCAAAATTGGTAGTAGGAGGCTAAGTTTAGAGCGAAGGTTTCTGCTTTTTGTGGGTCACAAGCTGAGAAACGAAGAATTGGATATGTTTGTTCTATTATTGGAATTTAAATGATTTTTGGTTCTTTAGAAATCAGAGGCGGCTGCCACCGAGAAGAACAGGGCTACGGCGGTTGCTATGAATGCCGAGATTCGACGAACCAAAGCTCGTTTGCTTGAGGAGCTCCCTAAATTGCAGAGACTTGCTCTTAAAAAGGTTCATTTATTTTTACATGTTATTTTATAATTTATACCATCTTTCTGTATCTGTTTTTGCATGTATTTAGTAGTTGTTGATACGAGTTCTATGGATTGAGGTCCCAGCAATTCTCATTGTTCATTTAAAATAAACGGCAACCGAAACACTATATATATTAAAAAAATAATAATAAAAAAAATTAAAAATTAAAAGAACAGAAAGAAAGAATAAAGAAGTCAAGGTGTTTGGGGGTGGTCCAACCATCTCCTCACCCTTTAAAAGGATAATCAGCCACTCTCATAACTGGCTTCGGGTTGTAGACCACCTTGTAAGTTTTTTTTTTTTTTTTTTTTTGTGGACCACCCCTCACCATTTGAGGGTGGTCGGCTACCCCATAGCTGGCTTGGGAGTGGTTGACCACCCTTTAGAGCATTTACAGCAGCTTCTTTTTTATTTTCCTTAAATTTACAGAACAAAACTACTTTTTATTTCTCTATCCAAATATACTCCATAATAGCTTCTCTTATATTTTCCTATATCAATTAAATATTATTTCTTTATAAATATAAGTTCCTACCTACCCTCACATTTTTCACAAAATTCCAATACAATCTCTAATAAAAGGCAAAGAAATGAGAGATGAGAGATGAAAGATAAATATTTTTTTATTCAAATACTGGATAGGGAAGCTCTTTTGATTCTCTAAACATTAGGTAAAACTGTAGCATTCTCAATGCTTAGGGAACCGATAGAGTATTGATGTAGGTGGTTTTTTGTAATTTTTTTTGACATTTCCCTATATGTAGGAAAGAGAATGGGCTATAGAGAAACTGTTGGGAATACTCTTAAAGCCTTTTTCTTTTTGAGGCCAATTACTCCTCATATTTGAAGGGGTAGTCGACTACATAGGAGCGGAAGCATGTATACCCTCCCAAAATTTTAATATTGCCTCCAAATTTTTAAAATTTTCCTTAAACTTTATATTTTTTTATTAAATGTCCCTCGAAAACCAAAATTTTACCCCTAGACTTTTATTTTTTAAAATTTTGTCCCCCCTCCTTTAAATGTTTGGTTCCGCCCCTGCAACCCCAACTACTCTCTTAAGGGTGGCAGCCCACTCTTGGGAGTGAGAGGGTAGTCAACCCACCCCACATCCCCTTGGGATGGCTGACCACCCCCCCTCAATGGATAAGATTGGCCACTCTCTCAAGGGGGTGGTTGATCACCTTAAGAGGTGGTCCGGCCACCCCATAACTTCTTTCGAGGTATTTTTTTATTTTTTTATTTTTTTAGTGTGTACATGGCTCAATTTAAAACGTTCATTCAAACTGAATAGCCTAGATTAAAGGAATTGCATGCCCTTGCAATTCTCTAGAATTGTAGGGGACCTCAATTCGAGTTTTATTCCTCTCATATTGCTTGGTTCATGAGAAAATGTAGGAAAGGATACAAGTTTACTGAATTTGAACTTTAGTCCTAATTTTGTATTCAATTTTGTCCATGTGAGTTGGGGGGGGGGGGAGAGAGGGAATAGTTTCCTAAACATAATAAATATGTTGCATAGTTGTCTTGGGACTGTTTGTTAAGCATATTGAAAGTGCTCTTCTAGCCTTAGCTGAGCTAAAATTGGTGGAATTTCTGCTTTCAGAAGCGAGAAAAATAATTCAAAAAATTTCAATTTATATGATCTCTTGAGCATTTACTGGATTCGCAAAAGGAATGCATCGTTTTCTTTTGCAATATTACTTTTCATCTTATGCTAAATTCTACCCGCTCCTTTTGCTACTGATTCCAATTGATGCCCCTTGTTGGTATGCTTATTGATGTTTAAAGTTGTTTGTAGGTCAAAGGACTTTCAAAAGAAGCGCTCGAGGCTCGAAATGATTTAGTTCTTTCGCTGAAAGAGAGGATTGAAGCTGTACCTGATGGATCTGAGACTAGTGGAGCAAAACAAACTGGTGGTTGGACAGCTTCTGCCTCATATACTGGGATCAAAATTGACTCAACTTCAGGTATCAATTTTTCTACTTATTGACCAAGGTTCTTATAAACCTGTAACCATTATTAACTGATTATGTTGACCACAAATTATACCAGGCGGAAGATTTGATTCTGAGTACTTTCAACAAACTGAAGAATCAGATAAGTTTAGGGAGGAGTATGAAATAAGGAGAGTGAAACAGGCAAGTATAGACTAAAGCAGCAGTTGTTGAGTATTTATCATTGTGAGAGCTCCTCTACCTGTAGTTTGCATATACTCCCTTCTATTCTCTCAGTACATTTGTGAGCTAGCCATTTGACCTCACTTAATGGCTAATGACATGCTTTTCAAAAGAATTATGTAGGATTCCGTTTGATTTTTTAATTTCTGATTTTGAACCTTGTTCTTAGAATTTTTTTTTTTCTCTCAAGTTTATGGCATAGATGGTGGGTATAGGTTAATAGCAGTAATGACTCTGGGCAAACATCTTAAATAAATATGTGGGTTGAAGTTATTGGATTATATTTTTCTCCATGTAGCCTGCAGACAGTGTAAACCTTACGTGTAAGATCAATTGGACTTCATACAGGATCAAGGTTTGGATGTTATAGCTGAAGGATTGGATACATTGAAAAACATGGCACATGACATGAATGAGGTTTGTTCTCTTACCATTCTCCTCCACGTGTAATATAAAGATTTTGTACATTAAATTGTTATTCTAGTAATGATGTGAGTTTGACGCACAGGAAATGGACAGACAAGCGCCATTGATGGATGAAATAGACGATAAGGTAATCCATAATTTCTTTCTGTTTTCCAGTGTTCTTTATCCTCACGATCTCCAAAGGATTTCACAAACAAATTTTTATTTTCCTCTTTTTTCTTTCCCCTCAGTATCATAGAAGTGTCAATAAAATTTGCAGGATGAGCTGTTGACTAAAAAATTAAGAACTGTTGTGATGACATCATTTCAGGTTGATAGAGCAAACACTGACCTTAGAGGTACAAATGTGAGACTCAAGGAAACTGTAACCAAGGTATATGCATCTTGTGCATGTTAAAAATTTAGATTATCCATCCATGTTTTCATAGAGCATCCCCTCCCTCTTTTCTCCTTTTTCTTTCCCTCCCCTCACGTTCTCCTTGTATGTTTTACTTATTTTATTCAGCTGAGGTCCAGCCGCAACTTTTGCTTTGACATCATCCTCTTGTGTATAATTTTGGGAATTGCTGCCTATTTATACAAGTAAGTTCTATGTCTTACTGCATTAACCTAAAAAATTGGATTAGTCTTTGCTTCATATTCTTCTACCAATGTGTAGTTGGTCAGATACTGTGCTGGCTTTGAGTGTGTGGAAAGCCTAGAGAATTATATCTCAATTGTGTCAGTGAGATCTCTGAGTGCAGAATTTGCAAAAATGGTTTTAATTCTTTAAACAAATGTAGCTTACCTCATAGATGAAATGTTAGTCTCACTACTCTGGCTTTTAGTTTCAAGATTCTTAATTACAAATTCTTTACATAAATTAGCAGCCATTGAGGTGGGCATTGCAAAAACGGCACAAGTGCTCTGATAAAACCAGAAGCATGTTGTAGATTTTACTCCTGCTGTTGTGCTTCATTACTATAGTTTAGCATCCCCTAAACTAAAAATAGGCTAGGTGTTTTAGAATTATTTCATTTGCCATCTAGAAGAAGAATATGTTTATGGGTTTTTACATGTTTTGATGCCTGTACTTCTCTGATGCAGTGTGTTGAAGTGATATTGGTGCTCTGCCTACCACCACCACCCTTCTCTCCTTGCTGACAAATGGACTTGAGGATTTTTTGTGTTACACACATTTTTCTTCTTGTGGATGTTATCTCTGTTTTCTTTTTTGTTAGCATACGCCCAATTCATTCTCTCTATCATTGAAAAGTTTTTCAAGATCGCTTCGATTGGGCATTGTTGGCCGAGGTTCGAATCTCTAGGCTTACTTGATACTTGCGCAAGAGACCGTTCAAGTATCTAGGGTTTACCTGTGCGTTAGCACGGTATAACATCGAATTGGTTGATCTTGTATATATATATATATGGTTTAACTTTAACCTTTTGAAAAGTCTCTGTTTTTAGTCTCTCTTAACATTGCACTGATGCGATCATAAACTATGCACATATATTGGACGGTTGTGGGCTAAAAGATCGAGAATATCATAGGTCCAGATTTTCCAAAGGCTTTTGTTCCCTACTCCAGTCTCCAGCATCCAAAAGAATCTTCACATAAGAAGTTTTGTGGTAGGGCAGTCATGATTTATCTCAGAAACTTCACCTGGCTGGAAGTGGGTAGAGTTCAACCCAAAAGACAAAGCATCGAAAAAGACTTTTCCCTGTGGGATTCAAGCGATATGCCCGTAAGAGAAAGTAAAATATCAAGGAAATTCACTGTCCTCGGAATTTTACTAATCTCCCATAATAAAACAAAAGTGAAAAAAATAGTATCTTCAAGCTTAAACTGTTGAGATATGGCACCAAGGGTTTATGCCCGTCTCCAAGTTTAATCGAGTTCAAATTGATAGAGAGAGAGAGAGAGAGAGAGAGAGAACCAAACCACCATAGTTATAGTTTTCATAAAATTTCACGAGATAAAAGCTTAATTTTAATTTATAAAAGAAGTTAAATAAATAAATAAATAAAAATCAAAGGCCGATGGTATTGCCATAACAATCAAGTGAGATAAGAGGGTAGTATTTAACATTTCTCTTATTAATAAAGCATGTGGTCTAAAAATGCATGTAAGAATCACATGCTCTAAAGACACATGCAAAATAGTATATTGGATTTAAAATATCCAATCCTCCAAAAAAAAAAAAAAAAAATAGTACCTCTCCTTATTTCAAAATATATCATTTAAAAGTAATACTATTTAGTAGATTGTTATATGACTGTCATATAATTAGAATGACATGACAGTAAAAATTAATTAATTATTATTTATTTTTACAAATTGAATGAATGATTTTCATTTTCACGTTATCAAATTATACGGCAATATCTCATCGCATGCCCCTGTATCTCCTGCCAAGGCTTTGGCACTTGATAGTAAAACCAGAAACTTTTGAAACTTATTATTTTTTATAAAAAGAATTCAGGGATTAGATTGGTGAAGATGAGACGCACTCAAACCTTAATGAGTTTAGCACATGGTTCCCCCACATTGGCTGGAACTCCAAAAGAAAACCAGTGAAAAGGACTCCTCTGTTCTCTCAATCTAATCAATACCTCCTATGACCAGGCTTTGCCTAGTCTTATCATCAATAAGGCAAGCAATACACTACAGTTAGAGGGCCAAAAAAAAAAATCTAATAAACCCTACTCTTAAAAGAAAAAAAGGAGATGGATCTTCCTGTTTGTCTTTTATCTTATTTTAATTGGTTTGAATGGAAGCATAGTTGAAAGATAAATGCAAAGTTTCTTTTTTCTTTTCTTTATCCCTTTGTCTTCTTGGCATCCAAAAAGCACCCTACTTCCCTCTCCTATTCTTTTTTCTTCCAAGTTCTATGCATTGCCTGCCTTTCTCCCATTCAGTTTTACTTGGAATCTACACACTTTGTCTTCAACCTTTATGGGACACTGATTAAATACCCTTTTCTCAATTCTTGCTCCTATACTCTATGTCTATATTTATGAGATAACCCTTTTCTATTTCTTTTTCTTTTTCTTTTTCCAACAAGCAAAAAATAGTTTGAATATTTTCATATTATATTGAGGCTAGCCCATATGAAGGTCAGAGAAATTAGATCACGTACAATAATATTGCCTTATTACACTATAATAAGATAGTTTCACATAACAGATTGTTCAAACAAGTAGAGTCTCGTTACACAGAATTTCAGTCGAAATTTAGATTTAATCTGAAAAGATATTTTATTTTTTATACGTGGGTGCTAAGCATGGCATCCCTAGAAGTCTAGATCCTAGACCTAGTAGATGTTTTATTTTGCTATCCTAGACCTAGTAGTTGGATCCACATGTTGGACACCGAATTTTTTTTTTTTTTTTTTTTTTTAATAATTACTTGTATAAATGGTTTACCAACTTTTATAAATGCATCTGAGCTTAACTTGTGGAAATATTTTTGTGTCCATATCTACCTCTTTGGAGTGTGGGAGGGATGTGATGACCCCCAAAAAAGGTGGGGGGTGTAAGCATTTAATTACCAAGGAAATTTACTTAAATCTTTTTTCGAGTGTTTAAGAGCAATTAATATATATATATATATATATATATATATAAACTAGATGACTACTGCAGGTAGCAAATTAAGCTCAACATGAATTAAGATTATTCTTCGATTCTCCTCAAATATGATGCTATACCCTAGGCTTCTTACTAATAAAAGTAATTTCTTTTCTACGTAAATGTGAAAACTATTTTTGTATTTTTTACGATAGATTTTTGTTTTAAGAATATAAAATAAATTTTTTGGCAAACATAACTTATTTTCACAGTGATTTGTGAAATTTTATAAAATAAGAAAACTAGGAGAATTTTATATTTAAATAAAAAATAAAAAAGGTAAGATTACTCTTTCTTTCTTTCTTTCTTTCTTTTTCCTGAGCAAAAAGAAAAGTAAACATTTATCGATATAACTATTACATGCCAGATTCGGATTCAATTAATTTGTGCTGGCTTTTTATTAAAAATAAAAATAAAAAACTTATTACAAACATAAATGTGACAACACATGGTCAAAACTTTAAAGCCATATATATATATATTGACATTAAAGCTTCTTTAGATGTGACAACGCAAGGTGGCACAGAGAGAGAGAGAGAGAGAGAATAATAACATTGAAAAATAATTACCATATATTAACATTAATACAAGTATAGAGTATAGAGCACAAATTAATGTGCATGCATGGTAGTCGCATTTTAAATATGATTCCTATGAACCTAAAGAGGAAGAAATGGAATCTTTCTGATTCGAATAATCTTTTGTATTTTGCTTCAAAATAATCCTATTTAACTTATAGACGGCTATATGAGAATGCCTTGTGCATGTGTTAGAAACCATGTTAATTAGGGTTTTCACATTTATATTATATACATGGGCCTAAAAATTAAGCTATCTTGATCCCCCGTTCATGAGGGTATCCAAGCTAGGTCATAAGACTCATAACTGAGATGGTTCATTATAAATGTCGGTTTTTTTTTTTTTTTTTTTAAATAGATAAAAATTTAGGGAAAATTGCCTCTAGGGTTTGAGGTTGTGAAAATAAATTCCTAAGATTTCAAGAGTAACGAATAACTCACTAGTCACTGTAGTATGCATGTGTAACCAAAAAAAAAAATACTCATTCCATACAAATTTTAGTCACTTTTCCCCCCGAGATCATTATGAAATTAAACATTTACCCTTAAAAAAATAAAAACAAGAAAAAAAGGAAAAACCTGAGTTGGGGTGGTCGAACACCTAGCACCCCTTTTTTTTTTTTTTTTTTTTTTTTTTAAATTTTTTTTTTTTTTTGTTCTTCTTATAATTTTTTATATATTTTTTCAATGGTAAATGTCTAATGAGTACTCTAACAAAATAATTGCTGGAATTTGCATGGAGTGAGTTATTTGTTACCCATACATATTACGTGAGGTTATTTGTCACTTTTGAAACCCTAGAGATCGAGTTGTTTGAGTAATGTTAGACTTTACGTCCATTTATCAAACTTATATCACACCGAGTGACATAGTATATTATTATACTTTAAGTGGCTTACACTTTTCTTTTTCTTTTTTTTTGACTTATCACACACCAAGTCTCATGACATTGGTGTGATAAATTAGTGTTAAAAGTATAATTATTCCAGTTATTTATCACAACCTCAAATTCCATGAACTAATTTTACAATTTTTCCTTAAATTAATGGCAAGCTTGCATCATCATAACATATCGCATCCTTGAGGAAATTTCTTTTTCATCACCATTGCAAAATTAATTCATACAAAAGTCCATAATGTATTTGGATATTCTTGTGGACCGCAAACAAAAATTGTATTTGGAAGAGAGAGATGATACATTTACATATTATAGACATCTCTTCTATATCTATATACAATCAAGTTTTAAATCCACCATTAAATTTGTAGGGCCCAATGCGAGTCTCTCATAAATCGAAAGGTAGAATTAAAAATGAGATACTAGATTTGTATAAGAGATGTAAAAATATCATTTATCTTTGAAAGAATGCATATAGAGCCCTCGAATAAATATCTGTTTGATTAGGTTTTCGCCAAATTCCATGTCTTTCACCTTATCTACTCATTGAATTTTTTATTTTTTATTATTATTTTTAAAATAAAATAAAAAAAAAAAATAAAAAAAATCCCCTACTTAATTACTAAAAGAGTTAACAAAGATGAGATCAGAAACCAGAGGAAAGCCCTAAGATGAGATCAATGGGCTCAGGCTTGCATTCGAGCTGGGGGTGCCACGTGGAGAAAAACTCGTGCATGCAAAGAATTTCCAATTAGAAAAATTTTAAAGAGTGATATTTCCAAGCGTTTAACATAATTAAATCAACGAGAATCATGTGGCGCCACGTCACAAAACCCAAAAGTTTTCTATGCACATAGTTGAAAAAAGGAAAGATGCGAAACTACTGAACTACCCTTCCATTTCAAAACATTTGACTAGCACGATCCCTTGGTCCACCCGACTCACACCCTAGGAAAACTGCTACTGTCATGTTGCAGGGACAAACCTAACCTCACCCGCGACAAAACACAACACGATGTGAACCGAAAATTATCTTAAAAATTCCCCTAACCCTAAAATACTAGCGAAACCCACAAGACAAAAACAAATTTACGATAATCTCGACACATTTCAACACCGAAACCACAAGCACTTTGCATATTTACATTAGGGACTTCAACGATCGCGCTTTCACAGGCTTCCGCATCCGCTTCTTCCCACTGTCGCCGTTGGCGTCGTCTTCGTCGTCGTCATCATCATCATCCACATAGTCGAAATCGTCATTGTTATCGATTTGCGAGGAGGAAGAAGGAGTGCTGCTTTGAGTAGTATTAATAGTAATGTTGTCGACAAGTTTGGCGGCTTCGTTGCTCTTGCTGATCGCATCTCCTCCTCTATCGCCTCTTTTCCTACCCCATAACGGCCCGAACCCAGAATAGTAATAGAATTCGTAAGGGTTGGAGGATGAGGAACCCTTCTTCGCCGCGCGACCTCGGGCACGGCGAGCTCCCGCAGCCGCAGCCGCCGCCGCCGCAGCCGCGGCGGCTCTCCGGAAACTAGGACTAGTAGTAGTAGTGATATTATTGTTGGTATTTTCGAACCCAAATTCATTCTCTCTTGCTCGTTCTTCGGTGTGGTCGAACGCTTTTGCTCGCTTCTCGACCGTATCGTTATCGTAGACAACCATCTCCTCGGCCTTCGCTGCCACCGCGTCCATCATCGACGAAACACTGCGTGTACAGACGATATTTGAAGCAAGAAACAAGCACGGACTGTTTTTACATGTTTTCAGCTACAAATTTTGGATAATTACTTCCATATCATCCAACTATTTCGAAACAAAAAGGAAAAACCCTAATACACCCCCGAAGAGAATAATATAAACACAAATTGGAAAAAAGTAATGGAATCGAAAGAATAGTAGAAGGGTTTATTAGTTACCTCTCGACAGGTCCGACAGAATCGGCGAGGCTGGCATTTCCTGTGAAGCTGTCTTCTCCTTCGAGCTGCAAGAAGCGAATGATAATATATAGAGAGAAAAAAAAGATGATGACGACCCATTAACCTAATCGACTATTCGGAGCTAAATACACGATAAAAGTGAAGGAATTCAGGGTTTTCGGGAACCCTAAATGTTGGCAGGTTGGAAATGAAGAAAACCCTAGAGAAAAATGCAGGTTGAAGAGGCGAAATGGAGGGAGACGCGAAGAGGATTTCGGTAGATCTGTAAGAAAAAATGAGAGAAATATTGGGGGACTGACCTGGCTTGAGTCTTGCGCAAAGGGAATCGCATCCCACGGCGACTGGTTGAGCTGGCACACGTGCGTCTGGAGGGCCTCGGGAGCTGAAGCGTGCGAGAACCAGGAGGGTGAGAGCTTTGCGTTCTTGCGGATCCTCATGTTGAAGAAGATAGCTCGGCAGGCGGAGAAAGAAGGAGAGATAGATCCAAAGGATGAAAGGGCTTCCTCCTTTTCCTTTTATTTATTTTTCGTATTTTCTCGCACTTTCTCTTGGAGTTTCTCTCACTTTCTTCTCTCTCTCTCTCTCTCTCTATTTGGTTCCTTTGCAGATCTCACAGACCTCGATAATCAGGGTTTCTTATTAACTCTCCGTTGCTTTCTCGGCCCTTCATATATAATTCGATTTTTCTACCTGCTTGACGGTTTTAACCCTATTTTTTCCTTCGATTTACGGGTGATGTGGGGGGTGCGCTGAAGCCTGAAATGAAAGCTGCCGATATTCCACGTCATGATAGTTGTCCAAAGCCCTATTTTTTTTTTTAAAGACAGAAGTGGATTTGGTCCTGTGGAAGCAGCCCCACGTTAAGGTACTCATGTGGAATCTGGTTGGTGCGTTCAAAAAGTCATATTTAATGCCCGAAACAAGATGAGCGTACCACATTTGCTGGATCATGGTTGTGCGCCAGGATTGACGGTGATGGGTGGGTGAGCGGGTGAGAGCGAGTCCAAGATAAATTCGGGCGAAGGGCGTTTCGGTCATTCCGGCGTACATTTTAAAAAATTAACTACAGTTGAAACCTAACATCTCTTTTTCTCCTAGAACAGAGGGAAGTGAAGGGGAGGGGTGAGCGTGCATCCCACGCGCCCCAATTCGGGATTAGAGGAAGTGGCAAACACATTTGGCCCACATGAAAAAGGGTTTGATGGGCGTACTTGCACGGGTCCCTTGGGAAACAAACGGACGGTCGTGTTGGGCCGGATTGGGAGTGATCGTATGAAAGAACTCCAATGCATGAAAGCACCAAATAAGATTCCCAGGATTAGGTTAATTTGTTACCTATTTTGAAGTAGGCAGAGATACGTGTGGCTTCGAGGTCTATTTTCTAACAACCATATAATATTAAGTTGTTAATTACATTTTTAAATAACAAAGCTTGTACGTACATGATATCATTCTGTGTCCATGGACGACCTGCCCATCATAGCCCAAATGGTCAACGTACACAAACATATAAATAAACAGTCTTTTTTAAATTAATTATTAATTAAATTCACTCTTGTAAAAAAAAATCTGGAACTAATTTTTATTTTTTACAGTTAGATCGTCCAGCATTCCTCATGTCATAATTGTTCTGATTGTGTAATTTTAACCCTTTATAATAATTGGCTGCATAATCTGAACCACTCTGTAAAAATGACTAAACACGGTCGTACTACTAGTGTCGGAGATACTGATAATGGGGTGCAACCATTTTGTGCCAGATATTGATGGAAGGCTTTAAGGCACCAGCTTTTCTTCTCCCAATTTTATTTTATTATTTTTTTTTTTTCACTCATTTGATGAACAGTACTATGTTTTTGTAAGATATTAGGGCTCTGGATTCTGTTCGTTCTCAGAGAAAAAAATAAATAAAAATTCATTAATATTGATGAACGAATGTGGAGATATTTTGCAAGAACTCAAAAGCAAGAGAAGAATGATTACATTAATTAGCATTTGTTAAATTTTGTACAAATTGCCCATCACTTCAGTATAAAAGTATAGTGCTTAAAATAATCCAGACATAAGACGAATCCAAAGTGAACAAAACTAGGCCCTCCTTTGCGGCCTATCATATATATTCCCTATATAATTATGATCATGATCACTCTCCGGCCACCTGTCACATTGATTAACATTAACATGTAACATGTAACAACAGAGATTATGCTTTTTTCTTTTCAATAAATAGTGAAAATATTGAAATTAATGTTTTTTCTTAATTGATTTTTTTTTTTTTTATCTTCCTGCGGACTCTCTTTTTTCAATAAATATTTAATATTAATTCAGTCTGCATTAATTCTTCCCTAGCCTCTCTAGGTTTTCTTCTATTTCTGCTTCTGCACAAAGGGAAAACTGAAACAGAACCGATCGAGATGGCTATTAAAATTTATCAGTTTGATGGAAAATACGTACAGTGAAGGATTTCATTTGTTTGACGCGGGCAAATCCTCGTCCAGAAATTAACAGATTATCAATACTATTCGTTTGGTAGAGAAGAAAACAAAGCGGAAAAGAAAGAATGGAAAAGATCGAGCTTAACTCTCTGATCAGCTGAAATCTAGATTTCTCCGATTAAGCCAACTTCTTTGAAAAGGTTAGATCATGGCAGTTTTTTCCTTGTGTTTTCTTAAAATAGCAACTGGAAAAGAAAAGAAAAAAACATTAAAGCACCTGAAAAAAGAAACTAGTTAGCAACAATCACCGGGCTTGAGTAGCAGAGGAGAGAAGAGGACAGAAATCAATCTGCTCCGAACCAGATAAACTTCTGTAGAAGCGAACTCGAGCTAGCTGCTAATTAAGATCCTTTTTATGAAATGAAAACCCTAAAACAAAGGTAATGAAAATTATCATGCTGAACTGACCTCGTAATTTTTCTATCGGAAAGATCTAGCTAGCCGGTAGATTTTTCCTTCGCTCCGGTCCAAAAATGAATGGCCTATCTAAAGTCATGGTTTCGATAAATTACCCCGAACCAGAGCGAGAAAAGAAGGAAATGGCAGAGAAACTTGATTTAGGGTTGATGAATGCAACAAGAAGAGACGCACTTTTTCTCTTGCGTAACCCTAAACCTAGATATAATTGCATACATATATATATATATATATATATATATATATATATAGGAAACAATAGAGAGAGAGAGAGAGAGAGAGAGAGAGAGAGAGATGGAACAAGAAGAAAGATCAAAAGGATGGAGTTTCATCGAATATATGAAAACAGAAAATCTTTCGTTCAGAGAGGCGCAGGGTAGTTGCTGGAGGGGACAGTGGTGCGTTTGGATGGAGAAGAAAAGATTCACCGGAAAGCAGGAGGTTCGGCGGACGGGCGGAGGCTGGTTCAGCTAGCTGCATTTGAGGTTTTCTTCCATAAATGGGTTTTTGAGAAATGCGTCTGGCCGGTTTGCAGGCGACTGGGGTGGCTGGAAGCCGATGTGTGTGTACTGCGTATGTGGGTGCGTGATGGGAGAGAGACTTGGCATTTCTTTTTGCCTATTTCAATCTCTACGATGTGTTTATTATCTACACAGACCGTGCCACATCTGACAAACCACCGGCACTGTTTTTCATAATTTTTGTTTGTACCTGTAACTCTAGACAGTTTATTAATTATGACGTGGCACTACTTTTAAATTAATATATATATATATATATATATATATATATATATATATATATATATATATATATATAAATTGAAGAATATCCTGATAATTGTTCGTAAATGATGAAATAATTGTAGTAGTTAACTTTTTAATCATATAATTTATTTGTTTTCCTAATATTGAACAGTCAAGTCAATTTGTAAATGATTTTATAGTACCCAAAACAATTTTCATTAATTATACATTCAAAAGGAATATTATACTAATTTTTTTTAAAAAAAGGAATATTATACTAAAAGCATATTAATTACTGCCAATTGTTTTTCTTTTTTGAGATTTCTAGCCTTACTCATTTTTAATACTTTATATACTTAATTCCTCCTCCTCATAAAATATGGCTTTTTTTTTTTTTTTTTTTAAACTTCAAGGTGAAAATTTTCAAATTTAAAAGTATATTCAAAATTGAAGCACTCTTGGGAAAATCCCACCAAATTGGATCTTAATTATAAAGCTGGATTTATTAATTTAACACTAACTTGAAAGGTGAGATTTTTATAGCTATTTGTAACTTTTCCTAAATATTAATTAAGAAAAAGCAAGTTACGATGGCTTAAATTTTTACTGAATTTTCCGTAAAATTTCTCAAGAACACATAATTGTTTGCATTTACGATATATATATATATATAGTTGCTTTTATTATTATTATTATTATTATTACTGTTGTTGTTAATAGTATAAATGCTATTATCTTTCATGTTTGTTTAAAATCCTCTAGATTTTTTAGGTAACTATACGGTGAAATTCTTAAAATTCTAACCATTATTTTTAATTAAATAATATAGACTTTGTCATCTTATAATTTACATCTATAGAACATCCTCTTTTTTTCTTTTTTGTTTTATGTTATTTTAAGATGTGCTATACAGCATGCTGCCGTCCTCCTCCCATCCTTTCATTTCGCAAAACTATCATTAGATCTGTGGATCCATGTAGGCTTTACGCATTAATTTCACATTTTCAATTGTAATTTTGCAAAATAGGAGAATGGAAGGAGGACCCATAAGTAATTCTACATGTCATATAAATGTCCATCAAATAATGAGGGGGTTTTTAAAATCATCATTGGGCATGTGATTGATCAAATGGTAATTTTAAAAGCCACCTTATTATTTGATGGACACTTGATTGACATTTATATGACGTGTAGAATTACTCGAGGACCCAGCATACAAATAATCATTTTTTTTTCTTTTTTCCTTTTTTACTAAATTGTATGCTAAAGTGATAAAATTTGAAGCAATTAATTAAAATAATAATAATAAAGATTTTAAGAACTCTATGATAAAATTATCCTACAAGATTTAATTTAGAGAATTATATTTATTTCATAAGTCATAAAAACTTCATAAAAGTGATAATCCAGTAAATAAAAGTGATAAATAATCTATTTAAGGTGAGGGAATATATATATTCATTAAAAGTGGTAATCCACAAAAACTTTTATAAATTTCATAGAGTGATAATCCAATAAATAGAATAAAAATGTCCATCAAGAACCGTGGGAGACGTTGGCTTAATGGCAAATTAGTGCACTCCCCGTAAGGTTTGGGGAGGGAATTGAAGGACATAGGGACAGCCAGAAACTATTATAGGTAGGGGTCAAGGACTACAAAATTTTGTTTCTAGGGCCTGTAAGCTATCTTAAGTATTTCAAAGAAAGGGATTGTTAGCAATAATAGAATCAGTTATTATACAGAAAAGAGTCGGCTAACTAGAGTTGACAACTAGAGTCATCTAACTAACTATTACATCATCCTTTAATTAACCCACGTGTATAATACAGAATAACTGATTCTATTATTGCTAACAGGGATTACAATTGTGCGGATACATGGAGTGACATTTGGCAAAAGAGTCATGTTATTTGGTGGAGGTCAGTTTGGTTCTCAATGGCTATTCCAAAGCCGACTTTTGGTGTTTGGTTGGCTGCTCCGAATAGTCTTAAGTGGAGGAATTGCTTAAGTGGGGTTTTTAATTAAAGGTAATGTGTTTTGTGTTTTTTTGTACTGGAGGAATTGAATGTGAGAAATGATTTGTTCTTCAAATGTAGTTTCTGCAAAAGAGTCTGGTTGGGAAAACTGAGAAAGTTTTTGATTGCTGATCTTCTTTATGAATGTGATGCTATTGCAGAGAAGGGAGTTAAGTACTGCAAGGGAAAAGGTTTGCAAGCTGTAATATTCCGTCAAGTATTGAGTAGTGCTTCTATTTATAACATATGGAAAGAAATGAATAATATCAAGCATGGAAATAAGTTGCATACTAAAGAGCAACTCGTCTGTCAAACTTGTTGGGATGTTAAGTAGAACAATTATATCCACAGGTAGGTATATACCCGAGAAGTAAGGAAAATGAAGAGCTTTGCAAAAGCTAGAACTTGTTAGCTAGAGAGCATTTTCGATGACAAGTGAAGGGGGCTTCTCTGTTTGTCGGGTTGTCCCTTTTCTAGTTTTGGTTGTCTGGTTCAGTACTGGTAGTGGAGTTGGCTGATGTTTACTGCAGTTTGGTTGTTGTGGGTTTTTTTGAGTTGTTTGTAGTTGGATTTGGTTTGTGTTTTGTAAAGTGTTGTTTAATTCCCTTTATTGGTTTGTGGCCTCCCTAAACTTAAAAATCAATATCTGTATCTCCTTAAGATTTAAATATAAACAATTGATCCCCTAATAGGATTGGTTTTAATGTTTTCTTGTTGATAATATTTTATAGTTTCCGTTATACTTAGATCTTAAAGTTCACACCCTTATTATAATATTAGGCTGGATGCTCCTATGCTTTTTTTGCCTCTCTACTCTCTAGTGAGTAGGCTTTTATGTCCTAAGGTTTAATTTGAGCCCTAGGCTTATTTATAGTATCTTATGTTTAATGATTGTAAAGAATTTAACATTAAGGTGACTTTGTAATTAATCACGTAAATTAGAGGTTAATTTTCAAATTTAAAATTTAAGAGAAATATTAATTGCAAATAACATTATTAAAATTTGAAACAAAGAGAATACAATCTATGATAAAGAAATCATATACATATCTTATACATCTAGACCATCACGTGGAACTAAATTTAATTAACCAGACTTTTGGTGATTTATGTTGAGAAATTTACAATAATTAAGTATGAAATAATAAAATTAAAATTAAAAAGAAAAAAATGAAACCGGATAAATATTATGTCATTTAAATGACGTAACAACGTATTCATATTGTAGCAACATATACATCACTAGTTATAGACATGAGCTTACATGTATTAATGGATCAAATCTTTAGTTTTAGTTTGATTAGCTCAAACGGTTAATCCATGTAGTAGTAATTGTCAATTAAAACTGTAAATAAATTCAGGCCATTATAACTAGCTAGGCTAATCAACTTTTTATAATTTTACCTCATTCGTGCATGTGACTTGGACCGTTTCTACATGGCATACTTAAGCTCAATAACTCAATCAATTATAAATAATAATAAAAGATCTCTCTCCTTATCAATGTGGGAGTTAGAATTTTGTCAAAATAATGAGTCATTTCGCACTTGTTTAAAGTGTGTTTTTAAATAAAGGCGCTAAAAGTATCCGATTATTACACTATTAATACCCATTTAATTAAATAGATTATTTTATTATTAGTTTGAATTCTCCCTCATTCTCTTGTATAGACATGTCAAAAAAAAAAAATAGGTTATTTTATTTATTTTTATTTTTATTTTATTTGTTGACATGTCCACACAAGAGTGGAGAATGGGAATTCGAACTAGTAAATTTTAGCTATAAATGTATATGAATTTTAGGAATATATTTATATGAATTTTAGGAATGTAGGTAAAATTATGGATTGGAAATTACCATAGTGACATAAATTTAAAAGCTCAGTCTTGTGAATCTCTTTATCAACTATTTTTTTTTTAAAACTAATTTAATGATGATTACAATCAACTTCGCAAATTTTAATAATAAAAGGATTCTTTTGAATTATTCAAACGTGAGTATGATTTTCCATCATTGCATGATCTCGACCCCATACATAAATTAAGTGTTAAATGTAAACTTTTTCGGTAAAGCTAATTATTTAATCTTATTAAATGTTATATATGGATAATCTTTTAGATTCATAAATTCTATAATATAACTCATTTAATTAGACAAACATATTATATAATTTATATGCTTTACGAACTTGGGTCCTGCCCCTTATTCCCCCTTTTTACCTAGAATTAATGAATGTATAACATGTTTGATACTTACCTTGGCTTACCAGCCATGGTTGGGAGGTCAAGACTTGAGGCTTTTCAAAGAATTAAAGATAAAGTATGGCATAGAATCAGCAACTGGAAAAACAAATTTCTATCTCAAGCGAGCAAGGGGATTTTTATTGAAACCAGTCATTCAAGCAATACCTTCCTACAACATGAGTGTGTTTCAACTTCCTATTACTTTATGTAAAGAACTCAATGGGATTATGCACAAATTCTGGTGGGGACATCAAGACAAAAATTTCAAGATTCATTGAATGAGTTGAGAGAAGATTGATTCAGCTAAGAACAAAGGCGAGTTGGGATTCAGGGATTTGGTTCTCTTCAACTGAGCTTTGCTAACAAAACAATGCTAGCGACTACGGAAGAATCTACAATCCTTGGTAGCCAGTATCTTAAAAGCAAAGTACTATCAACATGCTCCCTTTATGCAATCTGTTTTGGAAACGAGACCCTCTTATGCTTGGAAGAGCTGTATTTTTTGAGCTTGCCATGTGCTAGAACAGACTGATCTGGAGAATTGGGAATGGACAAGACATAAAAATCTGTGACGATCAGTGGCTCCCCACTCTTATTTCTTTTGCAGTGCAGTCTCCCAGGAAAATTCTTTCGGCGGATGCTAGGGTTGTCGAGCTTATTGATCCGGTCACAAAGAGATGGAATCATACACTAATTGCGGAAGTTTTTCAAGAGGAAGAAGTGAGGGTCATATCCTCCATCCCACTTACTCCCCTACTACAGCGCAATGTCTTCAGATGACGTTGTACTACAAACGGCATCTTTTCAGTAAAAAGTGCTTATTATATGGCAACAAATATACAAGCACGAAATATGGGCGAGGGAACCTGTAGCAAAGAGATTGAATCTTTATGGAAGATGATATGGAATCTCAAAGTTCCAAATAATGTCAAGATGTTCATTTGGTGGGCTTGCCAAAACATCTTCCCAACAAAAGATAATCTTTATCTCCGGAAGGTGGTAAAAGATAAAGCTTGTCCAATATGTGCAAGGCCAGGGAAACCAAATCTGTTGGGCATATCTCATGGTTGTGTCCTTCAGCACAAGGCGTATGAGGGAGTGGTAAGGAAGTTTTATAAAGAGAGAATTTTTCCCATCTATTTTTGTCAATAATAGAAAGGTGCGATCCAAAAGAAGTGGACTTATGGGCGGTAATAGCACACAATATATGGTTCTGGCATAATAAGGTCGTGCATGGGGGATTTCATCCATCCTAACCATGTCATTCAGGAAGCCACCAGCTTACTCCATGATTTTCACCGAATAAATGTAAGGGAAGGGGAGAGTATACAAAATATCAATCTTCCAAAAGTATGTTGGCAACCTTCGCCCCCAAGTATCATAAAAATTAATCGAGATGCTAGTCTTGATAAATCTAATGGGCATGTGGGTCTTGGCATGATTGCATGTGATTACAAAGGGTTTGTAATGGGGGTTCGTAGTCTTACTATTGAATGTCTCACGAAACTTGTAGTAGCTGAGGCAATGACAACCTTATATGCAACAAATTTCAACACGGAGATGGGCTTTCTTGACATTATCATGGAAGAAGATGCTCTACAGATAGTGAAGAAAGTCAACTTTGATGCACCTTGTTTCAACATTTTTGGCCATTTTGTGGAAGACATCCAATCTGGCTTAGGCTCCTTGAGGTCATATAGCTTTGTACATGTCAAAAGAGAGGCTAATTTAGCAACACATGGTTTAGCCCGTGAGGCTACCACTCATGTCGTAGAGTTTACATGGATAGAAATTTCAGAAGTAATTTTCAGTATTGTTTGTTGGGAATCTAGTACCTCTACACTTTGATTTCAGTATTTTCTAATGATTTATATGAAAGTTATCTATGTTAAAATATATATATATATATATATATATATATATATATGTTTGGTTTGGTTTGCCTCTTATTCTATATGCAGGGGTGAAACTAGAGTTTTAAGAGGAATGATTCTTGCACTACTAGTGTACTAGTTGCGCACCAGTAGTAATTTTAGCATTTTCCGAATTTTAATTGAGGGTAGTGAAACTATATATTAAAATAAATTAGAGGCTAGGACAAAAAAATTAATTTTAGAGAATTCATCGATCTTAATTATAAAAAAAAATAAATAAAAAAATAAAGAATTTTAAAATTTTAAAAGCTTTTTTACAAACCTAAAGGGTAGTATATGGACGATCAGAACATCTCTAAATATTAAATATGTTTGACTTAAAAAAAGAATATATTAAATGTGTTTGCTCTAAAAATTAAGAGTGAATTTTAGTCGTGATTGTCCATATTTAATAACATGAACATTAAATAATAAGAGATGCAACTGCACACAGCACGCCAAACTCTTACGTGTTTGCAACAAAAAAAATTTCTGGCTAAAATATTGGATAAAATTATTTTTCAATTATTATTATTATTTTTTTTTTGTAGATATTATTAGATTTTGAAAAAAAAAAAAAAAAAAAAAAACGGAGTTGACAATTTGAGTCTTGGAGGACTTTTTAAACGGATCACTACCACGCCGTTACACACCCAATCTCTCATCAGGGATTTGTCAGATTTCTCGGTAACGTCCGCTAGGCTTTCCCTATCCTAGCTGTACTTACCAAATTCCGAGCTTTTCTTTTCTTCCCAATTACTCTTCCCACCACATATAAATACACGCACACGGCACACCAATCACCAGAGTCTGCCTCTCCGCGTTTTCTTCAAACGCAGATTAAAATTTTCTTCGAATCGCTTCGGTGTCGTTTCCAAGCAAAGGGGCTTTGGAATCTGATTCTCGTTCTTCGGCAGCCATGGATAAACAGGTGGAGAAAATGCAGCTCCGTCAGAATTACCGGAATCTCTGGCACTCCGATCTCCTCGGCACCATCCAAGCGGACGCGCCTTGTAAGGACTCTCTGTTTGGTTCCTGAGAAAATATTTTGAGATTTCAGCTGAAATTGCGTGTGTGTGCGCCTTTTTTGTTGTTCTTTTTTTCTTTTGAAGTTTTATTTTGTTGTTTGGTTTGTGAGTGGTATCCTGTTTGGTTGTGAAGAAAATGTGAGAAAAGAAAAGAAAACCGAATATTTAGAGTTTTGAATGGTCTTGTCAACGAAACCGATACGACTATTTGGCTTTGGTCAAGTGATTTTTCTCATGAACACCATTAGAGCCGGTATTAGGACTCTCTTTGTTTAAATTAAGCTCTATCCAGCGAGGACTTAATGCTAGTTTGATTCGTTCAGCTGAGATATTTGATGAAAAGTAAGGTTTTACCTTTTACTTTTTTTTTTTCCCTCTTTTCTTTTCCTTTGTTTTCTACGCAGCCAAACGAAGTGATTATTGTCTTTGTTTTGTTGACAATTGTACATTTGGTTGCGGAGGAAATGTAGGAAAAGAAAAGGAAATTCAAAATTTGCGTCTTTGAACTCTATTTTTGTCTTCCTTTTTTTTTTTTGTAAAAAAAAATCAATTGAGAGCAAAAAAAGAAAATTCAACATTTGCATCTTTGAATTTTATTTTTGTCTTTTTTATTTAGGGTTGATCTCATGATAAAATAATATACGAAAATGACATTGTGAGAGAAAAAAACAAAGAGATTTGAGGTGACCGAGCATTCACATTTGGCTAGTTAAAATAGCCAAAACGTTATTTTGACTCGACTTCTAGAAAAAAAAATACCTAAAAAAAAAAAAACTCTCCATCTGGCTAGCCACTTTGACTAAAGAATTGGCTAGCCGCTACAGTGCTCAGCAAATTTGTGGAGCACTGTAGCTCAACAATGCATAAATTAAATCAATAAAAAAAATCCCTTTGATTCTCTCTCCTCTTTGGGAATTGTGAAAATAGATGAAAAAAATATTTTAAATGGAATAGTGAAATTGGAGAGCTAAAATGTTAAATTGGATATGGGTGCTTTGAAAAAATGAGTAGCTAAAATAGAAAAATTTGTTATTTAGATAAATATTTGCTTAACTTGATGTGAATGCTATGACCTTAGAGCATCATACCCAGCTAGCCAAAGGTTATTTTGGCTAGCCGAGATGCAAATTGGGGTGAAAAAAGCACCTACATCAACTAGCTACTTTAAGCACGGTACACTCACAAAAAAAAAAAAAAATAGCATTCTCTCTCCTCTTAGAAAAGAAAGAATATAGAATTAAAAAAATCATTGAAAAAAAATATTTAAATGGAATAGTGGAAGCGGATAGCTAAAATTGAGAGTGGGATGTTGGTGCTTTGAAAAAATAGGTAGCTAAAAGAGAAAAATTGTGGTTTTTATAACTAAAATAGTGAGGAGATTCGCTAAGCGAGATGTGAAAGCTCTTAGAGGCCTATCTACTATTACACTCAATTGGGTTACATTTTTATTGTATTGACTTGAATTATATTGAACAATACAATTGTGGTTGGTAAAGTAGGATACTAAAATTGTGGTTGGTGAAGTATAAAGGCATTTTGGTACTTCAATATTCTTTTTGAAACTCAAGATAAAAAGCTTGTGTTCGGAAGAAAGTGAAAGGATCGAATTGGGTGGATCAAATGAATAATCTTGAACTAATCTAGGGGGTAAGAAGAGCAAGATCAATATATATATATATATATATATATATATATATATATATATATATATATATATATATATATATATATATATCAAGGAGGGGCCAAGCAAGTCAAAAATGGCCTGCAGGTCTAGGTTAGAGGTTCGGATCGGGGCCAGAGCTAGTTGAGGTGCATTGGTGGATAGAGTCGGAAGTATCCGTGCACTTTGCATGTGTAGGCCTTATGGTGCTTGGGAACACGTGTTAGGACATGGTATGTGTAATGCATTGACGAGTAGGGCCAAAGCAAGTTGAGGTGCATTGGTGGATAGAGCAAGAACGGATCAATCTAGGTTGAAGTGGACTAGGCTGAGACAGTTTGTTGTAGGCCAGATTTGAAGACTTGGGCTAGGTTCAAGAAAGGTCATGCAGGAAACGTTTTGAATTCAGTTTGACCAAGAGCGTGCACACCAATGGAAACACACCATTCGCACGTGGTTGGTTGAGGTGCGGGGAAGTATCTTGCACAATGCACTTTGCGTGTGTAGGCCTTATGGTGCGTGGAAACACGTGTTAGGGCATGGTATGTGTAATGCATCGATGAGTAGGGCCAGAGCGAGTTGAGGTGCATTGGTGGATAAAGTCGGAATGAATCAAGCTGGGTTGAAGTGGACTAGGCTGAGACAAGTTGTTGTAGGCCAAATTTTGAAGACTTGGGCTAGGTTCAAGAAGGGTATTTCAGGAAATGGGTCGAGCTTCATTTGACCTAGAGCATGCATGCCAGTGGAAATGCACCATTCTCTAAGTGCACATGGGTGCGTGGAAGTATCCCTGCAATTTGCATTTGTAGCCCTTATGGTGCGTGGGAACACATGTTAGGGCATTGCATGTGTAATGCCTTGACGAGTAGGGGGACCAAAGTTTTCCTCCAAATTGGGTTGGAGGCAATTCCTGCAATTTAATTTATTAAATTGACATTTTTCCTTCAATTTTTAATAGAGCATGTGATTCTCACATGAATTTTAAAAATGCATGTGAGAATCACATGCATTAAGGACATGTTAGTTTAATAGACTGAGTTAGAAGAATTTTCTCCAACCTAGTTTGGAGAAAAACTTTGTCCGAGTAGGGGTGCGTGAGGCGCATGAAGTAACAACAAAAATGCAAAGGTGGCGGGTGGAATGAGTGGGAATGCAAATGAGCATGTGCTGGTATGTGCAACGGTTCTGGTGGTGGCAGATCCTGGGATTCAGTAGATGGGCAGCCTTTGAGGCCACTTGTGCAGTCAGCTATTGACGAAAACATTTGCAGTGCATCAGGCTGGAGAGAGTGCACAGAGTGCATCTGACATGGAGACGGGGTGCATGAGAGCGCACGTGATGGTTCTATCGGCATCTTTATCCATGGCATGGTAGATTGGCTCCATGTGAGCCTGAATCCGATGATGTGTAGTGGGGAAAACGACTTGAATTGTGGCTAACAGTGGTGACATGTATAGAGGTGTGTGGAGCAAAGGGAAAAGAGGTTGCAAGAAATTGGCTTTGATGCTATTTTGAAATATGATATATAAAATAGAAAATTAAGGACAAAATTTGCAGAAAGAAGAAAGAAGAAGTAAAGAGATTTTTGGTGGATCAGCATTAGAGCCCTACATCTACCATTTATAATGCCCAATAGAGCTATATTTTATCATATTAACTTCAATTATAATGTACATACTAATGAAGTATATTCTACTTCGTTAATACAAATTAACGCAATACAATTGTGGTTGGTAAAGTACAAAGGTATTTTAATACTTTAACAACCTTCGTTGAAACAAATACTCCCTGTACTTGTTCAGATACTCCCTGTTCAATTATTGCAAAACGTAAAAAGCAAATAAGAAATATATTGGAGCATACTGGATTTTATTATGCCATTCGGGTGCATGCAATTTTTTTTGGCTGGGTTGAGTTGATATTTATCGTTGAACATAAGGTTCTTCCCCCCCCCCCCCCCCCCCCCACAAAAAAAAAAAAAAAAAGAGAGGAGGGATTGAAGCTATATGAAATTTGATTGCTGAGATGCTAGAAAAAAAAATTGATGCCATTATAAATTAATGCCTCAAAAGCTTATGCTGAAGTGAATTTAATTAGTTAATTAATATCCTAACACTGTTGGGTTTTTCGATGGACAATTGATTTTTCTCTGTTTTGTATTAATAATCCACTTGTTTTTATGGTTTTGTTGGGAAAGAAAACATTGGAATTTGGTTTTGAATCTTAAACTCCACTCAAATTATCCTATAGCAACTTCTTAGCATAGCTCAAACTGGATGTTCATTGGATGTAGATTTTAATTTTGTTTTTTTTCCCCTTCCCTTAGAGATCAAAACAGGAAGCCTGCCTATTTTTATATTTTCTTTTCTAAAATTACATTTGATCACTGAATTTCCTTTTTGTCTTGTTTGATTTGCAGATTGTTGCTTTGCATTATTTTGGTAAGTGTTCTGATCCATGATGCATTCTTGCTTTGCATGTTGCATTCTCATATCTATGTTTGACATAATAATGGTATTCTAGTTTTACTGGTTGTTGTGTCATGTATAATGTAGATGATTTTGTTGTTGACATGTGCGGAGGGCATTCTGTTAGTTGATATTTGTACTTTGCTTCTTTTTTTTTTTTTTCTATAAATCTTTTTGTTTGGATGTTAAGCTTTGGAGAGAAGGAAAAGTATACATTTAAACCAAAATAAATTTGGTTTCAATAGGAAGTAGTGTAACTATGTTAATATTATTCATAATTGTTCAACTATGTTGATTGTTTAAATAGGAAGTAGGATCCATTATTATAGAGATCTTCGGTAGAAATAGTATTTGTTAGTATATCGTACTGCTTCATTGGTATTCATTGATCAGTAATAATTAAAACAGTATGTTAAAATATCAAGAAACTTTGTTTGAGAGAAGAGTCACTTTAAATGTCTATTCAGTTACTTAAAGATGATCTGGAACTTGTTATTTGATAATCATTGTAATATAATGCTCACTGACAAGGAAAAATGTGATTCCTCTTTCCCTTGCTTTTTTGATAATTCAATGTTGTGAATTATTTAAAAGTGGTTACCATCTAATTTTTCTTTGTTACATGATAGTGGTCCCTGTGCTTCTTACCTGCTGCGTAAACGGGCTCTTTATAATGATATGTCAAGGTAATAATTGAGGTATCTCCCTTGGATTTTTCTTTTAACAGGGTTGTTCAAAGCATAATTCTTATTTCCCATATGCTATAGGTACACATGCTGTGCTGGCTATATGCCATGCAGTGGCAGGTGTGGAGAAACAAAGTGCCCTGAATTGTGTCTTTGCACTGAGGTATTACAGTTGTTTGATTGTTCGCAATATGCTTTTCATGATAACCATTCATCCATAATGTGAAAAAACGAGATGGTCAGGCATAATATACTTTGTACTCTATAATTATTACTTTGTACACAATTTCAGTTTCTGTTTCTGTGGTTTCTTACACTTTGTTCAGGTTTTCTGTTGCTTTGGAAATTCAGTTGCCTCAACACGCTTTCTGTTGCAAGATGAGTTCAATATACAGACAACGCAATGTGATAACTGCATTATTGTACTGCTCTCTCTCTCTCACCCAAAAAAGAATATTCTATACACACTTGCTCTGCTTCTTTGTCATCCACATGTTTGTCACTCGACTCACTGCCTTCTTTGCAGGGATTCATGTTCTGCCTCCAACAACTTGCTTGTATATTCTCCATAGTAGCTTGCATAGTTGGAAGTAGTGAACTTCAAGAGGCTTCACAATTGTTGAACTGTTTGTCTGATATGGTTTATTGCTCGTAAGGCCTTATAATGCTCCCTTACTATAATTCATTCAGCTAAGAGACATGAAATGAGTAAATCCTGTACTGATACTATGACTTGATTTCTTTCTGCAGGGTTTGTGCATGTATGCAGGTATGCAATAAAAAAATAAAAATAAAAAGAGTGCATTTAGAGCCTGTTTGGAATCGCATTATGGACCTTAAAAAGTACTTATAGTACCTTAAAAGTTGTGCCAAATAAAAAGCTGGTTTGTTTGGTAAAAAAATTCAAAAGTACTTCCTTGACTTTTTTTACTTTAAAAATAGGGTTAACAGTTTTTGTCACAATGTACGAACCCACACGAAGGTAAACGGTTAGAGGTAAGCTTAAAAGGGTTCGGGTCATAAAATACTTAACCTGTTAAATAAACGGGTCATTAACGGGTCAACCCATTTGACCCATATACTTAAACCCTTTTTTTTTTTTTACATTAAAAAGTAAACTTAAACAATCATGTTACTTTCTCTTTCTCTCACTGTCTAAAGAGTAAATACTATACTAAAAAAATCTCACAAAAGACAAAACAAGTCTTTTTCTTTTATTGAGTTAGAACTTTAACAAAAAAGACAAAGACTAAAAAAAATTAGCTTGAGTTTTTTTATTTTTTTTTCATAGTTTTCGAACTTGAAGTTAAACCAAAACAAGTAAACAATAAAACAACTCAACGTTTCATACTTTCAACTCTGGAGTAATATGATTATTCAAACAATATGATTTTTTTTAGTTTATATTTATATTTTTATAGACTTTATTATATAATAAATCAAACGAGTCGTGTCGAGTTGTGTCAACTTGTTATTTAAGTGGGTCGTGTTAGGGTCAAAGGGTTTAACCCTTTTAGTTAAACGGGTCGTGTCAGGGTTTACCCTTAACCGGTTGACCCGAACCCGACACGTGAACCCATTTTGCTAGCCCTATTAAAAAGATAGAAATGCACTTTTGGAAAAAACTTAAAAATAAAGCTTTTTCTAAAAAGCTCATTTTGGTTTTAAAAGCTCTATTTCTCAACACAATTTCAAACATGCTCTTAGAGCATTCTTAGTAGCCTCATCAAAATAGTTTTTTAGCTATTTTGGTGAGCCAATTTGATGAAAATTCTGAAAAACCACTCCCAGCAGCCTCACCATTTTAACCAAAAAAATTTGATGACTGAAATTACTAACCAAATTAGAAGAGGCATTTTCACTCAACAACCCACTCACCAAATTTTGTTTCACCTTTCTCTCTCACATGATTAGCACACTTTTTTCCTTTTTTCTCTCATTTTCTTATCCCATCTCCCATCTCTCACACGATAATGTCCTTATTTTATGGATATGAATGATTTTTTGTAAAAAGATTATATAGAGAATAAATAAATAAATATGAAAAAATTATTATTTAAATGAAATAGTGAATATTGACTAGTTAAAATGGTGAGGCTGCTGGAGAAATTTTAATAAAGTGGCTCACTAGAATAGAAAAAAGTGATTTTTAGTTATTTTGGTTAGTAAAATTTGGTGAGGCTACTAGGAATGCTCTTAATAGCCATATAGCCGATAAACTTCATATATTGAATTGAAGCAAATGAATAACTGTTATGGGCTTAATTTCTCAAGCACATAACGGATAGAATAAGAATAGTTTGAGGAACCCTAACACCTCTCGAATCAACTCTAAAGCTGAATCATAGTAATCTTTGCTATTCTTTATTAAATAACTTATGGTGTCTTTAAATAGACACTTACAATACATAGTAGAAGTAAAAGTCTAGCTAGAATAAACCACTTTTAATGTTATCAATAATGATAATATAATATCTATAATATTTAAATCTTAATCTAATCCTAATTATAATGTTATCAATAAAGATAACTTATTATCTCTAAGTTATTCTAGTCTTAAACTTCTAATGAAATTCTACATTCTTATTCTAAATTAAGAGAGTTTTGCTACTACAAGACTTCTTCTGCCATAGGATGTAGACTCGTAACAATAACACATAACTATTAGGTTGCAGTTGTAAGGTTTCAATGACATTGTTATTGTGTTTGTTTGTAATTTAGACGCAGCACAAGATTGAAATGGATAAAAGAGATGGCAAGTTTGGACAACAACCAATGGCAATACCAGCAGTCCAGCAGATGTCACGTTTCAATCAGGCAACTCCTCCACCAGTTGGATATCCATCCCAACAAGCATATGGACAGCCCTATGGCTACCCCCCACCCAATCAAGCTCAAGGTTACCCTCCTGCCGGTTATCCTCCGCCCGCATATCCACCTCCCAACTATCCCAGGTGATTTGGGTCGATGATGGAGCTTTCTCCTGAATATATATCTGTACATGGATATGTTTCAACTTCAACCCAGGCTTTTGGTTTTGCTCATCTGGTTTTCAATAATGGTCTTGATACAATGATAATTGATAAACATCAGGTGCTTTAATTTGTTATGAATCAACATATATGGACATATTCTCAGCTTTAAGCTTCAGCTCCTTAATCTGTTGTTCAGATAAGGTCTGATTTTTTATTTTTTTTATAAACAGTTTCGGATGTGTATTCGGGATAATCCTTAAATTGTTTTTCTTTTTAGTTATTGAGGTTTCCATTCTCGGTGGACTTTGCCCGCTGGGAGTGCGCTAGTGACAACCACTTTGGCACGGATCTCTTCCTAAGCTATGGCTTCTATGTTTTGGAAAGGTCGCCATTCATCGCCATGGCCTAATTCAAATCCTTGGTGGTTTTTGCAGAAAATGAATCTGCATTAAAGTGACATGTAGAGAAGGAAGCCTACCAGGGTTAGGTGGGAATTTTTCTTTTTCTTTTTCTTTTATTTTTTCAGTACCCGAGTTTCTTTGCTAATTAAACTTGATATCCCAGTTTGATGATTAATTGATTATTACGTGATCCAATTCCGTCCAATTGATTTTATTGCTGTTATTATTTTGGCATGCCCGAGGGCTGTCTTCGTTAGACAAAAACGATCTGACCCTAGCATGTGTAACATTATATTGAATTTTGATATTTAATCTAAATATAATATATAGAAGCAGAAACCCAAGTGAACCTAAATTCGATGTGCCTAAAATTGTGATAAGTGACGTTTTAGGGCGCCCGAAATTGCGACAAGTGGCAAACTCAAGTTCCAACCCCTCTCAAACGCTGCTTCGCCTCCCTAAATGTTGCCGAACTTAATTTGAATTAAAATTCCATTCATTTCAATTCAAGGACATGCTGAATTCCCGTTGAATCAGTTCATCCAAATCCGGCAAGTGCGGCGACGAAGGGCAAGGCTGTGGCGTTTGCCAATAGCTCGACGCCTTTGCAGAACACGAAGCGCTCTTGGAGAAGATTTCGAAGCTAACTTTAGAGTGAGGTTAATTGAATCTCTTTTCAACGTTTTGGGTTGGTTTACTTTGGTGGATGGGTATGAAATGGGTTAAGTTTTGGTTAGCGTGTGATTAAGGCTATTAATCTAACAGTCTCGAGCTCAGTTCAAATAAACTTGACTTGGGCAAATAAATGAGGCGATCATGAATTCTAAATTATGCTTAATTATTATACAATATAGACTTGTATAAACTCAGCTCGACTCAGTTAATGTTTGTGATCACATCCAATATAAGCTTGGATTTACTTATTAGCTTATTCGTGTATGTATGTGTGTGTATATATATAGGTTTTATAAATGTAAGTATGTTATATAGGTTACTTGACTATGTATATAACATTATAAATTTGTAAGCATAACTAATAATATTCTATATAAATATAATATTGGTATACACTATATGCTATAAGTATATACTACTAAGCATATATAATATATCATATAATAATGTAAGCATACTAACCCCTATAATTAAATATATAACATGTAACCTATTTATTTATGCTTACGTATTAACTATAGTCTTTGACTCTAAGTATATACTGGTTACTTATGTGCTTAAGTAATTAAAAGAGAAATGATGCAAACCCTTCATGATTGTATATATATTGACAAGGATTAGAGGACGAATTTCATAATTTAATTCTCTGGCTTTTCTCTTTGTTTTTCTCCTTGATTTTCGGGATAATCCTTCCAATCACTTTCATTGATTATTCTTTAGAGTTCCATCGGTACGTGTGGAAAAGTTTGCATCTTTATAAGTTATTAGTGAGAGGCTTCATTTTTTTAAAAAAAAAAATAAATAAATAAATTACATTCTAGTTAGTATTCCTAACTGTAATGATTCTTTATTTTAATTTTTTATGCATTTGATCTACTAAAGAAAATCCATGACATGACAGGTTTTACTCTTTTGTCAAATTACTAACATCTTGCTTAGGAAAAAAAAAACCCCAAAGAAAAAACCAAAAAAAAACAAAAACAAAAGTTGGAACCATTCTGTTGGGATCCGGCTTTCATGCTGTTAAACAAATCACAGTATATATGCTGTTAAAAAATGAACGGACAAAATTGAGAGTAGCAAGATCTAAGGCAAAACGTTGGGACGTTGAAACACTTGACACTGTTTGTTTTCAAAATATTTTTTTTCTTAAATCAAGAAAGAAAGAAAAAATGCTTTTGCAAGCTATGGCACATTGTGGGTCCCGCCATCTTTAGCCGCGTTGTTTCATACAACATGAATGTTATAACACGAGCCTTTGTTGGCAACCTTTGAGAAGTTGAACTCGCTGCCATTTCCATTGCCAACACTGTCATTGTCAGTAGGGGTGAGCAAAAACCCACCCACCTGCACTGCCCCGTGCCCCCAGCCATAATAATCACAGTTTTTAGTTGATTTTTTGTGGGTACGAGTCCAAAAATGATATATCTGTGCATGGCGAGTTGCGGGTTGGGGTTTTTAAAAACCTGGGGACGCTCCTCGCCCCTCTGAAAGAAAAAGAAATAATAAAAAAAAAAAACCCTAACCCAGTAAACCCTAGCGCCTCTTCATTGTTTTCATTGTTTCTTTCTAGACTCTTCCCAGCCGCCCCTTCGTTTTCTTCCTTTTCTCCTTCACCCCCTCCGTCTTCTTCCTTTCCTCTTATGGCTTCACCCCGCCGCCGCGCTTCATCTTCTTGTGTTCATGGACATGCACGTTCAGCTCGAGAGGATCAAGCATTGCAAGCATTCCAGATCCAACAGTGAGGTAACTCCTCATCTTTTTGTTTTGATTCATAGATTTCAGATTTCTATGGATATAGATATAGATATAGGTTTAGTTTAGTGTTTGATTGCTGAGAGGAGGTTTATAAATTTGGATGATTTCTTGTGCTGCTTCAATTTTGCGAATAATAATCGTTGATTTGTTTGTGATTTCTCTATGATTTGTTTGGTTTCTGAGAAAAACTGGCTTTGGTTTCACCTGTTTCTAGATCTAGATATTGAACTTGTCCCGCTTTACACAACCCACACCCCTCGCCCCGCATCACCCCGTACCCCATGGATTCTTCATTTTTTGTGCGGTTTATGGGTCCACTTTAAAGAACCCTCATGGGTGCGGGGCGGGGCCAAAAGGGGGCGAAAACCGCCCCCCTGCCCCCTGCTCACCCCTAATCATCAACTTCAAGTTTGGCCTCTTGGGAGCTGATCAACAAATCTCTCTGTAGGTGTTTGTGTTTGTGTGAATTTTTTACATTCTCTAACGTTCGCTTTTGGGTTTTTGGCGATCAATTACGGATGGAAAGCGCGCTAGAGACGTTGTGCAGGCAGGCGTTTGGTGCCAAGAGGTACCATATGTTGGGAATATACTTGCAAAGATCATGGATTGTGCTCTTCCTCTGTTGTTTCTTCCTATTACATTTTTACGTTTTCGCAACTCCACTTCTAAAACTCCTAGGACAGCTCGACAACATGGCAGAGTCGTCAGGGATCGTGGCTTGTTGGCTAATACCCTTGCACTTCAGCTTTGCGTTTCAGTTCCCATTGCAGAGATTCTTGCAATCCCCACTCAAGAGCTCAGTGATTGCATGGGTTTCTTTTGCGGGTCTGCTGGTTAATGCTTTAACCAGTTGGCTCTTCGTCTGTGCTTCAAGTTCTTGTTCTAGTCTAGCAACACGTTCTTTTTTTTCTTTTTCTTTTTGAAGAAAAATTATTGATCTTATTAAAATGTGAAATCAACCAGAGCATAAAAGCTCTATAACATCAGAGATGGAAACTCTGAAACAATAATCTGACAAATAAAGTCAGTCGTACATACAATCCAAGAGCGACTTAACGCCTGAGAATGCTACAAATAAAAAACCTAGCCAAACAGAATGATGCCTTTACGTTGAGATAAACCTTATCTTTAGAGGGAGTTGGTCACACATTCTGTGCAAAAAACAATTACTAGGTTGATCAGCACAGAGCACACTACCAAAAGAACAACACCAACAACCAACCCCTCCGAATCAACACCGAGGGAACAACAACTCCACCATTAGCTCAACAAACTAAGGGGAAAAACAACAAGATACAAACAAAAATAAAAACAACTACAAATGCAAAAGCCAGACCATTTCTCCCACTTCCCCTTTTTGCGCAAACGATTGGAAGCAACTAATGAATCTCTAGAAAAATCTGGAAAAGGTCCCTAAATCACGCTCCTAAACTGCACCCAACAAAAAAAACGCCCTCAATCAAGCATTGCCGGTCCGGATTAAGCGCCGCACGTCGCCCTAATGGCGAGATAACAGGTGAAAAACAAAACCGTCCAGAAACCGCCGATCCCCGTTCCCGTAAACCGCCTTCCAGAGGAAAACCCTAGACCCCCACTGCTGCAAAACTACCACGAAAACACAACAGAGCTATTTCGTCTCCGGCGTGGCTAACCAAACCAGCAGCGGCAAATCAAAACCTCCCATGCGAAATCAATACTGTCTGCCCAGAAAACCCATGGAAGAAACCCAAACCCAGTGCGATACTTCTCGCAATTGCGTCTCCAGCAAAACCAGCGGCAAATCACGAACTCCTATTTAGAAATCAGACACCGGGCGCCACGAATCAGAAGAAAAAAAAACGTCTGCCATTACACCCTACCAAGCGAAAAAAAACCACGTCTCTATCCTGGAAAAGGACGAGATAAAACACATCCACTTCACCTCAGTAGTTGCCAACGACACCCAAAGAGAGAAAATGAAACATATTTAAAAACAAGACCGAAAACAACCTACTGGGGAGGAGGGAAGCGGAAGGCTCCCCTCCTCCATTACCACGCTCAAAAAGTTCTTCATCGCAGAGGAAAAATCGCCAGAGAGGAGAAGGGGAAAGTGCCTTTTTTCCTAGCAACATGTTCTTAGGCTTGAGGTCTCGGTGCGAGGTGGAAAAGTACAAGAAAGATCTATTAATAGTGATTGCCTTCCCTTCCCTGAAGGACTTCTTATCAATGGGTGTGGTCCAAATTGTTATGCAGAGGACGAAGATGTATCTCCAAAATTTCTCTTAGAGAACAAACAGCGTCAAGCGGGTGAACACATAGTCCAACGTTTTGCTTAAATTAACGACATCGTTTGCTACCCTCAATCTGGTCCGTTCATCTTTTAAGAACATATATACTTTGATTTGTTTAACAGCATGCAAGCCGAATCCAACCTAACCAATAAAATCTTACTCAAATCTTATCCTAATTTTAATTGCTTTTTAGTTTTTAGAAAGCTATAGAAATTAAAATTTTGCTATCATTTGATCAACACACATTAATGCTCAATTTGTTTCGGCGTAGAATGGTTATTGTCGTAAAATATTTTCAGATAAGTCATTTTTAAAAAAAATATTTTCCACTGAAAACATTTTTCGGTGTTTGGCGAGTACGGAAAATCACAAATTTTTTTTTTTGTTATGTTTTCATACAATCATATTAACTTTTAAAAATCAATTTTTATTCACAACATAGAAATATTAATGTAAAATAATATAAAAATCAACGGTGACGATTTTTCGTCATTGACTGACAAGATTCCGACCACTTTTATCGGAATCCGGCCGTTATGACAAGATCCCGGCCAGGTAGTCGGAATCCGACCATTCTAGTTGTCAGAATCTGGTGACAGTGATTGGACGTTATCAGATTCCAGCGACTGGATTTTGGCACTGGTCAGATTCCAGTGGTCATCGACTGCTTGAGCGTGAAGATCGACTACGTCGTTTAAAAAATGGTATAATGCATTTGCCGTTCGGATAAAATGATTTACGTTTTTAAAATGCGTAAGTCATTTTTTAAAATTTACTAAGCATTTTTGGTCAAACGGAAATCATTTTTCGGTTCACTATTATTTTTACTCCCACCAAATACCAAAAAATACCAAAATTATTTTTCAAAAATCATTTTACATTGAAACAAACGGAGCATAATAACCATTCGAAAGCTTGTTTGTCCATATACATGTGACAAACAATAAAAAAATAATAATAATAATTTTTTTTTTTTAAAAAAAAAAAAGATAAAATGGGTATTAACATTAAATTTTACGCATTGTTTTCAGGGATAAAAGAAAGTTAATCGCTGTATCATTAAAATCAGTGCTTCGTCCATCCTTATCAACTGACGCAGACAAGATCCGAACAAATCGTTATTTGCCTGCGCCAACCACAGTTGACAGATTCCAACGGTACGACCTTAAGTATTTAAGGAAAAACAAAACAAAAATTAATCCTATGCTTTATTAAAGAAAAAGAAAAAAAAAATTGAGGAAAATTTTAGACCTTAATAGTTATTAAAATAAATTTTTAAAAATTAATATTATTTTTACTCTATATATTTGAAATATAAATGTATATCATAATTCGAAAAGAAAATGAAAATTTAAAACATAAATTTTAATTATATAAAAGAGTTGTACATATTCATTTAGTCACTATAAAGTTAATAAGTTTTCCAATTAATGATATATATATATATATACTCTTGAACATTGATAAAATATCTTTGGGTGTACTGTAATCATATTTTTCTGAAATCAAATCTATTTAAGCTAATTTTTCAATGAATATTTTAATTTAAGTGCCATATGTGTAATCTTATTAATTACAGTATATGCAATAATTGATATTTCTCATTCAAATGAGTTAAAATTCGGAAATTTCATAAGAATTGAAATGTTGTTATGAGTTATAATTCTAATTAATGCAATGAATAACCAATTTTTCACAATTGATTATATATAAAACAAGAATACTATATAACAGAATAATTTTTATGAGACCCAAATATTATATAAGCTGCCCAAATTTTCTTACCACCTTAGCGACAACTTCAACAAAAAAAACCCACCAAAAAAACAATTCTTAAAATTATAACAAAAAACTAAAAACTAAAATAAAAAAAATAAAAAAAAGGCTAAAAAATGAAAAAGAAAAAATAATTTCCCAAAATAGTAGACCATATGTTTCATGGTAAAATCTAATCAAGAACCGTGACCAAACTCACAATTAAGAAGAAGAAAAAATTCCAAAATTTTCTCTTATTTTTTATTTTTTTTATTTTTCTATTTTATTCTTTCGAAGCATTTTCTTCCTTAATTATATACATTTCAAATTAATGTTCGATAACCCCACCATACAAAACCCCCAATAAACAAAAACCCTCAAACCGAACTGTACTCACTGTACTCGCTGTAAAAATCAGGTACACCAGAAGCAGCCCAGAGCCGTTGATCGAGTTCGCACTTCATCTCCCCAGGCACAAACTGGGTCCTACACAGAGGACACGTTTTCTGATCATGGTCCATCCAGCGGTCTAGACAAGTCCGGTGGAAAATGTGCTTACAATTCCTCAACCACCTGATCTCATCCCCTCCCTCAAACTCATACAGACAGACCGCACAGCTTTCAGGCGGGTCTCCTGCTCCGGAAACTGCTACGATGTCCTGGAAATTCATCACGGGCAGGAATTCCTGGATCAGGAGCGCGGATACGGGCTTCTGTTCGGGTATCCGGGTCGGATCATCTGGCCAAATCGTATCCGTTTCGAGAAAATCTGAGATACCCAGGAAGCGAAAGAGCGAGAAAATGAGGTTTCGGATGAAACCCAGAAGGGAAAGTGCGTGGAGAATGAGGTTTGGGAAGAAAACCTCGCTGTACCCGAATGGGAATCCCATGGAGCTCCGATAGAAAAAAGAAAAGTGGGTATTTCAATAGGAAAGATAGTCTAGTTTTGGCTAATTGGCTTCAGCGAGAGTGAGTTTTATAGAGTTATCACACAGAGAGAGAGAGAGAGCATGGAAGCTTCTGTTTCAGCTATTATGGGGGTGGCTGTGAGAAACGGCTAAATGGTGGGAGTACAAATAGGCTGCTACAGTAACAGGCTGTGACATATAGGGGTCTATGATGGACCAAAAAGCCAGATGTTCTGGCTTGGATGGGATCCACTTGGATAGTGCGGTGATGGAAGGTCCTGTTGGTGGATCGATGATTTTTGTTGTGGATGGCTGCTTATGAAAACAAATCCTCAACTATATAAAATAAATAAATAATAAAGTATGATTAAAAAATACAATGAATTTAATATCTTTCGGATAAATGATTATTGTACAACTTTGATATAGTTTTTGTTCAACTTTACTTACGTGACATTTTATTTTATTTATTTTTCTTTTTTTTAAGAAAAAAAATGATAAAACCGCGGTGAAGAAAAATGTTTGGTCATTTTTTTGAAAAATAAATAAATAAAATAAAATAAAATGCCACACGTACATAAAGCTAGACAAGAATTGTACATCAATTATTTTTTTTAATATTTATGAGTATTTTATGTTCTATATTGTTTGTTAATGTTTTTAGTATGATACATAGGAGAAAACCAAACAGATGGCAACAATACAAAAAAAGATAAAAAGAAAAAAAAAAAAAAAAAGACAATAAATAGTTGGGAGTACGTACAAGTAATGTTTTGTAAATAAAATAAAATTAGTCGTCCTAAGCGGACTGCAAAGTTATACGCGTTTGTCACGTGCTGTAATTGGGAAACCGTGAGGAAGTGGATGCCTAATCATGATTTATAATTTATTTGTTCTTTTGGGGCTTATTAAATCAAAGATAACTCAGAAGTAAAAATATACATTTATTACATGTATATTTCCTACGGGGATAAGAATTGTGGTGCTGGATTTTGTAGGGCAGGTGATTGCGACCAGAAGTCTGACCAAATTGGAAAACTTAGAGCTGGCTTTAGCAGAAGCATTGTTTGGCTTATCAGACAGTTGTGTTCAACAAAGATTTAAGGTTACCAAATATCTTCTTTTCTTTTTTTTTTTTTTTTTTATGGAAGGTGGTATGCTTTTTTAGTGATAAATCTCGGGATGAAATTGAAGCAGATTTGATCAGCTAGTGGAGAACATAAATCGGTTGTAGCTTTGCTGTGTAGCTGGCAGATTGGTTATATTAACGGGTATGCAAATTTTGCAACACATGGATTAACAAAGGCTGCCGGACGAACAACTACGTGGTACGATCTCATTTGATGAAAATTCCAACCCAAATGATTTATACAACTTTATGAGGAATAAACATTAGAAAATGATATTCAAATTCGCTGACATTTTTTTAGAAAAAAAAAAAAAAAAAAATCTTTGACATTGGGTTGTTGGTTTCTTAAAATTTAAATTTTCATAAAGGTGTCTACCCATCAGGCTATGTTGAATGTTTATGTCACGTACGTACGTATAATGATACTCAAATTCCCTGACAAAAATATCATGTTGATTCAGTTTATAGTTTAAATGTTGTTTAATTACATCTAATAATAATAATAATAATATATTCACCATGGGATAACATTTAAATAATTAGATCTATAAAATTTCATTTGGACTATGAAATAGTTTAATTGAGCCAATAATAGAAGTTGTAGGAGTGCATCTCTAATGGCACCGAAGCAAAAATAAAAATAAAATAAAATCACATAGTATCATTTTCTTAATTGTTTATCGGTGTGTTCAATCATATGAGTGAATATTTGTGTATGTCAATGCCCGTCGATCTCTGCGTACTCTGTGCAACCTCGTGAGTAGATACTGTGATAGGAATGTAAATCCGAATCGGGTATAACCGGATCGGAGCTGGATCCGGGCGCTAATTGAGCCCCAAAAATTGAGAAACCAGATAGGTACCCGGTTATTTAAAACCGAGTATTTAGACCCGATCCTAGGTCCTTGTTTTCACAAGACCCGATTATACTCGGGACCGGGTCTGTTGCTTTCCCCTCTTTCATTTTCACCCAAAATCAAATCCCCAAATCTCTTCCCTGCTTCCCAATCTTCCCTCTCCTCGCATTGACAATGGTTGTCCATTGTGAGCCTATCACGAGCAACCGCACCGACCATGGGCACTGTAGATTTCTCCCCATTTCTTTTTGCCCCCAAAAATTAGAAATCCCCAAATCTCTCCCTCCATCTACATCTTCTCTCTCCCCCAACTGCCGACGTCCACCAAAATGTGCAAAGCATCTCAGGTAAAGAAATTTCATGGGTTTATTTTTATGGGTTTTGGATTTGGGGGTTTAAACTTAGAGATCTTTCTAAATTGATCTCAGTTTATGGAGGGATGACGAGATTCTTGGGTTGGTTGCTGCGGGCTAGGGTTTTGAGGCATTGATTTTCTTTGCAATTGAAATCCTCAACAAAACCTAAACCAATCAATGAGCACCAAGGAAGCCGCACCTCTCCACGATGGGGGTCGTTTTGCAAGAACCGGTTTGGGTAACCGGTTTACTCTGGTTAACCAGGTAACTGGTTTCCCGATTACTCGGGGTACCGAGATCTGGACCAGGCTTATGAAATCCAAGAACCGGGCACCTCAGTTTTCGATTTTGGCCAGTAATCGAGAACCAGAACCGGATTTACACCTCTAACTGTGAGATAATGCCTATGTGTTTTACTAAGAGGGATACACGTTGTCTGTTTTGGTTAATTAACTGAGTAAACTGTTTTGAGATGAGCTGGTTGGCACTCTCACGCTAGTAAAGTGAGATAGAAGTAGGAATGTTAATTCATGTTCCCGTCTCGAATTCGGGTCATATCGATGCATGAGTATAAAATTATGTATATAAGTTAACCATAACCTGATTCATTTAATTAAACGAATCAAATCCCTCAACCTTAACCCTCTAATTTCGTATTGGGTTTGTAAGTTATGTCAAAAATTGATTGCTATTATATATGTCGCATGTTAGGTTCGGATAATGTTAAAGCATGTAATAAGATTATATAGGTTAACCATAACCCGACCAATTTAATTAAATGGGTCAAGTTTCTTGACTATAATCCTTTAATTTTGTGTTGAGTTTATGTTTAATCCTTTAATTTCGTATTCATGTGTTTTTTGTGTTCGCATGCCGGGTTTAGGTCGCGTCGATGCATGGGTATAAGACTATATAAGTCAACCATAACTTGATTTATTTAATTAAACGGGTCAAACCTTCAACTATAACTTTCTAATTTCATATTGAGTTCGCGAGTCATGTCAAAAAAATTTTGCTATTATGTCGCAAGTCGGGTTCGGGTCGTGTTAAACATGTGAATAAGATTATACAGGTTAAACCTAATCCGACCAATTTAATAAATAGGTCAGATTCTTCAATTATAATTCTTTAATTTTGTGTTAAGTTTATGTCGAATTTGTGAGTGGTGTCAAAACTGCGTAATATATAGTAAAATAAAAGTATAATTTGTTGAGGTACTTTTTGCATCGTGATAAGATGTTCGATGTCCAGTTTCCATTAGGCAAAAGTAACTTTTTTGAAAAAACAAAGCAACCATTTGTTCTGAAAACCAGGATTAAAGGTGCATTAGTGACTTTGATTATAATATAGGCCTGCCCGACCCATGCCTAATTATTGTTTATGCCCCCACGGCATCTTTTGATTCTCTATCATCTCAGCTGAATAAGATATGAAGAAACAGCTACAAATTAAGTACAAACTAATCTACTGTTATGCTGTTTAATTGTATTAAATTTTTCCTTTTTGCTCAATTTTAGACTTAAGATTCCATTGTCACATCTTTTGAAGTGAATGTATTGGTTTTATGGCTTATAAAATAAAAATTTTAAAAAATAATATATTGGTTTCTCCAATTATCTTTCTCTCGATCTCTTTCAGAATTTTATCAATATATTATATTATTCAATTCTTGTGTCATTTTTTTTCTTTCAATTTTAAGGTTCATCGTGTCCAAGATAACTACTTCTATAAACCTTATTTTTTTCATATATAAATTATATTTAATTTTGTCGTTCTTGACAAATTCGTTATTATTAAAGAGCACACTACCGTTCCTTCAGACGGTTTGAACTTCTAATATATATATATTAAAAAAAAAAAAAATCTTTGAATGCATGATAACAAAGATATTCTTGTTTTTTTTTTTTTTTTTTTTTGTTTTTTTTTTGTTTTTTTAATAAACTATTTGCGCTTAATTAATCAACACCAAAAACAATTCATTTTCAAATGTCCACCCATGATGCCTGAAGTTGATCGATGCAGATTCAATCTTTCTTTTTCTTTTTTTCTTAAAAAAAAAACTATCCTGTATGTTTGATAATTGAAATTGAGGACCTTATTGTGATTTTCCTCAAATGCTTTCTTAGTCTTTTTTAAGTAACTGGGTTTTTAAAACTTTGACAACATAATATATGTAACACCGTTCTGGACCCCGCAAAAAAGAAAAAGAAAAAGAAGGGATAATCTGCACTATTCACAAAAAAAAAAAAAAAAACCTTTTAAAAAATGGGCTATCTCAAGTTCTAACGAGGCATATATCGGGACATTTTGTAAGAATCTCGGTTGATCGAGCGTCTACCAAAGTTCGACCATGAACTTTTTGGAAGTCCCTTAGTTAATCGAAAATCAACTTACTAAGGATTAACCATGGGCTCTCGAATTCTATGAAGCCCTTAGCCGATCGAGATACTTGCTCAATCGATCGAGCTAGGCTCAATATATAGTAGTGTTTTCCAAAGTACGTCAAAAAAACACCTCAAAACCTTAGATTTTTCCATATTTTCTCACAACAACCCTCCATTCCAATGTTTTTATGACTCTAACACCACCAAACCCTAAAACCTCCATTACTTCACAAAACTATTACCAACTCCTCTATCAAATCACCATTACACAACAATCAAAACATCTTTACAACCTCTTTAAATTAACTACTTCAAAATCAACGTACAATACATAATATGTATATCAAACTAAAACCTTTTAGCTCCAAGTAATACAATGAAACTAAGAGGAAGTAGCTAGGGTTTACCTTTTGGATTTAATCTACCCAAGGTCTTGCACCACTTCTCTTCCCTCTTTCTCCTCCTTTCTCTCTAACTATCTTAATCCCTCTCTCAAGTTCTCTCTCTTTGGTCTAGCAACAAATAAGTTTTATCCCAAGTTTTAGCCTTTAAGTAGCTAGGCATTGGAAGTTGATTATGCACGAGCTCGGCCGATTGAGCTCATCTCTCGATCTATAAATATATTTCCTGACATCATTTAAATGCACAATACATAGCTCGATCAATCAAGATCATCACCACTATCTTAAATGTAGGTCAATTTAGCCATATATGCATCTGCCTCATGAACTCGTTGTTTAAATTTGCTGCATTTAATGTGCCTCTTATTGCCGCTTAGTCAATCAAGGCTGACTATCGATCTGTTGAGGTTCACTTAACCCTAATTTCAACCGTTTATTTTCTTGAGAAATTATTTAGTGACACATGGCAACCCTAACTCGGTCGATCGAGACTTGTACAAATTAAAGCTATGATTTTTTATATTTAGTTTCAGTCAATTTCTGTATCTCTTTGGCCTAACGCTTACGAGCCTTACCGTGCTATACTTAGCATTACTTATGATGTGTATTTGATTCTATGACGTCTAAATTTATAATTTCATTAATCCTTTATTTTACTCTGCTGTTACAACATATATAGTGCATCTTTTAGAGAGAGAGAGAGAGAGAAAGCAAAGCACCACCACCATTTTGTTATACGAAAAAATAAAGAAAAGAAAAAAGATCGAAAGTGTAGGAAAATAGAAAAGAGAAAAGAAAAAGAAGTGGATGGGCAAAGTGAGAACAAAGAGGTATCAAGTGAAGAGGGTGGGACATGGCCACTTCACAGTCCACGATGAAGGGGGCCGGGATCGGAGGACAAGGAGAATCCAGAGGACCATGAGCGTCGAGAGATAAGAGACACGACAAATATCGTCGGTGGCGCGAAAACTGGCCAACCAACAAAGCACTACGGCTGCATGCGTAGGGCATGCAGATTGAGGGGTGCGCGCACCGTTAGTTGAATATGAAAGCTCAGCTAACACTAAATCGATCCCGCCCCCCCCCCCCCCCCCCCCCCCCTTACTGCATTAATAATGCCAAGTTCTTTTGCTGTGCCTGGCCAGGCCAAGACACACTCTCGTTCATGGTCCCAGAATATTGTACCATTGACGTGAACTAAAAGCGGTCGAATAGTTGTACTAATGAAGCAAAATCCAAGAAGATGGCATGTCAAGGGACCCAATCCATAAACGACATGTTTGATCTCTGTCTACCCCGTCAACCATGCCCACCCACTAGCTGCCTGCCTCCAATGTTATCTTATCTTCCATCTCTGGTTTGTGGTTTCCACCCCCATTGACCCTTCCTTTGGATTTTCTAATCTATTCTTTTCCTGCTTTCTTGCTCTCTCGATCTCTTCTAATTCATGGCATGGACTCCTTTGATGTAGACATGCTTCTCTTTTATGTCCATTCATTTTTATTATTATTTTTAAAAAATATTCTTTAATTTGATCCAGCCCATGATTCAGTTTTATATATTATATATTAACTTGCTTTCTACGGCGCCGTTTGCTTAAAACCCTTACAGTAGTTGTTAACAGATACTAGTACTGCTGTTTCAAATGGTGCCTTTATCATTTTTATTTAATACCATATATTGTCAAGTTTACTACAATAATTTAGAAAGATTGTTGCTTAGTGTTGTCCATGTCACAATTTCAAGGTGTGAGTTCCCCCACCTCCTTTTTTTTTTTTTTTTTTAATAGAGAAAAACTTGTCAACTATCAATCATACCTTTAATTGCATGTTGACAACTTTTATATATAGAACAATTCCCATAATTTTTTTTTTTTTTTTTTTTATCAGGGTATCCCACAGTATCTTTAGCTATGATGTACCTCGTTCGCTGAACGACTGGCCCACCCGAGAGTGGTAGTCGAACCTTCCGAGCGTAGTGGCCACCTGCCAGGAACTGCAGACTAATCCCCGGCCCAATGTCCGACGCTACACCAGGCATTGGGCCTTCAAACACAAGCAGATGGTCAGAGGCCCGAAAATTTCCCCACACAGCTTGGGTGGTTGGCCCCAAGAGAAAGTTAGCACCTAAGAAGTTTCGAATTTATAAACCCCCAGTTTTTTATTTTCTCCTTTTTTAAAGGTACGTACGTTGAAAGAAGTGTCAAAAAATGTATCCAGATGATAAAAGCTTTGTTAATGTGTTTTGGATCTTTTTTTTTTGTTTTGTTTAATTTTTGTAAATATATATGAAAATGTATTATAATGTGAAATAAAATGGTTTTGACTTTTGAGTGTTTTATAATTTAATTTGTTTGTTAACTTTTTTTTTATTTTCAGAACAGAATAGAAAATAGACAATAATTATTATTATTAATTTTTTACCTAACAAAATTAAAGGCTAATCTTACCAGCCATTATATGAGCTTAAGTACACCCGCACATGAGAAATCCTTTTTCCCTTTTTGTCTTTTTCAACGCCGCGGGTGCCAACGAACTTTTCCTTGTTTAATTTTTTGGACTTCCATTGACGCCGTTAATTAGGTGTTAGGGTCATAGGAAATAGAATGGACGGCAGATAATTAATTAGATTCATTTTTTACACGTTTTTCTTCTCTGGTCAAAAATAGGAGGAAAAAATGGAGCTTTCACAGGCGGACGTGCACTCTGACATTTCCCGCTGCCTGCTGGGCAACATGCATGTACAAACAACGGCTGTGTTTGGAGAAGCTTCTTTTCATTTTTGTTTCACTTAAATAGCAATAAAAATTGATTATTTTATTTTATTTTTGAGGGGATAATGAAGAATTTTTTATTTTTATTTTTTCTAATCAAATGGGAAAATGGCTATAAAAGGGGTTTTCTCAATTTACTAATTCGGATGAAAGAGAAAACGAGAGATCAATTGGGATTCTGGGAATGCACGATCCGACCGCTATGAAAGGAGAGCAATAAAAAATTGATATCCAAACTAATAGAATTAAAGTTTCAATCCTTGAAGAGATCCGACTTTTGAATGAAAAAAGTTGTTTGTTTGTTAATACAAAGAAAATAGTTAGACTACTTTTTTTTTTAAAAAAAATAAAAAGAAAAAAATAGAAAAACTTGGGGCTGTTTGGTAAACATCATGGCATATTTTTTTTAAAAAAATATTAATAAAAAAATGTGATTGATGTGATATAAAGTAGAAATAAGTTTTTTTTTTTTGAAATTTGACTTGTAATAAGTTATTGATGTGATATAAAAAGTAAATAAAAAATTTTTTTAAAATGTTTTGAAGTTGATTTTTTTGGAAGAAATAAATAAAATATATATATATATATAAAAGAGAGAGAGAGAGAGAGAGAGAAGAGAGAGGGGAGGGGGTTTACCAAACGGATTAATTATACTTGTATATTAAGTGTTCATAAAAAAAATGAGGTGGCTTTTGAAATTATTATTAAGCTTGTGATTGATCAAATGATGATTTTAACTAAATATTAATTTTAAAAGCCACCTAATTTTTTAATAAACACTTAACATACATATAAAATTACTCTACCAAACGGGACCTTGTTGCCAAACATGTCCGCTCTAACTTCGATCTGTTTTGCTTCCCACTGTCGGCAGTTCGATAATCGGGCTGATATGAACCTTGGAATTTGGATGCAGACTAGCTCCAAAGAGAAAATAAGAGATAATTAGGCTTTATTTTGTCTTGGGCTTTAAATTGGATAATTCTGCCATATTCTAAGCCCATTTCAAAACTGGTTAGGAGAATTGAGTTAAAATAAGTAGCCCAACCCATAAAAAGTTGAGAATATTCAATCTTTTTTCCTTTTCCTTTTCTTTTTTAAGTGATTAAGCCCATATATATATATAACAAATTAAACAAAACGCTCAATAACTACCCGTTCCTCAAAAATAGAAAGTGCGTCTTTCGCAAGATGGTGCCCAGCTCCATTAGCGAGATGCTTAGTATGATTTACCTTTCACTATTAAAATCAACTTAAGAGCCTTTGAGTCTCCTCAATCATATGACCATACTTAAGTTTCGATATTCTTTTCTTAATGGTTACACCACTTGAAAAACATCACCTTCTAACACGAATTTTTGGTGGTCAAATTCTGTATAAAAAGTAATCGTTCTCAAAGCTGCTATGACTTCTGCAATACCAAAATCGATAATCGGGTCGTGTTTGAATTACCAGCACGAAGGTAGCATCTTTTAATTTTCTTTAAAGGTAGCATCTTTTACTCAACTTCTTTACTACTTCTTCTTCTTCTTCTTTTTAAATTTTTTTTTTTTTAAATTTTTTAAATTTTTTATTTTTTAAAGTTTGTATTAAAATGTGGGACTCATTGATGTGAGACTCATTGTGCATGGATGGGACTGTTTATCTCTTTCTCTCTTTCTATTTCTCTCGCTTGGTAATGAATTCCTTTCTCTTATTGATTAATATATTTATATTTTAAATTAAATTTTTAGTTATAAAATGAGTGTAAAAAATAAATTTATTATAGTTAATACTATCTTTAAAATATAACCTTTCTTATTTAAAATTTTTACTTTCATTAATTTTGATACAGATAGATAATTAAAACTTTTTATTTTCTTTCTTAACCTTACGGTATCCAATTTATATATATATATATATATATATATATATATATATATATATATATATATATATATATATATATATTGGAAGTTTTCAAAGGTAGGAAAGTTAAACGGAATAAATAATTATTTTATACAGAAAATTAAATATAAAATTATATTCTACAAATATGAACGCATTCAAATATAACCTTCATTGTTTTCAAAACAGGTATATAACAAAAATTACTTTTAAATTATGAATCAGCAAAATGCTGTAAACAAAAATGGGATTTATAATTCTTTCGGATAAATATATTGATAAGAAGAACTTCATTTATAACGTATGATCTTTCATAATTTTTGTAATTAGAGTATCAACCTTTAAAAAGTGTTAATTTAAGATATTTATCTTTCAAATTTTTATTTTTTAATTTCAACTCTTCATTAGAATTTTCTGTTAAATTTTATTAAAATTTTTAAAATACTTAGGTGTATTTTTTTAAATAAAATTTATATAAAAAAAAAAATTCAGGTATGAGTATTTTTGTAAATTGACTAAATTCTGTTAAATTCTGATCAACACTTAAATCTTTGTAATTTTATTATTTTATTTTTTTCTAAAAAAAAAGGTGGATGTTATGAAAATTGACAAGATTTAACGAAAAATTCTATCGGAGGGAAAAATGAATATCCTAAATCTAATTGCAAAAGTGATAAAAAAAAATCATGAGTTATAAGTAGAGTTTTTCGTAATTAATAAGTAATGAAAAATTATTCTCTTTTATTTATTTATTTTAATGTAAAATTATTCTCAAAATATATTCGATCCAATTTATACTCAAATAAAAACACTCACATGTGACATATTAATGCCAAATGGCAATCACGTCATTGATACAACGTGACATCTGCACCAACAAACATTTCTCCACCAAAAAATACAAAATAAAAATGAAAAATAAAAAATAAAAAATAAAACAAGAAGAAGATGAAGAAAAAAATTGTAAAAAGAGATTGGGTCTTGTGAAGGTTGGGATCCAACTGAAATGGGTGCATCACTCTCTGTTCCTGTGAGAAAATGCATCAGATCTCTCCCACATCCCCTAATCTCTCTTTGATCCAAACTCTATAATTCTCAGATCTCCACCTCATCACAATAACCCAAAAACTAAATCAAAGAAGAAGGATGTATATGGCATATGGATGGCCCCAGGTGATCCCACTGGAACCAGGGCTCTGCCCATCTTCCCAGCGGATCATCTACCTCAAAGTCATCAATCGCCTATTGTTAGTCGTCTCCCCCTCTCATTTAGAGCTTTGGAGCTCTTCCCAGGTACCAATTCTCGTATATATATATATATACACGCGTATTTGTATGTGGGTATGTGTGTTTTTGATACGGGCATGCTGAATTTGTTGTGTTTTAACATTTTTTTTTTTTTTTTTTTTTTTTTTGCTTTTGTCGGTTTTGGGATTTGGGGTTTAGCACAAGGTGAGATTGGGAAAGTACAAGAGGAGTTCGGATTCGGTTCAGCGCGAGGGAGAGAATTTGCAGGCTGTGTGGAGCCCTGATGCCAAGTTAATCGCTGTTCTTGTAAGTGTTTCATTTTTTGATGTCTACTTTTGGTTTATTGTATTAATGTATTTTAGTCAGTTAATTACTTATAAAAAAAGAAAAGAAAAGTATTTTAGTCAGTTCACCAACCCAAAACAGGAAAAAAGTGTGTTAATGAGTTCAGTAAGATTGTGCTATAGTAGATACTGGTTTTTAGTTCTCCTACATACATCTAGATTTGCCTATATAACCACAATTGTTGACTGGAATACCAATGACATTGTTTAAAATTAAGTTAAAGTGATGGGCATTATATTATGTATGCAATTGAAATGACAAAATGCCTCACCATTTCCGATTGAATTGGGAGTCGATTGTCTTGCATTTTGCTGTTTATGTGTAGCCATGCCACTTTGTGTGTGCACCTTTGGAAACAGAATGCTGGCAAATTCAATTTAATTGATCAACTGTAGCTTTGTTACTGAGGTCCAATGACTTTAAGATTACACTCTCCTTACCTATGAATAATTGTATAGGAGTTTATGTGCCTTAGTAGTTCCACTATATCTGGAAGTAAAACTTGATGCCATTAACGAAATACTGCTTTTAGATTCCCATGTGCACTTTGTTTCTATTTGCCCATCATACCATTTTTTTAATTGGTAAAAATACAAATCAAGCACCTACACAGATTGAAGCCGTGATCTTGCCATCCAATCCTTGGTTATGGGGGAAGAAACCATCTGGTCCAAGAACCATTGGCTTGACCTCACCATCCACAAGTGGTTTGCCCTTTGTACATTAATCTTTTAGGATGATAAAAGCATTCATTTTGACCTAAACGATAATTATCTTGACTATAGGGACGTAACTTTATATTCTGTAGCTTCACACTTTGTGTTGAATGCATACTTGCTTTTTCTTTGCTCAGTTCTAGCTCTAAAATGATTTTTAGATTGTCATCCTATTGCTTATGTGATCTTTATTTGCAGACGTCGTCTTTCTTTCTTCACATTTTTAAGATTCAGTTTACAGAGAAGAGAATACAGATTGGAGGAAAGCAACCCTCTGGTTTGTTTCTTGCTTCTATATCTCTTCTTCTAAGTGAGCAGGTGCCTTTTGCAGAAAAGGACTTGACAGTGTAAGTACCCCTGGACTTTTATTTAGGGAAATTGAATTTCTAAGTCAGTCATACTTATTAGTCTCAATAAAATGGAAATATATGTTAGCATTTTACACAATTCAATCTGTTCATATGAAAATTATTGATTCCATGAAGTAATCAGGGAAATCAGATAGAATATAGTCTGCATGAAATGGATGTAGTAGTAAATGATTCCACATTTTTCTCTACTGGCATGAACAACTGAATGTAAGTACCTTGGCCTGATTCACACTTCTCAAAGAGCAAAGTAAATTTGTTATCTTTTACCTGACTCTTATCCAAGTGGCTTTTTAAAAAAAAAATGTGTAGGGAAGTATAAAAGGATGTTTTGAATTGTAAATGATAAATAGTCCAGAAAGAATTTGTCTTGCTCAAATGTTCCATTAATTTTATTCTTTGCCAACTTGTATCAGAAATTATAGTGTTCCTTTATAATGGTTAAACTTGTTGATAGTACAACTGACTTCTTTTTTTATTTTTATTTTAAATTTATTTATTTTTATAAAATTACTTTTTTTATGATTATATTTTGATGCTGCATTAATTGTTGATTTTCGTGACGTTTTTATTTTTATGATTTGATCTTGTAAGCCGTTCTTCTCAGTTTCATACTGATATAATATTTTTCTTGCCAGGAGCAATATTGTATGCGATAATAAAAATATGCTACTTGGACTTTCTAATGGATCTTTATATAGCATCTCTTGGAAGGGGGAGGTAATGCTAAAGTGATAGGCATAGCAATTTCTAGTGGTTTATCTAAATGTACTTCAGCATTTATTTTAGCCCCTTGATGTTCTAGCTCCTTTTCAGTGTTGAGTGACATTTTGCTTCTAGTTGTATTGATCTCCGTATTGTTGTATTGTCTTCTCCTTGACAGTTTTATGGATCATTTGAACTTGATCCCTACCGACATGATAGCAGTGAAATTACTCAACTGCCAAAGTCTCTTGATAATGGTTGTGCTTTTGGTGGGGCTTCAAGAGTTATTATCTCTGAGAACAATATCTCCAGGAAGTCTGCCATTATCCAGTTGGAGCTTAGTCTTCCATTGAGGTTGCTATTGGTGTTATATTCTGGTGGACAACTATTGTCGTGTTCAGTAAGTAAGAAAGGTGTAAAGCAAGCTGAATCTATTAAAGCTGAAAAAGAGTTGGGTTCTGGTGATGCTGTATGTGCTTCAGTAGCTTCTGAACAACAAATCCTTGCTGTTGGTACCAGAAGAGGGGTTGTTGAGTTATATGACCTGGCAGAATCTGCATCACTTATTCGTACTGTGTCTTTGTATGACTGGGGGTAAGCCTTGTAGAAAATTAGTAAAGCTAGAAAATTGGTGGCATAGTTTAATGATTCTTTGGTTTTACTTTGTGGTGCCAGAAACTGAAAAATCTCCATAGGCTTCTACAAAATACATTTGCCTGCGAGGGTTACCTCAAATGGTTGCTCGTTTGGTGTAATACCACGTGGTCGTTCGAGTCTCCTCAATTACCTGATACAATGTTCTTGCAGGCAGGGTCGTGTATCCGGGGTTTATCTGACAAGGATGGGTCCCAAAGAGGCCCTGCCTCGAAAGGGTTCCTCGTCATAAAAAAAAAACCATTCGTTTTCTTTTGGGTTTATATCATCTTTGTGTGATAGTGTCTCCCCATGCATGTTTAATATTTGTTTCATCACTATTGCCTTGCTAGAGGGTTAAAGGAGAAAAGAGTCCCACGAGTAGAGTCCCACATTAGGTTTCCTGATGTCTCCAAGGAACGGTTGAATCCTGTAAGCAGTGCGTGGGAGTGGCTGAAGTGGACCTGTAGTAGATCCGAGAACTCGAATTTTGTGTATATTTATGATGCATCATTTTATGGTTTAGTTCTATATCATAGGACATTAAGCTTATCAGGCTGCTTTTGTATCAGATTGATTTTGTGAATTTCCTTTTTCTTTTTGGTCGGTTTGTTCAAATTGATCAACCATGGTGCTACAGTGGATTGTGTATTTGTTCTGCTGGATGAGTCAATTTGATTTTATTTGCTGATATCTGCTTCCTATGTCTTGAGACAAGTCCAAACGTTTGATGACTGAGGATTATTAACCACACCATTAGTTTAACCTCATCAGTTTAGATTGTAGATCATGAAGTATGATAGGTTTTCATGTGTTTATATTGTTATTTTGCAGATATGCAATGGATGATACTGGCTCTGTCAGTTGTATTGCATGGACACCTGATAATTCAAGTTTTGCAGTTGGGTGGAAGTTAAGAGGACTTACAGTTTGGTCTGTTTCTGGGTGCCGTTTAATGTCAACGATCCGTCAAATTGGTTTAAGTTCCGTATCTTCTCCAATGGTTAAGCCACACCAGGAGAGTAAGTATGAACCTTTGATGGGTGGCACCTCACTGATGCAGTGGGATGAATATGGATATAGGCTTTATGCTATTGAGGAAGGATCTTCTGAGAGAATTCTTGCATTTTCTTTTGGCAAATGTTCCCTAAACAGAGGAGTTTCAGGCACAACATATGTCCGCCAAGTGATTTATGGTGAAGATCGGTTGCTTGCTGTGCAGTCAGAAGATACCGACGAACTGAAAATGCTCCATCTTAACCTTCCAGTTATGTGTTACTTGTGAACTTGAAAAAAATAAGTCCTCAATTGATATCCTTGCAATATGGATTTTGCTGATAAAGATTTGCCTTGGCTCAGGTTTCATACATCTCCCAAAATTGGCCAGTCCAACATGTGGCCGCTAGCAAGGATGGAATGTACCTAGCAGTTGCTGGTCTCCATGGGTTAATTTTGTACGATATACGGTTGAAAAAATGGCGAGTTTTTGGAGATGTTACTCAGGAACAAAAGATTCAGTGCAAAGGTTTGTTATGGGTGGGGAAGATCGTTGTCGTCTGCAACTACATTGATTCTTCTAACACGTGAGATGATTATCCACAGTTACATGTTCTATTTAGTTAATCTATTCCAAGTTTGGTTTAGTATGTCTGAAACGTTAGTACTTAGGATTATTGCTGTATTGTTGTTACATTTAGGTAAGCCTATTAACTGACCTTGCTGATTGTGTAGGCCATATCGCTTTGTATATGCTATCGTAATTTATTTCTTGTTATTTCTGTTGCTTTGTTCATGTGGATTATGTTCAGTCTGTAGATAAGAAGTGATGATCATTTATTTCATACTGCAGGACATCATTATTTATAATTCTGACAAAATTGATCCATTGCAGGTATGAATTGCTCTTTTATCCTAGATATCACCTTGATCAGAGCTCACTACTTGGTCGGAAACCATTGATTGCCAAACCAATGGTGATGGATGTCTATCAAGAATACCTTCTTGTCACGTATCAGCCTTTTGATGTCCACATTTTCCATGTGAATTTATTAGGTGAATTGACACCTTCTAGCACCCCAGATTTACAGGTAAAGGATTCTTTTTTAGTTCTTCTTTTAAGTTTATCATTGGAAATGATACTACTTTTTGTATTCTTGAAGTTTCAGTTTGCAATTCAGAGTGCAAACTGAAACTTTAATCTTCATGCATTTTTAAGTGATAAAATGACAAACAGCTTTCTACAGTACGGGAACTCTCAATCATGACAGCAAAGAGCCATCCTGCAGCTATGCGTTTTATCCCTGATCAGCTTCCGAGAGAGAGCATCCCAAACAATCATGTGTCTTCCTCTTCAGATCTGTTACTTAGAGAGCCTGCAAGGTATGTGTCCTCTAAAGTGATAAATAGAAACTTCCACAATACACATGCCTCTGAATGGATGCATATTATGCTAGATGTTTGATATTGAGGGCAAATGGGGAGCTTTCACTTCTTGATTTGGATGATGGACATGAAAGGGAGCTTACCGACTCCGTTGAATTATTTTGGGTCACTTGTGGTAAATCAGAGGAGAAAACAAATTTAATTGAGGAAGTTTCATGGTTAGATTATGGTCACCGAGGGATGCAGGTAACCAACTGTTGAGGTCTATATTGATTTTTAATACTCATGTCAGTTATCATTTGGCTTTATTGTGATGTACCTCTAGTTTTGGTCATTTGTACTTGTCTGATATAGATTCTGGTTGGAAGCTTATTTTTACAGGTTTGGTATCCATCTCCTGGTGTTGACCCTTTTAAGCAGGAGGATTTCATGCAGGTATTCATGTTTTAAGACTCATGTTGTGGTTTGTTGGCAGATAGTGCTGAACCGGATTTTGTGTAATTTATTCGATTTCATTTATATGATTTTCTTCATCATATTGGATAACTTAATTAATGATTCGTTCATTTGTGAAACAATCAGCTAGGTGATTTTTTTTTTTTTTTTTTTTTTTTGGGGGGGGGACTAATCCATATCACATAGGAGTTAAATGTCAGTCGGCTTTGATTGGCTTTACTTGGTACTATGAAAGATTCAGCTTTTTGTTTTTAATAAGTTTTGATTAAGATGGACTTAGTTCTGTTCTACGTACTGGTTTGTCTTTCATGCAAGCAATATGGCCGTAGATGTTTTTACCTTTGGTAACGAGATATTAACTTTTCTGATCATTGAGACTAGATATTAAATGACTTCAATTTATCTATTGGTAGTGTGTTTGATTTTCCTATTTTGGTCTTCGAAAGTCTTGAGCCTTACATTTATGCATCTTTGAAGATGAAATTTTAGGGGTTAAGGTAATTTAATCTGTTATTTGATCCATGTACCCTGAGTTGTTAAGGTAACCCGGCATTAATTTTTAGTTGGATCCGGAGCTGGAATTTGATCGTGAGATATATCCCCTGGGGCTTCTTCCAAATGCTGGTGTTGTTGTTGGTGTTTCCCAGAGAATGTCATTTTCAGCGTGCACAGAGTTTCCATGTTTTGAGCCTACTCCTCAAGCTCAAACTATACTTCATTGCCTACTTCGACACCTTCTTCAGGTACCACTTTTGCATTTTTTGTAATATTGTTTGATATGGAGGTCCACTTTTCTCACGCTGAAGCTATAAGCAAAGTATTCTTCCCCCACAAACCCACCCCTCTTTTTGTGTTCTGTTCTGAGTTTTTTGTGTTGGGGGCTGGCGGGGTGTACAAAAGAATATCGTGGTGTTAGAACTTTGTGAAAGGAATCCAGTTCTAATGCAACCGCAGATAGCATGAATTCCTAATCTCATGTCTTTACTTGGGAACTCGCAATCTCATGTCTTTGCCTTATGCTTTTCTTGTCTAATAAGAGAAAATTTGTGTAATGAGCCAAGGAGAGCTCATCAGGTTAAACCAAACTCAAAGGATGTAGGGCTTATTGTCTTAGAATCTGACTGCTCCATGATCAGGTTGAAATGGTTTTCAGCCAAAAGGATTGGTGTAAAATTGACTTTTAGAGGGCTAGTGGATAGGGTTGCGCCCCTTTGTGCTTAATTAATGATAATAAAATTACTTATTATTTTTTTTTTTTGATAAGTAAGAGAATTTCATTAAAAAAGCGTAAGGCGCCCCTAAGTACACAGGATGTATACACAGAAGCAACTCAGCTAGCCCACATAAAAAACCCAATAAAACCACAAGGAACCCACAAGAAAACCCCTAACAAGCATAATAGAAACCTTCACAAAACAAAAGAACCCCCAATAGTAACCCCTGAATACAAAAAAAACCCTAAAAGCACCCAAACCAACCCCAAAAACCCCCCAACAAGACCCCCTAAACCCAAAAGAAAAAAAAACCCTAGAACCTGAGAAAAACCCAAGAGAAACACCCCTCAAAATAATCCAAGCAAAAACCGAACCCGATGAATGGCCCACAAACCCACCCAAGCACACAAAGGCACACAACTCTACAACATAAGGCCCTTTCCTTTCTTACGCCTAGCGGAAGATTTAGCGTCGCCATAGTTGATAGAGCTATGCAAGTTTAGAAGCTCCCTCTTACCTTTGGACTTTTGGCGCGATATCATCTTGTCACGCTGAAATTCTTCTTCCATGGCATCCCGAATGACCAACGCCTCGTCCCCAAAAGCGCCCTCTAACGCCCAATCCAAAGGCGAAACATCCCAAAGATCAACGTCCTCCTCCCAAACCACAATCTCCCCGTTATGATCAAAACCGATCGGCCAATTCCGAGATTGGGAGAAACTATTACCCTAAAAAGAAGAAGAGTAAATTAAGGGGTAAGGAATCACTCTGCCTGCTTTGGTTGGGATGTAGTGGGGTTTTGTTGGAGGGAAAAACCAACTTGTGTGCAACCCGAGACCATCCCTTGACGTAGATATTTATACTAGGGAGGATGCCTTGTTTTGAACTTCTCTAATTTCTTGTCCCCATGCTATGGTTGAGAAAACTGATTGCTTAGGGTTGGAATATTCTGATTTTGTTTGCATAGAGTGAAGGAGATCCATCGTGTTGTGGGGATTTCGTGTGAGGGTTTTGAGGAGCAGTTTATGGCACTTCTGATAGCTATTGCCGTGAGTCGTTTCCAAAAGGCTTTTGGCCTCCAATTCCAAACTAGTAAACAAAGGTAATAGGGAGTAAAAAAGATTGTAATGCTTTATTAATTATGACTCTAAAGGTGAAAGTTCAAGCTGTGGAAGAGGCTGGGATAGGGGTTTCTTAGTTCTTAATGAAGCCTAAGTTGTTATCTTGGAATGTGAGAGGGTTGAATAAGGGAGTTTTGCCCAAGGGTAAGGAATTTACTTAGAGATTGGAAGGTTGATATTGTTTGTTTTCAAGAAACTAAGTTGGAGGTTGTCTCGTAGTGTTGTGTGTAGTTTGTGGGGTTGCTAGCATGTAGATTAGTGTTGTTTAGACTCTAGAGGGGCTTCTAGTGGTATTTTGATTCTGTGGGATTGCAGGGTGGTGGAAACAATCGACGAGTGTGTGGGGGAGTTTACTTTGGCGTGTTCATTCAAAAAGGTTGAAGATCATCTCACCTGGGCTTTTGCGGATGTTTCTGGACCTAATTCTGATGGGGGTAGAAGGCTTCTTTGGGATGAGTTGGCTGGTTTACTTGGTGGAATTTGCCTTGGTGCATTGAGGGTGATTTAAACGTCACCCGCTTCCCTATTGAGAGATCAGGAGTAGCCCGTTTTTACCTAGCTATGATGTTGTTCTCTGATTTCTTTTTTGATCAGGGTTTGATGGACTATTGTCGGTGGAAGTTTTACTTGGTCGAATAATTGGGATCTCCCCTACTGGTCTAGAATTGATAGATTCTTATCTCTCCGGATTGGGAAGCCTAGTTTCTTGGTGTGTCCCAGAGGAGACTTCATAGATTGCGCTCAGACTACTTCCCGATCCTTTTTGACCGCAATGACTTTTCAGGGGGAGTAGAAGGTATTTCAAATTCAAAAACAAGTGGCTCTAGCCAGAGGGTTTTGTGGATAGGGGGAAACAGTGGTGAACTGAGACTCTTATCACTTTCAAGGCTCTTTGAGTTTCATTTTGGCTCACAAGCTCAAGGCCTTGAAAAATGATTTAAGAAGATGGAATGTGGAGGTGTTTGGCAACGTATAGAGGCAGAAAAAGATTATTTTGGAAGAGTTACAAGGTCTTGATATTGTTGAAGAAGAGAGGGCCTTATGTGACGAGGAGGGAGTGAGGAAGGCAAAAGTGATAAGTGATTTGGAGAGGTTCACTCTAATAGAGGAGGCGAGTTGGAGGTATAAGTCTAAGACCTTGTGGTTAAGAGAGGGTGACTAGTGCACAGTTTTTTTCACAAAATGACCAACTCTAATAGAAGAGCTCCATTGAATATTTGTTAGTTGATGGTATAGCTTCTATCGACCAAATTGAGATCAACGAGCACATTGTCCAATTTTATAGTAACCAGTACCGAGCAATCAGTTGACTGCCTATGTTGGATGGCCTTTCCTTTGACTCTATTGGTGAGGTTGAGGCCATTTGGTTGGAGAGAGAGTTTGCGGAAAGGGATGTTTTGTAGGTAGTGAAAGCTTTGAATGGTGACAAGGCTCCTGGCTCAGACAGTTACTCTATGTCATTCTTCCAAGCTTGTTGGGATGTTTTAAAAGAAGACATTATGAAGGTCTTTCATGACTTCCATGCTAGAGGTAAGTTTGAAAGGAGTCTAAATGCTATGTTCATTGCTCTCATTCCAAAGATTTTAGGGACGATTGATTTCAAGGACTTTTGCCCGATTAGTCTAGTGAGTGTCATTTACAAAATTATTGCCAACGTTTTAACTAACACGCTACAGATGGTTTTGGAGAAGATTGTCTCCGAGTCTTAGAACACTTTCATCTGGGGAAGGCAGATCTTAGACCCTGTTCTCATTGCTAATGAATGCCTTGGTAGTAGAGTCAAATTTGTGTAGCTGGATGTGCTTTGCAAGTTGGATTTAGATAAAGCTTATGATCACGTTAATTGGGATTTTCTGTTGTACATGCTAAGGAGTGGTTTTGGGGGGAAATGGGGAAATAGATCACCTTTGTCATTTGTGATTCTTGTTCTTATGTTTTGAATCTGTCTCGGGCTTGAAGATCAATTTGGTAAGTTAGAATTGGTTCCTGTAGGTATTGTGAATAATATAGAAGCTTTGGGTAGGATCTTGGGATTTAGGGTCTCTTCTTTGCCTGTGAGGTACCTAGGTCTTCCTTTGGGTGCTTTTTGGCATTATTGAGAAGGTTGAATGTCGTTTGGCTGTTTGGAAGCAGTTGTACTTGTCTAAAAGGGGTAGGATTATCTTAATCAAGAGCACTTTGTCTAACTTGCCTACTTCTTGTCTTTGTTTCCCCTCCCTGCTAGCGTTGCCAATCGAGTTACATTGGGATTTCTTGTGGGGAAGTATAGGTGAAGAGGTCAAATTTCACATGGAAAGCTGGTCCAAGGTGTGTTCTTCGATCATTGAGGTGGGTTGGGGGGTTCAGAATTTGCTCATGTTCAATCGAGCCCTTCTGGGAAAGTGGTTATTGTGTTTTGCTTATGAGAGAGAGGCTCGTTGGAGAATGGTAGTGGTCATTAAATATGGTAGTCAATGGGGTGGGTATTACTCTAATGAAGTCATTGGGTCATATGGGGTGGGTCTTTGGAAATTCATTAGGAGGGGTTGGAAGGAGTTTTTTAGATGTACTAGATTTAAGGTGGGTGATGACTCCAAGATTAGTTTTTGGCATGGTGTGTGGTGTGGGGAACAACCCCTAAAGGTAGCGTTTCCAGAGTTGTATAGGATTGTTTACCTTAGGGACAATTTCATGGCTGATCATCTTCAGTTACATAATGGCTCTCTTCTGTAGAATATTAATTTTGTTAGAGCAGCACATGATTGAGAATTGAAATTCTTTTCCTTGTTTTTCGATTAGTTGTATTCCATCAATTTGAAATAGGACGGTGTAGACAAGCTTTGTTGGAACCCCTCCAAGAGAGGGTTGGTTGATGTAAGATCATTCTATAATGTCTTAAGCCCCATGATAGCACTCCTTTCCTTTGGAGGTGTATTTGACGGAGCAAGGCCCCTTTGAGAGTGGCCTTCTTCGCTTGGTCGGCTGCTTTAGGTAAGATCATCACTTTGGACAACATAAGAAAGCGGAGAATCATTGTTGTTGATTGGTACTGCATGTGTAAGAAGAGTGAGAAAACTTTTGACCACCTCTTACTCATTGCGAGGTAGCTAGTGCCTTATGGTACTCTATTTTCGGGTTATTTGGTTTAGTGTAGGTCATGCCTCATCGTGTGAGAGATCTCTTCACTTGTTGGAGAGGGTGATAATTCTCAATGTGAAGCTATGTGGAAAATGATTCCGTTCTGTTTGATGTGATGCATTTGGACAGAAAGAAATGACTAGAGCTTTGAAGACAGTGAGACGACGGTAGTAGAGCTAAAGGCCTTTCTCTTTTCTTTTCTTTTCTTTTATTTATTTATTTTTTCTATACCCCTTTCCAATGGATAACTGCTTATTTTTCATATTTCTAATTTTCATGATTATTATTATTTTTTAATCTCTTTTCTTTTGTATACTTCTCGGGTTTCTTTGTATACTTCCGGTGTACTTGAGTGCTCCCTTTGGTTTTTAATGAACTTCATTTACTTATAAAAAAAATATTGGCTTATAATATCAATTGTTGTAGAGTTTGCAACATCAAGCTGATGAAGGTGGAGCTTAAGTGAGAATTTGAAGCCTCACATAGGTGTCTATCTATATTTAATCTAATTGTACTCAAGTTAAAGTTTTACGTTGCTTTACAAACTGATATAGGTCCAAAGAGTGTACTTTAAAAGACAATGTCTCCCTGCTATCAAAAAGCATACTACTTTCTGTACTTGCTTGGGTTTGTCAAAAGATGCATGTCTAGTCCCTGACCTTCTTGATTTGTAGGCTCCAATACCCTAAGTGGTTGCTTGAAGTTCTATTTTATATGAATAACAGTTTTCTGTATTATTTTTGAGATATTGTTTCCTTCTTAGTTAGTTTTTGTATGTCTCTGCCAGAGGGACAAAAGGGAGGAGGCTTTAAGATTGGCGCAATTATCAGCAGAAAAGCCTCATTTTTCGCATTGTCTGGAGTGGCTTCTTTTCACTGTATTTGATACTGAAAGAACCAGGTAATTTCTAACAAGGGAAGGGAAATTGAATGAGTTTGACTTTGGGCTTCAATACTTTCTCCTATAATTAGTTGTAGAAGATTGGTCTCCGAAATAGCTTCCTTTGGACATTTGTCATGGAACATGCTCCGTATTTTGTTGCTCAAGTGAATTGACTTTTAGTGCATAGAAGGAAACAGTTGGCTGCACATTGTGGGTAGACTCCTCCCTCCTGACAAACCCCCTTGTAAAAAAAGCTTAAGTTGATAGAAAATGGTGGATTTAATCATTCTAACACTTCCCCTCACCAGTGGGTTCAAACTCCTCATTGACAAGTGGGGCTAACACATAGAATACTTAACTGGGGGGAGGGGTATACTATGGAGTCAGGGTTCGAACTCAGGATTTCTGCTCTGATATCATGTTAAATTATCATTTGTTTCAAAAGTTTATGGTGATAAGAAATAGTGGATTTAATAATTTAAACTAGTACTCTAACACCCCTCAACCTTGATGAAGCTAGGGTTGGATCCTAGGTCTTGAGCCATTATATCAATATGCTAGTTGGCCCCTTAATTAAGTGTATTGTTCAGTGACATTAATGATGCTTTCTTCACTCAAATTATTTGACTTCTAGCAATTTTTTTTTCTCTATTTGGGGGAAGCTATAATTTTTTCATAAGTTACTTTTTATGAAGCTGTAGTTACATAGGTTGGTTTGGTATATTTTGCTTGACCTTTTGCATCGACTGTTCTTTCTTTCAATGTTATTTGTCCATATGTTGAGATTTTAATATTTCCCATATACCTGTGACTATGCAAACCATGTCACTTACTATGTTAATTGGACTGCAGGCAAAATGTAAACAAGAACCACATCTCAGTCCCTAAATATTCTAACAATTACTCTCTTCTGGAGAAGACCTGTGATTTGATCAGAAATTTCCCCGAGTATTTTGATGTGGTTGTAAGTGTTGCAAGAAAAACCGATGGTCGACATTGGGCGGATTTGTTCTCTTCTGCTGGACGATCAACAGAGTTCAGTGTTTCACTTCAACTTTGATATTTATTTTTTTCTTTGCATATTTTTACCTCGTGTTTGAAGTTCATCAGTCATGTATATTTAGGGACTTATGTAACAAGGATAGACACTGGTTATTTCAATGTGGTTTGGAAGTGTTCTATATCTCGTGCAGCATTGTGCAGGTAGACCTGGTTGGCTATTTGCTCCCCAGACTAGTGTTTGATTAGCCCCTAGTTTGTGACTTATCAAGAAAAAAGATATTACCTGGACATGGCATACAATTTACCTCATGTCTGTGGTCCATAAGTTGCCAAAAATTTGTTTCTCTTAATTTAATTTAATTTTTTTTTAAAATTTTATTAAAGGTGGATTTTTTTGCTTATCCTACGATCTATTTGTCTCTGGTCTTGCAAACATTGCTGGTGTCACTTTTGTCCTAAGCTCCATTTGGTGAAGCAAGAATTTAAACATTCCCATTGTTTTTCAGTTTTTGCGTAATATTAATGTTTTACCTTATTATCTCAATTTTATTTTTATTTTATTTTTATTTTTATTTTTTTTAACTTTTAGTTCATTCCATTGTTTAGGCTGTTCGAGGAATGCTTCCAGCGGAGATGGTACCGTACTGCTGCTTGCTATATACTTGTAAGAAATACTATCTTCTCTATTAAATATGATAAGCTTCTGGGTGTTGAAAATTATCATGGTCTTGCTTCTTCCTCTAATATTTGGCAATAATTCTTTTTTTATTGATTAAGAGTTGAGGTTCATTGTCCCTTGGGGCCAATTACTTAATCCAAAAAAAAAAGAGTTACGGTTCATTGTGAAATAGGGTTTAGTTGTCATCATTCTTCAGCACAATATGTGTCTTTACTTAAAAATGATGCCATCAGTCTTGTCTCCTATTAGATGGTAAGCAGTTAAATTTTTTATGTAACATCTAATGCTTTACCAATTAATTGCATTGGCTTGTTTGGTAATGTATTTGGAAAGTCTTTTCTTTTTTTAAACTCAAAAACGTACAATTTGAAAATAAGCTACCAAATGAAACACTTTTCAAAGAACAAAACACAATATTTTTCAAAAAATAAAACACAATACACTTTTTAACTAGAAATATTTTGAGAAAGCATATGCTTATTTTTTCAAGTGTGTAGGCTTTCATGATATTTATTAGAGTATTTTTTTTTTAAAAAGGAGGTGGCCGCGTGGCCACCCCAAGCAAGAGGGGTGACTGCGCAAGGCCACCCCTAGGAGCCAAGAGGGCCCAAGAGGCGCAGTCACCCCCAACAGGACAAGGGGTGGCTGCACGCAACCAAGAGGGGGTTTGTGCACCCCCAACGGGATAGAAGGGGTGGCCGCGTTGCCACCCGAGGTTTTTCTCTCTCTCTCTCTCTCTCTCTTTCTCTCTCTCTCTTTTCAGGCCACCCCTATTTTTTGCTTTTGTTTCTTTTATATTTTGAAAACACTTCTCAGAGTTTTTCCTTGTTAGAAGCACTAGCACAACTTTTCAAAATGCTAACCAAACAATTTTTCATCTATGGATGCCACAGACAATACTTTTCAAATGAGAACTCTATCAAAAACATTTATCGACTTTCTATCATATCAAGAACTCTTTTCAAATGAAAACACAAAAAAACCCTTTTCTAAACACTCACCAAACATTGCATTTCCTATAAATTATTTCTTTTAGAGTACACATAGCACTTGATTGGTAAGACAATTTTCTTTATATAACTCTAAGGGATAGCTCAATTGGCTGGGGACCACGCTTCATGGAGCGGAAGTTACTAGTTCGAATCTTTCCTCGCCCTTCCCTTTGGGGCCAATTACTTATATACAAAAAAAAAAAAAAAAAGAAAAAAAAAAAAAGTAATTCAGGTTTTAAAATCTCCTACTTCTGCTGTGGTTACACGGCTATGCATAAGAAGTAAAAAAAATGTGTCCGTGTTATGCATTATATTATCTGAATATGAGAAACTATAAAATATATAAATTTCTTTCTTTAGATTTGATATAATAAGTGTCAATCTGTTAATGTAATTTTATTATTTCATTTTGCCTTTAATGTTGCAGGTGATTGCTAAACTTGAAGGTCCTGCCGTCAGCCAGTACTGTGCTTTACGCTTATTACAGGTAGAGACTAGTAGTAGGTTACAAATTTTTATTTTGTTTTCAATCTTTTTTCCCTGTTTGTTTGACAGTGATTGTCAAACCCTCTACAGGCAACGCTTGATGAATCATTATATGAACTTGCCGGGGAGCTGGTATGAGTTTGACATGATTACATGCTTCTTTCAACAATTGATACCTGTAACTCAAAGAGGGGATACTAACTTTTTTGTTTTGTTCTCAGGTAAGGTTCTTGTTAAGATCTGGAAGGGAATATGAACAGGCATCTACAGATTCAGAAAAATTATCTCCTAGATTCTTGGGCTATTTTGTATTCCGTTCTAGTCTCCGGAATCAGTCCTTGGAGAAAAGGTTATTGTAATTTTTCTGTGTTTCTCTCTCTCTCTCTCTCTAATGAATCTCAGACCGTGGCAGCTTTGACATTCCAAATGATCCTAACTCCTTTTTTTCCCCCTGTTCAAGCAGCAGCTCCTTCAAAGAGCAGAGTGCTCATGTTACTTCTGTTAAGAATATCTTAGAAAGCCATGCTAGTTATTTAATGTCAGGGAAAGAACTTTCCAAGCTTGTTGCGTTTGTAAAAGGCACTCAGTTTGATTTAGTGGTAAGAAAAGTGTTTTTTTTTTCTTTTTTTCTAAAAATAAAAAAAGTCCTTTCTGCATGATATATTCCACTGCAAAGCGATTTTAAATTTTTTTGTCAACAATATATTGCAGGAGTATCTTCAAAGAGAAAGATATGGATGTGCTCGCTTGGAGAACTTTGCTTCAGGGCTTGAACTAATTGGGCAAAAGGCATTAACATCAGAAAACTCTTCAATGCTCAAAATCTTTTTCTCTTTGTTGTTGAAGCCTTCAAAGCCATCTAGTCACATATTAGATCACTGATGGGTTTTCTATTGTTATTATAAAAGTCTAAAACCATAGAAGAACTGATGCGGAGGCTTGAATATGTGACTTAAAGCACAAAGCATGATAATGCATTTAATTCCGGAATATTCATTATTTTTCAAAAAATTATATTTTTCAAACACACACACTCTCTCTCTGCTCCCCCTCACTGAATCCTCCCTTGTGTTTCCAGCTTCAAATGGGTATCTTGCAGAGCCGGTTGGATGCAGAATTCCTTTTGGCTCATATGTGCTCTGTCAAGTTCAAGGAGTGGATAGTTGTGTTGGCTACACTTTTAAGACGGTCTGAGGTACCTTTTGCTTCCTTTATATAAACTCCGATATCTAATATAGCTGCATTATGCATCAGCATTGTTAGTATTACTTGTCCTTAGATAATACTTGTATTAGCCTTTATGAATAATGAGAAACACATGAAAACATTTTATTACTGTGGGGCAATAATTTCTTTGGTAAGAATTTTCAAACTGGAGTAGCAATTATAACCTTTTGAACTCGCTCTAAAAGCGGAATACTTTGTGGAAAGCCATTAATGCTTTTAGCCTTCTCCCTCATCCATACGCATGCATGCGAGAAAGGCATATAGGTGCTCATGGAGATCTTCTTTTAAAGTGAGGAAAGAGGGGAAAGCGACATATGCGTCTCGTATAGGTCGGTCTTATACTAACTCTGGACCCTTTTATCAACCTGTGTTGTAAATTTGCACAGGTTCTTTTTGATCTTTTCCAGCATGATACGCGGCTATGGAAAGCATATGGCATTACCTTGCAGGTATATTTGCCTCATAAAGCTTTCTCGAATCTAAAAATAGTTGTGCAATTGGTCATATATGCATATCTCATTTTCCTTCATCGATTTATGATCTTCAGTCGCATCCTGCATTTGCTGAATACCACGATCTGCTTGAAGACTTGGAAGAGAAACTTTCATCAGTTGCGAATTTGGAGAAGTGAGGGCAGATTTGGATTTCCAATCCTAGACTCTTAACAACAAATTTTGCTAATTCAATGGGAACATTTCCTTGGCCGGAGCAAATTTCAGTCAATGTCCCATACAAATGACCAAGCATCCATATGTGGAATGGAGCGGACAATGAGCTCTTGGAATCCAAATCACGGCGTCCCGCTCCGTTTAGTTTAACCATTTCAATAAAAAACTATAGTATTGCTGGTCTCATTGGAATTACAGAATCCTTGTTTCTTGTAGACGAGGAACAAAACCCGACATGGGGAGACCATATTCACAGCTTGTTTTTTAATTTTGTTTTATTGTTTATTTGTTATTTTACATGTGTATAATTTCTACCCATATAGAGATAGAGCCTTTGATCGTGTAGGTGCTTCACCCATTTTGTTGCTTGACACGCTCACCCCCATCTCCATTTTATCTCATGCTATTGAGTTTTTAAATGACATTGCACTATGTACATTGTTAGATGTAAAGAGGATCTTCCTCCTACTCTAAACAAACCAAGCTAATAGGTGGCGATATAATCAAATTAAATCCAACATTGACAAATTAGTTTTTGTCAATTCAGAATTAGATTTTTTTTTCATGGTTAACCATTTAACATTCTTGTTGGGACAAGTGGTTCATATTTTTTTGTGTATAGAGAGTAATACGAGAGTACCAGTAAAGTGGCTCCCGCGGAACGGTACAGGGTATTTTGAGGTTTTTCATATCTATCCGTATATTAGGCTTTTGCTATAAATATATTGTATTGTAACCCTAAATTATATTATTGAATATAACTGCACTCTCGTGGACGTAGGCAAATTGTCGAATCAAGTAAATTTTGTCTTGTTTTTTTCTTGCTTTATTTCTTTTTGATTCCTTATTTTTTATTATCGTTGTGCGCGGTCTGGAAAATATTCAAAATTTATCTATTGAGCAATGAGAACTGAAACAGACATTTATATTATTTTAACAAAATACAGCCACAACCACAACCATAAATATTGGCTTCACAATATATTCGCACTTGTCACTTATCAGGTACCCCTGAAATCTAAAAACATAGACATTTGTAGATGAGTTGAGCAACTCACCAGCTAAAGCTGATGGACTCAAAGTGCACATTATCTGCAGAACCCGATGAACAAATGGTCGCAACCTCTTGTCTCAAACTCTTCGGGCCAGACGCGAGAACTTTGATACTCGATCCCTTGAACTCGGCCAGGAGCATTTCTGCAAGAGAAAATAAAACGAATGGCTAAGCTCATTAATTGATAACCTCTAATAGTTACTGTACTGTGGAGCTTGATGTAGAAGAGGCTGTTGACTAGGTGATGGCCACCATGAAAATAGTACAAGGAAGGTGTTTGAAGAAATGACACAAAGAAAACAGAGAAAAAAGGTTTGACATTTAGTCGCTATATTCTAACTGTTACTCACTCTTTAGGTCAGGTCTTCGACCATAATGAACATTGATAGCTTGGGCAAGAGACTGGTGTGGGAGGCTTTCCAATTCCATATTGTGCGAGCCCGGAGACCCCGTTGCCTCTTCCATGTTCTGAACCTGCTTAGCTTCAACAGCATTCCGCCTCTTGTTCCAAAAAACTGCTGCACTAGCCGTGATGGCTATGCAGATGCATATGACAAACATACTTATCACGGCTCTCCAAGAGGTTGAAAATATGTCATTTGTGTTGTGATCGATAGGATATATATAATAACGAGTAATAATTCCAATTAATATGAGGAAAATGACAAAGGAAGACGCTATTATCATCCCAAGCCAAAGCCAGCTGTTGGGGCCTAAAATGGCAGAGAAGGGTGCATCTGCTGCATGGGGCTGGAACCATATGGCTCTAAGCGGCTTTGACTTATCTGTTTCGGGCTCTTTTTCTCTTGTTACAAAGGCCTCAATTTGTAGCTGCAGACTGGAAATGTCGGAGATGGTTCCAGAGATAGGAAGGATGAGGTCTAGCATGGTAAGGTCCGGAGAATTCTTGAACGCACAAATTAGCTTCACTTTTGGAGTATTGCAATTCGGCGTTGTGCTCAGAAAGATGAGCTCTCGAATGATAGATATGAATGGAGTAATGCCACTGCCTCCACTCACCATAACCAGAGTGTCAAAGCTGCATGCGCGCCGAAACAATCATGAATCAATATTTGAAACATCGATCAAGCTACTACGTACTACATAAAAAGACATGCATTTGCTTTGGTGGAAACCTTAAAAAATCTGTTGAAACCGGGCCATATGGTCCTTCAACTGAGGCCTCGAGACGATCCGGTGAAGAAGGTGATGAAAGCATCTGGTAGAGCTTCTTGCTCCAACTTCCTTCGCCTTTAATGACAATGCTCAGCTTGTGAGGCTCCACGTTACTGCTAGAAGTGATAGTAAAAGGATGCCACTGCAGCTTGGAAATGGTAGGCACGTTTATGAACGTGATGCTCATAGGATTATAACTCAAACCTGCCATGGTAAATCAGAAAACCAAATTCAAGTATTGTCTCTATGACTCTATATGCTGAAGTATAGTTTGGGCAATATATAGCTTTACCGGGGCTCTTGGCGAGGTTGAGTTCTAGAGATTCGCAAGGCAAAAGGCGGGCAGAAACCACTCGAACTCTTTGCCGCGACTGTAGAAGCCTTAGGTAACGGTCGACGAGGAAGAGGTAGAAACCGGGAAGCATAATGAAAGCGTAAGAGATGCCGACATGGAGTATGAAGAAAATGATGAAGAGGATGTAAAGGTTGTGGGTGTAAAAGAAGAGCTCGAAGAATTTCCGGCGTATGCGAGGGAAGGTTGTTAACCACATGGCCAATCCGGCCACCAAAGATAGTTCTCCGGCCACATTTGATATCCCTGTTTTGTCCCATTTAACCATCTGCGTTGCAACAAAATTAAGCATGCATGGAATTTTAATTTTTACATCTTGAGAGTAAAGGGGAAGAGGAAAATTCATCATAAGAAAATAAAAAATGAAAAAAGAAGAAATGTATCAGGAAATGGGTGCATCATGCATCACATATATAATGAAATAATTGTAATTGATCTCTTCTTCTTATTTTTTTTTTAAAGTTATCCAATCTGGGTTCAAATTGTTTTTGGACTTAGAGTCAGTTGAATCAACGTTAGAATATTAATTAAATGATAAAATTCATCAATTCTTATCAGTTTAAGCTTTTAAGGTAAGCGATCATGATTTAATATGGTATTAGAGTTAGAAGTCATGAGTTTGATCTTCATTTCAATTAAATATTTTTTTTTTACGTGTTGGGCCTCATTTATTGATGAAGAATTTGAAACCACACGTGAGAGAGAATATTAAAATATTAATTAAATAATTAAATCTATCCATTTGTATCCACTTAAGCTTTTAGGATAATAATTAATCTTTGATTTGCCGTAAACCCAAGTCACTTGAAGATTTTTGCCTAAAAATCTAAAGTTCTCAAGAGGTCGCCACAACCAGTCAAATCAAAAGAAAAATCAATTATAAAGCTTAGTAATACCTAATTGTGAAAGATATTAATTAAATAATTAAATTTAGAAAAAACTTTATTTATAATTCTTAATCTTTTATCATTTTTACAATTAAGTATTCAAACTTTAAAAAATGTCAATTTAAAAGTTAAATCCTGTCAAAATTTTCAAAATACCCATTTTTTTTTTAGAAAAGAAAAAGAAAAAAAGTGCGAGGATTTAGATGTTGGTCAAAATTTAACAGACTTTGAAAAAATACCCATATCTGAATCTTTGAAAATTTGAATACTTAATTATAAAAATGATGAAAGTTCAGGAGTTGTAAGTAGAATTTTCTCTTAAATTTAACATAATAAAATTCATAAATGCTAGACACTTTCAAAGCGATTTAACATATTATTAAAACAAGATTTATAAGATTGAATCTTGATTTTATAATTTATCTTTTATTTCAATTAAATATTTTACGTATAATTAATTTTTAATTAATAAAAGCTTTTGAGCACATGATACACTTGGACGTGGGTGTCATAGGATGTCAGGCCCATCCGCTCCCAGAAGTCCTGGGTGCTGACAACAAAAGTTAAAGGCATCCACCAGAGACAAACGTGTTACCGGCACTATATATATCCCGTGGCTGTGGGTCCTACGAAGAGCTAAGTCAAACCGACTCCCAAAGAATTATGAGCCCCTGCTAGTGACCAAAGGTCCAAAATGCATGAAAAACAGGTGTGCAATTCTGCAGTAGCCCACAGCAGCATTGACGTAAAACTCTAGCTTCCAAAGTAACGTACACCTCCATCTCTGCAAGCTGAGGAGCAACCACACAACTTGACGTGTGGGCTCCATCCACTAGTATATATTTTTTAGGGTAGGCAAAAAACGAGTTAACATGTCATGTTTGTGTTGACGCTGTTAATCCGTCTACTTTGTTTAGGTCGATTTAAATTTGACACGATTAATTAAATAAGTTGAATCATAAAATTCAAAAATAATATGTTTATAAGTCGGGTAACATGACACAACACGATTTATCCGTTTAGCTAACGAGCTATATCGGGTTGACATCACCCGAATGACCAGAATAAATAAAATGTATTTTTGGATGAGCAATATTCTCCTAATGTACCATAGTGATAGTACCATATAGTGAGCATTCGATCTCCTTTTTATTTTTTATTTTTTGATGGAGCATTCTCTTCTGTATTCGACATGCACCTTGTGTTTGCATGTATAGCTGTATACCATACATATCTTCGGGTGATGATGGAAGCAAGAATGGGTGAAAAAGCTTTACCCATCCCAAACCATAGAACTTTCTGTTTCTTATAACCGTTCCTCCATCATTCCCCACCCAAAGAAAGTGTTTTTGGAATGATGAATTGGTTTAATTTCGTTTAGAAAATTAAGGAAGAACATGCAACTAATTAAACTGTCTCTACATGATACGAAAAGAATGGGAAAAAGATCAAACAATAAAATAAGCACATCGATGATCAGCTGATTGATAGAAAATTAAGAACTCTAATTACCTCGGAAATTTGATTCGAGACGGCCCAAGAGACGATGAAACAAATACCATGAGCCGTGAAGAGCGTCATGACGACGTGTCCAAGCCATATGTGGTACTTGATGCTTCCCTCAGAAGTGAGGCCGAAGAGTGGCAGCACGGACGATCCACGAGTCACCGGGTAGAACAGAAATGCTAGACATATGTTCCCAACCAGGCCTAGGATTAGAGCTGCAGTGCCCAATTTATATTGCCATCTGCCACAGAATTAAACACAACCCAGCTATAACTTTTGATAATATTTTTCGAATCGAGACCATACATGCAGGCAGTGAATCATGACAGCAAGGTAAGCTATATATATATATATATATATATAACATTTTGTTCATAATAGTTGTAAAGAAATTCTTACACTTTCTCGCCGTTCTTGGCTGCTACTTGTGGGGTGATTGTAGCAAATTTGATGTGTATATAAGATGCAAACGACCAGACCAGGAGTGCAATGAACATGACGAACAAGGCTAGCTCTACACTGGAAACAATCCCCAGAGGGCCTTTAACGAGCAGCGGCCGCTTCCATGAGGCAAACCGATGATTTCTGCCATTGCTGTTGATTACAATTCATGATAGAGAGTTGTTAGAACGAGTTTTCTTTGTTGTCATCAGGGAAAACTTAAAAATTAAAAAATAATATATAATAATAATAATAATTAATCACCTTTTCATTTTATTATTATTTGATTTCTTTCCAAAATGGAGGTACACACAGCCCCCGGCAGCAACAAACAGGATGGGGAAAGTGTAAATCAGAAGTGTTGCACCTGTAGCATAGATTTGAAGTGATTAAAGACAACGAATAACGCAAATCGAGTGAAGAAAAAATTAAGAAGTCTACTTTTGGGTAATTCTAAATTAATAAACCTTGTCTCCCGAAATATGTAGAGTTAGTGTTTGCTCGGATATTAGGCAACCAGATTTGCCTATATGTGTTGGTGGGCATCATGATCCACAACAGAAGAGACCCCAGAGACACTGCCATCAACAGTAGCCTCATGGCTGCCGGACCTGCGCTGCTTTCTTCATGGGGAGAAGGTGGTTTCTTCACCACACTTGCGTCCATCCTCTCTCTCTCTCTCTCTCTCTAGCTCTCACTCTCAAACACGTACAGACAGAACTCAATATAGAACTGATATTTGGAGATTGTTTTACAGATGGATAAGTGTGAGAGTGAGAGAATGGTATATTTATAGGAAGGATTTGTATTTATATTCTATTACATACGAAGGTCAGTTATGGGAATTTAAGGAAAATGTTAGTGATCCCACCAGCATCTCACCCCATCCCACCAATCCTAAGTGATTGGTTTTTTTTTTATTTAATAAATTCATTTTCAGATTTTTGAACTTAAGGTTGGTGGGATGAGGGGTGGGTTGCTGGTGGGAACACTAGCATTTCCCTTATTTTAAAAGGAAGCATGGTTCACGTCTCTTGTTACAGTGCTAGAATTAATGACAGCAGACTTTTTAAAAGTAAACAAGAGAATAAGGCATTAAAGGGACTGCTACGGAGGCATGTTGTATTTTGACCATCTTCTCAATTAAGAGTCGATCGACCATATCTTCTATGGTCTTCTCGTTGTCTCTTAATTGTGTTTTTATTTTGAATGAGAGTGTGTTTTTCTTTAAATTTGTTCCCATGAGAGATATATAGGATAAAAGTTAACTAAGTGTGAGAAGTTATTTCTCACGGTCAGTTCAAATAAATTTTTAAAATATTTGACTACTCTTGTCTTAAATCTAATCTGTTCGAATGAACAAATCTGCTCTTTAATTATTTTTATATTTGATTCAAGCATACGGGGAGTAATGTTATATGTACAATTCTTTTACTTATTTTTAACACATGTCAGCATGTTAAAGCTAAGAGTTGTAAGTATTTAAGACCCTCCAAGCACATACAGATCTACACTAATTAAACTAGCTGTATTCCTAAATTTAAGAGCAAGTTTTTTAGGTACGTATTTATACACTCGTACGGTCTTATCTCGCCAATTTATGCCTTTTTTGAAATGTCACGATTATCATAATAAAATGGTAAAGAATTGTACTTTTTGAAGAGATATTCTTTTTATTTTTTATTAGTAATGACATGAACATTTTTTTTTTTTTTAATAACATCAATCTTACTACCTTTTATATTAATAAATAAGGATAATATATATATATATATATATAACAAATGGAAGAAATTATATGGGGTAGTCTTGACTTGATGCATGTAGAGGTTCGTGTTTGTTTGGATGTGCATGTGTTTAGAGTGTGTCTTCGTGTGCCAGCGTCCGATATGCGAGGGGCAGCCACAGGCTACCACAAGAAATTAACATGTCACATTTCCCATTATAAATTTCAATTTTGTAACCTATGATTTCAAAAATAAAACATTAATTTTACTGTAATAAGCAGTGTCCAATTATTTGTTAAGTGACAATTAAATCTAATAATTAAGTTACATTAGAGTACGTACTTCCCAAACAAATTAAAGATGTGTGAATTTTTTTGTATAGTTGACTGCGCCGCATGCTGGTAGTCTAGTGAAGAAGATTTACCAAGACAGAAAACAGGTAAGGGTACTGACTTGCCGGAGGTATGTACCGACATAAAATACTTTAATGCTTGAGCCAGTAAATTGTATTTGAAAGAGATCGAACCCAATGAAATGATATATAGTATATGTGGGAGAAGATGTATGTGCGTACATCTGAATATAGACCATTACAGTTATTTATAAGACTGGCGTACGCCAATATGGTAAGGGCCGAAGCTAAAGGGACTATTATGAAAAGCGACATATACTCACAAATTGCTTTCTTTCGAGTTATGCTTCAATGACTCATTTTCTTATTGAGCCGAGTTTAAATAGGTAAAACTATATATAAATGTGGGGATATCCTTCATTTTATGATCCCCTAATCGGTAATCATCATGTGTCTTGCGGGTAAAGGGATATGATTGGCTCACAACCCTTTTGCACAATTCCCTTACAACCCCACTCATAATGGTGTGGGGCCTACACACATGGGCTCCACACCATTGTGAGTAGGGGTTGTGAGGGAGTTGTGATGGGGTTGTAGTTTTATCATTTTCTTAGTGGGCATTGTGGGGCCCGAGGGGGCCTATAGTAAATGGTATGACCACTGGCCATATTGAAAATTATAATCTATAAAAGAAAATAGAAAATGAAAAAAAAATTATATATCATAGTCTAATTTGGACAACTCAATTTGTGCATCATGTAGCATTAGGAAGTGGCTATGCATATGGAAATAATTTTTTTTTTCGAATTATGCTACTTTCCACACCCATTTATCATACATATTTCATACCGGCTGACGTTTAATTATGTTTTAAGTGGCTTCTCTTTTGTTTTTGAGAAAAATGCACCATTAGTCCGTGTGGTTAGTTTAAATTATAAATCACACCTGTGATATCATATGAATTCAAAGATCCTTATGGTTGGCTTAATTTACATGCAAATTGATCCCTGAAATCAAATTTCCCGTTAAATTTTTTTACAGGTTCCATTAAACACCACGAAAGCGTCACGTCAGCGCCAATAAGATGACGATACGTGTCCATCTTAATAAAAAAAAAACTATAAATATATTAAAAAATAAATAAATAAAACTTATTTTTTTAAAAAAATAAATAATAATAAAAAGCAGAGCAACCATCCGTTTAGGGTGGCCGTGCGCCACCCCTGACCACTGGGGAGTGGCCTGAAGCCAAAGGGGTGGCTGCCCCTTTGCTTTTCTTTTTTCTTTTAATTTTTTTTAAATAAGTTTTTTTTTTTATTTTGTTTTTAATATTTTTTTTTATTAAGATGAGATGGATACGTGTTGCCATCTTATTGGCGCTTACATGACGTTTAACGGAATCTGTCAAATTTTTTTTACGGAATTTGACTCCAACGATTGATTTGTAAATTAAGCCAACCATATGTATCTTTGAATTCATGTTGATACTACAATGAGTGATTTATAATTTAGGCTAATCACAAGGACTAATAGTGCATTTTTCCATTTGTTTTTTACTTTTAAGTGGCTGATATAAGAATCTACTTAAAACATACAACATTAATCAGTATGAAATGAGTATAATAAATTGGTGTAAAGAATAACATTGCTCTTATGAATTATGTTTGGATGCGTAACCCTTCCCCACTTTTAAATATAATGAGATTAATTCATAGTATATATATATATATATATGATCTTTAAGTACCTGTCTAGTTGTGTCCATTCAACGCTTTGCCTAGCTAGCGTGTGCAGGGTATCATTTTAAGCTGAAGTACCAATCAAAGTTCATGATTAAATTATGAAGCTTGTTGATGATTATTTTAGTCTATTATGCAAAGTCCAAATTCTTATTTGACATAAGTGCACTACATCACATGAAAAGGATAGTGTTGTTGCTCGAGACTGGCTTGGATTCATGCAGTTCGAAAGGCATTTATAAATAAAAATTTAAAATCTTATTGATATGATGAATTAGGCCCCTTAATTAATTACCTTCACAATTAAGACTTGTATCAAAGCCTTTTATATTTACTAGAAAAGAGTTATTAAATCTGAACAAATAAAGTGGATAGAAAGACTACAATTTCTGAATTAAGCTTGTGCCTTCCAATAAAAAAGTAGATAATTAATTAAGTTAGATGACCCACAAGATCGAACTGATTTCGACTACTTTGGAGGATCGATCCCTAAGAACTATTTGCTTTTTGGTAAGTACCCAATAATGAGATCGACTAGAAAAAAAAAAAAAAAAAAACCCCAAGAATGATGGCTTCGAATAAAAAAGTAGCCTAAGAATGATAATGTAGTAAATAATGAGGCTTTTGACAAATGTTTAAAAGTTGCATGAACCTTGCACTTGGCCTAGATAGCTCACATGACACATGCACAGTTGACTCTTGAACAATATTGTCAACTTGCTTTAATTTCCTATGTGATATAATTAAGAGTCATAAGACATAACGTCAAAAAATCATTAGTCCTATATATACTCGATCTCAAACGTACACTAGTAATTAAGGAAGAACGTGAACCATGCTTCTTAATTGCTTCTTTTCCTTCTATTTCGAATATAAAAAGGTCAAGTTCTATATCGGATGCATCATACATGTCGTCATAAGTACGTATGATTAATGGACATAATTGTATCCAACTCGAACATAATGCTCCGTTTGTTTCGGCGTAAAATGATTTTTGAAAAATGATTTCGGTATTTTCCGGTATTTGGTGGGGGCGAAAATAATGGTCAACAAAAATCATTTTCGGTTTGACAGTAAAAACTTCTTTAATTTTCGGAAAACGATTTAAGATTTTTAAAACCGTTAATCGTTTTTCGAAATTAAGCTCTTTGTCCTTACACGCATGTTTGATATCCGATCATCAGAATTTAGCAATTGTCAGTCGTCGGGATCCAGTTGGCGCCGGAGTCCGACAACATCTGGTCGCCGGAATTCTGCTGGCGCCGGAAGCCTGCCACCGGCAGACCAAATTCCGGCCGGGTCTGGACGGATCTGGAAGATTCCGGCCGGATCTGGCCAAAATGGCCTGGATCCGGCCGGATATAACCTAATCTAGCCATTGATCCGGCCGGATCCAGTCAAACTTTCTCGCCGGAATCCTGCAACGGCGACCGGACGTTGCCGGATTCCGGCGACATTTACCAAACTCTGATTTTTGCATTTCGTAATTTTTTCGTGCGAACCAAACACCGAAAAATATTTTCGAGAAAATTATTTTTTCTGAAAATGATTTCGTCGAAATAATTTTCCGACGAAAATCATTTTACGTCGAAACAAACGAAACATAAGTTTGGAAAATTTTCATTTAGATTCTTCGAAGTATTAGCGGTTTTGTAACCAAAACTTTGAAGTTTAAAAATTTGTAATATTGGTATCCCATGTTTCATCCCTTTTTAATTTTACCTTCTTTTTTTTTTTTTTTTTTTTGGAAAACACCATCTTTCAAAAAAAAAAAAATCAAAACAAAATTTAAAAAAATGTTTTGGACTGGTCTAGCAACCCACGGCTAGAATTTTCACTCTTTCTTTTTCTTTTCTTTTTTCTTTTTTTGAATTTTCACTTTTTTTTTATTAAAGAAAGGGGCATTTTAACAAGAAAAAAGAAAAAAGAAAAAAGAAAAAAGACTGAAACATAGGATAACAACATTGCAAATGTTTAACTTTTGAGGTTATAATTGAAAAACCGCTTATACTTCGGGGGTGTAAGTGAAGTTTTTCATTTTAAGTTTTTTTGTTGAGCGATGTTCAACATGTTATATTATGCTCTCAAAAAACAAAAAAACAAAAAAAAAAAACCTCCCAAAATATGAATCTCTCCAATCAATGATATTAGAGTCAATTATCATGGTGTGTGGTATGCAGTGATCATTTTCGTAGTTGGAGTTAGCATATATGGTAGTAATGGTACACATGCATGGACAATAGGTCATTTTTGTATTTCGAGTAGAGACCAAGATATATGGCATATATAAAGAAGAAAAATGTAAAATTGATGCATATGGTTGGCCTAATTTACAAATCACTCATTGTGGTATAAAAATTAACTGAAAGATCCCTGTGATAGGCGAACTTGACAAATTACTCATTGAAGTCAATTTTTGTCTACTACTTGACAGAAACCGTTAGGTTGCCATGTTATACCAAAATAAAAAATGCGACACGTGTCACCCTTAATAAAAAAAAATTAATATATTAAAAATTAATAACCTAAAAATTAAAAACTTCAAATATTATTATTATTTTTTTTTGAAAAAAAAAAAAGAACTGAAAAAAAGGGGGGTTTTGGGGGGGTGGCCGGCTGGCCCCCTTGGTTTTTAATTTTTAATATATTATTAAAAGTGACACACGTCACATTTTTATTGGTATGACACAGCAACCTGACAGTTTCTGTCAAGTTAGTAAACGGAAATTGACTTCAATGAGTAATTTTTCAATTTTGTCTACCATATGGACATCTCGATCAGTTAATTTTTATACCACATTGATCGATTTGTAAATTAAGCCAACCAAAATATCAATTTTGCATTTTTCCCTATATAAAGCTCACATAGCCTTGACGATCGTAGAGACAACCGGCCATGAGATTGATAAAGCTTTCATTTGAGGAGGGCCGGGGTGTAGCGACGACGCGGTGATAAACTCATATGTGAGAGATATATTGTTGGGTATCCCAGGTGTATTTCACTCTTTGATGGACCCGATATTTTGATGCTGAATGGCTGTCTGCCGATATTGGCCGGTATCACCTGCTGCGGCTTAATTAAGAGATCAATGCAGAAATTTTAGGGCAAATATTTGAACTGAGCTGAAACACCATATATTGCGTTTTAAAGATGGAGTTTTTTTTTTAATCTTTGCTTGACACGTGGCGTTCTTTAACCTAAAGGAAAAAAAAGCTAGCTCAAGCGTTCATAGCACCGGCAAAAAGGGGAGATCAAGCGAAAAATCTGCATGTGTTGTGCATGTAATTACTATTTTCTTTGATTAAACAGATCGACTAACAATGTGGTTTTCTTCGCAAAAAAAAATTTGTATATTCTATTTGTTTCGACATAAAATGTTTTTCGTCGTAAAACATTTTCGACGAAATATTTTTCAGAAAAAATGATTTTGCTGAAAATATTTTTTAGTATTTGGCTCGTAAGAAAAAATCATTAACGGCGCAAAACAAAATTCGGCGACATCGGGCTGTACAAGCCGGGTTCCGATCGTACTGGTCAGATTTTGAATGTACTGGTCAGAATTTGGACGAAACGGCTGGAATCCAACTGTAATGGCTGGACCTCGACTGTACTGGTCAAATTCCAACCAGAATCTGGTATGCCTGCAACGTCGCCGAATTCTGGTGATGGTTGCCAAATTTCGGCGAGCATCAATGGAATTCGGCCAATGCCGCTAGATTCCGGCAATCGGATACTAAAATTCGAGGACCTTCTGCGGTAGAGTCGGGTTATCAACAAACTTCAGTGTTAGACGAGGGCGGATTCCCACAAATGTGCATGCAAGAATAAAGAGTTTAAAATCAGAAAACGATGAAAATGATTTTCGTTGAAAATTATTTTTTGCCCCCATCAAATACTGAAAACATTTTCTAAAACACGTTTTACACCAAAACAATCGGAGTAGTAGTTAAAGACAGTTGAGTGTGACATATATATATATATATATATATATGGTAGATCATGGGAGCAATGTGCATGTAAATGAGTGGTACGTACCCTAAATTTATTTATTTGAATATTATTTAACAAAAACACACTGTAAAGTGTAAAGTGAGTGATTTTAACATTTCAAACATCCAAATAGTAGAGACGAAATCCACTTTCTTTTTTTGGCAAATACAAAGAGAGGGAAGTGGAAATCCACGTTTATTTAACTATACAGTAGAAAGTGGATCATTTACGTACACGTACTTCAGTTTATTTTTCAGCCAATGGCGACAATATTGCATGTTTACATGGCTTCACAGTCACGGAGCCATGCATAAAAGATCGAGAAAGGAAATGCCAAATCAAACAAACAATTTGGGGTCCTAGTTTGCGCTGAGAATGAGTAAATCACCAGCAAAAACTAAAGGACTGAAAATGCAGATTTTCTGCCAAACCAGATCCACAAATGGCTGCAACCTCATTCGACAGCTCCGTCGGACCACAAACCATAACTCCTACACTTGATCCTTTGCACTCCAATAACATCTCTGCAACAAGAGGGGGGAAGAAAAAGAAAAAAGGTTTTAACTTTTTGACCGTTGCTGTTTCGTGCTTTCAATTTTGAATAAGATGATGAAATGAATGAATAACTTACTCTTTAAGTTGGGCCTTTCACCATAGTGGACATTGGTAACTTGGGCAAGAGGGTGGTGGGGAAGGCTTTCCAGCTCCCTCTGATCATGATCAGTACCAGACATGTTCTGAATCTGCATGGCTTCCATGGCACTGTGTTTCTTGTTCCATAAAACTGACGCGCTTGCTGTCGTGGCTATACCGAAGCACACAACTAAAATATATAATACACTCTTCAAAGACCATGAGAATATTGCACCGGTATTCTGATCGATCGGATAAACGTAGTAGCGGGTAATAATCCCCGTTAAGATAAGAAAAACGACAAACGAAGATGCTATTATCGCGCCAAGCCAGAGCCAGCTGCTCGGACCTAAAATGGCGGATATGGGTGCGTCAGTTGGGCGAGGGTTGAACCGCACGTCTCTTATAATGACGTTGTTGTCATCAGTTCTGGGTTCCTTCTCTCTTGTTACAAAAGCTTCAATCTGTAGCGGCAGTTTGGAAATGTCGTAGGGAGAGGCGCCGGAAGCTGGAAGGATGACGTCTAGCATGGTGAGGTCCGAAGAGTTCTTGAATGAGGCGACTAGGATCACATCTGGAGCTCTGTGATCCAATTTTGTAGTACTTGTGAAGATGAGGTCTCTAATTATAGAGATGAAAGGGGTAATGCCACTGCCTCCGCTCACCATCACAAGGGTGTCATGCCTAAAAAATTATCAATCTTTTGTTAATATTGTAGAAATAAAATTGTACAAAAGTGAACTTTATATTTTTGTGATCGATTATAAATTATACACAAGTCACTCATTAATTACAAAAATGCGCACATTTTTTTTGAAAAAAAAAAAAATTTGAGGCTTTGTTTGTTTAAGAAGGTGGAACTCTAGTAACTTCGGCAACCGACAACGGATTCCAACGAATTTCAAAGGCAGCCGGTGGGTGGTTTAAAAAAAAAAAACTATTGTATGTTTTTCTTAGAAAATATAGTTCATTCCTAAAAGAATAACTATTCGTCCTCTCATTTTTTAAAGGAATGGTTATTCTTAAATTTAAGTAATAGTCATTTTCATGGGAATTGATTCCAAGACTAAAAATCTTACCAACTATGAAATAACTATTCTATTCCATGAGTTTAAACCTTGTACCAAACGTATATACCTTAAAAGTAAAATAAAAAAATCAATACTAAATAGTAAATATTATAGAGTTGAGAAATAAAACAGTATTTTATACAAATGTTATACAAATGATAAGTGATCATCTCATCAGAATGATCAGATTCTCAAAACAATGGCTATTCCTCAATTTAAGTAATAGCCATTTTCATGGGAATTGTTATTCCAAGAAGAAATCTTACCAAGTACCAACTATGAAATAGCTATTTTATTTACCAACTATGAAATATATTTTATTCCATGAGTTTAATCCTTGTACCAAAGTACCTTAAAAGTAAAATTAAAAAATCAATACTAAATATTATAGAGTAAAATCAAACTATACGTATGGAGAAATAAAACAGTATTTAATACATATGTTATAAGAATGATAAGTAATGTCATCAGAATGAGGTAATTAAGTAACCAAAATATATCCTAACATCTCCTCAAACGACATAACGTGTATGCTAACATTAAGCCAACATAATTTGGCAAACACACACATCAGCCAGCAGATTAGCAGATGCATGCTTAGTTGATATTGTGTGTTTGGTTCGTCTGTTCGTGAACAATCTGAACCGCACTCCGATTATCACAAAATATATTCCAACAAATATAATTATTATTGTGAAAGGGGAAAAAAGAAAAGTAGTTCGAATTTTTTAATTATCCATGTCCCCATGGATTAATTTGCTTTACTCATGTAATTAAGGTATATATATATATATATATATACATGCAGCTGCAAACCTTAGAAAGTCAGTTGAGGCTGGTCCATAAGGTCCTTCAACAGAGACCTCGAGACGATCCATGGAAGAAGGCGAAGAAATCAATTCGTAAAGCTTCGTGGTCCACCTTCCCTCACCTTTAATGAGGACACTCAGATTTTCTGGATCCAAATTACTACTGGAAGTAACCGTAAAAGGATGCCATTGCAGCTTGGAAATGCCGGGCACATTTATGAAGATAGTGCTCGTGGGATTATAGTTCAAACCTATCAATATAAATTATATAAAACAATTTAGGAAAAATTTTACTTACCACTCCCGATTTTTTATCACTTTTGCAATCATACCTGACCATAAATTTTAGCAAATGTCAATTTAGTATTTCAATTTTTTTTTTTTTAATTCCACATCCGTTAGAATTTTCTGTTAAATCTTCGTTGGGAGGTGTCAAAATTTCTAAAATACCCCACATTTTTTTTAGGAAAAAAAATTGCACGGATTTAGGCATTGATCATAATTTAACGGATTTGCAAAAGTATCCATGCATGAATCTTTGAAAAAAATGAAATACTTCACTTATAACCCTTGATCTTTCATCACTTTTGAAATAAGGTACCTAAACTTTAAAAAGTGTTAATTTAGGGTATTCATCTTTCAATTTTTTTCAATTTCAACCATTCGGTATAATTTTCCATTAAATCTTGTCGAAATTCTCAAAAATACCACTATTTTTTTTTTGAGGGAAAAAAAAAGAAAAAAAATTGCAAGGATTTAGCCGATGATCAAAATTTAACGGAATTTGCAAAAAATATTCGTACCGAAATATTTGAAAAAAAAAATTATAATTTATATATATATATATATATATATATATATATATATATATATATATATATATATATATTTTAAAAAAATGATATTTTGAGAATTTTGACTAGATTCAACTGATAGATGAAATTGAAATAAAAAACTTAGAAAGATATATACACTAAATTGACATTTTTTAGAATTTAATTAAATGTATGATCGGAAAAGTGATTAAAGTTTAGATTCAAAGAACATTAAGACAAAGCTGTCTTTTTTCTTTTATATAATCAATAAAATTCAGAGTTGTGATTGGTGCACAACAAGGGGACCTATTCATATTACTCGGCTCTCACCCATATGTTTTGTGTTGTGCATGTATTTTGCAACCTTGTGCAAAAATCTTTTCCTAAAATCCAAGGCAAACTTTACTGTGAACCTTTTGTTTTACCTTGACTCTTGGAGAAGTTGAGTTCAACCGTCCGGCATGGTAAAATGCGGGCGGAAGTTAAACGAACTTTTTGTCGGGACTGTAAGAATCTTAAAAAGCGGTCGATCAAGAAGATATAGAAACCGGGAAGAGTGATGCAGGCGAAGGAGAAGCCGACGTGGAGGATAAAGAAAATGACAGCGAGGAAGTAAAGGTGATGGGCGTAGTAGAAGAGCTCAAACATTTTGCGTCGGATCCGATGGATGCTCGTTGCCCGTATGGTCAACAGAATCAGCAAAGTTATCTCTCCGGCCACATTTGACACATCAGCAAAATCCCATCTCAGCATCTGCATGCATAAGATTAAAGTGAAAATTAATAAAGAAAAATAAATTTCAGGAAGTGGATATATACCAGTAATTGTTCCATAAGATAGATAATTAGCTTTTTCTTCTTTTTCTTTTTTCTTTTTTTTTTTTTTTTTTTTTTGGGAAAAGTACACATAACCCCCTCAAACTACCATATCATTGTCAATGTACCCCCCAAACTACCAATTGTGTCAATCTCCTCCCTTAAACTACCAGAAAATATCAATGTCCCCCTAATGACAAAAATGCCCTTCATAAAATTATTAAAATAAAATAAAAACTAAAAAAAATTATTAAAAAAATATAAAATAACAAAAAATTATTCCAACAAAAAAATTAAAAATAAAAACTGTTTTTTATTATTTTTTTTAAATAATAATTTTCAGTTTTTTTTTTCTTTTTTTTTTTTAAAAAAATTGTTCTTTTTCGTTTTTTTATTTAAATAAAAACTGGTTTTTTTTTCATTTGTTTTATTTATTTTAAATAAATAAATAAATTTCAGTTATTTTTTGTTTTTTCGTTTTTTTTTTCTTTAAAAAAAAATTGTTCTTTTTCGTTTTTTAATTTAATAAAAACTAGTTTTTTTTCATTTGTTTTATTTTTTTTTAAAATAAATAAATTTCAGTTATTTTTTGTTTTTTTGTTTAAAAAAATTTGTTATTTTTCGTTTTTTAATTTAATAAAAACTGGTTTTTCTTTTTTATTTTTTTCATTTGTTTTTTTTTAAAAAAAAAAAATCAGTTATTTTTTGTTTACTTTTTTTAAAAAAAAAAATAAAAAATTTGTTCTTTTTTTTAAATATTTTTTTTTCGTTTTTTATTTAATTTAATTTAATTTTTAAATTTTTTAAGTTTTTTAGTTTTAGTTTTAATTTTTTTGAATTTATGAGGACATTTTTGTCTTATTCAAAAAAAATTAGGGTCATTTTTGTCTTTTTGTTGGTCTTAGGGGGGACATTGACATTTTCTGGTAGTTTAAGGGGGGAGATGGACACAATTGGTAGTTTAGGGGGTACATTGACAATTGAGTGGTAGTTTGAGGGAGTTATGTGTACTTTTCCCTTTTTTTTTTTTTTCACTTAAAGAGTTTTAGAGTCCATTCGAGTTTGTGATCTCATGTAAATAGTTTTAGATTTCTTTTGTAACAGAGATACGCCATGTCAGCCAATTAATGCGAAATAAGTGTGATTAATGGGTTTGTGATTTCATACCGACTGATATGATGTGTTTTAAGTAGCTAAAACTTTTGTTTTTTTAAGTCGTATCAGCCGGTGTGAAAAATATAATGTGAAGAGTAGTATTACACTGTTATTTAACATGCATGGCATCACATCAAAGGTAATGAATTTCAATCATAACTGTAAGTACAGTTTAGCGCAAACATGAGGAAGAGTGTTGAGTTATTAATTAAATTCACAATTTCTAAACTTTTGAGGAAATTAATTAGTGATTTAATCTACCACGTACATGCAAAAGAAGAATCACTTCAAGTTCAATTACCTTGTTTATGTGTTTGGTTACGCCCCAAAAGATGATGTAACAGAGGCCGTGAACTGTGAAGAGGACGACGACGATGTTCCCAAGCCAGATATGGTGCTTGATGCTAACCTCCGATGTGAGGCCAAAGAGTGGCAGCACCGACGAACCGCGTGCCACAGGGTAGAAGAGAAACGATAGACCTATGTTTCCAACAACGGCTATTGCAAGTGCTGATTCATCTAATTTACACTGCCAACTGCCAAAATTAATCCACCATTATACTCCAATAATGACTATCAATTATCTCTATCTTTTGTTCAAAGGGTATCACCAATTTGGTTAACTTGTTAAAATGGTCCGTTTGGGTTAGCCTTTAATTAAAATCGTGTATTTTTAAACGATACATTTTCAGCGATCGAGTTGGTTTAAAATCGCACTTTTGATATGCGAAATTACGGTGCTTAACGCAATCTAGCTAAGTCCTTCTTAAACTTTGAGGCCTTTGGCTGCCGCTGATTCCGGGGTGATTGTAGCAAAGTAGAGATGTATATAATTTGCCAAAGACCAGACTAGGAGTACGATGAAAGTAAAGAACAAGGCTAGCTCTATGTTGGAAACAATCCCTGGAGAGCCTTTCACCAGCAGCGGCCGTTTCCACACGGATTGATTCATTTTCCAATTGCTGTCAATTTGGATCCATCCAGCAAATTAAAAGAACCTCATCAGAATTAATACTCAGCCATATATATGAGCAAAAAATAAATAAATAATAATAATTGAATGAAAATAAAAAAAGTGGGTACCTTTCTTTTTTGTTATAATGAACATTCAATTTCTTTCCCAAATGGAGGTATACACAGCCCAAGGAAGCAACAAATAGGACGGGAAAAGTGAATATCAACATCGTTGCACCTGTAAAAATAAATTATACATATATAATCAGTTGACATAAATTACAATCAAAGTTAACCAAGATAATAAATAAATAAATAAATAAACTTTTAGAGGATGCAATTATCAACCTTGTGCTCCAAAATAAGTAGAATTAACGGTTACTTTGATATTAGGCCACCATTTATTCCTATATGCATCGGTGGGCATCATAATCCAGATGAAAATGATCCCCAAAATCACCAACATCAGGAGTAGCCTAATGGCAGCCCGAGGCATTTCCATTTGATCTTGATCGATCTCCGGCCTTGTTGATCGATCGTCTCTCTGTGTACGTATTCGTGCGTTTCACAAACAGGGAGCTCAACAAGCTGGGATCGAGAGACATGAAAAATGTGCGTGGCATTAAGCTTATTTATATATATATATATATATATATATATATATATATATATATATATATATATATATATATATATATATGGTATTTAACTAGGGAAGTTGCCAGGTGTTTGCCCGGCGTCATTGATTGGGGGAACAACCGAACCTTAATATAATCACAAGTTGTTGGCGTGTAACCCTACAAGAAATCGATCATGTTGACATTTTTCAGAAGACAACGACTACAATATCCCTGGCCGGTCTCTACTACATCTACTACTACTTTTTGCTGGTAGCTAGCTTAGATTGGCTTGAAAATGGCGGCCATCAGGATGGGGGTTGAATTTGAGTAGTTTAAGCATGGAGAGAATGGTTAATTGGTTATGATTGGATTGGTTGAATTAATCCCATCCTTTCACTGTCGACTGTCGTCGTATCATTCTTCTGTGGAAGTGGAGCCATATATATATATAATTATATTAATTTGGAGATCGATATCAGCCACACCTGGCCTGTAACGATAATGAAAGGTGGTGTTCCTGTGGGTTTAATTTGGAGCTAGCTAGCTAGGGTGACAACCTTTTCTTTTCTGCTTATGGAGGCCCTCTCCAAAGGGCGGCCTGCTCAAAATATTTCCTTTTTTGAACTTGATGTGTTTTATTTTGCCACTCTTTCAACCGCAATATTCCTTCCATATACTTGAGTTTTCGTGAGGAAAAACTCTTCCTTCACACCAGTCCACCACTCTCTCTCTCTCTCTCTCTATAGTAGAAATTAACTATATATGCATAATATTGTTCAAATTGATATTTTCAAAGAATAAAATATGATGAAAGTATACTTCTAATTCTCGTAATTCGATTGTTGAAGTTTCACAGAAAATAAGTATCATAATTTCACAAAAGTTCAATAGAACTAATACAGATTATAATTATGCATTAGACATATATATGAACCCTAATGTAACTTTGTTCCTAGCTATAAAAGTTTTGTATTTCCATTTTTTTAAAATAATAAAATAAAAAATAGCAACAAAAAATATTTTCAATCTCCATCCGTTGAATTTTTAATGTCATTGTCAAATTAATATAAGTTGTTTGACTAGCAAGAGAGCACAAAATATAAGTTATTTGTTCACATATTTGTTTTTCTAATTAAATATTTAACCACAGGGGTTTGGTTGTAATTTTCACATCAGAATTATAGAATAGTTATAGGATAAAAATGAAAAAGAAAAAAAAAAAGTCACTTAAAATACGTACAATGGGCTGGTGTAAAATAAGTGCAACAAATAGTTGTAAAAAGTATACTATTATTCTTTTCACATTATATAACATGTTTTTCACATTATATAATGCTATAAACACTTGCTCTGCATATTAGAGCATTCACAATAGCTTTCATAAGCTCATTCATTCCCTATATATAGGAAAAATGTAAAAAAAAAAAAATTTAAAAAAAAAATCACAAAAAACCACCCACAGCAAATACCCTATCGGTTCCTTAAGCATTTAGAATGCTACAGTTCTACCCAATGTGTAGGGAACCAGAAAAGCTTTCTTATCCATTATTTTAATACAAAATATTTCGCTTTCCTCTCTAATCTCTCATCTCTTTGCCTTTTACTAGGGATGTGTTAGAATTTTGTGAAAAATGTGAGAATAGGTAGGAACTTATACTTATAAAAAAAATAATATTTAATTGTTATAAGGAAATATAAAGGAAGTTATTGTGAAGTATTTAGATAGAGAAACAAAAAGTAGTTTTGTTCTCTAAATTTAAAGAAAAACAAAGGTAAGCTAGTGTGAATGATCTTAGATAAGTTAGATGCTCCGGCATGTGCACGTTATATAGAATCAATCATTTTTATTTTTATTTTGTTCTATTCATATAGATTGAGTCCTTAATAATTGAATCTATTGCCCTTACACGCCTTCTGCCTAAAACTAGGTAGATTCACGCCTCCTTTACTTTCTTTCGTTCTACTTTTTTTTATTTTTTTTATTTTTCTGTTTGCAAAAACAGATCCAATTACTAAGGACTCTACATTATGGCCATATTTCTTTTCCTGTTCACAATATCTATCCATTTTGGTAAGTTTGGTGATGTATTTTGTGGGTTGTTTTTTGTTTTTGATTTAGAAAAGTATTCTAATGTCACATTCAGGTAAAAATTGTTTTTTTGTTTTTTTTTTGAGTGTCTTGTATTTTTGGTTGCTTGTTTATGTTTTCTGCCTTCTATTTTCTGCTCTGATGCAAAGATATTGATAAGTACTGCAACTTAGATGCCCAAGTCAATAACGCATTCTTTGAATAAATGGAGGCTGACCCAAAAATTAAATGTAAGATATAACAAGAAAGTTATGAGAGACTTTTAAATTCAGATCATTCTTGAAAGTTGTTGGGAGAATTGGCAAGGTAGTATCATAGACTTGAAGGAATAAATGAGTAAGTATCGTGCATATCACTTGAAAATGGAAGAATGAGGATCTGTAAAAGCATGCGTGGATATGCCTGTAGACCAGACCACACTCAAATCGATAATCCAAAGTTCAATCCACATGCCAAGAAAGTTCAAATCCCAGGCCTCGACACACTTTAAGAACCCCAAGCAACATAAATATCAAGTAGAAAGCTAGAGTGATTAGTAAACAGAATCAAGCAACTCAGATAAAGATCGAATTTGGGCAGCCTATATACTTTTGAGATGTGTTACACATCCTCCTCATGTCCTTCTCTCATTCTCTCATTTTTTACAATTACAATCGACCATTAGATATGTAAACTTAAATGAGAGACTCACATAGACCTTACAGAACCAATGATGATTTTCAAAAGTGAGAAGATAAAAGAAGAAAATGAATCACTTCTTTGTACTTTTTCCCTTTAAACTAGGTAATAATAGCTTTAGCGGACCTAGCATGACATAGTTGCTGACTTCCTAACACCCAGCTGATCGGATGCCTTTCAGTTAAGTGTAAAAAGGACAGCTCAAAAGTAAACCTTAAGAAGTTCAAAAGCACTGCAGGTCCAATACACAGTAAAAGTGCACAAAACTGAGGAACACGGCAGAGTTTGAGGGACTAATGGTTTTCTGAAAATTAAAACTAGTTCTCACAACTAATCAGAAGATTACTTAGAAAAACAAGGTAACCGAAATCTAAAACCTTGCATGAGAGATTCCAAAGACAAGCATTCATTCAACTAAGGAAAGCGCTCTTCTCTATCTTCATATCAACATGCTCAAGTAATTGGAAGCACCCTTGTAACAATTAAATAGAACAATTTGGCTCCAGCATACCACAAACAGAATTAGAAAATCCAAGGAAGTTGGAGCATTCAGAATGGATAAGTATGGCATTATTACATCACTACAGGCATACTGAATGGTTGTTAGGCCTCTTAGGCAACAAGACATGATGGAAGATTAGATATTGGAAAAACTTCACTTATAACCCATGATCTTTCATTACTTTTGAAAAAAAATACCCAAACTTTAAAAAGTGTCAATTTAGGGTATCCATCTTTCAATTTAGAAAAACCCTAGCTCACACAAAAGAAGCACAAGGAACATAACGGCAACAGAGAAAGCCAATAAACATATGCTTAGACTATATACCACCAATACAAGTTACAAAATAACAATACAATACACACCAATTACATGAAGCTCTTTACAGACTTCAAATTCAAACATGGAACATAACAGCAACAGAGAAAGCCAATAAACCGTATGCTTAGACTATATACTACCAACACAAGTTACAAAATAACAATACAATACACACCAATTACATGAAGCTCTTTATAGAGACTTCAAATTCAAACTTATTTTCTGTCACAGAAAATAAAGCAGAGAACTCTACTATCCTTGAAGCTACTAACTTTCTACAACATGCGCATGTTATATGTTACATAAATGCCTTCACATCCTTTCGAGGCAAGGCGAACTACCTTACAGCTGTGGGTAGCCCTGCTTGACATTAGCATCCGAAACATCCAGAGGTAATTTTGACCACGTGACAGAGTCCTTTAACCCAGTCATCCTCCTACGCAAGACCATAGATAGAATTACCAGCAAACAAACAGCAGCAACCAAAGGAACCAAAACACCCATATTTCCCCTGGGCCAACTCTTCATAATGAACTCTGCAGGCACCTTACCAGCAAGACTACCCATGGAATTATTCAACTTCATAATCTCAACTGCATTCAGAATACCATCAATTGCATATGGATAGCTGTTATTCGAAGGCCCTACACTAACACTCAAAGCCCCTGAACCATCTCCATCAACCATAAAGTCCGCATAGTAAGGAGAAGCCAATACATAATTCGTAACATCTGACAAATCCAAATTTTTAATCGCCAAATGGCCATTAACATACACATTGAAAAACAGCAAACCGATCGAAATACTAGCAATATCACAAAAATGCAACCGAACAAGATACTTAAACCCTCCCACCACGGGAAACACCCATGTAATATTGACATTAGGAATTGAAGCATTCCTACTACTAATCACTCGGGCTGAATTATAGACATTATCAGGAGCAACCTCACGGCTCGCCCCTCCCTTCTGATACCGAATACGACCGCTGAAATACAGCCTTTTCGACCCAAAACTCGATTTCAAAAATTCATCATCAGGAACCCAAGTCCTCCACAAAGTTCCGTTAAAAGGGGTCACTTTAGGCCCTCCCACAGTGACCCTATACACAACTTCAAGCGCTTGCTTAACCAACCCATCAGATTTCTCATTTTTTTCAGAATTCACATATCGTACCGTATCTAAGATCAAATCTTTTGGAGCAGAAATCACTTCAAGTGCATTCACAAACGCAAATTTATACTTTCTAGAAGGCACAAACGTGATTACAAGCTTCTCAGTCTCAACCCAGATCAGGTACTCCTTAACCCTAGGGCTTTCTACACACCCACCAAAAAAATCGCTCAGAACCACAAACCCATTAACCAAAACATGAAATTGAGCATTCCCAAAATCGAATTTCGAAGAATTGAGCTTATGAAAATGGAGGCGTACCATGTGGGTCCCTTTGTCCCTGATCTCGAACTCGTACCTTGACGGCCCGGTGAAAACCCTAGCTGTTTGGTAAATTTGGGGAGAAACATCAAAACAGTCCTCGTTTCTGAGCAAAACAGAGCGAGTCGAGGTGAGTGAGTATGAGTCAAACCGGGACGAGTCGGAAACGAATCGGCGATTGTCCACGATAGAGTCCACAGTGGACCCGCAGTCGATGAGATAGTTATCTATGGGAGAGAAGAGAGTGTAAGAGAGAGCTGAGAGGGTACACAGAGAGAGTAGGAGGACAACGAAAACGAAATTTCTGTACGGAAACTCCATTGGGGATTGAGCGAAAAGGCGGAGCTGGAGTCTCACAGGCCAGCTTGGGTTTGTCCTCGTTAATGTAATGAAGGTGCGCGTCGGAGAAGAGCCAGATGTGGTGTCCACGCGTTTTCGCTCTGATTGGCTACAACAGCCTGTTGATTTTCTCAAAGGCGTGCGCTTGCGAGAATTGCGTTTTACGCGGACGTAGTTTACGTGTACGTTGACTAGACGTGGAAACGCGGGTGAATAATAACCGTTCGCATATGATATTAGCATATATAGATTTGGATACAGATGTTATTATCAAAATTTATTATTACTTTAAAGTTATATCCCATTATATTTATTTATTTTTGGTAATTCAAATCTTAATTATTCTATAAAACAATAATCGTCCATGATTGATAATTATGAATTATGTAATAAGTGAAATATTATTTTATTTAAGCTTGTATATAATAATAATCACATTATTTAATTTTTCATAAAGATTTAGCTATAATTCAAAACGTTTATTATTTCATATACGGATAGAGGATAATAACTGCATTTAATTATCGCAATAACAACACGAATACGGATGCAGATACCTAAAAGTGACAACTATATTATACAGATACGAAAACAAATATTACTAAGAACCGCATTCGTATCGGCATTTCATCCCTAAGAGCTAACCCTAACCTTTAAAGTGGGGTTTAGTGTATAGACGACAATGAAAGGGTGCCGTTTGTGACGGGGTCGACAACGACGACGGTGTCCGCATCTTTGGGGTCAACTTCTCTACAGTACACAAGATATTTGATGGTTGTCGTAGATTTAGAATTGGAAGACTTTTCTCCTCAATATCATCCTCCCATTTTATTTTCAGAACTTCTTTTTAAATAAACAATAAAAATATCTTATCGCAATCAATATGATTAATAATAACGAGTTAAATCTCAGCCGCTAAGTGTTTGGTAGATTAGATATTTTGGTTTTATAATGTGCTATTTAAAAAATAGTAATTTTAAAATATATAATTTAATAATGTAATTTTTAAAAATATAATTAAGTGTCTAATAATGCAATTTTTAAAACAAAGTTAATCATTTTTTACAAAATTACAATTTGACCTTTGAAATTGCAATTTAGCTTTAAAATTATATGTTTTTTAAAATGTATCCACTTGCTTGGAATTTTAAGGCGCATATTTTTTACGTTTTCAAACTACAATTTTTTTAAAATGATTCTCAAAGGATAAACTTTTCGTAATTTTGTTTAAAATTACACTTTTAGCTTCCAAAATTGCAATGCCAAACAAACTCTAAGTCGTTATCAGGCTATTCCTTATTTTTCTTCATGATTCGTTTAAATATAAATAATTATCCTTTTGTCCTAAACTAAATATCTTGATTTTAATTGTAAACTTACGAGAGAGAGAGAGAGAGAGAGAGAGAGAGAGAGAGAGAGAGAGAGAGAGAGAGAGAGAGAGAGAGAGAGAGAGAGAGAGAGAGAGAGAGAGAGAGAGAGAGAGAGAGAGAGAGAGAGAGAGAGAGAGAGTAATTACAATTTTTACTATAAACTGTCTACGTGATACTTACCACGTCAGTCACTAAAATATAGGTCGGTACGCACGTGGTAATCCACATGACACTTACCATGCTTACAAATCGATATAACAGTTCGTGTGACACTTACCATGCCCATCCGCTACCCATGTAAGCTCTTAGCAATCATTTTCTATAAAATGTAAACTGATACGGGAGTTTGTATAGAGTTGTAGTACATTGTGTAAGAAATTACATATGTGTCCCTTAGACACATTTAATTCATTGTATCGGTTGAAATTTAAATAATTATCATAACGGTAATTATTTAATTTGTAACGGTTGGAATTTAAATAATTATCATAACGGTAATTATTTAATTTGTAACGGTTGGAATTTTAAATAATTATCATACCGGTAATTATTTAATATAAAGATTAAATATGATTTATTCCACATTAAGTTATATGAAATCATAACGGTTTAAAACGGTTTTTTATATTAATTTTTTGATTTATTCTTCTTGATGGGAGAAGAATAATCAGCCATTTAATTAATAACGAGGGTCCCTAGCCTACCTATATAAAGAGTCATGTGTATCCATCTATTGGCACACTCATAGGCATAGGCCAGAAGAACTCTCTAAATTTTTGTTAGAATACTTTGTATTGCAGAAAATTCATTTGTTTCTTTGTTCTTTGTTCTTCATCGAGCTTGAACAAAATGAACGTGGTAATCCACATGACACTTATCATGCTTACAAATCGATATAACAATTCGCGTGACACTTACCATGCCCATCCGCTACCCATGTAGGCTCTTAGCAATCATTTTCTATAAAATGTAAACTAATACGGGAGTTTGTATAGAGTTGTAGTACATTGTGTAAGAAATTACATATGTGTCCCTTAGACACATTTAATTCATTGTATCGGTTGGAATTTAAATAATTATCATAACGGTAATTATTTAATTTGTAACGGTTGGAATTTAAATAATTATCATAACGGTAATTATTTAATTTGTAACGGTTGGAATTTTAAATAATTATCATAACGGTAATTATTTAATATAAAGATCAAATATGATTTATTCCACATTAAGTTATATGAAATCATAACGGTTTAAAACGGTTTTTTATATTAATTTTTTGATTTATTCTTCTTGATGGGAGAAGAATAATCAGCCATTTAATTAATAACGAGGGTCCCTAGCCTACCTATATAAAGAGCCATGTGTATCCATCTATTGGCACACTCATAGGCATAGGCCAGAAGAACTCTCTAAATTTTTGTTAGAATACTTTGTATTGCAGAAAATTCATTCGTTTCTTTGTTCTTCGTTCTTCATCAAGCTTGAACAAAATGCACGTGGTAATCCACATGACACTTATCATGCTTACAAATCGATATAACAATTCGCGTGACACTTACCATGCCCATCCGCTACCCATGTAGGCTCTTAGCAATCATTTTCTATAAAATGTAAACTAATACGGGAGTTTGTATAGAGTTGTAGTACATTGTGTAAGAAATTACATATGTGTCCCTTAGACACATTTAATTCATTGTATCGGTTGGAATTTAAATAATTATCATAACGGTAATTATTTAATTTGTAACGGTTGGAATTTAAATAATTATCATAACGGTAATTATTTAATTTGTAACGGTTGGAATTTTAAATAATTATCATAACGGTAATTATTTAATATAAAGATTAAATATGATTTATTCCACATTAAGTTATATGAAATCATAACGGTTTAAAACGGTTTTTTATATTAATTTTCTGATTTATTCTTCTTGATGGGAGAAGAATAATCAGCCATTTAATTAATAACGAGGGTCCCTAGCCTACCTATATAAAGAGCCCTGTGTATCCATCTATTGGCACACTCATAGGCATAGGCCAGAAGAACTCTCTAAATTTTTGTTAGAATACTTTGTATTGCAGAAAATTCATTCGTTTCTTTGTTCTTCGTTCTTCATCAAGTTTGAACAAAATATGGCTGGAGGTATTTATAATTCCGCTGCTTATTATTTTATAGCATTTTATTTATATATTATGTTTACACGTGGTATCAGAGCCAGCCTCTATGCCAATTTGTTCAGCTTTTAGTTTTGGTAATTCTTTATTGGTTGAATTGTGCAAATTTCAACCAATAAAGAATTATTGGTTGAATTATTGTTTCTTTAATACTTGAACTTAGGAATAGAATTAATTTTTAATTATATTGTTTAAATATAATTGGTTTGATGCCTAAACCTAAGAATAAAACCATACATGCTGGAATGTTTACAGTAATATCCAAGAATGCAATGTCTAGAAAAGTTCTGGCTAAGGAAAGTCTTGGGATTTAAGTGTGTCCGTTGTGACCCCCCTCACTTTCCTGGGAACTCACCTGGTTGCACCTTGGAAAATTACTGTTTACCCCATTTAGGTATTGGTTTGTTATATTTTTGGGACTTTTGTGAGCATTTATACAGTTAATAGATGTTAATGAAGTAATAATTATTATAATATTTTTGGGAGAGCCACAGCATCCCAATTTTAGAATAATAATTACATCAAGGTTATACACATGAACTTCATATAGAAAAAATTAACATCGATTATGTAATTAATTCATAAATTTAATTGCTAATCCCCACAGGGAAGTTTTTATTTTTATGACTTAATTAGGATAAGATAATAAATTTAATGTTAAAAATAAAATTTCTCTTAGGCCCACAGGTACGGATAATTTTATTTAGGGGTAATTACCTTTTCCCCCCATCAACTACCAGTCATTGTCAACATGCCCCCATGAATTGACACCTCGACCAAAAGAGAGCATCCAACTACCATCGTTACCCACTTTGCCCCCATCCGTCAGTCTAATTCACACAAAGACCAAAATGCCCTCAACAGTAATTAATAAAAAAAAATTAAAATTAATATTTAAAAAAAAAAAACTGAAAAAGGGCGCCACCCTTAGATTAATTTTTGTTTTTTTTTTTTTTAAAAACAAAAAAATATATTAATTTTAATTTTTTTTTATTAATTACTGTAGAGGGCATTTTGGTCTTTAAACAAAAATTAACACCAAAAAATGGAATATTCCATCCAAGTTAACGGAATCTTCTGACGGATGGGGGCAAAGTGGGTAACGATGGTAGTTGGATGCTCTCTTTGATCGATGTGTCAGTTCATGGAGGCATGTTGACAATGGCTGGTAGTTGATGGGGGGAAAATGTAATTACCCCTTTTATTTATTAATATTTAAATTTATTAGTCTTATTAATAAAGGGTAAATTTCATGCGTGATGCAACCTTTGCCCATAGATAGGTTGAAATTTACTATTTTTACTATTAAATTAGCATTGGTTAATTTAAAATAAAGTTTCATAGCATTAAAATTTTTTCCTTGATTATTGCAGCTATTTCTACTACTGCTATTCTAGAAAGTACTATTCCAATGCTTAATGGGAACAATTTTTCTGAGTGGAAAGAAAATTTACTTTTCTATTTGGGGTGCTTAGAACTTGATTTGGCGCTCCGTGAGAACGAACCACCTGTCCTCACGGATACTAGTACGCCATTAGAAGTTACGAAGTATGAGAGGTGGGAGCGATCTAATCGCCTAAGTCTCATGTTTATGAAGTCTCACGTAACTAAGGGCATTAGGGGTTCTATCCCTGAATGCAAAAAGGCAACAGAGTTCATGCGGGCTGTTGAGGAACAATTTGTAAGTTCCGATAAGGCATTGGCAAGCACCCTAATGAAGAAACTCTCAAGCAAAACCTTTAACAGATCCAGAAGTGTGCGAGAGCACATTATGGAAATGAGGGACATGGCAGCTCAACTGAAGTCCCTAGAGGTTGATATTTCTGATTCCTTCTTAGTTCATTTCATCTTGAACTCACTCCCGACTGAGTACTCTCCTTTTAAGATATCCTATAACACACATAAGGATAAATGGTCAGTAAATGAACTTCTGACCATGTGTGTTCAGGAGGAGGAAAGGCTAAAGCAGGAGAAACCACAGAGTGTTCACTTTGTGGTTACTCATGATAAGGGAAAGAGTAAAAGAGACAAAAGTGCCCCGCATCTCAAGAAAGATAACAAGTTGTCAATTAAGAAAAATGACAATAAGGATACTTGTTTCTTCTGCAAGAAAGGGGGGCATATGAAGAAGGATTGCCCAAAGTACAAAAGATGGCTTGAAAAGAAAGGTAATATCATATCTCTAGTATGTCATGAATCTTTTTTTGTTGAGGCTCCTTGTAATACATGGTGGATTGATTCTGGTTCTACAATCCATATTGTTAATACAATGCAGGGTTTTCTCAACATAAGGAAACCGGCAAGCAATGAGCAACGGGTCTATTCCGGAAATAAGTTGTTTTCACATGTGGAAGCGGTTGGGACCTTTAGATTGATTTTGAAAACTGGTTATATTTTAGATTTGAAAAATGTATTTTTTATTCCATGTTTCTCTAGAAACTTAATTTCGGTTTCTAAACTGGATGTTATTGGTTTTAGTTTTTGGTTTATAAACTCTACTTTTAGTATTTTTAAAGGTGAAAATTTTATTAGTGGTGAAACCAAAATTGATGGTTTATTCAAAATTGATCTAGATCTCGGTTTTGAAAACAATCATTTATCATTGCATTCTAGTGTTGGCATAAAGAGGAGCCTTGTGAATGAAAACTCCGCTTTGTTATGGCACAGGAGATTGGGACATATCTCCATAGAGAGAATCAAAAGATTAGTAAATGATGGAGTCTTAAAAACTCTTGATTTTACTGATTTTGGTACTTGTGTGGATTGCATAAAGGGAAAGCAAACCAACAAGACCACTAAAGGTGCCAGAAGGAGTTCTGAGATTCTTGAAATCATACATATAGATATCTGTGGACCTTTTCCTTACCTAAATGGTCAAAGATATTTTATATCTTTTATTGATGACCATACACGGTATATGTATCTCTACTTTCTAAATGATAAGGCTGAATCACTCAATGCTTTTAAGACCTATAAGGTAGAAGTAGAGAAACAAAAGGAAAAGAAAATCAAGATCATAAGATCTGATAGAGGCGGAGAGTACTATGGAAGGTACACAGAAAAGGGACAAATGATAGGTCCATTTGCGCAATTTCTTGAAGAAGAAGGCCAATTATTGCTCAATACACAATGCCTGGTACACCACAACAAAATGGTGTTGCAGAAAGGAGAAATCGCAAACTTATGGACATGGTAAGGAGCATGCTCAGTAATTCTGAGTTACCTTTATTTCTATGGAGTGAAGCCTTAAAAACTGCTGTGTATGTATTAAACCGGGTACCATACAAGGCTGTCCCTAAGACATCTTTTGAATTATGGAATGGATGGAAACCAAGTTTAAATCACTTACACATATGGGGTTGTCCTGTTGAAGTGAGGATTTATAATCCAAATATAAAGAAGTTAGACCCAAGGACAACCAGCGGTCATTTTATCGGCTATGCAGTCAACTCCAAAGGATTTAGGTTTTATTGTCCTTCTAATAATACTAGAATTGTTGAATCTATGAATGCAAAATTCTTAGAGGATCTTGAACATAGTGGGAGTGCTTATCCTCAAATGATTGAATTAGAGGAAGCACAAGAGTTGACTGATGCTCCTTTATCTAAAGGACGTTTGATTATGTTTAAGGAAATCCAAACAGATTGCCTTGAACCACAATCAATTTCAGAACAGTCAGCTCATGAGGAACAAGTTCGTATTGAACCTACTCAACCCCCTCAAAATGAGGAGGAGGTATGATTAAGAAGATCTTCTAGAATAATTAGACCAGCAATCTCTAGTGATTATATTGTATACCTCCAAGAGTCCGATTTCGATGTTGGGCCTAAGGATGATCCAAATTCATTTTCACAAGCCATGAGTGGGGAACACTCCACATTATGGTTAAATGCCATGAAGGAAGAAATGTAATCCATGGCTAAAAATCAAGTCTGGGATCTTGTTGACTTACCAGAGAAAGCTGTAGCCATAGGCTGCAAATGGGTTTACAAAACCAAAAGGGATGCTTCTGGTAATGTTGAACGATATAAAGCTAGACTTGTGGCCAAGGGTTTCACACAAAAGGAAGGTATTGATTATCATGAAACCTTCTCTCCAATATCCAAGAAGGATTCATTTAGGATAATCATGGCATTAGTAGCTCATTTTGATCTAGAGCTACATCAAATGGATGTGAAAACAGCCTTTTTGAATGGGGATCTTAAAGAAGAGGTTTACATGAAACAACCTGAAGGTTTTGATGATAACACTCAGAAAGCTTGCAAACTAAATAAATCTATTTATGGACTAAAACAAGCCTCTCGTCAATGGTATATTAAATTTCACAAAGTTATTACCTCATTTGGTTTTATTGAGAACTTTGTTGATCAATGTATATACCTTAAGGTCAGTGGGAGTAAAGTCATATTTTTAGTCCTATATGTAGATGATATTTTACTTGCAAGTAATGATTTAGGTTTACTGCATGAAACCAAACAGTTTCTTTCTCAAAATTTTGAAATGAAGGATTTGGGTGAAGCCTCTTATGTCATTGGCATAGAGATTCACAGAGACAGAAAACAGAAAATATTAAAACTGTCTCAAAAGGCCTACATTGAAATAGTTTTGGAAAGATTCAGAATGAAGAACTGTTCGACTTCTGTAGCACTTATCATTAAAGGAGACAAATTCAGTAATGATCAATGTCCCCGAAATGCATTGGAACAGGAGCAGATGAAGAACATTCCATATGTATCTGCAATTGGCAGTCTATTGTATGCACAAGTTTGCACTAGACCTGACATTGCGATGGCAGTTGGAATGTTGGGTCGATATCAAAGTAACCCAGGAATGGAACATTGGAAAGCTGCAAAGAAAGTCATGCGGTATTTGCAAGGAACAAAGGACTACGGTTTGACATTCAGACATACTGACCATTTGGAGGTGGTTGGTATTCAGATTCATATTTTGCTGGATGTGTAGATAGTAGAAAATCTACTTCAGGGTATATCTTTCTCTTGGCTGGAGGGGCTATATCCTGGAGAAGTAACAAGCAAACTATAGTTTCTACATCTACAATGGAAGCAAAATTTATTGCGTGCTATGAAGCCACTACACAGGCGCTATGGTTAAGAAATTTTGTTGGTGGTCTCAAAATTGTCGATTCTATAGCGAGACCAATCAAGATCTTCTGCGATAATCATGCTGCCATATTTTTTTCTAAGAATAATAAAAGTGGAAGCAGAAGTAAGCATATCGACATCAAGTATCTTCGTGTGAGAGAGAACATCAAAAGAAATGAAGTGCTCGTTGAGCATATCAGTACTGAATTGATGATTGCGGATCCTATGACTAAAGGTTTACCGGTAAAGCTGTTTAAAAGTCATGTGGAGCATATGAGACTCATTGATTCATTTTGTACCTAGTTCTTTCTAATTTGTCTATAGACATCAAGTTATTTTTTAATAAAGTTTGTGCACATTTGTTATATTATCCATGGGGATAAAATTAAAGTTGGACCCGAATAACTTATAGGAAGTTTATTCATAAAGTTTGATTGCCCATATAGTACTCATTTAAGAAATATTTTATATGTAATACATGGAAGGGACGACTTATTACATAAAGTTTTACCGCCATGATTCATGTGTAATATTTCTTATGTGAGTGGGAGGATTTCATGAATGGCTGGAATAAATAAAGTGATAATCATATTGAAGAACCGGACATCTAGGGAATTATATGTGTCATAAGGGCCAAGTGAGAGAATGTAAGAAATTACATATGTGTCCCTTAGACACATTTAATTCATTGTATCGGTTGGAATTTAAATAATTATCATAACGGTAATTATTTAATTTGTAACGGTTGGAATTTAAATAATTATCATAACGGTAATTATTTAATATAAAGATTAAATATGATTTATTTCACATTAAGTTATATGAAATCATAACGGTTTAAAACGGTTTTTTATATTAATTTTCTGATTTATTCTTCTTGATGGGAGGAGAATAATCAGCCATTTAATTAATAACGATGGCCCCTAGCCTACCTATATAAAGAGTCCTGTGTATCCATCTATTGGCACACTCATAGGCATAGGCCAGAAGAACTCTCTAAATTTTTGTTAGAATACTTTGTATTGCAGAAAATTCATTCGTTTCTTTGTTCTTTGTTTTTCGTTCTTCATCAAGCCTGAACAAAATATGGCTGGAGGTATTTATAATTCCGCTGCTTATTATTTTATAGCATTTTATTTATATATTATGTTTACACATTGTCCTTATTTTGGAGGTAAACATGATTTTTTATTTTTATTTTTATTTTTTAAAATGGAGATAATATGAGAAAATAAAATAGATGAGTGTTTCCACTTTTAAAAGGTGAATATTTATTTAAAATGTCTCAAAAAAAAATAGAAATTGTTTTGTACCAAGACTATGGAACAAATTTTTGAAAATTTTGAAAATTACATAATGCCTGAGTAAATGAATTTCTATGGAGACTTGGTGTGATTAATATATTGAAAATGTAAACAAAAAGAAAATCAGCAAACCACAAATGGCTGGGAAAAAAAAAAAGGGTAGGGAAAGTCTTTACTATTTTTGTCACTGTAATTCAATAATTTCATCTTCTTTGCATTCTCCCACATCAATAGCCATGGTCCCATTGTTCGCCGTCGGCAAGATCCTGCAGCAGTTTCTTCTCGGAGGCTGCTCAAAGCGCAAAGATCAATCTAATTTATTAGTTACAATAATGACGTGATAATTAGAGCAAATTCATCCAGCTTAATTTAGAAAACTAAACCTCAATTGAAATATAAATACAAAAAAAAAAAAAAAAAAAAAAAAAAAAAAAAAAATTACCTTATCCCATAAAAATGGGTTGGGCTTCTTGTAGACGTCCACTCTATCGATTTGAGAAGGATCGGCCATTCTCCATCTGCACTCCGGACGTGATATTTGATGCGGCAAATACTCGGTAGTCGTTCGATCTGTCTGGGAATCATGTGTAGCATTGGAAATGAAATAAACAAAAGGTTTTTGACAGGGGTGTCGGCTGACGGGACGAGTGTTGAACTCATAGCCAGTAAAGTCAACCTTGGGGTGCCAATTGTAGAAGGTCCTAGCCGGCAGTTCCATCTCTCGGGCGGAGATAACACCCCGAAATATTTGAACTGCATACCCCCACGAAACCGACACGGTCCAGCTCCGAGCCTTGTCATAGCAAATGGATTGTTGCATGAGCGCTGCCGAGTCGAGCTCCAATGGGACCTTGAGCTGCTCGAGAGCCTGGACCCGGTTCATATTGGGGAAGATGGGCTCAACGAAGTCTAGGTGGTGGAGAGAAACCAGGGGGGCGATTGGGTGCGCCGCGAGGAGGCCGAATACGTTGCCATGCACATCATGCTGATCATTAAAATACACATTATTTTCCAATTTATGCATACGACTCATGCTCCATTTGTTTTGACGTAAAATAGTTTTCAAAAAATGTGTTTTTGATAGAAAATATCTTCCAGCGTTTGGTGCATACGGAAAATCATATATATATATATATATATATTCATTCAATCATATTAACCTATAAAAATCAATTTTTATTCACAACATAAAAATATTAATATAAAATAATTGTTTGGTGGCGGTCTGGGGGTAGCTCGGTGAGGTGGTCCGGGGTGGCTCAGTTATGGTTTAGGGTGGCTCGATGGTGGTCCAGAGGTAGCTAAGTGATAGTCTAAGGTGACTCAGCGGTGGCCCGAAGGTAGCTCGATTATGGTCTAGGGTGGCTTGACGATGGTCCAGGAGTGGCTCAGTAATGGTCCAGGGTGGCTCGAGGGTGGTTTGGTGATGGTCCGGAAGTGGCGCGGTGGTAGTCTAAGATGGCTCGACGGTGGTCCGGTTGTGGCTCGATGGTGGTTCATTAGTGGTTTGGTGGTGGCTCAGCGATGGTCCAGGGTGGCTCGGTGGTAGTCTAGCGGTGGTCCAGCGATAGCCCGGGGGTGGCTCGGTAATGGTTCGAGGTGGTTGGGTGGTGACTCAGTAGTGGCCCGAGTCTGTCTCGAAAAATGATTTACGGAATTTAAAAATATAAGTCAATTTTTTAAACTAAATAAGCTTTTTTTGTCAAACCGAAAATATTTTCGATTTGACTAATATTTTCGGTCGCACCAAACACCGAAAAATATAAAAAATATTTTACGCCGAAACAAACGAAGTATAAGTTAGTTAATCATAGTTTAATTAAATGTGAAGGGGGGGGGGGAGCAGTAGAGGAGAGTCTTACCTACAATTTGACAAAACAATTGCAAGTAATGGAGCTAACATGTAATTTATACATAATGATAGTAATAATAGGCATTATTGTTAAATTAAGCAGCTGGCAGTTTTTTATCCAAATAGAATGGAATAATTTATTTCAATTCAGTTTATTAAGTAGATATAAGTGAAAAATATTTCTTTTGAATATATGTCACTCCCTGAATTGAAAGAAATTTTCTAATCCAATTTGGGGTTTGATTAGTGCACTACAAGCCCACAACATTGGCACAACAACTTATCACATGAGAGTTGGCCCCACCCTCATGTGAGGGGTTGTTGTCCCCATATTGTGGGCTTGTAGTGCAAATAACATTTTCCATCCAATTTATAGAAAAACTTTGTCAATATCCAATTATGATATGACAGACCAATTTCATAAAGAGATTGTTCCCTCAAAAGCTTTGACCTCATTATGCATATTTTGTAAGGGTGATAGATTCGTGTTCGTGTATTGAATTTGACTTATAATATCAAAGTATTTGTATAAGACTACATAATTTAACCTTAATTCGATCAATTTAAATAAATCGTCAATTTCGTGTTATGTTCTTATTGTGCTCACAAGTAGTATAAACAATTGTCAATCTCAAAGTCACGTGTTAGGTTTGGATTCTGTCAAGCGAGTAATATATATATATAAACCGATTGTATTAAATTCTCCAATAGTGTAAAAAATTATCAGTTGTAAAATTTTGACCCATGTGTTGTAAAGCACGTTGAGGATATGCATGATTAAAGAACTTAAAAGGCACAAAAAAGAAAAAAGAGGAATGACCTAAAACGATAAAGGCGGCGACTGATTGAGAATTTAAAAGAAACAAAAAAATGATTAATTAAGAACTTAAAGACAAAAAAGAAAAAAGAGGAAAGAAGAATGGCCTAGAACGATAAACGCGGCGACCGACGATTGGGTTTGTCGGTAACCACGTTCAATGGCCTGCAGCATGGTCAATTAGTAGACGGTGATAAGGGACACCTAAGCCCCATCTGACATCAAAACAACCTCAATTAGTCGAATGAAAACTATGATCCAGACCCCGGCCATATTATTGCTTAAAGATATCATCATCTGCCGGCATACCCATGGTTAATGATGAGGCCATGAAGGAAAACATTTAGATTCCAATTTAATTATTAAAAAAAAGAAAAAAAGAAAAAAAAGACTAACCTGGTGAAATCCTTGTTCCTTGGTGAGAGGAACTCCAAGCTCCGCCATGCAAGCCTGGATCCGATCATCCGACCCAAACAAACCCGGGTACCTCTGTATACACCTATCCTGAATTTTCTCAAGCGCCTTTGCCAATGGATAGCTTATAGCAAACCCACCACCACCATACGCCATATTATATGAAAAATATTGTACGTTCTGTAAATGGCTCTCAGACGAGCTCCCTATATAATAGTACTGATTATGGTCGTACTTCTGCAAAACCCTGACTAAATTATCTGGGAAAAAAACTGTGTCATCGTCCCCCATCACAAACCACCTCACATCCTCCATGCCCAGCCTCAAAGTCTCCGATATTATGCGTGATATACGTATTGCGGACCTGTGGCCTTTTGGGTTCTTGTACTTGAACTTCCAAGTGTCGCCGGAGATCTTCAAAGGCGGTAAAGGTTGTTCATCGGGAAATTCGGCTTCCACATGCTCGTCTAACCAAACAATTCCACGCGTTTCATTGGGTCTCCACCATTGCTTGATGTAGCTTTTCCGTTTGCTAAAATGCTTGGCCGAGGCTGCGATGCCAAAAACTACGTGAGAGAGGTCTGTTTTTTCTGGGGATTTAGGAGTTGGCCCGGATGGGATTATGACAAGGCCGTCAGATTGGTGATGAGCGGTGAAAAATTGCTTGGTACAAGGATATGGATCATACACAAATGCTACTGAGTAAAAGATGAAGATGAGAGAGAGCAAGAAGAAAAAGTAGGGCATTGACTTTGGAAGAGACCCTGCGGTGGAAAAGTTTTCTGAACCTTTTGCATTGTTTTTCATGGTGGAAAAAGTTTTCTGGGATTTGATTTGCATATACAGACAGTGAGGAAAGAAAGGAAGAAAAAAAACAAAACTGAAATATTGAATACCCTCTGATATCGTTGAAGCCTAATTTTACTCGCTCGCTCGATCTACGTACGTACCAGAAGTCAAAACCAGGGAGGCCGGAGAATAGAGGGAGGAGATGATGAGGTAATCGAGTTCTGTGAAGCCAGAGTAGCAGAGTCCCTCTAAAATAGAACTCCTTTTGAGTTGCCCAAAGTTGGATAACCTTTCTGGCTAGTTTGTCCTGGAAAGAGCAACTGAGAGAGTTTTAAGAGTACATATATAGTTTTAAGAGAGTTTGACAATTTAATCCCTTTCAGAGAATATATTTCTTATATATATATTGAAATGAAATGTATTGAAATTATTCTCCTACCATATATGGAAAGAAAAGATAATTAAATGAAAAAATAAATACAATAACATAAATAAAAGAAAATAGAGGCAAAAGATTTTACATGGTTCCGTCTATCCACATGATAAATCTCTAAGACTGCATTGTTGCTCTTGTTCACTTGATAATGTTATAATACAAGAGATTCGTATTTAATTATGGGATAATTGGAGTAGATACGTTTGGTAATCAAATTGATTTGAGTTGATTACCATCTAACCTCATTACAATCAATCTTATAAAAGGTAAGTAACGTACATCCTCGTATATTCTCGTACTACATCCGATTATAATTATATTGAAAATAATTTCAATATACTTTCTTTCAATATAGGAAATATATTATCTAAAAATCCCTACTTAATTAATTTTAAAAAATTATATTTTTTGCTTAATCATTTTATCATTAATGAACCGATATATTAATATCATGTCAATTTATAAATAACTTTATAGTAAAAATCGCAGCATCACTTGCCGCACTCGATCTATAATTGACATGGAACAAGTGTACAACCTCTAAAAGGCACTTGTTGGGAGTTTATAGACGAAGAGAAAATTAAATGAACTTCATTTTTTTCACTTTCTTTTTCTCTTGTTTGACTATTATATCTTAGAATGTCTGTAAAATAATAGAATGAAAATATGAAATTTCCTTCATTCTTTCCTTTTCTTAGAAAAGAAATTACAAGCAAATAAATATTGGTCGATTCCCACAATTCATTTCAATTCCATTAATTCCTCTCGATCGATATCCTCTAATCCAAACGAGTACAGGAGAGAGGTCATGGACAATATTATAATTAGGGTTAAATACTTAGTTGCCCCGTGTAGTTTGCAACCTTTATTTTTTGCCCCTTGACTTTTACTTTTTATCATAAGTGATACCTGTAGTATGGAAAAATATGGAAATGGTACCTCCGTCCATTTTTTCATCCAAAACTAACATTTAGCCATGTCATCTTATAGGTGTCGGCGTAGATGCACGACACATGTTCCCGTGGTACACTTCAGCGCTGACGTAGCTACCATTTTTTTTTATTATTATTATTTTAATGATTTCTTTTATATATATTAAAAAAATAAATTATGGGGTGGCTCAGCCACCCACAAGGCATTTTTGGGGGTGGCCGAACCACCCCATGACCCTTAAGGGTGGTTCAGCCACCTCCAAGAGCCAAAATGGGGGTGGCCAAAACCACCCCCATTTGGCTTAGGGGTGGCTGAGCCACCCCAAGACCCATGGCCCATGGGGGTGGTTCGGCCACCCCAAGGGCTAAAGTGAGAAAAAACACAAATTAGGTTCCTATTGTGCTCGCAAGTAGTGTCAAAAATTGTAAATCCTAAAGTCATGTGTTAGATTTGAATTGTGTCATGCCATTGATATATATATATATATATATGGTACAAAATATATTGATTTTATTTTATTTTATTTTTTGACATATCCACATAAGAGGAAGAGGGAGGATTCATACTAATAATCTCCGCTTCATGAGGTGTGATCCCCAGCCGATTGAGCTACCCCTTGAGGACAAAAATATATTAATTGTGTACTGTATATATTATTTTAAAGATTTCTTTTTTAAAAAAATAAAATTGTTGGCCACCCCCAGGCCAAATAGGGGTGGTTCGGCCACCCCCAATGGCAAAAACCTAATTTATGTTTTTTCTCGGTGTTTTCGAAAGACTTTAGCTGGATGGCATGGCTCTTGAAGCTAATATTCTCTTGCTCATTTTGTTATAACAGCCCACTCTAACTAACACAGTAGCCCACTCATTTTTATACAAAACACATTATGCTAAATGTAGCTAGGGCTGAGCATGGGGCGGGGGGGGGGGGGGGGGGGGCGGGGATGGGGATTTTTTGACCCCGCCCCGCAGAGGTGCGGGTTCCCCAAAGTGAACCCGCACCCCGCAGAAAACCCCCTCCACCCGCACGGGGCGGGTGTAGATGGGGCGGGGTTGCGGGGCGGGGATCCCCGCGGGTTTTGAAGTTGTTACTTTCTCAGTCCCGATTTCCCCTTTCTCAGTCCCAATTTCTCAGTCCCGATTTCCCCTTTCTCAGTCCCGATTTGCGATTTCCCCTTTCTCAGTCCCGGCTGCGGGTGTGTCTGTGCCGGACCGTGCGTGCGGCCGTGCGGGGAGGTGAGGGCGGGTGACTGGTGAGCCGGTGCGGCGGTGACAAGCGAGGCGATTGGCGGGTTCGGGGCGTGATGTGGGCTTACTGGCAGTGGGTAGTCTGGGGCTTGGGGGGGCTGCGGCGCAAGTGAGAGTTAGAGAAGAGAGGTTAGAAAAGTTAGGGTTAACTTTCTGCCGCATTCTTCCTTTTTCTGCCGCTTTCTTCTTCTTTTTTTTTTTTTTTTTTTAATATGCGGGGCGGGGACCCGAGAAAAATTAAAGGGTTCCCCCGCAACCCGCCCCGCCCCGCGCGGGGGGGGCAAAAATAGCCCCAAAACCCGCACCATGGGTGCAGGTTTTGGGCTCTGCGGGGAGGGTTGGGGCGGTTTCTGCGGGGAGGGGCGGGTTTTGCGGGGATTTGCTCACTCCTAAATGTAGCACAAAACAAATAAAACACATATCTTCTAGACTTTTTCTAAACCCTATTTTTCGTTATCTTTGCCACACATCATTAGGAAATCGAGCTTTGCTAGGTGTGTGACTCCTTGAGTCCACACCTGTTTTCTTTCAGTATACTACTTTACTAAATCCCTTTCATTTATTTTGAACAAAACATATGCAACTCGTGAAATATTAAAGGAAAAAATTTTGACAATGAACATATCGTTCCAAATGAGATTAAACCAATTAAAGATATGATAAAAAGGAATGGGCGAAGAGGCCAAAAAAATTTCTTATTAGGAGCTAATAGGCGGGGGGAAAAAAAAAATCTTATAATTTTACTTTTTTTCACCTTCAATTTTTTTCCTTCTTGAGAGTTGGAGGGGGTGGGGAGCATGGTCGGCATGGACCCTACCGCCCCCCCCCCCCCCCCTTCCTCCGTCATTGCTACCGAGCCGTGCCATTCTGCTGATCCTCTAGTCAACATGGTCTCCTGCTCTTCCCGTTTCAATAAGGACAAAAAAAATATAAAAAAGAAAAATAAAAGATAAAAGGTCCCGGGACGGTCCCAAATTCATCTCACCACAATTGATCATCTTTTCAATCTTGGATCCTACTAACCCACGGCATCCGACGGTCATCAAAGAATGTCGTCATCTACAGGCCACAGAGAACGTGCTTCTCATGTAGACTTTGTCTCAAACTTTATTATGGACAAAGTTTTTGGGTTACATTTATCTTTTAAAACACGAATATTTTTAATAGATCACAATATATTTTATTTTTTTTTAAAGAAAAAATTTGCACACCTTTTAAAATACCACCCAATTTACAAAAAAATGAAATAAATAATATATATTTCATGCTCAGAACTACAATTTCTTTCAAAAAGAACATATAGCATTACTCAAATAATAAACATATTACAAAATTATAACATGCCAGCAGATGAAATGCAACTAATACAAAAAAGAAACAACATCATATCCCACTGACTCCTCTATTGTTCCGGTGTACGGAGCCTTCACAAGAGCTGTAACCATTTGGTCGAATTGGGTGGTCGAGCCACTCATGTTTTATTGTTTTTTCATTTTTTGTTTAATTTTTATAAATTGTATTTTTGTCATTTAAAAATATTAACAGTTTTTAATAATTTGAGTAGAACTTTATCATTTGTGGACTTTTTTTAAAAAATAAAATAAAATTAATAAGATCAATAGAATTTAAAGAGAAATGATCCATACACTCATTTCTCACAACAGTCCTACAACAAGCTGACGTAGCTGGTAATATTTTATTATTTTTTTGTTTTGTTTTCTTTTCTTTTTGTAAAAAAATAATAAAATATTACCAGCTATGTCAACTTGTTGTGAGGCTGTTGTGAAAAATGAGTGTAGGGATCCTTTCTCGAATTTAAATTATATATGACACGTATTTTAAAAATAGATATCACAATGTCTTCGAAGCAAAAAAAATGTCCTACATTTCCAGTTGGACCCACCTCTGTTACTTAAATTCTAAAAATGACCATCTGTCCACACTCATATTCCCTTCTCCCGACCCCAACCTCCACCGGTGCTTTTTCCACCAAATCAGCCTGTCATTTCATTAGCTCTTCCTCCCTTATCCCCTCTCACCTCTCCCCAATCCCCGTTGAAAAGCTCTTTGGAAGCTTAATCTAAACAACTGATTAAAGCTTTTTCTTTAAAAAATTGTCTGAACATTATTCCTACTAAATTTCGAATCTTTCATTCCATACCTTATTCTTTTCCGGACACAAGCTGTTCTCTTTCCTCATTTCCCATAGATTCACTTTCACATCTCTTTTTTACATGTCCTATTGCACGTGTGGTTTGGTGCTATTCTTTTTAACATTTGGATGCTATGGCTCTAAATATTATTAACATGACTGATTGAGTTCTTATCATTCTTAATCTGAACCGCACAATTGGCATCCCTCAAGCAGAGACTCATATGTTCCAAATATTTGTTACCATAGCATGTGACTACCTTTGGTTCATCAGGAATAAAGCTCATCATGATGGTTTTATCCTAAATGCTCTTATTATTTCATCTATTGTCAACAAGGCTGTTCTGAAACATCACTCTGCATGGACAACCAAACTAGTTACTACCCCTAAAGTCTGGAAGCGTTATTCTCCTCCATTTTTCAATATCAACTATGACACTGCCATCAAAGATTCATTTTCGGCTCAAGATGCAATCTGTTGAGACTCAACTGGTTCTAATATACAGTGCATATCCCTTATTAGCTCACCCTATTCTGCAATTTATGGTGAGGCTATTGCTGTTCGCTTGGCAATTTCTTTGGACTTATTTTCTTTTATTTTATAAGGTGATTCGCCCAATGTCATATTGACACTTCAACAACCTAACATCACACAAGATTGGAGAATTGCTTCCACCATATCTACTATTCTCTCCACCATTTCACCAACAGTTAGCTAACTAGTCTTGTTAATCGAAGTGCAAACTTTTATACCTACCATATGGCAAATTGAGCCGCAACTAGAATTCATTTTGGTTGCACTCCCGTCCTTTATCCTTTATCCACATATTTTCCTTCATGTCTTGAAAAAGTCTTACCCTCTACCTTATATGTTTATTAGTTTTGTTTTTTGAGAAGTGTTACACATCTCAATTTTTTTTTTTTTTTTTTCCAAAATTTGATTTTCAAATGATGTGTCGCAATCTCTTGTGATTTATCATTTTGGAAAATGTGTCATCATCTTATAAGATTATGACACATCATTTGAGAACTACTTTTAGAGATAAAAATTTGGGAAGTATAGCATTTTCCTTGTTTTATTTATTTTTTATTATTATTTTTACCTCCTAATTAATCAATGTGACCCTCGAGCTGTTCTACTTGGCGCTCTACGAAATCTCATTCACGTAGTATCGTAACCCCAAAAGGAAAGCATAGCAGGTCAGTAACTCTAAAATTCCCTATTGCTCAAGGAAAAAGAAAAGCTATAAATTCCCTCTTATTTAAGCTCTGTTTGGACGCCGAGAAAACGTGTGAAACCAAAATAAACGAAAGGAAAATGAACTAGAAATCTCGGTATTTTTTTCTTTTTCTTTTTCAGTGTGTGCTGGGGAAGACTAATTTTTTTCTTTTATAGCTGATCTAGAATTAGTGGCTGTATTAGTTGGATTGCGCTGTTCACGTTCTGGAATCAAATGTGAAAGAAAACATTGGCTTCAAGCCTTCAAAGTTCTATTTTCTTTTCCTTTTCTTCAAATTCTCAGCATCCAAACAGGGGGTTTAGGGTTTATGTCTATAGGTGTTTAGTCTTCGTTGTTATGGTTTGAATGTCTGAATTGTAGTCTGAATCTTGTTGTATATAGAGCTTAGTTTTCTGGTATATTCTTTCCTTCATTTCCCAAACTAGGATTTAGGGTTTATTATTAATGTTTCTTAATCATTGTTGGAGCTTGGATACTGATATTTATAACACCTAAATCTGGTTATATTTCATTGGTTCGTTGGATTTTTGATAGCGGAAAATAGTTTGCTGAATTAACTTCTGCACATTGTAAATGTGCAGATTCAGATTCCATTATAAGCTCTGGGTTTCAGTTTAGTCCTTGACAGTTCATGTATATGATTTCAGAACTGTCTCTGTAAACTCCTCCGACGTACCAAGTTGCTATGATGGCTGGAGTAAGGTTTTCCATTTTAAGATCGCTGCGTAACTCTGTCAACCCCTTTTCGAAAATGCAATCATTTCCATCATACAACTCTGGTATGAAACTTGTGACCTATGATAATCAGATTTATATCAGACCATTGCATGCTTTTGTGAATCACAATTACCACACAAAAGAATCAGAGTCTCCTGAAACTTTTACAGTTACCCATTCGAGAGCACTGCGTTCCCAGTCTCTTCTTTATACTCAATGTTACAACATCAAACCCATAACTGCATTTTCACCCACCCTGTCGAATTTGCACTACCGAAGTAATAGTCCTCTTATTTTTATCAGCCCCTTGTCAAATCAACGGTCATATTCATCATATTTTGGTAGCAAAGCTGATAAAGCCGGGGATCCAGGAGTTCCAGCTGCGTCTAGTGCAAGTGGAGTAGATACTAGTGACAGTGGCGTTTCTGGAAGTGAATTTGTAAATACAGTTAAAGATGCTTGGCAGATTATAGTAGATGCTGCAACTTATACTGGGCAAAAGGCTAAAGAAGCTTCTGATGAACTGACCCCCCATGTTCATCAGTTGCTTGATTCTCATCCCCATCTGAAAAATGTGATTATTCCAGTTGGTAGTACTGTGGCTGGTACTATATTGGCTTGGGCGGTTATGCCTAGGCTTTTGAGGAGATTTCACAAGTATGCCACACAAGGTCCTGCTGCTTTACTATCTGGAAGGGATCCTGGGGAGCAAATTCCATATGAGAAAAGTATTTGGGGTGCTTTGGAGGATCCAGTGCGATATCTAATTACCTTCATGGCATTTTCGCAGATGTTAGTGTTTCCAAGTTCTACATATGCCTCTTAGTAATATTTTGATTTTGATTTTGTATCATGTTTTCTGTTGTCTGGCACAATGATGATGACTTTGATTTGCAGTGCTGTAATGGTTGCACCAACCACTATAGCATCGCAGTACCTTGCACAGGCATGGAGGGGTGCAGTTATTCTTTCGTTTGTATGGTTTTTATACCGGTGGAAAACGAATATGTTTGATCGTGCACTGATGACTCAGAGTTTAGTGGGGCTTGATAGGGAAAAGCTGCTCACGTTAGATAAACTTTCATCTGTTGGTCTATTCATGATTGGTGTAATGGCTTTAGCTGAGGCATGTGGTGTTGCTGTGCAATCTATTCTGACTGTTGGTGGAATAGGAGGTGAGTGTTAGCTGCCAATATCTTTTTGGGTAAGTTAAGAATTATATCCAAAGAAAAAAAGCTGTAGAAGAGCACATGTTAGCTGCCAATCTGGTATGCTCTTTGCCTTCATTTCATAAATGGTGATCTGGAGGATCTTATTGTGGAAAAAAAAAATCAGAATAAAATAAAATTCAACTTTTCAATGCTATTTCTTTTATGTCTCTTATACTTGATCGTTCAGTGCTTTGGAAATGCTAGAGCTAGCTCATTAATGTGTATATTGTAATCTTCAGGTTTTGCGGCACCCTTTTTTTGTGGTTCTGATTAGTAAGTTACACAGGTACTTGGTAGGTTTTGAACCAATGACCTTAACCCTCCACCCTATTCTTAAGGCGGGAGGACGTGCCATTTGAGCTAGTACTCATTGGTGTTTTGTGACACTTTTTCTTTCTTCATCTCTGATGCATTCCAGCCATTACTGCACTCTAATTGGGTAGTTTTTGATACTTGACATTCCATGGAAAACTTAACCCTTTGATTGCTGTCTGTGATAGGCTTTGGTTCTCCAGATTACCATAAAATAGAAATAGAGAAAAAAGGAGGAATTTTTCACGTGGGATGCATTAATATTTCTTCTCTCTAATTAGTTAATTAATTCACATTTAATATTTATTCCTTTCAAATTGTTGGATTGTGCCTCTTCTCTTACCTGTCTTTCTGTATTGAAAAAAAAATTCTTGGTATGGTAATAGTTGTGTCATCTTGTTTAGAGGTTGCATAATATAAAATTACTTTCAGGGTCTTTGCCAGTATTTCTTAAAATCTAACTTTCATGTCCGTATATCTTTATGCAGGTATTGCTACTGCTTTTGCTGCCAGAGACATCCTTGGGAATGTACTCAGCGGGTTATCTCTGCAGTTTACGAAGCCATTTTCACTAGGAGATACAATAAAAGTATGTTGATCATCTTCTGTTCTTAGGTGCACATAGAACTGCTTGATCTCATTTAATTTATTTTAGATGGGCAAAATGTTTTCTCAAGCATGTCTTTGATTTGATTTTAGGAAGCACCATGCCTTGGCTCCAATCAATCTTTCTTAATTGGCAGAACCATAATGGAACAAGGAAATAATTCTAGTTGTCCACTTAAATACTCTGTGTCTGCTTAAAAACAAAAGTTCCCAGGATGTCTGGACCTTATATTTTTTTAAAAGTGATAGCTAAAATGATTTATTTAGAGAATTTGTTTGGTGACTGCTTTCCAACTATCTGTTTTTTATGCATCAGAGTTATAGCATGGTTCATCCCTTGGTTGGCTACATTTTGACCATGGAATTTGTGTAATAGAGAATAGTTCGAATTATCACTTAATGGCAAACCCATCATATGAGAAATGAGGATCTAGTATTGGCCTGGTTTTAATTGTTCATTTGGTCATCACATTCTTTGCAGATGGCAAATATGTGACGACAATCGATATAATTAATGTTTTCTCTCATTTAGTCTTAAAAGTGAAGAGATAGAGAATCTATACTTTTGACACATTTGTTATGATCTCAACAAGCTTGGGAAAGTCAGGATACTTGAATGATATATCCAACATGATCTTTTCTCTATTTTGATACATACATTTTCCTTCTCTGTATCTGATGTTTATAAATTTAATTATTACAGGCTGGTAATATAGAAGGTCAAGTGGTGGATATGGGACTCACTACCACATCGCTATTGAATGCTGAGAAGTTTCCAGTCATTGTTCCAAATTCGCTGTTTTCCAGTCAGGTGGGTGCTTTTTCTCTCTTTTTCTTGTTTCCCCTCTTCTTTCTTCTTTCTCTGCAACTTATTAATTGCATCATTAGCAGACCACACACGCATGGGCAGATATCATACCGAAATCCATTAATTGCACTAATCTTTGGCATTGTTAAATCATCTAAGTGGACCATTTCTCAATACGCTGTCCAATGCCTATAGTGCTAGCGCATCCATGATTTGGATCCAACACTTAAAATGAGGTGCTTCCTCAAGTTATCCCATACTAATTTTGGTTAATTTATTTTAGTTGTAATTTCCATGCAGAGTCCACTATTCTTTTGAGCATTTATAGTTGCCACATGGGGTATTTTCTGGAGGAAGAATGACTTCAAATGCCTACTATAATTTAATATGCAACCTGGCTTGAGATCAAATAAGTGGTTTACAAATTACTTGGCCATTACTGTTGGAAGTGATTCCTTGAGTGCTTTTAGTTTAAAAGTAACTATAAAAAAATTTATATATTGTTTTCTGGAAATCATATTCCTAGTTGCCATATTTTTATAATGACCGATGTTCTTAATGAAGATTCCTTAGATAAAGGGGGAAATATCCATTCTATTTCTATGTATTGCCATTCTTTTGTTTTCTTGAACAATGCATTTGGGCAAGATTATTAAAGAAAACCCTTCAAAATTCATACACTTAGTGATTGCAAGAGTTGAAAAGGATTAAGATTAAATGATATAGTAGTATCATGTGGAAATGATACGTACTTGTCCAAATTGTTTGCCATTTATAGGTACAATAAGAGATATTCTTTTTTTCTTTTTGATAAGTAATTAGCCCCAGTGGGAGGAGAATGAAAGATTCAAACTAGTAACCTCCGCTTTATGAGGCATGGTCCCCAGCCGATTGAGCTTCCCCTTTGGGGTTATATTGTATTAAAATGTTTATTAATTATATGGATCGCGCTTATATGCATACATCCATATTGCAATACTTTACTGGGGCAAAAATCTTTGATGGTCATTATGATGTGCATACAATTATTTGGGTAACTTGGCTGTAAATATTTGATGGGTTCATTTTCAACCTAGGTTGCATTTAGTGCTTGAATCACGTGCATGCTTTCATTTTTAGATGTCTTGCACATAATAGCGGTATCTTCAGGCCAGAAAAGAATTAGTGATGTACTATCTCTCCCTCTCTCTCTCTTTGTACATATTTGATGGGTTCATTTTCAACCTAGGTTGCATTTAGTGCTTGAATCACATGCATGCGTTCATTTTTAGATGTCTTGCACAAAATATCGGTGTCTTCATGCCAGAAGAGAATTAGTGATGTACTATCTCTCCCTCTCTCTCTCTCTCTCTCTCACACACACACAGGTCCTTCCGTGTACATACATGTAAAGTGAGACCACAAAGTAGTAGTTCCTAGTAAGTGGTATTTATTCATATCATTTAGAAAGTGGTTCGTATTTATCTGCTCTATTCATTATTATCATTTAGAAAGTGGTTCTTATTTATCTGCTCTATTCATTATTATCATTTAGAAAAGTGGTTCTTGTTTATCTTCTCTAGCGAATACCCTTGTATCATAGTTTATTGGCTGGGAGAAATCTTAGCATCTGTCTTATAAAATTTGTAGGTGATTGTGAACAAGTCACGTGCCAAATGGCGTGCCATGGTGACCAAAATCCCCATGCAAGTTGATGATTTGAACAAGATTCCCATTATATCAAATGATATAAAGAGTATGCTAAGATCGTACCCAAAAGTTTTCTTGGGAAAGGAGGCCCCTTACTGTTTCCTCTCTCGAATAGAAAGTTCTTTTGCTGAATTAACTCTTGGATGTAATCTCACACATATGGTAAATTTTAATACCCTAAATTTTTCTTACTACATTGCATTGGCCATTTCACTTTGCTAGTAAATGAATTAAGTTCCTAGAAAATTTTTCCTTTTTATCATAAAAATTACTTTAAAACATGTCCTAAGTTCCACATAACTCTGAGAATTAGAAATCAAACAATATACCAGAAAAAAAAAGTAAAGAAACAGAAAAACAATTTTAAGTTGTCTTTCAGATTAGAGATGTGATAGGCTTGTCAGACAACCATAATCTTCTCAATGCATAAATTTTGTTTCTGTTTTAGTTTCTGGCTTACATGTTATATATATGTTTCAAAATCTCATGTTACACATCAATATGCATAGCTAAGTCAGTTGCTTCAGACTAATTGTCTGTGTGAAAGGGAGAGACCATTCAATGGATGGTGTCCAATTTAAAGGAAGTCCCTTTTGAGCCATATTGTCAAGTTAATGTTAGCAGCTGCGGTGTGTTATCGTTGGGGGGAGAGAAATGTAAGGATATTTCGGAGCAAGCCTGGGAATGTTGAAAATCTGATGCAGTCAAGGACGAAATGGATGAAGTTATAGCATTGGCATATAAATCTCAAGGCTGAGCTTGATTCTTGTTTAGATAGCTTATTGTGGATTTCAATGCATGTAATACAAACTTTAATTAAAACTCACAATTGAAAACTGACTTGGGAGGGGAGGATGTCCAAGTATACGTAGTTAAGATTGTACTTAACCGATGTAGAACACTTAAGATTGGAACAGCATGCAACATTTATATCAAATCAGACTTTGGTTTTTTTATCTGAACATTGGAGCAGAAATAGCTTCAGCTGGGAATACTTGGTACTTTATTATTATTATTTTTTTTCTATTCAATTGGGAAAGTGACACTTTAATTGTTTGAACTGAATGAACTGTTTATTTTTCACTTATTCCCTTGGGCAGTAAATGACTGAAGAATTGCAAATTTTGCTCCCCCGCCCCCACTTTTTGGTCTTTTTTGGCTGGACAATTTTTTTTTTTTTTTTTTTTTTTTTTCAGAATAGGTTCTTTTATCATCTTTTCCTTGAAGCTTTGATTACAATGCCTAATGCTTGGATACATCTCCCTTCCTAATAATTTTACCGTGTTTCAATATTTAGTTATTGCTTTTATGTATGTATGTTTATGTTTGACTAATATACCTGGTTATAACTTTTGTCTGTATACAGAGCAAAGATGAGTTATTCTCCACAGAAGAAGATATTCTTCTGCGATCAGTCCAGATAATTAAGAAGCATGGTGCTAGATTGGGCAGCGCCTTGCAAACAATAACATGAATACATTTATAGAAATGAATCATACAGGGCAAAGATCTGATAATATGAGTCGTGATGTAAAGTCCTTTTCCTTCTTCTTCTTCTTCTTTTTTTTTTTTTTTTTTTTTTTTGGGGGGGGGTCAAGATGTAATATCCCGTGTCATGATTGTATGCTTTTGTGTTAAGGAAAGCGTTGTTCGTTTAAAATGGAATTTTAAAAAGTGGATGAAATTCTATTGCGGACGACTCTCATTCTATGGATGTGATATTGGCTCAAAGCCCACAGTATTGGATCCTCGGACTTTGTCACAAGAATTTTTTGACTCAGATCATAAATTTTTGTTTTAATTTCTATTGTTATTAAAAATTTTCCCCTCCCTTAAGCAAAATTCGATTGAAGTTACTAATTGGTTAAAAAACAGTGATCACCATATTGCATGGTTACCATTGGCTTCATAGCCCGGAAAGCTGGAGCAGGGAAAATGGTCGCTGTTGGTGATGTCAAGTTCCACCATTTTGCAAGGTTTCTTACTGTTGCTTCACAGTATAGTATCTTCATCCTTGATTTTAAAAATCAAGTATAGAGCTATCATCTGTGATTGTGAATGCATCATTTAACAGGTTCTTTGGCATTATTATATCCCGCAGGTCCTTTATTCTTGAATAATCTTGAGCACACAATTATCCATTTGGTGATTGATCAATAACATATAGCCTGAAGGGCAGAAACATGAGTGAGCGCCACGTGCCGCCCACCCAAGCCTTCGGCCGCGCCATGGACCGCTCTGCCACCTTGAACACCAATCTAAGCCATATGAACCAAAGCAATGAAACAGAGAACGGCGAAAGCAAGGTACAACTAATGAGCTTTGCAACCACCAGGCCGGTGGCGACCACGAGGCTGAACTCTGCCACAGAAAACCAAAAAGCAATAAGGTGATCCCCAAAAATGACCGGCGACAATAGAGATACCTCTAGTAATTAAACAACCAGCAACTATACAAGAGAGAAAATATGAAACAAATATGTCAAGAGGGGTGCTACACATGCACCCTTCATCCCCCTCTCATCCTCCATTTTTATTAAACAAATTGATTTTAATGAAAAAGTAGTCTCTGATGTGACATCAAAGACTACTTTTTCATTAAAATCAATTTATTTAATGAAAAGGGGAGAATGAAGGGGGATGAAGGAATGTTTTTTTAGCATTTCCCATGTGTCAAAATGAATATATACTTGAGTTGGTGTCAACAGGCGCCTTTCACTCCCTTCAACCTCCACTCTTGAAACACTTCGGGATTATCAAGCTTAATGGCACACATTTTGGAGACCCCAGGGATAGCTCAAGATGGATCGATGGCCACGATCATTTTCAAGACTATTGCCCACTTCAACTTTTGAGGAGCGTGCAATTATTGTGTTGCTTGACGTCGAATTTGCAAACAATCAACTAACCTATGCCATTATTGCGCCGACTGTTGTGAGGTGTGTCGTCGCCACAACGTCGCAAAGCCAATTGTCGTCGCCAATCGCCATCACACCTGCCTGCCACCAATACAAAGCTGGCGAGTTGTCACCTCAAATCCATCAGCTTTACGATGAATTAACGATGGCTGAGATCGACCTCGATGAAGTAACTATCGGATCCATCTAATGACTTAGTACAACTCTCGCAAGAATTCTCATTGATCGACTCACAGCTAAGTCACCCCAAGAGAATTGAGGGGCTGCTGATAGGTACCCCGCAAGGCCTTAAGGCCCACCCGTTAAGAACTCACTTCTCACTATAATTTTTATGTATAGACTAATAGTCTAATAGTTATTAAGGTGTGTTTGTTTTGAATATTATTTTAAATAATATTTTATTTTTAAAAAAATAAATTATATTTTATTTAACTTTTTAAAATTTTTTCAAATTGTATCTCACAAAGTCGAATCTCGCAATTTACACAGTAAATTTAAATAATATTCGAATTTAACACTTAAACAGAGCATTAAGTCACACAAAAGATTGACCTGAGACTACTGGTATACTCAACCATCAAAGGGTCTATAAGGTCTATCTACCTAAGGCCCATCGGGTTTGACAATAGTTAGACCAACCACCTCTGCCAAGGGGTCTAGCCTCTAGAGTCCCATCGCCTTAGCTAGAGGGGCAACTCAACTTGGTCTAGGGCCGAAGAGCACCTAGACTGTAACAAGGTGTATTGCGCGCACACGATTCCCTCCTCTACGTCAGGTATAATTGCTTGGCCACATCAAATAACTACTCTTGATACTCTCGGGAGGGAATCTTGCACCCAGAGTGAGTTGGATCAGAGTCATCAGACGCAATAACGTGCTCATAGTGCATGCAATACGGTCAACTCATATGAAAAGGTTGATGAACCCTTACTTGCATGTTCAGACTGCCATAACAAATGAGACCCACTTATTGCTTCTATTACATGCAATACGGGCAGTAGCTTACTGCATCCTATTTCGCTCCCAACTGATTTACTAGCAGATCAAGAAAACCCAACAGCTGATTTCCTCCACAAAAGGTATTGTGGGTGGTGGCTGTCAGAATCCTAAGCGTGCTCTGATCACATGGATAAGGATTATTATTCCGTCTCCACCAACAAAGCTTGTTCAAGTTCAACCACCCAGAAATTACCGACCAAACAACGAAAACACCGAGAAATTGTTCCTTGAATGAGACAATCTCAATATTTAAAAAAGAGTGGATTCATGTGAGGTGCACTTTCAGAGAGAGAGAGAGAGAGCCCCACTAGATGGAATTTTCTTTGGACGTTTTTGGTTCAAAGAATGCTCTCTCGTGAGTGAATAAATTAACTCGTGAAGGTCTGGATTGGGGCCCATACTAGAAACCGCAATACCGTATTATATTTGAGATAAAGAGTACTTATATATATATATATATATATATATATTATCTTCACCCATTTATCCTTTTTAAGTGATTTTCACTTGTAAATAAAAACCACATAATAATATCATATTATCTTTCATTACCTCGCCTGATTGGTTATAGACTTGTAGTGCAAAAATCATCATTCCTCATGGCCCATTTCTTGGTTGTTGAGCCGAAATGCTTTTGAACCAGGTTTTGACTCTTTTCTGTTCTTATTATTATTATTTTTTTTAATTTGGTGGGTAGTGGTGTAGTATTTCTTTAATTTTATTAAATATATATATATATATACTACATTTTAATCTATCCTGTTTTTATTGGTTTCATGTTACAATGGCCATCAGTTTTTGTCCAAAAACGAAAAAAGTTGATGAGTGGTCTACATTAGTGATCAACCCAATAAGATAGGGTGACACAATGGTGTACATGTAGCGTTATGATCCCAAGTTTGAATTTTGTTGAGTGTTATTCTTCTTTTGGGGTCAATTATTTGGGCATAACTCTCGTTTCAAGGCTTCATTCTTACGATGGTACTGAAGAAAGATGAGGTACGGGATTAATCTGAAAATCCTAGTTAAGCGTTTATGCTCAGCTATGTTATTATTATGTTTGGACTAACATATTTTGAAATACTGTTTGGTTATAAGTGAATTGAGATGCTCGTATCTAACTAAAAAAATAAAAAAAATAATTGATGTTGTTATAGTTGGGCCCCAAAAAATCTAGGGAGTTGTTTATGATTAGAGGAAAAAATAAAATTGAGATGGGGACAAGTTGAGTGTGGCCTACCAATATTTTCACCCGTGAAGTGGGTCGGCCATAGTGACGTTAAAGTGAGAAAGCTCACGAGAGTGCATGAGAGATGAGATGCGAACCCCCCAGTCCCCAATAAAGTGAGGTGGGACCCTACTAACCACTTTCCAACCGAATGCTCCAACGATCAGCAGCAGCAACAAAAATAAATTATCATTTTCTTTTTCTTTTCTTTTTTGTAACAATTAGGTCATTTTCTAAAAGTTATTAAAGTAAAATAAATAATTCTCTTGATTTAGCCATTTGTAATTTAGTAATGGTATTTATTATGAGACTAGGGATATTCGTTCGTATCCAATAAGCTAAAAGTAATGATGATTGTAGCCTGTAGAGGTAATAGACTATAATGGTGGAATGTGATCATGTGTCGGCTCCAACTTGTGAGTTCAATAGATTTTTTATTTTTTATTTTTTTGTTGTTTTTTATGAGTAGTTCAATAGATTTTATTAGTGTAAATGTGTAGCCTCCTAAAGTAATTTGGCCCTACATCTATGTGTTATATGTTTGAATAGGTGACCGAACAGTATAAAGTTTATTTGTTTAAAATGTTTAAAATTTTGTTATATATATAACAAAATAAAATAAAATAAAATATGGATTATCAAAATGGACCCTCTTTATTTAAAGAGGAAATTGAGAGTATTTTTCCTTAAAAGGGTCACTAAACGAGAGAGGTTTCAAATTTTAAGAAGTCTGAGATTCATTTAAGCACGTTATTATGGTTCATCCAAGTGCAAATGAATAGAACCATAATGCCAAATACGAATATATATATTTCAAAAGATAAAAGTTAATTAAGGAATAATCATGATTAATGTAATCTCTAATGTTATATAGAGAATCCCCTTCAAAATTACTGTCTTTGAGAAAAAAAATAAAAATAAAAAATACAATAAAGAGAGGGAGAAAAGGAGCATTATCCATCCTTGAAACGTGTGTTCAAGAACAGCAGTCAAAAGAGAATGAGAGTAATAATAGTTTGGATAATGCCATGCAAGAGATCGATCACTCACTGACTCACTTAACATAAACATGCAACATTTTTCATCAACTTTAATTTGTGGGTAATTAAACAGTACTCTTTCTAACTGTCACTCTTTATGTTGCTCATGTGAGCCTTTTTATAACAATAAAATAAAATAAAATAGAAATAATAAGTAAAACCATAATTATATTTTTTTTTCCTTAATTATTTTCAAAACAACAAAAAACCAGCCTACTTCAGAAAATATAAACAGCATGTTTACACCTGAACTTTACATTATAAATACTTCATTTGCCTCGGCAATACCACCAAACATATTCATTCACCCTAATGGAGTTCTGGAGGAGAGGTTCCATAAGAGCTCAAGTAAACCTCCAAACCCCTTTTCACCTCTTCCATTTTCTTCCCAAACAAGTACTAATCATTGTGGTTTTCCGGCTGAAATGATAAAGCAAACTTTATGGCTACACACCCACTTGTCATTTAATTTGTTCATAACTTCTGGTTTTTGTGTCTGTTTTTTGTTTTTGTTTTTTTTTTTTGTTTTTTCTCCTCCATTAATGATGCTGACGATGAGAGCTAGACACCCACTTGTTTCTTCTTCTGATCATGAACATTATTAAGCTTTTAACTTCATTACTGATACTGGGTTAATTTACTCGATCACAAACCAGAAAACCTTGTACAAGTTAATTAGTTTGTCTCATCATTTTTCTCTTAATTCCCACTTGTAAGCTAGGTTTATTTACAAAAGGTTTTGTAAACTTGAATGATCTCCATAGTGAACTGATTTTCCGGGTTTGAGTTCTTCAAAGGGTTTAATTCCCATTTTGTTTTTACGTACGTACAGGTGAGCAGAGTAGTTGCAGTGCTTCTTGCGGTGGCGTTGCTGAGTCAAAGAGGAGCAGAGAGCAGAAAAGGCAGGATTCTGGCGGATGACTCCTTTGAGTACTCAGCAATAAGCTGCAGAGGCCACAGTGCATCCCTGGCGGATTTTGGTGGTGTTGGTGATGGGCAGACGTCAAACACAAAGGCGATTCAGGCTGCAATCGATAACCTAAGCCAGTACGCATCAGACGGAGGTGCTCAGCTGTATATTCCTGCTGGAAAATGGTTGACTGGGAGCTTCAGCCTCACCAGCCACTTCACTCTGTATCTCCACAAGGACGCTTTTCTCCTTGCTTCCCAGGTCCTTTTTCTCTTACTCTTAATTTGCCTCTTTTATCAAATTTTAGATATAATTAATTAAGAGCCTGTGTTAACTAAAAAGCTCTAATTTATTCAGCTGACACTTTTTTTATAAAAATAAAAAAATAAAAAAAATTATCGCCAGAATAAGTTAAAGCGTTAAAGCGTTAAATCTTTGGATTTTTTATTTTTATTTTTTAAAAAAAATAAATAAATAAATTGGTTCTTTGGTTCGACCTGTAATAAATAAATTCCTTTGATTTCAAAATTAACTTATAAATTTTTGTGGTATATCTTGTAAGGGCTTGTTTAGTAAAACTTTTTAAATTGTGCTTTTACTTTTTTATTGTATTGTGATATAAATGTGATAGTAGTTTATAAGTATTTTATGTTCGAAATTATTTGTTAATGCTTTTTTATTTATTTTTATATATAAAAAGAATAAGAAAAAAAAAACCTTATGAATTTTTCATTATTTTTGTAATCTCTCACTATTCCAAAATTTTAAAACTCTCAATTTAGTATATCGAACTTTAAAATAATTTCAATTTTAGCCTTCCATTAGAATTTTCGGTTAAATCCTAAGGGTAAATTCTAATGGAGGGTGAAAATTTTCAAAATACACAATTTTTTTTTAAAAAAAAACAAAAACAAAAACTTAATTCTAATTTAAGGGTAATTTTATAATTTTATAAAGTTTACATAAATATAAGGGTCATTTTACCATTTTTACTATTTGATTTAACCCTAATCCCTAACCGGTCGGGTGAAATTACAAAAAATTAAAAGTTTAATATGTTAAATTGAGAGTTTTTGAATTTAAGTAAAAATTACAAAAGTGATAAAATGTCAATCATAAGGTTAAATGAAGTTTCTTCTATTTATTTTTGCTAAATTTTTTTTAAAAAAATAAAAAATAAATATGGTTAGGCACTTTTTAACACCTCATATGTACTGGCTCTTATCAAGTGCATCAATCAAATGATTTAGGACATGAACGAATGGCCTGTGATCAAACCTCTGCCATCGTACGGTCGAGGAAGGGACGCAGCGGGCGGAAGGTACACCAGCCTCATATTTGGAACAAACCTCACTGATGTTGTTGTCACAGGTAATTAACTACTTTGAAAAATAAAAATTTAAATTATTCACATAACTGCTGCGTTAATCGCACAATTGATATTTTACATGGACATCAGGTGACAACGGTACAATCGACGGTCAGGGAGCATTCTGGTGGCAAAAATTCCATGGGGGGAAGCTAAAATACACCCGCCCTTACCTGATCGAAATCATGTTCTCAGACAATATCCAGATTTCAAATCTAACGCTCTTAAACTCCCCATCATGGAATGTTCATCCTGTCTACAGTAGGTAAAAATTCCACTAGTTCCCATGCTTTTAATTTGTACACAGTTTTATAAATAAGAGCCAGTGATGTTTTATTGCCTGCAGTGCAACAGCATCAAGTTTCATCCTTGTTCGATCATATCACAATTCACAAATGCACTGGGCTTTTTCTTTTTCTTTTTTATTTTTTCTTTTAAAAAAAATATATCATTTTTAAGGCCCTAACGGTGTTGTCAAAATATGCAGCAATATTCTTGTTCAAGGAATTACGATCATCGCTCCGATTAAATCTCCAAACACCGACGGAATCAACCCAGGTGCGTCTGTGAAGACATCACAATATAAACCCTTGATTCGTTGAATAATAAAATTTTCTAACCATCAGATGGTCAGTAAATTTCATGTGTTCCAGAGATTAGTTGAACCCACTTAATTTACTCCAATTTTCTTTTGGTTCTTTCTTTTCTCTTCTTCTTCTTTTTTTTTTTTTTTTTTCAAAAAAAAAAAAGCTTTCTCTTAACCTTTTTTTTCCCCAAAAATTGTTTTCCAAAATGATGAGTTTGTCACCTTCCACTTATGTGACTGAGAAGAATGCATTTGGTCCCGTGCTTTTGCAGTTGCAGGCCAAACACGTGTTTTTAAACAAAATCGTCAAAAGTGCATCGTTTAAAAAAAAAAATATGACGATTTGAAAACATGAAAAAGCTCTCGTTTTTACTCAACAGAGAAGGGGGGTGCATTTTAAAAAATGCATGATTTAAAGGTAGTTTAAGGCACTATTTTTTTTCAAGTAACGTATTTTATTAAACACTTAATTAAATTTATTAAATCGGGTTTTCATTGAACGGGTATTAAAATAGCTATTTTTTCAAACTGCACGTTTTCAACCGCTAAACTAAACATACACTTAGTTAAGTGAGTTGGGACCAAATGAAACTTTAAAATTGCTCAAATTAGAATTGTTGGGACCAAATAAACAAGCTTAAACTTTCACGAATCAAACTATATGTTAACTTCTATTTTCTTTTTTTGGTAAGCTCAGATTCTTGCACAAACGTTAGAATAGAAGACTGTTACATAGTCTCTGGGGATGACTGCGTGGCCGTTAAGAGCGGTTGGGATGAGTATGGCATAGCATTTGGATGGCCCACCAAACAACTAATCATCAGACGGCTCACATGTATTTCCCCATACAGCGCCGTGATCGCGTTGGGAAGTGAAATGTCAGGTGGAATCCAAGACGTCAGGGCCGAGGACATCGTGGCCATCAATACGGAATCAGGGGTGCGGATCAAGACGGCAGTAGGAAGAGGAGGGTACGTGAAAGACATTTACGTACAAAGAATGACAATGCACACCATGAAATGGGTCTTTCTGATGAACGGCAATTATAAGGCACACGCTGATAATAACTACGACCCCAATGCCCTGCCAGTGATTCAAGGGATCAACTATAGGGACATGGTGGCGGAGAATGTGTCAATGGCAGCTAGATTGGAAGGGATTTCCAACGATCCGTTTACAGGTATATGCATTTCGAATGTGACCATCGAGATGGCAGCTAAGTCAAAGAAAGTGAAATGGATGTGCAGTGATGTTGCGGGGATCACAAGTGGTGTAACTCCTTCACCGTGTGATTCGTTACCTGATCAAGGGTCGGAAAAGATTACAACATGTGGTTTTCCGACGGATATTTTACCCATTGATAATTTAGAGACTAAGAAGTGTACTTATAGAATGATCAGTTATGGCTGAACTTTGCTTCATGTGTAACAGAAATAATTTCAAGATCAAACAATATTATATCAAGAACCCCTGGCCTAAAAGTATGCCTTTCCTTTACTTGGACGAAAAACAAGTCATGTAAAAGTGTTGTTATTACTTATTAGCATAAAAACAAAAAACTGAAACTCTCTAGCCCTGCTACCAAAATGTCCAAGATAAAAATGCCAGTGTGTTTAACAATGGGGTCATGCAAAATAGCATCTACAAAGGGTTCACAAAATCGTAAATTGAGATAATCAGGCAGTAAAGGATTCCCATAGAAATTCCAACCGCAAGAAAGTAGCTTAACAGAGGTAAAACATACAGATCCATGGGGTACTATCACAAACAAATGAGAAAAGAGATTAGGTCAGCCCAGCAAATCAAAGCAAGTCTTAATATCCATACCAACTATTTCAAACACTCAGAAAAATCATAGACTCTTAAGATTTTGTAACCATCATAATCTCTGCTTCATGAATGTAGAGATTTCACTTCACTGCTGTTCGAAATGTAATGAAACAATTTTCCAGCAGCATCAGTTTCATGTACCAACCTCAGCTCCAAGGCCTACTGCAGAAAGTCGAACCAGCACCAAAGAGGGATTTGAACTTTAGAGAACTTCCACTTGTGATTCATTTACACAGTCGAATTAGAAGCAGCATCCAAAGATGTGAGATGACAGTTAGAATGAATATCATCTCATGACTATTTTTCAGTAAATCCAATATGTCCAGGCAATTGGTTCAGATTCTTGTACAAATCATCAGGTACTTTTCTAAGCGAGTGTATAAAACAGATTATCCCATAATCATCAACAAGTTGGATCTGGATTGAACTTTACAGATTCTCTCCAGATGAGCTCCTTAATATTTTCTTCAGTAAATGATGGTTGCTCAAAATCAAAACTGAAAGGCCTCGAGCAAACAGGCTCCTCATTGATATCATGAAGAGGTGCCAAGTATGGGTGACACAATGCCTCTCCAACTGCAAACAACCGAGTATAAAGGTGATTTTCAATGCAAATAATAGGAAAAGATCCATAAAAAAAGAATAAAATGCATTGCTATTTTGAAATGTTCAATGGTCCTTAGATCAAAATGGCATTTTCGTCTCTCCTTAAGTGTGAAGTGTGAGATCACAAGTTCAATCCCATGTAGGCGGAACTAGGATTTTAGATGTGGGGGGACAAAATTAAAAAAAAAAAAAGAAAAAAAAAAAAAAAAGAAAAAAGAAAAAAAAAAAAATGGTTTAGGGGATTAAAAATGTGATTTTAAAATAATTACAGAGGTATTTTTTAAAAAAAAATTGGGGAACATTTTGAGGTTTAGGGGGGCTTTTAGTAGTTCCACACATGCATGTAGGTGTCTGAGTTATGCATATGCCAATAAACTAAATCCATTAAAAGCACAATCCTACATGCTAGAATAAGACACATTTTGTTTATTATGAGCAGGTTCATAATTTGATTCTTTAGAGTATAATCTGTATCTGGCAAACTATTCAGCTATATCTAACATTCTCCCACCTTTATTGCAAGAAGTCTAAGACCAGTTTGAAAAGATTTGGCGCAACACATGCAAAGACTCGATTTCTAATAATATTTTGATTTGTTCCTCAAAGAATTATCCAAATCTTCTTGAAAAGATGTGTAACTTCCAAACATGTTTCTCTTAAGTTTCCCCAACTTCCCATGCAATTCCAAAACTATGAATCCAGAACTATGTTAAGAACCAACTCATAATTGTATTATGGTAACTCATCATACCTGTAATGCGCCTGTTTGGATCAAATACAAGCATCTTTTCCAGCAAATCAACAGCACCAGGGGACATATTTGGAAATCTAACTGAGAATTGTTGCCTTGGGAACTGTGGTAGCTGTCTAACATATCTTCGAGCATTATCACTTCGTAAAAACCCAAGGCTGGAGTCATCAGGTGAACCTATGAGCTTCTCACAACAACAGGAAAAAAAAAAAATGGAGTTGTCAAAGTCAATCTTACTTCCAACAAGACAGATCAGCATCTTATTTCAACAGAGCCTATCCATGCAAAAGAAAAGTATAAGATTGAAAAGAGCCAGGACGAAAAAGAAAATTTGGAGGGGGGGGGGAACAACATATAACATTATATTAAGAAATGGCTTGGTTTACACAGAAATGTATAGTCTATGTCAATTTGCAAATTCTAAGATGGTCAACAACATAGAAGGAAATGAAAAGGACTTATTAGAAGAGGATTTGACTCCTCAAATGGATTCTCTCCTACTTAGTATCTATAGCTCAAGATGGTGCCTGTTCATCTTTGAAAAGAAGCATTCTTTCTGTCTCTTACAAGTACAAAGACTAATGTATTGACTATCTCCTACTCAAACTTTGACATTCCCGAATTTAGTTTTCTGTATGCAATCTCTGCCCTTTGGTGATAAAGAACATAGCCAGTGATAAAGAAAAACAAGGCATCAATAACTCTTGAAATCAGAAACTTGGCTCGAAGTGAGAACAAATAAAAATTTTGGTATTCTATAAACAACAAGGGCATCTATATAATGTTGGAAGCAACAGCAAGTGCAACCTATATATCAGCTAGCAAGTTCTAAAATACATACTTCAGTAATAAGTCTCAGCTGATGAACATAATCTTTGCCAGGGAACAGGGGTTGTCTAGTCATGATTTCACCAAGTATGCAACCCACCGACCAAATATCAATTGCTGCAGTGTATTCTGAGCAATTAAGGAGCAGTTCTGGTGCTCGGTACCAACGAGTAACAACATACTCAGTCATGAAATCAGTTTCAGATGTTGTCCTTGCAAGCCCAAAGTCTCCAATCTTGAGGTCACAATTTGCATTCAGAAGCAAATTGCTGGGCTTTAAGTCACGATGCAGAACATTTGCCGAATGCACATATTTGAGCCCTCGTAACAGCTGATACAGAAAATACTGCAAAGGTAGCATTTAAGCATCTTGACAGTTCAAGCTTGAAAGATAGCAACAAGTACCATAACAATATGTGATTACAGAAATTCAATATACAAAGGAAAAAAAAAAAAAAAAGCATAGGAATTTATCTTTATTTCATTCCTCGTCCTTTCCCATTTGTTGGCACAAGGTATAAATTAATATGTTTTATCTTCCTTCTATTCATATTTCTAATATACATAAGGTGGGAAAGAAAAATTCACAATATTCGGTATAAATCTACTCAAGCCATTCAAAATGGGATGGATCCAGAAAACTTGAAACTAAACATACAGTACCAACTCATCAATCTATGTTCAATACAGCGTAAGTTTAGAACCTCACTCTTAACAGGACATGAGAGTTGCAGCAAGGTGATTCCTAAATAGTTAACTCCTATAACATGATTTGACAAAAAAAAAAAAACTTGACCCTAGTTAAAGCTGAGTGGAGAAAAGGAACATCCAGCATCCCAAAGTGAGTAATGACATGTTTACATTCAATTGAAGGCAACACTATTAGACCTCCTCAGGTCATGTTTCGTCGGTACTCTATAGTTATTGTTCCTATTAAAACTCATGCAATTTATGTGATGACCATGAACACTGCTGATACTCGTACCCTTTCCACAATCCATATGAAGAGGTACACGAGGATTTACAGCAACCCACTGGTGCATGGATGGATAACAACAACAAATGGAAAACAGTATCTTAGAAATACTAAAGAATCTCCATTTACATGAATCACAATCCAGGAATTTAATTCTCTCTAGGATTTTGCTCAGTAGCCAATCTGTATACCATAGAGCTTGCAGCAGTACCCATAAAAATATAAATCATACAATGTGCTGTCATATCAAGGGACTGGCAGATTCCAAAATTCCACTTCAAGGAAACTAAGCAATGCAGGAAAAAAAAATGGAATGATTCTAAGGAAAAAAGAAATTCGACTACTTTAAATTGCATGATAAACATAATAGCTTATATCCAAGAAATAGATGTAATGCTAACCCGACAATGATCATCTGTCAATTGTTGATTGGAACGTATAATCTGATGAAGATCAGTGTCCATTAATTCATAAACAATGTAGACATCATTGAAGTTCTCCTTTTGTGGAGGTCGTATGATGTCTTTGAGGACAATGACCTGCATAGGAGGAAAAGGTGAGCAGCAAGACTATAATTCAGCCGAAAGGGAAAGCAATACTCAGTAGAATCTTGCTTATCAAAACGAATAATAGCAATAAAGTGAGCAGTAAGCCTTTCATTCCCGAAATAGAAAGCGATACTCAGTAGAATCTCACTAATCAAAACTATTAAAGGATTCCGAGAAAAAAGAAAATCTAAGCAAACAAGCAGAATTAATTCTATAAATTCCATCCTACCCAAAATATGATATTAAACCATAAGATATTTTTCATTATAGAATTGCAGCATATGCTTGAAATTGTGTATTCACGAATGATGAACACATAAATAACAGTGTACCTGTGTCTAGGTTTTTCATGCTAGCCCTAGCTGTGTTCAACATTCCACTCTGTCTATGTCTATGAAACCTAGCTAGTTTTCTAAACAAAGGGTATTATTGACAGAATATCCATAATACATAGGATTCAAAATACCATTGTAATAAACAGGACTTACACCATCTTTATATAACATATGGTTGAAAACTTCGATGAATGTACTAGTTGTGGCACATTTTAGCAATTTACATGTAGACATAAGAAAGTTAAATTAATAACTCATCTGTTTCGAAATTTTCTTCCAGCACATTAGCGACATCCTTCAGGATAATTGGCTCATGAATTCAAAGATACAATAATTAAGAAAAATCAAATAGTACATGTAAGCACTTAAAACTTTCCAGACAGCTAAAATTCTGAAAAGGACAAAAAAAAAAAAAAAAAAAAAAAAAAAACTACAGATTTAAGATTGATTCAAATAGAAGAACATGAAAAATGACAAAGGTAACTAGAATTACATTGTCATGATCCATGTGCTGAAGAAGTTTAATTTCTCGTAAAGTCCTTTTGGCATCTATTCTGTTGTCAAAAGCGTTACCAATCTTCTTAATGGCGACCTCCTCTTGTGTCTCCGCATTCTTAGCAGCACTGAAGGAAACGTAAAAATTATATCTTCCCTCACATTATTGTTAACAATGAAAATCCTCATCATAACCTCAAAATAGCCCACCATTCAAATTGTAAATATAAATTTCCAATGCAGTTATCTAATGAGTCACAAGAACCCAGTGAATTTTATCATATAAGAATCTTCCCTTAAGATGAAAATGAACAGACTGAAAAGGTTTTCAGACATGTTTGACACAATAACACAGTAATAGTCAACATTGACAAATTCACCGTCAGTTGAATTGGGAGCACATTGCAAGGACAACTAAAACTTCTTAGTCATAATCCCATATGCAACCATTTTGGAGGAATCACGTCCCATACAGATATATGTCCATGAGCAAAACTCATAACTGCTGAAAAAATGTAAGTGTAAGGCCAAATTTTGGGTTTAAGATGGAGTAGGTTAAATCTGGGAACCAGCTAAAGTAAATGATAATTTGTTTCACCCATTAAATTTTCTCGCTGTTTCAGTGAAAATTATAAACAGACCAAGAATCTTAATAAAGATTAGATCAATACAAAAATTAAAATAAAACACAGGACAGAGTTCCCCACATATTAGAACTAGGCCCAGGCGTCACTCTCAAACAAATAAACTCAAGATTTATCAACAATTAGTCAAGACAGAAAAGCTAACAATGTACAAAAATATGGGCCCAATTACGTTATGTCTGCAGGACTAAAACAAAGAGCAAAATTTCAATTCTACTACTTGATTTTTATCCTCCAACAAACTCAAAGTTCGTTGCTCGACAACAGGTTTATTAACCCAATTGGGTTTCGAGTGAGCCAAGAACTCCTAAAAAACACAGTGAGACTGTATTTTACTTAACAAAATTCAACATAACATATATTTCATAATCCTTCCTTTAAATACACAATAAAGCTAGCAAGCAAACTCCCCATAGGAGTGTAACTCTATTCTAGATAGAGTTATCCCATACATTCACCTAGGTAACCTATTGCTATTCAAATAGAACTTTAAATGAAAACAACTACTAGTACTCGTCTTCTCTCACTAGAAGAGATAAGACTCTTATTCAATTCCTACTCCTATTAGATATATCTGTAACATAGATATATCTCTTACTTAAATATAGATGTAATCCTTACAGATTATGATCACATCAGAGTTCCACTGAAATAGATGATAACTACAATTATTATTACTTTCAGCTTAAAAGCGCTCATCGACAGCTTCAAATTCTCATCAAGACAATATATTTAAAAAAAATATATATACAATTTTTTTAAAAAAAAATTAAAAAATTAAAATTAAAATTAAACTAGAACGAAGTAACCAAGATCTTCATTTGAGCTACCCTGATGAACTATAGAGTAAATGAAACCCCAACTTAATTTTTACCATGATGAACTATAGTATATTAACACACATCCCGGTGAACACAGAATCACGATTTCAGCTACTCCCCGTATAGCAAACTCTACAACCAAAAAAAATCAGCCGTGAAGTATAACTATTGTGACCCACAACACAAAAGCTTCTTACCAAGCAAATTCTAGTATAACTAACAAAACCCAGCTATAAATTTCAAATTAAATCCCAGAAATAATTAGTCACTTTGAAAATTAGTTTTATTTTTTATTTTTCCTCAAGAAATGAACAAAAAAAAAGGCAAGATTTTGCTTCAAGAAGCAACTGAAGTCGAACCCAAACAATACCAAGAAAGAAAAGAAAGAAAAAGAAGTCGAACTCAGAGAAGCTCTTACCAAACAATCCCATAAGCGCCTCTCCCAACGGGCCGTATAGGAGGGACGTACTTGCGGGAAACCTCGAAGAGGTTGCCGTACACATTATACTGAAGGTAGCTTCCACCATGGGTGGGTACACCTCTGATGTTAGGCTCGCCTGAGCCAGAGCCCGAATCCATTGACAAGCCAAAGAGCTTGAGCTCCGAGCAGACGCAAAGACTTTTAAGCAGAATTACCCGGAGGAGAAGCGTGGGGGCGGGGAACGCCGATACTTGAGGAGGGTCTAAATGTGGGAAGAGCCTAACTTTGGGGAGGGCGTGTCGGTAGCTGTAAAGGCCTTTGACATTTCCAACCTCTTTTTTGCGTCTTCGGAGAGAGAGAGAGTGTGTGAGTCATGACTCATGAGTGCGTGTGTGTGTGTGTACGGGCATGAGTGTGTGGAGAAGTTTCAAAGGGGAAGGGAGAGAGAGAGAGAGAGAGAGAGAGAGAGAGAGGCTTTTGAACTGGAAAAACCTTGGGTGACCCGTGAAGAAATGTCACCTTTTTTTACTCTTCTTTTTTTTCCCCCTGTGGATTGGTGACCACTCTGTGATTTGTGGGCTGCACGAGTTTTGCTAATTTTACTATGATTATGTCTTTCGTTTTTTTAATATATATTGTTATTTAGTAAAATGTTATGTTATGTGACTGTTTCAAAAGTTAATTTTTATTGATACGTTATTTTAATTATATGACAGTCTTATAACAATTTAATAAGGGTACATTTAATATTGTAATTTTACAGATAATAAGTGCAATTTTAAACCAAATCGCAGAAGGTAAAACATAAATCGTTTGAAAACTGCGTTTTAAAAAATTACAATTTGAAAATGTAGAAAATCTACTTTTTTAAATTGCAAGTAAGAAGTTATTTTTTTGAAAACGTAAAATTTTAAAAATTAAACTGTAATTTTACAAATTATTTTTTTAAATTACACTTTTTAAAATCGTAAATTTAAACCGATCTTAAATAGCATTACTTTTTTTTATAAAGAAAATAACAAAGATATTACATCTATTATTATAATTTCTTTACACGTAATCCTTACCCCTACGTACGCCACTAAAGTATAAACTAATCATAGGCAGATCCACGTTGAAGCTTGGGTCTCTACAAAAAAAAATTTAAAAATGCTTCCAAATTACATATTTTTTATTAAATAGAACCTCCAAACGAGGTTGCTATGAGCCTATGAGATTCATAGATCTACCTACAATATAGATCTCACCGCCTTTAGCACTATGCGTGTCTCCAAACAACGTTAGAATTTCTTTTGGCATATGTTGATTCAGATTTTCGGCTGACCCTCCTATTCGATTGAGTTCTTTTTCTTCTTAGATCTGTAAAATAAAAATTGCGTGGAGGAGATGCTGACAATTCTGCTTCGATGCCTAAGTTGGTAGGCAATTTGAGATATAGAATGCAAAATAATTTTGAAGAGATTAGTGTAACGAAGTAGCTTTGCAAATTCTAAATTTTTAGAGATCTACCGTTGAAGACGATGTGGGCTTGGATGTACGAATCTTTCGGGATTTGCAGCTTAACTCTTTGGTGTCGATTCCGGTCGCACATCTTAGAGTAAAATATCTTTGATATGCATTTTTTGAATTTTGGGTAATGCACTGTGTTCGAGTAAGTTGGCCCCGTCGGATGGACCAAATGAGCCCAAGTGATTTGGTTGAGCTTGACACCCGAGCAGACCGATATTTTTCGTAACAGTAAAAATCTTTAGTTGGTTATATTGAAGGGAAACTTGGTAATTGGTGTAAAGATGAAGGGCGATTTGAAGACAGTGACATCCACGGGGTGATGTCAGTGCATTTCGTGGGAGAGGCAGGGTTAGATGGAGTGCATAAATAAGTTGGGTCAAATTTCAACACATACATTAACTTCGATTGCCCAATGGTAGGTTAGGTTGGTGGGTAAGGTAAGGGTTATTATTCTAACAACAGTGACGTCGTTTTGACAATAGAGATCCAATTTGAACCGCATTCAACTGTGGTCCTTTCTTCCAAGATTATGCAATAAAATTCCAATTATGAACTTTGCTTTTTCGACTTTGAAGGTTCAACTCCAACGCGATTTTGACCATTCTCACACGGAAATCAGACCAATTGCTTCTCTTTTTTTCTTCGTCCTTTCTCGGGAAGGAAAAGAAAAAAGAAGCCAATTACATCTCTATCTTCCTTTCCCTCTTTCCCACTCACTATTCCCAACAAATCAACTCCATTTAATAAATGAAGATCTCCTCATCTTTTTGCCCATTTTTTTCCTTTGTTTTTAGAATGATCTTTGAAATAGAGAGAGAGAGAGAGAAGTGGGGGGTTTTCTACCTAGGCACCAATGGAGTTATGGAGAGTAGTTTCAACAGCTAGATTTGTGCAAATTGTATAATATAATGAATAATGATGTTTAGAAGATTGTTATATGACTGTCATATAACTAGAATGATATAACAGTAAAAATTAATCTTTGAATTTGTTTGTTCTTTACTATATAGCTACCTACCATGACAGGTGGGTTCCGAGACTTTTTTATATTTGTTATCTAAATTGCTAGCAATTCATATAGCAAAATTATTAGGGATCTCTATTAATCTCCCCCTTCCTCCCATCCCCAGCCATTATCAAAATCCGAAAGTCAAGAAAATCCTTCAGCCTGAAGCTTCTAGGTCTTTTCTTTGAACCATTTATAATGAGGAATTCAGTAGTAGATCGGGTCTCGATTCCAACGATTTGACCCAAAACTGGGTAGAATGTGTTTCAAAGGTTCTAACAAGACGTTTTCAAACGTGGCATCTACTATTTTTCTCACATGAGACCCGAATGTAGCCGTCAACCTGACATGAAGCATGAATAACTAGAAAACACACTAGTTTTCTCCTCTTGCTTTAAGATTATATCAATTAGCCTTCCAGCTTGCGAAAAAAATAAAATTCAAAAAAGGTCACATTGCTTATTAAACCAAAAGGGCAATACGAAAAGAATCCCACAGCTGAAAGCTCACAAATTTAAAAGAAATAACCGCATAAGAGAGGTTGGGTAGAGGGGTTGATGCATAGAAAAATTATGGGAAAATGGGAATAACTTCAATTCAGTCATGGCAGAAACTAGGCTTTGCTTGCCCGCTAATGAAAAGTTGACATGTAACCCTGAAGCAAGAAAATCAAATACAAGCAAAACACCCGATTTGTTTTGCTTTCTTTGCAGTGAAATGAAGAGATCGAGGGAGAGAGATGGGCGTCTTCACACTAGAAACCCAGCTCCGACCACAAACCCCCGACCCAGATAACCAAACCGGCGTAGCCCATGGAAACCGCACCACCACGTGGCCGACCCGAGTTCGACCCCGACCACATCTCCATTCACCATCTCTGGTTGAACCATAATGCTGAGAGCACCAAATCACTGGACCAGATGTGATCACCAACCAGATCTGATCACTGAAAACCACTAAAGGGGCAAGAGGGGAGAACGGCCGGCGAAAAGGAGAGATCCCGGGAGAGGATGAGGCTTAGGTCGGATCTCTATGGCCGGATCTCTGTCGACAGTGTGGAGAGGTCGTGGGGAAGAGGATTTGAAGGCTCGCCGGTGGTCGCCGAGACTCTGTCGCCTGATCTTTGTGGCTGGAGGACCAACCGTTCGATGACGGGGAAGAGACAGTCAACTGACGGGTTGGTTATTGAGAAGCTTCAGTTTTTTTTTTCATATTTTTTTTTCAGTCCAGGCAGATGTGCGGTGATTTGGGGCGGATCGGCTAACGGGCAGACAGTGAACGAGCGAACGTGATTTGGGCAGTGTGATTTTATTTTTCTTTTTTTTTGGAACGTGGGGTACTTCATAAGAGAGTTGTGAGAGGAATTGGCTACTTCATCAAAATTCAATTTTTTGCTTTTAGCTAATGTGTTAAGTGATTATTGGTGAGCATAATCAACCCATTGTTTTCTGTCACTACCGTATAGAAGTAGCTCTCTAAGAAAATTACCAGATGATGGGTAACAAAATAATGTATAGCTTATTCATTAGAAATGATTAAAACAATTCATAAAAAGAAATGTTACGGATACCAATCAAAAAACTCAACATCATCTTAATACCCATCTCTTGATAAAAGATTTGATACTCCAAACATTTATCCATTCCTATCCATATCCTCTCGTTCGAACTCAAAATATCAAGGATCATTCCATCATGGGCATAAAACTTTAGATGGAATGTTAAACACAAAATCTCAAATTAATTAAAAAAAATTTCTTCCGATTATATTGGCCAGGTTTTTTTTTTTTTTTTTTTAATTTTTTTTATTATTTATGCTTTCTTATTTAAATAAAAAAATATAGGTAATGACCAAACAATGAACGTGGGCCAGTCAAGAAGAAGAAACTTCCTCTCGAACAATGCAAGGAAGAAGAAACTTCACCCCCGAATAATCTCTTCAATATGATTTTTTTTTTTACAAGGTAGCAATCCCAATACACGATAAATATACAAAATAATCCCTAAATGATGGTGAAATCAGATGCAACGTCACACTGAGTAACAGCAAAGAGAAAGGACATGCCCAGATTGATTCCAAAGGTTCTCAATATGCTTTACGCCACCATCTTCTTTGGTCTTTCTCTTTCACAATTCAAAATATGCTCACTCAATGTAGATCTCTTATTCAAGTATCGAGATGCTGCATGTTTAGCTTTGAATACAAGAGAGACCTACAAATTATGGATAAATGCTTATCCACAGATTAGCACGCAAGGAACTCCTCACCCACGATCCTCCATATGACAAGTTCGGGATCAATAAACATCAGTATCAAAATGCTGCAGGTTTAGCGTGAATACAAGAGAGACCTACAAATTATGGATAAATGCTTATACACAGATTAGCACGCAATGAAGGAACTCTCTCCTCAACCATGATTCTCCATATGACAAGTTCGGGATCAATAAACATCAAAAGTCTCAGCAAATAAATGAAGAGAATCAGAAAAAGAAACTGTTAACTGTCAAAGACATGTTAGAGCAAAATCCTAAAACAATAGAATAGTCAATTGAGCGGCGAAACACTACGAAAAAGAAAACAAACTTTTTCCGGTTGCATTATCAGGTTCAAATATAACAAACTTTTCAGAAAACACTGCAAGCTTTTATATGATATTGACATCACATGGTACAACATACATATACAAACCGGTAGAACAATAACACAACATACCTTATAACTAACACCATACCGAGTACAATAAGTAGAACAAGATGGTATACTTTCACAGAAAACCCCATACATAAACCCATCTGTATATAGGAGAGAATTTAGCCAGAACATTATCAATTTACTCCTCATTGTACTACATTACCCTCGAGCACCGAGTCAGATACAGTACCGTTCGATCTTAGATTACCAAGCAAAGCATCACGCCCAGTTAAAACTATTTGGAAAAAGCCATCCACTTCCTTTGTAAGAAGATCTAGTCCTTGCAAAAGTTTCTCTGCTCCCTTTCCCAAATCTGAAACAGAGTTCTGGAATGCTTCCACTTCAACTGGGTCCACACCATCTTGCATCATGGGATACAATTTATTGGCACTTGTACCAACTGCTTCAAGCTCTTTCAAAACTGTAAATCCACTGGAATTTCTAATTTCCCCATTAATGCTACTCTGAAGACAAGTAAAATCATGTGCCCACTTATATTTTTCAGCAACAGGCAAATCAAACAACTTGCTTGCAGAACCAGAGAAGGCTGCAGCAAAAACACTACAGATAAATACAGTCTGCACCTTAACCCCATACATAGCACACATCAAAACCTTCCCTTTGGCTGAGTTCTTAACCTTAGGAAGATCCAGTGATGCCACAAGCTTGCCTAGAATGGTGCAACAGTTCTCAACTCTAGGATTCTTTGAACTAATATGCTGTCTCCAGCTATCAAGTGAAGAACGGGCTCGGATAAACACCTTTGAAGATGGGGACTCCAAATTGTGGAGTACACACTGAAGCAAGAGATTGCCCTGGTTTAATCGTGAGAGCTCAGAGCTAAAAGCAATGCATATATCAAGCAAATTCACACTGATGTCCAAGTACACATCTATCCATTTCTCATCCCAATCACTCACAGGGAGCTCAAGATCAGTTATGAGAGCTTTTATGTCGTTATGAGTGTTGCAAAGTGACTCCATTGCTGACTTCATCCACGACAAGCTAAGGATGTCATTTTTGTCTTTTGGGTTAAGCTTTCTCAGTCTCTCTGCCAAGGTTTCCTCGAAAGTGTTTAGTTGTGAATGAAGCTTTCGAGACAAATGAGAACCCTTGGCTGATGACTTACGGAAAGGATTTCCAAAATGGAAGAAAGGCTGGTGTGGTTCCTGCGGACGACTCATTTCGACAAATTTACTGCACATAGCAGATAACACAATCAGATGTGACGTTAAAACGAAAAAATGATCATTTCAGCAACATCTAACTCCATGAGACACCCAGAAAGAATGATTATTTCAGCAAAGTTGCTTTTATGCAAACCCCCTACCTGGTTACAAAAAACTAGAAAAACGAAATCAAATAACTTCCTTACCACTAATACAAACACCATGCTTAGGTGTGTCGATTTCCTCATCTTTTAAAATCCCAAAATCAGGAGACAATCAAAATTTTGTCCTTGCTCCTTCTCTTTAATATTTCATGTCATTTGCGACAAAAATCGGGCCAGACAAAACCAAAAGAAACAATCATTTATCTTTCTTGCAAACCCCATATGCACACAAAGAATTAGATTCCATTACCACAAGGGTATTCTCAATAACCCTGCCTTTGGGTGCAAAACCAATATAAACATTAAATCTAGAACGAGTAAGGATTTCCCTTCTCTTTTAATCCTATTTTTCTTATAATCCTACAGCAAATAAATAGGTAGTCAAAGAAAAAAAATAACAAGCAAAACCCAGGTCCCCTTTGCAAAACAAAATTATCCACAGCCAAAAGGTCCACATACCCTTTTTCATTATCAACACAGACCACCTTAACAAACATATTCTACCAGAATTTAAAAAAAAAAATACAAAATACAAAATATCCAAAATAAAAGGGCAGAAAACTCACCAAACCGTTAGATCTTTGAATCAGAATACTAACTAAACCAATCAGAACCCAAATTCTCCACTCGCCTTGTGAATCTCATCAAAATATAGATCTAAACCCTAGTCCTAACCCTAGATGCTTTCGCCCAACAAAAATCCTCTTCTTTTTTTCTTCTTCTTGAGGATCAGAAATAGAGAAAAGGAATTATATGTAGTTCGTACCTGATATGGCACCAGAAGGGGTCAGATCTGCGAAGAAAGTTTCAGAGTCGGCTACAACGTTTCTTTTGCTTCGTCGAAATTTCTGGATCTGTGAGAGGGTTAGGTTGGATTAGAAGGTGGGGGAGCGGGGTAGTGATAGGCTTACCGGCTAAAGCAGTGAAGGCGAGTGATGTAGTGACACGTGTGAGGAGATGGTGGAAGATAACGTACAAAGTCTCCCGTGTGTGTTTTTTGACTTTTGGTTTCTTTTCAGCGAACAAAATCAAGAGATCTTTCCCGGAAAAACATACGATCAAAATTGCAGGAATGGAGAAGAATTTTAATTATTTTTTCATTGAAGATAATTTTTATTGTTTATTTTTTAATAAGTGGATCTATAGTGATTTTTGTGATTATTTTATTGTAGGTAAGCAAACTCCTTTATTATTTATTGGTAGGGTATTACAAATTTTTTATAAATTAATGTGACAATTCATATGCTATTTATTATATCAATCATTAAAAAAAAAAAACAAATTTATTTGTAAAAAATTGTTATTTAATTTTTTTTACCCATATCATGTCATATAAATAGTCATGTGACACTTTATGATACGTTAATTTATAAACAATTGAGAAATGCTTCATTTTTTCTTTATTTTTTCTTTATAGCATGAGTTGTGCACCCTATTTTCTTTTTTTCTTTTTTCTTTTTTTAAGCAATGAGAAAAGTCTTTGTATAAATCAGCCAATCAAGGGCGTGATTCTTGTGTGGGTGTGTCACCTGAAACGTGAATCCAACTGCGTTTCGTGAAAAAAAAAATAAATAAAGAAAGAAAAAAATAAGCTTCTTGCATGCAAGGAAAATATAGACCTTGAGGTCATCTTTTACGAGCTCACTTGAACTCACTGTTGTTAACGCTGGATTCGAATTTCTCATAATTTTAAAGAAATTTTAAATTCTCAAATTGTGTAAATTTAGACTGTTTTTTACATCGAACAACATAAAAAATGCTAAATATTAAAAATATGACATATTACTGACGCAACCAACAAAACAATAAAATAAATTATTTCTAAATCTTTTTGTTAACTTTTGAAGAGACGGATTATTAAATTCGGCTAATCTGCAAAGACTTAAGAACCTTAACAATAATGGCATAATGCCCTTAAAGTGTCGGCCGTGAGAAAAATGACAAATTCATGGCCAAACAATATAAAGAAAATTTTGACTGGCAGCTGGAAAAGCATTAAAGAGAAATGATGAAACAATACCAACAGGATATATACGATTTCAGCAATTTTTATTGAAGCAATCGAGGGGAAAGGGAAAAGAGTGTGAAATCAACGCGTTTTCGAAAAGTTTAAACCGATAGAATATGGTAACCAAATTCAAGAATTCACCTCAATATGGTGAAGAAAAAAGCTTGCTGCTCTACCCACTCTAGCTCCTCTTTCGAGGAATCAAGCCTAGAGCAAGATCAAACAACTAGATTCAAGTCCTCAGCCTAAATTGAATGCAACTCTCTAAGAGAATTTCTGAGTTCAAACAGCACACACCTTAGAAGAAGCATGCATGAACTCGAGGCTGGTAGATTCAGAAATCAAAAATGAGAAAGTAGCTTGTATGTTCCACTTCTGCAGCCACCAGAAGTGTAAGAACCTAATAAAATTATATTCAATTCTTATTATTAACATGTCACATTTTTAATAGATGGCATTTTTCATACTGTTCGATACATGAAAACGATCTAAACTGACATAATTTAAAAATTTACAATTTTAAAAAATAAAAAAAATTATAGAAGATCTTGATCCGCTAATACTAGTACCTAACTATATTAAGCAAGTTCCTGCTCGGACGACTGTTTTAATGCCCCTTCTTGCCAAAAAGAAAGGTATTAAAGCGTGGCAAAATGTTTAAATGTTTTTAGTTGAAAATAATTTTTGAAAAAGCTACTGATTTTTCAATATTTCATTGTTACCCTGAAAATATTTTTCGTTGTTTTGTTCATAGTAAAACCATTTTCCATTCCGATAAGGCGATAAAGGGCTACACCGAAGAAGTTGGCTTTACTTGGAGGTTGGTGATGACGGAAGAGAAAATGGTGTTTGGGTAGGGTGATGAGTAATTCTACTGATAAAATGAAAATAGATAAATAAATGAAAATGGAAGGAAAATTGTATTGATAATGAACTCTAATTAGGGCCGAAAACAAACTACAAATAAATCTAATTAACACAAAAGTCTGTATCAATTTTCAAGCATAGCCAAACACCAAAAATAATGAGAAACGTTGTAACTTCCTATTGTGGTAACACTAGGAGAAGGGGGTGGCTCTCCTTCTTTGTTGGAGTGATTGTCGTTGTAGGGGCGAAGGTTGGGGCAGGATAGGAGGGATGGTGGCGGAGAGGCAGAGGGGGTGGCACTGGGGGAGGAGCAACTAGGTTCCTCCATGAGAGTGGGTGGTGCTCCAATTCGGAGAGAGGAGAAGACAAAATTCAAAAAAATTATTTATGTCTACAGTAACAAATTTGCTTTTAACTCATTAATCATTATTTTATGCCCGCACCAAATATTAGAAAATTGATAAAATTTTTTACACTTAACAAATACAACTTAATTGAAAATGAAGAAATTTGGACTAAATATTACATGTATTTAGAGGAAACAACTCCTTTCTAGAAGCTTGTGGAACTTGGTCGCATATAAACCTAATCAACAAGTGTGACAACCCACCTACAGGCTACAACTACAAGCAAGAGGTAATATCAGAGGGTGTAATTATATGAATCTTTCTTTATCTCCTATGAAATCTTTATTAATCTTGTGATCGAAACTACATATAGATTAATGGGAGCCATGGCCTCCCATGGTATTCAATTTTTTTTTTTTTTTTTTAAGTGATTAAAGGCTGAAAAATTAAGCTTGATTCATATCAAAATTAAATTTAACCCCTTATTTTTATTTTGGCCATCTGAATGAGAAATTCAAGTCCAGTCCTTGCTTGTAATACAAATAATTAAAGTTTAAACAATTTCTTGATGAATTGCAGATGCATCATTCATTGTTGAACTTATTTGGACTACTTGTAAATTTGATAACTTCATAAAAGGGTATTAAATTATACGACGTTTTGAGATAAGGGTATTGAACTAGCAAACGTCTCAAATTGAGGTATCTAAGTTTCCAAACGTCTTACTTAAGGATATTCCGTTATGATTTGCTGTTAAATCCTATAAAAATTCTTTTTAAAAAAAAAAAATTATAAAAATTTTCAAAAATTCAAGTATGGATATTTTTGCAAATTCCATTAAATTCTGACAAACACCTAAGGCCTCGTTTGGTTTGCGGATTAGACCCATGGAAAGGAATAGCTATTCCTACGGAATAGCTATTCCTTTGTTTGGTTGTATATTATTTAAGGGAATAGTTATTCCCACGGAATAGCTATTCCCTTATGAAGAGGAATAGGTATTCCACTCAAAAAGGAGTGGAATACCTATTCCTTTCCTGTGGGAATAAATAAAATTCGTCTTTTGCCCAAAAACCCCAACCCTCTCAACACCCAAGTCTCTTATCCCTCTCTCTCTCTCTGTTTCTCAACTCATGGTGTGTTTGGATACGAAATTTTGACAATAAAATATAATTCTGATTCTACTTTTTTCAAAAATAAATCATATTTTATTCAACTTTTTAAAAAAAACAAATTATATTTTATTCAACTTTTTATAAACAAATCATATTTTATTTAATTTTTTTCTAAAAAGTCAAATCTCAAAATTCGCAAACAGAATAAGAATTTAATTCTAATTTCAAAAATTCATCACTCAAATGCACCATCAGTATCTCTCTCCATCTCTGCAATTATATTATCATCCTCCTCTCTCTGTTTCTCAAACAACTTAATTTGTTGTGGGGTAGTCTTTTTTTTTTTTTTTTCCTCCTCCTATGATTTAGCTTACAGAATGCACTTAGACGTAGCAAAACGAGTACCTCTTAATATTGGGGGGACTCCAATTGTCTTGTGAAGGTTTGAGAAAAACTTTGTAAGCAAAGAACGAATGTTTGTTGCTGAAAAACAAATAAAAAATAATAAAATAAAAAGGGCTTTGTAGATGGATTTTTTTTTTTTTTTTCTTCTTATAAATCATTTTACTTTGTAAGCAAAGAATGAATGTTTGTTGTTGGAAAACAAATAAAAAAGAATAAAATAAAAAATGGCTTTGCAAATGATCTATTTTATTTTATTTATTTATTTTTATGATGGTGATATGATGATTATGTCTGTGTGTGTGTGTGTATTTTTTTTTTTTTTTTTTTTTTTTTTTTCCTTATAAATCATTTTGTAGCGTAATTGTATATGAAAAAAAAAAAAAAAACCATGAACTCTATGAAATTAAAAAAAAAAAAAACAAAAAAAGGTCATAGTATGATTGTTTATGTTTCTTAAATAAATAAAAAAAAATGTCCTTAAGAATATAAATTATATTTGTATTATAAGGGCGTTTTAGGAAATTTGATTATAATATGATTACATTCACCAATGTATTGTACTGTACCAAACAAAAGAATACATATGCAATGTTCTATTCCACCGTTACAACCAAACAAAAGAATAGGAATAGTTATTCCATTCCACCTTCATCTATTCCCATGAATAGTTATTCCTTTTCCTAATGGAATAGACATTCCGCAAACCAAACGAGGCCTAAATCTTAGCATTTTTTTTTTCCTAAAAAAAATATAAAGGTATTTTGGGTACTCCAATAAAATTTAACAGCAAATCCTACCAAAAACATTTAAAAATATAAATACCCTAATTTAAAATATTTACTAATTCAAGATCTTTATCTCAAAACCGCGTAATCGTAAAGTCATCCCATTGTAAATACAACTGTGAGAAACGAAGTTAAGATTTTAGTTCCCGTTGTCAATTCTTGGCTTGGTTAGCCAAACGGCCCAAACACGTAAAACGTTGGCTTTTTCCAGAAGCCGACAGTGACCGTTGGGATAAACGTTCGGTCACCATCGTCATTCGTGATCCACAGAATCCGACCGTTGCGATTTCCAGCTTCACACGAATTCTGAGGTTCAATACCATGATGAAGACTGAAGAGCATATGGATGAAAACGCACGTTACATATGATTTGTCTCGTAACTAGAATTTTTGAAGTGTTGGGGGATAATTGCATTACTGATTTTTGAATTTGATTTAAATTACAAATAACTCCATGTGATACAATAGTTCATAGAGGAACCTTGTGGTAAACAATAATTACGAATAACTTCTTAAACCCGTTTTTCGTCTACCCAGTTAACAAAATCTGTTAGTTTACTACGTCATATAAATAGTGAGACAACCTCTAAATATCATTTGTATTATAATTCTGATGTGAACCCGCAGGATGAAATCCCCTTTGAACCCACAAACAAATTGAAATCTACCCAAGAAAGCCAAGAATCAAGTCCAAAGAATCTAGACCCGTTGAAATCTTGTTTCAAGAACCTAGATTTGGTGAGAACGCTACAAAGGGTTTGCCTTTGATAAGTTCTTAGTTCAATCAAGAACAAGTAGAGAAAACTGAAAAAGTTTTCTATGAAGAACAAAACTTCATTCACAATCAACTTTCTAGCATATGCGGCTACAAGTCTTTTTAAAATATCTCCATAAAACTCTAACCCTACTAAGGCCTACATCAATTAAAAGACATGGGCTGAACATCTTTAAGCCCAAAATATCCTAAACTACACTTCTATAGCTAATAAAAGAAGTTCACTTAATAAAACAAATAAGCCTAAAGGCCTACAACCATAAAAACATAAAAATAGGCCCATATGCCTATACTTAGTGAAATAAAGAGTTTGCAAGAAACCACTACGCTATGCCGCCCCCATCTGTTGCTTGTATCACATGAATTAAAGTTGGTTCTTCTTCTTTCAAGCCCATCTTGAATGTTAGAGTCTTACTCGATAAATTTGCAAACTCGGCCCAAGTGGATTGTACTAATCATTGCATTGCCTCATTGATTTTCTTCGCCCTTGACTTTGTGATTGGCCCATCTGAAACTTGTAAGGGATCTTTAAAATTCGGCCTACCATGGGGCCTATCAAATTCACTAACGAATTCTGTTAAATTGGTGGACGGAAAACAAACTCAGGGAGTGATTTGTAATTATAATTTACCACAAGGACCCTCCATAAACATTTTGTACTACAGGAAGTAATTTATAATTTGGCCAACTCTAAAGACCAGTGATGCAATTATCTCAAAATTAAAAAATATTACAGGATAAAAAAATTTATTTTAATTTAATTATAAGTATTTTTAAAACAAAATTGGAAAACACTTTGAAGCTCCCTCAAGTTTCAAGTAGTTCTGCTTACCCTAATAAAAGAGTAAGAGCATTCTTAATAATTTCACCAAATTTTATTAGTCAAAATAGGTAAAAATTAATTTTTTATATTTTAGCCATCAACTTTTTTAAAGTACCCCCTCACTATTTTAGTTATCAACTATCACTATTCCATTTAAATAATATTTTTTTTTTTCAGATTTCTTTATTCTTTTTCTATAATTTTTTTTTTAATGTTTATCTTTTTCTAAAAGTTATATTTTTATAATTTTGTTTTATCCTAATGGTCATATTTATGAATACGAAAAATGTACTATCATATTAGAATTTCAGAACATTTATGTTTGGATGCTAAGAAAAAATAGGAAAAAACCACTCAACTAACTAAAACGACCCAAGACCTCAAAATCCGTAAGATTAAAAAATATATTCAAGTATTTCATCAATTTTCTCATCAAGTCATTACTCAGCAATCAACATTACAAGGGATAGGACCGAAGAGAATGGGTAGTGTGGGAGAGAAACAAAAAAAAATAAAATTAAAAAAATAAAATAAAATTAAAAGGGAAAGAGAGAAAATGAATTTAATGATATTTTAATCATTTTGCGAGTAAACAATACTCACTATTATTGATGAATATTATTCACTCACCAAATTTTTTTTGTTATAGTAACAAGGCTACTAAAATGTATTTTTATGTGTTTCTAATAAGAATGTTCTAATACGAGGCTCAAAGCCAAGAGGCCGAAGAAAAGTTTGCTTGTACGGCTACAAACAAAAGATTCTTCCAAATCGACGTTTACGGCAAGTAGGCATGCATATATTAAAAGCATCTCATGGCTCAAATAAAGAACAATAGTTAAACAAGTATGACAAATACTCAACGGTCTAGGCAGAATTAATTAATACAAGATCAATAGAAAATTAGATTGGAAAGTCAAAAATTAAAGCTCATCTTTCCCTTCTTGAGGTGAAATTGCTCTTAAATAAAATATGCATAAATTTCATACAAATTGGTTGTAAAAAACTCCTACAACCCGGTCTCTAAAAGTTATATGTTTAAGAAATACATGTCACTTTTATACTCCGTTTGTTTCGACGTAAAATGATTTCTGTCGTAAAATAATTTCGACGAAATCATTTTTAGAAAAAAATAATTTTCTCGAAAATATTTTTTGGTGTTGGTTCGCACGAAAAAAATTACGAAATGCAAAAATTAGAGTTTGGCAAATGCTGCAGGAATCCAGCAACGTCCGATCGCCATTACTGGATTCCGGCAAGAAAGTTTGACCGGATCCAGCCGAATCTTAGCCTTTTTGGCCAGATCCGGTCGGAATCTTTCAAATCTGGCCTGATCAATGATCGGATCCTGGCCGTTTTGGCCAGATCCGACAGGATCAGTAGCCGGATCCGTCCAGATCCAGTCGGATCCTGCTAGAGCAAGCCAGATCTGGCCGGCTTGGCCGGAATCCGGCGATATTCCTACCGGAATTTGGTCCGTCGGTGGCCAGATACCGGCGACCGGATGTTGTCGGACTCCCGTGCCAACCGGTTTCCAACGACCGACAATTGCTAAATTTTGACGATCGGATATCAAATATGCGTGTAAGAACGAAGAGTTTAATTTCAGAAAACGATCGACCGACAATTGCTAAAAATCGTAAATCATTTTCCAAAAATTAAAGAAGTTTTTACAGTCAAACTGAAAATAATTTTCGTTGACCATTATTTTCGCCCCTACCAAACACCGTAAAATGCCAAAATCATTTTTCAGAAATCGTTTTACGCCGAAACAAACGGAGCATTAGAGACTGGTTAAGAGAATTTGCTCCAAACCAATTTTAAGAAATTTCTGTGTCCTGAAGAGTCAACTCAACAAAGCCCGTGAACCACCCATCTTGTCCATATCCATGCTTGACAATACTTTTGTGGGCACATAATAATGAAAAATGATATAAATTCATTCTCTATCCATCTCATTTTCAACATATCCCCATAATAATACAGTGGGCAGTGAGAACTTGTGTTTAAGCGGTCAGGAATGTTGCTGGTCCGCCAGAAGGCCCAGAACAGTCTCTGAAGCACTCAAGCCAAGATTGATGGGAGTAGCAAGAGACCAAAAAGGTTCATTTCGTGCCAAATGTCGTTATTCAGCTGCTAAGGCCAGACCATGTTCTGTCATGAATGGCTGCCCAGCTTGCTGGTCGAGCCAGGACAAGAAAAACCACATGAAAACAAAGAGCACACTATAGTTTGCTTCAGCTGAATTAGCTGGTTGATGGGTCCAATTCACAGAACCATCCGGTTTTGGAGTTGGCAGCGATGTGATGTTATGTTAAATGTTTCAATCCAAGTAGCTGTTAAGTGGCTCCACCACCCGTAACTGTCTCATTTTCGAGCTGGCAAGCAAGCATGTTAAGTAATTGACCTTTTACAGAGAAAATATAATGTGAAAAATGAGGAAGAATACACACTTGATGTATTGCGAACTGGATCTTGTTTTACAGAGAAGAAAATATCAATGAATTATGGTTCCTATAAGAATGAAGAAAGAATGCTCTGAATTATACAAATGCATTCCAATTTGAGGCAGGGCAGAAAACTATGTAAACTAAGCATAAACTATATATGCATATTATTGTTTTTCTTGGAATTAAGGTACAGCCGAAAAAATGGGGAACAAATGAGCAGAGAAAAACAAGCTTCAAAACTAAGGAGAAACTTAAACTTAATTGTTAGTCACAGCCGTCAAATGGTGTTATCTCCATCTAGTTGGCTGATGATGGTTCGTAGCACTTTCACCTTCGCTTGCATCAGAAGTCTCTTCACCCAATTGTCTATCGGCTAATTTTGAAACAGAATGATTCTCATGTTGATTATCATGATGTGAACGGGAAGAATCTTTTCCAACCCGGTGTTCCTGCAAATTAATGATAGAAATGAATGGACTTGGAAATTTGATCAACTAGGAGGAAAACAGGGGGGGGGGAATACAATAATGCATACATCACGAAATAGCAAGTCATCTGCCTCAAGCATGTGGATCACATGTCCCATTTTCGGCCTCTTTGTTGCATCCGGATCAACACATCGAAGAGCAACCAAAAGAACACGTTTAAGTGCCTTTGAAGCAGGCATCTCAGGCAGCTTGGGATCAACTACTTGTTCAGATTTTCGGTTCCCAACCATGTTTTTTAACCAATCCACCAAATTCACCTGGAATTATTTAGTCATTTCCAACTTAATATAGTTAGCAAAAGAAGGAAAGTTGAAGTGGGGTTTAAAGAAATAAGAAAATTACAATTCAAGTTTAACCTCTCCTTGTGGTCGACTATAATCAACAGGGCTTCTCCCAGAAATTATCTCCATGATAAGTATCCCAAAGCTGTACACATCACTCTTCTCATTCAGCATTCCAGTGCAAGCGTACTCGGGTGCAACATAACTGGATATACAAGCATATGAACTTTGAGAAGAATAAAAATGACCGTCTCAAAGCATAACTTTAGTTTAAGGTAGAATCATCACCATCTTAAATTGAAACAAGGAAATGAACTAACCCAAATGTTCCCATCACACGAGTTGTCACATAACTCCTCTCAGAACACAGGAGCTTAGCAAGCCCGAAATCAGATACCTTGGGATTCCATTGACGATCAAGTAGTATGTTGCTAGATTTTACATCTCGATGGACGACCTTTGGTTCGAGACCCTCGTGAAGATAGGCCAATCTGCAAGAGTAAAAAATCACCACTTGAGTTCAATTGCATGCATTGGATGGAAACAAAGTAATGTTGAACTAATTTTAAGACATAACCATACCCTTTTGCTGTTCCCAATATAATGTTCATACGGATATCCCATGTTAAAGGGCTGACATTACCAACATCACCCTGAAGCCATTGGTCCAGATTGCCATTGTCAACATACTCATACACAAGCATCCTAAGGAACAAACCAGATGACAGATTACATCTCAAGACACTCAACAGAAACCAAAACCGCAAGCTCAAGTAGGAAGATAATCATTGGTACCTGTATGCACCCTCAACACAATATCCAAGCAACCTGACGAGATTCTTGTGCCGCACACGCCCAATTACTTCCACCTCCACTTTAAATTCCTTCTCAGCTTGACCCCTGGTCATCAATCAGTTTAATGAGCGAATAATGAATCGTACATATATGTAAAAGGAAAGGGGAAAAAGAAAACCAAGTCAGTAAAGATAATTGAGTTAGTTAATTTCCTTAGAGAAAAGCTCCAACTTTACTCATTAAAGAGAGAGGATTCTCATGCCAAAATCATCTATACGGCTTGCACAGGAGCAAAAGGAAGACAACACTTTTTTTCTTGAAAGCATGTCACTTTACAGCAGAATTCTGATTTCTCACTCACTCAAGACAAGAATATTGGACGAAGAAAAAAAAAGACGAGAAAAAAACAATGGACTAGAACATAAACCCAAGCAACGGAAAAGAGTTGCCTTGGTTGCTGAGAGATACCAAGAAAGAAAATAAAACTAAATACACAAAATCCTGGCTCAGTGAATCCATCTCTCTTTCATTAGCAATTAAACGTTTTCAATGTAAAACTATGAGACCCAGATCAACATGTTAATCACTCACTGAACTGCACCTAACATAACTATCTCATTTCACAACAACAATCCCCAAAACAACGTGCAAGGATATGATTTTCACAAAATTTTCACTACAATGACTCCCCACAGTAAACACAGGCTACAAAAGTACAATCGATGAAGTACCTGTTGTTCAAGAGGTTTTTGACGGCGACTCTGGTGCCATCAGGCAAGAGCCCAATATACACAATCCCATACCCACCTTCGCCGATCACATTCTCCTCGCACAGCCCATTGGTAGCGGCCTCCAGCTCCCTGAGAGTGTACCACCGGCCCCAACCCAGGTGCGACACCTCCGGCCCCACCGCCACGCTCCCGCTCCCAACCGAGCCCGTCTCGAGCCCCGCCGTCCCCTTGCTCTCCCCGCTCGAGTACCGATCCGACACCGTCACCACGCGGTGCTCCAGCTTCCCGATCTCGATTTGGATCTCCGCAGGCGGCGCGGGCACGATTTCCTGGATTTCTTTGGAGATGGGTGGGGTGGTGGCGGGTTTGGCGTGCTTGGGGTGGCGGTTGCGGCGAGAGGTGAGGCAGAGCGAGAGGAGGAATAGTGCCAGCACGATAAGCGAGCCCACGAATATGCCGATCACCACCCAGAGTCGAAGCCCGAAGATTGAGGTCGGCTTCGACAGCTCTGTGTTCACAAACGCCGCGTCGTACACCGACATTTCTTTCCTTTTTCCCTGTTTCTCTCTCTGTGTATATAGAGAAAAAGAGAGAGAGAGAGAGAGAGGGATTAAAGGTATGGCGGCATTGGTTTAGCTTAGCCGGAGAAACCAGGAGAAAGAGAGAGAGAGAGAGAAAGGGTTGTGTGTGTGTGGGTGTGCGTGTTAAAGAGGGAAAATGAATGGAAGATTTTGTTTGGAATTGATATTAAAGTATGGGGCGGTGTGGTGGTAGGGGAGTGTGAGTGTGTGTATGAATGATCTGTCTGTATTCTGCTGCTCTAGCTGTAAACATCCCATTAGTTTACTTATTTGTTTAATTACTTACTTAATCACATGATTTTATAACTCTAATATTGCTTCAAAGTCCAGTCAACTGGACTATACAGTACATAATAAGAATTTGATGCAATGCCATTTATAAAAAGAATAATATTTCTTGCACAACTCTTACATAACTTTTGTACAATTTTAGCTTCTTTTTTTTTTTTTTTTTTTTTTTTTATAATCAACCATTAGATTTGTTTTCCTACATGTGGGCCATAAATATTCAATGGTTAATCTTAATAAAAAGTTGTTAGAATTATGTAAGAGTTGTGCAAAAAACATTACTCTAATAAAAATGAAAAAAAAAAAAGAAAAAAAAAAGGGGAAGCGGTCTAATTGAAATTTCTGATAGAAGCTCATGGTGGTGCTATTATATGCCAACTAGTATTAATTTAGTTTTTGCAGAAATACAAAAGTATGGTTGCACGGCACCATGTTACTTTCCTTTTCATATCATAAGTATTTCGTTAATAAAATGTAAATGATTTACATGCATAAATTATTAACCTGCTTTGATTACGATTTCTAGCGATTTTTTTTTGTTTGTCAAACACTATTTTGTTTGCAAAGAATGGAGAGGTCACCAAGTTAGAGCTCATGAATAGTGGGTTTGGACCCACTTTTGTTGGATATGGGCAATAATGCACAACCAAAAGATGATCGTTTTATTTTTATTTTTTCTAGTTGAACGGTAAAAAAATAAATATAAAAGAATATATTTTTAACTTTTCCATCAATGGATAAGATGATCGTTAGAAGATAAAAGATTTAGACATGGTTTGAATGCTGTGTTTAAGTACATATTTTTTTTCAAAAAAAAAAAACAAATAATAATTTTTTAACTATATTTTTATGTAATTAATTCATAGATAAGCCAAATGAAAAGTTTTATGATTTTATTGTTTCTGATATGTATAGGAGATAAGTAGCAGCTTTTTCAATATTTGCGACCTAAAAAGCATAACGATATTTATGCAGCCGATTATAGGTTTTCCATGAGCCATTAAAGATGTTATGATCTAACAATTGATAATGAGAAGAGCCATCAAACACATTCAAAAGTACTATTTATTCCGTTCAAAAAAAAAAAAAAAAAACAAAAAAAGTTCTATTTATAGTCAATAATTTAAAATAATTTACTGTCAACATTATGCAATTATTTCAAGCTTAGCTTGAACTCGGCAAACTTAACAAGCCGAGCTTCTTATTACTTGAGCTTGATTGAAGTTTTATAATAATTTTTATTTCAAAAAATAAATAAATAAAATTCAATATAATTTGAACTTCGATCTGTATTTCACATTTAAATGGAACGTTTGTAGTATTACATATATTATGTTTACTATGTTAGTATTTATACACTATAATTATAGAATCTTATATTTATAAAACTTATATATATATATATATATAAACACGAGTGAGCTAAAGATTCAAACTGAACAAGTCGAATCGAACTTATATAAGCCGAACTCACAAATGTGAAAAAGATTTCGATCAGTTTTCAGTCCATGTGATGTGACAGTTTGGCTTTCGTAAAGGTTTGGGCAACAAGGTGAATTTATGAGGGGTGATTATCCTAGCAAGATTCTTTCTTCTCAATTAGAGCACTAGTGGTAGATGCCTTATAAGTGGTTCTATTCCTTAAAATAAGGAAAATTTCAAAAAAGTTGCAATAAATGACACCACAGCAGTTACCCTATTATTCATACACCTCATTGGGAAGCACTGTAGCTACCCAATAGATTATTTTAATAAATAAAAAAACGTCTCTCTCCTCTCTCCTTCATGCACTTATCCTCGCACAGATTTTTTTATATTTATATAAAAAAATAAATATAAAAGAATATATGTATAGGAGATAAGTAGCAGCTTTTTCAATATTTGCGACCTAAAAAGCATAACTATATTTGTGCAGCCGATTATAGGTTTTCCATGAGCCATTAAAGATGTTATGATCTAACAATTGATAATGAGAAGAGCCACCAAACACATTCAAAAGTACTATTTATTCCCTTCAAAAAAAAAAAAAAAGTTCTATTTATAGTCAATAATTTAAAATAATTTACTGTCAACATCATGCAATTATTTCAAGCTTGACTTGAACTCGGCAAACTTAACAAGCCGAGCTTCTTATTACTTGAGCTCGATTGAAGTTTTATAATAATTTTTATTTCAAAAAATAAATAAATAAAATTCAATATAATTTGAACTTCGATCTGTATTTCACATTTAAATGGAACGTTTGTAGTATTACATATATTATGTTTATTATGTTAGTATTTATACACTATATATATATATATATATATATATATATATATATATATATATATATATATATATATATAAACACGAGTGAATTTATGAGGGGTAATTATCCTAGTAAGATTCTTTCTTCTCAATTAGAGCACTAGTAGTAGATGCCTTATAAGTGGTTCTATTCCTTAAAATAAAGAAAATTTCAAAAAAGTTGCAATAAATGACCCCACAGCAATTACCCTATTATTCATACACCTCATTGGGAAGCTACAATGCTTCCCAATACATTGGGTAGCACTGTAGCTACCCAATAGATTATTTTAATAAAAAAAAAGTCTCTCTCCTCTCTCCTTCACGTACTTATCCTCGCACAGATTTCTCTCTGTTTTCCTGTCGTCTCACCATGTCCACAACCGCCGAAGAACATGAATTACAAACACGAACCAACATTCAATTCTTCACTTTTTTTTGTGGTTTGAAAGCTTCCACAGAAAGAAAACTCCAATTCAACAAATAAAACCCCTTCCCCAACTCAAACTTCAAAATACCCAAACTGATTCAAGAAAAGAAAACCCCAATTCAACAAAAAGGAACATAAAATCCTTGTCCTAGGTTTCCAGAATCTACGCCATGATATGAGATCCCCTAAGAACAAAACCCACCCACCATGAAAAAAATCCTGGAAACCCCCACCGTAGAAACAAAAAGGAAAGACAACGGCTGGACAACACGAATAAGCTTGACGAGTTGCACTTTTCTTTGTGGATTTGCTTCACATAATGGGAAGATGGAGATGAGAGGGAGATGGAATCGGATGAGGGAGAAGACAAAAGAATGAAGATGATGCTTCTGGAGAGGGGAGACTAATAAAAGTTAAAAACAAAAAAATGTAAAACGTTAAAAAATAATATTTTAATACATAGAAAAAGATAAAGAGAAGCTGTTGTAATGTGTTTTTATATAGGAAAAAAAAAATGATTTGATTCCCTAAATTAGGAAAAATTTTACGGAGTCTGCTGCTAGTGTTCTTATACCGGTAATGATATCTATCTTCGTTGGTATTTGTTGGATTATTAATGGGATTGGGGGTTTAAGCACGCAATTCTCACTGTCAATCACATCGCTCGCAGCTTATGAATTAAGATTATTAGGTCGAATCAGCAATAATGCATCACTTTCTAGCGTTCATTTGGTTCTACTGTCAAACACAATTGAAAAGGAATAATGACGCTGAAACATCATAACCACCCCTACTTTACCCCCAACCCACCCAAGAGAAAAATCATACCAAACTCGGCCAAGTCTGATACTGTAACCATTGCTAAACATATGATATGACCGACTTCCCATTGAAACAGATTCATTTGTCAAAGGTATTACAGCTGAAAGCCCCCTCTTAAAAGTTCTTTCTTAAGTCAATAAAAACAAAAGACTAGCATTAGCCGACTCGACATATGGCATCCTGCCTTTTCTTGCTGCTCTAAAACCTAGGTTTTATCTAAGGTAGGGTGCAACCGGTGAAACTTTTAACCAACCAGTGAAACTTAACTCACAAAACACCGGGGTCCCGAAGTACAAGGACGCAAGACGGAAGGAATTCATGCATGTAAAAGTACTTTGGTTCTGATCCACAGGTTGCCAACTCAGTCCTCTTTCTTATCTGGTTCATCAAGTGCAGCCAATCTTTCCACAAGGGGGGGATGTGAATAGTGGTAAGCCGAGTACCAAGGATCAGTGTTCATAGCTGACAAATTTTCTTCCTGAAACACCATATTTCTCGATTCAGTGATCAGTAATGCAAATGGTTACTCTAACAAGGTATTAGTATAATACAGAGTTACTCTGATTCAGAAACAATTCTGGCAAAAATTCTATGCATTTGTCCATTGGGCTGTGCAATTCACACAATCCAACCACAAATCATCCAGGCAAGCCAAATCAATTATTGGGCTATCAATCTGTCTAGATTATCTCAGGATCTATAAAATAAATGACATGACAAGAAGTAAAATAGAAGCAATCAACAATAATAGAAGAAATCGACAACAGAAAGATTATGATTTAGAAACTGCAGTTGCAAATTAACTTTTCGAAGGTGTAAACTTGTGGGATTGTCAAATCCCCACTGTTTCAGAGCAACAGGAAAATATAGGACAGACAAGGCAATGAGAAAGGGGTTGGGAAGTCACCTGCAGTTTCACAAGACCAGCTCGAAGTGCAGCGGCATAACCAAGCTTCTTACCAAAGGCATCAGCCTAGACATAACGAAATACATTAAATAGGATGAGGTTAAAGCACTAGATCATACAATATTTTTTAGTTTTATAGGAAACATGGAAATTCAAGACTAAAGAAATTGATGAATCAAAACTGGTTTACAGAATAGTCATTTGAGAGAGAGAGAGAGAGAGCAGAGCAGAGCTTACTAGAAGAAAGAAAGATTACCTGAAACTCAAAAGATCTGCTCACAAGATTTAGAGCAAAGCTTACTAGGTGCTGGAGAGGTATTACGGTGTGCTGCAAACGACAAAGCAAGGTAAAAATACACTAATATTGTCACTTTTCTTCCACTAGAACAGAAAAAAGTGGAATCTCAATCTCATTAACAAAAAGAAATGATTAAATGACTTCAAGGCTACCCAAACGGCATGGGATTCCTGTGCAACAAGAACTCATTAGTCCAAACCTAGGGGTTGAAAAATGGTTTGAGCAAGGGCAACACTTGGCGTATATGTGACAAAATTCTATATTCAGAAACTACAAACTTTTAATACATAAGTTCATTGGATCTGTAATTGCTTCAAGCCTGAGTATAGTTAATCTACTACAGACAATCAAAATTATGACAACGTAAATGGTAAAACTTTTTAAAAAAAAAAAAAAAAAACCATGCTAAATATTAGTGCACTCTCGGTGCATGCTTGAGTCGAATTAACAACATCCTGCAATTAAATAACTACAAGAAAGCTATAGGTAAAAGAGTCCACTGCCAAAATTCTAGCCTTCCTCAGGGTGACAAAATGATATTAGCAAGAAATAGCATTAGAGTGCAAGCATAAAGCAGCATTTATGTCTGTTAAAACATCAACTTATTTAGTAATTACTTTCCACAACAATCCTGAAAGTAGAATGTAAGGTATACATCATCGATTACTAGCTGTCAAGCAACGAACATTCTACAAACATAAAGGTGCAGCAACAACAAACATGTATGCAGAACATTTCATATATAAAAATCATAGTAGTAGATCTGAAACTAGAAATTAACATGCTGCCAGAAGACAAGTGGCAAGAGGCAACATGAGTATTACAAAAGCAAATGGCAAATGCCATTTCTTGATGATAGGTATTAGTTTCATTTATCAATACCTGAAATATGATGAGACCAATGAGTACGGGTTGTGTGTCAAACCCAAAACTCTGAAACAAGTCACTTGAGTTTCTCACAAGAGTATATCCTCCAAATTGCAAAAATGTAAGAATCTGTATTAGGGTAGAAAAACAACAAAGAAAGCAGACAAGATGAGATAAAGGACCTCAAAGTTAAAAATCAGAATGTAATTAATTATCTATAAATATGAAGTGCTTCTACCTTTGTGTAAAAAACTAAAATAAAAAGGAAAAAGAAATGAAAATGACACTCATTTTAATATCACATACATGATTGAAAACCCAATATTCACTGTAATATTTTAAAATCAAGACTTCAAGGGGTCAAATTCAGAACCGAGTATGGGGCTCCTAGAAATGAGCTCAAATAAAGAGGTCTAAGTATCATATATAAGGGCAATAATTAATGTTAAGGAAAAAAATGCTTCAAAGCGGAAATTGGCAAAATCAAATTGATTGCTTTTAACTACATCTACTATTCAGATGCAAATGATAACATTATAATACACTGGGAATAAAATAAACAAATTATCAAGGAGAGAGGAGCATAAGAATTATTCAAGCCCCATTGACTCTCATAAAAACAACACATTATTTGCTTTAAATACAGTTAATTACAACCATCACAAAAAAGGGAGGAAAAATAGAAAGTCAACAACAACAAATACCAGACAAACAAAAAGGATTGAGCCCAAGAACTAAGCCACAAATATCTTGGAGCCTTTCAAGAAAAACTTTCCAGGCAAAGCCTAGCGTTTATGCTTAATGATATATATATATTTTTTTTATAATTAATAAAAATATCATTAAAAGAATAAAACGCCCCATATACACAGAAAGTATACAAGAGAAGCCACCTATGCTTAATTATTGATAACAACAGTTTCTTTTTCCTTTTTTCTTATCTAGTGATGATCAGGATTCTAGGGAAATTGTGGCATATAATAAGGGCGGTGCTAGGGCTCAAGACCATTTTGAAGGGGGAGTTGGATCATAAAGAAGAGTTTGTTCCTTTGTTTGAAGAACAATCCTACCGGACTCATTTGAGATAGGAATGGCTAAACTTATTGTCCCAGGAATTACAACAGTTTCTTTTTCCTTTTTTCTTATCTAGTGATGATTAGCTTACCGATTCACCACCCTATGCCATGGTCAAATATGTGTATTGCAATTACAAAGTCCAATGAACTAGCAATAAAACAGGATTCTGAGAATTTATTTTGCAAAGCTAAAACAAGAGACTACCTGCACAGCAATGAATGAGTACAATGTATGATTAAGTTTCCAATGCCCCAACTCATGAGCAATAACAGCTACAATTTCTTCATCATTTTTGCACTGAAAGGGAAAAAAACACACTTATGCCTGTAACCTTTCCACATATAAAAAAGAAGAAGCATAACCACATAAACATCAACAATAGTCACTAGAACGGGAAACACACTACAACCACGAAGCAAAGAGTACGAAACACAGCCATGAAGTTTGTAGCTGAGTGACGGCTGAGGTACAATTCCCATTTTCCCCTATTGTAAGAAGTTTCAAACAGAAGAGGTTTTGTTCATAGTTTAGCGTGTTAAATCAATATTGGTGCTTGCTAAATATGTTAAAGCGTGCATGTGTGTGAATCAAGTAGATATAAGTATTTACTTGGTGCTTTTGTGAAAAGCACAATCTAGCAACATGACAATCTAAATTAAATATTTTATTAATTTAAAAGAGCTGAAGAGTTTCTTGGTGGCTAACCACCCCCTGCAAAAGTGGGTTCACATATTTGAGTGCACAAGTGAATAGCACTTCATTTGACCACGACAAAAGGATACAGTTATCAAAGGGATCATAACAATAATAATAATAATAAAAAAAAAAAACAGCCCAACAAAATTCAAAAAGTAAATTTATCACAAAAGCACAATAACAGACCGTGTTCAAATAAAAATCTATGGGTAAATATGTTTAAAATCTAAATAGTAGATACAGAAGCAAGGTTCTGTCCGCTAGAAATGAAAAAACTTATGAAAGATAGAATAAGAAAGAATGAAGAGAGAGAGCGAGAGAGAGAAGTGACTCATTGAAACTATTCAAGCAGTTCCGTTAGCATCTTTACAAATTCAAAGAGCAGATTTTCCGTGAATTTTTCCTCATTTCTAATGAGAAGAACTCCAGCAATTCAAGACACAAAAGGATAAAGAAAAGATATTGAAAATGGAATAATTTAAACACCTGCTGAATCAATGTGTCATAAAGGACAATCCGCTTGTTCTTGAAGAATCCATACATATAGGCCTGTATCATGTTTTATAAGATGAATCAGCCCGGGGAAAATATCAAACTTCAACAGGGAAAAGAAAGGAAAAAATCACAATTTAAAACATGATAAGTAAATGGAAAAGGAAGCAAAAAAATCTTATTCCCCATCCCTATAAAAGTGGTAATGACTTCAGAAACAAAATGTCAATGCCCATGGACAATTACAGCTTTATTGTTACGTAGGTGCTATACATATGTCAACAACGTTCTCACTATATTGAACCCTATGTCCTCTATTTGGGTTTCAGGATGTCCAGTCCAGACTAACAAACTATGCAATTTGTTAGGGTAATAGCCCCTATGACTAGGAGGGGTCATTTAGATACAGTCCTAACTTTCAAGATTTTTGCACAAGTGGCAGCTCTCAAGAGTGGAACTGCATATTTGTTATTGGCAACTCAAGACATCAAATATTTGTGGACCCTACATAACATTCCAGATAATAAAAGTATAGAAATGCTACATGCACTCACTCCTAGACTTCTAAGTGCACACTCCCTGACGTAGCAGTGAAAATCATCATTAGATCCAAATCTAATACTGTTTCATCCAAAATCTAATAGTGATTTTCATTGCCACGTCAAGGAGTGTGCACTTTGGAGTATGAGAGTGGGAGTGTGTAGCATTTCTCATAAAAGTATCCTTTAAACAAACCTAGAACCTCTAAGCCAACATTGATAATTTCCTAGAGAAAATAGGGAGAACAAATTTGGGCGCACACAAATTCTTTTCTGTTGCCCTGTCTTCATATCTTAATTGTGGTCAGCACAAATGCCTCTAGAGATTCTGAATTCTCAATTCCTTCCACCCTTGGTGCATAGAAGTTTTAAAAAGATACGAACTAGGATCAGAGCTTCATTCAGGTCACTGTGGAACTCACCAAGTTAATTCAAGTATTGGAAATATATGAATCGTTACAAGAAAGCACTCGAACAAAATACGAGCTCCCTTCAGCCAAATGTACACATAACTATTTTCACTGCATCGGCCAACACACATGAAGAGGGAGAACATTGGATTTTACGAACGGTGGCCTTGAAAAGCAATTCTGGCGCATATTACTATAAAAATGTGTTTGTCAGCAAAACTATCATAAGTGTAAATAATCAATAAGTGAGAAAGAAGAGGGCTTCATGGGGTTGATTGTCTCATTGCATTGCTTAACACCAATCATGTTTTACTATTATTTCAAAACTCCCATTACATTAAATAATCACTTCAATGTCACCATTAGCGTGTAGATAGGAGTCATGTAATCAACTATTGAAAAAAGAAAAGGATACCATACAAAAATATCAGTGGTTGACTCATGTTGAGTAAGTTTTGAGCTTGGCGGTGGGTTGCCCACATGATCCGTTGGTTAAAGACCGGTCTCTTGATTCGCTGGACAAGAAGCCTTTCTCACGTTCAAATTCGAATTTTGAACGTTCTATGATGCGCACGTGGAGCAAGCTGGTCAACGGTTTGACAGTGGTTTTGGGCCGGACTATTAGGATTTGTTTGGGCCGGCTTGCCGGGTCTGGCCTGGGTCGAAAACGTTCGGGTTTTCGCTTGGCCCGACTTCTGCCGAAACCTAAAGCTCACACAGCGATCGAACCAAGGACGCCTCCTCTTCCAGCGCCGTCTCGGCCGGAGCCCTCATCGTCAGCAGTTCCAGGGGCTCTTCCGATTGGTTCGTCTTCTTCTAGGTTCTCTTTGGCGCGTCCTCCTCATAGGGGTTTGGAGGCTGTTTCGTCAGGGAAGGGTATAGCAGTTCCAGGGGCGTCTTTTGCCTTTTCGGCCGGAGACCTCGTCGCCGGCAGTTCCAGGGGCTTTTCCAGTTCGGTCTTCTTCTTCAGGGGGAGGGTCTAGTAGTTTGAAGGTGGATACTAGCCGGATCACTGCCTCTTAAGTCTTTCGGTGCTTCTCTGGCAGTATCCCAACTCACGGCCTCTCCTTCCGCTGGAGCTACTGAGTTGGGGGAGAAGCTGCGCTCTTCTCCTCCCGTGGTTTCTAAGCCTTTTCAGAGGTATATCAGGAAGGCGAGGGTTCTTAGGGTACGGGTTTCATGGAAGTGGAATGATGTGCTACTTTCAGATTCCCTGAAAGCCTCAAAGATGGTCGCCGACTTAGCTGTTAAGAAGGCTTCGGTTGCAGAGACTCCAGCAAAGAAGGTTGCTGAGCCTCCAGTGAAGGACTTTCTTAGAAAGGGGTTTCTCAACCCTTGCCCGGTTTTGCCAACCCCTTCCTCTTCGCCACGGAAGGTCTTTGATGGGGGGATAGTCGGGCATTCCTCCCCTCCTAGAGGCTGCTCCAGTTCTTCTCCTGTTGAGGGTAAGGGTTTCTCCCAATCTCGGAATTGGCCAATCGATTTTGATCATAACGGGGAGATTGTGGTTTGGGAGGATGATGTTGATTTTTGGGATGTTTTGCCTTTGGATTGGGCGTCAGAGGGTGCTTTTGGGGAGGAGGCGTTGGCAATTCGGGATGCCATGGAAGAAGAATTTCAGTGTGACAAGATGATATCGCGCCAAAAGTCCAAAGACAAGAGAGAGCTTCTGAATCTACATAGCTCTATCAACTATGGTGACACTAAGCCTTCCGCTAGGAGTAGGAAAGGAAAGAACCTTATGTTGTAGAGTTGTATGCTTGGGTTGGTTTGTGGGTCGTTCCTAAGGCTTTTGGTTTTTGCTCAGGATCTTGTGAGGGTTGTTGTTCTTGGGTTTTTCCCTCTGTTTTTTGGGTTTGCTTGTATTTTGGGTTTAAGGTTTTGGGGGTGTTTTCATGTTTTTTGGGTGGGGGTATCTTCTGGGATGTATTTTGTAGTTTGGGCTTTATGGGAGTTTCTTCTAGATTTTGGGTTTTTGGGGCCTTCGGGATTTGTGTGTGCATAGGTTCTTGTGGGTTTTCTTCTGTGGGCTAGCTGGGTGTTCCTATGTATACTTCATGTGTACTTAGGAGCGCTTTTCGCTTATTTTAATAAAGTTTTCTTACTTATCAAAAAAAAAATAAAAAAAATCAGTGGTATTTCAGATCAAATACGATGCAACAAGGCTTGAAGAAACAGGCAGAAAACAGATAAAAGAATTAAATCTCACATTGCTATGGCTCGACCTTGTGGATCCATCAACAATGAACAACTTCTTCAAAGGAAACTTGAGAGAGGAAGCAAGTTTTTCAATTTTCTCCCTGAGCTCACCATCTGGGAGCTATTTGTTGCAGCATAAACAAGTAAAAGATTATCAAACCAAAGATAATATAGGAACAATTGGAGTTTACTCATCTAAGGACAAAAATCTCAAATACTCACAGGGGTGAACTTGTTAAATAGTGGGGCTATTAGAATAGGGTAGAGTGTCATCATCACAAGAGAAAGAACAAACATAAACGCCCAGAGATAGATTGCCAGGTAAGGACCTCCTTTCTGCATCCATCACATGAAATTAGCACTGTGAAGCAGGAGAACAGACGGCAGATAAATAAGGTTTGTAAAGATCTCCTAAATTCTAGAACATCTAGTACTCAAATCATGTTAACCAACAGCAAATAAAAGTATTAGGCACTGAGGTGTGATCTTACCTGTACTATTATAATAATTGCAGAAACAATAAGCGGGCCAAGTACAACAGCAAGGCAAATTCCTTTAAATAAGTCCCTAAAGAATAACCATACTGTTTGCTGTAAAACAGATGATAATAATGTCAAGAAGCATCGAGAAACAGGATAGAAGGCAAAAAAAAAAAGAGACTAAGAGAATTTTTATACCAGTACCAGCAATATGAGAAATGAAATAAGAAATGTTCCAAAATAGCAAATCAAGAAAACCAGGAAATAACACGAGATGAATTATAAAAAGACATGGAAAGAATACAAACTTTGTTGAAACCGTGGCGGGACTCAATCACAAAAGTCGAGTACAGAGAAAATGGCAAATCGGTGACCTGCATAAACATTCCAAAACAAACTATCAGTACCAAGAGATTGAAATATAGTTTTTTGATGAATAATAATTTATTAAAAAGAAAGGCAAAGCCCTCATACACGAAAATTATACAAGAGAAAACAAAAGCCCAAATGATGTCTGAAATCTAAAAAGCGAACAAGATCTACAAGATTCGAGGAGGAAAAATTAGGAACAAAAGCTAGCCCAATCTAAGAGAGAATTCAAGAAGGATGATTTTAAACAAAGCACGTTAAACTTGACGTCTTCAAAATAGACACCGATTTCTTTCTCTAAAAATGCAAAAAAAAAAAAAAAAATAGAGTACCAAGATATTGAAATATAGTAAAAGCACACAATTTTGTAGTCCATATAAGCTCATAACTTTGTCATCCATCTGCCACCACAAGTCATAAACCATTCTAGACAAAATAAAAAAGCATGACATCTAGAGGAAATATACGGAAATCTTCACAACCAGCAAATCTTCACAACCAGCGGGACCAATTTACGCCCCTTCTCACATCTGACTTTGCAGTATAGAACAAAAGGTCATGGAACCCCCCAAATCAAGGTCCTTGAACAAAAGGTCAAGATTTTCAGCAACATAATTACAAGTAAGAATATAAATGGTATATTTATCAATTCAGCATCAGATGGTGCTTGATATACCAAAACATATCACATATGAAGAAGCACTACATACACTCGAGTGGAATTTTGTCATCCACAATGATACTTTTACTCATTTATTTTCTAGAGTAAGGAGGAGAAATCACATGCTCACCTGTGACCAAACCATAACACCAGCCAAAAACGCAAGGGTGTGTATAATCTCATTCTCTGCGTTGAGGCCAGCTAGCACCACAAATTCTCCTGATTTCTGCATTAATAAAGAAAATTCAAACAATGATAATACAACTGCAAGTGAGGTAGGAAATAATACAACTTTTTCTTTTTCTTTTTGATAAGTAACTTACAACATCCAATAACTCACCTTCCAAAACCAAGGCAATACTCCGAAGAACAAAATTGCAGAGTCCATCAATATAGTCACTAACTCATGAAAAAAATGGAAGTGGCTGAAAGCAAAAATGTCGCCTCAGGGAACAGCAGTAGAAGAAAGTAGTAGTAATAGTAGTAGTAACAGTATCATTAAAAAACATATAATGTACTGCTCAAAACATGTCAAATGGAAGCTTGATTGAAGAATTCCACTATACACCAATCTAAGAATTAATTGAAACCAACGACACAAACCTTTTATCAAGACTATAGGCTCGAGACTTTTCAAATTTCTCTTGGCTGATCACTCCTTCCAAAGTTTTTGGGAGAGTTGGCAGTTTGAGGGCCGCATGTTGCCGCATATCCAAATAAGTTTCAAAGATATACATTAATATCATGAAACCTGAAAAAATATATGAGAGTAAGGGCAGGAGTTATAAACTCTGCAGAACAGAAAAATTAACCACTCAATGCAGTGGGACGTTAAATCAATTCCAAAGAAAAAATCCAAAAAATAAAAATCAAATTACAATGCAGGTGGAAAAGAAAAAGGTAACAATAATAATAAACAATGAAAGGGAAAAACTATAGTTGATCTCACAAAGTCACAATCCAGTCCAGATCCAAACAGCCTCTAACTATTACAACTTGCATCTTGATAAATCTTTAACCAACTCTCTTTATCCAGCAAGTTTTTTTTTTTTTTAAGTAAGAAAATTTCATTAAAAAAGCGTAAGGCGCCCCAAGTACATAGGAAGTATACATAGGAACAACTCAGCTAACCCACATAGAAACCCAAGAAAACCCACAAGGAACTACAAACCCACAACACCCAAAACCCACATGAGACCCAAGATACAATAGTAAACCCCATCAATCACCCAAAGTACAAAAGTAACCCCCCATAATACAGAAAAACCCAAGATACAAAAGACCCCCCACAATACAAAAAAAACCCCAATATCCCACATAAAAAACCCAAGAAAACCCAAGGCCCCCACACCCAAAACCCACATGAGGCCCAAGTCTTTATCCAGCAAGTTACAATCGTAAAGTCCAATCATCGTGTTTAAATCCTTTACTCTTCAGAAAGTCCAAGATTTTCATTGTCTACGTAAAAAGCCATCAATAACACTACAACCTACAAAACTCTTTTAACACATTTTAACTTCTTTAAAACTTCCTTTTCTTACATTATTCACTAATTGCCGTAAATCTGAGGGGACTAAAGGGAAATTCAACTTTGAATCATACTTGTTCACGTTTACAGATAACAAATAATGAAAAGCTCACTCCAAGTACGCCCAGTGGATGTATTGGGTACAATAATTTAAAATTATCCATTTGCCAAGTCTAAAATAATAACAACTCTACTGTTTCCAACCTAAATTTCTCATCTTTCCTCACACCCAAAGCTCAAGCAGAAATTTTGTCTGTAATTCAGTATTTAAAACGAAATGAGAACGACGGTCATTCAGTAATGCCAAAAAATAACTCCAAAATGTTATCTTTAAAACGGAAAGCAATAATAATAATAATAACACTTTGTCCTCATAAAATGATCGCAGTGGAACATTTAAACGAAATAAACACCCTAAACTATTAAGCAACGACCAGAAGGGAAAGACGCAACAATCAACAAAATATGATGAAAACCTAACATCAATCCCTAATTAAACAAATTAATTTAATACGTAAAAATACAATAAAATTATATAAAACAAGACTAAACAGCAAAACGCATTAGAGAGAGAGAGAGATAGTACCGACGACAGCTTCCATGTACGGAAACGCCATTTTTGACTTCGCAGGTGCAGCCTTTGCGAGAGACAGAGTGAGAGAGAGAGAGAGAGAGATTTTCCTTTTATATTGTGTGTTTGGTAACCTATAAATATGGAGGAAAAGAGAAAAAAAAATATATATATATATTTTAAACAAAAAAAGACCCGACTCTTTGATCCGCGTGTAATAACCCGTTACCGGTGTGTCATAGCAAGAGGGACTTAGTAAATGTGGGCTCAGAGCGTTGGGCCTCCACTGTCAAAGCAATGGCTTGCTGTTTAAGCTTCTTTGTTTAGGTCATCACTAGCAGCAGCTCACTTCCATTTAAGAGTCTCAGTTAACACGTGGCTTTCATTTTAAAGAGATGAAAGCCACGTGTACAAAATTAGATCTAAAGGTCAGCTGTTTGCCATGTCACTTTTCATTAAGTATACCTCATATGAACCGGAAAGGATATACCGTTGACGAGGGCTTCATATTTGCTTCTTTTTTCTTTTTCACTTTCTATCTATTTGCCAACTTTCATGAATGTTCTTTTGAGTATGTGCTGTCGATGGGACTACCATCTATTGGCTATAGATCGAAGGCACAAGCTTAAAAGACACATTCAAGAAAGTTGCAAGAAGAAAGGAAGTGAAATAGAAGAACTCAATGCAAAAGGAAGAGTTTGTCTTGCTGACGGTATTACCTCTCCTGCAATTTTTATGATTTGGGCTGTTCATTCAAAATGATTAGTCTGAATCTTGCCACATAAGTCTTTAAAAATATACAAAGTAAAAGAGTAATCTACATAAGGTGGTCAATCATTCCTCAAACTAGTGTTCAATTACCATTTTACCTTTCGAGTAGGTTATTGATCACCTCAAGAGCAGACACTCATATGGGGTGACAAACCACTCTTAATGAATTAAGGGTTTAATGGTTGGACCATCTCCGAAAATTTGGAGTTGTCGACCACCCCTTCGATCCCAATAGAATGGTCGACCATTCCCCTGGGGGTGGTTAGACCATCTCAGCCACCCCAATGGGTGCTGACCACCCCTTATTGGGTGAGATAATAGTCGGCCACCTTTTTTCTTTACTTTTTTTTTATATTTTTTTTGTTTAAAGACTTACATGGTAAGATTCACACCATTTATTTTGATTGGATGGTCTATATCTTAAGAATTGTAGACCCTTACAATTTCAAACAATTGCATGAGATGTTATTTCAGGATTGATATCTTTAACAATTTGTTGTCAAATTTAGAAAGCACATTATGAGAGAGTCAAAATGGAACCCCATGGGTGGCTCGAGACTTAGGCAACTTAAGCAATCGCCTAAGGTCTCCAATTGAATAAGGCTCCCAACTAATAATTATATAATAAATTTATTTTTTTTTAAAAAAAAAAAAAAAAAAAAAAAAGCATTTTAAGGCTCTAATATGGTAAAAAGGTTAATAAAATACTCTTTAATTAAGGCCCGCACTTAATAATTGTACAATAAAGGTTATTTCCAAAACAAATTTTTAGACTCTAATATGGTAAAAATATAATAAACAGTTTATAACTAAGGCCTTCAATCATGGCAAAAGCAATTACAAATGGATAGAAATTTCCTACAAACCAGTTTGTAGAAAATTTCTTACCCACATATAAAAATAACATATGTCTCTTGGCATGTAAGAAGCATATGTTGTTTTAATAATATGTGTTTCTCAAATGCTTTTTTAATAGCATTAATAAAAAAATATGTGATTATCACATGCTTAAATGACACATGTCATTTTTATGTATAGGTTGTATGAAATTTCCAATAAACCGGTTTGTATGAAATTTCTGTCTATTACAAATTGAAAGACTCATTATTTACATTCAAAAAAAAAATCCATAAATTATTGAAAAGTTTCATTTATTTACTCTTTCTAAAAGCCTAGTTTTTACATTTATGAAATTAGTCCAACATGAATAGTTTTTTCTTCAACGTTTATTTGAATTGAATGTTTAGAAAAATATGAAAAGTCTTCAAAGTGCATAAATTCTCATTGTTTACATTGTGCACAATAGATAGAATTACATCGTCAGTGAGTCTTCAATGTCCAACAATTTTTTTTGCATTATGTTCTATTACACATCAATCTTTATATAACTTATTTCCATTTTCTCTTTATTTTTCTTTAAATTTTATTATTTCATGTCTTTGAATCAAGTGATAAGTCATTCTATATCTAATAAGTCATTAAAAAAAAACTTTAAAATACATTTTACAAATAGAAGAAAGTGCTCTAATTGACACACACACACACACACACACACACACACACACACACATATATATATATATATATTAAAATAAATTTAATTCAATTAATATTTAAATATAAGAAAAGGGTCTCACTTAAATTTTTCACCTTAAGCCTCAAAATTTATCGAGCCAGTCATGTTGAACCCACCTATCCAAATAAATTTTTAACTACCTAACCACCTACTTGGACAAATAAATTTCATATGGGTTATCTCACATGCAGCAAATTGTTGGTGATCTTTATCCCTTAATCCGTTATATATATTACTTAAAAATGGCAGATCTTCAATGGAGTGAGTCACTCATTTTTTTTTTGAGAATTCTAGCCTTTAACCCTGTTGACATGTTTCACTTTTTTTTGTTCTTTTTTTAACGATCAATAATATTTACGTGGTTGGATTTTGAGGAGACCACCTATGTTTTCAATTTTTTTTTTTTTTTTTTAATGAATAATTCTTGGTAGGAATTTAAACTTGTAGAATTTTGGATAAATCAAGCGTTTGGGTCGTCAACTTCTTTTGACTATCTAAATCACGATCCTCAATCAACAATTCCCTTTGGCCTCAAAGAAAATGAAGAAAACAAAAAAGAACCAACAGTTTATGCAAATTCAAATCATGGTCCGTTATAAGCTCAATCAATACCATTTGTAAATTACAAATGTTGCGGCATAATGGAAGGAAAAAAAAAAAAAAAAAATCAGTTCTCGAAGACGATAACTAATAAAACTGATGAATGGTAGATTTGCAATAGAGATGTGATACTTGTCCAAGGCAATTATTATATATTTAATCAGGCAAAATTACATAGATCTTGATTATTCTTGACTTCAGCTCAATGACTGTCATTCCAATCTTGCATAGGCTTAAAAGACATATATTTAGTTAAGTGTCATATTAGCAGTCACAACAAAATAATACAAATTACAAGTTAAATTAGTAAAATAGCTTATAATATTGATTTTTGGGGAAATTATATTTTGCCCCAAACTATCACCTCAATCTCATTTGCACCTCTAAACTACTAACTCGAACTTATAAACTATCAGAATGTTTCGAGTTGCTCCCTGCGTCAAATCTAGTTGTTATTTTCTATGAAAAACTGAGTTATAATTTGAAATAGTTTGAAAGTATAAGTAGAATTCGGAGTCTTGCTTCTTTTACTGTATACTCTGCTGCAGCCTGCAATGAAATCTAATACTGTACCAGCTACCTCTTAAACTCTGAGATTGGAGTACCTCAGAAGTTCCAAATACAAAATGCTGGCTTTTTGTCTCCCCCTCCCCCCTTTTCTCTAAAATAGTCTCACGCCCGCTTTCTCAAAAAATGTATGACATATACACATTCACAAAGGACAATTGTTCTCTCTAATAAGACAGCATTGGGGAAAGTGAATTCAGGACATAGTATTTACTTTTAAAAAAATAAAAGATATGGACAGTTTCCATATAAGAAAAGAAGATAGATTAATTGCTTCTATAAAATATTAATGTATAGGACAACCCAGTAGCAAGATCAAATGTTTGGACCTTGGTTAAAGCTCATATATTAAACTTAGAAAAAAATGCCAAAAGCAGAAATTTCTGACTAACATGATATTAATTCACAAATAAGTAATGTCTTTCCTATAAACTCTAGTTGAACTAATGCTTCCAAGACAAAATCTAATGCTGATCATCTTTTCTAGGAAAAAGCTGACAGCAACTGAATCATCACGCTTGAAAGAGCATGGCTGGTTCACTAAGGCTATAAGTTAATGCAAGGATACTTCATCACAACAGATGATCTTTATCTATCAACATATAATTATTTGAGTATAATTTGGGAGTGTATATCTTATCGAAACCTAGTCAGCTACAAGCTTCATCAATGTATACCTTAAGCACCTATTCTCTTGCGCCATAAACCCCTGCTAGGCCTCAGAATTTGCTTCAGTAAAGCCATTTTGGGAACATTCCAGTGCTCCACATGCCTGAAGATTTTCATGGAGAGCTCAATATCCGAGAATGATAATGTTGGAAAGATAGAAAAGAATGTGTCAGATTGTGAAACTTTACCTGCATACTTTTCCAGATTGTGTGTCAAAGTAGTACTCTGTATATCCAGTTGCTGCAACATAGCTTACCGTATTTAGATTAGACGAGGTAGATAAACAGGTTTAAATCAATATAACAGGTTTGTTTTTTGACATGTTCTCTTCTTCTTTGCATGTTTTTGTGAATATGTTATGATGCCTTTAATAGAAGAAACTGTATGCAAAAGAGTGCCAATGAGTTCACTGGCTTGAATATTTTGATGCATAAGAGCATAATACATACCAGAAAGAATGGGCTTCCAAGGAAATGACATGATACAACTAAATCGCCAATGCCCAACTCCCTTATCCTGCAATCACAGGAGGATTTGGTGTCCGAGATGGCAAACAAGAAGCTTCAAATGATAAAAGAGATGTGGAATCCACTTGGAAAGCTCACCTCAAAGTCTTCCCACTTCATAAGCTGCATATTTGACTTTTCTATAAGGGATCCAAAATTTGTACAATTCCTTTTGAAACGGCGGAGCCCTTTAAAGGAACCAGCTGGATCCGCAAATTCACAATCCTCTTCATAAGCATCGAGTGTAAGGCTCCCTAATCATTGGAAAAGAAAGAATGTTCAGTTAGGCCAAAGCATCATTTAATAGATAAGGAGGGAAAAAGAGAAGAAAATTTCCAAAGCATGGCATATGATAAAAGAAAAAAAAAAAGTCTAATTGGACTAAGAAAACCTGCAATTGAATTTCAAAACAAGCATATGAACCAACAAAGAACAGAACCGGACTGCCCTTTTCTGAAACAACAGAAAGGGTTTATCTGTGCATTATGCTTGTGGCTACAGCAAATGAAAATCAGAATCTCATATAAAAGCTAAAGTTTCAGTAAATTTTTTAGGGGGTTTCTCTAACCTGTGACGAAATATGATCTTTCAAAGTCATCTTTGATGGTGTCCACAACTATGGCACGCTCAACCATTGCTGACCCATCTCCAGCAAGCTCAAGAACTCTTTCAGGAGCTTCAACATTTGGCGGGGAACGGAAGAACGAAGCAGCAATCCCCAGGAGCTCAGAGCCATACCAAGCTATCTTGAGCAGCGCATTCTCAGGCTCGGATTCTCGACTACTCGAAGAATTGTTTGCTTGGTTCTCTCCATTGCATCGCAATCTGTACTTTTTGGGGCAGTAATTTGGTTTGAAAATCAGCGTGTGGTGGTGGCAATTGAGGTGGGGAGTGATGGAAGCAAAGGAGAGAATAGTTGCCATGTTTCCACAGAGAGAGAGAGAGAGAGAGCGAGTGGTAGTTTTATCTTTTTCTGAGCAGAGAGTGTTTGGTAGTTGGAAGTTGGAGCCTTCTCCCGCGGGTTCTTTCAAGTATCTTCGGCCTCAAATAACGGCAGCCATAGAATACAAAAGCAGATTTTCTTCGGCCAGGAGCACACTAAGTAGGGTCAAATGAATGGGCTCCCTCACACGGATTCGCTATGGGATGTTGCTAGTGTTGGGACACGGTGCCGTTTCGGGCAACCGCTCTAAAAATAGGCTCGTCGGACGTGATGTTGAGATTCATAAAACATTTAAGTTTATGTTCCTCAACACCAAAATTCATTAAGTGATGTTGAGATTCATAAAAGATTTAAGTTTATCTTCCTTAACACAAAAATTTATAATTGATTTTAGGTGGAATGACACATCACAGTTCGACAAATGGTATCAAAGCTACTCTCTGCGACTGTTCTAAAAACGGATCCTTTGAACGTGATGTCGAGGCTCATAAAAAACTTAGAATTTGTCTTCTTTAACACCAATTGATTTTAGATGGAATGGCAACTCACGAATTGACGGCTAGGACGCCTCAGCCAACTTGAAATCCCTATTATTAGGCTACCCGAATTTCTTAAAAGAGTTTGCAAAATCTTTCTGTCCCGAACAAGTAGGCTCAGAAGCCCCTCACTGCCCAAATTTCTTTTCAATTTGATCAGCCTAATAACGTGGTATTCTCATCCACCCCACCCCACTCGGCCCAACCCAACCACATGTTTATAGCAAGAATTCATGTCGTTGTCTAACGACATCAATGACTAGAAAGTAAAATAAAAGATTCATCAGTTATTGTCCCTTTAATTCTTTCAAGCCACATTCGGCAGGGAGAGTGCTAGTGAAAGGTCAACATTACACGACATTTGTCAACGCAAACAAAACGAATGGGCCATCTACTTGGAACTGCCAAGTCCAAACACAACAGAAAAATTGCTTGGCATCATTGGTAAAAACAGACAAAATCTCAAGACTTAACTTTTCTTTTCTTAAGGGATTCTTGGATTCTTCAAATCAATTCCATACATGTCACTTATTTTCCATCTCTTCAGAAAGACTCACACATTAATTCCATTGGTTGGGTTGCTCCTTTCGCTCATTCTGCTTTTCCTTTAATACATGTAAGGAGGCTAAAGATCAGTAGAGAAATGAATCACTTCAAGCAAATGAGCAACCTTGTACATTACTTGAAACATACTCCAGGGCTTGTATCAGCATATCAACTCAATAGCAGCAGGTATATTGCAAATCTTCCTAGGAAGGAAGCCTAAGTGTTCTCCATCAGATTGAATGTATATGCTGCCACCGCCTGAGAGGTGCTCCACTTCAATAGACTGCACACTGCAACAGAGACGAAAAATGTTTAAATGGTACCAGTGGCGAAGCCAAGAGTGCACTTTAGTGGAACAAAATTGAATGCTAGTTAACACATAATGTAATTTGACAAACATTAATTAATTCAAAAAAGAAAAAATAGATTAATAACTGGCAATTTGCCAGTACAATATTAAAGAAATGAGATTTACATTCATTTTTTATGCTAATAGATAGATTATTTAATTCAATATGAGTTCACTTCGAGTTTAATTGAGAGTCATCAAGTTTTTCGCTCTCCTTTTGTTGTGGTCTGGTTTATTTGAGGTGTGGCACTTGCATGTGCTAGTATTTTGAAAATCAAGTCTAAAGAAATTCAAGTTACAAGTTGTTACCTACCACAATAAGCTGTTCCTAAATCTAAAAGTGTATGATTCGTATAGGTTCAATGGAATCAATTACAGAAAGTTTTATGAAAATTTGCGGGTCACATGTAAATAAGGTTGGTTGGGGGTCCAAAAGTAACAAACAGAGTTGTTAAGACCAGCTTATATTGAAGTGAGACCACCATCCCCTCCCCACCCCCCCCCCCCCCCCAAAAAAACTCAACCCTTAAAAAAAAAAAAAAAAAAAAAAAAAAAAAAAAAAAAGTAAAAGAAGAACACCTTAAACAGCAGCTGGTGATGTAAGCATAATAAAATATAAAATTGTATATCTACACGTTAGTTTAGTCAATAGCACGCAAATCGCAACAACCTAATGTCATCTTAAGATGTCATGGGAGATGAAAGTTAAGTCGATAAATTACCCTGAGGTCAAGTTTGTCAAGTAAATTTGTTATTTTACTAGCCATATCCTCAATACACTTAACTAATTATCAGGTTAAAAATATCAAGAGTCAGCAAAGAACAACAAATAACAATGTAACGCATCACTCATAAAGAGAAAAAGTATACCTTCTAGAAGATACATTTTTGACCGATAAATGGGTTCCCTTGTATAGCTTATGTAGTTTTAGGATAAAGTCATACCACTTGAAGTCCTGAAGAATCACAACCTGCAAAGAAAGTTTTTGGCAAAGTCAAAGTAAATGGCAAAGCACCTCGTTTGAACCATTTAAAACAGCTGGTAATCAGTTAGGGAGGAGATTCACATATAAACTAGTTTACCTCCAAATTTCCGTTGCAAGGGTGAGCATTTGGTGTAATCTTCATGCCACCACCAAAATATTTAGCATTTCCTATGCAAAGGGCTGTCACTTGAGAATATACTTCCCACTCACCCCCATTGACCTATAACCACAACATCATATAAACAGAACTTTTGGTGCAAATAAAAGAATACTATAAAATTCTGTAATGTTAAGGAGAAGTATAAAATCAAATCAAAAATCAAAAAAGAAAGGTACACTTGAGAACTTTGACTGCACTGACCCTGATTCTAAGGTCTTCATTACGGTGCCCCACAAAGGCTTGCAAAGCACCAAGAACATAGCACAAATTTCCGAATCTCTTGTATCTAGAAGCATAATAACCTGCCTTTGCACTCCTGCAAAATTTTATAGATTATAGTAGTGAGATATTTAATATCAGCTTTAACATTCAATCTGAAAATCATCAAGTTAACCTTACAAATGAATATCAGCAACATTAATGAAGTAGTGTAATTCTCCATGTTCTCTACTAATAACCCCAACATCTATCCTTGATCTCAGCCCTGAAAAACAACTTCCTTAGCACAGTATAAATGACAAAGTTAAAGCACGTACATGAAGAATTAGTTAGTGGAAGCTCCTCAAGTCTTGGATCAACACAAGCATGACGGAAGGACAGAAGAATTAAACAAAAACTAAAAGTTACCTTTAGCTATGCGTTCAATGGCTTCATGAGGATCATTTTTCCTGGTGAATGTACGAAAATATATTCTACAAATTAATGATCTAGAACATGTAATATATAATTAAAATCAGGGGAGAAAATGGGATCAAGAGAAACGAGACCGAAGCGACATGAACTAACCAGCCAAATGTTCTTGCAAAATCAGACCCAGTCCCTAGGGGTATGAGCTGTAGGAAGGCACAATAAAATTTTATATCTCCTCTAGAAAAATCCATGCAAACCAGATCACAAATCAGACTAACAAGTTACAGTTGACTGAATTTTGCAGTTAAGATAAGAGCAGAAGGCAGGATCTAAATCAGAACTACCAAAGTCTGATGGTATCACTTACACCAAGTGCAGTTGGATGAGCAACCTCTCTTTCATTATTAGCAACAGGTTTTCCATCCCAGAAGAAGCCATTAACAACCTGTTTATTGCAAGTCCATGTGGATCAGTAGCATTCTCTTTATTGAATACAATTTTTTTTTGTATGAAATAATGTGAATATCATGAATTACCAAGCTTAAAAAATTGCCAAATATCAACTCTTCATATTGTTACAATCCAATAGAAAATTTTCACATCAAAATATAGAACAAGCTTATATTTGCCTGCAGTTGGGCAGAAGCCATTGTTAATACAACATGAATAAATACTCGATGAGTAAGTTCTTCTCTCTTTATTAAATCCATTCATCTTAGCAAGTTGCTTATGTAAATATATGTTTTGAGTTAAATGTAACGTTGAACACCTCATGAAGAGTTCCATCACCTCCAACTGCAACCACAGCATCTGCACCCTCCCGTATAGCCTGCATACACGCAGATTAAGAGTAGAAGAACTAATAATGATCACCCCTTTAACAGAACCTAAAATAGGTTCAAACCCGAACTACAAAGGCTCCAATCCCTACCTCCCTCGTTATGTCAATTGCATGAGAAGGACCTGAAGTCAAGGACTCACATATCTGGCCACAAGATACAAAATCATCACAAATTGTACAAATCTCAAGCAAAACAAATGACTTTGCACAAATATGTAAGAGATGGGGCACATCCCCCAATAGACCAGGTAGATATTGATGTGGTCAATATCATCACAAATAACTTGTGAAGGTAAAGAAAAATGAGTTCACTACAAACATTGTACATTTAAAATACATTGGAAATCTACAAAGCTAAAGCACTCCACATCCTCCATCATGCCTAAAACATTACCATAACGTAGTGAAATTCTTTACAATATAATCTAAATAATTTGGATTAGTCTGTATGTGAGATCAGAAAGAATTATAAGAACAAATAAAATTAAATAATATTAGGATACATATAGGACTAATTATATAATTTGTTTCATCTAAAATACATAAACATGAAGCTCCTGAAGTAGAGAAAAAAACGATGTTAAAGTATTAATTAAATTATTAAATCCACTATCTTTTTTATCAGCTTCAATTTTTGGAATAAATAGTAATTAACATGTAACAGAACAAAAGTCCTGATTTTGAACTTGATACCATAGTTGACCCCAATTTTCAATTAAATATTTCAAGTATTGAGCTCACTTGTTGAGGTCGAGTTTGAGTGCACGCGTGAGAAAAAGTGTTAAAGAATTAATAAACGATAAATCCACTATTTCTTATTAATTTAAGGTTTTAACAGTGCCCACTATCATCCTGTCCGGAATAAAATTTTATACATGAAAAATCATCATCACAAGATTTCATAGCGACTTAAACGGGGCGGAATATCCCCCAGGTTCATGCATATTCGTAGTATCGGAAGTAAATGAACTCCAGAATTCCAAACGACGGTCGATGAAAAGAAGCACAATCTAATACGAGACAATTAACACCATTCACTTGACTAAGCTCGATGTATGTCGTTATTGTCGTACAAGTAACGGCAGCGAAAAGAACAAAAAAAAATCAATGAAAGAGAGAACTCACATTGCAGTCTCTACCAAGGCGGGACCTTAGATACGGAAGTAATTTCTTCCACTCCTTACCCGTTCTACCATTTGCACCTGCTCCAATTTCAACCCAAAAAAAATAAAAAAATAAAAGAGTTATTTGAAGCTGAAGCTTTTCGTTGATGACCCACAATGCTCTTCAATTTGATAGCCCAAAATGAAATAAAGATAAGGAAATTGACTAGGCCAATTCTTCGGAGAAAACAAAGCAACAGAGAGAGAGAGAGAGACCTCGGGGATTGACGACGAAAACGATGTCGCGGCGGGGGGAGGTGGAGGAGGGCCCTCCTCGGTGGATCGAACGGTCGGCGGAGAGATCAGGTGCGAGGGGTTGGTCGGCTCTGAAACCCGAGGGTTTTGCCATTGCTACTCCCACTCTTCCCAATGCTATCTGATAGTAAATGCTCGGCATCTTCTTGTTTTCCACCTCCTTTTCGGTTAAATACCTGTCTTTTAAGATTCCTGTCCTTAAACGTTGTAATTACTGCTTTGTTAGCGCCACTTTATCAGAGATTTCGCAAACATAATCCATTGGCCTCGGATTCGATCCGCTTTCTGGAAGTCGTTCTCAACTACAATGGTTTTTATAGTGAGAACAAAAAACGGTCTTTTGAAAAATATAAAAAAACACTCAACGACAGTTGAAAACAGCGATTAAAACAATGAATCTAGCAATTGGATAGAGTTTTCCTCCTTACACAAAAGTTTCTTCAATCCAACAACTTATAAAATTGATTTTGTGTCCCTTAAAAATAGGAAAAACACGGATTGAGATCTCATGCAATACTTAATTTTTTGGCCATCCAATTAAAAAAAAAAAAAATTGTTTGAATAATCTTTTAGCGTAGGTGTTTAGTGGGGAACCACCCCTTCCTGGTGGTCGAAAACCAAACACCTGCCTAAAAAAATTACTCAAACAAACTATTTTGGTTTTTATATTGTTGTCAAGATCTGGGTCGTACATTTACAAATGGTATATATTGTATGAGATTTCAATCCGATAAGCATATACTTTTTTAATAGCATTATAAGAGTTGAAAAAATTATACTTAAAGGGTATGGCCTTCTCACATGCTATTAAAATAACGTGTATTTGTCACATGCTAAGTGACACATGACAATTTTATAGACCGAAATGGAGGAACTTCTCCAACCCAATTTAAATGAAAACACTGTCTCTAGCAAAATGGGTTTGGTTAGAAGTCTTTTGTCCTTTAAAAATAAATGTAGATCCCATATGGTTTAAAAAAAAGAAAATGTTTCGGTTATTACATTATTTCCTATAATTGTTTTTTATATAAATTAATATGACAATTATATTCTCAATAGAAATGAGTGTCACATGGATTGTCATGTAACAATCAATATTTTAATAGTTGACGTGATAAATATTACATAGACCATCATTAGTTTGTATTTGGAAATGACCGACCCCAAGTAGAAAAATGGCAATGACTTGTATCTTGAAATTATTACCAAAAAAAAACTTGGATCTTAGAATTATGAATTTCTATTTTCTTTCTTAAGCATTGGCTTAAGATTACTATATTTTTGAATATTCTAAAAACCCTATAATCACCTGCGAGTCACTTTCTACATTATTTAATGTTCTTCAATGGTGCTTTCATCCTAAGAAAAGTGCAAATGAAAATGAAAATCATAATCAAACCCAGAAATAGAATGGCAAAGTAGAAGGGAAATAGATTACTTATCAACAAAAAGTATAAGGGAAATAGAAAATGCATTCGTCAAAAAGCGCTTTACACACATTACAGAAGCCTTTCGATAGGGGCCGCCATTTTCTGAAAATTGTTTTCAAACACCTGCTTTTGGAATGAGAACAAAAAATAAAATATATCTGTTTTTTGTTGTCTTTATTGTAAAATGTGTTTGGAAAGACACATTTGAGTACTCAAAGCTGCGGCTGCAATGGCACTGCTGCAAGTGTGAACTTCGATTACTTGGTTTTGCCATTCACATTTCACCTCAAATCATATCATTTGGCAACTTCTTAATTTTTCAGAAGCTACAATCTAAATTCGTTAGTATATGAATTGAGGGAGGGAGAGAGAGAGAGAGAGAGAGAGAGAGAGAGAGCTTACTATGGCATGAAGCCGTAGAAATAAGGGCAAAACAAGTAAAGCCAAATACCACCCACTTTCCATGTTAAGTTCAACAAATAGTAATGGGAAGTAGGGTACTAGATTTGCTTAAATGACACTAAGAAATCAAACTTCCTTAATCAGTCAAAACTCAAAAGTACCAAACAATGTGATAAAAGAAGTATTTTCCTCTTCATAAAGGAAAGACAATAATATGCCAAAACGATATAAATGAAAGACAACTAGACAATTACAACCGCATGATTTACACATCCAAATCATTTCCATTTAACAATATCATTAAGGGCATAACCAGCAAACATACAACAGAATAGCAAAAAGATACAATTCAATCTTTGGTCTTGGAAAAAAAAAAAAACACTTATCTCCGGGCTCTGCCCTTTGATTTTGAATCAAAATGGTGAGCCTTCAGCTTCTTTTTGCGCATCAAATCTGCAGCGCCACCACCCTCTCGGAATGGCATCCCCATGAGAGCCAAAAGTTTTTGGGCTTCTTGATCAGTTTTAGCTGTTGTAGTAATACAAACATCCATTCCCCTTCCTTTTCCAAGTGCATCAAATGTGATCTCCGGAAATACACTCTGTTCACGAATCCCAATGCTGTAATTCCCATTCCCATCAAAGCTGTTTGGGTTTACACCTTGAAAATCCCTTGTCCTAGGAAGTCCCAAGTTAATGAGCCGATCTAAGAAGGAATACATTATCTGTCAAAATCAAACAACATTCATAAAGCAAAAGAAAAAAATTAATATGTACGGGAAAAACAATGAATGCCAGTTTGTAATCCTGTGGGTAAAGACGCATCACTGAATTCTTGATAATATGTAAAATAAAGCGATGCACAAGGATGTATATTGTAAGAAATAGGTTTGGATTCGTCCAATGTGAGAATGGCATAGTTTGCTGCAAGTAATCCATTATATTTAAGAAAAAACATGTCATAGGCACATGCAGACAAACACAGAGACAATCTTAAAGAAAATCAATTATAAGAAACAGCAATTTCTTACAATTAAGTCATTGTGATTTGATGAACATGGTCATCATCTCTACCATTTCTCTTCTTTCTATTCTCTCTACAATAGTCATGTCAAAGTCAAGTGAATAATCATAGCAATGATGTCTACAAGATTTGTCTAGAGCCTTCACAACATTATCTGACACATTCAAAAGAGATGATGAAAAACGAATAACCATAATAACAATGAAAATTCCAAAACAGATAAAGTCAATCACAAACTTATACTATCAACACAAACACCAGCTTTGCAGCTGCTGCAATTATGGCCACTACTATCACCACACAATACGCTGCAACCAGTATGATGCTCCACTTTGACATTACCACTTTCAGCATGCAGGTATTTCTTCTAACCCAAGAAAAACTCCAAATGTCTGACATCCTTCTTTTCTTTCTACTGGGTAATGCCTTCAACTCTAATCAAACAGCTCCTCCTTACTGGTTACAGCCTAAAATTGAGTTTAACAGACGTATATCGGAATGTCACTAAATTTTGATTCTTACATCTTGTGCAAACCATGGGAATCTGAGTGCTGTATCAACTGTTAAAATGTAAAAGTTGGTACCACGGCCCCATGTAGTTTTCAATATTATCTTAAATAGCAAAAATTTCAAACACTGGCCTAACGAAGGAGCAACATGGATATTTCCATTGCAGTTTATTTCAGGTCAATTTAAAATAGAATTCAATTCAATCGAGAATCAAAATCAAGAGATGATGCAAACCTTTAGGTCTACAAAATACCATTACAGGCAACAAAAAACATTTATACCTAAAATCTAAATTAAAGAAATCACTTGAACAAAAAACAAATATCCCTAAACTCTAAATTGAAGAACCACACTTGAAGGAACAAAACAGGCTTACGCTTCCTCTTAGTGTGACAGCAATCCCAAGTGGTTGACCTTCCCTGATCTTGAAGGTGGCAATGGAAGCTCTTGCTCGTGTCTTTATGGGCCTCTGCCCGGTAATGAGCGCCAGATCATTCAATGCTGCTTCCAAACCCTTTGAGTTCTGCTGAGCATCCCCGATACCACAATTTACCACAACCTTCTCAACCTTTGGAACCTATATTGCCAAATTGAAGACGGAAAAATAATTCATGATCTACTCCATTTGAAATATTAAAGCACAACATCTGCTGACAAAAAATGAACAATAATTCAAACTAAAAATCCCATAAGGCCCCCCTTTTTCCAGTTGATAATGTTGTTGCTTGGCTACCAAGAAAATAAATGAAGGAAAATAAACAAAAAAAAAATTATTTCTATGCTCTGTTTTTCTCAGACTCCAGAAAAATGGAAAGACCAGCTCATCTACTCCAACAAGTAGTACTAAACTCCAATTAGTTGAATTTTTCATTCCCCCTCCTTGAATTCTATTAATATGATTATTTTTTTTATTTTTTTTATTTTTTTTATTTTTGATGAATGAAACCCTTTATAAAACCAAACAAAGCTTTACAACACTCCAGTCAAAACTGGAATCAAAATCCCAGCAGGGATAACAACCAAAGCCCAACAACTCCCAAAACAAAGCCCCAGAAAAACAAGAGGCAGAAACACAAACAAGAACCTAATGCAGAGCAGCAAACCAGTTCAAACAACCAGCTCAACCAAAACAGCCTACAAGGAAAATCTGGCTATTAATTTCACTTTAACCTCCCAACGTACTTAGAAAGGATCCCATCTTCGGTCTTAGGAGCCCGGCCATGAAGAAGGGCATTCCGATTCAACCACAAATTATACACTGCAGCAGCAAAACAAAGTCTCCTAGCCGTGGCTTGGAGTTGCTTACCTTTCATGCACCCTAAACTCCATTGAACAATCGAATCCCAAGAAATTGGGATATCAATCATCCGACACTCAGCCATAAGAGACCTCCAGATTCTTCTACTAAAGCTACACTCAAAGAATAAATGGTCACGGGACTCTTGGCTAGCATGGCAGAAGAGGCATAGACTGTCCCCACTATAGCCCCACCCGCAGAGTTTTTCCTTAGTAGACAAAGCATACGATTCATTTTCTCAGTAACCAAACATAACCCACCTCAAACCACTTTCCTTAAAACAAATATACCTCATTCAATAAGCAAATACACAACTAAAAGCAACAATAAAAAACCGATATATTAATATTAAGAAAAAAAAAGAAAAAAAAAAAGGATATATAATAACCCCAAAAACGCTCTTCTACACCTCCAAACTCAAACCCCATAAACCCCTAACGAGCCAAATCCAGATAATCAAATAATTCATTGGTGCGTTAATCTAATAAGTACAAAAGAAAAAGATAGCTACCTCGTGGATATTCTGGTACGAGAACTCTTCCTTGAGCTTGGGGATGATTTTCTCGAGGTAGGTCGCTTTGAGCCGATTGACCTTCTTGGCCTCCGACTTCTCCACCAGCACTGCCCCAGTCGCCGCCTTCACCGAGACGACCCGAACTCCGTTACTTCCGTGAGGGACTCGTGCGGACATTGGGGCCGAAACGAGAGGGGACTGGCCGTGAAACGACGACGTCGCGGAGCGTAATATGGAGGGACTCGCCATGACTTGTTGTCTCTCTGTGGAGAGCGTAGAGAGAGCTTAAGCAGGAGGGGGTTTAGAGCAGAGGATGGTGAAATAGGCTTTAATTGGACATTAATTACGAGAATGCCGAAGGTTTGGTTTGGTCTTGTGGGTTTTTTGTAAAAAATAGATAGAGCAAGGGTAGCTTTTGGTGTCCAGCTATCTCTAAATAGAAGAGGATAAGGAGGGTCCTAACCTCCTAGGGGTACTTCTCTTTGAGACGTTTTGTGGTTTTGCTACAGGTCGTTCATGAAATGTCGTCTAGTGAAAAGATTATGCTACACATAGTCGTTGAGTACCACGTGACTTCCTCCATCTAATTAATTAAAAAAACACTAATCTTTTCGCTTTGGGCCTCGTTTACACTATTCTTTTCAGGTAAAAAACATTTCTCTCAAGGCATAAGAGCATGAATATGTCTAAATGATTTTTTATTTTTTTTTCACTTAAAACTAAAGATCATAGCAAACCTTTATACAAAAAATAAAAAAAAAATAACAAAAAACAAAAAAATTAAAAAAAAATTCTTAAACCCATTGATTCCATACATAAAAGGAATCAATCGGCCGGTTTAGGATATGGTTGTAACTTTTTTAATTTTTGATAAAAAAAAAAAGGATATTGAAGACCGATAGATCAAAGTACTTGGCCAACTATAAATTGGGCTTATCAAAATGAAATTATTAGTTTACTAAATTATTGTCCTATTTGTTAAAGTGAATATTCTTTTCAAGTAAAAACATTTCTCTCAAGGCATTGAGCATGAATATGTGTCTTAATGATTTTTATTTTATTTTTCACTTAAAACTAAAGATCATAGCAAACCCTTAAACAAAAAAATGAAATAAAATAACAACAAATTTAAATTTTTTTTTTTAAAAAAAAAATGGGATATTGAAGACCGGTAGATCAAAGTACTTGGCCAAGTATAAATTGGGCTTATCAAAATGGAATTATTAGTTTACTAAATTATTGTCCTATTTGTTAAAGTGAATATTCACAATAAACAACCATTGGAAATATTTTATGTGTATACCCATACACTCACAATTAACTATAATACATTTATTTAAATGAAAGGTGAATTTGAAAGGTATTCATAAAAATACCTAATTTCTAAATGTCGTTTTTCAGACATGATATACACTTTTGGATTACTCTTAATATTTATTTTCACTCCTCTCCTTTTCTTTTTTAATAAAAAATAGAAAATTAAATTTAAATAGTTAAAAAAACTACAACACATAAGTTGAATCCAACACTTTTTTACCTCGTAATTAAATGAGTTGTAATTTTTATTAATAAAGGATCAATAATGTGCTACATGTCATTGAGCAACGCATATTCTCGTTAATTTTACTTTTATCTTAAAGGAAAGATGTAATGTAACAATCGCATTGACTAACGAAAATTCTTTATAATATGGTCTTTGAACAATTGTGTGATAAAAACTCGATAATTTTTATGGATAAAAAGAGTTTAACGTTTATTATTGAGAGGAAAAAAATAAATAAATAAATAAATAACAAGCGAGGAAGAAATTATGCCTCGAAAAATATTTACATAATTGTCCATATCTAATTCTGGTTTTAGATGATATGTGATAAGTTAATATATTTAGTTTTTATTTGTATATCAGTTCCTTGGTTTATCTCTTACAATTTCAGTATATTATGTCATCATTTTATTTGTATAGTATGAGTGTGACGACTTAAAAAAAAAAAAAAAAAGTGCTAGCCACATCTGCTTTTTTATTCAAAAAAAAAACTAGTCGATTTAGAGCTTTTCTATAATCTCTTATAAAGCTCAATTTCACTTATGTTCCGTTTGTTTCGGCGTAAAATGATTTCTGGAAAATGATTTCGGCATTTTCCGGTGTTTGGTAGGGGCAAAAATAATAGTCAACCGGAAAATGATTTCTGTTTGACCAAAAATGTTTAGTAAATTTAGGAAAATGATTTACGCTTTTTAAAAGCGTAAATCATTTTCCACAGACACCATACGTATTTGATCCCTTTTAAACGACACAGTCGACCTTCACGTTCAAGCAGTCGACCATCACCGAAATCCGACAATATCCAATCAATGTCGCCGGAATCCGGCCGTCTTCGCTGGAATCTGGTCAGTCCAGATTCCGGTGACCAAACTGGTTGTATTCCTGCCATCTGGCCGGGATTTGGCCAAAACGGCCGAATTCTGACCTACTGGCAAGATTCCGGCAGTTTTGGCCGAAATTCGGTCACTTTCGCTGGAATCCGGCTAACTCAGATTCTTCCGACAAAACTATCCGGATTTCGGCCTTTATCTCGGATTTTGGCTATAATAGCCGGAATCCAATAAAAGTGGCCGAAATCCTGTTGGTCAGTGACGGAATCTCGTCACCAGTGATTTTTATATTATTTTACATGAATATTTATATGTTTTGAATAAAAATTGATTTTTACAGGTTAACATGATTGAATAAAAATATAAAAAAATATTTGTGATTTTCCGTACGCACCAAACATTGAAAAATGCTTTCGGCGAAAAGTATTTTATAGAAAAATGACTTGCCTAAAATCATTTTACGACGGAAACCATTTTACGTCGAAACAAACGGAACATTAATAAATAAGCAATGTGAAACTTAGCACTCATAAATATTATTATAAATTACTCACTCTATGTGAACTATATATTAATTTTTTTTCAATATAGGACCGAGGTGTTACAATGAAACTTAACATAGACTTTGGTTTTGTTAAAATATGTATTATATTTAATAAGTTATACTTGACAATTAGTTCATATGCTAGAAAGAATAATATCAAGTACTAGCCATTGGACATAAATTGAGATCCCCTATACTTAAGGTGTTCGAATTGCCGCCATAATAGGGGGTGTTACTTGGAATAGGTGAGTCTTCGTGAAAGTATCAGAATTAGGCAGGGAATCCTCTTCATTGAACGCCCCAAGCTATAATTAATAGGCCTTATAGCTGGGCTTAGTGTTGTAATAATATATTGGGTTCTTTAAATTAGCCGCCAATCTTTTAATTTTCATTAAACATGTTGTACGTTGTGATTATAACATGCGATGACTATAAACAAAGCAAGGGCGTTTCATTAGTATTAGGGGGTGAAAATACGTATCCGGATGCAGGTATTAGCAATATTTTTTTAATATGCATTTACAAAATGTGATTATTATTTTTTATGTATTTACATTCGTATTATATGATTACTATCTGCACGGTTATTACGGTTATTATTCGTTATTCACATATGAGGTAATGAACGTTTTGAATTACGATATAAATATATATGCAATATTAAATAATTCAGTTGTTACTATAAGAGTGCGTTTGGGATTGCGATTTCGTAGAAAAAAAAAAAAAAAAAAAAAAAAAGTGCGATTTTAAACCAAATCGCAGAAAATGAACCGTTTGAAAACAGCGTTTTTAAAAAATTGCGATTTGAAAACGCAGAAAAGTGCTTATTCAAATCGCAAGCAACTGGGTGCTTTTTTGAAAACGCTGCGAGCTTGTTTGGTAAGCTGTTCTTACTCTTCTCTTGTTTCTTTTCACTTCTTCAAAAAATATCAAATAAAAAACATTCTAACTTTTTTACACTTTTTATATCACATCAATAATTTTTTATTACTATTCAAATAAAAAAACCCACTACAAAACAAAAGTTTTTCACTTTTCTATAAAACATTATCAAATTTTATATCACATCAATCACTTTTTATTACTATTCAAATAAATATTCCACAACACAAATACTTACCAAACAAGCTCGCAGTATTTTAAAAGGCTAACTTGCGATTAAATGCCAAACTGCGATTTTGCCAAACGTTTAATTGCGTTTTCAAAAATCACTTTTTAAAATCGCACATTTTAAAATCGTTATTTTAAAATCGCAAACCCAAACGGACCCTAAGACTCAATCCAAAACGATTTTTGTTTTGTGAATTTAATTGTATATATATATATATATAAGAAATGCGGATGCGGTTAACCGCATCCATATCCGCATATGCGGATATTTATTTTTGCTATCCGCATTTGTTGGCTATATTTTCACCCCTAATTTTGTATTACTAATAAAATAATAAAGAAAACATTAAGTGTATTGTCATAATTACCCCAAAAGATTACATTCTTTTTATAATTTTATTATAAATTGACATGTCCACACAAGAAGGGGATGGGAGGTTTGAACTAGTGACATCCGCTTCATGATGCGTGGTCCTCAACCAATTGAACTACTCCTTAGGAACTACAAACTAATTATTGTTTATTGGAACAAACATGTTCCTTTATTTGAACATAGACAAACCTGATGTTTGGCTTTTAAACTTGATAGATAAATAAAATCAAACTCAATTATTCGCAAATAAACTCATAAATGATAAGTTTAATTTGTTTATATAATATAAATATAATTTTATAATGTTAAGATTCATGAGATAATATCACACACTATATAAAAATTTAGGTTATTAATTATTTTCTCGAATATATAAATAATATAATTCATTATTAAAATTTATATGTATTAGTTGTTCATAAGAGTAAATTAATTTTATATTTATCTATAAATAGAAAATTTAATATATCAAGTAATTTAATCAACAACAATTATTGTAATTACAATAAACAATTGTGAGTATGGATTTTCATAAGGCAGTGAAATGTCAATCGGGATATTTATTTTATTTGATTCCTCAACTCAGTTAGGAGTATTTCTAGGGTATAATTCTATTCCAACTAAAAATGAAAGGAAAAAAAAGGGGGGGGGGGGGGGGGGGTAAAAACTATCATTAAAATATCCAAAACAAGAATTACTAATAAAATAATTTGTGAATGAATAAAATGTATCTAAAAAGATAAATGCTATATGTTATAATTATATCAAACATTCATATAACAAGGTTGGCGTAAAATTGTACAGACGGATGGTCATTATAACTGCTAACCGCATAGGACGGTGCAGTTGCCAGTGATATAATAAGCATAGGCGATTAATAACAATTGTTATTATATTTTAATTAAGTAGTTACTATTTAGCATTGAATATTGAATGGTTTGATATTTGATTAATTTTTTTTTAAAAAAAAAAATCAACAATGTATGAAAACCTAACCGATTTTTAATAACCGAATAATTGACGGTAATTTAAATGAGAATAATCGGATACTCTAGCTGTGATTGCGGTTATGAGAAAATAATCGCAATCGTAACCGGTTGTACAGTGTAATATTTCCATAATTTTATTTTGAGGGCAAAGAAAAGTGTTTATTTGGTGGAGCTTTTGCTTTATGGTAGTGCATACCCATGGAGTCTACAACGTATATGGTTTGGTTGTTGTATTTAAGAGCAACATGTTTGTGAACTCACTGGACGATTGAGATTTATTTTTGAAATATTATGTCGCGATGGCATAAAATGTCTTAAAGAGAGATAAATATATTCATGTCTAAATACAAGTCATATATGAAGTGGTATATATTTTCTATATTTTCATCATTATAAAAATTTAATTATATATTTTGTATTATTATTCATCTAAGATAACAATTTTAAATTGGTATGATATGTTGTGAATTTGTTGCAACATTATGAATAATTCAATTATCTTCTTATTTTATAAACCACATAAAAAAAATTAAACTTTATTATTTAGTACAATGATTAATTTGATATTAACCGATACAAACAATATAAACTTTATTATTTAGTTCAAATCACCTTAAATTGGCATTTTTTTTTTTGAATTTATAAATAATTTTTTTTTATTAAAAAATAATTAGGAACATTTTTGTTTTTTTTGTTAAAAAATAATAGTTTTGACGCAGCAGGAATTTAGAACAAACAGAAAATTATAAAGATCATTTTGTTAACCTAGACTCTCACCAAATTAACAATAGGGAATAACAAACCAGTATCTTACTAGCTTTGGCAGCGTCTCACCATCAAAAGATAGAGGAGTCACACATCAAATAAACAAACGTAATTTTCATTTATCATAAAACTGTCTTATTACAAGAGAATATTATGCTTAAATAGACACTTTAACTCAAACCATAACCTTAATGTAATTGACTTTGGGCTAAGGGAAAAACCCACTTTTAAAATGACAAATAATTTAGACGAACATGACTACTAACATGACTGATTTTGGGCCAAACCTATTATTAAATAACTTAAACTTTAGGTCAAGCCTCTAATTGAATACAATTAAACAAATGATTTAAAACTGACTAAATAATTTATTTATTCTTGTCTCGTTTTGAATCAAGTTTATAATTTTTTTATTTTTTTTTCAAACTTTATATAGTTTGAAAAAATATTATCAATTAAATAGCAGTTCGAACTTCGAAGAGAATGTAATTTTTCCTTAAATTAATCTTTAATCTTTAATTATTTAATAATTTTTTTTTTGGGGTAAGTAAGACTCAGGTTTAATTGGTTGTCGAAATCTGTCAGGACCATACTTTAATGAAAGCGTGCTTTTCACGAAGCAAACAAGCGCGTGAGATTAATTTTTCAATGCATAATTATCTTTTTTTTTTTTTCCTTGGTGATGTGGAAATGTGAAGGTATTTCCTGCAACAGGCAACGGGAAGGGAGACTCTCTGCCATCCCCTCTTCTCTCGCTGTGTCACACTTAAACTCTCTCTCTTTCTCTCTCTCTCTCTCTCTCACATCGATTGCTCCCAACAAAGAGATGCAAAAACCCACAGATCAAAACCCTAATTTTCACTGTCCTTAACTTGTTACTGTAATTGTCTCTCTCTTCTTTCCGATCCAGCTATATCAAAACCCTAAATTTTTGGAGCTTCTTCTAGAATAAACTGAAACCCTAGAATTAGTGCCTCTCTATACTTATGGTGATAATTTCTTGATTCATTTCATATATCGTGTGAGATTCGGCTTTTGATTTGTCAAAAGGGTATTTTCTATATACATATGAATGCTTTGGGCTTGAATTTCTGAGAACAGGGTTCTGGAAGATCGTTGGAATTGCGGAATTTTAGAAAGAGGGAGTTTGGTTGGTGTCTGAATTTATGGTTTCGTTGGGGTTTTATTGTAGGTTGAGCTAGATCGTAGAAAGAAGAAGCAAGCTTTTAGAGTTAGCAGTTTGGAGTTTGATCTGATTTAGATTAGTTAGGTTGAAATATTGCTTGGAAATGCTATAAAAATCGATGGATGAGCCGGAATTAGCAATTTGGTTGCACTAAATTACAGGGTTTACCATTCTAGTTTATTGAATTAGGAGTTGGATCATCATTGTATGGATATACTTGATGAAAATTTAAGGAGGTGGGGGTATTTTTAGTGGTTCAAATGGTGATATGATATCTGGGCATTGCTTAATGGGCGAGGGATTTTGTTAGAGTTGGTGAAGCTTTCCGAGTATTGGTTTCCTTGGTCGAGGCCGCACGCCGATTTCTTGTTGCCAGAATATTGTTTTTACTAAACTTTGCAGAATGAGCTCAGAGAACGAAGACCAAAACTCATTGGATCAGCCTGCTGAAACGAATCATGAATCACACAAGTAATGAACTTCTTTTTGCCTTTTCCAGTTTTTCATGGTCGAATTTTCTCTTTTTGAATATTTCTTTTGTTTTTGCTTCTTCACTTTTTGTGTCCTTGATTAAAAAAAAATTGTTTTAATGATGTAGGAAGTTGAGATTTTCATATACAAGGGAGTTCTTATTGTCATTATGCGAATTGGATGTTTGCAAACAGTTGCCTGGTGGGTTTGACCCATCTATTTTAAGGTAGGATGCTTCTTATATGTGGACTTGTAAAATCTATCTGTATGGTCCAAAGTTGTGAATTATGAAGATATAATGAAATGATTTTTTTTTTTTTAAAAACAAAATTAGTGAGCTTGAGGATTCTTTCCAAGATCGGCAAAGAATTTCTGGTGGTTTGTCATCACATAGTTTCAGGCGTAATGAATATGGTTCATCCCCACCTACCAGAGGGGATTTGAGTAGCTATTCTCGGGGTGTCCAGGGAAGATGGGAAAGTCGTTCTGTACGGAGTGATAGAGACAATGACTCACAATCTGATTGGGAGTCAGGTAAGACATCAGATTAGTCCATGCTTATATTGATATTTTGATTACTATTAAATTGTGCTGTATATATAGTCATGTGTGTGCGTGTGTTTTTTTTTCTATGCTTATATATGTGGTCATTTAGATTTTTTATTTTTTGCACAGTGATTTTTATTCTTGGTGGTAGTGTAACAGTCATCTTGGATAAAGTTGTTTCCAATATGGATCTTGCAATAGTTAGTAGGCTTTTGACAAGCAAAATTACATGTGGCAACATGGCTGATGAGTCCATTGTTCTTGCATAGCACACCTGGTCTAAGGCATGTTCTCTGATGTCTGAAGGAGGGTTGTGGGCCCATAATTTACTTTCGTTGAACCGATCTTTGTTGGGGAAGTAGCTATGGCATTATGTTCATGAGAGAGAGGCCTTATGGAGGGTAGTTGTGGACTCGAAATATGGTAGCGCGTGGGGTGGATGTTGTTCTAATAAGGTTCATGGGGCGTATGGGGTGGGGCTATGGAAGAATTTCAGGAAGGGTTGAGGGGAGTTTTCTAGTCATACTTGGTTTGAGGTTGAAGATGGCTCCATAATTATATTCTAGTATGATGTGTGGTGTGGGGATTAGGCCCTCAAGGAAACCTTTCTTGTCTTGTTCTGTTTGGCCCGTTGTAAGGATGCTTCTGTGGTAGATCATTTGAAGGTTCCTAGTGTCTCTCATCAGTGGAATGTCAACTTTCTCAGAGCGGCTCACAACTAGGAGGTGAATCTCTTTACCTCATTCTTAAACTTGTTGTACTCCTTCAGATTGAGACAGGGTGGCGAAGATGATCTTTGTTGGGCTTCTTCCAAGAGAAGGTTGTTTGATGTTAAATCATACTACAATGTCCTTGTTCCCCATGATAGTATTTCCTTCCCTTTGAGGAGTATTTGGAGGAATAAGGCTCCCTTGATAGTGGTTTTCTTTGCTTGTTTGGCTGCCTTAAAGAAGATTCTAACTGTGGATAATCCTAAAAAGTGGCATGTCATTGTGGTTAATTGGTGTTACATGTGTAAGAAGAGTGGGGAGTCAGTGGACCACCTTTTACTACATTGTGAGATGGCTAGAGCCCTATGGAATTCCATCTTTAGCCTTGTAGGGTTGGCGTGGGTTGTGCCTAGTTGAGTAGTAGATCTCTTTACTTGCTATGAAGGATATTTTGGTAGAATTTTGGAATGCTGCTATATGGAAGATGGTTCCGTCTTGCCTTATGTGGTGTCTTTTGGAGGGAGAGAAATGATTTGAGTTTTGAAGACCATGAATGGACAACGGTGGAACTATATGATTTGTTCTTCAAGACCCCTTTTCACTGGGCAGTTGCTTTATACTTAAATATTTTTAGCTTTCATGTTTTTCTTGATCTTCTTTCTTCTGCTAGCTAGGTGTTTCATCTTGTATGCTTTCTGTGTACTTGGGTTGCGCTTTTTAATAAATTGCGTTTACTTAAAAAATAATATTGGATGCTTTTGAAATTAGTTTATCCAATTGGCTCTAGCGTAAGTTGTACCTCCTCCATAAAATAGGATGAAGGTATGTGGGTTAAGGAGCCACTAGATAAATGTGTAAATCATCAATTAAAAGAAGATTTTTTTTTTAATTATTATTTTTTATTATCACCATGGTTTGTTCTATACTATATATGTCATCTAGGTGAGCTGGTGTAATCACCTCTAATAGTTCATTGAAAAGGCCAGGCTTACAACATATATTTAGCACCCTTCCTTTTGTACTAGTCTAATAATTAACAAGTCAAATACTTTGGGACAAAAGGCTCACTAAATTTTTTGTTGTAACACTCAATTATTATATAAAATCATGTCTTGCAATATCCAATTGACTAAAAATTTATCATCTTTTCAAAACTCAGTATCTATGACGTCTTAAAAGAATTTACTTAACATTCTTAACCTCAGCCTCTTCTTGTATCCAGACACGTGGAAGTTGAGATGTGAAGAAAAAAACATTAGAGAACTTTTTAGATAATCTGAGTCATAGTCAGATGACCATATTAAAAGATTTGGAGGGAAGGTGGGAGATCCTTCTCGATACAAGTTTTTGGAGGTTTTTGAACTGGACTTTGATATGTGAGAGTTACCTTGGTAAGGAACACAATGCAGCGTTGGAATTCTTGGTGTTCTCTTCTCCTACTAGAGGACCTGTACTGAGTGGTCTCCTTTGTGTTTGATTGATGTCTGTCACCTAATCGACTTGGGTTTACCCTCTTCTTCATGCCTGCGTGTTGTTAATGTGTCCTGAAAGCAAATGAAATAGATTTCTTTGGTAAATGTTCTATTGTCATTCTATAATTTAATAGAGCGTTCTATCTATGCCTATCTTGTTACTGCTGAAACCATTGTCATGCGATGCTCAATTTTCCAGTAATATCACAAAATATTTTGTTTTTCAAGTGGTGAGCTGGTTGTGGGTTTGTCTAAAACAAGCAACTGATCTATAACCTGTGTTTTGTATCTTTTGACCACTCGTATTGATATGCAGATTCTGGTAGACGTTATGGCAACCAATCTCGGCGATCTTGGCAAGTTCCTGAGCATGATGGACTTCTTGGTAGTGGTTCTTTTCCAAGACCATCTGGATATGCAACCGGAGTGTCGGCTCCGAAGATTCGAGCTAATGATCACGTCCAGCTTAATAAGAGCAATGAGCCATACCATCCTCCTCGTCCTTACAAGGTTTGGATTGTTTTTGTTTTTGTTCCTCAATGCTATTTTTAGACAAATATCGTACCGTAATGCCTATAGTTGTGGATTTGGAGTTATGCATCACTTTTTTAATTTTCCTGTATGATTTTATCTACCTTAAAGAATAAATGTAACACAAACAGAATGAAAACCGGTTGCAATTCATGTTGGATGAGCCTTCTAAAAACTGATGTGATTTTTCCTACCATGTATTCTTCAGGCAGTACCTCACTCACGCAGGGATGGCAATGATTCACTCGATGATGAAACATTTGGTTCTTCTGAGTGTACAAGTGAGGATAGAGCAGAAGAGGAAAGAAAGAGAAGAGGTAATTTGCGCCTTTCTGCCAGATTGACTTGTAGAGGCAACTTGTGTGTGTATGTGAATCTTAACTACTAAACTGCTTCTCTAATGTACAAGTTTAAAATTGGTGACTTGCCTTTCAGCTTCCTTTGAGTTAATGAGGAAGGAACAGCAGAAAGCATTCCAAGAAAAACAGAAGTTAAATCCAGAGAAGCGTAAAGATGAGTTTGACATTATCACGGAGGATTCAAAGGATGAGAAGAGACTTTTGAATAGAAGCAATGAATCCGATTACCCTGTGATAATAAAGACATTGAATAAAGATTCTGAAAAGTCTTGTTTCCCCCCACAAACTTCTCAATCCAGACCACTTGTACCGCCAGGTTTTGCAAGCACAATTTCGGAAAGGAACTCTGGACCCAAGCCTGCAATTCATCCCCATACAATAGAGGTAACCATCTTTTATTTTCATCAGATTTGTATGGATGGGGAAGTTGGTTATCTTAAGAAATAAATAAGAGAAATGCATTAAGAAGTTGGCTGGTCATGCATTTTCTTTTTGTTACAAGTATTTTGTTCTTTAATTGTTTGGTTTTTCGATACAGGGGCTCAAATAGGCAGTTTGCTATTTTGTTTTGATTTGGAAGTATAGCTTCATTTTCTTTGAAGTTTCAAATCACAATTTTGCCTTGCTTGCGTTTCTATAGTTTATTAGAATATATTCTAATGTATGAGAAGTCATCAGGAAATAGCTGAAAAGTCGGTAACAATATCGAGTAACTCTTCCTGAACCCAGTGCTTTCTCAGAAGAGTAAACCCTCATCATAAATAGTAAACCCTCCATGAAGGGTTTTGTTAAGCCTCCTTCATCGTTGAAGGGCTTCCTTTGGCGGGGGTTTCTCAACCCGAGCCCGGCTGTGAAAGCTTCAACTCATATCTCGCTTTTAGAGATGGGTGTGTCTTCATCGGCTTCGGAAGTTGAGGAAGTTGGGGGGTAGGGATTCCCTCCCCCCTTGGGTGGTTGCATCACTCCATTTGTTGGAAAGGGTGATGATTCTAGGGTGAATGGGTTATCCCAATCTCAGAAGTGACCAGTAGGTTTTGGTCTGTCTGGGGAGGTTATTGTGTGGGAGTAGGGCGATGAGATCTGGGATGGGGAGGATGGAAATTCCCCTTTCCCTTTGGGTGTTCTTCCTCCCAACATGGCTTTGGATTGGGATTTGGATCGTGTTGAGGATGAGGATTTGTCCTTGGCGATTATGGATGCCTTTGAAAAGGACTTTCTTCGGAAAGTTAAGGTTGCACAGCCGAAGACCAAAGGTAGGAGGGAGATTTTGAATTTGGTAAGCACCATTAATTATGGTGATGCAAGCGCGTCCTCTCGGCATAGGAAAGGCAAGGCTCACGTGTTGTAGATGGGTGTGCTTTTTGAGGGTTCGGGTTTGAGGGTTTTTGGTTTTTGAGGGTTTGTTGGGTTTCTTTCTTTTTGTGGGATGTTTCGTTTTTCGCTTTCTAGTTAGGTGTTATCTCTTGTATACTTCCGGTGTACTTAGGGGCGCCTTACGCTTTTAATAAGACAAGCTTATTAGTTATTAAAAAAATAAAATAAAATGTGAATATAAGATCACTTGACAGTTATAACTAAGCATGCCTAAAAATTCTTGGGAGGAAGGGGAATTTTGCTATTTGTTGTCATTCTTTTCCTCTTTTTTTTTTTTTTTTTTTTTTAATTTTTATTATTATTCTGATTTATTGTTAAAGAATAATGGGGATCATCACTCAAATGTGGTGTTTATATAATAATTCAAACTCTGGCAATATTGGATAATTTTTAGTTTCCACTTGCTGACCATTCTGCTGTGTAGGTTCAATATATGCTGGCTTAAGATTCCCTCCCTCCCTCCCTCCCCCTCCCTCCCTCTCAATAGCAAATATATGTTGACTCAAGATTTAGTTGTGTTATGCGTCATATGTCATCTTTTGCTTTTCCTCTGTAATGGGCATATGTATGCTGCTTCTGTAGGTTGTGAATCCTGAACTTGGGAATAACCTTTCAAATGCCAAAGGTAACCAAATGTTAGATGGGACTTCTGATAATCAAGTGGAGAAACAATCAGCAGAACAGAAGGGTTTGACTGAGCAGCAATTTGGAAGTGCTAGTATTAATATTTCAATAAGTAAGAAGAGTGACAAGAGTCTGAATGTACCATCTAGTAAGACAATCGATGTGGATAGTCAGTTGCACAATACTTCTCATCTTTCAGAAGCCTTTGAAACTTCAGAAAATATAGAAGCCATTGAGCTTAATGCTGGGAAGGTGGCGGGGAGTAAAATAGTTGGTGAATCCAATCATGCTCATTCAACTTCAATCCTAGATAAGCTTTTTGGCTCCACTTCAATATCGAGTGGTGGTGGGTCCTCTAGTCTCACTGAGGTAATCACGATTTCTAATAAGAATTTTATTAATACCCCTTCCATACTCCCTTTTCTTGGTGCACTGTAATGTCAACGCAATGTTTAAAATCTTTTACAACTAATTATTGAGATTTTTTTTTTTTTTTTTTTTTTTTTTTTGATTTATCATTACGAAAAAAACATTTAAAATTTTTTCTATGTGCTGTTGCCATGATATTCTTTCTGCCGTTGCCATGATATTTGGCATATGAGTGTAATTAACTTGACTAACTGATGTCTATATTGATATCTGGTTGCCTCATAAATGGGTGTCAAAAGTTAGGTTGTTGATGGTTTATTAAGGACGAATTCTATCTAGTTTTGTTCACTGGATATGACTGTACCTTGTCGACATGAAAATAATGCATATAGAATACAAGCATGGTTTCTTATCAGTAAATTTGTTCAAGCAACTGATATATAATGGTCTATTCTGTATGTACTCTTTTCATTGGGCCTCAAAAAAAAAAAACAGTGAAGTAATTGCATAAATTACAATCTGGCCTATATGATAAGTTTGATTCAAATTTACGCCCTGTTGAAAAAGGTGGCGCAAATCGTGAAGTGCAAATCAATTTTATCGGTTGAAGTTTAGTTTAAACGTATGATCTTCCTTTAACTCTTTCATCAGATCTTTTTCATTTCACTGGTTCTTCACTTCTTCTCCCTATGAATGGATGCATTGCTAATTTTTGGTTGATGTACATATTCTTGTAGAAGTGGATGTTTTTGGAAAAATGTTCGATTTCTTGTTTGTAGTTACAAGGTCCTCAACATGTTGTATCCCTCACAAATCTTTTTGTTGCCTGTAGCATCATGATAGTAAAGCAGAGGAGGCTTGGAGCCCTCATGCTGCCCAATCTTCAAAGTTTGCTCATTGGTTTCTTGAAGAAGGTATGCTCGTATCGATGTTTAATATTTAATTTTTTGAGATATTTCAACATAAATTGGTTATACATTGATATCAAAGAATATGCTTTAAGCTCTGGTTCTTCGTTTCATCTTATTGCAGAAAAGAAACCAGTTGATGATCTCTCCTCCAGCAGGACAAATGACTTGCTCTCATTGATTGTTGGTGGTGAGAAAGGTGGATCCCAGATTTCTGATTTGAAGAATACCGAGCACATTTTACCTAATTTTCCTTCTGAAAGCTCCAAACCTGCAGAGGGGCATACGACTTCAAATGTAACATCTGCTGTAGTTGAAAATTCTGAGCAGTTGTACAAGAATAATAAACCACATGCTGTTCCAGCTGTCCTTACTTGTGAATACCTTGAACAGTCAATTTTGTCAGAAATTGGTGAAAATGGCTCGACTTTGCAGCCGCCTGTTCAAGTCCCTGTTCAAGTCTTGAGCATTCCTAATGCAAAGGCTAAACAGCCAAAAGCTAATATTGATGATCATGCATCTCAGCACCTCCTTTCATTGTTACAGAAGGGAACAGGTCTGAAAGATATTGCACCATCCCCCAATCTAGACATCCGATCTTCAGATAAACCACATAACAATGACGGGGCAAGTTTTGACACTGCACCTCAGACAAAAGAGGTAAACTCTGATAAATCTTCCAATTCAGGGCAGAGTCTGACTCTTGAAACACTCTTTGGAACTGCTTTTATGAAGGAGCTGCAATCAGTTGGAGCACCAGTTTCTGTCCAGAGAGGCTCAGTTGGGTCTGCGAGAGTTGATGCTTCACAGCCACATGAGTTTCCTTTTCCTGTTATGGATGATGGCCTCGTTCTTAAAAATGAAATTGGGTCCAATACAACTAGTTATGAAAGCAGTGTTTTGACCTCCAAGCAAAGACTGCAAACCAAACCGGTAAAGATTGAAGAGCAATGGTTAGGTTTTGATGATCTTCAAAGAGGACTAGATTCAGCACAGCCTCAAACTCGATTAAAGTCTAAGCTTGATGGCTTTGATGGCCCTGCTGATATTCGACTTCCTGAAGAGGATAGCTTGATAGTCAGTGATTCTTTGAACCTTCGAAACTATGTGACTGCTGGGAATACAGCTAGAACTGAATTGTTACCCTTCCCAAACACCGAAGTTGACATTGCTGAAAAGCTAGCAGCTTTCAACATCTTCAAAGATGAAAGATCTTTCATGGGCGGTCAAGAAGGTCCACCTTTTCTTCGTGGTCCTTATGACGTGAGGGAGCCTGATGTTCCTTATCAGAATCTTAGCATTCAGCCATCTTCCCCACAGCTTCACCCCCCTCATTCTAATCATGCAGGGCCGTTGTTCCATCCATTAGATTCTCATCCTGGTAATATTAATTCTCAGATGAAGTTTATGCCACCAGAGGGAATCATCCGTCACGATCCTTCTTCAAATCATCAATTTCCTGCAAATATAAATATTCTTCGTCCTCCGTTCCATCACCCTAGCACTGGATTGACTGGGTTTGATCCTCCCAGTCATCACCCTATGTTGCAACAGATGCATATGTCAGGCAACTTCGCTCCACCTCACCTGCTTCAAGGATTTCCCAGGAGTGCACCAATGCCAGCTCAGCCAAATAGGGGTGCACCTCTGCCTCCTCATGTTAACAATCAGATGACTAGTTTTGCGCCTGAACTCAACCCACTGCAAGCTTTTCCTTTTGGTCACCGGCAGCCCAACTTTGCTGGTCTTGGAATGCGACCGCCAGGTAAAGCACTTACTGCTTTAATTAGTCTGTGTATGCTACTTTTCTCATTATTACGTTTTTTTATTTTTTATTTTTTTATGTAATGTGACTAACTACTTCCCTTGTGTATTTTGATTGGCTTATAGTAGTTTTCACTGAAATTGTTTCATTTGTGACCGTATTGTGTTACACATGGTTCACCTGCCCAAGGTTGTCTTGCCTTAGGATTGTAGGATTCTACTCATCAAGTCAAAGCTTGCCCTTTAGAACTCAGCTTTGTCAAACTTAATTTCCATGAACTTGCATGAATTTCTATTTTTGGAAGTGACTGAAAAATTCTTCAAATAGAAGGAGACCTTACTTCACACTGGTAACCTGAACGCTAAGTTATTGAATTCCTCTCCACTTCATTTACCTTGATGTGACAATTAGATGGCTGACTAGAGCAGCTTTTTATGATTTCTTTTCCATGAGGTGGCCATCAAGTGAGTACCATTGTCACCTGGGGTCACACAATGTGTCTGGAAAGTAATGCTGGATGCATAATCACATTCTATTTTGTGTGTTTTTTTTATTTAGTCTTTTCCACTGTACCCATAGATCAACTGAATGTTAAATCTTCTGAGGTGCTGCCGGACTTTGATTTTTATTATCTATGTTCTTATCATGGGAAAAATTTATAAATATATTACCCTTGAACTTTGATATGACTATCAATTTAGTCCATACACTTCCAATTTGAACAAGTTAATCCCTGCACGTTGCATTTATGACAAATCAACCCTTATGTTTCTATTAGATTTAATGGATCTAGTCATGTGAAATGGCATTACTTATCCTTTATCTCTAATTTATATTACAAAATAGTAACTCATTTCTCTATGTTCTTCTCACTCACTCAGCTGGTCATACTACTATAATTGGTTGCTACGTCCAGTGGTAGATCTAGGCCATCCCCATCATAGTTCCAATCTTTTTTAGGATCTTTCGTTCTTCATCGTCTACAGCTTGTCTTGTTTTTGTTTCCAGTTTTATCTATTCCTTCTAAGCCGCACCGTTGTACCCACAAGGAGAAGGATCCGTGGATCTAGGTTGCACTACCTTTTAGGAAGAAAAAAAAAATATAATGGATGTTTAACCTATTTGACAAAACATTGATTAGATTTAGCAGAAAATTTTAATACAAGGTTAGATTTGTCATAAATGCGATATGCATGGACTAAATTGCTCAGATTAAAAGTGTAGGGACCAAATTGACGTATAAATCAAAATCCAATTGTACTTATAAAAAAAAAATCAAAATCCAATTGTTCGTTTTATCATGTGAGAAATTGCACATCTTTTTTGTCTCATTCATTCTTTGTTGGATTCTCAGCTCCTGAAGTTGGTGGTGGAAGTAATCACCCAGAGGCCATCCAAAGGCTCATTGAGCTGGAACTGAGGTCAAAGTCAAAGCAGATTCAGCCTTTTCCCGCCGGTGGCCATGGTCAGGGGATTTATGGTCATGAACTCGACATGGGTTTTGGGTATAGATAGTTGATCGGTGGTCGTGCTTGTGAATATTGCAATGTATTCAACGTCTCTTGATCAGATGTGTAACTCTTTGCATCAATGATGGGATTAATATGATGCTTCTTTCAGGAGAAATTAGGTGGCTTAGTGTAATTAATGGATTTTCTTGCAATTCGCTCCTATTCAATTTGTGGGTTAATTGCACTTCATCCACCGGTAGTTTGGGTGGAGTTTAAGAGTTAATAATATGTTGTTTTAAAAGTTCCACTTTACCCACTTACAATCACATTGTTACTTAAAAAGAGATTTTTAAATATATTTCAACTTTAGATTGTTAAAATTTACAACATCAATCATACACTATCGAATTAGCTACAATCAATTATTACTTGGGTGGGCAAATTGTAATTTAGAATAATAGGAAAATTGAAAAGTTATTCTGTGAATTTTAACGCATTTTTGGGCTTGAGTAATCATACCATTCTGTAAAGAAAAGCTCTCATCTCTCTCCTGATTTCCAAAAGAAAAACGATCCTTCCCCTCTGCCCCCACTCCCTTCCGTGCCTCTTGTAAGGCTCCAACTGCTTCTCGGAGGTCATATTTGCATCTTTGAAGGCCTTAACAGCGTCTTTGGAAGCCCTATTTGCATCCTTGAAGGCCCTATCAACCTCCTTGCAGGTCCTATCTGCCTCTTTGGATTTAGAGGCCTTATCTCGGTTCATCTACTCCGCCGCCTCCTCCTTCACCGTAGATGGCTCAGTTTCAGCTTCCTCCTAGCGTCTTCAACCTCAAATCTACCACCTTTTTGAAGCTTTTGGATTTGATTTTTTCAAAATCAGATTTGTCAACTTTTAGGAGGCACCATCACCACACGCGCGCGTTCCACTGTGATCTAGCTCCCTTCGCGTCGCTCTGCCATCAATTGTGTCCCTGTTCGGTCAACCACATGTCCCACACGTGCCTGTGAGTAGATCTTACTCGCGGGTGCCGTGTTGATGAGTGGATTGCCCTTCGCTAAGCGTGACGATTCCCATTGCCTTCCACCATTGTCGTCGACCTCTCGTGGTGGTCCGCTCTCTCTATCAGCAACCATCGCTGGTGAGTGGCTTACACACACCGACACACTTCACCCTCCTCCGCCACGCCAGCTGCTGGTGTTTTGTTCCATGATTTTATTTGTTTTCCCTAGTTTATTTCGGGCTGTTAAAGCCATCTCCTCCATAAGCTCCGTTTTAAACCTCAATAGTGTCTTCTCTGCTGCGGCGATTTACCTTTTGGTGTGCTATTGTAGTTGTTTCTTTGCTAGGCTACGGATTGAGTTATTGGACCTAGGCTACGGATTGAATTATTGGACCTTTCGATGTTTGTGGTCATTCTTGCGCCTCTCGGCTGAGCCATTCATAGTGCGGTGCGCCTTGTCAAACCACTTTAATTGGTGACAAATTTTCTTGGTCTTCGTGTCAATAATATATAAGGTCGCGTCATTTATTTGACGCATTCCCTTTTATTTTTTGTTTACCTGCACTAATAAAGTTAATTTGAGGCTCTTTGTTGCGTTGCTCAGCCCTATGTTTTCGTTTTTCGTTGTACTTAAAAATAAAAAATAAAAAAAATTACTCTTGCCAACACAAAGACCGACCGAACCCCCCCCCCCCCCCCCCCCCACAATCAAAACCACCCTCCACCATCGCAACCCTAGTCTGTCGTCCCCACCTCTACCCATCACTCGCGCACAACCCCCCTCTTCGTCACAACTAGCTTATACTCTACATTTAAAAACTTGAATGCTAATAATTTAAATTTTTAATGCAAACTAACAGCGAAAAAAAGTTGTTTTTCGAAAAAAAAAAAAAAAATGTTATCAATTAAAAACGTTTTACGTCAAAATAAATGGAACTTTAGTACGCACTTCGCCTAAAAACCGAAAGTAGAGAGTCAGGAAAACAGGAAAAAGAAACAAAAAGAAAAAAGAAAATTGGACATTATGGCAATAACTTCTCCAGAAAAATTTATCAGCACTCGCATTCCTTTTTCAGCACAAGACATTGAAAGTTTTGGGCTTCTAACCAACCATGCTATCTTTTTCAACAAATATTCCGTGTTAAGTATTCTACAACTACAAGTCTACAAGTCTTTCAAGGGCAAGAGAGTTCACACACGAGCAAGATATAGTCATTTCATCTGGTCAGAAACAGTTACACAGAACCTCCGAAGGATAACTTACAACCATGTACAGTCAAAACTGAATGACGCAAAACACTCAGAACCTATACAAAAGGGTTCCCGAAACAAAGCTTGAAGTGACTGAAATCTGTTTTATCCTACACCTATGGATTACGAAAGGTCTTCCTATATAGTACATATCAGAAAGAGAAACAACATTAATATACTGACTGGTAGTCCTCTGCAGCTTCATATACATATATACACATGAGTATTACGATGCTATAGTCCCTTGTTAGCAACAGAATATTACACATGTTTTTTGCTTGCCCTGCAGTTACTGCTTATAGTCAGAAAGTGGCTGGGATAACAAATAATGAAGTCTGGCATGGTTTAAAAGTCATATTACCTTTCACTTCCTAAGCAGATAGAATGGTGCTATGTGATTGATCAGTGCAGGGATCATTGTGAGAGGTACCGGATTTAGGCTTCTCAGGGTCAGCATCATACAATGAAAGTAGCCTTCTCTGCAATAATTTCATAAGAGGTTCATAAATAAGCAGATTGCATGATACCATATAACGAATTACAAAATGAAAATAGTTTGTTACCACGCTACTCATAGCAAGAGACTAAATTTGACACGATGCACGTAACAATAATTTTTCAAGAGAAATACATCCAAACATCAGGTAAATATAGCATGCATAGCCAGATAATTCCCCACAAAGCAACTTATCCAAAGCCAAAAAAAAAAAAAAAATCATTTTGGTAGATTTTGTCAGCTTATGTTCCAAAAGGCAACTTCAACAAAACAAAAGACCCAAAGTACCAATAGAAGAACTTCAAAACTCTGCTAACCACAATTTCGCGATATCTTCAGTTACGGACCCCCAATTTTCTAGTACACCAAAAAGAAAAAGAAAAAGAAATCACAGGCTGGCTAAAATGATGGAGCAAGATAGTATTACCAACTTTAAATGGTTGGAGTAAAGGGGGAAAAAAGCATTTAAATGAAAGATGAGTAATGACCTTCACAAGCCTTGCCTATGAAAATTATAAGAGATGTTGCAATAACCAAGGTTAGAGAGGTTGCATCTGAATGCCTGCCAGATCAATGTTGCTCTCGTGGTTTGTATTAATGGTCATCCTACAACTATAACTACATTTATTCCTCTCTCTCTCAACTGTTAGACACAAATTTCCAAGTAATATATGAATCTCACTCTCTTGCAAGATTAGAAGTTCTATAGCTCATAAATATTAATTTTTTTTATAAATAATTGAAATATCATTAAAAGGTCAAAGCGCAACCTAGGTACACATGGTTGCTAGCACACTACCACAGTAAGTCCATACAAGAAAGCACCATAGCTCAGAAATACAGGACATTCTTTATGTAGAGAATGCAAAGCCAGCTGTCTGATTACAGACTTGAAATTTACATCTCCATAATTAATATAAGTAGTAACTGCTTTAGGGTTGACAGATGCATCATGAAACGTAGTATAAATGAAGCAGAACACCATAGAGAGAAAAAATACTGGGCAGAAAAGACAACTTACATGATCCTCAAACTCAGGACTTGCCAAATTGACGGAGAGGTTTCTCATCAACAGCAAAACCTGGGATAATGCCCATGAATCCCCCAAGTAAATTAGCGGCTTCACCAGATATTAAAGCAAGATAGACAACTCTAAAGCATAAAATCTCCACAGAAAAAATAGGGTGAAGCATGACTCTTTTTGCTGCTAAACATGAATTTTTCGTTTTTGTTTTTTTTAATGAGTCCGCTAAACATGAAAACTAAGCCAATAATGGTTAAATAAATATATTAGACATTGAATAGGACGTACAGTTTCCAAATTTACTCGCTCCATCTGCTTCAGTCTCTGCATGTGACCAGTGGCGTTGGGATCAAAGACACTGCCGATGAAACTGTATACTTGAGCAAAATCTGGCATTACTGCATAAAACAGAAAGCAAACACATCAGCAATGGCAAATCTTGAACAGATGATAATAAATACAAGCAAAATTAACAGAACCTGCAAGTATACACAAAAGCGTCGCACAGAGAAAATTTGGATCCAGAAACAGGAATGTAACACCCCCTACCTGCTAAGGTTAGGTTTGTTAACCTAGAAGCCTTAGAGGTGCAAAGGTCATAAATAGGAAAGGGGCGTAAATGCCAGAAAAAATAGGTGTTTCTTACATGTGATCTAAATTATCGCATGGTCGAATCAAGCTCTATGGTACCAAAGGATAGGTGGTAAAAAAGGTGCACATGCTTTTGGAAGAATCTCTTTTCTGGTCAACAGTAGCTGCATTGCACCCTTAGAGATGCCATTATAACAGTGCTATTGCACGATTAACTATCTTCAAAACATTAAGTGAGAGAATGTGGATTTGTTATTCTCATAGTTATGTAGTTTGGAGACCCCGGCATTTTCAAGACATTAGGTCAATAAGAGTTATTCTCGTAGTTTGGAGACCCTAACCTTTCTCTGGCTTGCTATGATCCCCCCGATCATTTTTTTCCCCTCTTGGCCAAGTCCTTCGCGTGCTTTCATTACTACTACTATAGCAACAATTTTGTGCAATGGTTGGTCCAGCCAACCCTGCATCATCTAGAAACCCAGACAAATATATATACTATGTTAGAAAAATGGGGCAAATATTATTTCTAGAAGAAAAGAAACAACTGGAAAAAGACAGTAGGAACAGTCCAAAACCTTTAGTCACTTGCAGGGCACCAACTGGTGGCGTGGAGTTAAAATTCCAGGAAGACAAAGTTGAACTAGTAACTGGATTCCCAGGAACTGATGACGTATCTGGCTGGTAAATATACGCAGGTTCAAGCATAGCAGATGAAGATTGATATGGCCCAGTAGCTTGGGATACAACTGGAGCAGCCAGAAAAAAGGTATGAGCAAAGGGTTTCTTCGATCTGGAACAGAAATTACAATGTAAAAAGAAAAAAGTGTGAAACCATGCTAACCATTTTTAGGGGCTTTCTGTGGATATGGATGAGATGCCTTTCTCTTTGGTCGAGGCGGCGGTACATGCTCGCTTGCTCCATTCTTCTGAACCTTCAGAAAGTATTTCTGTGCATGGCTACGTATCTGACAAAAGAATAATATTAAAGAAGCCAAAGAAGACCAGTAACCCTCAGATTTCACATGCCAATATTGAAGAAAATGTGTAATCACAAGCTGTTAGGATAAACTGAAAGAAACATAACATGAAACAACAGATGCAACACCGACCCTGCCAAACATTACAGAACGCTCCAGTTGGTTGCAATTGAGTTCACGATATTGGAGAAGCAAAGCTATGTCATAAAATGCAAATATTCATGACTAATTCTCCATCACATAGGCTTAGACCCAACAATAGACAAAGTCCTTGAACCAGTGAAATTACCTGAATAACTGTCTTAGACCCAACAAATGCTTCGATTTTCTTCCAGTCGCGATCAAATCTGATAGGATTCAAATTAAACAAAAAATAATAATAAAATCAGAAAAAGGACAAGAGGGTTAGCTCTCATATACAGAGATGACTAGGATGGCCATAAAATAAATAAATGAATTCAGAAGTAATTTTCAATTTAATACACAATTCTTGAACTTGAAGCTAAAAGCACCTGGAGACTATTTTACTCGCAGAATTTCTCATTAATTTGATCTAGAATCTTCCATCGATCAAAAAGCGCTACTATTAATTTACAATCATTTCCTCAGTCTTCTCCGCAACCAAACAGAAATAAACTAATTCCGACCGCAGAATAAACTAAAAAAAAAAAAATTCAAAGAACAAGTAACACTCACAGTTGGAGAGCTTCGAGAAACTTGTCGTGCTCCTGCTCCGTCCAGCTCTCCCTGGACTTGGTAATCGTATACGGTTTCCGGATCTTCTTACTCGGGTCGTCCAGGAACGACGCCGTACTAGGATTAGCAGCACCGGTGGTAGTCGAAGTCGTAGTCGTCGTCGTCGATGCGGTGGTGGTCGGCGGTGGCAGAGAATTGAGGCCCGTAAGGCCCATATTCATTGGATTATCGAAGAAGTAAAACCCCTGACCTGGGTTTGGGTTCACAGACACCATGGAGCTAGCTTTGAAAGAACCAGAATCAACCAAATCAAGTGTTCTTCCTTTTGTGTTTTCGCTTTGCGTTTCAGGCTTCTCTTGCTTTGGTTAGTCTTGTGGTTTACAAAAATGGTAATCGACCGACCCTTTACTCCTTTAAATAGTGGTGGAAGACGGAAGTGGGGAGGCATGATTCGGCGTAACCGTACACGTGGCAGGTTGTTTTGGAACTTGGGGCTGGAGAAGCACGGCGACTGTAGATGAGCCAAGTGGCGTCCTCGGATAGCGATGGGTGAATTTAAAAACCAGCTTCCACCCTATTCCTACTTTTGACGGAGTGTAAACCCTCTAGGCTAGTGGCAAAGCTAGCTTACCTAGGTCAAATGGCGGCCATTTTTGTTTTTTCTTTGAGAAAATTCCCTATTCTGAATCTCTGATGAAGATGTTTCGTGACGAGGGTACCGGATCCCCTCCTATTTCCCTTAAATAAATTCCTCTTTATCTTCTTTTCGATTGACGAAATATATAGATTTAAAGGCTAAAAAATTACCTACGACAATCACATGTTCCTCAACACCTTTCAAACGCCATTAAGGATATAATAATAATCATAAGCCTAACCCGTCATGGCCTTTCTAATCAACCCGCGGCGCTTCCGTTCATCGCTGTTTATCGACTAATTCTACATGTACATTAATTGTCTATTAAAAAATAAGATAATTTTTAAAATCAATATTTGATAAAAAAACATTTTTTAGTAAAAATATGCTAATGGTGTTACCCAATGCACTAATCGTGTACGTTGCATTGGCGCTTTAGGTGTTTTAAGCATTTGTTGAACATGTATAACAGCTTTTCTAATAATCTTTTATGGTTCAAATTTTAACATTAATAACTACTATTTCAACGGTCATTTTTTATTAGTTAGAAACTACTGTTTCAATAGCAAAAAACTTCTCTTATAATTCTATATAAATTTTTGGCGCTCCTTGATCTAGTGTTCGACATTTTGGATTTTGTCAATAAACGATCACTCGTTCTCACATACAATGCCAAACTATTAGAACCATTTTCTTCAAGTCGAACAATAGCCAATCAACACATGCAAAAGAGAAAAGTATAAGCAATGAGCCTGCCGGAGGAGACTAGCGAGGGATAAATCCAATGCTTAAGCCAACAAAGTGTTTTGGAGAATGAAAGTAGAACAATGTTTAAGCACAGAGTTTTGAGCTAGACCCAAATGATACTTTTGCATGATTGTGAGTTACCTTTAATAGAAGCATGTATGCAACTCTTTCCCATCGGTTTCTGTACGATGATTCATAATTTCATATTCCACGTGTGACCTGTCACTCGTTTGCCTTGATTGAAACACGTCTTGTCCTCATAATTAGGGTCATATCTCAGATCATCGTAAATGCAGCAATTTAATGTCCGTGTACGTAATACGATAATCGCTTGGGAATTAATTCCCTATTACGCGTGTAGAATGCACGTGGGTTAACAGGCTAATTTTGAGCTTAAACTGTGGACCATGTAGGCTTACCAGCCCATTACCGTTACCAGGGACGGAGGGAGGGGGGGGCTGGCAGGGGCCATGGCCCCCCCCCCCAAATTTCCTAAAAAAAAAAATTTTAAGGTGAGAAAAAAAAAATAATCTAAAAAATTAAAAAATTTAAGGTAAAAAAAAAAATTTAGCTTACTTGGCCCCTACCCAAAAAAAATTTTCGGCCATTGGCCCCTGCCCATAAGAACTTCTGGCTCCGTCCCTGACCGTTACCCAACATTAGTTATAGAATCAGGATACATGATATGCATGTTAGAGACTAACAAGTTGTATCATCATTATAAGAACAGTGTATTAAAAGCAAATGACATACCCTTGGAAACTATTTAGAATAATAGTTCACAATTCAATGACGATATGGGAAAACGACATGTACTTTAGAGATCAAGATCAAGATCAAAATCAAAATCAAAATCCTTTCTTTGTTTTTTTGTCCGAACCTTTTTTATAGGTAAAAAGGGCCACATTTGTCTTTTCCTAAATAGAAATTAAAAAAACAGGCTATAAGATGTAGCCTCGTGTAGCTTATAATGTTCTGTAGAGAGCGACATGTAAAGTACCTTTGAATCGTTCCTAGGAGCCACCGAAGAAAGTTCTAGCACGCTCGGGAGCTTCTTGCTTGCCTTTTTGTCTGCTAAGATCTTGCCAATTATTCGTTGAGGCGTGTCTTCCTCACATCAACTCAAGACCGATTAGTATCAGTGCGGCCAAATCCGTTTTAATGAACAAGTTCATTTTGCCAACAATCCAATTGGGGTTTCACTCCGGTAATGGCCTCTGCTTTTAAATTGTTAGGTTCCTTTTTTTTTTTTATAAATAAATTGTCAAGTTCTTCCACGACCCTTCTGCTGAATCATTCCTTTAGCCTATTTCCAGTTATATTTCGTGCTTTGATCTTGTAGTAGGGTTTCTACCATTGTTGTACTTTGATTTTTAATGAATGTTATTTACTTCAGGGGAAAAAAAAAAAAAATTCAGATTCAAGCAAATGTGAGAATTCCTATAAGGCTCGTTAGTTCTAACAAGAGGTGGGCTAAACTAGGCTACTTGAAATCTGTTCGGACAAACAAAACTTATAAATTTTTTTTCACATTTACTGTTCAAATTGCAAATAATCTAGACAATATTTCTGTCTCTATTTCCTGCTGACAATGCATGGGGCAGGTTTAAATAGTAGAAAGGCTAGCTAGCACTTTCGAAGTAATGCGACTTTCAACGGTAGGTAGGGTAGGATTCATATAGATTAGGACATTTGCAGAGTTGGAAGATAACCCAAAGCATACCTTATTGAGACTCACTTTCTTTCTGCTGAAGAGAGAGAAAGTCTGAGACTTTTCTAGAGAGCGAGGGGTGAGAGAGTTCTTGTCGTCCGGGGGGGGAGGCCTCTCGCCTCCTCCTCCCGGTCTTGTTTTTTTGGTTTTGGTTCCCTTGGCTGTTTGGGCCTGGGTTTTATTCACCCTGGGTCGTTTGCCCCAGTGGTGGTTGTTTTGTCTCCGAGTCTCTTGAGCTGTCGGAGTGTTTTTTCCTCCCAGTGTAGCACTGGTGGAGGTTGTGTGTTTTTGCTTTGTTCTTTCTTTTCTTTTGTTTTGTCTTTGTTGGTGCAAGCAGAGGCTTTTGGTTGATGGTTCATGGAGATAGACGGGTGTTGGAGAATGGCGGGTGTTGGAGAATGGCGGGTGGAGATGTCGTTCAAGGCTAGATCTGTTAACCTCGGCTGGCTATTTTTCGACATGAATCTTCCTTTGGCGGTCTTCGGTTTCCTCTGGTCTCGACGGTCACTTGGCGGGACCGCGTCGCGCTCTCCTGGTCGGCGCGTGATCTGCACACGCCGAGGGTTTTCTTTCTGGCCCTTGCGCGTGCGGGTCACGGCCTCTTCCTCCGGCTTCGCTAGGTGCAGATCTGGACCTCTGAAGGTCGTCCGTTGATGGGGGGGCTCCCGGAGAAGTCGAGTGCTCTGTTCGAGCGGGTTTTTCTGGCGGTCTGTTTCCTGGCTTGTCTTCCTGAGTTTCTCCTTGTTGTTGTTGTATATTCTTTTCTGTTTTCACAGTCTACCGGTTTCCGGTAGCTGCTTCAAGCTAGGGTTTCCCCTGGCTTAGTGGTTAGTAGGTTCTTTACCTATTAGCTACGTCTCTCGGCCTTTGGCCTTGGTTTAGCTTCGCCTTTGGGCGGTTGTAATGGTCTTCTTTCTATGTATTTGTTCTGTTACTGTAACCGTTTGTTGTTTCTCCGGGCATTTGTTCTAGCAATGAAGAAGGCTTTTACGTTCAAAAAAAAAAAAACCCAAAGCAATTATTTACTTTAAAAAAGAAAAAAGAAAAAATTATAATGTGACACATTGTCCTAAAGGATGGGCAGCGGGGACCAACAAAATAGGTGAACTCTAGTCTCTAGGGACCCCACAGGTCATGCTCAGATACCTACACCAGCGAGATTTCCTTTTAATGGAATAGGACCTCCATTTCAAATGTTTTTATTTAAAATAAATACTACATATTTTATTGTTTGAATTTAACGTTGACGCATCCTTATTTCATGTTATTTAAATTTTTAAAAAATTGTACCAATATTAACTTCATATTCATGGATAGATACACCAACTTCAAATTCTGACATTTTATTTGAAATGAATTTGATCCTATACTCCTTTTAAATAGGACATTTCATTTAATGATTTGATCTGCCACTGGTGGAACGGCCGGGATTTCGGACTCCAGTGTGTGCTTGAAGCTTAAGCTCAAAGAAAGACAAACAACGGACTTCGGGTGCTTTTGGTGCCCACCAAATTCGAAGCATTTCACAAGAATAACACACAACAAATATGTTGGAATGGAATATCTTTTGATACACTACAACTTACATTCATTTCATATGGAGGCCGAATAAACCAGAACACAGAAGGCGTACACAGCTCATAACATCTCAAAAAAACAAAAATGCTTTCTTTACAACTCTCGGATTGTTTTCAATTAATACAAACCTCATAGGCAGGAAAACGTAAGCATTCTTAACTCAGCGTTCAATCAAGCCAGCGAGTAACCCCATCATCTTCCTCCACAGCTGCTAAAACCTCAATGCGTACATCCAAAACCGCCTGCAGTTTGCAACAATAATTACATTTCAATAGAAAGAAAGACCCAAAGCAAAAATTGAAAGGGGGCATGGGGGTACATCAGTTGAGAGCAGCCACTTAAAGCTAATGTTAAAAACTGACTCACGCAGACAGACATCTATGCATCAAAGACAAACTAAGAATACTTTATTTCAAAATAGGGCAGAGGGGTGCAACCCAAAGTACAACAAACTGAGAATACTTGATCGTAGCAGTGCATTCAATCCCAGGCATCGTAAAAAGCAGATGGTAAACTGTGATTAACAATAGGTTGGACTGGTTGCAAACTGTAGCAATCACAGACAGGATTCTTAAACAAGGGACATTAGTAATTAACTTCTATTTTCTGCCAAGCAAATTGATATAAGAACCCCTCATACCCATATATTATGTTCTGGCGCCACGACAGCGGTAGTTTAACATAGAAAAGTTGGCTTCTTTTTCTCTTTTTTTTTTTTTCAAACAATGTGATCTCGTCATTAAACAGTTAGAAGATGTTAAAAGATGTAGCTGGGAGAACCATGGGTTCCATACCAATTGTAGACTGTAGTCCTAGCATTCACATGTTTGGGGGTTTGTTGAGTTTGGGGGTTTGTTGAGTTTGGGTGCTTTTAGGGCAGGTTTGGGTGTTTGACGGGGGCTTCAACTGTTTTTTGGGTCTTGACATGGGTTTTGGGTGTTGTGAGTGCTATCTGGCCGGGAGAATTTGTCAGGTTGTGTTGCTGTTTTTGGATTCTGGGTTTGTAAGAGCTCTATTGTATACAGACTGTATACGTAAGGGCGCCTTACACTGTTTTAATAAAGTTGCATTATTACTTATCAAAAAAATATTAACATAGAATTAATGGAGGCATAATCCCTTAATTCCATTGCGTTGAGAGTGCAGAAGGCGGACCAACTAAATTCCTTGGAGTCTTATTAAATTGAACTTGGGTCAGGAAAAGATTTTTTTTTTTTTTTAAAAAAAAAGAAATCTAAATCACCAATGGCCATTATTGATCTTATTTTGCATGTGTCAATAAATATCAGCACAACTAGTTCATAGCATATGCAACCATATGAAGTAACAAATGAACTTACCGATGGATTTCTACAATTAACCAGCCGACATTCATCCAAAGGACCTTCCAACATCCAACTCTCCCAAACATCAAAGCTGTGACTAGCAAATACGAATTCCATTCTTCTATTAATCTGCCATGTCAAAATAGAAACTGCTTAAATTACCAAATAGCAAGAACTTTGAAATTATGAGTGCTTCTAAATCGTCAGGCAGTCAACTTCAGCATAAATTGTCAGATCCTACTGACAGCTAAGGGCTTCTCCTCGGCATTCAAATTGATAATGCACAAAAAATCTAACATTAACAAGCAACACTTTTAAGCACTCCAATGACAATTACAGGACAACACTCCACGTATAATTTCGTATTACCTGCAATAACTTTCCACCAGCAGCAAATGATCGCAAACCAATTGTGTCCTGAACAAAAGGCATCCATATAATGATATCAGCTAAACAGGATAGCAATTAACATGTCTAATTTAAGCTAGCTATCATTAACTGAAACCTAGGATTTCCAGCATAAACGAGATAGGTTCCAGTCAGCTAACCTTGCTTCTGAAAGCAACGAGGAACTGTGCTGCAGGATCTCTTTTGGTTACATTTGACATAGTATCAAGGAACCAACCACCACCTTTAACTCTTTGCCTTGAGACATGGAGTGCAGGACGATCTCTAGCATACAAAGCTACAACATACCCATCCTTTAACAGTTCATCAGACTTTCCACTGAGCTTCTTGCTTGATTTTGAAAGCTGGCCAGAAGTTGATTCTTGCATTGATTCTACTGGTGTTTTCCTATTTCTTGATTCTTCAGGGGAAGCAAACCGGGAACTGGAGCTTAACGCTTGATCTGTACCACTCATTGCAGCATCATCTTCTCGAAGCAAGGTATTTTCCTTTTCTAGTACTGAGGGGTCATCTGATTTTTGCTGGGATTTTTGACGTGTATGCCTCTTCTTAGCCTTCTTACCTGATCTGCTGCGCCTTCCTTCAGATCGGGTAGCAGTACTTTGAGACAAACCTGAAACCTGGTGCGAGATCGGAGACTCTTTGGATTTATTAGGACCTTTCTTCTGGGAGCTTTCTGGACTTGCATGCACATCATCTGTCAATTGCTCACTAACTGAACCCTGCAGAGCACTTTCTTTGTCTTGCTTATCAGATTGTTCATTTTCATCACCTATTTCACTTTCCTCTTCTTCCTCATCAGAAAAGGCGTTCTTTGGAACAACCCCATCAAAGAAGAATGTCTGCAACATAGATATAGCTTTCTCCCTTATCTCCATCCATACTTCTTCACTATAGTCTGCACTTCGCGGAAGAATCAATACATTGGGCATCTCCTTTACCTGAAACACAGCATTATAAGATACATTACTGTCACCTGATTTACTATTTTCCTAGTGGCCCTGCCTCCATATCTGTCATAGGGCTATATGCAATAACTTTACTCGGAACAACTTGTTGCAACTTTAGCAGATTTCCTACCATATCTTCTTTGTTTGCTTGTGTACTATTATAATGATCTACACCCAAACTGAAGCAGGCAACCCATTGGCATTGCCAATTCTAATTTCTATTGTTTCAGAAAAATCTCGTTCATTTAAGATGAAGCTAAATGCTTGTAAACCACAATCCCAGCAGCATCACCAAGCACCATACAGTTTCTCAGTTAGAAAAACAGGGGCAATTATTAGCTCAAAGACAGTTTTATGATTAGTTAACAAAATAAATGGCCAATAGAGATCAAGATTATTTCACGTCAACCAAGAAGCAATGAATGAAAAGTAGGTGATTCAAGTCTAGAAGTAGGCAAGGACCAAGGTAGAAGCTTTAGTAAGTAATAAAACACAAACATAAAATCATTTGTGCACATAGAATGCAATATTTACATAAACCCATGCAGAGTTAGCAAAGTGCGAGATACAAAATTAATTGAGAGATGATGCAAGGTCCATAGCAGAAACAATATACACTCCTCTAGTCTTTTACTTATTTCCTCAGATTCTCACTATTTTCCCCCACTACAACAGATGTAATAGCCTTTCACTCATCTCTCAGCCCCTTACAGACAAGAGATGCAGCAGCGCACCTCTCTCTCTGTGTTTCTTGCACACAAACATGCAGGTGTATGAGCATATCTGACATTGAATGTTGGACTGGACACTACAAGCATTTTAATTACTCTCAGCATAACAATAAACCACCACAGAATTTTTCCGTATTTGGTGCAAAGTGGGAGAGATTCTCAAGCAAGTATGCACATAAGTGCAAGTGCGAGCGCATATTTTTGTATAAGTTCATAAATATACGCTAGTTACAATACCCAGGCTTCCATCCATTGTGGACCTTCAGCACCATCCAGAGCACAGCCAGCTATCGTGCCATCAATCAAAAGCTGCTTCACAACACAATCATCCAGCAATTGACTGCTACCCGTATTCACAATAAATGCCCCTGTGGATTGTAAAAAAGAAAAAATTGTTACAAACTAAAAAAATTAGAAAAAGAAAAAGAAAAAGGTGACCCACAAAACTTGCAGAAAAGAAGGATCCCAAATGATGGAAATACATATACCAGGCTTTATATGCTGCAAGCATTCCGCATTAATAATCTGAACTGTTTCATTTGTCAGAGCACAGTGAAGTGAAACAAGGTCACTTGCAGCAAGTAAATCATTAAGAGTATCCATTCTTCGGGCAGCAGGAGGAAACGTTATCGAAGACCTGCTTACTTTTCCTTTTACCTGAGCAGATGTGGTTTAGGAAAAAGTTTCAGAACAAATCCAATTTCATTTACAAAGTAGACAAGGATTAATTTCAACAATGGACCATATACACAGTGATAGAAACACATTGCTTTATTTAAGTAAACACTTCCATAGAGCTCTACAGTAATCCATTACTTCATTTTTTTTTAACCTTTTTATTTCAGTTTGATCAATTATAGCATATCATTGTTCTATCCAATATGTACCTCCTCAACATCTGCATAAGCACATTTTTAGCGACTGAAACTTTGATTTGAACTCAGAAGAAACAAAAGCCATGCAACAGGGCATAACTCTAAATATATAAACCCTATCTGATTCTCACTTCATAATCATAAAAGATAAAGCACATATTGAGCTGCGAAAGCATATTTTCAAACAAAATGTACCCATTTCCATCTGATTCATAGCCCACTGACATCAAAATGAAGCACATTTTGCTCCAAGTCATCACAAATAAAAGCACACCTAAGTTCACACTTTAGTACTCAATGACTAATCATGAAATTCAAAATCAGCAAAATTTGCTCAAATCCAACTATTTTGAAACACCAAATCTCTATCTCTTATCAAATCCAATCCTCACAAACACCAAAAGAAAGCACATTCTAAGCTACACGAACTCATCAAAAACCAAGATTTGTAAAAAATAAAAAAGAAAGCTATATAAATATTATTAGAACAGAATTGAATCACAATAGTAAAAATTACTGAATGTAAGCAAATTCGAACCTCGTGAACATCAAAATAGAGCACGCTCATCTTGAAGGCTAAGCTCCTCGTAGCCAAAGACCTAGCTGACGCAGATCTACCTACGATCCCCAAAACCAAGCCTCGGCACCGTCGCATTCCGCGGCAAAGCGGCTGCACGGAACCTAGCCATCCCGAAGCTGAGAGCGTCTGCCGCGAGAGCAAATGCGTCCGGCGCAGCAAGCCAAGGAAGAGCGCCATGACCGTGTCAGCGATCTCCTCGGCCCTCGAGGCGTCGACGTGGACGAGGCGGAGGCCGAGGTCGGAGGCGAGAGCGGAGTCAACGGAGCGGTCGGCGGAGCCGAGGCAGAGGATGAGCTGGTAGGGGCGGAGGCGGCGCTGAGCGGCGCGTGGGAGGTACGCGAGGGAGTGGAGGAGAACGGCCGCCGCCGACTCGATCTTCCCCTCGGCCAAGCGGCCGAGCGGCACATGCTCCACGCCTGCCACGCCGGCTAACGAGTCTTGTTCCAAAGCGCAGTCTTCGATGCAGTTTAAGGCCACCACCAAGGGGAGTGGTGGCGCAGGGTTGTTACGGTGGGACATTGCCGTAGAGGATCTAAGATTATTGGTGCTCATCATCGTCGTCCTCTACCACTACTCCTACTACTCTGTTGTTATTGCTCTTTCTTCTCTGGAAAATGAGGTGGTTAGGGTTTATGGTTGTAATTTTTGGGAATTTCTGAGGGTAAGGGGTCGTTTTTTTGGTTGTTCCTGCGCTCTTGGAGAGGTAAGAGCTAAGAGCTAAGAGGTGGAAGTGTCTCTCTCTCTCTCTCTCTCTCTCTCTCTCTCTGGGTCCCTCCCTGGCTGAGATCCCACCCTAGTCCTATTTCACAGACAGAGTGTTTCACTCCTACTCTTTCTCCAGGAGGTGCCCTTGGGGATTTTTTTAAATCCCGTTCACGTCCCAATCTTGTTCGCAAAGCGCAACATGTTTCCTTTTTTGGTAATGGTCAGCACTTGCCAAAGCATATTCAAATTTCAATTGTTTCAAGCTGTAGTAGAAAATGCTGGCGGAAAAAAAACACACGCACGCACATATTTTGATTTTGGACTAGATTATGTATGGAGTATGGACCTGCTCGAAAAAAAAAGTGAATTGTACGAAGTTGCTTAGACATCTCTGAAATTCCCGTTTGGCAACGCTTTTTAGAAAGCGTTTTCAACGTCTAAATACCACAAAAAATAACCCATTTGGCAAATGTTTTAGAAAACATTTCTATGTAAACACTTTTAAGCACAAAAAATAGATTCGAAGAACATTTTTATTAGGCTTTAGATCCTCTCTAAACAGTACTCATTTCAAACAGAAGAAGCTGATTACACTAACGAACTGAAAGAATAATGCGAACCATCAAAAGTTTGATAAAAGAAAAGAAAACAAACTAACATTACCATAACAATAGACATCACAGAAAAACATCAAACCACACAAAATTTCTATACAAGACGTGGATAAATAGATATATCTTCACACTTCACAGAATCACAAAGGCAAAGTTACACTTCACAGTCCTATGCTGGCCGCTGAACAAGTCTCTTTTATTTCCCGTTGGCTCAACTGTTGTATGTTCATGTCTCTGAAGGCTGTACTTGTCAAGGATTGAAGCAAAATCATATTATATTATATCCAACTCCATGCTTTATTTGAAACAACAACTTCATGGGGCATAGTATGCAGCTACGGTTGTAGGATGAGAGACTTCGGAAGTGTCTCCAAGAGGTTTACGGAAACAGAGAAACTCCTAACAAAAAACCTATACAGCTACCACCTCACCAACAATAAGCTCATGCCTGACAGGATAATTCAACTAGCTAATGTCCTCCTGCTTCCTCCTCCGAATCTTGAAATCCTTCAGACTTTAAAATCCCAAAAGGTTCCCACACTCCCTTTTACTAAAACCAGAATAACAAACTTCCACTTGAAATGATCCAGAGTTTAGAGAAACCTCCTTCTAAAATTCCTAGTAGTGGCTTGATATGAACGCATGAGAAGTCCAACACCAATTCCAATCCCGAGACACATCCCAAGACCAATTCCAACACCAACTCTAACACCAGCATTAAACCATGAGAGTTGGCCATCCTCACCCACGTACATGTCTTCAGAGTAAAAGCCATGTCCAAGCTTCCCATCAGACTCATAATCATCAGCTTCTGATTCTGTGATCTGCAAAAGCCCCAGCAAGGATATAAATTAGATAATATAAAAGAAATTATGTTTTATTCTCCCCTGGCCCAAAACTCAGCTAAATTTCAGCTGCTTTCATTCCCTTAACTGGCAATAAATATAAACTGTCAATGGAGGAAAAAAAAAAAAATCATTTGATGTTCTCTAAAGACAGGCTATTTTCACGAACAATTCTATGAAGAAGTTTCAGCAATGCATTTCTGCATTGTATTCTACTTTTTGCAATTTTAAGAACAAAAAACTATTGCTCACTTTTGTCTGTTTTTCTTTTAGGAGTCTCCCCAAATTGATGAAAGCTTCCAAGAGTGAAAGTATTTAAATTATCATATTACCTACAAATTAGAACTCACAATTTTTCAAATTTGAACTCCCAATTTTATTTTATTTTTTTTAAAAAAAATAACTATCCCACATTTCCTGGCCCATCTACTAGCATTTTAAGAAGCTTTTTTTTTTTTTTCATTTCATTTTTCGTATCAGAGTTCTTGACTCCCTACAATTCTACACGTGGGCCCTTTTATACTAATATGCTACAATCAGTCTAACAACTAATATGGATCACAACTCATTATTCATCTTGGCCCATTTACAACACATACAACCTAATTACAAAATGCACGCCTGCTAAAAGACCTATTACAGTACCATTAATGTGGCTGACAAGAAGTTGTTAGATCTTGGACCAAAAGATAGGTTAATATTTCCCACTAAAAAAAATATAAATCCAGACACTAACAGTCCATTACATTAACATTGTCTTAGTAGACATTGCTAGTTATTGGAAGTTCCCATCATAAACATACATCAAATCTCAGCAAAACAAGATGTTTAAAATTTAGCTGGCATATGGAGAGCTCTCGCAGTCCATCCTATCTAGTACTAAACTAAATACATTCAACACCAGAAATGTTATTTCTTTTCCTTTCTAAACAGATAACAAGGTGCAAGCTGCACTATTTATTGAAAAATTGTAACAAGCCACACTCAACGTACAGAGCAAGCAATTTTGTGACAATAAATATGCAACTAAAAGCTTGTCAAAATAAATAAATATACAACTAAAAGGTAAAGGAAACAGGGAAAAACATGATAACATAAACTAGCTATCCAAGGAAGTATTTCTTGACAATGACCCTAACAGAGCTGATAAAGTCCCAGATTATATCATATGCTAATATGCCACCAACAACAACAGCCAGTATTAGAATCCATCAATTTTCATTACATTTTGATGCATGCCAGTCCTACAAACATTCATATCTTGTGATTCCAAAATCGGACGAAGACAATCTTGGTGGCATTGGAAAGCTTATTGCCTTAATCAAAAGGCTACAAATTCATATTGCACGAAATTTTTTAAATTTCAACGCTTACTAGTTCAAAATTGTCCATCACTTGAAAAATCTGTTTCAGGAAGCTCGGTAGATGTCTCGGTCGAACTTCGATCGACCAAGATGACCAGGTCCCTTTGGTACTAATTCCCAAGAACCTCAGTCGATGTCTCGATCGACCGAGATTGCTTTAATAGGGATTTTTCGTGCGATATCAAAGCTTGATCGAAGACTCAGTCAACTGAGTTGCGGCATGTCAATTTTGTCTTTTGCTTTTATTAGGACTGCTACCCTAATTCTATTTAAGCCTCTTATAGACGGCTTGGCCGCCAATTTATGTTGTTTATCTCAATTTTTAATAGGAAACACTAGGAATGATTTTTCTTTTGTTTTCTACAAATCCTTGAAGTTTATTGGTTTTGTGGAAGAATTGTGAGTTTTATTTTTGTTAATCCTATGACCCACTACACCACGTTGCATTAGTTGGTATCAAAGCCTAGCTACTTTCCTACCGTAGCATGCAGAGGAGCGCATAGAGGAAACAAACATGCAAGCCTTGGTGAAGGCACGAGGAGATTTCATGTGATGAGCAATTTACGGAATGTTTGCAACGATTGGAGGAGTAAGTTGTTAGGTTTGTTGGTTAGTTTGAGCAGTTTGGAGATCAAACTGGTCCATAAATTGAGGCGCTAACCAAACAATTTGCCACCATGGGTGGTGCACTGCTAACGGGCGTCACTATCAACCAAATCCGCATAATGTGGAGGAGGATGACAAGTTTAGCTTTGAGGAGGCACGATTTCAACGGGTGAAGGTAAGGCTTCATATGCTAGATCAGTTGCTTGCCGCCTTAACTATTGTTAGCAAACCTCAAACTCATATACCAAATCCATCTCATGTGGAGGAGACGAATTTATTGATGAAGAGGAAGTTCAAGATCCTTTTCAATGTTTCGTGGATTGGAATTTCCACCAATTTATGATAATGATGCAATTGTGAAGATCTTGTGGAGGTAAGTTCTTTGTCATATGATCAAGAAGTTGATCAAAATTGGGATACACATCATGTGTTTGATTTCAGTCCAAGGAGTGAAGTATCTTACTTGGGTCTTGAGGAAATTAATTTTGTTGATTTTCTTGGAGTTGAAAATTTTCTATCAAGTTTTCTGTTACGTGCCTCCGTAACGGGGATGGAAGATGGTGATTTGGATGGGGAAGTGCGTGGGATAGTAGGGTATTCGAGGTACCCTAGGCCTCCTAAAGTTAGGATTATTCGAGAAACCCTAAAAAACTCCCAAAATCAACTACAAGTGCTGAGTGATAATAATTTTCTGTGTCCTTTATTATGAATTCAGACTCTATAAATAGAGTTACAAGGTAGAGAAGAAGATATGGAAAAGATATAGAATTACATAGGATCCCTTATTCTATGGAATTCTTTCTATAGTGGAATTCTATGGAATTCTTTCTATAGTGGAATTCCCTTATTTATTAATTCCCTATTCTAGTGGGAATTAATATCCCTTATTATTAGGAAATTCTGTCCTTAAGGGATGATTTCCTTCCTTTCTTTTCTTCTCCACTCAGCTGAGTGGCTTATTTACTAATTCCCTATTCTAGTGGGGATCAATATCCCTTATTACACCTCCGCTACTACAGCCACCACTTACATAATTTAAACCCTAATCCTAATTACCCTAGGTACGTAACACTCCCCCGTCCTTAAAATGGACCTTGTCCTCAAGGTCCTAAAAGTGCTGTCAATTGCTGCTGACGTGGAGGTTTAACTCAGCATCACAGACGTTGATTCCCCCAAATCGTAGCTTCCATGTTTCCCTTATCCGCAATCTTCCATTTAGGGGTAGCAAGATCGGGCACCATATTTCTCTCTACTAGATGCCCGGATTTCACGCCGCCAGCTGCTCTAACGTGCGTCCCTTCCCTTCCAGCTGCAACTTCTTTCCATTTTCCTCTAGCAGATTCTTGGGTTGAATTCTCCTGCAGCAAAAAAAATCCGGAAATCTCGGGTCCAATCTTCAATCTTCCTCTGCCAGTCAAGCCCGAGCATGCTCCTCTGTCCACCTTGCTCACCGGAAATTGTCGATCATCGGCCGTTATCTCTGCATCCATCACAAAATCGCGTGGAAGCTCGCCCCTGTGCTCGATGGAAAATTCCGGGCTGCCGTGGGTTAAGCCGGAATCGCCCCCCTTTGCATAATCACCGTCTGGCGGACGTCTGGGTGGCCGCCGGTGACCTGAAACGCCATTCGGAGGAGAACCGCGCTCCGTCGGATCCTCTGGATCGCTACCCATCCTCCCGATCCCTGCTCCCTGCCGCTGGCCTGTGCCCGCCACTCTTAGCCACGAACTGGTCTCCTTCCCGAGCCTCTTCCTTGCTGAACACCGAATTGCCGACACCTTGAATTTGAAGCCCCGGTTGTTGGCCCGCCGCACCTGCCTCTTCTTCTTCGGTCCCCTCTTGTCCCAGCCCGTGTCTTTCTTCCCACGGCCCAACCCGTTCACGCCGAACTTAGACACTGCAAGGGGCTTTCTTCTTGCCAGGAAATGTCTTGTTTTGAACCTTGCCCGTTTCCTTCTTCTGGACCAATCAGTGTGAAAGAGGTAGGGTCTCAACGGTGGGGGTGGTTTTTTTGGTTTGGTCCTTTGGGTTTGTGGCTGACGGCTGGTGGTCTTGAGGTATGGGGACTGCTGGGCTGAGGAAATCGGGAAAAGGGTGGCTGGGCTTTGAGGTGGTTGATGGCGTGGTTGGTCGATGGGTGAACATGGTGGGAATTTTGGGGGTGTTGGTGGTGGCTGAACTTTCGGTTTGGGCCAAAAGGAGTCGTTCTTTTCGGTTTTGGCTGGGATTTTGGGTGGTGATGGTTTGATCAGTGGTGGTGAGGCTTTATGTGGATTGAAGGGGCTGTGGGTATTGGGCGAAGGTGAGGATAACATATGTGGTTTGTGGCGGGTTTGAGGGCTTGCAATGGTGGGGGTGGCTGAACTTGAAGGCTTTTGGGGTGGTGTTTGTGCCGATGATGGGGGTTGGTCCTCCTTTTGAGAGGAGATGGGTTTTGTTTGATTTTTGCATGGTGGTGGGGATGTGGTTTTGGGCAGTGATTGTACTGCCGGGTCGTTTTGTGGTGGAGCTGTGGGTTTAGGCAGTGGGTGTGCTGGGGGGTTGGTTTTTGGTGTGGCTATGGTTTTGGTGAGTTGTTGTCCGGGTGGGTTTGCCAAGGGTGAGGGTAAAGTTTCTGTTGTGGGTTGCTCTTCTATACAGATGACTTTTGGGCAAGATGGGTCTTCTGCATGGGACGGCTGGAGCTTGATGTCACAGGCAGCCATAAGGGTACCCAACATCTCCTCTATATGTTTTGTGCGCTGGTGTACTTCTGCCCAAAATTCGTCGGATAACATGGTTGGCTTAATTGGTCCGGAATCGTAACGTGGCTCTGATACCAAGTTGTTACGTGCCTCCGTAACGGGGATGGAAGATGGTGATTTGGATGGGGAAGTGCGTGGGATAGTAGGGTATTCGAGGTACCCTAGGCCTCCTAAAGTTAGGATTATTCGAGAAACCCTAAAAAACTCCCAAAATCAACTACAAGAGCTGAGTGATAATAATTTTCTGTGTCCTTTATTATGAATTCAGACTCTATAAATAGAGTTACAAGGTAGAGAAGAAGATATGGAAAAGATATGGAATTACATAGGATCCCTTATTCTATGGAATTCTTTCTATAGTGGAATTCTATGGAATTCTTTCTATAGTGGAATTCTATGGAATTCTTTCTATAGTGGAATTCCCTTATTTATTAATTCCCTATTCTAGTGGGAATTAATATCCCTTATTATTAGGAAATTCTGTCCTTAAGGGATGATTTCCTTCCTTTCTTTTCTTCTCCACTCAGCTGAGTGGCTTATTTACTAATTCCCTATTCTAGTGGGGATCAATATCCCTTATTACACCTCCGCTACTACAGCCACCACTTACATAATTTAAACCCTAATCCTAATTACCCTAGGTACGTAACATTTTCCTAGTCAAATTTTTTATGTTGGTTTCGACATGTTGGAGGAAAATTTGATTTTTAGTTGGCCAGAATTTTTTTTTTGATTTTTAGTTGGCCAGAAATAATTGATTCTTTTTGGGAAATTTTATGAGTGAGTTTGAGTAAATAAATAAAGGATGTTCGAAAATTAATTTATCTCAAGTTGGTACGAATAATTTCATATATGCTATTCAGAATTATATTATGATTGGTTGCAAGTTGTTTCTCTTTTGGTATCAATTTGTTTTGCTATTGAGAAGGATAGGATGGAAAGAATTGATTGGACATCCAAAAGGTAAGGACAATTTGATTTCGAATTCTCTTCAACCTAGGGAGAATGATGCAAGCCATTTTAAGAGCAAGTCAGTCCTACTAAAATGGCCATATCTCAAGATTCTAATAGTGGATGAAGACAACTTGGTGGCGTTGAAAATCTTATTCAAAGGTCTAAAAATTTATATTTCACGAAGATTTCTAAATTCTAACATTTACTAAGTCACAACTGTTTGTCAATTGGAATAACAAAATATGTATCAGGAAGGTCAGTAGATGTCTCGGTCAAACCTCAATCAACCGAGATGACTAGGTCCCTTTGGTACTAATTCCCGAGAGCTTCAGTCAAACCTTGATCGACCGAGATTGTTTTAATAGCGTTTTTTTCGTGTGAAGTCAAAGCTTGAGCGACCAAGCTTAAGACTCAGTCGACCGAGTTGCGATAGGTTATTTATTGTCTTCTGTTTTTCTCAGGCCTGCAACCCTAATTCTATTTAAATCTCGTAAGGACGGCTTGGCAGCCAGTTTATGTTGTGTATCTCAGTTTTTCAATAAGAAACACTCTATGAGTTATTTTTCTTCTTTTTTCCTGCAAATCCTTGATTTTCTTGTTTTTCATAGAAGAATTGTAAGTTGTGTGTCAATTCTGCGACCCACTACACCACGATGCATCAATTGATAATGATGCAGGCCAATTTACAAGGAGGCCATTCCTACTAAAACGGTCATATCTTGTGATTCTAATATTGGATGAAAACAATCTTGGTGGCATTAGAAAACTAATTCAAAACGCTACAAATCAAATTTCACGAAGATTTCTAAACTCCAACATTTACTAGGTCAAAATTGTTCGTCAATTGGAATACGCAAAATCTATTTTATGAAGCTCGGTAGATGTCTCAATCGACCGAGATGGCCAAGTCAACCAAGATGGCCTAGTTCCTTTGGTACTAATTCTCAAGGGCCTCGATCAATGCCTCAATAGAAGTTCGATCAACCGAGGATGTTCCCTAGGGTTTTTGTCATGCAGTCAAAGCAAGATCGACCGAGTTGCGGCAAATTAATTGTCTTCTGTTTTTCTCACGGTTTCAAGCCTATTTTATGTTGTTTATCTCAGTTTTTCAATAAAAAAACTCTAGAAGTGATTTTTCTTCTGTTTTCCTGCAAATCCTTGAATTTTCTTGGTTTTATGGAAGAATTGTGAGTTTTGTGTTTGTTAATTCTGTGACCCACTTCACCACGCTGCATCACATTTTCAAGATTACACAACCCGTTGATATGGTAAAATTATATTTTACTTACTAAATGCAAAGTTTAGAGTAGGTAACAAAACCAGCTTTAACACACAAACATACGTTACAAGTTTGAAACAATATTCCATAATGTTATATTTACATACTAAAAGCAAAGTTCAGAGTAGGTAACAAGACCAGCTTTCACACACGAACATACATTACAAGTTTTATCTAAAATCACCAATACCCAATTTTTACTATCAAAAAACAAAATACCAATGTCCAATGTAAACTCAAGCCTAGTTTCTCGTCAACTATTAAAGTGTGCACTTGACATAAAGCTTTCAAAGAATTACTAGAACATTTCTACAATTAATATCAGCTTGAACCAGAATATATTTCTACTTCCGGCACCAATAGAGCAAATCATCAAGCTATTTTACAATGCAACTCAATTACGTTCACATTGCCATGCTAAATCAAACAGAACTATTATATGAATACCTGCAATTTCCGGTGGCGAACCAACCCATTACCATTCCGCTGCACTTCCTCATCCTCTGGAATCGCATCAAGGACAGCATGCCTCACCGGCTTCCGCCTTGGACTCATCTGAATCGTTTTCGTCAATATCACCGGCACCCCAGAGCAACACCCGGCAATATAAACCTCGAACGACGGCGCCGAAACCCCGAGCTTCGGCTGAAAAAATGCGGACGAACCCGAACCAATTGACGCAGCCATATAACAGTCCATGCTCCACCCGGTCCTCGCGTCGTTGTCCAAGCCCGAACACCCGTTGCCCCAATTCGTCTCCATTCGCTCCAGAGACCCGCACAGAATCAAGTCCTCGTTCTCGTGGACCTCGAACTCGACCCCGCCGGTGACCCGGACGCTATCGGTGCTCACGTAGGTCACCTCGGACGAGTCCTTGTCGACTCGGTCGCGCCGGAGGGTCAGCGATGCAGATTCCGAGGCCGGAATCCTGGAATTGTTGATCTCAAGCAAGACACCAATCTCGCGGCGGAGGTGGCGGAGCGTGAGGTGACTCGGAACGCTGTCGATCACGCACGGAGCGATCCGCACGTAGAAGAGCCGGATTTCGAACCCCGCCGAGTGGTTCAGATACGGTCCGTTTGAGAAACCGTACGAATTCGAGATCGCCATTGACGGTTCCTTGTCCAATTGTTCCATAAATCCCTGGAACTTGAAATTTCAAGAAAATTAGGGCTCTGAAAGCAATCACCGGAAGTTAGACGTTTGGAAACATTGGAAGATTCTCTTCTCTTCTTCTCCAATTTTGGATTTCTTTTTTTGAAAGGACCAATTTTGGATTTCTGGAAAACAATATTGAAAGAAAACGGAAACAAATTACTGCCGACAAGCGATCACTAGTCAAGGGTTTTTGATCGAATGGTGAGGGAGAGGGTTTTGGTTTCTCTGATTTTGTCGGTTTGCGGAGATATTCGTTCGAGAAGGAGTCAAAACACTGGAAAAGTGGAACTACACGCGTCGTTTTGGCGGTTTTGAGCTGGAGTTAACGACGGCTAAACGGCGTCTAGAGTTTTAGGCCCAAGTTTGGATGGGCCTTTAGAGCTTTGCACCATCCCATTCATCGGTGGTACATAGCGCAGGGTTTGGGCCTTGTTTGGTTTCATTCTACCAAAGCCCAGCCCGCTCAGATCGCCTACAAGCCTACAAACATGAGGGACTTCCACAATTTTTTAATGAATAAAATAATCGGGGGGCGGCAAGCATTACAAATGGTTGGTGTTATTTGAATAAATTTAAAAAATTAAAAAAATAATGCACGCTCATTACTTTCTTATCTTTTAGACTAAATTGTTATAGATTCATCATTGAAAATTGGAGAAGCCTTTTTATAGATTCTTTGAATATTGGAGAAACCTTACTCTTGGAGAAGCCATTGAACTACATTGTTATAGATTCACCGTTGAAAATTGAAGAAGCCATTTTATACTTGAATATAAAAGACTTTTGGTCTTTCATATATTTTAGGAGTAATTACTTTTTTCTTTCCATTAACTACCGATTATAATCAACATGCTACTATGAACTGATCGACACCACGATCAAAAAAGAGTATGCAACTACTATTTTTGTACCTTTACCCCCCTTCCGTCAGTTAAATTCGTGAAAAAACTTAAATACCATAATTCAAGTTTCAAATTTACATATAATACCTTAAAATTAAACAATTTAAAAAATTAAAAGAGGAAAAAAAAAAAAAGGAAAAGGAAAAGAGAGGGGGTGGATGGCACTAGTAGCCACCCCCTCTATTCTTTTTTTAATAAAAATATTTTTTTTTATTAATTGTTAGAGAACATTTTTGTCTTTAAACAAAATTTAAAGTCTAAAAATTGAATATTCCATCCAATTTAATGAGATTCTCTAATAAAATGGGGGTAAAGGTACAAAAATGGTAATTACATGCTCTCTTTTAGTCTATGTGTCAATTTGTGATAACATGTTGACAATGACCAATAGTTTATGAGAAAAAATATATTACCCCTATATTTTATCTATGCATAGATTAATAATGAGGACGACAACGATATAACAACAACAAAAAAAAAAAATATATAAAAAAAAAATTAGTATTGTTTATTCTTAGGTTATGAATTGGATTAGGGTCAAGGTTTATTCTTTACATATTGTTCAAGTTTCCCAAGAAATGGCTAAGTTGTTCCTAAACCATATTTAATATAATTTTTAGGGCTACATAATTCTAGCTGTTCTTTCTCAATGTTGGGGGGTCTCTCTCTCAAGAATAAGGCTGCATTGTCTTCTTGGTTTGCCCTACTACCTTTTTTTTTTTTTTTTTTTTTTCCATTAATAAATTCTTACTTTAAAACAAAAAAACAAAAGCACATAGTCACAGCTACTAATTATGAAATATAAGAAGATACTAAAGCCAAACAACACATATCATTATTGCACTTGAAAGTTTTGAACCCCCAATGATTCTTTCCCAGTTTTCCTTTTTTCTTCTTTTTTTTTTTTTTTTGGTTTTTTCTGATTTATTTAATTAGAGGAATGCATAAGTTTAAGAGGGATGAGCCATTGGGGATTCAGAAAAATTTGGAGCCACACAAAGCCTAACGTATCATAGTGGGCCTCATGCTGTCCATGTTGCAAACTAGGCCGGCTACTTTAGTCCCCACTAGCTCGACAAGAAAAGATTAAGACATCAATGTCATCCCCCATCAAACACCAATCATAAAAAGTAGAAAACCTCCTTATTTGTTCTTTCTATTTCAAATTTTATGCCTCACAAAATGGGTATTCAAATCGTTTTAAATTAATGGCCATAAAAAAGTCATTCATCTTTTCAAGCACACTACATGGTAAAATAAAGAGAATTTATTTTATTATTCAAATTTTGTTTTTTTGTAATTAATGGTATATATAACGTCACATCATTTAAAATGAGGGTAATTTCTTAGTACAATTCAAGGCATTTTGGTCGTTATTAAGACATGTTTGGGTAACAATTGTTTTTTTTTTTTTTTTTTCAAAAACATGTTTGGATTGTTTTTAGAGTTCAAATTCTACTCATATTTTATTCAGCTTGTTTTAATTTTGTCTCAGATTTTCTAAACTATCCAAACATAATTTCAAAAAATAAGCTTTCTGAATATTCATAATTTTGAATATAATACAAAATAATAAAATATAATATAAGATCATAATGGTTCATAATATGTGATTAAAAAAAAAAGTGAAAGCTGCTTTTTATGTTTTTAAGAATGTTTTGTTAATATTAAAAATAAAAAAAAACAAAAATTTTAACAAATTCATTTGTAAATGAGTATTACTCTTTAGAGAAATGCTAGAATTACAATAAGTGTACAACTCTTAAAAAAAAAAAATAAAAAATAAAAAAAAAATTGAAATTGTGCACTTATAATAATGCATGTACCACAACCCATTACTTTATCTGTCCAGCTGATTAATAAAAGCCTTCATCAAAGAAAAAAGAAAAGAGAGAAGAGAGATTAATAAAAGCCTTCCGTCGCTGAATGGATGAGTGTGGACCATGGTCGTGACTGTTGCTTACAAACTGCATGTGATCCGACTGATTTGTGCATGCGTTTGCGTAAGATCCACGTGTATGGAAACATTTTTTCAACTGTGGGTACGATCATGTTTGTGTTGAAAATAACGTACAATCGGCTTTTCCCAATCTTCGTAGAGAAATGTTAGTATACCAATTTTTTTTTTTTTTTTTTTTTGAGAAATGTTAAAGAGTTTTTTTTTAATATTTTTTTGAAATTTTGTTACGTTGATATGACATTCTATTTTTAATAAAAAAAAAAATTCATTTTGATTTTTTTAATTATGTTTTTATTAAAAAAATGCATGTTGTCATGTCAGCATAAAATGACTCTAAAATGACATTAGAATGAGTTATAGCATTCCTCAAATTTTTTACTAAGATATAGGCATCAAGATGATGTGGAGCTAATTCATTAATATTGAAGATGATTAAAATAATTAATAAAAATAAATGCTACGGATACCAATTAATAAGCTCTATATCATCTTGACACCCATCTCTTAGTCATTTCTTAACTTGCAACTGTGCCTAATTAATTGCCTATGCTATATAAATGTGCTTAAGAGAATAAAATTAAAAATATATATTAGTTTTTTTTACTATCCGAACAAAATGTTAATTATTTATCACTATAGACAAGAAACTTGTGAAAAATGAGAGAGTAAGTGGAGGAAGTGAGTGAGACAGTTAAAAAAAATCAAAATTCTTTTACTTGAATTAGCGAATTCTGATAATAATTAACCTGAAAAAATTTCGTGTCCTTTATTTATAAAATTAGTAGTGAACTAAGGGTGTAACGACCCACCCTCAATGACACAATATTGTCCATTTTTGGCTCTCCAAACCAGACTTCTCAGGAAATCACCCATCCTAGAATTACTCTCGCAGAAGCACGCTTAACTACGAAGTTCTGATAGGTCCATGATCATCACGGCTTTAAAACGCGTTGTGTCATAAAGGGTGCATTTATACATATAAGCACGTCTCGATTCCCAGACGATATGGAACGTCACAAAGGGTGTTTTAAGAATTAATGGTTGAAAACTACACAAAATTCGCTTAATTAATAATAGAGATGAATGTGTTAATTACTGAAGGAAAACTCAATCTATGATTAACGGAGATATGAAAATCTCAAGTCTTCATGTACAAAAATGTTGGTAGATTTGCTTACCCTAATGACCTTATTTATACCTCAAGTGTATTTCAGGATGAACATATTTTGCTTTTTTTTCTTTTAAAAGATCAAGAAAGCTGAGAAAACGAAATGATCACGGAGAATTCTCTATCTCATCATACAACAAAAATTTTGACAGTATTAAAATATTAATTAAATTATTAAATTTACTTATTTTTATTAATTTAAATATTTAAAATAAATAATAATTTAACCTAATATTAAAAATAAAAATAAAAAGTTTATTATTGATGGGCTACGGCAAAAGAAATGTTGTTCACGTTTGCTGTTGTCAAATCATTTCTTTTAACTTGCACGTTGAATTTGATTGCATAACGCGGTGAAATTGGTTAAGATTTGGTCAAACGGAGCCTGCGCTACAACCTACCTTCTCCATGTACTTTCTCTCTCCGTCTATCTTTTAACTTAATCTTATCAAAAAGTGACAAAAAGTCATGAGGAAAGTCTTTCCCTTTTCATGGCCTTCCTCAGAAGGAAAAATATTTCTTACATAATTGTGGTGCATAACACAAAATATATGGGTGAAATTTATATGAATGAAACTCATCACATGAGCTTCACTCCATGTGTTTTGTGTTGTGTATAAATTATACACAATTATTATACATTAATCACTTCTCTTTTAATAAACTATTCTGATTTTTATTTTTTTTTATATTGAATTGAATGAAAAAAGACACGAGCTTGTTGTGCTCACCTTCTTTTTTTTTCTTTTTTTTTTTAAGCCAAAATAGTCAAAATATTAATAAATAATTTTCTTCACAAAAAACTCAAAATTATTTCCATATTTATATCACGTCAAAATAATTTTTTTAACCCAAAACACAAAAAAAACTCATAAAAAAAAAATCATCAAAAACCACCACCATTTTGAATTATGTGCAGTGATGAATCTTGTTATAGGTAGTTGGTTTTTATGGATAACATTTTCCTTATTAGTCATTAATAAATTGTTTAACTACTAACTATAAATTGCCAATTTTTACTTTTGAGGGTTTTTGTAACGACCTAGTAGAAGTGTAAGTTATATATGTGTTATTGCTTCAAAAATATCAATTAAGTTGTAATTTGAGCTTTATAAAATCGTTTATAAAGTTCAGTTTCATCTAATAAAAAACCAGATAGAGGAGAAGTGTAGGCAGCTATGGCACATGTGATTCTTTACCTTAATGATCCGACAATGCCTAAATCTATGGCAGCTTGGAGGGCTGTCTCTTTTTGTTGTAAGTGTGGTTTTAGCCAGGTGTTGCTGGAGGGTGATACCTTTCTGGTTGTGTCAGATTTATGCAAGGTAACTCCCTGTACCAGCAGCTATGGCACTCTCATTTAAGATACAGTAACTCACTTGGCAATGATGGTAGAATCTGAGGTTAGACACATTAGACGTACTGCTAATTTAGCAGCTCATCAACTAGCCAAAATGGCCTTGGTGAATTCTTTGGACTCTGTTTTGATTGAGGTTTGTCCACCTTTCATTTTGAGTATTGTACTGGATGAGAAACTCTCCATTTTATGATCAATGAAAAGGATACTTATTTCAAAAATAAAAAAATAAAAAATCTAATAAAGAACTGGTGCAAGTTTTTTTACAGACTACTTATTTTATGTGAGCTAACCATCTTTTTAATGTGAAATTGAGATACGATAAATATTTAAATATTTTTTTCCTAGGCATGCTTTTTGCAAATTAGGTGGTAAGTCTACTTTTCATGATGATTTTGGTTTAGTGGATTTGAAATCCATTAAGATACATATAATTATCATTAGAATAACTAGTTGTACCGCACAGCATCGATTACTTTAAAAATTATATCTCGTAGTTGTAGTGATTTAACCTTGAAACCACACATCTTCATTTGAGATACTTTTTAGTTAGATATGATTTTTAAAATAAATAAAAAATAAAAAATTAGGTGGTAAGTTTAATTTGATTAGAAATTAAACCTTAAACAATTAAAATATATTCTTGTTTGTAAAATAAACCACCATGGACAAAACCTCTTAAGCAGGGGCAGACCAACCTTAACAATTGCGGGTCTTTAACAACTCAAAAAAAAAAAAAAATTAAAATCCTTTTTAAAATATGATTTTCTATATTATGATCGCGTCAATGATGATCTTTCACACTCTTAGTCGTAGCTTTTTAAAAAAATTGCTAAATATTTCACTATAAAAATAATAATGAATTAATTTTATTTTATAAAAAACCGTCAAAAAGCATAAATCGAATAATATATTAAGTTTTATTTTTTAGGAAAAAGTACACATATCCCCATCAAACTACTATTCAATTGTCAATGTACTTTCTAAACTACCAATTGTGTCAATGTTCCTCCTCAAACTATCAAAAAATGTCAATATCCCTTCTAAGACCAATCAAAAGACAGAAAGGACCCCCCCTTTTTTTTTGAATAAGATAAAAATGTACTTATAAATTTGGGAAAAAAAAAACTTAAAAATTAAATAAAAAAACGATTTTTTTAAAAAAAAAATAAGAAGGGTTTTTTTTTGGAAAGAAAAAACAAACGAAAAAATAACTGAAAATTATAAAAACAATTTAAAAATAAAACTAAAAATAAAAACCAGTTTTTTTATTAAATTAAAAAAAAAAGATTTTTTTTTTTAAAAAAAAAAACCAAAAAAAAACTGAAAATTATAAAAACAATTTTTTTAAAAGGAATTTATTATTTTTTGTATAAATTTTTGTTATTTTATTTTTTTTAGTTTTTATTTTATTTTAATAATTTTATGAAGGGTATTTTGTTATTAAGGGGACATTGACTTTTTTTTTGTAGTTTAGAGAATGTATTGACATAATTGATAGTTTGTGAAGACATTAATTATATAATGATAATTTTAGGAAGTTACGTGTATTTTTCTTATTTTTTATCATGCCTTCATGCAAACTTTTTATATTTTATCAATGAAACCCAACCCACTCTATAGCTCTATAGCTCTATAGAATCTAAAACTTTATTATTATTATTATTATTATTTTATAGATATTAGAACTTGGAACGGTAAAAACTCGTTTGCTTTGTTTGCCGCCCACACAGGGCTGTGCCTACCTGAAACAGACACCGACTCAGCAGCCTCTCAAGTTTTGCCACTCGTAAAAACTAGTTAGGTGCCACGTGCAAAGATCTGTTGTGGGATTCTAGATTTCGCCGCCCCAAAATGTAGAAACCCGCATTATGAATGTTGACTTTGACCCACTTGGGGTTCATAATCATATCCCACCCTAAATCTTGATAAAGCCCCAGCATGACGACTCACAGACTGCGAAACACCTCGGATTCACTGGCTGCAAGGCTTCACGCGCCGCCAATTCGCAGTGCAACTGAAAACGCTGTACCTACCCCGTGGGACCTACACCTCTGATTCACTTGACATGCCATATCTTTTTTCACCTGGCCATTGCATCATTGCATCATTGCATCTTTGCATTGACATTCCGTGCTGTAAGATGCACTACATTTTACCTTTATCCTAATCATTTATTTCAAATGAATAGCTTACATTATAACAATATATATATTTTAAATAAGCAAATAAATAAAAAGTTACATGGAATTAAAAATTCAAAAGGACGGACTTCCCAACAAAAAAAAAAAAAATTCAAAATAAAAATGTAGTGCATAAAATATAAATAAATAAAATAAAATTGGTAAAAAAATAACTCACTTATTTTAGTAAGCCAATTTGATGAAAGTGTCCAAAATGACTATATAGCAGCCTCATTAATTTTGTGAAAAAAAATTTTGGTAAGTGAACAGTCCTCACCAACAATAGTGAGCACTGTTCACTCACCAAATCTATAAAAAATTATTAAAATTTTCTTTCTTCTTTTTATTGTTTTATTTTTTTTAATATATATTTTATAATGGCATTAGAGTAGGTGATTTAAATTTAACCTCCATTCGACCTCTCATTCAAATGTTAAAAAAAAAAAAAAAAATCACTTATTAGACTTTTCTCATAAAGGAAAAATATTAAAATAATATTTAAGTATTATATTTACTATTTCAAATTATTATTATTATTATTATTTAGATACATGAAGAAAATTACATTAAGAAAAGAAAAAAACAAACACAAGGCCTGAGCATCCTAAAGTAAAAACTATAAATGAAAGTACGCGAAAACAATGCTTTCAAAGTTGCTTATTGGTTCGTGATACGGATGCTAAGAATCGAGGCCACTAGTAAATGTGATTTAGTGTGTATAAAGTTCCTTAGGGACCCATATACTGAGACAGAGATGAACATGGGGAAGTTACAAATACAAAAAAGTCCAGAAATACACAATAAAGAAATTCAAAGACAATAACATAAACAATAGATAAACAGTTGAAGATGGTGAAGTGGGAGCTGTCACTAACAGCGCGTGAGAACCACGCGCTGCCGAGAGGCACCCTCTCAGTAGTATGACAAGCCCGTTCCGCCGTGATTCACCGATGGCCTTGGCAAATGAAGGCTGGAGAGGCGAGCGTGGCCGCCATGCGTAGGGCTAAGCATGGGGCGGGGGGATGCTCATTTTTTGGCTCTGTCCAGGCAAAAATCGCACTTGTGAACCGCATAAAATGGGGAGAACCCGTGCAATGCAGGGTGATGCGGGGCGGGGGGTGGAGGTTATGCGGGGATTTGCGGGTTTTCAACAAAAACCAGATTTGGGGTTCATAAAGTCACAAACACATATACAGCGAGAGAAAGTCTAACAAATCACAGATTCAAACCAAAGCCAAAACAAATCACAAACAGGTTACAGGATGAGAAGGGAATCATTCAATACCGGTCTTGAAGCGAGCGTCGACGATCTTTTCGTCGTTCCTGGTCTCCTCATCAATCCTGATCTGGAGCTTCATGACGTCTCCACAGGACCCGCGACTAGAAGATTAAGCCACTACGACCATGCTAGTAAGACAACATCATTTGGGAGGTAGAAAAATGAGAGAAATGTACTGCAAGTGCCGAGTGCACATGAAGTGAAAGAAAAGGAGGAGGATGAGAGATGGAGAGGTGGTGACTGCGAGGAGGTGAGGAGCTGCTGCTGTTGGAACTCATGGAAGAGTCTAGAAGTAAGAAGGTCTGAAGGTGTGTGGCAAAGTCAAGAAAAAAAAAAAAAAAAAAAAAAATGAAGAAGGGTACTAGGGTTAGGTTAATGGACCTGTGTTTTTTCTTTTTCCTTATTTTTTCTTCTTACAGGACATAACGGGTCCCTAGGGTTTTTAAAACTCCAACCCCCAACCCACCCCGCACAAATATACCATTTTTGGACCCATAACCCCAGAAAATTAACTAAAACCAGAGATTTTAGGGGCAGGGGGTGCGGGTTGGGGCGGGTCTGCGAGTATTTGATCACACCTAGCCAAGCGCCAGAAAGGGAGAAAAACTCCCTAGCGCGTGGGGGTCACGCGTCGATGTGCAAGGGGCGGTTGAGGAAGAGGCGATTGTCGGTGGAAGCGGGGGACGTTGGCGAACCCACTAATGAGGTGTGTGTGTCTTGCAATATTGGACAGATGAGCGTAGATCTAGATTTAAAAATTTCAATCTTACTATCTATCCAAAAATCACAAAAACTCGATGGAGGAAGATGGAAATAACCGGTAATATCTGTTGTGTGGAGACAGGAAACTGAAAAACATAAATTTTGCTAGAAATAGCTCTAACATAATAGTCATCTCATAAGAGGCAGAAGGTTCAAAAAAGGGGGTGAATGAGAGTTTTTGGCTTTCCATTCTATGGCCTTTGATGCAGGAGAAAAGTAGGTGGTTCGGTAGAGAGTTTACCTTAGAAGAGGTAGAGGTTACAAAGAAACGGGTGGAGGTTACGGGGAGGGGGAAGGGGGGGAGGGAAGCTCTTTTGGCTTTCCTCTCATGTCGGCTTGCACATAGATGATTTCATAGAGGAGGTGAGGAGAGAGAACAGAGCTTTTGATATTTGTCGAAGATCATGACCTGTAATTTCTAATTTAATAAAAACTTTAAATTAGAATTTTTGGGATAACCAATAATAGATCAAATATAATACAAAGTCATCCAAATAATTGAATTGATTAAGATGATGATCTCAATATAAGTTATTTTGAAGTCCAATTTATTGAACTTACTTCATGAGTTGTTTTCCACTAACAGCACAGTACTCGCGGGGGATTTTTTGATAAAATTTTAATATAAAATAATAGCATTATCAGTTCGTTAATATAAAGAAAATTTTTAAAATAAAAAACAAAAGGAAATTACCTATTTGAAATTGGTAAATATTCCTTAGAACACAAGGACGCAAACTATAGAACAAACCTTCCTCTCAAATAAGGTGATTGTCATAATTGCATATAGCCGCGTGGAAAAATTATATTTAAAACCCTTCAAACTATTAACTTTTAGATTTTGACCCTTTAAATTATCAATTTGTTTTTAAAATATTCATTTTGTCGAAATATATCTATAATATTCATGCTACGTGTCATTTTTCAAATAAAAAATTAAAAAAAAAATCAAAATTTAAAAATTAAAAATCGAAAAAAAAAAATATATTGGGTTGGCTGGCCAGGCTATTTTATTATTTTTTAATTAAAAAATAATATGTGGCAAGGTTGTTATAAGTATATTTTGATAAAATATATATTTTTAAAACTTTTTGATAGTTTGAGAGCGAGAGTCTAAAAACTAGTAGATTAGGCCCACTAGGGAGTTACTTTCAAAACAGTCGAAAGTTTGAGGGCTTAAATATAATTTTTCCCCGTCACTTTTCTTTCCGATTCATAATTTCTTACTTTTTTTTTTTCTTTTTTTTTTTTTTTTGTCTTTTTTTTTTCGTTTTCTGCGCAAAAAAATTGTCCTTCTCAAAAAAGAAGGAATTATTAACGTATGGCCACGTAGTCTCACTCTCCTATCAATCGCGTGGACATCACTCTGAGAGCGATGGCAAATGGCTTCACGTTCAAAATAAAACTGATGGGCTGCATACACCCACTGCTTACCCCCCTTCTTCAGCATAAAGCTCTCTCTCTCTCTCTGTCATTCTCTCTCTCTCTCTCTCCTATTCTGCATTTCTTGTATCGATTCGGATTTTTCTGGAACCCAGGCCCTTTCTGTCCAAACCTCGCTTATCTTTTTCAACAAAGTATTATTCGATTCCGTCTTGGCTTCGTACTTTTTCCGCAACCACACTTACTCTTATTCCTCTCCATCTGTTTCAACATTCTCCATTTCCGGTTTTTGATCTGCATAATATTCCTGGAAAAAGGAATACAAACATGAAGGTCTGATTTCCCACTTTTGGATTTTGATCCTCTTTTTCTTCTTTTACTGTGACCCAATTCTGATTCTTCATGAACTTTACTAATTGGCTAGATAATCTGAGTCATGTCTGTTAATTTACTTCAGATTCTCGTTTTATTTGTTGATTCCATGGAATAAATTGTCAGAGGTTCCCGAATGCTCCACTTTTAGGGAGCTTTGATTCTTTTTTTCTACGGATTTCTGAAATTTTTACTTTATTTGTTCTAGAAATACCAGCTACGTTTGATTCTTTAGTATCTAATAAGCGATTATTGAAGAGTTTTGGTTAAGAATCTAAACCAGATCTGTGTGTGTATATTGATTTGTTCTTGCAGAAGTTTGTACTGAAGCTGGATATACAGGACGACAAAGGCAAGCAAAAGGCCTTGAGAACTGTCTCTAGTCTTTCTGGTATGAAATCATTGTTCCGTTTATTTTACGTTAATGTCCTTTCGTTTTTCTCAAAGGAAAGAAGCAACTGAAAATTTGCTAGAAAAAATTATTTGTGTTCCCATTTATTATTATTGTTATTATTAATATATTGAAGGAATATATTACGCATATTTACTACTCCTGCAAGTCACGTATTGATTGGTCTACCGGGGAACACAGATTTCATCCTGTAATAAGTCTTTACCTGCTTTGGCCTGTGTCGTGTCCCGTCCAAACAGACGGAAATTCAAGTTGAGGTTGCCACATTTGTTTGGTGATTAGTATATTAGTGTGTGGGATGTGATCAAAAAACTGTACTTTTGAAGGGTTTAGATTTAATTTCATTTTTCCTCTTTATTATAGAAAAATTAGCAACCCTACTGGTATTTGGTACTTTTGAGGACTTTTTTAGGTACTATTAATTTATTTTCATTTTTATTTTTGATGTGATTTTAATTAGTTTTAGTTAATTTTAGAGAAAACTTTATTTACTACCTTTAATGTTTCATCACTTTTACTATATATTATTATACTCATAAACTTTTGAAGTGTTAGTTTAGTGTATTAATCTTTCAATTTTTTTTTAATTTTACCACTCCATTAGAATTTTCTATTAAATCTTAACGGAAGTCTCAAAATTTTAAAAATACCCTTTATTTCTTTTAGAAAAAAGAAAAGAAAAGAAAAAAGTTGCAAGAATTTAAGCGAAGAAAAATAGAATGACTTTTGTTTTCTGCTAGAAACTTTACGTTAAAAGTAATTTTATTATTGTAGGGATTGATTCCATCTCAATGGACATGAAGGAGCAGAAACTAACGGTGATAGGAACGGTGGATCCGGTGAATGTAGTGAGCAAATTGCGCAAATATTGGCCAACGACAAATATAGTCTCAGTAGGGCCAGCAAAAGAGCCTGAGAAGAAAGAGGAGCCAAAGAAGGAAGAAGCTGGCAAGGGCGAGGAGGCAAAGAAAGAGGAGCCAAAGAAGGAGGAAGCAAAGAAAGAAGAAGAGAAGAAAGAAGAACCCAAGAAAGAAGAGGAGAAGAAGGAGGAAGAGAAAAAGAAAGAGCCCGACCCTATTGCAGAGCTTCTCAAGGCTTACAAAGCATATAATCCCCCCCTCGCCACATATTATAATTACTACCACCAGAGCATGGAAGAGAATCCAAATGCCTGTGTTATTTTTTGAGATGGGCTTCCAAAACAGATCGAGGGAATTGAAAGATAATCTTTTCTCAGTCAAATGGTTGGAGATTCAGATTCATCCAAGGGGTATAGGAGCTCTTGTATATAAGAGGGTGATCATGCTTCATTAGTAATGTGTAGAGAGAATAAAAAAATAAATCTTGGAATTTGTTTTGATCACTTTTAATTTTATATTTCTCATGTAATGCTTTTAATTTTCCTGAGAAGTTGTAAGCTATAAACTTTTTCCCTTTTTGTTAATTTCCTGCATGAAAAACGTGAAAACTCAAAATCTGTCTTTTGATCTCACATCTACACACTACAGTTTCAAGAGCTTGCTATATATGAGGATGGTTTTCAATTTTCATCTCTCTCCCTCTGTTTTTCTTGAGTGGTTAACGTTGTGGGACATGGCGGCTGACAGCCTAGGAGTACTACGCCCACGGGTTTCAATTCGAGTTTTTCCTTTTCCAGATCTCCCCTGTATCTTTGCGTGGGCTTCAAATCCTGTAGAACTGGATGGTCATGGTCCCCATGGAGTAATTGGTCGGTGTTGGAGATAAAATTTTCTTTTCCTCCTGGGATTGTGCGCGTGGCACTGTCACAAGTTAGTTGGATAAAGGTTAGCTGATGGAATTTTCTGCCTCAAGAATCACAGTTTGATTGATTGTCTTCAATTTTCGTCCTTTTTTACTCCTTTCTGCAGGCTGCCTCTTGTTTTCCAATTTGATGGCTCCTTTAATTTATTTAACATTTTTGATTAATTCATTCCCATGCATCGCATACCATAAAGTCAAATATGTATCTCTGTTACCTTTTTTCTACATATATGTTAGGGTATTTCAAAGTTTATTTGTGATTAATTAGACATAATCATATTAAAAAAAAAAATTCTGTTCAAGGTATTATAATTTTTTACTAATTCACTTGTCAGTCCATGATATTTATCATGTTAACTACATAGCCCTAACCATGCATCTCTTTTATTTTAAGATTTCGTTACCTTCAACCGCCACCATTATTGATTATACCACTACGTAAGCCCACTACTACACGTTCATGCCACCATTGACTACCACATTTGTATCAACATCGGAACATAATCACTACACCAATGTGAGAGCCCTCCGCGCAACCTCTAAGAGCATTTGGGGCAATTTGACCACCACCTCTAGTCATAGCTAGAGTGGTTCAGCTCCCTCAAGGTTATTAATTAAGGGTGGTCAATCAACCTTCTCTAGCCGATCATGGGGCGAGTTTGACCACTCCCAATGAGTGATGTTCTAAGGTGGCTAAATCACTTCAATAATCAGCCACCCCTACAGCGGTCTCTTTTGGAGGAGGCCAAAATGCCTCTAAGGCCATTAGGGGTGGTTTTTTTCTTTTAAATTAATATTGTTTTTAGGGTGAACAAAATTAAGTAATAAAATGCGACAGGTAAACTTAATAACCTCATTTGCATGACTGCGGGCATTTAATTGCTCCAATTTGGCGCAAGTAGAGGCAAGCTTCCGGCCGAGAGGGTTCAATCTTTTAAATATATATATATTATTTGTTTAAACAAGAGTGAGAACAAACCTTTGCTTCTGCAGTTCTGCGTTCCACATGCATGAAGATCCTGGCTGTTGTTATTTGTATACTTATATATTAAACTACGTACGTACAAATGCATGTGATTTCCAGTAACCGTACTACATTAATTATACGTCGTGTCTGATCTGCTTCGCTTGAGGATTTCATGTGCATGCTGTAAGATAATTAGCATGCAATTAATCATTCTGGATCTTGGCCGGCCTATAAATTATTCGATTATATATTATTAGTAATTACTGTCGTCGTTGTTATTAATTATATATAATAGGACCGTGGTCCGTATTAATGCTTAGATGAATTTTTATGACATTTTATACGATTTATCATCTTCAAATTAACATCAAATAAATATCATAATTTTATTTTTATATATATATTTTTTAAAAAAATTTACTGCAAGACTGGAGACTGACGTGTCAACCAGAAGATGGTAAGCTGATAAATCCTTCCAAAACTACAAGCCCACTTTCGGCAAAGTAGCGTTATCCGTCCATGTCATGTCGTAGTCTAAGACTCCATGCCACTGACAAGATGACATGGCAAAAGCCAATAGTGGCTAAAAGCTTGCTTACTCGTTATTCATCAAACTTTTATGAATCTTTTCTTCTGCAATCAAACTTTTAAATCATTATTTAACGGGAAATGTTAAAAATAATCATAGTGTATAATAAATGTACTACTTAAAAGGTATATTGGAATGGAACTCATTGAGAGTGCATGGATCATTTCTCTTATTCAACCGAAACTTGCTATTCTTTCGATTTTTGTCTATTTGTTGTCCAATTCTTATTTAAATTTATCATTGAATCTCTTACAAATTTAATCGTAAATTCGAAAAAGCTATAAATAGAGTTGATATATAGGACAAGAAAAAATAGCATTTCTCAACATAATGTGATATATATATGTCAGAGCTTTTTATGAAATCTTTTTATGCTGACATGACACATTGTTTTTAACAAAGAAAAATTACAGCTTGATTTTTCTCTTATGTTTTTATATAAAAAATAAAAATAAAAAAATAGAGTACTATATCAGCATAGAAAGACTTCAGAAGGACACTAAAATGAACTCTAGCATTTCTTTTATATATATATAAAATCATAAGAGGATATGCTAAAGCTTCCTCTAGTATCCTTATGAGGTCCTTCTATGTTGATCACATGGCATCATGTATTTTTTAATAAAAACAGGAGAGAGAAATCAAGCTGTAGTTTTTCTTTATTAAAAACAGTGTGCTTTGTCAGTATAAAAAAGATCTTAAAAAAAAAACTCTAAAATGAGCTTTAACATTTATCAAATCATAACGTTACATGTGCATTGATGATGACTTTATATTAGGGACCAACTTATTAGACTTACGTACTAAATGTAACACTTAAACAGAAACGTACGTAGATAAATTAAAACAGAGAAAATCTTAAAAAGCAAAACAAAGAGTATACTACGAGACAAAAAGGTTGTACACCACAAGAATCCCATCACCAATATATGTGTTAGGGAAATTTTCCAAAAAGAAAATAAAAAACATTTTCATTGATCCCGGAAGAGCGCAAAGTTCAACGGCCACAACAGGGTAAATCCGGACAGAAGAAGAGGAGGAACAGAGCATTAAATGAGAACTTTAATAAGGAGATCACCTCATTAAAGTCTTTGATCCTGCTAATCAAAGACAACAGCCGCCATATGAGAAAGTATAAACTGTGGCTTGAGATGACTGTCTGAGACAGCCGAAGGAAATTAATTGAGAAAAGATAAGCATCTCAGGGTAATAAATGGCTGTACGGATAAAGAAAGGGAAAAAATGAAACAGATAAAAGATGGTCAATACAGAAAAATACAAGACAGGAAAACTCCTAAACTCTCTAATCTTAACAAACTTCTCTCGTTCTCCTCCTTATTAAGCTCATACTAATTTGATTGTCGGAGGGGGCTCGGCCGGAAACCCCGCCGTTCCTTTTGTTTTGCAGGACGTAGAGAAGGTTGCTTCAAGGTTTTCTGCTTCCATCTATTCGGGGTCTGAAGATCAACCAGGAGTTGACACGTCTCACATCCAAATTTTTACATCAACAATATGGAATTTGTATTACTTCACAAGCACCTTACGAACACGCATATATATATATATATATGAGTAGACTGCCATTTGCTTCACTCACGTACGTGATAGACTTCACGTACAGACGCGAATTGAATGTGATGACTCATGAGGGGCTGATGGTAATCTTGACTCTTGTTGATCGACAACGTGATGTTGATGGTTACCTAAACACTATGGTGATCGATGTACGTAATACTAATTACATCAATTTCTGCAACCCTTTTCGTTAAAGTACTGTTTGAAATTTTGTGTAATTTGAACGGTCCTTTAATAATAGAATTCTTATCCTTTACTGCCTCGTTTGTTTCGGCGTAAAATGATTTCTGAAAAATGATTTTAGTATTTTTTGGTATATGGTAGAGGCGAAAATAATGGTTAACCGAAAAATGATTTCCATTTGACCAAAAATGTTTAATAAATTTCAGAAAATGATTTACGCTTTTTAAAAGCGTAAATCATTTTCCGTAAATGGTAGATGCAGTCGATTCTTTTTTAAACAATGCAGTCGACCTTTACGTTCAAGCAGTTGATTATTGTCGAATTTCGACAAGTCAGATTCCGACTCCGGTCGGTGCCAGAATTCAACAAATTAAGCTGGAATCCGGCGACGTCCGGCAAATGTCGCCGGATTCCGGGGATGCCATGCCAGATTCCGGCCAGATTGGACGGAGCGGCCGGATCCAGGCCAGAACGCTGGAGATCCGGCCATCTGGCCGGAATCCTGGACGGACCCTCGGCATCTGGCTGGATCTGACTGTTCTGGCCGAATCTCTGGTCAGCTGGCCGGAAACTGGCCAGGACTGCCGGTTTCCGGTCAATTGGTCGGGATCCGGCTGGTTTTTGCTGGAATTTGTATATGCCAAATTTTAAAAAATATTTTTTATATTATTTTATATTAATATTTTTTATTTTGTGAATAAAATTTAATTTTTTAAATTAATATGATTAAATTAAAATATAAAAAATATTTGTAATTTTCCGTATGCGCCAAACACCGAAAAATAATTTCGACGGAAAATATTTTTCTGAAAAATGACTTCTTTGAAACTATTTTACGACGGAAACCATTTTACACTGAAACAAACGAAGCATAAGAATCTAATCGAATTCCATTCACGAATTCAGTTAGCTACCCCCGATTTCATACCAAATGGACTCGATCAACAGCATTAATTGCGAGCTAGCTAGTAGTTACCTGTGGCTTTTTATTGTATTTGCCTTGTATCGATGGCAAATCATTTTGTTAGTGTTGTCATGTATTTTGAAAATTTTAATAAGATTTAATGAAAAATTTTAACGAATTGTTGAAATTGAAAAAAAAAATTGATAGATGAATACCCTAAATTGACATTTTTTAAAGTTTTGATACTCTTTTTTTTTTCAAATTTATAAAAGATCAAAAATTATAACTAAAGTTATACATTTTTTTATTATTATTAATTTAAACTTTTAAAATAAGTCATAATTTAATATAATATTAAAACCAAAATTCTGAACTTGAACCTCGACTCTACATTTTCTCCCATGGTCCCATGACTTGGCCTTTTGCATGTAATCAGTTCACAAGATCGTATCGATCGATCAAATATTGGAGGCCGAATTGAGTGGCGGCCTCGATCAAGGCATGCAGATCAGCGGCCATCATACACTAAAACAATTTCCAAGACCGCAAGAGAAGCTAAACAAGTCAATTTCAGCTGATCAAAGAAACAAGATTTTGATTGCCATCATATACCAACTGTAGGTGATCTTCTTAAACGTACATCAAAGCTAGCTCGATCGATCCGTTTGCTTGCAGAGACGTACAAAAGAGATCTAGCAATTTGGCCAAGGCAACCATTTGAACACAGAAATTAAGATAATTTCCATGCATGGTGGGTCAGGTACGTAGTTGAAAATGACTTCAGATCATTCTCCCCCAATCAAATGAAGAAGCATTTGCATCAAGCCAACTGTCATCCGCATCCGCCATGCATCCTCACCAGTTTGGCGAAAAATGGCGACCTCTTTGACAATGACATGCCGTATATCTTGGGTACGTAACTCGATCGAGCAATATTATGTTATCAGTGCATAGCTAGTCACATACTCCAATAATATTGTCTAGATAAAGACAAATTAACTCTCTATATTATAATAATTTGGTACTAGTGTTGAAGTCATACTGATATGATAAACACAATTAAAATTAGGATGATCGAGTAGATTCTGACACGCGTGTTAACAAGTGTCTATCAACGTCATTGCCATCAAAGATTGGGTTTTGGATGAGTAGGAATTTTCTCAATTTGAGTCATACATAGTGGCGAGATAGGCATGCGCCGTGCCCATAAACTGAATATTAATTAATTAATTCCCAGCCCGTCACTGGCCGGGGTGTCATGCTCAATTATGCATTAAATATATATAATATAGTTCTCGAAGCCAATGCACACAATGCATACATGTGACATCCCACCGCTTGAATATGAGAATAGAGATGTGTTTACAAGTATATTTTTATTTTTATTTACGCAATGTATAATTCACTCTTAACGACACAATATTATTTACTTTTGACTCTTTCAAACTAAACTTCAATTCCCAAGATATCACCCATCTTGATATTATTCTCACATAAGCATGGTTAACTGCAAAATTTTTATAGATTCATAATCATCACGACTTTAAAATGCGTTATTTCAAGAATGGTATACGTGTGAATATACATATAAATAAATTCCCGTTTTCATACTTAGGTGATGTGAGACGTTACAGTATATATTCTGCTGATGTCATATTTATTGGCATTTACCATCACTAATTCAACTAATCTTTTATTTTCTCTACAGATAATTTAGCGTGGGATCCTTGCTAGCTATTCCCCTGTTCCTACATTATACTCGGCTCGGTAGTACGTCACATTTAGAAACATTTTGAGACAGAAAACAGATAAATTCACACAATGATCTTGCTTGCTAGCTAGCTTCCAAAAGAAATATTTTAATCATGATCAGGTGAACAAAATTAATAAATATTGAAGCAGTTTACACTTGAATAATAGGAAAATCATTACATTTTTCAATATCTTCCTAGGGTTAGTTGCCCATCAGATAGACAACTTACAAGTATATATCAAATGATTTCCTAAACGAAACATTCCAGTGCCATGAAAAACTTACAGCACCCACTTCAAGCGGGGGAAAAAAAAAATGGTAGTTACTTCTGACACTAATTAATTAGAATCAGTCTGACACTAATTAAACAATCACCCTTATTTCCTAATTAAGAACACACCCGGCCAATTGATTCCATTTGGCCTCAAAAATACAGATACTTTTATAAAGTTACAGGTGATACGTATTACCTGTAACTTTATAATTTTTTATTAAGTTAAAACCATTTGAGTAAATGCTAGAAAATTATATTTTTTATTTTATCACCGTTTTATTTTATTGGCGTGATAATATTAATCTATCATCAATTTTTAAATAATGACCGATTAATACTACCAGGCCAGTAAAATAAAACTTAACGGTGATAAAATAAAATTGTGGTTTTTAATATTGCTCCGTAAAACAATATCCGCTAATTCTTTGCTCGGAGAAGCGGAGAGAGAGGAATTGGTGAGTGAGGGGACATCATGTGCGGAGACATAACAACACTCTCATCGTATCTTCTAGAGGGGAAGCTAAGCTGAAGATTGTTTTGCAAACGTTTACTTTTCACCTGCGCCGGCTTTCCTTTTTTCGCTTGACGTACAAATGTTCGGATTCTTTCAAGTGCAACTTCCACCGTGTCGTCGTCCATGTTTGCGAAGCAAACCCTAAACCAGCCGGGCTCGGAGCAATGGAACGAAGAGCCCGGAGAAACATTAAGCTTCACCTGATTTATAATCACGCGCCACAGCACGAGCTCATCCTCAAATGTTTGTTTTTCAAGGAGACGACGCAAATCCATCCAAACAAAAAGGCCGGCATTGCTTTTCAAGCAAGGAATCCCCACCTGCTCAAGCCCCTTGGTGAACATGTTGCGCCTCTTGGCAAGCCTCTTCGAGCTCTCCGCCAGAAAGTTCCCGACAAACTCCTCGTCCGACAGCATTGAAGCAAGCAGGTATTGAGTTTGCGAGGAAACTAATCCGAAGCTCGACATTTTGCGACCGCAGCTCACGACCGCATCATTGTAAGAGTAAACTATGCCCACCCTGAAGCCAGGGAGGCCCATGTCCTTAGACAAGCTGTAAACAATGTGAATGAGATCACGGTTGCATTCGATTTCTTCTTCTATGATTTCGGAAATGCTTGTGAAAGTTGGAGAGCCGAAGACAGTGGCTGAATATATTTCGTCACATACTAAATGGATGTTCTTTTCATTCACGAAGCTCACTAGGCTTCTCAATGTCTCTCTGTCTAAAAGAGTGCCCAAAGGGTTTGATGGGTTGGCAATGAGCACGCCCTTTATTTTGATGTTGTCTTCTTGGGCCTTTTCATATGCTGCTTCTAGCGCTGCTTTTGTTATCAGGAAACCATTCGAGCTTTCACAATTAACCGGCACTATCTGCACCCCAGTTCGCCACCCCATGTCGCGGTCAAATCTGTAATCAAATCCTGAATGATCAGTTAAACTGGTAGAATATAAATTAAATATTAAAATAAATAATACTATATACGATATTTAAAGTAAAGTTAAACCTTATTTTCATGATTATTTTTTTATTTTAATTAAATCTTTTACATATATTTAATTATTGAAATTATATTTTAATAGTATATACAGTATGATATATGACCATGCATATAACCCGGAAACAGATCATCTCCAATTGAATAGAACATGAGACTCTCCGGTTAATTATAAATGTAAGAGCATTTTTATCTTTTTCACATTTTTTTTACAAAAATATCCTTACATTATAATTAATCGGATACTCCCAACACAGTTGAATTAACCGAGATGCTGACAGGTGGGATCTTTTACAACTGGTATCGTATAAGTTGAGGCTTTTTGGAGGATTTGGAAAATAGTGGCCACGATTTTTGAAATTGTCCAAACATCCAGCTGTTGATTGGATTTAAGTGAACTGATTGCCCTCCTCTCTGGATTGCAGTATGGGGCTTCTAGGTCAATACCAAGGGTCGTCCACTAGGGTCCAGAGTTTTTTTTTTTTTTTTAAGCAACAAAAAGGGTCGAGGGAGGGAGGTCTAGAGAGTTAAGTGTAAAAGATTATGTACACATTAAATTTATTTATCCCACAATAAATATTATTCATTTATTTCTCATGGAGATCGAGGATTACCCTATTCATACCAGACTGACTTTGTGCGCTTAGCCTAATAAACTTATCGATCACTCAAAACCATTTGTCATATATATGTGAATTCTTGTCTCTGACTTTCATAAATCGTAATAGCTAGAAAAATGTGTAATAATTGACCTAACATTTGACCTGTTAAGAATAAATAAACCATAAAATAAAAAGAAGAATTGACCCCGACACGATCGAGAGTAAACTACTGGGAAATTGTGACTGGCAGCTAGCTATTGGGTATGGCTTCAGAATTCAGACTTTTACAACCTATACTTTGACAAGGAATCTTTGCCAGAATCCTGTTTTCTTCATCTATTCACAGCCACGTGGTCAAGAGTCATGACCCATGACTTGTATCCTTTAGAATTCGATAACGTACACATTCTCATCAATTTTGTTATTTAAATGACTATAAACGATTTTAACAGAAAATATGAAAGAACTTAATTTTATAGGGTTTATCTGTTTGAATTAGTTTTGAGCAATTCACTCACTTGTTAAAACAAGTAAGCCCCATATATGCATAAAGACTTACTCACATTTTTTATTCCAAATTTAAGTTGAATCCTTAGAATTTCATGTAATTCTTCATAAGATTCTTAGAGTTGGTTAGAATATTAACTAAATAACTAAATTTGTAAATTTTTTTTCTCTAGTTTATGTTTTTGGTATAAATAGTGGTTGTTTAGCATAGTAAATATTAGCGTAGGGGTTATCGGTAATTTGAATCATATTTATGTTATTCATATTTCATTTTAATTAAATATTTTACGCATTGAACTTTACTTAATGAGAAAAAATTTGAACTCACACATAAAGAATATTAAAACATTAACTAAATAATTAAATTCACCATTTTCTATCATATATATATATATATATATATGAACTTAAACTTTTTAAAATAAATAGTATTGTAACACAATTGTATACGGGGAAAAAGATGAACTTTTACTTTGGTTGAAAACTGAACATTATCATAGACCGGGAAGTTATAGGAAATGTATCATCAGTAGTCTGGCTATAGAAACGCTGTTTTTTTTTTACTAAACAGTGAAAATGAAATAAGAGTGTAAAAGATAGAATGTCCGTACGCTGGATAATAAGGTGAGGGTACGAGGAAAACATCGCCGGGATCCGCCAGACAGAAGGTGATTAGCTCGTTTGCTCCTGTAGCTCCGCCACTCATGACTATACGGTCGGGATCAAATCTGACCCTACCTCCTCTTACTCTCCCCATAAAGTTCGCCACAGCCTGAAAACGCGTATACATCTTAATTAATATTCTTGTACATTTCTTCATTTATATGTAAATTTATCACCATTCTACAGGTTAAAGATTGAACAAGTTTATATAGATATAGATATAGATATAGATATATAAATATATATACTTGTCTAAACTCCGGCAAGCCATGATAATCCTGAAAGTTGGCAATATTCTTGAGCTCGTTGACTCCTTCAGCTGTGCAAATGGAAGCTTTAGGATTCTTCCTAATCCACTCTTGAATCAAATCGAAGCAAAGCTGAAACATAATTAAACAAATAAAAACATTTAATATATTTATTCTGCAGGTTGACGCGCGGCCTGCATTGTCATCAGTGAGATATGAATAAGCACAAAATTGGATCTCCGGCCAGCAAACCTGATTCTCTGCAAGCCCCATCTGGATAACTCCGTCGCGATTTTCAGTAGGGTGATAAGGGTTCTCATCGTACGCCTTCCATCCATCAAAGTAGGGAGAATTCTCACCATGTCGGTCGTTGGTTGCAATTTTAGACAAGAGTTGGTGATTCTTACTCAATCCCATTTTCACGAGTGTTTCCTAAAGCTGGCTGAAGAACGAACACTTGGGAATTGTGTAGTATAAGAATGAGTGATCGAGGATACGCAATTTATAGGCAGTGGCCGGGTCGAGTTGAATGAGGAAACAAAGATAGAAAAGTCCGTTTCAAAGTTCTAATGGCGTGCCTGGAATTGAAAGAGAATTTTGAGTGGTGTGTTGGTCAATGAATGCGCGTAATTGCTTGCGTAGTACGTATTTTGTGTATACTCATGAATCAAGATAGCATTATATGAATCCGCGTGTAAGTAGAAGTGAATTGAACAGGATGTTGTAGATGTTTGAATTTTTTGCTCGTGGCCTGCCTGTACGTTTAGCAGGATCGGAATTAATTAAGGTGCACTTTTTTGTTGTTGTCAAGGAACAATACATTACTTTATGTACTTTTATTTTATTTTTTTTCATTTTTTTATACTTTTCACTACTAATCAACGTCAAAATATTCTCACTTTTTTCATTTTTTTATATCACATCAATAATTTTTTATTACTATTCAAATAAAAAAATTCACTACAATACAAAACTTTTTCACTTTTTTATACAAATTCTTTTTATTTTATATCACATCATCATTTTTTACTAATTTCAAAAACTAACAACCCATTACTCTGTTCTGTTCTGTTCTGTAATGTCACTTGCCAAAGAAGGCCATGATAGAATACAAAACAATACAACACTGTTCATGCATTTTTTTTTTTTTTTTTTAAATTTTTCACCACCAATCAACATCAAAACATTCCCACTTTTTCAATTTTTATATCACATAAATAATTTTTTATTCACTACAATTCAAAACTTTTTCACTTTTCTATACATTTTTTAAATTTTTATATCTCATCATTACTTTTTACTAATTTTAAAATTAACAATCTATTATTCTGTTATGTTCTGTAAATGTCTTTACCAAATAAACCCTAAGTTTTTCGTGTGAAAAAGAAATGCAGGGAATCTGTGTTCAGTGTTGTAATTAAAAAGGTATATAGCTAGGTATAAAGTCCATGAAGATAGGCGTTGGTGTTGGCGTTGACTTGGAAGTAGTTTTTTTGACTTAAAAACTCGCCGAAAGTTATTCATAATTACGATACACCGCCTGTCCTCCTGACAACAATTCCATTTTTCCCTGGCCTTTCTCCGGCCGGGGTTTCTTGAGGACGTGAAAAATGTGTTCGAGGCCCCCACAATTTATACATGTTAAATACTTGTTTTGTGTAACCATGCAATTAATTCCCGTTTTGTTGGACCATCGTTATATATTGTGCATGCCACGTATATTCATATTTAAACCGTGCTGTTGTCGGATTTACCTATAAATGATCCACGTACGTTTTCGATCTTTTCTACAAGGTTTAATACGGTTGGCCGAATTGAATGATAAACGTGGTGTCTTTTCTACGTCTCCTCAAATTAATTCAGCTTCCAACGATACCTTTTTCTTTTTCTTTTTTTTTGGTTCAGCTCAATTCAAGGTAGCTAGCCGGATAGGGGGAAAGGGATATCACAATGCACCCTAAACAAACAGAGGAAGAGCAACCAAAACAAAAGTTCAAAACAACTAGAAAACAATGAAACAAAAAAAAAAAAAACGAAAAACAAAAAAACTAGTTGCTAGTTGCTAGTTGCTAGAAAGCGCGCAGCTTGCATTGTACACCCAATATGCAATTTATTATTAAATATAATAAATCATATATACATGTGACATATAGGCCATATATTGAAGACAAAATCTTACATTTGTGAATTCTCCAATATTGGGTAGGATAGATATAATTAAGCCTCTAATTAAGGAGGAATTATTTTAGTTGTGTTATCTATTTTTCCTTTCTCTAGAAAATCTTCTTCAGCATATTTTATTAATTTCAATGATCGTGATAATCAAGTCAAACTTATATTCCAATCTTTCACAATATCCTTGAAATTTCGAGTAAAAGCATATCTTTTAAGTACCGAGGTCACAAGGTAGACAAACAAAGGAGTAGTGTCAAACTTTACTCGGAGGAGCCTAATTATTTAAGCTCCGCGGAGCATGATGGGTTGGTGACGAGCATTTACATTATTTTATGTTCACATGGAATAATGGCCCGTTTGATAAAATTTTGAGAAAGAAAAAAAAATGTAAAAGTAGATAATTGATTTGAAGAGGGCCACATTTGAAATTCAAAAATTAAGATATAGTTTATAAAATAAAAGATGAAGAACTTTTCTTTTTCTTTTTCTTTTTTTTTTTTAAAAAAAAATATTGTGTTAATTTTTTAGAAATGTTTTGAGTTTTGAGAAGAATTTTTTAGTTTGTTTTAACAAATGACAAAACATGTCAGTAATAGGACCATATATGAAATCCGTATGGTTAACTAATATTTGAGAAGAGTTTTTCAGTATTTGAAAAGTAAAAAAGGCTTTGGTAAAGTTTACCACACACCTTCGGTGTAGGGAATAGGATCCTCTTAATTTTAAATGAAATTGATAATATTTATTTTACGGTTATTATTTAAAGTTGGTGCATTTAACGGCGTCCATGATTTTACATACATTATTTAAAGTTTTTAAAAGACGTGTGAACATTAACTTTATATACATCGTTAGATGCACTAATTTTAAATTCTGATCATGAAATAAATACTATCTATTTCATTTGAAATTGATCAAGATCCTTGTCCATGTTATAGAGAGTAGTTATGTTTTCTTTTTTTGTTTCGTCTTTTTTAGCCATGCGATTTTAAAAATCACTTTTTTAAATCGCACATTTTAAAATTTTACTTTTGTAAATCGCAAATTTAAATAGATCCTTAGGTCATCTTTAAATTAATTAAAGTAATTTAAGAGAGAAACAATAAAATAAAAAATAAAAAAAACTAAAAAAGAAGAAAAAAAAAAAGGATCCACTTAAAGGGTCTAATGGGCACTATAATACTACTGTACAATACATAATGAAACTTTGCAGGTTTTGACCTGATATCCAGATTCAGTTAACTAATTATTAAACCGACAGAAATGCTCTAAACTAGGATCAGTGGGCTTGCCCACAGATTTATAAAAGCGTTGCCATTACCATATATTATATATTATATATATCCGGCCAAGTTAATTAGGATAGATTAATAGTTAGTCTCGTAAAGATTCCTACAAATACCAATAACTTGTACATATATACGGCTATATATATATATATATTAATACTCTGCTTAGCTAGAGCTAAAATATATGGTAGCTCTAATATATATTTGGATCAATTACTGATCGCCACAGTTTGCCCCTCCACGATGATGACGAGTATGCCTTGCGCCAAGACGGGAACGCCTGCGGATTACATTTTATCATGCCTACACGCCTCCTGCTGGTCGTTCATTCCCCGGAAGGTTCTGGTCCGTCCACTTCTTTCAAATGATGTCAGTGTGAGGATCTTCTTTGTTTTTTTTTTTTTATTTTTTATTTTTTTTTTATTTTTTATTATTACTTTCCTTTTTTTCTTTAAAAAAAAATTATTGAGTGTTTGTCTCAAAAGTTTATATTGATTAAAAAACATTGAATTTAATTATTTAATTATTATATTTTAATTCTCACCTGACATTCGTTTCACCCGCCTGGCATTCTAACATTAAATTACAATATTATTTATAAATATCAATAAAAATGATGATATTTTCTTTTCATTACTTTATTTGAAACCGTTTTATCAAATTTTTTAAGGAATTTAACATTACACCACCAACATAAATAAATTAATTAATTAATTTTTTAATTTAAATATTGCTAGCTATTGAAAGAAGTCATACAATACTATACGTTAATTCAATGTGTAAATTTCAAGTCCAATGAATTTTGTCCTAATTAAATTTGAATGAAAATTTAATGGTTAATTTAGTAAATTCAAGATAGATGAAATAAGCAGACCAGAATCATCAGTATTTGATGAGATTCGATAATATGGTATAATGGTAGATGTTGATTAATAATTTCTAAATACTTTCAGATTTTACTTGTTTATTTCTTAACATAAAAAAATCAATGTTAGAAGAGAATCTTATTTCATTTTTCAATGTTTAGCAAAGATAAATAACTGTTAACAGAATAATTAATATTACTTTATTTTTAGACAAATTTCATTATATTTTGTTTCCTAATTAATCAGTAAATCAATATATCTACGTTTAGGCTGGAGGTAAAGACATCTCGTAGAGGAGCAAAATTAGGATTTTTATCTAAGGGGTCGGGTTAGATGTATAATTATAAATTTAAAAATAAAATTATAGTCTATAATTGATTTATACCTAAATCTTAATGTTTTTATACGTACAAAAACATACTTTAACACTATTTATATCCAAAAATATATATATATATATATATATATATATATATATATATATTGTTCATTCAATGGATACAAAAATATCTAGTCAACTTTGAAGCTCATATATATATATACAAAAAGAAAAAAGAAAAATACAACAGTAATATTTAACTATTTTAATGCTCGGAATAATATTGTCAGGATAATTTGATTAAATAATATAATCCAGAACGGAACTCTGGTTTGACATTTGTCAAATTTAAGAAGATTAGATCCAACAAATAAGGTTTGAGCTTTGTTTCAAGGCCTACTAATTAATCTAGAGTTGACCAATTGTCTAAAATGGAATATTGGCCTTACAATCCGAAAATTAGTCATATTTAAAATAAGGGGTAATTACCTTTTTCCCCCATGAACTACCAAAAAATGCGCAATGCCCCCATGAACTACCAACTCGACCAAAATAGAGCATTCAACTACCAAAAACAACCATTTTTCCTCATTCCGTCAGTCAAAGGAGTTAAAACAAACGGTCAACGGGTCATGTGCCGTTTTATATGGGGGCATGTTGGAAGATGATGGTAGTTCATGGGGGAAAAGAGGAAGATGGTGGTAGTTCATATGGGGGAAAATATGAAGAAAATGAGGGTAAAACGGCGTGTGACTGACGGAATGGGGGAAAATGGTTATCTTTGGTAGTTGAATGCTCTATTTTGGTCGAGTTGGTAGTTCATGGGGGCATCGCGCATTTTTTGGTAGTTCATGGGGAGAAAACGTAATTACCCCTTAAAATAATTAAAAAAAAAAAGAAAAAGGGATAACCTCATCAAAGGTATCATACTATCGGTTGTTTTGAAAAAATAGTATTGAATTATCAAACGTATCAAATTAGTATATCTAAATTTTCAAGCGTTTCACTTAAGGGAATCCATTAGGATTTGCTATTAAATCTTGCCAAAATTCTTAAAATAGCCCTGTGATTATTTTTTAAAAAAAAATTTATAAAATTTTCAAAAATTCAAGCATGTGTATTTTTGTAAATTTCATTAAATTCTGACCAACATCTAAATCCTAGCATTTTCTTTATCCTTTTTTTTTTTCCCTAAAAAAAATTAGGGGTATTTTGAGAATTTTGGCATGATTTAACATCAACTCCTAACGGAGTACCCTTACATGAGATGTTTAAAAACTTGGATACACTAATTTGAGACGTTTGATAGTTTCAATACCATTTTTTTAAAACAACCGATAATTCGATACCCTTTTGTGAAGTTATCCCTTAAAAAAATTCAGCATATCAACTACCTCACACGACCAATAAATATGGCTAACACTTTTTAAACGTAGCACGAATTTAGCATATTAGAGTCCACGAGTTTGACGTATTTAATTAAATAACTCAAATTTTGATTAATTTATACAAATCTTATTAGTACGTCATATTTTGAAACAATTCGAATCTAACCTACGAATACGAATTGTGACCTCCTACCAATGACAATGATTCGTCAAAAGAACTAATCCATCTACATTGTGTACGTAGACGCTGGAGAAGTTTGAGAATATTTATAAATGAGTCAAATGAAGAGAAAGAGATCGACCATCGCGGAGGCTGCAGTTTTGACTCTGTCGGCTGAGGTGAGAGTTAAATTGGACCCGCCTGTCTGGCTGTCTTCCATTGTTACCAACCTTTTGAAAACCTTCTTTTTCGTTGAGAAGATCTTGTAGGTTGAAGTCTTGACGCGTGCGCAGGTGAGAAACTATGCGATTAGCTTGAGGCTCAAGCAACCCAAAACTACGGGTTTGATTGGCAAAGAACAGAACACTATAGAGTAGTGGGTTGTTAGTTTTGAAATTAATAAAAGTGATGATGTGATATAAAGTAAAAAGAATTTGTATAGAAAAGTGAAAAAATTTTGTATTGTAGTGAATTTTTTTATTTAAATAATAAAAAAAAATTTATTGATGTATTAGAAAAAGTAAAAAAAAATGAGAATGTTTTGATATGAATTATTATTAAAAAATGTGAAAAAATAAAAAAAAATAATGAAAATAGTGTTCTCCACTACCGTGTAATGTTTTGTTGTTTATCAAACAAACCCTGCGATATAAGTGGAAAGTGTGATAACCACTATTGTAAAAGCAACCTGTTTCAGACTTTCAGTGGGCGATCGAGTAGCTAGCTAGCTAGCCCCACGTTCACGCCATTGATCTTCAATCAAACTACTACTACGTACTTTCCAAAAGAATAGTTTTAAGTCAGAAAAATAAAAATTAAGATTTAGGAGGAAGGTAAGAAGAGACCGAAGAAAGTGTTGGGGTGCAACATAGTTGCTCTGTTCACAAAAACAACTCTTAAAATATGTTTTACGATGTGCGATTTCGATTGTCGTAAAATTAAGGCTTTGACGTACTTCCTCATTGGATATCATGCCAATTAGTTTTTAGATGAGATTGTCAAAAGTTTGATCCAATAAATGGTATTAAAGTCAAGTTTATAAATTCAAGTCGTCGAAACGTTACGTTGAGAGAGGGATTGTTGGGGTGTAAGTGTGCAATAATGCTAATTTTGTTCACGTGGACGGCTCTTAGAACATGTTTTATAAAGTGCGATTTAAAATGACACGAAAGACTTTAATTTTTTTCATTGAATACCAATTAATTTTTAGATAAGATGGTCAAATAAATACAATGTACCAAAGGGATAAAGAACAACATGCTTTAAGAAACTATCACATTATTTCCTCTTCTTTCCTTTTAATGTTTTTCTTTCTATCTTATAACCAACTTTAAAGAAAATTATTGGAAAGTACGTTAGTGGTGGGTCACATTTAAAAATTCATTTAATAATTATTGCCTGAAAAGTGTTTCAGCGTTTAAAATGTAAAAACAATTTTCAAGAATTCTGCCAAATCATTTGGTAAACTTTTTTGAAAACTCTTTATTTTATTTTTTCTTTCCTTTATGTAACCTCCACGACTAGCACTTTGAAAATCTTTTCAAAACAAACAAAAAAACATTTTTTTCAAAACACAAAATACAAAACGAAGCATATTGTTTTAGATTTTTGTTGGGCTAGCTAGCTAGTTGCATCACATTGCTAAAGATCCCTATTCAAATTACCAGTATGTAGTTTCTTAAAGAGTAGGCTAAGTTGGAAAGAAAAACATTATAAGGGAAGGTAGAGGAAAAACATGCACTTTTTACTTTTCTAATACTACAAAATACTTTTTCAAATAATAGTTACCAAATGAATTTTCAGATGTATATATCCTCTATATTAATAATATATTTTTCAAAGCAAACTACAAAACACTATGCAAAAAATAAAATACAAAATGAAGCATGTTGTTTCACAATTTCGGTGGGCGAGTAACATCACATTGATGCCAAAGACCTTTAATAAAATTACCACTATGTAGTTTCTCAAAGAGTAGGTTAAATTAGAAAGAAAAAGACTAAGAAGCTAAAGGGAGCTACAAGTTGAAACAAAGGGATAGAGATTAGAGCATTAGGTGCCCCTTTGAAAAAATTGTTGAAAACTTTTTTTTAATTTTTTTAACTTTACAAACACTGCATAATACTTTCAAATAATAGTTACCACACGGATTTTTAGATGTAACCCTCACTATTAAAACATTTCAAAATAAACTACTTTGTACTTACCCTCCTCAAATTACCACCCTGTTTGTAACGTTCTCTTAATGTTTCAATTTTTGTAATATCACCACAATCTACCATTGCGGTTGCAATGTCTTCCTCCTGTAAACACATACACTTTTCAAAATAAACTACAAAACAATTTTCAAAGAAGAAAATTAATTACAAAATGAAGCATGTTGTTTCAGAATTTCGGTGGGCGAGCAACATCACATTGATGCCAAAGATCTTTAATAAACTTACCACTATATATGTAGTTTCTAAAAGAGTAGGTTAAATTAGAAATAAAAAGATTAAGAAGGGAGCTAGCTACAAGCTGAAACAAAGGGATAGAGCACTAGGCACCCCTTTGGCAAAATTGTTGAAAACTTTTTTTTTTTACTTTTCAAGCACTGCATAATACTTTCAGATAATAGTTGCCAAACGAATATTTAGACGTGACCCTCACACTATTAAAACTTTTCAAAGTAAACCACAAAACACTTTCAAAAAATAAAATAAGAAAAATTGTATTTATCTTCCCCGAACAACCATGCACCCTATTTGCAATGTTCCCTTAATGTTTTAATTTTTGCTATGTCACCACAATCTAGCTACCATTGGGGTTGCAATGTTTTCCTCCCGTTAACACACTTATCAAAATAAACCACAAAATACTTTTCAAAAAATAAAATAGAGAAAACTACACTTATCATCTTCGAATTTCCACCATATTTGCAATGTCTCACCTAATGTCTCAATTTTTGCAATGTCCCTCAAATCTACTATTGGGGTTGCTGATGTCCTCATTTTGTTAGAATTTTATGTTAAATTCTGACAGATGGCTATCGATCACGTGTGCTTCACGTAAAATATTTTGCTCCGGGTTGACTATTATACCTCGTGAAAATTGTAAAAATTCAACTATACCTTTAATTATATAAAAACAAACCTCATCAAGCTGACCCACAGTCTCACTATGGGTTTGTTGTGCGTGGTTTTTTTTATTTTTATTTTTATTTTTTTAATCTTATGCAGAATATTTTTGTTCTTTTGACTTGTGTGACATATCCATTAACATACCCTATCAGTTAAGATTTAACAAAAAAAAATAAAAACTCAACGGAAGTGAGACATTGCACCCCAATAGTAAATTGATAAGACATTGCAAATATGGTGGTAACTCGTTGGACGGAGGTAAGTGAAATTCCCCAATAAAATACAAAAAGAAGCATGCTATTTCAGACTTGAATAGCATCACATTCACACAAAAGATCTTTCATCAAATTACCACTATGTAGTTTCTAAAGAGTAGGTTAAGTTATGAAAAGAATAGGAGGGAAGCGATAAAAAGTTACCATTGTGTAGTTGTTAAACGGGTTTTCTACTGTGCCCACCACTAACATCCCTTTTTAAACAAATCAAAAAACACTTTTCAAAAAATAAATTACAAAAAAAATTTAGAAAACTTCTCGCACCTTCATATAAGAATGTTTTGAAAACAAATATTCATTTTTTATTTAAGTGTGGAGATACTACTATTACTTATTAATTTTTTATTTTTTATTTTTTTTTTAAAAAAATATATATATTTGAGGCTGTCCTCCGAGTGTACTGGAGGTCACTACTTCACTAGAGGTGTATATCCCCTAGCCTCCCACCTACATTGTCCACCACCATAGCGGGAGGTAGAGATCCAATCTCTCTTGTGGAGGCTCGGGGTGGTTGTCTGCCTTCCCAGAGGGAAGGAGGTAAACACCCACCACCTTAGTACGTGCCTTTCGTACAGGCTCAAGGTGGGTCTTCCAATCCCCCATAGGGGAAAGGGTGGAGACCCGGCCACCTCCTCTATGCCTCTCATAGATACGGGATGGGTCGTATACTCTATAGGTAGCGGCCTCCACCCCTTCAAAAATTTATTTAATTCTATTCAACCATATGAAAGGAGAATAATAACCCAAAAAAAAAAAAAAAAAAAAAAGAGGAAAATTTGATATAGTCATGTCTTAAATTACCAATAGTGTTTCAGTTTAATCACCATTAATAAATTGTGTCGGCAAGAAATTTTATGTGTCGGCAAGAAATTTTATGTTTATTTCTTAGCCTTAATTTGTCTTGTTCACAATTATTATGTTTTAGCGGTTTACCTCAAGTATATATGTTGTCTGATAAGTTGGTGGGCTTTTTAAGGTGATTAACGATTTTATTGGAATGAATTAATAGATGAACGCAGAATTATAAGTTTGAAATTGTGCTCTTGAGATGAGATTTCTCTGTTTGAGGTGCGACTTCTGTTCCTTTCGTGGGTGAGACTTTTTACCAACTCAATGTCAGCAAGTGAAAAGCTCTGTTCAACATGGAATTTATCTGTATTTCTGTTTGCGGCCTTAATTTGTTTTATGTTGTTCGTCGTTAGGGCTGTGTAAATTAAGAAGCACATTTAATTCATTTGCAAATGCAAAACAATGCATGATTTCGATCTACAAATTTATAAACACTGTTTTTCTTTAGAAAATGGTCAAAGGACGGAGTTGTGGGCCATCGATCCGGCCGATATGTTTATGTTATTTATACCCGAGAATTAGATTGTCGTAGCAAGTTGTGTTTCTCAAATTCAATTATCTCCACTTACACAGTTACACCCCAAAGAATAATTAAGCAAAAATAATTAAGAGTAAAAACATGGAATTGAATCAAGACCGACAAAGCAACACCATGGAGATACTAGATAGTCTTTTGTTTTTTTGTCGTCCCACTGCTAGCGAAAACCCCTGCAAGAGGCCATCACCTCAGCCGACCATGTTTTTTACCATAATAATTATTTGCAACACCCAAAACGCAGATGGATCTTACCTGTCCTAGCTAGACAAAATAACATAATATAAATAATTAAATTTGTTTCTTTTTATGACCAGTTTAATCTTTAAAGATAAGTGGTCCATAATTCAAACCTTATCTGTGTTGATTTAACTCGATCGCCGCCACGGGCAAATTGTATTACTCCTAGTACGTGATTGCGACATTCCTCCAGCAAGATTTAGAATTTGGTACACACACTATAATACAATCTTCTATAATATAGGACGTGATTGCGACATTGCTCCGGCCGGCGACATTTAGAATTCGGTACACACACTATATATGTATAGACGACTCTATACACCACATTTTACATGCTTATAACGAGCGCGCGAGGCAGCAAAATTGTGCTTTGCCGGCGAACAAAAGCAGCCAGGAGTCGGGGACTAATGCAATGACGCAAAGAATTCAACGATCTCTACACGACTACATTGAAATTATCGTCATTTTTGAAAAAATAAAAAAATGAAAAGCAACAATTTTGGTTGAAACAGTAGACTCGGCTTCCTTTTTTCCTTCCCTGGACATGAAACAAAGAACAAAACCAAAGAAAACTGGGCGGATGATCGAGTACTCATCTAAAACAGTGACAGCTCAGCAAGCATTTGAAGAGACGCGTAAATGTTTGATTTGAATTGTTAGAAGATATCGTGGTTCTGTTCTATCACACCATCATGCATGCATGCTAATCGTCAAAAACATTTAAGACAGTGTTCAAACCACGAGGGGAAGACGTTGTCCGCCTCCCTAGCTAGCCAACTCTTCACAACTCAAAGTCTATAACGTAAAATAATGGAGCACTAGCTTACAGCGCGCAGTCAAAATAATCCATCAGAATGAGGTTTGTGGATGCCTTAATTCCATCTTGGTTGTTGGAATCCTCCTAGCTAGTACTAGTAGTATTAACATTCAAAATCTTACTACTTTTTTGGGAGAATCGTGTATTCACTCAAGGTTATGAGTATTCTAGTTTAATTTCTTAAAAGATTGTTATTTTTTATTTTTTTTTCTTAAGAAACTACACTTATCACTCTCAAATTACCTCACAATTTAAAATATTTCCTGAATTTTAAAAAGTTGTAATCTCCTCCCACAAACTATCAAGCCCTTTCACTTAGCCCCGGTCGTTGTAGTTTATGTTAATTTAGACAAAAAAAAAAAAAAAAAAAAACACATAAAAAGTCCATTACACCCCATATGAGATGTGTGGAAGTACAATAACTATGACTTTAGATTTAAAAGCTCTTTGGTGTTTTTTTTTTTTTTAGAAAAAAAATGGGGTTGGCCATGCATGGAGGCGATCTATGGCTTGGCTATGGTCTGTTTTTTATTTTATTTTTTTATCACTATTATTATTTTAAATTTGTATATGAAGAGGTATCCAAATAAAGACTTACTTAAAACATTATGGCTTTAGTAACTCATTATGATTTAGAGTTGCATCAAATGGATGTGAAAACTGATTTTCTGAATGAGAGTTGTGGACTAGCCCGATGGCTTCCCAATAAAGGGAAAAGAACGCGTGGTTTGCAAATTAAATAAATCAATATATGGATTTGTTTAAGTTTTCAGACAATGGTATATTTAGTTCAATGATACAATTATTTTATTCAGTTTAAAGGAAAACAATGTCGGTCAGTGTATATACCTGAAGGTTAGTGAAAACAAGTTTCTGTTTCCTGATGGCTTTCCAATAGAGGGAAAAAAACACGTGGTTTGCAAATTAAATAAATCAACATATGGACTTGTTTAAGTTTTCAGACAATGGTATCTTTAGTTCAATGATATAATTATTTTATTTAATTTAAAGGAAAACGATGTTGGTCAGTGTATATACCTGAAGGTTAGTGAAAACAAGTTTCTGTTTCCCGATGGCTTTCCAATAGAGGGAAAAAAACACATAGTTTGCAAATTAAATAAATCAATATATGGACTTGTTTAAGTTTTCAGACAATGGTATCTTTAGTTCAATGATATAATTATTTTATTCAATTTAAAAGAAAACAATGTTGGTCAGTGTATATACCTGAAATTTAGTGAAAGAAAGTTTCTGTTTCCCAATGGCTTCCCAATAGAGGGAAAAGAATACTTGGTTTGCAAATTAAATAAGTCAATATATGGACTTGTTTAAGTTTCCAGATAATTGTATCATTAGTTCAATGATACAATTATTTTATTCAGTTTAAAGGAAAACAATGTTGGTCAATGTATATACTTAAAGGTTAGTGAAAACAAGTTTCTGTTTCCCGATAGCTTCCCAATTGAGGGAAAAGAACACGTGGTTTGCAAATTAAATAAATCAATATATGGACTTGTTTAAGTTTCTAGACCATGGTATCTTTAGTTCAATGATACAATTATTTTATTCAGTTTAAAGGAAAACAATGTTGGTCAGTGTATATACCTGAAGGTTAGTGGAAGCAAGTTTCTGTTTCTCGATGGCTTCCCAATAGAGGGAAAAGAACTCGTGGTTTGCAAATTAAATAAGTCAATATATGGACTTGTTTAAGTTTCCAGATAATTGTATCATTAGTTCAATGATACAATTATTTTATTAGTTTAAAGGAAAACAATGTTGGTCAATGTATATACTTAAAGGTTAGTGAAAACAAGTTTCTGTTTCCCGATAGCTTCCCAATAGAGGGAAAAGAACACATGGTTTGCAAATTAAATAAGTCAATATATGGACTTGTTTAAGTTTCTAGACCATGGTATCTTTGGTTCAATGATACAATTATTTTATTCAGTTTAAAGGAAAACAATGTTGGTCAGTGTATATACCTGAAGGTTAGTAGAAGCAAGTTTCTGTTTCTGATTCTATATGGTAATGATATATCGCTTGCCAATATTGATCTTGGTTTATTGCACGAAACCATTGAATTTTTCTCTAAAAACTTTGAAATAAAAAACATGGGTGACGGCATGAGGCAACCTATATGATAGTCGATAGGAATAAAAATATTATGAGATTGATCACGTGGTTTGTCAAGTTTGACTAAAAAACTATTGAAAGAGTTTTAGAGAAATTTGGCATGAAGAAATGTTCATCTAGTGTAGCTCCAATTCAGAAAGGGGTTTAGTCTTATGCAAAGCCTACGTAATGAATGAGAACGTAAACAAATGGAAAGAATTTCTTATGCTTATGTTGTAGGAAGCTTGATATATGCAAAGACTTTGCACTAAGCTGGACATCAATTTTGCAGTTGACATGTTCGGCAGATACCAAAACAATCACATAATGGATCATCGAAAAGCTGCAAAAAAAGTGTGAGATACTTGCAAGGAAAAAAAAAAGATTATGTGCTCACTTTTAAGAAGTCTGATCATTTAGAGGTGATTTCCTACTCCGATTCAAACTTTGCCGGATTTGTTGATAGTAGAAAATCAACTTTTGATTTCCTAGCTTCTTTTTTACTCATCAAAAAAACAAAAAATCAACTTTTGATTAATTTTTTTTTTAGCCAAAAAAATAATCTCATGGAAAAGTGCAAATCACACCATCATTGTTGCATCCACAATGAAAGTTGAATTTATGGCATGCTTTGAGACCACAATTAATGGTTTATGGTTGCAAAACTTTATCTTAGAACTTGAAAATGTCGACACTATTATCAAGTGGCTAAAAATTCATTGTGGTAATTCTGCAGTTGTGTTTCAAAAAAAGATATTCTAGTTGTCCTAAACATATGGAGCTTAAATATTTTTTCCGTTAAGGAGGAAGTTCAGAACGAGTGTCCATAGAACATATTACCTAATAGCTCATGATTGCAGATTCATTAACAAAAAGGTTACCACAAAAAACATTTAGGTCTTGTTTGGTATGCGGAATGACTATTCCATTAGAAGAAGAAAAAAAATGAGTAAATTTTATTAGGAATTGAAGAAAATGGAATATAGTAGCCTTATTAGAGTATATGATAAGAATCTAATACTTGAAATAGTTATTCATCAATTTAAAAAATAGTTATTCCCTCATAGGCAATGTGAAAGGCTATTTTATTCCACATTTCTTTAATTTTTAATAAAAACAATTTCTTTTCCTAGTGGAATAGTCATTCCGTGTACTAAAGTAATCCTAAGAAACATGTTAACACCATCGGTCTTGACTGTAATCCATAGAGCCCATAATGTTTGTGGATTGTGTAATATTTGTTTATGTTATTATTTTTTTTTAATATTTCATTAAATATGTTTGGTTTTTCTTGTTTTTCATTTTGAACATACATTTGTGAGATTGTGTGTAAAAGAGCTGAGCTACTCATGAGCTTACTTGAGATTTGCTCGAATAAACTCAATTCGTGCTCGAATCGATTATTAAGTGAACTATTCGTGAACACGAAATTAAGCTTGATTATTAAACAATGCAAACTCGTATAAACTCGGCTCGACTTGATTAAAGCTCGTAAACCCGCTCGTATAAAAATCGACTCGTTTATTAAAACTCGACTCGTGTATATATAGATTAATTTGTTAATATATAACTTATTTTTATAATATAGTATATTAACAAACAATATACTATATGCAAGTATAAATTAAGTAACAAATAACAATGGTTATTGATCAGTATATATTAATTGGTTATATATAATTTATTGGTTATATGTATCTAAAATAGTAAAATGGAATAATATCAATACTTAATTGTTAGTCATATGATATAATAACAATTCATATACTTAATCATATTGTTCATGTAATATAATATAATTATAGGACTATATAATCATATAATAATATAACATTGTGGCATATGACATGTAATCACTTTATTATATATTATAAGTATTATCATTAAATATTTAATAATCATTACATCATTTATTTTTATTTTTATTTTTTGTAAATTATATAGTTTGTTTAACATACAATAAAAATATATATTGTTTATATGTTATAATGTAATATTAATTTTTAAATGAGCTCGCCTCCTCTTTTTTGTATGTTAAATAAACTATATAACTTACAACAAAATCGGCCGAGCGGAACTTAATTTTTAAAACTCGTCAGAAACTCAAACTCGTGATAAATAAGCTCGAACTCGGCCTAAGATTGGGATTGTGATAAATTTAAATAAGTCGAGCTTGCACAAGCACTACTCGCTCAAACTTGGCTTGTTTACAGCCCTAGATGAATGATAACAGGAATAGTCTAACAAAATAAATTTTGTTAGACCGCTTTTCAAATACTTCTCATTTATGAACTATATCACCTTATTGATATACAACTGGGGGTGAGCAAAAACCCGTAGACCCACCACAACCCGCATCCCCCGCCCCAAAAAAATACGATTTTTAGTGTTATTTTTACAAGTACGGGTTGAATTTTAAGCAACCCGTGCGGGGCAAAGCGAGGCACGGGTTTAAGTTATTTTTTTCCACGGATCCCCGCCCCACCCAGCATGAATAAAAAAATAGGATTATTGACGTTGAATTTTTGGCCTTAAAGCTCTTTACCCTGCATTGAGTACTGAATTAGGTGGGAAGAACATTTAAGAATACATTAACTTTTTCTTGAATCATGGGTTAATGCTCTTATTCTCTACTCCTGTACATCTGTTTCACTGAGGCTACACACTGGAAATTTCTCCCATGCAGGCTTGTTGCATTGAATATATAATTTTGGAGAGCGACAACCTGTCTTCACTATTTTTTAACCAACCGGGATCCCCGCCTCGCCCTGCACAACCTGCACCCACATCCTGCACGAATTCTTCCTTTTTTCGTGCGGTTTGCAGGTGCAATTTTTACCTCCCGTAGGGGTGTGGGGCAAGACCAAAAAGGCTTGTTGCATTGAAAATATATAATTTTCACTGAGGCTACACACCGTACATCTGTTTCACTGAGGCTACACACTGAATTTCTCCCATGCAGATTTGTTGCATTGAATATATAATTTTGGAGAGCGACAACTTGTCTTCAACTATTTTTTAACCAACCGGGATCCCCACCTCGCCCCGCACAACTCGCACCCCTACCCCGCACGAATTCTTCCTTTTTTCGTGCGGTTTGCGGGTGCAATTTTCACCTCCCGTAGGGGTGCGGGGCAGGGCCAAAAAGGATGGAAACCCCCCCCCCCCCCCCCGGCCCCATACTCACCCCTATATACAACCGCCATGACTCACACTAATAGGTTATTTGACTATTGTGTTTATGATGACAAAATTAAAGGATGGATTAAATTTTTTACTCGTTATAAGGTTATCTAATCCTAATCTTATTAAACTGTTGGTCAAATAAGAAGTGGTTCCTATTGGACTCCAACTTTAATGGGAAGTAGAGTTATAGTCGAATGAGGAAACAATAATAAGGAAACTAGCCTTGTCTCTATCCTATAAACATGATATATGATCTTTTGCCACTCAAGACACAACTCTTGATCACCTTACTCACGTGGCAAGGTGATCTTATAACTAGCTTTAGAGTTTTTTTTTCAAAAAAAAAAAAAAAAAAGAAAAAAGCAAAAGCAAAAGTTGTCACGTAGACAAAAATGGTCAAAAGTTGTGTCTTAAGGTGGCAATGTATCATATCTCTATAAATATACACAATATTCATCTATTTGGTGCGACTTAAGATGGTTAGGTGAGAGAAACCATTTTCTAGTGTGTATGCTTTGAGATCGTGGTTCAAAAATGATTTTTAGTTGCTATGGATTATGGTATGTTCTTTCGGCACATATTATTAATTTATTGTGAAAATCATGGTAATTAAAGATCTTGGGAATTATAGAATATTATGTAGATTTGTTTTGCACTGAACACTTAATTATTCACTAACCCTTTCCAAAGAAATGTTCTATTTGTAAGCACCCTTGCGACTGCAAACGACTTGTCTTGGCTCCATACTTGCACCTCTTTGCTCCCACTGAAGTCTCCTTACCATCCTGCAGGATAAGTACATAGAAGCGTTGACGCTAGCATAAGCACATGCACATGGAGATCCAGTTAATATATACCAAAACACAGGCACAGAAGTGCAAAATATTAACATGGTTTACCAGACTTGCCTATATTGATAGATTAGAGAGATATTAGTCCCCTATAATCATAGAGAAATACATAGAGACAAGACTATACAACAGCATAATCGAACCCTTACACCTAAGACATGGAGAAAATCTAATTTTCATATTTGAGGACGTCTTAAGCCATGGAACCAAGCCCTAGTTCCCATGCTTCCTTGGAATTCCCCATTTTGTAAATCTCCACAAATCCTGTGAGCCCCTCATATAGGCATTTCTCCAATAACCGAAGTTTTGCTGATGATACATGTTCATAGAATCCTTAACCTAAGTTCTTGTCAAATAAGGAAAACAATTTCCTTTTCAAAATAAATATTTGAAACACATTCCAATACAAAGATTCCCATGTCTAACATGTATTTTAAAGTTGAAAACCACGCAGATGATATTGTAGTAAATAAATAGCTCCATGAGCATTATAAAAATAAAAAGGTGAAAGAAACATGCATCAAAATTTACATAAAACTGCAGCTTATCGCAATTTTCAATGTTGATAGCTGAAGAACTTCCTATGAAAGTCATAACGGGTCAAACCTTAACAAAATAACATGAAACAGTTACGTTGTATTGATTCTCAAAATCAATCACAATTAAACTAGCAAATCCACTCACAAGAGTAGTTACTATCAGTCTGGTAAATGCTACAGGAATTTCAAAAATTGCATTTTAGAAAAAATAATTAAATGAAAGATATGAGCACATAAACTCACCACTGAAGATTGGTTTGGTGATCTCAGAACCTTGATTCTACCACCTCTCCCATCAGCTCCAATAGCAATCAGGTTACCCGTACATGAACCTTGCTTTGCTAACGATCCCTTGCTCTCGCCCCGCTTGCACCATTTACCTAGATACCTGTATGTTCCATCCGGGCCAAGCAATCCGCCAGAGAAACATATGTCCCCTGAAGGATTTTGTAAGTCATATAAAGAGGAAACAATAAGTTTACAGTTTGAGTTTCTAATCATTCAATGTCTTCAGGCAATTGTTAATCAGCTAGCGATATCAGGCTTAATCCAAACTCAAATTGCACCAACGTTATACCTGGTTCAGAAAGTGGTAGTGGGGATGGAAACTCCTTTCTAATGTTAAGCATGGGTGGCTCAACTTCTGTAACATCATCAAGAAGCAATGTCACATCCTCGTCCAGGGCAGCAGGAGTCTTTCCCATATCATTATTGATACCAGTTCTTGAACCCAAATGTTCTACCAGATTATCTAGTCCATGCACTCTAGTTTCTTTGCTCATGTCAGAAGCCACCTGTGATCTCAATGGAGTAGATTTCTGCTCAGCTACATCTTCATTGGTTTGATATTTAGCATTAGGATCTGAAAGTCCACGTGGAGCTGTAGAAAATTTTGAATCATCCTCATCTATTAAGAAGTATTCATGTCTCTCTTTATTAACAGCCATGGAGCTTGTAGCTTTTTTAGTATAATTTACATCCATATCGTTAGTGAAACTGAAGTTTTCCAGTTTCCTATAACACGATGGATTACTAGTCAAGCATCCTGTCTGACCTGAATTAAGAATGGGTGCAGAAAGTTGTTTCTCTTGATCTTGTGATGAAAAATCATTGGCGGGCAAAGAATTAGAATTTGAGTTACTATTCACACCATTCTGAGTAACCACTTTGCAACTATTTTTCTTTGAAGCTTTTAGAGACCTCAAATCTTTGTTATCTTTTTCTTCAAGAGATGTCTCCAATTCTTGTAGCCTAGTCTGATATCGCAAAAGAAAAAATCATATTAGGAACCACTCACTAAATGAGATTAACCTACAATCCCATCATGGACTTACCTTTAATTTACTCATCTTCTCTTTAGCCTTCTCAAGTTTTCTGCTAAAGCGAGCCTCTCCTCTTCCAAGGATGTTGCACTTTGCCATCAATTCTTTGTAACTCCTATCAGAAAATGGCCAGCGGAGATTTATATGTTAAAAGCATAATTAAGAGGGAGACAATACAAAACCAAGTGTAACAGGAAATTGTTTATTATTTCATATAAATATTATACAAGCACAAGGCTCATCAATATTATCTTTCCACCCATAGTGATGTTAAATCAATAAATCTTAATTGAGAGCAAATCACTCAACCAGAACTAGACAATTTTCTCCATTCATGTATTGAATCAATTGCAAAATGGCATTAGATAATCTACCTATTACGCATGACCAAGGATTTCCGTAGAATGTCTATGGTATCCTTGCTGTTGGCAGCATTACCAAAAGAGGCAAGCTTTAAAACCTCCTCTTCATCGAGATCCAGATCAGAAACCCTGCAGTATGAACCATATAACCATGTGAGCAACAAAAAATATATACATATAGCCAACCAAATATTGAGAGATTGATTTGCACATAGTGCAGATGCACTCACAATTTTAATGCTGCAAGTTCTTTGGCCAAGCCCATATTCCTTTCTTGCAACCTCAAGCATTCCAAAGTTGATTTATCAAGCTCCTATGACAGAATTGACCAAAACTTTATTCCAAAATCTAATAAACCGATTGAAACCAGAAAATAGAAGAAAAAAAATCTAGAACAAAAACTACTAGTTCACCTGAGATTTCAGATGAAGTAGCTGTTGCATGGATATTCTTTGTTTCAGGGCTTCATTCTTTAACGCTGCTTCCGTTTTTGCCTGCTCTTTGCAAGAAAACAGCTACAGAAAAAGAGGTCTTATAAGAACCAGATGAAAACAAAAAACAGTAACTTTAGGTCAGAAGACTATACATATAACTGCAAATTTGGACACTGTGAAACTGAGATGAAATCAAGACAACTTACTAATTCATGTTTCAAGTTGCAAATATTTCTGGGGAAATTTTCCAATAAAATAAAATTAAAATAAGAAGGAAAATTTGCAGGAGAATAACAAATGCTAAAGCAGAGTACAATATTTGCTCTGGCTTCGACCAAGCAACAATCTGTTTTAACAAATAATGGAAGACATTGCAAAGTTCCCCTTTTAATTTTTCTGTCATTCCATACTTTTCCTCGACAAAAGAATGAATTATAACCTTTCATAAGTTTCTGAATAATGAAAGTTCCAGCTCAATCAAGCCATATACTTCATAATAGGCACACTTCAAATGAGGGTTTCTTTTCTAGCTTATAAAATATTAAATGAACTGTAACTCAACCCGTTACTCCCTTTCAAACTTTTTCAACCAGGCAGCTCACAACGCACTTTAGATGATAGGGGGAGATGTGGAGGAAAAGAAAACTTTTTTGATTTCTACTTTCATTTCAATTAGTTGGAGCTACAAACACACACACACACACACACACACACACACACACACACACACACAAAGCTGACCTCGATTGAGCCAAATATACAAAGGAATAAAAAATTATATTCAATTTCTTATACCCACTACATTGCTCAGCAACCAAAAAGAGCACTGAGAAATGACAGTAATCCACAAAATCTGAATAACACATAATTGTTTCCTATCTCAGTGTCCGTCAAATTCTTCATAAATGAAAAAAATCTAACAAAGCCAAATAATCAACATGCCAACCCTAATTTCTTCCATTTTCGCAAATGTTCTCAGCAACCAAACATAATCACAAAAAATCAATCAATTACCTCCTCATTGACCTCTTTGAGCTCCTTCCCCTGGCGCTCTAAAACCGAAGTAAGCCCTGACACCTTTGTCTCCAATCTCTTAAGTTCCCTGCATAATTCTTCGGCGTCTTTCTCGCAATTGACCGGCTTCTGAGTGAGCACCGTATCGTTCGAGTCCCCGACGGACTGAAAATAGAGACGATTGGCATTGTTTGCCGAGCAAAGCTGCTTGCACACAGGGCAAGTACATTTCTTCGCGTTGGAACAATACTCGAACCACTGCTGCAGACTAGGGTTTCAAGCACGCACACAAGCAACAAAAATAGAATCAATTTCAATTTGTGACTTTTCATTGGACGCACATATACATGTTTATATGTATGTATGCATGTGTGTGTGTGTGTTTATGTAGAGAGAGAGAGAGAGAGAGAGAGAGAGAGAGAGAAAAACCAGAGCTCGTGGAAGACATGGCCGCAGATGGAGATGGCTTGGATATCTTCAACAATGGGCTTGAGATCTTCGTAGCAGATCGAGCAAATGGCCTTGGCAAAAGTGGTGCCACCGACCATCTCTCTCTCTCTCTCTCTCTCTGCTGAGTGCTCTGGTTCTTAAGCCGCCAGTCTCACTTTCTCTCTGTGTCTCTGGTTAATCTCAGGAAAAAATAGAGCGGAACTTTGAAATATGTCTGGCTGTCTAAGCGGGAAGAAGAGGGAAAATCGATAAAATTTTGCGCACAAATATTTCCCTTTTGATCGTGCTGCCACGTGTTCAATTGCCACGTGTAGATCACTTTTCCGCCCAAAGCAAATCTTAGTCACTTGGCGTTGAGCCAATCTACCTACAAGGAGAAGGAAATGAAATGAAAATTTCTGCTAATGATTTTAGGGCCATGACCACCAGATCTCAGACCACCTGCTTTACTGGAGCCCAGAACTCCGTCGACTTCCTGACTTAAACGTTATAAGCTTTATCGTCCGGTTAACCGCTGTACAGTGAACATTACCTTCCATGATTGACCTCATTTGTTTGATTCTTTGGAACCCTAGGGTGTGGTTTGATCGAGGAAGTGGATCCTTGTGGGATGCGAAACTATGAACAAGTTGGTTTGTTTCCTTTCTTTTCTTTGTCCCCATTTTCAGGCCTTTTGCTGGGGAAATAAAATTTGAATTGGGAATTTGGGGGGACGAAAAGAAAATGCACGCCTTTAACGATCTTAAAAGGTGGGATTTAAAAATCTAAATTTTTTTAGATTTTCAAATCACAGTTAAAGCAATCCTAAAATATAGATTTTGTGCAATTTGATTTAAAATTGCAGTGCCAAACACACCTAAAAGACTACAGTATCCAATGTATATGCGGACCAACTATACCGAACATATTCAATGAAGAAGTCTTATTGCGTTGTAATTGATAGCCTCGTTGCATGGCGTTGGTGCTTCTGCAAAACAAAAAAGTCGTCAGAAGCCAGTCGGTTCTGGGCGATCGGGAGTGATATAGGCAGTTGTGTGAGCTGGTCATGAATAAATCGACTATAATAAGTAAGAGGTTTTACTTGAGTGAGGGTGTATTTGAGTCCGAGGGCAACGTGCCTTTCTGATGTTTGGGAGATGGTTGGGCTTTTCTAAAGAACATGCCATTTTTGGGTTCATTGATATTTGGGACCTCAGAGAGTCTCCCAAATTTCATAGATGAAATTTTCTTGAATAATTAGTAAATTCATCCATGAAAATTTGAGAAGGGTATTTTAGATTTATGTGCTAACTTTTCCTCGATCCACGGATGACAGTTGATATCGGGCCCTCCACAATCCACATGGAATTTAAATCGTTATTAATCTTGTAACTTAAATACGTTGCAAGACGCATGCTCAAGACAATATGCAAGTTCATGCCCTTTTTCTTTCTTTCTTTTTTATTTTTTTAGATACATGAAAAAATTACACTAGAAAAGAAAAACAAACAACAAACAAGGTTTGGACAGCTTAAAATTAAACTAGGAATTGAAGTATGCAAAAACGGTGCTTCTGAATATACGGGCTTAAAGATTCGTGACACGAATGTCAATAATCGAGACCACTAGTTAATGTGGTTTGGTGTTGGTAAAGACCCCTGAAGACCCAAATATAATGATAAGGATGAACAAGGGGAAGGAACAAAGAAGCCCAAAAATATAAAAGAAATAACAAAAACAGTATGATAAATAGCAATTGTTCGGTTGAAGGAGGTGGAGTGAGAGATTTCCTTGATGGCACGTGGGTTCCACGCGCCGCTAAGGGGAGACCTCTCAGTAGCAGGAATCGTAGTTTCACCTGACTCCACCGATGCCTGAAGCAGAGGAAGGCAGGGGAGTTGATGTGGCCGCTACTCGCCAGTGAGAGCGAAGAACACTCTGGTGTGTGTGGGCCACAAGTTGGTGAGCAGGCGACGGTAAAGAGAACGGCAACCGTTGGTCGAAGTCGTGGACGTCGAATAACCCGTTGGTGAAGTGTGTGTCTTGTAATAGTTGATGAAGGAGCGTAGATCTATATCCGAAAATATCAATCGTAACACCTTATCGAAAATTACAGAGAACTTGGTAGATGATGGAGGAAATTACCAGAAACATATACTGCGTGGAGACAATAAACGCAAATACATCAAAATGGTGAGGAAACCTCATAAGAGGTGGGATAGATTTTGGGAGTTTATGGCTTATCTCCCAATGCCGTAAAAGCTGTGAAGGAAGTGGTTGGATGGGTAAGTTGAGAACGGAAGGTGGAAAGTTGAGTGAGGAGACCTCATAAGAATCGGAAGGCAAAGGAAGAGGGAGGGCTTCCCTCCCATGTCAGTATACACAAGAGAAGGTTCAGGGGTTAGAGGGGAGAGAACGGCCAAAAAGAAAAAAAAGAAAAAAAGAAAAACCCCTTTAAATCGATTGACAATCTTTTTCTTTTATAATTGTAACTGGTACATCACATAATTCCAGGCTCCACGTTCTTATAATTGCAAAAAATATATGTAATTGATTGCAACATTTCTTTACCCTCACTTCTTGCGCAAGATCTGACACAAAAAACCCATGAATATGTATTGCTTTAATAATATCAATAATGTAATGAAATATCTCTAGTATAATCATCAATAAAAAATATAAGCTAGAGCCTAGAAAGAAAAAGGAATTCGGGAAACAAGTGAAAGAACAAACAAATAGTATTAAGAAGAAAATAACAAAAAGAAGTCCAGCTCGTTTGTCAGGGCATTCCAAATGACCACTTATACCCTCCCTATCATAAACCATACTTAAACAATTGGAAGGTTAAAATCGTCATTCGGGCTATTCCATTTTCATCGTAGTCTTCGTATGGCGAACAGCCTGGTCTTTCCGGTCTCTCCCTCTCCATCGATCTAACCCATCCGAGCAGTGGAGGGGCAATCGAAACTCTCAGCGACCGTCTCTGTCAGTGTCTCTCTCGCTCATTCAGGCCGCCTAGAGGTGCTATTTCCGTTTTTGCCCTCCTTGAGATCGGACTAAATAAAGAAAACGTTTTTTTATTATATATAATTTTCTCAGGAATTTGTTGTCTTTGTCGAAGGAATTGTCAGTTTAGATTCGTTTCAATTGCATTATCCACGAGATTGAAATCGTGTGATCCCATACTTATTCTTCTTATGAGTTATTATTTTACCTGTTACAGATGAAAGATAGCAGAGATGCTGTCATGAACGATAAATCCTCAAAATCTTCATCTGTTAGCCCTCTCCCACTCATTCTTGATGTGGATGACTTTAAGGTAGGCCTCAAAACGCATCAATTTATGTTATACATATTAGCCTATTGTCTTCTAGCTCTTCAATTTCAGCTAGGTCTTGTTGGTCTTACATTTATGTTTTGGTAATTAATTCGATGATTTACTGGGAGAGATGTGCTTAGAGATTTAGGTTTGGAACTTGTAGGGTGATTTTTCATTTGACGCGTTGTTTGGGAACTTGGTGAATGAGCTTCTGCCGTCTTTCCACGACGAAGAAACTTATTCATCAGAAGGGCATGGCAGTGGCGTCGGTGGAAATGATGCTTTGTCGAATGGACATTTACGAGGGGATGCCGCGAAATCGGCTGCCCCTTTGTTTCCAGAAGTGGATAAGCTCTTGGCCCTATTCAAGGATTCGTATAAGGAGTTGGTTGATCTTCGAAAGCAGGTATGTTTTTGGAACCATAGGTTATGGAATGCGGAATCTAAAAATAATCATTGGTATGATGAGGTTTTCATTTTTCCGTTTCTTTTCGTACTGGTTTAAGGTTGATGGCAGACTCTTCAATCTCAAGAAGGAGGTCTCTGTCCAAGATTCTAAGCACCGCAAGACACTCGCTGAGGTTAGTTAACTGAAGGGGATTTGTTGCTTTGAATTGTAATACATGTAATGGGTCTTCCCATGAATCTGAAAATTGAGTTGCATATGATGGTTATATGTCCCTTGCGCTTTTAATGATTTTGCTTTACTTTTTAAAAAAATGATTGTTACATGTATCTTTTCTTTTTCAGCTGGAAAAAGGTGTAGATGGATTGTTTGATAGCTTTGCAAGATTGGATTCACGTATTTCAAGTGTTGGACAGACTGCCGCAAAGATTGGAGATCATTTGCAGGTAGAGTTTTCCCATGCTTCATTGCCATATGCTTATGATCCTTGTAGTTAATACAATTTTATCACCATCTCTATTGAAATTTTGTTATTTTATGTTTTCATTTATATAGCGTTTTCTTGTCAGAGTGCAGATGCTCAGCGAGAAACTGCTAGTCAAACAATAGAGCTTATAAAGGTATTGTCAATTGATCATTTAGTTTAGGATACCCTTTGTTAGGATGTGCTAACTGCATTATTAATTAATCCCTGCAGTACTTGATGGAGTTCAATAGCAGCCCAGGAGACCTAATGGAACTTTCACCACTATTTTCTGATGACAGCCGTGTTGCGGAGGCTGCTTCAATTGCACAGAAATTGCGTAAGATGGCCTTAGTTAACCATAAAGTTATTTTCATAATTTTCATGAGACAACCTTCTATTTATTTGCATAAGCATGATGATGCTCTCTCTAAACTTAACAGCTTTTCGTGACAGAATCAGGTATCATTCTGTTGTTACTAGAATTAGTTGCGAGCCCCATTTCAGTTAAAGCCAAGAGAATTTTGAGACTTTCTTTTATGTTTGCATTCTTGTCAAAAACGTCATGATACTTTATGCTTTTTGAGGGTTGGCTTTGGAATGGGGCTGGGAATCCTTTTCTTTTTCTTTTTTTTTTTTTTTTTTTTAATTTATATATATATATATGAAAAAAGAGAAGTTTTACATAAAATTTGGGAAAAGAATGAGATAAAAAGAAAAAAAGAAAAAATCGGTCTCTTTGTAAGTTGTTGTAAGACTGAGGAGGGCTGAAAACTAAGGAAAAATGAATGTTCAGTAGAAAATTTTGTAACATAAACAGAAACAAATGATCTATAGTTTTACTTTGTACGGAATAAGTATGGTCTTTCATTTCTGGTAGGTAGATAACTATTTCTCAAATGCTTATGCCAAGCTACAGTTCATATCAAGAATGTTAGAGAAGTTGCCGATATTATTTCGTCATAGATGAATTATCTGTGTGATACTTGTATGCTTTTCACTGCTTTGTAAACAACTTGCTATTTCTATTGATTTTAGGGTCATTTGCTGAGGAAGATATCGGAAGACAAGGAATAGGTGCACCGCCAGTTATGGGGAACGCTGCTGCTAGCAGAGGATTGGAAGTTGCGGTTGCTAATCTGCAGGATTATTGTAATGGTAGGGTAAATTTTACAGAATAGTGGACGTATTGACTCCTCAAGAAAATCAAAATCACATATTATATTATGCATAAGAGATCTAAGAAGTCCGGTGTCTTTAAAAAATGTTTAGAAAACCAAATGTTTTATAATTGCTGTTTGATACAAGGTCTTTTGAAATTTAAGTTGGAAGTTGATATTATCTTTTCACTTATAAGTGTGTGCGCCTGTGATAATGCAGTTGTTAGTCTAATTGCCATGAGGTGGTATTTAGGAAAGTGGTTTTAAATAATTATTCATTTGGAAGCAGAAAAGATAATATTATTTTCTTGGACACGAAATTTCTATGATTTGTGGACAGACAAGAGTATCAAGTTTTTTTTTTTTTTTTTTTTTTTTTTTTTTTATAAGTAATAAACGAAATAGCATTAAAAAAGCGTAAAGGCGCCCCTAAGCATACATGGAGTATACAAGGATACCGAAACAAAAGAAAAACAGAAAACAAAGAAAGAACACCTGAAAAACCCGAAAAACAGAAGAGATGATACATCAAGAGTATCAAGTTTTGACAGATAAAGGGTGTTGGGGAAGTCTACTTCTAAAAATCGAGACGGGAAATGGGTATATCTGTGTGTCTTTATTAAAATCATTGTACTAAATATATTTCTATCTGCATTTGTGTTTGATTTTACTATCATAAGATCCATAGAGAGTACAATTAATAACTATATATAAATTTCCCAACAATGTTGTATATTACCTGATAATACTGCCCTAACTTTATTAAATGAAGGTAAATTTTCTTGTAAGTTGAAGCCACTGTTGGACATGCTTGGCTTGGACCTTTTAATGAGAAAGGTGTCGTGCAGATCATAATGTATTCTTAGGTTTTGCATTATTGAAAGGATCAGGCTTCCTTTTCTAATTGAGTTTTACAACCCTACAATGTGTATTTCGTTCTTTTTTTTCATTGTAATATGGTTTTAACGATATAAACAAGATTAAGAAAGTGAGAAATGTGTTCTCTGTGTAAAAGCTGCCAACTCTGATAGACTTGTGTGATTGAGAAGTAATAGATACGTGAATTTGTTTTTCCTCTCCAATTCAAAGCTGAGGAAGATTGGACCCTTTCGATAGTAAATTATAAATTCTATATGCTAAGGATTGGAAAAGAAAAATGTTTTTAGTGAGTTCTACGGATTGCTTGCTCGTTTTCAGTGGTGTTTGTTCTTGTGTAGAACTGGAGAACAGATTGCTTGCTCGTTTTGATGCAGCATCACAGAGGAGAGAATTGTCTTCAATGGCAGAATGTGCTAAAATTTTATCTCAGGTAAATACTTTTGTTATGTCTGATATGTAATAATTTATTTATTATTGATTTTAAACTTCATGGCTTCATTAAGTAGCTCTTCCTTCCCTCCAATCCAATTCATGATTTTAAACTTAATGGTTTTCTTATATTGAAAGACTGAGAAATTCGATTGTGGGCAGTTAGAATAGTTTGAAGGCTGTTGTCTAATGTTAGTGGTGAAGTAGTGTTAATGCATAGTATTCTTCTCCAAGAGGTGTTAAACTTTTAAACTTTGCCAGTATTTATGGTTTTCAGCTTGTGTTTTTAATGGTAGGTGTTGTTTGTAGTTTTAAGCCATTATCCGTGATCTGTTGTATACATTCACTGTGTTGAATGCCCTATTTTCACTATAAGACTCCATAGTATTCTTTTTTTCCCCTCAAAGGGAAGTTTCCAATGCCTTTATCCCAATGCTCAATCACCTGGCCATTGCACAGATGTTTTGACTATGCTGGGTGATTTTTATTGTTTACCAAATGGGTTGGGACATTAAAACGTGATTAAGTGGTTTAATTTGGCTACTTGCCCCTTCAAGACATTAATGATTGCCTTTCCAATTCTCTAAAACTTGTACAGATGTAATGTGCTCACAGTTTTTGGAATCTGATGTTAACCATATTTTATGTTTGCTGACAGCTCCATCAGAATCATAAGAATTGATGTAAAGTGCCTGTAGATTTCCTATTTCTTCTTTAATAATGTTGTCGTTCATTTTGGGCTTTGGGCCCCCCTTCTGTACGAAGGAAGTTATTTCATTTTTAGGATTTTGATTTGATGCATTTTCATTTTGAACAGATAATATGAATTTAAGATGCTGTAACATGAGCTTAACTGAATCAGAATAATTTATTGAAGTCAGTTAAAGGATTATTTATTTATTTTTCCTTCCTTTTTATCTTCTTTATCTCACTGGTCTACTTCTGCACTGCAGTTTAACAGGGGTACAAGTGCCATGCAACATTATGTAGCAACACGTCCTATGTTTATTGACGTGGAAGTCATGAATGCAGACACGAGGTTGGTTCTTGGGGACCAGGGTGCACAAGCTAGTCCTAGCAATGTCGCTCGTGGGCTTTCTTCGCTGTACAAAGAAATTACAGGTTTGAAGGATTGCCACTGATCTTAATGCAAACGATTGAATTATTTAACAGATTTGTTATGTCTTTATTGTTTGTCTTGCAGATACCGTGCGTAAAGAAGCAGCAACAATTATGGCCGTATTCCCTTCTCCTAATGAAGTTATGTCAATTTTAGTACAGGTATACAGGCAGGGGATTATTCTTTTTTTTTTCCCCTAGTTTCATCGATTTCAGGTTGTGCAATCAAACTTTATTTTAGTATACAAAGATTGTATTTGTTAGTAATTTCATAAATATGACTAGCTTTTTTTCTGTCGTATGCAGCGAGTTTTGGAGCAGCGAGTAACAGCTCTCCTGGACAAATTATTAGTGAAGCCATCTCTTGTGAATCTACCTCCTATGGAAGAGGGTGGACTTCTATTAGTGAGTAGAACTACTAGAGCTTTGGTTCTTCTTCTTATACCAATCCCAGGTTGAACTAACAACCTCATCTTTATTTAATTCACATTTAACTTGATTCTTCAGTATCTTAGAATGCTGGCAGTGGCATATGAGAAGACACAAGAACTTGCTAGAGACCTACGAGCTGTGGGATGTGGTGACTTAGATGTTGAGGGTAATGAATTATTTTTAAATTGCTTGTGCCGTTGTGCATTTTTCCTGTGTTTGATATCAAATGTTAATGGTTACTGGAATAAATCATGTTGACAATGTTTGAGGGTAAACTTTGGTAATATTGAAGGAAATGTACAATAGAACATTGTACTAGAGGAACATGACGTCATGCAGGTTTTTCATGGCATCTTATAGAAGGATATTCATAACTCAGGATGCCTGCTATGGAATTAAGGAAATTCCAATGCTTGTTATGGTGATATGTTGCAATGGTTGTGTGGGAAACTATTTAGGTAGTTCTGAATTGGGTATACAAACCTTCTGTTTTTGATACCTGTAACATGCATTACCTTGTAAAACATACCAGGAAGTGCGTGGTTTAATTCTAGCTGGCTCAATTAATTGATTCTATTCGATTCTAGAAATTTCAGGTTTCATTTCAGCATTTGTATTCTGGTAGTAAAGATATTAAGTTAAATTGATGCACTATTCCATCTTGGAAGGGTTTTCCCTTGTGGGGAAAAAGTTGAATACCTTATTTTAAAGTAAGTCCATAAGGGTGAAAAATGGCGCTTTGTGTACAGTTTTTATTTGGGGTCATATTTTATCACATTACTAGTGGATATTTCGTTTGTATAACGTAACTAAGCTGCCAATCTTGAATTACTAATTATTTATCAGACAACACTCAACAGTGTAACTGCTTTCAAATGATACACTGTTTTTTAGTTATTTGCCTTGATTCATGTACAAGTTTTACTTTTTTGTCGTAATAGCAACTCTCTCTGTTGGTTCAGGCCTCACAGAGTCTCTGTTTTCTGCTCACAAGGATGAATATCCTGAACAAGAGCAGGCCTCTCTTAGACAACTATATCACGCAAAGGTCTTCCTCAATTGCATCATTTCTTGATATAAGTTTTTGACTGTCATCTTGCTTTAGTGGAAACAACCTGTAACGTGATAATGCTACACAGATGGAAGAATTGCGTGCTGAAAGCCAGCAGATCTCTGAGTCAACTGGGACAATTGGGCGCTCAAAAGGAGCTTCGGTAGCATCTTCTCACCAGCAAATATCTGTCACTGTTGTCACAGAGTTTGTGCGCTGGAATGAGGAAGCAATTTCCAGATGTACTTTATTTTCATCTCAGGTAATATTTGAAAATGCAATTAACATCATATGTAATTAGTAGGATTCCTCATTTTACAGCTCAATTTAACTGGTATTCAATATATAATGCTTGGATAAGTACCTCTTAAAAAGTTTGAAGAAAAAATAATAAAATGTACAAATGTCTCCACTTGCTTTCAAAAGTTCTCCATTATAGTCGAGCCCTTTGGTTCTCCTATGCCCTCACTGAGAAGTAGGGATGTAAATAAGTCAGTCCGTTCGACAGCCCGCTCGATTTAGCCCGATCCGAACTCGAGCTCGATACTGTAGAAACTCGATCGTTACTGTTGAAACCCGCTCGATTAGTAAGTGATACATACCCGACTCGCTCGACAAAACTCGATAGGGGCTCGCGAGCTCAACTCGTTTAAAGCTCGACCGGATCGCTCGCCCGACTCGTTAGTTCGACTCGTTAGCTCGTTCATATCTTACATATATATTAGTAAATAGTAAACATAGTATAATATATATAGTATTACATATTAATTATAATACTTTGATAACAATATTGAGTATGTTAAATTAACGTATTAAGTTATTAATAGTTAGTATGTAACAATATAACAATATTAAATAGTTAGCATATATATATAAACACATATATCACATCACACATGGTTAACAATAGTTATATATTATACTTATATTATAGTTACTTAGTTATATAGAATATATTAGACTTACTATTTGTTCACATTATACATATACCATTGTTTATACTCTGTAATTATATATAATAACATATTATTAATTTGTTACTTATAAACTATAGTTATGTAATATATTTTATAATATGCCTTATATACTTACATATTATATATTTATGTTATTAATAAATGCATAGAGGTTGTTCATAAATTTGGGCTTGAATTCTGCTTTGATCACTCATTGAAAAATTTAATAGTTTACATCGAGTTCTAGTTGAGCCGAGCTTGTCCAGTAACCCGGCTCGGCTCGAATGTCATTTTCAACGAACTCGAGCTTGAGCTCGAGCTCGCCCGAGTTTTAAATGAGCCGAGCTTGAACATGTAATTTATAGCTCGGCTCGAATTCGAGCTCGACTATTTAGGCTCGACTCATAAACGAGCCAGTCTTGAAATCTTTAAACTCGACTCGGCTCGGCTCGATTACATCCCTACTGAGAAGGTTCTTTCACTTGTATCACAGTTCTCTTTTCTTTCTTGTGAAATGAGATTACGCATTCTCCAAGTTCCATTGCTTTAAGCAAAATTTTGGATAATTTAAAGGGGTTTGAAAATCTGTTCAAGCACTTAAAAAATAGGAATAGGAAACTCCTAAAATGACCATTGTAAATCAAAACAAGGATGAGGATTGTTTTAAATGGATGGGTGTGAAGATTGAATAATTAAAGTTTGTTAGGTAATAGAAATGGTGTTTTGAAATTATATTTCTCTTTTGGATCCGATGGTAGAAATGGGACCAGTCAACAAAGCAGTGGTTCCCTTTGTAACCTGTACCAGTCATTTATCTCTGTTGTATATTTTTGCTGGTGGTTAAGGTCTCAAGCCTCGCTTCTACCTTCTTCTTTTTTTAATTGCTAATTCCACACATACCCATTGAGTTTGGAACCTACGGCCTCCCCCTCCATCCCATTCATATGGGAGGAGGTACTGTTTGAGCTCTGTTCATTGGTGAAGCTCTTTTCTACTTTTGATTGGTGTTAATTCATATATTTGTGCTCTGTGGCTGGGTGAGTTTGTAGCTGATCTAGTAATAGATGTCTTTAGGCTAAGATCAAATTAGGATGCCCAAAACATAATAGTTAGAATAAAAAATGGAACAGACAAGAACTCATCAAGCCTTATGAAACAGACCCTATGTTTGATAACAGTTTTCAAAAAGTGTTTTTATTGTTTAAACGATAATGTGGGGTAGCTTCCCTACCCTTGAAGTATCTTGGTCTTCCGTGAGGGCATCTTATAAGGCCAAGCATATATAAGACGATGCTATTGAGAAGATAAAACGTTTGTTGGCTAGTTGGAAAATGTTGTATTTGTCTAAGGGTGGTAGGATTACCCTTATCAAGAGCACATTTTCCAACTTACCTACGCATTTCATGTCTCTGTTCCTCTGCGTACGAGTGTTGCAAATTGTATTGAGAAGTTCCAACTTACCTAGGTGAAGAGTTTAAATATCACTTGATGAGTTGGCCCAAGGTTTGTACGTTGATCTCTGAGGGATGGTTGGGTATTAGGAACTTGCTGAGGTTTAATCATGCTCTCTAATGTACATGGCTTTGGCACTATGGGCTTGAGAGAGACTTTGTGGAGAGTGGTGGTGGACTCTAAATATGGAAGTTCATGGGGAGGGTAGTGTTCTAGTGAGCCTGTTGGGGCGTATGGGGTGGGTTTATGGAAGAATATTATGAGGGGTTGGGGGAAGTTTTGCAACCATACCAAATTTGAGGTGGGAGATGGCTCCAAGGTTAGATTTTGGCATGATTTTTGGTGTGGGAATATGGCTCTTAAGAATGTCTTTCCAGTTTTATTTGGTATTGTTTATGCAAAGAATGCTTTTGTTGCAGCTCACGTGAAATTTTTTGGAGTTGCCATTCAATGGAACGTGACCTTTGTTAGAGCGGCTCATGATTAGGAGGTGGATGCCTTTGTGTCGTTCTTCAGGATATTGTATTTAGCGAGAATGTGACAGGAATAGGAAGACAAGTTTTGGTGGGTTCCTTCCAAAAGAAGGTTGTTTGGTGTTAAATCCTTCTTTAGTATCATGGGTTGTCATGATGGTTTCCATTTCCCTTGGAAGAGTGTTTGGCGGACTAAGGTTCTGTTGATGGTGACCTTTTTGTATGGTCACCTTAGGAAAGATTCTTACCATGGACAATCTCCAGAAGTGGGGTGTCATTGTGGTTGATAGGTATTGTATGTGTAAAAGGAATGGAAAGTCCGCAGACCATCTTCTTCTTCGTTGTGAGGTTGCTTGTTCCATTTGAAATTTTTTTTTTTCAGTCGATTTGGATTGTCTTGGGTTATGCCTAGACAAGTAGTCGATTTGTATGCTTGTTGGTGGACTGCTGACAACACTCAAAATTCTGCTATGTGGAAGATGCTGCTTTCGTGCCTTTTGTGGTGTCTATGGAGAGAAAGAAATAATAGACGTTTTGAGGACCGCAAGAAGACTTTGGAGGAGATTAAGTCTTTATTTTTTAACACATTGTATCTTTGGACTACTGCTTATGTTTATCATTTGGTGATTAATTAATATGATTTTTTTGGTTCTTTTTGCCCCTCCTAGGTACTTGTCTTCTCTTGTATACTTCTTGTGTATATGGGGCGCTTTATGCTTTTAATGATATCTTGATTACTTATCAAAAAAAAAAAAAAAACAAGTCTTCAGGTGTGGTCCCCACAGAAATCACTTCATAGTTTTCATTTCACTGACACATTTTAGAACACGACACTTTTAGAGAACTTTTATCACCTTCATATAAGAATGTTTTGAAAACACATGCTCAGTTTTTAAAAACAAGCGAAAAACATTCTTGAAAACAAGGTTCAGTCTTTCATGCACAGTAACTGGCATCCACAGTGGAGGCTACCTCATCATTATAGGTGGGAGAGGTGGATCTTCCCTCCCCACCTCCCACATTGAGAAGAGTGGCTCGCAGCCTCTCCCACCCCCCACTAACACGGGGTGGCTCACGATCAAGCCACCCCATTGAGCTTAATAGGAATATGTACAGAATTGGATGGAAGGATTGATTTAATAATGGAACAAACTCAAGAAGTTAAAAGATAAAAATAGAAACTCATGGAGCAATTTGACAAAGGCTTAAAACTTAGGGAGTGATTCAGGAATTTTTCAATTTGTTTTATTTCTTTATGTTTTGAATAATTATTTTCAATGTTACATCCAAACACTTCTCAGTTTTTTTTTTGTCTCTTTCAGAAACACTTTTTAACCATAGTTATCTGAACAAGTTTTCAGATGTAGACCCCACAACATTTTTCAGTTTTCAAACATTGAAAACATTTTTCAAAGTACAAAACAGAAAAGACTTTTCAAAAACTAACCCAAATGCACTCAGAATGTTTTGGGAATTAAGTGAAGGTTCTCTAGGGTTTGAGACTCATCAAAATTGAGGTGAAAGCATTTATAATAAGCTAAGAAATTTTCTGGATTTGATGTTTCATATATTTTACCACTTTCCTAATTATTAACGTCCTTGTGCAGCCTGCTACCCTTGCAACCAATGTTAGAGCGGTTTTCACTTGCCTACTAGACCAAGTAAGTTGTTAAATAACTTAAGGTATTGACTCGATTTGTGTCATAGGTACTCATACTTTTCTTTTTTGCAGGTTAGTCAATATATAACGGAAGGGCTCGAACGGGCTAGAGAAGGCCTGACTGATGCTGCTAATTTGAGGGAAAGGTTTATGATTGGCACAAGTGTTAGTAGAAGGGTGGCTGCTGCAGCTGCATCTGCTGTAATTACCTGATCTTGTGCATTCTAAACTGTGTTTGAAATTCTTCTGTCTAAATTGGAATGTAGTCAACCCAACATAAGAGTGATTGTTTGATGTGTAGGCAGAAGCTGCTGCTACTGCTGGTGAAAGCAGTTTCAGATCCTTCATGGTTGCTGTACAACGTTGTGGTAGTAGTGTGGCTATAGTTCAACAAGTACGTTGGGTTGCATTTAATCACTATAAATATAGCTCACCAGATAGCAGCTTGATATAACTGAAACTTTCAATGATTTGTACATTTCCCTGCAGTATTTTGCCAATTCTATTTCTCGGCTTTTACTGCCCGTTGATGGTGCACATGCTGCTTCATGTGAAGAAATGGCAACTGCTATGTCCAGTGCAGAGACTGCTGCTTATAAAGGGCTTCAACAATGCATCGAAACTGTGATGGCTGAGGTCAGTTTTGAATATAATATCTTTTATGTAGTGCACGTACCAAGTAGGAAGTAGCTAGGCACAAATCCGTATCAGTTACCTGATGATGGAATCTCCTACTTTGCAGGTAGAACGATTGCTTTCAGCTGAACAAAAGTCAACGGATTATCGGTCACCTGATGATGGAATTGCTCCGGATCATCGACCTACAAATGCCTGCACAAGGTACATCCTGCTGACTCACTTGGAACTTGTATTCTGAATTAAGAACTCTTGACATTTTTTTGGGTTTCTTGCCATGGATGCAAGTCAATATATGTATAAGTTCTTTTTTTTTTCTAAAATAATTTGAAATATAGTTTTGATGGGTTTCTACCGCCCCTTTAAGGTGTGGGCTGGGTATGGGATTTCCTGTTAAACCCCAAATGGGCTTGGGGTGGGGATGGATTTTAATTGCCCGTCCTGTTTATATTGCAAATACCCATATAGTTTATTAATACTTCAAAAAATAAATATAGTTTAGAGTTTCCTCTTCATTTTCAACCACCTCCACCTCCACCCCTGCACCCTGCCCCTCGCAAGTTGATTGCTGACCGGTGTAGGAAGTGAGGTTATCCACATCATTGAAGTTTTCTTTGTCCTCTTTTGCTCTTCTCAACCAGGCCACTGAAACCTCCTTCCTCAACTGAGGGTCGGAACATTAGGGATTTGCAAACTGATTCGTAAATGTCCTTCATCAGTAAGAGGGTTATGGTTCCTATAGCTTCAGTAGCCATTATGTGGAATTATTGTTTGGATAGAGGCTAGAGTTCAGTAAGGTTCATTTTCGGTGAGTGTTGAGAGAGAGGTAGTGGAAATTAAGGTTGTGAGTGGGAGATTTGGGCTTGAGGAAAGTTGAATTGAGAATGAAAATCTCCAGGTAAAGGCTGAGTTGAACCCTCCCCTTTTTTTTTGGTGCAATCGATCCCATGCTTGGTAGAGGAAAATGTCGGGGAGAGAGATATAGTGGTGGTGGGCTGTGCCTGATGGGGATCTATTCTTTGGCATATACATGGGGCGGGTATGGGGCACATCATTAGAACCCAATGCAAGTTCTGGACAGGGATGAGGGGTTTTTTCTTGGCAGGGTGGGACAGGAAATGCATGCCCTGTACTAAAACCTTCCCGTTGCCATCCCTTTCATTTTCTTCACTATTTTAAAGTATATTTGTTTTATGATTATAATAGATTTGACGCTAGTTTTTCACGTATGTTTGTCTTCCAGTGGTGACTCCATTTTGTAGAACAAATCTGGCCTGCATCTGTTATAGTAATTAAAAAAACTCATTTGATCACCATGATGCTTCTGGAATTGAATAATGTTTTCTTTTCTCTTGGCTAGAGTGGTGGCATATCTTTCCCGTGTGCTTGAGTCTGCATTCACTGCACTGGAAGGTCTTAACAAACAAGCGTTCCTGAGTGAACTGGTATGACTTTCATTTCCCGAGGTTTCTCTTGGCCCTTTATGTATACAAATCCATGAGTTTGATCCCTTGATTTTATCTTCAACTTTTCCTGGTCCGGTTTACTTGTGTGCAAACGAGTTCAAGCTGCATATGGTCAAATAAACTTGTGTGATGTGCATGGTAGCATGCAAGAAGCTGCCACAGATGTAAAATCAGATAATTTTGTTATCTATTATTGTTTCATGATTAGCAAATTTGTTGATATATATATATATATAGCTTAGACACAGTAAAGAATGAATGCTTTCAACTATTAAATTTCTTAGAATAGGAAAATTATCCATCATCTGGTTGGTTCATTTTCCAGCAGTCTTTATTTTGGTACATATGATATTCATTTTCTTTCTTTTCTATTTTATTTTATTTTATTTTGGGTGGGGGGGGGGGGGGGGGGTGTTAAATATCTTAAAGTTTAACATCTCTGTTCAGATTTGAATTGGTCACTTTTTTATTTTAGGGGAACCGGTTGCATAAGGGGTTGCTTAATCATTGGCAGAAGTTCACTTTCAATCCCAGGTAACTGGCCTGGCCCTATGTTTCATACCCTGTTAATTATTTTTTTAAAGTTTTCTATGAAATGGCAAATGGTTGTTTGCTTTTTGATTATAAGCTCTAGCTTTATTTTGTGATGGAGAGGTATTTCTTTTAGCCTATTGTGTGTGGATGTTGTCAGAAGTTTAGTCCCATATATTGAGAAATTGGAAGTACTTGATCTTATTAAAAAATAATGGATGAAAACCTTTTTCAATAGAAAAAACCTTGGAAAAACTTTTCCTGACGTCTTTTCCTTGTTTGTGTTTCTCTTTTTGCAGTGGAGGATTGCGGCTGAAGCGTGACATAACTGAGTATGGAGAATTTGTGCGAAGTTTCAATGCTCCTTCCGTTGATGAAAAATTTGAATTGTTGGGCATGTAAGTTGCAAATGGTTTGAAAAATTTTCTATTTTATTCATCTTGTATCTTAAATGACCGATGAACTTTTGTCTTCAGCATGGCCAATGTCTTCATTGTTGCTCCTGAAAGCCTCTCAACTCTGTTCGAGGGTACTCCAAGTATACGGAAAGATTCCCAAAGGTATTAGTGAGTACAAGTTTGAATGCATTTTTTATAACGTATATTCACTAAAATGCATATAAAAAAGTAATAGTAATTCTAACAAGAAGCTTGAATTCCTTGAATCCTTTTCATTAAATAGCGTGGATGTTTTACAATTGGTTGTAAATGTTCAGATGTTCAGTTTTTTTGCCCTCCCTTCCAAACATATCCTCTACAAGAACATGTTTTATCACAGTGAAATTTCTTCTTTTTTTTTTTTTCTTTTTTTTTTTTTGTTTATATTTTGTGACTGGTCTTTTTACATTGGAGGTGCCTGTGTTTTATGATTAAAGTTTTATTTGTCTGCGAACATAGGTTTATCCAGCTTAGAGAAGACTACAAGAGTGCAAAACTTGCTGCCAGACTTAGCTCCTTGTGGCCAAGCTCTAGTTGATACGGAAGTGGCCTGCTGATTTAGATGTGACCTTCAAAATTTCTTGAATAGTTCACATCAAGCTGATACTAAGCTGAGGGAACTGACTCCTCAAAGTTGCATTTATTTGGTGGCAGCAAGACCAACTTCCTGACCCAATTGAAGATTGTATTAATGACAAGGCTGATGAAAATTGGTTAAAATAGAGTTTCTTTTTTCTCTTTCTTTGGGGTGTATATTTTTGAAGTATGGATAGGAAGACCCAATAGCTTTGTTTTCTTTAAGGCTTTAAGTTATATGCTAGGTTAAATCTGAGTGGGGTTTTTTTTTTTTTTTTTTTTTTTTTTTTTTTTTTGTGACAGTTCAGAAAGAGGAATTTTCATCCCAGGTGTGTTCTCTTGTAAATGATCCGTGAGCATGGAAAATGCCACTGAAGTTGTTCTTGTCGCCCATACTTCAAAAACAAGCGATGTAGTGCATACTTGGTGATTTCAATATAATTTGTTACAATGCGATTCTTTTTTCTGCTTCTCTCTGGATCATTGCTTAAATTATCTGCTATAAAGGCTTCTGAGGAAGCATCTCAGCCAAAATTGTTTTAGTTAGCAGTGTGGAACATCTCCTCTGCAAATGCACTTGTCGATCTGCAAGAATTAAGAAAGAGAGGAAGATTTGCTGCACAAAGTAATCATTCGTCGGTTTATCAGTTTCTTTATTTTCAGCTACGGTTAGAAGGGGACATTGGTGCTTGATGGCGTTAAATTCTTTATCTGCTAATGTTTTTGGTGGGTGTTTTTTTGTCTTGGGTTTGAAAAAAGTACTTTGATGTAACATAATATACCACATTTTAATCACATAACTAATTTACAATTAAGACGTGATATTGTGTGTTAACAAGAGCTGATCCAATGGTTGGTTAGGACTATTATGTCAAAATTGCCCGTTTGTTTTGAGAACAGAAAACAGGAGATTGAAAACAAAAAGTTTTAACAACATAGCTTACCCCTTTAAGCTTGTAGAGTTTTTTATTTTTTATTTTTTGGTACAAAATTGGCCCATATTGTCCTGTAAATGCAAGAATGATTTGCTTATGTTAATGTATAATAGTGTCATGGAGGTACTAGTTTATAATTCTCCAAAATTGTACTTATTGCACGTAAAAAGTTCCTTTAATTAGTTTCCATACAAAAAGTTGTATACGATGTAGTGTCATTCATTTTTCGGTTACAACTAGTCAACTAGAATTACGTTTTGAATGAAGAGAATTATGAGTTATAACTATAAGAGTATACAAAAAGGCTAGGATAGATAGTCTCTAACCTCTAATGATGGAGGACGCACAAATAAAGGTTGAAAATGCTAGTACATGTCTAATCCTATCAACTTCATGAATCACAAAAAAGTATAGCCACTGATTTGGACACATGGCAATGCCCTTAACTGTGGTGGGGGGTCCTCCTGTTTTAGCTAGTGTGCCATATTTCTCCCACTAGAAAGTGCTCTCTCTCTTTCTCTCTCAATGAGATTGAATAGAAAGGGATTGATTGATGAAATTTAGTGGTTGCTTGTGGATTTCTATCTATCTTTTTTTGATAGCCCAGGCATCTATCACTTGCATGTCCTTGTGCCGAACCCATGATATTTGCTCTCTTAGAATGGGCCACTTCATCATCTCCTCTCTCTCTCTCTCTCTCTCTCTCTCTCTGCTTAAAAGACACCATGAAACGAGTGCTTAGGTATTGAAGACCCTACTACAATGAGCACTATATCTTGGCGGGTCGATTATTGGCGTCCCCATCGCCCCATATGCCTAGTCCTAGACGTAGAAATTAACTGGACCTCTAATGTCTCGTTCCTTCACAAACCCCCAAAGAAGACAATTTTTTTGAGAGGTTTTTGATTTTCTGAGTGTAAATGTTTGACCAACCAAGTGGAAACCGAACTAAATCAAACAGAAAAAAGAAAAAAAAAGATCTCTACCGACCAAAACCCAATCCAACACTCAGATTTTGAAGTGCTTTACAACTCTCCATCAATGTCAATACGTTACAAAGTGCAAAGCAAAAAGAGAACCCCAAAAAACAAAAGGGCATGATGGCCGGCTGGTGGTCACAACTCCTCTACAAGTGCTCTTTTTTATTTTTATTTTCCATCTGCATGCTTCATCAACAAGAACTCCTCCTTCGTTAACTTCCTTGCCTCAACTGAAAAGATGGTATGATTGGTACGACTAATTAGGCCTAGCTACTGGTTTTGCACCCAACTTAACACGCAAAAAGACCAGATTTTTGTAATGATCATAACATGCAAATCTAGGCAGTACTGTTCATATAAATTGTTAAACATATTTTTGTTGGTGTTTTCAAATGTAGCGACCGGCCACCTTGAGAAAAACGCATTTGTATTATCATTTTAAAAAGACGAGTCAATTTAAAGCTTTTTTAGAATCTCTTATAAATCTCAGTTTCACTTAATAAATAAAGTAATGTGAGACTTAGCACTCATGACTATTTTTATAAACTACCCACTCTGTGTGGGCTACTCTTCATCTTCCTAATGTGGGACAATGGTGTTACAAACCCCCACCCTTAAACACCTGACGTCATTGTCAGGACTACGTCATGCAGTATTTCTAGTACCACAGAGTATGATTAAATAGCTCTGATATCATTTATAACGACTAAGTCATTTTGGAGTGATAGCGCAGATATGACTAGCTAGCATTTTTTCCTGGATCATTACATAAAATTTCTTATAAAAAGAAAAAAAGAGCAATATATTATTGAACATGAGATTCATCTATGTATTATATTTTGGTTAATTTACTCATGTTTGATCTTTTATATATTGGATCTCCCCAAGGGGTAGCTCAATTGGCTGAGAACCATGCCTCATGAAGCAGAGACTACTAGTTCGAATCCTCTCTCCCCTTTTTGTGTGGACATGCCAAAAAAAAAGAAAAAAAAGAAAAGAAAAGATCTTTTATATATTGGACTAATCCCTGACCTCTTCTTTTATTATTTTCCTTTTTTAGGGGTGGATCATGACATGCTTTACTGCTATCACACCACGCCTTCATCCAAGAACAGAAATTTGATAGTATTTTATTCTCAAAATATTAAATTAACAGCTTATGCCTTCATCCATGAAACAAGATTTTTGCCATTTTTTATTCTAAGAATATTGAAGTTGTAATATCTTAGTAGCAACTTGCATGAAGAAATATCAATTGGGCAGGAGTCAGCACAAACAAATTGCTTAAATAACGAGCAATCCGACGGCCGAGCCAAAAAAAAGAAACAAATAAAATAATTAATTAATTTTTTTTAAAAAAAAAAAAAATTAAAAAAAAAAAAAAAAATTAAAAAAAAAAAAAAAAAAGAAGAAGAAGAAGAAGAAGAAAAACTCAGCTTTAAGAAGCATTTGGCTGAGTCAACACGACCAAATTGTAGACTTGCACCCATGACACCGTCCCCACACGCTCGCATCAAAGCCTCGTGCAACCCACTTATATGGACTCGAGATTAGCATTCTATTTGTACTGCTTAATTATTTCCTGGCATTTTCATTTTAGCCTCTCTACTTTTACTTCTTTTTTTTTTCTTTTTTTCTTTTTTTTTTTTTTTTTTTCTTTTTTTTTTTATCTTTTTTTCTCCAAGCAAATAATACAACAACAAAACGAAGCAAAAACAACTTAACAGAAAAGAAGAGGGAGGCTTACAACTCTTTTATAATTTATTCATACGTGTCGACGTGTGATTGAAACCACGTTAGCCATAAAAAATAAAAAAAATAATAATTTAACACCTTTTAATGACATGCTGGACCGCTGGTGTAGACCAAATGTAGGTTTACAATTTTTCACATCATTGATAAGTACAACAACAATAAGAGAGGGTGGAATAAGTCCTAAGCCTCAACACCTTCCCCGGTTAAAAAAAGAAAAGAAAGAAAAGGCCCTATAACCCTTTTAAAATCAAATTTTACCCTTTAATTTTTTTTTTCTTTTTTAGTTTTGCTCTCACACTTAAAATTCTAGTTCTGTGTTTCTGAATAAGAAGAAGAAACGAAATAAGAGTCTGCTTGGATTTGCGATTTCAAAAAGTACATTTAAAATAACGATTTTAAAATGTGTGATTTAAAAAAATGATTTTTCAAAACGCATTTAAGCGTTTGGCAAAATCTCAAATTAGCCTTTAAAATTTTACATTTTTAAAAAAATACATTCTTACCTGAGATTTGAAAATGCAGATTTTATGCGTTTTCAAATTACAATTTTTAAAAATGCAGTTTTCAAATAATTTATATTCTGTGATTTAATTTAAAATCGCACTTATTATTTACAAAATTACAATTTCAAATACACTCTAAAAATATTTTTGTTAAAGACCGATAACAGCCGTCAATCTAACAAGATTGTGTACGAGTCAATTGAGACGGCAATGAACTTTTCGAAAGAAGTATAAAATTAATTAGTGAATTAAAAACTCTAATTGTAACGTAGAGATGTAAAGCATGGAATTAGGGAGGTTTGATAAATTTGTGTAAAAAAAAAAAGAAAAAAAGAAAAAAAGAAAACCGTAACCATAGGATTCGAAGTGAGAGAGAATCAGAGAACACGGTTTGGCATTTAAGTCACAAGCCACGCGATGCTGGTAACTCTCAGACTCTTTTCTTAAAGATGTGGGCCCCACAAAATCTGCAAGCTGTCACGCGACCTCACCTTATCTCGTGCACCCCTCAATCCACGCGCTCGATCAGGTCAAGGTATGAACTGTATTTCAGCCGTTGATCACTGCTCAAAATTGGACCAACACTTTTCTGGACCAACTACTACTTGCTCGAGTGGAGAAAGGTGCACAACTCGCCGCCTGGAATAAACACGTGGCAGTAGGTTAAATAGCTCCTTATTAAAGGGGAGCAAATTAATCCCTCCAAGTGTATATATACAAGTTTTTTTCTTTTTTTTTTCTTTCTTTTTAGTTTTGTGGTGATGGTCAATTAAATCCATTACATAAATTAGATTGATTATATTTCCATAGAGGTTTGATTTCATAAATAGTTTTGTTCTTGCATTCAATTGAAAGATTCCCATGTTAGATTAGGTTGATTCAAGATCTTATCCAAAAATAAAACATCTTAATATATTGATAAACATTTTTTTTTCCATTAATTCATTATGAATACAATCCTTCATTAATGTAAGTTCACAAAGAGATTGTCTTTACAAATTAAATGATTGGTCATGCCTAAAATATACAAGTAATGCTACATCAGCTTTGAGGGTACACAATAGGAACTCTAATTCCACTACTGGTCCTGATATATGTCATAATTACGAATTACTTAGTTTAAAAAGTTCATAGAAAGTCCTGATAGTAAACTATAATTACAAATCGATTCATAGAGTCAAATTCCGTTAAAATTTTTGATAGATTCTATTAAATACCACGTCCGCGCCACATTAAACCAATAAGATGGCGACATGTGTCCATCTGAATAAAAAAATATAAATTTATTAAAAAAAAACAAAAATGAAAGGGGTGGCCTAATTGCCACCCCAGCCTCTGTGTAGGCCGCGACCACCCCCAGAGGGGGGGGGGGGGGGGGGGGTGGCTGCGTGCTACCCCTTCCTTTTTTGTTTTAAAAGAATAACTTTATTTATTTTAATTTTTAATAATTTTTTTTTATTCAAATGGACACGTGTCATCATCTTATTAATTTAATGTGGGGCTGACCTGACATTTAACAGAATTTGTCAAAAAATTTAACGGAATTTGACTCTAGGGATCGATTTGTAATTATAGTTTACCACAAAGATTTTCCATGAACTTTTTAAACCATATGGAATGATTCGTATTATGCCGTACCTTAGGGACCAGTGATGTAATTGTCCCTTAAAATTAGCTACAAAACCATGTAAATGGGTTGGAGTCTAGTTTTGAGGTTTTTTAGTTTTTTTTTTTATATTTTTAAAAAAATAAATTAAAAGAGAAAAATATGGTCAATAGTTGTGTCATATGGGTTGGCAAAATATCATTTTTCTTAGAATTATTTGAAATATATAGAGGTGAAAACGATTTTTTCCTTTATATTTTGTAATAACAACCATTAAAATATTTTAAATGAACTTCATTGAGGAATTCCCAATTGGGGTTGATTCGAGATTTTAAGTAATTTGATTGACAGATTTTTTGAGTTATTTATTGTAATAAAATCCTAGCCTTCGTCAATGTAGTTTTTATTAAAAAATATATATATATATTACCTTGCAACTTGAATGGTTTACAATCAAATATCTAAAATAAAATTCAGTTTTTAGTATGAACGAACCTCATTTTTTTGTTTCTTTTATATTACAATAAATTTGGCAATGAAAATGGCACTTGATTATAATAAAAATAGATTAGTCAATCACTCAATTTTATTTTATTTTAAAAAAAAATGCTATCTTTATTTGAATAATGATTAAAAATTAAATAATCAAGATTGAGACAAGTTTAGAATAAGTCAGATTTAGGAATTGATTTCACTATGTTTATTGTTTTATTTGTTCGAAAATATAAATGAACTTAAAAATGTTGATTTATACATTCAAATACTAAAAGAAAATAAGAATAAATTTGATCTAATTCTCACAAAAACATAGATAAAGCACTTATTATGGAACTTCCTTCTAATCAAGTGGATATGGGAGGCAATTGATTGGATTTCAAATGAGATATTTATTACTTGTATAATAAAATGAATCATTTTCATCCCAAACTCATCTTATTATTATTGCCGTCTTTAACTCCTAATATGATGAAAGGGAAAATAATTGCAGCACGTTGCAGGGGGCGCGTGAGGAACGCGGTCTTACCAACCCACTAACCCAGAATCGAAATTTTTTTTGATGAGGGCACCCGAATTCAATTCACTGGCCTCCACTTTTTCCACTCCCCTCTCTTTTCGTATTCTTTTCCACTTTGTCGGTATAACTCACGAGACGCACTTTGGTAAAGCGCGTGTGGGACGACAATTTTTTAGTCATTCGAAAATCTAGAGCCCAAAACACCCCTTTGACATTTTCCCAAGTCAAACCCCCTTGCCCCAAAACTTGTTTTCAATAGCAAAGAAAGCAGAAAAGATAAGCATAGAGTCATAGAGATGCCAAATTGCCTTCTCTCTCTCTCTCTCTCTCTAGACCTGTGAACACCCACTTTCTCTCTCTATATATACATGGCTTTATGTAATTCTTTTCCTCTCATTACACTCTTATCGCCTCACTTTTTTTCTCTCTTCTCTCTCTCCCACCAAAAGTCAGCGCCTTCTTTTGTCCCTCTCTCTATCTCTCTCTTTCCTCGAACAGTGGTAGCAGAGACAAAGGTACAGATTCACAGGAATTGTCCAGGCCATGGAAGAAGATTGGGATCTGCAAGCTGTGGTCAGAGGTTGTGCCTCCACCGCCACCTCCTCCACCACCACCGCCAACAACAACAACAACAACAGCGCTTCTTTTCTGGCAAATTTTCATCCAAACTCTTGCTTTTCTGCTTTTGGTGGCGAACAAGGAGGCCAGCTTTTCTCATTTCCAGATCCTTTTGAAGAAAGAAATGTTTTTGAGGAATTGCATGAGCTTTACAAGCCCTTCTTCCCCAAATCCGAGCCTCTCTCTCCACAAGCCTCGCCCATCTCGCCCATCTCGCCCTTCTCTTCCCTGTCCTCTCTCGCTGCATCCAAAGCCCAAACACAAAGACAGCAGCAACATCAGCAGCAGCAGCCTAAGCAGTCTCAAGCAGGCTCTGTGACCAACCCGAGGTCCAAAAGAAGGTAAATTAGCCTTACTTTCGATCTTAGTAAGCAAAAAAGCAGAGATTTGAAAAATACCCATTTCGTAAAATACGATCTTTGGTTGATAATTTCTTGATTTTTCCATTTCAGGAAGAATCTTCTTAAGAAAGTTTGTCAAGTACCAGCTGAGGGTCTCTCTTCTGACATATGGGCTTGGCGTAAATATGGCCAAAAACCCATCAAAGGCTCCCCATATCCACGGTTGGTATCTCAATCTCACCCATATTTTTTTATATAATTCATCATTAGAAAGATTAGCTATAATCATGTTTGTTTGGTACACTAAAATCATTTTTTCTTCTTCTTTGTTAATAATTTTGTTCTTCTTTGAATAATAGGGGCTACTATAGATGTAGCAGCTCGAAGGGGTGCTTGGCCCGGAAACAGGTGGAGCGGAACAAATCCGACCCGGGAATGTTCATAGTGACATACACAGCTGAGCACAACCACCCTGCCCCCACGCATCGAAACTCACTCGCTGGGTCCACGCGCCAGAAGCCCCTCACGCCCCAAACGGCGACAGCCGATGACTCCAAGAAACTCAACTCGACCAAGCCCTCTTCCCCGGCAACCTCCATGGAGGAAGAGCTTGTTGTACCCCAGATTACAACCACTGACAGCAAGGAAGAGAGAGAAGATATGGTGGAAGACGAGGAAGAAGACGAGTTTGGGATATCGGATGTGGCTCTGAGCGATGATTTCTTTGTGGGTTTGGACGGCTTCGCCAGCCCGGCCGCCGGAGACTACTTTCCCGATCACTTCCCGGCGACCTTTGCTCTTCCTAACTGGGTTGCCAACAATGCTGGCTGACCCTCAGCAATGTCAAATGCTGACGTGGATTAAGCTTTTTGTGACACAAACTTCTTAGCAAGAGAGAGAGAGAGGTGAATTGTGTAACGTTCTAGTGGAATCTAAAATTTAACGATGCTGAGTGAGTGTTGTAGATCGAGTAGGGAAAAAAGGAGTTATTCTCTGTGAAATGCAGAAGTAACGAGGTAGATAAATCATCATTTATCCTTTTTACCTCTTGTTTTGGTGAGAGTAAATTGAAGCTAGTGATTAATTCATTTCCTTTGTATACATTATTAATTTCTTGTGTTCTTGATTTTTGTGTATGCTTTAATTTGGTTTTGATTGATTTTCAATTTGCAAACAAGAATCTGTGGAAATGGTATACAACCATATGCCCCATTGAATAGCTAGATGAATTGCTGCGAGTGCCACACGACCGAGTGCCCATTTCCTACACTTTTCCATGATGGGTTTACATCTTTTTGGAGTATAGAGTAATGCTACCCATATCGTGCGTTTTATGTGTGGCTAGGTAAGCACGTATAGGAAAAGAAATTGTACACTCCCTTCTTGTTGGTGCTACTCTTGACAATTATGCAATAGCGGTTGGGATCGTCAGACCTGGTGGTCATGACCACTAGATTCGCGAGGTCCGATGGTCGTGACCATTATATCTTACGAACACCAAACTTGGTAGTTGTGACAAATTTTGATGGCTCAAAGGGTATTTTCAAAGGTGGTACTTGCGACACCTTAAAAGTTTGGTTGGAGGTGACCGAATGTTACGATCCTTATGTCCCATATGAGTTAAAATATATACATATATAAAAGTTCTTGGACGCCTTTCTCTTGCAAGTTGAATTTCAATAATGAATTCTACCCAAAAGTCTGTATTACTGAATAGCCCTAGCCGATCATGATAGAAATCAGACAATTTTTTTTTTTTAGACATGATAGTGCCAAAAAAAAATGAGCACAAAAGCTAACCACAAGTAGGTACATATGGCTAGCATTGCTCTTTGAATTATGTAGTTCAGTCAATTTTCACCACTAAATGCAAAATTCAACATTTGGGATCGTGGCCCACTGGCCCATGTTGGTAAACATATAAAAAAGGAGTAAATTTTAATGGAAAAGAAATGGTGTGCTTTTTGGATGATTTGGCATGATTTTGATTGTTGAATTTTTGGGCAGACGGGTGGCCAAATTCTAGGCTAAAGGGATCCGGACCCCTCATTGGACATGGTTATGGACACAAGAGGGGTCCAATGGAAACCCTCTGGCTCGTCAACAAATTGCTAGCAAGAAGTGAATGTTGTCATGTCAGCATCTTTCCAACATGAATTCTACAGCCTTTTTATTTATCCTCATATATAGTTGACGATGCCTTGCTACCATTGTCAAGAGACGAGCTACCAGAGATCGCGAGACTAGATGGGAATTTAAAGTCACCTACTGTTATTCCACCTTTTGTCAAGGACAAATAGCTGACATCCATAAAAAGGCCAACTATTTATTCTCTATTGATTTGAAGTTTTTTTTTTTTCCTTTTTTTTTTAAAAAAAAAAACAAAAAAAAAAAAGGTAATCATGCACGTAAAAATCTTATGCATTCTAAACATATATCAGCTTATTCACTATCGATATTCAATAATGATCTATTATAAATCAAATGACAATTTGAAAATTACATCATTTTTGGAAGATACAAATGAAATTTTTTAGGGTTACTCAATTTAATAGACTAAATTTAAAAAATAATAATAATAATAATAATAAATTTGTTATATCAGCATGGTACTAAACTAAGGCATGAACTATTGATTTGGTTAAAAATGTCATACCATTATTATAAAGATGTAAATAAAGCGTGAGTATGTTGGATTTTAGGGTTCCACAATTATCATCGGCTTCAAAAACCAAAATAAAGTTGATTTGACTAAACTAAACTCTAAACACTGTCCTCTACTGCTAACACATGAAAAGATGCACAGAAAAGTTTTGGCTCTTTTCTGTTTTGTTTATTCTCGGTGAAATGACAATAAATATATGAGCCACATGACACTTTTGAGGCCATTAATATAAGTTAATTTTACTTATTTAATTAAAATGGTTAGACTTTTCAACCATGGCTTACTAATTTTGTGTCGAGTATACAGTTTGTATCAAAAAATTATTAACTATAAATGTCACGTGTCATGTTTGAGTTATATTGAGACATAAATATACAACTATATAGATCAATCATAACCTGACTTATTTAATTAAACAAATTAGACTTCTCAATACTAGCTTTCTAATTTAGTGTTGAATTCACGGATCATATAAAAAATTAACGGTCCTAACCATTCCTAAATATTAGTTTACATCCAATATGTTTATATATTCTCGATCTTTTATCACTTCTAATTCTTTTAATTATTCTATTACAATGATTTTCAAGAATTTTCCAAAAGCTCCACTTTTTTATTTTTATTTTCTAATAGATAAGAATAAGTGTATTTAAAAAATCATCCATAAAACCTGATAAAATAACTATTTCCTCCGCATGTTCAATTTCTTTCAAATTCACAAAGATCAGTGTTGTGTAATAATTTGGTATTTACTTCAATACTTTCATAGGTGATAGGTCTCTTTATAATTTTTGTTTGACTACATGAATCGTATTTTTTTAAAAAAAAATGTTTTGTTAATTTTTAGAATTAATATTAAACTATTTATGAGATTCCCACATATTAAATATTAATATGAAGCAGGCGATATATAATATAATAAACATATAACAATAAACCGGCCTTGTTGATTAGAAAACTCGTTCCTCAAGAATAAGCACAAAGAGAGCATCTTCCAAAGTCAACACCACCTCTAAAGGTGAATTTTGGTTCAATCTCACCACTCCCAAGTGTCTTTAAGTTTTGCCGGTGAGCAACATTAAATTAATCAATACCATATTAATTAGATAGGTTTAGTTTGGATCCAAAGTTCTGAAATTGGAACTGTTGGGATTATAAGATACCATTCCCGTAATAGGATACAAAAGACACGTGTTCTAATTTCAACAAATTTAGTTCCAACTCGAACCATGCCCAATTCGAATTCATCCCGTCATTTTTCTCCATATTAGACTATGTAATAAATGTTTGTAATCTTCATCACAAGTGACTTTTTGGCAATATATCATTTAAAGAAAATTGTAGCTTAGTGGTGGATATTAAGATGTTTGGGTGTGCGATTTTTTTTTTTTTGATTTTTTTTTTCAAAATTTAAAATACCGAGAAAAGAAAAGAGTAAAAATTATGTTTGGGTAACAATTGTTTTTGTATTATATTTTATTATTTTTTAAAATCATGTTTGGGTTGTTTTTAAGAATTCAAATTCTACTCATATTTTATTCAACTTCTTATAATTTTGTCTCAGGTTTTCTAAATCATCCAAATATAATTTTAAAAAATAAGTTCTCTCGATATTCATAATTTTAAATATAATTAAAAAAAAGTCGCACACCCAAACAAAGGTCGCGACAAAAATTAGAGTTGAAGTCTTATTAGGGTTGCCTCTTCATGTGATATTTGCTCTATAATGCTTTTCGATTTTTTTTTTTTTTAATATTTTTGTTTTGGGTAAGGAAGAAGTAATATCATAATAATCATAAAATAAAGGGCGTGGGTGTTGTACACGCACGTGTGTGTGATATCATGTCCCATCCTTTTTTCCCTCTCCCACGTGTGTGGATTGATGAATATTATTATTGTCGGAATTAATTATTTAAAAATAATATTAATTTCTCATTAGTAACCTCATTAAGCCATGAAACCCTCACTTTTAATCAACTAATTTATTATTTGTCATAAATATCAAATTTAGTAATTATTTATTTATTTTGTTCAAAAAAAAAATTCATTATTTATTTATCAATTTTAGTATTAAAATACTGTTGTAGTTGGAAAATCAGTCATGTCAATTTCACAGTCCACACCAGTACGAGCCAATATATATATATATATATGATATGGAATAACTTTTTTAATTTCCCAAAATGTCCCAACAAAATGGCAAAGAGTTGAGTTGAAGAACTCGCAAAAAAAATAGACGTTATTTCAACAAGTAAAATGGTTGGCTCCGGAACCACCCTCTCATGTGGTGGACACACAGCCATTCATTTTTTGAATATTCCCAAAACTTAACTATTACTTTTTCTTTTTCAAAAAAAAGAAAAAGAAAAAAAAAACTATTACCTTTTCTTCCTTACACCATCTCCAACATATGCTCTAGCTACAACCACGTATTAGTATTAGCCGACCAAGGCTCTTATAGATCAATGAAATCTATTTTCTCAAAAAAAAAAAAAAAAAAAAAAAAAAAAAAAAAAAAAAAATACAACCAACCACGTATTAGCTAAATATAATTAAGGGAGAATTTTATTTATAATTTCTAAACTTTTACCCATTTTGAAAGAATGTATCTAAACTTTAAAACGTCTTAATTTTGGGTATTCATTTTAGAAAGTTTCAATCTCAGTCTTTGTTAGAATTTTTCGTTAAATTTTGTCAAAATTTTTAAAATACCCATTTAAGAAAGAAAAAAAAAAATGCAAGGATGTAAGTATTTGTTAGAATTTAAAGGAATTCGTAAAAATACCTATGCCTGAATCTTTGAAAATTTTTATACATTTAAAAAAATAATAATAAACACAGGAATATTTTAAAAATTTTGATAGGATATAACGGAAAATTATAACAGAGGACTGAGATAGAAACTTTATGAAAAATGAATATCCTAAATTAAGATGTTTTAAAGTTTAGGTACCTTCTTTCAAAAAATAAGAAAATTCAAGAGTTATAAGTAAAGTTTTATGTATAATTAATTTGCGAGCTATTTTTCTTCTTCAACAAATTAGTTTCACAGCATGTAAAATAGATTTTGCGCTACTGTAAATAGCTAGAGGTTGTTAATTACTGTAGCACACCAGTTGAATAAAATATCCATTCTTATTCTTTCTCTTCTTCTCCAATGGAAGTCCCCTACCCTCCCCTCTCCTGTTGAGTCTTCAACGTACACTCCAATCAACACAATCTTCCAGCTGAGCTCCAATGGCGAAGTCAAACCCCTCCCGGCCCCACCAATTAAAACCCTGATCGCGGCCAAGTCCCTGGCCCGCTTCAGCGTGCATGGACAACACGTTCTGCCGGCTTATGGAGTATGGGCCTCCCACATGTGCATGTATTTACTTGAACTCGTTGAAAACTCGTTCTCAGGTCAAATTGCGAAGACAATTGCCGGAGCAACAAATCTTTCACTTTTAATCATGTCGATTGTCGAACAAGAAGTTTTCTCTCAACTTGAGTTGGAAGGATTAACACGTGTCTTTAGAGTATGTGATTCTCACATATAATTTTTCTCATATGCTCGAATGACACACGTCAATTTAATAGTTTGGATGAAAACTTTTATCTTTTAATGTTTTTTGTTGAGAATAATCTTACTCCAAGTCGAATTGGGGTAGTAGTGTCCCAATTCGAGTCTAATTAGGACTCTTTAAAGAATTTGGTTAACAGTCCAATTTCCAGTTGAATGAAGATAGGACTTTCAAAACAAATCAAACTCCAGACACTCATATTTTATGCATAGAGTATACTTTTCCTATAAATAGGCTCATACCTCAGGTATAAACGACCGACTAAATATTTTATGTATAGAGTATACTTTTCTCTCGGAAGCTAATTTAAGCATTAAAATGAGACTTCCGAAAGGGTGAGACGTCTCTTAACACGCAGTTCACACCGTACCGAAAACTACGTAAAAGAATACGATTTAAGTAGGGTAGGATTTAAGGATTCAAGCAGTACCATGAGACCAGAAAATGGCAGTTGTCTTTTCTTTTGTGTGTTTGGTTTAATGAATTGTCAACACTATCCACCAATGGTTGCCCCTATACGTGTATGATAATAATTAGGCAAATCTTCTGTTGTCAATATTATGAACAAGACGCGGAATCTCGTCTAAAATGACTCATGCCGTGTCCTTACGTAATGTTAAGAGTTCACAGAACAGTAAGATGCCATCCCTCGGATGCCTTTTTGGTTAATTGAATGATTGACCATTGTAGATCAAGGACTTACCACCATCTTTCAAAGATTAATTTATCATGTTTTAGCTCTTCTAATGTCTACTACAATTAGCGAACAAACATTTTATTAGAGATACCTAACTTTTTTTTTTCTTTTTTGTCAATTTCAAGTTTAATAACTACATTTTGTGTTCATAATATATACATAAGTATGAAAAAATAAAAAATAAAAATTGGAAAACTTTACTTATAATGCTTGATCTTTTATCACTCTTGCAATTAAGGTATCCATCTTTCAATTTTTTCAAATTTCAACCCTCCGTTAAAATTTTTCGCTAAATTTTATCAAAATTTCCAAAATACCCCTATTTTTTTTTTTAAAAAAAAAGAATCAAAGATTCAAGTATGAGTATTTTTGTAAATTTTGACCAACACATAAATCATTGTAATTTTTTCTTTCTTTCTTTTTTTTTTTCCCTAAAAAAATGGAGGTATTTTGAGAATTTTGACAGGATTTAATGAAAAATTCTAACGGAATGTTGAAATTGAAAAAAATTGAAAGATCGATACCCTAAATTGACACTTTTTAAAGATGTAAAACCTAATTGCAAAAGTGATGAAAGATCGAGAGTTATAAGTGAAGTTTTTCCTAAAAAAAAATTAGAAAAATCATCACAATCTTAATTTGCCCTCTAAAGAAAATGATGCCTCCGCAGTTGTAGTTCTTACTAGTTTGTTCCTATAAAGCTTCACTGTTGTCGACAGTTTAGTATGGTTGTTTGTGTTCTGCTTCTGTAGTTCCCCTGTTTTTTGCAGCCATTCTTGTATCTTCTACGGGTTTTAAACAATAGTCCTAATTAATTAGTTTTTATCAAATTCGTATGATTTAATGATCCCCACATCAACCCCTTACCCAGTTAGTGAAATAGTTTTGTGTATATTTTCTACCTGAAGTCTCAATTAATCCTTTAAAATAGCAGGGGTACAGATTTTTTTTTTTTTTTTTGGTTTCAATGGTCAATTATGTTGCTCAAATGGCACAATAGATGCTTAAGAAGCCTTGATCTCCTTATAATTTCCCATTAAGAGACCATTTGCTTTTAATGCCTTATTTTGTCTTGTAACCTAACATGTGATAAGGGGACAAGAATTCTCTCTATTTTGTTTGAAATTGATAGCATTTATTTTATGATCAGAATTTAAAGTTTGAGCGTTTAACAGTGTACATGATGTCACATTATTTAAATTTTTTAAAAAGTGTGCTAACATTGACATCATGTATACTGTGTTACCGTTAAATAAACAAACTTTAAATCATAACTATAAAATAAACTACTATCTATTTTATTTGAAATGAAGTGGATAAAGATGGTTTATGTATATTTAAGTAACGGAATTTCATTAAAAAGCTCAAATACGCAACTTTTTTTTTTTTGAGATCTGCTGAAATGCACAACTTAAGTACACATGATGTATGTAAGATTAATACAATAATAAAATGTCAAGAAAGAGAATATGTGAATGTGGTGTGATCCAAGAGTTCCAACTCTTTCCAGTGAACCTTAAACTGACTGTACTAACTAACAAAACAAATGATGGAGGAAAAAGATAATAAAGAAAACTAGAAGGATCTGCCTTTTTACTATGGATCTGGCTTCCATGCGGTAAATGAAAGTACCGCACATCTGCGGTCATAAAAATTGAGGGTCCAGATTTTTTAAGGCAAACGACGTCGTGGAAGTGAAGAGGCAAACGGTGAAAACAGACTTTATTTCTCCTAGGTGTGCAGAACTTCCACAAAAGTAGCAATAGGAAGAAGAAGAAGACGAGGAAGAATCAGAGAGCTACGTATTTTAACTCTCTTTCTATATTTTTCTTTGATAATATATGGGATTGTATGGTGGAAACTCGATTTTTGTGCCCTGCATCTTGCTTTATTTTCACGATTAGCTCAAGATTTTTCTCCTGGGTCCCAATCTTTGTTCTGAGTCATTTTGCTTGCGACCCAAAAGGGGCTAACGTTGGGGGTCTTTGTTTAGTGGGAGAGAATTGGGCGTGGAGATACTCAGAAAACAGAGTAGGTTGAGGAAAACCCAAATGCACGTCAAAACGTAAACGAATTGAGAGTACCGTTTTCTTTCAATTGCCTTGAAACAGTTAAACGCTTGTTTTCACCGTTTGCCTTAAACACTTAAAACACAGTTAAATACTTTTATTTACCGCATGGAAGCCGGATCCCTTTACTATATGCTAACACCTGGTAAATTTGATGGCGACGTCCATTTCAGCATAATAAAGATGAAAATTAAAGAGGGAAAAAAAGTTCTTTAGGCAAAAAAAGAAGAAGAAAATAAGCCACATTCATAACATAATTTCTAGTCACGCAGACCACCAAAAAGGAAAGAGTGCGCTATACGATGAAATGGCTACCAAATCAAGCATGTTTAGATATTTCATAGGTAAGGTCAGAGAATGAAGCTTCAATAGTAGCCCTATAATCAAGCATTAAATGGCATGTACCTCGCAACATGGAGATGTCTCGACTGCATATAAATTATTAGCAACACGCAATGGAATACACCTACCTCCTTGTTGGTTAGTCCAACATGAAAGGATGGAACCCACCATGGACATGCATGGATACTGCAGCAACGATGTGCTCAGATAGACCCCCATGAGAAACTGAGGTTCTTCAAACAATGTTCTGTGTGAAGCCCAACAGACGTTCCAACCAGAACACAACAATAAGCCCAGAAGATCGAACAAGATAGTGCTTCCTTCTGAGTATGGCCAACTCATAAATGCAACGGAAAACTTTAAATAATCCCATCCCCCAGCTGCTAAAGCCATCCTATCCAGAAGAAACAGAAACCTCATATCCTTCAACAAATTTTTTCAACTTTCCTGTTTCACCAACTGCAGAAAGCCATTCAGTAAGCACCTCCATGGTTATATAATCAGGATTGCACGCCTGTTCAACCATTCTGTCCATAAGTTCAAATGCTTTCTCTAATAAATTTTTCTCCCTAAGGCCTTTGAACATAGCATTGTATGTGGTAATATTGGGCCTCACCCCCTTAACTTTCATGTCGTCCATCAGAGAAAGAGCAAGTTCTACGTCATTGTTCTTGCAGAGAGAATCTATTAGAATATTATATATTACAGTGTTGGGAGCAACTTTTGACGCAGAACTCAAATCTCTGAAAATTTTCATGGCTTCGTCAATTTTGTTGTTTAAGCAATACGCATGTATCAGTGCTCCATAAGTGACAACAGTGGGTACTAGACCCTCCTTAATCATCTTTCTCATCACTGTATGGGCTGTTGTGAAACTCCCAGTTTTGCTCAAATAGGAAATCAAAATGTTATATGTGACGCTATCAGGCTTAACTCCAGCTTGCTCCATTTCCTTGAGCATCTCATAAGCTTTATCCAACTTCCTCCTCTTGCAGAACCCACCAATGAGAACATTGTAGCAGACAGTGTCAAGGCAGAATCCAGCTTCTTTCAACTTTGATACGACACAGCTGGCATCATCCATCCTTCCAGCTTGGCTCAAACCCGAAATCAAGGTATAATAAACAATTGCATCTGGGGTGCATCCAGCTTTTAACATTTGATTGAAAAATTCCATTGCTTTATCAATATTGTTGACATTACAAAATGCATTAATCACGGTTGTATACGTGACTGCATTACCTTTCAGACCTTTACTTTGCCTGTCATTGAAGAACTCAACTGCACTATTGATCCTCCCATGTCTGCACATACCATCAACCAAAGTATTAAGGGTGATCACATTGGGAAACACTCTTTCCCTGTTCATCTGATCAAATAGCTCATGTGCCCTCTCAATTTCACCAGCTTTGCAGAACCCGTCAATCAAGCAATTATAGGTAACAGTATTTGGCACACATTTATTCGATCTCATCTGGTCCATCAAACTCAACCCTTCTTCTTGCCTCCCAACTTTACAAAGTCCATCAATCAGAGTATTGTACATGATTACATCAGGTTCAACAGACACCCCCCCACTCCCTCCTTTCATTTTCTCCAAAACCTCCAATGCCTCATCAACCAACCGAGACTTGCACATCCGATTAATAAGAATCCCAAAAGTTACCACATTGGGTTGAATATCCATCTGTTTCATCTCCGCAGTAAGCTTATTCATCCTCTCAAAATCCTCATCCCTTGCCAAGCCTGTCAAAAGCGCATTGCAAGAAACAGCTTCCACCGCACCACCAGATTTCATCACATGATGTAAAACATCCCAAGCATGACCTATGTTTCTATTCCTACACAATTTAGTAATCAACTGCGTTAGTTTAAAGCTATCCGGAAGCACACCACGTTCACCAAATTTCGACACCAACCCAACAATCTCCTCGCTATTGAAAGTCCTCCCCGGCCACTCCCTCCTCGACAACGCGGCAAAAACAATATCACCCGTAATATCATTGGGCGGACACTCTGCATTTGGTTGAAGCATTTCGTCAACCATACTATGTGCATAATCTGCGCACCCCAATCTGAATAGCACATCAATCACCACATTGCAAAAATGCGTATTTTTCAAAGACGGGTCTAGTTCGTTAACCACACCAAGCACCTCGTCCACCATCCTGGCCCTTCCCCAGCACCGAACAAGAAGTGTTGCGCCATTGATGGTAAGCGGCACGTTCCGCTCTTTGGACGTCCTATACAGCTCTAACAGCTTCTCCTGCCAATCGGGTTCGCGGCTCGCGAGCTCGAAAATGGCCTGGAAGGTCGAGGACAATGCATGTAAGTCTTGCGAAGGTGCATTCGACTGAATGTAGTCGAAGAACTTGAGCGCTTGGGAGGAAGAGGCCAAGCGGCGAGCGATTTGGCGAAAAAGGCCAGCAGAGGAAGAAGAAGAAGAAGAGGAAAAGAGGAGCTGGTGGAGTTGGGTGGAGCCAGAGTTCTCATTCTCTGGGGCTTGGAGGAGTTGGACTGCTTTGGTTATCAGCGAGTCTTCGTCTTGTGGTGGTGGTGGTGGTGGTGGGTTGGGTTCGGTGCAGAGGCGGCGGAAGAGGGGGTACGAAGGAACTTTGGGGGTTCGAGATTCGAGAAGGCGGAGGAGGAGGAGTTGGGATTGTTTTGATGAAGAGAGTGATCCGTTCATTTTGTTGGGAGAGACAATCAGGATTTTGCTATTTCGCCTTTTGTTGCTTCACTCTTCGCTGCTTAGAAGACTGGGAAAGAGTGTTTGAATATGGAATAATTTTTTTTCAAATTTCAATAATTATTTCTAAATTAAATCATAAAAAACTAATCATATTGTTTGTAAGTGATAAAAAATTAAAAAATAAATAAAAAATAAAAAATAAAAACTATCTTCTCAAAAGTATTAGCAAACGAGTCCATATCGTATTAACATTAACCTGATCTGAAAGTAGGCATTCAAATCAATACCTCTATTACTTTTCCATGTTAAAGAGAGATGAGCAGTGTAATTTTATTTTTCTACAACAGCAGATGTGACATCAGAGACACTATTTTGCTTAAAATTAATTTTTTTAAGCAAAAGAGGTGGACAAAGAAGGGATGAGGAGAGAATTTTTAGCATTTCCCATTTATTATTATTGTTCTCTTGAAATTCTCGGCAAAGAATTTGGGCAGGCAATGAGAAATGGAGGTGTAGGGTACGGGAGGTGAGCCATGCATCTCGAGTTGCTTAAAGACCCACCAGGGGCACCCCAGTGCCCAGTCCCACACCCTCTCTCTCATTTCAGGAGAACAGGATCCAGCACAGGCATTGTTAAGGTTTTCATTGATGTGATGGGACTCGTTACAAGGAAAAATCCCAAAAGAAAATGGGACCAACAATAACCGATTTTCCAGGTATCCAAAAACATGCACTAAAACGAAGCCATGGCCCGACGACTTTTGAGATTATGACCAGGACACAATCATCCGGTCAAGCTGTGTGCACATGATTCTTGTGATGCGCATAAGCATTGCAATCTGTGCGTTTTACCTCATGCAATCATTTCATCAGTGGAGCCATTATTATAATATTCTCTATAGTGAAACGAGCAGGTCGGCCACTAAACTTTTTTGGCCTACCTCAACTTGTAAACAATGGCAGTGCAACTGGAATAGGTATCGGGTCCAAATCTAATGCACAAAAAGAGAACATCACAATTTCGCTTCAGAATTATATATGTATATAGCTTTCTGAATATTGCAATTTCTACAGTTTATTTTTGCACAGAAGATTCACCGGAGACAAGCCAAACTCCAGAAGAATAATCTGGAGAGAAACCATATCAAATCCATGCTTCTAGATGCTATGACTTTGGAATACTTGACATAATAAATCACATTCCATGACAGTAGGTTACAGATCAGCACTGGTCAATGAAAGTAGTAACAGAAGGAACAAAACAAAAAGGAGATCCTATCTACCTGTTTGATGGCAAAACGTTTTGGCGTTAAATACTCACTTGGGCTACTCGTATTGCTCAGTTATGAAATCATAATAGATATCATCTCGTAATCACCTTTTAAGCCTTTTTCCAACTACTTTAAGCAAGAATAACTTTTTGATCATGCCTAAAAGTTGGTTTCCAACGGCACATTTTCGACGCCTTTCTTCACCATTACAAAAGGAGAAAAAAGGAACTGGTAAAGGGTGGGAGCACTGACACTTCTTTAATTCCAACTGCTAAACATTAAGAAGACAAGAGCCTGAGTATCCACAGCTTTTATTGAGAATTTATATTTGACATGTTCTTCGAATCATAAACATGACAAAAAAGGGGAAATCATTTAACTGCTGCAAAAATAATTTTACTCACTCTTCATTTTCATCAGTTAAAGAAATGGCAAAACATAAAAAAAGTGAATCAAATTAAAACCCCACCACCGAAGAAGGCTGCCAGTAGAATTGCCTGAAAAAGTGAAAATTACTTGCTGGGCTTTTTACCAACACAGGATTAAGCAGTGCCAATCTTCTCAGCTGCTGCAAATGCTGCTTTGTCCAAACCTAACTTCTGGAGCTCATTTAAGAAACCATCGACATAACTGGCACTGATTTTATACGGGCCCAGGAAATGAACCATTTGTGACTTCTTCCTTATATTAATTCCAAGAGAGCTTTGTTGATGACATCTCCCACATGTGCATACTGCTTACAGAACTTCGGTGTAACCTGCAAAAGGAACAGTCTCTCTTGATGGAACATTCAAATGAAATGGGAAGGAGAGAAAATTTAGCCACAGTTGCAGTTCTGGAGGTAAACCTTGGCATGATGGGGATGCTGAAGCATTCCAAGCAAATCATGGTAAACTAGAACCTGTATCAATGATGAAGTTTCATTATAGTTGAACATAAAAATGTAGTGGAGGTACACCATTGTTATGGCAGGAAATAATTTGGATTTGGGAATTATCCAATGCCCACTATTATTTGCACATCAGAATGGGAAGCTAGGTCGCTTCTACCCCGATCTTGATAGTTACACAGAAAACAGTGAGCGATCATAACATCAATGAAACCAAAGTAAAGAAATTCATCACTAGCTAAATCACAACCAGGATGAATCTTCCAAGTGAATAAAAGGAAAAGAAACAAATGTGCCTAAAGTTCACTCTCTACTTTGCTTTCAAAACCAACTAGAACACTAAAAAGATTAATCACTTCTAAACTCTAACAATAGCTAGAGTAATCTAAACTCTAAAGGCCGCCCTTTGACACCTACTCTACTGTTTTCTTTTTCTTTTTCTTGCTTTAAGAGAAGGAGATCTTTCTTTTTATTTTTATTTTTTGGAATCTACGTCACTATTGGCATCATCTCAGTCAATGGACTAAAAAACTTTCTTTTAAGCACAAAGGAAAATCTTCCAATTATTGCAGGAGTTGCCAATTTAAGTTACTGCAAAAGCTACAACCCAAAGAAGCAAAAGGCCAAAACGCCAATGTAATTAACTTGAACAGACTTCTTACCAAACTCAAGGCCTCAAAGGACTGATTCACTTCTACCAGAAAGTAGGCTGCGACGTCTTCTCAAAGAACTTTCTAGACAATTTTCAATTGTTTTCATAATAATCTAATATACACATTATCATAATGTTTAAGCAGAGGCTGTTTCTTATAAAAGATGGTTCAAACACAGCTTAAAATATATCCAACAAATAAGTAAACAAAGAATAGCAACAACAGAAAAAGAAAGCCAAAATTATTATGGGCTCTACAAACAACTAGTAAGCTCTATACTAAAAGTTTAAATAAACTGATGGAGGCTTGAAAAAAATCAATGCCTATGCTCTATTTGATACAATCAAAAGTTTTTATAAACTGAAAACTTTTATTTGACCTTCTTGTATAAATAGAAACTCTTTGTAAAGTTGGACACCAGTATTAAAGGTACCATGACAGTCCCCTATTAACCATCAAGAGCCCTGCTATTACACTGTATTGCACAATGATTTTCTAAAGAACTTTGTCACAATCTTCACAATTAAAACCATATTTGATCTCTCTCCTCAAAACCACTTAGTAATAATCAGAAAATTCCAAATGCAAATACATATAAAATCAACATCTTTACTAACAAAATATAGGTAGAACCACATCTTGTTAAATAAACTTACTCAATTAGCCTACTATCTATTCAACACCTAAACAGAATAAATATATAGACATCTCAAGCATACATATACCAACCAAGAGTTATAGAGCTCGATCAATGATCTAACCTGCCCGCTGCAAAAAGGTCCAGCCCCAATACCAATGTTAGGAATTCGAAGAGCTGATGTGGCTGCAGCAGCCACCGGTGGAGGCATGCACTCTAAACAACAGAAAAACACCCCGCTTCCTGCAAAGCCAGCGCAGTCTCCACAACCTGCAGAGAACAACATCTTTCATCATAACAACAAAATGCACAAAACACAGTTCAAGTGGGAAGCATAGCCTCGATAAGCACATCGCATAGTGTAGGTTGAGAGTTTAAAATCCCATGGTCTGGTAATTGGCCGGTGCGTGTGGAACGGGGAATTACACGTGTGGGAGAATTAGTAGGGGCAGAGCCCCGACACACTCGTCCTAAAAAAGAAAAAAAAGAAAAAAAATACCAACACAACAAAACAAACAAATACGTAGGCGCGCACACACAAGTGAGAAAGTGAGTTAAGAGACCTTGACAACACTAGCAAGATTCTTGCCCCTGAGGCCTGAATGGCTTAATCCCCCAAGAACGCTAATGGCCTGAGGGGTGAGTACCACATGCCCCATCACTGCAATTCCAGCTTCAACAATAGCTCTCGCTGCAGTGATTCTCGAAGGCGACCCTCCTTCCAATTTTATCACATCCATGCCTCCTTCCTTCAAAACCTCACCGCCGTATCAACTGCCTGCCCACAATCCAAACTGCAACAATCACCAATCATTGCACACTTAAAATGGAAATCCCAAATCATAATCGTTAGGACTAAATGATTAAATTTCACCATTTCGTTTCAGCTTGAGGTTTTGGACAACTCTTCAAAAAACGAAAAGAAACAAACACGTCCTTATATCCTTAGTCATCCATTATTCTCAGCAACCAAACCGAAGCAATAACAACTTGGAAAAACAAAAACCCTTGAAAATTTTGGTTTCGTTACATTGATTCCCCCACTACCTGATTGGTGCTGGATTCGTAGGTCCCAAACGGCAAGTCCCTGATGAGAAGCGGGCGGGTGGCGCTACGCGCCACGGCGCGGCAATGAACAAGCATCTCGTCGAGCGAGATAGTGAGGGTGGTGTCGTGGCCGTGCACGACCATGGACGCCGAGTCACCGACAAGGCACACGTCGATGCCTGCGGAGTCTAGGTGCACTGCTGACGGGTAATCGTAGGCGGTCACGACAGTTATGGGCTCGCCCTTGCGGTGCTTTCGCTTCAAGTGAATCAAGTGGGTCAGCGTCACTCTTTGGTTGGGATTCTGGGCTTCGGGCCGCTGTAGACGGTGCTCTTGGGGACATTGCTCATGCGCGGAGAATGGCGTGGGGCTTCACAGCTGACTTGGCTCTAGAGAGGGCGGCGATGAGGCCCATTATCTATCTATTCCCTGAGGCTGAGAGTCTGAGACACTGTCAGAGAGGTGAGTGTGTGGGGGAGCTGTATTTTGTTTGGTTGAATTGATCGTCTAACATATATTTGCAAATAATTGGGGGGGGCAGGGCCGGCAGGCGTTTTGGGTGCGCCGCCTTCGCCAACTTGAATCGGTGGGAAGCTGCATTTTCTAACTACCTCTTTTGTTTTCAGTGCGGAACGCTATCCACGCGCTCTGTTGAAGCCTGCGAACGTCACTATTGGAAACCGTGACGGCGTGACTCTAATTCGAGTCAACGAATAACAAGTCAAATAAATAAATAGTATTGTTTGCCAGTGTTAATAACAAGAGGGAGCTAAAATTTGGAACATATATATATATACATGAATTTCTTTGAAATTTTCTACAACCTTTTATATATATATATATATATAAATAAATGATATGTGTGTTAGAATGTTAGCACAGTTTCTGATATGGTAGTTGATGAACCAGTTGAGCCTATCTTCGCTATCCTGCAAATGAAACAAACTACGTCGGGGGGAATCCGACAATCCCACTCCGATGCCTTTGTCAGTTTTTATCTTAAGTGTATATCACTCTTATATCACAATGAGCAATCTGAATTACCTGTCCCGTAGTGAGGTATTTATACATGTCGTGTTGCAAGCGATCTGGTTCCTTTATTGGACCACGTGTCAGGTTTGGAGTGGGATCAGGGCACACGCTTAACAATCGTGGCCAGGTTGGTTTTTTAACCGTCTGGAGATCGTGGAGAATAATGCTTTACGACCACTACTGGAATCTGTTCTCAACCGCCGACGCGATCGTGGTCTAGTCGGTCTTCAACCGCTCTTAGATCGTGGGGACACCTTCCTAAGTAGTAGCGGTCGTGCAGGTAGTGGGGTTTCCTCCCTTGCTGGTATAAGGTCGGTAATTTACCGTCCTTAGCCTTATCGTGGCAGTCGGCAAATTACCGACTTTAAATACGCATACTCGGCTAATTAGCCTCAGTCGCCGAGAGGCACTTTAATAATGGGAGTGAATAACCTCGGCGATATAGAATGTTGGCACACAAGGCTGTACGAGCAGGCTACTATTGGCCGACGATGAATCAAGAGTCAATGGAAAGGGTCCGAAGGTGTGACAAGTGCCAAAGGTTCGCCAAGTTACAAACAAAACCACCAGCAGAACTTAGCTCAGTTTCTTCACCGTGGCCGTTTGCCCAATGGGGGGTTGACATTGTAGGGCCCATGCCCACGGGAAAGGGGAATTGCAGGTTCCTGGTGGTTGCAGTAGATTACTTCACCAAATGGGCAGAAGCGGAACCTTTAATGACTATCACGACCGGGGCAATTAAACATTTCCTCTGGAAGGCAATCATATGCAGATTTGGGATACCTTACGCCCTAATAACTGACAATGGAACGCAATTCAACTGCAAGCCATTCCAGGAGTGGTGCGATGAGCTCAAGATTCGGCATTTTTTCTCGTCGGTATATTATCCACAGTCAAATGGGCAGGTCGAAGCAACAAACAAAACTCTGGTGACGATATTGAAGAAAAAACTCCCGAAGCGTAAGGGAGGATGGGTAGAATACCTACCAGAGGTTATGTGGTCATACCGGACGACAGTTAGCTCAGCAACTTCCGAAACTCCTTATTCACTAGCCTTCGGGGTCGAAGCAGTAATACCAGTCGAAATTGGTTCCCCAAGCTTCCGCATCCAACACTATAATCCCGGATTCAACAACACAGGATTAAAGCTACACCTAGATCTTCTGGAAGAAAAACGAGGAGATGCGAAAGTCAGAACTTCAGCTTATCAAGAAAGGGCAGCTCGGTATTATAATAAAAGGGTGAGGCCCCGCTCGTTCAATGATGGCGATTGGGTGTTACGGAGGATCACTGCGGCAGCTAAAGACCCCACGGAAGGGAAACTAGGGCCGGTCTGGGAAGGGCCATTCCGAGTTATTAAAAGCAATCCAAAAGGAGCGTACCATCTTGAAGATACAAATGGGAAAAAGCTGCAGAGACCGTGGAATGCCGAGCATCTCCGGAAATATTATATGTAATTCCGCTTATATTATATGTAATCTGTTTATTTTTAGACTTAATGTTTATCAATAAAATGCAGATTCAGACAGCATATTATATCCGAGTACAACATTCGCGATACCGAGACTTGAATCACGTTGAGGGGATTCAAGTCGGTCAAGCTCCGAGTTTTGAATCACGTTGAGGGGATTCAAACCGGACCAATTCCGAGACTTGAATCACGTTGAGGGGATTCAAGTCGGTCAAGCTCCGAGTTTTGAATCACGTTGAGGGGATTCAAACCGGACCAATGCCGAGACTTGAATCACGTTGAGGGGATTCAAGTCGGTCAAGCTCCGAGTTTTGAATCACGTTGAGGGGATTCAAACCGGACCAATGCCGAGACTTGAATCACGTTGAGGGGATTTAAGTCGGTCAAGCTCCGAGTTTTGAATCACGTTGAGGGGATTCAAACCGGACCAATGCCGAGACTTGAATCACGTTGAGGGGATTCAAGTCGGTCAAGTTCCGAGTTTTGAATCACGTTGAGGGGATTCAAACCGGACCAATGCCGAGACTTGAATCACGTTGAGGGGATTCAAGTCGGTCAAGCTCCGAGTTTTGAATCACGTTGAGGGGATTCAAACCAGACCAATGCCGAGACTTGAATCACGTTGAGGGGATTCAAGTCGGTCAAGCTCCGAGTTTTGAATCACGTTGAGGGGATTCAAACCAGACCAATGCCGAGACTTGAATCACGTTGAGGGGATTTAAGTCGGTCAAGCTCCGAGTTTTGAATCACGTTGAGGGGATTCAAACCGGACCAATGCCGAGACTTGAATCACGTTGAGGGGATTCAAGTCGGTCAAGCTCCGAGTTTTGAATCACGTTGAGGGGATTCAAACCGGACCAATGCCGAGACTTGAATCACGTTGAGGGGATTCAAGTCGGTCAAGCTCCGAGTTTTGAATCACCTTGAGGGGATTCAAACCGGTCAAAGTCTTAGATCCGAATCAAATTTGAGAATTGTCTAAGTATGAAATCTAAGAACAGTATGAGTATGCTGGAAAATAGAGTAAAACATATACAACACTAATATAGAATTTCCGAATGTTATTAATATGGAAAAGTAAAGGTCAACAAAAACGCCGAAACAAAAGGCGCCGAAACCAAAAGCGTGCTAAGTCCTATCTGTATTCGGTTCCCTAGAAGCTGGGCTATCAGGAGCCTCAATTTCAGCGGCCTTAGTCGAAGCACCCAAGTCTGCCGGCTCAGTCACCTCATCAGCTGTTCCGACGTCTTCACCAACCCAGTCCGGGACATCAGGAATCAAGTCTCGGCCAATTTCCCGTAACTCCAAGATAGCCTGCTCAGGGACATCCATAAAGTCGGTATAATTCAGCCCGGCAAAATTCGGGGAAGGCGTCGGAGGGTTAAGCACGAATTCTTTAAGGGAATCGAAACCCCAGCTAAACCCATTGACCCAGGTTCGATCTCGAACTCGGGTGAAAGCAAGGATCTGACTATGAAACCGATCGGCCTTTGCTTTATAATGAGCAGCCTTCGACTTGTAGTGCTTGGACTTCTTCCGCAGCTCGCTGGACTTCAGTTTAGCCTTTTGCAAGTCGGCCTGAGCAGCCTGCAAGCCCGATTCGGCCTCCTTCAATTTTTCTTCAAGCGCCTCCAACTTTTCCCCCGCAGTGCTCCTAGCCTCTTCAGCTTCCCGCCGAGCATCTTCGGCGATTCTTCTCTGCGCCTTCGCCGCACTCAGATCCGCTCGCAACGCAGTATTGCTACACGATGTGGCCGAGTATCTTGTCTCGACAGCATCCGTATGAGCCTTAAGCGCAAACAGTTCGCGAGTCCGCGCATCGAGCTGGGCGGATAGACCATGATTGGCTACCTCGGCCACATTTCGCCTGAGCTCGGCGTCAGCAATCAGCGCGTCATAACTAGCAAGCTCCGATTCCCGCTCAGCAAGAAGCTTACTCAACCGAGCCACTTCGGATTCCAAGGATAACTTCCGGGCTAATTCAAGCTCAAGCTCAGAAATCCGTTGTCGAAGTCCGGCCATAACCGGGACCTGATTTCGGTGGAAATCCCTATGCTGGTCATAAAGAGCAAGGGTATCCACCAATTGCTGCCGAGCAAAGAAGAAACTTAGAAAACAGAATATCAAAAGCCAAACACAAAAAGAAAAGGGAAAAGCAATTTACCATGGTTTGCAGACGGACTAACGAAGCAATCATGTCTTCGGTCGGTATGCAACCAACGGTACTTAACCCCAAATAGTCGGCTGGAGTCAAAGCCCGAACCGCGTCCATAATTGGCCCAGCTAAACGCTCTTCCAAAGAAGCCTCGTCAAATTCATACTCCTGGGCCGGCCTAAAAAACCCAACAGAATCACGAGTGGGTTCCCTCACTGGCCCGTCTTCTCCAAGTCGAGGCTCGACGAAAGGCGTGCTAGAACTCGGCCCTGCCCCGTCCGCGACGGGCTGAACTATAGGTCCAACACTTGGCCCTATGGCTGTGTTCTCGGCCTCTATTTGCGCAGAGCCCGTGTCTTCACCAACCTCAACGCCCATTCTTGGTGGCGATATTTGACAAGGCTCGGTATCGGTTTCCACTCGTGCATTCAACAACTCGGGTAAAGCCGAATCTGTTTCAGAAAGGGCGGTCTGGAACACCTCTTCCCTAACCACAGGCGGAAGGATCGCGTCTTGGCTTACGGGTTCCGTGCTGACCACGTCCTCGTTATGAAGGGCCGGTACTTCCCCTCTTGTTGAATGTTAAGGCTCAGCCTCCTCCTCGGTACTTCGGGGTGGGCACTCAGAGGCATTCAGGGCGGCCACTGGATCCGAGTTGGGAATGGCCTCATCACGAAGTACTAACACTTCGCCTAGGGATGGGCACTGAGGCGCTCCCTCCTTCTCGGTACTCCGATGTGTGCCCTCAGAAGCAACTATTGCTGAAGGATCGACGCGAAGGGAAATACCCTTAACCGCCGAACCAATCGACTTGAGGTATGACCGGGCCTCCTCGATCCTCGGTCTTTTCCTAACAGATTCCCTTTCTGCCTCTTCATCTGGTTGAGGCCTTTCTTGCAAAGCCTTTGATTTTTCAGCCGGCTTCTCAACGACCTTCTTCTCGGCCATTTTCTTCTTTTCTGCGGCCTTTTTGGCTTTAGCTTCCTGTTCAGCCCCTATCCGTTGGGCATCGGCGAGAAGCTTCTTTACAGTTTTTGGAACCTCTTTTGGCTCCTTTGACTTCTTCGGTCCGTCAGAGACCTTCTCTTTACCCTTGAGAGTGGTAGGCATAGGATCTTCTCTCGGTTTCTGGGCCTTACCTTTCCTCTCCTTCAGAAAAGGAAGGTCGGAAATCGGGATTTCGTACCCGAGCATGTTCCGCATATTTTCATTCGTGACAAGGTGGTCGAAATCCAACACCACCTTAGCATCCTCGGCTGATGTAGCCTTCACAAAGGCAAGTATGGTGTCGACATTGTCGATTTGCTCATCATTTAGATCAGGGGCTTCCGACGCCCCGACTCTCATGCGACCCCAATCTCGGGGAACCCTCTGATCCTCTGACAATAATAACTGTTCCGGCTTTTCCCACTGGCCAGAAACTCGAAATGTTTGCTCCTTCCACTCTCTATTGTTTGAATATCTCCAGGCTAGATGGATGATAGACGGCTTCTTGTGAACGGTAAATTCTACCGTACCGTCTCGGCGGAAACCAGCTCGGTAGATTGTGAAAAACTCGTCTATGGTCATCCTCTTCTGGAGCTTAGTCATCCAGAGAACAAAAGAGCCGAACAGGTACCTCCATCCGTTCGGCTTTACTTGGGAGGGAGCCACCCCAAGCCGTACTAATAATTCCCGAGCTATATCGGGAAGAGGAAACCGACATCCGGCCATCAGCATTCGCTCTGTAATGGTTACATCGCCGCCGACGATGGACAGTTGATCGGAATGCTGGAAATGAAGACTTACGGAAGACGGAATACTATAACTCCGGCGGAGGCGTCTCTCCTCAGAGGCCAGAATCAAAGACCTGTATCTGTTCTCATGAGGAACGAGAGTAGGGTCGCCCCCGACTTGAGCACTGTCAGACTCAGAATCAGAACCCATGGCGTGACTAAGGGTTCGAAGGAAGTCGGTAAAATATTCGAGGAAAGTCGGTAAAATGTTTGAAGGAAGTCGGTGAAATGTTTGAAGGAAGTCGGTAAAACGTTTGAAGCAACTCGGAAAGCCGCTTGAAGATAATCGGGGAATAGAAAATTTCGCCGGAAAGAAGAATTCTCGCCGGAAAACTCAGAGACGTTTTACGGAATAGTAAATGGTCAAATGGGAGAATGAGGGGTGTATATATATATACTCCTCCTGAGAGTAGCTGAAAAGACGCTAATTAAATGCGCCGGGATAAAAGATTTTATTACCGTCGGGTCTACAGCTGGCCTCGGAAGACAAGCCAACGCGCATCTGGCGCGTGAATCAGTTGTCACGGCGAAAAAACCAGCAAGTGTCGACACGCGCAGCATAGCAACCCAAATCAACCTAATCATAACCCTGCGATTCAAGGATATGAACCGACTTGACAGCAGGTTTCGAATCTCATGATGACCAAGTCCATTATTTGGGATGGCTCGGATTTCGAAAAAAAAAAAAAAAAATTCTTTTAAATGTCCCGATATTCTAACGGCTTCCAGCTTACTTCAAATTTTGAACTAGGCAAAAATGTACAGAAAAATTCCTTTTACCGAAACTACGTCGTGCAAAAGGAATTGGGGGGTAACTGTTGGGAAATAATCCCGATCTTGCCCAATGGGCCAGATTCACGGCCCATCAGAATCATACTCGGCTAATTAGCCCATTGGGCAAGATCGGGATTATTTCCCAACAATGTGTTCTTTAAACATATGAGAAACACACATTATTTTATAAATCATATTAAAAAGGCATATAAGAAGTACATATTATTTAAGTAACATGTGTTTATCACATGTTAAGAGACACATGTCAATCTTATATGTAGATTGTAAAAAATTTTCAACAAACCGGGTTATAAGAAATTTCTGTCTTATATATATATATGTCGGGGTGGGCACAAGTCAGGGGTTGGGTTTCAACCTTTCCTTGAACCCGCCCCGTGATGGGCAAGTTCCAGAAAATGGTTCCGAGCCCATTTAAAAATATAAATAAATAAATTCTTTTTCGTCTAGGTATCGAGTTCTCGGGGTGGCCCGGAAATTGGCTATTTCCGTACGGGTTAGGGCATTGCGGGTATCTACTTAGAAACCAATCCAAATCCCAGAAAATCAAGAGACAAACTAAGAAAAATATAAAATCTTGAACATCCCATTTAAATCGAAGAACAAATTACTATACTTTTTTTTTTTTTTTTCTACGTACCTTTTAATGGATTTTAAAACCAAAGAACAAAATACCAAGCATATTACAAACTTACAAGAAATATCGAATACTAGTTATTGTAGAATATAAACTTGAGTCGGCTGTACTAGTAACAGAGAGAGAGAGAGAGAGAGAGAGAGAGAGGGGATTGTTATGAAGAACCCATTTCAACCGTATAAGGAGTTTCTAAAACCGGAAGGCAGAGGGTTAGAATTGGAAAAGACCGTATGAAGACAAGTTGGAAGGTTGGAATTAGAAAGTCAAGCTCCTTCTACGAGTGGGGGTGCGCCGTTTGGAGTCTTGGAGAAGGATTTTCAAATTCTATAGAATGTGAGATGTAATATATTGCCACTCTAAGGTGTAATTTTTGACCGTCTCTGCTCACATGACGATTTTTATTTTGACTTTTTTTTAGAAAAAAAAAACCCTAAAACTAATTAGGAGACTATCTTGTTACATAGACAATATAATCAAGAGTTGTGTTTTGAGAGACAAAATATCATATCTCCAAGAATGCATAAGATCAAGGTTTGAGAAAAATAAGTAGAAACGCTAGCCTCGGGGCGGGGTGGGTTTACGGGTAGGGGTGGGCATAACCCGCCTGAACCCGCATACCGGCCCCGCCCCGCACCACACCAATATATATATAGAGGAATGCTACATATCATCCCCTTGTCCTCTTTTTGTCCTCCCAAAATTGATGTGGCTCTTAAAATCACCATTGAATTTATGATAGATCATTGTTGGATTTTGATCCAATGGTGATTTTAAGAGCCACATCAATTTTGGGATGACAAAAGGAGGACAAGGGGATGATATGTAGCATTCCTCATATATATATATATATATTAAAGAACCCAGTCTTTTTTAAAAAAAATTAGAAACAAAATTAAATATTCACGTTAATTTTGGAAGAAAATAGGAAAAAGTCCACATAATCTTTTTCAAACTACCACCTAATTGACAATATCCTTCAAAATTATTAAAAATTTGTCAATGTACCCTAAAGCCAAGAAAAAGATAAAAATGACCTTAGATTTTTGTTCAATAAAACAAAAATACCCCTATGAATTTTAAAAAAGAAAAAAAATATATAATTTTTATTTTGAAAAAAAAAAGAAAAATATTATTTGAAAAAAAAATATAAAAAAAGGAAAAACTTTTTTTATTTTAATTTTAATTTTTTAAATTTTGCCACCTTTGGTTGTTTATATATATGTTTTTAGTTTTAGTTTCTTTTATTTTTTATTTTTTTGAATTTTTAGTATTTTTGAATTTTATTAATGATATTTTTGTCATTTAGTAGAACATTGACAATTTTTGATAGTTTGGGAAAAACATCATTTATATTGAAAGTTTTTGAAATATTATTAATTGGTGATAGTTTGAGGAGAGTATGTGAACTTTATCCAAGATAATATCATAGTTATATATTTGAATTGTTATTATTAATTTTTTTTTTTATTTTTTTTTTATTTTTGTCAATAACACAATTTTCATCGATCAAAACGTACAGTCATACATTTAGACTCCGTTTCCTGACAAAAGTCCCAGGGCATTGTATATACCAAAGTTAATCAAAGAATTTTGCTCAATATGAATGGTATAAGCTATTTTTCGAATTGATTTTGGAACTGAAATGAGATCAATTGCATAATACTAGATCCTTGTCCTTCACTAGGATTTAATGAAGGACTAGGATTTCAGTTCCAAAATCAATTCGAAAAATAGCTTATACCATTCATATTGAGCAAAGTTCTTTGATTCCCAGTCCTTCACTATATTCTTCTATTCCATGTGCTCCTTTAATTATGTATGATAAAACTTTTTTTTTTTTTAAAATTTTTTTTTTTCTTCTTTTCAATTGCCAAAAGCTTTAAGACAAAGGAGTCTCCATTGATCATAAAGAAAATCTTGATATCTATTTAAGTGTTTTGTTTTTCAACCTATACTCCGTTTGTTTTGACGAAAAATGTTTTTCGTCGTAAAATATTTTTAACAAAATTATTTTTCAGGAAAAAAATAAATTTTTTGAAAATATTTTTCGACGTTTGGCTTGTACAAAAAAATACCAATAGCGTAAAACGGAATCAGGTGACGTCCGGTCGCTGTCTCCTGATTTCGGCAAACCAAATTCCGACCATTTTCACTGGAACTTAGTGGAAATTTCTGAATTCCGACCAGCGCCACTGGATTCCGGCAATCGGATACAAAAATTCGGGGATTTTTCGGCGATAGAGTTGGGCTACCAACAAACTCTAATGCTCAGCGATGACGGATTCCATAAACGTGTGTGAAAAAATGAAAAGTTTAAATCCATAAAACAATTTACGGTTTTCAAAATCGTAAATGAAAACCGTAAATCGTTTTATAAATATTAAAGATGCTGTAACGGTCAATCTAAAAATGATTTATGTTGACCATTATTTTTTGCCCTCACAAAGCACCGAAAATTATTGAAAACATTTTACACCGAAACAAACAAAATAGAGCATTAGTGAATACATAAATAACCAAAATTAAAAGAAACTATGTAGCGCCACAATTTAGGTTGTTATAAAAACTCTTAATAGTTAATATCTTATGCTTATTTGTATTATGCGACAACTTAAAAGGTCAATTCTACGTTGGACGAGTAGATTATAAAAGTGTTTATTAGTGTATAGTCTCACATTGATTTTTTATTATGTGAAATTAGACTTTATAAATAGTTATAAATAATTTCAATTGTAATTTGACTAATCATTTTAAAATAATAGTATAATGTGTGCTAACATTTTTCATGAGTGAGCAAGACCACTGAAATTTAAAACCTACCTTAAGTAATACAATACGAAAAATATATCATATTAGAGATCTTTCTCCACACTCTAGCAAAAGTATAAAACTTTTGAATTTTAATATTCAGATCAAATTGTTGTTTTAATATTTCTAGTTTTTTAATGAGACATAGTACAAACGTTAGTTTCTTAAGGGTGTTGACATAAATTTCAGTCAATTTTTAGACAGATGTATTATATCTTTTTTAGCCATAAACAAAATATTATTAATAATACAAAATAAAGCAAATGAAGCTAAAAATAAAATTATTTTAACCACAAACGATATACTACCTATAATACAAAATCAAACATAAAAATAAAAAATAAAATTGTTAAACAGAGTCGGACAAAAAAGTATTTAACCTTAAAATTGTTACTCATATGCTAAGTACAGAATCTACAGATAACGCTTGAGACTTATTTCAAGAAAATTCCTCCACCCGTGAAGGAGAGCTTTGTCCATATATATATATATATATATATGATTTTTTATTTTTTAAGTGATATATATATATATATATATATATTTTAACAGTTTTTAAGTGATATATATGAACTCTATATATGATTATTTGATTACTGTTACTTTGCGCTTGTCACGTGCTCTCTGCAAGCACTGAGCTACGTTCATTTCCGCAGCTTACTAACAAAATTTGACCCGCAACTTAATAACGTTTGCGCTTATTAGAACAAAATAAATAAAAAGCGTATGCATTTGACGATCAAAAGTCTTCATATTTAATGACTCAGGCTATCTCACATCATCTCATCTCAAGCCCCAATCGCTCAGATCTACCCACGTGTCCTCATCTATTCAAAGTTAAGCGCCCGCATAGCGCTATTACACTCTCCCCATTACCAAAATGTTCGCGACTCTGACTCACGCGCCACCCTCCTTGATAAACTCACTCCACCTCTCTCGCACATATTCTTTGTCCGCTCGCAGTGTTTTGCTGGTTGCAGCCACCAGATTTCTCTGCTTCCAGTACCGCCGAATTAGAGCCCGTACGGTCACCTCCATGGCCGGAGATAACTCGAACGACGGCGAATCCTCGCTTGACCACGTCGCTGGAAGCTGGTACTCAGTGCCGGAGCTCCGGCTCCGAGACCATCGCTTCATTGTGCCCCTCGACTACGCTCTCGATCGTCGCGCTTCCCCTAAGATCTCCATTTTCGCTCGCGAAGTAGTCGCAGGTATGTACGCCAACCAAATCGTTGAAGCGAAGCTTTATTCGTATTACTATCTGTTAATTACTATTTGATAAGTGTGCTAGAACGTAATTATTAGACTGAGATCTATTCTATCTTTGAGCTTTTATATTTGGTTGCTGATAAAGGAAAGTAAAAGAGAACGAAGGTTCGATTTCTGTAGTTGTTTTGAATTCAAATAAGGAATGGTTAAGAAAAATCCAACGAATTGCGGTGATTATATTAGGATTTAGTTGAGTGAAATTTTGTTTATGGAACATGCTATGATTTATAGTTCTTTGTGTTTTTTTTCGGTTACATTTTGTTTCAGCAATCAAATGTGCATGATTTTTGGTCGTAAATGAACCAAAATTGTCAAATTGCGTGGACCCCACTTAAAGGAAAGTCAAATTCTCTTGATTTTTAAATTCAGACTTCTTCTAAAACTGCTTTTGTCAATGTTTGATATGCCTAGGTGCAAAGCTATTAGCTTTGGTTTGTGAAGTAACTGAACTGCTTGCTTTATCTCTATAACTGTCTTAGACCAAAAACTTCCAAAGCATATTGACTCCATAACTTTCCATCAAATTAGTGAACTTTTTGTGCTATTAGCAGGTTATTTTCTGTTGAATGTGTGGAATTATAGATATTATTAAGGAAATTAGTGGGGCAAGTTCAACAGTGTTGCTCTCATTTTGCTCCATTTTCCTTCTCTCTCTCTCTCTCTCTCTCTCTCTCTCTCTCTCTTTTTAATCTAATTTTTACAAGGTGTATATCTGGGAAGCAACATTTATATGAGTCGGCAGGCAGTTAATGCATTTTATCACTGGACAGGCAGTTAAATTCATTTTATCGCTGGTATTCATACGAAGATGTGATATACTGGTCTTAGTTATTTTGCAAACTGAACTAAGAAAGCTACACTGTTGCATACTGGCAACTGCAGCAGGAATGCATACCTGTGAAATTCGAGATGAATGGATATCTTTTGCATAAGCGTGCAAGCAGTAACTGCCTATGGATTACATATATGTGAAGCTGCCATTTTATGAACTTCACTGACTATTTTCTCTGTTTTACTTATCTAATCCGTTTCTTCTTGAATGGTGGATATAGATGTGTCATTGTCAAGGAAACTGTTTTTGTAGATTATAATTCCATAAAATGCTTATATGGATGATTATTTGGTTTCTACATGAACAGTATTTTTAAATTATTTTAATAATTTAATCACTAATGTATGTATATTGTCTGTTGCTAATTTAGAATCTTTATTCCAGCTGGGAAAGAAGATCAACCACTGCCATACTTATTATTCCTACAAGGTGGACCTGGATTTGAGTGCCCTCGACCAACCGAAGCTAGTGGATGGATACAAAAAGCTTGTGAAGAATTTCGTCTAATATTGATGGATCAAGCACGGTTTTCTGGATGCTTTTTTGTATTTCATAACAATGTATAGTATGGTTTTCTCCTGCTGAGTGCTGATGATATTTTTTTGCAGCGAGGAACAGGCTTATCGACTCCTTTGACAGCATCATCTATGTTACAATTTAAGTCCGCAGAGGATTTGGCTGACTACTTAAAACATTTTCGAGCTGACAATATAGTAAATGATGCTGAGTTTATTCGAGTACGTCTGGTTCCTGATGCTGGACCTTGGACAGTTTTGGGTCAGGTATAAAGATTACTATTGCCTTCTGGTGTTTGTGAATGTGTGTGATCTTTCAGGATACGACCATGGTTCTGTCCCTCTGCAGGGGCTTCAATCTGCTTGCTAGTGTTAGACTGAGAAAGGAGAAAAATATACTAGCAAGTAGCAAGAATGTTTTATTATGTGTATACATATCTATACTATACATATATGTATTTGTATAAATGCAAAGATCTATGTACATGTGTAAGTATATGCGCGTTTATACATATGTGTATGTGTATTAGGATTTCTCCTTTTAAGCTAATATATTCCTATTGCCCTCATTCCTAGCTTTTTGTCATTGTCACAATTTTGCTTGTAGTTCATTGAAGCCAATCTGACTTATTAATTAGATGACAGCTCATTCTTTTTCTTGTGCAGAGTTATGGTGGTTTTTGTGCAGTTACCTATTTGAGTTTTGCACCACAAGGACTAAAACGAGTCCTTCTAACTGGAGGAATCCCTCCAATTGGAAATGGATGCACAGCAGATACCGTGTATAGGGCATGCTTTGAACAGGTTATGCATCAGAATGAGAAGTACTACAAGAGGTATCCTCAGGATATTGAAATTGTTCGCGAAGTTGTTAACTATTTAGCAGAGTCTGAAGGAGGCGGGGTAAGGATCTGCCATATATGATTTTTTTTATTTTTCCTAATGCGGAAAGCTCATGCTAAATCTTTTGAATGTCCCCCCTCCGTTCTCCCACTTCCTTGGTTTTTTTTTTTTTTTTTTTTTTTCGTCTTCTCTTCTTGTATAGGTGCTTCTTCCATCTGGGGGTATCTTAACCCCAAGGGGACTGCAAATTCTTGGTCTCTATTGTTTAGGATCTTCTGCTGGTTTTGAGCGGTTGCACTATATGTAAGGCACCATGAATACCGACACAGATATTATGAATTTACAATTTTACAATATTTTCAACTCAACTCTATTTTTACTATGACACATAGGCTTGAGGGGGTCTGGGATCCTGTAATAGTTCCGGGAGCACCAAAGCAAATGAATTACTACTTTTTGAATGCTGTAAGAGAATTACTGCTTTCTTATTGATCTGGAATCCTAGGCTTTTACTCTCATTCTTAGAATCAACCTTAAGTCATTCTGTTTATGCAGTTTGAGAAGTGCTTAGCTTTTGATACAAATCCACTATATGCGCTTCTGCATGAGTCTATCTACTGTCAGGTAAAACCTATTTATTATCTTTAATTCTCCAAATCAAATTATGTTTTACAAAAAAAAATTATTGACAATGTCTAATTCCTCTCCGCTCTACTCTTTATAAGGGTGCTTCATCAAGGTGGTCTGCTCAAAAAATAAGGAGTGAATACGAGGAGAAATTTGATGCAATCAAGGCTTCAAAAGGTTGCCCTGTACTTTTCACGGGAGAGGTACACACCACAATAACGTTTTACTTTAGAACTGACAAGCAACCATAAATTTCCCTGCAGTTATTGGAGTCGGTTGTACAGAAAAAATGTGTTTGGTAAATGTTAGATGTTGTATGGATGGTGATACAGGTCAGATTACGAGTAGACTAGTCATAGTAAAACAACCCTATCTTGTGATTCAAATATCGATTGAAGACAATATTGGTGGCGCTGAAAACCTTATTCAAATGGCTACAAATTTATATTTTATGAAGATTTTCAAATTTCGATGTTTACTAGGTCAAAATTGCCTGTCAATAGAGACAAGAAAGTCTGTTTCAGTAAATTCGGTAGATGCTTTGGTTGAATCTCGATCAACTGAGATGATCAGGTCCCTTTAGTATTAATTCCCGAGAGCCTCAGTCGAAGTTCGAATGAGCGAGGATGTTTCTCTAGGTTTTTTGTCGTGCGATGTCAAAGTTCATTAGACCGAGGTTAAGGTTTGATTGATCGAAATTGTGGCAGGTTATTTGTCCTCTTCTTTTTTTCTTTATTTTTTTTAGTAAGTTTTTCTATAAGAAACTTTCTTGGAGTGATTTTTCTTCTGTTTCCCTATAAGTTCTTGAATTTTCTTGGTTTTGTGGAAGAATTGTGAGATGTGTGTTTATTAATTTTGCGACCCACTACACAGGGGCGTGGCTAGCCTCCCCAACTTTGGGGGGGGGGGGGGGGGGGGCAAATTGAAAAAAATAAATAAATTGGAGGGGCCAAAATTAGAAAAAATAAAAAAATTAGGTAAATTTTTTTTTTTTTTTTTAGAATTATTATTATTTTTTTTGGGGGGGGAGAACCTTGGGGCTTGGGGGGGCCAGGCCCCCCCAAGCTCCTTAGTGGCTCTGCCACTGCCACTACACTACGCTGTATCAATTGGTATCAGAGCTTAGGTTTTCTTTCCTACCATGGCACGCGGAGGACCATGTGGAGGTGGAAACAAACATGCAAGCCTTGGTGAAGTGCGTGAGCATGAAGAGATAGCACGTGATAAACAATTGACAGCATGTTTGCAACGATTGGAGGAGCAAGTTGATCGGTTTGGAGATCAAATTGGTGCACAAATTAAGGCATTAACCGAACAATTTGCCGCCATGGGTGATGGTAATGGGCGTCCTTGTCAACTAAATCCGCATTATGTGGAGGAGGATAATGCGTTTAGCGTTGAGGATGCACGATTTCGACGGAGGGAGGCAAGGATTCGCTGCTTGCTGCCTTGACTGTTATTAACAAACCTCAAATCCATCTACTAAATCCATCTCATGTGGAGGAGGAAGATGAATTTGTTGAGGGAAATTCTTTAGTAGATTGGGACTCCCCATCGATCTATGACACCTATAATGACGAAGAAGATCTATTGGAGGAGGTAAGTTTTTAGGTTGATACCGAAGAAATTTTTGAAGATAACGATGCCTATCATGTGCTCGAGGAAAGCTCAAAGACGGAAGAATCTCAATGGGGTCTTGAGAAAATTAATTATGTTGATTTTCTTGGAGTTAAAAATTTTCTGTCAAGTTTTCCCGATCAAAATCTTGATGTTAGAGGAAAATTGTTTTTTAGTGGGCAAGAAATAATTGGTCATTTTTGAGAAAATTTTATGGAGAGTGAGTTGGAGAGAATAAATAAAAGAAAATTGATTATTTCAAGTTGTTGTGAAGAATTTCAAAACTACTATTCATAGTCATGTTGTGGTTAGTTGCAAACTATTTCTGTTTTAGTATCAAGTTGTTTTGCTATTGAGAAAGAAGGGATGAAAGGAATTGATGGGACATCCAAAAGATCGAGGTAAAGATGATTCGAATTTGAGGATTTTGGCTAGATTACGAGCAGGCCAGTCATAATAAAATGACACTGTATTACTTATCAAAAAAAACAAAACAAAAGTATATTGTAATTCCAATGTCGGTTTAAAAAAATATTGGTGTCGTAGGAAAGCTTATTTCAAAAGGGCTACAAATTCATATTTCATGAAGATTTTCGAATTCCAAAGTTTATTAGGCAAAAAATGCCGTCACTAGAAACAAGAAAGTCTATTTCAAAAAGTTCGGTTGATGTCTCGGTCGAATCTCGATCGACTGAGATGATCAAGTCCCTTTAGTCTTAATTCCCGAGAGCCTCAGTTGAAGTTCGATTGACCGAGGATGTTTCTCTAGGTTTTTGGTTGTGCAATGTCAAAGTTCATTAGCCCGAGCTTGAGGCTCGATCGACCGAGATTGCAGTAGGTTATTTTTGTCTTTTGATTTTCTCATGGCTGCGATCCTATTTCTATTTAAAGCCTCGTAAGGATGGCTTGGCCACCAATTTATGTTTTATTTTATTATTTTATTTTTTATAATATCAATTTTTCAATAAGATACACTCTAGGAGTGATTTTTCTTCGGTTTTCCAGCAAATCCTTGAATATTTTTGGTTGTGGAAGAATTGTGAATTGTGTGTTTGTTAATTCTTTTACTCACTACACTACATGAAGGATTTCAGGGAATCATAAACTCAGAAACTTATATAGGAAACCATGAACTGAAATTTTATTCACATATCCGAGATATGGATATGCTTACCTCTTTGTTTGGATGCACCAATAAAAAAGGGATCTTTTGCACCTAATCCATGTACTTCACCACTACCTCTGTCTTATCTTATAGCAGAGTGGGATGTCTTTATGCTCTTTGTACTGCTGCGATTTTTCTGTCTTGCGTTGCTGATGGGAGTGGGAAAGTTCTCTTTATCTTATATTGGTTATCTTATTTAGAGACGGGAAACAGTTGTAAATATTGTTATTTAAAACTTCTGTCGAGTTAAGATTTGCTTGCTCTGATGCATCCAATATTTTTACAACTGTAGAGACTAGAACTGGTTTATGGGTGGATCTGCTCGCTATGACCAAATACATTGAGAGTGTTTCTTTCTGCCTGTAACCTTTCCCTTTCATTCTTAACTTAGAAATTCTTTTGGAAGAAAAGAATTTGCATAAAAAAAACAGCACACACAAAGATAAACTGATTACATGGTGCACAACCCATGCTAATATTATGGAACCCAAGGGCGATGAGTTTTCTTTTTCCCTTTTCCTTTTTTTTGGTCTACCTTGTGAGCATCTGCTGATTTTTCTTGACCATTATTCATGATATGGATATTGTTGTGCACTTTGAGACTTTGAACATGTTAACATTCTGTTGCATCCAATATTTTAGTCATGGGTTTTTAATTTGGTTGCTGTAAATGGGCGTGTCTTTGTGTAGGTATTAGTGATTCTAGTCAGTGGTATGCCTTATAATAGGAAACAAATTGCTAAAGTTAATTTTTACGGTGCAAAATCTGAAGTTCATTGGATTTGGCCTTTGCCATGGTATTGCTTGTGGCGTTTGATTATTACCTGAATGCATACTTTCCTGGGTTGTTCTGCAGATGATCTTCCCCTGGATGTTCGATGAGATTCATGCTTTGAGGCAATTCAAAGATGTTGCTCATATATTGGCTGAGAAGAAGGATTGGCCTCCACTATATGACGCCACTGTGCTGAATAATAATAAGGTGGGCAGTCTTGATATTCTAGTCATTTCTTCTTAAATTGTTTTTGGCTGTAGGAATTTCCAGTGGAGATTCGAAATTTCGAGCAGGCCAATTTTTTTTGTTTATTATATGCCCCCTTTAATGATGGAGAAATAAGGTATTTGCATTACTTGGGTTTTGTCTGTTGGTTAATCAAATTATTTCTTTCCATGGTGACAGGTACCTGTTGCAGCTGCTGTTTATTTTGATGATATGTTTGTCAACTTCAAGCTGGCCATGGAAACAGCTTCTCAGATAGCAGGGATTAGGCTGTGGATCACCAATGAGTACATGCATTCTGGTCTGCGCGACGCAGGGGGCCGGGTTTTTGAGCACTTGATGGGAATGTTAAATGGAAAGAAGCCTTTGTTCTGATCCCCATTTCCGCTCCTAAATTACTACTATTATTCGAGTTAAATTTACCCGGTAGCCTATTTCCCTCAATAAATTAAATTAACATGTTCCAATCGGTGGATCAAAAATCATGTCTTTGAGGCACTCTCTTAAACTGATCAGAGTTCAAGATGAAGCTTGTATATTGTCTTGGAATATCGTTTCAAGATATTGAATTGGCAACCATTGTATATATGGATGCTCTTTATAAGGTACATTCACAATTTGCAGCTGGACTAGCAAGCAAAGTATCAGAATGTTTAAAGCTGTTGGGCTGTGAGTGTGCTACATTTGAACATATTGAAATATGACAAATGCTACACAAACTTGAGTATTTCAAGAGAAATACTTTTGAGAGACTACTGCAGGCTTGTGTATTCTTTTTTCATTGCATGAGATCTCGAAAACGTTGCTTAAAGAATGGAAGAATTTTATTTTTGTATCACGTAGAATTTAGATATGTAGTACTAGTATTTTTAATGCTGAAAGCAAGAATGAGTAATGCTAGCCATATTCTCATTTTACTCCCACCTCCAACCACAATGCGGGAGTTGTTGCGACTACCTCCAATGTCTGTCTCTAGGGTGGTACGGTTGACATTAAAGGTTTGCTTCGGATGGTTTCATTGGAGAGACGGGACAATTTTTTTTTAGGTTGACACAACATTGTCACATCACACTAAGATATTAATAATTTTTGTTGGGGCTGACATGAGAGTAAAGGGTGGGAGCATGCGACACACAATTTCACTACTACACTCTAAATTGCAAATTCCTTGACGTGGCAGAGAAAATCACAATTAGATTTTGATGGATCACTCTTGAATTTTGGATTGAGTGGACCGCCACATTAAAGAGCGTGAACTTGAGAGTGTAGGAGTGGGAATAAGAGTGTGTCACTGTGTGTGTAGCATTTCTTCTAGTTCTAGTTCTAGTGCAAATGGCTTCACAATAGCCTTTAGACCTTTAATCCTACCCATAGAAAACGGGCCAAACCCATTACTTTAGACCACCCAAAATTCCAAAACCCCCCTCCCAAAAAGTCTCAATGGGCCAAGCCCAGTAGTCGAAAGGTAACCAGCAAGCCCGGTTTCTTTGGAAAAAAAAAAGAAAAAAACAGATCCAAGAGGAAAACCCTCGCTCCCAGTCCTCGCCATTGCCAGTCACTGGCAACCCCTTGCAGGTAGTAAAACCTCTACGCCTCTTTCTTCTTCCTCCATTTCGCTTTATTATTATTACTCTTTTAAGCTCACCTTAGGGCAATCACACAGCTTCAAGTAAAACAAGAACAAAAATCAAATTACAACCAACCTTGTGCTTTCCTCAAACAGATCGAGAATGCAGAGATCGCTAGCGTCGTTCGCTAGGCCGCTCGTAAGAGCGCGAGGGTTCTGCACGAAGCCCGAGAAAATCGTGGCGTCCGTACTGTTCGAGCGCTTGCCCGTTGTCATCCCGAAAATCGACCCTGTGGTTTACGCGTTTCAGGAGTTCTCGTAAGTCTCTTTCTGGTCATTTTCAATCTTAGTTTTTTGAGCATAGGGACTCTCATATTGGGACTATTTGAGCCTAGCTTGACATGTTAGGAAGACTTAATAACACGATGTGGCCACAAGTGTTGGGTTAATTTACTTTGTTTCTTCCATTTAGCTGACAAACAGAGGTTTCGGACAGAGAAATGAGAGATTTTGTTCCTTTAACAGTAGCTCATAATGGGATTTGCTTTTTCTTCTCTTGGGTTTAGGTTTCGTTGGGGACAGCAATATCGACGGAGATATCCAGATGAACTCTTAGACAAGGCTAATTCTAGGTAAGATTTATTTTATTTTTTAATACGTGGGTTATTAAAATGTACTGCATATTCTTAATGGTGTTCTGATTTGGACACTTGACCATATATCTCAATGATTTGTTGTTTGCTGGTTCTAGCAATTCTTAAAAGTGTACTCATCGTAGTTCTGTTCCTGAGTGTCTTGTCTCTCTCTCTCTCTCTCTCTCTCTTTTTTGAAAGAATGAGTAGAACTATATATTGACAAAAAGAATCAACTGTACATCAAGAGGTTTACCAACCAAAACAACAAAACACATATCAACCAGAGAAAAACTCTAGGAAAACCCACACTTCACTCAAGAACCTAACCAACACACCCCAAAATACCCTGCCAACAAAGGAACAAACTAAATCAGAATACAGACATCAATGTTCCATTTGTGACAAAGGATAACATTCTCCATAGTCTTTGGGAACTTGCCCTTTCCAGAGATTCTACACCGAACTTCCCAAAAAATTTGCTTTAGAACCTGCTCTTCAGTGAGAGGCTGCCCACCAAATTTTAACTCATTTCGGACTCGCCATAAACAGTACACAGCAGAGCTCAAAATTAGTCTACAAATTGTCCCCATCAAGCTTTAATTCTTCCAGTTTCGGCAACCTTCATCAATCAGATCACTCCAACTGGTAGATAGATTCAACAAACCACACCGCTACAAGCAAGTTTTCCAAACCCGGGAGCTAAAACCACAAGAAAAGAAAATGTGATCTCGGCTCTCGATTCCAGCCCTGCAAAAACCACAGCTTGCATCCCCTTTATAGCCCCAAGCAAGCAACCGGTCCCCAGTAGTTAGCGTATTATTAGTAGCTAACCATAGGATGAAAGCCTGTTTGGGAATATCAAAAGAATGCCAAACCAGTGGCCACCAACTCACAGCCATCTTTTTCTTCCTAAGGCGATTCCAAGTATTTGCACAAGTGAACAAACCAGACCTAGCAAGAGTCCATACAGGCTTGTCTACTTCACCAATCGGCACATCCATCAATCTACTTTGAATAGCAACAAGATCTTCAGAACGCGCCGGCCTCCAGCACCATTCACCCTGCTTAAGGACAGTATCTAGTTTAGCATCCAGTCTTCTATTTGAGTCATATATAACTCTAAAGCCAAAACTGTCAAAAATTGCTCCAAAGCTGAGGGTATAAGTAAAGCACATTCTTGACTGACTTTGTTAACATTAGCATGTGAATGTGACTTGGGTATCAAAATCCATTTAGTCTGTTACTTCTTGGAAAGTACTCGTTTAAGAATTTGCTGGTAAGTCATAATTTACCTATGGAAGACTCTCTCTATATCTCTCACTCCCTCCCTCTCCTCTTTCTTCTCATATAAAGATATACAGAGACAGATGCTGGTAGGATTTTTTTTCTTCCCTTTTTTTTTTTCTCCCTCTTGACAACTTTATATGTGACACTGAATTTCATCGACAGGGGCAAAGGTGACTACCAAATGGATTTTGAACCAGCTCCACGGATCACTGAAGCTGACAAAAAGAATGATAAGAAGTACGAAGCAGATTTATTACGAATAGATCTCTTTCCATTTTTTCTGGTAATAGAGCATGAAAATGTGATGTGACGTGAAGCAATCTTACTTCTTTTGGACTCTCTATATTCACTTTAAAGAGACACATGATTCTTTTCATCCTCCTCTGCCTTGGTCCCAATGCTACATCGTTTCATCAACAGTAGAACATACTTTTGTTTATGAGATAGCAGGCATTCGAGTAACAACTATATGCTTATGAGATAGCAGGCATTCGTGTGACAATTTCTGTGGTATTGCAAATGGAGTTTGTTTTTGGTTGTTGCTTTAGCTTTTACCTTTCAGTGAAGCAGCATCATCTGTTAGTGTGACATGTATAAGGCCTTGTTAGATGGATTTGTGTCTGTATGTGATTGATGAGAAGTTTTGTATAGTTTTACTCTTGATGCCTCCTAGCTCATTTGGACTATGAATAAGCATTGTAAAAGCTGACATATTTCCTTGATGTAGCCAAGTTAAAACAGAAAAATCATTTTGTGTGTATATCTTTAAACAAAAATTTACTTCAATGCATGAGGATGGTGGTGAAGGACACAACCAATCTCTTTCTGGCTGATTGTTAAGCTAGCATGTCACATTCTCTCCCCCATTTTCTACTAAAGGGGTTTCTAGAGGCCATATATGTTGCTAATATCTGTCTTTTTTGCCTTAGGTCATTACAGAGAGCACTTGACAGAAGACTTTATCTCCTTCTCTATAGCAAAGCGTATGGAGCTCCTAGCGAGAAGCCTGTCTGGCATTTTCCAGAAAAAGTTTATGAATCTGAGAAGACATTGCGCCAGGTGAGTTGTAATTTGTTTATTTTCTTCTTCTTCTTCTTCCCAATATAAATTCATAATTTTGCAGTGTGCAGAGTCTGCATTAGAATCTGTGATTGGAGACCTTTCCCACACATATTTTGTTGGAAATGCTCCAATGGGTCATATGGTTATACAACCAAAAGAGAATGAGTCAGACTTTCCATCTTTTAAGGTACATTTTTTAAGATTAGTTTTACTTTGCTCTGGTGTTTGCTAATGTGTGTATGGCGTTATTCTTGATATCTGTGTAGATCATTGAATATTGATAATGGTTGCAACTGTTTATCTTAAGCCCTTGCTTGCCTTTTCTTTTTGTCAGCGATTCTTCTTCAAGTCCCAAGTGATTGCAACCAACAAGTTCGAAATTGGGAAGTGTGAGGATTTTGTTTGGGTGAACAAGGATGAACTTTTGGAGTATTTTCCGGAGCAAGCTGATTATCTTAACAAGATGATCATCAGCTGACGCAGCAATCCTATTCAATTTCCAATCCACACAAAGGGTTTTTTTAGACGATAGTAATGATCAAGATGTATCTGTTGTGGCTTAAAAATTTTTGCAATACAGGCTAACATAGGATGAGGCTGCTGGATGCAGTTGAGATTTGCTAGGCCAACAAATGGGATCTTATACTAATTCAAATCGGATGCATGAACTCCGTAGTTTCCATGTGCTGTTTTTGTATGTACTTCACTCCCCTCTACTGCAATAAGAAAATGATCAATTTCAGCAGTCTTATGTGGGTTCATAGACATTGTCAAGTAGTCTCATTCTGCGATTGTGTATCAACAACTAGGAAAGTGGGCTTTTAAGGACTCATATTTTGTTTATTTTCATCATCAGATTGCCCATTAGGCCATAGTAGAGTACGAGGTCAACTTTGATGGTTAGGTTAGAAGTCCTTGTGGGTGACCTAATCACCATCCCATAAAGAGCATTAGGAACCCGCTCACTAACACGGATGAAGAATAAAAGCCTTCGGATTTTGTTTATTTTTAACTTTTAGTATTCTTTTAATTTTCGAGAAAATATTAATTAAGTTCTGTTGCACACTTTCATCGTCAGAATCAAATGAGTTAACGTTGTGGTTACGAGCCTTTGATAGCTAAGGGACAGGAACACACTTGTTCCTGCTATCCAAACCAAGATTGGAGATATTGGCTTGGGTGGATAAGGATCTTCTCCATATCGTGGTCCAGATTGAATTTTACAGATTTAATATTATATATGTTGTTATATCATTTTAAATTAAATATAACAAAATAAAATTTTGACCGGAGGAAGGGAGGATCCTATTCTGGCTTGGGTGCACATCTCTTTAGTTCCAGCACCATCCATAAATCTAGGTTACCAAACACGCTTGACCTTCCCAACATCCGACTCCAATGGACAAAAGTAGGAAGAAATAAATAAATCCCTTAAAATGATACAAAAGAAAAAGGCGAAAAAATAAATAAATATATCCCTAAAAAATGTTTAATTTACGGTTAGTTGCGTTATAGAGGCACCAAGAAGACTGGCAGATGTCTGGATTTTGATTTGCAAATGCATGTAGATGCTATTAGATTTTATCCAACTTTTTCTAAACCATCCAATTTAATATATAATTTCAAAAAATAAATTCTTTCGCTATTCGGAATTTTTTAAAAATTCACACACCCAAACTAAGCCCTAAACATTTATCACCCATATTATATTATAGGGCTCGCTTTGTCCAATGTAGTCCTAATACTATTAACGTTAATTCTTTTTTTTCTTAGCCTAATACTATATATACATTCACAAAGCAATATCTATTTCGGCTTAAGTAGGAACAGTCCATCCAAATATGGTGAAAGTACTGTGACCATAATTGGGGCGAGGGATGGGAAGATTTTGCTTCTCTTTTGAAAGAAAATTGGAAACTGAAAAAGAAAAAAAACCAAGCAACTCAGTACGGTTTTTGGATTATTTATGAATGAAAATATGCCAATCGTCATGACATATGACACCTCAATTATGAGTTTTCAATAATTCTGAAAGTAGTTAAAAAAAAAAATAAAGAAAGAAAGAAGGGAAAAGAAAAGGTGCTGCAGATGATCCCAAATATTCGTCAGGATAACCTTAATAGTCCGGTTTGAAATAAGTTAGTAAAACAGTAACTAATTAACGAAGCTAAAATTTGTGTCTTTTCGAACATGTGTCGTAGTCGTATAGTTCCACAATTAACGTTAAACCTAACGTACGCACACCATATATATTATACTTTTTGTAAATATAAAACGTGTCCCAATTATCCCGGAGAGAGAGAGAGAGAGAGAGAGAGAGAGAGAGCATGCAAATGCATGCATTGATGATAACGATATACATGTTGGGGCACGTCTCCTTCCGTTTGCAGTAGTGGCAGTTGAACAGAAGTAGTTGAAATGTTGTTGGCTTTACGTTGGTTGCAAGGCATAGGGAATTACAGAGAGAAAGACCACCCTAGCTAGCCTCCTTTTTAACCCTACGCATCTATCTCTCTCTTTGTGGGTCAGTCCAACCCCTTCTCACCTTCCACCAGCTTTTCTCTTTATAAATTAAACCTTCGATTCTTCTCCAACCTCTTCATTTCCTCTATCATCATCATCATCGATCAATCTCAATGGAAGGCCAAATTCCTCCCTTCCTCTTCACGCCCTCCCTTACATCCTCCTCGTTGCACCCTCCTTTAGACCCAGAAATAGACTGGGTCAGCCTTCTCTCTGCGGGTCAAGCCGGGCACATGACTGAGAATATGCTGATGATGGAAAGTTCTTCCACGGTGTCTGAAAATGCGAGTTTGGAAGAAAAGGGTAATAATAAGGCCGATAAGAGAAGAGGTGGTAGAATGAAAAGAGCAACACGGCCAAGGTTCGCGTTTCAGACTCGGAGTGCCGACGACATACTCGATGATGGCTACCGGTGGAGAAAGTACGGCCAGAAAGCTGTGAAGAACAGCATTTATCCTAGGTATATATATATATAGTGTGCTTGCTACTCATTCTTAAAGATTCTCATGCCTTTTATATATCGTTTTTACGTTGCATGGCTTCGTTTATATATATGTAGCGCTTCTATATATAAGCTTTAATTTGTCATCCTGCTTAATTTATCTCTTACTAGAAAAGTAGATCATCTCACCAAAACAACAATCTAATATCATTTTGTACTAGGAAACTGAAAAAGAATCACTTCTCACAATTGAAAATACACAAATCTCGTTGCTTTTAGCAGTCTTTGGATCGTCAAGAAAATTCAAGGGATCAAACCAATACTAATATGATTCAGGGACATGGGTTACTCGAGCGTTAGGTGATTTAGGCGGTCGTCTAAAGCCCCCCATTAATAATTATATAATAAATTTATATATTCTTTTAAAAAAAATTAAGGCTTAAAAAAGCATTTTAAAGCTTTAATACGGTAAAAAGTTAATAAAATACTCTTTAATTAAGGCCCGAACTTAATAATTGTATAATAAATGTTAGTTTCAAAACACATTTTAAGACTATTATGATAAAAATTTAATAAATAATTTTTAAATAAGATCATCAATCATGGTAAAAGTAATTACGAATTGAAAGTTTCATTATTCTCATTCAGAAAAAAAAAAAAAAATAATAATAATAATCCATCAATTCTTGAAAAGTTCAACTTATTTTCTCTTTTTAAAAGCCCAATTTTTACGTTCATGAAATTAGTTCAACGTGCATAATTTTTTCTCCAACGTTTATTTGAATTGAATGTTTAGAAAAATATGAAAAGTATTTAATGTGCATAAATTCTCATTGTTTGCATTGTGCATAATAGATAGAATTACACCATCGGTGAGTCTTCAATGTCCATCAATTTTTTCTGCATTATGTTTTATTACACATCAATCTTTATATAACTTATTTTCATTTTTCTCTTTATTTTTCTTTAAATCTTAGTATTTCATGTCTTTGAATCAAGTGATAAGTTATTCTATATCTAATAAGTTACTAAAAAAAAAAAAATACATTTTATAAATAGAAGAAAGTGCTCTAATTGACATATTAAATTAAAATATATAATAAAATAAATTTAATTTAATTAATATTTAAATATAAGAAAATTGTCTCATTTAAACTTGTCGTCTTATGCCTCAAAATTTATCAAGCCGGCCATGTTTAGGGATCAAGTAAAAGATGCCTTAATTTTCGTTCAAATTTACTTACTATGATTGTTAGAATTAATTAATTTTATTAACATTTTCTAATCATGTTGTATTATTTGCTGAAACCATATATAGGGAGTTGTCATGAAATTATATATCCATATTAATGAAGCGATATATATATATATCATGAACTTGCAACAAATTAATAAAACGACTTGAGACAACTTTCGATCAATTATAATTAATAAGAGAATATATACTGCATGAGTTCTATAACTAGAATTCAACCAGCTGTATAAATATGAAAAATGTGCATGATGTATATTATATATATGCATGTATTGGTTAATTTGAAAATAAAAAATGTTAATTAATGTGACTTTAATTTGGTTATTAAGGAGCTACTATCGGTGCACGCATCACACATGCAATGTGAAGAAACAGGTTCAAAGGCTATCCAAGGACACGAGCATTGTGGTGACCACATATGAGGGCATTCACAATCATCCCTGCGAGAAGCTGATGGAAACCCTAACTCCTCTTTTGAAGCAAATGCAGTTCCTCTCTAGGTTCTGAGATCAGCAGATCGATCGATCAACTGTCTTTGTTCTTGGCAATATTTCAAAGTTAATTATAACCCCAATACTACTTGTGACATTGTGTAAATTAAGGAACTGTAATCTAGCTCTCTGCCGTGTCAAATATCATCAAGTAATTAAACCTTTGTATGTTAGTTTGCCACCTACCATCTTTATCTTCCATCTTTATCTTTTACGATAAATCTGATGATCATGCCAAAACATGTGACGCAGCACCAGGGGAATTGAAGCATATATGTGCAGCAAACAAATAAACCAAATAAAATTTCCATAGGAGTCTCACCAATGACTAGAGAAGTCTCCTATATGAGGATTGAGTATTAGTCATGTCAAAATATTGATTAAATAATTAAATTTATCTCTTTCAATCAGTTTAAGCTTTTAGGACAATGGTGATTTAAAATAATATCAGAGCAGAAGTCTTGAATTCGAATCATGTCTCCTTCATTTACCTCACATTTCAATTAAATATTTCACGTGTTAAGCCTCGGCTATTAAAATGGAGTTTGAGCCCACAATGATCTCTTCCTATCAGCTTAAGCTTTTAAGATATATAAATGATGATTCAACATAGTATCAGAGCAAACAGAGGCGGAGCTAGGATTTGGGATTTAGGGGGGCCAATTTTATTTTTATTTTTTAAAAAAAAAAAAAAATAGGGGGGGCCAAAAATAAAAAAAATTAGGGGTAAAATTAATTTTTTTTTTTTTTTTTTTTGGGGAAACCCCGGGCCTTAGGACAGGGGTAGCTCCGCCTCTGAGAGCAGAGGTCCTGAGTTCGAACCTTGTCTCTTTTATTTACCTCCCATTTTAATTAAATATTTTACATGTTGAGTCTCACCTATTAAAAGAGAGTTTGAGCTTACACGTGAGGAGGAGTGTTAAAATATTGATTAACAAGCCAAATCTGTCGATCATATCATCATTTTTTTAGTACATCTCCATATAAAGACAAATAAATGGATAAATGCAAAATTGGTCCATGTGATTTTAATTTAGGATTTTGACAAATAGGCAAATAGCTAGCTTCCTAGGTTTGTGGTTTGTTATTTTTTGTGGGACGAAATGGGTACATTGAAAATTTTTATAGTTTGGAGGGATATTGCAATTTGAGTATTAGTTTTTTTTTTTTTTTTTTTTTTGGAGGTACTATGTGTATTTTTCCCTAACTTAATGTATACAATGCATTGCATAGGCTAGATAATTATTATTATTATTATTATTATTATTATTTTAAGTTTTCAAACTTTCAAGATATACAAAATCCTAGTACGGAAAATTGGAAAGCAATTGGTAGTCTTTGGGTACCTTAAAAGAACTATTGGATTAGGGCTGTATTATATCAGTTTTCTATTAGTACGTACTAGAAGGATACACTGATACTAGTTGGATCACTAGTGCAAGTGATAACAAGGCTATACATGGTTGGGTGCTTACCCTTGGTGGTGGAGCGGATTCATGGGCTTCTAAGAAACAAACATGTATTTCACATTCTACAATGGAATCTAAATTTATAGCATTGGTAGAAGCGGACAAAGAGACAAAATGGTTGTAAATGTTGTTATTGGATATAAAGTTGTGGCCACAACTGATGCTAACCATTTCCTTTGTGTTGTGATAGTACTAAAGCTACCATGTTTAGGGCATATAGCAAAGTTTATAATGAAAAATCTAGACATATTAGCTTGAGACATGAATATAACAAACAATTGAGAATAGATGATATTATCACTATTGTGTATGTATGATCAAGTAAAACCTTAGCAGATCCATTTATTAAAAGACTCTCAATAGATTTAGTGAAAAGTACATCTAGTAGAATGAGTTTGAAACATTTTTTTCTAAAAATAACTAATAATCGGAACCCAAATCTTATACTATGTATAAATAATTTAAGGTTTAAAAGATAATAATAAGTTACAGTTAAGTGGCTAATATAGCACTGAGATTTTTTATTTTATTTGTCGTGATAAACCTATTTTATGATGTTTTGCCTACGATAAATGAATGATGAGTCTTATCCTCTTTTTGACCTAAAATAAAAGAGATAGTTAAGGAACTTTACCGATATAAACATAAGAAGTGAGACAACTTCTAGCAAAGTTTAAGGTTGACTTTTGCAAATGTTCATGAGAAAAAAACCAAGATGAAGCACGTGGCTTAGTACAAATAAATTTGTGAGTTTTTTTTTTCTTTTTGGCTAAAATTGGATGGAATCATGTGTAAATTTCCATTCCAAATATATAAAGTATTGGTTTAAGTTGGCCACCACTAACTTTGTTAGGAATTTGAAATGCTTACACTAAGAAAATTAGAATAATGTCACTCTTCTTCACACTCTTTTTCAAGTTAATTGCCTTTTATTTAGTTATTTTAAAATGATTGACATAAGAAGTTATTTAAAATACGTCAAGTAAGCCGGTATGAAAAGTAGCATTACTTTTACACTAATTAAAGATTGAAATCGAAAGATACGTAAGTATTTAATTATACATAAGGAAACATGTTACTTTTTTAAGGCATGAGACGTGGACTTCCGTCAATTTTTGGACGGAAGTTAGACGCCATAATTCAAGTACTATATACAATACGAAATAAACCATAAAGGACAAAAAATAAAGGCGTTAAACTATAAGGGGGATTAGTCGTATTTAATCCTTAAATAAATTTGTCCCACGTAGAAAGACTTCAAAACTTTCCTTTAATTTTAGCGAGTTTGAACCAATGTCTTCTAGTTGGAAGAGCTATGCCTTAACCGTTAGGCCAACTGCACACTTCATATTAGCCGATGTGACTTTTAATATCTTAACCGTTCGTTACAATTGAAAGGTTGTGACTCTTCATAAGTGCTCCTTCAAAATCTAAAAATAAGGAATTCCTCTTACAAATCTCTAAACTGAATTTCTCTCATTATTTTTTATCAAATACACAATTTCTTAGAAGAAACTCCTAACAATGAACCTCAAAATTGTTGTTTGCAGTTAGTGACTTTTGTATTATGGAGGTGACTTACTTGTAACTTATAGCCACAATCTCTATCGATTGGAGGCCACTATCACCTTAAAAATAATGTACACTTTTCTAATTTCTGTTTTGGCACAACTTCCTCAACAAGGATTTGATGAAAAAGGCCATGAATTTTAGATGGTTGCTTCCTGATTGACATATAGCATCTCTTTAATACCGAAAAATGAAGACTACTAAGATCTAATTTAACTTACAAAAGATGTAAAGCCACATAAAGTTCATAATCATTAATTTCTTCTTATATAGTGACTAGAGACGAAGAGTAAAATTCTCTTGAATATTGGATAACCCCTATAAAACTACAAGTACGAAGTACCCCTCCAATTCTGTGACCTTTTAACAAGATATACTCGTATAACATGTAAGTACACTATAACTTTAACTTCACAAGATGTTTGCATGCACCTTGGAAACTTGGCATGCAGACCAAAATTTTGATTACAGGAAAGCCCCCAACTACCGTGTGAAAATTAGCTAATCAACGCGTCCCTATACACCGTTCAGGTAAAGCAGCCCAACCTCCCAGCCTTACTGTGCCTGAAGATTAATTCGAGCGTTGGTGCTGCTTGAGACAAGCCCTTCCATTTGCAATGCACCGTGCGGGGTTGACATCAAGTCAGATGAAGTTTGGGAAAATTGAGCAGACTGGATAGGTTGAAGCATGAATTGGTTAAAAGCAGCAGCATAAGTCTCACCTGTCAGGCTTCCCCTCATTCTGCCCGAGGGCTGCCAGCTCTGTGCTGATGCCAACGTTTCTGAGCTATTGGCTGGTAAGACCGGATGTATTGTCTTACCCACACTCCCCGTCCACTCGCTAGTTGTCCTCAGCCGCTTCCCAGCCATCGAAAGAGGCAATGATGAGTCCTTCCTAGATTGTTGGAGTTGAACTTGCACAAATGGTGGTGTTCTTGACATCTGGGGCATTGGTTGAGAAGCAGCCCCGTGATAAGTTTGAGTGCTATCATCATTTTGCATGCCATGACCACTACCATGTCCTTGCTGAAATTGCACTACTGGTTGTACATGAAAAGATGGACGGACAATATTTTGTGACTGAGTCATAGCAGAATTTATCCTCGGGTGAGAAGCGCTAGATTGCAATAGGTTTTTATGCCCAGAGGAGGATCTAGAGGAGATGTGGTAAGCACCTGGACCTTGGGCAGGAAAGCTAGCAGCCTGTTGGACTGCTTGACCAGAAATGCAATGGTGCTTGTTAACATCCCAGTTCTGTGATGAAAATAAAAAAAGATGTCAAAGGAAAAAGAGTCTATATAAATGAACACATCTTTCCTCTCTGATCAACTGATTTCCACATAGAATGCAAGGAAAGAAAGAGTCTCCTTAACAGTTCCATTTACACTAACCAAAACAACGTATTTCCCTTTTAACTAAATCCCCTCTCTTTTTTCTTTTTTATTATTATTTTTTTATTTAATATGAATCCTTTTAACTAAATCCATATTGAAAGGGCTAGCCAAAGAAAAAAAAACATTTGAAAGAATAGAAACATCAAGCTATTAATTTGAAATGAAGAAAGCTATTTATACATGGATGTGCCAAGTTGACAGAGCAAAAGAAAGTCTGGCAGGCTACAAAACAAAGTAAAATCGAATCAAACCTGTGTCGAGGAATGATCTCGCATGGAAGGTGAAGCCATGTCTGAGAATGATAAAGAATTCACAAGTGGCCTGAGTAATTGCTGACTGCTATCCATGCCCCCATGAAATGCATAATATCCATTCATATTGGGTACCATAAAAGGTGTGCTCTGATAATTAGCAGAAGAGTTACCGTTGGGCATCAATGAATTCAAAGGCATTTGTTCAAATGAACTCCTAAATGAAGCCTGGGCTTTGAGGCCCTGGGGTGCAGTTGAAGTTCGGCCAGCATTTATAGCTGTAGATGGCAACATCCCATTTTCATTTCTTGTAATCGATCTTGCAAAGCCAAACTGCTGTGACTGCAAGTTACTGGGACCTAAAAGTTGGGTTTGCAGTAATGAGAGCGGTACAGTTTTCCCATTTACATACACTGATCCATTCAGTGCAGGAGAAACAGCATTTGTTAGGACAGGGGAAGGCATTGAATTGCAAGAAGAAAATTCAGAAATGGCAGCAGTTACATGGCCAGGCCTAAGTGTGCCATCTGGACATTGTGGAGCAGCAGAAACGGACAATGGAATTCTTGAGCAGATATTTTCCTCTATTTGAGTAGAACCATTTTGGTCCACTATATCTGAATTCCTGACTTCTGTTTGCACAAGATTTCTTGAAACAGAAAAACATGGAGGATCATCCAGGAAATGTTGCTTGCCAGTACATTCAGATTCACGGATGGCATCGCTAGCATTGGCCCCTTTCATGGTATGATCAACAACTTCAATTGGCACAATTGACAAACCATTGCACTCACGCTGCCGAGGTCTTTCTTGCTGACAACTTTTTGTCTCATAACCTGTTTGGTCAGTATGATCTTCATTTTCCAAAATAGCCACCCAGGATCCATCTGCTGATATTATCACATCAACAACAGTCTCTGAAACCTCTCCCAAGATCTGAACAAGAAACAAGGGGTTCACTTAAGTGGTGATATTGTTGGATGAAAACATTACATCCAAAACTACTTGCCTTAGCTATATCCTGATCAATGCGTATGTCTGGGTGGCAGATGGACTGGTTACAAAGAGGGCAACGCCATGATGGCCTTCTTGAGTTCATTTCCATGAAGTTCTCATAATCAAAGCACTGCATTTTGCCAAGAAAAAAAAGAAAAAACAGATGATACAGAATTTAAACAAAGAAACAGAAGACCATTAACTATGAGAATATCTAAGGCACTAGCATCAATCAAGTCTGGCAATCTACGAAGGCATAGAGAAAAGGGATTTTTTTTTTCCCAAAGGTTGGACCTTTTGAGCAGTTGCACCAGTGTCCCCACACTAGCCACATGAATACACATGGGTGCTTTTGGACTTTGGAACAAGCAAAATTAGAATACTAAGCAAGTATAGAGCAAGAAAACAAGGAAGAATATGAACATTTCTTATTTGCATAAGGCCTCTAGCGCTCCAGTGCAAGCATGTGCATAATAATGAATAGGTATATAATGTTGTGTTTTCCATATGTTAGATATAACTCCAAAGTTCCTTAAGCATAAATGGAAAATTGTTGTTTGTTTATTAGTAATGAGCCGATTGTCTTGCAGTGGCAGTTTGATGGAGAGGCTTGAATTAGTGCTTTATATCCTGTGATAGCAACAAAGAATTTGCAATTGAGAAGGATGCTTTGATTTTGACACATCAAAAGTTGAAATAGCAGGCTGATTTCTGGTAGACCATATAAAAGAAAGAGTCGGGTTCAGGGTATATCATTTTCAACCTGATCCTAACTTAAAATCGAGCCAACAGTTGTAAAACATAAACTATTTCTGGCTGTATTCAAGCGCACCTCAGAAGAACAAGAAATTTCCTCTAATCTTTTACACATCACACTCTCACCTGATAATGCTTGCAGAGATGTCCTTTTACGGGAGTTTTAATACGTTTGTGGCTGTTAAAAATCAAAATAAAAACGAAATCATTAAAGACAGCAACCGCAGAAGCCAATATTAATGCTAAATTCTTATGGTTTACCAAGGATAAAACACGTTGTTCAGAAAGAAATCATGAGAAAATAAACCACATAGTCAGAAGCGCGCACATTTTTTCTTGAGAAAGAAATCATGAGAAAATAAACCACATAGTCAGAAGCGCGCACATTTTTTCTTGATCCTGGCAATTGACATGATTTGTACAATTGTTTAAATTTTTTCTTTGATCTTAATTCATTGTCTTGTGGTTCATTGATACAGAAAATGAAGAGTACGAATAAGTATCAATTCATAATATACGTTAACTTATCATCCAATCAATAATAAGGAACAGATATCCAGTGCCTTCTGTCTAGAAGGATATATTGCCCAACCAAGTAGTCCTTTTCTCAATGCCATTGCTCTGATATGCAATAAAAAGCAACTTCAACTAAATTCCACATAGCAGTATTAGAAGAAGGTTCTAGTTTATCCAGAACACAGGAGCAGTCTTATCTAAGTAATTATAAACTTTATGTTGACATAACAGATGACTCTTCAAATTGAACACCTAGCTGCTCAAATGGGATAACCAAACACTTAACCTTGATATTTTTCTTAGGTCTAAGACACTAATCAAGCTCGTACAAGTCATTAACTATTCCAGCCTCTGTAAAATACAAACAAGAAGAAGAGGCGAAGAACAAATCCCACAGACCAGTATGAGTAGTTAGTAACAGCAAGAATAGTATAACAGTATACCTTATTGGGCAATTTAATGAAACACGTGATGGCCCCTCGATTATCTCAGAATCTGATATTTTCAATGTTAGTAATACAATGTCTTAGTTATGTGTCTAAACTTCCAAGAAAGAATGTAAAATATAGTAATTCTAAGCATCAGAAAACAAGATAACAAACAAGGATAGCGCTTTTTTTTTTCATTTGTCTTACTAGAATCAAGGGAAGCAACAACAGGCTGAACATAATGTTGAAGTGTTGGAATTTCAGAAGTTGATGACATCACACTCATGAAAGCTATAACAATGAGATAATCACCTATAAAATTTCAAAACTCACTGTATTAACAGAGGACATTGAAACAAACAGGTGTGCTTTAACAAAGGAAGCTTTTGGTTGGGCATACCGTTAAACTGCCCCACAGCTTGAAAAAGATTGATTCCATATTTGAGCATTGCAGTAATATTTGTTGGCAGCTGTGGTCCAGTGTCCTGATACAGGTATGGAAAACATGATAACATTACTAAATTTTACTGCATCAGGCTTTACACATTAAAACACCATGCTTTGAATATAAATAAATAAAATATATATATATATATATATATATATATATATCACTCCAAGTAGAACTAAACAAACCATGGAAACATTATTCCTTCCTCGTACACCTTTCCCATTGAATAGAAAGCTACAGAAGACGGACAAAAAAGAAAGAAAAGAAAAAAAAAAAAAAAAGGATTCTGATTAAGTTCATTCCTTGGATTAAAAAGGAGAAAATAAACCAAACCAAACCAAACATACTTTGCTTGAGGTGGAGTCACAATGCAAGAGGATGTGTCCATATTGTCCCTTTGAGCAACAAACAGACCCTACATGAAAATAAAGAGAAAAATATGAAAGGAAGAGAGAGATCATAATGTTTAACAGAGCCAGCCCTTCTAAATATGCATCTTCTCCTAACCTAAAACAAGCAAGTATTTATCTTCAAACCTGGCACAAGCCACTTGGAACTACCATCAGGCAAATTTGACCAGTAAGAAAAAAACTATGGCAAGTAATACATAAACTAGACTATAGGACATACCAGAAAATCCTGCATATAAACTGTACAGATAAAGTAAAAATGAATAATAACTGGAAGCTACAGAATAAGGTAATAAGGTTATAATGAATAGAGCAAGAGCAACGCATTGAATTAAATATGAAAAATTGGTAGAAAGTAGAGGTCAAGATGCCATCCTAATAAATGAAGATGAGTACCAATTAACCCTGACTAGGGGTTGACCAGGCAAATACAAAAGGACAATGTTTGATTTAAATGACAAATATAATCATATACTTCACCGGTGAGCTATGCCAGTAAGTAAAGTGTATTGGACTCGATACTTATTATGGACAATACACTTAAGGACATGCTTACTATCTGTTTTTGCAAAGAAACCACCGTATTCTTCAAGATCTGGAAGTCAGAGACAATGGTCCTGTACCCAGCCTAGCAAAAAGATCAGATAAGTAAAATGTCAGAAATTTAAACTATAGAATGTGTGTTTGTGAAGTATGTGTAGCTAAATACACTAAACCTACCTTTTTTTTAATAAGTCACAATACCAATCTCATTGCTAAGTACACATGAAGTATACAAAAGGAACAACCTAACAAAAAAGAGCAACACGAAACCTACCTTGACCTCAAATGAAGCTAGTATGTGGCCCATCTTTATGGATGGATAGAATCTGACAGATATGAAAAGATAAAGAATATATTAATAAGCTACTGAGACTTGAATTGGATAATAAACTCAGTTTCCGGAAGAAAGGTCATAATTTCCAAGTAACCTCTAACTAACTATTCAGGGGGGAAAAGCCTCTACTTGTTTCGGTATCTAGGTAAACCTAGAACTTCCATGTCCAATAGATGGGAAAAAAATAAACCCTTAATTTCAAATAATCATGTACATACAAGTTAGGAAGGAACTACAGCTTGTGTAAGTTGGCTTAACAACTGTTAATCAAGCTTCAACTACTATGTTCTATTCTAAAAGGTCCATAAATACTGGAAACATCTGTTACATGGATTCTGCCACAATGAGGAAGTCATTTACTTGGGAAAAAAATCAACAACACCCAATAAAGAAGACAAATAAAGTAGAATTGGATTTGATTTTAATCCCCAAAAACTACAGATGTCTTGACAATAGTGGCCTTTAAGTAGAGCAGTGATAACACCAACTCAACAACACATTAACACTGTAAAGACTATTCAAGAAGAGCAAAGTATTGAGAAGTTTATACCTAGACATGATTTTTGAAATGCTGGGGAGAGCATCGCTTGGTTCAATGCAAAAATCCTCAGTATTACTGAAAATTTTACCTATCTAAGTATGCACAAAAACCTGGTGTAAGGGACAGGCATGAAAAATTAAAGCCAAAAAGAAAAGGGGAAAAGAACAAAAAAAAAAAAACCAAATTTCCCAACCAGAAAGGAACAAAAACTTCAAAGATTAATTCTACTAACCTCCTTAGCCAATGTAAGAAGATCATCTGCATCTTTGTTTTGAAACCATCCAATCATACAAGCATTCTATGTCAGACATCAACATATCGAACAAAATATTCGTTCAATATTCTTTGTAAATGAAGAATATATCTTCTAGGAATAATAAAATTAGAGAAGGCAATATATCTTTTGGAATGAACTTCACAGAGTAAACTTATTCAGATCCTCTCAAGCATGCTACCCTATTCCTGAACTAGGCTTCATAACATATGTGCTTCAAAGATGGTTGTGCAGTCACTTAGGTCTTTCACATAACTATCCTAGCTGCCAGGTGGGTAAGGCAAGATCTTTAAATACATGGCTTGGCTCTTGACTCTAAGCAAATAGTAACCAATGGTGAAGCCACGTGGGGTATGGCAAATTATGAGAAGCCAAAGCCATTGCATCCCCAATCATAGCAAAAAACAAATATTTCAAAGAAAAAAATCTGGGCATTGTTTGGCAAAATTTTAGAAAACCGTTTTTGCTTTTCAAACGCTAAAAACTCTTATCAAACATGAGTTATCTAAACGGGTTTTCAGATATGGCCCTACCAGTAAAACACTTTTCAAAACAAACTACAAAACTCTTTTTAGAAAGCAAAACATTTTTCACAAAACACTTCTCAAAAAATAACCGAACACATGCTCATTTTTTCATGTGTGGAGGCTGCCTTGTCACACACACACACACACACACACACATATATAAAATAAAAAAGAAATTGAGGCTATCTATTTTTTTAGGAGCTGTCAGCCCAAGTGTGACTAGGGTTTAGTTCTCTAGTCTATTTAAACATATTTTTGTACTGTTGTCAGCACACTTTAAAGAATAAAAAAAATTTGAACAGCTATTTTTCCCCCTCTGCCTTCTTCCTCTTCCCCGATCCCTTACTTCTTTTCCCTCTTTCCCCCTTTCCCCTTCTCACTTCAACTTTCTTCTTTGCTTCTACTGACCATATGGCATCATCAAGTCATTCATTCAGTCAACTGATTTTGAGAAGTGAGGTAGATGGTTCTCTTGTTCCCCTTAAAATGAACACAGTATGATGAAGATGTGACCGCCATTTTTTGTTTGGGAGGAGAGCCCACTCATGCTGAATGTGCAAGGGATAATACATTCGAACCCCATTAAGGGCCCAACGAGGAACCTACTTCAAAGCCAAACCACTAATTTTATACTGTAACACAGTTTTCCATCCATTATCTGCAGCATCTTATTAGTTATGACAAACTATAAGCGGTCACCATCATGAACCTTGTTCCTCCACTTCATTCCCTTTCTTCAAATCTCAAGAAGCAATTTGATAATCCATTAGTAAACCTACCAACAACTGAAGTGAGAAGACAATAATTCTAATAGCGACCGCTAAGTTCCAATGAAAACTAACATGTTTCCATTTTTGTTAAAAATTCTCTCTTAAAAGGGTAAAATAGTACAGTACATAAGCATTGGTGAATATATTGGTGCAGAAAGAGGAAGAGAGCAGCCTGTCTTCTTCTTGTCATTTCGAAGAAGTGGGAAGAAGTGGGACTCCCATGAACAAGGCCAAAGGAGACTGTCATGCCTGACAATTTGACAAGAGTGCACTATTGATTGTGTCCACTGCCCCCTTTTTTCTAAAGACCAGAAAAAGAAAATCACTGTTCTTCCAATTACATACAATAAAAGTGGACCTCTCATCCTTTCTAAGATTGATAAGAGGGTACAATTATTGTAATGCGAGTAGTGTATGTATATTTGTCAATTGTTGGCTAATCCAAGATGTTCTTCCTACTATTTTTAACCGTGAATTTCTGGAGCAACTCATGTTGCATGCTCAATAAATTAATCATAAAAAAGTATCAAACATAATGAATTTCAAGGGTAACTCAACATTTCACTGAAGGAGAAAACAAGGAGCATATAACACATATTTCTCATAACTCCACTTGGCAATGCACTATTTTAGCTTTTATGACAAAGCTAACAAACAGAAATTATTGAATAGCTATCAACAGTCAATTATCTGAAATCAATTCAAGATCCTTACTTGTTACAAGCAACAATAGATTCAATCAAACGACTCAAGTGACTGAATACCTTGACAGAAATCATAAGTGCCATTACAGCTGCTTGAAGGGGAGAATTATTTTGATGCTTATATACCTATGTGATGTAAAACGAAGTAGAGATATTAGTTGTTTCAGAATATAATTCAAGAACAAAATTTACAAACTGTTTTCTTATTCACACAGTAAGATCTCAATGATTAATAAGAAAATAATTCCAAGAAGTAAGCAACTGTGCAAACTTTGAAGGGGTAAGTTTTTTATATGCAATCAAATATAGGAATCTTATATACCACTTTTAACTAGTCAACCAGAAGCATTAACATCAACATCACACGACAAGCATGCACATATAATATCTGTATTATGCATGTGATAAATCGCAGGGGGGCGGATTAGATGGAAAAGGAAACATCTCAGTTTAATTGTAAATAAAATCAATGGTTCAAAGTACTGTGTTCAATTATCAGGCAAATTCATGTGATTCCAGACAGATTGACACTATAGAGCCGGATTGATCTGATTCCTAAAAAGACCCACAACTTTGAATTATATTGTGAACCATGTAAAATAAGAAAAGATTCATAACCATCATTGATCCTTTGCAGGTAAAGTTCTGAATTATATGGTGTCATTATGTGTATCAATTGTCGACAACAAATTTCAAAAACTCATTTTGGAGCATTTACGTCAAAATCTCATAATAGACTAAAATGCAAACAAAATATAGAAAGAGGTCCACATGTCAAGTTACCATCACACACCTGCACGAAAAGGAAAAGTTACCTGTTTAACCAATATAGGCAAATCCTGTGCTTTTAGTGGAACCTCGTTACTCGCAACTGCATAATCAATCGCTCTGTATATGTTAAAGCAATAACTTGTCAAGCAAGTTAGAACAAAACCAGTGTTTATAAACACAAATTGAGACAATTAGGAGTAAGTAGAGAGTGTTAAAATACAATGACATAACTGTTAGAACATTAATTAAATGATTAAATCAATAATTTCTTATCAGCTTAAGCTTTTGAGATAGATGGTAATTTAATATCGTATCAGAGCAAAGATCTTGAGTTCAAACCTTATCAACATCATTCACCTCCCATTTTAATTAAATATTCCATGTGTTGGACTTCACTTATTAGAAAGAGTATGAATCCACACATGAAGAGAGTGTTAGAACAATAATTAAATAATAAAATCAACAATTTCCTATCAATTTATACTTTTAGGATAAGTGGTGATTTAACAATAACCAAAATGAAACCTAAAAGTGATATACTAAATCAAAACCAAAGTTCAAATGCAAGTACTATTTGAGAGAGATAGAATTAATAATACCCTCGACCCTGTTTCTAGTCAAGGTGCCAAAATTCCTTGAGTTGCAACCTTTTCTTTGTTACAGACACAGGCACTAACCCACAGTTTTGCAGAAAACTTGACAATTCTCAATTTAATCGTAAAATTCTCGATCAGAAGATACGCTCAATATATAAATGTTTGCTGACATGTTTCTGCCCTGAATATCAGTCCTTAATTTTTCCACATGCATATCAAGGCATACTTTCAAGATGAACTCCTGAAGTTTGATCTATATGGCTCCTAATCAAGAACTATATCACGAAGTTGGCACTACTGCCACTACACTGCAATGGTATTCACCACATTTTGTTATCTAGAGTTTAATACCTCTCATAACTCGTCAGCTTCAACTCCATACTACTCACGCTTCCAGTTCCAAATGATAACCCATAATAAATACCAACCCCAGTTACCATTCTAGGCCATTAGCACTTTAACGATTCCAATAACACAAGTTCAACAATCATACCCATTTCCCCCCCCCCCCAAAAAAAAAGTGTATGACATATAACTTGAAACTTCAAAATCAAAAAAAAAAATTAAAAAATAAAGAAAGAATCATTAAGACATTAACCAACAGCGAAGGAGCTCAGAAATCTTATTCAAACAGGAAAAATAGAGAAGGCCCATAACGTGGTTTTGGGCTTTGAATGTAAAAGATAAAAGGTGAGGAAGAGACTTGGCCAGGGAGAAACAAATATCGGAGAACGCAGAGGGATCACTGAGATGGCCGGACCGAATGTGCATGGCGAGTAAGCCCGCTAGCCTACCCACCAAAACCGACGCCGTCGAGCACTGCTCGCTTGGGCCACCACCAAGTGATGCACCGACGGGCCCCTTCGTATGGCTTTGCATTGCCCCCACTTTCTTCTACTTTCTCTCTCTCTCTCTCTCTCTCTGTGGTTACTTGGTGCCGAAGCTTTTGTTGAGCTTAAGAACAGGGACCTTTTGTAAAGAAAGCTGCTTTACTTTTTGAATAAAGTAGGGTAGGGCACATTTCGAACACGAAAATGATCCTATTATTATTAAAAAAACAATTCCCTTATTTAAAAAACAAGGAGGTCGATGACGACACGTAATTCTCTCACTATAATTGAATTACAATTTATAATAATTAAAAAAAGAGTTCAAAACATTTTACTCATAGAATGTTTTTATTTTTTATTTTTTTTAAATACTCTTTAACAGATTTTTTATTATCTTTTCTATTTTCCATTAAATATTATTTCTTTATTATATTCTTGCCAGCAGTTATATTTTCAAACATTCATCTTTTCCCACTGTCATATTTTCAAGAGATTTTTTTTTTTTTTTTTGTTTCTTTTTTCTGTTAGGTGCCGATTAATCAATAATTTTGAGTTATCCTATGAACAATCTGCATATTCATTTCAATTTTCAACCTACAGATTCGCATAATATGCCAAATTGTTGTAGCTAATGCTAATCGTGGTTGATTAGCAATTTAGCATTAGCTATAACGATTGCAAATTGTTCTTGCACGTTCACTATATATGCAACCACGTGCAGGTCTACTCCTCAAATTTTTTGTTGCCACATTGTTCACCTTTCAAGAAATTAAAATTAAAAAAAAAAAAAAAAAAAAAAACCTACAGATTCCAAATTAAGAGGGATCAAGAAACGATGAATAAGATATTAAAAACAAAAAGAAAACTTAGAAAAGTAGAAAACCAATTAATGTGTTTCGATAATAAGTATGTTTGGGAATAAGAATAATATTAATTCTATTTGCTACAGTATTTAATTTTTTAAAAATAAATCAAATTTTATCTCATTTTTTATAATTTTATTTCAGAAAGTCAAATTATCTAAACATTTTATACAATTTTATTTGCTTTAGAATTCACGCACGAAATTATTGTTGAATTCAAATTTTAAAAAATTGAACACCCAAACGTACCATTAAATATTTTGGGGGAAGGTGGATGAAAAGGCCGGTGAGGAGAAACAATAAATAACCAAAAATTGATGGCTGAGAATTATTATTTTATATATTTATAACTCAATAAATATTAAAAATAGTATTTATTGAATAAAATATTATTCAATAATGGAAGGGCAATTTCAATGAAATAGTTGTTTTTTTTTGTTTGTTTGGTTGTATACCATTCTTACGAGTAATTATTCTCTTTCGAATACATATTGGTTTATCTTTAAAAAATAAGAGAAATAATTATTCCTTGAGAAATGTAATTAGTTTTTCAAAAAAAAAAGAAAAATCATTATTTTTTCTACAAACCTAAATTAATCACAAAACTACTCGATTCAATCTTTACAAACCCTAATGCGATCGATCTACAATCCCTTCTCTGTTACAAATCCCAATAATATCACATTACTTTTGCTATTCAGAAGCACACCTAGGCAAGTTTTGGTAATACGTCCTATGTCACGATCGAAGTCATGTTGGGATCTGCCATGGATGTTCTTAATATGGAATTTAGGGTTTATTTCAATGCATTTGTTATGGAATTTATATTGGTCGGCAAAATTTTCCTATATATATATATCTTGGATATTTTATTAATTTTAGTACAATTCTAGTGAGAATACATACATTGTTATCAAACTACTAATATGAATAACTATTTCATTCCATCTGTTTTTATTCACAATAATAATTATTTATTTTTCTAATAAAATATCAATTTCATACAAGGAACGGACACTTAATGTGCTACAGTAAATAAGAAGATATTGCTATTTACCGTAGCAAAAATTAACTAAAGAGCAAAAACTCATCATATTAGGTAAATATAGTCAATATGAAGAGTGGTTCGAATGGGTGGTTCGATCCCCCACGGCCCACGGAAATACTAGGGCAAATGGGAAGCCCTAAAAGGGGTGATTTTTGCTAATGTGACGAGCAATATTCACATGCAAAATATCTTTCCCAATCCCATTTCATTGCTAAAACCATTAATAATCTAACTGTCAACATATTCACTATGTGAATAAATATGTAAAATTTAATCTAAATTATAAAATAATTTATCTCCATAACTCCATTTTATTTCAAATAGAGAAATTTAGTGTTAGAGTATATTTGAGATATTGATTATAATCAAATTAGATTTGAATACATTCGATTCTTATTTGATTTGATCTTTTATATCATTTTGTAGTCCTTTGAACTTTATTTTGTGGACGGTGACGTAAGTCATAGATCAAATCGCGTAAAATCTCATATCCATTTTATATTATTATGTTTTCTTTCATTTAGTGCATGCCCAAATTTGTAAGTTAATGAAAACTGTTCTATGTAAACGAAAAAACAACAAAAAGGAGACAAAGCATGCATACACTCTAATTGGGGTACCATTTGATTTAGAGAAATGCCATATGTCACTTTTTTTTATTTTACAACAATTTAAGACTTGTTTGAAACTGTTACGTTTGTATTGTGAAATAAAAATGTAGATTTTAGCATTATATTTTTTTATTATTTATATATTGATCAGTAATGCTGCATATTATATTTTTATCACATAACTATTCCACAAAGCTGATGCGTCAGTTCTAACTAATCTTTAGATTTTTTTGTTAAAAAAAAAAAAAAAAACACCGATTCAAAAGGTTAGTTAAAACTGATACATCAATACTATGAGATAATTATAAGATAAAGATGTAATTTTCAGTATTATTTTTTTATAGTTAGCTGGGCAAGACCATTTGTTGATTAAGAGACCAAAATGCTCACCTTAAAAAAAAAAAAATTATGTAGCGAAAATGCCTCAAATGCCGAGGACGCAATGCACCAAATGTACAAAGTCATACAAAGGAATGTACATGCGGATGTAAAATCATATGCAATATTACCAAACACATCTGCAAAATGTAGATATCACTGTTAGGTATTCGCATCATGTTTTTGTTAACCGTATCAGTACGATTATTATGGTTATTAAATTCGATTACTCCACATATTAGATAATGAGCATTCTTTAGACCTTTATTAAGCTCTATTTTAAACGATTTTGAAAATAATTTAGGTCAATTTTTAGCGTTTTGAGTTTGTTTTAAAGTCCTAATCTTTTAAAAATATAATGATTTCAAATTAGTTTTTTTTTTTTTTTTTTTTTTTTTGTCCAAGTATATATTATACAAAGAAAACAATATATATATACGGCTAACCACACCGATGTAAACCCATATAAATTAAAATATTATCTGCATTCTATACAAATAATTATTTTTACTATCTCATCTATATCCAAATATGCAGATATTAGATAAATGTAAATAGTAAATAGTAAATAGCTAATGCGATCCATTAATATCCGCGGTGGTGAACACCCATAGTCACACCATCTGAGTCTGATTCCCAAAACGTTGAAATTCCCGAAAGCGAATAATCAAATCTTATCCTGTTATCCTCACTCAACTGTCGGTCAGGTAGCGTAAAAAATGAATCCAATGACAGATATTTAAACACGAAGAAAGCGCGTGACATGCGCTATACCGACACGTGTCGCGACCACGGAAACAAAGTGACAGACGTAACAAGCCCACAAGTTGTCACCTAGCCTCTTGTTATTATATATAAAGCAAAGGATGACTTACGATTCATATATTGCGATTTCTCTAAATCTGTGTTTTTCTTTAACCCAACATCAAATGGCTCAGTTGTTGAGCAAGGCCAAGAACTTCGTGGCAGAGCAATTGGTGAACGTAGAGAAGCCGGAGGCCAGCATCGATGACGTTGATTTCAAGCAACTCAGCCGTGACTCGGCGGAGTACCTCGCTAAGTTGTCCGTGAAGAACCCCTACGGACATGCCGTGCCCATTTGCCAGATCTCTTACACCCTCAAGAGTGCTGGCAAGGTGATCGCATCAGGGACGGTGCCGGACCCAGGGTCACTGAAGGCCAGCGACACGACATTGCTGCAGGTGCCGGTGAAGGTGCCACACAGTGTATTGATGAGCCTGGCAAAGGACATCGGTGCAGATCGGGACATAGACTATGAGCTGGAAGTGGGTCTCACCATTGACCTCCCCATCATTGGAAACTTTACCATTCCCCTCTCCACCAAGGGAGAGATCAAGCTACCCTCCGTCTCTGACATCTTTTAAAGCTAGTTTGCTTGTATTTTCTTACGTTTGCTCTACCGGCCTATTATAATGGCTGTGGAATAATTTCATACCCTTAATTAGCTCGAAATGGCGGTGCATAAATAAATATGGACCTTTTCAATTCTGCGTTTGCATGATTTAGAATTTACAGCATCATATATATATATATATATCAGTAAAAATCAAATCAAAAAGGCTTTCCAAACACATCCAATTAAGGCGTGAGGCGTGGATGATTTAAGAAATGTGAGAAGATCTTCCAAAGTCGAATAGAGTGATAGAAGTACGTAGAACTTTAACAAAAAGACAAGAACCTAGGACCAATAGAACTCTGTAGAACTTGAAGTCGTGTGAGGCGTACGTGAATGATTTAAGAGATGTGAAGATATTCCAAATTCCAATAGAGAACTCTGTAGAAGTACTTCAACAAAAAGACAAAAACCTATGTCGACTAATTCAAGACTTTTCCAATACAAACTCTAGAACTCTGTGGAACTTTAAGCCATGTTGGCAAATTAATGAGATAAAAGAACTTATCAAAATAAACAACTTAAAAAAAAAAAAAAAACTTTTCTTTTTGTTTCTCGGGATGTCATCAGCCATCTGTTCATGCGTGTGTAACTGTGTCGACTGTTGTCAATTGTCATACTCGAAAGATTGAGAAAAAGTTTGTTGTTTTCAAAGTTACCAGGATCTTTCTATAACAGTTTTGCATGTATGCTTTATAAACTAATTACTGGTGCGTTTGGGTATCGAATATTTCGAATATGAATAATATTCAGAATCTGATCACGGATTTCAAGGCAATGAAAATATGTTTGGATGTTGAATATAATTTAGATTCTTTTGAATATGTGTTTGGGTGTTGAATTTGGAAGATTGGAAAAAAGTGTTTTATAATAGTATAAAGTGATTGGATTGTATGAAAAGTTGTGTATAATGATTGGTATGGTAAAAAATAATAATAAAAAATATATGATGGGTTTTAAAAAAGTGTTTTATAATAGTATAAAATGATTGGAAATGATTGGATTGTATGAAAAGTTGTGTATAATGATTGGTATGGTAAAAAATAATTAAAAAATATATATAATGAGTTTATTCAAACTATTCAAACTTTATTCAAGTGACCCATGGGTTTTATTCAACTTGGATCCGGGTATGGGTTTTTGAATAAAAACCCGGTTCGAATATTGAATATCACTACGAACCAAACGCACCAGTATAACAAGAGGCTAAGTTATGCAACATGCCATCGTCTATAGCTTATGTAAATAAACTATATCAATCTAATTTAGGTAACAAAAACACGTTGACTGTCCCTTTTGTTTGTCTTGATCCTTCTGTTGTCTTGATAATTGTGATTGGCTAAAAGTCTTGAGTCCTGACATTCGAGTTGTGGCTGAAATACTACCATTCATGTTCATTCATATATGTTATTATAATCAAGTTAATTAGTATTTTACTACATATTGATAATATGCAAATTCTAGACTCCATAATTTTTGAAGAAGTTGTCCAACTAAAACCTTATAAGCATGGTACTCTTTGTCAAAAATGTTCTTACGACCTTCTCATCTCCCATCAAATGGTCAAATGCATATGGGAGCTAGCATAAACTCATCCTAACCTTCCACCTTCATTAATTCATCATAAGGGTGATCTGGATCGACTCCAAAGCTTTTTATCCTTCTACAAACAACACAAAAATAGAGTCAATCCCAAGTGAGAGAAGCAATAAGTAAGGAAACAAAAGTTCCACAATTCAGGTTTTGTTAAACTATTAAGTTGTTAGATAGTCTTCCGTTCAAACAATATTCAAGAAATCTGCCAATATAAGCTATCATTACGAGAGATGCTTAATCCAAAAAAGGAAATACCAAACAGGCCAGGCCACGGCTTTGAGTTGATTGGGATGGCAAGGGGAAAAAAGGATAATAGCAGAGTAATTTCTCTAACTATTCTGATAATCTCAGAGTATTCCTATGCCACTCAACAGATATAAGGAAGGAAACATACAAAACCACATGTTTGACTCTATCAAGCATGATCTTCAAATCTGACTCTTTTTTCTTTCTTCCTCTTCTTTTCTGGAGGAAAGACAAAACCGAGGCACAGAGGCCAAGCAACAAAAGGGAACTCTGTTCCACTTCTTTCCAACAACAGTTCCTATGTACATACATCTTGCACGCTTACCAAACACATAGACAAAAGCATGTTGTCATTGCTGTGTACAGGACTTAAACCTCAGATGTCCCTTGACACTTGTAAGCTTAAAAATAAAATGTTGTTGTGTCATTAGGCTTTTATAATCTCATGAAAGTGATTCTTCCAAAACGAAAATAAGCTAATATCTTTATCCAAGTGGGTCTTGATAGGAGACATATTCTCATCCATTAGAAAATATATAATGGATAAATCTAACACTTAACTCTAGGAGATGCTCAGCACACAAATTCTAAGTGATCTCAATGGAAAAAATCCATAATCATGACCGAAGTTCACTCACATCTTGTAGTTATAGATACATATATAAGCAAAAGCACAAGTATTGATTTTTTTGATGAATAGCACAAGTTTGCTAAAAGCTGAGACAAGGATTAAACTCAAGAAACCTATGAAGTATGGATCATTTGAGCTCTATATTCATCAGTGTTACAACTTAGGAAAAAGCATTAGTCAGATCTGCGCTATCACCCCAAAAAGAATTAGTCAATTTAGAATTTTCTTAGAATCTATTATAAAACTCAGTTTCACCTACTAACTAGGCAATATGGGATTTAGCACTCATAAGTATCTTTATAAACCACTCATTCTATGTGAGTTATTCATCTCTTCCCAATATGGGACTAGAGTGTTACAAACTCTCCCCCTTAAACCCCGGACGTCCTCGTCAGGGTTACGTCATGCAGTGCTCCAGTACCACATGACTTGGCATTACTAGGTGGCTCTGATACCATTTGTAACGACCCAGGAAAAAGTACTAGCCAGATCTGCGCTATCACCCCAAAATGACTAATCAATTTAGAGCTTCAGTTTCATCTAATAACTAGGCAATGCGAGATTTAGCATTTATGAGTATCTTTATAAACCACTCACTCTATGTGAGCTATTCATTACTTTCCAATATGGGATTGAGGTGTTATAATCAGTGTCATCGGAAGTATCACAACAATTCAAGAGATAGCAGAAACACAAGATCCGTAAATCAAACTACCCAAATTAGTACGTACAGAGCACAAAAAAATAAAATCTATGTTCTTCCATTGACAGAAACCAGTAGAGGTAAACAACAGAAAGAAAGAGAAAACCTTGGGAGATTTGTACAACCAGCAAGAACCTAAACAATAGCAAATCAAAAAATCCAAATTCAGAATTTGTTGTCAATGTTCCCCTTAAACTACCACATTATTGTTAATGTCTTCTCAATCTACCAATTGTATCAATATCCTCCATAAACTACCAAAAAATATTAATGTCCCCGTAACAAAAATACTCTTCATCAAATTAAAAAAATAAATAAAAGAAAAAGGAATCAAACCCGGTTTTTCATTTTTCTTTCGGTTTTCTTTTTTTTGTTAATTTTTTTTTTCTATTTGATAATTTCAGTTATTTTTTTCTTTTTATTATATATATATATTCATTCATTTTTTAATGTTTAAATTTTCATTTTAATCATTTTTTTAAAAAAAAATTTATAAGGACATTTTTTGTCTTATTTTAAAAATTGGTTATTTTTGTATTTTTATTGGTCTTTGAGGAGATACTGATTTTTTTTGTGGTTTAAGGAAGACATTGATACAATTGGTAATTTGGGAGAGACATTGACAATTGGTAGTAGTTTAAATGGAGTAATGCTAGAATTCCCTCTTGTGTCACTTTTGCGTCCCTCCAAAAATGATGTAGCTTTTAAAATCATCATTGAGTTTGTGATTGATCACTATTGAATTTCGATCAAATTGTGATTTTAAAAGCTACCTTATTTTTTAAGGGACACAAGAGTGAAACATGATGGACTTCTAGAATTACTCATTTGAGGGGATGGGTAATTCTAGTCGTCATACTCATGTCCCTCCAAAATTGATGTGGCTTTTAAAATTACCATTTGATCAAAATCTAATTGTAATCTATCATAAATCAAATGGTGATTTTAAAAGTCACATCAATTTTAGAGGGACGTGGGTATGACATCTAGAATTTTTTTTTTTTTTAAATGACATCTAGAATTACTCGAGAGGGACATGTATACTTTTCTCTTTCTTTCTTTCTTTCTTTTTTTCTTTTTTTATAGATGACTTGGAATTTGCTCATGTGACATTGACATTAGGTGTTGACATAGACGCCGATGTGTCAAATGAAACTGGTGGTAAATGACAAACCGTTAACTTTGACAGTAAAATGATAAAGAGACCCATGCATATGAAATATGTGCAAAACCTAAGGGCCTTGTTTTTTTTTTTAAAAAAAAATAAAAACTGAAAGACTAAATTCAAATCAAATTAAAACTTAGGATTTAAATATGACATTTTTTTTCTAATTTTATTATTATTTTTTAATAAATAACAATCCTAAGAATGATAATTTTTCTTTTTAAAATTTCCACTAGTTTTAGATAGTGTGCAAACTTGTGCATGGACTAAATCTCCTTATTTCAAAGATTTAGATTAGGTGTTAAAAAAAAAAGAGGCTAAAGGACATTACTTTAGTTTTTTCAACTGTATAAATTTAATTTCAAAATTTATATGAGAAAGAGAGAGAGTGAATCGAATATAAATTATTGGAAAAATTGCAGGATATCTTATGTAATTTTTTTTTTTAATAGCATTTAAGCCAAGTCCCTATCTCAAATGAGATAAAGATAAATTATTTTATAATTTAAATAAATTTTACATATTTAATATTATATCTGTTGTCAGATAATGAATACATTGGCGCAATTAACTTTTTAATGGTTTTTAGCCATGAAATCGGATTGGATGGATACTTTTCATTTGATTGTTTTTTACAATTTAGGGGTGAAAATGCGGATGCGGTTATTAGTAATATCTGCATTCACATAATACGGTTACCACTTTTTGGTATCTGCAACTACATTATACGATTATTATCCGCATCCAAGCTGTTATTGCGGTTATTATCTGCTATCCGAATATGAAGTAATACGCGTTTTGAATTATTATATAAATCTATATGCAATATTAAATAATGTTTTTATTACTATATGCATGTTTAAATAAATTAAAAGTTTACTTGTTACACAATTCACGATTATCAATCATAAATGGTCATTGTTTTATAGAGTAATCTGGATTTGAACTACCAAAAAAAGAAAAAGAAAAAAAGTAAATGTAGTGAGGTATGACTTTGACATGATAGTGAAAAAAAACTTTACATAACCTTAAAAGTCATAAACTTACCAAATTCAAAACGACCTCATTTTAATTAGTAAATTCAATTTTATATATATATATATAGTTGCATATCGATAACGAATGCGAGTAGTTATTATCCGCCCCGCATTTTCACCCCTACGTACTTCGCATGACCACTTGTCCAATTGCAAGTCATTCTGTCTTCCAGTTTCATTGTTGGCATCTCTATGATATAATTTCTCCACCAATATCATATTTCTCCATATATACGAGAGATTATAATTAAGGATACAGGTCGACGAATTGTATTAAGAAATTGCATTTACGTGGAACAAATAATTAGAAGAAATGAAAAAAAAATTAAATTAAATTAATTGACCATGAAAAATTATTTCAGTCAAAATGAAACTAGAAGAACTTTCGATGCCTTGGGGATGGAACTACAGTCCTGCTTGGGGCAGTACTAGCTGGTTCTCTTAAAATTTCAAAAATTCCTATGTTTTTACCTCCCTAAAAAGTTTTTGTTTTAATTTTGCCTCCATGCTGATGTTCCGCCCGGCCAGATTGGGATACCATTTGATTTTTATATGAGAAAAATTTATATTTAGTTCTTAGATTTTCATTCATTTTGAATTTAGTCCTTATACTTTTAATTTTAAAAATAAAATCATCAGTAGGCTTTGCCGATGTTTCAAATAAGCAATTTTATCACTCTATGTCAAAGTCAACAATTTGTCATTTATTACGCGTATCTCGTTTAACATGTTCATGTTTAAATTAACCTTGGACATTAATGCCATGTCAGCAAAGTAAATGCCACATAAGCAAATACGCGTCATTTTTTTAATTTTTTTTTTAAAAACGTACATACAAAACATGGTTCGAAAAGGTAATCGATCTAATAAGAAACAAAATAGGCAGCCCCACAAAAATGGTCCGCTGATTGATTATTGGGCATCTATGTGTACGTATATATTCCATCGCTCCCTCGTGCCAAGGATGCTTGAAAAACAAAACAACAGCTGCTGCCCATCCTGCTGGTAGTGGTGGTGCCGTTGTCAATTCAGATGATCATATGATTCGACTTGTTACGAGGTACTTACGGTGACTGATATTCTGCAAAACGTGAGGTCGAAGAGGGGTACTTTTTTTTAAAAAGAAAATAATAAAAGAAAAAGAAAAAAAGACAGGCACCAATATATTCACTATTGTGTTGTGATATCATGTGATGTTATTTTTATTTATTTATTTTTTTATATTTTTCATACAGGCTAGGTATCCTGATTTACTTATAGTCGAACAGTACTTCGAGTTAGCCCACATACAGTACTAACATTAACGAGCGTAGAGGCCCAATCAGAACCCGTAGACTAATGTAGATGATTGGTAGTTATTGGTTTCTTTATTTTAATGTAGATGATTGGTGGAGATGCCAAGGACTCACGTGCGTAGTCTACTTCTCTTTCTTTTTTCTTTATATATATATATAAATGGTGTCATTGGTGTGGCATTGACATGTTAAATGAGACACGCTTAATAAATAACAAATCATTAATTTTGACGATAAAATAAGAGAATGGTTTATTTAAAATATAAACAAAATGTGAAGATCATCACTTTATTCTTAAAATTAAAAACTTCAAAACTAAATAAAAATCTAAAGAGTAGTACTGCACATGATTTTTCCTGTATATATTTGGCTTGGCAAGACCATTCATTGATTAAATGCTCAGAAAAAAAAAAAAAAAAAAAAAAAAAGAAAAAAAAAAAAAGAAAAGAAAAGGAGGGGCCAATTAAAATGCCAAGGCCGCAATCAGTACCAAATGTACACCGTCACACCATCTGAATCTGATTCCGAAACGTTGAAATTCCGGAAAGCGAATAATCAAATCTTAATCCTCACTCAACTCCCCGTCAGCCGTCAGGATAGCATAAAGAGAAAGTCCAACCCTTCTTCTTCTGTCATTTTTTCATACAATTTTTTAAAAAAGTTGAATCCTACGTACAAATTTAATGGCCGAAAAAGAAATAAGAAAAAGATAAAAATAGCAGTTGTGTAGCCTAAAATTTAATCGGATCGTAGATCTTCAAACACGGAGAAAGCCGAAAGCGCGTGGAATGCGTACATCGCACGTGTCGCCACCGCAGAAAGAGAGTCATACACGTCACAAGCCCACAAGTTGTCACCTCGATCGTCCATATAAGCAAATTAAAGGATCGTTTTCCGATCCCGATTAACGGTGTGCGCGCGAGAAGGTCTCAGGCTGGGTCTAACAATTTCTTTGAATCTCTCTGTTTCTTTAACGCAAATGTCGCAGCTTTTGGACAAGGCCAAGAACTTCGTGGCAGAGAAGTTGGCCAACATAGAGAAGCCAGAGGCCTGCATCGACGACGTTGATTTCAAGCGCCTGAGCCGGGACTCGGTGGAGTACCTCGCTAAGGTCTCCGTGAAGAACCCCTACGGACATGCCCTGCCCATTTGCGAGATCTCTTACACCCTCAAGAGTGCCGGCAGGTTTCATCTCATTTCCTATATACATTCTTTTATTTGGTTTTCGTTTTCTTTTTGTTATTGATCGGAAGACAACGCAAACATGAAAGCGCGCTCAAAAGAATATATGTAGATGACGACATGATCGAATCCCTTCTTGTTAATTAATTCAATATTTGAAAATTATGAAGATAAATAATAATACCCTTTTTGTTCTATTGATCTTCTCCTTAATACCACCTTTTTCTTTTCTATTGAATATTCAACAATCGAAGAAACTTTCTTTGAATAATCTACCACGAGGATATGCTTAAATGATAAGGATCCGATTCAACATTGGTATTTGATTGAGACTTTATTATAGAATTTATGAGGGTTCACACTTCACAGCTTATAAGTTTGATATTCCTTTTTATTTTTTCTCCATTCTCTGTAAACATATATCTATCTGTGGGTTGATAAATCTAGTTTTTTGGTCTTATATATAGTAAATATGATGGGTTTTTTTAAGCATTATCTAACGAAGATTTGTGTACGTAAAGGAACAGAAGATTAAAGATTTGTACGTACATAAATTGAAGTGGTGGCATATATATTTTGTGCATGATTAATTTGTGTGTGTGGATCAGGGTGATTGCAACAGGGAAGGTGCCGGACCCAGGGTCACTGAAGGCCAACGACACGACATTGCTGGAGGTATCGATGAAGGTGCCACACAGTGTGTTGGTGAACTTGGCAAGGGACATCGGTGCAGATTGGGACATAGACTATGAGCTGGAAGTGGGTCTCACCATTGATCTCCCCATCATCGGTGACTTTACCATTCCCCTCTCCACCAAGGGAGAGATCAAGCTACCCTCCATCTCTGACATCTTTTAAATCTCTGTCTGTTTTAAAGTTTGCTTGTATTTTCTTACGCTTGCTGGCTCTACCTATAATGGCTGTAGAATAAGCTCGAAATGGTGCATATATATATAAATAAACAAGGAAATTTTCGATCCCTTTAATTTGTTGTCTTCATGCTTTTGCTGCTCTTCCTTATCAATTTTATCTGATAACTGTGGTACGTTGTTGCCTAACAGTACTCCATATATAGTATAGATTTTCGCATTCATCTATCATATTTATTTTGTTAATATTTTTGTATTTTTAGAGTTATTTAAAAAATAAAACATGAACAAAATGTGATAAATGAGTACGAAGAACCGATAGCATTATTCAAAACTAACAACAATTAAAAAGGCGAAAAAGAAAAGGAGAGAACATTGGATTTGTAATTATGAATATGAATAATTTTGATGGCCATGAGCATCAGTACTAACATCACTAGCTTATTAATGGGGATCGATATTTCGCATCTCTCATTTTTATTTTTATTTTACAGCAAAATTGTCTCTTTACGAAGCCAACTTTGTGTCATTTTGTTGTACGTGGTCCGACGTAGACCCAGGTGGTTGGAAAGATTCATTCAAAATGTTGTGCAAAATATGATTCCTTTTGTACGTGTTGGAAAAACAACCATAAAAACATAGAGTTATATAGTATGTACCTTTTCTTGAAAACTTACGTACGAACCATAATTTTTTGTAAATGATCTACATTGTAATATAATGCCTCTCGCGTCTAGAATTGAAAGAACGCAAACGGTAGTGTTTTATATATTACAATAACAAAATACATATGCCACAACCTAAATTCTATTTGAGTGAGAAAGATGAGATAATTGAGAGATTCCGAATTTTAAATTATAAAATGATGGATTGAATAATCAGTTGTTTAACTTCCATCACATGGGTTATTTATTATATCCAACCAAGAGATACAACTCTTGGTTATTTAAGTTACATATGCAAGAAATACAACTTTTGGAAATATATGGATCGTGGGTATATTAAGGTTCATTTACTAGCATTTAGTAATTTCTCAAGAAACTTTTCACAAGAAGCATTCAAAAGTCATGCATGCATAATTAATGTTGAGAATAATTACACTAAGGCCGGCCCATCTGAAGAATCATGGGCCTTCAAGTTAGTACCAGCCCAATGAGAATTGATGACCTTAAAGTCGAGACAGCAGGACTCTTGGGAGATAGACACTCAAACTAGTCTTCCCCGGAAAAACTATTTCCAAGAATACACAACATGAGGTACATTCTGATTGAGTCTTGGGAATGCAGACATTCCAGGACCAAGAGTCAACTCAGGTCTCATTCAGCCAATACCTGGGACAAGCATATCTCGGGAACTCAGGTCTTTTTCAACTAAGGCCCGGGACAAGCATGTCCAAAGAACTTAGGTCTTAGTCAGCTAAGGCCCACGACGAGCATGTCCTGGAAACTCAGGTATCAATCTCATCACAAGAAATCCGGATTAGAACCATACTCCAAGTTGAATTGAGGTAGAAGTCACAATCCTGGTCCAATTAGAACCCATTGAAGAATTCGGTCAATAGTCCTATTCCTAGTAGAATTGGCATAGGACTCCTAGTCTAAATCTAATCCCTAAAGATCCGAGAATCCCTGAAGATTCAAAATCACTCTAAAGATCCAAACTAGATCCTGCGTCTATTAAGGAATCCAAGTCTAAATGAGACTCCGATAACACTCTTAGGTCAAGAAGGAGCAAAAAATCTAATTCAGGTCGACCTCTACATCTTAGCCTATAATAAGCCTCTATACCAGGTATAAAAGCAGACTGAATATTTTATACATAAAGTAAATTTTTCTTAATTTTATTTATTTTGTAATAATCATGGGAGCGTAAAAAAAATAAAAAAAATGTATCTTCACACCGAACTAAAACTACTGTCCCAAGAAACTAAAACTACTGTCCCAAGACTTACTTTTCAACAAAATGTTCCCAACTGCCTTTAATCTTTTCCCATAACATTAAAAAAGTACCCATCTTTCATACCTCCCAATAGGAGGGGAAAGAGCAAGTCAATCTTTTCCTTTATTATTTTTCTCATTTTTTTTTCCTTGGAATAGTCTCACATTTTTAATGTACTGTGACTGGATAGTATGGATCTGATTCTTATAAGCCACAAGCATCTAGTTTGGCTTAAGGTTAAATAACTAGTTTAAAAGTTTAAGGTGGTAAGAAATAATGAATTTAATAATTTTATTAATATTTAACACTCCCAACCCTTAAGTGTGAGACTAGATAACATATAAACTATTTTAATTGAAATCAAGATAAATGACAGATATAATATTCAAACTTAATATTTGTATTCTGATACAATGTTAAATCACCAAATGTACCATGTTACGGTATATGTCAACCTCATTGCATAAAAAAAATCAAGTAAATGATATATATGTGTTAGATCTAATAAAACTTTTTAGTTAATAGAGAATTCATGCTTATAAAATTTGCGTCATTTTGATGAGCAAAGAATTTAAATACATTTAAAAAAAGCAAAATCAAGGTGGATCATCTACCACTATGGACAGAACCAGGGGGCTGGAGGGTCACAGCTAGCCCGGCCTCAAGTTTTGAATTTTTTTTTCCTTCATATATATATATATATATATGGACATAAAAATTAGGCTCGACCCTTATTAAAATTAAGTTTAACCCCTTATTCATATAATTATGACCCCCCCGATGAGAAATCTCCATTCCGTCTGCATGCACGTGTCTACCACAGCAGCCTCTTACCTCTAGTCATGCAATAAGTTCTACTTCGTTAGACAAATTGAAGCTTGGAAGTTTTTGGCCGGATGTTTTATTTTATGCTCCTCGATGCAGAACAAACACCTGTGTTTGTGTTTGTTTATAGATAATCAAGCTACTCGATGAAGGACAAACGCCTGATCACAACAATAAATTGTGAAACTAGGGCAAATTAAGAGAAATAAAAAAGTTTAAAGACGAGAGATAAAGAAGATAGAATAAGCTAGAAATTAAGAGAAGAGCCGAGAAAGAGAGGAGAGAAGAAGTTGGGGAGAGAAATAGAGTGAATAGGGGAGAAGAGAAATAGGAGAAAATCACTTTCTCGTAATTTTATTTTATCAAAGGTCTTTTTTCATTGAAGTACACTTAATGGATGTTTAAATAGACTTTGACTAAACCTCATCGCAACACCCACAGGTAAAAAGCCGCTTCGGTTTTTAAAAGTGTAACAGCTGAAACTTGCCTTTAATGAAAAAACTTAGCTGATACTTCCATGTAGATTCCATCCAAATTTTTAACGGCAGGCCACGCCACCCTACTAAAATGCTGACACCTGTCCCAACTTGTAGAGATTTTGTCCAATTCGGATTATCATCCCATGTGGCACATGTATCACATGTGCTACTTAGGGTTTCAATGTTACTTAGGATTATTAAAAATACAAAATAATAATAATAATAAGATATTGGAGGTGATTGGCTACCCCCTATTTTGGCTAAGGTGTAGCTTGAGCCACCCTCTATGGCTAGCCAGGGGGTGGCCGAACCACCCCCAGGGCAAAATGAGGGTGGCTGGCCACCCCATGGCCAAAAAGGGGTGTGGTCGAAACCACCCTTGTTTGGCCTGGGGATGGGTTTGACCACTCCAGACCAGCGGGTCTGGGGGTGATTTAGACACCCTCATGGCCCTTGAGGGTGGTCAAGGGTCAACCCTAAAAAATAAAATTAAAAATTAAAAAAAAAAATTGCTTTCGTCTGTTGGAGGTGGCCGAACTATCCCTATTTTTGGCCTTGGGGATGGTTCGGCCACCCCAGACTAGCCATAGAGGGTGGCTCGAGCCACCCTTGGCCAAAATGGGGTTGGTCAACCACCCCCAATATTTTCTTGCTAAATTATTCTATTTATTTCTGCCGTTTAAAAAATTGACGAAATCTAAACAGAAGTATCAACTTCATTTTCATTAAAGACATATACCATTCGTGACACGCACTTTTTGAAACCGATGTGGCTTTTTAATCCAAGAGTAACAACGTGTACCTGGCCACAGTAGTGATGTACCTATGAGGCATTTAACACATTTATTAATTTGCTTAACATAATTGTATTAATTGACTTACCTAACATGGCAATGCCTATTATTGAATTACCCAAAATAATTTCAGGCAACAGTACTACTTAATAACATTGACTCTTAAAAATTAAATTAAATATAAAATTAAATACTAATAAGGTGTGGCGCATGCATCATACTCGACTAATATTTATCTTTGGGTTTAAGACTAATCAACTTGGGTTGATCAGCAAAGTCAATGCTTTAGCCCTGATATATTAATCGTGAATTTGGAAAAGGTCGTTGGACTGATCGAGATCAGAAGCTTTCTGTCCTTTGTTAAGTACACCAACGAAGGCAAGGCTAGCTGGTGATCATATATATATATATATATATATGCATGTGTTTAACTTGAGTTGACCAGCAAATTAAGTTTGCTGCTCGTCAGAATTTGAACACTTAATCAAATCAAAGTTATACCCTTTGATCGATTGACTTGGAATATACAAATAATTTCAACTATCTTTATAGTTAATTAAAGGTGTAATCGTGCATCCAATTATCATTAATGGCGTGGGATGCATGGTCCTTTGTGAAGTCAACCAACCTTGCTCTTCAAGTAAGATAGAAAAACTAGAAAATGGTTATGACTTATATATGACGATGGTAATGATATTGCGAGATGCCACGAAATTATCAAAGAGTACTAATTTGAGCTATTTGGTTAATGATCAAAGTGCACACAAAAGTTGTTGAATGTGGCTAATAGTTAGTCTTAGGGCTGTGTTTGTTTCAATGTAAAATGTTTTCTGTTGGAAGATATTTTAAATGAAATTATATTTCAAAATATTTTTTTGGAAAAATATTTTTAGGATTTGACTTGTACGGAAAATCAATAATGGCGAAAAACAACTAGTAACTTCTGATAACGTCGATTGATGAACACTAATAGAGGATTCTTGCAACTTTCGGTGGCAGATTTCGACGAACTCGAGCGACTAGTTGCAGATTCTGATGAACTCCGACGGCAAATGTCAGCGGCAATAGAGGATGAATGGCGAGAGAGGGTGTGTGCAAGGATGAGAAGCTTAAGCTCAAAAAATGATTTACGATATTAAAAAAGTGAAACCATTTTACGAAAATTACAGAAGATTTTCCTTTTCAACTAAAAATGCTTTTGATTTGATAATAATTTTCAGTCATACCAAATATCGGAAAATTGAAAAAACATTTTACATCGAACAAAACAGAGTCTTAGTTCAAGAAAGGATACATATATGCATGACAACTCTTTAAGAACATTTACAGTAGCTTTCCTATAGGGGTTCTGTTCCCTAAATTTTAAGAAATTTTTTAAGAAAGTCACAAAAGGCCATCCACAGCAGCTTCCCTATAATTTTCTGTTCCTTAAGAAAGCTATAGTACTTCCCGATGCATTGGGAAGCACTGTAGCGTTCCCATGGTTTATTATATTCATAAAAATCTATTCTCTCTCCTCCCACAGTTCTCGACAAGGGTTGCTGAGTTGCTTCGCCTTCTTCCATCTTCGACTTCTTCCATGAAAACTGTTCAACCCTGCCAAATAAACGTAGATTGGAGCCTGTCCACACAGATCTTTACCGTAGGCTGGAGATCTTCTAGCGAATGCTCTCAATTATCTCTGTCGAGAAGCTCTCCCTCTGTAGAAACCCCAAACACGGCTCGACCGCCTCCTCCAAGGCTACCCCAGCTCCAGCAATCTGCAGCCCAGAGCTGGCCTTAGACAGAGGAGCATCCCCACCCGGAGCTATTCTCACCAAGGCAGGGACATCCGGTCTAACAGCCAGCGCTGCTACCCCTGGAAGGACACAGAAAAAAGCCGAAGAAAAAGCTAAACGAGAAGCCTCCACCGAAACTAGCCCAGACCCTACCGAAATCGAACCAGCCTTGAACGTGGGACTTGCGGAACCCCCAGAATCAACCGCAGCAGCCGTACTGGATGAAGCAGAAAAGCATGCCGGAAAAGGAGCAGACGAGAAGCCGAACGCTTCCGGTGCCGAAAAACCCAATCCTGAAAGTGCAAAACCCATACCCGCAGCGGACGGCTTGGTGGATGGCTCAGTTGCGTGGACGACAGAGATGCGAGTGGGTTCATGATGGTTTTGGTGTGACAAAGTCTGGGTGTGAGGACGGAGAAGACGAGAGAGGGAGAGAGAGAGAAGAAAAGAAATGAATAAAAAAGGAAAAGGAAAAAGTAAAAATTAAAATTTTAATGATATAAGGAAAAATGAAAGAAAGCTACTGTGGAATTTTTTTTTATTTTATTTATTTTTTTTTTTTTAGGAAAAAAAAAAGTAGTATTGTTCCCTACATTTAGGAAAAATGATTGAGAAGCTGTTGTGAATGCTCTTTTAAAGCATTCCCAACAGCTTTTCAACCATTTTCTCTACACATAGGGAACAAAACCACTTTTTTTTTCCCTTAAAAAAAAACACCCCACGTTCCCTTCATTTTATCCTGTATTATTATTATTATTTTACTTTTACTTTAATTAAAAGTGAGAAAAAGAAGATAAAGTAGGAGAGATATAATATATTTTTTACCTTTACTTTAACTTAAAGTAGGAGAAAATTAATATATTTTGTGAATAAACAATTGAATGGGAAGTGAATAGTGCTTTCAAATGCACTTTCCAGGAAAATAAAAATTTTAGAGAAACTGTTGTGGAGGGATTTTTATAACTTTCTTAAATTTTTTCCTAAAACTTAGGAAATAGACCCCCTTTAGAGAAGCTGCTGTGAATGCTCTAAGTAAGGATCGTCTCTCTTTAGGAATGTGTAAATAAGTAAAGGACCATGGTACGTATTTTATGGATGAATGGAGGACCAACTTCATTTATGCTGAGATATAACTAAACTTATTGATTTTAATTCCACTTAAATTATATAGAATAAATCAGAAGGGTGAAGAGTTTAATATCAGTAGAGAGAGAGAGAGAGAGAGAGATCCTGGCACCAAATACGTACAAACTTGAATTATTTGTTATTATATATATATGGTGGTCCAAAGAGATGAATCTTATTGAAAAAAAACTTAATTTGATAATGAATTGAATAAGACTACTTTATGGAATATTATTAGATGAAACAATTAGCCACGTCCCTTGTTTTCCGCTCCTCCCTTTCCTCTCTATAAAATTATAAATTAAAGCAGAAAACAAACACTAAAAAGCTCCAAAGAAGGATTCCCCACGTACGTACGACACATCCCCCACCCTCTTGCACAGGAGCCGCCATGGGACATAAGGAGGAGGGCAGTCCACGACCCCTGGCTGCCGATCGTTCCAGCAGCGAAAACGACGATGCCGCCACATACCCACACAAATCCCGGCATACAAATTGCGACAAATATTGTTGCCGCATCACAATCTGCATGCTAATCGCAAATGTTCTAGCCATAATCCTGACGTTCACTGTCTTCCACATCGAAGACCCTGTTGTCGAAATAAATGTGGTCCGGGTCACTAAGGTGGAGCTAATGTACGGAACCATCCCTAAGCCCGGGACGAACTTGTCGATGACAGCCGACGTGTCCGTGAGAAATCCAAACGTGCTGTTATTATTTGTATACGGTAACACTACCACGACTTTGTATTACCACGACATAGTGATCGGAGAGGCCCAAGGGCCGGCCGGGCGTGCCGGGCCGAGGCGGACGGCGAGAACGAATATAACGGTGGATGTTAGCATGGACCGGCTTATCTCCTACCCGAATGTGAACGAGGATATGAGCTCGGGGCTATTGACTCTGAGCAGCTATTCAAGGATTCCAGGTGGGCGAGTTGAGTTGTTTAAGGGTTTTAAGAAACGTATTAATATTCTGAGTATGAATTGCACCATCACATTTAATATTTCAACCCAAGCGATTGAAGAACAGAAATGCAAGCCCTAGGGCATGGTTGCTTATCACTGGGAGTAAAATTTCGACTTTGCCTTTCTTTTTCTTTCTTTTTTCGTTTTCCTATGTTGGTTTTGCAATTTACTACGTACGTATCGTACGTGGTCTTATGGTTTTAAAATCTCTCCAAATCGGTTTGGGACAGTTTTTGGTACGACGACACATGCTTTTATAAAGTCTGTTATTTTACTCTGCAAAATAATAAATATCAACAAAAGAGTTCATTGAGTACCAATTAGACCCACTCTGATGCCTAAATCAATCTTTTAAAAAGAATTTAGATCAAGACTTTATAAAAAAAAATTCATGTCTTATACTTGGTGGTTTGCACTTATTTGTAAATGGAATTTCAATCGTAGGTGAAAATTGATGTTTTGACTCCGAGATTCCTTCCCAACATATATATTCGGGATCCATATCTTCAACGTACAGCCCTAATATCTCGGGATTTGATACATTTGAAATATTTCTAGGCTAGCTTCTATTGAGGTCGATCGTTGCCTCTTAACGTACATGTCTTTATCTTTATTAGTTTTTCATGCAATATATTGATGAGCTTACATCGATTTAATAAGTCCATCTGCTCACTGTTGAGAATATTTCCTAAGTGATCACAGATTTTTCTCTTAGAAAAAGACTTGTTAATTTTGGAAAAAGTCATGCCAAAATTAACCATCGGGGAAGTGGTGCCAATGTGGATTTGTAATAAAAGATAAAGGTGCTATATATAATATATAGCACCTTTTAGAAGTATATGTAATCGATCAAGATCCTTTCACAATTTCTAAGGTAATTTACTGTGTAGATTCCCTCAAATCTTAACAATTATTTTCAAATTAAAATGGTTAACATTTTGTTATATCAGTATTTTTTGTAATTGGGTGATATAAAAATGGTAAAAAAATCCAAACTACAGATTATGCATCTCATCTAGTAAGCGAAAAAGATAATTTTAAAGTAGAAAGATGACCTATCAAGGTACGGATTGAATGGAACTTAATAATTTCAAAATATTTTTGAAGCCCTTAATTAGTTATTGCAAAGATTAGAAGAGTTGGTTCCAATATATATGGGATATGTGCTTTATATTAATTAACACTAAGCAAGTATAAGTTATAAGTTATAACATAAAGACAAAGAAACGTGGTTCACAAACACTACAGCTCCATGCCCCTCCATGCCTCCACACCACAGTACCTCAAACCTTCTAACATTTCCCTCAATGGAATCTGAATTTCAATGGATGTTATTATTTTCATGTTTGAAAATGATTAGGAAATTGATAGGTTTCCCGAGAATATGAGATTTTCATATTTAGTTTACTCTTAAACATCCTTTAAAAATTATTTATTATTTTCAAAATATTCGTATGTTTCTTTCCATCAAGTGCATAAATTTGTTTGATACAAAATTATTTAAAAATTAAACAAAAAATAAGAGAGAAGAAAAAATATAGATAAACCATGGTTTTTTATTTCATTTCTCAATATATAAAATGTCTATATCATTTGGTTTATTTTTTATTTTTAATCTATAACTAAATAAAAGCTGTTAATTTCTGTTTTTTGTGGAATGAAATAGTTCCTCACTTTTGTATACAAATGGAAATGGTCACAATCAAACTCAAAAAATAGCATTAAAAAAATAACAGCTTTAGCTGGCACACAAGAAAAGGCTTAGCACCTTATTATAAATGTTGAGAGAAAAGTTGTATATTGAATCACACATAATGATATACATAAAGGGCCTATATATATATATATATATATATATAGGCTAGTAACTACAGAGATACACGTCAATAACCCATGTGGGGCAATACATAACATAATATAATCTAACATAATCTAACATCCCCCTTCAAACTCAAGGTGGAGTGCGAGAGACCATCTTGAGGTTGGACACAAGGTCGCGGAATCGCTCTAGAGGATGAGACTTTGTGAAGAGACCCGCGAATTGATCATGAGATGTAACAGAATGAAATTGTAGAGAGCTCGAAGGAGATGATGACGGACAAAATGACAATCAATCTCAATATGTTTGGTCCGTTCATGAAAAATATCATTATAGGCAATCTAAATAGCACTTCTGTTATCACAGCAGTCAGGAGTAGCTGAGGAAAGAGAGACACCCATATCTTATAGAAGGCATCGCAACCAAAGGAGCTCCGAGGCGGTGTCAGCTAAAGCACGATATTCTGCTTTGGTGCTAGAGCGAGCAACAACAGATTGTTTCTTATTGCGCCAAGAAATAAGAAAGGTACCAAGTAGGAAACAATAACCAGTGATGGAGCGACGGTCTGTAGGATCACCTGCCCAATCTGCATCAGTATAAGCATGTAACTGAAGAAGGGACTGAGAGGAGAAGTGGAGCCCATAAAATTATGTCCCCTGGAGGTAGCGAAGGATGCGAAGGACGGTAGAAACTGCTTCAGCTCCAGAATACCAATGGAATCATCGCCAGCAATAATCATGTCATCAATATACAACAAAAGAAGAATGATGCCTCGATTTGTGAGACGAATAAACAAGGCGGAGTCATAGGAGCTGATGGAATAGCCAAGACTAGAGACAGTAACACTAAATTTAGCAAACGATACTTGATGAGCCTGCTTTAGGCCATAGAGAGCCTGACGAAGGTGACAAACCTAGTTTGGAGGAGAAGAAAGGCCAGGAGGTGGCTACATATAGACCTCCTCATTGAGATCGCCATTAAGGAATGCATTTTTTACATCCATTTGAGAAAGTGACCAATGTCGAGAGGCTGCAACTGCCAATAGAGCACGCACAGAAGATAGGCGAGCAACAAGAGCGAAGGTCTCCTCATAATCCACACCATACTCCTGAGTAAAACCTCTAGTCACAACTCGAGCCTTGTATCTGTCAACAGTACCATCAGAACAAGTCTTAATTTTGTAGACCCACTTACACCAAACAACAGACTTCCCTGGAGGCAAGTCAACCAGATCCCATGTATAATTCTTATGTAAAGCATCAAGTTTCTCTTTCATCGAGTCCTGCCAAAGAGGGTTAGTGGAAGCCTCACGATAGAAGTGAGGTTCATGTAAAGCAACTAAAGCATGAAAGCAATGAAAATCCTAGAGATGGGATGGAAGAGACTTTACTCGAGTGGATCAGCGAAATTCAGGTGGGGAATTATGAGTGGGAGCCTCGGATTGAACAGAATCTGGAGACCCGAGTGGAGCGGCTTCGTGAGCATCTGATGATTGCGGCTCATGCGAGAAAGACTTTGGAAAAATATCACCAATGGTAGAAGGAGAGGGAGGGATAGAAGTGTGGTAAAGGGAGGGAAAGAAGGCATGCAAAACTTTTCTACTTCGTGAAATAACTTATGCTTCCAGAAGACCACATGACGAGAGATGTGAAGGCTGTGTGACACGAGATCATAACACCGATAACCCTTTTGTTCCACCAAATACCCAATAAAGCAACATAACCGAGAAAGAGGCTCGAGTTTGGTGCGTTCATGAGGTTGGAGTAAAACAAATCAGGCAGAACCAAAAATACAAAGTTGATGGTAAGTGGGAGAAGAGCCAAACAACTGCTCGTGAGGGGTGCAATTTGCAAGAATAGGTGTAGGCAACCTGTTGATAGTGTAGATAGCTGTGAGAGTGGCTTCACCCCAAAAAGGAGTAGGAACCAAAGAGGAAACGAGAAGGGCACGAACAATGTCTAGAATGTGCCTAAGTTTACGTTCAGCTCTCCTGTTTTGTTGAGAGGTGCCAGGACAAGACAAGTGAGAAACAATGCCATAGTGTTTTAAGATGTTTTGAAAAGCATGTTGAGTATATTCTAAGGCATTATCAAAACAAAATGCTTTAATGCGTTTAGAAAACTGGGTTTCAACCATTTTTGCAAAATTGCGATAAATATCCAATAATTCATAACATGATTTCATTAAAAACACCAAGGTGTAACGTGAAAAATCATCAACAAAAATCACAAAAATAACGTGAGCCACTCATACTAAGAACAGGGGAAGGCCCCCAAATATCGGAATGAATTAAATCAAAAGAAGCAGATTCAATAGACTCACTATTATTAAAAGGCAAAGCTGGTTGTTTCCTAAATTGACAAGAAATACAATCAAAAGAACCATTGGACACTGAACCTAATAAACCTTTAGATGCTATAACTTGTACCCGAGACACAGATGCATGACCAAGGCGCGAATGCCAAAAAGAAAGAGACGGTGGCAATGAAGCGGTAGCAGCAGAGACACCAGGGATGGAAAGGTGTAAGGATGAAAGTTCAAACAGTCGCTCAACTCTACTCTCGGTCCCAAGTGTCCGGCCTGTCTGAGGATCCTGCACATACACACTAGAAGAGTAAAAAACAAGTCTATAACCCAATTCACACAGTTGCCTAACAGATAGAAGGTTAAAGGACAGTTTAGGCACATGAAAAAGATCAGGAACAGAAAAGGAAGGTGTATGGACAGTACCTATGGTTTGAACAATTATAGAAGAGCCATCAACTGTGTGAATTAAGGAGGTATGTGGTGGAGGGGCAGAAGTGGTAAATGAGGAGGCATAGGGTGTTATGTGATTGCAGCAGGCAGAATCAAAAAGCCAAGAGGAAGATTTGCCTGGCAAAATGAATAAGACAGAGGAAGATGCATTACCAAATCGAGCGAGGACCTAGTTGATAATTGCATCAAAGTTAGCTGGAGATAAGGTGAGAGTAGATCCTGGAGAATTGCCAAATGGAGCAGCTGGAGCAGCCAGAGAAGGAGCACTCTCAGTAGTGGTAACAGCTGCAGCAGATGTAGAAGATTTGGCCTTGCGCCAACATTTGTCAATAGTATGTCCACGACAACGACAATAGCGACAATAAGTGTTGTTATGATTCTTGGAAGGAAGTCCACAACCGAACCTGTCAGAGTGCTCGGTCTAAGAAGATGAAGCACCAGGGAAGCAAGCAGCTAAAACTGGATGAGTATGTGGAGTGTGCTGAGAGCGCAAAGTAGACAATCTAGTCTCCTCTCGAACAAGCTCACAGACAGCCTGGTCCAAAGTGGGAAGAGGAGCATGATGCACAAGTTGCTCACGAACAGGCTCAAAATCATCACGCAGAGCCATCAGAAATTGATAAAGATGATGTTGATCCCTTCGTTCAGCATACATCTGAGCATTGGTATGATCCTTCCAAGCAAGATCAGAAAGAGCCAACTGGTCCCACAAGAATTGCATGCGAGCAAAAAAGTCAGTAATAGTTTGATCTGGCTCTTGCTTCAGACGATAGAGATCAATAATAAGCTGGTACTCCTGAGAACCATTAACAGGAGAGTAACGAAAAGCAAGCATATCCTAAGCACCCTAAGCATTATCAAAGCTGCCAAATAATGTCGCAATAGAAGGAATGGTGGTGTTACGAAACCATGTAAGAATCTGATGATGTTTGCTGTCCCAGTCAATAAGACTATTGTGGAAAGTGTCATCAGTTTCAACAATGACTTTAGTTGGCTTGGGGATATCCACAGTCACATAAAGCCAGAGTTTACGGCCTTTGAGAAAACTTCGCATAGATTGAGACCAAACAATGTAGTTTGTGCCATCCAATGTAGCATGAATATGAGTAAGAATTACGTTTTGTGCCATCTGGAGATGTCAAATGCAGAAATAGACCAGAAAAATGAAATCATAACTAAAAAATAAGTAAGAAACACTTGGTCAACTGATGCAGTGGTCAAAGTCAACGGTCAACAGGTGCTGACGTGGCAGTAGAGCTGACGTGCCACCAGGGCTAACGTGCCACTAGGGCTGACATGGTGCTAGGCTAACGTGGCACAACAGAAGGAGACTGGCACATGTGAGACACGCGCGACTGGAGGCAGTGCGTGGACGCATGAACCAGGAGGCAAAAAGCTTCTACTGGCGGGTAGAGGCATGTCCTCCGTTGGATTGGGACGTTATGGGTGGCTCTGAGCAGGAATGCAGCTGATCTATCAATCTAAGTGGCAACAGAAGCGATTGAACGGCTATAGTGGCTGGCGGCGGGACGGCAATAGCGTTAGGTGGCAGAATCTTCAGACAGCGCGTGGCGGAGTGTGAAGACTCTGATCGGGCTGTTCTCGACGGCTCTGACACAGTTGTGTCCCAAGGTTTCGAGGGGTATATGCACCAGCTCGAAATAAGGACTGGAAGAAGAAGAACCGAGGAAGACAGAGCGATGAGGTATGGCGGCGCCGAAAAATTGCTTGAAGAGACCAAAAAAAAAAAAAAAACATAAAAATAAGGGTGATTCAGAACCTGTGCTATGATACCATGTTGAGAGAAAAGTTGTATATTGAATCACACATAATGTTATACATGAGGGACCTATATATATAGGCTAGTAATCACAAAGATACATGTCAATAACCACTACAAAAAACTCTTCATTTAGTGGCGTGTCTACAGTAAAATACTTTTTGACACCTCACTAATTAGTGGCGTGTTAAAAAGTAACACCTCACTAAAATAATTAGCGGCGACTAATTTGTGGCATGTCTAGTGGCGTGTTGGACCGACACGCCACTAATTTAATGGCGTGTTAGTCAGACATGCCACAATTTTGTGGCGTGTCAGTCAGATACGCTACAATTTTGTGGCATGTTATCCAAACACGCCACAAAATTTAGTGGCGTGTCAGGTGTCACACGCCACTAAATTTTTTGTTTCCCCCCAACTTTTTTCTTCCACTCCCGCTAACTCACCCCCTATTTATTTTGGTTTTCCCCCCATTTCTCCTTCTAAAATATCTTCTCTCTTTTCCTCTACTTTTTCTATCTTCTTTCTTATCTTCTCTCTCTCTCTCTGTGCAGTGACAGACTCCAAGCTTCGTGAAATTTTCTCTGTTTCTCCAACCCCCTCTCTCTCTCTCTCTCTTTAGCTTCAAAATTATGCATACCCACTTCACAAAACTGACACTCACAAAATCAAACCCAAGAACACATACGACGAGAGCCTCCCACAGCCGCCGAAGAGAGGGCGGATCAAACGTGAAATTTTCAGAGGGTTGGTGGTCTCAATCGGGTACCTGGTGGGTGGGTTTGGACAAAAGCAGTCCGAAAGTGGAGGCTTTCTCAACTCAAATTCCGGTGATCACTAAGGTTCAGGCAGAAAAGAAGCCGAACTTCTGAAGCTGTCATTTCCGGCTTGTTCACTAATTATATTCTTGTAATTTTTTTCTTTTTGTTCCTTTCATTTTTAGTTTTTTCCTTTAGAAGAAAAAGGTGTGGGGAAGGGTTGAATTGAATGGCTTCAAGATGGAAATTAATATTGTAAAATGGCTATATCTAATTATGTTTATAGTAGAAATCTGCATTAATTATTGTGGTGGGTGATTTCCGTAACCGCATTTTGAATGAAGACGAAGGAAAAGGTCATTAAATGAAAATATAAAAAAACTGTCATGTATAGTGTGAAGAAGTGCATCTCTGTATCTTGTTCATTCATTCATTGCATCTCTGTATCTTGTTCAATCAATCCATTTTTTTTTTTTTTTGCCACGCCACAATTAGTGGCGTGGCCAAATTTGCCACGCCACTAATTAGGGGCGTGGCAACTTAGACATGCCACTAAATGAAAATTACTGACGAACTGATTAGTGGCGTGTCAAAAGTGCCACTAACAGTTAGTGGCGTGTCAGACCGCCAAAAAGGCCACTAAATGCATGTCACTAAAAAACAGTTTTTTTGTAGTGAACCCATGTGGGACAATACATAATGATGTGGTCTTTTGTTTACAAAAATATATCAATAATAAATAACCACTCGCAATAGGACAAGTCCTTGTAGGATAAAGCTATAGAGAGGGTGTCGAACCTCAAGGACTGCAGGAATTGCTATCAAGTTTTTCAAGATTAAATATAACTTAATTAAAAAGATGTTTGATTTGGTTTTTGTTTTCTAAAAATAAATACATAAAAGTAAAAGACATAAAAAGAAAGAGAGTTGTGATGAGATAAAGAATATGTGATTGATTTCACCACTCACCACATAACAATGGTCAATAATAAATTAATAAGGAAAATTCATACTATGTATAGGGCTCGTCTCACTCGAATAGTCAATAAATTATTTATAAAGAATAAGTATAATCCATCTTCGGTTGGCACGAACCGTCCACCTAACCACTAAGATGTGGTATAACCCGTCATCCCTAGGTATGGATTAACTACGTCTTTAATAGGATACACACAATCAATCGAATAGTATAACCCATCTTCGGTTGATACGAACTGTCTACCTAAATTCCATCAATCGAATAGTACAATCCGTCTTTCCTAGGCATGGTCTATCTAACCTTATTGATTATATGTCAATTAAAACCGTTGTATAACAATCATTTACATAATCACAGAAACTATGAAAGATTGAGTTCAATCAATATAAAAGACTTTTTAAGACAATATAAGAAATTCATAATGATTGAATATAAATATTAAGATAAATTCTCACAGTCATACAACCATCATCCATATAGAAAATACCAAATTAAAATACAATTAAACCATTGTTAGTTAGAAAGGACTACATCAACACCCTTGTAAGAATTTAGCCGCTCATCGTGGTGCAGGGATGACCTCCTACCATGCTCTTCTCATTTTTAACTTGTCAAGCCTCCAAGAAGAATTTTATATCTAAAGCTAAGCACAAGCACACATTCTCTTGAAGCTTAGGGGTCTATTTATAGAGACTATGAGAGACCTAGAAGCTCTTGAAATTACAGAAAAATTGTCTGTTGAGTCTTCTTGTTCAAGTATGAGATTGAAACTTCAATCCAAGTAGGAAAATGATTCCAAATTCATCTAGAATTACGGTCTTTTATTGCAGGGTAATTTTGGCATAGTAAATGTCTGAATTAGGAAAAAGCTATTTATGATATATTTATTTTATTTTTTATTAGCTTTTCAACGCCACCAATTTCATTGCAATCCAATATCTGAGCCATAAGTTATGATCAAAACATTGAGACATGTGCAGAATCTAAATTTGAATCCAATCCGATTTTGACTCTTAGTGGAGAAATTCTGATTTAATTCTTCACTTTATTTGATTAAACTTAACTACATTATATATGTCTTCTATTATGATTGGTTAAGCTTACTAATATCTTCTAGGTCTTCTCAAAGTGTACTTTAAGCCCAAAATTAATAGAATTAATTGCATCTTTATTTACAACCTGAAAACAATAAAACAACACAAAATCAAACAAATAACAATGCCACGGAATTAACATATGCAAGTTAAGGGGTTTGAATGTGCAACATTCAACGCTTATCACATAACATAATATAATCTAACATAATCTAACAATAAAAATATATAGGTAAGGGAACACTACAAAAAAGAAGGAAAAAAAAAAAAAAAAAAAGGCACTTTTTGGCATTTTTATCTTGACATTTATAACAAATGTCGGGTTGATAATTTTCTATTGTGGCATATTGTTGGAAAATGTCAGGTAACAAAAGAATAATTCTCGGTGTTTTATAATGGGCCTGGAATGTTCAACTTTCTTGGCACATAATTTTATTTGCCAGGAAAATTGTAACAATTTTTTGGTGTTTAAATATGTGCCAGAATATTATAATTTAATGTCATGTATATAATTTAAAATTCCTGCCATTAAGGTGCTGTGACTTAAGTCTTAGGTAAGGAATTAAAGGTCAGGAAAGATTTATTGACTTTTAATATCTACTTCCTGACACAAAATAAACGCCAAGAAAAGCTTCTTCTTTTTTGGGGGACCAGCCATTGTCAACATGTCCCATGAACTGACACTTCGACTAAAAGAGAGTATCCAACTACCATCTTTACATACTTTGGCCCATTCCGTCAAGGAATCCGGTTAACTTGGACGGAATATGCCTTTTAGCGTTAATTTTGGTTTAAAGACCAAAATGTCTTCCAAAGTAATTAATAAAAAAATATTTAGATTAATATTTTTTTTAAAAAAAAAAAAAAAAACCTAAGGGTAGCAGCCACCCTCTTTGGTGAAGGGGGTGGCACGCGAACCACCTCCAAAGTGGCTCGCGGCCACCCCCGACCTAAGGGGTGGCCGCACGGTCTTTTCTACAGTGGTTGCGTGGCTACCCAGCTTTCGAGGTGACCGAGAGCCACCCTAGAGGTGGCTCGCGGCCACCCTATTTTTTTTTTTCTAGGGTGGCGGCGCATTTCGGGGTGGCTTGTGGGCCACCAACGGCCTTTGGGGTGGCTCGCAAGGCACCCGGCCACCTCAGGGGGTGGCTGCCGCCACCTCTTTTCCTTCAGTGTTTTTTTTTTTTTGTTAGATGAGGGTATTTAGGTCATTTTTAAAATTGAGTTAGAGCGTTTAAGTTTTTACATGAATTAGACTGACGGAATTGGCCAAAATATGTAAAGATGGTAGTTGGATACTCTCTTTTAGTCGATGTGTCAGTTTATGGGGGCATGTTGACAATTGCTGGTAGTTAATGGGGGTAAAAGATAATTACTAATATTTTTTATTTTATTTTTTTGGTAGTCGAATGTGAGCATTTTGTCATTAAAAAAAAAAAAAAAAAAATCCGTTTCAAGGCCAACGGAATGTGGATTCTCACCTCTCTAGGGGAGGGAATCCACATTCCCAGCAAAAAGTAAATGGGAAATTCACATTCTCTTGGGTATCCAAATTCCCTCTATTAAGTGAAGTAATCTTTTAAAATTCTCAAAAATTACCGCATCCAAACACCTAATTATAGTTATATAGGATCATATATATTGCACAGCGTCACAATAATTCACAACGAATCTCCATGAGAACTAGCCAACTTATTTTCATAGCTGATATTCAATACTTTAATCTCCTACTTAAAGAAAAATAGCCTTCATATATATAATCATAGCCTACTGACTTCAAAATTCTTGCGACTAATTGAGCTATAATTAACAACTGTATATAATAATTTTCATAATACATCAATTATGAGATGGATGAGATTCACGTGTAAGTCCTATACATTTAATAATTGATTTGATAAAATAATAAACTGAGATAGATGGGAGATGCATAGTACCAAGTAATATGAAATAGAATTTCTCATAGATAATATTTACTAACTTTTTTTTATCATAATTGGAGCCTTAAAATTTTATTTTTTATTTTTTATGGAAAGAACCTTTATTATAATTATTGTTTGGAGTCCTAATTTAATTTTATCTGGGGCCTTAACCTAATGAAAGAGACGCCTTGGTATGTCATTTACTACAGTACGTAGTTACTTAACAGGAACGATAAACTCATAACAAATAAGGATTTATGACAATTATCAATTCTGACAGATAATTTGAAAGAGTTTATATGAAATTTACTGTTTGGATAGGTAAAATTTATTGGGACATGTGAGTCTCTTATAAACTCTTTTACTTTATAAATCTGCCAATATTAAAGTACAGTAAATATCATAAATTTATTGGGACAAATGAATTGGAAGTACAGTAAATATCACAAATCAGACATGATATTATTGAAAATAGAATGATATCGTTGAAAAAAGAAACGCCGGCGAGGGAAGGTTGTTCCGTCGTTATTAAATGTAAAGGACAAAGTGTGCAGTGGTTGGTGGCGTCGCACTTAAGCATAATAATTACGTTGGTGACTATTTTTTGTCAAATCCACGAAATAAATAGTTATCTCGTGGATTTATTTATTTATTTATTTGATGATTTGATCTGATCATCAAAGGTATGCTCCACCATAAATTGACATTCCCATTAATTTCCTTTTCCCAGTGAGAAAGCCTGTGTATTGGATGGATTTTATATGAAGATAATAATAATTATTAGTGTCAAAAATAATAATTTTTCTCTCAAAAAATTTGTTCTTCATTTTTTAAGAGATATTTTTTTCTCCATAAAATTAGAAGACAGTCTTTGGCTCAAACCTTTTTACAATATAAAGCACAAAATCTTGATTAAAATATATTTAATTCTAGCTCATCGATAAGATGGTACATTTTTAATAAATAGCATTTTTCAAACTTTTAGATGCAAGAAACGGACGGCTTGGATCCTTGCCGGACTTATTGTACTTTACATTAACACAAAATTCAATTTACATAAACAGATCGATCCGTTGCTTTCAGGCCCCCACCATTGGACAAATCAAATTAAGAGAAATATCTTTTAAAGCTTGCAAAAATAAATGTGAACATCATTCATATCTAGCTTATAATATCTTCTGCACATGTATAGACAAAAAAAAAACAAGCAAAAGTCAAAAAAGCTCCCTTAAAAATGACCCAGAATTCAATATTCAACAACCTGAAAAGTAATTGGGCAGAACAAAACACAAAATAATCAGCAATTTGTAGAAAATAAGCAATTCCCCACTCACTTTACAACCTAACTTTCTTTATAAAAGCACGACTAGACTCTTCCCAAACCCCTCCCCCCCCAACAACTCCCCGGACCACTAAACACAACCTCTAGCCATGGTGGAGAAGGACCAGGTCAGGCCACTAGCCCCAGCCACGGACAGCATGAGCAGCGACAGCGATGAGACCAAGCTACTAGTACAAAAAATCCGGCGTAAGCGGTGCATCAAATGTTGCGGGTACATCACAGCCCTCGTGCTAATCCTAGCCGTGGTGATCGTAATCCTAATATTCACCGTTTTCCGCGTGAAGGATCCTATCATAAAAATGAACGGGGTGACAGTCACGCGGTTGGAGCTAATCAACAACACGACTATTCCTAAGCCCGGGGTGAACATGTCCCTGACAGCCGACGTGTCGGTGAAAAATCCGAACGTGGCATCCTTCAAATATAGCAACACCACCACAACTTTGTTTTACCACGGGACGGTGGTCGGTGATGCCCGAGGGCCTCCGGGGCAGGCCAAGGCACAGCGAACCATGCAAATGAATATCACAGTTGATATCATCACGGACCGGCTAGTGTCCAGTCCAAATTTGCCAGCGGACGTGAGCTCAGGGCTGTTGACCATGAGCAGCTATTCAAGAGTACCAGGGAGGGTGAAAATTTTGGGTATAATTAAGAGACATGTTGTTGTGAAAATGAATTGCACCTTGACGGTTAATATTTCGAGCGAGGCTATTCAAGAACAGAAGTGCAAGCGGAAGGTTAGCCTTTAAGATATATATATATATATATGTGTTAGATTTATAGTAAGATTAATTAGTGTATATTATGTGTTCTAGTTTTATATATGGATAGTACTGCTGTTTGTACATTTTTTTTGCACTTTTTTTTTTTTATATATTTTATGAGTACTTTATATTCCAAATTAATGCCACCGATAAAGAGCATGCAAAATAAAAATAAAATAAAGAAAAAAGTATTTTTTTAGTTCTATTAATTAGTGGAAAGATAAACCATTTTCACTTTTCTTCTTTCTTGCTGTGGACTTTAAGATCAACTATCGGATATTCAGGGTCCACATGTAAAAAAACAGATTTAATATATGGTTGATTATAAAAATAAGAATAAAAAATAAAAAAGTTGTAAAACAATCATTTCTCTTAATTATTTAGTATGTGATATTTTTGGTACCATACAATCTCTCCGTATAATCATTAATCAATTTTTTTCCTCCAATGTAAAACCCTTGCCATGAGAGATTATGTGAAATCATTTGAATTGGACATGATTCATTTTTTTTGAAAAGGGTCAACTTCTCCGGCCATTTCGTAATATTTGAAATCCCCTGTTTTCGCGAGAAAAATCTCCCCTGTTCCACTGGACACGATTCATGTGTGAGAAGTGTTATACTTACCAAAAAAAATTTCCTAAAAGTTAATGAGAAATGATACACTTACATATTTTATATATTTTTTTGTATATCTTCATACGTTTCAAATCTACCATTAAATTTGTAGGTCCCATAAATCAAAAAGTAGATTTAAAAATGAAATGTGCAAAAAATATATATATAAGATACCGTCTCATATGATTGTGACATATCATTTGGGAATATTTTTTTGAAAAGAAAAAAAATAGAAAGTAGATTAATTTTCCTTCATTTGAACAAGATTGTCCATACATGCAAAGCAGATGTGTCCACAACGCAAAAGGCTAGGGGTTTAGGGTTTAAAAACCCCAGATAACCCATTTCCTTCCATTTCGCCCGCGTACCAGGCTACCAGCAATCAAGGAGAGAGAAAACGAAAGAGAGGGAGGGAGAGAAAAAGAGAAAAGGAGAGACCTTTGGGGTTTTTTAAGAAAGGAGGACAAGGCTTGAGCCATTTGGTAAGAATCTTAGCCTCTTTCCTTTCTTTTGGCATACAGCCAAGCCAAGAAGTATAGAAACTAATAATAAAATAAAGAGATAAATGAAAGATAAAAAATACAAAGATTAAGGTGAATTGACCTATCGCCTACATCCACATCCTAAAGCTTTATTGGCTATATCTTTCTTTGATATTTGATTTGAGTATAATGCTCTAGTTATAGAGTTTTACATGTGATTTGAATAATTTCAAATACAATCATATCCCTTTGATTAAGGTTAACAAATCTCTTAATTTACGGTAATCAAATTATCGAAATTATTTGATTTATGAAATTCAAAGCAACATTTATCACAAAAGATTTCTATCATTTAACATGACCCAGCAAGACGAACGGTCGTTAGTGATCATTGATCTTGAACATCAAATAACTGAAGAATGGCTACTATGTTCTGAATTGGAACATCGGTTGCTAGCTATAACTGGAACTTTGACTTTGACAGTTTTGACTGGTATTGGTTACTTTGACCGGATTTTGACCTCGACGACTTTGGCCAAAATTTTGACATCGGAGACTTTGGCCGGAATTTGGACATTGGCTTCTTTTGGCCGAAACGATGCTAATTATGGGCCTGAAATAGGTACGCGGGCTACACATATGCCTCTTGAACTTTTTTTTTTTTCTTCTTTTTTTTCACTCCTTGAAACACGAACTTTTAAAAATAAAAAATAAAATAAATGCATGCAAAGCCTGTTGGAGGTAGCGTCATTGTGAAAGAGGGTTTGTGTTTGTGAAATTGAGATTCGTGCTCTCCGATCTTCTCCTTTTTCTTTTTCTTTTTCTTTTTTTTCACGAACTGAGTGAGACCCAGCGACAAAATCATGCCAAATAACAACTAGAACGACAAAATGACAAAATGAGCTCAACAAAGGTGAAGCACAATAAAGCAACGAGGTGATTTTTTTCTTTCTTGCTTATTTTTGTTTTTTATTGATTTTTTTTTTGCTCCCATCCGATCAAATACAAGTACGCTCACAAGATCTATAGTGAGAAGATCTGCAAAATATTGACTATCAAGAACAAGACAACAAAGAAAAAAAAAAAAAACTCTCATATCTCATTTTGTTCACATAATGTGAAAATCAAAGACAAAGCGATAAGAGATTAAATGGAAAAATAAAATAAAATAAAAATTGAAATCTACATAATCGAAAACTGGGGTTACCTATAGACATCATAGAAACTGAATATAAAATATAGAGAAAAAAACACATAGAGATTAAGGTGATTCGACCTAGGACTAGCAATTATTGACATGACTTACGAATTCAATATGAAATTAAAGGATTATGGTTAAGTTTTTTTAACATTTCATTAATTATTTATACACTAAGATTAAGATGGTTCGGCATAAGACTAATAACTATTGACACGACCTACAAATTAGACATAAAATTAAAGGATTATGGTTAAGTTTTTTCAACGCTTCATTAATTACTTTCAGTTTCACCATTACGTACAAAACTCAAGACAAACACATAAAACACGAAGTAAATTGACTATCAAGTTTTCACTTTTCACCCGGTTTCCAACCCAACTGGATTGGATCAAGATCCACGGCAATTTTTAAAAATTGTCGTGGCAGCAATAGTTACAATATTAGCCGTTTATTTATATAAACGGCTCAAACAGGAACCACGTCATTGATCTGCGTGAAGAGATTTAAAATTCTAAAAACTCCTCAATTTTTAATTTTTCTGAATCCTCTCAGCTCTGCCGTACTCCAGCCCCCATCTCTTCTCCTCCAAAAAAACTCTCCATTTTTTTTCTTCTTCCATTTAGCTCTCCGAAGAAGAAGAAGAACGTACAAGGAAGTCTAATGAGTGACAAGTGCAGATCTTGTCTTCTTCTTCAGACAGTTCTCAACCCAGCTCTCAAGGGATCCAGCACGGAACAGGAAAAAGAAGAGAGACCTAAAAAAAAAACCAGACCACCAGAAAAAGTCCCTCTTCCTCGCCGGAATACACCGTTTTACGTCTGCCGTCAAGCCGCGGATAGGAGTTGGCGCGTCTTGGCACGGCAAAGATCGCAAGATGCACAGATCTGGGCAACGACGAGCCCAGATCTGTGATATGTGACAATCGTTTGAAAAAGAAAAAAGAAAAAAAAACTCATTAGCATGGAACTCCTGTGTGTTTTGGATCCCTTGTTTATTTGGCATTTATTGGGACTAGAAATTCCAACACCTTTGATGGAGCTCAAAGAGTCAGATGGGTCCCAAACAAAGAACCCCATACCCATGGCTATCTTTTCTGAACCCTGAAGAAAAAAATCATACGTAATATGAAAAACTAAAGGCAAGAAAATGAGAAGAAGAAGCGTGGAGAAAGTGAATAGAAAGAAAGAAAGAAACTGGTCTGACAGTCGGAATTTTTGTTTTGCATGTAACTTAACGTGGCATAATTCTGGCCGTTGACGTTAAAATTGCTGATCCGGCAATTTCTAGAAATTGCCGTGGAATTGCCTATCGAATATCAATCAGTCTATCTCTGATCACCTAGAGCCTTGTTTCACGAAGACTACGTCCCTACACAATCTCCTAGCTGAGACTCTTCGATCTTCTTCTTTATACTTTTATTTCATCTAAGTTTGCAACCTTTCCCTTTAGTTCTTTCTTGTAAATGCAGCATAACTCAGAATTCAGCAACAAAAAGAATAAAAATAAAAAATAAAAAAAAAATTAACAAAGTTTTGCCTTTACTTTAAGCTGGGAAAAGTTTCCCGCAACTCGCAAGGAAAACCTCCCTAACAAAAAATCTAAACATATATTTTCTTTTTCATAGCTAGAGGTCACTTTGAAACACATCGATCTTCCCTAACCAAGCGGATTGTGTCGTGTCAACCCGTTATTTAAGTAGGTCATGTTAGGGTTGAAGAGTCTTACCCTTTTAGCTAAACGGGTCATTTCAGGGTTAACCTTTAACGAGTCGAACAGATTGACTCAAACTCGACACGTGAACCCGTTTTGCTAGCCCTAGTTCGGCCTATCACCCACATGCACACGTTAAAGTTTTATTGGCTACATCTTTCATTGATATTTGATTTGAAGGCTCTATTTATAGAGATTTACATGTGATTTGAATAATTTCAAATACAAACATATCCATTGAATTATGGTTAACAGATTTCTTGATCTACGTTAATCAAATTATCTAAATTTTTTGATTTATGGGATACAAATCAATATTTTATCACAAATGATTCTATCCTTTAACAATGAGAGAGAAAACGAGAGAGGGGGGAGGAGAGAGAAAAAGAGCAAATGAGAAACCTTTAATTTCGAACGTTTTTAAGCAAGGAGACCAGCCAAGGCTCAAGCTTTTTGGGCATGAATGAGAGAGAGAGATAATTGGTCCCAAAAAAAAAAAAAAAAAAAAAAAACCTAAGCTTTATTGGAAAGGTTGAAACTTAGAGTGCCCCAAATTTTAATCTCCGGACAAATTATAATGTTTTATAGACACAATAATAATCTCGGAGGTGTTCAGAGAAATACATAAATATTCATGAAAATAAATATTGATCGATGGAATTTAATTCATAGGCCCTCATTTTATTAGTAATGAACTTATATTAGGTTTTGAATTTATTCCGGGGATACAAAAAAAAAATGTTTGTTCCGGGAAAATCTAAAGTGATAAAGGATTTTAATTAAACTAGCACGATGTTTAGATATTTAATTTATATTTAAAAATCAATAATAAGATTAAGGTAATAAGAAATTAACAATGAAAAATAATAATAATGATAGTGTGATAGTAGTAAATAGTAATAATGGAATTAAAATAGTTAGAGTAATAAATGTTTTAAGTGGTTAGAAATAAGTTAGCGTGATAATTAATGACATAAAAAAAATATTGGTTAGATAAGTTGTTACTAACTTACTAAATAAGAAGTGGGTCGGATGTATTAATTAAAAGAAGTGGTGTGGGGTTAACATGAAATAAATAAAATAAAGGAATAAATGAAATCGGGGCTGTTATGATATTAAGAGAAGGTTGGGGGTTAAGAGAGAATTTTCAGAAATTAAAACTTGATGGCCAATTGAATAAATGATTTTAGTGTGTGAGTGGATAGATGCTACAAGCATGATGTCATCAATGTCATGAATAACAATTTATTCAGGGAAAAAGAAAACCCAAGAAGAAAAAGTACGAATTATGATGACTCGCTTACGTAAACATTGTGTCAGCTTCTTGATACATGTTTTTTTTTCTTTTTTTCCTTTTTTCTTTTTTTTTTTTAAAAAAATTTAGGCCAACTTCGCTTTCACGGGTTACTTGATAATTTCCAATTAGATTTGATATTGTAAAACTGCCAAATCCAATACTATTATTTTATTAGAAAAATAATAGTGGTTAACCAAAATGACAAATAAATGAAGGAAAATTTCATAAAAAAATGGGGCTTTATCAACCCAACTTTTGACTTAAAGGAAATGAATTAAGCAACCAAAATTATATATATATATATATATATATTTTCAAGTTTACAGGTGGTGTCAAATATTGCTAGCCTCAATTTCTTTCCATTAAATAGTTGTTACACAATTACGTGTCCATTACGAAACGGAAAATAGGAAAAGGAATACAACTCCAAAATTTTGAAAAAATAAATAAATAAATCAAGAACTACCTTGTAAGCATCATGATACATGTTTTAATTATTTTTAGCCAACCTTCCTCTCACGGGCTACTTGATAATTTATAATTATATTTGAAATTGGAAAACTGCCAAATCCAATACTATTTACTTTATTAAAAAAAGAATAGTGGTTTAGCAAAAATGGCAAATAAATTAAGGAAAATTTTCCCGGAATCATGTCAACTTTTGACTTATTGGAAAATAGGAAATGGTTTAAGCACCCATAGTTTGATTAATTCCTATCTTCGGGCCCGACAAAAGAAAAGTAGATTATGGAAGCATAGAATGACTTTTTGGACAAATTAGACTCAAAATTTAAAGGGAGATGTTATTTGATATTCTTTTAACTTTTTTTCAGTTTTTTTATTTTTATTTTTTATATGACATTGTCAATTTACCTTTAAATCAATCTCAATTAAAAAAAGAAAAGAAAAGAAATCGATGGAGAACTGACAGTGCCATATTAATGAAAAATAATAAGATAATACAAAGTAGCATTTCTCAAATTTAAATATATATATATATATATATATATATATATATATATATATATATATATATATATATATATTTTTGAACAAAGTAGCCAATCTTCATAGATGTAAACAAATTGATCCCAGAACAGGATCTAGGGAGAGGAAATCTCCCTAAGTACAACAGGCAAAATAAAATTAGGACAATCTTCAAGCCAAACAAAATCCATCTCCTTTGAAGAGGCTTCTTTCGCTAGTAGATGAGCAACATTGTTAGCATCTCTTCCCACATGAGAGATAGAAACTTGTCGTAGCCCTTGCATTTCCATAATTATTCCTTCCACAAAATGTCCAGCAACATCATGGTTGGGGCTTCTTGAATTCACATCATTTACAACTTGTTTTACATCCCCTTCCAACATAATCTCATAAAATCCCACTTCTTTACAAAACACCACTGCCTCATAGGCTGCCATAGCCTCCGCTAACTTTGGAATAGCAACAACCTTCTTTGTGAGGGACTTTGCTCCAAGGACATTCCCTATAGAATCTCTCGCCACAACACCGATACCAATGCACTCCTTTGTAATATTTATTGAAACATCCCAATTAACCTTTATAAGTCCACTAGGAGGGGGGCACCAACCTGCTCGGGGCCTAAAAGGGTGCGGCATCAGATCCCCAGAAGAAAGAATATCCTCCTTTTTGTTACATCTTTGATACTCCTCAAGATGAGCCAAAGCTTATGAGACAATGATATGTGGGTGAGTAAACAAAGATTCAAAAATGAACTTATTTCTCATTAGCCATATTCGCCTTACAATAATAGTCATTAAATTTAGATCTTCAGCCCTCAACCGGTCCATACAAAATTCCATAAATTGCATTATTTGTTTCGCCATTGAAAGCACATTTTTGGAAAATCATAGATCCACTACTCCACACATCTTGGGCAGTAGGGCAAGACCATAGGACATGTACAACCGTTTCCTCCTCTCTGCAGCAACAAGGACACACACTCTCCTCCATCATCTTCCTCTTTAACAGGTTACATTTCATTGGGAGAAGATCATTACAAGCACGCCACATGAACATTTTAACAGAATTTGGAACCTCAAATGCCCAAATAACCTTCCAAATTCTGTTCTCTAGAGACACACACGATGCACTTCCTTGACCCTGAGAATTACTATCCATGCCCATATGATAAGCACTCTTCACCGAGAAAACCCCATCATTGGTACCCTGCCATACAAGTTTATCCGGAGGAAGAGAATAACACAAAGGCATAGAAGCAATTACCTTAGCCTCCTCTGGCATGAAAATAGAATTGATGAGCTGTATATTCCATGCGTGAGTTTCCTGATCAATAATGGCCGAGACTAGAGAATCTGCAGGAATGACCCTGGGAGGGGATTGTACTGAATAAGTGCTGGGTGTTGGTAACCACTTGTCCTGCCAAATTTTAACAATACTCTCATCACCAATTCTCCAAACCAAGCCATCATTAAGCAAATCCCTTGAAGATAACAAGCTTCTCCACACAAAAAAGAGGGCCTATTTCCCATATCAGCTGCCAAAAAAGAATTATGAGGGAAATATTTGGCCTTTAGCACCTGAGAAACAAGGGATTGTGGATCCTTCAAAATACGTCATCCCTGTTTAGCAAGCAGCGCCTTATTGAACATAATCAGATCACGAAAGCCAAGACCTCTCATAGCTTTTGACCTTCCCATCTTCTCACAACTCATCCAGTGCACCCTTGATTCATTTGCCATGTGCCCCCACCAAAATCTTTGCATCATCCCTTCAAGATCCCTACATAAAGAAATAGGAAGAAGAAAAACATTCATGCTATATGTAGGGATTGTCTGCACCACTGCCTTGAGAAGGATTTCTTTCCCTGCTTGAGACAGGAATTTGATCTTCCAATTATTGAGTCTTTGCTGCACTCGGTCTTTAATATTGTTAAAGGATTGAATCTTAGACTTCCCAATAAACAAAGGCAAGCCAAGATATTTATCAATCCGTTGAACCTTAGAAAAGCCCAATGAACTAAGAATCTCCTGTCTTTCAGCTTCACTAGTATTGCGGCTAAAAAGGATCGAAGTCTTTAGGAGATTTAGTTTTTGACCTGAACCAGCTTCGTAGACTTCTAGAATCCTCATTATGCGTCTCCATTCCACCGAATTAGCTTTGTAGAAAAGTAAGCTATCATCAGCAAATAATAAATGACTGAGCCGGGGACCATGAGGTGAAGTAGGTACCTCTGTAATAACACCCGTTTCCACTGCCTGGGAAATCAAAGAACTCAAAGCTTCAGTACAGATCATAAAAAGATAGGGTGAGATCGGGTCCCCTTGTCAAATCCCCCTCGAAGGTAAAATGTGGCCCACCGGTTGGCCATTAACCACCACAGAATAACAAACCGATCAGATACATGTCATAACTAGATGAATCCATCAGGCATCAAAGCCAAGTTTTGTCATCACAGCCTCCAAAAAAGCTCACTCCACCCGGTCATATGCCTTGCTCATATCCAGCTTCATCCCCATAAATCCAACCTTACTCCACATACGGGTCTGCATGGAATGCATGATCTCATAGGCCACAATAATATTATCAGTAATTAAACGCCCAGGAATAAAAGTGCTCTGAGAAAGGGAAATAATTTATGGTAAAATCTCTTTAAGTCTATTGGCCAAAACTTTAGAAATTAGTTTGTAAATAACATTACATAAACTAATAGGTCTAAAGTTTGTAACACTACAAGGAGAATCAACTTTTGGAATCAAAGCAATGTTTATGACATTAATCTTGGGATCTAAAACACCAGTTTGAAAGAAATATAGAATGGCATTGCAAACCTCCATATGAATGGTGGCCCAGTTCTGTTGAAAAAACCCTGTTGTGAAGCCATCTGGACCCGGGGCTTTTAGGGCTACCATCTGGTTGAGAGCAATGCCAATATCTTCCATTGAAAAATCTGCTAGAAGTTTACTGTTCATAGCCCTCGTGACTTTACACTTTATAAATCTGGTGCTTTCCTCCACATCTAGGTTGCTTCCAGCTGTAAACAAAGTCTGAAAGTAGCGCACAAAAGCATCTTCAATTACCAACTGAGAGGAGCACTGTCGCCCATCTTGATCTAGTATACACTCCACCATATTCCTCTGATGTTTTTGACTTGTACTAGCATGGAAGAATTTGGTATTTTTATCACCCGATTGCAACCAACTCTCCTTTGCCCTTTGTTTCCACTTTAAATCTTCTTGTTCAAGGAGATTTTGTATATCATCTTTAATCTGGATCTCCTTTTCAGCATCAAAATCGGCTTCCTGCATTTGAAGGAGCAGAAGTTCCCTCTTTCTTCGCAATTTTTTCCTCCACTTTCCCCCCATCCTTCTTAACCCATTTCTGGAGAGCACGTTGACAACAATTCAGATTATTCCTAACATTTCTCCAGGACGGTTCAACATTGTTTCGGACCCTCCAGACCTGCTTTACCAATTGGGGATAATCACGATGTTTTTCCCAGCTTGCCTCATATTTGAATTGCTTCCGCTTCCACCAAACCATATCATTATTCTATGAGAAAAAAACTAGAAGAGGATTATGGTTAGACTTGGTTTGGGGCAGGACTTCCACAGAGACTACATCATAGATTCCACACCATTCATCGTTAGCCACTGCTCTATCCAACCTTTCCCTTGTAATACCATTACCCAATCTTCCATTACACCATGTATATTTTGGCCCAGTAAAACCCAAATCCAGCAAACGACAGTCATCCAACGCCTTTTGGAAAGAAACCATTTGCCCCCGAGGACGAACAGTGTTACTTGATTTTTCAGAATTAGAGACAATCTCGTTGAAATCGCCAATACAAAGCCATGGATGAGGAGCTAAAGAAGCTAGGTGCCTAAGCAAACTCCATGACTACGGCCGCAATTGAACTTCAGGATGGCCATAAAAGCATGACAACTTCCACTTAACACCTCTATTAGGAACTTTAACCACATCATTTATATGACCACAACTAAAATTATGGATTTCAACCAAAGCCAAGGACTTCCACAGGAGGATTAAACCCCCACTTTTCCCACGACTATCCACAACAAACATGCTATCCATTCCAAGCTTCATAGGAAGAGAACATACCTTCTTCTTTGTCACTTTGGTTTCCATGAGAAAAACCAAAGAGGGCCTTTTATCCTTCACCATTTGGCGAAGGGATTGAACTGTCCGGGGGTTGCCAAGCCCCCGGCAGTTTCAACTGAGGACAATCATTGATCACGGCGGGGTTGTTCCACAGCCTCCGCCAAAATCCCCCCACCCGGATTGCTACGTTCTGCATATTTCCTTTCTTTGTTTGAGGCTCCACCTTCATTAACCTCAGTAAACTTTCGCTTTCCATCTTGAGCTTCTTCCAAATCAGCAGTTTTTCCGACCGGAAAGTCTACCTTCAGCTCACTACCAGTCCGCTTCTTCCAATCTTGTTGTCTTCTTTGATTAGAGTCATAAGAACGACCCCCACGAAACCTTCGAGAAGCTCCTTTTTGGAACTTTGAAACTGAACTTGAACCTTCCACTTTTCCAGATTGAGATAAGGCAGTCTGTAGCTTACGCGTGGCCTCCTGTTTTGAGCAGTTTGGTACAACAGATGGGAAATAAGATGAGGCCTTCGGATCCCAATCAAGCTGGACTTCATGCAGCCCATCTCCCACAGTCTGCCACTTCATCTGACCCACCTTTGAATCCCAATTTCCCACATACCGGGTTGGAGGCCCACCCACGTGGCCTTTCTTTAAGTCCTGACTCTTTTCCTGGACTTTCAAAATAAATTCACTAGACGGTAGATTAGCTACCCTGTCATTTTCCATAACCGTTCCTTCCAAATGACAATCACTCAAAGCCAAAATCCCTATTTTTTCACGCCCATTAACCTCCTTTCCCGTTTCATCTCCCTCAGACTCCACAATCCCTAAATACTTAAATAAGCAAACATAAATTAATTCTCACTCCATCGATGCCCGAATTTTCAAATTGGTTTTCCTCCACATTTTTTTTTTTTTGGACGACAAAAGTGGACTTAAGAACAAAGTATTTGAGTAGGACTTTTCACATGCAAAACTCGGCAATAAAAAGGCTCTATTCTCTCTCCTGCCTCCCATAAGCAAATCTCCCCTAACTGTCGATGAGGAGGGAGTGAAACCCCCTTCACCCTTATCCCCATTTTCCTTCTCTCCCCCTTACCTTTCCCGCCTCTTCTGAAACTCCAATTATCTTTGCGAAGGTCTCACATGCATTCTTAAAAACTCTAACAGCCTCCATGAAAGCCCTAGCTACATCCTTGAATGCCTTATCAGCCTCCTTGAAAGCCTTATCTCGGTTTATTTACTCTGTCAGCTTTGATTTCAACTTCCTCATGCCGTCCACAACCTCAATTCTACCACCTTTTTAAAACTCTTGGATTTGATTTTTTTCAAAATCATATCTGTCAACTTCAAGAAGCATCACCGCCACACCCGTCATTCCATCGTGATCTATGCTCTCTCAATTTTGCTCTGCCATCAGTTGTGCCATTGTTCAGTCAACACGCGTCGTTGCGTGAATTGCCCTACTCCATGCGTGGCGGCTCTCGCTGCCATCGACTTCCCGTGGTGGTTCCCTCTCTCCTGGCAACCATTGCCGACAAGTGGCTTTCACGCGCCTGCACTCTCCACCCTCCTCCATCACGCTAGCTACTGGTGTTCTGTTCCATGATTTTATTTACTTTTCCTAGTTTACTTCAGGTTGTTCAAGCCATCTCCAGTATAGGCTTCGTTTAAACTCTCATCAATGTCTTCTTTGCTATGGCGGTTCACCTTTAGCTCTTTTGGCGCCTCTCGGCTGCGCCATTTATGGTGCGCCTTGCCAAACCGTCTTAATTGAGATCACTTTTCTTAGTATTAGTGCCAATAATATATAGAGTTGGATCATCCATTTGATGCATTCTCTTTTATTTTTTGTTTACTTGCACTTTTGAGATTAATTCAAAACTCTTTGCCCGGCATATGTTTTTATTTGTTGACATACAAAAAAAGAAAAAAAAGAAAAAAGAAAAAGTATTTGAAGTCGCTGACGTTGAGTTAGAAAGCTCCAAGAGTGTTGTGACATCTCTATAGCAAGTTGGACCTATGTTGACACTCACACACAACCTGTCCATTGTTGCTGGTTTCTCTATCACGGCAAGAGATGAAACTTAGTGGGCTTTTATCCCTAAGCTCCATTACCGCCTCTCCATGCCCACATTTTTTTCCCATTGCATAAAATTTGTTGGTATGCATGAGTCGAATTTAAGTTAATTGTTTTTTTTAAAAAAAAAAAAATTGGATTGGAAATTTTTTATTTTATTTTAACTCTAATAATCCAATTGTTTCTTCTATTTTCCTGAGCTCTAATCAGAATAGTTGGCCCCAATATATCTGGCTTTAGCGAAGTCGACCCCTTCCAAGCACTTTCCCAACACATTCCAACTTGCTATTAATAATAATAGAAACGACAATAGCAATACTCTAGATGATTTAACTATCTTAGAATAAATTCTGTTTGGATATGTTGTTGTCGGGAGTTCATCCTCTCTTTGTTTTTGTTCTCATGTAACCCTCTTTCTATTCTTGAATAGACAAAAAAAAAAAAAAAAAAAAAAAAGGTCCCAATTTAGATGAAAACAAATTTGATCACTCAATCTATCGCATTATTTGCAATGTTTCTCTAATCTTTTAATTAGATTAACGTGCCCTAGACTCACGGTTTGATTATGGGTTACAAGATGACCTGCCATATGTTAGTTTTTTTTAATGTCGTGACTAGTTAGGTCTGGTTGATTTTGTCAAAAAAATTTGCCTTTTTTTATAAAGGTTTTTAGGAGTATTTTTACCTTTATATTACAATTATTTTGATAAAATCGATATGGAAATTAACTAAATTAACAAAAATAATTATAAATTAAATGATAATTTAAGGGGAGTTTTTGTATGGTTGAATACAAATATTAAGAGATATATAAGGAAAGGCTTAAGAGTGAAAGAGTGTAAGGTCCCATCGAAGGGTCACCCAAAACTGAAGCCCACCAGAACATAAAAACGAAAAATAAATGCTCCTCTAGTGGTCTCTCTCACTTCCCCAAACCTAAAAGAATTAAATGCAGCAGCTGGACTACTCACCCACCCTCCCTTCCCAAAAAAAAATCTCCCCTCCCTAACCCTCCCCTCTCCCCCCACACATGGCTAAATCTCCTCCTCCTCTTCCCCTCCTGTCCCAATGTCCACCCCACCCCAAAGTAGCACCGGCTACCTCACCAACCTCGGCCTCGGCTACGCCATCGCCGTCGCCCTCGGCTTCCTCGTCCTCCTCTCCACCGTTCTCCTCGCCTCCTATCTCTGCTGCCGCTCCCACCGCTCGCCCAATGCCCCCAACAACAACCACCACAGAAGCGGCGGCGGAAACAACAACAACCCCAATGACGGTATCATCCTACCCCGCATAATCTTCGTGGCCGAGGACGACGAGGACGAGGAGCAATTGCGCGATGAAAACGTCGCCGTTGGGCTCGACCAGAGCGTCATCAACTCGTACCCCAAGTTCCCATACTTTCGAAAGGATGGGAACACGGGAAGCAATAGCACGACGTGCTCGATCTGCTTGTGCGAGTACAAGGAGTCGGAGATGTTGAGGATGATGCCAGAGTGCCGGCACTACTTCCACATGTTCTGCCTCGACGCCTGGCTGAAACTGAACGGGTCGTGCCCGGTTTGCAGGAACTCGCCGCTGCCGACCCCGCTGTCCACGCCGCTCTCGGAGGTCGTTCCGCTCTCGCAGTACGCCGCGGATCGGAGGCGGAGGAGGTGATAAGATTTGTGGGTTTTCCTTTCTTCTTTTTGGGTTTTGGGTTTTTCTCTCTCTCTCTCTCTCTCTCTCTCTCTTTCTTCTTGGGTGGTGGGTGGTTTGGGGTTTTGCCGTTTGGTGTGTTTGTTTTTTGGTTGCCATGGGAAAAATGTATATTTTTGGATAGGTAGGTATTGGGGTTTGTGTTTTACTGAATTATGGTTTGTGTTTGATGAAATTAGAGCAGAGAGAGTATCTTCATCTTATGAAACAGATTACAGATGGGTGTTGATCTTTCACATATATTGAATTCTGGAATTAATCATTTTTGCCAAATGCATGGGATGTACAGATGCATCACCTGCTTGATTCTCAGTCTGTTCCAATTGGTTTGCATTGGTTTAGTGCTTTGCAATCCTTGAATGGAAATTCTTGCACTTTTGTGTATATTTCTAAATTTCGTTCTGTTTATTTTTTCTCCTTTTTCTAATTCTACCTTCTTTCAGTGTGATATCTGGTCATGCACAAATCGACACAGTAATTCCAGTATTCCAATTCACCGGAAGTCGTTCATTTTTATTTTCTGTTGGGAAATACTATTCCTTTTTAGTTCATTTACGTTGTATTTGCAACAGGATTTTGCAGTTTTCGCAGCAGAAAACGACTAATCTTTAATGTAACAGTTATATTATAGAGGGAGGATCCTGTTACTTAATTTATTCACGTATTTTGTTAAACTCTTTATTTTCTTTTCTGTTCTCAAATCCAAAGCATTAACAAGCTTTCAAAACATAAAACAAATACAGCAAACACTTTTCAAAATATAAAACCAATTTTACTTTCAGGTAACATAATACTTTTTTTTTTCTTTTTTCTTTTTTTTTTTTTGGGGGGGAAAACTTTACTTACAATGTACCAAATTTTCACTATTTTCTATTAGGAATCCTCTGTTAGAATTTTTCGTTAAATCTTATCAAAATTTTTAAAATATTCATGTGTTTATATTTTTTTAAAAAAAATATTATAAAAAGTTTTAAAGATTTAGGCATAGGTATTTCTACAAATTTCGTTAAATTCAAACCAACACCAAAATCTTAGCAATTTTTTTAAAAAAATAAAAATAAAAAAATTGATGGGTATTTTAAAAATTTTGATAGGATTTAATTAGAAAATCCTATCGGATGACCTTTAATTAAGACTTTTCAAAAAATGGATACCCTAAATTAAGACGTTTTGAAGTTAAGATATATTCTTTCAAAAATGGTGAAAGTTCGGTACCCTTAAGTGAAATTTTTTCTACTTTTTTTAAAACAAAAACAAAATACAATTTTCAAAATACATTAACAAATAGAGTCATGCTCAAAAGCATTTTTTTAAATGCATGCAAGCATACTATGCTCTTTTAAATTTTAATTCATCAAACAAAAAAAAAAAGCTCTTTTAAATTTTTAATACTATTAAAAATGCCCGTAAAAATTACATTTTTTAAGGGACAAAGAATATTCTTGACTACGTTTATTAATATGTTTTAGAGGTGTTTTTGGTTTAAATATATATATTTTTTTAATATGAGATAATGGTGAAAGGATTTTTTTTATTTTTTATAATGTTTTATATTTTGAGTTGTTTGTTAATATTTTTATTTTGATAATAGAAAGCCAAAAGGCAGAAAACTAAAATTTTAACAAAGCCTTGAATTGGTCAAAATATGGAGGCATCAAGAAAGTAATTGGAAGTTAGAACATTCATATTGGGCAAGCCAAAATAGCCAAAAGATTATTTTGGGTGGCCCCTAGTAAAAAATAGCAGAAAAATCTCATAAAAAAATCAATTGATTCTCTTTAATAGTAAAAATAGATAAATAATATATATTTTTTAAAATAAAATAGTAAAAGTGTGATAGCAAAAATTATTATTTAACTAAATATTTGTTAAGCCGAATGCGAAGTTAATTGATTCTGGCGTCTGGCAGTCACATACAGACTTTTGAGCACCGGACCATTTGAAATACCTTGAGGGGCAATACTTGTGGGAAATATGGTGTTAAGGAATTCAATCAGTTAAACACGTCCTTCTTCGAAGTGACCAGTAATTGCAATAGAGATGACACATTTTATAGTGAAAAATTTCTTTTGTTGCATTAATTATTTAATTATGTAAATTTATTATTTAAAAACGTCCATACCTGTAAAATCTTTCATTGACCATGAAAAAGGCTTCTCCCTATTTCTATTCCAGGAGAAAAGCTGCGATTGCTTTAATGGTGCTTGCCCAAAACTAAATTATGATCAGGCCTCTAGATTTGTATCGGCCGGCCAGAGTAATGTAAAATATTGGGAGGTTTGACTAGTTATCTTGAAGGACTACAAACTTAGAATTGGAAGTAAGATTTACGAAAAAAGAATTTCAAATAAACTACTGCAAGTGCTACTAAAATCCTCCCAAAATAATAAGAAAATAAAATTAATTAGTAGACTCTGATCTCAATATCCTCCATTACCCATTTCTTCAGCAACACTTAAATATCTATAATATATATTACTTGAGTCAAGATCAATCCCCTCCCCCACCTGTTTTTTTTCATTCCAGCCAAAGCTTTCAGCTTTCATCTCTCAGGTACATGCCATTTTGCCCATTTCACAGTATTTATTGCTGTAAAGATCATTTGAATTTCCATAAATCCGCATGTTAAATCATCTTGTTCCCAGAAATTGATATTCTTAGATGAGTTCTCCACGAAATTCATGATTTGTTAGAGTAGCTCTAGAACTGTGGCTGTTCTTTCTGCTGAAGCGAACCTCAGAATTTTCAAATTCTGTCTTGGAAGGACAGAGATGCGAAAACCAAACATTTTTATGAAGTTAGGCGCGTGGAGAGGGGCTCGAAAGCCATTCTTTATATTGGTTGTCTTTGCCATTCTCATCTCTGTTGCCACCTTATCCAAATTCTACTCCCTCAGATCACTTTTTCTGGCTGATACCTTCTGCCACCACGTAAACCATGTGAGCAGCCAAACTGGAAGTACTGGAAGCGAAGTTAGGATTACCATCCAGACAGTTGTTCAGAAAATCCAACAGGAAATGAGTACGATGAGAGATATGCGGACTGAATCATCCTCTTCGGCATCTCGATCTGTTGAGATACAGTGCTTTTCTTGCTGATATCTTGGGGCTCATTGAGCCATTCAGTGAAGAAGCTCATCAGCAGAACAGTGAAAACAGCACTGTCCATCCTCTAGTAAAATGGAAGCGACAACCCAATGAAGCTGCTGATTTTTTCTTCGTTGAAGAGATTCGTAAGTATGTCAAAATGAAACCCAACAGATTAGGAAAACAGAACTTCATGGGAGCGAATGGAACTTTCACTAGCATTGGCCACGCTTGTTTTGACATGAAGAAAGAGATCGAAGAATACATGGATTATGATGTTGGCGAAATCTGCAATGATGACTGGAAACTAGCTCAAAAGCTGATGGTTCATGGGTGCGATCCGTTACCAAGGAGGAGATGTTTCTCGAGAGCCCCGCAGCTATATTGCAAGCCATTTCCCATCAACGAGTCCATGTGGAAACTCCCTGACAGCAGAAATGTCCGATGGAGTCAATATCGATGCAAGAACTTCACTTGCCTGGCAAGAAATTCCTCTGGCAAGGGATTCTTCAAATGTACAGATTGCTTCGACCTTTCTTCCCACGAAGTGCCCAGATGGATTCAACAAGTAAACTTGCAGCCAAATTCGAATCTGACTGCAGATTTCCTTATACCTGAAGTGCTTGGTATTATTAAAGTTAAATCATCGTTTATTCTAAAATCTTAAGTTGATAGAAAGTGATAAATTTAATTATTGAATTTATATTTTAACAGGTATTAAGCCCGGAGAGATCAGAATCGGATTGGATTTCAGTGTTGGAACGGGGACTTTTGCAGCGAGGATGAGGGAGTTCAATGTCACAATAGTCTCAGCAAGTATCAATCTAGGGGCACCCTTCAATGAAATGATAGCTCTTCGAGGACTTATCCCTCTGTACTTGACAATAAATCAGCGGCTCCCATTCTTCGATAATACTCTGGACATGATTCACAGCACAAGATTTCTGGATGGCTGGATTGATTTTGTGCTCCTGGACTTCATATTGTATGATTGGGATAGAGTTCTAAGACCAGGGGGTTTGCTGTGGATTGACAGCTTTTTCTGCTTGAAAGAGGATCTGGATGATTATCTAAAAGCCTTCAGGATGTTAAGGTATAAAAAGCATAAATGGGTTGTGGTTCCAAAGCTGGATAAAGATGATAGAGAGGTGTTCTTTTCAGCTGTACTAGAGAAGCCGCCTAGACCTTTCAGATAAGCACATAAATGGAGTGGCATCCTGTGTTGAGGATGATAATTTTACATCTTTTGATTTATATCTCACAGCCATAATATTGTTGATACTTCAATATTTGATATATGGCAGCAAGCATATCTGGCTTGTTGTGTCTCCTTGATATTGTTGATTCCACAATATCAAGGAGACAAGCCAACTTGACCTCTGCAATCTTTCAACTTGATATTGTTGAATCAGATCTATTGTCAAATAATACCAAGTGTATTGCAAAATAATACTAGCAACTAGGTCTTCCCTCCTTTCTTCTCTCTAAAGGTGGTTGTCAGTGAGACAAGCCAAAATTCTCTCACAAATGAAACTAGGGTTTTGTGTATTTTGCAGAGGAGAGGACCTAACCTATATTTAAAAAAATCATATAGAGCCGCCTACCCATCACGGACTTCTTAATTCTAAGAGCATTTCCAACATCAATATGTAAAATATTTAGTGAAAAAGTTGAATTTTCTATTTTAGTTACTGTTTTTTTTTTATATATACTTTCAAACAGATTTTCTATTTGTTTTAAAAAATTATCTCTCTTTTTTTATTGGAAACGAAGCCTCTCCATTTCATTTAAAATGCAGAGGAACCGGTTAGCTATAAAATAAGGGGTAAAATTGTCATTTCATTCTTTTGGTAAATTTGGCCTCTTGTTTAATAACTAAACATTAAATGGAGAGGATCCTATTCCTTTATCTAGTGTGCTACATTGAATGTAGCACTTTATGCATTTTACCTCGTCTCTAGTTACTTTACTGGAGGAGAAAAAATGGTAATATTAGCTATATTTAACTAATATGAAAGTTTTACTTATTCTGCTGGAGATGTTCTAATAGGGTTTCATGCATACATATTGTTTATTACATCCAATTCCTACACAACTAAAAGTGTATAAGCCCAATAACTCAACGATCACTCAACATATTTGGGCCTAACAATCTAGGTTGTATTTAACCCATTTTAGAAAATTAAAACCACAATCAATGGAAGCCCAATAAAGAAAATATTCTAACACAAGCATCCAATAGATAATAAATTTTTTTTTTTTTTTTTTGTTAAAATTTGAGGATATATTAATAAAATCAAAAGTTAATTAGTGTCACTAGCTAGAACCAAACATAGACAGAAGCGTGGGGAAAGAGAAACAAAAATTGTGCTAAAGTTTTATATAATGATGGATGATAGTAAACATGTACAAGTGAGAAACTGGCATGGGCAGCTGTTGGTGGAGTTCTTGCTCCTCCTGCGAAGACCACGGATCCGAAAACACTGAGTCATATCCAATAATCTCAGATGAGATGGATTCCAAGTTGCAACCCGTTTCTTAGACCCCAAAAATCAGCGATATTGTCGCTTCTGATACCAAGATGGAGAGCCAAAACCAAAACCACCAATTGAACATTCTTAATTTGCTTTCCCTAATCATACTTCCAACTCATCAAAATACTATTTCCTTCACGCTTTAGCACCACCATCATTTTTAAGCTTCAAATCAAGAGGAATGAGAGCAGACATTTTGAACCAGAGTTTGTTCAAGTCTTGCCCGATGTCATCTAAAAGTTTGGATTTATAGTGCGTTTTGCATTGTGATTTCGTAGACAAAGAGTATAATTTTAAACCAAATCACAAAAATTGTGATTTGAAAACGTTTTTCTATTTTTTAAACCACATGTATGAATGTATTTTTTTTTTTTAAAAAAAAAAAATACAATTTTAAAGAATAAATTGCAATTTAAAAGACTAAATTGTAATTTTGTTAAACACTGAAGTTTTAAAAATCACATTTTCAAATCATAAACCAAACTAACCCTTACAAACATAAAAATAATAAAAATAATAATAATAATAAATAAAACAAAAAAACAAAACAAAATTTCAAGGACAATTTCTGAATTATCAACCAAAGTAAAAGGGGAAAAGAAGAAGAAGAAGAAGTTAGAAGACAGATTAGGCTGATCAAACAATTTATTTTTATGATATTAATTAAACTAGTCGGCTATTTTTGAATGGACTCTATTTCCAATTTTTTTTAAGCGTACGATTTTCAGAAACCTTATACTAAAGAAATCTCTAATCTTCAAATTCATCAAAAAGTTGTTGTGTAGCAGATTTAGGCCATCTCCAGCAGTTAGAGTTAAAATAGCTATTTAAAAAGTACAAATTTCTACTTTAACCACTGACTATCTTAAAAACACTTCATTTTCTTAAAATATTGTTTTTTAATCTTTTTCTTTATTATTATTATTTTTTTTCACTTCTTCCTCTCACTCTCCGATCTCCCCCAACCCCAACCCGTCTCATTTCTTGAGCTGATGAGGATCGGCGAGCGTCGAGATGATCGGCGACGAGGAACCAAAACCTGGACGAGTCGAGGATCTGGCTGGCTCCGACAATGACGATGCAGAGATCAGATCCGACGGTGACGGCGTAGTCGACGGAGACGTGGATTTTGGTGTGGGGGAGGAAGGCAACAGCGTGCTAAAGGTCGAGCATCTTCCCCCGAAGCTTGTTGGGCTTAGTGTCGACGAGGACGAGCTCATCGGCGAGGTCTTGGGTAAGAATGACGATGTTGCTGGGGACGGAGGAAAGAAGGGCAGCGGCAGTGAAGGAGAGGGAAGGGGTTGGTGGTGTTGACCGAGAGGGGCGAAGGGTTTTGTTGGGCATCAAGACTGGAAGGGACGAAGAGGGAGAGTGAGAGATTGAAAAAATATTAATAAAAAATACTTGTAGAGTTGAACAATGAATAGTTATCGTTGGCTATTTACTGTTTATTAAGAAAAAATAGTTAACGTAGTTAATCTGTTGAAGAAGAAAAAAAGGCAAAAAAAAATAATTAAATTTAACTTTTTGACTAAAGTAAAGCAGACGCCGGAGATGGCCTTAGAATCTGCTTTTGAATATTTCAAAAGTTCGAGAATCCGATTTTGAGTATTTCTATCTGCTTAGCGCCAATTAGCCCCTAACGTGGAACCCACTCAGATGTAACCCCACCCCACCACCCAAAAAGTACCAGCCGTCCATGCCACCATCTCTCCACTTGTTCTCAGCCACGTGTCCCCCAACCGGTCACTGGGCCTGTGACTTTCTGTAACACCCACCGTCCACCGCAGCCCCCAGGACCCCCCCCCCACCCCCCGCGCGTACACGTACAAAAATACGCCGTCAAATCTAACGTCGTTGATCCTCGGACTTATCAAACCCAACGCCGTCAATTTGGCTCTCAAATTCCCCGAAGCACTAGCTAGGCTTGGAGCACAAAGCTCAGGCAGGGACACATCACCATCTAACGGTCACGATCTCACCTCGCGCTCGCTCTATATAAATCCCACTCAGATTTGCTCTGCTGCAGCCCTATTGCTCACTCGCATAATAATAATTTCAGCATCAAAAATTTCAAATTCTTTTATTTATTTTTTTCGGGTGGCGGATCGGAACTTTGGTGTCCGAAAAGAATGGCGGAGCATTCCGAGAGTGCGGGTTCGGCAGCGGAGTCGATGATGGAGAAGATAAGCGAGAAGATCCACGCGCACGATTCGTCGTCGTCTTCGGATTCGGATAACGAGAAACCAGTCTCTCCGTCGTCGGTGAAAGCCAAGATTTTCCGGCTTTTCGGCAGGGAGAAACCGGTTTACAAGGTTTTCGGTGGAGGAAAACGTACGATCACTCCTCTCTCTCTCTCTCTCTCTCTCTCTCTCTCTCTCTCTGTAGGATTACATTTTTTATCTGAGATCTGTTATCGGATCGGATAGGCGTTGTTCAGCAGTGTTTGATATTACATTTTTTCTTGAAATGTGCGTGTTTGTTTTGAAAACATTGGTTGATGCGATTTCTGCTTTTCTTTTGAAAGCAATGTAAGTTCTTTGGAAATGGAGGAAAACAACGCGTTTCGATTTGTAGGAGTACAAGTTGCGTTTAGGTTTTTGTCAGATTATTGTTTTAGTGATCTGTATGGGTATTTAGGTTAATTGGGGTATTTTGTTTTTTAATTTCTATTTGAAGCTTATAGACTCTGTTTAGTTGCTGGTAAAATGTGGAAAGTGTTATGCAAAATTTGAGTTTTGAAGTATGGTTGCTGAGAATCCAGGGGAGCGTAAATTGAAAGTTCATGCAGTGAGAGGGTTAGACCGTTAGAGAATGATACCTTTCAAATTGGGTCATTTCCAATTATATGTTGTGACTTTTTTATTTTTCCCCTCAAGAGCGAAGTTGTAAATTTTTTTTTTCCCCAAGTTAATGCGAAGCAATGCTAAGTGTTGATCTATGTTTTTAGATTGTGTTCTTTCTCAACTTCTGTGATGATTTGGTGCAGCTGCTGATGTGTTGTTATGGAGGAACAAGAAGATTTCAGCCAGTGTGCTCGGTGGAGCCACCGCAATCTGGGTTCTTTTTGAATTAATCGAATACCACCTACTTACTCTTGCATGTCACGTTCTGATACTCTCTCTTGCAGTCTTGTTCCTGTGGTCCAATGCTCATACGTTTATCAACAAGTAAGCTTTATGGGTTTTCACATTATCAGCCCTTAGTGTTAATCTGTATTAAATTCAGTTCTTAGGTAACTAGGCCATGTTTTCATCTATATATATATTTCATTAATTGCCTAAGATGATGTCTGTTTCTAGGACTCCACCCCGCATCCCAGAAGTTCATCTTCCTGAGGAGCCATTCTTGGAAGTTGCCGCTGCGCTGAGAATTGAAATCAACCATGGTTTTGCTATCTTGCGTGATATTGTAACTGGAAGAGATTTGAAAAAGTTTCTCATTGTATGTGTTTTGTCTATGTTTCGTTGGTAGAATATTCACCGTTTAGTTTAAATAAGCATATGAAATTCTTTATTGGTTTAGGCTGGTCTAACCTCTTAATTCAGTGCTCACGCTGGTTTAACAAGTTAATATTTCTATTGTTTCATGAAGGTAGCTGATTTGCTAGATTTGAGACTCTGATCTATACTACTAAAATCTAGAGTGTATTATAATACATGTCCTGTAATTGCTAGTCTTCAAAAATGGGATATTCTGCTAAACAGTATATCTTTAACATGATTTTGACTGGCAATTCAGTATGGAAGTTTATTTTGTTATCTGATTTTTCTGATAAGGTTATGTTTTCGATGTCAGGTTATTGCTGGCTTGTGGGTTCTTTCAATTGTGGGGAGTTGGTGCAATTTCTTGACCTTGTTCTACATATGTAATAACCACAAAACTTTTGTTTATGCATATTCTATTTATAATCAACTTAACATTGTGTACTGAACTTTGTTAATATCGATTTGGAGAACAGCTTTCGTTTTGCTGCACACTGTGCCCGTTCTGTACGAAAAGTATGAGGACAAGGTTGATCCATTTGCAGAGAAGGCGATGTTCGAGCTTAAAAAGCAGTATGTAGTGTTTGATGCGAAGGTTTTGAGCAAGATTCCAAGAGGTCCATTGAAAGGGAAGTTGGCTTAAAGGAGGTAAGGTGTTCTTCTGTTAGTGGTGGACAACCAGCTAGCAATGGGTTTTGTAGTTTTTGTCTGTGGGTGCGCTCGCACTTTTTATATTTGCTGGAGCCTTTGCCTTGCTTCTCTCCATGCAGTTGTCATTGTTTTGGTTTGCAATGCTGTAGGTGTGATTTTTGCTTTGTACTGTTTCCGTAACTTTGAAATGGCACCTTAACTATAGGTGATTTTGTGAGCAACTTTATTAGTCGATTGGATATCACATTGTGCCTTGTTAATTCATGCTTTTATTGGGTTTCTATAGCGAGAATGATCTCCTTGACGCAACATGTATGGGCAAAGGATGAAAAATATAGCGGTCTCTGCATTGAGAAGCATGAAACTTCTGAAGTTAATGAGGAAGTGTTATGTGGAGAGCTTCCTTTTGAAGCATGCTACTAATAACGGTAAATTGGTAATGATAACAAACGAAAATATGTAGGTTCTACAAATTTAATGGTTGATTAAAAAGAGATATATCGGAAAGATATATAATATGTAAAAAGATCATTTTTCTTTGACAAAAATATGTATTGGAAGTGTTAAATGCATAATTGGTAATTGTGGGTTATCTATTATTAAAAAGATACTTGAATTTTTTATTTTTTTTTGGTAAGATACATGAAAAACAAAATTACAACAGTAATGGAAAAGAACAAAAACAAGGGTTGGGCAACTCAAAATTTAAACTATGAACGAAAGTACGTGGAGACAATGTTTTTGAAGATGCGAGCCATGTGATTCGTGACACGGATGCTAAAAATCGAGGCCACCAGTTAAGGTGGTAAAAGATGTATAAAGAGTTACAAGAACTCAAACACCGATACAGGAATAAACAGAGAGAGATTACAACAAAAAAGCCCAAAACAAAACATATCAACACAAACAAGAAAATAATTAACAACATAGGCCTGAATGAGGGTAGGGGAGTGGGAGCCACTTCTGGTGGCGCGTGAGAGCCATGCGCGGCTAGAGGAAGGCCTCTCGCCAGTAGGAGATGCTGGAGTTGATGAAGTACGCCGCAAGTCGTGGTGGGGAGAGGCGGTTGGATGAGATGTGGTCCACACAGGCCAAGAAGGTCCCTAGCGCGTGCAGTGGACACTTCGACAAGTGGGCAGTGGTGGGGAGCATGACGACTGTCGGTGGACTCGGATGACACCGACGAACCTACTGGTGAGGTGCGTGTGGTGCGAAAAAGGGCTGGAAAGTGTAGATTTAGATCCTAAGATTTTGACCCAAAAAACCATCCAAAAAACGATCAAAACACGGTGGAATGAGATGGGATAAACTGATGAGCTAAGTATTGAGAGCAGAGCCAGAAGATAAAGAGCCAAAAAAAGATCCGGCATGATAGTAACCTCAAAAGAGTTTTGGGTTGGTTGGTATGAGAGAAAACTCTCAAGGGTTTTGGGTGGTTGGTTGGTTGGGCGGATAAAGTAGAAGGAGAGAAAGATGGGGTTGCAAGGAAGGGGGAGAAGGTTACAGGAAAAGGGGGGGAAGCTTCCCTCCCATGTCGGCTTGCACAGGGAAGAATTCACAAATAGGAGAGAGAACGAAGCTTTTCACGGGGACATGCAAAGAGATAGATTGTAAAATGAGCCATGGAAAATTGAAATCAAAAGATAATTTGGATTTTGAAAATGACAAAATCAGTATTTGTACTTTATTAATTTAATATTTTCTTTCATTTATCATTTAAAAAATCTATTGAAATTTTTTAAAGCGTATGAAAAGCCAAGTAAGAGGTAATCCAACCATCACTTGGAATGGAGTCCAACCATCCCTGAAAATGGTTTTAAGTGTAATTCGACCAGTCTTATCGAATAATCTTAAGAGGTGATCCAGTTAGGGGTGGCTCACAAGTTAAGGCGTGGTCTAGCAACCTTTCAAAGCCTCTTTCAATAGTTGTCAAACCACCACTCAAGCGAGATACAATGACTTGAGCCACTCAAAAAATTCTTTAAGCCCTCCTTTGTCCAAGCTACCCGTTTTTCTTTTTCTTTTTTTTAAAAAATAAAAAATAAAATTGAGTTTTGTAACTTTTGTTATTTTTTTTAAAAAAAATTGTTTGTTACGTGTCAAGTTGATGTGATATTTTTGTACATGACAACATTTTCTGTCTTACATGGTTTTTTTCACACGTGACAAAAACCCTGTAAAATTTTTAGACGATAAATGAACAAAAGTATTACATTGTTAAAACTTATAAAAAGGTATCAATTAGGTCACTTTTTAAAATTTCAATACATTTTTTAATAAAGAGGTAAAACTATAGGAACCATTTATGCATTTAATCCTTGTTGAAAAAGTGTTAGTAGAGCCCGCTCCATTATCTTTGCTCCTTAATGATTGTCCGCATGAGAATGCACCTAACAAAATTTGTTATAATTTAGGGTTAAATATCTAATTGCCCAAGTGGTTTACAAACTTTATTTTTTACCCATTGAATTTTCATTTTTATCATAAGAGGGTAGAATACCTAATTGTCTCATGTGGTTTGCAAACTTTATTTTTTGCCCCCCCGAATTTTCATTTTTATCATAAGAGATACCTGTGCTATGGGAAAAGAAAGAAATGGTATCTCCATTAATTTTTCCATCCAAAACTAACGTCTTACCATGTCATCCTACACGTGCTGGCTTACATGTACGACACTTGTTCCTAGAGTTATGTCAGTGCTGACGTGGCTACTATATATATATATTTTATTTTATTTTAACGACTAACTAAAAAAAAATCTAGGTGTGACTGGCCACCCACATTTTGGCCAAGGGAGCCACCCCCAAGGCTAGTTTTGGAGGTAGCCGAACCACCCCCATAACCCTTGGAGGTGGTTCGGCCACCCCAAGGGCTAAAATCTATTTTCTTTTTCTTTTCTTTTCTTTTTTTCACTTTTACCCCTAAGAGTGGCCGAACTATCCCCGTGGCCCTTCGAGGTAAATCCAATGTTAAATTGGTGCACATGGTTCAAGGTTTTGATAAATAATATAAATTTTTAACTGCTCCAACTCATTTTGTTATCCTTTGACAAATAGCTCCGCGTGATTAAAAAGTAACTAAACACTCATAAAAAAAATTTGACATAATCTGTTAATATGCCACGTCAATACCAATTACATTGCGACAATAAAAAAAAAAAAATTAACTAACAATTTATATAATGATCTTACATTACTTAAATTTTTTAAATAATATAACAAGATGTCCATTGTTAAATGCAACAAAATAATATGCGGAGTATGAAATAGCTTCTTTCCATTTCAAGCAAAATGGAGATAATCCCTTTTCCCCCGTAGGGGTGGCTGGTTGGGTCATCTCCAGAGTTAAATACAAAAAATTGAATATTGGGATCTGAAAATCGCAAGTGCAAGCAGCCAAACCAAGAAACTCGTTTTATTTGAGTGTAAAAGAATTAATTGAAAAAGATTGCATACAACATCAAGAAATAGAAATCTATACCTTTGATTAATTACATAATCCAACATATTTTCAGTACTTTGGAAGCAGTCTTGAGATCTGTTGAGTGTTATCTGACGATGTGAGAGGAACCGTTGAGAACTCAGAATCAAAATGTTCAGAATGCCGAAAATTTCCATGAGAGGGAAACTGGCTAGGGTTCTGGCCCGGTGATAAATTTGATCTTGAGAAACTTGATGCAGTACCAGCAGAGTTTGTTGTCTGGTTGGCCACGGGTGGGCCATTAACTGCAGCATTTGAACCTATTCCATGTGAATCTTCCTTAGATCTACCGCCATTATCTGCCAATTCCCTTCTCTCTCTTTCTTCAGTTTCCTTGAGAAGAAAATCAACCCACAGATCTGCAAAGGACTGGCAGAGAAACATATGCTTTAAAGTCAAGTATTGCCCTTGCTTAGTGGAACAAAATTCACACGTGCATGCTTGGTAATAGAAACGTTAAAAACAATTCGATCAGCCTCAATTTTCAGAATAGGGCATTTTTCAGGTCTGTATTTTTTCTTTTATATGTATTTTAAAGGTCTTTTGGAAAACCCAAACAAAACCACATCTGGTCCGAAGCATGCGTTAATGCACCACAACATGCAAATAGTGGACCAAAAAGACTACGATCAAGCAAAATGCAATTTTATAGATATCAGATACTAAAAATTTAGATAAAAAGATTACATGGTTTTCAGATGCCGCATTTGCAGGTGATTCCGTTGAACCACCTCCCAAGATTCCACCAACTAGGCGGCCGGGTAGCCCTAGTACTCCACGGACAACACCTTTGCCTGCACCTTGTTGAGCAACACCTATCCTCTGTTTGTCTTCATCAGAGAACCCCAGCATGCGAACCATAAGATCCAGAACCTGCCCACCCATAATAAACAGCATGAGCTAGTGAGATGAAAAGTTTTATTTTTTGTTTTGTTAAGTCTAGTTGATGAAAAATACTAGGAGGACAACTACTTCAACCAGGATGGAAGAACTGTAAGCAATTATCTATCTTCAATGACAGTCAACACATGAGACTGGTGTTGGGGTGGTAGAATTTATGCATTCAAAATTACTTACATGGTTGAAGAGTTGCCACATCAGCCCATTGGGCTTGTTTGGCAACGCTTTTCAGGTAGCTTTTTGCTTCTTCTTTTTTCGCTAAAAAGAAAAAGCATTAAGAACCAACTCAAAACACAAAACACTCCAAATTACTTTCACATTTATGTCATATCACAACCAAAAAGCAAAAAGTACTCTAAAAAGTTTTGCCAAATGAACCCAATTCTTCTGACGGTGTGGGATCTCAGTCTAGTTGATGTATTTTCTCCCATCAGTAGTTCTTCATATTTCTTTTATAGTTCTTTTATATTTCTTTTCCCCTTTGCTTTCCTTCCTTCCATGGGAAGACAGCCTTTGTATCAAACTATTCCTCAACAAGTTCATTTCTTTTGTAATAATAATGCCCACAATATATCAACTTAGAAATCCAAACCATCAGAAATGAGAACTAGATAAATCAGGCAAAGGCCTTGGTTATATCCAGATTCAAGTCAGCCACCTAAACGAGGCATGAGCAATTTGGCACATGTACAACAGAGGCATCCTGAAGCAATTAAAACCTTAAGATGAATATACATACCTCTTTGCTGTGGTTTCTCCTGAAGTAGGTCACCAGTAACTTGATCACAATGCGCCTGCCAACATTACCAGTCATATATTATTGTGAAGATGATATGCCAATTATGAACACAACCAAAATTTATCTACAATAACACAATGATGACCAATCAAAAGAAAAGCCATTAGTTGAAAGAGGTTTTTTTTCCCAAAACTTGACAAGCTATCCTCAGATTTTGTTAGCAACAAGAAATATTGGGACACCCCAAATAGTAAAACATAACCAATGTCATATCTGAAAATTAAATCTGGCTAACCTGTCAACAAGATAATCTGAATCCACTGACATCCTATTAAGCCTTGTCATACTCTGCTCAACAGCACGCCGTAGTTTTGCATTGTCTTCCTCAAGCTTATTTACTCGGATTTTCCATTCTGCTAGTGTCTTTTCAGCTTGGGAGAGTTTGGCCAAAATTTCCTCCTTCTCCCCCTTTGATACCTCTTCCCTTTGATCAGCATCCTGGAGATGACATAGAAAAAGCACACCTAAGGCCAAGAGTAGTGACGTTAATGGCATGAAAAAAAAAATCAGGCCTATAGATACCTGTAAAAGTCCTCTCTAACTTAAAAGTTTCACATAAGTGGCATCCTCAAGAAAATTCTTGACTGAATTATCATAATTCACTTACCATATTTAACTAATGGTATACTACAAGTTAGGAGCTAGCTGCATTAGGAGTGAATTCCTATACTAAGGACTGGAGCAAAAGGGTAGAACACACTTTGCCAATTAGTTAATCAGGTTATTTCCTGTAACCCTTTCGCACGCTCATAATTCTTTTTTAACTAAGCCCCCATGTATGGTGTCAAAAATCCAAGGCTATCCTCTTCAAGCCACCACGCAGTTGCCACAGAGTGTGTTTAGAAAACCCATTCAACAGAAGAAATATACGATTCGTACAACCTCATTATGTGGCATCCAGATGTGAATGCACTTCAACTTGCTTAAAAATCTAAAAATAAAGAGTTCACGAAACAAAATCATAAGTAACGTTGCAAGGGAGAGATTCGTACTTCCAACAGCTTAGAAAGTTTAGCTGACACTTCTCTTGCCTGCGCCAAATCTCCTTCCAAATGTTCCTATACAGAATAATCAAACTGGCATAAAAACCATATCCCAGAGATCGCATGGCTCTCACCAACACGTCCCTGTGGCTTTCTAATGAGTGAAAAACAATTAATGAATGCAGTATTCATTTGTTTACCTTGGCTTCAATTTCAGCATAGTACTGACCAAGAGCAGTTTGAAGATTAAGAAGCTCAACATTTTTGGCATCAATTGTGGTCATACAGTTGGCAAGTTTTCTATTCAAGTCGTCAATAATTTCCTTCGACTTCAGAATTTCATTGTTGTTGCTTGTCTTAATTTCCTCCTGATTTGCAATGGCCAGCTTCAGAGCTTTCTCCAAATGTAATATTTGAGCCCTTTGATATTCATTATTTTCTCGTAGTTGTTCAATGATTTTGCTGTCTTCATCCATTTTTTCAGACTCTTCCGATTCCTATATTATTGAAGCAAGAAAACTATATTCAGTTTTAACTGTGGAGAGTTTGAAAATAAAATATGTTGAGATGTAGAGGATGCTACATCCACCTAGAACCTAGCACAAGTAATACAAAGTGAAATTGATGCAGCCAAAAAAGTAAAAGTTAAGCATCCTGACCAGGGAAACTCATAGTGTCTATGAAGGCAAATTAGAAACATTTTCATTCACACAGATATCTAAGGGACAGAACTAGTAGGGGGTCGGGGGGCCATGGCCCCCCTCCCTTCTCCCCTCCCCCAGGTTTATATATATATAATTAAATATTTATAGTTAAAAAAAATTCCTTAAAATGTTTATATATAGTTAAAAATATATTTTTTTTCCGCCTAAAAATTAGGCTTGACCCTATCAAAATTAGACTTAGCCCCTCTTTCATGCTTTGGCCACTCCCAATAAGAAATCCTAGTTCTGTCCGTCTAAGGGGAACCATAATGCAGTATGGGTTAAAAAATAGGAAGCTTGGGGATGAAAAATCAAATATCAAAGTGGCATAAATCTAGAATGAAAGAAACAAGGTAGGTCACTGTATCTCCAAAATAGATGATGCATCAGCACTTTATACGCTGTTTCAGTTACACATTAAGGTGGTTTAAAAAGTACACTGACAGGACCACCCATTGACTCAACTAGTTATTTCTTCTAATTGTTACAAGTGATACATCAACATATCATTATTCTGAATGGTCTTTACATATGCCCATCACCATTTAGGCCAACCAAGAATATGTAATCTTAAAATAGGGATTAAATGTTAGAGGAAAGACTCAGAGAGATTGATCCACTGCAGGCCATCCTCAATTAAAACCACATTGATAGCAGTTTTAAAGATGTTTTAAAGCTAAAAAAATATAGTAAAGCTTAATAAGTAATTAAAAAATAAATCACTAGAAAGAAAAATTCAGAAACTTCACATTGCTTATAATTAATATGTCATGCACAGTCGACAAATTGGTGGTAGTTTCTACTAAAGATGATAGAAGAGTTAATGACATGTGACCTTTTCTAACAAATGCTGCTTAAGGCGGGTCAACTCTTGTAATGCTTTGTCCCTCTCATGGCGTGTTTCCTTCAATTCTTTATCCAAATTTTGCAAACTTAGCTCCATTTGTTCCTTTCCAGGGAAACTTCCGGATGAATCTTCCTTCTGTCAAGAAAAATAAACAATAATAGCAATGCCACATAACAGCAATATGAGTGGGAGCCTAGCATAAACAGCCAGAACAGTTATGTAAGATGGAGGGCAAGCCACTGTTGACGAACTAATATACAAGTGAACCTCACAAACAACAGAAAAAGTAAGGCATTGTGTTCCCCAACAATTTCTATACCTCGTTCAAATCAGTTGAATGATTATTCAGAGTCTGTGAAGCATCTGATGAGACCTTCTCAGCTAAAGAGTTCCTGCTCATTTCCAGAGCAACCTTCAGTTCATTTTTCTCCATCTATACAATACCATAACATTAGAGTAGATTCAAGAACTCAACATTCATAAATAGCAGAATAAAATGGTTTTAGTGAAATATGGTACAGTTCTCATGTGAAACACAAACTAACGATGCACAAATTACGAACCTTAAGACTACTGTTTTCCTTCTCTAGGCCCACAATTACTCTTTTCAAACCATCCAAAACGCCACCAGCATCATCATCCTCCCGTCGATTCAGTTCCATTTGCAGTCGTTTTATTTCTAAATTTTTTTCATTCAATTCGTTACATACTTTGCTCAGTTCCTTGGAGGTCTGCCAACACAGAAGATGACATGCCATACCAACTCAGATGCCAGAAACAGGAAGAAAACATAAAATACAAGGAATGAGAAATGAGAAATGCTCAAATATGCATCATTGTTCAAGACATGAGAGACAAAATCATTCCAAAACTTTAAAACTGCTAGGTGCTTTGAAATTAAAAAGAAAAAGAAAAAAAAAATCCTATTTTCCAATTTATGTGTTAGTGATGCATGAGTATACTAGAGGAGGACATGAGTGGACGAAAAAGAAAAATTCCTTCAATATAAAAAATATCCAGAAAAAAAAATTGTAAAAGGAATCATAATATAGAAATTCAATATAACAACATGTGCACGTAAGGTTAATAAATCTCTAAGTTTATCCATGTCTTTTCTGAAATAGCAATTTTTTTATGAATAAATTATTATTTTTTATGAATCTGAAACAGCAATCAATAAGTTGTCAACTAGGAAGTTCTATTAATCCAATGCCAGATCCTCATCACACACCATTGGCACTTCCCAATATATTTGTTCAATCAAGAAAGACTATGCTCACTCTCTAAAGCAACACCAAAATGATGAGACTCTATTAGTAACTTCAAACGGAGTAATGTACACAATTTTTCCTTTTCACCAAGAGTTAGAAAATTAATTAGCTTATATTTTATTAAAAACTACTGAACATATGACTGTGCAGGAAAAGATGAATGCTGTATAGCCTTATAAATGAAAATCAAACAAAGTAAAATAATACAATTTCAAAACTCACTTTGTCTCTGTCTAATTTCAGTGATTTGAGCTCCGCGTGGAAAGATTCATTCAATTTCTGTTCCTCTGAAGATGGAAAAAGAAAATAAGAGATCTCAAAACAACAAATTGTTGAGAATCATTTCTGGACCTTCAGACAGCAGAAATGTACCTAGTAGTTTTGACTGAATAATCGCCAACTTATCACGCTCTTTTTCAAGTTCGATCCTCAATTGTTTTATCTCAGGAGTAACTTGCACTGCTGCAGGGTACCTATTTTTCTCTTCTAACAAATCTGCAAGCTCCTAGAAGGCATTCATATCTCTGTTGTCAAGTTCATTCATCATTACGAAAAAAAAAAATATATACAAAATTGAAAAAAAAAAATATTTGCATTGTGATGAAATGCAGCAGAACACAAATCAAATCAAAATTTGTTTCATTCGAAAACATGTAAAGGAATAGGAAGTCTTCATTTCATCCCCCCCCGCGGCAAAAAAAAAATAGACAATTTTTTTTTTACAATTGTAGCATCAAGATCCAACCAAAAGTACAGAATAGACCAGGCATAGAAACTTCATAATAGACCAGGCATATTAACAATGAAGTTTCTCAAACTTGCCCAGAGAATATGAGTTTTTGAGAATAAAAGGTGCCATTACCTTCTCCTTTCCAAACAAATTTGAATGTTTTGCTTCCATCTTACTTCCAACGACATCAGATTGAACAGCATGTGTGACTCCATTGCTTATTGCATCCTGTTTAGAGACCACACCATTGTGTTTCTGGTTTCCAGCATAACGGTTTTTCACTGGAGGTGTGAACTTATGCTGTCGGTTGGCTGATTGATCCGTACTTCCCTGCACAAATTCCAAAACAACTCAGCCAATACCCAATACCACATCTTCAATTTTCTTTTTTAGATTAAGAAACAAAATGTGATACTTCTAGCAAAGTGGAAGCACAATTATGTTAAAAAACAAATATATATTTATATATAAACAATAATAAGGCTAAAACTGATAAAATTCCATAACATTATATCACAATATGTGCCGATCTCAGCTTGTGAAGGTCGTCTGTTGCTAGGGAGGTTCCCGGAGAAGGCACGTGTTTTACACGCGCCGTCTCCGGCAGTCGTTTCTTGCCGGTGTTTGTATTCTGGGCTGCTGTTTGTGTTTTTTTGTTGTATATTCCTCCTTTGTATTCACAGTCTACTGTTTTGGTAGCTGCTTCAAATCAGGTGTTCCTGGTTTTGTGGGTAGAGATTCATTATCTATGTTCACTGCGATGGCCTACGGGCTCTGCTTTCTCGCCTTTGGGCGATGTGTTGGTATCTTGTGCTGCTGTGATTGTATCGTTTTTTTTTTCCTGGTTATGTACCCCTTTGGGGATGTTTTCTCAGGAATGAAATAGAAGAAGGTACTGTGTTAAAAAAAATATATATTATCTTTAAGGAAGAATCAGGTTCTAGAATCATTTTCATCAAGAAACAGATATCAGTAAACGGTCTGACTGTCCAAATAAACTCTTCTTTTGTTGGATAGCACACTCTACATTTCTGAGGTGGGTGTGCATTGACCCACTCAACCTGCCCAGTCTGATCCAATCGGACACAATTTGGTTTGTTTTTCTGAGGGCAGCAGTTGGGTTCAGTTAAATTTTAACCCGGCAAATCGGTTTGGTGTTGAGTTCTTCATTTTTCAAACCAATAATTTATGAGGAGTTGGGGTGTGCATCAACTCACCAGGTCCGATCCAATCCAACAGGATTCTGTTGGTTTTTCTGAGGGTAGTGATTGGTTCGGTTAAATTTAACCAAAAGAATCGGTTTGATGTTCGTTCTTCATTTTCCAAACTAATAATTGCCCAGACTGACCCTAGTATATATACACATAAATTTAACTAAATATAATCCATATTTGTCAAGTTATTTATTCCCTCTCCACATTTTCAACCCTCTTAATCTCTGAAACCTGCTTCCTCTAACCCTAAATTTTCGGATGAGAAACTCGAATCATCTTGTTACATTTTCTCCATGACCCCCATGCAAGAGTCTGATCTCTCCCAAATCTTTTAAATTAAACCAGAAAGCCAAACCCTCAACCCCCAACACCCCCCAGGCTCCGCCAATTCAAACCCTCAGCCCTAATATCTCACCTTTCTAATCAACTGCACCAAAGTAGGACCCTAACTCCACTCACCTGCAGCAGTACCTCCACTCACCTGCAGCAGTACCTTCACATCTTTGCTTGGAGTTTTAATTCTTTAGAACATGTCTGCAGGTTCTTAGTTGAAGCATGTTTTCATTTCCTCTGTGCGTATCGATCTCTCAATCTATCAATTTTGGTTTTTGGTTGTTTTGCTAATAATAAAATTTGGGGAAAAGGGAAACCAAATTGATGTTTTGAACGCGAGGAACATTTTTCCAATGCAAAACTTACCGACACCGACAATTTTTTTTTGATAAGTAAGAATTCATTAAAAAGCACAGAGGGGCGCAACCCTAGTGCACAGAAAGTATACAAAAGTGCCCCTAAACAAAAGAAAGTAAAGAACAAGAAAGTAAAAAGTCAGCGAACAACAAACTACCCGGGCTATGCGCCGACACCCAAAGATATAACAAATTAAGCACCTTTCTACAAATAGCCCCAACTGAAAACTCCACATCCTCAAAAAGCCTAGAATTTCTCTCACGCCACAAGCCCCACAAAACAAATAAAGGAACTTGCTTCCATATACGAAAAACAGGATCACGACCCAGCAAAGTGTCCCAACCCCTCAATAAATCCACAACACTACTAGGCATAACCCACTCCACCCCAAACAAGCTATAAAAAAAACTCCAAACAACCCGTGCCACATCACAATGAAGAAGAAGGTAATCAACGGACTCCCCATGCTTTTTACACATAACACACCACTCAACCACCACAATACCACGCCTACGTAAATTGTCATGAGTTAAGATCTTTCCTAAAGCCGCTGTCCAAACAAAGAACGCCACCCGCTTCGGAGCTTTAACATGCCATATACCCTTCCAAGGAAAAGAGACCGCCTCGTGACAAACTAAAGCTTTGTAGAAAGTCTTCACTTCAAAATTCCTCCTCTTGGAAGGATTCCACACCACCCTATCAACCTCCCCATGCCGAACCCGAGTAGAGTATAACTAATCAAAGAAGGACATCACCATCTCCACCTCCCAATCCTGAGCATAGCGCGTAAAGAGAACATTCCAATGAACCACGCCACCAACCACGACAAATTATCCACCACCCAAGCATCAGGAGAACGCGCAATAGAGTCCAAAGCTGGAAAACAGAGCTTGAGAGGCTTGTCCCCACACCAAAGATCATGCCAAAAGCAAACCGACAATTTTTTCAACTCAATTAATTCAATTTGTGGGAGTTTGAAAGTTGGGGCTGCATATAAATTCCCCCCCCCCCCCCCCCCCCCCCCCGTGTGACCTATGCAGACCCCTATTGAGATGCACTAATAATATGATCAACTGACCATTGCTGCTGCGAACATGCGAACATAAGGAGAGTTCTATATAATCACCTATTAATTACATATGTCTCCTAAATGTAACTAATAGGTGATTTATATAGAACTCTCCTTATGTTCGCGGCAGCATTGGTTATATCATAAGGATGTTAACAACGCTACTATAGGAAAAGTTCTAACTACCCATTCATTTCATAATGTCAAGGGCTCTGCATTGCATGTACACCTCAGCTAGAATGGTGAAAGAGCAAAGGCGCCTCTTAAGTGACACAAAAGATCCCTCAACTTATTAAATATTAATATCAGGGCCACTCATATGGGCAAAAATCAAATATCCAGCAAGGAAAAGGGAAGGTTGGGAGGAAGGCCATATAACCATTTTCTGAAACATAAAACCACTGGCTTTCTATAATTTACCAATTGTCAAGCACCCTTAATTTAAGACTTGAAATGAAAGAAAACTAAATAACCAGAGATGACAAAGGTAGTACAAAACTAACAGCACAAATTCAACATTTTCTAACAAGCACATTAAACTTTCATATAAATACACCATAAACTTCACTTGACAATTAAACAACTACCTTGTGCACAATAACACCATTTGTTAATGCTTTGGCACTTTCGTTTCCAGACACATGCAGAGCTGCATTTGTTCCATCCAGATTTTGTTTCAAATTTCCATAATCCTTATTCAATCTAGAAATCTGATCCTGTCAAATTGGAGGCGGGGGAAGAACTTTTTAAATGTGAAAGGCCTTTAAAACTGTAGTTGATAGCTGATTGGGATAACTATTGAGAGTCTTCAAATCATTGGAATACCTCTTTTTCTTTCAACAAAGCTGCATAATTAACTGATAACGCTTTAATTTCTGCTTCAGATTCCTGAAGTTTCTTGATTTCAGCTTTGTACCGTTCAATCTGCAATAAGCACAAAATAAATAGGAAAAAAATCATATCTTTTAACCAAATACTCCACTTAATAAAGTGGCTGCATTCACAGCTAAATTCTGCAGCGTACCCACAACAGAAGCCAAGAAAAGCACAAACATGCAGATATGAGGATGATATAATAATTAAAATTTGCTGTGGCTTCTTCCAGAAGCATTTTGAGAAAATAAAATAAAAATGCATCTAATTGTTACCAAACCACCTGTACTGGGATATGGAAGCAAAAAGTGAGATCTACCCAGATCTAATACTCAATGCACAGATGCCTCACCAAAACTAGTACAGAGGCTGCAACGAGCAACATATTCTAAGTCAAAAGTTGACAGGACGAAAATTTTCTTATAATTGTGGACCTTAAATTAGCTGGAAGCAAATTTAAGAAATTGACAAAATTCCATCCATATAGAACTTTAAAATATAGACACCACTCTTGAAACTGCAACAGTAAAATTATGCGTAAATATTACCAGTGAAACGAATTATTAACTTCTTCACTGAATATTACAAATACGACAATCAACTGATTTGATATACAATTAAGCTTCGTGCAATTGCAAATAAGAATGTACCTGGTCAGTAAATATGTATCTGAACTCATATGACTAACCCATAACACGGTATTATCAAAACTCGCAGCTCACTTAAGACCAAAATATCGAGAACATCTTAAGCCTCACCGGTAATAATGTTATATATATATATATAAATGAGGTCACAAAATTTTGAAAAAGATTAAAACTGCGAAGGACTAATAAAACACCCATCCCTAGCTCCAAATCAAAAAATAAAATGTTTGCTTAGATACTAAGCGAAATTAAAAATAATTTCCTCAACGAATTGCATAATGAAAATAGCGAAGCCATTAAATTCGATGCATTCGTATACCTACAACGCCAAAATGCGTTTGCATATCAAACAAAAACAACCTTCTCAAGTAATAAATAATACAAAGTCACTTATCAGAAAGAATAAACAATGCAACATTCAATGCGAAACCTCGAAATTATACGCGGAATCGATCCCATTCGGCACTGGGGGCCGCGAGACCGACTTCGAATGCGCGAAACTGTGGGAGTTCCTCCGATCAGAGACCGAAGAATCTTCGAATCCATTGCGTGAGGCATAGATCTCAAGCTCGTCCTCGTCGTCGTCGTTGTCGTCGTGCACATCGAGCGCGATCTTGTTCAAGTTCTCCTTCAAATTCGCAATCGAGTTCCACATCATTAAAATTTTCCCAGACCCCAAACAACCCAAACCCTATTACTATGTACGGGTGTCGAAGCAAAAAAAAGGCGACGAATTCGTGAGTGACCGGATAAATATGCGTGCGATAGAAGATTCAATTGGAGGATGTTTTGGGGGTTCGATTTGTGAGTAGGTAATTTTGGTAGATCTGAGAATGATATATATTTGTGGGGAGGACACGTCATGTGACTGACTAATCAAATGAAAAACTCAGAGATTTTGGTTGATGAATCTACGTTTGGTGCGTTACTTCTTACTTGCAAATTTACGACCCCATATTACGCGTAGGCGTAAACCTTTACGGTGTCGGTTTGATAAATCATAAAACATCTGGGCCGTTTGTCCTTTCACTCCTACTGATGAGTCCTACATGACATGCCTACATGTCTCTTTTCTCTTCTTTTTCTTACAAACTTTTGAGGAAAAAAATAAAATAAAAAGGCAGAACGTCGTGTTATGCAAGGACGGTGCCAGAAATTTATTTTGGGAGTGTCGGTATTTTTTTATTTTAATGTTTTATATATTTACCATACAAAAAAAAATGTATAATAAACACAATCTAAAATAGAAATAAAATATTGAGTTAAATACATTTTAGCCCTCAAACTACCACCTTTTTTTCAGATGGCCCCTTAAACTACCAATGCTTATGGTGCGTTTGGGTATTGAATTTTGAGAATTAGAATTCAATTCTAATTCTATTTACAAATATCGAGGTAAGAAATTGTGTTTGGATGTTGAATTTTGAGATTGAAAAATATTATATTTTAATGGTAAGAAATGATTGATAGTTTAAAAAGTTGTGTATAATAATTGGTATTTTGAAAAGTTGTGTGAAATAATAATTTAAATAATAATAATTTATTATTTATTGATTATTTAATTAAAAAAAATAAATAATTTTTTTTAAAAAAAATAATTGAAATCAAAATTAAAAATTAAAAAAAAAAAAAAAAAAAAAAAGAACCAAGGGTGGCTGCCGGTTGGCAGCCACCCCTTTGGGGGTGGCCCGGCCACCCCCAGGCAATGGGGGTGTCCGCGCGCCACCCCCAGAGGAGGTTGGGGGTGGCCGCGCGGCCACCCCCAGTGGTCGGGGGAGGCCGCGCGGCCACCCCCAAGGGTCGGGGGTGGCCGTGCGGCCACCCCCAGTACTCGGGGGAGGCCGCGCGGCCTCCCCCAAGGGTCAGGGGTGGCCGCGCGGCCACCCCCAGTACTCGGGGGAGGCCGCGCGGCCACCCCCAGTACTCGGGGGAGGCCGCGCGGCCACCCCCAGTACTCGGGGGAGGCCGCGCAGCCTCCCCCAAGGGTCAGGGGTGGCCGCGCGGCCACCCCCAGTACTCAGGGGAGGCCGCGCGGCCTTCCCCAAGGGTTAGGGGTGGCCGCGCGGCCACCCCCAGTACTCGGGGGAGGCCGCGCGGCTACCCCCAAGCGTCCCTTGGGGGTGGCCGCGCGGCCACCCCCAGTACTCAGGGGAGGCCGCGCGGCCTTCCCCAAGGGTCAGGGGTGGCCGCGCGGCCACCCCCAGTACTCGGGGGAGGCCGCGCGGCCTCCCCCAAGTGTCGGGGGTGGCCGCGCGGCCACCCCCAGTAGTCGGGGGAGGCCGCACGGCCTCCCCCAAGGGGGTGGCTGCCAGCCGGCAGCCACCTCTCTGTCTTTTTTTTTTTAATTTCTTTTTTTTTTTTAATTTAAATTATTAATATTAATTTCTTTTATTTTATATTGATTTAAATTATTAATATTAATATTTTGTTAGTCAACTTTTTCTGCGCTGGGTCCCACCAGGAATATCAAAATTCGGGTCAAAATCCGGGTTTTTGGGCGGGTGGGTGGGTTTTAGAAAAAACCCGGATTGAATAATTATTGTATTCTGTTCCCAAACAGTTCATTAGATTCTGGCCCCACAAACTACCACTTTCTGATTTTTTGATCTCATCCGTCCATTTATGCTATCAATTCTAATAGAAATTGAGTCATGTGCATGGCACGTGACCCTTTTAGCCCAAAAACTCGAAAATACCCCTCCGTTAACCGTGGGAATTTCAAAGTGTATGAGGAGTATTTTCATATTTTTAAGCTAAAATGGTCACGTGATGTGCACATGACTCAATTTCTGTTAGAATTGACGGCATAAGTAGACGAATGGGGCCACAAAATCAAAAAGTGGTAGTTTGAGGGGCCAGAATCTAAGCATTGGTAGTTTAGGAGGTCATCCGGAGAAATGATGGTAGTTTAGGAAGCTAAAATGTATTTAATCCTGAAATATTTTATTACATGAGTATAACAAGAAATATACATGTGTAACAGTTGATATATTTGGCAAAAAAAAATCCATAAGATAAAAATATATAAGAAAAAAAAAACAAATAAATAAGGATGCATCGAGGTTCATACTTTTCAATTTGTAATCTATTATAACTTACAATATTTTTTCAATGAATATTCTACTGAGAAATGAAATAATTATTACCATGAATAAAAGAGACTAGAATTGAATGATTATTCATAATCTTTAATTTGGTAACAACTCGTCTACTTCAATTAGAATCCAATCAAAATTATTAAAAAAAAAAAAAAAAAAAAAAAAAAAAAAAAAAAAACCCCATATTATTATTATTTTTTTTTAAAAAAAAATACAAATTAAAAAATAATAATAATAAAATTGAAAAACAGGTGGGTGGCCTGGACACCCCAATATACTCATCGGGGTGGCCTGTGCCACCCCCAAATACTTCGAGGGTGGTGCGACCACCCCCAACGCCATATGTGGTTGGCCGACAACCCATGGGGTGGCCAGCTAGTCACTGTAAAAGAGGGTTGGGGTTTTTTTTTTTTTTTTTTTTTTTTGTTTTTGTTTTTGTTTTTATTTTTTCTTTATTGAAAGAAAATAAAAAATAAGAGTGTTTTTTTTTTCTTATGAAAAATGTAGTATGTTCCTATTGGAATAGTTATTCCTGTCATTTTTTTAAAGGAATATGTATTCCTCTTCGTAAGGGAATAGTTGTTACAATAGGAATATTTATTCCAAATAATAGACCCCTACAAAACAAATGAACAACTATTCCTATGGAATAGTCATTCTATTCACGGGGTCTATTATGCGTACAAAACGAGGCCTACGTGGCTAATAAAAAAAAAAAAAAAAAAAAGGAACAGCGTGTTGTGCATGGATAAATTACTTAACAGTTTTTCTTATAAAGTAATTTTTTTAAAACCAATTGTAGGGGTCACGACCCCTGCTAGCCTTAACGTGGCTCCGCCATTAATTGAATTTTTAATGTTAAGTATCACAACCATACCTATTATAGGGAATTAAAAATTAAACACATGCCTTTCCATTGCTACCGTGTTCTTCCAAAAAGATAAGTAAAACTATATTGGTTATAATTATTAGGAAGCAGTGATAACAAATATATATATATATATATATATATTACGGTCTTTCTTCCTCGAACTTACATTTCTTGTGACTCCCCCAAGGAGAATATGGCGGAGAGAAGAAGAAAGAGATGAGCACCACCCCAAGCATGTGCAAGAAAAAGGTAAAGATATTTATTTATTATATTTTATATTTATCAAACAATGTTTCAACTAAATCGAAAACAAAACATACACAATTTTATGTACGCTACTGAAATTACAATTGTTTCAAAATAAGCAAACATAACTTAAAGCAACTCATGGTATCATTGCTTCCTTAATTACAAATAGGGGAGGAGCCAGCCTCCCCAACTTTGGAGGCCAAATTGAAAAAAAAAAATTATAAAAAATAGGGTGGCCAAAATTAGTAAAAAATAAAATAAAATATGGGTTAAAATTTTTTTTTTATTTTTTTTTTAGGAGATAACTATGGAGCTTGGGGGCCTAAGCTCTTTTATGGCTCCGCCACTAATTACAAATAACCTAAAAAAGGATCAAAACATCATATTGTTCCGTTTGACGTCTTGATGAATATCAACCTTGCCAGGGATGGAGCCAGAAGTTCTTATGGACAGGGGTCAATGGCCAAAAAAAAAAAAATTGGTAGGGGCCAAATAAACTAAAATTTTATTTTTACCTTATATTTTTTAAATTTTTAGAAAAAAAATTAAAAAAATTTCTACCTAATAATTTTTTTTTTTTTTTAGGAAATTGTGGGGAGGGGGGCCATGGCCCCTGCCAGCCCCCCCTCCCTCCGTCCCTGAACCTTGTTCTATACCGATGAAATTCAAAAGCTACTCTAAATCGATCCTTCAGTCAGAGGAAAAAAAATGTTAGGGTCATCCATATAACACTCAAATAAATCGGTAATAGTCAAAACAATATATGCTAGTGAAAACAAGGAATAATTCATACCGTTTGTTGTAAAAAAAGTTGTACATTATTCAGTTCACATCGTTTGTAGGAAAATGTCGTTAGATTTTTAAACTTTGCGTCCTTTATAAGTAAATGACGTGAAAATGATGTCGTTTACAAAAAAATTACGTCAACTCACAAATTAATAACGCTTGTTTAAAACGACCCAAAATAAAAAGACATAAAATGACGTCAACTCCATTGCTACGTGTTCCTCCAAAAAGATAACTAATATTATATTGGTTATAATTATTTGAGTAACGTTTTATCTTATGTATATTACGTACTGTCTTGATCTCTTCCTCCAACTTACATCTCGTCTCTATTCCTCCAACGTCTTACATTTCCTGCTTGCAACTTACATTTCCGTGACTCATCCAAGGAGAAGATGGCGGAGAGGAGAAGAAAGAGATGAGCAACCCCCCAAGCATGTGCACAGAAGAAAAAGGTAAAATATTTATTTTTTTATTTTTCGACTTTTATTGTCATAAAAAAACATTTCTTTTTCTTTTTGAATAATATTTGTTCGGTTTTTGCGCGCAGTAGGGTTTTGAGTTTTCAGTGATCTGCATCGTTTCTTTTATGAGATGCAAGATGAAGACAAATTCAAAGAAAGTGATCATTACCTAATGAACTGAATTTGAGATCTCAATTTTGACGAGCTCTTATTGAGATCTCAGTGGGGGCGGAGATCAATTACTTAACAAATTTTGTTATAAAATAATTCTTTTTTAAAAAACCAATTGCCTGCGCCACGTCCCCTACTGGCCTTAACTGATTGAATTTTTAATGTTAAGTAACACAACAATACCTATTACAAGGAATTAAGAATTAAGCACATGCCTTCCCATTGCTACCGTGTTCCTCCAAAAAGATAGGTAAAACTATATTAGTTATAATTATTAGGGAGCAGTGATAACAATATATGCTAGTGAAAATAGGGAACAATTCACATCATTTGTTGTAAAACGTCGTAAATTATTTAGTTCACGTAGTTTGTAGGAAAATGACGTTAGATTTTTAAACTTTGTGTCCTTTATATGTAAAGGACGTGAAAATGATGTTGTTTACAAAAAAATGACGTCAACTCACAAATTAATAACGCTTGTTTAAAACGATCTAAAATAAAAATACATAAAATGATGTCAACTTCATTGCTACGTGTTCCTCCAACTTACATCTCATCTCTCTTCCTCCAACGTCTTACATTTTCTTCTTCCAACTTAAATTTTTGTGACTCACCCAAGGAGAAGATGGTGGAGAGGATAAGAAAGAGAGGAGCACCACCCCAAGCACGTGCACAAAAGAAAAAGATAAAATATTTATTTATTTATTTTTCTCCTTTTATATTCATAAAAAACATTTCTTTTTCTTTTTGAATAATATTAGTTGGATTTCTGCAGTAGGGTTTTGGGTTTAGTCTGATGCTTTTTTGTGTGGATGAATGGGTGTTGTTGCTTTTGCTAGCTTTTGTTTTAGTTTACTAGGTTTGGTTATGATATTTTGGTTCACGATGGTAGTATTTTGGTAATGTTATAACTTTTGTAGAATCCTGAGGGCTGAGGGGCCGTGGCGTTCCTCATCACCAAACCAAACTTTCAGAACTAAAGAGACCAAAATAAAGGGAAAAAATGGGCCTCGAATGTCACATAACTTTTAGAAATAGAGATTCGACATGTACAGATTTAATGTTCATGATTATTTTTGTTTTACTGGAGTTTTTGGTTGAATGAAATATATTCTCTGCGTCTATATAAAAAATTTACACATTCATCTAAAGAAAAAGGGGTAATTACCTTTTCCCCCCATGAACTACCAAAAAATGCGCAATGCCCCCATGAACTACCAACTCGACCAAAATAGAGCATTCAACTACCAAAGACAACCCTTTTCCCCCCTTCCGTCAGTCAAAGAGGTTAAAACAAACAGTCAACGAGTCACGTGACCGTCACACGACGTTTTACCCTCATTTTCTTCATCTTTTCCCCCCATGAACTACCACCATCTTCCTCTTTCCCCCCATGAACTACCACTATCTTCCAACATGTCCCCATGTAAAACGGCACATGACTCGTTGACTGTTTCTTTTAACCCCTCTAACTGACGGAAGGGGGGAAAATTGTTGTCTTTGGTAGTTGAATGCTCTATTTTTGTCGAGTTGGTAGTTCATGGGGGCATTGCGCATTTTTTGGTAGTTCATGGGGGGAAAAGGTAATTACCCCAAAGAAAAAAGAAAACTTTCAATTATAGGAACCTTGCAAATGCATTCTTTGTGGATGCACGATACTCTAAAGCCATTGTTGGTGCTACATGTTAAAATACATTTTAAGGATATATAATACTAGATTCCTGTTGTGGCTGGACTCATTCTTCGTTGGTCAGACAAGCAATCTCTTCTTTTCTTGCCACTCAATGACCATTATTTGTTGCATGGATAATATGTATTTGTTGAATAAATCTTAGATTTGTCAAGATTGAAGTTGTGGGAAGGATGATGGAAAACATAAGGAGGGATTAGGGAAATATGTGTAGAATATATATTTTTATCATATCTCATCTTGTTGAGATCTCAATTTTGATGAGCTCTTGTTGAGATCTTAGTGAGCTTAGTGGAGGCGTGGATCAATTACTTAACAAATTTTCTTACAATTTTTTTTTTCAAAAAAAAAAAAAAAAAAAAAAAACCCAATTGCAAGGGCCACATACCCTGTTGGCCTTAACTTGGCTCCTCCACTGGTGATATGGTCGGATTAATGAAGTATTAATCTTGTTATGGGACAGTTGGCAGGTGAGTTTCCCTAGTAGAAAAATCTGTATCATATGTTAGTTTTTAGTGATCCCATTTATTAGAGGCCTTCTCGACCCTCGTAAGGCTCACTCAAGCTCAATAAAGTTCGTTACTTTCATGCCCTCCAAAGTTCATTGGCCTTTAGATTGGGCTGTGCTCGATGGGTCATCCCCTTTTTCATGGGAGCTGTCGACTGACCGTTCCCAACTCGACAAACACGTGGCAAGGGAACTCCCAACAAACTCTAGGACTACTCCAAAGGAAGCATTTGCAGGCCACCACTCATATCATGTCAATGAGCGGTTCATACTAAGGATGTCTGTCATCCATGCGACGCAGTCTGTACTAGCAATATGTTCCCCAACCAGATAGCGCCACATGGCCCAAGTTACTACCCAATCCGAAAGTACCATGCGACCCAAAGTGCTACATTATCTTCCCTATAAATAATAGGAAAAAATCATATTTAGCCCATAAGTTTTCATCTGATTTGGATTTAGTCATTAGGTTTTTAATTTAAAAATAAGGTCCTTAGGTTCTCCCCAAGTTTCAAATTGATCATTATTACTTTATCGTCAAAGTTAACGATTTTTCATTTGTCACATGTGTTCATTTGACACTCTAGGGTTTATGTTAGCACCCAATACAATGTCAATGTCCATATCAACATTAAAGTTAACAGCTTTCCATCTAATGTTACAAATCTAGAAGATTAAAATGACGAAGAATATGGTTTTTGTTTCTAAAGTTGGGTCTTCTTCTTTTCTCTCTCTGTCTCTGTCTCCCTCTTTATTTTTTATTTTTATGGATGTTATCACTTGGCGCTTAATGATGTGGCATTGATATTAGATACTAATATGGACGCTGATGTGTCAATTGAGACACACATGAAATATGACAAACTATTAATTTTGAGGAAAAAAAGTGATAGAAGGGCCTATTTAAAATTTATGCAAAACTTAATGATCACATTCTTGAAATTATAAATTCAATGCTTAAATTCAAATAAGATAAAAACTTAAGGACTAAATATGAGTTTTCCTTAAATAATAGTTCATTGTAGCAGGTAAATTATATGCAACCTTTGTCATCTTTATAGTTCTCTATTTCTCTAAAATCTTTACTGACTTAGCATCAGGGTGTTTCTCGCTGACACCTCTGGCGAGTCACCCTTACTTGCTTCCTGTTGGAGAAATAATTAGCACCAAAGACATGTGGGCCTAAGGTAGTATCGAGGGCTGAGCCCATCGGGTCGGCCCGGCCAAATCAGACCTAAATACAAGACCATTCGTTATCTCCAAAAAGACGCATATCCCAAATATATCAAGATAGACTTCTATCCCATCAAATATGGGATAAGGTACCTAATACTCTAATAGAATAACATTAGCTAAAGAGAGTGTCATATACAGTTTGGACTCTACTACCCAATTTGAATTCTATGAAGATAAGATTAAAGGCTATGTGATCTAGGACTCAGACTCCTAATCAGATTATGCTCCAAGTATTCTAGTAGTTCTATAACTGTGAATTGTGAGCCTATAAATAAGACCACTACGCCAGGTATTTTGAACACAGATTCTCTGAGCTCTTGAGATTACTGATATTCTCCAGAAAATTAGTTTGAACTGACTTAGGCATAGGAGTGGGGGTCCGGTCGGCACCCCCGACGAGCCGTTTGTTATTTTGCAGATTACGAGGAGAATGAATATCAAGGAAGGTGACAAATCACAAGACAACACGTCACAGTACCGGAAACTGTACCAACACTTCCTATTTTAGTAAGTCTCATTGACTGATTAACAGTTTCAAAAAATGACATTCACAAATGTATCATGCATGCATCACTCTTATTTGATGTCTTGTATTAAGGATGAGAAGTTTATGGACCTCATCTATATGGTAATGGTATATTGAAGATTTTAATGTATCAAATTACAATTTATACTAACGAAAAATAGTCAACGCATTGTCCAACCATGTAAATTTTTTATAGACTATTTTCTCTTTACTTTTTATTAAAATTATTTAGGGCTTGTTTGAGTGTGTAATTTTTTGTATTATATTGTACTATTATGTATCATATTTAAAATTATGAATATCGAGAGAACTTGTTTTTTGAAATTATATATGGATGGTTTAGAGAATATGAGACAAAATTAGAAAAAGTTGAATAAAACCTGAGTAGAATTTGAATTTCAAAAAATAACCCAAACTTGTTTATGAAAAGCAATAAAATATAATTAAAAAAAAAATGTTATCCAAACATGCCCTTAGTTTCGACAAATCCGACAAGACCAAATTACGAACGGAAGAAAAAAAATACTTAAAAAAAAAAATTGACAAAATAATGAAAAGAGAGAATTGTCGCCTACATGCTGGCATGAATAGCCTAAAGGGTAATATTTTGTTTGTTGATAATTTTTTTCATGAGTATTTATCCGTTGATTTTTTCAAGAAAGATATGTTATTTGCACACATTTTATACACAAATTATACACACAATACTTTTTGGCATTTTTTTTAAAAAAAAATTTACACAGCCAAAAGGCATTGTGTGTACAATTTGTCTACAAAATGCGTGCAAATAATATATATCTTTTTCAAGATGTTGAGAATACAAATCAACTTCATATATGGAAAATAAATTAATGAAAGAAATCATGGAATCAGTCTCTTTAATTTCTTCATTTAATATTTGGTAACCAATCCTTGAATCTCTCAATTCCATATTTAACAAGAAAAATAAAAGCAAGGCGTATAGCTTATTTATAATTCTTTTACAACTTATTATCATGTGTCAGCAATTGAAGGGTATTAAACATTTTCTAATTGGCTTATTAGCAAAAACAAAAGAGTTGTAAAGGTATTATAACCCTAGTATTACTCGTTTAACATTCTCACTAATATAATAGAGAAATGATTCATTTTTTCTCATTGTCCTTTTCTCATCTTTCTTCTTTTCAAAATCACAATTAAATATGTGGAGTCAATTCTACAATAAAACCTATGATTATTTAAGAAAAAAAAATGCTAAACTTACAATTTCTTTTAATTAAAAAATGATCTTTTTATATCTTTTATACATTTCATGTACATATTTTTTTTAAATAAATTTTTGAATCTACAGGATCTACATATAAATTTTACAAATAAAATAATTAATTTAAAAATGAGATTTACAAAAAGTTTATAACTAAAACGGCATGGTATAAACAACGATCCAGGTTAAAAATATTGCACCCAGTCTCGATCTGATCGATCACATAACTTCATACGTTTACACACAATGACCCTCCATTAAGGCCATCTCCAGCAGTTGGAGTTAAAATAGCTACTTAAAAAGTACAAATCTCTACTTTAACCACTGGCTATCGTAAAAACACTCAAATAATAATCTCTATTCCACTCTTCATTTTCTTAAAATATTGTTTTTTAATCTTTTTCTTTATTTTTTATTTTTTATTTCACTTCTCCCTCTCACTCTCCGGACTCCCCCAACCCCAACCCATCTCCCCAACCCCAACCCATCTCATTTCTTAAGTTGATGAGGATCGGCGAGCGTCGAGATGATCGGCGACGAGGAACCAAAACCTAGACGAGTCGAGGATTTGGCGGGCCCCGGCAGTGACGATGCAGAGATCAGATCCGACGGTGACGGCGTAGTTGACGGAGGCGTGGATTTTGGTGTGGGGGAGGAAGGCAACAGCGTGCTGGAGGTCGAGCATCTCGCCCCGAAGTTTGTCGGGCTTGGTGTTGACGAGGACGAGCTCATCGGCGAGGTCTTGGGTGAGAATAACGACGTTGCTGGGGACGGAGGAAAGAAGGGCAGCGGCGGTGAAGGAGAGGGAAGGGGTTGGTGGTGTTGACCGAGAGGGGCGGAGGGTTTCGTTGGGCATCAGGACCAGGAGGGACGAAGAGGGAGAGTGGGAGATTGAGAAAATATTAATAAAAAATGCTTGTAGTGTTGAACAGTGAATAGTCATTGTTGGCTATTTATTGTTCACTGTTAAGAAAAAATGGTTAAAGTAGCTAATTTGCTGGAGAAGAAAAAAGGCCAAAAATAGTTAAATTTGACTTTTTGGTTAAAGTAAAGCATCTGCTGGAGATGACCTAAGAAAAATGGAAAAAGTAAGCTCATCGTACGGTTTAGGTGCATCATAATTCCACTCTTCCTCTACTATATATAATAAGCCGTGTTGCCGCATACGAGGGAGCCCTAGGGTTTAGTCATCGTCGACGCTCTCTCTCTCACAAACTCATTCAAGATGCCTTTGGGGTGGCCGTACGTCACCCCTAGCCATCCTCAAAGGATTGATCGTCCAATCGACAGTCACTTTTACTTTCTTTTTTTTTTTTTTTTTTAAAAAAAATAATTTTTTAAGTATTATTTGTTTATATTTTTAATATATTTATATTTTTTTTATTATGATCCACACGTGTTGCTATTTTGTTAATGCTGATATGACACTTAGTGGAATCTGTCAAATTTTTTAACAAAATTTAACTTTAAGGAGCGATTTGTAAATTAAACCAATCACAAAAATTTTTGAATTAATTTTAATATAAGAGTAATCGAAATAATTTGTAATTTAAGTTAACTAAATCTAAATGGACGAATAGTTTGATTTTCCTTAATTCCGCTCTTCCACTACTATATATAGTAAGCCGTGTAGCCACATACGAGGGAGCCCTAGGGTTTAGTCATCGCCGGCGCTCTCTCTCTCAAAAACGCTTTCTGATTTTTCATTTTTCTCTGCCTTGCCTTGTACGGGCCATAGATGCGATGCGATGAAGAAGTATAGAAATCGATTGCTGGTTGGTTTTCAATAACCATCAAGCAAGATGAATATCCAGTCAATCTGGTTCGTATTCACTGAGCATCTTCATCGTTTATCTCCAATCCATTCCTTTTTTCATTTGAGTTTTTAATTATCCGAAGGGTCCTATGGAGGCAGCGCTACATGAATCCGTGCGCTTCTTGTCCAAGTTTGCCTTCGAAAAGTAGTACCGAAAGCGGATCGCCGAGCCCAATATTTGGGTTATTGGCTCGGTTTATCTCTGGATCTATGTTTCGTACATAAATATGTATATTTTTCTCGTCGATAATATGATAGTATTCTCACACATTTAGCTAAGCGAAGGTCCCAGCAGAGGGGTTCGGAACCATTGGATTGAGCCCCCCTAACATTAATAACAAATCCTTCGCAGAATTACTTGCCGGATCGTAGGATGCCCAGAAGCTTTAGTTTTGGAGCATCTCGAACCCCCGGCTACATTCAAACACTCTTGTTTTTTCTATTTTCTCTCCCAGAATTAAAATAAAACTGAAATTTCGAGATTCTGTTCTTTTTTATTTTTTTTTAATCGCAATTGAATGCCTTTTTTTTTTCTTCAAAACATCTCTGCTGTATTTCCCCCCCCTCTTTCTCTAGTTTCTGTGAGTTTTTGGATGAAACGTGGGGGAGCGTATGTTATTGAGGATGGCAACATTTGTACCAAAAAGAGCTGCATCAGAAGCTTGCCCCAGTTGGACTCTGTAAGACTGTAAATATGAACGGAAGTGATACACTGTTTGCTCTAACCAAGGAGCAATGAAAATATGAAATCGTTGAATGTGATAAAGTTACTCAAATGGAAGACATTTCTCTTACGAGAAATACTGTGCTTACTCCTTGATGCTTTTGGACGGCTTAATTTGTATATTTTACATAAATAATGATTTCTCACATCAAAGAATAAACACTTAAAAATACGTGTACCATTTCTTTCCTCATAATATGAATGTCACCAAGAAGAAATTGCTTGCTAAATCCTGTTTTTTTATTTGGGTAAGATGGACATATGTATGTATATGAGATCTAAAGATACATCAAGATAATAAGCTTTACACCCAGTCAAAATTTTAGGAGAAGATTTTCATGATCGGCTGCAACTTCGAACAACGGTATTTAAACCTTCCTGTATGTTCTTTCTGAGAATGTCTTTTAGTGTCTTCATGTTTCGATAGATGACTTAAGACTCTGGTCCGTTCCAGCTATATGAGCAGTTGAGCACTTCTTTGACAATGCTGCGAAAGCTTAGAAGTCACCATATGGAAGAAACCTTATACATTTCGGAGATATCAAATGGATATCTAGTATATTAAATGCGTACCAGATGGGGAAAATGAGTACACAAATGCTATCAAACTTTCAACATACCACCATGTTTTCAGCAAAAACAGCCACAAACTCTGCAGTCAAGTCATCATTTAGGCCTCACCAGGTAGGATTCCCATATCTCATCTGCTGGAGGAGATGGTTGAACCCAATGCCCTGGTATGCGGCTGCACAAATTTAACAGCAATTACAAATAATGAAACTGGAAGTAAAAACATAATGCAGAATGAATGGGAGGCATTAAAGGTGATTGGAGCATCAGCAAAGCCTGTGGAGGTAAAGTAGTGTTAGGGACTATTTTTTTATCTTTTCAAAGTTGATGTGGCTTTTAAAATCATCATATAATCAAAATTTAATAATAATCTATCACAAATCTAATGGTGATTTTAAAATATCAATTTTAGAGGATAAAAAGATGGTTCCTAACATTACTCGTGGAGGTATGGTAGTGGTGGTGCTAGAGTTTCCATGAGAGTCAACGATAGTGGAGGTGTTGTGCCTCTTATTACATTAGAGCAAGCATGTACCAAAGGAACGGCATCCTTACCTTCCTCCTGGTCTTATATATGCATCCCATGTTCTTCTCACCTGCAAGGAGTGGACCTTATTAAGATTTAAATCTAAACAAAATTACTAATGACTATCAGGTAATCAATTACATTGAACACAGTAGATAGTTGTATCTTGCAAGATATGTAGAAACTTGAAGAGGTACTAATTGAAATCACCTCAATAAGCGTGCCCATATCGGCATTGCTACCATGATAATAATGATAGAACTCTAAAGGTAGATTTGCCAAAGATTCATAAACTCCATTAAATCCTTGTCCCTCTGATCCTTGTTTTCCACCTTCACTGTCAGTGACTGTAGTGGGGCCTTCATTATTTTCAGTTTCAATTATTTGGTCTATACTTTCCTTGTTACTGCCTTTATCACTGCTTAGAACTTTTGAGTCAGGCCCATGACTCTGGAGGGGTTTCCTCGATTCCTCAGCAGTTGCAATCGCATCCCTAGCAGCATCTGTGTCAGCTGCAGCAATTGCCTGGCGCTCCTCTTCTTCAACTGCAGCTTGAACTCTCTCAAGAAACTTGTCATCCTCCTCGGGAAGAAAATGACCTGCATAATTATGCAACCAACCATAAGTTTGTGTAATTATTGAATCAAATATATTTAACATTGCAGTACTATGAATAAAGACATGTATATCATTGTGCCCTATCCTGTTCAGTAATATGACAATATTAATCAAATTAACGTCATAAGCATTCATCAAAAAAAGAGAAAAAAAGAAAAAGGAAAAAAGCATCGCAGTAGTCAACTTTGATGTGAAAAAATAAGGTTCTCATATACAGATGTTGAAGTGGAACAGCAACATAATATTGCAATTAAGTTCAACTTTGATGTTGAGATATAGCACAATTTGTAATGGTAAACAAGTATTCATATTGTACTCGATATGTGAAATGTGTTCCTCTGCGGTTACCGGCAACCTGATATACTACAAATCACCAGATTTACATTTTAAGCAAATAGAACATTTGCCACAACTGAGACAAGTAAGAAAAAGAATAAGAACCATAGGAAACCAGACCTTGTTTCTTCAATTTTTGGATCCTGATGGAACGCAACTCTTGCAATTTCTCCACAATTAATACCTGCTCAAGCTGAAATATAAAACCTAGTGTCAGGCAGAGAGATATCAGCAACAATAATTAAAGAATGGAAATTTTAGATGGGTCCTATCTCTGGATGACAGTAAGGGGTGGACCATCCAATAAATGGTAGTACCCTTTGAATTACATCAGATCATTGCTCTCTAGACCATCCAATAAATGGTAGTACCCTTTGAATTACATCAGATCATTGCTATCCAAGCAACGTCTTCCACATGAAAAAAAGTTCCATACAATGCGTATTTTCTTTCCCCCGACTCCCTGAGCATGATAATGGCACTAGTAGAAAACACGGAAAATAGTATCTCACCATCAAATGATCTCATATCAGAATATGGACTTGGGAAAAAGACAAATCAAATCAGTTGGAGAGAACATGATGCAAAAAGACAGAATGAGGATAGGAAATGGAGTTCCACCCCTACTGCCCTCCGCAGTGGAGTGGGTGGACACTGGAGGTGTGGAGGAGAGACCTACCTCTCGTGAAGGGGTGGCTTCCGCTTCTTTTTTTTAATTTTTAGATTTTTTTTTTTTTAACAAGGCTGACTTCCGCTTCTTTAAAGGTGAGCGTGTTTTAAAAATATTCTTATATGAAAGTGGAGAGAGTTTTTTAAGAAGTGTTTGTGTTTTGTTTTGAAAAGAGTGTTGGTAGTGGGGGCCACATCTGAAAACTCGTTTAGATAACTATTGTCTAAAAAGTATTTTTCGGTGTTTAAAAAGCGAAAAATGTTTTGAAAAAGCTTGCCAAACAGGGCCAAAATATCTGAACATTCTAGATGAAAGTGTGCTTGTTATCCGCAGCAAAGACCAATTACTGCACGAGTATGTAAGAAGTGGTAAGAGGGAAGCCAATGATAATGTTGCTCAAGACAAAAAAATATGATCATAGGCTTGAACCTAGGAAAAGCAGAACGCAGGAACAGGATTCAAATGAGCCAATTCAAGGTAGTAGGACGAAGTTTTCTTAACTATGGTCCAAATGCACTAGATACTCAGTATCAAACGAGTAAGAGTAACAGCATCTTAACAGACTCAGTTTCTACAGAACACATTTATATGGGCATGTACAACCAATGCTCACCTCCGATTCTAGTCTCTTTCTCTCCTCTTTTGCTTTAAGTTTTGCAACTTCTTTCATCTTCTCTACCTGCAAAACCACATGCCTAAGTCACTAAGAAAAAAATATTTAGGCTGCACTTTCATGCAAATTGCAAATACAACTGGTCATCAACACAATGAATGTTCTTGCTTACAAATCCACATTATTCATGGTAACTCATGCCAACATATGGGTTAAGCAACAAAAAGTTGCCACACTATTCTAGTTTTCTAACACTTTAGAGACAACATCTCTTTTTAAGGATGATGGAATATCTAATTTGACTCACTTTATTGATGTCCGTTATAGCCACCCAACCTGCACTTCATAACAATCAGTCACTTTACTCCCTATAAATGGCTCCTCACTGGTTCCACATACGGAAGAAAATCTTAATTTGCTTCCAAAATGGATGAATTATTTTCAACTCCACAGATACTGACACCACACACAAAAAATAAAAATAATGAAAATAAAACAAAACATAATGCACTGGAAGATTTGAACTAAAGACTCTTTAGAAAGGATTTTATATCGGCTGCTAACCTAAATTGATTAGCAGTACATACACCATAGAGGACAAACATATTTAGCTAAAAGATCATATAAATGAATTTCAAGTTCTTAGCACCTGTGGATATTAATACAAGCAAATACTGGTTGGAAAGTGCAGCCTAACATCTAAATATCCAATACCTTGCGATTTGCAATATCATTAGCAATCTCCCTAGCCCTCCATTCATCAGCTTCTTGATCAGCTTGTTCAAATCGTTCACGCTCCTAATCGTCAAAACAATAAAAGCAAAGAAACAAAATAAGCATCTGTCCAACATAAACCCAATAAAGCAGAAGCAAGGCGGAAAGGACACCACCTTTGCGTGCATTTCTGCAATGTGCTTCCTCTTTCTTTTCCTCCAAAGTTTATTTTGTTTATACTTCCGTGTTTTATCAGCCAATCTAACTGCTGCAGACTTTTCCTCCCATGGAGTCCTTTCATCCGTGATCACCCTAAATGGTTCAAGCTGAGCTCTTAATTTTGCCATCAATATATTCACCGCTTCCACTGAACGCGACTCTTGGGATTCCATACTAACCCCCTTATCTTCCAATTTTTTTTTGAACCCATGAACCGAAATGCCATTGGACACATAACCCTCATCTTCCAAACGCCCTTTACCATCTTTGATCATTGCCAACATCTCTAGCTCTTTCTCCCTATTAAGAATATAGATTCAATTAACACAGCTAGTTTCAGTTGCCTGCAATGTGGGATATGATAATAACAAACAAAATGAACACAAATTGCTACCAAATGGTCACATAAACGATTTGACAGTGAAGTAAAGGAGTTTGCAATTGGGATTGGGACATACATTGCTTGTGCAAGATCAAGAGTATCTTGTAGCTCTCTAAGCCTATCCTTCACATTTTTAGTCTCCCAAAAGGCACACGACATTGGCGGGTTAGGCGGTAACATCGGAAACCACGGCGGCCGTGCCGCGGATTGGAATGGAACCAGATTCATAGCTAGAAAAATATATATAAAAGAGAATTAGAAGAAAAAAAAAATTGAAATTAAGACAAAATTTTATAGCCTATTGAATTGCTTAATAGTGAGGTACGAATAAAGCATATGATATGAAATTGTGGTCTGAAAATCAAATATGAGCTATTTATGTTGTTAGAACTCTAGTGCTCAGGGTCTAATCATTTCAGTTAGGTTTTTTAGCGATCGTATTAACGAAATGAAAAGCTCGATGGAACAGGAAGTGGGAAATGAATTGAGTGAGAAAACCCTAACACACAGAAAGTTTACCTGTACTGCGGGGTCGCTTCTGCGTGTGTCAATGGTTTCAAATTCTAGCAGAGCGAAACGAAGATGTTTCAATGAGAGGAATGATGCATAGTTTTTAGATTAGATAATTTCAAAATAGGAAGAACAATGTCAAGCATATGTCAGGATGGCCGAGTGGTCTAAGGCGCCAGACTCAAGTTCTGGTCTTCGTGAGAGGGCGTGGGTTCAAATCCCACTTCTGACAATCTTTTCAGTTTTACCCATCTTAACAAAACGACAGACAGTTTTGCATGAACGGCATGCCGTGTGGAAGAAGTGTTGGCCATGGGCCATGGGCCCATGCGGATAAAAAGAAAATTAGAAATGAGCCACTTTTTCCCGTACACTTGTTCATAAGACAATTACCAGGAATTGTTATTTAATTCTGATAAATGATTATTTTGATCCACATTATTAGTAGTCTATTCTTTATCTTATCCCGAAGGCACGTCTTTTTATTTTTCTTTTTTTTTTTCTTTTTTTTTTTGAGGTTATCCAGAAGACAGCATACCAAATGAAATGAGAGAAAGCTAACGTATAGTAATCCATAACACATCGTAGGTGTTAGTAATCTATTTTTTTGTAATTTGTCATTAGACTTTTTTTTCAGTAATATATGATAGTTCATGCTATTTGTTAAAAAAAAAAAAAAAAAGAGTTCATTATGTGTCATTTTTGTGTCCATCCAAAAATGAGGTAGCCTTTAACATCACCATTGAGCTTGCGACTAATCATTATTGAATTTTGATGAAATGCAAATTTTAAGAGCTACCTCATTTTTAGATGGACACAAGAATGACACATGATAGTTTTCTAAAATTGTTCCTTAAAACCTTGTTTAATCGTTATAATGTATTTCACACTGTGAAATTATCAATGAAGAGTTGTATACATACTCCTAAGTGCTCACTCTTTGACGTAGTAATAAAAATTACTATTGAATGAAATGACAAAAGAAAATACATATAGTATCTAATGATGATTTTCACTGTTATATTAAAAAGTGAGAACTTAAAAATACATGCAATATTTCTCATAATAAATTGACTTTAAGACCCAATTTGATGGAATAGGATTATCTCCATTTCAAATAAAATGGATACTATCAATTTTATAGTCGTCAAGATTTAAAGTTGATACATCTAATAGTGTACATAATTTCACGTTATTTAAATTTTTTAACAGACGTGCCAACATTGACTTCATATATATCATTAGATGCATCAACTTTAAATCATGATATTTCATTTGAAATAGATACCATCCGTGAAATGGAAAGGATCTATTCTCAATTTGATTTTCTCAAAGAACTTATTTGATCAACTTTGTTAAATGTGTGTATATAGACTAAACCAAAAATTTAACCTTAAGAACCAAATAAATACAATTATTATTTTTTTTTTTTTTTTGAAATGGAGGTGGAGGTCCCAACCCCTGGTCCGCCCCTGCACATATATATCCATACATAAGTACATACATATTTATGTGATTTAGATTTATATGATTTTCGCTTTTTGCGTAACTCTTTGTCATTTTCTTTTTTCTTTTTAATAATCAATAATACATAAGTACATACATATTTATCTGATTTAGATTTATTTGAATATAATGACACAAAATAACTAATATTAATCAGATTTGAAAATTCTTAATTGCAGGAATCAAATCCTCAATACTTGCCCAATCACTTGAAGATTACGTTGAAACTACTGAACGAGGCACCACCAATGGCTTAGTAGGTATTTAAAATATAGATGAACATTTTTTTTAGATGAGATAGCTAGAATTTAATTTATAATTATTTAAATATTTAATAAAGCATGATGAATGAATGGTTATTGAATAGTATAATAATATAATAATATAATATTAAAAGGAATCATACATCATGTGTTGCTTCAACTTTAGTTTAGTTCGAGTGCTTCGTAGTACAATCCGGCCCCACAAAGCAAAAGATTCCTGTTGTACCTGTGGTGACGAGAGGCCGACACCTGGGACATGCAACACATTGCAATGTTTTTGGCCTCATGCACCCAAATTGTCTACAATCTTGCTTCTTGTTTGGGGCGTGTTCTTTGTCGGACTTTCACATTCGCCTCCCTCCTAACCCCAAATACTTGTTGTGTACACAAGATTTTGCTTACGTGTCGTAAAAAATAAAAAATTATAGTATATATTATAGTTTTTTCGACGGTTCATATTAATTTGTGTTTTTTTTTCATGAAATTTGGACCGTTACAGCATATGTATTGTATTTTTTTTAAGAATACTGCCAAATTCGTTGTTACATTCTCATAATAATTAAATTTAATTATTATGAATTTTTTTTTTTTTTTTTTGTGTTTATATAGTAGAGTAAATACTTGAACATTTTTTCTTATAGTGTGAACAATAAATACTTGCACTTAGGAGTGAGCAAATCCCCGCAAAACCCGCCCCGCCCCGCAGAAACCGCCCCAACCCTCCCCGCAGAGCTCAAAACCCGCACCCATGGTGCGGGGCATGGGGCTGTTTTTGGCCCCCCCGCGCGGGGCGGGGCGGGTTGCGGGGGGGACCCTTAAATTTTCTCGGGTCCCCGCCCCGCCCCGCCCCGCCCCGCATATGTTTAAAAAAAAAAAAAAAAAAAAAAAAAAAAAAAAGAAAAAGGAAGAAAGCTTTCTAAAAAAAAAACTAACCGGCTGGGCTAACCTAATTTCCTAACTTTTCCTTCTGTTGCGCCGCACCCGCACTGCCCCAGTCTCCCATCCCATTCCCAGCAGACCGCCCTTCGCCCCTTCCCAGCAGACCGCCCTTGCCTCCTTGGCTCCGCCAGGCGCCAGTCATCGGCTCACCTAGTCACCTCCCCGCACGCACGGTCCGGCACAGAGCAGCAGCAGGCCACAGCAGCACGGTCCGGTACAATTTTCCCTTATTTTCCCTTATTTTAAATCTGATGCTTCCATTGATTTTCGTTGTTGATTAGTGAGGGTTTTCCTTTTTGTTTTTCATGAGTTTGATTTGAATCTGTAAATGATTTTGGGTATGGATTTCCTGTTGGCCCTGTGAAGATTCGGCCGTGTATGTTGGGGAAACCGTATGTTGATTTTTGGTTTGAGTTATGTTTTGGATTTGGGTTTCTAGCTGGTTGTGTGGTTCAGCCGACTATGTGATGTTTTGGATTTGGGTTTCTTGTTCTGTTCTTTTTATTTTGCAACCCAGAGCTCTGTTCCCCTGTAAAAAAAAAATCAGATCTATGATATCGTAAAGGAGTTTAACAAATAAATTGATTGAAAGACTTTTTCCACCTTTTTTTTTTTTGAATGAAGACTTTTTCCACGTTGATGCTCTGTATTTTTACAAGTATTTATGATGCTCTGTATTTTTGCAAGTATTTATTATGCAGAGAATGCTTTTGTCCAAAGGCAAGATTATGCATAACGATCAAGATAAAATTTGGTCTCTGCATGGGTTATGTCCATGTTATTCACTGATTTGGCCCATCTTCTACGGACCAACTCTTTATTTTTTGTTGAACTGATCGTGTGGGCAGCGACCAAATGGATGTAACCTGTAGGTGTAGTTTTGAAACTGATTTTTTGTTAGGTTATTGAACCATGAATTGAGTAGTAGATTTTGGTTAAAGGGTTAGTTGTTTGGTGTTTAGTCGTGTACCTCTGGCTTTTGGGTTGTTGATGATTTCGGTTGAAATCTTCTGTTTTAATTGACTAGAATTCTGTGCTTTGAAGTCATGTGTAATTGGCCATGTATTAACTGATTTAGTATTGGTAAAATCCCTTTGAATGCCTTTTAGACTCTACTTAAATTATATGGAAATATTTGCAAAATAAAATACGTCATGCTTGCAAAATAACTGATTTATGTTTTTTTTTTCCACTTAAATTGTAGAATCAAGTCATGGACGATTCAACTAGTCATGGACCTATTGATTCTAGTTCTGCTTCATCTAGGCCTAGTCTATTGGATACCAATATGGGTTCTAGTTCTTCAACTATGGGCCCTCAAAATCCTAGTGCAGCTCTCCCACCAAAACCTAAAAAAAATGAGCAAACATCATCGGTTTGGGAACATTTTACCAAGTTAGAGTCGACTGACCCCGATGATCATAAATCACAGTGCATTTATTGTAAGAGGGAGTTTAATTGTCACCCTAGAACCCATGGTACTTCATCTATGCTACAACATATAAGGAAAAGTTGTAAAAAATTTCCTGATAGGTTTGATAAGACACAATCGAAGTTGAGCTTTGAGGCTAAGAGGGAAGGACATGCGGCAATGGGTGAAGGATCTAGTGGTAACCTTGTGCTTGCTAAGTTTAATGCTTCAAAAATAAGGGCAGCACTTTCTAGGATGATCATAGTGGATGAGTTGCCATTTAGATTTGTGGAAGGTGAAGGGTTTCAGGACTTTATGAAAACAGTTGAACCTAGGTTTTCAATTCCTTCCCGTTTTACTATGATGAGGGATTGTTTTAAGTTCTTTATGTCTGAGAAAGAAAAGTTGAGGGGAATGTTCTTGACATCTGGTGTTCGGGTTTGTCTTACCACTGATTGTTGGACTTCAATACAGAACCTTAATTACATGTGTATTACTGGTCATTTTATTGATAATGAATGGAACTTACACAAAAGAATTTTAAACTTTTGTTTAATTCCTAATCACAAAGGTGAGACCATTGGGGGAAAGATTGAGTCGTGTATGCATGAATGGGGCATTGGTAGCATTTTCACTATCACGGTTGATAATGCTTCTTCCAATGATGCTGCTTTGGAGTACTTGAGGAAGAGAAGTGCTCATAAGCCTAGTGCCGTATTAGAAAATCGGTTTATGCATGTGAGATGTTGTGCACACATCTTAAATCTTATTGTGACTGAGGGGTTGAAAGAGGTTGATGAATCCATTATGAGGGTTAGAAGTGCGGTTAAATATGTGAAGTCTTCTCCTGCAAGATTTGAGAGTTTTAAGATTTGTTTGGAAAGAGAAAACATTAATTTCAAGGGGTTGTTGTGTTTGGATGTTCCAACTAGATGGAACTCTACATTTAAGATGTTGGAAGGTGCAGAAAAATGTCAAAGTGCTTTTGAACTTATGGAAGAGTTGGATGGATATTATTGTCCTACGTTGTTGGATAGCAAAAACGGTTTAGGACCTCCTAATTGTGATGATTGGGCTCGTATTAGGGTTTTTCTCAAGTTCCTTGAAATTTTTTATGAAGCCACAATGCGACTTTCGGGGTCTTTGTATGTGACATGTAATATGTACATTGAAGAAGTTTCTGCCATTCAACTGCATTTACAAGAATATTGTGACAGTGATGATTATATATTGAGTTCTATGGCGGAGAAAATGATGTTGAAGTATAAAAAGTATTGGGGGGATCTTGATAAAGTTAATGTGTTGTTGTTTGTTGCTATTATTCTCGATCCACGGACCAAGTTGGTATCATTAGAATGTTGGTTCAATGATATTCTTGGTGCTGAGCAAGGCAATGATATGATATTAAAATTGAAGAACTACCTTAAGAAATTGTTTGATCACTTCAACACTGGAGAAAACTCTCAAGGTGAACATAGTGGTGCACTTCCTCAAGGTTCCTCGGGAGAAACTGGGAAACGTGCCTATACATTGATGAATAGGTACAAAAACCTCATGACTCCTAATAGTGATGTTCAATATAAATCGGAGTTAGATCGGTATTTGATGGAGGAGAATGAAAAACCGAATGAGAACTTCGATATTTTAATTTGGTGGAAGGTGAATTCAACCAAATTCCCAGTACTATCCCACATAGCACGTATTGTGTTAGCCATTCCCATTACTACAGTTGCTTCAGAGTCGGCATTTAGCACTGGAGGGCGTGTATTGGATCCTTTTCGAAGTTCATTGGCCCCAATAACGGTTGAAGCATTGGTGTGTACACAAAACTGGTTGAGATCAAAACCCATCAATGGTTATGACACAGAGATGGTTGAAGATCTTGAAAGTTATAAGCTCGAGTCAGGTAAGCTTTTAGGCCTTTAGCTTTCTATTATTCACTTCTTAATTTATTTTGTTATTTAAATATTCTAAATTTCTAATTATCGGTTCCAATTTTTGTAGAAATCAATTTGAAGAACATCAATCTTTTGCTTGAGGAGGATTAGTGAAGTGAAGATTCAATCCGATTGGGAGATGTAGCGGATGCTTGATGCTTTGGAACATTTAATATTTGGGTTTTATTCATCTTGTAATATTATGTTATTTGCTTTGTCAGTAATTTGTTCATTTTATGGGATTGAATTTCTATTCGTAATTAGCAGTTATGTGTAATATTTGTAATATTATGTTTTTGCTTTGTAATCTGTTTTTTTTTTTTTTTTCAATTTTTTTTGCACTAAGTGATTGAAAACATTGCAAGCAAAAATGCTTTCTTTCTTCTTTTTAAGTTTTTTTCTCCTCACATTTTAATAGATGTTGGGATTTTAATTAAGGTTCAATTGCAACTTGCAATTTGCAAGGGTGACAGGGAGTACAAATAATGGATTATTAATTTGGATTAGTAAATTTTGAACATAGGGATACTTATAAAAAAAAAAAAAAAAAAAAAATTTGAACACAAGGTTAATGGGTCAAAACCCGCGGGGATCCCCGCATACCCGCGGGGATCCCCGCCCCGCAACCCCGCCCCATCTACACCCGCCCCGTGCGGGTGGAGGGGGTTTCCTGCGGGGTGCGGGTTCACTTTGGGGAACCCGCACCTCTGCGGGGCGGGGTCAAAAAATCCCCATCCCCTCCCCCCCCCGCCCCATGCTCAGCCCTACTTGCACTTATTATTTTCTCTCTCTCCCTTTCTTTTTTTCTTTCACACTATCTCTCACACAATTTGTTAGTGTATGTTAAGGAATCTGATTTAAGAGATTTATTATAATTATTGTTATCTCTTATAAAACAGATTTGAAAGTAATCAAATTTGATTGTAATAAGATTTTATGGTAATTTACTCTACTTATTTACCTAAACTCACTCTTCTCAATTCTCCTATAAATAGGAGCATCATGTATTGTGAATTCATCAAGGAACAAAAATAAAATGTAGCCTTATTTTATTATTTTCGCTATTGTCTTTATTTTTCTATGTGATTATCTTTTCTTTCATAAACAATATTTAAAGCAAATAGAGAGTAGAATAAAGAATCTATTGAAATGTGCATGAAAAAAATGAATAACTAAAATAAAAATTTATATTTTTTTCGTAGCTATTTGGCTAATCCTAATGGGGATGCTATTAGAGAATGGCTAAGTCTGAACATGCAAAGGGTTTTAACCACAATGAGAGGGACATACTGAATTGTAGCGAAGACAAGAAGGAAAATATATAGGGTTGGTCCCCTCTCTCGGTGCTAAATTTCTAGCTACAAAGAAAAACAATGCAGGGTTGGTCCCCTCCATCGATGCTAAATTTCTAGCTACAACAGAAAAACAAAATGTAGAGGCAGTGACATTCATTTTTGGTGGTTCTTCATCATAAAACTAACTTCCAAGATGGAAAACAAAATGGCAAGGAATTAGAAACAGAAAGGTGATGGCATCGACTGTGGCATTTCTCCTAGCATATCTTGTCCATGTCCATGACATGTTGCATTGTCATTGTGCCCGATCTATTCTTCTTTCCACACTCACGTGAGTCTCTCTTTTGTCAAGACATGTTGTATTGTCATTGTTTCCTCTAGCTACCGGCAAATACCACCTACCCAATTTATTCTTGTTGAAAAAAAAAATGCTCAAAAAGATTTCATGCCCATAATTTGCCCAATTCCAGCCATAGTAGCCACTTCCAATCAAAGTTAATTAACGATGTCCAAATATCGGCCATAGTAGCCGATATTGGCCACACTCACCGATGTCCAAGTCCCGACCATAGTACACTACAAAAATTTTTGCATTTAGTGGCGTGTCTACAGTAATGCACTTTTTGACACCTAACTAATTAGTGGCGTGTCAAAAAGTAACACCTCACTAAAATAATTAGTGGCGTGTGGGACTGACATGCCACTAAATTTGTGGCGTGTCTAGTAGCCACGCCACAAATTTAGTGGCGTGTCACTCCAACACGCCACAAATTAGTGGCGTGTCTCTCCGACACGCCACTAATTTAGTGGCGTGTCACTCCGACACGCCACAAATTTAGTGGCGTGTCACTCCGACACGCCACTAATTAGTGGCGTGTCTCTCTGACACACGCCACTAATTTTTCGTTTTCCCCCCTTTTTTCCTCTACTCACCCCCTATTTATTTTCGTTTCCCCCCCTCCCCATTTTCTCCTTCTATCTTCTCTCTTCTCTCCTACACAGGTACGCCTTTCTTTTTTCTTGTCTTCCTTTTTTTTTTTGTCTTCCTATTATATGTGTTTACAGATAAACAAATTTTCTGTAAACAAATTTTCAGGATTTTGAATACATAAAGGAACTCCGAAGAGCTAAGAAACACGTAAAGGAGCTTTACTTTGCAAATTATTTCTGATTTTTCTCGTCAAATGGGTGAATGTGACAGTGAAGATAATTATATCTCTAAGGAAAAGAGTCAGAAAAATGCTTTTATTTGAGGAAAAGTATGGCAAAATGATGGCTTACGACGGCTAATGTCAGTTTGAAAGAAGCAATGCATACGTTCCTTTCAGTTTTCCTATAACAATTTTGGCTTCAATGACTCAGTACACAGCATATCCACACAAGTGCAAATCCAAATCTTTCGTTTCTCAGCACTTTTAACTCATTGATCGAATGAGTGTATAACAAATTTTTTTTTTGGCCACGCCAGAATTAGTGGCGTGGCTGTATAACATACAGGCCACTAATTAGTGGCGTGTCAGAACGACACGCCACTAATATTTAGTGGCGTGCCAGAATGACACGTCACTAATTAGTGGCGTGCTGACCAGTGACACGCCACTAAATAGGAATTACTGACTCCTCGATTACTGACCTTCTAGAAAGGCCACTAATCAAAGGTCACTATTGTTTAGTGACCTTTCAGACATCCTGAAAGGCCACTAAAGCTATGTCACAAAACCTATGTATTTTTGTAGTGGTAGCTGATGCCGGCTAGAGTCGCCGAAGTTAAAGTTTCGGTCATAGAAACCAATGTTTCAATTTAGGCTATAGTAGCCATTTTTCTTTTCTAGCCCTTTGATGTTCAAGACCAAACCTCGACGTCTGTGATCTACCGTTAGATTTGCGAGGGTGTATTAAGACAAGAGTTACAATAACTCAAGAGATAAGAGTTACAATCATTCAAGATACAAGGGTTTACATGCACTCAAGAGACAAAAGTTACAAGATGATAAATTCGATTTATTGTTGTTAATGTAGAAGTAGAAGAGAATTGTAACGTTTAAACTTTCTCTATAAATAGAGTCTTGTATACATCAAATAAATCAAGCAAAAATATTGTAGCAAGAAAAAGGCTTTGATGTATAGATGTAGACCATACGCTGAATCTCTGTCTCTATTTATTTGTTCTTATCTCTTTGCTAGATTATATGATCTTACATCCTTGTCTTCCATTTTCATCTGAAATTCTGGATACTTCGATTGTAGATATAGAAACAATATATATTTAGTATATATATTGCTACAAGGTAAATTTGTTGCTATGTCATTTAAAATTTTTAAATGACATGACACCGTATACATTATTAGATGTAATAAAACAAAATGTGAATTGTTAAGGAATTCTCTCAAAAGTTGGATGCGACAAAACAAGAGTTGGATCAAAAAATGAATCCTCTTTATTTCAAGCGGAAAGAAAAATAATGATGACCCTAAATAAATGAGTTGATAGACGTAAGTTTAAAAGGTTTGCAACTTTTTAATAATGAGTTGCCAGGTCCTACGTCACCATATAGTGTTCAAGTTTGCTGCGTCATATGATCGATGTTACTAGATATTACTATGATATCATTTGTTACAAAAAAATGTTAACCACATATGTGATATTACCTAATTAAAAGAATGTTACAACTAAAAATCCTTGGAATCATTTAAATAACCTAATTGCACTTAATAAGAAATTAATATTGTAAGACTTAACATCTATGTAATACCTTCACAATCCTTCAGCTCGGTGTGAAACTTGATTTTTCAGGGTGTTATACAGAAGTAATATTACAAACTACACTCTCATCTAACTCTCATCCCACTGGACTGATGTGGCATTGTCATGCCCATCAGCCTAATGAGATGAAGGTAAATCGACTAAATAAAAATATAGTATGTAGCATTTACCGTTACACAAATTATGCCTTAAGAAAACAAAAAGAAAAAACAAGAACATTGGGGGGCCCTTGGTTGACCCTATAATCCACAAATTAGAGCCGGGCTCTCTCTCAGCTAAGAGGTAGATCGAAGACATTTAGGGTCCTCTTTCATGCCCCTATCATGTTTGAAAAGTTCTCTCTTCTTTTTCCTTTGCTTTTTTATTTTGGTCTGCAGAGCAATTAAATGAATCCAAACCATTACTGTATATCCCCTGTAAGTAACCAGATGCCTGAGGTTCCTGACTCATGGATTCACCTCGGGAACCACATTAAATAATAAATAGCCCAGCACACACACAAAAACACGCATGGAAGTGCAACACAAACACATATAGCAAGAGTGAAATTGAAATGATCTTATTTTAACAAGACGAAGACAACAAATAATATTATTTGAGCTCTCCATCCATATCACAAGATGAAGGAAACAAACAACATCCGATTTTCATATTGTTTTTGTCAGCACAGATATGTATCTGTGAAGCTTGTCTTGCTTCACAAGACAAAAATTTACACAAACAACCACAAGAAAGAGGCCAGTGAAATAGGACAAATTAGTACAAGTTGTGCTTGATCTCCTACCAAGTACTTTTAGCTCCCTGCAGCTCCCTGCTCGCTTCCTTCTCTTTCTTTCTGTGCAAAATAATCATTTTTCTGAAAGTAAAAAAGTAGAAGTTCAGGCACCCAAAAGTTTAGTTAGTAATAAAGTTATTTTTCTGAAGAGGGAAAAAAAAACAAAAAAGAAAGAATATATATATATCAACAAACCTATTGATCTTTTGCAATGAAGAACCGCCTCATAAATCGAGCTCTCCATATCACAGCAATCACCTGTTGAATAAACTATACTTTGTCGCGGAGATGCCTGTGGTGAGTTGCTCCAGCTCTTAACTTCCGACACTCTCCTATCAATATCATCAACTCTAGTACATTTTCTTGAGCCCTTTAATATTTTATGGCATAAAGGTCTGAGACATCCAAAACACTTCTGCAAGATTCGCTCCAACGGTTTTTTCCATCTTCTGAGAAAATAACAGTTATCTTGAACCACTTGATCAATAGCAGTTCCGGAAGTAGAGGATGAAGATAAAGGCATGGCGGGATTGTTATTTGAGGCATTGGACAGCTCTATCCTTGATGGGTCGACAAATACAGGTTTCATGACGCCGTTGAAAAAAAGCTCATCAGCATGAGCAAGAGGAAGAGATTGGGATATGGGAATTTCGAAATCAAAGTCCTGGGATTCTTCCGAGCATCTCTTCGACTTTTTCATCTTGTAGTCCGATTGTTTCGAGGTGGCTGCATGAGAATTATCAAGTGATGCTCTAAATGGCCTGTCAAGTCCATCCAAAGTGGGTCTTACGTTTGACAACCAACTGTATGAAAAACTTTCAGTCGCTAAAGGCTGTGAGGCTTCCATGGTCTTTAGCAACTGTTTATGCATAAGGATAAAGAATGACGAAGACCTTATATACTCCTTGAGGGACAAGCTCACATGATTGGTATCTTAAGAGTGACCACAAGACCATGGTGACCACAAGTGCACGCATTGTCTATGCTACCAAATGCCAAGCAGCAGACAGATGGAACAAGAATAAATATGCAAACTAGTTTCTCACTGCTCCCTATCTATTAACGTGTTATTATTTTATCTTTTATTTATTTATCACTAAGTTATATTTAATTCAAGCAGAATATCATTCATCCTTATTGAAATCCATTCATATATATATTTTTATATATAAGTACTCATATTCTTTTTCCCTTTTAAAATTAACTTTTCTCTAACATAGAAACAAAAAAGAAGAGAGAATGGATTACCTGCAACAACTTTACACTAGCTAGTAGTATGCTTTGACAATCCAACTTCCTCACATAGCAAACTAAGCAGGGAAACTAAGAGTCCTTTGTCTTCTTGGTGTTGAAGTATTAGATTTTGAAGTGGGTGTTCAAGAGGTGCTTTTAAGATTGTCAGAAACTTATCTACAGCCAACACTTCAGACCAAATCCACAAGGACTCAAACACTGTAGCAGCTACAACTCTACGCCAAGATAAGAGGAAGATCGAGTTCAAAGTCTTGTATTTCATACTCATCTACCATAACAGACTTGTTTATATATACAAAGCCTTCACCAACGTTTGTGGTAAGACAGTACACTATAAAAACAGATCGAGAACTTCATTTATGGTACTAAGATTTTTTATATGGTGGTCTAGAGGTCATCTCAAATTTTTAGAACAATTTTTTTTTTTCAAATTAGATTTTGGCCATTAAACTGTATGTTAAATTCCAACTTCATCCTTTGAATTATCGATTGTGTCAATTTCGTCCTTGATATTTTGAAAATGCAATGTTATATACCTTTGTCTTGCCTTGCCCTTATAATGTGAATGCTAATGTCAATATATATATATTTTTTCCCAATCTCATCTATCTTCGTATTGTTAACATGACATGTTAGGACACAATAGGGCTCACAAAGTCAGAGAAGACACCAGAAGCCCCAAGCGAACAGTGTGTGCCACTGACTCTTCTCTCTGATTTTCTGAGTCTTCCTGTAGCTTAACATGTCATGTCAATAATACAAGCGCATGTTAAAAAAAGGAAAAGAAAAAGAGAGTCTACCTAGCTTGTCAATAATTGCCATTTGCATAGCAATAGGCTAATAGCAAGAGAGTGGAAGAGTAGCATTAAAGCATTTTCGAAACATTAAGCGTTCAATTAATACAATTGATAGTTCAGAGACAAAATTGCAGTTTAATTACATAGTTAAGGGACCAAAATCATCCAGGCGACTAGAAATGGAAACCGACTAAAACCAAATTTGTTTGCTTTTAGAAATTAATAGGTGAGAGTGATAACTGTTGCATCAGATTTAAGGGATATGTTATGTGCTCCTACCAAAATAAAAAAATAGGTGAAAGACATAATCAATCAGCACTATATAGAAGACAAAAGGTGACAACTTTTCTGTATATAAATATGTTCCGAAGAACCTCTGAAAGATCAATATATGGACATTTAATTGAGTAGAATGAGGAGCAGAGCCCCCATAAACTACAGGAAGAGTCAGCCGAACACAAAGTGCCTGCAGTCATATAGCTCTAAGGAGGATTTTAATGAAACCATTTTGTCATCAATTACCAACTTGCTCACCAAATCAGACTGACACCTGACAAGTCCAAACAAAAGGGTTGTGCACAGCACATTTAACAGCCATTATAGCAATATTGAATTTGAACATTAATACAGAAGAAGACCCTGAAAGAGACAAGTTCTACACCGACGCTTTATTTGGCTGATGAGGAAAAGTAGGAAAGTCTATGAGTACAAGTTCTGTTCGATCGCTCAGGTCCTTGATAGTAAAAAATTTTTTTTAAAAAAAAAAAGAAGAAGAAGAAGAAAAAAGGACTTTTAATCATTTGCTTAGCAATCAAACAGTGCCCATTAACAAGACCGTGAAATTTCTCATAGCAAGCAAAGAAGCATTAATCAAAAGCAGCATAAGCAATTATTCCACTTCGAGACTATTACATGCATACATTAGAGGGTATTCAGATTTCTAGACACTGCTCTCGATGGAAGAACTGTATCCTGTTTGATCATCATAGAATTTGGACCACAGCATCACACCTCCATACTTGGCGGAACCTTTAATGGCCGGAAGCACTTTAGAAGTTAGATCGGCAACAGGAATGAAGCCACTTCCAGCTGCTTTAGGTGCTGCAGGAAGTCCTAACAAAATTTTGGTGGCAGGAATAGAATTCCATTGCTTCCATGCGTTTACAAGTTTGTCAATACTGCCTGATGTGTATTGGCATGGAGGGTTGTTATAGAACTGCACCCATACATAATCAAATAGGCCTGTCTTAAGGGCACCTCCCATCCATTCATCAGGGAAAGGGCACTGAGGGGCTGCTGTTAAATATACTTTCTTTCCTTGTTTGCTGTAACCAGAAATATACCTTGCAAGCTCATCCCAGTGTTGGGCTGTTCCATGTAGAATAACAAAGTCAATTCCATCCAAAACAGCGTCTCCAAGAGGGCGAGATGAAGAATGGCCCCCCAAGAAGTTATTCCAAAGATAGTCTGCAACTTGTCTAGCATCGTCAGTTGAAGAAAGGGCATAGCTCCCTGCGTCTCCTCCAATAGAGAGCATCACCTTAATTCCTTTTGCTTGACACGCTTTTATGTCAGAGCTGAATCTGGTGCATTCGTTATTGCGTGGATCACAGTGGCCGGCAAGGTTGATCATTGGTTTTTGACCATTGCCAAATGTTGGAAGGAAAGCTATGTTAACAAAGGCATACTTACCAGTGGCACAAGCCTGTGCCAAACTACCCTCATTTCCATTCTGACCCCAGTAGATTGCGATTTCACCAGCACCAGCTCCTACCACTAGAATTGAAATTAGTGATAACATGGAAGCCAGTGAGATTGATGAATTTGATGCCATAGTGCACTGGATTTTGCAAGTGTCAGAGAAGCACATCTTGTATATATAGGAGGAAAGTGATCTGATGACTCTGTGTTTCTGCAGAAGTGAGCGCGGTTTGGCAGTCACTTGGTCCCACTAAATTTGCTTCATTTCCATGGTTGTGGATTAAGACAGGCGACTTACTGGAAATGAGTCCACTAATTTCCACATACTTTGATGCTAAGTCAAGAGAATCAAGAAAAACACACCCCATCATGGCCAAATTCTGTGTTGGCAGTCACTTGGTCCCACTAAATTTGCTTCATTTCAATGGTTGTGGATTAAGGCAGGCGACTTACTGTAAATGAGTCCACAAATTTCCACATACTTTAATGCTAAGTCAAGAGAATCAAGAAAAACACACCCCATCATCACGTGACTCATTACTGGAAAAAGAGAAACACTGCCGTATGAAGGAGAATTCTAAGCAGATATTAGCTGATATTTCAATCGTTGGCCTTATTTTCCATGCGAAATTTACTTGGAAGTTAACAGCTGAGTCTACTTCCAATAAAATGCGGTACGAGGTTTTAACAAATAGTTCCATGTGTCGAGAAATATTCTCGATAGTTAATAAATAGGCCTGACAATCTATGTCAGCCCATTTTTTATTTTCAGTCCCCAGAAAGGTCAGCTATACGAGCCCATCAATTAACCGGGCCACGTGATCCACCACATGGCAAAGCCCAAGTCCGAGTAATCAGCGAGAGGCCACGAAGAGATTGAGATCCTGAGATATCCGAAAGTGTTTCGGAAATGTTGAGGCCCACGTTCCGGATACATGGGAATCCCATGTTCTGGACCGTGGAGACCCACATTGCAGATGCATGAAGACCCATGATCCCATGTTCCGAGTTCATGGAAACCCACGATCACAAGATCAATTCCCTCCATATCCAGGAGAAATTGATTCTCACCCTTACTATATGTTAGAATATATGGAAAATATATTATATTTTCCGAATATTCCATAATTGGTTGATTTAACACTATAAATACACACAGATATTCAGGTATACCCTAGTTGAAATTATTGTGTTTAAAGCATTACTACATATTCTCTCCAAAACCGACTTAAGCATCAGAGTAGGCATTCATGTGTGGAGGTCGGATGCATGTATGTGTGAATTTTGCAAGAGAAATTCTAAAATAAGGGAAGAGGAAAATTGATAGTTTCATGGTGGAGTTGCTGCAAAAGATTTCACAAGGTATGCAAGCAAGCTTTGACATGTTGGAAGGTGAAATTTTAATGGAGAGGCTTGGAGATGGAGTCGAGACTGGGGTTCGTCCCTTCAGTGTCTTCTCTGCCATTTTTTAGTATAAATTTATTGTGAAACAGTTTTGTAAGAAATTTTTTACAAATTCATCTCTACAAGTAACATGTATCTTTCAGCATATAGAAGAACCACCTTCCTTCCCCTTCCTCTGCTGCGGCCTGCGGCGCCTGCCGGTGTGTGACGTGTGTCCGTGCGTGCGGGGAGGGCCGATGACTGGCGACGACTAGCGAGGTGGCTAGTGGCACGGCTGCGGCGCTCAGGGCAGGGCTGGTGAGTGCACTGAGTGGTGGCTGGTGATGCGGGCTGGCTAGTGGCACTGTGGCAGGGCTGCTGCGGCGCTCAGGGATGTGGTGCTCACTGCTCAGGGCTGCGGCGCTCAACGGCTCAAGGACTTACAAACCTAAAGAAGAAAAGTTTAGGGTTAGGTTAGAATTTAGAGACACTGCCTGCTGTGTTTTTTATGTTTTTCGCCGCCCCCCCCCCCCCCCCCTTTTCCTTTTTTTTTTTTTTTTTTTTTAAACCTGCGGGGCGGGGGCGGGGACCCGCAAAAATTCAAGGGTCCCCCCCGCAACCCGCCCCGCACCACGCGGGGGGGCTAAAAAAAACCCCTAAACCCGCACCATGGGTGCGGGTTTTGGGCTCTACGGGGCGGGGCGGGTTTTGCGGGGATTTGCTCACTCTTAAGTTTGGTCACTCCCTGAATCCTTGAGTGGCTAACAGAATTACCCCGTCAACCATTTTTTTTTTTTTGAAAGAAAAAAATGTAAAATTAGTACTTGTGGCTTACTTGATTTATAATTAGTTCTATGTACTATCAAACTGCAAAAACAAAACAAAAAAATTATACAAATATTAAAAAAAAAAAAAAAAAAGGAAAGAAGGGGGGGTCATGCGCCACCACCGGCCTTTGGGATTTCCTTTCGAGTCACGCCCTTTTATTATTATTATTATTATTATTATTAGGGTTAAATATATTTTAGCCCCCAAACTACCACCCTTTCTCCGGATGATCCCCCAAACAACCAATACTTAGATTCTGGCTCCCCAAACTACCACTTTCTGATTTTTTGGCCCCATCCGTATATTTATTCCGTCAATTCTAACAGAAATTGGCAAAAAACCTGAAAATACCCCTCCCTTAACCGTAGGAATTTCAAAGTGTAGGAGGGATATTTTCGGATTTCTGTTTAAAATTGACGGCATAAATGGACGGATGGGGCCAAAAAATAGAAAGTAGTAGTTTGGGGGGCCAGAATCTAAGCATTGGTAGTTTGGGAGGCCATCCGGAGAACGGGTGGTAGTTTGGGGGGCTAAAATATATTTATCCCTTATTATTAATAAAAAAATAAATTTTTAATTTTTTTTTAATTTTTATATATTTTTTATTAAGAGCGACACGTGTCGCCATTTTATTAGTGCTGAAGTGACACACTAATGGAATACGTAAAATGTTTTGACGGAATTTAACTGCAGGGAGTAAATTAATTTTTTGGCATACTCCAAGAACTTACGAATTCATTTTGATACAACAAAGAGCTAATTGTAAATCAAGTAACGATATAAACTGATTTTGTATCTTTTTTTCTTCTATCTTTTTTTCCTAATTTTTTTTCTTTGGTTGAAAGGTAAATTGGGTATTTCAAGTAAAAAAAATTGCACATGTAATGTAAGCCACGTGTAATGTTAGACACTAACAGAATGTGCCAATTGAAAAGAACAGGCAGTTTGAGGGCATCAAGTGTCACAAATGATAGTTTTGACATTCATGGGAGTTAGTATATATTTTCTCATATTTTTAAAAGACCAATATATATATAGTAAATACTTAGGTGATGAATGGTGATCAGTTGATAGAGGTGATCATAAGAGCATTCCTAATAAGCTCTTTAATTTTATTTTATTTTTTTCTAAATTTTAGCTAAACAATCTACTTTTCTTATTTTATCTATTACTTTTAAAAAGCTTCATATATCAAACTCTCTAAATATTTTTTTTTATTTTAAATATATATTATTTTTTTTATTGATTTTGATAGCAACCACTTTAACAACTTTAACTACCATAAAAAATTACTCCAAATGTGTAAAATAAATTTTATCCCAAAAAAGGATACCCACAAGATTTATCTTTTCAATGTAGAAGCAAAAAGTCTGTTCCTCCTTCATCATGAAATTCTGTTCTCCTCTCCCCCTTCAAGCACATCTTAAATTAAAAATCACCAAATATGAGAAAAGACAAAAACTCATTTTCCAAATTTGAAAAATTCAAAGAACATGGGTTTGGGTTTGGGTTTGAGATTTCAAAAAGTACGATTTAAAATAACGATTCGAAAAAATGATTTTTTAAAACACAGTTAAGCGTTTGACAAAATCGCAATTTAACCTTTAAAATCGCAAATTAGTCTTTAAAATTATGCATTTTAAAAAAAGCATCATCTAACCTGTGATTTGAAAAGACAGATTTTCTGTGTTTTCTTTTTTGGATAAAAGATTTTCTGCGTTTTCAAATCGTAATTTTTAAAAACGCAGTTTATAAACGATTTACGTTCTACGATTTGATTTAAAATCCCACTTATTGTCTACAAAATCGCAATCTCAAACGCATACAAAATCGCAATTTAACTTTTAAAATCGTAAATTAGCCTTTAAAATTATGCGTTTTCAAAAAAACATCTTACATGCGATTTGAAAAGGCAGATTTTCTGCGTTTTAAAATCCCAATTTTTAAAAACACAGTTTCTAAACAATTTATGTTTTGTAATTTAGTTTAAAATCGCATTTACTGTCTACAAAATCACAATCTCAAATGCATCGGAAGTCTAAATCTCTTCAAGAATATTACATGGTACACTAAATCGAATCCAAGACAGGGAAAGACAAAGTTGAAGAAACAAAAACCTTTCTTGGCCAGCAGTGTCCCAAATCTGAGCCCTGATAACCTTGCCATCGACTTTCAAGGTCCGACTGGCGAACTCGACGCCAATGGTGGACTTGGACTCTCGAGGTTAAACTCGTTCTTGGTGAACCTGGAGAGCAGATTCGACCTGCCGACCGAGTCCCCGATCAGGACCACTTTGAAGAGGTAATCGTAGTCGTCGTCTGCTCTGTACCCCGCCATTGTCAGCTATCGTAACAAGCTTTCCTCAACAAAATGGAAGAGAGAGAGATTTGCAGGAAAAATGAAGAAGGGGGAGAGCCGGAAACAAACAAAAAAATTATAAAATATTGAATAACTTGTGAAATTTGTGAGCCAAATTTAAAGTAAAATTCTGACCAAGTCAATAGAGAAATTATAAAGAGTTTACTGAGAGCATCTTTAGTGAGCTCTTTATTTCAAAATTTTCACCAAAATTTGGTGAAAATCCCAAAAAAGTCCACTCCAACAAACTCTCTATAATTTTTCTATTTTAGCTTTTATTAGAATTTCACTTTAAATTTGGCTCACAAATTTTTTGAGTTGTTGAATATTTTATTATTTCTCTTTCCTTTTACTTTACTTTCACTTTTCCTCTCTCTTCATTTGTTAAAAGTGCTTGCTTAAAACCAATAAAAAATGGGTTGTGATTCATGCACAACTCTTAGCACAACTAGTGCACAACTCTAAGACACAATAGGGTGGGGTCCACACTTGGGTTTCACTCCATTGTACATTGGAGTTGTGCTAAAGCTGCCTTTTTAACATTTCCCATAAAAAATTAATATTTAGTTGAAATAAAGAAAGATTTAGAGAGTTTGATGTAGAAAGACATTTTAAAGTGATAGATAAAATAAAATAAAAAATAGATTCTTGAGCTAAAATTTAGAAAAAATTTAGAGAGCTCACTAAGAATGCTCTGAAGTAGGCTTTTTTGAGATTTTCATCAAATTTTGGTGAAAAATTTGAAATAGAGGGCTTACTAGAAATGCTCTAAATGTTATATGTTAAAATTCTATAAAGATGTGCTATATATTATTCTCCTATCTTTCTCCTATTCTCTCTTATAGACTAAGTAAACTCACAAAATCAATGGTAATTTTAAAAATTGGAGTACAGAAGAAGAATAGAGGAAACTCAGGAAAGAATGAATCATTTCTATTTCTCTTTCTCTTAACTATTCTAGGCCGCACGTCGGCACATGGACCTCAAAAACTTCCAAGAAAGCAGTGAAGTTCCAGTTCCTCCCTCAGTTACTAACTTTCCAAGTAAATTTCGCATGGAGAAAGTATCTGCTTAGAACTCTTCTCCATACGGTAAACGGTAGTGTTTGTCATTTTCCAGTAGTACGTGAACCACTTTAAGATGGGGTATGTTTTTGTCGATTTCACTGTATCTGGTCCAAAGGGAAAGGATGAATAAAAGCATCTTATGCGTGGCCTTCATATTCACCTAAGTTGCGTTGTTGTACAAAAATAAATTAGGATAATTGCACCGTTGATTTTTAGGGTTGGTTATAATTATTTTTCACTCTCTATGGTTCAAAAAGTTCATGAAATGTCATCATGCATGCAGTGGCTACTGGTGCTCCACAAATCACTCATGTTCCTATAAGGTGGATACCACCACCCCTGGAATTTTCAAGACCAATTGGGATGCATCATTGGATTCAAAGACGCAGAAAATGGAGTTAGGGTTGATAGTGTGAGACACTAATGGCCACGTGCATGCTGTGGCTTGTTATACAGTGGATGCTTGGGTGGAGCCAGTCATTGCAGAGGCGCTTGCCGCATTGTGTGTTGTTGAGTTTTGCCGGAACCGTGGAATGGGTTGTATAGTTTTGGAGGGGGATTTGTTGTGCAAATTTATTTAACTCGCAAATGTACGAATCGTTTGCAATATAGCATTTTGCAAGTGCGAGGTTGATCTCATAGGAAATTGTGTTGCTAAAAATCAATCTCTATTCAAACTAATCCAATTTTAACCTAATTCCAAATTTAGGGTTTTTAAACAAAATAAAACATGAACTTAACAAATCACAAGATAGGGTTCTAAGATTTTGAAATCCACACCCACCAAATTATAGCAACATATTCTCTTATTCATCAACACATATTTGAAGTTCTCACATACAAATCTTAGGTATGCTCTACTTTGCTTCAAAAATCGTTGAAATCATTCAATGAATCCATTTTTTACACAAATCACAAAAGATACTCGGTATTTTCCAAATCATCCATTGTATCCATTCAAAGAACAAATCACAATATATACCTGGTTTTTCACCAGATCATCAAATGTACCTGTTGAATGAAACAATGAATACCCAACGTTTTGATAAATAAAACCCAAGCAATCAATTAAGTGAGACAACTTCAAGTCATCATTTTTATCCGGAAATCACAAAAGATAACCAAAAATCATCTCAAAAATTGAATGGAAGTAGAACAATGAGAAATCAAAAGCCTATAAACTCAAATAGCATAAACAAGCATGAAAACATAGTTTCTCTTCAATGGTGAAGTTTCATCATCAACGGTAAAGTTTCATCATCAACCCTAGATGAGAGTTTAGCTATACAAGACTAAGGAAAGCGTAAATAAACAACAATAATCCATTAAAAATCAAAAGAACTTACAAAATATGGAAGTTCTAGGTGAAAATCACCCAAGAACCCTAAAATCTACTGAAAACGGCACCTAAGGCGCTCTCCAAGCGGCCTCCCCATCCAAAAAAATGGGAAAAAAATGGTATTTATAGAGTTAGTTAGAGTTTCTGCGAATCCAAGTCAGCACAAAATCGATTGATCGATAGGCAAAATGTGCTCGATCGACTTGAGATGCGATCGATCGACGTCGATTGAGCACATTTTTCCCGACATCCCAGCAATTCTGGATTTCCCAGCTTTCTATGTATTTTCATTTGAAATTTGCCATTTTTCTCTTAATGTTCTGCAAAAACACCAAAACTAACTAAAACTTTATAAAATAACAAAGCCAAAGGTCTAACTAGTGTAAATTAAAGGGTTCAAATATATAACATTTAGAACTCATCAAGATTCTTTACAGGTGGTCCATGCCGTCCATCAGCCCGGTTTGATCAGGAACATGCATGGACAAATTCCGGGAGATATCAGAGGGATCCTGAGGTCTTTTTCTTCATCATATGAGATATGCCATACTAAAAGGGGAGGTAACAGTGCAGCTCATCTTCTTGCTAAAGGGGGAGTTCATAGTGCTACTGATAGTGTATGGATAGACTGTCTACCGGATTTCCTTAGGGATGTTGTAATTTCAGAGTCCTCGACTCTGCCTCTGTAGAGCATTTTTGCTCTTTGGTTTTCATGATATGAATGGAAGCAGTAATTATTTAAAAAAAAAAAAACTATTCTAGCTAGCTAGGCCGCACATCGGCACATGGACCTCAATAACTTAAGTTCCAAGTAGAGAAGTTACAGTTCCTCCGCCAGTTGCTAACTTTCCAAGTAAATTTCGCATGAAGAGAACAAGGACAAAGATTCCAATATCAGCAACCGGCCAGTTGGAGTTGGGTTAAAAATAAGTTTCTGCTTAGAATTCTTCTTCATGCGGTAGTGTTTGTCATTTTCCAGTAGGGAACCACTTTAAGATGGGGTATGTTTTTGTCGATTTCATTGTATCTGGTCCAAAGGGAAAGGATGAATAAAAGCATAATTCTTATGCGTGGCCTTCCTATTCCATGAGCAAAGCTTTCCACAAATTTTCCACATCCTTCAATGCTAAGTCAAGAGAAAGTAATCTACTTTTTCACACTATATTTTCACACTTAATGGTTAATGTGGCATGTTTTTAGTGATCAACACTTTTACTTTTATAAATAATTAATATAAAAATACACTCAAAAAATGTTATATCGACCGATATAAAACTGGTGTGATAATCTAATATGAAGAGTAGCGTTAATTTCTCTTGACTAATTAGCATTAAAGGATGTGGAAATTTGTGTAGATTTCCAATGAGTCGCCTGCCTTTGTTCACAACCATTGAAATGAAGCAGAATTAGTGGGGCCGGCTGGAAAACCACTCTCACTTTGCAAACACACAGAATTTGACCAGTAAGTGATCTGAACACTATTTTCCTATCCTATATATACAAGATGTGCTTCTCCGAACACCACAAGCAAAATCTACTGCACTATGGCATCAAATTCAGCAATCTCACAAGCTTTCCTGTTATCATTAATTTCAATTCTAGTGGTTGGAACTGAAGCTGGTGGAATCGCAATCTACTGGGGTCAGAATGGAAATGAGGGTAGCTTGGCACAAACTTGTGCCACAGGTAAGTATGCCTTCGTTAACATAGCTTTCCTTCCAACCTTTGGCAACGGTCAAAAACCAGTCATCAACCTTGCTGGCCACTGTAATCCAAACAGTAATGGCTGCACCAGATTAAGCTCTGACATAAAATCATGTCAAGCAAAAGGAATTAAGGTGATGCTCTCTCTTGGAGGAGGAGCAGGGAGCTACTCCCTTTCTTCAACTGACGATGCTAGACAAGTTGCAGACTATCTTTGGAATAACTTCTTGGGGGGACAGTCCTCATCTCGCCCTCTTGGAGATGCTGTTTTGGATGGAATTGACTTCGATATTGAAGGAGGAACAACCCAACACTGGGATGAGCTTGCAAGGTATCTCTCTGCATACAGCAAACAGGGAAAGAAAGTATATTTAACAGCAGCCCCTCAGTGCCCTTTCCCTGATGAATGGATGGGAGGTGCCCTTAAGACAGGCCTATTTGATTATGTATGGGTGCAGTTCTATAACAACCCTCCATGCCAGTACACATCAGGTAGTATTGACAAACTTGTAAATGCATGGAAGCAATGGAATTCAATTCCTGCCACCAAAATTTTCTTAGGACTTCCTGCAGCACCTAAAGCAGCTGGAAGTGGCTTCATTCCTGTTGCTGATCTAACTTCTAAAGTGCTTCCGGCCATTAAAGGTTCTGCCAAGTATGGAGGTGTGATGCTGTGGTCTAAATTCTATGATGATCAGACAGGATACAGTTCTTCCATCAAGAGCAGCGTCTAGAAATCTGAATACCCTCTAATTCGATGCATGTGATAGTCTAAAAATGGAAGATTTCCTACATCTTCCATATGTATTTTCTCCACGGCTATATAATGCCACGAATAAAAATATGCATCTGTTTGGACCATCTATTCATCTCTTTAACCAACGTTTATTTATTTATTTTAAAAAAAAAAATCATTAACGAACAATGCAAAGCACTCAAAATTATTTTTACATGTATATCAAATCTAAACGCTTTTACAAGCAAAATCAAAAATCAAAAACTTTAACAAACAACTCAATGTTATTTTTACATTTACATCAAATCAAAACACTTTTTCAAACAACAATTTGATATGAGTATATTACTAATCAATTAATTATCCATAGGTGATGGGCATTCTAGTCTAGCCCAACAAAATATAATTTAGGGCCATTAGGGGCTTATTATCCCACTCACCAAGCCCAGGCCAAACAACTAGTATAGTGGCCTAACCTGCCTTAAATTGCATTTATATTTTCAATCCTAACTCCTAAGATTAGAATAGTTTTGAATATGGTATAATAAGTTTACTGGTTTGACTGTTGAGTCAATGGTGCAACCGCTGATTCAATAGTTAATTCTATTAAATATATGTGTAAATAAATTAATTAAAGAATATATTAAAAAAAATGTAGAAAAAAGTTGATCAACGGGTACTCGATCCAACCATTAATATGCAAGTATACTATCAGCACTGTTTTAGTTTGATTTGAGTTTATTATTAGGGAACCCACCCCTTTTTCATTTATACGATCGTCCACTTCTTCTATCACAAGTGGAAAGGATCTTCCCATGTAATCATTTTCCTTATTCAATTAGAAAAATAAAAAATATATATATATATATACACATGCAAGTATATTACATATTTGAAATTAATAAAAATTGACAAAAAAATAAAAAAACGGTTGTAGTTTGATCTTTGAGAATTAGGCAAAAAGAGCCTTAGAGCTGATCCTTTTAGAGGAAAGGATGAGGTTGAAGAAAAAATGATCCAGAAAAAGCCTGAGATTTATTTCTAGTATTGTGGAGGTAAGTAAAACAAGTATTTAAACCTAAATTTTAAATTGGGTTTTATCTATTGGATTGCTTAATTGCTTAAACAAAAACAATAGATATCTATGGACTTCCTTATTTATACTGTATATTACAATAGTTAGAGGTTTTCTTCTCATAATTTACTTATAATTAATAATTTGTTATAGAGATTGAAATTGTTTTTGGCCTTTTGAACAATTGTGCATTTGGGATTTCGTGGCCCGAAATTTACTTGGAATAATGGGCGGACAGATCATAGCTTTACAAAGAAAAGACTAGACAGAGCTGTGGCAAACAAGGAGTTGTGTGATTTCTTTGGTGAAGCTGTTGTACAAGTGATGGCTGACAGAAGCTCTTATCATAATCCTATTTTCATCTCCTTTAACCCAGCTGGGGCTCACAGAAGGTATAAGGACAACACTTTTCGTTGTGAGGCCAGTTGGGCCCTGCATGCAGATTATAGAAAGGTTATCAAAACAACTTGACAGGAAAGGCCTCGACATGGAGATGCGTGGAGGGTTGTACAAGGGAAGCCCACAAGATGTCAAAACACACTTCAGCGATGGGTGCGAAAAACTGTGAAAACAATGGCGGAGATTGTCAAACAAAAAACAAAGAAGCTGGCTAAGGGACAACAGCAGGATGGGCCAACAGATGTAGCAGGTATAAAACTCCTTCAAAAGGAGTTGCATGTAATTATGGAGCAGGGGGATTTAAAATGGAAACAAAGAGCGAAAGAGAATTGGCTTAAAGATGGAGACCGCAATAAGTAGTACTTCCTTGCTTGCGCAAATAGAGGAAAAAAGGTAACTTGATATCACAAATCCTGGATGAAAACGGTCAATTGTACACTTGTAATGATGATATTGTTAGAGGTTTTGTCCAATACTATCAGCATTTATTTACTACAGCAGCACCGAATAACATTGGTGCATGCACCCATGCAGTTAAAAGCACAGTGAGCCCAGAGATGAATTCGCAGTTCCTTTCTGTATTTACTGTGGAAGAAGTCGGTCACGTTTTGAGTCAGATGGAACCGCTAAAAGCCCCTGGGCTCGATGGATTTATGTCTGGTTTTTATCAGCAAAACTGGGCCACAGTTGGTGGGGAGGTATTTACAGCTGTCCTTAGCTTTCTAAATTATGGAAATTCCGATGAGACGATCAATGCCACCAATATAACACTTATCCCCGAGGTGAAGAAACCAACATATGTCTCGGAATTCTAGCCTATTGCTCTCTATAATGTGATCTACAAATTGATAGCTAAGGTGTTAGCTAACAAATTAAAAAGGGTTTACCCCAATGTTATTTCGGCGAATCAGAGCGCTTTCATCTCTGAACGATTGATTTCTGATAACATTTTTGCAGCTTATGAGACGCTTCATTCTATGCAAACCAGATTGTGAGGCAAAGTGGGGTATATAGGTAATAAATTAGATATGAATAAAGCATATGATCGGGTGGAATGAGATTTCCTATAAGCGGTAATGCAAAGAATGGGTTTTGCGAATAAGTGGATCAGTTTACTCATGACTTGTATCCATACGGTTTCCTATGCTATTGTGGTGAATGGTCAACCTGTGGGAAGAATTACACCGTCCAGGGGAATCAGACAATGGAATCCTATGTTTCCTTATTTATTCCTGATGTGCGCCGAGGCATGGAGCTCTCTTCTTCATCATGCTGAATCCTCTTAAGTATTTTTCAAGTGTTCCAACATCTAAAAGGGATCCCCACCTTAGCCATCTATTCTTTGCAGATGACAATCTATTATTTTGTAAGGCAAATTCAATGGAGTGGCGCAAATTGATGAGACTGCTAGAAAAGTATGAAGGTGCATCTGATTAGAAGCTTAACAAGGCAAAAACTTCCATATTTTTTAGCAGGAATACAAGTTCAGCTCGACAGCAAGAGATTTCCCTGTTATCTGGCTTTCCAGCCGCAAATTGGTATGAGAAGTATCTGGGAACCAACTTTAGTAGGTAAGTCTCGATTTAAGGCCTTCAAGAGTATCAAAGATAGAGTCTGGCGTCTACACACTTGGAAGGTTAAATTCCTTGCACAAGCCGAGAAAGAGATTCTTCTGAAAGCTGTGATCCAAGCTATTCCAATGTTTAACATGAGTATCTTCCAACTTCCACTTGATCTTTGCAAAGAAATTAATGGAATGATGCAGAAATTTTGGTTGGACCACCTGGAGAACAAGGCTAAGATGCATTGGATGAGCTAGGAACGAATGGGGATCTCAAAGAATCAAGGAGGTTTAGGGTTTAGAGATTTGGTGTGCTTCAACAAAGCTCTTCTGGCCAAACAATGTTGGAGACTTTTGAAGAACCCTAATTCACTAGCTGCTCAAATCATTAAGGCAAAATACTATCCACAATCCTCAATTATGGAGGCCACTTTGGGTACACGACTATCATTTGCATGAAGAAGCCTGATGGTTGCATATGGTGTACTGAAAAATGGGCTAGTATGGAAGGTGGGAGACGGAAGGTATATTCGCATATGGGGCGACAAATGAATTCCGATCCCAATATCTTACTCAATTCAATCCCCACCACGAATTTTACCAGTGGATGCCAAAGTGGTAGAGCTCATAGATCAAGATACTAAGTGATAGAATACAACCCTTATTAATGGAATATTCTAAGAGGGGGAGGCTCACACTATATGCCAAACCCCGTTATGTCCTATGTTGATAAAGGATTCCCTCATTTGGCACAGGACATCAAGTGGAGAATTTTCAGTTCGCAATGCGTATCATGTGAAGAAGGATTTGCAAGCCATTCGTCGTAGTGGAAGATTTCAAAAAGATGATGAGAATTTATTTTGGAATCTCAAAATACCCAATGCAAGTAAAATGTTTATGTGGAGGGCTTGTACCGATCTTCTTCCCGCTAAGAAGAATCTATTAAGACGTGGTGCAGTCCCTGATGCCCTTTGTCCAATTTGCACAAGAGAAGAGAAATTTTCCAGCATACTCGTTGAAGCTGTCCTTCGGCTCAAAATAAATGGGGATACGTACCAAAAAAGATTCAAAAAGGTATAGAAGGGGGGCATAATTTTATCCAACTTTTTGAGTACCTTATAGAACGTTGTGACTTGCAGTAAATAGAGCTCATGGTGGTTGTGGCTCAAAAAATATGGTTTTGTAGAAATAGGGTGGTGCATGGAGAAAGCGTTTATTCACCCTAGCTCAACAACTATTTCGAGAAGCAAGTTTGACTCTTGATGAATTGTCAGCAGTTCTATCCCTACAGAGTCTTCCCTTTTATGGCAGAACCCTCCCACAAGTATGTATAAAGTTAATTGTTATGCAACTATTGATTAAAAGAACGGGCGGATTGGAATTGGAATTGTTGTTTGTGATCATGACAGTGTCGTTCTAGCTGGACGCAATGCTACAAAGAATGTTATGGTTGAACTTGTTGTCGTTGAAGCTTTGGCAACTTTTTATGTTATGGATTTGTGTAAGGAACTGAGCTTTATGAATATTATATTGGAGGGAGACGCCCGCCAATCATGAATGAAATCCAAATTGGCTCGAGTCAATTGAGATCTTGAAGTATTGACGAAAATGATTATTATTATTATTATTTTTTTTTAAGTTGTAAAATTTTTGAGAGTATTTATTTACATATTAATAGTAGAGATCCTCTTTTAACCAAATTCGAGTAAAGGAAACTTCCTCAAATCTGTTTTACACCCCGCACGTTGTGGTAAGTGAGCAAATTGAAGTCGTTGAAAGCGACACATGTCCAAAAAAGAGTGGAGCCAGACGAGAAAGTTCTCCATTTTGCTGCCTCGGCGGACCCTACGACAACCAGTGTAATTTTGAGGTCTACGAAGAATAAATAGGGTCCCACACGAGGCAGTTGCCATGTGCGTGCACCGTAGACTGAGCTTTTTTTTTTTATTTTGACAAGTCATTGTTTTTTTTTTTTTTTTTTGGTCTATTGTTTGTGGAATCCAATTTAAATCCTGAATAATAAACCAATAATTATTTTTTATTTTTCTGAGTTTGACAAATGTGGTCTTGCTGAATAGTCTCTAGTCGTCAATGAGGTGCTTCTTCTTCTATTGTCTACAACCAATTTCGACCGGACCAAGTCTGTACGAGAAGCTTCAGGAAACTTCGGGACGAGCCTATTGCTAAAGGACAAAAACAAACCGGTTTATAAATTTTTTTTTACAACTCACTTATAAAATTAATACATATTTTTTAACATATAAAAAATACATATTATTTTAATAAATGTATTTTTTTTCTTTTTTATATGTCAAAAAAAAAAAATTCGAATTAATGACTTCGATTTCGTAAAACATAATTTTCAATCGACTGAACTATCCTTACAAATAATAATTATACGTTTTACATAATTTTTTTAATAATATTAATAAAATAATATATAATCTTCACATACTTAAAGAAAGATATATATCAAACTTTTATATATATATAGTACGAATTTCCTATCAACTTTTAGGAAATTTCTGTACAAAAATATCCTACCTAATACGCTAATTAATGCCTAGTTGCTGAATAATTTTTCCTAGTCGATTAGCAAGTTGAAACGCGCTCCCAATAAGCCATCAATGAGGAAGGCAACTAAAGTAGGAGTGGTCCCCAGTGGTAGAATTGCGTGGTCGTGGTCGTGACTCGTGGCACATGGGAGCCTCTCACATTGCCGGTCAAGTGTCAAGTGGATTAAAACGCGTGATTTGTACGGATGTGATGCGACCGCCTCGCACAAATATCCAGAGCAATGTGGGGCCTCACGCTGCTCAGAGATAGTAGAGAATCTTTTATTGGTCATATACCATTGAAAATAAAAAAATATATACCGCTCACTTTTTTTAAAATCAACTTTCAAATAATAGAATGCCGGTGCCGATTGCCAAACATGGAATTGGCCGTTTCTCAACGTGGTTTCCACTAACCAATATGATTTTCTTTTCTTTTATTTTATGCCAATTGGGTTTGTTATTATAAGCTATATACTTTCATAGTTCCTATAATAATAATTATTATTATTGTTATTGAATAATTGTAGCTTTTTTAGCTGAATACCACTTTCCAATAAATAAAGAGACAATGCGTATATTTAGGAGATACAAATCAACACTTTTGACCCGTATACCACAAAAATTAAGATTCTCAATCTTAATCCAAATAGCGAAGAGTTGATTGGGATCCATATTCCTTGTAATACTCAATGTTGTAGAAGCTGCGTGGGATTGTTTGAGTGCGATTTTTTTTTTATTATATTCTATTACTTTTTACTACATTTAAAATTGTGAATATTGAGAAATAGAATTGTGAATATTGAGAAAAAGTACTTTTTTAAATTATGCTTGAATGACTAGAAAATTTGAGACAAAATTAGATAAAATTTTAATATAATTTAAATTTAAAAAACCTACCTATACATGTTTTTAAAAAATAATCAAAAATAAAATGATATCCAAACATACCCTATATCTTCCAATACAAACTGACATTAATACAAATTAATCACAAGTTACTAAGTTAATGCTCCATAGGTTATAGACTCCTGAGATCTTCAATAGGAGACATAAACTCATTGGCGAGTTTGCATCCATCTCTTAACCTGCAACAGAATCTATGTAATTGTAGGGTTATTACAAATACATAAGCAGATTAATCGGTCAAAGATCTTAATAAATATCAAAATCATTCTTCTTATTATGAGCATACTTTTAGAGTGCATCTCTACTCGTGATTATAATAACAGTTGTTAAAGTAATGATTATATGATTAAATTTGTATCTTTTTATCATTTTAAGTTTTTGGAGATAATCATTTAATAACAAGTATATTTAACTTTTTTATAAAAATAAGTGTCTTTTTATATAAAATCATAACCGATAAAATAAGTACCGTAAATAAAAACTCCATTAGCTTTTCCTTGGCATTTTCTTTTAGTACATATAACCTGACGCCCACTTTATTACGTATCTTATTATTTTTTTTAATGCACTTCTTATTCTTGTTTTTATTCTCAGCACCAAGACTAGTTCTCGCGCTGGCTCCTGGCACCCACACTTAATTACGTGTATTATTCTTTTAATGCAACATGTATGTATTAAGTCTCGTGATCATGATGCATGACATATTTACAAATTTTAAATATCTTGTGATCATGGCACGGCGGTGGCGCGGTAGTCCATGCCTGATATCATGCACGTGAGTGCATGGCCACTAATATGATAGCATAGGCATAATCCTAGGTATTATTTTATTAACTAAATTCTCATTATTTATTTCAAAAAAGTAAAGGTAAATCTATGTACGTCCTCATATTGTCATTAAGGTAGTAACCGTAATATGATTGCATATTTACGTAATCACACTCCTATTAGTGCATTATGACATCATAATATTTACTCATATTTTTATACGTACCGAGCATTACTACAACATATATATATATATATATATATATATATATATATATATATATATCTCAAGAATTATAACAACACTACTTTAAAATTTTCAATTAATTTCACTCACGCATTACAATAAGGCTATTATAATTGTTTTTCTATAATAAATTGAATATATCAGCATTATATGAAAATATAGACATACACATAATCGAATGCAACGATGAGAATAACTCATTGAACCATTTTGTAAAAGTTGTCTTCCAGAGTTCCTAAACACTATATATTCACCAAGCATCGCATCAACAACTCCACCCTCTCTCTCTTGCTCTCACTTTCTTTTTATTTCATCTAAAAATAAATAAATTTAGACTCTTAAGTAATCTCAACCGAACAATTAATCAAATATGTAAAGCAATAAAAAGAATTAACACAGATATTTAATTACGAAGTGAAAACTCTTTGTACCAATGAGAAAAATCGTTCCGGAACAACTAAATTCAGGAAATCAATTATAAAAAAAAAAATAGCTAATTACAAGAAATTCATACTCATAATCTTTTGTAGACTCACTCTCTTGAATTATAACAAACGCCTACTTGTCTGCCTCTCTTCTAGACTCTTCTGGAGAGTTCTTCTATTGATTCCATCATTGGAGCTATTCTCCAGTTAGACTTCAATGGTTGAATGGTTGAACAATAAATACATGAAACACTTTAAGAGAGATACATATAAATGTTTATGCGTAATAAACCTTATCTTAACATAATGAAATTCTTTACAGGAATTTTTAAAGAAACACTGCCTAGAAGACCCGACCCTTTAAATAGGTTCTGAAAATCTTAAAACAAGTCAGGACTGGATTTCTAGGCGGCGATTACATATTCTCAAGAATATTTTGTTGCTGAAAATCCGAATATTTAAAAACAAATAATTATGCAGAATATTTTTCAAATCACAACTTGTTCCTTTTCTTGATAAATATTCTACAATATCCCCTTATTCAACTCTTTTATTTCTTGATTAATATTTAGCAATATTTTTTTTATTTGGCTCTTTCCTTTTTTAATTAATATTTTACAATATTTTTTTTCATTTTCACTTTGCTATTTTTTTTATTGAATAAAACAAATGAGTTTTGACACTGAATTTACCCATATTAAAAACCCAACATCCTCATTTCTCTATTTTCTCTCATATTTCTCTTTTCTTTCTCAATCTTTAGTTCCTTTTTTTTTTTTTTTTTTTTTTAACTCTCCTTTCCTGCGCACAGACTCTCACTCCCACCTCTCAGCTCTCACTTCTTTCAAGTGAAAAATTATCTTCACTTTGGCGTGAGAGAACCTTGGCCCCTTGCACGTGGGACGCATGTCCCACATGCATTTTAGGGGGACCCAAGTCCTGCCACTTGCTGGGGCGCCAGCTGGGCTCTACTGACTCTTTTCTTTTTCTTTTTTTTTTTGGAAGATGATCGACACAAAATTTTACGAGGCCCAGATCTCTTCAAGGAGAATTGATTAAACGGTCCCCCCTCCCCCTTGATTTTTTTCTTTTTTTTTTTCTTATCGATTGAAATTGATTTTTTTAATATTAAAAGGAGGAGATAGGACGTCCCCTCTCTATCAATTCTTCTCTTCAAGATGAATGTTTTGACGTGCAATGCAAAGCGGTTTGAGTTCATTAGTCCTAAATTTCAAGGTCCTGATAATTGTTAAAATGTCTTCTATTGATAAGATTAATTTGATTTGGGTTTTTTTATAAATTATAGATATTAATTTTTTTTTTAAGACGTCTTTTGAGAGTAAGTTAGGCTCATCAAACTTTTACATAATATCATAACAGATTTCTTAGACGATGATGAAACTTTCCCTCTTGATGTTGAACTTGTGTTTAGTTAAAAGTTGTCATACGTGATTGCTTGTTAAAGTATCTTACGTCGCTAAAATATACATGATTTGGGCACTTTATAAATCATGTACACTCTTCTTCTCTTAAAATGTCTTTTAAAAGTGAATAAGGCTTACAAACTTTTCCGATAATTTAAGTTCAATTTTCATTTTTTATTTAATTTGGCCCGTAAATGAACTCCAATCAAATCTAAATTTTGGTAATTTTTTCATTGAAAAATTCACCCGAATTAACCTTTAATTTTAGAGTCGCACTCTTTTTGATGTGAAATGGTAATAAAAATGATAATATTTTATTATCATTTATTTTCCACTTTAATATTTTTCTATGATAATTGATTTTTCTCATGTATTACTTCATTCCATAAATTTCAAATATAGCCTCTCAAAACTTTTCTTATTTTTATACAACCTTGTCACTCTAAGAGAGAGAAGGTCTGTATTTTCTAGTGAGAGAGAGTAAACCCAGTTGAGATCTGTTTCGCCGGGGGGGGGGGGAGGCTCCATGTCTCCCCCTCCTGGTGCTAGTGTTCCCCTGGCCGTTAGGGCATGGGGTTTTTGTCTCCTAGCCTTGGCTGTAGGAGTTTTTGTTCTTCCCAGTGTTTGTACCGGTGGAGGTTGTGGGTTTTTTCCTTTTTTCTGTTTCTGTTGTTTTCTTGTGGCAAACAGTGATTCCAAGTGCTGGCCCGTGAAGAACGGTTGGTGTTGGAGGATTTCCGGTGGAGTTTCGTTTCAACGCCAGATCTATCAACCTCGGCTGGTTATTCTTCAGCAAGAACTTTCCTAAGGCGATGGTCGACCTCTTCTGGTCAGGATGGTCTTTTTTCGAGGCTGTGCTGTTCGTCCATGGTCGGTTGTGACCTGCACGCGCCGACGTTTCAGTTCTTATGCTTTTGCGTGTGTGGGCTACAACTGTTTTCTCCGATCTCGGAAGATGCCGATCTCAGCTTGTGGAAGTCGTCTATTGCCTGGAAGGTTCCCGGCGAGGGGGCGTGTTTTACATGCGCCATCTCCGGCAGTCGTTTCTTGCCGGTGTCTGCTGTCTGGGTTCTGTTTGTATTTGTTCTGTTTGTGTTGGTGTTCATTTGTACATTCCAGCTTGTTAATCACAGTCTACCGGTGGGTAGCTGCTTCAAACCAGGTTTTCCTGGTTTTGTGTTCAGAGATTCTTCATCTCTGTTCACTTCGACGGCCTTCCGGCCCTGTTTCTGTTTAGATTTGTTATTGGTGCCTTGTTTGTATTGTTCTCTTCTCTGGCTTGTACCCCTTTCGGGGAGTTGTTCTTTTGGATTGAATGGAAGAAGAAAACGGCACTGTTCAAAAAAAAAAAAAATATAGCCTCTCAAAAGCACGTATTTGTCCAATTAATAATATATTACTTAGTAAAATATAATTAAGACTGGTAAATATAAATGAATATTTATTTTCATAAATATTCTCACACTTCCTAAATAATCCAAGCATTATTATTTACTCTTAAATTTCTAAATTAATACTTTTATATTTGAAAGTTAAAATTCAGGGTGTTATAGGTGTGTATTGTCATATATTAGTAGCCCAATCGAATTCGACCTATGGTGGCCCACGCTACTAAAAAAGTCGTAATGGTAACCCATCGGTACATGATGCGCATGTCACAAAACAACTATTAGATCCAAGACCAAACATAATGATAAACCTCTTTGAACATAGAGCTAGCCATTATAATAATAAGTTCATGCACGTTATTCCAAACATACTAGCGTACCATGTCATACGATGTAATTTATTATTCACTGTCTTTTACATTAATGCATTTACAAACTCATTATTTTCATCATCTTGTTATTCATCGTTCATTTTTCACAAAATAAAGTTTACATCAATCTAAAATGTATTGCATGTGAGTTATAAACATGCATGTTTAATATATAAAATAATAATGCTATGCAGAAAAGTAATAATAAGTATCCACATGAGTTTTACTAACTTGAGACATATGGTCCACCCAAAAAATTCTCATGAGGCTTTAGACTTTGAAATCTGCGAAACGACCTTATGTAGTCATAGATTTAAAGAAAAAAACCCTTAAACCTAAATTGGGGTCAAAATAGTCAATATGCCTTGCCGTTGATCGTTCGAGTATAATGCCGAACGTTCAACAAGGAGACAACTGAAACTCAACTATACTTTGATTTGTTGATGATGCTAAAGTTAATGACAGAGAGTGTAATGACGAATTGCATTCAAATGGATCACATATCAAAATTGTTATTTCTAGCCTTTTAGGCTTCTGGCTAGGGGTTTTATTCCTCTCTTTTAATTAAAGATTGAATTTAATTAAACGAGTCGTGTCGTGTCGCTTATTTGAATGAATCGTGTCAGAATTAAGGAATTTAACCTGTTTAGATAAACGGTTCATGTTATAATTTATCATTAACGAGTTGACGGGTCAAGCAGGTCGACGCAAACCCGGCATGCAAACCTAGATCCCCAGCCCTAGTTGACCAACATACAATCATAAATTCCGAACGAGATTTTATTGGGTAATTGGCCAAAATATAGCCATAGACCTATATCAAACTACTTGGGGCAAATTGATCAATATGTGGCCATGTACCCCTGACCAACACTGCATAATGGGCAGCCAGAATAGGGCCATGAATGAGGAATCCCGCAACAAGCCATTGAATAAACGACTGCCTATATATTGGCATCTCTCGAAGGGCATCAATGAATTCGGCCATCTGACTCAAGTGTTCGAAGTCAGGCATATTGTCACAAATAGCCTCACAAAGGCAGCCGTTGTATGTCCTTGAGTGACGAGGACAACGAACCATGTTCAAGCTCAATGCAAAAGGGGCAGGAGTACCCCTCTCTCACCTGCCCAAAATGGCCCTATCACGAGCCATGGTGCCTCAGTACCGTTGATCCAAAAGATTGGCATGAGTGTTGGGCTTGATTCTCTTTTCTATTAAGAACTCATGCCCAAATTCAAAAGGTGCCCCAAAATATTTGAATAATTATCTATCTTTAATCTTAGAAAAATTATGTTGCAACAACCCTTTCGTGTTTTTATATATTTTTACGTTAACATTCCAATTTTTAATTTAATGAGAGCATTCACAATGGCTTATTTATTTCTCAATCTAAAATAGCTAACCAAAAACTGACTTTATCCAGTTTAGCTAACAAGTTTTAAAAGGCATCATCTATTCGATTATCTATTCTTAACTTTGAATCATTTAAATATTATTATTATTTTTTATTTATTTTCATATTTCTTTCCTCACCGAAACCACTAGAACTGGAATCAGCCCCAGAAACATCTAGAACCAGAGATGGACACTCAGCCCCAACAAATGGGTATGGCCTCGTCGTCAATCGCTGCCAGAAGGAAGCCCATGGAGCTAGCAGGCGTGTCCATAGAGGTCCCGAGACGGAATGAGAACTTCAAGGACGAGTCGGTTTGCGACTCGCCGGCAGTTCAGAGCGGGTTCAAGTCGCCGATGAACATAGAAATTTTCAGAAAAATTATAGCTGAACGGGGGAAGAGAGAGAGAGAGAGAGAGAGAGAGAGAGAGAGGCCATCTGGTAGGACCGTCCTTTTCGCCTTTTTCTCGGTGAACAAACAATAAAAGAATAAACATATATGTGATGTAATGTTGCACTGTTCGCAAATGAAGGCTAAATCTATTATAGCTTTTGAATAAATTAATGGAGGGCATTTTTAACACTTTTACCATCTATTTTAACCAAAAATAAATTTTACACTGTGAATGCTCTAAAATTAAAATCCTTGTCGTAAATTCAGATGTAAATAACAAAAGAAAATGAGCCATATCATTTGATGTTAATAACAAAAGAAAGACGAGGCATATCAATTTTAGTATTTTACAGTTTCTTCTGTAAAATACACGGTAAAACAATGCCAAAACGTGCCGTAAAATTTGAGAAAATGGCATTAATAATTATAAGAACATTTCTTTCACCTTTTTTCTTTGTGGCCACTACAAGCAAGTGATTATTTGAAGCAAATTTGATAAAGTCATCACGGTGATAATGACTTTTAACACATTCGAAAAAGTAAAAAGAAAAAAATCGGAAAGCTTTTAACACCTTGTTTGGCTGGCATTTGAAAATCGGTCCAAACATCAGGCATGTGAAGCACCCTTCCCAAAAATATCTCAGATACTTCAAACCAGAATGATTTTTTTTTCCTCCTGTAACCGCGTGCACGATAACTTCATCGCCTTCCCAATCTAAGCCGCCCAAGTACCTTCATCTGATACACCATGCGGGTCCCCAAACCCAAATCAATGGTCAAAAGTCAAAACCGTGAGTTAACGAAAACAACAGGTTACTCCCTTGGATAAAACCCCTAATTTCCGTGACCCGCAGGTGCACCCAACATTCTCCTCCTCAACGTTCCGTAGTTTTGATAAAACCACCACGTACGAACACGTTAACGCGTGTCTCGTTGTGAACCTCTGCTTCGCTGTACAGCCTGTACGATATATAAAACCTTCGTAGGGATAGTTGCTCTAAACCAGATTATAACGCTGAGCCCAATTGTTGTTGAAAGACAGAGAGAGAAGGAGACGAATCCAAATCAAATCAGGTATATCCCTGAAAATGGGTTTGAGGTTTTTTTCATGAAAAACCACCCCATTAATCAAAAAGGGTATTTCTTGATTTGATTTGTTTGTCTCTGTAACCAAATCTCTCCGTTTATGTTATATTTTTCGTGTTATTCTCATTCTTAGATTTGCATTGGCATCTACTAACAAAATGGAGGCGGAGAAGAAGTATGTCACCGTCGAGGAGCTCAAGAAGCACAACAAGCCAGGGGACTTGTGGATCTCCATTCAGAATAAGGTTTACGATGTCTCTGACTGGATTAAGGATCACCCTGGTGGCGACGCCCCTCTCCTCGGTTTGGCTGGCCAAGATGTCACCGACGCTTTCATAGCGTACCATCCTGGCACCGCGTGGCAATACCTCGACAGGTTCTTTACTGGGTATTATCTTAAGGATTTCAAGATCTCAGAGGTGTCCAAGGATTACAGAAAGCTTGCCGCTGAGCTTGCCAAACAGGGCTTGTTTGAAAGGAAAGGGCATGGGACTATGTACTCCCTTTTATGCATTGCTTTAATGATGTCCCTTGTTGTTTATGGTGTCTTGTGCTCTGAGAGCGTCTTGGTTCATTTGGGTTGTGGTATGTTGTTGGGTTTACTTTGGATTGAGGGTGCTTATGTGGGTCATGATTCCGGGCATTACCAAGTAATGTCAAACCCCGTATGCAACAGAGCTGCGCAAATCTTTTCTGGGAATTGCTTAACTGGGATAAGCATTGCTTGGTGGAAATGGACTCATAATGCCCACCACCTTGCTTGCAATAGCCTTGATCATGATCCCGATCTCCAACACATTCCAGTCTTTGCCGTGTCCTCAAAACTGTTTAATTCTGTAACATCCTGCTTTTATGGGAGGGAGATGAAGTTTGATTCTCTGGCTAGATTCCTAGTCAGTTACCAGCATTGGACATATTACCCAGTCTTGAGTGTTTCACGGGTTAATTTGTTTGTTCAGACACTCTTGTTGTTGTTCACTAGGAGGGGAGTACCTAATAGAGGATTGAACATATTGGGAATCCTAGTATTCTGGACCTGGTTTCCTCTCCTTGTGTCATGCCTGCCCAATTGGAGCGAGAGGGTGATGTTCGTGATGGCGAGTTTTGCTGTGACAGGGATCCAACACAATCAGTTCACTTTGAACCATTTTTCGGCGGATGTTTATCTGGGACATCCTAATGGGAATGATTGGTTTGAGAAGCAGACAGGTGGGACTTTGGATATTTCTTGCTCGCCATGGATGGATTGGTTCTTTGGTGGATTGCAGTTCCAGCTTGAGCACCATTTGTTCCCGCGATTACCGCGGGGCCAGTTGAGGAATGTTTCTCCTATTGTGGAGGCTTTATGCAAGAAGCACAACTTGCCTTACAGAAGTATGTCCTTCTGGGCTGCCAACGTATCCACCATTAGGACCCTCAGGACCGCTGCCCTACAGGCTCGCGACATGACTGGCCCTGTCCCGAAGAACTTGGTGTGGGAGGCTTTTAATACTCATGGCTGAGACAAAGGCCTTGTTTTTTGGTTGGTATTTTCATAAATTTCCCTGGCTTGTGCCTGTGCCAGTGCCAGTAGGATGACTATTACTTCCAAATTTGATATCATATCTCATATACTGTGCTTCTATTTGAGATCCAGATTTTGAGATCCAGATTTATTTTCTTTGTTTTTTTTTTTTTTTTTTTTTTCTCGTTTAAAACAATATACTAGATGATTTTCCTCCATTACCACAGAGTGCTAAGCTATGCTTGATATTTCTTCACGTTGTGGGAATTCTTAGTACCATAGTGATATTCTCTGACTGGCAGTTTTATATATTCTTCCTAGGAAATTCTACATGTTGATGAGAAGAAAGTTAATTTATTATCTAATGTTTACAGTTTTTCTTTAGCATTTTTCCTTCAATACCCTGTGTTAAGATTGATATCTCCAATTGAGCATACTTTGAAATGCTGTTGAGGTGCCAGGCTATTGGATAGTTTATATTGCAGTAAAACAGAGGACGTGCTTATTTCTTATAGATTTATATATTAGGTCAATGCATGCAGAAAAAATGGAGATAGTTGATACTGGAACCCTTTAGATATTTTTTTTTTTATGTAACTACGAGACTATCATATATCTATGCCTGACTATTGAGGAATGAGTTTTTCACGCCACATTGTATGATAAGCCCTTTGATAGCTGGTAGCACTTCTGAAGTCGCATCTATTGTTGGAAGCAACTCCTGAGCGGCTCAGGGGATGGAAGTTTCCTAAAACAGCGCTGTTGACATCTTTTTCGGATGCCTTTCCAAAATTTAACATTCCCCACAATGCCAGGGGTGTACAGCGTACTGCTATCAAAGGATTTTAACAGACTTTGAACCGAAATAACAGGACCTGTCTATCTTATTGCGGCATTCGAAAGGGTAAAGATTGTCCTTGTGTTGTCCGCACATCTGTTAAAAGGGAAAGCTTAATGTATACTGCCCTACCCTCCAATTCTTTCCCCACGTCAATCCATGGCAAGTTGAGACCTGTTTAGCATCCTTTAAGGATCTATGACAGGCTTGACAGCATTGATCCCATCTCCTCGCCTGATAGTACCACCATCACCTTCGTGCCACCTGCTTAACATAAAATTATGTAAAATCTCATGCTAGTGCACCCACAATTATCTAGATCACAATGACAGGCTAGGTTGATTATATCTCAAAAGGTGTGCGACAAGGTGCCTCTGTTCCTTTAAGACCTTCCAAGTATTAGTAGTCATTTGAAAACAGAACCCTTCTGTCGCAGCACTGGCATTTGTAAATAATGTTGGTAATTACTATCTGGACATTAACATGACACCATTTTGACTGATGGCTGTTAGAGTTGATCTACATGATAGATAAAAGTCTTATTTATATGCGATACTAGGGTTGATCTAAAGATTTCCTTCTACTTTTTTCTTCTTCTACATAGGTGTTTTCTTGTATACTAGAGTTACGTCTCTCTGCGCTTTTGATATGCATTACACTACTTATACAAAAAAAAAAAAGAAAAAGAATTCTTATTTATATGCAACAGAGTTAAACAAATGCCTTCTGCCTATACCAGACCACGCCTGATGAAATTTTCCTGTGTTTCTTATTTTCATCTTCTGTTTGCTTCCATCTCATCCTAAATATGAACTCAACTTCATCTTATGAAACTAAATGTAAACATATGTGGTCAAGTACTGAAATTCTTCTTGTTCAAATGGGAGGTTGTTGTTTAAGCATGCCATCAAGATCTGAGGGAAAAGATAACCAAAGGGAGAAGAAGGTTGATATGCATTACACTACTTATCCAAAAAAAAAAATGATTTCTTATTTATATGCAGCAGAGTTAAACAAATGCCTTCTGCCTATACCAGACCACGCGTGATGAAATTTTTCTGTGTTTCTTATTTTCATCTTCTGTTTGCTTCCATCTCATCCTAAATATCAAATTTAACTTCATCTTATGAAACTAAATGTAAACATATGTGGTCAAGTACTGAAATTCTTCTTGTTCAAATGGGAGGTTGTTATTTAAGCATGCCATCAAGATCTGAGGGAAAAGATAACCAAAGGGAGAAGAAGGTAACATTTATCACCAGTACACAATTCTGCTTATTATATTGATAGAACACAAGTGGAAGAGATACAAAAACACCCATCGAGGAAGTGATCTTGGATACAAATATCAGAGTGACCTAGCTATATATTTAGACATGGCTCTTGATGGAAGAACTATATCCAGATTGGTCGTCATAATACTTAGACCACAGCATAACACCTCCATACTTGGAAGAATCCTTAATGGCTGGAAGCACTTGGGAAGTTAGATCAGATGAAGGAATGAAGCCACTTCCAGCTGCTGTAGGAGCAGCAGGTAGTCCAAGGAAAATCTTGGCAGCAGGGATGTCTGAAGTCCACTGCTTCCATGCATCTTCCAGATTGCCAATACTTCCAGGAGTGAACTGGCAAGGAGGGTTATTGTAGAATTGGACCCAGACATAGTCGAAGAGACCAGTTTTCAGAGCACCTCCAATCCAAGCATCAGGAAAAGGACACTGTGGAGCCGCAGTCAAGTACACCTTCTTTCCCTTCTTGCTGTATCCAGAAAGGTACCTTGCCAAGTCATCCCAGTGCTGGTTGGTGCCCCCTTCAATATCAAAGTCAATTCCATCCAAAACAGCAGCACCAAGTGGGCGGGAGGAGGACTTTCCCCCCAAGAAGTTATTCCAAAGATAAGTAGCAACTTGTCTGGCATCCTCCGACGAGGTAAGGTAGTAGCTCCCCGCCCCTCCACCGATCGAAAGAATTACCTTAATGCCTTTGGCTTGACATGATTCTATGTCGGAGCTTAAGCTGGTGCAACCATTGCTGTATGGATCGCAATGGCCAGCGAGGTTAATCATAGGAGTCTGACCATTTCCAAAGGTTGGTAGGAAAGCTATATTCACAAAGTCATAGTTTCCTGTGGCACAGGTCTCTGCCAAGGTGCCCTCATTTCCATTTTGACCCCAATAGATTGCTATTCCGCCTGCATTTGAACCCATTGTCAGTGTTAGCATTACTAAGCAGAGTAATGCTGCTGAAATTGGTGACTCCAATGCCATTTTTCTGAGACCCGCTGCAATTTGAGCCACTGAGTAGTGTAGAGTTCTTCTTAAGCTCTGTTGCTTTTTTGCTTGGCTATGTTAGTGTAAAACATGCTTTATATAGAGGAATATGGCCCAATAGTGACATTCATCATCTTGTTCTCTTGCTAAAGAGTACCTGGCTGAAGGGTTAATTTCTTCTTAATTTCTTATGTTTTAATCTTAATAGTCTCTGATAAACGTACACGGTGCTGTAGATTTGAGACAATTCCCATTCTCCTTACTTTTGCCTTGTCTAGTTGTTAACTAATTTTTTTCATTTAAGGCACTTTTTTTTTTTCTTTGGAAGGCATGGGTCCCAACATGAACCATACTTAAGTTCCATATCTTGAATTATAATTTGGTGGCCTAGATTTCATTCTTTATGTTGTTTAGCATTGATTAACTAATTCTGACAATAAGATCAGTTTTGCCTCATCTTAAACCTCGTGAGGTTGTATTGTTCTCTAATAGGCTGTGACTTGTTAAATTTTTCTAAAAAGTAATGCTACTCTTTATATTTATTTATTAATATTCATTTTATATATGTTGACATGATGTGCTTTAAGTAGTTTTTTTTTAAAATAATAATAAAATAAAAAAAATTGTTGGGATGAGAAGTTACTTAAAACACGCAACATCAGCCGAATTGAAATAAGTGTGAAAAATAGCATTATACTTTGCTAAATCACGCTTTTGACTTGTCCTCTTCGTTTTCTTCAGCCCTTGTATATGGGAATATAAGAATAATTATGAAGGAATTTTCGAAGGGAAATTAAAATTATAAAATATATAAGTTCTTATAGTTTTCGATATCCAATTTGTTCCTTACAACTTTTGACTCCAGATTAGTAGTTCGTGCAAAAAAAAATAGTCAAGAATCTACTATTCGTGAGATCATGTGCCATTTTTTCTTCTATAATCGCCCTTTGAGAAGAACCGAGTCACTTATTTGACTTATTTTTTATCATTTATATGTATTTATGCACTATTTTACTTTGTGTTAGGTTTGTTGTTGGGGTGTTTATCCTTTTTTCAGTTTTAAGATTGTCAACCCGCTCTTCATTTCAGATCAAGAGTGAGAATGATCATTCTTGTAATCCTTTTCTTTACTCAATTAAGGAAAAAAAAAAGTTTTAGAATGAAGTATTTAATTTTAAAATTGATTGTATTCGAATAAAAAAATAAGATTAAGAATCTTAAATATTCAATTAACGGATAATGCAATATACGGTTCTTTTTCTTCTCTATTTTTTTTTTTAGGGAAGAAGGAAAATATCTTAATATTACTCTAATATGACTTACAAAAAGAACACTACTCAACTCAACAGTATCACACTATGTTGACGTGACATTATCAATCCACCCTTAAGATTAGCCACATGAAAGGTTTTCCAATTTTCAAAACCTCCCAAATGCCTTCTCACAAAAACTCTTTTCTTTGTCTCCGTTCATTTCCCTTTGAAAGATGATTATGGTAATACTGACAGTTTTATGAAGAATTGGGTACAAATACAATCGATTACACAATAAAGGAAGCTCCAATACTTTAGGGATCAAAATCATCTACAATCCCTAAGATATTTTATCCAGTCATTATTTAAATCCTAACAAATTGTTCATATCGAAAGACCAAGATCTTGTCACATCGTCAATCCATTACAACACTCTCAAAAAATGAGTGAAAAATAAAAGAAAAAACAGGCTAACGGGGCTAACAACGTTTGAATGTATTCTATTTTCACACTTTTTACAACACAGCAGCGAAAGAGTCCTATGACTCCTATCATCATTCATCAGCCCCCATTCTCTTCACATACATTAACGTGCCATTTCACTCAGGTTTGTTAGAGGTGATCTACATGATGGATTAGAGTTTTAAGTATCTTGTTTATATGTTCAACAATGTTACACAAATTATGGCTCAATCAGATTTGAACAAGTGTTTGAGGTTTTCATCATTTAAGCCTTTATTGTGCGGCTTCCAGTGACCAAGTTCTACTATATAGTACTACTATATATGGTCACGCTCAAGTAAAATAGCTTCAATTGAATATCCTCCGTGTGCCTTTTTTTTTTTTAGTTGAAAAAAAAAAAAAAAAAAAGTTACACAAATGCCTTGGGCCTTTGGTGGACAACTTTCAATGAAACTTTTTTGTGTTATGACTTTTATCTCTTGTTTGCTTCTGCCTCACCTTCAACATCAACTTAACGTCATCTTACTAATTAAACCAAACTTAGACATTTGGCATAGTGCTGAAACTCTCGTCTCATCTTGACTGATTAACTTGAAAATATCTCCTAGTTATTTTGGAATGGACAAAAATTTTATCAAAACTGGGTTGGAGGTTTATAAAGCTGTCATCTGTTTTTTAGCATGCGAGAAACACATGTTTTTTTAATAACGTGTGAGAAGCACGTACTTCTTAGTTCTTTTATATAATTTCTCTAAACTCTTTTATAATGTTATTAAAAAAATACATTCTTCTCACATGCTTAAAGGACACATGACAATTTTATAAGCTAGGTTGAAAGAAGTTTGGAGAAAAAGTAATGCTAAAAACCAGACCTTCATCCTACTGGGCCGATGGATACTGCCATGTCAATCCGGATGAGAGTGTGGTTTTTAACGTCTCTGATATCTCTTGAAGGAAAATTCTGTCGTAGGTGGAGTATGCTCATACAATTATCTGAACTTCAACAAATATGACATGGCTCTTGATAGAAACAGCATTTGATCGTTAGACTTTACAACAATAGTGCTTGCTAAGCCTAAGCATGCCATCAAGAACAGAGGGAGAAGATAGCCAAAGGGAAGAAGAAAACATGTAGCAAAACACACAACGCTGAATATATTATATATATGCATACATGATATTAGTACATATAGAGAGAACACAAGTGAAAAATGCAGAAGCCCTTCATCTAGGAAGTCACTTGGATGCAAATCTCACATAGTGATCTGGATGTTCAAACATGGCTCTTGATGGAAGAACTGTATCCAGATTGGTCGTCGTAATACTTGGACCACAGCATAACACCTCCATACTTGGAAGAATCCTTAATGGCTGGAAGCACTTGGGAAGTTAGATCAGATGAAGGAATGAAGCCACTTCCAGCTGCTGTAGGAGCAGCAGGTAGTCCAAGGAAAATCTTGGCAGCAGGGATGTCTGAAGTCCACTGCTTCCATGCATCTTCCAGATTGCCAATACTTCCAGGAGTGTACTGGCAAGGAGGGTTATTGTAGAATTGGACCCAGACATAGTCGAAGTGACCAGTTTTCAAAGCACCTCCAATCCAAGCATCAGGAAAAGGACACTGTGGAGCAGCAGTCAAGTACACCTTCTTACCCTTCTTGCTGTATCCAGAGAGGTACCTTGCAAGTCATCCCAGTGCTGGTTGGTGCCCCCTTCAATATCAAAGTCAATTCCATCCAAAACAGCAGCACCAAGTGGGCGAGAGGAGGACTGTCCTGCCAAGAAGTTATTCCAAAGATAAGTAGCAACTTGTCTGGCATCCTCCGACGAGGTAAGGTAGTAGCTCCCCGCCCCTCCGCCGATCGAAAGCATTACCTTAATGCCTTTGGCTTGACATGATTTTATGTCAGAGCTTAAGCTGGTGCAACCATTGCTGTATGGATCACAATGGCCAGCGAGGTTAATTACAGGAGTCTGACCATTTCCAAAGGTTGGTAGGAAAGCTATATTCACAAAGTCATAGTTACCTGTGGCACAGGTCTCTGCCAAGGTGCCCTCATTTCCATTTTGACCCCAATAGATTGCTATTCCGCCTGCATTTGAACCCATTGCCAGTGTTAGCATTACTAAGCAGAGTAATGCTGCTGAAATTGGTGACTCCAATGCCATTTTTCTGAGACCCGCTGGAATTTGAGCCACTGAGTAGTGTAGAGTTCTTCTTAAGCTCTGTTGCTTTTTTGCTTGGCTATGTTAGTGTAAAACATGCTTTATATAGAGGAATTATGGCCCAATAGTGACATTCATCATCTTGTTCTCTTGCTAAAGAGTGCGTGGCTGAAGGGTTAATTTCTTCTTAATTTCTTATGTTTTAATCTTAATAGTCTCTGATAAACGTACACGGCGTTGTAGATTTGACTTCCCATTCTCCTCATTTTTGCCTTGTCTAGTTGTGAACTAATTTTTGTCGTTTTAAGGCATTGTTTTTTTCTTTGGAAGGCATGGGTCCCAACATGAACCATATTTAAGTTCCATATCTTGAATTATAATTTGGTGTGTCCTAGATTTTATTCTTTATGTTGTTTAGCATTGATTAACTAATTCTGACGATAAGATCAGATTTGCCTCATTTTAAACCTCGTGACGTTGTATTGTTCTCTAATAGGCTGCAATGACTTGTTAAACTTTTCTGAAAAGTAACGCTACTCTTTATATTTATTTATTACACTCATTTTATAATTTATATCGGCTGGTATGACATGTTTTTAAGTAATTTTTTTTAAAAAAATAAAAATAAAAATACAAAATTGTTGGGATGAAAAGGTACTTAAAACATGCAACATTAGCTGACATAAAATGAGTGTGAAATGTAGCATTTCTCTTTGCCAAATCTCGCTTTTGACTTGCCCTCTTCATTGTCTTCGGCCCTTGTATATGGGAATATTAGAATAATTACAAAGGGATTTCTGAAAGCAAATTACATATTACAAAATATATAAGTTCCTCTTCTAATTTTCGACATCCAATTTGTTCCTTACAACTTTTGACTCCAGATTAGTATTTCATGCAAAAAAAAATAGCCATGAATCTACTATTCATGAGTTCATGTGTCATTTTTTCTATTGTAATCACTTTGAGTGGCCCTTTGAAAATGATTGAGTCACTTGTTTGACCTATTTCATATCCATTATATGCATCTATGCACTGTTTTATTTTGTGTTGAGTTTGTTATTGGGGTGTTCACCCTCTTTTCGGTTTTAAAATTGTCAACCCTCTCTTCCTTTCCGATCCGGAGCGAAAATGATCATCTTTTGTAATCATTTTCCTTACTCGGTTTTGGTGGGGGGGGGGGGGGGGGCGCTAGAATGGAGTACTTAATTTCACAATTGATTGTATTCGAATAAAAAAATAAGATTAAGAATCTAAAATATGAAGATAGTGGTAATGTACTGTTCTTTTATTTTTCTTTTTTCCAGGGAAGAAGGAAAATATCACAACATTACTCTTATATAACTTACACAAAGAACACTACTCAACACTATCACACTATATTGACGCTACATTTTCAATCCACGTTTAAGATTAGCCACACGAAAGGTTTACCAATTTTCCAACCTCCCAAATATGCCTTCTTTTCACAAAAACTCCTTTTCTTTGTCTCTGTGCGTTTCCACTATGAAAGATGATAATGGTAATACTGATAGTTTTACGAAGAATTGGGGACAAATACAATCGATCACACAATAAAGGAAGCTCCAATACTTTAGGGATCAAAATCATCTACAATCCCTAAGATATTTTATCCTCTGTAATTATTTAAATCCTAACAAATCATATATAACGAAAGACCAAGATCTTGTCACATCGTCAATCCATTACAACACTCACAACAAATGTGTGAAGAAAAAAAAAAAAAAAAACAACAGGCTGACGGGGCTAACAACGTTTGAATGTATTCTATTTTCACACTTTCTACAACACAGCAACGAAAGAGTCCTATCATCATTCATCAGCCCCCATCCTCACAGCCCCTTCACATACATTAACGTGCCATTTTACTCAGGTTTGTTAGAGGTGATCTAGACGGTGGATTAGAGTTTTAACTTTTAAGTATCTTGTTGATACGTTCAACGTAGTTAAGATAAATTATAGTTTAGTTGGACTTGAAAGAGCGTCTAATGTTTTCACCGTTTAAACTCTTATTATGCGGCTTCCGACGAGTGGATGTTACTATATATGGTCACGCCTAGGTAGAATAGCTTCAATTGAATCTCATCCGTCTGCCTTTTTTTTTTTTTAATTAAAAAAAAAAAACAAAGTTAGACAAATGCCTTGGGCCTATGGTGGACAACTTTCAATGGAACTTTTTTGTGTTTCTGACTTTTATCTCTTGTTTGCTTCTGCCTCATCTTCAACATCAACTTAACGTCATCTTACTAATTAAACCAAACTTAGACATTTGGCATAGTGCTGAAACTCTTGTCTCATCTTGACTGATTAACTAGAAAATATCTCCTAGTTATTTTGGAATGGATAAATTTTTTCTCAAAACTGGGATAGAGGTCTATAAAGTTGTCATCTGTTTCTTAGCATAAGATAAACACATGTTTTTTTAATAGAGTGTGAGAAACACATGCCTTTTTTTTTAATAGAATTTCTCTAAACTCTTTTAATGATATTAAAAAAAAAATATCCTTACTTAAGGGACACGTCACAATTTTATAAACTTAGTTAGAGGATGTTTGGAGAAAGAGTAATGCTAAGAACCACACCACATCCAGCTGGGCTGATGGATACTGCAACAGTGCCACGTCAGTCCGGATGAGGGTGTAGTTTAATTTTTAACATTTTTCTTGAAGGAAAATTCTGTCGTTGTGGTGGAGTATGCTCATACAATTATCTGAATTTCGACAAATATGATAAGCCACTGGAGTTGGTACTTATTTTAGAAGTGGTGCCCCAAAAAGTTTTTTAAGCATGCAGAACTTCCCAAATGTATAACTCTGTTGGAAAGTAAATTGATATGCAAGATATTAAAATGATTCCATGAATTTGCAATTATTTTCTGTTTACACGCATCTATTTGGAGATGATTTAAATTTTTGACATGGCTCTTGAAAGAAACAGCATTTGATCGTTATACTTTACAACAATACTGCTTGCTGAGCCTAAGCATGCCCTCAAGATCAGAGGGAGAAGATAGCCAAAGGGAAGAAGGAAACATGAAGCAAAACACACAACGCTAAATATATTATATATATGCATAATGCATACATGATATTAGTACATATAGAGAGAACACAAGTGAAAAATGCAGAAGCCCTTCATCTAGGAAGTCACTTGGATGCAAATCTCACATAGTGATCTGGATGTTCAAACATGGCTCTTGATGGAAGAACTGTATCCAGATTGGTCGTCGTAATACTTGGACCACAGCATAACACCTCCATACTTGGAAGAATTCTTAATGGCTGGAAGCACTTGGGAAGTTAGATCAGATGAAGGAATGAAGCCACTTCCAGCTGCTGTAGGAGCAGCAGGTAGTCCAAGGAAAATCTTGGCAGCAGGGATGTCTGAAGTCCACTGCTTCCATGCATCTTCCAGATTGCCAATACTTCCAGGAGTGTACTGGCAAGGAGGGTTATTGTAGAATTGGACCCAGACATAGTCGAAGAGACCAGTTTTCAGAGCACCTCCAATCCAAGCATCAGGAAAAGGACACTGTGGAGCCGCAGTCAAGTACACCTTCTTACCCTTCTTGCTGTATCCAGAGAGGTACCTTGCCAAGTCATCCCAGTGCTGGTTGGTGCCCCCTTCAATATCAAAGTCAATTCCATCCAAAACAGCAGCACCAAGTGGGCGAGAGGAGGACTGTCCTCCCAAGAAGTTATTCCAAAGATAAGTAGCAACTTGTCTGGCATCCTCCGACGAGGTAAGGTAGTAGCTCCCCGCCCCTCCGCCGATCGAAAGCATTACCTTAATGCCTTTGGCTTGACATGATTTTATGTCGGAGCTCAAGCTGGTGCAACCATTGCTGTATGGATCGCAATGGCCAGCGAGGTTAATCATAGGAGTCTGACCATTTCCAAAGGTTGGTAGGAAAGCAATATTCACAAAGTCATAGTTTCCTGTGGCACAGGTCTCTGCCAAGGTGCCCTCATTTCCATTTTGACCCCAATAGATTGCTATTCCGCCTGCATTTGAACCCATTGCCAGTGTTAGCATTACTAAGCAGAGTAATGCTGCTGAAATTGGTGACTCCAATGCCATTTTGTTGAGACCCGCTGGAATTTGAGTCACTCTCTGTTGCGTTTTTTGCTTGACTATGTTAGTGTAAAGCATGCTTTATATAAGGGAGTTATTGCCCAATAGTGACATTCATCGACTTGTTCTCTTGCTAAAGAGTGCGTGGCTGAAGGGTTACTTGAGTTTCACAATCTTGATAATCACTGTTAAACGCACACGGCGTTGTACATATGCAGACAATTTGTGAGTTCCATATCTTGAAATTTAATTTGCAATTATGTCAGATCTGTCTCATCTTAAACCTTATGGTGTTTGTTCTCTAATAGGGTGCAACGACCTGTATACTGTCGTGAACCTTTTTCCAAATCACTTCTCTGACTTGCCCACTTCATAATCTTCAGCCCACATTTGTCAGAATACATTAATAATTACAGAATATAATGAGATTTGTGAGAGGAAATTATGGACTAATTTTCCATATGCAATTTGCACCTTTCAACTTCTCATTCCACATTCCTAATTCGTGTAAAAGTTAGTCAAGAATCTACTCTTCGTGAGTCCATGTCCTTTGATAGATTATTTAACTTCTAAATTTATTATAGGGTAAATTACGGTTTGTCTTTCCAAACTATCGCAAGATTTTCAAGTTGACCTCTAAACTACACAATGTTTTGAATTGCCCCGTGTCAAAATTGACCACTATTTTGGATGAAAAACTTTAGCATGTGCCTTGCACTTGCGTCTAAGTTTAACTTCCCAAATTAACCTCATTTTTTTTAAAAAAAAAAAAATGACGTAATATTTGTTCAAAGGGATAGTCACACGGCTACTCCCTATGTTTTTAGAAGAGTTATTGCGCAGCCACCATTCACTTATTCAGAGAGGATTGTTGCGCAACCATCCCCTATCAATTTAGAGGAGTGGCCGTGTGTCAATTCCCTACATGTTCAAAAAGGTGACTGTGCAACCAACTCACAGCATAATAGAAAGATGGTCATGCAACTGTCCCATCTATTCAAAGGGGTAGTCGCGCAACCACCCCTCTCACCTATTTAGAAAGAGTGGTCGCGGGGCCACCTCTAATTATTTAAAGAGGTAGTTGCGTGGCCACCATTCTAGCCACTCGCAACATAATAGAGGGGTGGCCACGTGACTAGTCCATAACTTAACAAAGAGGTTGACGGTATTATCACCCCCATCTTTTCAATGAGATTCCTATGCAACCCCTCCTTCATATGGGTGGCCACGCGACCACCCCTCTATCATGGTAGGGGTGGCCATCTTCCCTTGCTATTTTAGAGGCAATTTGGTAACTCGGTAAGCATACAAGGCACATGCTAATGTTTTCAATTCCTAATAACAGCTAATTTTGACACAGGAGGCAACTCGAAACTTTGGTGATAATTTATAAGTCCACGTTGTAGTGAGTTACAATTTAGAGATCAATTTGAGAATGTGATGATAGTTTAAGGAGACAAAAGTGCATTTTACCCCTAATTATACTAAAATTTAAAAAATACAATAAGAATCTACAACAAAATCACTGTCAACTTCAAGAGCATTTTGCAGTCTTAAACAGGTTCCTACGCTGATATACACTGAAGAAGACGCAAAGAAGCTCTAGCTTGATATTTGCTTAATTACTAATTAACGAATAAATCAACTTGCGGCTTTCAACCTGCACTATACATTTCTCTCAATATACATTGCTTAAACACTACTTGACGAAGGCTCAAAGTCATCTCTGAGTAATTACAACATGATAATATAGTTCATATTAGCCAGTGCTAATAATTAGGTCAACCAAGCACCACTCACTTCAAGTTATATATCAAGTTACACAATGTACCAGTTGAGGAATAATACTCGTTTATATACTATACAAAATATAAAAATACCTTATCAATACAATTAACTCAACCAAGCATACATAAGATAACTGTCAAACCTCAACACCATTTTGCAGACTAAACCAGGTTCCTACACCGATATAGATTCAAGAAGATGCAAAGCTCTAGCTTCATATTTACTTTGTCACTAATTCACAAATAAATAACTGGCATTTAACCTGCACTATACATTTACTCAATATACAATGCTTAAATAACACCTGAGTAAGGCTGAAAGTCATCTCTGAGTAATTACAACATGTCAATATCATATTAGCTAGTGCTAAGAATTAGATCAACCAAACACTACACACTTCGAACTGTCAACTGCAAGAACATTTAGCATTATAAACCAGGTTCTCACACTGATTTACACTGAAGAAGATGCAAAGCTCTAGCTTGATATTTACTTACATAGCACAATATATACCAAAATTTGTAAAGCACTTCAGTAATGATAAGTTCTTTCTGAAGATGGAGGAGAAGAAATTTCAAAATAAGTTGGTCTCGGGGTTGAGGGACAACCAAGACTTTGGATTAAATCCTCCACAGCCAGCACTCGAAACTTTGAAGGTGAATTGAAAGCGATGTTGTCAACTCGATGCTCGAATATCTTTCCTTTCTTATCGAATTTGTATTCTGAAGTGGCATCAAATTGACCATGACTCTCCCATGGGACTCGTGGGATGCCATGGACAGTCCATCGAACCATTATGCTGTTCTCCATGGGCTGCCACACACTAACGATGTCAACCCACAAAGCCTTAAAAAATATCCTGCCATGGAATCGTAGTGCCCAGAAAATTGATTTATAGTTCTGAATGCCACTAAAAGTATTGAGAGGATCTTTAAGTACGATGTCATCCCTGTCCAAAGTACAATGAAAATTATTAGCATATACTCGAGATGTTTTTTAACAAAATTCCATGTGATACTGATAGGCACAAATTTTAATGAGAGCTAGTGAAAATAAAAAATGCATACAAGTCTTGTCTAGGTTACTGGCATGTGCGTTAGACAATCAAATATATCATTCTTGCCATATATATGTGGACATAGATCATAACTGCAAACATTATAACTAAAATAGAGAGAGGAAAAAAAAAAAATCAAACATGATAACAACGTCTACATGATAGCCTAAAACGTTCTTACTTTCATCTATAGCCTCAACAACGCAAATAAGAACTTCTACACGATAGCCTAAAACGTCCTTCCTTTCATTGGCATCTATAGCCTCAACAATGCAAACTCATCCCTAAATAATCTGCAATAGCAATAGTTTGATATAATTTTGGAAAATCAACATACAACTAACTGGAACCTAACTGTTATGCAATATATATATAATCCTTCATTGTCTTCCGTGGTGTCATGCATTGAAAATTGGAACCTATCTGCAATTACACCATGACATGCATGTAGATTCAATGTATATCTCTCTATATATAATACACACAGGTTTGAATTTGAACACTGCAGTCTTTTTCCATGACTATTACCTAGAATTATTGTTCTCATCAAGGATAGTAATGACGTTAATCTGTCTGCTATCGTTGTTGACAAGTAACACCAATAATCTATCAAAAGATGCATGAAAAATACAAGCCCAAGATACAGAAGAATGCTACATCTTTTCCATGCTTTCTGTCCACGCATCCTTGTTAAATGAGATGCTCAAAATTACACAGTTATATTTTTTTTATAAGTAACTTTCATTTAAATATCCATATAGAGAAGACAAAGGAAAAAACTCACTACCTATCCTCAATAGCAAAAACTGTAATAAATACAGTTCAAAAAATCACAGCTAAGCTTTAGTAGCAGCGTATCACAAGTTTTTTGACACAGTCATACCCAGCTCCCTCTCCTCAGAGGAGATCCTAGATCAAATTTTTTTAAAGTGAAATTGACACAAATATCTCAACACATACTTTTGTTGAAGTATCATAGGCTATAGCCTTAAGTAGTGTTACAAAATCAAATGACTAACTTTATAAGGCACAATCTGGGTAAGCAGGCAGGCACTAAGACCATTGTGTCAAACTTATTTGTAGTGATGATACCGAATTAATTATAACAGTACTCCTAACAGATACATAAAGCATCTAATTTCTTAGTAAGTTACATGATGAATAAGTTTTACTATGACATAGAAATCAATCTTAACCCTCCCTGCGATTTTAATTTAACAACAAATGTGGTGGGGGGAATATTTCCAATACAATCACCGATCAAATTCACAAATTTAATTTACTTCTTTTTTCCCATCACATAAACAAGCATGATTCAACTATTTAGTAGTTTTTCTTTTATTTTCCTCCATCCTCAGCAACCAAACAGGCAGATTGCAAATGCAACAAACACAAGATGAAACTAAAATATATATATATATATATATATATATATATATAAAAAAAAAAATCATACCTATAGATATCGAAACTGAGCTCCCTGTAAAAGAGCTCGGGAAACTCCTCTCTCAGAGTCCGAATCGCATAGCCCACATTCACATAGTAACTCTGCTTCTCTTCCTCCTCTTTGCTCGGCTTCGAACCTTGCTTCACCGGAGCCGAGAACTGTCCGTACAAGCTCACACCTTGATCCAGCTCCGAAACCCTAACCCTAACCCTACCCCTAGACCCAGCCTTCCCGTTATTCCTCAAAGTAATGAAGCTTTTGGGATTCCTAGGATTAGGGTTACAGAAGAACTTCGGGAGAGTGGAAATTTCAGGTGAATGCATGAGAAGAGCCATCAAAGAGTAAAATTTTCCAAAAATGAAATTTAGAGGTTTCAAAAAGGAGAGATTAGAGCAAGGTCCAACAAGAAAGTAATTCCATTTCTAATGGAACTTGCTTGGCTGGCGAGGAAATGACAAAGGAAAAGGAAATCTGCTTGGATAATAAGTTCATGTTTTCGGATAATTGGAATTATCCAGTAATTAAAATTAAGAAAAAATGTGATTGGCAGTTGGAAATTTGGAATATGTCAGTGCTGAAAATTGACGTTAGGCTAATTTACTCCGATATGGGCCGTACGTCCGGATAAAGATTAAAGACTAATGAAACGGTCAATATCGCATCACAGACACTTAAAGTCCGCTTCCACGGCCCACGTTGCCGTTGAAGGCCCAAATAATGTTGATGTTTTGATCTAGCATTACTCAATTTTTTTTATTTTTTTATTTTTTTAATAATGTTGATGATAGTCATTATTAAAAGAAAATTTTAAAAATTAATTGAGATAATAATGTAACTTCTAACATTACTTTCTCTATATATATAAAGAGAGAATAAATGTGTATTTTTTGTCACTTGATTTGAGATTTTGACTAATAGCTATTTGAAAATTACTTATAAGAAAAAATTTAACAGAATCCATTAAAACGACACATCATCACCAATCATAATGTAACACAAATTACTTATAATAAAAAATTTATTAAAGAGCTATATATATATAAACATAAGCAAAATGTAAGGGTGGTCGAACCATCATTTTAATTAAGATAGAAGGTAATCAAACCACTACATGGCCAATAGAGATGGTTCAGCCATTCCAAACAACCAAATCTCGATTGAAATTAATTTTCAAGAGCTAATAATGTGTGTGAAAACCTAAACTGGAGGATCAACTTTGGCACAACCATTGTTTTCAAAGAGATTATCAATTTTCACTACTTTATAGTCGTTTGTCTGTTGAAGGGCCACAAATTTTCCAAGCAATGGGTACCATAGAATAAAGGTGTCAATTTTACGTAATAATACTAATCCATTGCATGAACCAATCATATTGGGTCCTCCTTATGTTGTGATGGAGCTATATTAGGCTATGGCTCAACCAGAGGATTGAAGCAAAACCATAGCAAGCTTCCAACAAGCAGGTGCTATTGTGATTGTTGCTGATGTGGCATGTTAACGTACTCTATCTGTAATACCCCAAATTTTTATTAGACAACATATTTTTTTTAAAACCAATAAAAATACCTATGTTTATTAATTAGTTTTTATTAAAAAGTAACTCTAGTTAAGTTAACTAGATAAAACTTAACTTGGGTTAACTAGATATTTTTTTAAAAGATTAACTTAGGTTAATCTAACTAGGATAAAAGTTAAACTTGGTTAAAAAAAAAAAAAAAAAAAAAAAAAAAAAAAAAGAAAAAAAGAGAAGAACTTGCACGGCAAGTTGTTTCCTTCTTTATTTATTGTTTTCTTTTTTTTCTTTTTCATCATCTCCTTCTTGCTTCTTTTAGTTCTTCTTCTTTCTTTCTTCTCACACGAGTACAGGGGGAGACAGAGAGTGAGCGAGAGACAGAGAGATGAGAAGAGAGAGAGATTCGAGGGATAGAGAGAGAGTGAATCAGGGAGAGAGATGCCGAGAAAGGGGGAGTGAGAGATCGATGGGAGAGGAGAGAACCGGCGAACCGTTGAACCAGGTGGCACGATTCTCCGGTGGATCGACGCCGGTGGGATCAGAACCCGATTTCCGGTGGTTCTGACATAGGCGAAGCAGAGAGGGAGAGTCGGAGGACATCCGACCGTTGAAGGATCCTCTGGTGAAGCTGCGGTGGCCGACCCTCCAGGAACCGTTTTCCGGCGAGACAAGGCGATTCCGGTGGAGCCCAGGCCGATTTCCGGCCGATCGTGGAGGACCCGAGTGACCGTGAGACCCGTGAACCTAGCCGAACTGTGACCCGAAACACCCAGAAACCCGATCGGCGACCTGAGCCGAAATCCGGCGACATTTCCGGTGGGTTCGACGGAAGGGCGATTTTCGGTAAATCTTGTAATTTTTTTTAGGAGAAAATTAGTATAGTGATTTATTGTGATTTCTACTGATTTTGTTAGCTAGGTTGATGGTGTATTCGGTTAAATGGTTCTTTGACTGTACATGTGGGTATATGAATTTGGGTTGTAAATTGGTTGGACTGAGTGGGCATTTTGGATTGTGTATTTTGGTTGAAATAGGTTTCGGCAGTGTGTGTGGGTAGTAGCTGTGTTCTCTGTGGGTGCTGTTTTGTTGAGTACTGTGTAGAGATTTTTGATTGTTGTGATTTTTCTGCTAGGTGTGCAGTTTGACTAAACCATGTAGTGTCATTTGTTTTGACAGCAGCCGTGTGATGTAGGTGTTGTGAAGTATTTCTGCTTGTGGTAATAATTGGCAGTGGGTGTTTGTGATTCGGTTCGGTGTATGATTTTGGAATGAGGGTCTTGGATTAAGTAGCCGTGTTGGCCGAACAGTGTTAAGTATGGGTGTTTTCTTGTTGATTTATAGTTTATGTGTTCTTAGGGCGGGCTGTATGAATTGCGGATTAAGAATACTTATTATGTTTGAAGATTTTGGATTGTTCAATTTTGTTGGAGATTTGTTAATTTATATTGGTTAATTTGAGAATAAACTCTGATTTTGCTTGAGGATGTTTGTTTTTTTTAATTAGGATTTTTTTTGAATAATTTTTAGTGCATTGAGTCTTGCTTAAAGGTTTGAGGATTATCATGTTTTGGACAAATTAATGAGAAATGAGTTTTCTCGTGATGGTTGGATGATGTTTATTTTGGATAAGGTTCTATTTTGTTGTTATAAACTTTAATGAGTTCAACTTAAAAATTGGTTTGTTTGAATATGAAGTTTCGGACTAAGGATTAGTAAATTCAAGGTAGTTGTTTTGGGTGGTACAATTTGGAGACCTCTTGATACATGTTATTTTTTTTAATTAAGTAGTAGGTTTCAGATTTTAGAATATTCTTCTAAGCTCCTTCTTTCGAATTATTAGGTAAAAGCTCAATCTCGACGCTAATGGAAGTTCAGGTAAGGGGATACAACACCGAAAAACCCCCAACAAGATTTTATTATAAATCTTTTGAAAAAGTGTTGGGGAATTTTACAAAACGTTGCTCATGTGATTTTTAATGCCAAGCTTTATTTCTCATATGATATTGTTTAAGACTTTTGAGCATAAATCACAGTTTTGGTTAAGAGCATTTCTAAGAATTATGATTTACGCATAATTATAGTTAAGACTAAGAGTATTTCAGAAATTGTGAATTATGCATACAGATATGATTAAGAGCATTTTTAAAGTTTTGATTTATGCATATATGATCAAAGGTAGTTCAAAGTTATGAATTATGCATACTTACAATGATGAAAAAGAGAGCATTTGAAAGATATGATTACAGTAAATTCCAAAGTATATGATTCTATTCAAGAATACAGTTTTGAAAGAAAAGAGATTCTAAAGTTAAATTCTGCACATGACTACAGTTATGAAAACGGCTCTTACAGTTTTGAAATAAAGTATACAGATAAAGCAGAGCCCACAGTATTACAGAAAATCGTTCATGTGCAGTAACTGTTTAACCTTGAGGCACTATTACAGCTAGGATTGGTACCCATAGGGTAGCATGGCAAGCATACCATGTGTTGGTGTGTGCTACCAGCCGATGTTGGCCTTCACCTAGGGAAGATCCCCAACTCGGAACCGGCTCTCCCCTGTGACGACAGGCTGAGTCCATAGGTCTGTGTGACAAAAGCCAACGTGCTCCGCTCACGGGTAACAGCGGTTTAGAGTCTATAAGAGGTTAAACCACAGAGAAAGGATTAAAGAGAAAACTGATAAAAAGAATATACTGGAATAAACTGTCATTCTCATTTATAAACTGTCATTCTTATATCATTATTCATATTCTACAAATTCTATTGTTCATATGCTAAGCCACCTGTCCTAAAACAATACATTTCATTTTATGAATCATGCTTTAATATGTGTTTTCTTATAAAACATAAACAGTCTAGCATGTCACTTGTCAGATAATTTTCATAACTTGAATCTCCAACTTATACTCGGTTGAAAATCACATATCATATTCATATTTCTAAACATCATCATAAATCTTAATATATCCAAAAACACTTAAATCATTTAAAATAAATTAAAATCAATATACTATTGGTTTAGGTTGTAATTCAATTTACTTTATGCAATTCATCATATGTGGAATTAATTCTTAACAGTGAGTAGAATAAATCTGTCATTATGAAAATGACTAAAGATTATGGCATAAAGGTTTATAGCATGTTTTATTTCCTCTGGTGTTGTATTTTCCTTACTGAGTTGTCGAACTCACCCCTTCTTCCTCCACCCCTCTCCAGATGATAACCGTAAGACGAAGTCTTTTTCTTGAAAGGGCGTAGACCTCGCTGAGAGCGATAGTTCGTGATGAACCAGCCAAACCCTAATATTGTATAGTATGATTTGTTCCTTTTGGAGTTCATGATTTTGTATAGATTTATAAATAGAAAGTTTTAAGAGGGTAGAAATTTTTTTAAATTTTTAGTTGTAAATGCACGCTTTCATTTATAAAATTTGTTTTTTAGCACTTAAACTCACGTTTTCCCTTATATACCAAAACGGGGGCGTGACACTATCACATTTTTCTAATAGTAAACACATTGAACTATTTTTCAACCCTTCAAGCTATAAGGACCAAAAATGCATTTATCTTTACAAAGAGCAATGCTAAAAATCACATTTTTTATTTTACAACTATTTCACAATGATGACATGTCAATCTCAACTAACCTTTGGATTTGTTTTTGTTACAAAAAAAAAAAAAAAAATTACATATATAAGGATTGGTTGTGACTACCACATTTACATAATAAGAATAAGTGAATACCTTCAATAAGGATGGGCTGTAAAATCCTCACTTTACAGCAACCAATTATAAGTGGACAACTCATTAAAAACCAAAAAATACAATAAACAGAAAAACACCCAATATTTTCCCTACTCATCTTTGTTCTTCTCTAATCTCTCATGGAGCCTCCATCGGATCCTTGCCTAAAGAACTAACAAGGCTGGCTGAAGTTGCCGCCGGAATCCATGGAGCCACCGTTCGAATCCGACGACAGAGACAAATCCGGCTACAAAGAAAGAGAGATCCGTCCAATGACAAATCCCGACCCCGACCCAAACCCCAACCACCAGGCCGACCCAGATCCAAACCCCAATCACCATTTCCCCCATTTCTGCTCTTCAGCCCCTCTTGGTCGAATCTCCGACCAATGCCCATAACAAGATCCGCCTCTTGTGTTGACGAAACTGGCACATATCTGGCCATTTTGGGCCAAACCGGCACAGATCTGGCCGCTCCACGTTCCGGCGTAGATTTGGCCAAAAACGGTAAATGCTCCATTGAGAGAAATGAAAATTTTAAAGGTAAACGCATTTGGCTATGGGTATGGAATTGTGGCTATTGTCTGCGGTTTCTATTTGGTGAAAGTCAGAGGTTTCTTATTACTATGGGCGACTGGAAATTGGAAAGCACAACTACGTTTCTCCTTTGACGGCAGAACTCCATCCATGATGGCGGTGGCCTTCAGCAGAATCTGACGGCGCGTGGGGCTGAAGAGGTGGTGGTTTTTTAAGGCCAGTTGGACTCTTGAAATAAAAATTGGAAAGTTTCCCATGATTCAGTGCTTTCATACATATTGTATTTTAGTCATTTAAATGATGTGTCAATTCTTTATTGGAAGCTGTAAAACATCATTTTTACAGCCCATCTTTATAGAATGGGCTCTCATAAAATAATTATGCGATTAAAATGTAATTTCTACATTAGTCATAATTAAATCCAGATTAATGCAATTTTGTGAACCACTCTATGATCCATATGCTTGCTGAAACGGATGGCTCAATCAATTTTGCTCTTGAGGAGCGTTTTCTTTAGGGAATCGGACCAAAGGTATAATTGTAAATGAAATGCGCCATTGAGATGGAAGATATCAAGTGAAAACAACGGGCTAAGAGAAATTGGTACCGGCAAGGGGATCGGAATACGCAATATTTTCATGCGTGGGCGAGCCAAAGACGTCGAGCCAGTTTTATTAGCTCAATTAAAGATCTCACGGGGAATATATGGACAGACCAGGATGATATAGGAAATGCTTTTTCCAATTATTTTCAGCAGCTTTATTCTTCAGAAGGAGTCTCTGGAATTGAAGAATGTACCAATTTGGTTACCTCCAGGGTATCCCTGGATATGAATGCCATGTTGTCAGCAGTTTTCACACCTGAAGAGGTTGACCAAGCTCTAGCTCAAATGCATCCTCTCAAGTCACCGGGTCCGGATGGTTTTGGAGCGAGCTTCTATCAAAAACACTGGCAGATCGTTGGTGATGAGGTTAGAAAAACTATACTGGATTTTCTTAAGTTGGGTGTATTTGATCAATCTATTAATTCTACTTACATAGCCTTAATTCTTAAACTCACAACAGCCTTTTGTGTTAGTGAGTTTAGGCCTATTAGCTTGTGCAATGTTCTTTATAAGCTAATATCAAAAGTGCTAGCAAATAGATTGAAACAGGTGCTACCTTCTGTTATTTCACCATTTCAAAGTGCTTTTGTCCCAGGTCGGCTAATCACCGACAATGTATTGGCGGCGTATGAAGCTCTACTCTCGATGAATACGCGCATGAGGGGCAAAAAAGGCTATATGGCAGTGAAACTAGATATGAGCAAGGACTACGACCGGGTTGAATGGTCGTTTCTCAAAGCGATGATGAGGCGGTTGGGATTTACGGAGTGCTGGATTTCTGTGATTATGAGATGTGTTTCAAGTGTGTCCTATTCGGTGTTGGTGAACGGTGTCCCTTATGGTAATATTAGGCCATCTAGGGGACTTCGTCAGGGGGATCCACTATCACCCTACCTGTTTTTGTTGGTGGCGGAGGGGCTGAGTACGATGTTGGTATGGGCTGAAAGGGAGGGTAAAATTACTGGAGTTCCATTCTCAGGTGGTGGACTTTAGCTTAGTCACTTGTATTTTGCCGACGACAGTCTCCTTTTCTGTAGGGCCAACTTCACTGAATGGGGCCGTCTGTTGGGGATCCTAAGTTCGTATGAGAAAGCATCTGGTCAGATGCTTAATGCAGCAAAGACTTCGATCTTCTTTAGTAAGAACACTCAAGCAGAATTTAAAGATTTCTTGAGGTCCTCCGCTGGGATTTCCATCACTTCAAGTTATGAAAAGTACCTAGGTCTCCCAGCATTGGTGGGTCGTTCTAAGTACAAGACGTTTGCGAGGATTGAAGGTAGAGTGCGTAAGAAGATGGATGGGTGGAAAGAGAAATTTCTATCTCAAGCCGGAAAAGCTATTCCTACTTACAGTATGAGTGTTTTCCAGCTACCCAAGAAACTTTGCAACTCACTTAATTCCTTAGTGAGTCGTTTCTGGTGGGGTAAGAATTATGAGAGCAAAAGGGTACCCTGGATGAGCAAAAGGCTCACTTAATTCCTTTGGAAGTTTTCAACAAAGCTTTATTGGCAAAACAAGGGTGGAGGTTGATGAAATTTCCAAACTCTTTAGTTGCTCAAATATTGCGAGAAAAATATTATCCAGATGGGGATTTTTTGAAAGCTCTGGTAGGACAGCGTCCTTCTTATGCATGGCGAAGCATAGTTCAAGCTCGAGAAGTATTGGAGAGGGGAATTGCTTAGAGGGTGGGAAATGGAGAACTTATTCGGATTTGGGGGGATAAATGGCTTCCTCCTCCACAATCCAGCTTGATTCATCATCCTCTCCAAGGCTTAGCATGTGATGCTCGGGTCTGTGAGCTCATAGACCCTCATACGAGATGGTGGAATTATGATCTAATACGAACTATATTTGAGCCATAGGAGGCAGGGCAAATCTGCAATTTGGTTTTAAGCCCTTTAGGTAGTGCAGATCAAATTGTCTGGCAGGGTACAAAACATGGGCTATTCTCGGTAAAAAGCGCCTATCATTTGGAGATGCAACACAGGAAGCAGTCTAGAGGTGAAAGTTCAAAAACAGGGCTGGTGGAAAGGATTTGGAAGACTTTATGGAATCTGAATGTGCCGCCAGTTGTGAAGCACTTTGCTTGGAAGGTGTGTAATAATATTCTTCCAACCAAAGTTAATCTATTTGCTAAGAAAATTGTCCCGGATCCTTTGTGTCAATTTTGCTTTAGGGAAGAGGAAACTATTGTCCATCTCTTATGGTCGTGTCCTTCTTCCATGGCTGTTTGGCAAGAATGCTCGAAAAGAATCCAAAAGATGGCTTTCAAGGTTATTGATGGAAGGTGCCTTGTAGAAGGATGGTGGCAACAGTTAGAAGGGGTGGATTTTGTTTTTACTATTTTCTGTGGCAAGACAATTGTGGCTCAGGCGTAATGCCTATATTTTTTAGAATTCTTTTATGCCCCCTCTGCAGGTTATACACAAGGTGAAGGCTATTATTGAGGACTTTGATGGAGCTAGTGCCAAAATGGAGAAGGAAAGGAGGCTCTCAGGTCCTGGACGTGTCAGATGGCAAAAGCCTCCTGTGGGGATAATGAAAATTAACTGGGATGCAGCTTTGCACAAAGAAAATAAACACATGGGAGTAGGGGTCGTTATCTGTGATGATAAGGGAGATGTTGTGGTAGCTCTATCCAAGATTGTTCCCTACATTGTGGATCCTCTCACTGCAGAGACAGTGGTTGTTTGGCACGCTGCTAGGTTGGTTTGTGAGATGGGTTTTCAAAATGTGCTAATGGAAGGTGACTCCCTGAGTGTTATTCAAGAATTGCAAAAGCAGGGTCCTAATGGGAGTGGTTGTGGACAATTGATTATAGATACAAAGTCTATTCTGTCTAGCTTAGATTCTGTTAGTTTTCAACATGTTAAAAGGGATGCTAATAAGGTGGCACATTGTTTGGCAAAATTTGCCCTTTCACAAATGTTAGATAAAGTCTGGGTGGAGGATTGTCCTCCTATCATCCAGCCTATTGTACTTGCGAAACAAGCGGAAGATTATTGATTAATGAAATATCCTCTTTTCTAAAAAAAAATAAATAAATAAAAATGAAATGCACCAGAGAAATGTTGATTTTAACCGTTGGTTTCAGCCGAGGTTTTGTTTCTTAGCCTTTGGATCAAGCTTGTTGTTGTATTGGACTTTTTGGCCCATCTTTCTTGATGGCTCAAGCTTGGGCTGGCTCATTTAGTTATATGGGCCCAAAAAATGTATTTGTGTGAATGGGGGCTTAGCTCTGGATCCCCTACAAATTACAATGACGTGATTCAAGATCTACAAATATTCAAAAAATTTATATTTAGGAGTAGTTATTTTTTTATGCCTATTTTGAAACATATTTGCTTATAATTTTAAGGTATATTAATGCAAAAGCAAACTTTTGACTCCCATTTTTTTTTTTTTAGTATTTTGTATTCTCTTATCGCAATAAACACATTAATTAAATAACTTAAACATTATTGGGATATGGACCGAGTAGGCAGCCCATATCCTTAGGTTAGCCCTAACGACCCCGGAGTCCATTCAAGTGAGGTGCGGGCCCACCAATCGATCACCCATGAGCGGAAACCACTCACCTCTAGATACATTTGGGTATCCATCATAAATAGGCTAGGGTTGAGTATTTGCCCATTCGTTCAAGGCGATCGCTAGGAAGGAACAATGGATTAAAACCCCTTCATGATTGAGTTCTATCTATAGCCCTCTATTACAAATGGAGGGCTCCGACTGACAACAAGGGACACGCCCTGCTATATAAGACCCAATAAACAAAATCGATTGATGCGAGTACGAACCCATTGCCTGATAGGTAAGGGAGGCATTGATTGATTTGACAAGACCTGCTCCTTAAAATACATTTAGGCCATACCCTCCTGGAGCCTCGAGATCTATTGTACTCAATGATTGTTGGATTGCTTCAAACATGATTGATTTGATAGCTAACAAACATCTAATTGGATAGTTAAGCCGCTTAATGTAGGCACAAAGGGGACTAAGGGGCATAGACATGACTAGCTGCCTAAGGCGGGTACGAAGGAAATAGGGTAGACATGGCCACTCAAACGACTGAGGAACTATAAAAGCAAAAATAAAAGATAACGGTAAGGGATCTTTTATTTTTTTCTAACAATTGAACAGTCTACCATTTTTTCTTATGTTTTTTGTTCTCAAACACCATATGACTTAGGCATCAGAGATATCTCCCGCCGGCCCGCTCTGACAAATTCCTTTGTCTAATTTCATTTCTTTTGTATAAATCAAAGGTTAATGATACCCCTTCCAAATGGTGTAACCAAACATCAAGAAAAAAAACATAAAATACTTCTAAAAACATAAAAATGTTTTTTCCTTTTATTTATTTATTTTTTTTTAAAAAAACTTCCCACAACACATTAAAAACTTCCTTTTTTTTGTAATTAAAAAAGAAAAAAAAAATTTCTTCCTCTGACGTTCTCTGTGACTTCGGGGTGAAGCTGTTTGTCCTCTCGTCCTTTAGGGCTGGGAGTTGTGTTCTGGGATGCACTATCTCGTTTTTCCAGAGGTCGGTGACATTCTCCAGTGTTTTCTCTAGAGAAATTCTTGAAAGGTATACTATGGAGGAAGAGTTGTCTGAAATGTGGGGGAAGTTTTCCTTATTAGAGGATGAAGATGTAGGAGTTTCCTTAGATATTTCTGATCTAGACCCGTTGGTGGATCGGGGAAAGGTATGTCTCATTGGAAAAATTCTGGCAGACCGTATAGTGCCAAAGGAGTTCTTTAAGGGCCCTTTACGGAGGGCTTGGAGACCTGAGGGATCGGTCTCATTTCGGGTGATAGGTGAAAATTTGTTTATAGCTGAATTTGAACATGCTTGGAAAAAAGATAGAATTATGGAGGGGCGTCCCTGGTTATTTGATGGAAATCTTGTTTCACTAGCAGAGTTTGATGATATAACACCACCATCTAAGATGAATTTTGACAAGGAATCTTTTTGGATGAGAATGTAAAACCTCTCGCTTGCTTGTATGAGTAGAGAAGTGGGTAATAAGATTGGGAGTTCGGTGGGAGATGTTGAATAGATAGATATGCTGGAAGATGAAGCAAGGTGAGGCGAGTTCCTCAGAGTTAAGGTTCTCATGGATTTATCTAAGAGGTCGGAAGTTGCACCTTCCAAACCAGTCTACTTGGGGGTAGCTTTCAAGTATGAGCGACTACCCAAATTTTGCTTCAAGTGTGGTGTTATGCGCCATGGGAAAGCAGGGTGTCTCAGACAAGGTAACCGGCAATTCGGCAAGAATGAAGAGCTCCCCTATGGGAACTGGTTAAGGGTAAGTTACCCGATACGCCGAAGAAATATTGGTCCTACCCAACCGAAACAAGGAAAGCATGAAAGGGAAGCTGGAATTTCACAATTCTCTGGTAACGATGGGAGTATTCCAAACCATAGCCTGGTTAAGACTTCACCGGTCGGAGTTTTTCAGGCTGGAAGTTCCAGTGGAGTGTCTAAAAGTGCACAAAATTTGAGAAATCTTAAGGCAGCACTACAAACAAGGCCTGAGACGAAAAATCCGGAGTGGCAGAGACAGGGTAGAAACTCTGATGTGATGGAAGGACGGGATGGCCATACCCAGTCCGTTCATATGAAAAATCAGGAGCAGACCCAGACTCTGTGCAAAGTGAGTGATTCGACCAGACCAGAGAAGATTTCCTTGGATACGCAGAAAAGAAAAAATGCGGATAATATGGAAGGACTAGAGGTCCTTCGGGGCTCTGCTCCTCTCATGAGGAAAGTCCAGCTGGATGGAAACAGTAGGAACGAAGAAGAGTCTTGTAACAAGGACGAATTGATGGATATTGAGAAGGGAAGCGAGGCTAATGCAGATTAGAATCTTAGCGAGACTAAAAGTTGTCCTTTGAATAAAAAGGATGTGATGGAGAATACAGAAGCAGATGAGGCATCTAATGGGGGCAACTTGGGAATTTCATCTAGTAAATTTCTAGGCACGTGGGATCAAAAGCTGGGACGTATGACTTGGGAGCGGATGAATGAAGACCAAGATATCCAGCTAGACCTTGATCCTCGAACCCAATCCTACTTTCCACGCGTTAGTTCGTTAAGCTCGGATAATCCAACGCAAACTGAGAACCCCCCACGTAAGACGTTATCTCTGGAACGTTCCTCTTCCCCCTTGAAAGTGCAGAATAAGGCAAGTAGCAGAAGTACTAGAGCTCCAGGTGCGACTTGTAAGAAAAGAAATAGAGCTGGTAGATCAATGGGGAAACTGAGTGTCCCAATAGAAGATGATGATAATCCTAGCTATGTCGAGAGAGTTGATTGTGAGGAAGATGTACACTTTTCAAATAAAGGCAGACAGGTTAGTGGCGTTCTTGGGGTGGCTCAATGTGAAGAGGCAGGAGCTGGGGTACAGCCCCGCCCATTGCCATGATTTGCCTCAGTTGGAACTGTCGGGGGCTTGGGAACCCCCGGACAGTTCAAACCCTCAGAAGGTTAGTGAGGGAAAAGAAGCCCGTTTTGGTTTTCTTAATGGAAACCAAGATTATGCAGAATAAGAGTAGTTTGTTGAAGTCAAAATGGGGTTTTGATAATGTTTTTACGGTGGACTATAAGGGTCGCAGTGGGGGGCTAATTTTGTTGTGGAAGACGGAAATAGAAGTCGAGATCCAAAATTATAGCAGGCGCCATATAAATGCAGTAATCTAATGCTCCAATGAAGAACCGAAATGGAAGTTTACTGGGTTTTATGGTCACCCAGACGCTAATAGACGACGCGAAGCTTGGTCTTTATTGCGCTGCTTGGCTAATTTCTCTCCAGAACTGTGGTTGTGTATTGGAGACTTTAACGCAATCATCTCCTCTGTGGAAAAATATAGTTCATCCTTTAGGCCTTCACCACACAACTTTGAATTTCAACAAGCTTTGGCTGATTGTCATCTGGTAGATTTGGGTTTCCATGGTCCTAAATTTACTTGGACAAATGGTCGTAGTGGCACTGAACTGATTCGAGAAAGACTTAACAGAGCAGTAGCTAACGCAGAATGGAGAAGTTTTTTTAATGTTACAGAAGTCAATATGCTAGCTCGATCAATTTTAGACCACAATCCACTCTTATTATCTTGCTCCAATAGTCAAGAAGTAAAGTGGAAGAAACACAGATTCTTTAGATATGAGGCGGGTTGGGCAAAGCAGAAGGAACATGGGGACTTGATTAAGAGAGCCTAGCAAACTGGGCCTTCGCAGGGTGATCAATGGAAGACAGTACATGGCAGATTGAAAAGATGTAAAAAAAACTCTAAAACAATGGGTGAGGAAGAAGGAAAATCAAACAGAGGTCAAAATTAAGGAGGTATCTCAACAATTGCTTGATGTTCAAATGATAGACTATGGATTTAATAATGCAGACGAGGCTCCTCTCCAGTATGAATTACACTCTCTGCTGGAACAGGAGGAAATCAAATGGAAACAAAGAGCTAGGGAGGATTAGCTCAAATATGGGGATCGTAATACAAAATTCTTTCATGCTTGTGCAAATCAGAAAAGTCGAAGGAAACTGATCTCAAAAATTATGGACAAGGATGGTAGAACTTGTACTACTCAACATGAAGTAGAGAATGCTTTTAAATTGTATTTTCAAGACCTTTTCTCTGCCGGGTCCACCTTGGAAGTGGAACAAAGTTTGGCTGCCCTTGAAAGAAAGGTCACTTCTCAAATGAATGAAAGATTGGTGGCAGACCTTAATGTAGAGGAAATCTCTCAAGCTCTGAATCAAATGGCTCCTTTAAAGGCTCCTGGTCCAGATGGGTTCCCAACTGCTTTTTTTCAACAGAACTGGTCTACTATTCAGGAAGAGGTCTGTTCTGCTATCCTTCATTTTTTTCAATACAGGGATGTTAGATGCTTCTATAAACAAAACCTATATTGCCCTTATCCCAAAAAAAACTTCTCCTGGAAATGTCACTGATTTTAGGCCTATTAGCCTTTGTAATGTCATCTATAAATTAATCTTAAAATTTTTGGCAAATAGGCTTAAAACAATCTTGCCTTATATCATTTCTCCTACATAGAGTGCTTTTATTCCAGGTAGGCTAATTTCTGATAATGTTTTAGCTGCCTATGAAGCTATGCACTCCATGCAAACCCGTATGTGGAGTAAGACAGGATTCATGGGATTTAAACTGGATTTAAGCAAAGCATATGATCGGGTAGAATGGAGCTTTCTGAAGGCTGCTATGCTTAGATTGGGTTTTGATGTCAAATGGGTTCAGCTTGTCATGGCTTGTGTGACCTCGGTGCAATATGCAGTCTTGGTTAATGGCAATCCAGGGGAATTTTTCTAGCCTTCACGGGGAATTCGCCAAGGCGACTCGATTTCTCCGTATTTATTCTTGATTAGTGCTGAGGTTTTCCGTTATCTACTATCACAGGTGGAGAAAAATGGTATCATTTCTGGTGTGCCCACCTCTCCAAGAGGTCCAAAAATCAGTCACCTCTTTTTTGCGAATGATTGTATCATTTTTTGTAAATCTAATTCTGTGGAATGGAGACGAGTTCTGAGAATTTTGGGGATCTTTGAGGCGGGCTCTGGCCAGAAGGTGAACTTGTTGAAGACATCTATTTTCTTTAGTAGAAACACTTGCCAAGATAGAAGAGCTGAGATTCGTAGGCTCTCTGGTTTGACAGAAACTAACAGATTTGACACTTACTTGGGGCTGCTTGCTTTGATTGGAAAGTCTAAGATGAGAGCTTTTAATAGTATTAAGGAAAAGGTGGAACATAAACTAACAAACTGGAAAGTTAAATTCCTCTCTCAAGCTGGCAAATAAGTGTTGTTGAAGGCTGTAGTGCAGGCGATCCCTACTTATAGCATGAGTGTTTTCTTGTTGCCAGCCTCACTTTGCAAAGATCTTAATCGGTTGATGCAACAATTTTGGTGGAAGCATATGGCAAACTCCTCAGGGATACATTGGATGAGTTGGGAAAATATGGGTAGGGCCAAAAAGATTGGAGGCTTAGGTTTTCGGGACCTCAATTGCTTCAATAAGGCTCTTCTTGCCAAGCAAGGTTGGAGACTTTACCAAAATCCCTCTTCTCTCATGGGCTGCATTCTAAAAGCAAAGTACTTCCCAAATTCTTCCTTTTTAAAGGCTCCCTTAGGCAATCGTCCTTCCTATGCTTGGAGAAGCATCCTTTCAGCTCGAGCATTATTACACCAAGGCCTTATATGGAGAGTTGGAAATGGTGCTTGTATTAATATTTGTGGGGATAGATGGATTCCCACTCCTACCTCTTATTCGGTTCAATCCCCTCCAGCTTTGCACTTAGTTGACAACCGTGTTCTTGCTCTTATTGACAAGGATTCTAAAAGCTGGAATTTGCCTTTGCTGCAGGCCTTATTCAATCCAGAAGAAGCCAAAGTCATAGCCTCAATCCCTCTCTGCCCGAATCTACCACCGGATCGCCTAATATGGCTAGGTACAAAAGATGGTAATTTTTCTATAAGGAGTGCTTACCATCTAGGCTTGGAAATTAAGGATCGAAAGAGAGGTCAAACCTCTCAAATTGAGAAGGGTACTGATGTATGGCGTTCCATGTGGAACTTTCAAGTTCCAAATCAGATTAAAATGTTTTTGTGGCGTGCTTGCAATGACATCCTCCCTACTAGGAAAAATCTTCTGAAAAGAAGGGTAATTGCTGATGATAAATGCCCTTGGTGTAACCTAGAGGAGGAATCTACAGCCCATGCTATTTGGTTCTGTCCAGCGACAAAAGATGTATGGAATGTAGGCCACTCTATTTTTCAGAAATGTGCCTTTGTTGAACATACTTTTATGGAGATTTTCCAGCTTTGTCTGAATCGTTTTGATAGGGACGAGATGGCTTATTTTGCTGCAATTGTTAGACGAATATGGCTGAGGAGAAATACTATGGTCTTTGAGGGTGTTCCTGAACATCCAAATAAGACCTACGCTGATGCTATAGTTGCAGTGGACAATTTCAAACGCTGCATCAAGGATGATCAGGACGAAATTCCACTTGAACAGGTTGAAGGTCAAGTTCCTCTTTGTTAGAAGACTCCTCCGGAGGGCACTATAAAAGTTAACTTTGATGCAACTATTAACAAGAAAACAGGTTTTACGGGTTTGGGCTTGACTGCTAGGGACTGTATGGGGAACCTGTTGGGAGCAAAACGTTTGACAAAACCTATGTTGTCTGATGCTCACGCTGCGGAGTTAATGGCAGCCTCTTATGCTGTCACTTTCTGCTTGGAAGTAGGCTTTTTCAATGTGATTTTTGAAGGAGATGCCTTGAATGTCATAAGGGAGGTGAACTCTAAACCCCTATTTCTTTCCAGAAGTGGCCATCTTGTTGAAGGAATTAAGCAAGAAGTGTATCATCTCAGATCCTTTGATTTTGTTCATGTCCCTTGAACTTTAAATGAGGCAGCTCATACCCTTGCAAAATCAGCAGCTACTAGTTTTTGTGATGATGTTTGGTTAGAAGACATTCCTTCTTGTATCTTTGATATTGTTGCTAAGGAACAACAAGTCCCTAGATCCTGAAGTTTTTGTGTTTTTGGGATCTATTCCTTACTGTTTTTTAAGTCAGTTTTATCTAGCTTAGGGTGTAGGGGTCATGTACCCTATTTTCTGTTTTCTGCCTTTGGGCTTTTCAATAATATATGGTAGCACATGCTACTTGTTCGAAAAAAAAAAAAAAAAAAAAACCTTTTGGTCACAGAAATTCATCTTAACAAAATCAAGAAATAATTCTATATACAAAATTCTTTTACAAACTAGTTCTAACCTTTACACTGCATTTAAAAAATATATATATTTTTCTCAAAAACAAACCTTTTAAAAATTGAATCTTGCTGAAGTTCTCCTCGGAGAGACGTTATTTAATCATCATCAACTTCATCATCATCATCATTATCTTCATCATTAATGTCATCATCCATATACGGATTCCCACCTCATAAAGGGGGACAGTTTGGTCATTTCACGGTGTCATAGCTGGACACAGACGATTGCCGTTGTTCTTTAATCAATGAAATCCACCGTCTCAATAACGCCTATCAACTACCCACGTACAACTCATAATAAAATGATAAATGAATAAAGTAGCTATATACTCCACCTGCTGTCATTTTCGCTTCCCATTAACTCCAAAATCGCATTTGCCGAGATTGCTTCGACCTCACTCTCACTCTCTCTCTCTCTCTCTCAAACCACTTGCGTATTAGCTCTCCAACCGGAACCTAACCCCAAATCTAACCCTTAATATATTCCTTTCTTTTTTCTTTTTTATTTTATCAATGCTCTCGAGCTCTTGCATTTCGTTCTTGTAGTTGACCGTGAAATTCATAGCGTCGATGATTGGTACTAGAATGGAAGTGGAGCAAGCGAGGCCAGTCAATCCGGCCATGACCTTCGACGAGGTCTCCATGGAGCGCAGCAAAAGCTTCGTCAAAGCTTTGCAGGTTCAGCAACTCTCTTCGCCTAATTTGTATACTAATGCATTTGTAGACGAGTTTGTTGCCGGGTTTTTGGGGCCAGATCTGGATTCTTGTTGTTTCATTGATCAGCTTTGTTATTCTTGGATTTCTTTAGTGGTCAAATTTTGTGCGATTATTTTCTTTACATTCATGGGTTTGACTTTTGTAACTTACGCCCTGTTTGGCTGTTATGAAATAAATATAAGGAAGAGAAAAGGGGTTGAAAATGATGGAAAATAATCGAGTCAACTGAGTCAAATGATTGTATTAGGTGGACTGGAATTGAGGCCTTTTAACCCATTATTTTTTCTTTATCTATTTTCTTGGCAGTCAGGAGAGGCATTAGTGTAAACTTTCTCATTTTGTGCATTGCATGTGGTCTGTTGTAATCTATGCTTCGTGTCAGTGGCTGCTGGGAAATTACGTGCTAAATTTGATGAATTCTGTTAACGAATAATGAGTGCGTTGCACTACTATGAGGAGATGTAAGGGTTATTTTGGCGCAGAGGGTGGGGCCCGGAGTTTTCCTTGCATACAAAGGATCGATAATTCGAATAGCTAGCCTTTGCAGAAATATTGCATAGATTGGACAAAGGATATATATATATATATATAACATTAGTGTAGTTCAAGATAGATGAGTGGCATTAGTGATGAATGCATCCATCGAGAGCTGGAGATAGCACACTTATTCAGGGACAAATGAGAGTAGGTGAACTGGAATTGCAAGACTAATTGACTTAAATCCGTTTAATGGCTCCATATATTTGGATGACTCTTCTTTCATTGCTGTGTACTATACCAGAATTTGAACCTTCAACCTTTTGATGTGCTCAGACGAAAAAGAAAAAAGAAAAAACTCATTTTGCTACTAAAATATTTTACTAGATGAGGTCTATTTATATGTTCCCTTATGTTCGAGTTATTTTCTACGAGGATATTAGAAGATTTTTTATTTTTTATTTTTTTATATATATAAAGGTTAAAAAAATACTTGAAGAATTAAATGCAAATAGTACTTTTTTAGAATAAAAAATCTTTTTTTTTTTAAAAAAAAAAAAAAAATGTAAAAAAAAGAATATCATATGTTTGCTGTTAGTTATTCCTTTGTGTACAAGGGCATATTAGATATGTTATATCATTTTGATATTTTTATGTGGCACAATTTCCCAAAATAGATTTTACCCATTTAGGCATTTTTAATTTATCTCACTACATGAGTCCTGAAAGGCAGGAAACTCATAACTTGTATCATTAAATTCATGATACACACACACACCACACACACACACACACACACAAAATATGCTATTTGTCAAGCTGTACTTGTTTATGTCACAGCGAGCAATATCAGGTATATGTAATATGGTCAGATACCTTTCATATTATCTATTTTTTTTCTGGGATTGCTTTGATTTCTTCTATTTGTTAAAAGATTTTTGTGCTTATGCCTATTAAACTCTTTCATGTAGTATTCTTATGAATAATTTCTTATGAATAATTTCTCGTCTGCCAATGTGGTTATGTTGTTTGAAGCAAAATTGTTGCTTTGATTCTAATCTAATTCTTTTGCTATTATTCCAGGAACTTAAGAACTTAAGACCTCAACTATATTCTGCTGCAGAATATTGTGAAAAATCGTATCTTCACAGTGAGCAGAAACAGATGTAAGACTACCCATTTCATTGTATGAGAGCTTATGTCATTTCTCACACTGCTGTTGTTGTATGAGAAAAACTGATGACCGTATGATCTTAAATATTTGCATGTAACTAAACCAATATCATCGTATCAAAAGAGATTCCTACGTGGCACTCTCCTAGACTAAGAATATGACTGAACTTCTATGATATTATCACAGAAGAAGTCGGGATGTCAATCAAATACTATCTAGCATCTAATGAAAAACTTAGAATAGATGCACTCAATGATTTTCAAAATTTGCATTTGGCATAAGTTTCTCACTAACATTGAAGAGTAGGACCCAAAAGTATATGAATGCCACTTGAAGAAACAACATGGTGAATAGAATAAGGGATAGAATTTTAAAGCATATGGTCTAACAAACATAAACCTTTAGATTGATTTGGAAAATTTTACAAGATAGGGCACAATTGTGGGAATGTAGGAGGGGCTCATGTTATGTTGGTCCTGACCTTTAATTTGCAACTGATATGTACATGCAATATATGTTAAAGATAGTACATACACATTTTTCTAAATTTTATGATGTGATTCAAAATGTTGAAAATAGACATGATGGTATATCGTTGTCCTAGATAGAGTTGGAGGCTGTGTGGCCAACCCCAAGAACTTAGGACAAGGGATACAAGGCTTTGTTAATTTTTTTGAGAGAGAATCAAAGATATCTTCATGGCAGAAAATTGGTTTTGTCTCAGGGTACTGGACAATCTGAAAGATTATGCTGTTCGAGCCCTGGTAAATGCTGTTGATCACCTTGGCACAGTCGCTTACAAGTTGACTGACCTCCTCGAGCAGCAAACATTAGAAGTCTCAACTATGGAGCTTAGGATTTCTTGTCTAAATCAGGTAAATTCCTCACATTGGTCTAATTGGATGTGCTATTGTCGAGGGATTGTTGAATTGATAGAGCTGAACCAACATGAATTCTTAATAACAGCAACTTCTGACATGTCAAACATACACAAAGAGAGAAGGTCTCAGGCAGCAGCAGTTGCTGGCTTTCATCCCTAGGCATCATAAACACTACATTTTACCAAGTAAGACTAACTATGATTAGCTTCTTTTAGGATTTAGAATTAGTAATATGAGTTTTCTAACTTCTTTTTCTAATTTTCTGGCTTCACCTCCAACGTAGATTCTGTCAATAAGAAGGTGCATTTTAGTCCACACATACAGACTGACGCTAGACAAAACCACTTTCAACCTAGAGCTCATCTTCAGCCGTCAGGTATGTACTTCATAGTTTTTCAGCATGGATATCTTGCTTTTTCAGTTTTATATTTTGGTTTTGACGCTACTTCTCATTTGGCATTATTTATCATGTGTTTTAAGTAGGTGTCCTTGCATCAAAAACTCTTTCCTGGCATTTAGCCTCAGAAACGAAGTCTACCTTGAAAGGGACCCCCCATGCTTCGACCAGGTAACTATAAAAGGTTCTTGTGTAAAGTTTCAATGGTGGACACGGTATCTCCTTTTCTGTATCTTTTGGTCTTGATATTTGAAGAGAGCGTAAAGACTTTTCTCTCTTGGGTTTTTGACATTTTCCTTTTTGAACAGCGCTGAAGACCCAAAAATTTCTGGAAAGACTTCTGGGATTTTCCATCTTGTAGGTATGTAGAATTAGTGTCATACCTTGTCATGTTATCTAGTTAGTTGCTATTGGACTATAGATGGATATAATACTTATGCTTAAAGCTCATGTGCTTGCAGATAATGAAGAGACTACCAAGTCTACCATGAATAAATCCCCAGCAGCTCATCTTCAGCTACCAAGTGGAGGTCCTACTTCTAGTGCAGTTATGCAAACATTGACTGCCACGAGAAGGGTAATGTCAAAATCAAAAAGCTCACAGACATGCGCAGCATTCTTTAAAGTGCATTCTTGATTATCGAAATTGAGAGTGGCCGGACTTTTTCTGTTTGCCATGTTATTTGCTTGAATTTCTTTATAAGCATGTTAAGGAGCAAGAGGCGGAAACTGGGGCCTGCCTCTCTGCACTTGATGAGGAGCATAGGAGCTTAGGGGTTGGGTTATTTTGTGGGTTGTGCTTGGGTCAGGTCGGTGTTGAGGTTGTTGCTTCTTGTATACTCCATGTGTACTAGGAACGCCTTACGCTGTTTTTTAATAAAATTTGCACTTATAAAACAAAAAGTTGTTAACCATTTGTAATTAACCTGGTCTGGGAAGGGTCATCAGTCATGATTATTTATTAATGTTACATTATATCTTTCATGAAAGCGTCTTAAAAACTTCCATATGTATTAGTATTACCATCTGATAGTGTGGTTACCTGTTATCAATCTTGTTGCCTTTTGTTTTCCTACTTTTCAAATTTATATCTTAATGAAAGTTTCTCACTGTGGGTATTAAACAACACGTATAGTCTTGGCATCATTTTAGGCATGATTCTCACCAATTAATCAGCATGACTATTGCACGTGAATGCAAGCAGAGATGTCAGGTGAAGTCTAAAAGGAAAAATACCTCATATGCACTCTGCTATGTGTTCTTGGAGTATTTCAGCTTTTGTGAAAAGCTGATAACTGGGCTGGGTTGGTAGGCTTGGTTATCATTTATAGACTGGCTCTGCAGCAGAACTATTCTATCATCTTTGAGGATAGGGCTGGGGCAGGTAGTGTTCTGAATGAATTTGCTTAGGAAGTCTGGGTTTTGAGTGGTCTGGGTCAGTAGGCAACGTGGTTCTGGTTTGCTTATATCCTGGTTCTGCAGAACTATTTCTATCTTATTTGGGTATAGTGCTAAGGCAGATTGTGATGCAGATGGTCGTGTGATAACTGTATTGCAATGATATTATATAACTGTCTCTGAAACAGTCATGGTTTTACTAATCAAAAAAATTTTGATAGCTTGGCAAGAAACTTCGTCAGCATTGATAGATCTGTGGGTGCTAAAATGCCTAACCCGTAAGATGAACTACCAGAATATGTTTTAAATACTGTGCTTTCTGAGTAAGACTAGAAAGCACTGGTTTTAAAGTCTGGAAGCTTTGGTTTGAGCCAGACTGCTTTGCACAGGGCTGAAGAACACATCGTATCTTTTCTACAAGAAGATACGGTATATGATGTTTGTCAACAATGTGGAGAATCTTTTTGTTTAATCAAACTGGTGGTAATGTGATGCACTCTTACAAATGTCTTAGCTTTAGGCATGTGATTAATGATACTCTTGAAATGGACATTGCTTGTGGAATTGGCATCTTTATGAGTTCACAAGACAACATTATGCACATCAAGCAACATAGTTGCTGTGTGCGTGTGTGCAGCAAAATATGTTTCTGGAGACTATTGATTATATATCAATGGGCTGTATACCATGTGAAAGAGGTTTTAAGCTGATTAGAATTTGTTAGATTTCATCAAAGTTCTCCAGCTAAGCATTTCCTTTTTATACTTACTTCTGCAGGTTTGTCTGATATAGTTTTGGGGAACCACTGGACTATGTAGTTCTTTCTGTCTTTGTGACAATATTTTCTGAAAAAGAATATCTGGTATCTGATAGAAAAATAGCATTAGATTAATATTTTCCAATGGTGTTTGTGTGTATTATCTAGAATGCATGTATTTCAAACATCAGATTGATCATATCAGATAAGCAGACTATTCAGTTGGCGTAGCTGTCTCTAGAACATGGGTTGCATTTGACCAAAACTAGACATTTGTTGATACAAGTCTGTGTTGACAAGGATTTTTGTTTCTTCATTGCACCGCACACTATTGCTTGTTCTGCTGTACCTGTTACCTAACTTAATATGATGAGTGAAATTAGAAAGCTGACACAAGTTATTTTTTTTTTCCCATAGGACACCATTGAGAGTTCCAAAGCGTTGACAGCTCACAGGTCATTTGAAAACCAAAATCGACAGATTGTACGTGTCCCTGTTCGCAGCAAGAGTGTACTATCAGCTTTCTTTGTCAAACAGAAAACACCAAAGCTGAAGGCTGGTTCTGTTGCATAAATCTTTTAAAGAAATCGAAGATGCCGCCCTGCAAACCTTCCCCATTATTGGAGTCAAATTGCCGGGAAATGTCTTCTGTGCTTGATAAGCTGTTTTCTTGGCCATTCGTCCAGAAATTGCTTGAAATGAAATTTACTCTACTCCAACCCTTTGATTTGGCTGCTGATAATGAGCAAATTGTGCCTAAAAGCCCGCTAATGAAGATGGTCAGGATCTGCTCGCCCAAGCATTAGCCCTGATCCATGATGTCAATGAATATTCTTTGTCCAGAGTATGTAAGTTCTATGCCATTGCCTGTGATTTATCACTGTTCATACAGTTGTACATGTAACACTGTAGTGAAGTTACTGTAAGAACATTTTGTGTCAATAATGCTGATTGATGATGGTTAGATTCAACTATATTTGGGACCAGTAATCAGTTAGGATCAAGAGCTTCTAGAGTTCCTTAAATTCTAACCATCATTTTTAAATTATTCAAATTTTGCCACCTCAATGTTTACCACTTTTAACATATTCTCAATCCGTAATGTTGAGGTGGTAATATCTGAATTATTTAACATGAAAACAATTATTGAGATTTTAAGAACTCTATAATTATAGAGTCTTAAGGGAACTCTGGAGGATACAGATGCAATTTTTCAAATCTTGATTGGGGAGTACATACCATGGTACCAAGATAGTTGGGATTTGTTCCTAGAACATAAGGACATGGCTTGATATTCTGAGAGCTTTTGCCACCAATGAAAATTTGCCAGATTATAGCTGTACTTCTTTCTGCAGGTATCTTTCCCTTTTCTTTTGATGAACTATGCCTGCTATACTTTCTACTTTCTAGTGCAGAGTACTTTACAAAGAAAGTATATTTATCATACTTTCTGCATGTTTCCTGTACATACCTCTATTTTTAATGTCACGTTTGAATAAGGAACCTTTAAAAAAAAAAAAAAAAAAAAAATAGGGCATTATACCATTTAGAGCTTTTTAAATCTCAAAAATCTCAACTTTTTATTTTTAAAGTAAATTGCCCAATATTCTACAACTTTTAAAACATATAAGTAATACTATATATATATATAAAGAAAAAGAAGAAGAAGAAGAAGAAGAAGAAGAAAGATTTTAGGAACTTTACTTACACGTATTGTTCTTTGATCAACTGAAAAGAGAATGATCAAAACAAATGAAATGAAAAAAATACTTTAGAACCTCCTTGTCCTTGTACTCTTTTTTAGATCTCAATTTTCAATTTGACTAATTTAAGATCGGATTTTACGAAAATTTTAAATTTAAGACTTCTGTATGTTTTTTCTTCAAATAAATAATAAAAATAATTATCACATCATACTCATAAAAAAAAAAAAAAAAAACGAGCCAGGAAGTTGCTCGTTTTAAAAAAATAAAAATAAAAATAGCATGTGTTTAAGTGTTTGGCATCATGGTTGAATCAGAATTCTTCTTTATTCTTCTCTACTTTTTTCAAAAACAAATAATATTTTATTCAACTTGTTCAAATTTTTTTAAATTCTATCTCACAAAATTAAATCTCGAAATTCGCACAATAAATTAAAATTAAATTCAAATTTTAGAAAATTCAATTGCCAAACATACATAAAATTGACAGAATGTTAAATTTAAAATACTAAAAAGAAAATGAAGGTCCAAAACATAAAATCCGAAAAAGGGAGAAATCAAAACCTCAAACACGTATTTATTTATTTATTTTAAAGTAGTACCTCAAACCCGCACATATGCATTTGCAGCATTTCGATACGCCACATTGAACATCGACACCCCCCTCTTAAACGGAGGAGAAGCACTCATCACTCTCATTAGTCTCGCTCTTACTCCCTCGGATCTCCGGTCTTTCAAAGATTTCAGCAAACCCAAAACTCTCTACTCGACCCAAAGCGTTCAAAATCTATCTTGTTCAATTCCCTTTTCCTTCCGAGCTGAGATTCCCCGAGAAATCCCGAATTCCCATTTCAAACTGAATCCCAGTTCCCCAGATAATGTCAACGTTATTGCACCAAAGACCTATTCATAACCCGTTTACAGATCCATATCCAATATCCCCTCGCTCTTCCTCAATTTCCCAAAGACCCATTTCGATTTTCAACCGGACCGCGCTTCTAGTTCTCCTGTCTCTTCTGGTAGTCCTTGGGGTCTTCTTGCCCTGGGCGGGCATGCCCGACTTCATCTTCTCGAGCACCAGACCTTCACTTTCGAAGTGGCGCGACTACACGCTGGCACAAGCGGCGTCTTTTGTGGCCAAGAATGGGACTGTGATCGTTTGCGCTGTGAGCCAGCCTTACTTGCCGTTTCTTAACAACTGGTTGATTAGCATTGCCAGGCAAAAGCATCATGATAAGGTGCTTGTGATCGCCGAGGACTATGCCACGCTCTATAAGGTGAACGAGCGGTGGCCCGGACACGCCGTGCTTGTCCCACCGGCGCCCGATGCTCAAACTGCCCATAAGTTTGGTTCTCAGGTACAATTTTGGTTTTAACAACTGGGTTTGATTTATTTTGTCATTACATGTGCGTTTAAGATTATATATTATGTGATCGATCAATTCAAGTCTTTGTAACCGGAACTTATTGTGCTTCTTGATTTTTTTTTTTTTTTTTTCTCATCTGCTTTGGCACTTGCTCTTTGATGCTACATTGGTAATTAAAGACTTGCGATTGGTAGTTATGTGATAATCCTTATCGACCGTGAGGCGATTTTGGTAAATATTGAATTGATTTTTGAGCTAAAAACTACTATTCTAGCTGTTGAGGACCCAATCAATGTAATTGCAATGGCTGTGCTTGAATTGTAGGGTGGGCACACCATTTAGTCCTTCTTGTTCACTTGAAGAGGATTTGGGATTGAAGTTAAAAAATGATTGCTGTTATGTTTATTCTTGACTTCTTTCTTTCTTTGTAACTCCCTTTTCTGTTGTGTTTTCAGCTTGATTCTGATAAATAATATGAACAGAAGATGAATTGCTGCCAAGGTTTTAAGGACATGTTTTCTTTAGCAATTTGTTTTTCCCTTTGATGTTCTCTTGTAGTAAGGACTGAGTTTTGTCTTTTCACTTAAATGTTTCCTTTTTGTCCTGCCAACTTGTATAGATTTGGAAATGTTATCCCCATGGTTTATTGAGTTAATTGCATTTTGGAAGTAATCCTTGTTGGTTTCATTGTACAGGGATTCTTCAATTTTACCTCCCGAAGGCCGCGTCACTTACTGCACATTTTGGACCTTGGATATAATGTCATGTACAATGACGTTGATATGGTCTGGTTAGCTGATCCGTTTCCTTATTTGCAAGGGCATCACGATGTGTACTTCACAGATGATATGGCGGCAGTAGGTGCACCAATTTGCTTCTTGTCTTTGCTGTTGCCATTTATGTTAGATTAAGACCAATCCATCCCACATGAACCCAGATAGATAATGAAATTAGAATATGCTGGACATCAGTTGATATTTCTGTGTCTTCTGGATTCCAGTTGAAATTTTCTTTTGTTAATATCTTTTTGTCTTGCGACATCATAACAATGAACACGCTACAATTCCATTTTATAGGAGCCTGCCTTGAAAAGTTGATATCTTGTTGCTGAGATCTTTCAAATGCCCTCTAGATGCCAACTTAATGGCTGCCTTTTCCTGTTCTTTCCCTAGCCCCTGGCTCAAAAAAGCAGAGGAAAACTGCAATAAAAAAAGAAAAGACATTTAATTCCAAAATCTACCAAGATTCCCACCCCACCTCCCCGGGCTAAGTCATTGAAAGTCATTTGGTGGGTTCTAAGCTGAGTCAATATGGCTGGAGAGGAACTCAGAATTCAGTTATCCGATTTCTTTAGTATTCCAATGTATGCTTTGGACTTAAGCAGTAAATTATAATAAGATCATATCAATCTGGCTATGAAACTTCTTGAATGTAATCTTTTCTTATTGTTCATAACTGCAAAAACCACATGTTCACATCATCAATAATTTTTTCTTTCTGGATGACCAGGTAAAACCACTGAACCACTCCCATGAGTTGCCACCTCCAGGGAAAAAAGGGCGCACTTACATATGTAGCTGCATGATTTTCCTTCGACCTTCTAGTGGAGCAAAACTGGTTATGAAGAAGTGGATTGAGGAACTCCAAGTACAGCCATGGTCCAAAGCGAAGAAATCAAATGATCAGCCTGCTTTTAATTGGGCATTGAACAAAACTGCTGGAGAGGTTTGTTGTCTTTGCATTCTATTATCGCCTTGCTAATTTGTTTCATGATCCGGACTTCCCGGAGGAAAAAAAAAAGTGAAACTTTCTCATTTTAATATTTCCATGAAAATTGAATATGAAAAGGCCTCTTGAGGATTTTCTGCTTCTATTGACAGCATTGCCATGTATTGTTCAAAATATATAATGATGAAATCTTGATATAGTGGGTTTTCTGCATGATTTGGTTGATTTAGCTGTACAGAATATGTTCTAGGTTGGACCATGTTTGGTGTGAAAACTTGTGCTTTTTAAGGTCTTGGTTCCAAGCCTCCTGTAAGGCATACTGCAATAATTTTCGCTAAATCTATGCCGCATACAGTGAGAATTATTGGATTTTTTTTATGAATTAAATTTCTGAGATGTCTATATAAGTTGTATTGTTTGGAATCTTCAGATAATGTGTACCTGGGTTGCGCTTTGCGCTTCTAATGATAATCCACTTATAAAAAAATAATCTTCAGATAATGTGATGTTTGAAAGCTTTTCTGCAGGTGGATCTCTATTTACTTCCCCAGGCAGCATTTCCAACAGGAGGATTATACTTCAAGAACCAGACATGGGTGCAGGAAACCAAGGGAATGCATGTTATAATTCATAACAATTATATCACAGGGTTCGAGAAGAAGATAAAGCGCTTCCACGACTTTGGCCTCTGGTTGGTGGATGATCATGCCCTTGAGTCCCCTCTAGGCAGACTAAGATAAAGTGAAAACTTCTATCTCCATGTAGAACCAAGAACACTCTTGTTAGTGATTGTCTATTGCTCCTAGCCAGTGACCTCCACCTTCTTGCACAATTACTACTCCCGTGAACTCTGTGGAAGGAAACCTGGCATTAGCAGCTAACTTCCTTATGTGCTGATGGATTCTTCAAGAATTTAAAGAATATCAATGATCCGAAATTTCCTATGGCTTCTTTGGTGTTTTGGCAGGGCAGGTGGTCCAGTCAGCATAAAGGAGATGTCAACCAGTTACACCACTTAGATAGATGTGATATTGTCCATTATTTTCATTTTCAAAAAAGTTTACTTTTTTCTTTTGAAATTCAGTTATTAACAATTTATTACTCTATGTTATGGACGTCATTTTGTTGTGTAATCTTCACCAAACAAGTCATTATCTTCAAGATTTTATTTGATGTTTTTGGTTACTTGTATAAACCACCAAAATGTAGAAAATTGATAGATCCGGCAGTAATTGCTCTTAAGGTTTTTATTTTCTTTTCCTTTTAGTTTCTTTCTTTTTCTCTTTTTGTTTTAGGGACAAGCAAGTGTCATGTGAATTAAAGCTCTGACCAAATTTGAATAACCTACTTGTACTGATACTGATTAGAAAACATACTCAAACAACATGATCAAGGATAGAGTTTTTCCTTTAAATTGGGTTGAAAGAATTTTTGTTTTAATTCAATCTATAAAATTATAATGTTTTATTAAAATATATTAAAAACATATACTTTTTTAATAGCATATAAAAAGCATACGACTTTGCATTATTAGATTAGAGAAAAAAAAAAAATTCAACTCATTTTAGAAAAAACTTTATTTTTGGTGATAGAGTTTAATAATGCAACTATCTAACTATTTGAACTGGTTACTTTAGGTCTTACCTTAAAATATAGATGCAATATTACTTAAAAAAATATGCCCCCACTCATTTCTGACGTCAAACCTGCACCAACCCAATAAGATATTCTGAGCACTCAGGTAAAATAAATAAATAAATAAATAAATAAATGTTAAAATAAAAATCCATGCGTCTGCCGGGAGTCGAACCCGGGTCTATTGCTTGGAAGGCAATTATCCTAACCGTTGGACTACAAACGCCCAGATGACATAAGGCTGTAGAATTTATATTTAGAATAAAACAAAGAGGGTCGACAAACTATAAAATAAGTAGATAACTCGGTTTATTTTTCTTTTTCTTTTTTATAAAAATCAATAAATAAAATTGCAAAATTAGTCGTGAATTTAAGGCTGTGACAAATAATGTAAAATTAAGACAGTTATTAACCACAAATAACCGTAATTATATAATTAATTAGACTAGTTACAATTAAAAGTTTTAATAAGGATAAATAAAAGCGATTAATAATTGCTAATCGATTTATAATATATATACGCATATCTATCAACATCCTTGTCATCGAATATTGGGTTTTGGATGAATTGGAATTTTCTGAAATTGAGTCATGTATATTATGTAGTGACGAGATAAGCCTGCGGCGTGCGGCGTGCGGCGTGCGGTTGCCATCAGAATCAAAAGAGCATATAAAAGATGATCAAATTTAGGAGGGCAGTGGTTTGCTGCAGTGACTGTCAGTCTGTCACGGATACAGACAATTGTTCATCCATACTCATTACTCACCCTTCAAAAATTATGAAAAATAACTCGGGTTGGCAGACTGATGCCTCATAAATCAAAGGTTCGATCTCTTTTGTATTGCAAACAATTTCAAGTAATAATAGGCACTATTGTAAGCAATGTTACCACAGTAAATATACAGAAATTTTTTGATAGTAATAAGAGGTATTGTTCTAAGTCTAGGGATTATAATGTTTGAAAATACTAAAATAGGCCCAAAACAGTCTAATAACCGGCATAATCGCTAGTTTGTGGTTAAATGCTAACTGCCTTAGCGGTTCCGGTTGCGATTACTTAAAAATGATAATAACCTTAAACGGTTGTGGTTAAGAGGGGATAACCACAATCGTTTGTACACTCATAATTGCGACAAATAACCTCTAATGGCTTAGGATTGATTCGACTGACCACCCCAAGTAGGGTTGTACAAACTAACTGCCCCCTAATCGCTAATCACTTATAACCGTTAAACGCATAACTGCTTTTGAAGGCAGTTATAAATAACCACTAATCAATTAGGGCGGAGCGGTTAGCAGTTTTAAGGTTATTGGTAGGCGGTGGCTAATAACCGCTAACTGCCTACCCTTATATATGAATAGTAAAAATATTTATATTATATATTTAATATCAAAAAATAACTTCGATACATAAAGTTATGTAATTAATTTTATTAACAAAAAAAAAAAAGTCTATCCGCTCTAAAATTTTTATTCTCTTTGATAACAAGCAAATATTATATTTGGGATTACAATTTATTATCAATATCTTAAAATTTGCAAAAAAAGAAGAAGTTCAAATCACTACCTTTTAGCCTTTAAATCTAAGATTCTGGTACATTATTCAATTTTTTCCAAGGTTCTACAATTCATCTTTAAGCTAACAAATTAAGGGGATTTGATGGAAATCTCATTGGCCAAATGGGTATTTGAATTGGTAAGCTTTTAGGCAACTTATAGTCTTATACCGTTTTCTTCTTTCAAGTTCATTTATGTATATGGATATATAATTATTTATACTTTTCTTGGTAGATATTATTTAATTTTATAGGGAACGGAGGATTACAGTACCTTTGTCAATGGATACGACATGGATTATTTCGATTATTTATTTGATACGTCATTTCTTTTGTTTTTCTTTTTTTTTTTTTTTTTAAAAAAAATCAAGATTCAAAAAAGCCAAAAAACCTGCCAAAAAGTTCACATATAAAAAGCGCTTATCAACTGCTGGTTATAGGATTTAATAACCACTAACCGTCTAAGCAGAGCGGTTGTGGTTGTTAACATTTAATAACCGCCTTAGACAGTTGCGGTTAGTGGTTATATCCAATAACCGTTAACCGCAAACGCTTGTATAGCTCTATTTCCAAGGTTATAGGGTGGTTCGGCCATCCCCTTTTACCGATTCAGGGGTGGCCAATTACTCCTCAATAACTCTTTTTTTTAAAAAAAAAAAAATTAAATTTATAATTTTTTTAAAAAGTTCATATACCTCTCTCAAATTGTCACTTTATTGCTAATATCTATTCTAAACTATAGATTGAGTCAATGTCATTTATTAACTATCAAAAAATTGTCACCGACTATTCACAATTTGTTTTTAAAGAAAAATAGAAATGAAAACTAAATTTAAAACAAAGAAGAAGAAGAAGATGGAGACCGTGGTTGGCCATGAGGGTGATTCGTCCACTTTCCATTTGAGAAAATTGTGGGTGGTTGAACAATCCTCATTTGGCCAGGGTGCCTGACACCATTTTTTTTTTTTTTTTTAAAATATTTATGTTTCAATTTTTTTTTTTAAAAAAATTTATAAGAATAGTTTTATCTTATTAAAAAGCTTTACAGTTGGAAATACTCTTAAAGAATCATTTGTCACCCCTTGAAACTCTGCTAACTAATTTTACAATTTTTTTTTTCTTGGACAAAGACGATTAAATATTTGAAGCTGTGAACTAATTCCCAAGTCAAACTGCAGTTGATTAGCAACAAAATCGCAAGTTGGGATGATTTGTCCAATAAATTAAGAAGCTGTACTATATATATATATGTCTTATCCCTTATGTTAAGCGGTTTGAGATTTGAATAAAATATAGAGGAGATATAATTGGCCAATATTAAAAAATTAAATGTGAATTTAATCGTAGATTTTTAGAATCTACGAAATTGGTCAGAATCAGAGACCTTAAGCGGAAAAGGAGTACTGTAGGAGGAGGCCCAGCCAAAAAGAGAAAACTACAGAGGGGAAATAGCAAATAAATACGGAAAGTTCCTATCTTCGTCGCTATGACACGTGAAGGCATCAAGTCCAGTTGTCACACTGTTCGGATACTCCAATTTTTTTTCGCTATTTCTTTTGTTCTTTCATGAGAAAGCAGCTGCTTCTTCAGTTCTTCTTCTAAACTATACACAATGATCCAAGTTTGTTGTTATGCAAATAATAATAATAATTATTCATCGAAAAAAAAAAAATTATCTTTTTTTTTTTTTTTGGCGTTTCATATACTTCAGATGGTTATAATAATTGACCACAATTTGGTTATAATCTAAAAGTTTAAAATTTGAGCTTGAATTTTTACTCCATAGATGGAGTGAAGCATATTGAGATGGTATTAAATTGTTTAGAGAGAGAGGGCAGGGCAGGGCAGGGCATATTATTTGTGTGAAGAACCAGAAAGATTCTTTCAGACATTTAGAAGCAATAAATCAGGGCGTGCAGATGAGGGCCATGAGGCCGAGTTTTTAGCCCGCAAAGTATCTCTTTTTCCAACATCACAAAAAACCCATTTTCTTAAAGTTGACAATTAATGGCAACGACCAAATACACACACACGTCATCATCATCCCCATAATCCAATCGCTTTCTGACCTTTCACTGTTCTTATCTTTCCTCTGCTGAAACTCGCTAGTCCCATACCTGCCCTGTTCCTCGCTCTGTAGAGAAAAAACCCATTAGAAGAACTTGGTCTTAAGTCCCTTTATTTTTTTTTTTTTATTTTATTTTTTATGTTTGTTTGTATTTTTTTTTCCCCTGATATGAATTTGATGTGTTTGGGTCAAGTTTGAAGCTCGTGAAGTAAAATCTGTAATTTGGATGGAACTCTAAATGGGTTCTCTGGAAACCGGGCTTACGTTGAAGAGAGACAACCTTTTCCGGTCTTCATCAGCTGGTAGAACCGAGAGGCACCCATTTCCACAGAGACCCAGATCGAGGTTCTCAAAGTTTTTGCTTTTCAAGAAGCTAGATTACGTCCAATGGATTTGTACTGTGGCTGTGTTCCTCTTCTTTGTGGTGCTCTTCCAGATGTTTCTGCCTGGTTCTGTGGTAGAAAAGTCTGGGGCATCATTTGAAGAGGATGTGGAAGTGAGTTATGGTGATTTTAAGCTTTTGAAAGAGATGGGTGTGCTTGAATTTGGGGAGGATGTTAGATTTGAGCCTACTAAGCTTTTGAAGAAGTTTCAGAAAGAAGCTAGAGAAGCAAATATGTATTCTTCTGCTTTCAACAGGACACTACAGCGTTTTGGGTACAGAAAACCCCAGCTTGCATTGGTCAGTAATCATTTATTATCAGGAGTATCTGTGCGTTCTTAATTTCAACATATTGCATTTCCTTTGTTTATGCATGTAAGATGTATATACATATATACATTCAAGTCTGTGTTGATTTTTGCGTTTTGCTTGGTTGATGTTTACTTGGAGGATAGCTTTTGTTTTTTTTTTGGTATGTGCGTGACTATCTGTTTGATTTCATTTTCTACTTGAAGGTTTTTGCAGATCTGCTGGTCGATTCACACAAATTACTGATGGTGACAGTTGGAGCTGCATTGCAGGAGATCGGCTACGAAACTCAGGTAGTTTCCTTCGCATAATTTTTTTTGGGTAATTTTTACGTCTAGAGTTGGGCTGTGAAGAAAGTGAAAAATGTTTCTTAGAGTATGGCTTTCTACTTATGGGATGAGGGCGACATCATTAGGCTAGGAACTGTCATAGTGCGTACTGTGGACGCGTGGTGTAAACTTTTAACCAGGTGTTACAGATGGTGCATTCGGGCTTGAAATTCAAATTTCCATCTCAAATTATCACTTGAAGTTTGCTTTGGCAACGGCAACCCTCCACTAGTTTTCCTATGTTGTATTTAGTATTCTGCTGTTCCTTGTAACCTGTCATTTGTAGGAACTAGAAGCGAATTAGACCAATATTAGAGTTTTTGAACTTGGACCAATTTTATGTGAGGGAATTTGCGTTTTTCATTTTCTCTCAATGGATGCTGAGATCAGATGGGGGATAAGCAATTTTACTTGAACTGACATGAAATGTAGGATTTGTACCCCAGCTCCCTTATGTCTCGGTGAAAAAAAATAGAATTTGATGGAAGGCATATCATTTTGTGTCATTATTATATGTTGTTAAAGAATTTCCATCTTCATTTAAAGAGTTATACCAGTAGCGCTGGATGCAAATGACTAAAAGACATCTCTCTCTCTCTTTCATCAGCAGACTTGTCACCAGAGACTTGCTCGTCTCCTGAATTACCTGAATCATCTGTTAGCTAAAAGCATTTACCTTTAGTTTTCTGATCATTGCATCAAATTTCTTATAATTTTGCAGGTTTACTCTCTTGAAGATGGCCCTGTGCATGATGTTTGGAGAAAAATAGGAATTCCAGTCACCATTATTCGAACGTGTGATAAGACAGAGATCGTTGTAGATTGGTTAAAGTATGTGTATTATACTAGTTTTCTGACATGCCTCAAACATTCAAGATAATATTTATCTAGGGGATTGTTTGGGTTGAAGCAAAATTGAGGATCTTCTCACTCCAGCTCGCTCAGTCTGTTCATTTAATATAATTAATAACAAACTCTCTGCTCTAACTAACTAGATCCTTGACTCATTGGCAATATGTCAGAGATGTTTCAATACAATTGGCATTTGATTGGCTGTGTTGGGACAAAATCTGTGTTGACATCATGATTTGATTTCTCTGAATTGGTGATCAATTTAGTAGTTTTTTGATCTGGCATCAAGATTCTCGTGCAAATAGAATTGATAATACATGCATTATGATTCAGTTTTATAAGTAATATTAAGCTATAAATAAATATATTGTGTAATTTATGAGTTGTTGGTCACAGTATATGAGCGTGGTTCAGTTTATTGGATCTGATAAATGTTGGATATGTATAACAAACTGTATGTTTTTTCGCAGCTATGATGGCATACTCGTGAGCTCTTTTGAAGCCAAATGCATCTTTTCATGGTAAGATTAGTTATTTCATTTTAGTTTTTAGCGCAATAAACTTCCAACTTCTTGTTGTCACATGAAGTCTTTGCTCTCCTCTCTCCCCTCTCTAAATTGTCTTCAGTATACAAATTAGTTTGGGAAACTATTGGATCTGATGATACTGTTTTACTACAATGGCATCAGATTTAAAGGAATGAAGAGTGAAATGTACACTCATATTATTTGGGAACAGCTTCCAGTATCTTCTATTCATCTTGGTTTATATGTTGGGCGGATAGTTGTCTGGTTCTGCCACATTGTTGTGGTCTTGCCATTGTCGTGGTCTTGCCAATGAGGCATAGGTTGTGAGCTGAGTTGGGAGAGATACATGAAGGACCAGAGGCTATAACATAGGACAGGAGGCATGGCATTGTGGTGCCTAGGGGCACCATTGGTGCTAGTAACTTTCATTTAAGAGCTTAGTTTTGGAAAACATTGTTCAAGATGCTGGCATGAAGGATTAGAGAGCCTATGTGATGTAGCGTGTGTAGTGGATCGCAAGATTAACAAACACAAGATTCACAATTCTTCCCAAACCAAGAAAAATCAAGTATTTGTAGGGAAAACTGAAGAAAACTCACTCCAATAGTTTTTATTTTTATTTTTTATTTATTGAAAACTGATGAAAATACAACATAACATGGAGGCTAAGTCGTCCTTATTTAGCCTATTTAGAGAAAGACTCGTAACCCTACTAAAAATGAAATGAAAAATGATCAACGCGATCTTGTTCGAAGGAGACTTGTGAGGAAGCCCTTAAAACCCTTAAAACCATCCTCGGTCGACCGAGTCATCTATCGAGTGTCTCGAGTTTTTTGTATGGAGACCTTATGCAGCATCCTTGCTCGATCGAGCATCTATTGAGGGTCTATTGTGCTTCCTAAAACAGTTTTTCGTATTTCTATTGATGGCCCGTTTTGACCTAGTAAATGTTGGAGTTTGGAAATCTTAATGAAATATGAATTTGTAGCCCTTTGAGTAAGCTTTCCAACTCTATCAAGATTGTCTTCATCCGATCTTGAGATCTCAAGATACGGCCAATTTAGTATGATTGGTCTGCTCGTAAACTGCCAGGCATCATCCTCCTTGGGATGGAGAGAATTTGTCCTTGAATTCGAGTCGTCCTTGCCTTGATTTTTCGAATGCCCAATCAATTCCTTCCTTCTCGTCCTCAAGCAAAACAACTTGATACCATAAGAGAAACAACTTGCGATCAATCACAAGATAATTATGAATAACAATGCTGAAATCCTCCACACCAACTTAAGAAAACTCAATCTTCACACGTTCCTTATTTATTTTCTCAAACTTCATAAATTTGTTCCAAAAAGTATCAATTATTTCTTGCCCACTAGAAATAAAATTTTCTTTCAACATGATGAAACGAGCATCAAAATTTTGACTAGGAAAACTTGATTGAAAATTTTCAACCCCAAGAAAATCAACAAAATTAATTTCCTCAAAACCCAAACTGAGATACTTCACTATTTGGACTTTCATCAAACATATGATAGACATCATTCTCTTCCACAATTTTTATGGTATCAACTGAAGAACTTACCTTCTCCAATAGATCCTCTTCGTCATGATAGGTGTCATAGGTCGGTGGGGAGTCCCAATCTACTGAAGAATTTCCCTAAACAACTTCATCTTCCTCCACTTGAGATGGATTTAGTAAATGGACTTAAGGCTTGCTAAGAATAGTCAAGGCGGCGAGTAGCTGATTATGCGCATCAAGCCTTACCTCCTTCTGTTGAAATCGCGGCTCTTCAACAGTAAACTCGTCATCTTCCATGTAATGTGGATTTGGTTCTCAGCGACTTGTTTAGTTGGTTCACCAATTTGAGTACCAATTTGGTCAACAAATCGCTCCTCCAAGTGTTGCAAACGTGTCATCAGTTGCTCCTCATGTGTTACCTCTTCATGCTCATGCAAATTTGTTTCCTCATCTGCATCCTCTTTGCGCCGTGGCAGGAAAGAAACCTTGCGCTCTCGTACCAACTAATGCAGTGTAGTGTATTGGATCACAAGATTAACAAACACAAGATTCACAACTCTTCCACAAACCAAGAAAAACAAGAATTGTTAGGGAAAATTGAAGAAAACTCACTCCAAGATGTTTCTTATTAAAATGTGATGAAAATACAACATAGCATGGAGGCCAGGGGCGGAACTAGGATTTGAGATGAAGGAGGACGAAACTAAAAATTGAAGATCTTCAAGGTTAAAAAATTAACTTTCCCCGGGGGGGGGGGGGGGGGTCAAACTCATAAAAAACATAAAATTTAGGAGAATTTCTAAAAAATTTGGGGGGGCTTCGTCCCCCCAAGCTCAGGGGCAGTTCCGCCCCAAATGGAGGTTAAGCCATCGTTATTTAGTTTATATAGAGAAAGAGTCTTAACCTTACTAAAAACAAAATAAAAATCGATCAGTCGCGATCTCGTTTGAATGAGATTAAGTCTCGTTTGACTTGCAATGAAGCCTTATAAACCCATCCTCAGTTGATTGAGTATCAACCGAGTCATCTACTGAGTGTCTTAGGTTTTTTATGGAGACATGATGCAACATCCTCGGTTGATTGAGCATCTACCGAGCTTCCTGGAATTGCTTTTCGTATTTCTATTGACGACCCATTTGACCTAGTAAACGTTGGAATTTAGAAATCTTCATGAAATATGAATTTGTAGCCCTTTGAATAAGCTTTCTAACGCTACAAAGATTGGTTTTAAAAAAAAATAACGCGACCAAGATTGTCTTCATCCGATCTTGGAATCTCAAGATATGGCTAATTTAGTATGACTGGTTTGCCCATAAATCACCTTGCACCACTATGAGTCATGAACTATATGTGTCATATTCAGTAGTGGAGCCAGAGATAAAATTTTATTGGGTAAAGAAAATTTGACCATTTGAAAGTATTTTATTACATTAAATTGGTGTAATTTTATATTTCAGTTTGACCCATTTATTACATTAATTTTTTTTCCTTTTAAAGTTGGTGTAATTTAGAAAATTTCATAAAAAAATATCAATATTCCTTTAGCAATCCCATTAATTATTGATATGTTAGTGAAGGCAATTTGTCTCCACTGAACATGTTAATTTGTATATGATATGTGCATTGTTGGCATAGGCACAAGGTCATATCTTTTTTTTTTTTGATAATTAATTTCATTAAAAGCGCAAGGGGCACAACCCAAGTACATATGAAGTGTATAAGAGAAAAACACCCAGCAAAATCAAGAACGAGAAAAGAGAGCACAAAATTATCCTTAGAGATATTGAGAAGGGCGTTAGTAGAGATCCACTCAAAGAGGGATTTAAGAAAACAAAGTTGTAGATCCAAACTCGTTTTCTCATAATCATCGAAACTTCAATGGTTCCTTTTCTCTCCAAAGGCACTACATTAAACAAAGGGATTACATTCCAAAGAGTTTTAAAATCATTCCGACTAAACCATCTTTTCCAACACGCCAAGAGATCCACCACCTTTTTGGGCATAACCCACTCTACTCCAAACATCTGAAAATCAAAATCCACAAGTCTCTTGCAATATCATAGCGAAGGAGATGATAATGAGTTTGCCCACTATTTTTACAAATATGACACCAATCCATCACTATGATGTGTCGCATGTGAAGATTATCCATTGTAAGAATTTTTCTTAAAGATGTTGTCCAAGTGAAGAAGGCCACCCTCAAAGGAGTCTTAGACCTCCAGATGCTGTTCCAAGGGAATGAAGAGTTGATGTTGAAAAGGAGAACATTGTAAAAAGTTGACCTCAAAAATCATGTTTTCGAAGGAATCCAACAAAACTTATCTTCACTTCCCCGATTCATCTTAATGGAATACAAAGCATTGAAAAAAGAAGACACAGGATCCACCTCCCAATCATGCTCCAATTTTATAAAATTCATGTCCCAATGCACCTCGTCATTGTGAGCAAACACATTAGCCACCAGAGCATTCCTATCCCTTGCAATGCAAAATAATTTCGTAAAGGTTTCCTTTATAGAAAAATCCCCATGCCAAATGTCATGCCAAAACATGGTTCAAGAGCCATCACCTACCTTAATTACTAACAAAACTATAGATTGCATCTGAATCCCTCCTAACATGTTTCCATAGACTCACCCCATGTGACCTAGTGACAACACTAGGGCACCAACCACCTGCCAAACTACCATATATTTTATCCACTACATGTCACCAAAAAGCACCTCTCTCAACAACATACCTCCATAACCACTTTCCCAAAAGAGCCTAATTGAAAGTGAGCGAACTTCTAATCCCCAAACCTCCAAGATGAAGGGGAGTATAAACCTTCTTCCGATTAACTAGATGGAACTTAGACTCGATATCCAAACCACCCCACAAGAAATCCCTCTGCAATTTTTCTATCTGATTTGCAACACCAATCAGGATAGGGAAGAGAGAGGAAATATCTAGGAAAGTTGAAAAGCGTGCTTTTGATCAATGTTAAACGACCCTTAGATAAATAGAGCCTTTTTCACCCCTTTAATATTCTCTCAATTTTCTCAACAATTGTATCCCAAATAAATTTGGCTTTGAATGGAGCATCCAGAGGGAGGCCCAAATATTTCTAGGGCAAAAACGCAACCCTACAACTCAGAATACGAGCCAAAACATTCACATTCGACACATTACCAACAAGAACCAATTCAGATTTAGCCAAATTAATCTTTAACATTGAAACAACTTCAAAACAAGAGAGAACATATCTCAAATAACGAAAATAATGGGGTTCCCACCAGAAAACTAGAAATATGACCCCCATTTACAACGGCTGACATCATTCGACTCCTAGCCTCCATAACAATTACATATAGGACCGAGGGGGGGGGGGGGGGGGGGGGGGGGTCATCTTGACTACGAGAGCTATTGAGAAAACCCTTGGGAGTACTGTTATCATAATAGAGAACCGAGCAATGGATATGCAGAACGCAATCCAAATCCGCCATTTTCCCCCAAAGCCACATCTCCTTAACATGTATAAAAGATCATCTTTGGCAAGCTATTGAGAAAACCCCTGGGAGTACTATTAATCATAATAGAGAACCGAGTAATGGATATGCAGAACGCAATCCAAATCCGCCATTTTTCTCCAAAACCACATCTCCTTAACATGTATAAAAGATCATCTTTGACAATTTGTTGCTACATAGAGATTACTTTCAGCGTAGCTTGTATGGAGACCAAAATCTTGGTGTCACAATAGCCTTTAAAAAAGTTGTTTCTTGAGAAGACTAGTAACATGGTGAGAATGTGATCGCTCGATAAGATCTTTGGTATCTCGTTGTGTTTCTAAGAAGCATTAGTACTGACTCGAGACTCGGATAGATACAATACAGATGTGGTGATATACAACATCTTGAAAAAACTAGGATCTGAGATGTTAGTGACAATTTGATTAATTCATTAATAAATATAGATTTGTATCGATATAGTATATATTACATCAACTTCTGAATTTGCAAAGCTCCATCAATTATGGCAACTTTAAAGCTTCTTCTAGGTGTAGAAAAGGCAAGGCCCAAATGATGTAGGGTCGTATGCCTTGGTGGTTTTTGTGGGTTGTATCTCGGGTCCTTGGGTGTTTTTCCTTTTGTTCTTGTTTGGGTTCTTTTGTGGGTTGTTTTTGGGTGTTCTTTCGGTTTCTAGGGTTTTTTTTGTGGTTTTTGTTGGGTTTTTCGGGTTAGCTTTGGTTTCTCCTGTGTATACTTGTGTACTTACGGGCGCCTTACGTTTTTGTTTTCAATAATATTTTTGCTTACTTATCAAAAAAATATTCAAGGAATAATAGATATGAAAGAAGCGCATAATTTGTGCTTAAGGTAACCATAATCCATATTTAATGTTTTAGAGATCCTTGAAATACACTATTCATAATATCCACAAAATATTAATTTTGCTATGTGGTCCTTCAAATGTTCAAAATAAAGCATCTAGATCCTGTTTTTTGAATTTGAACCCAAAGTATTTTAAAAATAACATTTTGAACCTCATTTTTAGTAAGAATTTTATTTGACCTTAAACGTGTCCCTACCTTATTGCCAAAGTATCTTGCCATGTCCTGAAGGTATCCGACTTTAAATTTTAGTTTTTTTAATTCATGGACACATATTAGACATATGGTGCCATGTCCAAGCCATATCTGTGTCCGATATGCGTCAGACATGGATACCTCAGCCCTTTTGAAGTACCTATGCTTCCTAGTATGAGTGCTTTTTCATTTGATCATCAGGAATCGAGTGTGGAAGCTTTGTTAATGAAATGCATGTGTAATTAAAGCTCTTAAACTGTTTTGCTAGCTGTAATCACTCTGATTATGTTCCATATGAGCTCCCTTCGTATATGATGTATGTGTGTTTTTTTAGTCTTGTTAAGATATTAATTAAATGATTAAAGTCACTTTTTCCTATCAGCTTAAATTTTTGGGATAAGCAGTGATTTAACATGATATCAGAATAAAAGTCATAAGTTTGAACCCTGACTTTATAGTTTAGCCACAATTTTTAGATAAATATTCTACTTGTTAGGTCTTACTTCTTAAGGGAGAGTTGTCCACACGTGAGTGTGAGGAGATTGTTAAAGTATTAATTAAATGATTAAATTCATTATTTTCTATCAGTTTAAGCTTTTGGATAAATGAGAATTTAACATGTCTATTTAGTTAAAAAAAAATAAATTTATATATGTTTTTTTTTTTGTTGCTTTTTTGTTTTTGTTTCAATGAATATGTTGCCAATTATGCTTAGGAATTCCAGTCATCAGCGTTGTCCTTATCCAGTTAAATTGAATGATTTTACTTGTTACAGTTTTGAGCAGGAACCTTTCAAGTCGTTACCTCTTATATGGACCATCCATGAAAGATCGCTTGCTACTCGTTCAAGACAATATGTTTCAAGTGGTCAGATTGACCTTTTAAATGATTGGAAAAGAGTCTTCAACCGTTCTACCGTTGTTGTCTTCCCAAACTATGTCCTGCCGGTAATATTTAATGGACTGTTCTTTTCTTTTAGACGCTCATGAACATCGTATGTAATGATTTATCACATTTGGTACACATGGAAAGGGTGCTTCACTGTATTCAGTTAAAACATCTCCTGTGTGTAACATCCGCACATTCTTCATTTTTTAATTCCCTATATATTACATTCTTTATCAATTAGGAAAGAGTATATCTGATTCAGGAGATATAAGTAATGTGCAGATTGGAAACCATAATCTGATAAATAAATGTTATATTGTGAGAACATTCTAGTTACAAATAGTATGATGGGATGATAAATTGTTATTATCTAATTAATTAAGCTTTTAAACTACGAGCTGAAGCCGGCACTTATTTCTAGTGGTCTGATTTCTTTCTGTTCTTTCAACAGATGATTTACTTCACATTTGATGTCGGAAACTTTTTTGTTATTCCGGGTTCTCCTGCTGAAGCATTGGAAGCAGACACTGTAATTGCCTTGCACAAAGATAATATGCATGTCCAGATGGGTTACGAGCCTGAAGATGCTATTATAGCAATTGTGGGAAGCCAATTTTTGTACAGGGGTTTGTGGCTGGAGCATGCCATTGTTTTACAGGCTTTATTACCAGTTCTTTCAGACTTCCTGTCAGATAATAATTCCAATTCTCAACTCAAAATCATCGTTCTAAGTGGGGATTCAACAAGTAACTATGGTGTGGTTGTGGAGGTACATATCTGCAGAAGTTTGGTTCTATCTATTAGTGGGTGTATTAGTTTAAGCTTCTTATAGTTATCTGGTTGTCCCTAGGCAATTGCTCTTGAATTGAAATATCCAAGTGGCGTTGTGAAGCATAAAGCTCTTGATGTGGATGCAGACAATGTCTTAAGCATGGCTGATCTTGTGATATATGGATCCTTCCTTGAAGAGCAATCTTTTCCAGACAGTTTGATGAAAGCCATGTGCTTCGGGAAACCCATCATTGCCCCAGATCTCTCCATGATAAGGAAATATGTATGCCCTTCTAAATACTGGTCTCTTCTCTTGGCACACTAATTCTGACCAACACAAACACGTGTCAAAGTAACATAGTGTAATACAACAAGAGAAGTTTCATGGGAGGGAAAATGCATTCATTATCTTCATTCAATTCTGCAAAGTCCTATCCCCAGGCATGGAAATCTTTTTTGGCCGTTGAGCTTTTTCTAGGACCTTATCTTAAAAATGATTCCATGTTCCACCCAGACTTGAACCCTGCTCTTTTCCATCTTCTTGTTCTTTTTTATGCCTTTTACTTAAAGCAGAATATCCTCTTTACTGGTGTTGTAGCTCCTCATGCATTCATCTCTTATTTCATTTTATTTTTATTTTTCTCCTTGCTACCCATCTATCAACATCCTCATTTGTGGTCTGCAACTTCATGGACATGTATTCTTTTATTTCCCCCTGGCTGGCCTTACAGTCTTATGAAATTTTATCCCCTACATGGTGGTCCTCAAAGAAGTGGTTCCATGCCCTTTTCTTTTTTTTGACGAAAATTAATTTTCTACCTTAAGGCTTCTTATAACTAGTCGGCTTGGAGACCCTTAAGGAAGGTCCTCTTAGATCTTAAGTTTATTTTAGTATTAAAATTCACCTTCAGTTGTTTATCTTAGTATCGTGCGGCTGAGCCTATTTAGCAACATCAGAATTTTTTACATAAGGAATCTCATATGTGGGAACTAACTGAAATGTAGGTATCAATTTCCTGTCTGTTGCCTGTGCTAGAGTGACTGCTTATAAGGCATCTCAGACATCTTCCCAATCTTATTGTTTTCTTATTTTGAATTATTAGTATGTTGCATATGTTTTTCTAATCAAACTACTAACTGCATTGGCAATAACTACTAGGTTGATGACAGGGTGAATGGCTATCTTTTCCCTAAGGATAATACTAGGGTTCTGACACAAATCTTAAGACAAGTGTTCTCAAAAGGAAAATTATCACCACTAGCTCGCAATATTGCCTCAATAGGAAGAAGTACGGCGAAAAACCTGATGGTTTTGGAAACTGTTGAGGGATATGCTTCGCTCCTTGTAAATGTTTTGAACCTCCCATCAGATGTTGCGCCTGTTAAGGCTATTGCAGAAATCCCTCCCAAGTTTAAGGAAAAGTGGCAATGGCATTTATTTGAAGGAATATCAGATTCGACATATATGAACAGTACTTTGAAAAGTTACACATTTTTAGAAAAGTTTGAGCAGCACCGGAACCATACTCAAAGAGATAGATCTGGTGCTATAAATGCTGATGATGGATCATTTTTATACAGCATTTGGGAGGAAGAGAAAAACTTTGAGATGGCTAATACCAGAAGAAGAAGAGAGGAAGAAGAGGTAAGTGATGTGCTGGACAATAGTATATTTCTGTCTAAGATATGGATTGAATCTTCTGATGACCTTGACTAAACATCTGTTCTTTGCGTAAAAACTAACCTAATTTGGAATTTGATGCAGTTAAAGGATAGAACTGATCAGTCTCATGGAACCTGGGAGGAAGTGTATCGAAATGCCAAAAGGGCTGATAGATCTAAGCACGATTTGCATGAAAGGGATGACGGGGAGCTTGAAAGGACTGGCCAACCGTTGTGCATTTATGAACCTTACTTCGGGGAGGGTACCTGGCCTTTCCTACACATCTCTTCTCTTTATCGCGGGATTGGGCTGGTGAGTTACCAAACTCACTCTTCACCTTTGTTTTTGTAAGGCAGACACAGTTGTAGACAGTTGTAGATCATACCTCTATATAAATATGCAATTACAATACTCCTTTTTCCGAAAAGTATGTTGATTTCCGAAAAGTATGTCAATCTTAGAAATGGCATGCTAGGAAAAAATTGTATATTCATTCCTCTACACAATGAGGTACTATTTCTTTTCCTAATAGTCTCATTTTTTTGCTGTCAGTATTACATATATCTTGTTTAGCAAAATAACATTCAGAGTTCAGTGTGTGGTTTTAATTGCTGGTGACAATTTTAAAATGATATATACTTTTTTTGTTTGTGTTTTTTAATTTCTTTGTACCCTAAAAGGTTGACAGAAATAATGAATTATTAGTATGCTGTGTGTTATAAAGAGGACAGCAGTTCAGTATGCTATGCCTTTATCATGGAGATTGGTTGGTCTACAGGCTGCTCTTCATCTTATATATGCTTCTGCAGTTCTTGCAATGACAACCCTTTGTAGTATGCACATTTTCTTTCAAGATGGGTTCCTTGTGGCTGTGGTCGCTTGTTTTGGTATTCTGGTTCTTTTGTGTGTGTGTGTGTTGTGTTCCTTGGCACCTTTCTGCTATACTTGAGGGTGCCTTGATACTAATCTAATAGTTATTGTACTTGTTTCTCTTAAGTTGGAATTTGGATGAGATGAGCTATATTGCCTTCAATCTCATGTGGATACATGGACTGGGTACTTGCAGTCCAGTAAAGGCCGGAGACCTGGAGTAGAAGATGTTGATGCACCTTCTCGGCTTCCGCTTCTTAATAGCCCTTACTATCGAGATATTCTTAGTGAATATGGAGCCTTTTTTGCAATTGCAAATCGGATTGACCGCATACACAAGAATGCTTGGATAGGTTTTCAGTCTTGGAGAGCAACAGCAAGGAAGGTATGTGGTTGCTCTTCATATTGCTTTATCCAAGGTTTTGTTCCTCTGATCTGCTTTAAAGTACTTTTTCTTAAAAAAAAAAAAAAAAAATTCTATTACCTCTCTTCAAGCGAAAATGATTTCAAAATATTTGAATACCAACTAATGAGCCTCACAAATCTTTCCTTCTGATGACAAAATATGGGATTTACTAAATCAAATCACAAGAAATCTCGAATCAGACCATTTGTATTTACTTCAACAAAAGAAGTGTGGGCCTCTTCCACAGGCCATTTCAAATGCCAACTACTGCCCATCTGTCCTTTTGTTTGACTCTTATTGATCTTTTCGGAAGTTAAAACAGTATCATGTGATGATGTTATGGGGAAAGTTATTCCTGCTCTCTTGATGTGGAGCATTTGGAGAGAAAGGAATCGGCATCTCTTTGAGGATAGCGAGACCAATGTGCTTTTCCTTAAATTCTGATTTCTGAGATCTCTTTTGAATTGGGTTATTGTATATGTTCCTAATTTTGCCTCAGAGAATCTGGTAGATTTGATTTGTTTTTTATATTGTAGTAGCATCTAGGGCTTCGGCTCTCTTGTATACTTTTCGTGTACGAGGGCTTTGCCCCCCCCTTTTTTTTTTCTATAAAATTATTTTTATTCATCAAAAAATGTTATGGGGCATGTCACAAGATGGCACTCCCCCTGCAGAACAGGCCTTGCAACCACTGAACCTATTGGCCTTGCAAAGATAGCGATGTGGATCACTTTATGTCAATCAAACTCGCTTGTATCATGCGATTTATATTTGTTTTAAAATTCCATATTGATTAAAAAAAGTGTATTGAACCTTCAACATTTTGTTTTGTTTTGTTTTGTTTTTTTTTTTTCTTTTTCTGGAGCCCTTAACTCTTGCTGTATATCTAATGTGGGTGCTTAAACAGGCGTCTTTGTCTAGAATCGCTGAAAATGCATTATTAGATTCTATCCAAGCACGGAAGCATGGGGATGCACTCTACTTTTGGGTGTGCTTGGATTTGGATCCACGAAATCCTTTGCAGCTGGATTTTTGGTCATTCTGTGATGCTATAAATGCTGGAAATTGCAAGTAAGACCAGTTAAAAAATCTTTGACATGATTTGTGGTATAAAATAATGGTTTATAAATCCTCTCTCTCTCTCTCTCTCTCTCTCTCTCTCTCTCTCTCTCTCTCTCTCTCGGTTTAAATTCTTAACCTGATTTTCGCCATATTGCTGACAATTGAAGGTTCGCATTTTCTGAGGCTCTTAAGAGGATGTACGGTGTTAGGTATAATTTGGATTTGTTACCTTCCATGCCTGTAGATGGCGGCACTTGGTCTGTGATGCAGAGCTGGGCTTTGCCAACTAGGTCCTTCCTAGAGTTCACGATGTTTTCTAGGTAGGAGAGATTGACAACTTAGTTTCTCTAGCACTATAAGCTTATCTCATGTATTGAGAAAGTAATCTACTGAGAGTTCATTCACTTTTTAACCTGTTGATATGATCCTGTGTGCAGAATGTTCGTTGATGCATTGGATGGGCTTATGTATGACGAGCACCATTCAAGTGGACGCTGTTATCTGAGTTTGTCCAAAGTAACTTGCTCACTTGATCAAATTGTTATGTTTGTCTCTGTCAAGAAATTTTATTTCAAACTGCTTTCAAGTTTCATTCATTAAACACACAAAAATGGGCTCATCATTTCAACATAGGTCATCTGAAGGAACCTACTGGCCATGGAAAAATGGCCAGATGTATCCAACTTTAAGTTGAGTTCAGTCAACTACTTGATTAATAGAAGTTCATCAGTTATTGAGTGCATTTTTGTTCAAAGTCTCATGGGGGAGTTAGGAACCATGTGTAAATGGGATGATCCTATCGGTTTATATATAATTTGGATACACAAAATTTGTCTTGTATAATTTAGTTTATAACAGCTAAAGTTATTGAGTTATGAAGTGTCCTTATTCCAAATCACTGTTAGACATTCAAAATATTAGTTTTTGAGAAGGGAAATGGTTTTCTTGGGAAGAATATGGATGGCGTCTCCTGTGAAATGGTATGAAAGACACCATTACGCATGCATATGCTTTTTGTTAGTATGGCGGACTTATTTCTTGAATTCTGGATTCGCTGCTTGACTTGCCCTAAAGCTAAAAGAAAAATAAAATAAAATAAAATAGTTCTATACCCTTTAGAATAAAAAATTGTTTGGATTGACATTCTTAAATTTTAGTTTTCCAAATTATATGGCTTGCTATTGGTCTATTTTATGGTGATTGAATTGAGTGTATTTATATTTGCAGGATAAACATTGCTATTCGCGGCTTCTCGAGCTACTCATAAATGTTTGGGCTTACCACAGTGCAAGGCGGATGGTGTATGTGAACCCTGAGACAGGTGCAATGCAGGAACACCACAGATTTAAGAGCCGGAAAGGTCAAATGTGGATACGATGGTTCTCATACACCACACTTAAGAGCATGGATGAAGATTTGGCGGAGGAGTTCGATACTGATCGCTCTACTAGACGGTGGTTGTGGCCATCAACTGGTGAGGTCTTCTGGCAAGGTGTATATGAGCGAGAACGGAATTTAAGGCATCGGCAAAAAGAAAATAGGAAGCAAAGAAGTAGGGAAAAAATTGATAGAATTAGGAAGCGAACACACCAAAAAGTAATAGGGAAGTATGTGAAGCCCCCACCAGATTCAAACACGACTGTGGTTACAGAAACGATTTCAGGATCAAACTAAAATATCATGGGGTTTTGGCATCATTTAAAGTAGAGTGTAATTTGCAAATTCTTTTCTTTTTGTAGATTTTTTTTTTTTGATTGGAAGGATGCATAAATATGTGTTCTGTATGAGGGTTTTGTATGTAAAACTGCATCCTTCTGGCCATTGATCTTATTTAATGGCTAAAAATGTATTATAGTATACCTTTTTTGCTTTTCCTGACCCCATTTTTTAAGATGATACATTCTTTGGAGGACAGAAATTGGAGAGGCTGAGACATTTCTAACCATCGAGCACTCTTCGCTGTCTTTTGTGGGTAAATATGATTAGATTCTTTACCTGCAACTTTGTACTCAATTCATATGTACGGATGCAAGCATATAATATATTCGTAAATTGTGATTTTATGAGAGATATCAGAGGAAGTAAAAAGTTACTCTAAAAAGTGTGTTGTGTTTTATTTTTTGAAAATTGTTTTATTTTGTGTTTTGAAAATTGAATTTTTTGTTTAATGTTTGAGAAAAAGAGTGTATTTTATTTTCGAGAAAAAAAGAAAAAGAAAAAGAAAGACGTTTTGAAACCATTACCAAGCATATACCAAATTTTTCTGATAACAGTTTTTCATCTTATCAATAATGTAGTAATACTTGGATAGGTAAATAAAAACTGGATATGAACGTTCCACGTATGGATTATAATCTATATGCTTATTACCAATTATCCTTTGCCAAAAAAAATGGGGTATCAAAGTGATGCTTTCTATTGGAGGCGGTACTGAGACCTACACCCTTTCCTCGGCTGCTGATGCCAGGCAAGCATTCCTTTCATTATTATAATCTTATTGATATTATATTTCATGTTAAAAAGTATTGATTAAATTTACCTTTTTCTTATTAGCTTAAGCTTTTAGTACAAATAGTTCATTTAACATTTCAAATATGAAACTGCAAAATTCCTGTTCATGTCTTCAATGGTTTGTGAGCGAGAGTAGTGCATGAAAGCTAAGGGAATAGCGTTCATTGATACTGTGCAGGAAGCTTGCAAACTACTTATGGAACAATTTTCTTGGGGGCGTATCTTACTCCCGTCCATTAGGTGCTGCGATCCTAGATGGCATTGACTTTGCCATTGATACAGGCACAAACCAGCACTGGGACGAGCTCGCAAAGGCCTTAGCAGAGTTTAGGCCACAGAAGAATGTCTTCTTGACAGCGGCTCCACAATGTCCTTTTACAGACGAAAATCGTCTAGCAGCTGCACTAAACACTGGCCTGTTTGACTACGTTTGGATCCAATTTTATAACAACGCTCAGTGTGAGTATCTGGGCAGTGCGGACAAACTTAAGAGTGATTGGAATCTATGGGCCACTAGGATTTCAGCTGGTAAAATATTTTTGGGGTTACCTGCGGCCCCAGATGCAGCTTACAGTGGTGGCTACATCCCGCCCTCTGTGCTTATTAGTGAGGTGTTACCTTATATTAAGATTTCTCCAAAATACGGGGGTGTTATGCTTTGGGATAGGTATCATGACATATTGAACAACTATAGCGCAATTATTAAGCCCTATGTTTGAACTCCTTGACATTAACAACTACCTGCATTAGTTTCTCTGTTAGTTATCTTCTTCTTCTTTTGGATGAATAAGCAGTACTGTCTACTCTGCCTTACGTTACCAATTACTACCGTGGAAGAGAAGAGAAGTGCTCTGTATTTGAAGTTGACTGTTCCATCGTGTATTGTAGTCCTGTACACGAGTTATCTTTTATCATTTCCTTTGTAATCCTTTTAAGTTTATCGTTATCTTCAATAAGCAGGTAGTGAGTTATATAAGTTGATGTATTAATTCCAGTTCTTTGGATTAATCAATGAAAATTATCAGCTCATTAATCAATAATCAATGGTGAGACTCCATTGACGTGTGTGATCTGTTCTTTATCCGTTAACTCTGTATTTTCCCAAGAATATACTGTTCACGTGTGTGCCGTGCTTTTAAATTCCCCAATTTTTTTTTTCCTTCTCTTTATAGATACATGAATAGAAAATTACATCAAATTAGGATTGGGCGGCCCAAAATTAAACATTAAGAATGCAAGTACATGAAGACAATGCATCAAATTAAGACGCGAGCCTAATGATTCTTAGCACGGATGCCAAGAACCCATGCCACCAGTAAATGTGGTTAAAGGTATATAAAAAGTTAAAATGACCCAAACACCAATTACGTAACAAATACATGGGACACATAAAAGGTATATAAAACAAAAAGCCCCGAAGAAACTAGCGAAAGCATGTAAAATAAAGGAACAACACATTGGCATCTAGCGGAGCGGCGGTCGTTCGCCGGCACGTGAACTCCATGCGCCTGCAAAGTTGGCCAAAATCTCCACTGGAGGCCGACAGCAGCTGTAGAAGGCGAAGGTAACCGTCACGCGCGACTCTACGCTGTCTACGTGTCGGCGTATGTTGGACTTCAGGTGATTTTAAAGGCCAAACTGTGATTTTGTCAAACGCCTAACTGCGTTTTTAAAAATCATTTTTTTAAATCGCACATTTTAAAATCGTTATTTTAAAATCTCACTTTTTGAAATCGCAAATCCAAATGGACCCTAAGAGTACTAACAACAGATTCTCAACATGGTGTTGGTTGCAAGTGACACCCTCCTGGTTGAGGACAGGGGGGTGATGAGGAATATCCGATATCTCGGACGGGGACACCCCCCCCCCCCCCCGGTTGAGGACAAGGGGGGGTGATGGAGAACATGAGGCCTTAGCAAAGTCGACCTCAGGTAAGGAAGTCAAAGGAGACCGTCCTGAAAGTAAAGTTGCCGGCGTCAGGCCGAAATCGACTTCCCATAAATTATTTGAGTTGGGGGTTATGCCAAAGATAAGGGATTTTCGGTCTAACAATCTAGAAGTCGAGTAAAGAAATCGGAGTGATTGCCTCTTCTTTGAAGAAACAGAAAGGGACACAGTGCCCCCAGTGGTCCCGGACTTCAGAAATGCCGGCCAGCGGAAATCCATCTACCGGAGGAAGTTGACGGTCCGGCGATGGATTTATGACTATTGAGAGCGATGGATATGTTAAAAGTGCTATCAGAATTACTGTCCGGGGTAGCACGATGCAAATACTCGACACAATGTTGTGTGGACATAATTTTATGATTTATGAGACGTCCATTTCGGTGGTAGTCCAAAGAGATTATTGAAGATTGATTTGAAATTCATGTTGCCAAGAAGATTTTATTAGATTTGCTCATAGTACACACATGCATGAAGACAAGAAGAACGGACAACCCCGAAGGAACACTGTGAAGGGTAGTCATCTGGCTACAAAGATGAATTGTCTGAAAATTTTGAAGGGTTCACCCGCGCAAAGTTCAAGTACAGCTTGAATGGTTGAGCTCTCGTGAGCAGTCAGGGCGAAATTGAGGTGTTACACAATTCCTGCGGGCTGGACAGGAACAGGTTGGCGTGAGGCCGGAGGTCACACACCCTTGTGTGTCTAAAGCCGAAGATCGCACATTCAGTGAAACCGTTGTGAAGAGTGAATACTCCAGGGCCATCCATGATGAATTGGTGAATATGCTCAGTCGTGAGGACCGCACCAGGAACGAGGAGTATTGCGAGAAGATCTGGAGAATTCAAAAAGAATGAAAGGGAAAATCCCATTTGGATTTGCGATTTCAAAAAGTGAGATTTTAAAATAACGATTTTAAAATGTGCGATTTAAAAAAATGATTTTTAAAAACGCAGTTAGGCGTTTGACAAAATCACAGTTTGGCCTTTAAAATCACCTGAAGTCCAACATACGCCGACACGTAGACAGCGTAGAGTCGCGCGTGACGGTTACCTTCGCCTTCTACAGCTGCTGTCGGCCTCCAGTGGAGATTTTGGCCAACTTTGCAGGCGCATGGAGTTCACGTGCCGGCGAACGACCGCCGCTCCGCTAGATGCCAATGTGTTGTTCCTTTATTTTACATGCTTTCGCTAGTTTCTTCGGGGCTTTTTGTTTTATATACCTTTTATGTGTCCCATGTATTTGTTACGTAATTGGTGTTTGGGTCATTTTAACTTTTTATATACCTTTAACCACATTTACTGGTGGCATGGGTTCTTGGCATCCGTGCTAAGAATCATTAGGCTCGCGTCTTAATTTGATGCATTGTCTTCATGTACTTGCATTCTTAATGTTTAATTTTGGGCCGCCCAATCCTAATTTGATGTAATTTTCTATTCATGTATCTATAAAGAGAAGGAAAAAAAAAATTGGGGAATTTAAAAGCACGGCACACACGTGAACAGTATATTCTTGGGAAAATACAGAGTTAACGGATAAAGAACAGATCACACACGTCAATGGAGTCTCACCATTGATTATTGATTAATGAGCTGATAATTTTCATTGATTAATCCAAAGAACTGGAATTAATACATCAACTTATATAACTCACTACCTGCTTATTGAAGATAACGATAAACTTAAAAGGATTACAAAGGAAATGATAAAAGATAACTCGTGTACAGGACTACAATACACGATGGAACAGTCAACTTCAAATACAGAGCACTTCTCTTCTCTTCCACGGTAGTAATTGGTAACGTAAGGCAGAGTAGACAGTACTGCTTATTCATCCAAAAGAAGAAGAAGATAACTAACAGAGAAACTAATGCAGGTAGTTGTTAATGTCAAGGAGTTCAAACATAGGGCTTAATAATTGCGCTATAGTTGTTCAATATGTCATGATACCTATCCCAAAGCATAACACCCCCGTATTTTGGAGAAATCTTAATATAAGGTAACACCTCACTAATAAGCACAGAGGGCGGGATGTAGCCACCACTGTAAGCTGCATCTGGGGCCGCAGGTAACCCCAAAAATATTTTACCAGCTGAAATCCTAGTGGCCCATAGATTCCAATCACTCTTAAGTTTGTCCGCACTGCCCAGATACTCACACTGAGCGTTGTTATAAAATTGGATCCAAACGTAGTCAAACAGGCCAGTGTTTAGTGCAGCTGCTAGACGATTTTCGTCTGTAAAAGGACATTGTGGAGCCGCTGTCAAGAAGACATTCTTCTGTGGCCTAAACTCTGCTAAGGCCTTTGCGAGCTCGTCCCAGTGCTGGTTTGTGCCTGTATCAATGGCAAAGTCAATGCCATCTAGGATCGCAGCACCTAATGGACGGGAGTAAGATACGCCCCCAAGAAAATTGTTCCATAAGTAGTTTGCAAGCTTCCTGCACAGTATCAATGAACGCTATTCCCTTAGCTTTCATGCACTACTCTCGCTCACAAACCATTGAAGACATGAACAGGAATTTTGCAGTTTCATATTTGAAATGTTAAATGAACTATTTGTACTAAAAGCTTAAGCTAATAAGAAAAAGGTAAATTTAATCAATACTTTTTAACATGAAATATAATATCAATAAGATTATAATAATGAAAGGAATGCTTGCCTGGCATCAGCAGCCGAGGAAAGGGTGTAGGTCTCAGTACCGCCTCCAATAGAAAGCATCACTTTGATACCCCATTTTTTTTGGCAAGCTTCAATGTCGGAGCTTAAACCAGTGCACCCATTAGCGGTTGCGTCACAATGGCCGGCTAGGTTGATCATGGGGTCCTGACCATTAATGCCAAATGTGGATAGGAAAGCTATGTTCACAATACCATAATAGCCACTGGCGCAAGTATCAGCCAAGGTGCCCTCATTTCCATTCTGACCCCAGTACACTGTGATTACACCCGCTTGTGAGCCATTGATCAGGATAATGAGCAAAAGGTAGAACAATGCTAATGGGGTTTGTAATTGCCTAGCCATTAATTACTAGTGCGCTTTGCTTATAACTTGCCGCTTCAATTCGCTTGAGAGTTGAGAATCAATGGTGAAGGAACATCCACTTATATAGGCATATGTGGGAATTGAATACCAAAGGACTACGTAAGCCCACACGTCTCTAGAAGAATATTCCCTCCAAAATGCTAGCATTCACATCCGTTCTACAAATATTTAGTTAAACAATCATTTGTTTTTTTAACTACTCACTTTTTTAAAGCACTTAGCTGCATCGATCAATTGTGATTCTAGTTTTAGTTATTTACTTTTACTATTACATTTAAATATCATTTCTCCAACAATCTTATACGGAGAGAGAATCAGACAAAAAATGTGAACTATATTCAATAGTCGAATACTGCATTAAAGTATTCAGTAGTCAAAAACCACATTAACTAAGTTTAGACCAGTAGGAAACTGTCCTGGCCGAGATGATAGATTTTCTATGACCTGTACATACGCGCGCGCGTGTGTATATATATATATATTCATCCTCACAACTTGAAAGTGTGCTGAAATCTCTTCGTGATGGGTTTAAATATACTACGAGAGATTAGTCTCTGTGAAATTAATTTAATCTGAGGCTTTGGCTTTTGTACTGCATATATAGCTTTACACTTGTTTGGCTGCCTAGAAAGTTTGGTAAATGACTTATTACTTGTCACTTCCCCACATTTTTCAGCAACCAAGCAGAGTGTTTGGTAAATGCTCGGAAGATTGTTTTTTGTTCTTTAATTCTTTGTTTGTTCCACAGATCAAGTTTCTTTGGTAGGCGCAAAAAATAAATATTTTTTTTAAAAAAATAATACCCGGTCCGGATATGTGGTTTTATCCGAGATGATCGGATAACCCTCGATTAACCGGGGTACCCGGATCCGGATCAAGTTATTGAAATCCAATAATCGGGGACCCCAATTCTGATTCCCAATTTTGGTCAATAACCAAGAATTGGAATCAAATTTACATCCCTATATTTTCAGCAGAGGAAAGGAAGCGACTAGCGGCGAAGATGCGAGCCTACTCTTCTCAAGCCTACTAAAATAGCTTAGGCTTACCAAGCCTAGTCTACAACAACAGGGCTACAACAAGCAAGCTTTCACCGTAGGCACTTTTTTTTTTTTTTTGAACAAATAGCATGTGCTATTTAACTTCTAGAAGCCCAAAGGCTACATCGTGAGCAATGAGGGACATACCCCCCACACACTCTTAAGTCAGAAGGATCTGACTTAAAAAACAATTACATATGTAGAATCTCAAATTTCACTAAAATTACAATCAGCCCCCTAACAAAGAAAATTCTAATAAAACTTGAGCCACACATAAGCAATTGTACCTAGAAACAAGAGAATACACAAACACAACTAGCAGAAAATACAATCCAAAACATCAGAGGGGAAGCACTGTCTACGCCGGAGACCGGCGCGTGTACAACACGCACCTCCCCCGAAACCGCCAGCCATCAGATCGGCCTCCCAGTGCCCAACCGCCGCCTTTGCACGGCAAAAAAATGTCGGAACGAGACCTCCACGCGCCGGTCGAAGAGAAAACTTCACTGGTGCGTGACAATCACGCGCCGGTCACCGATGATCCCGACAGCCGGAAACAAACAGCTGCGGAGCAAGAAGACACTGGTGAACCCATCTGAGCGGCGCATGTCTCTAGAAAGCCAATGGAAAAACGTAGATCTAGCATCAAAAGTTGAAACAGTTTAGGCACAAATACGCTCCACCGGCGAGACAAAACGAAAACAAGAACACCCCGCCAGACGCCTCGGGAAGGACCTCCTGTCAGAGAACGAGAAGAACAGAAAAGAAAACAAACACAAATAACACAAGACTCCAGAGCCCAGAGGACTCGGAGAACAAAACTCCACAGCCTAAAACGACTGTAAGAAAGACTACCTTCCCCATGGTACACACCATGGAGGAAGCAAAAAAATTTCACCGGGGAAGGGAGGCTTAGAAGCCCCCCTTCCCAGCGATCAACAGATTGCTAGTTTTGTATTCAGAAGAAGACTCCCACGAGAGACAGAGAGAGAAACTGGATGAGAATAAACTTGAATGAAATGATCAGTAGAAACCTTCCTTCCCCATGAAAATAATCAAGAACTTCGTTGCCATTGGAGGCGAAGACAAATTCTACCATCCTACCCAAAAACAAGCTTACTGCTTATGGCATCCTGTTTGGACCACTTATTTTGTTTCTGACTAATGCTATGTTTGTTTTGACGTAAAATATTATTCGTCGTAAAATATTTTTAGAGAAATTATTTTTTAGAAAAAATGATTTTCCTTAAAAATATTTTTTAGCGTTTGACTCTTATGAAAAAATTACCAACTACGAAAAACAATTGGCAACGAAATTCCGACAATGATGGCTGGAATCCGACAACGGTGGGCCAGATTTAAGCTAGGACTATATTTTTATTTGTGGTAAAGTATTCATCCTCACAACTGGGTCCAAAGGTTTAATACCTCCATTCCATGCCCGGTTAACTTGTTTTTCTTTTGGGTTTGGTTTTTCAAACCTTATTCAGTTTGAGTTTGGGCTAAAAAACCCATGAAACTTGGCCTGAATACGATGCTCAGCCGGCATCCTTGTTTGATTTTGCGATAAAAAGGGTGTGTTTGGGATTGCGATTCCGTAGTGAAAAAGTGCGATTTTAAACCAAATCGCAGAAAATGAACCGTTTGAAAATTGCGTTTTGAAAAAACTGTGATTTGAAAACGCAGAAAAGTGCTTATTCAAATCGCAGGCAATGTGGTGCTTTTTTGAAAACGCAGTATTTTAAAAGATTAACCTGCAATTTTAAAGGCCAAACTGCGATTATACCAAACGCTTAACTGCGTTTTTAAAAATCATTTTTTTAAATCGCACATTTTAAAATCACACTTTTTGAAATCACAAATCCAAACGGACCCTAAAAGTACTAACAACAGATTCTAAACCATTTTCTCTATATTTAGGAAATAAAACTATTTTTTACTACCCTATAAAAAACACTTCCCTTATCTTTTCCAATATCAATTAAATATTATTTTTTACCCTTATTTTATTTTTTTTCTCTCTTTCCTACTTTTTCTCTCTTCCCTATATCAATTAAATATTTTTTTTTATATTAAAATAATACATAGGAAATGAATAGTAGACATGTATATATAGGGAATTACTATTCATTTTCAACATCCTCATCTAAATATAGGGCATCTGCTGTGGGAGGTTTTTTGATGTTTTTCATGAAATTTTCTCTAAAAGGAAGAGATCCAATATAAGCTAACTGCTACTAGTGCTCTAATGTACTAAGTCCTACAACCTTTTGATTGAAATCAACGGTCATGTTTAAACCATCACATGACAAGTTTCAAAAGACAATCCCACTGCATCCCAACTGAAGACGTGGCGAGCAAAACATGTGCAAACGCACGTACCATATAACTGCATCCTTAATTGCCAATTTGAAAGTGTGCTAACAACCCATTAGAACACTCCCATCAAACTCCCTAAAATGGTTTCCTTCCCCATGTTTAGGAAAAATATCATAAAAAACACGAAAAACTAACCTTCAGCAGATATCCTAAATTTGGGTTTTTTGGTTCTCAACCCATTGGAAAGTACTGTTGCTTCCCAACCCATTATTTTAATAATGATAATAAAAAAAAAAAAAAAAGGGCTCTCTCCTCTCTCCTAGCACCGTAGCACGGCCAGTTGCTCCAATCGCGGCATCTCCGGAGAACAAACCATCTCTAACCCAAACCCTAAACTCTCAACCTTCCACTCCTCTCCAAATGGACAGGGACGATTCCACCACCCAACAAGAACCATCCATTCCCGAACCAACATCGGCGGATCACGTCGTTTCATGCGGCGAAAAGCGACCGGATAACGAACCATCTTGAACTCAAACCCTAAACTCTTAACCTTCCACTCCTCTCCAAATGGACAACGACGATTCCACCACCCAACCCCTTCGCCCACCCCAACGAGAATCGTCCAATCCCCAACCAACATCGGAGGATGACGCCGTTTCATGCGGCGAAAAAGCGAAAGCAAGAGAACTCGTACCTCCACCCACTGTGGAAGACCAGCCTCTGTTCCTAAAATGGATCGTGTCTTCTACTTGGAGGTGAGAGGACTAATAGAATTTGGGGAGAGGATTGAGGAGGTCGTGGAGGGTGAGGGAGGCGGAGGCGAGAGAAGAGGGATTTGAGGAAGTTTCTGGAGAAGACGAGAGAGAGGAAGAGAGAAAAAAAGAAAAAAGAAATAAAATAAGAAAGAGAAAAAAAAAATAATAAAATAAGATAAAGAAAGAGTATTTAATTGATATATGAAAAATTTAGGGAATCTACTGTAGGGTGTTTTTTTTATAGGGAAATGAAAAGTGGTTTTGTTCCCTAAATATATGAAACATGATTGAGAAACTGATGGGAGTGCTTTTATATATTAACACCTAATCATTCAAACCTAGACTCGGTTTAGAGTTCATTCTAACGGTATTCTCACCTATTTTTTTTCTTTTCTCTTTCATATGTAAAGGAAAACATCGACCCTGAGTTTTGCTTTGTTTGTTGTTTGGTCTGTAACTCATTTTGTTGAATGAACTTTTTAAAATAATAAACGGATAATTGCATCATTGGTCCCTATGGTATATCATAATTACAAATCACTTCCTATGGTTTAAAAAGTTCATGGAAAGTTCTTGTGGTAAGCAATAATTACTAATCGATCTCTGGAGTCAAATTCCATTAAAATTTTTGACATAAATGTCACATCAAACCAATAAGATGACGACACGTGCCCATCTTAATAAATAATTAAAAAAAATTTAAAAAAAAAAACTTATTTTTTTTCAAAAAAAGAAAAAACAAAAAAATGGGAAGGGCAAAGGTGTGGCCCAGCTACCCCTATAGTAGATCCAGGGGTGGCCCAAAGGCCACCCCCAGGCCATTGGGGGTGCCTGGGCACCACCCCCGGCGGCCACCCCCATAGGCTGGGGGTAGTCCAGCCACCCCTCCCCATTTTTTTTTTATTTTTTTTAAAAAAAGTTTATTTATTTATTTTTTAATAATTTTTTTTCTTCATGTTAGGGAAATATTTGTCCCCACTTTGGAGTGGGCCAGGTTGGCCTCATTCATGGGATTTCAGACCCCGGAAATGTTTAGTCCCCGGACAGTAACCTTGGTCGCAATAAGCCATCAATATTTATGAGACCAGTAAAATCAAGTCAGAGAAGAAATCAGACATTTCCATTGGGCCTTGTGCTTGACAGGGGCAAAATGGACATATAACACGTAGGGATATAAAAGGGAGTACAAAAATCATTTGGGTGGAATCTATTATTCTCCGAGCCCTCTCTCCCTCTCTTTCTCTCTTCTCTTTACAAACACTTGACTGACTTGATCGTCGGAGGAGGTTCCGCTGGCCAACCCCCGGCGGGTCTTTCCTGTTTTGCAGGTCAGGGTGCGGTTGAAAGGACGTCTCTGATGATGCCACGTCACCGCACCAAAAATGTCATCAACAATTGGCGCCGTCTGATCTCGGACTTGGCCCCCTCCTGGTTTTGGACAGAGGGGGTGGAAAGGAGTCCGCCCTTAATAGGGGACTAACGGGAGGACGTCCGATCTCGGACTTGGCCCCCTCCTGGTTTTGGACAGGGGGTGGAAAGGAGCCCGCCCTTAATAGAGGACTAACGGGAGGACGCCCTTAATAGGGGACTAACGGGAGAATGTCCGACCTCGGACTTGCTACCCCCCTGGTTTCGGACAGGGGGGTGACGTGGAGACCACCCTTAAGAACGGATTCACAGGAGAATTTCTGACCCCGGTGCATCCTAGAGGCCCTAGCAACATCGGCATTTGGTTTTTTGGTGTTGATTCCTTTTCAGAGGCTTTGTGTTCCCAGGACAAATCACTCCGGCCAGATCCCCTCAGCCCGGCGTGCTTTGGGGGGGTAAGAGGTTGGAAGATTGGTTGTCAAATATTTGATATGTAAAATCCCGTTAACATTTCTGATGACATTAACTTCCGAGAACATCACCGGATTAATTTAAGGGGCGAGGAGAAACAACCTCGGTAAAAAAATATGGCGAGGAGAAATAACCTCGGTAAAAATCTGGCGAGGAGAAACAACCTCGGTAAAAAATCTGGCAAGGTGAAGTGACCTCGGTATAAATCTGGCGAGGAGAAACAACCTCAGTAAAAAATCTGGCAAGGTGAAGTAACCTCGGTAAAAATCTGGCGAGGAGGAATAATCTCGGAATGTCGGTAAAAATCTGGATTAATTTAAGGGGAGAGGGATGGACCCCTCCCCTCGGATTTGGACAGGGGAGTGGGAAGGGAACTCGTATGGGAAATGTCCGACCTCGGACAAGGACACCCCTCTTGCTTGAGGACATGGGGGTGATAACGAGCCCGGATGCTTAGCAATTCTCCCCCATCCAAGCTGTTGATCTATTTGATTATTGAATATTTGCTAGGGATATTTCCGGGGGAACAGAATTATCTTCCGAGATTGACCTTCGTCCCCCGTCCATGTTTTTCTGGCGAACCAGATATTTCTGGGGTTGACTGTCGTCCCCCGTCCATGCAGAACTAAGAAAGAAATTGTGACCGATGACGACCTGCGTTTCCAGGTCTATATTCATATATGCGTAAAAGGAGGAATGCCTCCCGAGGACCAACCTCTTTAAGTTGGGTGAGAATACTCATAGAGTTCTTTCTTGAATAGAAGACTCTTCTTTCGGATAAGGAGATGAGAAAAATGTTGACTTGGCATATCGCCTATATAAAGTTGAAAAGGGAGCAGTCCGAGACTGTCTTCCTCTGGAGAATGAAGGGTAGTGTCGGGTCGGGATAGTGAATCTCTCTTGAATAAAGAGGTAATCCCGGACACCACCTCCCTGCCTAACAATGTGAATCTCATCCATGAACTGTGAGGAAACCTTTTATTGGATAAGGCCGAAATGCCTACATCCCGACCTTCGGATGGCTCTAACGGGACCGGGAACTTAGATAGAAGCAAATCGGTCCACGGATGACACCAAAATGATTGTTTCTCCATTTTCCCTTGTGAAATCCCACTTATCACCGAAGCACATCGGAATGATTGCTGGGAAGGCCGAAAAAGCTGATCTACCGAGTGCCGTAGATTGACAATAACAGATTCGACGTGGGAAATTATGATTTCCCATCTTCAAGACCATTTGTTGCTCAGAAACCCTCGAGGACGGGGAGTGAACCCCTTTAACAAATCAGGCTAGGGAAACATCCCCTACAGCAGACTTTGCTCCCGGGACGCCATTGATATTCGGACTCCTATGGTAGGATAACACAAAAAGGAATGGGATGTTCCGTGGACTATTCCTCCTTAGATAAGGGGGTTTTCCTAGGATAAGGAAACTAGAAAATTTCCCTCGGATGAAACGTCCCCTGTTGGATAAGGGAACGAATCGAGCGTCTGCTCATTGCAGACTGGATCCACTAAGGTGGAAAGGAAGTAGCGAGTAAAGCTCATCTTGGGATGGAGTGAAGACTTACCTCGGATGAGGAGACCGATGTAGTCCCCAGAAAACACGTGGTGAAATAAGGATAACTATGATGGCTGGCCTCCTTTGGGTAAAGGACCATGTCTTTGGATTTGGACGATTACCTTCTCTCGGATGGAGAAGCAACCCCGATAACTATTTTTCTTTGAACAGAGAGGGGGGTGGCTCAGGGATATCTTCGGATGCCACTCCCCTCCGGATATGGGGTTAGAAGGAAAATCCGCGCAAACTTTGCTAATTTGAGCAGGCGGGCTCCAAATTGTGAATCGATGTACCCTTTTTGGGTTCAGGTTACCCTATCTAACCAAAATAGATTCCTTGAGCATCACTGACGTAGGGGTCATAACTTGAAAAGACAATTGACCGAAGCCTACACAATTGATCAGACCCATCAGAAGAATTATCCAGTGGTAGAAAAATCCGACAAGGATACGATTGGGGACTGAAGGTGTTGATATGCTTGCATGTTTGTAGCATGAATTTGGGAAAAGTAGAGAACCCGAGCTGAGAGTAATAAAAATATTTGCAGCATCTATAGGGCCGAGAAGCGGCTATGGGTCCGACCGACCTTCCGAACGTAGAGGGCACTCACTAAGGGAGGTCGTTCCCGGAGTCTCGACCTTTTATCGCACTGTTATCCCTCATCGCAGTGCCAGGGAAATGCTTGAAAGAAAGGAGGGTGGAGACCTCGGAACTGCCGTCTGTGTTCGAAATATATCTCAGACAAGCAGAAGGATTGACGGGCTAAGCCCATGATTTAAGTAGAGAAACCCCGCACAACGCTCGAGATCTATGATAGCATTCCAACTCTTCAGTGGCTGATTACCCCTATGCTAGACCATCGTGGTCGGAGACTGTGACACTCAGTCACTTGGCTTAGCCGGCACCGGATAGAAACAGGACGAGAATGCCCGAGATGTCTCGGACAGTGACACCCTCCTGGTTGAGGACAGGGGGGTGATGAGGAATATCCGATATCTCGGACGGGGACACCCCCCCCGGTTGAGGACAAGGGGGGGTGATGGAGAACATGAGGCCTTAGCAAAGTCGACCTCAGGTAAGGAAGTCAAAGGAGACCGTCCTGAAAGTAAAGTTGCCGGCGTCAGGCCGAAATCGACTTCCCATAAATTATTTGAGTTGGGGGTTATGCCAAAGATAAGGGATTTTCGGTCTAACAATCTAGAAGTCGAGTAAAGAAATCGGAGTGATTGCCTCTTCTTTGAAGAAACAGAAAGGGACACAGTGCCCCCAGTGGTCCCGGACTTCAGAAATGCCGGCCAGCGGAAATCCATCTACCGGAGGAAGTTGACGGTCCGGCGATGGATTTATGACTATTGAGAGCGATGGATATGTTAAAAGTGCTATCAGAATTACTGTCCGGGGTAGCACGATGCAAATACTCGACACAATGTTGTGTGGACATAATTTTATGATTTATGAGACGTCCATTTCGGTGGTAGTCCAAAGAGATTATTGAAGATTGATTTGAAATTCATGTTGCCAAGAAGATTTTATTAGATTTGCTCATAGTACACACATGCATGAAGACAAGAAGAACGGACAACCCCGAAGGAACACTGTGAAGGGTAGTCATCTGGCTACAAAGATGAATTGTCTGAAAATTTTGAAGGGTTCACCCGCGCAAAGTTCAAGTACAGCTTGAATGGTTGAGCTCTCGTGAGCAGTCAGGGCGAAATTGAGGTGTTACACAATTCCTGCGGGCAAGACAGGAACAGGTTGGCGTGAGGCCGGAGGTCACACACCCTTGTGTGTCTAAAGCCAAAGATCGCACATTCAGTGAAACCGTTGTGAAGAGTGAATACTCCAGGGCCATCCATGATGAATTGGTGAATATGCTCAGTCGTGAGGACCGCACCAGGAACGAGGAGTATTGCGAGAAGATCTGGAGAATTCAAAAAGAATGAAAGGGAAAATCCGATCTCAGGGAAAGGAATAAAAAGAAAGAAAGATCTATTCAAATGGGCAATATGAAGACCAATGGCATTCTAGCAAAGGAAAGTGCGAATATATAGAAAAACAATAATGATCACTGCATGCACGATTTACGGGGTATTAGGGCACCTAACTGATGGTGAATTTATGACGGAAATAAATTCTCGATTGCCTGCCGTAAATGGCTTGGAGCCGCGTAATACGGCAGTAGAAAAAACACTTGAGTTTTCCCGGGATCCGAGGAGAGCACTACGTGAATTGGATGAAGAATGGCCGGCGGGATCGGTCGGATTATAAAGGCTTCATTGGTTAAATTCTCTCTACCTTTATAATAAAGATAGGAGAATTGAAGGGTAATTGTTAGGGAAATATTTGTCCCCACTTTGGAGTGGGCCAGGTTGGCCTCATTCATGGGATTTCAGACCCCGGAAATGTTTAGTCCCCGGACAATAACCTTGGTCGCAAGAAGCCTTCAATATTTATGAGACCAGTCAAATCAAGTCAGAGAAGAAATCAGACGTCTCCATTGGGCATTGTGCTTGACAGGGGCAAAATGGACATATAGCACGTAGGGATATAAAAGGGAGTACAAAAATCATTTGGGTGGAATCTATTATTCTCCGAGCCCTCTCTCCCTCTCTTTCTCTCTTCTCCTTACAAACACTTGACTGACTTGATTGTCGGAGGAGGCTCCGCTGGCCAACCCCCGGCGGGTCTTTCCTGTTTTGCAGGTCAGGGTGCGGTTGAAAGGACATCTCTGATGATGCCACGTCATCGAACCAAAAATGTCATCAACAATTCAAATAGACACGTGTCGCTATTTTATTGGTTTGGCGTGGCGCTGGCATAGCATTTAACAGAATTTGTCAAAAAATTTAACGAAATTTGACTTCAGGGATCGATTTGTAATTATTGCTTACCACAAGGACCTCCCATGAACTTTTTGAACCATAGGGAGTGAAAAATAATTATGGCATATCACAGGGACCAATAGTGCAATTATTCCAAAAATAAATAAATAAATAACAAACAAATACAAATAAGCTTAGACAAACTTTTTAACATAACTCTTTTCTAATTTTAATTTGCATTGAGAATTTTGAAAAACAAAAACATTTCCAAAGGAAAGTTGCCGGGTCCATAGCCCAAATCCTTTTATCCAAGCCGATTGGTTCAGCTCGTGCGCCATATTTTCCATATGTTCCACCTCTATCATGCTACTACGTGCCTTCTTCTATCAGCCTTTCTCTACATAGTATACACATTACCCGTACAATCATAAGGAAGTAATGCGGTCCTAATAATAATAATAATAATAATAATATATGCGGTGGTTCAGCAATCTCAATTTTTTTTTTTTTGATGTGATTGAATATAGGGGCGGAGAAGGTGGGGCCAGTATAGACCATGGCCCCATTTCTAAGAACAAAAATTTTTTTTGGTAAAAAAATAAATTAACCTACTAGCTCCTAGTAATAATTTTTTTTTTTTGACTAATGGTCCCTGGCCATAATAGTTTTTAGCTCCGTCCCTAGCTAGTTGGATATGTACTAGAGTGAAAATTCTACTCTCAAAATGAGAATTCTCAATCCTATTAATATTAGCGGCTATGGATTTTATTGATGTCCTAATGAGGTTGAGTCAGGCTACGGCTCAATTGGACTTGAGTAAGCATTTCAACGTCTGCGATTCCCACCGTCTAAGTCCATCATGTGCGGCTCACGCCTAACTAAATATAATTAAAAATAATAATATCGTGATAAAGAAAGGAAATCCTTGCTTTCGGACAAGGATTTCTTTTGTTTTAAATGAAATTAATACTATATGTTTTATGGTTATAATTTAAAGTTTGTGCATTTAACATTATATTTTATTTTATATTATTTAAATTTTTTAAAAGACTTGCTAATATTAAATTTATATATACCCTTAAATGCACTAATTTTTAGTCCTTATCAATTTAATTTGAAACGAAGAGAATTGTAATATTACTTCAAAAAAACAAAAACACAAAAAACGTGGTCGTTTTTTTTGTGGTCCTGTAATACGTACAACAACATCAACAAAAGTGGTCCAGATAATACTTACAAAAAAGAAAACACTTGGTCCTGATCATAATACTTTTTTTTTTTAAAAAAAAAAAAAACATACAACAACAACGTGGTAGTGATAAAGAAAGGAAGTCCTTGCTCTTGGATAAGGATGATCTTAATTCTAAATAAAATTATCCATTTCATGGTTAGGACTTAAGATTTAAAATTTATGCATCTAATGATTGATATCATTCTATCTTATTTAACTTTTGTTTTTAAAAATAAAAAATTGTTAACATTGAATAAAATTACTCTGTTAAATGTACTAATTTTAAATTATTACCATGACAGGAGAAAAGTCACCCCGAGCCTTGAGAGACTTAAGGGCTTCCCCAAAAAAAAAAAAAAAATAAAAAAAAATAAAAGCCTATGTGAAACGTGGCATTTTAAAACTTCAATTGCCATTTCACGCAACTCTCATGTACGGACTAGTGGACTTTGAAGCGTTGTCATTCAGGAAAAAAAAAAAAAAAAAAAAAAAAAAAAAAAAAAAAAAAAAAAAAAAAAACCCAACTCACGGGTTTAATTGAAACGGAGCGTTTCTATCGTATAACAAAGACTAAAGTGTAAACGACACCATTTGTAACCGTACGTATATCTTCTTTTTCGTAACTAACCTAATTTCTAAATGTCTGAAATAGTGAAACTGAAAGTCTGAGAATCGTTTGCTACTTGCTGCTGCCAAAAATGTCGATGCCTCTGATTAGTGGCTGAGGGTGGGCATCCAGAATATCCAAGAAAAATGTACCGGAGGTAGACCCCCTCCTCCTGCCCTTGCACGTTGTTCCTTTTCAATTGTCAAAACATGTTTCAGGTTTATAAAAATAAACATAGGATCCACTTTTCATGTGTTTTTCATTCGCTAATTGTTATTTTTTCTCTTATTTTGGGTGACTAATATATATTAGTTTTGCTAAATGGTTAGTTAAATGATACATAGAAAGGAGGGCCAAATTTATTATTGTCCGAGCTAGGCTATGTTTGTTATTATTCCTACTTAATTCCATAGATTCTAATGTTTGAAAACACTAAAATGGTCCCAAAATAGTCTAAAATATGATCAAAGAAGGCCATTAACACTAAAAGAAACCAAAAATGGCCATTACTTGACAGACGGTTAGCATCGCTTTTTGGCATTCAATAATTGTATAACAGTTGGTTAATTGCTAATCGGCTCTAGCAAGGCGGTTATTGTTACTTAAAAGTGATAATTGCGTAAAGCAGTTTCGGTCAAGACGAAATAATCGCGTTGCGATTATTTTCAAGACAAAACAGTTGCAATCGCAACTATTTGTACACCCTTGACTTTAAGTATATTTTTTCAAAGCAATTACACACCCTCACCCCTAGTATTAGGGGTGAAAATGCGATTATTTTCAAGACAAAATAGTTGCAATCGCAACTATTTGTACACCCTTGACTTTAAGTATATTTTTTCAAAGCAATTACACACCCACGCCCTTAGTATTAGGGGTGAAAATGCGGGCGGATAATCATCGCCTACATCCCGTTATTCACATATGCGGATGCGGTTAGAAAAAATACTATCCGCATATACAGGCGCGGATAGCGGTTTTAAGGTATGCAAATGCGTTTAATAACCGTATTCACATTCCCTTTGTATATAATATATATTTTATATATTTAAGTAAATTCACTAAAACAACGTCGTTTTGAATTTAGTAAGTTTAGGACTTTTAGGTTATGTTATGTTTTTTTCACTATCATCTTAGAGTCATGTCTCACTACATTTACTTTTATTTTCTCTTTTTCCTTTCTTTAGGTAATCCAAATCTCAATTACTCTATGAGACAATGATCATCTATGACCGATAATCGTGAATTATGTAACAAATGAAATCTTAATTTATTTAAGCTTGCATATAGTAATAACTGCATTATTTAATCTTACATATAAATTTAGATACTAATCCAAAACGCTCATTATCTGATCATATACAGATATCAGATAATAACTGCAACAAATACACGGATGTGGATGGTTATTACATGATGCAGATTCGAATACTTAAAAATAATAACCGCATTATATGAATGCTGATATTACTAATTACTGCATCTGAATCCACATTTTCACCCAAAACTAATATAAATTTATCGAGTCCGCCAACTTATAAAATCAACAACCTTCATGTGTTGTTTGTAATCACATGACATTTATTATGACAACAGGGACGGTCCATAGTTCTGGAAATATCTTTTAAATGTTTTTTTTTTCTTGAGGTTTTTATTTTTATAATTATAAATTTAATATAATCAGCTTTTTAGGGGCTTTTTATAAATTAGGACCTTAATTTGTGTAACAATCCAGCCGGCCATGCGGAAGAGTCAAATCCAAATCGCAACGAAATGATATTCTGAACAAATCAAGAAACATGTGCGACGGGAAAAATATGAAATTGTCAACTTCATGTTCCTGCAAAATTTGGCGTGACGAAAAAGAGATATTATATATTTATAATTTTTGTGTAATTTTAATAATATTTTTTTAAAATTAATTATTAAATATGTAAGATCTATACGTAGAAAAATAAATTCAATAATTATATTATTTTTTTTGAAAAAAAAAACAATATTAAAATTGTACAAAGATAATAACTGTATCACAACTCGGCCAAAAAACCTTGACTCATTTTTTTAGAATTCATGGAACCAATGAACCTCGTCTATCCAAGCGCGCCAATTCTTAATATATAGGGCTTCCGGCTTCTCATGCAGCTATAGCCAATGGCTACGTGCCTACACAAGCTCTCATAATACAAGTTTAATCTATTTTTGTTAAAAAAGTTTATTAAATTTTATCAAAATTTTTAAAATATTTTTTATTTTTTATTTTTAAAAAAATTACTATGATTTATGTGTTTGTTAGATTTTAACAGAATTTATAAAAATACTTATGCTTGAATCTTTGAAAATTTTATAAATTTTTTTTAATTTTTTATTGCAACTTTCGCTTCAGTTTGAATCTCATCTATTTATGTGTTCGTCAGTTTCTCTGCACTTTTTGTTGTTTTTAATTGATAAAAACAATTAAAAACAACAAAAAGTGCAGAGAAAATTACAGAAAACATAAACAAAAATGGATTACACAAAAAATCTCATAATTGAGAAGCTTACCACGAAGAAGAGAATTGCGTTGTGATTCTTGTGAATGGTGAATGGTGAACGGCGGCGGGTCTCCGTGACTAAAGCCCGTTTTCCGCGTTTCGTGCTGTCACCCACTTCCCTTCAGTCGTGCTGTACGCGTTTCTCTCTGTCATTTAGCTGTTTTGATTAATACTATTTTAGTTATATAAATAGAATAATAAAAGTAAAATAATTATGCTCTGTAGTCTACTATTAACAGTCTACTAAAATTACTTAGAAAAATTTTACTTTCGTCTAAACAAACCAATTAAATTACAATTAAAACTCACTAAAATCACTCTTAATAACACTATAAATAATGCCTTTAATAATTTAGTCGATGTGACTCTCCTCTTCGTGCCTGTCACTCTCGCCCACTGCCTGTAATCTTTGTGAGTTTGTGAGAAAAGCGCTCTTAAGCTTTATTTTCTTTACAAGGAATCAAAGAGTTAGCTCTGTCTCTCTCTCTCTCACGCCCAAAGAAGACCCAAAAATATGGAGTCGAATCGCTGTTTATGTGTCGCCTCTGCAATTTTCTTGTCCTTCCTTTGGATGGCTCTCTCCGTTTCTTCTTCTTCTCCTTCAGCTTCCATTTCAGGTGCTGTTAGTTTTGCCTAATTCTGTCTTTTCGTGAATATGTATGTGATTCTTAATATATATACATTTTCATTAATACCCTCGAGTCTCTCAAGGCTCGGGGTGACTTTTCTCCTGTCATGGTAATAATTTAAAATTAGTACATTTAACAGAGTAATTTTATTCGATGTTAACAATTTTTTATTTTTAAAAACAAAAGTTAAATAAGATAGAATGATATCAATCATTAGATGCATAAATTTTAAATCTTAAGTCCTAACCATGAAATGGATAATTTCATTTAGAATTAAGATAATCCTTATCCAAGAGCAAGGACTTCCTTTCTTTATCACTACCACGTTGTTGTTGTATGTTTTTTTTTTTTTTTAAAAAAAAGTATTATGATCAGGACCAAGTGTTTTCTTTTTTGTAAGTATTATCTGGACCACTTTTGTTGATGTTGTTGTACGTATTACAGGACCACAAAAAAAACGACCACGTTTTTTGTGTTTTTGTTTTTTTGAAGTAATATTACAATTCTCTTCGTTTCAAATTAAATTGATAAGGACTAAAAATTAGTGCATTTAAGGGTATATATAAATTTAATATTAGCAAGTCTTTTAAAAAATTTAAATAATATAAAATAAAATATAATGTTAAATGCACAAACTTTAAATTATAACCATAAAACATATAGTATTAATTTCATTTAAAACAAAAGAAATCCTTGTCCGAAAGCAAGGATTTCCTTTCTTTATCACAATATTATTATTTTTAATTATATTTAGTTAGGCGTGAGCCGCACATGATGGACTTAGACGGTGGGAATCGCAGACGTTGAAATGCTTACTCAAGTCCAATTGAGCCGTAGCCTGACTCAACCTCATTAGGACATCAATAAAATCCATAGCCGTTAATATTAATAGGATTGAGAATTCTCATTTTGAGAGTAGAATTTTCACTCTAGTACATATCCAACTAGCTAGGGACGGAGCTAAAAACTATTATGGCCAGGGACCATTAGTCAAAAAAAAAATTATTACTAGGAGCTAGTAGGTTAATTTATTTTTTTACCAAAAAAAATTTTTGTTCTTAGAAATGGGGCCATGGTCTATACTGGCCCCTCCTTCTCCGCCCCTATATTCAATCACATCAAAAAAAAAAATTGAGATTGCTGAACCACCGCATATATTATTATTATTAGGACCGCATTACTTCCTTATGATTGTACGGGTAATGTGTATACTATGTAGAGAAAGGCTGATAGAAGAAGGCACGTAGTAGCATGATAGAGGTGGAACATATGGAAAATATGGCGCACGAGCTGAACCAATCGGCTTGGATAAAAGGATTTGGGCTATGGACCCGGCAACTTTCCTTTGGAAATGTTTTTGTTTTTCAAAATTCTCAATGCAAATTAAAATTAGAAAAGAGTTATGTTAAAAAGTTTGTCTAAGCTTATTTGTATTTGTTTGTTATTTATTTATTTATTTTTGGAGTAATTGCACTATTGGTCCCTGTGATATGCCATAATTATTTTTCACTCCCTATGGTTCAAAAAGTTCATGGAAGGTTCTTGTGGTAAGCAATAATTACAAATCGATCCCTGAAGTCAAATTTCGTTAAATGTTTTGACAAATTCTGTTAAATGCTATGTCAGCGCCACGCCAAACCAATAAAATAGTGACACGTGTTTATTTGAATAAAAAAATTTATTAAAAAATAAATAAATAAACTTTTTTTTAAAAAAAAAAATGGCGAGGGGTGGCTGGGCTACCCCCAGCCTATGGGGGTGGCCGCCGGGGGTGGTGCCCAGGCACCCCCAATTTCCTGGGGGTGGCCTTCGGGCCACCCCTAGATCTACTATAGGGGTGGCTGGGCCACCCCTTTGCCCTTCCCATTTTTTTGTTTTTTTTTTTTTGAAAAAAAATAAGATTTTTTTTTTAATTTTTTTTAATTATTTATTAAGATGGGCACGTGTCGTCATCTTATTGGTTTGATGTGACATTTAACAGAATCTGTCAAAAATTTTAACGGAATTTGACTACAGGGATCGATTAGTAATTATTGCTTACCACAAGGACTTCTCGTGAACTTTTTAAACCATAAGAAGTGATTTGTAATTATGATATACCATAGGGACTAATGATGCAATTATCCGTTTATTATTTTTAAAAAGTTCATTCAACAAAATGAGTTACAGACCAAACAACAAACAAAGCAAAACTCAGGGTCGATGTTTTCCTTTACATATGAAAGAGAAAAGAAAAGAAAAAATAGGTGAGAATACCGTTAGAATGAACTCTAAACCGAGTCTAGGTTTGAATGATTAGGTGTTAATATATAAAAGCACTCCCATCAGTTTCTCAATCATTTTCCCTATATTTAGGGAACAAAACTACTTTTCGTTTCCCTATAAAAAAACACCCTACAGTAAATTCCCTAAATCTTTCCTATATCAATTAAATACTCTATCTTTATCTTATTTTATTATTATTTTTTTCTCTTTCTTTTTTTATTTCTTTTTTCTTTTTTTCTCTCTTCCTCTCTCTCGTCTTCTCTAGAAACTTCCTCAAATCCCTCCTCTCTCGCCTCCGCCTCCCTCACCCTCCACGACCTCCTCAATCCTCTCCCCAAATTCTATTAGTCCTCTCACCTCCAAGCAGAAGACACGATCCATTTTAGGAACAGAGGCTGGTCTTCCACAGTGGGTGGAGGTACGAGTTCTCTTGCTTTCTCTTTTTCGCCGCATGAAACGGCGTCATCGTCCGATGTTGGTTGGGGATTGGATGGTTCTCGTTGGGGTGGGCTAAGGGGTTGGGTGGTGGAATCGTCGTTGTCCATTTGGAGAGGAGTGGAAGGTTGAGAGTTTAGGGTTTGAGTTCGAGATGGTTCGTTATCCGGTCGCTTTTCGCCGCATGAAACGACGTGATCCGCCGATGTTGGTTCGGGAATGGACGGTTCTTGTTGGGTGGTGGAATTGTCGCTGTCCATTTGGAGAGGAGTGGAAGGTTGAGGGTTTAGGGTTTGGGTTGGAGATGGTTCGTTCTCCGGAGATGCCGCCATTGGAGCAACTGGCCGTGCTACGGTGCTAGGAGAGATGAGAGAGCCCTTCTTTTTTCTTTTTTTTTATTATTATTATTAAAATAATGGGTTGGGAAGCAACAGTACTTTCCAATGGGTTGGGAACCAAAAAATCCAAATTTAGGATATCTGCTGAAGGTTAGTTTTTCGTGTTTTTTATGATATTTTCCCTAAACATGGGGAAGGAAACCATTTTAGGGAGTTTGATGGGAGTGTTCTAATGGGTTGTTAGCACACTTTCAAATTGGCAATTAAGGATGCAGTTATATGGTACGTGCGTTCGCACATGTTTTGCTCGCCACGTCTTCAGTTGGGATGCAGTGGGATTGTCTTTTGAAACTTGTCATGTGATGGTTTAAATAGGACCGTTGATTTCAATCAAAAGGTTGTAGGACTTAGTACATTAGAGCACTAGTAGCAGTTAGCTTATATTGGCTCTCTTCCTTTTAGAAAAAATTTCATGAAAAACATCAAAAAACCTCCCACAGCAGATGCCCTATATTTAGATGAGGATGTTGAAAATGAATAGTAATTCCCTATATATACATGTCTACTATTCATTCCCAATGTATTATTTTAATATAAAAAAAGTATATTTAATTGATATAGGGAAGAGAGAAAAAGTAGGAAAGAGAGAAAAAAAATAAAATAAGGGTAAAAAATAATATTTAATTGATATTGGAAAAGATAAGGGAATCTATTGTGTGTGTTTTTTATAGGGAAGTAAAAAATAATTTTATTTCCTAAATATAGAGAAAATAGTTGAGAATATGTTGTTAGTACTCTTAGGGTCCATTTGGATTTGCGATTTCAAAAAGTGAGATTTTAAAATAACGATTTTAAAATGTGCGATTTAAAAAAATGATTTTTAAAAACGCAGTTAGGCGTTTGACAAAATCACAGTTTGGCCTTTAAAATCACCTGAAGTCCAACATACGCCGACACGTAGACAGCGTAGAGTCGCGCGTGACGGTTACCTTCGCCTTCTACAGCTGCTGTCGGCCTCCAGTGGAGATTTTGGCCAACTTTGCAGGCGCATGGAGTTCACGTGCCGGCGAACGACCGCCGCTCCGCTAGATGCCAATGTGTTGTTCCTTTATTTTACATGCTTTCGCTAGTTTCTTCGGGGCTTTTTGTTTTATATACCTTTTATGTGTCCCATGTATTTGTTACGTAATTGGTGTTTGGGTCATTTTAACTTTTTATATACCTTTAACCACATTTACTGGTGGCATGGGTTCTTGGCATCCGTGCTAAGAATCATTAGGCTCGCGTCTTAATTTGATGCATTGTCTTCATGTACTTGCATTCTTAATGTTTAATTTTGGGCCGCCCAATCCTAATTTGATGTAATTTTCTATTCATGTATCTATAAAGAGAAGGAAAAAAAAAATTGGGGAATTTAAAAGCACGGCACACACGTGAACAGTATATTCTTGGGAAAATACAGAGTTAACGGATAAAGAACAGATCACACACGTCAATGGAGTCTCACCATTGATTATTGATTAATGAGCTGATAATTTTCATTGATTAATCCAAAGAACTGGAATTAATACATCAACTTATATAACTCACTACCTGCTTATTGAAGATAACGATAAACTTAAAAGGATTACAAAGGAAATGATAAAAGATAACTCGTGTACAGGACTACAATACACGATGGAACAGTCAACTTCAAATACAGAGCACTTCTCTTCTCTTCCACGGTAGTAATTGGTAACGTAAGGCAGAGTAGACAGTACTGCTTATTCATCCAAAAGAAGAAGAAGATAACTAACAGAGAAACTAATGCAGGTAGTTGTTAATGTCAAGGAGTTCAAACATAGGGCTTAATAATTGCGCTATAGTTGTTCAATATGTCATGATACCTATCCCAAAGCATAACACCCCCGTATTTTGGAGAAATCTTAATATAAGGTAACACCTCACTAATAAGCACAGAGGGCGGGATGTAGCCACCACTGTAAGCTGCATCTGGGGCCGCAGGTAACCCCAAAAATATTTTACCAGCTGAAATCCTAGTGGCCCATAGATTCCAATCACTCTTAAGTTTGTCCGCACTGCCCAGATACTCACACTGAGCGTTGTTATAAAATTGGATCCAAACGTAGTCAAACAGGCCAGTGTTTAGTGCAGCTGCTAGACGATTTTCGTCTGTAAAAGGACATTGTGGAGCCGCTGTCAAGAAGACATTCTTCTGTGGCCTAAACTCTGCTAAGGCCTTTGCGAGCTCGTCCCAGTGCTGGTTTGTGCCTGTATCAATGGCAAAGTCAATGCCATCTAGGATCGCAGCACCTAATGGACGGGAGTAAGATACGCCCCCAAGAAAATTGTTCCATAAGTAGTTTGCAAGCTTCCTGCACAGTATCAATGAACGCTATTCCCTTAGCTTTCATGCACTACTCTCGCTCACAAACCATTGAAGACATGAACAGGAATTTTGCAGTTTCATATTTGAAATGTTAAATGAACTATTTGTACTAAAAGCTTAAGCTAATAAGAAAAAGGTAAATTTAATCAATACTTTTTAACATGAAATATAATATCAATAAGATTATAATAATGAAAGGAATGCTTGCCTGGCATCAGCAGCCGAGGAAAGGGTGTAGGTCTCAGTACCGCCTCCAATAGAAAGCATCACTTTGATACCCCATTTTTTTTGGCAAGCTTCAATGTCGGAGCTTAAACCAGTGCACCCATTAGCGGTTGCGTCACAATGGCCGGCTAGGTTGATCATGGGGTCCTGACCATTAATGCCAAATGTGGATAGGAAAGCTATGTTCACAATACCATAATAGCCACTGGCGCAAGTATCAGCCAAGGTGCCCTCATTTCCATTCTGACCCCAGTACACTGTGATTACACCCGCTTGTGAGCCATTGATCAGGATAATGAGCAAAAGGTAGAACAATGCTAATGGGGTTTGTAATTGCCTAGCCATTAATTACTAGTGCGCTTTGCTTATAACTTGCCGCTTCAATTCGCTTGAGAGTTGAGAATCAATGGTGAAGGAACATCCACTTATATAGGCATATGTGGGAATTGAATACCAAAGGACTACGTAAGCCCACACGTCTCTAGAAGAATATTCCCTCCAAAATGCTAGCATTCACATCCGTTCTACAAATATTTAGTTAAACAATCATTTGTTTTTTTAACTACTCACTTTTTTAAAGCACTTAGCTGCATCGATCAATTGTGATTCTAGTTTTAGTTATTTACTTTTACTATTACATTTAAATATCATTTCTCCAACAATCTTATACGGAGAGAGAATCAGACAAAAAATGTGAACTATATTCAATAGTCGAATACTGCATTAAAGTATTCAGTAGTAAAAAACCACATTAACTAAGTTTAGACCAGTAGGAAACTGTCCTGGCCGAGATGATAGATTTTCTATGACCTGTACATACGCGCGCGCGTGTGTATATATATATATTCATCCTCACAACTTGAAAGTGTGCTGAAATCTCTTCGTGATGGGTTTAAATATACTACGAGAGATTAGTCTCTGTGAAATTAATTTAATCTGAGGCTTTGGCTTTTGTACTGCATATATAGCTTTACACTTGTTTGGCTGCCTAGAAAGTTTGGTAAATGACTTATTACTTGTCACTTCCCCACATTTTTCAGCAACCAAGCAGAGTGTTTGGTAAATGCTCGGAAGATTGTTTTTTGTTCTTTAATTCTTTGTTTGTTCCACAGATCAAGTTTCTTTGGTAGGCGCAAAAAATAAATATTTTTTTTTAAAAAATAATACCCGGTCCGGATATGTGGTTTTATCCGAGATGATCGGATAACCCTCGATTAACCGGGGTACCCGGATCCGGATCAAGTTATTGAAATCCAATAATCGGGGACCCCAATTCTGATTCCCAATTTTGGTCAATAACCAAGAATTGGAATCAAATTTACATCCCTATATTTTCAGCAGAGGAAAGGAAGCGACTAGCGGCGAAGATGCGAGCCTACTCTTCTCAAGCCTACTAAAATAGCTTAGGCTTACCAAGCCTAGTCTACAACAACAGGGCTACAACAAGCAAGCTTTCATCGTAGGCACTTTTTTTTTTTTTTTGAACAAATAGCATGTGCTATTTAACTTCTAGAAGCCCAAAGGCTACATCGTGAGCAATGAGGGACATACCCCCCACACACTCTTAAGTCAGAAGGATCTGACTTAAAAAACAATTACATATGTAGAATCTCAAATTTCACTAAAATTACAATCAGCCCCCTAACAAAGAAAATTCTAATAAAACTTGAGCCACACATAAGCAATTGTACCTAGAAACAAGAGAATACACAAACACAACTAGCAGAAAATACAATCCAAAACATCAGAGGGGAAGCACTGTCTACGCCGGAGACCGGCGCGTGTACAACACGCACCTCCCCCGAAACCGCCAGCCATCAGATCGGCCTCCCAGTGCCCAACCGCCGCCTTTGCACGGCAAAAAAATGTCGGAACGAGACCTCCATGCGCCGGTCGAAGAGAAAACTTCACTGGTGCGTGACAATCACGCGCCGGTCACCGATGATCCCGACAGCCGGAAACAAACAGCTGCGGAGCAAGAAGACACTGGTGAACCCATCTGAGCGGCGCATGTCTCTAGAAAGCCAATGGAAAAACGTAGATCTAGCATCAAAAGTTGAAACAGTTTAGGCACAAATACGCTCCACCGGCGAGACAAAACGAAAACAAGAACACCCCGCCAGACGCCTCGGGAAGGACCTCCTGTCAGAGAACGAGAAGAACAGAAAAGAAAACAAACACAAATAACACAAGACTCCAGAGCCCAGAGGACTCGGAGAACAAAACTCCACAGCCTAAAACGACTGTAAGAAAGACTACCTTCCCCATGGTACACACCATGGAGGAAGCAAAAAAATTTCACCGGGGAAGGGAGGCTTAGAAGCCCCCCTTCCCAGCGATCAACAGATTGCTAGTTTTGTATTCAGAAGAAGACGCCCACGAGAGACAGAGAGAGAAACTGGATGAGAATAAACTTGAATGAAATGATCAGTAGAAACCTTCCTTCCCCATGAAAATAATCAAGAACTTCGTTGCCATTGGAGGCGAAGACAAATTCTACCATCCTACCCAAAAACAAGCTTACTGCTTATGGCATCCTGTTTGGACCACTTATTTTGTTTCTGACTAATGCTATGTTTGTTTTGACGTAAAATATTATTCGTCGTAAAATATTTTTAGAGAAATTATTTTTTAGAAAAAATGATTTTCCTTAAAAATATTTTTTAGCGTTTGACTCTTATGAAAAAATTACCAACTACGAAAAACAATTGGCAACGAAATTCCGACAATGATGGCTGGAATCCGACAACGGTGGGCCAGATTTAAGCTAGGACTATATTTTTATTTGTGGTAAAGTATTCATCCTCACAACTGGGTCCAAAGGTTTAATACCTCCATTCCATGCCCGGTTAACTTGTTTTTCTTTTGGGTTTGGTTTTTCAAACCTTATTCAGTTTGAGTTTGGGCTAAAAAACCCATGAAACTTGGCCTGAATACGATGCTCAGCCGGCATCCTTGTTTGATTTTGCGATAATAAGGGTGTGTTTGGGATTGCGATTCCGTAGTGAAAAAGTGCGATTTTAAACCAAATCGCAGAAAATGAACCGTTTGAAAATTGCGTTTTGAAAAAACTGTGATTTGAAAACGCAGAAAAGTGCTTATTCAAATCGCAGGCAATGTGGTGCTTTTTTGAAAACGCAGTATTTTAAAAGATTAACCTGCAATTTTAAAGGCCAAACTGCGATTTTACCAAACGCTTAACTGCGTTTTTAAAAATCATTTTTTTAAATCGCACATTTTAAAATCACACTTTTTGAAATCACAAATCCAAACGGACCCTAAAAGTACTAACAACAGATTCTAAACCATTTTCTCTATATTTAGGAAATAAAACTATTTTTTACTACCCTATAAAAAACACTTCCCTTATCTTTTCCAATATCAATTAAATATTATTTTTTACCCTTATTTTATTTTATTTTTCTCTTTCCTACTTTTTCTCTCTTCCCTATATCAATTAAATATACTTTTTTTTATATTAAAATAATACATAGGAAATGAATAGTAGACATGTATATATAGGGAATTACTATTCATTTTCAACATCCTCATCTAAATATAGGGCATCTGCTGTGGGAGGTTTTTTGATGTTTTTCATGAAATTTTCTCTAAAAGGAAGAGAGCCAATATAAGCTAACTGCTACTAGTGCTCTAATGTACTAAGTCCTACAACCTTTTGATTGAAATCAACGGTCATGTTTAAACCATCACATGACAAGTTTCAAAAGACAATCCCACTGCATCCCAACTGAAGACGTGGCGAGCAAAACATGTGCAAACGCACGTACCATATAACTGCATCCTTAATTGCCAATTTGAAAGTGTGCTAACAACCCATTAGAACACTCCCATCAAACTCCCTAAAATGGTTTCCTTCCCCATGTTTAGGAAAAATATCATAAAAAACACGAAAAACTAACCTTCAGCAGATATCCTAAATTTGGGTTTTTTGGTTCTCAACCCATTGGAAAGTACTGTTGCTTCCCAACCCATTATTTTAATAATGATAATAAAAAAAAAAAAAAAAAAAAGGGCTCTCTCCTCTCTCCTAGCACCGTAGCACGGCCAGTTGCTCCAATCGCGGCATCTCCGGAGAACAAACCATCTCTAACCCAAACCCTAAACTCTCAACCTTCCACTCCTCTCCAAATGGACAGCGACGATTCCACCACCCAACAAGAACCATCCATTCCCGAACCAACATCGGCGGATCACGTCGTTTCATGCGGCGAAAAGCGACCGGATAACGAACCATCTTGAACTCAAACCCTAAACTCTTAACCTTCCACTCCTCTCCAAATGGACAACGACGATTCCACCACCCAACCCCTTCGCCCACCCCAACGAGAACCGTCCAATCCCCAACCAACATCGGAGGATGACGCCGTTTCATGCGGCGAAAAAGCGAAAGCAAGAGAACTCGTACCTCCACCCACTGTGGAAGACCAGCCTCTGTTCCTAAAATGGATCGTGTCTTCTACTTGGAGGTGAGAGGACTAATAGAATTTGGGGAGAGGATTGAGGAGGTCGTGGAGGGTGAGGGAGGCGGAGGCGAGAGAAGAGGGATTTGAGGAAGTTTCTGGAGAAGACGAGAGAGAGGAAGAGAGAAAAAAAGAAAAAAGAAATAAAATAAGAAAGAGAAAAAAAAATAATAAAATAAGATAAAGAAAGAGTATTTAATTGATATATGAAAAATTTAGGGAATCTACTGTAGGGTGTTTTTTTATAGGGAAATGAAAAGTGGTTTTGTTCCCTAAATATATGAAACATGATTGAGAAACTGATGGGAGTGCTTTTATATATTAACACCTAATCATTCAAACCTAGACTCGGTTTAGAGTTCATTCTAACGGTATTCTCACCTATTTTTTTTCTTTTCTCTTTCATATGTAAAGGAAAACATCGACCCTGAGTTTTGCTTTGTTTGTTGTTTGGTCTGTAACTCATTTTGTTGAATGAACTTTTTAAAATAATAAACGGATAATTGCATCATTGGTCCCTATGGTATATCATAATTACAAATCACTTCCTATGGTTTAAAAAGTTCATGGAAAGTTCTTGTGGTAAGCAATAATTACTAATCGATCTCTGGAGTCAAATTCCATTAAAATTTTTGACATAAATGTCACATCAAACCAATAAGATGACGACACGTGCCCATCTTAATAAATAATTAAAAAAAATTAAAAAAAAAAAAACTTATTTTTTTTCAAAAAAAGAAAAAACAAAAAAATGGGAAGGGCAAAGGTGTGGCCCAGCTACCCCTATAGTAGATCCAGGGGTGGCCCAAAGGCCACCCCCAGGCCATTTGGGGTGCCTGGGCACCACCCCCGGCGGCCACCCCCATAGGCTGGGGGTAGTCCAGCCACCCCTCCCCATTTTTTTTTTTTTTTTAAAAAAAAAAAAGTTTATTTATTTATTTTTTAATAATTTTTTTTCTTCATGTTAGGGAAATATTTGTCCCCACTTTGGAGTGGGCCAGGTTGGCCTCATTCATGGGATTTCAGACCCCGGAAATGTTTAGTCCCCGGACAGTAACCTTGGTCGCAATAAGCCATCAATATTTATGAGACCAGTAAAATCAAGTCAGAGAAGAAATCAGACATTTCCATTGGGCCTTGTGCTTGACAGGGGCAAAATGGACATATAACACGTAGGGATATAAAAGGGAGTACAAAAATCATTTGGGTGGAATCTATTATTCTCCGAGCCCTCTCTCCCTCTCTTTCTCTCTTCTCTTTACAAACACTTGACTGACTTGATCGTCGGAGGAGGTTCCGCTGGCCAACCCCCGGCGGGTCTTTCCTGTTTTGCAGGTCAGGGTGCGGTTGAAAGGACGTCTCTGATGATGCCACGTCACCGCACCAAAAATGTCATCAACAATTGGCGCCGTCCGATCTCGGACTTGGCCCCCTCCTGGTTTTGGACAGAGGGGGTGGAAAGGAGTCCGCCCTTAATAGGGGACTAACGGGAGGACGTCCGATCTCGGACTTGGCCCCCTCCTGGTTTTGGACAGGGGGTGGAAAGGAGCCCGCCCTTAATAGAGGACTAACGGGAGGACGCCCTTAATAGGGGACTAACGGGAGAATGTCCGACCTCGGACTTGCTACCCCCTGGTTTCGGACAGGGGGGTGACGTGGAGACCACCCTTAAGAACGGATTCACAGGAGAATTTCTGACCCCGGTGCATCCTAGAGGCCCTAGCAACATCGGCATTTGGTTTTTTGGTGTTGATTCCTTTTCAGAGGCTTTGTGTTCCCAGGACAAATCACTCCGGCCAGATCCCCTCAGCCCGGCGTGCTTTGGGGGGGTAAGAGGTTGGAAGATTGGTTGTCAAATATTTGATATGTAAAATCCCGTTAACATTTCTGATGACATTAACTTCCGAGAACATCACCGGATTAATTTAAGGGGCGAGGAGAAACAACCTCGGTAAAAAAATCTGGCGAGGAGAAATAACCTCGGTAAAAATCTGGCGAGGAGAAACAACCTCGGTAAAAAATCTGGCAAGGTGAAGTGACCTCGGTATAAATCTGGCGAGGAGAAACAACCTCAGTAAAAAATCTGGCAAGGTGAAGTAACCTCGGTAAAAATCTGGCGAGGAGGAATAATCTCGGAATGTCGGTAAAAATCTGGATTAATTTAAGGGGAGAGGGATGGACCCCTCCCCTCGGATTTGGACAGGGGAGTGGGAAGGGAACTCGTATGGGAAATGTCCGACCTCGGACAAGGACACCCCTCTTGCTTGAGGACATGGGGGTGATAACGAGCCCAGATGCTTAGCAATTCTCCCCCATCCAAGCTGTTGATCTATTTGATTATTGAATATTTGCTAGGGATATTTCCGGGGGAACAGAATTATCTTCCGAGATTGACCTTCGTCCCCCGTCCATGTTTTTCTGGCGAACCAGATATTTCTGGGGTTGACTGTCGTCCCCCGTCCATGCAGAACTAAGAAAGAAATTGTGACCGATGACGACCTGCGTTTCCAGGTCTATATTCATATATGCATAAAAGGAGGAATGCCTCCCGAGGACCAACCTCTTTAAGTTGGGTGAGAATACTCATAGAGTTCTTTCTTGAATAGAAGACTCTTCTTTCGGATAAGGAGATGAGAAAAATGTTGACTTGGCATATCGCCTATATAAAGTTGAAAAGGGAGCAGTCCGAGACTGTCTTCCTCTGGAGAATGGAGGGTAGTGTCGGGTCGGGATAGTGAATCTCTCTTGAATAAAGAGGTAATCCCGGACACCACCTCCCTGCCTAACAATGTGAATCTCATCCATGAACTGTGAGGAAACCTTTTATTGGATAAGGCCGAAATGCCTACATCCCGACCTTCGGATGGCTCTAACGGGACCGGGAACTTAGATAGAAGCAAATCGGTCCACGGATGACACCAAAATGATTGTTTCTCCATTTTCCCTTGTGAAATCCCACTTATCACCGAAGCACATCGGAATGATTGCTGGGAAGGCCGAAAAAGCTGATCTACCGAGTGCCGTAGATTGACAATAACAGATTCGACGTGGGAAATTATGATTTCCCATCTTCAAGACCATTTGTTGCTCAGAAACCCTCGAGGACGGGGAGTGAACCCCTTTAATAAATCAGGCTAGGGAAACATCCCCTACAGCAGACTTTGCTCCCGGGATGCCATTGATATTCGGACTCCTATGGTAGGATAACACAAAAAGGAATGGGATGTTCCGTGGACTATTCCTCCTTAGATAAGGGGGTTTTCCTAGGATAAGGAAACTAGAAAATTTCCCTCGGATGAAACGTCCCCTGTTGGATAAGGGAACGAATCGAGCGTCTGCTCATTGCAGACTGGATCCACTAAGGTGGAAAGGAAGTAGCGAGTAAAGCTCATCTTGGGATGGAGTGAAGACTTACCTCGAATGAGGAGACCGATGTAGTCCCCAGAAAACACGTGGTGAAATAAGGATAACTATGATGGCTGGCCTCCTTTGGGTAAAGGACCATGTCTTTGGATTTGGACGATTACCTTCTCTCGGATGGAGAAGCAACCCCGATAACTATTTTTCTTTGAACAGAGAGGGGGGTGGCTCAGGGATATCTTCGGATGCCACTCCCCTCCGGATATGGGGTTAGAAGGAAAATCCGCGCAAACTTTGCTAATTTGAGCAGGCGGGCTCCAAATTGTGAATCGATGTACCCTTTTTGGGTTCAGGTTACCCTATCTAACCAAAATAGATTCCTTGAGCATCACTGACGTAGGGGTCATAACTTGAAAAGACAATTGACTGAAGCCTACACAATTGATCAGACCCACCAGAAGAATTATCCAGTGGTAGAAAAATCCGACAAGGATACGATTGAGGACTGAAGGTGTTGATATGCTTGCATGTTTGTAGCATGAATTTGGGAAAAGTAGAGAACCCGAGCCGAGAGTAATAAAAATATTTGCAGCATCTATAGGGCCGAGAAGCGGCTATGGGTCCGACCGACCTTCCGAACGTAGAGGGAACTCACTAAGGGAGGTCGTTCCCGGAGTCTCGACCTTTTATCGCACTGTTATCCCTCATCGCAGTGCCAGGGAAATGCTTGAAAGAAAGGAGGGTGGAGACCTCGGAACTGCCGTCTGTGTTCGAAATATATCTCAGACAAGCAGAAGGATTGACGGGCTAAGCCCATGATTTAAGTAGAGAAACCCCGCACAACGCTCGAGATCTATGATAGCATTCCAACTCTTCAGTGGCTGATTACCCCTATGCTAGACCATCGTGGTCGGAGACTGTGACACTCAGTCACATGGCTTAGCCGGCACCGGATAGAAACAGGACGAGAATGCCCGAGATGTCTCGGACAGTGACACCCTCCTGGTTGAGGACAGGGGGGTGATGAGGAATATCCGATATCTCGGACGGGGACACCCCCCCCCCCCCCCCCCCCCGGTTGAGGACAAGGGGGGGTGATGGAGAACATGAGGCCTTAGCAAAGTCGACCTCAGGTAAGGAAGTCAAAGGAGACCGTCCTGAAAGTAAAGTTGCCGGCGTCAGGCCGAAATCGACTTCCCATAAATTATTTGAGTTGGGGGTTATGCCAAAGATAAGGGATTTTCGGTCTAACAATCTAGAAGTCGAGTAAAGAAATCGGAGTGATTGCCTCTTCTTTGAAGAAACAGAAAGGGACACAGTGCCCCCAGTGGTCCCGGACTTCAGAAATGCCGGCCAGCGGAAATCCATCTACCGGAGGAAGTTGACGGTCCGGCGATGGATTTATGACTATTGAGAGCGATGGATATGTTAAAAGTGCTATCATAATTACTGTCCGGGGTAGCACGATGCAAATACTCGACACAATGTTGTGTGGACATAATTTTATGATTTATGAGACGTCCATTTCGGTGGTAGTCCAAAGAGATTATTGAAGATTGATTTGAAATTCATGTTGCCAAGAAGATTTTATTAGATTTGCTCATAGTACACACATGCATGAAGACAAGAAGAACGGACAACCCCGAAGGAACACTGTGAAGGGTAGTCATCTGGCTACAAAGATGAATTGTCTGAAAATTTTGAAGGGTTCACCCGCGCAAAGTTCAAGTACAGCTTGAATGGTTGAGCTCTCGTGAGCAGTCAGGGCGAAATTGAGGTGTTACACAATTCCTGCGGGCTGGACAGGAACAGGTTGGCGTGAGGCCGGAGGTCACACACCCTTGTGTGTCTAAAGCCGAAGATCGCACATTCAGTGAAACCGTTGTGAAGAGTGAATACTCCAGGGCCATCCATGATGAATTGGTGAATATGCTCAGTCGTGAGGACCGCACCAGGAACGAGGAGTATTGCGAGAAGATCTGGAGAATTCAAAAAGAATGAAAGGGAAAATCCGATCTCAGGGAAAGGAATAAAAAGAAAGAAAGATCTATTCAAATGGGCAATATGAAGACCAATGGCATTCTAGCAAAGGAAAGTGTGAATATATAGAAAAACAATAATGATCACTGCATGCACGATTTACGGGGTGTTAGGTGCACCTAACTGATGGTGAATTTATGACGGAAATAAATTCTCGATTGCCTGCCGTAAATGGCTTGGAGCCGCGTAATACGGCAGTAGAAAAAACACTTGAGTTTTCCCGGGATCCGAGGAGAGCACTACGTGAATTGGATGAAGAATGGCCGGCGGGATCGGTCGGATTATAAAGGCTTCATTGGTTAAATTCTCTCTACCTTTATAATAAAGATAGGAGAATTGAAGGGTAATTGTTAGGGAAATATTTGTCCCCACTTTGGAGTGGGCCAGGTTGGCCTCATTCATGGGATTTCAGACCCCGGAAATGTTTAGTCCCCGGACAATAACCTTGGTCGCAAGAAGCCATCAATATTTATGAGACCAGTCAAATCAAGTCAGAGAAGAAATCAGACGTCTCCATTGGGCATTGTGCTTGACAGGGGCAAAATGGACATATAGCACGTAGGGATATAAAAGGGAGTACAAAAATCATTTGGGTGGAATCTATTATTCTCCGAGCCCTCTCTCCCTCTCTTTCTCTCTTCTCTTTACAAACACTTGACTGACTTGATTGTCGGAGGAGGCTCCGCTGGCCAACCCCCGGCGGGTCTTTCCTGTTTTGCAGGTCAGGGTGCGGTTGAAAGGACGTCTCTGATGATGCCACGTCATCGAACCAAAAATGTCATCAACAATTCAAATAGACACGTGTCGCTATTTTATTGGTTTGGCGTGGCGCTGGCATAGCATTTAACAGAATTTGTCAAAAAATTTAACGAAATTTGACTTCAGGGATCGATTTGTAATTATTGCTTACCACAAGGACCTCCCATGAACTTTTTGAACCATAGGGAGTGAAAAATAATTATGGCATATCACAGGGACCAATAGTGCAATTATTCCAAAAATAAATAAATAAATAACAAACAAATACAAATAAGCTTAGACAAAATTTTTAACATAACTCTTTTCTAATTTTAATTTGCATTGAGAATTTTGAAAAACAAAAACATTTCCAAAGGAAAGTTGCCGGGTCCATAGCCCAAATCCTTTTATCCAAGCCGATTGGTTCAGCTCGTGCGCCATATTTTCCATATGTTCCACCTCTATCATGCTACTACGTGCCTTCTTCTATCAGCCTTTCTCTACATAGTATACACATTACCCGTACAATCATAAGGAAGTAATGCGGTCCTAATAATAATAATATATGCGGTGGTTCAGCAATCTCAATTTTTTTTTTTTGATGTGATTGAATATAGGGGCGGAGAAGGAGGGGCCAGTATAGACCATGGCCCCATTTCTAAGAACAAAAATTTTTTTTGGTAAAAAAATAAATTAACCTACTAGCTCCTAGTAATAATTTTTTTTTTTGACTAATGGTCCCTGGCCATAATAGTTTTTAGCTCCGTCCCTAGCTAGTTGGATATGTACTAGAGTGAAAATTCTACTCTCAAAATGAGAATTCTCAATCCTATTAATATTAGCGGCTATGGATTTTATTGATGTCCTAATGAGGTTGAGTCAGGCTACGGCTCAATTGGACTTGAGTAAGCATTTCAACGTCTGCGATTCCCACCGTCTAAGTCCATCATGTGCGGCTCACGCCTAACTAAATATAATTAAAAATAATAATATCGTGATAAAGAAAGGAAATCCTTGCTTTCGGACAAGGATTTCTTTTGTTTTAAATGAAATTAATACTATATGTTTTATGGTTATAATTTAAAGTTTGTGCATTTAACATTATATTTTATTTTATATTATTTAAATTTTTTAAAAGACTTGCTAATATTAAATTTATATATACCCTTAAATGCACTAATTTTTAGTCCTTATCAATTTAATTTGAAACGAAGAGAATTGTAATATTACTTCAAAAAAACAAAAACACAAAAAACGTGGTCGTTTTTTTTGTGGTCCTGTAATACGTACAACAACATCAACAAAAGTGGTCCAGATAATACTTACAAAAAAGAAAACACTTGGTCCTGATCATAATACTTTTTTTTTTTTAAAAAAAAAAAAACATACAACAACAACGTGGTAGTGATAAAGAAAGGAAGTCCTTGCTCTTGGATAAGGATGATCTTAATTCTAAATGAAATTATCCATTTCATGGTTAGGACTTAAGATTTAAAATTTATGCATCTAATGATTGATATCATTCTATCTTATTTAACTTTTGTTTTTAAAAATAAAAAATTGTTAACATTGAATAAAATTACTCTGTTAAATGTACTAATTTTAAATTATATTATTTTTTTTGAAAAAAAAAACAATATTAAAATTGTACAAAGATAATAACTGTATCACAACTCGGCCAAAAAACCTTGACTCATTTTTTTAGAATTCATGGAACCAATGAACCTCGTCTATCCAAGCGCGCCAATTCTTAATATATAGGGCTTCCGGCTTCTCATGCAGCTATAGCCAATGGCTACGTGCCTACACAAGCTCTCATAATACAAGTTTAATCTATTTTTGTTAAAAAAGTTTATTAAATTTTATCAAAATTTTTAAAATATTTTTTATTTTTTATTTTTAAAAAAATTACTATGATTTATGTGTTTGTTAGATTTTAACAGAATTTATAAAAATACTTATGCTTGAATCTTTGAAAATTTTATAAATTTTTTTAAAATGTAAACACAGGTATTTTGAAAATTTTAATAGAATTTAACGAAAAATTATTAAGGAATACTGAAATTAAAACTTTCTGAAAAATAAATACTTTAAAATAAAACATTTTAAAGTTTAAATATATTCTTAAAAATTGAGTAAAATTTTAAGAAAAATTATAAGTAAAGTTTCCACCACTACCATGTGTGTAAATACATCTGAAACACCCGCCAATGGAAAAGTCTCATCTCACAATTATGGTTGATTTTCATTTATTAATCCAAAGAACTGAAATACATCAAATCAAACTTATTATTCACTACCTGCTTATTAATTGAACGTGGTGCGGATAATACTTAGTTATTTACAAAGAAAAAATCGATCCTTCCTCTCTTTCTTTTTCTTTTTTTTTTTTTTTTTTTAAAAAAAAAAAAAGAACTTTTCATTCAGAAAAAACCGATTCTGTTAATACTTGCACAAAAAAACCTGATCCTGATCCTGATAACACTTACGACATATATATATATATATATATATATATATAAAATATGCTAGAGATACTAAATCTTTTATGAAGAGATGGATATCAAGATGATGTGGAGTTTATTCATTGGTACCTATAGTATTTTTTTTTTTTTTATTAATTGTTTTGATAATCTTTAATGAATAAGTTATACATCATTTTAGCAATCATTTCTTAATAAAAAATTTAATACCTTATCATTTTTAAAAAGAAAAAAAAAACCCTAATCTTGACAATACTTCGAGAAAATAACGTGGTCTGTTTTTTTTTTTTTTTTTTTGTCCAGATAGTACTTACAAAAAAAAAAAAAAAACGTTGTACTTATAATACTTTAAATAACCAAACAATATATAATACGCTCTTGTCTGTTTATTTTGCAGGAACATGAAGTTGACAATTCCATATTTTTCCCGTCGCACATGTTTCTTGATTTGTTCAGAATATCATTTCGTTGCGATTTGGATTTGACTCTTCCGCATGGCCGGCTGGATTGTTACACAAATTAAGGTCCTAATTTATAAAAAGCCCCTAAAAAGCTGATTATATTAAATTTATAATTATAAAAATAAAAACCTCAAGAAAAAAAAAACATTTAAAAGATATTTCCAGAACTATGGACCGTCCCTGTTGTCATAATAAATGTCATGTGATTACAAACAACACATGAAGGTTGTTGATTTTATAAGTTGGCGGACTCGATAAATTTATATTAGTTTTGGGTGAAAATGTGGATTCAGATGCAGTAATTAGTAATATCAGCATTCATATAATGCGGTTATTATTTTTAAGTATTCGAATCTGCATCATGTAATAACCATCCACATCCGTGTATTTGTTGCAGTTATTATCTGATATCTGTATATGATCAGATAATGAGCGTTTTGGATTAGTATCTAAATTTATATGTAAGATTAAATAATGCAGTTATTACTATATGCAAGCTTAAATAAATTAAGATTTCATTTGTTACATAATTCACGATTATCGGTCATAGATGATCATTGTCTCATAGAGTAATTGAGATTTGGATTACCTAAAGAAAGGAAAAAAAGAAAATAAAAGTAAATGTAGTGAGACATGACTCTAAGATGATAGTGAAAAAAACATAACATAACCTAAAAGTCCTAAACTTACTAAATTCAAAACGACGTTGTTTTAGTGAATTTACTTAAATATATAAAATATATATTATATACAAAGGGAATGTGAATACGGTTATTAAAGGCATTTGCATACCTTAAAACCGCTATCCGCGCCTGTATATGCGGATAGTATTTTTTCTAACCGCATCCGCATATGTGAATAACGGGATGTAGGCGATGATTATCCGCCCGCATTTTCACCCCTAATACTAAGGGCGTGGGTGTGTAATTGCTTTGAAAAAATATACTTAAAGTCAAGGGTGTACAAATAGTTGCGATTGCAACTATTTTGTCTTGAAAATAATCGCATTTTCACCCCTAATACTAGGGGTGTGGGTGTGTAATTGCTTTGAAAAAATATACTTAAAGTCAAGGGTGTACAAATAGTTGCGATTGCAACTGTTTTGTCTTGAAAATAATCGCAACGCGATTATTTCGTCTTGACCGAAACTGCTTTACGCAATTATCACTTTTAAGTAACAATAACCGCCTTGCTAGAGCCGATTAGCAATTAACCAACTGTTATACAATTATTGAATGCCAAAAAGCGATGCTAACCGTCTGTCAAGTAATGGCCATTTTTGGTTTCTTTTAGTGTTAATGGCCTTCTTTGATCATATTTTAGACTATTTTGGGACCATTTTAGTGTTTTCAAACATTAGAATCTATGGAATTAAGTAGGAATAATAACAAACATAGCCTAGCTCGGACAATAATAAATTTGGCCCTCCTTTCTATGTATCATTTAACTAACCATTTAGCAAAACTAATATATATTAGTCACCCAAAATAAGAGAAAAAATAACAATTAGCGAATGAAAAACACATGAAAAGTGGATCCTATGTTTATTTTTATAAACCTGAAACATGTTTTGACAATTGAAAAGGAACAACGTGCAAGGGCAGGAGGAGGGGGTCTACCTCCGGTACATTTTTCTTGGATATTCTGGATGCCCACCCTCAGCCACTAATCAGAGGCATCGACATTTTTGGCAGCAGCAAGTAGCAAACGATTCTCAGACTTTCAGTTTCACTATTTCAGACATTTAGAAATTAGGTTAGTTACGAAAAAGAAGATATACGTACGGTTACAAATGGTGTCGTTTACACTTTAGTCTTTGTTATACGATAGAAACGCTCCGTTTCAATTAAACCCGTGAGTTGGGTTTTTTTTTTTTTTTTTTTTTTTTTTTTTTTTTTTTTTTTTTTTTTTTTCCTGAATGACAACGCTTCAAAGTCCACTAGTCCGTACATGAGAGTTGCGTGAAATGGCAATTGAAGTTTTAAAATGCCACGTTTCACATAGGCTTTTATTTTTTTTTTATTTTTTTATTTTTTTGGGGAAGCCCTTAAGTCTCTCAAGGCTCGGGGTGACTTTTCTCCTGTCATGGTAATAATTTAAAATTAGTACATTTAACAGAGTAATTTTATTCAATGTTAACAATTTTTTATTTTTAAAAACAAAAGTTAAATAAGATAGAATGATATCAATCATTAGATGCATAAATTTTAAATCTTAAGTCCTAACCATGAAATGGATAATTTTATTTAGAATTAAGATCATCCTTATCCAAGAGCAAGGACTTCCTTTCTTTATCACTACCACGTTGTTGTTGTATGTTTTTTTTTTTTTTTAAAAAAAAAAGTATTATGATCAGGACCAAGTGTTTTCTTTTTTGTAAGTATTATCTGGACCACTTTTGTTGATGTTGTTGTACGTATTACAGGACCACAAAAAAAACGACCACGTTTTTTGTGTTTTTGTTTTTTTGAAGTAATATTACAATTCTCTTCGTTTCAAATTAAATTGATAAGGACTAAAAATTAGTGCATTTAAGGGTATATATAAATTTAATATTAGCAAGTCTTTTAAAAAATTTAAATAATATAAAATAAAATATAATGTTAAATGCACAAACTTTAAATTATAACCATAAAACATATAGTATTAATTTCATTTAAAACAAAAGAAATCCTTGTTCGAAAGCAAGGATTTCCTTTCTTTATCACGATATTATTATTTTTAATTATATTTAGTTAGGCGTGAGCCGCACATGATGGACTTAGACGGTGGGAATCGCAGACGTTGAAATGCTTACTCAAGTCCAATTGAGCCGTAGCCTGACTCAACCTCATTAGGACATCAATAAAATCCATAGCCGTTAATATTAATAGGATTGAGAATTCTCATTTTGAGAGTAGAATTTTCACTCTAGTACATATCCAACTAGCTAGGGACGGAGCTAAAAACTATTATGGCCAGGGACCATTAGTAAAAAAAAAAATTATTACTAGGAGCTAGTAGGTTAATTTATTTTTTTACCAAAAAAAATTTTTGTTCTTAGAAATGGGGCCATGGTCTATACTGGCCCCTCCTTCTCCGCCCCTATATTCAATCACATAAAAAAAAAAAAAATTGAGATTGCTGAACCACCGCATATATTATTATTATTAGGACCGCATTACTTCCTTATGATTGTACGGGTAATGTGTATACTATGTAGAGAAAGGCTGATAGAAGAAGGCACGTAGTAGCATGATAGAGGTGGAACATATGGAAAATATGGCGCACGAGCTGAACCAATCGGCTTGGATAAAAGGATTTGGGCTATGGACCCGGCAACTTTCCTTTGGAAATGTTTTTGTTTTTCAAAATTCTCAATGCAAATTAAAATTAGAAAAGAGTTATGTTAAAAAGTTTGTCTAAGCTTATTTGTATTTGTTTGTTATTTATTTATTTATTTTTGGAATAATTGTACTATTGGTCCCTGTGATATGCCATAATTATTTTTCACTCCCTATGGTTCAAAAAGTTCATGGGAGGTCCTTATGGTAAGCAATAATTACAAATCGATCCCTGAAGTCAAATTTCGTTAAATTTTTTGACAAATTCTGTTAAATGCTATGCCAGCGCCATGTCAAACCAATAAAATAGTGACACGTGTCTATTTGAATAAAAAAATTTATTAAAAAATAAATAAATAAACTTTTTTTTTTAAAAAAAATGGCGAGGGGTGGCTGGGCTACCCCCAGCCTATGGGGGTGGCCGCCGGGGGTGGTGCCCAGGCACCCCCAATGGCCTGGGGGTGGCCTTCGGGCCACCCCTGGATCTACTATAGGGGTGGCTGGGCCACCCCTTTGCCCTTCCCATTTTTTTGTTTTTTCTTTTTTTGAAAAAAAATAAGTTTTTTTTTTAATTTTTTTTAATTATTTATTAAGATGGGCACGTGTCGTCATCTTATTGGTTTGATGTGACATTTAACAGAATCTGTCAAAAATTTTAACGGAATTTGACTACAGGGATCGATTAGTAATTATTGCTTACCACAAGGACTTCTCGTGAACTTTTTAAACCATAAGAAGTGATTTGTAATTATGATATACCATAGGGACTAATGATGCAATTATCCGTTTATTATTTTTAAAAAGTTCATTCAACAAAATGAGTTACAGACCAAACAACAAACAAAGCAAAACTCAGGGTCGATGTTTTCCTTTACATATGAAAGAGAAAAGAAAAAAAAAAATAGGTGAGAATACCGTTAGAATGAACTCTAAACCGAGTTTCTCAATCATTTTCCCTATATTTAGGGAACAAAACTACTTTTCGTTTCCCTATAAAAAAACACCCTACAGTAAATTCCCTAAATCTTTCCTATATCAATTAAATACTCTATCTTTATCTTATTTTATTATTTTTTTTTTCTCTTTCTTTTTTTATTTTATTTTTCTTTTTTTCTCTCTTCCTCTCTCTCGTCTTCTCTAGAAACTTCCTCAAATCCCTCCTCTCTCGCCTCCGCCTCCCTCACCCTCCACGACCTCCTCAATCCTCTCCCCAAATTCTATTAGTCCTCTCACCTCCAAGCAGAAGACACGATCCATTTTAGGAACAGAGGCTGGTCTTCCACAGTGGGTGGAGGTACGAGTTCTCTTGCTTTCTCTTTTTCGCCGCATGAAACGGCGTCATCGTCCGATGTTGGTTGGGGATTGGATGGTTCTTGTTGGGGTGGGCTAAGGGGTTGGGTGGTGGAATCGTCGTTGTCCATTTGGAGAGGAGTGGAAGGTTGAGAGTTTAGGGTTTGAGTTCGAGATGGTTCGTTATCCGGTCGCTTTTCGCCGCATGAAACGACGTGATCCGCCGATGTTGGTTCGGGAATGGACGGTTCTTGTTGGGTGGTGGAATTGTCGCTGTCCATTTGGAGAGGAGTGGAAGGTTGAGGGTTTAGGGTTTGGGTTGGAGATGGTTCGTTCTCCGGAGATGCCGCCATTGGAGCAACTGGCCGTGCTACGGTGCTAGGAGAGATGAGAGAGCCCTTCTTTTTTCTTTTTTTTTTTTATTATTATTAAAATAATGGGTTGGGAAGCAACAGTACTTTCCAATGGGTTGGGAACCAAAAAATCCAAATTTAGGATATCTGCTGAAGGTTAGTTTTTCGTGTTTTTTATGATATTTTCCCTAAACATGGGGAAGGAAACCATTTTAGGGAGTTTGATGGGAGTGTTCTAATGGGTTGTTAGCACACTTTCAAATTGGCAATTAAGGATGCAGTTATATGGTACGTGCGTTCGCACATGTTTTGCTCGCCACGTCTTCAGTTGGGATGCAGTGGGATTGTCTTTTGAAACTTGTCATGTGATGGTTTAAATAGGACCGTTGATTTCAATCAAAAGGTTGTAGGACTTAGTACATTAGAGCACTAGTAGCAGTTAGCTTATATTGGCTCTCTTCCTTTTAGAAAAAATTTCATGAAAAACATCAAAAAACCTCCCACAGCAGATGCCCTATATTTAGATGAGGATGTTGAAAATGAATAGTAATTCCCTATATATACATGTCTACTATTCATTCCCAATGTATTATTTTAATATAAAAAAGTATATTTAATTGATATAGGGAAGAGAGAAAAAGTAGGAAAGAGAGAAAAAAATAAAATAAGGGTAAAAAATAATATTTAATTGATATTGGAAAAGATAAGGGAATCTATTGTGTGAGTGTTTTTTATAGGGAAGTAAAAAATAATTTTATTTCCTAAATATAGAGAAAATAGTTGAGAATCTGTTGTTAGTACTCTTAGGGTCCATTTGGATTTGCGATTTCAAAAAGTGAGATTTTAAAATAACGATTTTAAAATGTGCGATTAAAAAAAATGATTTTTAAAAACGCAGTTAGGCGTTTGACAAAATCACAGTTTGGCCTTTAAAATCACCTGAAGTCCAACATACGCCGACACGTAGACAGCGTAGAGTCGCGCGTGACGGTTACCTTCGCCTTCTACAGCTGCTGTCGGCCTCCAGTGGAGATTTTGGCCAACTTTGCAGGCGCATGGAGTTCACGTGCCGGCGAACGACCGCCGCTCCGCTAGATGCCAATGTGTTGTTCCTTTATTTTACATGCTTTCGCTAGTTTCTTCGGGGCTTTTTGTTTTATATACCTTTTATGTGTCCCATGTATTTGTTACGTAATTGGTGTTTGGGTCATTTTAACTTTTTATATACCTTTAACCACATTTACTGGTGGCATGGGTTCTTGGCATCCGTGCTAAGAATCATTAGGCTTGCGTCTTAATTTGATGCATTGTCTTCATGTACTTGCATTCTTAATGTTTAATTTTGGGCCGCCCAATCCTAATTTGATGTAATTTTCTATTCATGTATCTATAAAGAGAAGGAAAAAAAAAATTGGGGAATTTAAAAGCACGGCACACACGTGAACAGTATATTCTTGGGAAAATACAGAGTTAACGGATAAAGAACAGATCACACACGTCAATGGAGTCTCACCATTGATTATTGATTAATGAGCTGATAATTTTCATTGATTAATCCAAAGAACTGGAATTAATACATCAACTTATATAACTCACTACCTGCTTATTGAAGATAACGATAAACTTAAAAGGATTACAAAGGAAATGATAAAAGATAACTCGTGTACAGGACTACAATACACGATGGAACAGTCAACTTCAAATACAGAGCACTTCTCTTCTCTTCCACGGTAGTAATTGGTAACGTAAGGCAGAGTAGACAGTACTGCTTATTCATCCAAAAGAAGAAGAAGATAACTAACAGAGAAACTAATGCAGGTAGTTGTTAATGTCAAGGAGTTCAAACATAGGGCTTAATAATTGCGCTATAGTTGTTCAATATGTCATGATACCTATCCCAAAGCATAACACCCCCGTATTTTGGAGAAATCTTAATATAAGGTAACACCTCACTAATAAGCACAGAGGGCGGGATGTAGCCACCACTGTAAGCTGCATCTGGGGCCGCAGGTAACCCCAAAAATATTTTACCAGCTGAAATCCTAGTGGCCCATAGATTCCAATCACTCTTAAGTTTGTCCGCACTGCCCAGATACTCACACTGAGCGTTGTTATAAAATTGGATCCAAACGTAGTCAAACAGGCCAGTGTTTAGTGCAGCTGCTAGACGATTTTCGTCTGTAAAAGGACATTGTGGAGCCGCTGTCAAGAAGACATTCTTCTGTGGCCTAAACTCTGCTAAGGCCTTTGCGAGCTCGTCCCAGTGCTGGTTTGTGCCTGTATCAATGGCAAAGTCAATGCCATCTAGGATCGCAGCACCTAATGGACGGGAGTAAGATACGCCCCCAAGAAAATTGTTCCATAAGTAGTTTGCAAGCTTCCTGCACAGTATCAATGAACGCTATTCCCTTAGCTTTCATGCACTACTCTCGCTCACAAACCATTGAAGACATGAACAGGAATTTTGCAGTTTCATATTTGAAATGTTAAATGAACTATTTGTACTAAAAGCTTAAGCTAATAAGAAAAAGGTAAATTTAATCAATACTTTTTAACATGAAATATAATATCAATAAGATTATAATAATGAAAGGAATGCTTGCCTGGCATCAGCAGCCGAGGAAAGGGTGTAGGTCTCAGTACCGCCTCCAATAGAAAGCATCACTTTGATACCCCATTTTTTTTGGCAAGCTTCAATGTCGGAGCTTAAACCAGTGCACCCATTAGCGGTTGCGTCACAATGGCCGGCTAGGTTGATCATGGGGTCCTGACCATTAATGCCAAATGTGGATAGGAAAGCTATGTTCACAATACCATAATAGCCACTGGCGCAAGTATCAGCCAAGGTGCCCTCATTTCCATTCTGACCCCAGTACACTGTGATTACACCCGCTTGTGAGCCATTGATCAGGATAATGAGCAAAAGGTAGAACAATGCTAATGGGGTTTGTAATTGCCTAGCCATTAATTACTAGTGCGCTTTGCTTATAACTTGCCGCTTCAATTCGCTTGAGAGTTGAGAATCAATGGTGAAGGAACATCCACTTATATAGGCATATGTGGGAATTGAATACCAAAGGACTACGTAAGCCCACACGTCTCTAGAAGAATATTCCCTCCAAAATGCTAGCATTCACATCCGTTCTACAAATATTTAGTTAAACAATCATTTGTTTTTTTAACTACTCACTTTTTTAAAGCACTTAGCTGCATCGATCAATTGTGATTCTAGTTTTAGTTATTTACTTTTACTATTACATTTAAATATCATTTCTCCAACAATCTTATACGGAGAGAGAATCAGACAAAAAATGTGAACTATATTCAATAGTCGAATACTGCATTAAAGTATTCAGTAGTAAAAAACCACATTAACTAAGTTTAGACCAGTAGGAAACTGTCCTGGCCGAGATGATAGATTTTCTATGACCTGTACATACGCGCGCGCGTGTGTATATATATATATATTCATCCTCACAACTTGAAAGTGTGCTGAAATCTCTTCGTGATGGGTTTAAATATACTACGAGAGATTAGTCTCTGTGAAATTAATTTAATCTGAGGCTTTGGCTTTTGTACTGCATATATAGCTTTACACTTGTTTGGCTGCCTAGAAAGTTTGGTAAATGACTTATTACTTGTCACTTCCCCACATTTTTCAGCAACCAAGCAGAGTGTTTGGTAAATGCTCGGAAGATTGTTTTTTGTTCTTTAATTCTTTGTTTGTTCCACAGATCAAGTTTCTTTGGTAGGCGCAAAAAATAAATATTTTTTTTAAAAAAATAATACCCGGTCCGGATATGTGGTTTTATCCGAGATGATCGGATAACCCTCGATTAACCGGGGTACCCGGATCCGGATCAAGTTATTGAAATCCAATAATCGGGGACCCCAATTCTGATTCCCAATTTTGGTCAATAACCAAGAATTGGAATCAAATTTACATCCCTATATTTTCAGCAGAGGAAAGGAAGCGACTAGCGGCGAAGATGCGAGCCTACTCTTCTCAAGCCTACTAAAATAGCTTAGGCTTACCAAGCCTAGTCTACAACAACAGGGCTACAACAAGCAAGCTTTCACCGTAGGCACTTTTTTTTTTTTTTTGAACAAATAGCATGTGCTATTTAACTTCTAGAAGCCCAAAGGCTACATCGTGAGCAATGAGGGACATACCCCCCACACACTCTTAAGTCAGAAGGATCTGACTTAAAAAACAATTACATATGTAGAATCTCAAATTTCACTAAAATTACAATCAGCCCCCTAACAAAGAAAATTCTAATAAAACTTGAGCCACACATAAGCAATTGTACCTAGAAACAAGAGAATACACAAACACAACTAGCAGAAAATACAATCCAAAACATCAGAGGGGAAGCACTGTCTACGCCGGAGACCGGCGCGTGTACAACACGCACCTCCCCCGAAACCGCCAGCCATCAGATCGGCCTCCCAGTGCCCAACCGCCGCCTTTGCACGGCAAAAAAATGTCGGAACGAGACCTCCATGCGCCGGTCGAAGAGAAAACTTCACTGGTGCGTGACAATCACGCGCCGGTCACCGATGATCCCGACAGCCGGAAACAAACAGCTGCGGAGCAAGAAGACACTGGTGAACCCATCTGAGCGGCGCATGTCTCTAGAAAGCCAATGGAAAAACGTAGATCTAGCATCAAAAGTTGAAACAGTTTAGGCACAAATACGCTCCACCGGCGAGACAAAACGAAAACAAGAACACCCCGCCAGACGCCTCGGGAAGGACCTCCTGTCAGAGAACGAGAAGAACAGAAAAGAAAACAAACACAAATAACACAAGACTCCAGAGCCCAGAGGACTCGGAGAACAAAACTCCACAGCCTAAAACGACTGTAAGAAAGACTACCTTCCCCATGGTACACACCATGGAGGAAGCAAAAAAATTTCACCGGGGAAGGGAGGCTTAGAAGCCCCCCTTCCCAGCGATCAACAGATTGCTAGTTTTGTATTCAGAAGAAGACGCCCACGAGAGACAGAGAGAGAAACTGGATGAGAATAAACTTGAATGAAATGATCAGTAGAAACCTTCCTTCCCCATGAAAATAATCAAGAACTTCGTTGCCATTGGAGGCGAAGACAAATTCTACCATCCTACCCAAAAACAAGCTTACTGCTTATGGCATCCTGTTTGGACCACTTATTTTGTTTCTGACTAATGCTATGTTTGTTTTGACGTAAAATATTATTCGTCGTAAAATATTTTTAGAGAAATTATTTTTTAGAAAAAATGATTTTCCTTAAAAATATTTTTTAGCGTTTGACTCTTATGAAAAAATTACCAACTACGAAAAACAATTGGCAACGAAATTCCGACAATGATGGCTGGAATCCGACAACGGTGGGCCAGATTTAAGCTAGGACTATATTTTTATTTGTGGTAAAGTATTCATCCTCACAACTGGGTCCAAAGGTTTAATACCTCCATTCCATGCCCGGTTAACTTGTTTTTCTTTTGGGTTTGGTTTTTCAAACCTTATTCAGTTTGAGTTTGGGCTAAAAAACCCATGAAACTTGGCCTGAATACGATGCTCAGCCGGCATCCTTGTTTGATTTTGCGATAATAAGGGTGTGTTTGGGATTGCGATTCCGTAGTGAAAAAGTGCGATTTTAAACCAAATCGCAGAAAATGAACCGTTTGAAAATTGCGTTTTGAAAAAACTGTGATTTGAAAACGCAGAAAAGTGCTTATTCAAATCGCAGGCAATGTGGTGCTTTTTTGAAAACGCAGTATTTTAAAAGATTAACCTGCAATTTTAAAGGCCAAACTGCGATTTTACCAAACGCTTAACTGCGTTTTTAAAAATCATTTTTTTAAATCGCACATTTTAAAATCACACTTTTTGAAATCACAAATCCAAACGGACCCTAAAAGTACTAACAACAGATTCTAAACCATTTTCTCTATATTTAGGAAATAAAACTATTTTTTACTACCCTATAAAAAACACTTCCCTTATCTTTTCCAATATCAATTAAATATTATTTTTTACCCTTATTTTATTTTATTTTTCTCTTTCCTACTTTTTCTCTCTTCCCTATATCAATTAAATATACTTTTTTTTATATTAAAATAATACATAGGAAATGAATAGTAGACATGTATATATAGGGAATTACTATTCATTTTCAACATCCTCATCTAAATATAGGGCATCTGCTGTGGGAGGTTTTTTGATGTTTTTCATGAAATTTTCTCTAAAAGGAAGAGAGCCAATATAAGCTAACTGCTACTAGTGCTCTAATGTACTAAGTCCTACAACCTTTTGATTGAAATCAACGGTCATGTTTAAACCATCACATGACAAGTTTCAAAAGACAATCCCACTGCATCCCAACTGAAGACGTGGCGAGCAAAACATGTGCAAACGCACGTACCATATAACTGCATCCTTAATTGCCAATTTGAAAGTGTGCTAACAACCCATTAGAACACTCCCATCAAACTCCCTAAAATGGTTTCCTTCCCCATGTTTAGGAAAAATATCATAAAAAACACGAAAAACTAACCTTCAGCAGATATCCTAAATTTGGGTTTTTTGGTTCTCAACCCATTGGAAAGTACTGTTGCTTCCCAACCCATTATTTTAATAATGATAATAAAAAAAAAAAAAAAAAAAAAGGGCTCTCTCCTCTCTCCTAGCACCGTAGCACGGCCAGTTGCTCCAATCGCGGCATCTCCGGAGAACAAACCATCTCTAACCCAAACCCTAAACTCTCAACCTTCCACTCCTCTCCAAATGGACAGCGACGATTCCACCACCCAACAAGAACCATCCATTCCCGAACCAACATCGGCGGATCACGTCGTTTCATGCGGCGAAAAGCGACCGGATAACGAACCATCTTGAACTCAAACCCTAAACTCTTAACCTTCCACTCCTCTCCAAATGGACAACGACGATTCCACCACCCAACCCCTTCGCCCACCCCAACGAGAACCGTCCAATCCCCAACCAACATCGGAGGATGACGCCGTTTCATGCGGCGAAAAAGCGAAAGCAAGAGAACTCGTACCTCCACCCACTGTGGAAGACCAGCCTCTGTTCCTAAAATGGATCGTGTCTTCTACTTGGAGGTGAGAGGACTAATAGAATTTGGGGAGAGGATTGAGGAGGTCGTGGAGGGTGAGGGAGGCGGAGGCGAGAGAAGAGGGATTTGAGGAAGTTTCTGGAGAAGACGAGAGAGAGGAAGAGAGAAAAAAAGAAAAAAGAAATAAAATAAGAAAGAGAAAAAAAAATAATAAAATAAGATAAAGAAAGAGTATTTAATTGATATATGAAAAATTTAGGGAATCTACTGTAGGGTGTTTTTTTATAGGGAAATGAAAAGTGGTTTTGTTCCCTAAATATATGAAACATGATTGAGAAACTGATGGGAGTGCTTTTATATATTAACACCTAATCATTCAAACCTAGACTCGGTTTAGAGTTCATTCTAACGGTATTCTCACCTATTTTTTTTCTTTTCTCTTTCATATGTAAAGGAAAACATCGACCCTGAGTTTTGCTTTGTTTGTTGTTTGGTCTGTAACTCATTTTGTTGAATGAACTTTTTAAAATAATAAACGGATAATTGCATCATTGGTCCCTATGGTATATCATAATTACAAATCACTTCCTATGGTTTAAAAAGTTCATGGAAAGTTCTTGTGGTAAGCAATAATTACTAATCGATCTCTGGAGTCAAATTCCATTAAATTTTTTGACATAAATGTCACATCAAACCAATAAGATGACGACACGTGCCCATCTTAATAAATAATTAAAAAAAATTAAAAAAAAAAAAACTTATTTTTTTTCAAAAAAAGAAAAAACAAAAAAATGGGAAGGGCAAAGGTGTGGCCCAGCTACCCCTATAGTAGATCCAGGGGTGGCCCAAAGGCCACCCCCAGGCCATTTGGGGTGCCTGGGCACCACCCCCGGCGGCCACCCCCATAGGCTGGGGGTAGTCCAGCCACCCCTCCCCATTTTTTTTTTTTTTTTTTAAAAAAAAAAGTTTATTTATTTATTTTTTAATAATTTTTTTTCTTCATGTTAGGGAAATATTTGTCCCCACTTTGGAGTGGGCCAGGTTGGCCTCATTCATGGGATTTCAGACCCCGGAAATGTTTAGTCCCCGGACAGTAACCTTGGTCGCAATAAGCCATCAATATTTATGAGACCAGTAAAATCAAGTCAGAGAAGAAATCAGACATTTCCATTGGGCCTTGTGCTTGACAGGGGCAAAATGGACATATAACACGTAGGGATATAAAAGGGAGTACAAAAATCATTTGGGTGGAATCTATTATTCTCCGAGCCCTCTCTCCCTCTCTTTCTCTCTTCTCTTTACAAACACTTGACTGACTTGATCGTCGGAGGAGGTTCCGCTGGCCAACCCCCGGCGGGTCTTTCCTGTTTTGCAGGTCAGGGTGCGGTTGAAAGGACGTCTCTGATGATGCCACGTCACCGCACCAAAAATGTCATCAACAATTGGCGCCGTCCGATCTCGGACTTGGCCCCCTCCTGGTTTTGGACAGAGGGGGTGGAAAGGAGTCCGCCCTTAATAGGGGACTAACGGGAGGACGTCCGATCTCGGACTTGGCCCCCTCCTGGTTTTGGATAGGGGGTGGAAAGGAGCCCGCCCTTAATAGAGGACTAACGGGAGGACGCCCTTAATAGGGGACTAACGGGAGAATGTCCGACCTCGGACTTGCTACCCCCCTGGTTTCGGACAGGGGGGTGACGTGGAGACCACCCTTAAGAACGGATTCACAGGAGAATTTCTGACCCCGGTGCATCCTAGAGGCCCTAGCAACATCGGCATTTGGTTTTTTGGTGTTGATTCCTTTTCAGAGGCTTTGTGTTCCCAGGACAAATCACTCCGGCCAGATCCCCTCAGCCCGGCGTGCTTTGGGGGGGTAAGAGGTTGGAAGATTGGTTGTCAAATATTTGATATGTAAAATCCCGTTAACATTTCTGATGACATTAACTTCCGAGAACATCACCGGATTAATTTAAGGGGCGAGGAGAAACAACCTCGGTAAAAAAATCTGGCGAGGAGAAATAACCTCGGTAAAAATCTGGCGAGGAGAAACAACCTCGGTAAAAAATCTGGCAAGGTGAAGTGACCTCGGTATAAATCTGGCGAGGAGAAACAACCTCAGTAAAAAATCTGGCAAGGTGAAGTAACCTCGGTAAAAATCTGGCGAGGAGGAATAATCTCGGAATGTCGGTAAAAATCTGGATTAATTTAAGGGGAGAGGGATGGACCCCTCCCCTCGGATTTGGACAGGGGAGTGGGAAGGGAACTCGTATGGGAAATGTCCGACCTCGGACAAGGACACCCCTCTTGCTTGAGGACATGGGGGTGATAACGAGCCCGGATGCTTAGCAATTCTCCCCCATCCAAGCTGTTGATCTATTTGATTATTGAATATTTGCTAGGGATATTTCCGGGGGAACAGAATTATCTTCCGAGATTGACCTTCGTCCCCCGTCCATGTTTTTCTGGCGAACCAGATATTTCTGGGGTTGACTGTCGTCCCCCGTCCATGCAGAACTAAGAAAGAAATTGTGACCGATGACGACCTGCGTTTCCAGGTCTATATTCATATATGCATAAAAGGAGGAATGCCTCCCGAGGACCAACCTCTTTAAGTTGGGTGAGAATACTCATAGAGTTCTTTCTTGAATAGAAGACTCTTCTTTCGGATAAGGAGATGAGAAAAATGTTGACTTGGCATATCGCCTATATAAAGTTGAAAAGGGAGCAGTCCGAGACTGTCTTCCTCTGGAGAATGGAGGGTAGTGTCGGGTCGGGATAGTGAATCTCTCTTGAATAAAGAGGTAATCCCGGACACCACCTCCCTGCCTAACAATGTGAATCTCATCCATGAACTGTGAGGAAACCTTTTATTGGATAAGGCCGAAATGCCTACATCCCGACCTTCGGATGGCTCTAACGGGACCGGGAACTTAGATAGAAGCAAATCGGTCCACGGATGACACCAAAATGATTGTTTCTCCATTTTCCCTTGTGAAATCCCACTTATCACCGAAGCACATCGGAATGATTGCTGGGAAGGCCGAAAAAGCTGATCTACCGAGTGCCGTAGATTGACAATAACAGATTCGACATGGGAAATTATGATTTCCCATCTTCAAGACCATTTGTTGCTCAGAAACCCTCGAGGACGGGGAGTGAACCCCTTTAACAAATCAGGCTAGGGAAACATCCCCTACAGCAGACTTTGCTCCCGGGACGCCATTGATATTCGGACTCCTATGGTAGGATAACACAAAAAGGAATGGGATGTTCCGTGGACTATTCCTCCTTAGATAATGGGGTTTTCCTAGGATAAGGAAACTAGAAAATTTCCCTCGGATGAAACGTCCCCTGTTGGATAAGGGAACGAATCGAGCGTCTGCTCATTGCAGACTGGATCCACTAAGGTGGAAAGGAAGTAGCGAGTAAAGCTCATCTTGGGATGGAGTGAAGACTTACCTCGGATGAGGAGACCGATGTAGTCCCCAAAAAACACGTGGTGAAATAAGGATAACTATGATGGCTGGCCTCCTTTGGGTAAAGGACCATGTCTTTGGATTTGGACGATTACCTTCTCTCGGATGGAGAAGCAACCCCGATAACTATTTTTCTTTGAACAGAGAAGGGGGTGGCTCAGGGATATCTTCGGATGCCACTCCCCTCCGGATATGGGGTTAGAAGGAAAATCCGCGCAAACTTTGCTAATTTGAGCAGGCGGGCTCCAAATTGTGAATCGATGTACCCTTTTTGGGTTCAGGTTACCCTATCTAACCAAAATAGATTCCTTGAGCATCACTGACGTAGGGGTCATAACTTGAAAAGACAATTGACTGAAGCCTACACAATTGATCAGACCCACCAGAAGAATTATCCAGTGGTAGAAAAATCCGACAAGGATACGATTGGGGACTGAAGGTGTTGATATGCTTGCATGTTTGTAGCATGAATTTGGGAAAAGTAGAGAACCCGAGCCGAGAGTAATAAAAATATTTGCAGCATCTATAGGGCCGAGAAGCGGCTATGGGTCCGACCGACCTTCCGAACGTAGAGGGAACTCACTAAGGGAGGTCGTTCCCGGAGTCTCGACCTTTTATCGCACTGTTATCCCTCATCGCAGTGCCAGGGAAATGTTTGAAAGAAAGGAGGGTGGAGACCTCGGAACTGCCGTCTGTGTTCGAAATATATCTCAGACAAGCAGAAGGATTGACGGGCTAAGCCCATGATTTAAGTAGAGAAACCCCGCACAACGCTCGAGATCTATGATAGCATTCCAACTCTTCAGTGGCTGATTACCCCTATGCTAGACCATCGTGGTCGGAGACTGTGACACTCAGTCACATGGCTTAGCCGGCACCGGATAGAAACAGGACGAGAATGCCCGAGATGTCTCGGACAGTGACACCCTCCTGGTTGAGGACAGGGGGGTGATGAGGAATATCCGATATCTCGGACGGGGACCCCCCCCCCCCCCCCCCCCCCCCCCCCCGGTTGAGGACAAGGGGGGGTGATGGAGAACATGAGGCCTTAGCAAAGTCGACCTCAGGTAAGGAAGTCAAAGGAGACCGTCCTGAAAGTAAAGTTGCCGGCGTCAGGCCGAAATCGACTTCCCATAAATTATTTGAGTTGGGGGTTATGCCAAAGATAAGGGATTTTCGGTCTAACAATCTAGAAGTCGAGTAAAGAAATCGGAGTGATTGCCTCTTCTTTGAAGAAACAGAAAGGGACACAGTGCCCCCAGTGGTCCCGGACTTCAGAAATGCCGGCCAGCGGAAATCCATCTACCGGAGGAAGTTGACGGTCCGGCGATGGATTTATGACTATTGAGAGCGATGGATATGTTAAAAGTGCTATCATAATTACTGTCCGGGGTAGCACGATGCAAATACTCGACACAATGTTGTGTGGACATAATTTTATGATTTATGAGACGTCCATTTCGGTGGTAGTCCAAAGAGATTATTGAAGATTGATTTGAAATTCATGTTGCCAAGAAGATTTTATTAGATTTGCTCATAGTACACACATGCATGAAGACAAGAAGAACGGACAACCCCGAAGGAACACTGTGAAGGGTAGTCATCTGGCTACAAAGATGAATTGTCTGAAAATTTTGAAGGGTTCACCCGCGCAAAGTTCAAGTACAGCTTGAATGGTTGAGCTCTCGTGAGCAGTCAGGGCGAAATTGAGGTGTTACACAATTCCTGCGGGCTGGACAGGAACAGGTTGGCGTGAGGCCGGAGGTCACACACCCTTGTGTGTCTAAAGCCGAAGATCGCACATTCAGTGAAACCGTTGTGAAGAGTGAATACTCCAGGGCCATCCATGATGAATTGGTGAATATGCTCAGTCGTGAGGACCGCACCAGGAACGAGGAGTATTGCGAGAAGATCTGGAGAATTCAAAAAGAATGAAAGGGAAAATCCGATCTCAGGGAAAGGAATAAAAAGAAAGAAAGATCTATTCAAATGGGCAATATGAAGACCAATGGCATTCTAGCAAAGGAAAGTGTGAATATATAGAAAAACAATAATGATCACTGCATGCACGATTTACGGGGTGTTAGGTGCACCTAACTGATGGTGAATTTATGACGGAAATAAATTCTCGATTGCCTGCCGTAAATGGCTTGGAGCCGCGTAATACGGCAGTAGAAAAAACACTTGAGTTTTCCCGGGATCCGAGGAGAGCACTACGTGAATTGGATGAAGAATGGCCGGCGGGATCGGTCGGATTATAAAGGCTTCATTGGTTAAATTCTCTCTACCTTTATAATAAAGATAGGAGAATTGAAGGGTAATTGTTAGGGAAATATTTGTCCCCACTTTGGAGTGGGCCAGGTTGGCCTCATTCATGGGATTTCAGACCCCGGAAATGTTTAGTCCCCGGACAATAACCTTGGTCGCAAGAAGCCATCAATATTTATGAGACCAGTCAAATCAAGTCAGAGAAGAAATCAGACGTCTCCATTGGGCATTGTGCTTGACAGGGGCAAAATGGACATATAGCACGTAGGGATATAAAAGGGAGTACAAAAATCATTTGGGTGGAATCTATTATTCTCCGAGCCCTCTCTCCCTCTCTTTCTCTCTTCTCCTTACAAACACTTGACTGACTTGATTGTCGGAGGAGGCTCCGCTGGCCAACCCCCGGCGGGTCTTTCCTGTTTTGCAGGTCAGGGTGCGGTTGAAAGGACGTCTCTGATGATGCCACGTCATCGAACCAAAAATGTCATCAACAATTCAAATAGACACGTGTCGCTATTTTATTGGTTTGGCGTGGCGCTGGCATAGCATTTAACAGAATTTGTCAAAAAATTTAACGAAATTTGACTTCAGGGATCGATTTGTAATTATTGCTTACCACAAGGACCTCCCATGAACTTTTTGAACCATAGGGAGTGAAAAATAATTATGGCATATCACAGGGACCAATAGTGCAATTATTCCAAAAATAAATAAATAAATAACAAACAAATACAAATAAGCTTAGACAAACTTTTTAACATAACTCTTTTCTAATTTTAATTTGCATTGAGAATTTTGAAAAACAAAAACATTTCCAAAGGAAAGTTGCCGGGTCCATAGCCCAAATCCTTTTATCCAAGCCGATTGGTTCAGCTCGTGCGCCATATTTTCCATATGTTCCACCTCTATCATGCTACTACGTGCCTTCTTCTATCAGCCTTTCTCTACATAGTATACACATTACCCGTACAATCATAAGGAAGTAATGCGGTCCTAATAATAATAATAATAATAATAATATATGCGGTGGTTCAGCTATCTCAATTTTTTTTTTTTGATGTGATTGAATATAGGGGCGGAGAAGGAGGGGCCAGTATAGACCATGGCCCCATTTCTAAGAACAAAAATTTTTTTTGGTAAAAAAATAAATTAACCTACTAGCTCCTAGTAATAATTTTTTTTTTTGACTAATGGTCCCTGGCCATAATAGTTTTTAGCTCCGTCCCTAGCTAGTTGGATATGTACTAGAGTGAAAATTCTACTCTCAAAATGAGAATTCTCAATCCTATTAATATTAGCGGCTATGGATTTTATTGATGTCCTAATGAGGTTGAGTCAGGCTACGGCTCAATTGGACTTGAGTAAGCATTTCAACGTCTGCGATTCCCACCGTCTAAGTCCATCATGTGCGGCTCACGCCTAACTAAATATAATTAAAAATAATAATATCGTGATAAAGAAAGGAAATCCTTGCTTTCGGACAAGGATTTCTTTTGTTTTAAATGAAATTAATACTATATGTTTTATGGTTATAATTTAAAGTTTGTGCATTTAACATTATATTTTATTTTATATTATTTAAATTTTTTAAAAGACTTGCTAATATTAAATTTATATATACCCTTAAATGCACTAATTTTTAGTCCTTATCAATTTAATTTGAAACGAAGAGAATTGTAATATTACTTCAAAAAAACAAAAACACAAAAAACGTGGTCGTTTTTTTTGTGGTCCTGTAATACGTACAACAACATCAACAAAAGTGGTCCAGATAATACTTACAAAAAAGAAAACACTTGGTCCTGATCATAATACTTTTTTTTTTAAAAAAAAAAACATACAACAACAACGTGGTAGTGATAAAGAAAGGAAGTCCTTGCTCTTGGATAAGGATGATCTTAATTCTAAATGAAATTATCCATTTCATGGTTAGGACTTAAGATTTAAAATTTATGCATCTAATGATTGATATCATTCTATCTTATTTAACTTTTGTTTTTAAAAATAAAAAATTGTTAACATTGAATAAAATTACTCTGTTAAATGTACTAATTTTAAATTATATTATTTTTTTTGAAAAAAAAAACAATATTAAAATTGTACAAAGATAATAACTGTATCACAACTCGGCCAAAAAACCTTGACTCATTTTTTTAGAATTCATGGAACCAATGAACCTCGTCTATCCAAGCGCGCCAATTCTTAATATATAGGGCTTCCGGCTTCTCATGCAGCTATAGCCAATGGCTACGTGCCTACACAAGCTCTCATAATACAAGTTTAATCTATTTTTGTTAAAAAAGTTTATTAAATTTTATCAAAATTTTTAAAATATTTTTTATTTTTTATTTTTAAAAAAATTACTATGATTTATGTGTTTGTTAGATTTTAACAGAATTTATAAAAATACTTATGCTTGAATCTTTGAAAATTTTATAAATTTTTTTTAAATGTAAACACAGGTATTTTGAAAATTTTAATAGAATTTAACGAAAAATTATTAAGGAATACTGAAATTAAAACTTTCTGAAAAATAAATACTTTAAAATAAAACATTTTAAAGTTTAAATATATTCTTAAAAATTGAGTAAAATTTTAAGAAAAATTATAAGTAAAGTTTCCACCACTACCATGTGTGTAAATACATCTGAAACACCCGCCAATGGAAAAGTCTCATCTCACAATTATGGTTGATTTTCATTTATTAATCCAAAGAACTGAAATACATCAAATCAAACTTATTATTCACTACCTGCTTATTAATTGAACGTGGTGCGGATAATACTTAGTTATTTACAAAGAAAAAATCGATCCTTCCTCTCTTTCTTTTTCTTTTTTTTTTTTTTTTTTTTAAAAAAAAAAAAGAACTTTTCATTCAGAAAAAACCGATTCTGTTAATACTTGCACAAAAAAACCTGATCCTGATCCTGATAACACTTACGACATATATATATATATATATATATATATATATATATATATATATAAAATATGCTAGAGATACTAAATCTTTTATGAAGAGATGGATATCAAGATGATGTGGAGTTTATTCATTGGTACCTATAGTATTTTTTTTTTTTTTATTAATTGTTTTGATAATCTTTAATGAATAAGTTATACATCATTTTAGCAATCATTTCTTAATAAAAAATTTAATACCTTATCATTTTTAAAAAGAAAAAAAAAACCCTAATCTTGACAATACTTCGAGAAAATAACGTGGTCTGTTTTTTTTTTTTTTTTTTTGTCCAGATAGTACTTACAAAAAAAAAAAAAAAAACGTTGTACTTATAATACTTTAAATAACCAAACAAACAAACAAAAAAAGTGGTCCCAATAATACTTACAAAAAAAAAAACAAGTGGTCCTAATAATAGTTAAAAGAAAAAAAAAAAAAATCTGGTCATTATAAAGAAAGGAAATCATTGCTTTCCGATAAGAATCTCTTTCATTTTAAATGAAGTTGATCTATATATTTTATGGTTATAATTTAAAATTGGTGCATTTAAGATTATATTTAATTTTCTATTATTTAAATTTTTTAAAAGACTTACTAATATTAATTTCATATATATTGTTAAATGCACTAATTTTATATCCTTATCAAGATATCAATTTAATTTTAAATGAAAAGAGGGTGATGAAGGGAGGACGTTTAGCATTTCTCCGAGGGAAATGATATTTGGGGGGGGGGGGGGGGGGAACCGGCTTGAAGCCGACTTTTTTTATAAAAAAAAAAAAAGATTCTTTTATAAAAAAAAAAAGTAACTTCTGATGTGATATTAAAAATTACTTTTCAATAAAAAAAATAAAAATAAAAAATCTCATTTTAAGGAAAAGTGGCCGGCTAACCCGTCTTTGGCCAATCACTGCTATGGTCATCATTGCCTACTACTGTTGTGGGTACAAAATTTGGAAATAGAAATGAAAATGAATTATTTCATGGTGAGATTTTATTTTATTGATGTAACAGTATACATTATGTCATATGGTGAATATATTTTGCAGGAACATGAAGTTGACAATTCCATATTTTTCCCGTCGCACATGTTTCTTGATTTGTTCAGAATATCATTTCGTTGCGATTTGGATTTGACTCTTCCGCATGGCCGGCTGGATTGTTACACAAATTAAGGTCCTAATTTATAAAAAGCCCCTAAAAAGCTGATTATATTAAATTTATAATTATAAAAATAAAAACCTCAAGAAAAAAAAAACATTTAAAAGATATTTCCAGAACTATGGACCGTCCCTGTTGTCATAATAAATGTCATGTGATTACAAACAACACATGAAGGTTGTTGATTTTATAAGTTGGCGGACTCGATAAATTTATATTAGTTTTGGGTGAAAATGTGGATTCAGATGCAGTAATTAGTAATATCAGCATTCATATAATGCGGTTATTATTTTTAAGTATTCGAATCTGCATCATGTAATAACCATCCACATCCGTGTATTTGTTGCAGTTATTATCTGATATCTGTATATGATCAGATAATGAGCGTTTTGGATTAGTATCTAAATTTATATGTAAGATTAAATAATGCAGTTATTACTATATGCAAGCTTAAATAAATTAAGATTTCATTTGTTACATAATTCACGATTATCGGTCATAGATGATCATTGTCTCATAGAGTAATTGAGATTTGGATTACCTAAAGAAAGGAAAAAAAGAAAATAAAAGTAAATGTAGTGAGACATGACTCTAAGATGATAGTGAAAAAAACATAACATAACCTAAAAGTCCTAAACTTACTAAATTCAAAACGACGTTGTTTTAGTGAATTTACTTAAATATATAAAATATATATTATATACAAAGGGAATGTGAATACGGTTATTAAAGGCATTTGCATACCTTAAAACCGCTATCCGCGCCTGTATATGCGGATAGTATTTTTTCTAACCGCATCCGCATATGTGAATAACGGGATGTAGGCGATGATTATCCGCCCGCATTTTCACCCCTAATACTAAGGGCGTGGATGTGTAATTGCTTTGAAAAAATATACTTAAAGTCAAGGGTGTACAAATAGTTGCGATTGCAACTATTTTGTCTTGAAAATAATCGCATTTTCACCCCTAATACTAGGGGTGTGGGTGTGTAATTGCTTTGAAAAAATATACTTAAAGTCAAGGGTGTACAAATAGTTGCGATTGCAACTGTTTTGTCTTGAAAATAATCGCAACGCGATTATTTCGTCTTGACCGAAACTGCTTTACGCAATTATCACTTTTAAGTAACAATAACCGCCTTGCTAGAGCCGATTAGCAATTAACCAACTGTTATACAATTATTGAATGCCAAAAAGCGATGCTAACCGTCTGTCAAGTAATGGCCATTTTTGGTTTCTTTTAGTGTTAATGGCCTTCTTTGATCATATTTTAGACTATTTTGGGACCATTTTAGTGTTTTCAAACATTAGAATCTATGGAATTAAGTAGGAATAATAACAAACATAGCCTAGCTCGGACAATAATAAATTTGGCCCTCCTTTCTATGTATCATTTAACTAACCATTTAGCAAAACTAATATATATTAGTCACCCAAAATAAGAGAAAAAATAACAATTAGCGAATGAAAAACACATGAAAAGTGGATCCTATGTTTATTTTTATAAACCTGAAACATGTTTTGACAATTGAAAAGGAACAACGTGCAAGGGCAGGAGGAGGGGGTCTACCTCCGGTACATTTTTCTTGGATATTCTGGATGCCCACCCTCAGCCACTAATCAGAGGCATCGACATTTTTGGCAGCAGCAAGTAGCAAACGATTCTCAGACTTTCAGTTTCACTATTTCAGACATTTAGAAATTAGGTTAGTTACGAAAAAGAAGATATACGTACGGTTACAAATGGTGTCGTTTACACTTTAGTCTTTGTTATACGATAGAAACGCTCCGTTTCAATTAAACCCGTGAGTTGGGTTTTTTTTTTTTTTTTTTTTTTTTTTTTTTTTTTCCTGAATGACAACGCTTCAAAGTCCACTAGTCCGTACATGAGAGTTGCGTGAAATGGCAATTGAAGTTTTAAAATGCCACGTTTCACATAGGCTTTTATTTTTTTTTTATTTTTTTATTTTTTTGGGGAAGCCCTTAAGTCTCTCAAGGCTCGGGGTGACTTTTCTCCTGTCATGGTAATAATTTAAAATTAGTATATTTAACAGAGTAATTTTATTCAATGTTAACAATTTTTTATTTTTAAAAACAAAAGTTAAATAAGATAGAATGATATCAATCATTAGATGCATAAATTTTAAATCTTAAGTCCTAACCATGAAATGGATAATTTTATTTAGAATTAAGATCATCCTTATCCAAGAGCAAGGACTTCCTTTCTTTATCACTACCACGTTGTTGTTGTATGTTTTTTTTTTTTTTTTAAAAAAAAAGTATTATGATCAGGACCAAGTGTTTTCTTTTTTGTAAGTATTATCTGGACCACTTTTGTTGATGTTGTTGTACGTATTACAGGACCACAAAAAAAACGACCACGTTTTTTGTGTTTTTGTTTTTTTGAAGTAATATTACAATTCTCTTCGTTTCAAATTAAATTGATAAGGACTAAAAATTAGTGCATTTAAGGGTATATATAAATTTAATATTAGCAAGTCTTTTAAAAAATTTAAATAATATAAAATAAAATATAATGTTAAATGCACAAACTTTAAATTATAACCATAAAACATATAGTATTAATTTCATTTAAAACAAAAGAAATCCTTGTCCGAAAGCAAGGATTTCCTTTCTTTATCACGATATTATTATTTTTAATTATATTTAGTTAGGCGTGAGCCGCACATGATGGACTTAGACGGTGGGAATCGCAGACGTTGAAATGCTTACTCAAGTCCAATTGAGCCGTAGCCTGACTTAACCTCATTAGGACATCAATAAAATCCATAGCCGCTAATATTAATAGGATTGAGAATTCTCATTTTGAGAGTAGAATTTTCACTCTAGTACATATCCAACTAGCTAGGGACGGAGCTAAAAACTATTATGGCCAGGGACCATTAGTAAAAAAAAAAATTATTACTAGGAGCTAGTAGGTTAATTTATTTTTTTACCAAAAAAAATTTTTGTTCTTAGAAATGGGGCCATGGTCTATACTGGCCCCTCCTTCTCCGCCCCTATATTCAATCACATCAAAAAAAAAAAATTGAGATTGCTGAACCACCGCATATATTATTATTATTAGGACCGCATTACTTCCTTATGATTGTACGGGTAATGTGTATACTATGTAGAGAAAGGCTGATAGAAGAAGGCACGTAGTAGCATGATAGAGGTGGAACATATGGAAAATATGGCGCACGAGCTGAACCAATCGGCTTGGATAAAAGGATTTGGGCTATGGACCCGGCAACTTTCCTTTGGAAATGTTTTTGTTTTTCAAAATTCTCAATGCAAATTAAAATTAGAAAAGAGTTATGTTAAAAAGTTTGTCTAAGCTTATTTGTATTTGTTTGTTATTTATTTATTTATTTTTGGAATAATTGTACTATTGGTCCCTGTGATATGCCATAATTATTTTTCACTCCCTATGGTTCAAAAAGTTCATGGGAGGTCCTTATGGTAAGCAATAATTACAAATCGATCCCTGAAGTCAAATTTCGTTAAATTTTTTGACAAATTCTGTTAAATGCTATGCCAGCGCCACGTCAAACCAATAAAATAGTGACACGTGTCTATTTGAATAAAAAAATTTACTAAAAAATAAATAAATAAACTTTTTTTTTAAAAAAAAATGGCGAGGGGTGGCTGGGCTACCCCCAGCCTATGGGGGTGGCCGCCGGGGGTGGTGCCCAGGCACCCCCAATGGCCTGGGGGTGGCCTTCGGGCCACCCCTGGATCTACTATAGGGGTGGCTGGGCCACCCCTTTGCCCTTCCCATTTTTTTGTTTTTTCTTTTTTTGAAAAAAAATAAGTTTTTTTTTTAATTTTTTTTAATTATTTATTAAGATGGGCACGTGTCGTCATCTTATTGGTTTGATGTGACATTTAACAGAATCTGTTAAAAAATTTAACGGAATTTGACTACAGGGATCGATTAGTAATTATTGCTTACCACAAGGACTTCTCGTGAACTTTTTAAACCATAAGAAGTGATTTGTAATTATGATATACCATAGGGACTAATGATGCAATTATCCGTTTATTATTTTTAAAAAGTTCATTCAACAAAATGAGTTACAGACCAAACAACAAACAAAGCAAAACTCAGGGTCGATGTTTTCCTTTACATATGAAAGAGAAAAGAAAAAAAAAATAGGTGAGAATACCGTTAGAATGAACTCTAAACCGAGTTTCTCAATCATTTTCCCTATATTTAGGGAACAAAACTACTTTTCGTTTCCCTATAAAAAAACACCCTACAGTAAATTCCCTAAATCTTTCCTATATCAATTAAATACTCTATCTTTATCTTATTTTATTATTTTTTTTTTCTCTTTCTTTTTTTATTTTTTTTTTTCTTTTTTTCTCTCTTCCTCTCTCTCGTCTTCTCTAGAAACTTCCTCAAATCCCTCCTCTCTCGCCTCCGCCTCCCTCACCCTCCACGACCTCCTCAATCCTCTCCCCAAATTCTATTAGTCCTCTCACCTCCAAGCAGAAGACACGATCCATTTTAGGAACAGAGGCTGGTCTTCCACAGTGGGTGGAGGTACGAGTTCTCTTGCTTTCTCTTTTTCGCCGCATGAAACGGCGTCATCGTCCGATGTTGGTTGGGGATTGGATGGTTCTTGTTGGGGTGGGCTAAGGGGTTGGGTGGTGGAATCGTCGTTGTCCATTTGGAGAGGAGTGGAAGGTTGAGAGTTTAGGGTTTGAGTTCGAGATGGTTCGTTATCCGGTCGCTTTTCGCCGCATGAAACGACGTGATCCGCCGATGTTGGTTCGGGAATGGACGGTTCTTGTTGGGTGGTGGAATTGTCGCTGTCCATTTGGAGAGGAGTGGAAGGTTGAGGGTTTAGGGTTTGGGTTGGAGATGGTTCGTTCTCCGGAGATGCCGCCATTGGAGCAACTGGCCGTGCTACGGTGCTAGGAGAGATGAGAGAGCCCTTCTTTTTTCTTTTTTTTTTTTATTATTATTAAAATAATGGGTTGGGAAGCAACAGTACTTTCCAATGGGTTGGGAACCAAAAAATCCAAATTTAGGATATCTGCTGAAGGTTAGTTTTTCGTGTTTTTTATGATATTTTCCCTAAACATGGGGAAGGAAACCATTTTAGGGAGTTTGATGGGAGTGTTCTAATGGGTTGTTAGCACACTTTCAAATTGGCAATTAAGGATGCAGTTATATGGTACGTGCGTTCGCACATGTTTTGCTCGCCACGTCTTCAGTTGGGATGCAGTGGGATTGTCTTTTGAAACTTGTCATGTGATGGTTTAAATAGGACCGTTGATTTCAATCAAAAGGTTGTAGGACTTAGTACATTAGAGCACTAGTAGCAATTAGCTTATATTGGCTCTCTTCCTTTTAGAAAAAATTTCATGAAAAACATCAAAAAACCTCCCACAGCAGATGCCCTATATTTAGATGAGGATGTTGAAAATGAATAGTAATTCCCTATATATACATGTCTACTATTCATTCCCAATGTATTATTTTAATATAAAAAAGTATATTTAATTGATATAGGGAAGAGAGAAAAAGTAGGAAAGAGAGAAAAAAATAAAATAAGGGTAAAAAATAATATTTAATTGATATTGGAAAAGATAAGGGAATCTATTGTGTGAGTGTTTTTTATAGGGAAGTAAAAAATAATTTTATTTCCTAAATATAGAGAAAATAGTTGAGAATCTGTTGTTAGTACTCTTAGGGTCCATTTGGATTTGCGATTTCAAAAAGTGAGATTTTAAAATAACGATTTTAAAATGTGCGATTTAAAAAAATGATTTTTAAAAACGCAGTTAGGCGTTTGACAAAATCACAGTTTGGCCTTTAAAATCACCTGAAGTCCAACATACGCCGACACGTAGACAGCGTAGAGTCGCGCGTGACGGTTACCTTCGCCTTCTACAGCTGCTGTCGGCCTCCAGTGGAGATTTTGGCCAACTTTGCAGGCGCATGGAGTTCACGTGCCGGCGAACGACCGCCGCTCCGCTAGATGCCAATGTGTTGTTCCTTTATTTTACATGCTTTCGCTAGTTTCTTCGGGGCTTTTTGTTTTATATACCTTTTATGTGTCCCATGTATTTGTTACGTAATTGGTGTTTGGGTCATTTTAACTTTTTATATACCTTTAACCACATTTACTGGTGGCATGGGTTCTTGGCATCCGTGCTAAGAATCATTAGGCTCGCGTCTTAATTTGATGCATTGTCTTCATGTACTTGCATTCTTAATGTTTAATTTTGGGCCGCCCAATCCTAATTTGATGTAATTTTCTATTCATGTATCTATAAAGAGAAGGAAAAAAAAAATTGGGGAATTTAAAAGCACGGCACACACGTGAACAGTATATTCTTGGGAAAATACAGAGTTAACGGATAAAGAACAGATCACACACGTCAATGGAGTCTCACCATTGATTATTGATTAATGAGCTGATAATTTTCATTGATTAATCCAAAGAACTGGAATTAATACATCAACTTATATAACTCACTACCTGCTTATTGAAGATAACGATAAACTTAAAAGGATTACAAAGGAAATGATAAAAGATAACTCGTGTACAGGACTACAATACACGATGGAACAGTCAACTTCAAATACAGAGCACTTCTCTTCTCTTCCACGGTAGTAATTGGTAACGTAAGGCAGAGTAGACAGTACTGCTTATTCATCCAAAAGAAGAAGAAGATAACTAACAGAGAAACTAATGCAGGTAGTTGTTAATGTCAAGGAGTTCAAACATAGGGCTTAATAATTGCGCTATAGTTGTTCAATATGTCATGATACCTATCCCAAAGCATAACACCCCCGTATTTTGGAGAAATCTTAATATAAGGTAACACCTCACTAATAAGCACAGAGGGCGGGATGTAGCCACCACTGTAAGCTGCATCTGGGGCCGCAGGTAACCCCAAAAATATTTTACCAGCTGAAATCCTAGTGGCCCATAGATTCCAATCACTCTTAAGTTTGTCCGCACTGCCCAGATACTCACACTGAGCGTTGTTATAAAATTGGATCCAAACGTAGTCAAACAGGCCAGTGTTTAGTGCAGCTGCTAGACGATTTTCGTCTGTAAAAGGACATTGTGGAGCCGCTGTCAAGAAGACATTCTTCTGTGGCCTAAACTCTGCTAAGGCCTTTGCGAGCTCGTCCCAGTGCTGGTTTGTGCCTGTATCAATGGCAAAGTCAATGCCATCTAGGATCGCAGCACCTAATGGACGGGAGTAAGATACGCCCCCAAGAAAATTGTTCCATAAGTAGTTTGCAAGCTTCCTGCACAGTATCAATGAACGCTATTCCCTTAGCTTTCATGCACTACTCTCGCTCACAAACCATTGAAGACATGAACAGGAATTTTGCAGTTTCATATTTGAAATGTTAAATGAACTATTTGTACTAAAAGCTTAAGCTAATAAGAAAAAGGTAAATTTAATCAATACTTTTTAACATGAAATATAATATCAATAAGATTATAATAATGAAAGGAATGCTTGCCTGGCATCAGCAGCCGAGGAAAGGGTGTAGGTCTCAGTACCGCCTCCAATAGAAAGCATCACTTTGATACCCCATTTTTTTTGGCAAGCTTCAATGTCGGAGCTTAAACCAGTGCACCCATTAGCGGTTGCGTCACAATGGCCGGCTAGGTTGATCATGGGGTCCTGACCATTAATGCCAAATGTGGATAGGAAAGCTATGTTCACAATACCATAATAGCCACTGGCGCAAGTATCAGCCAAGGTGCCCTCATTTCCATTCTGACCCCAGTACACTGTGATTACACCCGCTTGTGAGCCATTGATCAGGATAATGAGCAAAAGGTAGAACAATGCTAATGGGGTTTGTAATTGCCTAGCCATTAATTACTAGTGCGCTTTGCTTATAACTTGCCGCTTCAATTCGCTTGAGAGTTGAGAATCAATGGTGAAGGAACATCCACTTATATAGGCATATGTGGGAATTGAATACCAAAGGACTACGTAAGCCCACACGTCTCTAGAAGAATATTCCCTCCAAAATGCTAGCATTCACATCCGTTCTACAAATATTTAGTTAAACAATCATTTGTTTTTTTAACTACTCACTTTTTTAAAGCACTTAGCTGCATCGATCAATTGTGATTCTAGTTTTAGTTATTTACTTTTACTATTACATTTAAATATCATTTCTCCAACAATCTTATACGGAGAGAGAATCAGACAAAAAATGTGAACTATATTCAATAGTCGAATACTGCATTAAAGTATTCAGTAGTCAAAAACCACATTAACTAAGTTTAGACCAGTAGGAAACTGTCCTGGCCGAGATGATAGATTTTCTATGACCTGTACATACGCGCGCGCGTGTGTATATATATATATATTCATCCTCACAACTTGAAAGTGTGCTGAAATCTCTTCGTGATGGGTTTAAATATACTACGAGAGATTAGTCTCTGTGAAATTAATTTAATCTGAGGCTTTGGCTTTTGTACTGCATATATAGCTTTACACTTGTTTGGCTGCCTAGAAAGTTTGGTAAATGACTTATTACTTGTCACTTCCCCACATTTTTCAGCAACCAAGCAGAGTGTTTGGTAAATGCTCGGAAGATTGTTTTTTGTTCTTTAATTCTTTGTTTGTTCCACAGATCAAGTTTCTTTGGTAGGCGCAAAAAATAAATATTTTTTTTAAAAAAATAATACCCGGTCCGGATATGTGGTTTTATCCGAGATGATCGGATAACCCTCGATTAACCGGGGTACCCGGATCCGGATCAAGTTATTGAAATCCAATAATCGGGGACCCCAATTCTGATTCCCAATTTTGGTCAATAACCAAGAATTGGAATCAAATTTACATCCCTATATTTTCAGCAGAGGAAAGGAAGCGGCTAGCGGCGAAGATGCGAGCCTACTCTTCTCAAGCCTACTAAAATAGCTTAGGCTTACCAAGCCTAGTCTACAACAACAGGGCTACAACAAGCAAGCTTTCACCATAGGCACTTTTTTTTTTTTTTGAACAAATAGCATGTGCTATTTAACTTCTAGAAGCCCAAAGGCTACATCGTGAGCAATGAGGGACATACCCCCCACACACTCTTAAGTCAGAAGGATCTGACTTAAAAAACAATTACATATGTAGAATCTCAAATTTCACTAAAATTACAATCAGCCCCCTAACAAAGAAAATTCTAATAAAACTTGAGCCACACATAAGCAATTGTACCTAGAAACAAGAGAATACACAAACACAACTAGCAGAAAATACAATCCAAAACATCAGAGGGGAAGCACTGTCTACGCCGGAGACCGGCGCGTGTACAACACGCACCTCCCCCGAAACCGCCAGCCATCAGATCGGCCTCCCAGTGCCCAACCGCCGCCTTTGCACGGCAAAAAAATGTCGGAACGAGACCTCCACGCGCCGGTCGAAGAGAAAACTTCACTGGTGCGTGACAATCACGCGCCGGTCACCGATGATCCCGACAGCCGGAAACAAACAGCTGCGGAGCAAGAAGACACTGGTGAACCCATCTGAGCGGCGCATGTCTCTAGAAAGCCAATGGAAAAACGTAGATCTAGCATCAAAAGTTGAAACAGTTTAGGCACAAATACGCTCCACCGGCGAGACAAAACGAAAAGAAGAACACCCCGCCAGACGCCTCGGGAAGGACCTCCTGTCAGAGAACGAGAAGAACAGAAAAGAAAACAAACACAAATAACACAAGACTCCAGAGCCCAGAGGACTCGGAGAACAAAACTCCACAGCCTAAAACGACTGTAAGAAAGACTACCTTCCCCATGGTACACACCATGGAGGAAGCAAAAAAATTTCACCAGGGAAGGGAGGCTTAGAAGCCCCCCTTCCCAGCGATCAACAGATTGCTAGTTTTGTATTCAGAAGAAGACGCCCACGAGAGACAGAGAGAGAAACTGGATGAGAATAAACTTGAATGAAATGATCAGTAGAAACCTTCCTTCCCCATGAAAATAATCAAGAACTTCGTTGCCATTGGAGGCGAAGACAAATTCTACCATCCTACCCAAAAACAAGCTTACTGCTTATGGCATCCTGTTTGGACCACTTATTTTGTTTCTGACTAATGCTATGTTTGTTTTGACGTAAAATATTATTCGTCGTAAAATATTTTTAGAGAAATTATTTTTTAGAAAAAATGATTTTCATTAAAAATATTTTTTAGCGTTTGACTCTTATGAAAAAATTACCAACTACGAAAAACAATTGGCAACGAAATTCCGACAATGATGGCTGGAATCCGACAACGGTGGGCCAGATTTAAGCTAGGACTATATTTTTATTTGTGGTAAAGTATTCATCCTCACAACTGGGTCCAAAGGTTTAATACCTCCATTCCATGCCCGGTTAACTTGTTTTTCTTTTGGGTTTGGTTTTTCAAACCTTATTCAGTTTGAGTTTGGGCTAAAAAACCCATGAAACTTGGCCTGAATACGATGCTCAGCCGGCATCCTTGTTTGATTTTGCGATAATAAGGGTGTGTTTGGGATTGCGATTCCGTAGTGAAAAAGTGCGATTTTAAACCAAATCGCAGAAAATGAACCGTTTGAAAATTGCGTTTTGAAAAAACTGTGATTTGAAAACGCAGAAAAGTGCTTATTCAAATCGCAGGCAATGTGGTGCTTTTTTGAAAACGCAGTATTTTAAAAGATTAACCTGCAATTTTAAAGGCCAAACTGCGATTTTACCAAACGCTTAACTGCGTTTTTAAAAATCATTTTTTTAAATCGCACATTTTAAAATCACACTTTTTGAAATCACAAATCCAAACGGACCCTAAAAGTACTAACAACAGATTCTAAACCATTTTCTCTATATTTAGGAAATAAAACTATTTTTTACTACCCTATAAAAAACACTTCCCTTATCTTTTCCAATATCAATTAAATATTATTTTTTACCCTTATTTTTTTTTTTTTCTCTTTCCTACTTTTTCTCTCTTCCCTATATCAATTAAATATACTTTTTTTTATATTAAAATAATACATAGGAAATGAATAGTAGACATGTATATATAGGGAATTACTATTCATTTTCAACATCCTCATCTAAATATAGGGCATCTGCTGTGGGAGGTTTTTTGATGTTTTTCATGAAATTTTCTCTAAAAGGAAGAGAGCCAATATAAGCTAACTGCTACTAGTGCTCTAATGTACTAAGTCCTACAACCTTTTGATTGAAATCAACGGTCATGTTTAAACCATCACATGACAAGTTTCAAAAGACAATCCCACTGCATCCCAACTGAAGACGTGGCGAGCAAAACATGTGCAAACGCACGTACCATATAACTGCATCCTTAATTGCCAATTTGAAAGTGTGCTAACAACCCATTAGAACACTCCCATCAAACTCCCTAAAATGGTTTCCTTCCCCATGTTTAGGAAAAATATCATAAAAAACACGAAAAACTAACCTTCAGCAGATATCCTAAATTTTGGTTTTTTGGTTCTCAACCCATTGGAAAGTACTGTTGCTTCCCAACCCATTATTTTAATAATGATAATAAAAAAAATAAAAAAAAAAGGGCTCTCTCCTCTCTCCTAGCACCGTAGCACGGCCAGTTGCTCCAATCGCGGCATCTCCGGAGAACAAACCATCTCTAACCCAAACCCTAAACTCTCAACCTTCCACTCCTCTCCAAATGGACAGCGACGATTCCACCACCCAACAAGAACCATCCATTCCCGAACCAACATCGGCGGATCACGTCGTTTCATGCGGCGAAAAGCGACCGGATAACGAACCATCTTGAACTCAAACCCTAAACTCTTAACCTTCCACTCCTCTCCAAATGGACAACGACGATTCCACCACCCAACCCCTTCGCCCACCCCAACGAGAACCGTCCAATCCCCAACCAACATCGGAGGATGACGCCGTTTCATGCGGCGAAAAAGCGAAAGCAAGAGAACTCGTACCTCCACCCACTGTGGAAGACCAGCCTCTGTTCCTAAAATGGATCGTGTCTTCTACTTGGAGGTGAGAGGACTAATAGAATTTGGGGAGAGGATTGAGGAGGTCGTGGAGGGTGAGGGAGGCGGAGGCGAGAGAAGAGGGATTTGAGGAAGTTTATGGAGAAGACGAGAGAGAGGAAGAGAGAAAAAAAGAAAAAAGAAATAAAATAAGAAAGAGAAAAAAAATAATAAAATAAGATAAAGAAAGAGTATTTAATTGATATATGAAAAATTTAGGGAATCTACTGTAGGGTGTTTTTTTATAGGGAAATGAAAAGTGGTTTTGTTCCCTAAATATATGAAACATGATTGAGAAACTGATGGGAGTGCTTTTATATATTAACACCTAATCATTCAAACCTAGACTCGGTTTAGAGTTCATTCTAACGGTATTCTCACCTATTTTTTTTCTTTTCTCTTTCATATGTAAAGGAAAACATCGACCCTGAGTTTTGCTTTGTTTGTTGTTTGGTCTGTAACTCATTTTGTTGAATGAACTTTTTAAAATAATAAACGGATAATTGCATCATTGGTCCCTATGGTATATCATAATTACAAATCACTTCCTATGGTTTAAAAAGTTCATGGAAAGTTCTTGTGGTAAGCAATAATTACTAATCGATCTCTGGAGTTAAATTCCATTAAAATTTTTGACATAAATGTCACATCAAACCAATAAGATGACGACACGTGCCCATCTTAATAAATAATTAAAAAAAATTAAAAAAATTAACAAAAACTTATTTTTTTTCAAAAAAACAAAAAACAAAAAAATGGGAAGGGCAAAGGTGTGGCCCAGCTACCCCTATAGTAGATCCAGGGGTGGCCCAAAGGCCACCCCCAGGCCATTGGGGGTGCCTGGGCACCACCCCCGGCGGCCACCCCCATAGGCTGGGGGTAGTCCAGCCACCCCTCCCCATTTTTTTTTTATTTTTTTTAAAAAAAGTTTATTTATTTATTTTTTAATAATTTTTTTTCTTCATGTTAGGGAAATATTTGTCCCCACTTTGGAGTGGGCCAGGTTGGCCTCATTCAAGGGATTTCAGACCCCGGAAATGTTTAGTCCCCGGACAGTAACCTTGGTCGCAATAAGCCATCAATATTTATGAGACCAGTAAAATCAAGTCAGAGAAGAAATCAGACATTTCCATTGGGCCTTGTGCTTGACAGGGGCAAAATGGACATATAACACGTAGGGATATAAAAGGGAGTACAAAAATCATTTGGGTGGAATCTATTATTCTCCGAGCCCTCTCTCCCTCTCTTTCTCTCTTCTCTTTACAAACACTTGACTGACTTGATCGTCGGAGGAGGTTCCGCTGGCCAACCCCCGGCGGGTCTTTCCTGTTTTGCAGGTCAGGGTGCGGTTGAAAGGACGTCTCTGATGATGCCACGTCACCGCACCAAAAATGTCATCAACAATTGGCGCCGTCCGATCTCGGACTTGGCCCCCTCCTGGTTTTGGACAGAGGGGGTGGAAAGGAGTCCGCCCTTAATAGGGGACTAACGGGAGGACGTCCGATCTCAGACTTGGCCCCCTCCTGGTTTTGGACAGGGGGTGGAAAGGAGCCCGCCCTTAATAGAGGACTAACGGGAGGACGCCCTTAATAGGGGACTAACGGGAGAATGTCCGACCTCGGACTTGCTACCCCCCTGGTTTCGGACAGGGGGGTGACGTGGAGACCACCCTTAAGAACGGATTCACAGGAGAATTTCTGACCCCGGTGCATCCTAGAGGCCCTAGCAACATCGGCATTTGGTTTTTTGGTGTTGATTCCTTTTCAGAGGCTTTGTGTTCCCAGGACAAATCACTCCGGCCAGATCCCCTCAGCCCGGCGTGCTTTGGGGGGGTAAGAGGTTGGAAGATTGGTTGTCAAATATTTGATATGTAAAATCCCGTTAACATTTCTGATGACATTAACTTCCGAGAACATCACCGGATTAATTTAAGGGGCGAGGAGAAACAACCTCGGTAAAAAAATCTGGCGAGGAGAAATAACCTCGGTAAAAATCTGGCGAGGAGAAACAACCTCGGTAAAAAATCTGGCAAGGTGAAGTGACCTCGGTATAAATCTGGCGAGGAGAAACAACCTCAGTAAAAAATCTGGCAAGGTGAAGTAACCTCGGTAAAAATCTGGCGAGGAGGAATAATCTCGGAATGTCGGTAAAAATCTGGATTAATTTAAGGGGAGAGGGATGGACCCCTCCCCTCGGATTTGGACAGGGGAGTGGGAAGGGAACTCGTATGGGAAATGTCCGACCTCGGACAAGGACACCCCTCTTGCTTGAGGACATGGGGGTGATAACGAGCCCGGATGCTTAGCAATTCTCCCCCATCCAAGCTGTTGATCTATTTGATTATTGAATATTTGCTAGGGATATTTCCGGGGGAACAGAATTATCTTCCGAGATTGACCTTCGTCCCCCGTCCATGTTTTTCTGGCGAACCAGATATTTCTGGGGTTGACTGTCGTCCCCCGTCCATGCAGAACTAAGAAAGAAATTGTGACCGATGACGACCTGCGTTTCCAGGTCTATATTCATATATGCATAAAAGGAGGAATGCCTCCCGAGGACCAACCTCTTTAAGTTGGGTGAGAATACTCATAGAGTTCTTTCTTGAATAGAAGACTCTTCTTTCGGATAAGGAGATGAGAAAAATGTTGACTTGGCATATCGCCTATATAAAGTTGAAAAGGGAGCAGTCCGAGACTGTCTTCCTCTGGAGAATGGAGGGTAGTGTCGGGTCGGGATAGTGAATCTCTCTTGAATAAAGAGGTAATCCCGGACACCACCTCCCTGCCTAACAATGTGAATCTCATCCATGAACTGTGAGGAAACCTTTTATTGGATAAGGCCGAAATGCCTACATCCCGACCTTCGGATGGCTCTAACGGGACCGGGAACTTAGATAGAAGCAAATCGGTCCACGGATGACACCAAAATGATTGTTTCTCCATTTTCCCTTGTGAAATCCCACTTATCACCGAAGCACATCGGAATGATTGCTGGGAAGGCCGAAAAAGCTGATCTACCGAGTGCCGTAGATTGACAATAACAGATTCGACGTGGGAAATTATGATTTCCCATCTTCAAGACCATTTGTTGCTCAGAAACCCTCGAGGACGGGGAGTGAACCCCTTTAACAAATCAGGCTAGGGAAACATCCCCTACAGCAGACTTTGCTCCCGGGACGCCATTGATATTCGGACTCCTATGGTAGGATAACACAAAAAGGAATGGGATGTTCCGTGGACTATTCCTCCTTAGATAAGGGGGTTTTCCTAGGATAAGGAAACTAGAAAATTTCCCTCGGATGAAACGTCCCCTGTTGGATAAGGGAACGAATCGAGCGTCTGCTCATTGCAGACTGGATCCACTAAGGTGGAAAGGAAGTAGCGAGTAAAGCTCATCTTGGGATGGAGTGAAGACTTACCTCGGATGAGGAGACCGATGTAGTCCCCAGAAAACACGTGGTGAAATAAGGATAACTATGATGGCTGGCCTCCTTTGGGTAAAGGACCATGTCTTTGGATTTGGACGATTACCTTCTCTCGGATGGAGAAGCAACCCCGATAACTATTTTTCTTTGAACAGAGAGGGGGGTGGCTCAGGGATATCTTCGGATGCCACTCCCCTCCGGATATGGGGTTAGAAGGAAAATCCGCGCAAACTTTGCTAATTTGAGCAGGCGGGCTCCAAATTGTGAATCGATGTACCCTTTTTGGGTTCAGGTTACCCTATCTAACCAAAATAGATTCCTTGAGCATCACTGACGTAGGGGTCATAACTTGAAAAGACAATTGACCGAAGCCTACACAATTGATCAGACCCACCAGAAGAATTATCCAGTGGTAGAAAAATCCGACAAGGATACGATTGGGGACTGAAGGTGTTGATATGCTTGCATGTTTGTAGCATGAATTTGGGAAAAGTAGAGAACCCGAGCCGAGAGTAATAAAAATATTTGCAGCATCTATAGGGCCGAGAAGCGGCTATGGGTCCGACCGACCTTCCGAACGTAGAGGGAACTCACTAAGGGAGGTCGTTCCCGGAGTCTCGACCTTTTATCGCACTGTTATCCCTCATCGCAGTGCCAGGGAAATGCTTGAAAGAAAGGAGGGTGGAGACCTCGGAACTGCCGTCTGTGTTCGAAATATATCTCAGACAAGCAGAAGGATTGACGGGCTAAGCCCATGATTTAAGTAGAGAAACCCCGCACAACGCTCGAGATCTATGATAGCATTCCAACTCTTCAGTGGCTGATTACCCCTATGCTAGACCATCGTGGTCGGAGACTGTGACACTCAGTCACATGGCTTAGCCGGAACCGGATAGAAACAGGACGAGAATGCCCGAGATGTCTCGGACAGTGACACCCTCCTGGTTGAGGACAGGGGGGTGATGAGGAATATCCGATATCTCGGACGGGGACACCCCCCCCCCCCCCCCCCGGTTGAGGACAAGGGGGGGTGATGGAGAACATGAGGCCTTAGCAAAGTCGACCTCAGGTAAGGAAGTCAAAGGAGACCGTCCTGAAAGTAAAGTTGCCGGCGTCAGGCCGAAATCGACTTCCCATAAATTATTTGAGTTGGGGGTTATGCCAAAGATAAGGGATTTTCGGTCTAACAATCTAAAAGTCGAGTAAAGAAATCGGAGTGATTGCCTCTTCTTTGAAGAAACAGAAAGGGACACAGTGCCCCCAGTGGTCCCGGACTTCAGAAATGCCGGCCAGCGGAAATCCATCTACCGGAGGAAGTTGACGGTTCGGCGATGGATTTATGACTATTGAGAGCGATGGATATGTTAAAAGTGCTATCAGAATTACTGTCCGGGGTAGCACGATGCAAATACTCGACACAATGTTGTGTGGACATAATTTTATGATTTATGAGACGTCCATTTCGGTGGTAGTCCAAAGAGATTATTGAAGATTGATTTGAAATTCATGTTGCCAAGAAGATTTTATTAGATTTGCTCATAGTACACACATGCATGAAGACAAGAAGAACGGACAACCCCGAAGGAACACTGTGAAGGGTAGTCATCTGGCTACAAAGATGAATTGTCTGAAAATTTTGAAGGGTTCACCCGCGCAAAGTTCAAGTACAGCTTGAATGGTTGAGCTCTCGTGAGCAGTCAGGGCGAAATTGAGGTGTTACACAATTCCTGCGGGCTGGACAGGAAAAGGTTGGCGTGAGGCCGGAGGTCACACACCCTTGTGTGTCTAAAGCCGAAGATCGCACATTCAGTGAAACCGTTGTGAAGAGTGAATACTCCAGGGCCATCCATGATGAATTGGTGAATATGCTCAGTCGTGAGGACCGCACCAGGAACGAGGAGTATTGCGAGAAGATCTGGAGAATTCAAAAAGAATGAAAGGGAAAATCCGATCTCAGGGAAAGGAATAAAAAGAAAGAAAGATCTATTCAAATGGGCAATATGAAGAACAATGGCATTCTAGCAAAGGAAAGTGCGAATATATAGAAAAACAATAATGATCACTGCATGCACGATTTACGGGGTGTTAGGTGCACCTAACTGATGGTGAATTTATGACGGAAATAAATTCTCGATTGCCTGCCGTAAATGGCTTGGAGCCGCGTAATACGGTAGTAGAAGAAACACTTGAGTTTTCCCGGGATCCGAGGAGAGCACAACATGAATTGGATGAAGAATGGCCGGCGGGATCGGTCGGATTATAAAGGCTTCATTGGGTAAATTCTCTCTACCTTTATAATAAAGATAGGAGAATTGAAGGGTAATTGTTAGGGAAATATTTGTCCCCACTTTGGAGTGGGCCAGGTTGGCCTCATTCATGGGATTTTAGACCCCGGAAATGTTTAGTCCCCGGACAATAACCTTGGTCGCAAGAAGCCATCAATATTTATGAGACCAGTCAAATCAAGTCAGAGAAGAAATCAGACGTCTCCATTGGGCATTGTGCTTGACAGGGGCAAAATGGACATATAGCACGTAGGGATATAAAAGGGAGTACAAAAATCATTTGGGTGGAATCTATTATTCTCCGAGCCCTCTCTCCCTCTCTTTCTCTCTTCTCCTTACAAACACTTGACTGACTTGATTGTCGGAGGAGGCTCCGCTGGCCAACCCCCGGCGGGTCTTTCCTGTTTTGCAGGTCAGGGTGCGGTTGAAAGGACGTCTCTGATGATGCCACGTCATCGAACCAAAAATGTCATCAACAATTCAAATAGACACGTGTCGCTATTTTATTGGTTTGGCGTGGCGCTGGCATAGCATTTAACAGAATTTGTCAAAAAATTTAACGAAATTTGACTTCAGGGGTCGATTTGTAATTATTGCTTACCACAAGGACCTCCCATGAACTTTTTGAACCATAGGGAGTGAAAAATAATTATGGCATATCACAGGGACCAATAGTGCAATTATTCCAAAAATAAATAAATAAATAACAAACAAATACAAATAAGCTTAGACAAACTTTTTAACATAACTCTTTTCTAATTTTAATTTGCATTGAGAATTTTGAAAAACAAAAACATTTCCAAAGGAAAGTTGCCGGGTCCATAGCCCAAATCCTTTTATCCAAGCCGATTGGTTCAGCTCGTGCGCCATATTTTCCATATGTTCCACCTCTATCATGCTACTACGTGCCTTCTTCTATCAGCCTTTCTCTACATAGTATACACATTACCCGTACAATCATAAGGAAGTAATGCGGTCCTAATAATAATAATAATAATAATAATAATATATGCGGTGGTTCAGCTATCTCAATTTTTTTTTTTGATGTGATTGAATATAGGGGCGGAGAAGGAGGGGCCAGTATAGACCATGGCCCCATTTCTAAGAACAAAAAATTTTTTTGGTAAAAAAATAAATTAACCTACTAGCTCCTAGTAATAATTTTTTTTTTTTGACTAATGGTCCCTGGCCATAATAGTTTTTAGCTCCGTCCCTAGCTAGTTGGATATGTACTAGAGTGAAAATTCTACTCTCAAAATGAGAATTCTCAATCCTATTAATATTAGCGGCTATGGATTTTATTGATGTCCTAATGAGGTTGAGTCAGGCTACGGCTCAATTGGACTTGAGTAAGCATTTCAACGTCTGCGATTCCCACCGTCTAAGTCCATCATGTGCGGCTCACGCCTAACTAAATATAATTAAAAATAATAATATCGTGATAAAGAAAGGAAATCCTTGCTTTCGAACAAGGATTTCTTTTGTTTTAAATGAAATTAATACTATATGTTTTATGGTTATAATTTAAAGTTTGTGCATTTAACATTATATTTTATTTTATATTATTTAAATTTTTTAAAAGACTTGCTAATATTAAATTTATATATACCCTTAAATGCACTAATTTTTAGTCCTTATCAATTTAATTTGAAACGAAGAGAATTGTAATATTACTTCAAAAAAACAAAAACACAAAAAACGTGGTCGTTTTTTTTGTGGTCCTGTAATACGTACAACAACATCAACAAAAGTGGTCCAGATAATACTTACAAAAAAGAAAACACTTGGTCCTGATCATAATACTTTTTTTTTAAAAAAAAAAAAACATACAACAACAACGTGGTAGTGATAAAGAAAGGAAGTCCTTGCTCTTGGATAAGGATGATCTTAATTCTAAATGAAATTATCCATTTCATGGTTAGGACTTAAAATTTAAAATTTATGCATCTAATGATTGATATCATTCTATCTTATTTAACTTTTGTTTTTAAAAATAAAAAATTGTTAACATTGAATAAAATTACTCTGTTAAATGTACTAATTTTAAATTATTACCATGACAGGAGAAAAGTCACCCAGAGCCTTGAGAGACTTAAGGGCTTCCCCAAAAAAAATAAAAAAATAAAATAAAATAAAAGCCTATGTGAAACGTGGCATTTTAAAACTTCAATTGCCATTTCACGCAACTCTCATGTACGGACTAGTGGACTTTGAAGCGTTGTCATTCAGGAAAAAAAAAAAAAAAAAAAAAAAAAAAACCCAACTCACGGGTTTAATTGAAACGGAGCGTTTCTATCGTATAACAAAGACTAAAGTGTAAACGACACCATTTGTAACCGTACGTATATCTTCTTTTTCGTAACTAACCTAATTTCTAAATGTCTGAAATAGTGAAACTGAAAGTCTGAGAATCGTTTGCTACTTGCTGCTGCCAAAAATGTCGATGCCTCTGATTAGTGGCTGAGGGTGGGCATCCAGAATATCCAAGAAAAATGTACCGGAGGTAGACCCCCTCCTCCTGCCCTTGCACGTTGTTCCTTTTCAATTGTCAAAACATGTTTCAGGTTTATAAAAATAAACATAGGATCCACTTTTCATGTGTTTTTCATTCGCTAATTGTTATTTTTTCTCTTATTTTGGGTGACTAATATATATTAGTTTTGCTAAATGGTTAGTTAAATGATACATAGAAAGGAGGGCCAAATTTATTATTGTCCGAGCTAGGCTATGTTTGTTATTATTCCTACTTAATTCCATAGATTCTAATGTTTGAAAACACTAAAATGGTCCCAAAATAGTCTAAAATATGATCAAAGAAGGCCATTAACACTAAAAGAAACCAAAAATGGCCATTACTTGACAGACGGTTAGCATCGCTTTTTGGCATTCAATAATTGTATAACAGTTGGTTAATTGCTAATCGGCTCTAGCAAGGCGGTTATTGTTACTTAAAAGTGATAATTGCGTAAAGCAGTTTCGGTCAAGACGAAATAATCGCGTTGCGATTATTTTCAAGACAAAACAGTTGCAATCGCAACTATTTGTACACCCTTGACTTTAAGTATATTTTTTCAAAGCAATTACACACCCACACCCCTAGTATTAGGGGTGAAAATGCGATTATTTTCAAGACAAAATAGTTGCAATCGCAACTATTTGTACACCCTTGACTTTAAGTATATTTTTTCAAAGCAATTACACACCCACGCCCTTAGTATTAGGGGTGAAAATGCGGGCGGATAATCATCGCCTACATCCCGTTATTCACATATGCGGATGCGGTTAGAAAAAATACTATCCGCATATACAGGCGCGGATAGCGGTTTTAAGGTATGCAAATGCCTTTAATAACCGTATTCACATTCCCTTTGTATATAATATATATTTTATATATTTAAGTAAATTCACTAAAACAACGTCGTTTTGAATTTAGTAAGTTTAGGACTTTTAGGTTATGTTATGTTTAATAACCGTATTCACATTCCCTTTGTATTATTATTTTCTTTTTCGGGTTATTGCCAGTGGGGTTGAAAGTTGAAACGGTGGATTCACCCCCCGCCGGTTGGCGCATGGTTCAGGATTTTTATAACCCCCAATCCGGTCTTACTCCGTAAAAAAAGCTGGATTGCGCGGTTGACCTTCTCGCTATTTGTTCGGGTCGGGTCACCCATGAGTCACAACAATAGATTTTCGGTACACATCCAAAACCATTTTTATATAAACAATGTAGATCCTCCTAATCCTCCCTTAATGATATCTTTAATACTTTATCATACTAAGATATTTATTTTGATTAATAACATTTTAATTACAAAAAGAGGTGATTTTCTTGATAAGATATTACTCCATCAATTAGCATTCCCTCAATCAACTTGCATAGTCCGGGTCCCTTTTTTTGGTTTTCCCGAGGGATTTTCCATCTGGGGTGGGCAGACCTCAGGATACAGTTCACCACCTTATTTTAATTTTTATTTTTTTTTTATGGAGTTTTTAAAATCTTAAAATAATTGGTTACTATTTCTATATTTATCATTGGTACAAGATATTATTTCATTTTATTATATTTTACTTAAATCATTTGACAAAATCGAAATAATTTAATTTAAAAACGTTAATCCCTTTTTCAACTTTAGATGCCTACATGACTATAGAGCCTATGACTTTGTTGAGCAGGTTCTTATGCGTGTGAACAATGAATTAGGCTTCTTCCGATACCGCTCCGTGGCCATCCAGTCACTCATCACTACTATAGAAAATTAAGATCCGTTTCTTTGTTAACGTGATTGGAATTTGAGAGTTTTTTTTTTTTTTTCTTTCTTTTTGAAAAAAAAATTGTTTAAAAAGAGTTTAACATTGATTACGACTGCCACACAAGTATTATAAAGTAATTTTAGAACTCCCTCTTCCTCTCGTGTGTCTGTCTCTAAAAAATGAAGTGACTTTTAAAATTACTATTTAATCAAAATTCAATAATAATCAATCACAAGTTCAATGATTATTTCAAGAACACAAGAGATACTTCTAGCATTACGAGATAACAATGTGGTATATAACATTTTTCTAAGTAATTTTTTTTTTTTATATATGTATTTTTAAGTATATTTTTATGTTCTGTTTTGTTTTGTTTGTCTATAAACCTAATTTGTAAGTTGCACAAGTTTAATATAATATATAGAGATAATTTGAACAAAGATTGTGGTAACTTTTAGGAAGTTCCCCAAATCGAAGATAAGTATTAAGTGGAGATGAAATTGGAATATCCTTCCTTTCTTTTCTCTTATCTCTAAGACCGAACCAACCCAAACAAGAAACTAAAAGTAGTAGTTTCTTGTGGTTACCATTTAATGGTTAATTTTATTATTTTTAAGCCCTTGCGTGTACACTGCGCGTTCACCAACTCCAACTGGCAACTGCCATCAGGCATCACTCAAAAAAGGTTAGGCTTTGTCAAGTTTCAAAGTTGAACAAGATTTTGTGAAACGAGAATATTGGACCGACCACGTACACCTTTGTTCCTTTGCAGCCTTTTTTTTTTTTTTTTTTTTTTTTTTTTTTTTATATATATATATATATATATATTTTTATATCTATATTATTATTAGAGATTTTGTTCGATTTACTTGAAAATGCTAGAACTTGGCCTTCAGAGACAATTGAACGACGCAGTACTCATTCGTTGCATTTTTGTCGCCTACTTTTAGGAGTCAGGTAAAATGTTTTGTGTATGCCGAAAGTCCACAGGATGTTATTGTATACAGGGACGAGGCCAGCTTTTGTCCGAGGGGTCGATTTTAACGCGAAAAATCTTTGACTATGGTTTTTTTTTTTTATATCCTTATCAAGATATCAATTTAATTTTAAATGAAAAGAGGGTGATGAAGGGAGGACGTTTAGCATTTCTCCGAGGGAAATGATATTTTTAGTGTTTTCAAACATTAGAATCTATGGAATTAAGTAGGAATAATAACAAACATAGCCTATAATGCGGATTCAGATGCAGTAATTAGTAATATCAGCATTCATATAATGCGGTTATTATTTTTAAGTATTCGAATCTGCATCATGTAATAACCATCCACATCCGTGTATTTGTTGCAGTTATTATCTGATATCTGTATATGATCAGATAATGAGCGTTTTGGATTAGTATCTAAATTTATATGTAAGATTAAATAATGCAGTTATTACTATATGCAAGCTTAAATAAATTAAGATTTCATTTGTTACATAATTCACGATTATCGGTCATAGATGATCATTGTCTCATAGAGTAATTGAGATTTGGATTACCTAAAGAAAGGAAAAAGAGAAAATAAAAGTAAATGTAGTGAGACATGACTCTAAGATGATAGTGAAAAAAACATAACATAACCTAAAAGTCCTAAACTTACTAAATTCAAAACGACGTTGTTTTAGTGAATTTACTTAAATATATAAAATATATATTATATACAAAGGGAATGTGAATACGGTTATTAAACGCATTTGCATACCTTAAAACCGCTATCCGCGCCTGTATATGCGGATAGTATTTTTTCTAACCGCATCCGCATATGTGAATAACGGGATGTAGGCGATGATTATCCGCCCGCATTTTCACCCCTAATACTAAGGGCGTGGGTGTGTAATTGCTTTGAAAAAATATACTTAAAGTCAAGGGTGTACAAATAGTTGCGATTGCAACTATTTTGTCTTGAAAATAATCGCATTTTCACCCCTAATACTAGGGGTGTGGGTGTGTAATTGCTTTGAAAAAATATACTTAAAGTCAAGGGTGTACAAATAGTTGCGATTGCAACTGTTTTGTCTTGAAAATAATCGCAACGCGATTATTTCGTCTTGACCGAAACTGCTTTACGCAATTATCACTTTTAAGTAACAATAACCGCCTTGCTAGAGCCGATTAGCAATTAACCAACTGTTATACAATTATTGAATGCCAAAAAGCGATGCTAACCGTCTGTCAAGTAATGGCCATTTTTGGTTTCTTTTAGTGTTAATGGCCTTCTTTGATCATATTATTATTTTTAATTATATTTAGTTAGGCGTGAGCCGCACATGATGGACTTAGACGGTGGGAATCGCAGACGTTGAAATGCTTACTCAAGTCCAATTGAGCCGTAGCCTGACTCAACCTCATTAGGACATCAATAAAATCCATAGCCGCTAATATTAATAGGATTGAGAATTCTCATTTTGAGAGTAGAATTTTCACTCTAGTACATATCCAACTAGCTAGGGACGGAGCTAAAAACTATTATGGCCAGGGACCATTAGTCAAAAAAAAAAATTATTACTAGGAGCTAGTAGGTTAATTTATTTTTTTACCAAAAAAAATTTTTGTTCTTAGAAATGGGGCCATGGTCTATACTGGCCCCTCCTTCTCCGCCCCTATATTCAATCACATCAAAAAAAAAAAATTGAGATTGCTGAACCACCGCATATATTATTATTATTAGGACCGCATTACTTCCTTATGATTGTACGGGTAATGTGTATACTATGTAGAGAAAGGCTGATAGAAGAAGGCACGTAGTAGCATGATAGAGGTGGAACATATGGAAAATATGGCACACGAGCTGAACCAATCGGCTTGGATAAAAGGATTTGGGCTATGGACCCGGCAACTTTCCTTTGGAAATGTTTTTGTTTTTCAAAATTCTCAATGCAAATTAAAATTAGAAAAGAGTTATGTTAAAAAGTTTGTCTAAGCTTATTTGTATTTGTTTGTTATTTATTTATTTATTTTTGGAATAATTGCACTATTGGTCCCTGTGATATGCCATAATTATTTTTCACTCCCTATGGTTCAAAAAGTTCATGGGAGGTCCTTGTGGTAAGCAATAATTACAAATCGATCCCTGAAGTCAAATTTCGTTAAATTTTTTGACAAATTCTGTTAAATACTATGCCAGCGCCACGCCAAACCAATAAAATAGCGAGACGTGTCTATTTGAATTGTTGATGACATTTTTGGTTCGATGACGTGGCATCATCAGAGACGTCCTTTCAACCGCACCCTGACCTGCAAAACAGGAAAGACCCGCCGGGGGTTGGCCAGCGGAGCCTCCTCCGACAATCAAGTCAGTCAAGTGTTTGTAAGGAGAAGAGAGAAAGAGAGGGAGAGAGGGCTCGGAGAATAATAAATTCCACCCAAATGATTTTTGTACTCCCTTTTATATCCCTACGTGCTATATGTCCATTTTGCCCCTGTCAAGCACAATGCCCAATGGAGACGTCTGATTTCTTCTCTGACTTGATTTGACTGGTCTCATAAATATTGATGGCTTCTTGCGACCAAGGTTATTGTCCGGGGACTAAACATTTCCGGGGTCTGAAATCCCATGAATGAGGCCAACCTGGCCCACTCCAAAGTGGGGACAAATATTTCCCTAACAATTACCCTTCAATTCTCCTATCTTTATTATAAAGGTAGAGAGAATTTACCCAATGAAGCCTTTATAATCCGACCGATCCCGCCGGCCATTCTTCATCCAATTCACGTAGTGCTCTCCTCGGATCCCGGGAAAACTCAAGTGTTTCTTCTACTACCGTATTACGCGGCTCCAAGCCATTTACGGCAGGCAATCGAGAATTTATTTCCGTCATAAATTCACCATCAGTTAGGTGCACCTAACACCCCGTAAATCGTGCATGCAGTGATCATTATTGTTTTTCTATATATTCGCACTTTCCTTTGCTAGAATGCCATTGGTCTTCATATTGCCCATTTGAATAGATCTTTCTTTCTTTTTATTCCTTTCCCTGAGATCGGATTTTCCCTTTCATTCTTTTTGAATTCTCCAGATCTTCTCGCAATACTCCTCGTTCCTGGTGCGGTCCTCACGACTGAGCATATTCACCAATTCATCATGGATGGCCCTGGAGTATTCACTCTTCACAACGGTTTCACTGAATGTGCGATCTTCGGCTTTAGACACACAAGGGTGTGTGACCTCCGGCCTCACGCCAACCTTTTCCTGTCCAGCCCGCAGGAATTGTGTAACACCTCAATTTCGCCCTGACTGCTCACGAGAGCTCAACCATTCAAGCTGTACTTGAACTTTGCGCGGGTGAACCCTTCAAAATTTTCAGACAATTCATCTTTGTAGCCAGATGACTACCCTTCACAGTGTTCCTTCGGGGTTGTCCGTTCTTCTTGTCTTCATGCATGTGTGTACTATGAGCAAATCTAATAAAATCTTCTTGGCAACATGAATTTCAAATCAATCTTCAATAATCTCTTTGGACTACCACCGAAATGGACGTCTCATAAATCATAAAATTATGTCCACACAACATTGTGTCGAGTATTTGCATCGTGCTACCCCGGACAGTAATTCTGATAGCACTTTTAACATATCCATCGCTCTCAATAGTCATAAATCCATCGCCGAACCGTCAACTTCCTCCGGTAGATGGATTTCCGCTGGCCGGCATTTCTGAAGTCCGGGACCACTGGGGGCACTGTGTCCCTTTCTGTTTCTTCAAAGAAGAGGCAATCACTCCGATTTCTTTACTCGACTTCTAGATTGTTAGACCGAAAATCCCTTATCTTTGGCATAACCCCCAACTCAAATAATTTATGGGAAGTCGATTTCGGCCTGACGCCGGCAACTTTACTTTCAGGACGGTCTCCTTTGACTTCCTTACCTGAGGTCGACTTTGCTAAGGCCTCATGTTCTCCATCACCCCCCCCCCCCCTTGTCCTCAACCGGGGGGGGGGGGGGGGGGGGGTGTCCCCGTCCGAGATATCTGATATTCCTCATCACCCCCCTGTCCTCAACCAGGAGGGTGTCACTGTCCGAGACATCTCGGGCATTCTCGTCCTGTTTCTATCCGGTACCGGCTAAGCCATGTGACTGAGTGTCACAGTCTCCGACCACGATGGTCTAGCATAGGGGTAATCAGACACTGAAGAGTTGGAATGCTATCATAGATCTCGAGCGTTGTGCGGGGTTTCTCTACTTAAATCATGGGCTTAGCCCGTCAATCCTTCTGCTTGTCTGAGATATATTTCGAACACAGACGGCAGTTCCGAGGTCTCCACCCTCCTTTCTTTCAAGCATTTCCCTGGCACTGCGATGAGGGATAACAGTGCGATAAAAGGTCGAGACTCCGGGAACGACCTCCCTTAGTGAGTGCCCTCTACGTTCGGAAGGTCGGTCGGACCCATAGCCGCTTCTCGGCCCTATAGATGCTGCAAATATTTTTATTACTCTCGGCTCGGGTTCTCTACTTTTCCCAAATTCATGCTACAAACATGCAAGCATATCAACACCTTCAGTCCCCAATCGTATCCTTGTCGGATTTTTCTACCACTGGATAATTCTTCTGGTGGGTCTGATCAATTGTGTAGGCTTCGGTCAATTGTCTTTTCAAGTTATGACCCCTACGTCAGTGATGCTCAAGGAATCTATTTTGGTTAGATAGGGTAACCTGAACCCAAAAAGGGTACATCGATTCACAATTTGGAGCCCGCCTGCTCAAATTAGCAAAGTTTGCGCAGATTTTCCTTCTAACCCCATATCCGGAGGGGAGTGGCATCCGAAGATATCCCTGAGCCACCCCCCTCTCTGTTCAAAGAAAAATAGTTATCGGGGTTGCTTCTCCATCCGAGAGAAGGTAATCGTCCAAATCCAAAGACATGGTCCTTTACCCAAAGGAGGCCAGCCATCATAGTTATCCTTATTTCACCACGTGTTTTCTGGGGACTACATCGGTCTCCTCATCCGAGGTAAGTCTTCACTCCATCCCAAGATGAGCTTTACTCGCTACTTCCTTTCCACCTTAGTGGATCTAGTCTGCAATGAGCAGACGCTCGATTTGTTCCCTTATCCAACAGGGGACGTTTCATCCGAGGGAAATTTTCTAGTTTCCTTATCCTAGGAAAACCCCCTTATCTAAGGAGGAATAGTCCACGGAACATCCCATTCCTTTTTGTGTTATCCTACCATAGGAGTCCGAATATCAATGGCGTCCCGGGAGCAAAGTCTGCTGTAGGGGATGTTTCCCTAGCCTGATTTGTTAAAGGGGTTCACTCCCCGTCCTCGAGGGTTTCTGAGCAACAAATGGTCTTGAAGATGGGAAATCATAATTTCCCACGTCGAATCTGTTATTGTCAATCTACGGCACTCGGTAGATCAGCTTTTTCGGCCTTCCCAGCAATCATTCCGATGTGCTTCGGTGATAAGTGGGATTTCACAAGGGAAAATGGAGAAACAATCATTCTGGTGTCATCCGTGGACCGATTTGTTTCTATCTAAGTTCCCGGTCCCGTTAGAGCCATCCGAAGGTCGGGATGTAGGCATTTCGGCCTTATCCAATAAAAGGTTTCCTCACAGTTCATGGATGAGATTCACATTGTTAGGCAGGGAGGTGGTGTCCGGGATTACCTCTTTATTCAAGAGAGATTCACTATCCCGACCCGACACTACCCTCCATTCTCCAGAGGAAGACAGTCTCGGACTGCTCCCTTTTCAACTTTATATAGGCGATATGCCAAGTCAACATTTTTCTCATCTCCTTATCCGAAAGAAGAGTCTTCTATTCAAGAAAGAACTCTATGAGTATTCTCACCCAACTTAAAGAGGTTGGTCCTCGGGAGGCATTCCTCCTTTTATGCATATATGAATATAGACCTGGAAACGCAGGTCGTCATCGGTCACAATTTCTTTCTTAGTTCTGCATGGACGGGGGACGACAGTCAACCCCAGAAATATCTGGTTCGCCAGAAAAACATGGACGGGGGACGAAGGTCAATCTCGGAAGATAATTCTGTTCCCCCGGAAATATCCCTAGCAAATATTCAATAATCAAATAGATCAACAGCTTGGATGGGGGAGAATTGCTAAGCATCCGGGCTCGTTATCACCCCCATGTCCTCAAGCAAGAGGGGTGTCCTTGTCCGAGGTCGGACATTTCCCATACGAGTTCCCTTCCCACTCCCCTGTCCAAATCCGAGGGGAGGGGTCCATCCCTCTCCCCTTAAATTAATCCAGATTTTTACCGACATTCCGAGATTATTCCTCCTCGCCAGATTTTTACCGAGGTTACTTCACCTTGCCAGATTTTTTACTGAGGTTGTTTCTCCTCGCCAGATTTATACCGAGGTCACTTCACCTTGCCAGATTTTTTACCGAGGTTGTTTCTCCTCGCCAGATTTTTACCGAGGTTATTTCTCCTCGCCAGATTTTTTTATCGAGGTTGTTTCTCCTCGCCCCTTAAATTAATCCGGTGATGTTCTCGGAAGTTAATGTCATCAGAAATGTTAACGGGATTTTACATATCAAATATTTGACAACCAATCTTCCAACCTCTTACCCCCCCAAAGCACGCGGGGCTGAGGGGATCTGGCCGGAGTGATTTGTCCTGGGAACACAAAGCCTCTGAAAAGGAATCAACACCAAAAAACCAAATGCCGATGTTGCTAGGGCCTCTAGGATGCACCGGGGTCAGAAATTCTCCTGTGAATCCGTTCTTAAGGGTGGTCTCCACGTCACCCCCCTGTCCGAAACCAGGGGGGTAGCAAGTCCGAGGTCGGACATTCTCCCGTTAGTCCCTTATTAAAGGCGTCCTCCCGTTAGTCCTCTATTAAGGGCGGGCTCCTTTCCACCCCCTGTCCAAAACCAGGAGGGGGCCAAGTCCGAGATCGGACGTCCTCCCGTTAGTCCCCTATTAAGGGTGGACTCCTTTCCACCCCCTCTGTCCAAAACCAGGAGGGGGCCAAGTCCGAGATCGGACGGCGCCAATTGTTGATGACATTTTTGGTGCGGTGACGTGGCATCATCAGAGACGTCCTTTCAACCGCACCCTGACCTGCAAAACAGGAAAGACCCGCCGGGGGTTGGCCAGCGGAACCTCCTCCGACGATCAAGTCAGTCAAGTGTTTGTAAAGAGAAGAGAGAAAGAGAGGGAGAGAGGGCTCGGAGAATAATAGATTCCACCCAAATGATTTTTGTACTCCCTTTTATATCCCTACGTGTTATATGTCCATTTTGCCCCTGTTAAGCACAAGGCCCAATGGAAATGTCTGATTTCTTCTTTGACTTGATTTTACTGGTCTCATAAATATTGATGGCTTATTGCGACCAAGGTTACTGTCCGGGGACTAAACATTTCCGGGGTCTGAAATCCCATGAATGAGGCCAACCTGGCCCACTCCAAAGTGGGGACAAATATTTCCCTAACATGAAGAAAAAAAATTATTAAAAAATAAATAAATAAACTTTTTTTTAAAAAAAAAAAAAAAAAAATGGGGAGGGGTGGCTGGACTACCCCCAGCCTATGGGGGTGGCCGCCGGGGGTGGTGCCCAGGCACCCCCAATGGCCTGGGGGTGGCCTTTGGGCCACCCCTGGATCTACTATAGGGGTAGCTGGGCCACACCTTTGCCCTTTCCATTTTTTTGTATTTTCTTTTTTTGAAAAAAAATAAGTTTTTTTTTTTTTAATTTTTTTTAATTATTTATTAAGATGGGCACGTGTCGTCATCTTATTGGTTTGATGTGACATTTATGTCAAAATTTTTAATGGAATTTGACTCCAGATAGAGTATTTAATTGATATAGGAAAGATTTAGGGAATTTACTGTAGGGTGTTTTTTTATAGGGAAACGAAAAGTAGTTTTGTTCCCTAAATATAGGGAAAATGATTGAGAAACTGATGGGAGTGCTTTTATATATTAACACCTAATCATTCAAACCTAGACTCGGTTTAGAGTTCATTCTAATGGTATTCTCACCTATTTTTTTTTCTTTTCTCTTTCATATGTAAAGGAAAACATCGACCCTGAGTTTTGCTTTGTTTGTTGTTTGGTCTGTAACTCATTTTGTTGAATGAACTTTTTAAAAATAATAAACGGATAATTGCATCATTGGTCCCTATGGTATATCATAATTACAAATCACTTCTTATGGTTTAAAAAGTTCACGAGAAGTCCTTGTGGTAAGCAATAATTACTAATCGATCCCTGTAGTCAAATTCCGTTAAAATTTTTGACAGATTCTGTTAAATGTCACATCAAACCAATAAGATGACGACACGTGCCCATCTTAATAAATAATTAAAAAAAATTAAAAAAAAAAAACTTATTTTTTTTCAAAAAAAAAAAAAACAAAAAAATGGGAAGGGCAAAGGGGTGGCCCAGCCACCCCTATAGTAGATCCAGGGGTGGCCCGAAGGCCACCCCCAGGAAATTGGGGGTGCCTGGGCACCACCCCCGGCGGCCACCCCCATAGGCTGGGGGTAGCCCAGCCACCCCTCGCCATTTTTTTTTAAAAAAAAGTTTATTTATTTATTTTTTAATAATTTTTTTTATTCAAATAGACACGTGTCACTATTTTATTGGTTTGGCGTGGCGCTGACATAGCATTTAACAGAATTTGTCAAAAAATTTAACGAAATTTGACTTCAGTGATCGATTTGTAATTATTGCTTACCACAAGGACCTCCCATGAACTTTTTGAACCATAGGGAGTGAAAAATAATTATGGCATATCACAGGGACCAATAGTGCAATTACTCCAAAAATAAATAAATAAATAACAAACAAATACAAATAAGCTTAGACAAACATTTTAACATAACTCTTTTCTAATTTTAATTTGCATTGAGAATTTTGAAAAACAAAAACATTTCCAAAGGAAAGTTGCCGGGTCCATAGCCCAAATCCTTTTATCCAAGCCGATTGGTTCAGCTCGTGCGCCATATTTTCCATATGTTCCACCTCTATCATGCTACTACGTGCCTTCTTCTATCAGCCTTTCTCTACATAGTATACACATTATCCGTACAATCATAAGGAAGTAATGCGGTCCTAATAATAATAATATATGCGGTGGTTCAGCAATCTCAATTTTTTTTTTTTTTGATGTGATTGAATATAGGGGCGGAGAAGGAGGGGCCAGTATAGACCATGGCCCCATTTCTAAGAACAAAAATTTTTTTTGGTAAAAAAATAAATTAACCTACTAGCTCCTAGTAATAATTTTTTTTTTTGACTAATGGTCCCTGGCCATAATAGTTTTTAGCTCCGTCCCTAGCTAGTTGGATATGTACTAGAGTGAAAATTCTACTCTCAAAATGAGAATTCTCAATCCTATTAATATTAGCGGCTATGGATTTTATTGATGTCCTAATGAGGTTGAGTCAGGCTACGGCTCAATTGGACTTGAGTAAGCATTTCAACGTCTGCGATTCCCACCGTCTAAGTCCATCATGTGCGGCTCACGCCTAACTAAATATAATTAAAAATAATAATATCGTGATAAAGAAAGGAAATCCTTGCTTTCGAACAAGGATTTCTTTTGTTTTAAATGAAATTAATACTATATGTTTTATGGTTATAATTTAAAGTTTGTGCATTTAACATTATATTTTATTTTATATTATTTAAATTTTTTAAAAGACTTGCTAATATTAAATTTATATATACCCTTAAATGCACTAATTTTTAGTCCTTATCAATTTAATTTGAAACGAAGAGAATTGTAATATTACTTCAAAAAAACAAAAACACAAAAAACGTGGTCGTTTTTTTTGTGGTCCTGTAATACGTACAACAACATCAACAAAAGTGGTCCAGATAATACTTACAAAAAAGAAAACACTTGGTCCTGATCATAATACTTTTTTTTTTAAAAAAAAAAAACATACAACAACAACGTGGTAGTGATAAAGAAAGGAAGTCCTTGCTCTTGGATAAGGATGATCTTAATTCTAAATGAAATTATCCATTTCATGGTTAGGACTTAAAATTTAAAATTTATGCATCTAATGATTGATATCATTCTATCTTATTTAACTTTTGTTTTTAAAAATAAAAAATTGTTAACATTGAATAAAATTACTCTGTTAAATGTACTAATTTTAAATTATTACCATGACAGGAGAAAAGTCACCCCGAGCCTTGAGAGACTTAAGGGCTTCCCCAAAAATAAAATAAAATAAAATAAAATAAAAGCCTATATGAAACGTGGCATTTTAAAACTTCAATTGCCATTTCACGCAACTCTCATGTACGGACTAGTGGACTTTGAAGCGTTGTCATTCAGGAAAAAAAAAAAAAAAAAAAAAAAAAAAAAAAAAAAAAAAAAAAAAAAAAAAAAACCCAACTCACGGGTTTAATTGAAACGGAGCGTTTCTATCGTATAACAAAGACTAAAGTGTAAACGACACCATTTGTAACCGTACGTATATCTTCTTTTTCGTAACTAACCTAATTTCTAAATGTCTGAAATAGTGAAACTGAAAGTCTGAGAATCGTTTGCTACTTGCTGCTGCCAAAAATGTCGATGCCTCTGATTAGTGGCTGAGGGTGGGCATCCAGAATATCCAAGAAAAATGTACCGGAGGTAGACCCCCTCCTCCTGCCCTTGCACGTTGTTCCTTTTCAATTGTCAAAACATGTTTCAGGTTTATAAAAATAAACATAGGATCCACTTTTCATGTGTTTTTCATTCGCTAATTGTTATTTTTTCTCTTATTTTGGGTGACTAATATATATTAGTTTTGCTAAATGGTTAGTTAAATGATACATAGAAAGGAGGGCCAAATTTATTATTGTCCGAGCTAGGCTATGTTTGTTATTATTCCTACTTAATTCCATAGATTCTAATGTTTGAAAACACTAAAATGGTCCCAAAATAGTCTAAAATATGATCAAAGAAGGCCATTAACACTAAAAGAAACCAAAAATGGCCATTACTTGACAGACGGTTAGCATCGCTTTTTGGCATTCAATAATTGTATAACAGTTGGTTAATTGCTAATCGGCTCTAGCAAGGCGGTTATTGTTACTTAAAAGTGATAATTGCGTAAAGCAGTTTCGGTCAAGACGAAATAATCGCGTTGCGATTATTTTCAAGACAAAACAGTTGCAATCGCAACTATTTGTACACCCTTGACTTTAAGTATATTTTTTCAAAGCAATTACACACCCACACCCCTAGTATTAGGGGTGAAAATGCGATTATTTTCAAGACAAAATAGTTGCAATCGCAACTATTTGTACACCCTTGACTTTAAGTATATTTTTTCAAAGCAATTACACACCCACGCCCTTAGTATTAGGGGTGAAAATGCGGGCGGATAATCATCGCCTACATCCCTTTATTCACATATGCGGATGCGGTTAGAAAAAATACTATCCGCATATACAGGCGCGGATAGCGGTTTTAAGGTATGCAAATGCCTTTAATAACCGTATTCACATTCCCTTTGTATATAATATATATTTTATATATTTAAGTAAATTCACTAAAACAACGTCGTTTTGAATTTAGTAAGTTTAGGACTTTTAGGTTATGTTATGTTTTTTTCACTATCATCTTAGAGTCATGTCTCACTACATTTACTTTTATTTTCTCTTTTTCCTTTCTTTAGGTAATCCAAATCTCAATTACTCTATGAGACAATGATCATCTATGACCGATAATCGTGAATTATGTAACAAATGAAATCTTAATTTATTTAAGCTTGCATATAGTAATAACTGCATTATTTAATCTTACATATAAATTTAGATACTAATCCAAAACGCTCATTATCTGATCATATACAGATATCAGATAATAACTGCAACAAATACACGGATGTGGATGGTTATTACATGATGCAGATTCGAATACTTAAAAATAATAACCGCATTATATGAATGCTGATATTACTAATTACTGCATCTGAATCCACATTTTCACCCAAAACTAATATAAATTTATCGAGTCCGCCAACTTATAAAATCAACAACCTTCATGTGTTGTTTGTAATCACATGACATTTATTATGACAACAGGGACGGTCCATAGTTCTGGAAATATCTTTTAAATGTTTTTTTTTTCTTGAGGTTTTTATTTTTATAATTATAAATTTAATATAATCAGCTTTTTAGGGGCTTTTTATAAATTAGGACCTTAATTTGTGTAACAATCCAGCCGGCCATGCGGAAGAGTCAAATCCAAATCGCAACGAAATGATATTCTGAACAAATCAAGAAACATGTGCGACGGGAAAAATATGGAATTGTCAACTTCATGTTCCTGCAAAATTTGGCGTGACGAAAAAGAGATATTATATATTTATAATTTTTGTGTAATTTTAATAATATTTTTTTAAAATTAATTATTAAATATGTAAGATCTATACGTAGAAAAATAAATTCAATAATTATATTATTTTTTTTGAAAAAAAAACAATATTAAAATTGTACAAAGATAATAACTGTATCACAACTCGGCCAAAAAACCTTGACTCATTTTTTTAGAATTCATGGAACCAATGAACCTCGTCTATCCAAGCGCGCCAATTCTTAATATATAGGGCTTCCGGCTTCTCATGCAGCTATAGCCAATGGCTACGTTCCTACACAAGCTCTCATAATACAAGTTTAATCTATTTTTGTTAAAAAAGTTTATTAAATTTTATCAAAATTTTTAAAATATTTTTTATTTTTTATTTTTAAAAAAATTACTATGATTTATGTGTTTGTTAGATTTTAACAGAATTTATAAAAATACTTATGCTTGAATCTTTGAAAATTTTATAAATTTTTTTAAAATGTAAACACAGGTATTTTGAAAATTTTAATAGAATTTAACGAAAAATTATTAAGGAATACTGAAATTAAAACTTTCTGAAAAATAAATACTTTAAAATAAAACATTTTAAAGTTTAAATATATTCTTAAAAATTGAGTAAAATTTTAAGAAAAATTATAAGTAAAGTTTCCACCACTACCATGTGTGTAAATACATCTGAAACACCCGCCAATGGAAAAGTCTCATCTCACAATTATGGTTGATTTTCATTTATTAATCCAAAGAACTGAAACTGAAATACATCAAATCAAACTTATTATTCACTACCTGCTTATTAATTGAACGTGGTGCTGATAATACTTAGTTATTTACAAAGAAAAAACCGATCCTTCCTCTCTTTCTTTTTCTTTTTTTTCTTTTTTTTTTTTTTTTTAGAAAAATGAACTTTTCATTCAGAAAAAACCGATTCTGTTAATACTTGCACAAAAAAACCTGATCCTGATCCTGATAACACTTACAAAACACTTGCAACTGGAGGAGAACAAGATCGCAATCGGACGGTCAGGAGCGATTCTGCTGTTGATGAACCTTCTGGAGACTGGAGGTTTCCGCGGGAAAAAAGGGCGCGTCAACGGCTCTGTACTTGCTGTGTTCAATGAAGGAGAACAAGATCAGGGCCATCAAGGCGGGGATTATGAAGACGCTGGTGGAATTGATGGCGGACTTCGCATCAAACATGGTGGATAAAGTCAGCATACGTGCTGAGCCTGCTGGTATTGGTGCCGGACGCGAGGACAGCGCTGGTGGACGAAGGGGGTATCCCAGTGGTGGTTGAAATAATTGAGGTGGGGTCGCAGAGGTAGAAGGAGATTGTGGTGGCCATCTTGCTTCAGAAAAAAAAAAAATTATGAGTATAATATTGAATGGGAGGTGAACAGTGCTTCCCAATGCATTGGGAAGCACTGTTCACCTCACAGGGAATAGAAAAGGGAAGGGAAGCTGCTGTGGTATGGATTTTATGACTTTTTAAAATTTTTTCATAAAATGTAGGGAAGGGAATCCATGTAGGGAAGCTGCTAGTAATGCTCTAACAGTGATTTGGAATGAGGACACTTCATAACTCAATAACTTTAGCTGTTATAAACTAAATTATACAAGACAAATTTTGTGTATCCAAATTATATATAAACCGATAGGATCATCCCATTTACACATGGTTCCTAACTCCCCCATGAGAATTTGAACAAAAATGCACTCAATAACTAATGAACTTCTATTAATCAAGTAGTTGACTGAACTTAACTTAAATTTGGATACATCTGGCCATTTTTCCTTGGCCAGTAGGTTCCTTCAGATGAAGTCTGTTGAAATGATGAGCCCATTTTTGTGTGTTTAATGAATGAAACTTAAAAGCAGTTTGAAATAAAATTTCTTGACAGATCAACAAACATAACAATTTGATCAAGTGAGCAAGCTAGTTACTTTGAACAAACGAGTCAAATAACAGCGTCCACTTGAATGGTGCTCGTCATACATATGCCTATCCTATTAGAAGACAAGTTAACTTGATTTGCTGTAAATTGTCTTTTGGACTTCTTATTCAGAGAATGATTTATAGCCGAAGCTTACAAGAGAGAAAGACTAAAGCAAGAAAAACTAACAAAACACTTTCAGCTAATTCCTAAATATAACAGACATCTAGCCGTGATATTTGGCTTTACAAGGAGTGCATGGTATGGAGAGATGGTGTTGACTTGGCAGCAACTTTTCCTGGAAAGCAGGTTGACTAGAGAGCAGGCTTTTCCTTGAAATCAGGTTGGCTTGGCAGCAGGTTTTGATGGGAGACTCTTCAAGCTTTCATGAGTTTCGAGGCTATGCTGACTGTGCTTGGAAATATGTGGTTGTATAGTTGAGACAGTAGACTGAAATGCAATAGGCCCCCTCAATTTGGACGGGTTGGAACAGACGTTCAAATTGTTCCGAAGTGAAGCAAAGCAGGTAGAGACTACATGTTTAGTGAGAATATCAGCTAATTGATCCTTACTGGAAACAAATTTGACTGAGAGAGTTTGGAGGGCAATGTGATCCCGAACAAACTGATAATCAATTTCAATGTGTTTGGTGCGAGCATGAAAGGCAGGGTTAGAAGATAAGTATGTAGCACCAACAATTTGTTTCATTCAAATAACCATGGAGGAAGGCATTAATCACATCAATTTGTTTGATAGACCACCCATACGACACAGCAAGAGAGAGAACTGTGCGAATAGTTACAGGCTTGATAACAGGACTGTAAGTTTCAGCATAATCAATGCCAGATTGTTGATGAAAACCTTTTGAAACAAGGCGGGCGTTATACCGTTCAACACTACCATCAGCGCGCCGTTTGATTCTGAAGACCCATTTGCAGCCTACAATATTTATAGAAGGTTGTGAGGGAACCAAGGTCTAGGTGCCATTTTTTAGGAGAGCATTAAACTCAGTGGCCATGGCTTCACGCCACACTGCATACTTGACTGCTGTAGAAAAACAAGAGGGTTCAGTGTCAATAGAATCTAAAGAAACAATAAGGGCACAGAGAAGAGGATAACGGACGGTGCCATCAGTGAATATTTTGGGCTTGTGGATGTGAGCTTGAGCTCGTGTGACCATGGGGTGGGGACGATGAGAAGGTGTAAGAGATTGACGTGGACCATTTGGAGAAGAAGACGTGGGAAGTCCTTTGGAATTAGGAGCAAAGCATGGTGGTAAGGGAGAGATAGAGTCACGTGGGCCACTAGAAGAAAAAGTAGTGGGAGAACCTTGGGAAGTGAGGGAATCACATGTTGGGGAGAGAGGAACACATTCACGTGATAAAGGGAGAGCCTGACATTGGGTGTTGGAGTTGACAGGTGAGGTGATAGGAGTCAAATTAGGAGAAGCTCCACGTGAAGAGGCATGGGGTAAAGAAAAAATGGGAATGTCACGTGGAGGACAGCGCATGAGAGACTGAATTTCAGGAGGCCTGGCACGTGGTGCAGCAGGGGAGTTGGGACGTGGAACAATAGGAAATATGGAGGAGTGACGCAACCCATGTTTGTAGGGAAAAAAAAGTTTCATTGAAGAGGACATGTTAGGTAATGTATAAATGGTGAGTTGATAAGTCAAGACATTTGTATCCAAGGTGAGGTTTGTTGTAACCCAAGAAAAGGCAAGATTGGGAACGAAATGAAAATTTATGAGAATTGTAGGGACGTAGGTAAGGCCAACATTCACAACCAAAAGTTTTTAAGAACCAGTAATCTAGAGCTTTACCAAAGAGGAGCTCAAACGGGGATTTAGAACAAGTGGCAGTGGGAAGGCGGTTTATTAAAAAACAAGCAGTGTCAAAAGCATCATCCCAATATTTAAAGGGAACACCAGAGTGGGAAAGAAGAGCAAGCCCAGTGTCAACAATGTGACGATGTCGTCGTTCAACACTACCATTTTGATGGTGAGTGTGGGGACAAGTTTGTCTATAAGATATGCCACTAGAAGTTAAAATGCGTTAGAGGGGAATAAATCCCCCGCCACCATTAGTTTGGACAGCTTTGATGGTATGGAAAAAAAAATTTCCACAAGTCTCTTGAAATTAGCAAAAATTGCAGAAACGTCAAATTTGCATGACATTGGAAAAATCCAGAAATATTTGCTAAAATCATCAACAACAAAGAGAAAATAGCGTTTGTTATTCGATGATAAAACAGGGGCAGGGCCCCATACATCAAGAAACAAAAGATCCAAAGGTTGCTGAGAAACAGAAGCAGTGACACCAAAATGTTGCTTGTGTAGTTTCCCTTGCGAACAAGAAGAGCAAAAGGAAGGTCTATTGTGGGAAGTAACAGGGAGACCATTCCGGGACAAAATACGTCTAACCAATGGAGATGCAGGATGACCAAGACGGTGATGCCAATGATCAAAAGAAACTCGTTCACCAACAAAAGCAACCTGAGGTCGGCCCGGCAAGGAAGACTTGGGCCAAGGGTTGAGGCCACCCCTACTCGGCCCTTTGAGAAGCAAAGTCCCCGTGCGTAGATCCTTGACACAAAAGAAAGAGGGGTGAAATTCAATAAAAACATGATTATCATTTGGTAAATTGATGAACAGAGATGAGATTTTTTTGAATGTGGGGAACATGAAAAAGATGAGACAATTTAAAAACACGAGTAGGAGTGGATAAAGAACCCAAACCAGTGTAACGAATTTCCAAACCTTGGCCATTACCAACGCGGATTTGGTCAGGACCATGATAAGCATCAGCCCGAATGGTGAGATTAGAGAGATGATTGGTAGATCCAGTATCAGGATACCAGTTCATGTCAGATGGCCCAGGAGGAATGGTGAGAAAGGCCGAAGGGGGTGCTGAGTCAACATGATAGGAGTGGTCAAATTTATGATAGCATTTGAGAGCTGTGTGGCCTGGCTTAGAACAAACTTGACAAACAGGCTGGTTGGAAGAGGTGTTGAGAGAGTGCTGCCAGGATAAACTAGTGGTTTTGGAAGAATGCTGTTGGAATGAACCACGACCACGGCCCCTTCTGCCACGACCACGAAAAGGGCGTGATGGACGCCCAGAGTTGGTGCTGCGTTGAGCGACATGAACACTAGGGATGGCTAAATCACCTGCAATATTAGCATGATCAAGGTGTTGCTCATGGGTCAGTAAAGGACCATATAGATCCTCTAAAGAGACAGGATCAATGCGGGTTGTAATAGATGTAACCAGTGGGTCATAGTCAAAGCCAAGACCAACAAGAATATAAGAGATTAACTCAAAGTCTTTCAGGGGTTCATCAATAGCTGCAAGGGTGTGAGCGAGGCTTTGAGCCTTTTGAAAAAAAAATCAGAGATTTAAGAGGATCCTTTCTTCAATGTAGTATGCTGGTAACGTGAGTGCATCACACGGGCTTGAGACTGAGCATCAAACATGCACTCAAGAGTAAGCCATACCTTACGGGAGGTCTTGAGGCCAACCACATGGGTGAGAAAACTCTTTGAGACAGTGGACATCAACAGGCTGAGGATGAGCTTATCTTGTTGGTACCAAGTTGTGTAAGAAGGGTTGAGTGTTTGGGTGGAGGTACCAGTGCTGAGGTCAAAAGATTCAAGAAATTGAGGAGGACAAGGTGTGTCCCCATTGACATAGCCAAAGAGGGATTGTCCTTCAAGATATGGAATAATTAAGGTGCTCTACATGGGATGGTTTTCACGAGTGAGTTTGAGGTTGGAAGACATGTTGAAGTTACTAAGTGGTTGAGGGAGGGAGGAAGTGGAGGACACGTTGGTAAGAGACATTGTGGCCCAAAAAAGGATGTTAATCCTTTAAGTGCTCTGATACCATATAAGAAGACAACTTAACTTGATTTGCTGTAAATTGTCTTTTGGACTTCATATTCAGAGAATGATTTATAGCCGAAACTTACAAGAGAGAAAGACTAAAACAAGAAAAACTAACAAAACACTTTCAGCTAAGTTCCTAAATATAACAGACATTTAGCCGTGATATTTGGCTTTACAGGGAGCGCATGGTATGGAGAGATGGTGTTGACTTGGCAGCAAATTTTCCTGGAAAGCAGGTTGACTAGAGAGCAGGCTTTTCCTTGAAATCAGGTTGGCTTGGCAGCAGGTTTTGATGGGAGAATCTTCAAGCTTTCATGAGTTTCGAGGCTATGCTGACTGTGCTTGGAAATATGTGGTTGTATAGTTGAGACAGTAGACTAAAATCCAATACTTCCAATGCATCTACGAACATTCTGCACACGGGATCATATCTATTGCTGAGCACCAAGTGCTGAGCATCAAGTGTCGAGCACCGAGTGCCGAGCATCAAGTGTCGAAGACCTAGTGCCGAGCACCGAGCACTGAGCACCAAATAAAATTTTGCGTAACGTGCTGTGTCTAGTTAGTTTACCATTGGTTGCATTTTGTTAAACCTTAGTTTGTTGTAGGTGAAAATGAGTGGATGTTGTGTGTCCACGTAGAGCTTCTAGAGCCTTGTATGAAAAGGTCTCTTTTGTTTATATGTAAATTAGAACCTGCTGAAATATTTTGTTGGAACAATCAAGAAGAAGAATTGAAGAAAGAAAAAAAGTGAAAGAGTGCAGAATATTTCTTCCTCTATCATTGTTTTGTGCTATGTTTTATCCCCTTATTTCCTTATATTTTCTCTGCATAAATCACTACCCTGTACTGCTGGACACTTCCAGCCAATAGATTTGGTATTAGAGCTATGGTTCAAAGAAGAATTTTGGGCAAAAATTTGTAGAGAAAGCAAAGGATACGTTGACGAAAAAGTCATGGCCAGCACAAGCAATTTGAGCTGGAGCAATGTTCAAGTTCCAGTATTTTCGGGTGAAAACTATGAGTTTTGGTTTATAAGATGAAGACCTTATTTGTCTCTATAGATTTATGGGACATGGTAGAATCAGAATATCAATTACCTGAATCTACATCAAACTTGACCGAAGCTCAACAAAAGGAATTGAAAAAAAAAACAAAAGCAAAGATGCTGGAGCCCTACGAATGACTCAAAGGAGAGTCTCAGAAAATATTTTCCCAAGGATTATGGGAGCAACAAGAGCTAAGGAGGCATTGGATATTCTACAAGAAGAATTTCAAGGAGATAAAAAGGTAAGAGCCATCAAACTCCAAACACTTAGAAGAGATTTTAAAAATATGAGAATAAAAAAAAAATGAAAGTGTGAAAGATTATTCCACTAGATTTTTGGAGTTGGTAAATCAAATGAAAGCTTATGGAGAAGATATGACTAATCATAGAATTGTTGAGAAAATTTTGATAAGCTTGTCTGAAAAATTTGATCTTATAGTGGCTGTTATTGAAGAAACTAAAGACCTCTCTAGTTCAGGTGTCCAAGAGTTGTTGGGTTCATTAAAATCTCATGAGCAAAGGTTGGAACGACACTCCGAAAAATCAATAGAGGGTGCATTTCAATCTAAGCTCACTGTTTATGCTAAAAATCATGAAAATAAAGTATTAACTCATGAACAAAGTGAAGGGAACTCAACTAGAGGAGGTAGAAGTTGTAGAGCAAGATGAAGAGGAAGAAGTCCAAAAGAAAGAGGAAGATGAAGCTATTAAAGAAAGCCAAGTGGTGAAGGGTCTTCACAAAGATGTAATATTTGCAAGAAGAGTTGTCATGTTGAGAAAGATTGCTGGTTCAAGGGAAAGTCACAATGTTTTCATTGCAAAAAGTTTGGTCACTTGCAGAAAAATTGTAGATTATTGAAGGACAATCAACAAGCAAATTTCACCCAGGAGAAAGAGGGTGAAGGAAGTTTATTCTATGCATGCCAACATGTTTCCGAGAAGAAGAATGATACATGGTTCTTAGACAGTGGCTGTAGCAATCATATGACCCCAAAGAAAGAAATATCTGTTGACTTAGACAACTCATTTAGCTCCAAAGTGAAGATGGAAAATGGCGTTGTGCTAGATGTTAAAGGAAAAGGCAGCATTGGAGTCGAAGCCAAAAGAGGGCTGAAGCAAATTCATGATGTTTTATTTGTTCTAGAGTTAGACCAAAACTTGCTTAGCATTGGACAGCTCATGGAGCATGATTACGTTCTTCACTTTGAAGGATGTAACTGTATGATGTATGATGAAGGAAAATAAAAATTGATTGTGGCTAAAGTTAAAATGGCTCCAAATAGAAGCTTTCCACTCACTTTCAAATATAAAAAGGATGTGGCTCTAAAAGCTGGTGTACATGATGAATCATGGTTGTGGCATAAAAGATTGGGTCATTTGAATTTTCAAAGTCTCAAATTACTTCATCAAAAAATTATGGTGCATGGACTTCCTACTATTACTAAAAAAAAAAAAATGAAGTTTGTGAAGGTTGTGCTATTGGGAAACATCATCGACAACCATTTTCTAAAGTAATAGCATGGAGAGCTAATAAGATGTTGGAGTTGGTGCATACTAATGTTTGTGGACTGATGCAAACTCCTTCTCATTCTCAAAACATGTACTTCATTCTCTTTATTGATGATTATAGTCGCATGACTTAGGTTTATTTCATGAAGAAAAATCTGAAGTTTTTAATATCTTTAGAAAGTTTAAATATCTTGTTGAAAGGAAAAATGGTTGTCTTATTAAAGTCTTGAGAAGTGATAGAGGGAAGGAATATACCTTAAATCAATTTCATAAATTCTGTGAAGATGAAGGCATGGAAAGACAATTGACAATCTCCTATACTCCACAACAAAATGCGGTATTCGAAAGAAAGAATCAAACAGTAATGGAAATGGCCAAATCTATGTTGCATGAGAAAGGTATACCAAAAAAATTTTGGGCTGAAGCTGTATACACAGTTGTTTATTTGATGAATAGATGACGTCCAACAAAGGTCGTGTGGGGTAAAACACTATTTGAAGCTTGGAGTGGAAGAAAGCCATCAATCAAGCATTTTGGAGTCTTTGGTTGTATTTGTTATGCTCAAATCCCAAAGGAGAAAAGATACAAGCTGGATGAAACAAGTAAAAAGTGCATATTTGTTGGCTATAGCTCAATGTCAAAGGGCTATAGGCTATACAACTTGAAAACCAACAAAGCAATAATCAACCGAGATGTCTTGTTTGATGAGAAAGCAAAGTGGAATTGGGATCAAGGTCAAGTTGTAGATCAACTTGTTCCCATGACTGTTTTACAACAAAATCCAGCCCAAGGAAATGAAAGTAATGACGATAACACACACCCATCATCAAGTTCAACTTCATCATCGAGCTCATCATCATCTCCTAGCTCAAGTTCAACATCTCCAAGTTCAAGTCCAATGAGATTGAGGAATTTGGATGATATTCATGCAAGATGCAACTTTTGTGTTGTTGAACCTGAAAATTTCGAAGAAGCAGTGAAATAAGAGAGTTGGAGAAAGGCTACGGAAGATGAGATTGAAGTTATTGAGAAAAACAAAACATGGAAGCTAGTTTAGAGACTTGAAGACAAAGAAATTATCGGTGTGAAGTGGATCTACAAGGTAAAATATAATGTAGATGGGTCAGTTCAAAGAAACAAAGCAACACTAGTTGCAAAAGGATATTCACAGCAGCTCGGAATTGATTTCCATGAAACTTTTGCACTTGGAGCTCGCTCGAATATAGTGAGAACTCTAATTTCTTTAGCAGCTTAAAATGGTTGGTTATTGTACCAACTTGATGTCAAATCAGCATTTTTAAAAAGAGAGTTGAAAGAAGAAGTGTATGTTGAGCAACCTCAAGGATTTGTTATCCAAGGAGAAGAAGAAAAAGTATACAAGCTGAGAAAAACATTGTATGGGCTAAAACAAGCTCCTAGAGCTTGGTATAGTCACATTGACAACTATTTCAATGAAAGCAGTTTCAAAATGAGCAAAAATGAGCCAACCTTGTATGTAAAACATCAAGGTCATGTTGATTTGCTTATTGGTGCATTGTATGTTGATAATTTGATTGTGACTGGAAGTAGCTTTGAAATGATAGAAGAATTCAAAAAGGATATGGTGAAAAAATATGAGATGAGTGATATGGAGCTACTACACTACCTTTTTGGTATTGAAGTGTATCAAGATAAAGAAGAGGTGTTTATTTCTCAAAAGATGTATGTTGAAAAAATTCAGAATGTTTGGTTGCAAACCAATAGCTACACCCCTTACTGTCAATGAAAAATTAAAGAAAGAAGGTTGAGGAAAAAAGGTGGATGCGACTCTTTATAGAAGTTTGGTTGAAAACTTGCTATATCTCACAGCAACAAGACCTGATGTCATGTTTGCAGGAAGTTTGCTAACAGGGTTTATGCATTCTTCAAGTCATTTTCACTTTGCAGCAGCAAAAAGAGTGCTTAGATATATTCAAGGCACCACAAAATTATGGAATTAGATATCACAAAAATTCCAATGTGAAGTTGATTGGCTTTTGTGATAGTAATTGGGGTGGTTGTGTTGATGATACGAAAAGCACCTCAGGTTATGTTTTTTTTTTTTTTTTTTTACTTTGATCAGATGTGTTTTCTTGGTCCTCAAAGAAGTAACAATCAGTTGCACAATCTTCTCTGAAGTAGAAAATGTTTTAGCAGTAATAGCAACATCTTAAGCTATTTTGTTGAAAAGAATTCTTGAAGATATTGGTGAGAAACAAGAAAAAGTTGTATGCTTGCATTGTGACAACAAATCAGCTGTAGAAATAGCAAAGATTCCAATTTATCACAGCAGGACTAGACACATTGCAATCAAGCATCACTTCATTAGAGAAGCAATTGAAGAAGGTGAAATGGAGCTGAAATTCTACAGCTCAGAAGGATAAGTAGCTAACATTTTCACCAAAGCTTTGCCAAATGAAAAATTCCAGCAACTCAGAGAAGCATTAGAAGTTAAAGACCAGCACATTAAGGGGGAGAATCTTGCCGAGCACCGAGTGCCGAATATCAAGTGTTGAGCACTGAGTGTCGAGCATCAAGTGCCGAGCACTGATTGCCGAGCATCAAGTGTCGAAGAGCGAGTGCCAAGCACTGAGCACCAAATAAAATTACGAGTAATATGCTGTGTCTAATTAGTTTACCTTTGGTTGTATTTTGTTAAACATTAGTTTGTGGTAGGTGAAAATGAGTGGATATTGTGTGTCCACGTAGAGCTTCTAGAGCCTTGTATGAAAAGGTTTCTTTTATTTATATGTAAAGTAGAACCTGCTGGAATGTTTTGTGGGAACAATCAAGAAGAAGAATCGAAGAAACCAAAAAAGTGAAAGAGTGCAGAATATTTCTTCCTTTGTCATTGTTTTGTGCTCTGTTTTATCCCTTTATTTCCTTGTATTTTCGCTGCATAAATCATTGTCCTGTACTGCTGGACACTTCCAACCAACAATATCAACAGGTAAAAAGTGAATGAACTCTCAGTAGATTACTTTCTCAATACATGAGATAAGCTTAAAGTGCTAGAGAAACTAAGTTGTTCAATCTCTCCTACCTAGAAAACATCACGAACTCTAGGAAGGACCTAGTTGGCAAAGCCCAGCTCTGCATCGCAGACTAAGTGCCGCCATCTTCAAGCAGTGAAGGTAACAAATCCAAATTATACCTGTTAGAACAAATTCCGGTTTGGTGACTTGTCAATCTGCAAAAGTCCTTAACCTGTAAAAAATGAAGCTGCGTCAGGGGAACCCGACAATTCCACTCCGATGCTTAAGTCAATATTTTCTCAAGTGTATATTCTTTCAAAATCAGAGAAAGCAACTAGTCTATACCTGTTTATTGGTGAGATATTTATAGGCGGATTGGTGGGAGTACTCCCTTTTTTCATTGGGCCACGTGTCGGTCTTAGAGAACTTGTATAGGGAAGACTCCTCCCTTATAGTTCGGCCTTCATGGCATACGTGCTGCAATAGGCGGTGGATTGGTATTTTACCGATTTTGGATCATGGAGTGCACTCCGTGATAATCGGGAAGTTGGTTATTTAATCGAATCCAGATCATGAGGCACACGCCGCGATAATCGGGAAGCCGGTTATTTTACTGGCTTAATGACAGGGTTGAAGGTCTCATGAAAGTTCACCCTTTTCTCTTGACCAAAGCCCTTGGCCACAAGCCGGGCCTTATACCAATCGATTGTGCCATCAGTCTTTTGTTTGAGTTTGAAAACCTACTTGTTGCGGACAACTTTCTAATGGAGAGGGCATTACTGGATTTTAAGACATAACGTCTTAAATAGAATTTAAGACTCGTGGTGATCAATCCACACTTTTAGTCGATCGATCAACCATTTTTAACCGATCGATCAATCCTTCAATCAACAATACCTGTCGCTCGATTGACATTATTATGATAAATGCATATTTATGCGCCACATGTCCTTAATTGATAAATAGACAGACTAATTATTTAAGTGAGCTAATTAATAATACTATTGGTATATTATATTATTATATAATATTTATTACAAATATAATATTATATAATATTTATTAGTGATACAATATTATTTAGTATAATAATTTTGTCAATAATATTATATTATTGGGATAATAATATTTACAATGAAATAAACTAGACTTTAAATGGACTTAAAATTATAATCATAATGAGTTAGACTAAAATGGTAAAAACACGAGGTAAAGATATCTACGATAAAAATATAATTAATAAGTTTTGAATAAATATTTTTAAATTAACCCAGATTAAATTAACTAGATAAAACTTAACTTTGAATTAATTAGCTATTTTATCTTTGACTTCGGTTAAATTAACTAAGATAAAATTCAACTGAAGTTAAGTAAAAATATATGAAGAAATATATTCGGGAAAAATATATTTTAACCCCCCAAACTACCACCCTTTCTCTGGATGGCCCCCCAAACTACCAATGCTTAGATTCTGGCCCCCCAAACTACCACTTTCTGAATTTTTGGCCCCATCCGTCCATTTATGCCGTCAATTCTAAACATAATTCCGAAAATACCCCTCCTACACTTTGAAATTCTTACAGTTAAGGGAGGGGTATTTTCGGGTTTTTGGCCAATTTTTGTTAGAATTAACGGCATAAATAGACGGATGGGGCCAAAAAATCAAAAAGTGGTAGTTTGGGGGGCCAGAATCTAAGCATTGGTAGTTTAGGGGGCCATCGGAAAAAAGGGTGGTAGTTTGGAGGGCTAAAATATATTTAACCCAATATATTCCTTCTAATTATTATTACGGTTACCCACTACCGTGAGTCATCATCTTTAGACTTGAATCACTTGATCAGCAAGTTATTTCTGAAACTATTTAACATAGACTCTCAGCACTTCTTTCCTTTTCTTATTTCTTTCTTCTTCCTCTTTTCTCTCTTCTTTTCCATTCTTCTTCTTCTTCTTTCCTTGCACCCGAGACACGGTGAGAGACGAGAAGTGAGATCGGGAGAAAGAGAGATGGAAACAGAGAAAGAAACCGAGAAAGGGAGAAATCACGGAGAGAGAGAGAGAGAGAGAGAGAGAGAGAGAGAGAACGATTGAAAGGGGAAGAACCGGAGAGGGAGCGAGAACTGGAGATCAAGAGAGGGGGAAGATTGGAAGCCAATCCTCCATGGGTCACCGATGGCCGGAGCAGACGACGCCAACAGAGCCAGAGGACCCGGTCTTCCGGTGGATTGCTGGTGGAGCCCGAGAAACCCAATCCTTCGATGGGTGGCCGGAAGGCACGATATCCAGTGCATGGGTCGCCGGAGGTGTGATTTTCGGTGAAAGTAGGGGTACGATTTTTGGTGAACTAAGATGGGTTTTCTGGCTCTGATTTCACCGTCTTCTCGGTGTATTTTCTGGAAAATCCTCAAAGTGAGTAAATCTTATAATTTAGTTTGATTTGGTTTGTTCTTGTCAATTTATGGCTAATTAAGTTTTTGATTTGTGATTCTCTGTTTCGGTTGATGTTAATTTGGGGTGTTTTGTGTGTGTGTGTGTGTGGATTTTGGACAATAGCCGTGTGTAGTGTTTTGGGGGTGTCTCTCTTTGGTTGGCCGAACGATGTTGTGGGTTTGATATTTTGGGTTGCTGTGATGATGGGTATTTAGGCTTATAGTTTCTGATAGCCATGTGATATAGGTGTTGTGAAGTGTTCCTGCTTGTGGTGATTTATGGAAGTTGGCAGTGGGTGTTTTGTGATTCGGTTAAGTAATGTGATTTTGGAGTGTTGATTGTTATTTTGAAAAAGGCAATGTAGTATTTACCTGTTTTTTTTTTTTTTTGGCCTTGTGTAGTGTTTTGGTCGATGGTATACTGTTTACTCGATTACTGTGATATGGTTGTCTTCGGTGTTTTCTTATTAAACCTGTGTGTCGACAGTGAACCGGGTATTAGTAGATTTGGAATTATTGTGAGATTTGATTATGTGTGTGGGTGTTTTGCTATGACTTTCTTGGTACTATTGCAGTGATGTTAAAATTCAGAAGTGTTATGTTTTACTAAATGGTCAATCAAAAATAAGTTTTGATTAGGTTGATTTTAACCAAATTAATTGGAGAGTTTTTATTGTTTGCTTAGATTGAAGATTAATGACTTTTAAAGAGGTCTTGTTAACTGGACTTTAATTTGATCCAATTAAAGTGGAAATTGGGTAAATAAGATCTTGGAAAGAAAATTAATATTCTTATAAATGGTTTTCTAAGTACAAAGGTAATTGTATCATTGTGTGTACAATTAGGATTTATTGGTGATGATGTTAACAATGTGTATAAATATAATTATTGCAGATAACGAGTTAAGAGACTGCGGATATAACTATACGTATCTTTATATTTACTAAGGATGATGCTGGTGGACTTTTCCTTAATATTGTATTTATTGTTTTGTTTATTTGGTTGTGCATGTGATTTTACATATTTTATATTTTAATTAAACTACTTAATAACGAGCTGGTAGGCAGAGGGGGTTATAGGCTAGTGGTGGGACCATCAAATCTCGGGTTAACTTAATAAATAACTGACGCTGGGACATTTGGCTTCCAGTAACAAACCAATAAGTGTTAAGTGAGGGGACAATTATCCCAAGCGAACACGCTAATCCGGACCTTTGGATTCATCACGAGTGGAGTGCGAAAGATAAATAATTAGTACACTGCATTTGAAACTATCATTATACATTGCTTTATAGATGTATGCATAAACAATCTATAACTACGACTTGCAATTATAGGCCATAAATTGCATATACATATGGACATGAAGTTATCTTTCATTGTGTTGCATTTTATAAATAAACCAGCATTCATTATATTATTGGAAACAGTTGACTCACTTAGGTATTTTCTTTTGTATTATTATTTTTTCTGTACTATTTATTAATACAGGTTACGAGGATGAGGAGTATCAAGATTTCCCAAATGGTTAGACAAATCCTAATATTGGGTTTCGAGACTGTGTTGTCTCCAATTTAGTGGACTATTATTATTTAATGTAATATGTTTAGAGATGTTTGTATTTAATAGGTTTTTCCATGTGTATTTATGTGTCAACAGTGACACTTGTTAATGTATAGTTAAACGATTTTTGAATGAACATCTAGAAGTATTTCAATTAGCTCAATGTGTTATGATTCCAAAGTCTTTATGTAAAACTATATTCCTCTACTAATTTATACTCTGATGACGTCATTGATGATGTCATAACGATATGTGGAAATTTGAAATTTTCACTTACGCTTTTTGTAAAAGGCGGGTCGTTACAGTTGGTATTAAAGTACTATGCTCTACGGACTAGGTGAGACTTAGTGTTATACTGTAACTTTAGTAAGTTACAGTGTGGTATCAGAGCAGTTTGCTCTAAGGACTGTTAGACTTAACCCTAGAAGTCTAGAAATAACATAAGAGCTATAGGAAACATAAACTCTGAAAAATGTTTTGTATGAATCTTATAAATGCTTCATGAGTATTAATGTATATTTCATTAGCCACAGTTAGGATTTTTGCAGTATGACTATGTATTCTTCTATGAGTATTAAACAGTGTATTTATATGTACACTTTCGATACTTTGGGTGATTGTTAGTTTGTAATTTGCTACATTCTGTTGGACAAAAATCACTTCTATGTAATGTTGCTTTTTAATTAGGGATACTATTATATTCAAAGTCTATACTTCAGTTATGTGCTTCAAAAAGACTATGCAAAACTCAAGATAGTGTAGTTCAGATCCTTTGCATTCGTTTGGACGACGTGGTATTCCATGCGGACACTCGTCAGTCAAGCAACATCCGTCCTGACGACAAGAACTTTCCGTCAGGACTCCTATTTGTGTCCAGAAGCTTCGAACTGTTCCAGGTTGCATCCGTTTGGACGTCTCAGCAACAAGTTCGGACGCCTTTTAGTGTTCAACAAGTAAAAGGATTTCCTTTCCAAACATAGATATGGGAAGATAGCTGTAACTGTTCGAACGACGTAGTTATTTCGTCCGGACGCTATCCTTGATAAGGCAAGTCGTGCAAAAGTTGTTCAACTGTCCAGACGTCAATCTACACTGTTCGGACACTTAGTCTTTATTATGGAAATTGCGTGCAGCAGAAGTGCAACTGTCCGGACGCTAGGGAAACACCGTCCGGACGCGGCTCTATTTATGAAAGAATTTTAACGAATTTGGAAAGCCAGTTGCATAGTTGTCCATTCGGACGTGACTCTATTCAGGAAAGAATTTTAGTGAATTTGCAAAGCCAATTGCATAGTTGTTCGTCTGGACGCCACCTAGAGAAAATCGATTCAGACTCGATTTAGGTCTTCTGTAGCCTATAAATAGATGCATCTTGGCATGTAATTTGTAAAAATTATGTTTTGAATTCCATAGTGCTTAAAGAGTATAATTTAGGAGTTATTGTGCTAATCAGTTTGCTCTCAAGCCGTTGCCGAAGTGCTGTTGATGTGTTCGTGTGAAATTTATCTTAGGGAGGAGCCCTAAGGTAAAGGATTTCAAACCACTATCTCCCACCTGTCTCTTCCTTTTGCATGCATGTCCTTTTCTCCTGGCTCTCACGACACCCCTTGTAATGTCCCAGATTTTTATTATTATTGACACAATATTATATTAATGTTGTCAGTGATATAATATTATTGGGTTAATAATATTTGTAATAAAATGAACTAGACTCTAATCTTATAAAACTAATTACTAAGTTTTGTATGGAAATATCTAGGAATAATAATATTTAAAAGATTAACTTAAGATATTTTTATAGATTAAATTTTGTAATAATAATACAAAACTTATTAAGTAAGTTAAGTTACTTAATCAACAAGTTGTCAAAAAGAAAAAAAAAAAAGAAAAAAAAAAAAGAAGAATCCCATAACTTGCACAGCAAGTTGTCTTCTCTTTTTTTACTCTTTCTTATTTCTTTCTCATTTCTTCTTCCTCCCAAGACACATGGAGAGGGAGAGATAGAGAGTGAGCGAGAGACTGAGGGAGAGAGAGAGATGCCGAGAGAGAGAGATGAAACTGAGAGGGGGAGAACCAGAGTACCCGTAGCCCAGGGGAGGTCCGATCCTCCATGGATTGACGCCAGCGACTCGAGTTTCGGCCGGTGTTACCGGTGGGTCAACTCCGGTGGAACCCAAGAGCTTGGACCCGTGAGCTGAACTCGACGAATCCGAGAGAACCCATGTGACCCGATCTTCAGTGGTGAAGTCCGGCGCGATTTTTGGCAGTTTCCGTGGATTTCCTACTAAGACCTGTTGAACCCGAGACCAACAAAGGAAGAAACCTGATTTTTCCGGCGACTTCATGATGTGATTTTCCGGTAGATTTCTAAGAAACTTCCTAAACTAAATTCTATGATTTAATTTGATAAAATCAATTTATTATTGGTTAAATTCTATGATTTAATTTGATAAAATCAATTTATTATTGGTTCCCTTGTTAATCGGATTATAGATGATTTGATATGGATGCTATTTGGTTTTGTCATTGAAATATATTATGGATTTGGATTGTGATATTCTGAAATTAGTTTACTGAATGGGTAATTTGATTTGGATTGTTTTGGTGAAGAAATCTTGAGAAAAACTGAATGGACATTGGGCAATTTGGAGATTTCGTGTTTGTTGGATTGATTTTTCTATGTTAAATTCTGGGTTTGTTGGAGATGAAACCGGTTGGGTACATTCTTTTGGATTTTCGTAGTAGATCGAATGGATGTTGATGTTGGGTGCTTTGATGACTAAATGGGTATGATGATTTTGAGGTTGGGTTTAGAGTATAAATTAGGAATTCATTTTTTGTTTCAGTATTGTCTATGGGGAGTTTCGGTTTGGGTTTCAGTATCGATAATGGATGATTTCATTTGAAAATAAATTATGGGATTACTTATCAAAAAAAAAAAAAAATTATGGGATTCGAGATGAGTTTTGATTTGGTGATTTGTGGATGACTTTACTGTTGAAGGCCGATTGGGCTGCTGATTGATTATGATTTTGAAGTCTAAAAATGATAATGGGTTGATTTCTCGTGTCTTTCTTTTAGTCATGTGAGTGTTGATTTATTTTATGGGTTTTAGGTAGGTTGATTTCATGGATAAATTTATGGGTCATTTTGATGCTGTATGGTGGGTGTTCTTGAGGTATTATTATTCTGATGACAGGCTGATGAGTTGATTTTTTTATTTTTTTATGGCCAAAGGGGTATTGTTAGAATGTGTGATTTTGGAATATATATTTTATAGTTTTGTTTGGAATGTTAATTTTTGAAAAAGAAGTAGTAAGTTATTTTAGTTAAATGAATGAGTTTTTGATTAGTTAAGGGGTTTTGAATTATAGATATGGTGATTGAGAACTTTTGTGGTTACAATTTTTTTGGATGGTCTTGTTGGAGAATTTTTATGAAAATTTTTTAGTAGTTGATGTTGGCTGGATAGACAGGATTGGAGGATCTTTTTGTGATTTCTCAGTTTATAGACTTTTGATGTGTATAATGTTGCAATACTGAAACATGGGTTTAGTTTAATAATATGAATTATGGGTCATGTCAAGTTTGATGTTTTAAAGATGAATATGTATAGCAAGTGATCTGCTTTTGAAATAGCCAATATATTCTGTATTTCTTGGTCCCTAAACTAAATTCTTGTGTCTACTTCAAAATTTGTACCTTGAGATGTTAACTTTATCTTCTACAAAGTTTGTTAATTGAGCCTCTTAGTAATGATAAAAGATGTACAAATTTTAAGCACCACTGGAAATTTGTCACTAAAGCCATGTAATTGTTTTAGTATAATATATTCTCTTTTAATATACTAAAAATCATTGAGGAGGAATCTCAAAAGGAAAATTTGAGGATTGTTAGACTTAAATGTAGAATTTATGTCCCTATACTATTACATGAACACCACTGGGCTGAATCCATTGCTCTTGCTATGATATCATTAACTTTCTTGTACTAAAAACGGTTACATACTCGTTTTACTTTTAAACTCATATTGTGGTGCAAGGTAAAAACAAGAACTGATAAACTAAGGGCAATGAATGACTATATTGTTAAATGGTTTCATAGGCTAAGTTTTCATTATGTTTCGCTTTTCATGTGTAGCAAATTTGATTGTCTTATGAATATCTTCTAAATATTTTTGTGATCTAATCTAGGTAGAAGTAATTATGACTTCACTCGGGAATCCAGGTGAGGGAACACAACTTTAAATCCAGACAAAATTTTAAATAAAACATTTTTCAAAAGAAAAACCTCGAGAATTTTCAAAAGACTCTTTCACTTGAATATTATTTGTTTTATTATCTCAAGTATGAAATAATGAATATGTTACCTGTAAATCACATGAATGAATGAAAAGACTATGGTATGAAAGAAGATGATGATGAGATTATGATTCTCAATATATATATATATATATATATATATATATATATATGTTATATGTGCACTATATGAACAAGATGATGAAACTATGTTGAATGTATGTTTTATGTTCATCACACAAAGTTTTGTTCCACTGTACCATAATGCTGTGATCCGGATCTTATGCTGATGATGATAGGTAGTGGGGCAACCACACCAAAAGTGTGGGGCTATCGGTCCCCAATGTGCATTGCTCATGGTAAAAATGCGGAAGTGGGCCAGTGGTTGACAAAAACTTACACACTATGAATGATGATTACCTATGCACATTTCCTATTGATGCTGATATTTTTACATGTGAACTCTGAAAATTCTAAGTTTCTAAACTGAACTTTTTATACTACCTTGTACTATGTTGTGGTACTTACTGAGTTGTCAAACTCACCCCTTACCCCTACAACCTTTTTCAGGATGCAATAATCAGAATCACTTTTTGGTAATGGCATAGACCTCGCTAAGAGCAATAGATGGTTTGGAGGACTGGTGTAACCTTTGTATTGGATAGTATGTTTCTTTTTTGAAATTTATAGCATTGTAAAGAGCTACTCTTATGTTCATATAAATAAAATAGATGATTAAGATCTTTATTTAAAAGATGTGTGCTTTTATGTAAATGTATTTTTAGGCACAAGTTCGCGTTCCCCTTATTTCCCAAAACAGGGGTGTGACACCCCTCATCCCAATATCATCATGTCTCCTCACACGGCTCCCCTTCCTGTCACTACTTGTGACCCTGCCATTTCTTCCTCAACTCCTACACTCATTTGTCAACACCCAATGCTTACTCGATCTCAAACTCTCCTTAACCCTCCTGCCCCTCCTACCCGTCCTCACCTAATGATTACCCGCTCTCAAAATAACATTCACAAGCCCACACTTCTACCACATGGAGCTCCCAAATATCCCTTACCTCATGCCCTCACCGTTTCCTCCTCTCTCCCTGATATTGAGCCAACCTACTACTCCTCTGCTGCCAAGCATGCAGTATGGCGTGATGCCATGTCTAAAGAATTTAATGCCCTTTTAAAAAATGGCACTTGGACATTTGTTCCCCCCACCTCCTCCATGAATATTGTTGGATCTAAGTGGGTTTATCGCATCAAACGAAAGGTGGATGGCAGCATTGATCGTTACAAGGCTCGTCTTGTTGCTAAAGGCTTCCACCAACAAGAAGGAGTTGATTTTTGGGAAACCTACAGCCCTGTCATAAAGCCCATCACCATTCAGACTGTTCTCTCCTTTTGTTGTCTCTTTTGGATGGCCTATCAAGAAAGTTGACATCAGCAATGCTTTCTTACATGGTTTTCTTCATGAGACAGTACATATGTCCCAACCACCTGGTTTTGTGCATCCCCAATTTCCGCATGCCGTATGCCTCCTGAAAAAAGCCTTGTATGGGCTCAAACAAGCCCCTTGTGCTTGGTTCTCTCGTCTCAGCAATCATCTCCTAGAGCTTGGTTTCACAGCTTCTAAAGCTGATCCATCACTGTTTGTTTTCATGTCTGCAAGTACTCATCTCTTTGCATTAGTGTACGTGGATGACATCATCTTCACCGGCTCCTCTGTGACTGCCATTGATGCTCTTCTTAGCTCTCTCTCTCTCTCTCTCTCTCTCTCTCTCTCTCTCTCTCTCTCTCTCTCTCTCTCTCTCTCTCTCTCTCTCTCTCTCTCTCTCTCTCTCTCTCTCTCGTGACTTTCCCATAAAAGATCTTGACCCCTTAAACTTCTTCTTAGGTGTTAAGGTCCACCGGTCCTCTGCTGGTCTCCATCTCTCCCAGCAACAGTACATTGCTAACCTACTCACCCGCACCTCTATGTAGTTTGCCAAACCAATCTCCCCTTTATGTCAGCCTCCTCTCCTCTCAGTCAATTTGATGGCACTCCTATGACTGACCCTACCTTTTATCGTAGCACCGTTGGTGCTTTTTACTATCGCTCTATCACTCGTTCGGATATTGCCTTTGTTGTTCACAAAGTCTCTCAATTTTCTCATGCCTCTCGTGATACTCATTGGACTGCTATCAAACGTATTCTTCAATATCTCAAGCATACCATTTCCTATGGTCTTCTTCTCCAACCCAACCCCTCTCTCTAATTATATGCCTTTTATAATGCTAATTGGGCTGGTTGTTCTGATGACCGGAAGTCCACCTCCAGCTACTGCATTTTCCTTGGCTGCAACCTCTTCTCTTGGGCTGTTAAGAAACAGCCCACGGTCTCTCGCTCTAATACCGAGTCTGAATACAAAGCTCTAGCTAATGCCACTGCCGAATTGCCCTGGCTTCAATCCCTCCTCAAAGATCTTGGCATTTTCCTTTCGGCTGCTCCTATCCTTCACTGTGACAATATTGGTGCCACTTACTTAACCTCTAACCCCATTTTTCATGCCCGCACCAAACACATTGAAAATTGACTATCATTTCGTGCGGGATTGAGTTGCTCAGAAATCTTTCACAGTCAAGTTTCTCTCCAGCAAAGAGCAACTTGCTGACATTCTCACTAAACCTTTAGTTTCCATTCACTTTGCTCATCGTCGTGCCAATCTTAATGTCTGCTCTCAACCGTTAGGATTGAGGGGGAGTATTACATCAACTAACGTTTTTTCACACATTCAAGCTACTGCACATGTCAAGACTGCTACCATACCCAAACCAGAAGCTTCAGAAACTGAATCAGAAGATGCAGAAGCTTTAGACTCTACACCATACTCTCCTTAACCTTTAAGACAAGTTTTCATTTTATTTTATCTTTTGTACATGTTCTTTTCTTCTATTACTTCACGTTTTCTCTTGTATTTCCTTTCACAGTGTACTTGTTAAACTTATTTAATCATGTACTTTGTGATGAGATCTTTATAAATAGAACAGAGGAACAAGTCCTAAGTGTGCTTTACCAAAACACCAGCTTCTGTTTTATTTTAGATTCGGCTGAGGATTGAGGAGTGCGTTTATGCATATTAGAAAAATAAATAGAAGGAGATACAAGAGATTTTTTTGCCTTAGAGAAGAATCGTTGATTTGCAGGGACAATGTTTGGGATGGCTGAGAAGACATACCATATTATAAAACAAAGAGAAGACAGAAAGCCTCAAAGAGAGGATCGGCTGTTGGGAGAAAAAAAAAACTGTGAACTGCTCAGAAGATTTGAAGTGGCGTTGGCCTTGAAAGCTCTGATACCATATTAGAAAATAAAGAGAATGACAGAAAATACTCAGAAAAACAGGGAAGGAGAAGAGGAGAAACACAGGAGAAAATTAAGGACTACATTGTTGCTGATTTCATTACATATTCTAATTACAAAATAGTCTAATATATAGACTGAACAAAAGGGTAAAGACCAGAGTACAAAGAGATAAACTAAAGGTTGAAAACATGGAGTTATGGTTTGAGTATGGTGTGGTCTTCTGATCTGATTTGGGTAGCATGGAGAGGAATGGTTTCTGCAGTGGAGTGGTGAGGAGTGGTTGTTGCAGTGACTTGCTGTGGTGACTTGCTGCTGTGGATATCCTATAATAATTAGCAGTATTCTCGTTTAGGTTTTATTAGATTTGATTACAAATGAGTTCAGCTCTGTTAAACCAGTTTCCAGTTTTGCGACACAAGCTTTAGAAACTGACGATGATCTTCTTTTGTAAAATCAGAGAAGTAATAAATGTGTTTGCTAGGGGTGCTAGTTGCTCCCACTCCGATACTTAAGTCAATTTTCTTTTGATATAATAAGGGTATAGTCCTAATAACAATGATTTCAAACCCCAGAATACCTGGATGTTGATCTGTATTTATACTGAAAGGTTGAGACGGTTAATCCCTTGAAATGAGGGAGAACATCTCTCTAATCATGGTTTGTAGGTTATTGCATGTTGCAAAACGTGTGCTTTATGATAATCCGGAACGTGGGCCTCCACGTCTGGATTGAGAGCAGCTTTATGCAACGTGGCCTGAGCATCCGAGATTATGCCTTGGTATCTCGAGTTCTCACGGCTTCTCACAAATGACTGGAAATGGGCTAGGCCTTACTTGAATTAGACTCGGTATGTTGACGGGCCATTTTCTTGTAAGATGATGAGTCTTGGTTGTTGAGCATTTTCTTCATTATCTGTAAACTGTGGGTGGGCTCTAGTTTGATTTTCAGGCCCACCCGCTATCTGTTAGGGTCATTCCAGATTCTGAGCACTGTGGAGTCGAGTTTATCCTGGTCGGGTACATCAACTATTGTGAGTTTACTCGGGCTGGATAAACCATTTGAGCCCAAGATTCTATGACGAGCCCGTTTGGGCCTTCAAGATGATGATTTTCCCCAACAGGCTCAAAATGCCAAATTTGAGAAAGTCTTATTCGTATTCTAGGAGGAAAAAAAAAATCTTAAAAAAAAAAACCTAAGAATTAAATTGAAGTAATTCTCAATTTTAAAGCTCATTCTCTGCCCACTACTGTATTTGCAAGATAAGTTCTGGAAGTGGAAATAATTGATTATACTTTAACTCAGTAACTTTGATGTTTTAATCTTAAGTTAAGCAATTTCTTTCGTTGTTGTGTAGTTGGACCTGGAGAAGGGAATGATGGATTGCTTATATGCAAAATGTGAGTTTAGAATCACTGATTTCTTCTGCTGCAAAAAAGAGTGCTTAGATATATTCAAGGCACCACAAATTATGGAATTAGATATCACAAAAATTCCAATGTGAAGTTGATTGGCTTTTGTTATAGTGATTGGGGTGGTTGTGTTGATGATATGAAAAGCACCTCAGGTTATGTTTTTTTTTTTTTTTTTTTTTTTTTTTCCACTTTGATCAGGTGTGTTTTCTTGGTCCTCAAAGAAGTAACAATCAGTTGCTCAATCTTCTGCGGAAGTAGAATATGTTTTAGCAGTAATAGCAACATCTCAAACTATTTGGTTGAAAAGAATTCTTGAAGATATTGGTGAGAAACAAGAAGAAGTTGTATGCAAGCTAGCATTGTGACAACAAATCAGCTGTAGAAATAGCAAAGAATCCAGTTTCTCACAGCAAGACTAAACACATTGCAATAAAGCATCACTTCATTAGAGAAGCAATTGAAGAAGGTGAAATAGAGTTGAAATCCTGTAGCTCAGAAGGACAAGTAGTAGACATTTTCACCAAAGCTTTGCCAAATGAAAAATTCCAGCAACTCAGAGAAGCATTAGAAGTTGAAAAACAACACATTAAGGGAGAGAATGTTGCCGAGCACCGAGTGCCGAACATCATGTGTTGAGCACCGAGTGTCGAGCACCAAGTGTCGAGCATCAAGTGCCGAGCACCGAGTGCCAAGCATCGACTGCCGAGCATCAAGTGTCAAAGAGCGAGTGTTGAGCATCGAGCACTGAGCACCAAATAAAATTCCGAGTAATGTGCTGTGTCTATTTAGTTTACCTTTGGTTGTATTTTGTTAAACCTTAGTTTGTGGTAGGTGAAAATGAGTGGATATTGTGTGTCCACATAGAGCTTCTAGAGCCTTGTATGAAAATGTCTCTTTTGTTTATATGTAAAGTAGAACCTGCTGCAATGTTTTGTTGGAAAAATCAAGAAGAAGAATCGAAGAAACCAAAAAAGTGAAAGAGTGCAGAATATTTCTTCCTTTGTCCTTGTTTTGTGCTCTGTTATATCCCCTTATTTCCTTGTATTTTCTCTGCATAAATCACTGCCCTGTACTGTTGGATACTTCCAACTAACAATATTAACAGGTAAAAAGTGAATGAACTCTCGGTAGATTACTTTCTCAATACAAGAGATAAGCTTAAAGTGCTAGAGAAACTAAGTTGTTCAATCTCTCCTACCTAGAAAACATTGCGAACTCTAGGAAGGACCTAGTTGGCAAAGCCCAACTCTGCATCGCAGACCAAGTGTCACCATCTACAAGCAGTGAAGGTAACGAATCCAAATTATACCTGTTAGAACAAATTCCGGTTTGGTGACTTGTCAATCTGCAAAAGTCCTTAATCTGTAAAAAAAGAAGTTGCGTTAGGGGAACCCGACAATTCCACTCCTATGCTTAAGTCAATATTTTCTCAAGTGTATATTCTTTCAAAATCACATAAAGCAACTAGTCTATACCTGTTTATTGATGAGATATTTATAGGCGGATTGATGGGAGTACTTCCTTTTTTCATTGGACCATGTGTCGGTCTTAGAAAACTTGTCGAGGGAAGACTCCTCCCTTATAGTTCGGCCTTCATGGCATACGTGCTGCAATAGGCAGTGGTTTGGTATTTTACTGATTTTGGATCATGGAGTGCACTCCGTGATAATCGGGAAGTCGGTTATTTTACTGGCTTAATGACAGGGCTGAAGGTCTCATGAAAGTCCACCCCTTCCTCTTGACCAAAACCCTTGGCCACAAGTCGGGCCTTATACCGATCGATGGTGCCATCAGCCTTTTGTTTAAGTTTGAAAACCCACTTGTTACGGACAACTTTCTAATGGAGAGGGCGTGTAACGCCCTAGATTTTAAGTCATAACGTCTTAAATAAAATTTAAGACTCATGGCGATCAATCCACACTTTTAGTCGCTCGATCAACCACTTTTAACCGATCGATCGATCAATCAATCCTTCGATCAACAATTCCTGTCACTCGATCGACATTATTCTAATAAATGCATATTTATGCGCCACCTGTCTTTAATTGATAAATAGGCAGACTAATTATTTAAGTGAGCTAATTAATAATACTATTTGTTAGTTTTTGTGTTGGCTGCATTCTGTTGGACAAAATCACTTCTATGTAATGTTGCTGTTTTCACAGGGATGATGCTTTATCCAGAGTTTACTCTTCAGCTATGTTCTTCAAGAAGATTCTGTGAAGTTTTCAAGGAAGTTTATGTTAGTTCCCTATCAGCCGTTCGAACGACGTGGTTTTCCATCTGGACGCTCGTCAGTCAACAACATTCGTCCGGATGACGAGAACTTTCCGTCCGGACACTCATCAGTGTCTAGAAGCTTCGAACTGTTCAAGATTGCATCCGTCTGGACGTAATGGCAAATTGTCCAGATGCTCTTCAGAGTTCGAGAAGATTCCAGTGTTCTAGTGCATCCGTCCGGACGACGTGGTTATACCGTTCGGACGCCATTCAGTGTTTGACGAGCATTAGAGTTTCTGCCTCAAGACACAATTATGGGAAGACGGCTGCTACCGTTCGGACTATGGGGTGAGAAGTGGGAGGACTGACATGTACAGAACATTGAGGGACTCTAGGTGAAAAGGTTGCAGTAGATGTGGCAGGTTGCGGATTACGTGAAGGGGAAGAGCTAGGAAATTGAGAGGGAAGTGAGGAAATGGGTGAGTCAGAGAGACGTGGGGAATGATGGGGAGGACACGGGTGAGGTGAAGAAATACATGTAGTATTAGAAGGAAGAAGGAAGAGTCCAAGAAAAGAAGAGGAGGAAAAGCTAAGAAATTAAGAGGGAAGTGAGGAAGTGGGTGAGTCAAAGAGACGTGAAGAGACAGAATTTGGAGGGGACAATGGACAGGTTTTGAAGGGGAAAATGTTCTCATTGAAGACAACATATTGGGCAATATACACCCGATTAGGAAGGGGATCAAGGCATTTGTAGCCATGGTGAGATTAACTATAACCAAGGAAGACACACGACTTGGAGCGGAATGCAAATTTGTGAGAATTGTAGGGGCGAAGGTAGGGCAACATTCACAACCAAAGACTTTAAGAAATTTGTAGTCGGGGACTTTGTGGAAGAGTAACTCATAGGGAGAGGAGGTTCGGTTGATGCTTGAAGGAAGACGATTAATGAGATAACATGCGGTTTCAAAGGCAGAATCCCAATGAACAAAGGGAACATGGGAGTGAGCAAGAAGTGTTAGGCCAGTGTCAACGATGTGGCGGTGCTTGCCCTCAACACTTCCATTTTGATGATGGGTGTGAGGACAAGTTTTGCGATGGGAGATGCCATGAGTGGGCAGGAATTTTTGTAATGCAATGAATTCTCCGCCTCCATTAGTTTGAATGGATTTAATGGAGCGAGCAAAGAAATTTTTAGCCAAGGATTTAAATTGTGTAAATGTAGCAAGAACACTGGATTTGAGAGTGATAGGATAAAGCCAAAAATACTTGCTGAAATCATCCACAATACATAAGTAATATCGTTTGTTATTGAAAGATAAAAGAGGGGCAGGACCCCATACATCAAGAAACAAAAGTTCCAGTGGAGCACAGGAAACAGAAATAGAGGCACCAAAATGAAGCTTGTGCAATTTGCCTGGTTGGCAAGCAGGGCAAAGCTGAACAGACTTGTAAGGCATCACAGGGAGATGATGCTTGGACAAAAGACGGCGAACCAACGGAGAAGCAGGATGACCAAGACGATTGTGCCATTGATGTATGGAGACTCGTTCACTAAGGAGAGTAGTGGGAGAATATTGGAGAGGAGAAGGAGAAGGCCACGGGTACAGGCCTCCTTTACTGGGACTTTGAAGAAGGAGCTTGCCCGAGTAGAGATCCTTAACACGAAAAAAATAAGGGGAAACTCAACAAAAACCTGATTATCATAAGTAAACTGATTAACAGAAATTAAATTCTTTTGAATACAAGGAACATGTAAAAGATTAGAAAGAGAAAAGTGTCTGTGAGGGGTAGGAAGATGAGCATGACCAGTATGTAGAATTTCTAAACGTTGACCATTTCCAACTCTAATTTGATATGTGCCATGGTATTCTTCAGCTTTCAGGTTCAGGTTTGACAGGTCATTAGTGAGGTAGTTTGTGGAGCCCGTGTCAGGGTACCTGTTGAGGTCAGGTAGGGAGGTGTGAGTGGTTAGAAAGGAGGTGGGAGGAGCCGAATCAGAGTGATAGGAGTGATCAAATCTGTTGTAGCATTTGGAGGCAATATGACCAATTCGGTTGCATATTTGGCAAATGGGGCGAGTAGAGTGGGGTGAGTGCTGAAAAGGAAGACAGGAAGTTCTGCCACGGCCTTTGTTGCAACCACGGCCAGAAGGAGATGGGAAAGAGCGCTGGAACCTTTTGACAGTGAAAGGTTTACGTTGAGCAACATTGGCAGTGGAAATGGAGAATTCAGGGGCAGAATGAAGTTGCTCAAGACGTTGTTCATGAGTGAGTAAGTAGCCATACAAAGTGTCAAGGGAGATGGGATCAATTCGAGTAGTAATAGTGGTGACAAGGGAGTCATATTCAAGGCCCAATCCGGCCAGAATATAGGAGATGAGTTCAAAATCTTTGAGGGGTTCATCAATGATGGCTAAGGAGTGAGAGAGACCTTTAGCCTTCTGAAAATAGTCAGAGATGGATAAGGGGCCCTTCTTCAATGTAGCAAGTTGAAGGCGGGATTGCATGAGACGAGCCTTGGATTGGGAGGCAAACATTTTTTCCAAGGCTAACCACACATCACGTGAAGTGTGAAGACCACAAACATGCACCAGTATGTTCTCAGAGAGGGACGAGCTAAGGGCTGTGAGAACAAGTTTGTCCTGCTGGAACCAAAGAGTGTAAGCAGGGTTGACAACCATGGCAGCAGAGGTGGTAGAATTACTGGATGAAGCAATAAACTGAGAGGGTGGAGAAATATCGCCAGTGACATAGCCACAAAGATTTTGGCTTTCAAGGAAGGGAACAAGAATAGTACACCAGATGGGATAATTTTCAGTAGTGAGTTTGTAGAGAGAGAGAGTTGGTTAAGGTTAGGCAGAGATGGAGGGATAGAGGAAGATGGAGATGATTGTAGGTTGGAGGTAGTAGAAGGAGGAGTTACAGTGGACATTATGAGAGAAGAGAATCAGAAGAAAAAAAAAAGGACATTGGTCTTAGTGGCTCTGATACCATAAAATAAAACAGAAGCTGGTGTTTTGGTAAAGCACACTTAGGACTTGTTCCTCTGTTCTATTTATAAAGATCTTATTACAAAGTACATGATTAAATAAGTTTAACAAGTACACTGTGAAAGGAAATACAAGAGAAAACGTGAAGTAATAGAAGAAAAGAATATGTACAAAAGATAAAATAAAATGAAAACTTGTCTTGAAGGTTAAGGAGAGTATGGTGTAGAGGTTGAAGCTTCTGCATCTTCTGATTCAGCTTCTAAAGCTTCTGGTTTGGGTATGGTAGCAGTCTTGACATGTGCAGTAGCTTGAGTGTGTGCAGAAACGTTAGTTGATAACTTGATGTAATAGAATCAACTCCTTCATCAACTGACCCAGCTCTTCCTCAAAGTCTCCTCTTTTCTCAGTCTCTCCTCTCTCAGTCTCGTCTCTGAGTATCGGCTTTCAACAGCCAACAAGCTACCGTCCTTTTTTTTTTTTTTTTTTTTTTTTTTTTTTTCTCTTAGTCTCATTTCTGCCATGTTTCCATGCCTTCCAGCCCACAATGTCAGTCTCCCTCTCTCTCAATCACGTCACTGCCTTTCTTCTCAAATTTCTGTACTAGCAGCTAAAATAGTCTCCCTCTCCAAAAAATTTCAGTTCTCCCTCCCTCCTGCGCCTAACACATCTTCCTCTCCTTTATTTTCCTGTCGGCAGCTCAGTGCCCCCCTTCTTTTCTATCTTTTCTTCATTCTTTTGATCTCCACTTTTTCTTTGTTTTATTTTGGTCAGTATCTCCTCAAAGTCAAAACCATAAAAAATGCTAGAAGTCTTCCTCTCTTTCTCCCTCTCTCTTATTTCTTCTCATCTCCTTTTCTTTGTTTTGCCTCGGTGTGTCCTCAAAAGCATCAATCGATGCTAACAGTTTATGAAATTAAAATTGAGGTCTCTCTCATAATTGGCCCTCTTCGCCCATTGACCGTCTATTGTCTAGCTTGTGGCAAATGTCTAAAGGCCCAAGCCCATGTCAACCTTTTGTTGGTTTCTTCTCTTGGCTCATTGTTGGCCCAATGTCTCGCTTGTGACAAATGTCCAAATCCCATGCTCATATCAGCCATTTGTTGCCTTTTTTTTTTTCTTGGCCCATTAATGGCCTAATTGCTTGTGAAAAATGTCAAAGTCCCAAGCCCATTCTAAAGCCATTTGGCTTGTTTCCCGTCTTTCACTTCTTTTTGTGTCTTTGTTTCTTTTATGTATTTCACTTCTTTTTGTAAGCTTGCTGTTTTTAGACCTTTTGGTTGTAATTTTTATGTTTAGTTGCTATTTAAAAAAAAAAAATGTTGATTAGAAGCAAAAGTCAAACTGAAAGAAGTTCCTATCATTAGTTTGCGATGAAATATTAGAAGATATTCACAGCAGCAAGTCATTGCAGCAACCACTCCTCACCACTCCACTGCAGCAACTATTCCTCTCCATGCTGCCTAGATCAAATCAGAAGACCACACCATACTCAACCCATAACTCCATGTTTTTAACCTTTAGTTTATCTCTTTGTACTCTCGTCGTTACCCTTTTGTTCAGTCTATATATTAGATTATTTTGTAGTCAGAATATGTAATGAAATCAGCAACAATGTAGTCCTTAATTTTCTCCTATGTTTCTCCTCTTCTCCTTCCCTGCTTTTCTGTGTATTTTCTGTCATTCTCTTTATTTCTAATACTAATCACTCACTTTATTCTGGATAGAGAAATTGATGAAGTTGGTATCTATTAGAACCCGATACGGTGGTCCTAGAGAGGTGTTGTAATTGAAGAAAAGCACTGACGATACCTTCGGCCTAAATTACACATATTAAAAGAACGTAACAAAAAAAAAGAAAAAGATAAATCCTTACAATTCCAAATATTTACGTACATTACAAATAAAAACTGAACACTTTTTGAATGCTTGAAGATTCAAGATAAATCACATTCAAAGACAATGTAATTCTTACACATTCCCTGGGAGCTTTTTTGCGTTATTGTCTTCCTTTTTTGGGGTCCACAACCTGATATTTGTTGTAACTGCATAAAATACATAGACCGGAATTTACTACGAATCACATAAATCATAAAATTTATAAAAGAAATAAACGTAGAGGATAAAAAATCAAGAGAGAAATAAAAATGGAGACTTACTTTTTAATGGCTCTTTGGGTGCCGAGCTTTTTCATGACTGCAAATTTAGGAGCTTTCTTCGCTTTCCCTATCTCTTTTACCGGACTGCAGAACAAGCTGATAATATGGCGGAGGTGGAGGGTCGTCTGAGTGGTGTGGCCGGTTGTGGTGGCGACAGGTGCAATATGTATTCGGTTTCCGACGGGTAGAAATAATTATAAGAAAATCAAATTTGCATTTGCTTGCTGTAAATTAAAGCAAATTAAACGTAAACCTTAAACTTTTTAAGAGTCTTGTGTTGTGTGTAATGTGTATTATGACGTATCACCCTTTGTGTTCTTTTTTTTTTTTTTTTTTTCTCAAAATTAATGTAATTCTTAAAATTACTATTGAATTTATGATAAATTACTATTAAATTTTAATTTAATTGTGATTTTAAGAACTATATCAATTTTGAAGGGACAATAAAAAAACACAAAGACGATATGTAACATTACTCGTGTATTACTATGTTATTATAAATTGACACTGCAATTACTAATTGCTTACCATGTTGGTTATTAAATAATTAAATTTTATTGTTATTTTAATATAAATTGACGTAATAGTTAATAATTGTTTATAATGTTGGTTATTAAATAATTAAATTTATTATTAAATTTTATGGCTTTATTATTTTTTTTTTCTGTCATATGCCCTTATGTGGTGTATATGTGGACTGATTAATATAGAGGAATTGTATTAAGAAATTTTTTTATTCATTGCAATTAGAGAGGAAAATAATGCTATAGCCAGGGTGGAGCAAAGATTTTTTTGTGTGTGAGTGTCATGAGTGGAATCATACTGCAACTTCCTGAGCAAGACACGCGTCAACAGGGGCGGAGCTAGGATTCAAGATTTGGGGGGGCCAAATTGAAAAAAAAAAATTTGGGGGGGCCAAAACTATAAAAATAACAAAATTTAGGGGTAAAATTAATTTTTTTTTTTTTTTTAAGGAATTTTTTTTTTTTTTTGGGGGGGAGACCCCTGGCCTTGGGGGGGCCCAGGCCCCCCCAAGGCCAGGGGTAGCTCCGCCCCTGCGCGTCAAGGAGAGTAAGGAACATCATCCTCTCAATTTTTGATTTGTATTAATTTTATGGTCATAATTTAAAGAAGGTTTATTTAATAGTGTATATGAAGTTGATGTTAACACATGGTTTTTTTTTAAAAAATTACAATCTTGTACTTTGTTCAACGCATAAATTTTAAATTCTAACAATAAAATAAATAACATCAATTTTATTTAAAATTGAGAGAATCCTTATACGAGAGCAATGACTTCATTTCTTTATCACGACCACATTTTTTTTTTTTTTTTTAAGTATTATTAGGACCACTTCCTAATTTTTTTAGGTATTATCAAGATTACGTGTTTTCTTTTTTGTAAGTATTATCAATCGAGATGTGTTATTTGCACCACTTCTCTTTATTAGGTATTATCAAGACCACGTGTTTTCTGTTTTGTAAGTATTATCAATCAAGATTTGTTATTTGCACATCACTTTGATGTACATAAATCATTAGCCTTATTATTACCATTTTTTTTTTTTGTAAGTATTATCGGGACTACAATTTTTTATTTTTTTTATTTTTAAGTATTATTAAAATTCTCTCTATTTGAATTAAAATTGATATCATGGTAATAATTTAAAGTTAGTGCATTTAAGAGCATATCCAACAATAATAATTAAAGTAGCTATTGAAAAAATACAACTCTCTACTTTAGCTACTGTTAGGGATGGAGCCAGAAGTTCTTATGGGTATGGGTCAATGGCCAAAAAAGGTTTTTTGATAGGAGCCAATAAGCAAATTTTTTTATTTTTTTACCTTATATTTTAGAATTTTTTTTCTCCCCCCCCCCCCCCACCCTGGTCCGGGTGGTCCCTGGCTACTGTTTGTTCTGTGCTCTCTCTACCAAATTATGTATTCTATTTTTTATTTTCTTTAAATATTATTTTATGTGGAAGAGAGTGAAAGAAAGAGGGAGAGAGAGTGTATGGAAGAAGGAAAGGAAGAGAGAAAAAACAATAAAAATTGTTTGTAGGGTAAATAATGAATAAAAAAAAAATTATTATGCCTGTTATATTAACTGGTATAAGTCGTTTGCTTATTCTGTTAGATGTACAAATTTTATCTCGTAAGTCCTAACCATAAAATACAGAATTTGATTTAAAATTAAGAGGATTCGTATTGGAGAGGAAGTACTTCCGTTCTTTTTCACAACCATGCACGTTTTTTTTTTTTTTTATTTGATTTTGGAAGTATTATTAGGACCACTTTTTTAAAGTACTATGATCAGTGCCAGGTATTTTCTGTTTTGTAAGTATTATCATGACCACCTTTTGTTGTTGTAAGTATTACAGGACAAAAAAAAAAAAAACAAACAAACGACCACATTTTTTGTTTTTTGTTTTTTTTTTTTTAATTTTTTTTTATAAAATTATCTACTTATATAACTCCAAAAGAATAGAAGATCAAATAGAGACAGAATATTCCCTAATTACAATGGCATAAATGCTTGGTGGTATTTCTTCCGATCAAAACTTATTTATATCATGGGTGACAGCTTTTCGAGCTAAATCATGTGCTGTTGAATTGGCTTTCTGCTTAACATGTACAATCATAATACAGCACGATAAGCTTGGTTCTTGTTTGATACTTGTCACAAAGTAACCAAACTTGCTTAAAATAAGGCTTTTAGAATTGATCGCCTTCATAATGGCCAATGCGCGCATCTCCTTCCAAAATTACATTCCGATAGCCCATCTCCTTAATGAGGATTACAGCATTTAATGCTGCTATTGCTTCTACAACATCAAGTTCCACTTCAATTCTTTTGGTAGTGCTTCTTGGCTGCTAGAATACACTTCTTGTTGTTGCGTGCTATGACACCAATGCCTAGTCTACCCTCCTTTTTATTGACAGTAGCATCCCGGTTTATTTTAAGAATTATTATCATTTTCTTCATTTTAAATGAAATTAATATCTTGGTAAGAATTTAAAATTAGTACATTTAACAATGTATTTGAACTTAATATTAACAAGTCTTTTAAAAAAATATATATATAAAATTAAATATACTATTAGATACACCAACTTTAAATTTTAACCATTAAATAAATAGTATTCATTTCATTTTAAATGAAAGAGATCGTTATTGAGGGCAAGGATTTCCTTTCTTTATCACCACCAGATTTTTTTATTATTATTTTTTTTAAGTATTATTAGGACCACTTGTTTTTTTTTTTGTAAGAATTATCGGGACCGCTCTTCTTCTTTTTCTTTATTTTTTGTAAGTATTGTAAGTACAACGTTTTTTTTTTTTTTGGGTAGGTATTATCAGGACCAAAAAAAAAAAAATGTACCACATTTTTTTCTTTGAGTATTGTTAGCATCAGTTTTTTTTTTTTTTTTCATAAGTATTATCAGGATCAGGTTTTTTCGTGCAAGTATTATCAGGATAGGATCGGTTTTTTCTTTGTAAGTATTATTAATACTACGTTCTTTTTTTAATAACCGACAGTTATTGGTTGGTACTCCGTTATTCGGACCGAGTACTAAAATTTGAAAGAAAAACGAGTTTTTGAGCATATTTTAGATTTTGGGTGTATTTTTTTGACTTAATTAAAATGTTTTTAACCACTTTTAAAATAACATTTCAGAACATCATAATTTTTCTGTCACATTTTAATTAAACGACTCGTTTTCATTCTTATCTCTGAAAATACTCTCTTCAACTTTCTTTTTGTTTTATTGAATCTTGATTGATTTAATGTGTGTTTGCTTGTTTCGAGGTGTTTAATTTTGAAAAAATATTTCCACATGATATAAAGATAAAAATTATTTTTATATTTTAAGAATATTTCGTGGTTTATATTGTTTGTTAATAACTTAATATATTTATCCCTTGAGAATAGAAAACAAATGACACTCGACAAACATTTACACGAACAAAGATTTTTGGTAACTTTTTTCTTCTTCTTCTTCTCATCCAGAAATAAATAAATCTCATAAAGTAGTGGGCATTTTGATGCCTAGCTAGCAGGCTAGCAGCAGCTATTTTGGCCTAAATTACTAAAGTTTTTGGTGACTTTAGCAATTTTCTTATTTTAATTTTTAAAAATTTTAATATATATATACTTGGATTCTGGTTATATCATGGTATATATAATTGTTAAAACCGATAAGCTGGTTACCGGCAATTTTCAACCGGATACCAAACCGGTTTTTCAGTTTCCCAGTTACTGGTTATTAGCCTACGGCCTACATCCACACATCAAAGCCTTTCCTTGTCTATATATTTCCTTGATTCATTTGATTGTAAGCAATACTCCATTTTATAAAGAAAGAGTCTAAACGTTACAAGACTCTTATACTTCTAAATTAATAACAATAAATATAATTTATCATATTGTAACTCATTTCTCTTGAGTGCTTGTAATTGTTGTCTCAATACGCCCCGCAAATCTAACAGTAGACCACATACGTTAAGGTTTGATCTCGAACATCAAAAGGCTAAAAAAAAAAAAAAAAAAAAGAAGCTACTATGGCATGAATAATTTTCAATGACCGAAACTTGGACTTCGGAGACTCTGGTCGGCATGGGCTACTATGGCCAGGACTTGGACATGGACAACTTTGGCTTGCATAAGCTACTATGGCCAAAATTTAGACATCAGTAACTTTGGTCGGAAACGACTACTATAGCTACAATTGGGCCAACTATAGGCATAAAACCTCTTTTGGCATTTTGTTTTCAACAATAGAGAATTTGGTGGGTAGTATTTGCTGGTAGAGAGTCACGTGGTGTGAGAAGAGAAATAGCTCGGGCACATGATGAGAAAATGTAGAAGGATGAGAAAACACAAGAAAAAAAAAATTAGCACACGATAGATATTTGTGGGGATTTTGATTTTGATTACGACTGAAGATGTAAAAGAATGAGTGAGCAAAAAAAAAGAGAAAAGACTTGGCATAGGATCAAATACTTGTGTTAGCCTATAACTCTGATATCATGTAAAATTACATAATTTAGGAAATAGGTGAGAGAAGAAAGAGAGACAGAATTAACATGGTTTAGCTTATGGCCTACGTCAACACATCAAAGCTTTTTTTTTACTACATATTTCTTTGATTCATTTGATTTATATATAAGACTCTATTTATAGAAAAAGAGTCTGACGTTACAAGTCTCTTTTACTTCTATATTAACAACAATAAATATAATTTACCATCTTATAACTCTTGTTTTTTAAGTATTTGTAACTCTTACTCTTATTTTTTAAATACTTGTAACTTTTATTTCAATTCTCTGGTCATCTTCGTACCTATTCTAGAGCATGACCCTTCCATACTCGAAAGACTTCTTAGTAAAAGGTAAATTAAACTTGTGTTATGAGAGCTTCTGTAGGCAGTGGGCATATAGCCATTGCTTGCAGTTGCGTGAGAAGAATTGGCGCGCCTGGAATGACGAGGTTCATTGGTTTAATTCCATGAGTTTTCAAAAAATGAGTTGAGGTTTTTTTTGGTCACTGCCAAATTTTAGAGGAACATATGATGTTGACAAGTCCATTTTTTTTTTCCGGTCGCACATGTTTCTTGATTTATGAAGAAAATAATAATGATGTACATTGGATAATAAAATAGAGACAACAGATTTTATGTAATTCGATTTATAATTTATATTTACCGAATAAAATTCAAAGAGTTACATTACACTATTGTTTTTCATGATGAATTTATAATACAAATTATCCTTAATTATAGAAATGCATGGAGAATACCAACAAAAAAGAAAGTATGTAAGTAGATCAAATCAAATTAAACTTGAATGTATTCAATTATAATTTAATTATAATTAATTATAATCAAATCATACAATTATCTATCATATCTGATTACAATTATATGAAAAATATATTATCTCACAATTTGTTCGTATTATCATTTCATTGTGATTTGGATTTGACCCTTACGCAAGGCTGGCTGCATGGATTGTTACACAAATTAAGGTCCTAATTTGTAAAAGGCCCCTAAAAAGCTGTTTATATTAAATTCATATATAAAAAAATAAAAAGCCTCAAGAAAAAAAATATATTTAAAATTTTAAAAAATTTCAAATTAGAGCACGTATGACCTTCGTTTCTTATATATATATATATATATATTTATTTATTTATTTTCTTTCATTACGTGACTTGCGTCTCATCTATAAAATTTCAAATCCGTCGCACATGTTTCATGATTTTTTTTTGTTTTTCAAACTATCGCGTCATTGCGATTAGACCCTTCAGTTAGATATTGATGTTAAAATGTACTGAAAAAAAAAATGGTGCACATGATATATATGTACAAAATTATGTTGATCGAGATACCCAAAACGCCTTAATTTTGGATGTTAAATTGACTTAAATATACACTTTTTTTTTTTTCTTTTTTTGTCTATTTGATCTTTTTTGTTAAATTTGTGGAGATGTAAAACACAAAAAATGAAAAAAGTCGAATTAAAAAAAGGGGAGGGAAGGAAGGATTGAGGGGGTGAATCGGGTAGTTTAGCCACTCATTAAGGTTGAGCAGGTGATTCCACCATCCTAAAATCTTTGAAGGGTGACTCGGTCATTCATAAAATTCACAAGGGATGATCAACTACTTTCTGAACCTTAAGAGAGTAATTTGGGCACTCCGCTTAATCCCGGCTACTTACCCTTTTTTTTTTACATGCTTAAACCATAGAAGGATAAATTAAACATTTCAAATCTAAAATATGTCATGTTCACATGCGCTTGCGCTATTTGTGTGCATTTTTAACGCTAACAACTAACAAAATATTTCCTTGCAATGAAATGATGGTACAGGAAAGCCAAATGTTACAGATGATACATGATAGTACGTAGTAGAATGTATGTGCATGCAAACCGAGTATGAATCTAAGGAGGGTAAATATATTTTTTTCTTTCACTTTTTTTAACTTTATTGTCGATTTTGTAAACATCGTTTGGTGAAGTTTCCGGTGAAGCCTGTTTTACTTATTGGGGAAGAGAATTTCAAAGACATTATTCTGAATTTTAATTCCGTAATGGAATAGTCGTGATATGATTGATATCCACTAATAAATAATTATAGCGGTAAAGACTAAGAAATTTAATTGGTGATTTATCAATTAATAAATCGTATTTACTAAATAGATAGGATTAATAATTTTATTTTTAATAATAATAATTGTGTTATCAAAATAAAATAAGCTTAAGATAAAATAATTGAAAGAATAATAATTATTATAGTGGGTCGTACTTGAATAAATAATTATTTATATTAATAAGAAGGTGGTTTAAAATTTGTGGGGTCAAATGTTAATTATTAAATGAAATGGTTTTAATTAAATGGGGTCCCACTTTAATTCACATAAGTTGAAGGTTTTAAAAATAATAGAAATCTCTCCCTTGCCATGTGGCGTTACCCGGTTGGTTGAGAGGATTTCATTATCTTCTCCTAGCCACTCACCTCGCGCCACGTGTCTCACCTTATCACATTTTCTTTCTTTTCTTTTCTCCCCTTTTCTCCCTTTGGACCACGACCTCTCCCTTCTTTTCTTCTTCTTTCTTTTTCTTTCTTTTCTCCCCACCTGACGCAGCACTCTTCCTTCTTCTCTTTTCTTTCTTTCTTCTTTCCTCTTCTCTATTCTTCATTTCCCTTCCACCCGAGAGATGCCAAGAGAGAGAGAGATCGTGAACCTGAGAGGGAGAGAACCCGAGATGGAGAGAAACACTGAGAGAGAGAGAGAGACCGTGGTGGTGGGAGATCAAGACCGTGAAAGTAATGAGCTGAGATGGACCGAATCGCAGAGAGAAGAAGAAGAGGAGGGTTCCGGCAAAGATGATGGATTTTGAGGTAAATCTCTAACATTTCTCATGATTTTTGTAACACCCATTAAGTATTGAGCTAGATAGTGTGGATTGCTATGACTATTGTTAGATGTGAATTTAGGTCAATTTTGGGGGAAAATACCGAATGGGTCTTTCCTTTTTGGTTTTTGTATCTACCAATTGAGGTATAATTTTATGGGTTTGATTTTCCGTATGGAGATTCATGGGTTTTCTGTTTTGGTGATTCTCGGTTGTAGTTGGCCGATTGGCCTTGAAGTTCAAATTTTGGTAGTTTTCGGTGGATGGCCGAATGATGTTCTATTTTAATGGGTTTGGTTTTTGTGATTGTTGGTAGGCTTTCGGAATGAGTGAACCGAATGGGTCTTAGGTGTTGTTGAAAAATCTTTGGAATTTTGGTGATTCTTTGTGTTGGATTTGTTGTTCCTCTTAGGGTCTTGATCTCGGTGGTTTATGTTTATGATTAGCCGTATGATATTTGTGATTGATTATTAATAGTTGTTGTGCTATGGCTGATTTGTGATGTGTTGTAGTGGCTGGGGTTGGAGTTGCATTGATGTGGGTTATTTGATTGTGATCTTGATGAGTTAGAAGTTGATACCGGTTGGGTGTTTTGCTTTTCTTTATTGATGACCGAATGAGTATTGAGGTTTTGGATTGATTTTTAGAATGGATTCAAGGTTGCCGTTGATTGAGTTCTCAGCTTGAATTTAATGATAGGTTTTGGTTGCCTAGAAATTTAGTTTTGAATGGGATATGTAAATTTAGTGTTGATGTTAATTGAAGTTGGAACTAGGTGCTATAGATCTCATCTCTAATTGTAATGTCCGGGAAATTATTTTGTAATTAAAGTATAAATTGAGTAAATAATTGATTAAACTTAATTAGGTGTATTTAAAATGCAAGATAATATTATTAAAAGACCAAAGTTTATAAAATAGGTTTATTAGGATTAAATAAAAATAAGTCTATTTAGTGTGATAAAATAAAATAAAGTGTTTTATTTTTATCTAATAGACTCGTAAAGAGTAGCCAAGAAAAGAAAATGCAAATGAATATTTTTAAAGTCCAAATAAAATAGAAATTAGAAATTATAAAAAAGAAATTAGAAATATAAAACAAAATAAATATAAAAGAAATTAATGAATAAAATTAAATAAAGAAAAGAAAAGAATTAAATAATTTAAATATATATATATATATATATATATATATATATATATATATATAGAATATTTTTAAAGTCCAAATAAAATAGAAATTAGAAATTATAAAAAAGAAATTAGAAATATAAAACAAAATAAATATAAAAGAAATTAATGAATAAAATTAAATAAAGAAAAGAAAAGAATTAAATAATTTAAATATATATATATATATATATATATATATATATATATATATATATATATATATATATGAAACGTTCATAAAACATGGAAGGGCCAAGTGGCCCTTCCCTTGTAATTTAATAATAAAAAAAAATAAAAATAAAAATTATGAGAAGTGAAGCGCATATGCCTCACTTAGAAAGAAAATTGAAAAGAGGCAGTGCCTCTTTCCATCAGACACGAGAGAAATAAAAATGAAAGGGAGAGATTTTTTTAAGGTTTTTCGTACAAAAATCATGATCTACGAAGATCTAATCGTCCAAACTCAAATATGATTTCGGAAACGTGATCTACGAGACTCGATCTACGTTTTCACCGATCGTTTTGAAGTAAAACACTAAACCCGTGTTCTTGAGATTTTAGGTTAAAATCTTAAAATGTGAGTTTAATGTGGTGTTTTCTTTAGGTAATGGGTTACTTAGAACTTGCTTAAGGCTACCCAAACCATGGGTTTTGGTTTGGTGAAATTTTAGTAAGTTCCACAAAGCCTAACTTTCGGGTATTTAATCCTAGTGGTGTTTTTATATGATTAACCCTTAGTAAATGCTATTGGGTTAATAATATTGTGTTTGGGGTAGTGTTTTATAATTTTGGGTTTAAGATTAGAAACTCTAGTTTGATGGGTTAAATTAATTTGAGGTTTTTAGTGTTTAAAACTTAGATTATTAATTTGTAGATTAATGGTAGTTATTGTGATGATTAATCCCAAATTAGTTATGGGTTTTGTAAAAAAAAAGTATTTATGGGGATATGTTCTAATGTTAGTAAAAATAAATAATTATGGGTATTTAGTTTAAATAGTATTTGTGAGGTTAACCCTAAGACTTTCTTATGGGTTAATGTTATTTTAAATGTGTTAATAAATTATGTTAATAAGTTAATAATTATTGTAAACGATTAATGAAAATAATTTTATGGTTAATAATATTGAGAAAATATTAGTGTAAATAATTTTAGACTAGTGATTATAATTTGGGACTAATATTTGATGTTATAAGTAATTATTTTAGATGATGATTTTAATGTTTAACCCCAAGTAAATACTTTGGGTTAATGTTAATTGAGTTTAGGTAGTGTCTAGATTTATGGGTGTGTAATTGGGACCCTTAAAATATTATGGGTTTTCCAAGGGTAAGCTTTTGAGTAATTTAAGAGCTAAATGTCAATCTAATGTTAGAAATGTCAAATAATGTGCAATGTGTATTTTCACAGTAACGCATTGCAATGTGGTATCTAGGAGACATAGTGCTTAATATCCGCGAAACCAAGGTGTGTATTCTACTCACTGAGAAGTATTATTTTTATATATGATGAATTGCAAAATATATATTGCTTTAGAAACTTGAACCAACTGTATATTGATTATGATCAGTTTTGGATGATTTGAGTATATTGAAATTATGATGATGTTTTGAAGTATGAATATGATATGTGATTTTAGAATGAGTATAAGTTGGAGATTTAAGTTATACAAATTGTTCAAGAAATGATACGTTGGATTGTTTATATTTTATAAAGAAAGCATGTGTTTAAGGCATGATTCATGAAATGAAATGTATATTGTTTTTAAGGCATGAGGCATAAGCATATGAACGCTAAACATGCATCGAAGTGAGGTTCATAGCCCACGGGAATTTATTCATGGGTTAGATTCCCATGAGGTTCCTTCTTGGGTTAGATTCATTTGAGGTACTAGCGCTTTCTTGGGTTAGATTCCCTTGAAGTATTCACGAGGTACTTGCTTGGGTTAGATTCCCTTGAAGTCCTCGACCATGAGTTAGATTCCCACGAGGTACCTACTTGGGTTAGATTCCCTTGGGGTACTAGTACTTTCTTGGGTTAGATTCCCTTGAAGTACTCACGAGGTACTTGCTTGGGTTAGATTCCCAAGAGGTACCTTCTTGGGTTAGATTCCCTTGAAGTACTAGCGCTTGCTTGGGTTAGTCCCCAAGGCATAAAACAATCAACATGAGCATGTATATCATTGTTTTTATGAGTGATGTTTTTATACTATGAGTAGTTTTACTAGACGTATTAGTATGCATAAGAATCTCAATGGGAAAGAACTTATGTATATTTCTATCAGATGGTTGCATGATTTAAATGTCATTGTTTTCTATAACGAATCTACTACGTGCCTAGTATGTTTAAATGTTTTCTATTAGTCGGTGTTTGCTATATCAGTTATGGGGGTTTTCAAATAAAAGCTTATAAAATTAGTAGCTGTTATAGTGTACGCATGACTAGAAATGAAAAGTCGGTTCTTTGCGAAAACTCAGTGAATAGTATACATCTGAGGTCTTAGTGTATTTATTTCTACTAAGGCGGTGGACTCATAATTCCACCTGTATGGATGCGGCAAACCCCGCAACCGTACAGACGTTTATACTTTGGTTGTAGGTTTCGCGAATATAGATATTGACTCGTCCACCTAGCGCATGAGATGCTATGATTGGAGCATATCGCGACAGTCATAAGTCACAGACTCGTGGGTAGTTCGTATTTTGGGTATTTTATTTATGCCTCGTGTCCTACGTGGCACACGTATTTGTTGAGCTTGTGTTTGGTATGTAATTAGTGTAATATGTTTATAAGCCTTAAATAGATAGACTTGTAAATGGCTCTTGTTATTGATAATAGTTATGTATTAGATGTAATTCCGTTATTGATATGTGTTCCGTTGCACTTTGATATTTATATTCCGCTTTGTTAGATGTAACTCTGAATATCAGGTACATGTTATGGAACGTGTACGTTATGTTGGCTGAGCGACAAATAGTCGTGCCACTGTGAAGACCCGTTTGTATGTTTTCAAAAAAAAAAAAAAAGGGTCGTCACACTAATAGTATTTATTAATGTTATTTTAGTCCTTTAATTTTCCATTAATGTTTGAGTTATTTGGATTGGGAAATTTTTGAAATTTTGGTGATATGGAAGGGTATTTTGATGGTAATCCAAATCTGGATTTGAGAGTTGTAAATTGAGTATTATGCTTATAAAAGAGAGTTGAAGATTTGATGGGTGTCTTTGTTGTTGGATTTCAATGGATGAGTTTGATTTCTAGTTAAAGTTGTGATTCTTTGATGAAACTTAGCTCTTGGTGGCAATTTATCTTAAGGAATTATGTTAGATGATTGTGTAAACAATTCTAGTCTTCATGTAAGTTGTTGAGAATTGGTCTTAATATGTAAATGATGATTTTGATGATATGTTGGATAAGGTTGATTCAATTAAGTTAGATTCTTTACTATGGTTTAATTGGATGCTTTAAGGACAATGGATTGTCAATTAGTAATTAAAGTCCTCATCTTGGTACTAAGTGAGAAATGAGAAATAAGATAAGGAAAATAAGTAGGTAGTAGCTAATGCATTTAGATCCTATAATCTAAATTACTGGGATAGTTAGAAACCGATATAGATAAAGTATATTAGTAGTTGTAAATCTAGAGCCTAAGGTTAATAAGGGGGACAACAATTGAAACATAAATATTGAGGAGTTATAGATTGTCCAAATGACCCTAAGTTAATATATATAAGCTAATAGATTTATAGAACATATAAATGTGATATAAATCAATTAGATAGCAACTTAGTAACTAATTCACCCATATATATAGACATAGTACTTGTGTATATCATCGGATTAGGTTTAAGCCTATTAAGTGTGATATGTATATATTTACATTTATACATAAACGAATATGAGTTCGATATATAATGTTAACTTGGTAAATAAATAATAAGCCAATAATGAATTAATAATAATAGTAATGTGATGTAATAATAATAAGTAGTAACATAGTGAATGTGTCTTAAAGATAATAAGCAATATAATTATAAGTCTAGAACCAATGATAAACCTAATAATAACCTAAGGTATCTAGTTAGCTTTAGAAGCGAGTAATGGGACGTGTGAGCATACGGGTAGTTTATGTGTCATAGAGTATAGGTTCAATAGCAAAGTCTAACAATACCAGTATTTGCAGGATCGTGTCATCATTGGAAACTTCAATTGATTCTCCAATGTAGAATCCGAGTGACTAGAATCCGATGGGATGTTCAAGTCAAGAGTCCAATGCAGCCATGTGATATTTTACTCACTGAGAAACTAATATTTCTATGTATATTAGAATTGCAAAATATATGTGTTTTATAAATCCGAACCAACTGTATGTTGAATATATCTGTTTTGGTTAATTTGAGTAGTTTCAACTATGTTCAAATAATATCAATGATGTTATGAAATGATGTATGGATGAAATGTGTAGCATTGTTTTTAAAGTATTTGAATGTGAGCTGCGGTTGAGATTTAAATTACGAAGTAGAATGATAAAGTTTCATGTTGATTGGTTTATCGTATTTGAAGAAAGCATGATTTGTAAAGAGTAGGAATATAGAGTTTGAATTGAAAGGGAGGGTAAACCTCATAAGGATGAAAGGAATGGTAAGTTTCAAAGGAATGAGAGGGAGGGTAAACCTCAAAGAAATGAAAGGGAGGGTAAACCTCACAAAGAATGAAAAGACAATCATAATCATGCATATCATTGTTTAAATTGTGTAATGTTTTCATGATATAGAATATTGTAGTTTTTATGCTAGACGTACTAGTAGGCCTAAGAGTTTTAATGACAAAAGAGCTTATGTATACTGCTATCGTCTAGTTGCATAATTTTAGAACATTGAGCTTGGACGAACAAGAATATTGTTATGGTTCGGTATGAGTAATACAGCGTCTTAGGAGTAGGTAGATGAATTGTCGTGGCACATCAGTAAGAAGTGCTTGGATACCAGAGTTTTACTCTAGTAACCGCATGGACAACTATGTGCTTGACATGAAGTTGTAATGCCCTATGATTCCGTGTTAACCATGTTCGGAAAATGTTAGTAAGCTTGTACTAAAGAGTGAGATGACATGTTTTAAGCTTAGTGTGCTTGGTTTTGACGCTATTGGTTGCGATATCAGTGTGGCTTGGGAGTAGGTAGATGGATTGTCGTGGCACATCAGTAAGAAGTGCTTGGATATCATAGTCTTACTCTAGTAACCGCATGGACAACTATGTGCTTTGGCATGAAGTTGTAATATCCTGAGGCACAATGTTACCACAGTTAATAACGTTAGACCTATATGCATTTGAGCTACAATATAAAAGTATTATTGTAGGTGAGTTTATACGTGGTTGCTTTCAAGCCAATGAAACTTCTACGTATGGGTCTAACTACATAGTATGTTTTAAATATTTTTTGATAGTCGGTGTTTACTATATCAGTTATGAGGGTTTTCGAACAAAATTCTATAAATTGGTAGCTGTTATAGTGCACGCGAGACTGAAAAGAAAAGTTTGTTCATTTTGAAAACTCAGTTAGTTTAATATCACTGAGGTCTCGGTATTATGTACTAAGGCGGTGAACTCATCGTTTCATCTATACGAATGTGGCAAACCCCTACAACCGTATAGATAATGTCCCTTTGGCTGCAGGTACTCGGATCGTAGTTGATGGGGTTGTAGACGTGCAGTTGAGATATTATGACCGAAGCTCGCCGCGACAGTTATAATTGCGGGACCATGGGCGTCCTCAGTTTTGTAAATTTTACTATAGCTTGTGACGCCTGTGTCACTTTGTTTTTGTATAAAGCCAACTTTGTTATGTATTTATATTGAGGAAAGACTTAAACATATAGATGGTAAATGACTCTTGTTATTAATTTATGATAGATGTTTAAGATGTGATTTCCGCTATTGAGTTTATGTTTTTCCACTGCATAGTAGTTAGATGTTGTACTTTGATTTACCAGGTACATATTATGGGGTATGTACCATATGTTGGCTTTGTGACACATCGTCGTGCCACTGTGAGGATCCATTTGCATTTTAAGAGATTAATGTTTAAGCAAATGATTTGTATAAAAATAGAAAATGGGTTGTCACAATAGCTATGATAGAAAATTCTAAAGATTAGAAACAAAGGTTATGATGAAGTTTGTGGGTAAACCATTTTATGGAGAATAATAGTGGAAGTAAGAGAGATAAAAGAGAGACAAAGAATTGTGGATGTTCGGTGTTAGATACATACATCCACCACTCAGAATGACCCTTAGGGCTACATTGTGCTCATAAACTTAATTGTTTACAATATATATGTGTTTATTTATAGTTGAATAAGACGACCTCGAGATAAAAAGACGGTTGCGGTTATTGCCTAGGGTGGTTTGAACTTTTCGGGGTGGTTGTTTGTCTTGGGATGGGTTTTGGCCACCCCAAAAGGCCAAAGGAAAAAAAAAAATGACGGTTGGCCCTTGCCCTTGGGATGACGGAACCCACCCCGTGACCATTGGGTTCAACCACCACAAAAGGCCAAAAAAAAAAAAAAATGAAGGTTGGCCGAGCCACCTCTAGGCCAAACAAAAGGGGCAAGCGGCCACCCCTATGTAGGATAATAATTTGAGTTGGCTTCAATATGTGGCAATCGCGATTGGTATCAACATTTCAAGCGTGGTGATGTGGACGATCGTAAAAAAAAAAAAATTAACGAAATATAGACAGAAGTACCAAGTGATTTTTTCATTAATGACATGTACTACTTATAATACCTTTTGAAAAGGGTGATTTTTGATATCGGCCTTAACCACAAGTACCTATGGGATATTTAACTTTTATTATTATTATTATTATTTTATAGTAATAAAAAATGATTGATGTGATTGATATAAGGTAAAGATACAATTTAAAGTTTTTGTATGAAAAAGTAAAAAAAAAAAAAAAGAAAAATTGTTAAAAAGTAGTTGATATGATATAAAAAAATTATTAAAAAGATATTAATGTGATTTGCCGGGCGTAGGGAAGATCTTTTTTTCTTTTTTTCTTTTTTTCTTTTTTCTTTTTTATTTATAGATACATAATAAACAGATTAAATCAAAAAAATAATGCAAAGATAAGATCTTGAGCAAGACCCCCGTGACCGTGATGGAGATCTGTTTTGAATTGATGCAAAGATACGTAGGGAAAAGACTTATTCCAAAAAAAACCTTTTGGTCATTATCAAGACCACGTTTTTTTTTTTTTGTCTAATATATATATTAGATTAAAAATTAAGGCTAAAAGAACATTATAAGGCTCTAATATGGTAAAAAGTTAATAAATACTCTTTAATTAAGGTCCCCACTTAATAATTGTACAATAAAAGTTATTTTCAAAACAAATTTTAAAACTAATATGATAAAAATTTAATAAATAGTTTTTAATTAAGTAATTATAAATTGAAAGTCTCATTATTCACATTCAAAAAAAAAAAAAAAATCAAGAAATTCTTGAAAAATCTCACTTATTTATTATTTTTAGAAGCCTTATTTTTACATTCATAAAATTAGTCTAACATGCATAAATTTTTATCCAACGCTTATTTGAATTGAATGTTTAGAAAAATATAAAAGTCTTTAAAGTGTATAAATTGTCATTATTTGCGTTGTGCATAATAGATAGAACACTACTAAAAAACCGGATTTTATAGACGGTTTTTTCATAGACGGTTTTCAAAACCGTCTATAAAAAAAAATATCGTGGACGTTTTTTTTACTAAACCGTCTGAAAAATAAATTTACGGACGGTTTTTTTAAACCGTCCGTAAAACACAGACGGTTTTTTTAAACCGTCCGTAAAACACAGACGGTTTTTTTAAACCGTCCGCAAAACACAGACGATTTTTCTAAACCGTCTGTAATTTTATAATTACCGACGGTTTTTCTAAACCGTCTGGAATTAGAAAATTCCAGACGGTTATATCAAAACCGTCTTTAAATAGAAAGACGGTTTTATAAAAATCGTCTGGAATTTTCTAATTCCGGACGGTTTTTCTAAAACCGTCTAGACCTAATTTCTAATTGTAGAAATCCCTAGCTAGCTCAGTTCATGCTCTCTCTCGATCCATGCTCTCTCTCTCACACACACCCAGCCGGCTGCCATAGCTTCTTCCTCCGCTTCTCCGGCACTCTCTCTCTCTCTCTCTCTCTCTCTCTCTAGCTCAGTTCCCCCCTAGGTCCCTCTCGATATTTCCCTCTCTTTTCCCGCCGGCTGGCCCTGAATCGTCTTCTCCGGCGCCATCTCTCTAGAAGTCGACCCCGGCTGGGCCCTACATCATCTTCTCCGGCGACGCTCCGACGCGTCTCAGCTAGCCCACGCCCGTTTTCCCGACGTACGCCCGCCCACGCCCAGATTAAAGGTTTGATTGGTTATTTGTATTTTTATTTTGTTGGTTTTTTGTTTTTCCGTTTGGGCAATTAGGAGATTTTCTGTTTGTTGAATTGATTTTTCTGTGTTAAATCCTGGGTTTTCTGTTTGTGTTGAATTGATTTGGAGATTTTCTGTTTGTTGAAAAATCTGTGGTTCCAAAAAATTAGGCAGCTTTCTCCTTCCCTTAATTCAGAAATTGTTCATTACTGAAGCATGTTCAGATAGCTTCCCAACCTCTAATTTCTCATGTGATTATTGCAAAAGAAGGAAAGTCTGCACAATCCAAAACAACATAGCAAATGTATTATACTTAAACAAACAACAATTTCTAACTTTAAATTTGATCTACATTAACACCTATATGCAGATAAAATTACGTGGAAGGCAATAATGTGCTACAAAAGCAAAGCTTAAAAGTTTAATTATAGAATGCATTAAAAAATATCAAGCATTTGCAAGAGATGACAACTGATGCATGCTGGTAGACATGAAAACACACATGGATTTATCCATTCATCCTAGTCAGAAAAACTTTCTATGGGGAAACACTCATAACAGCATTCTGAAGTTCCATGCACTAAATAATATAACCCATCACATATATGCCTAGTCCCGTGATACTGCCATACAAAACAAACAACAATAAATATAACTTAATTTTCACAAATTCATATAATGCAGCTCTTACATATTTAACAACAGTATTAAAGCAAGTAAAAGGTTCTGCCAACTACTGCAAGAGCTTTGGTTTTGGGCAACAAGGAAAATTTTATTCCAACCTCTCCTTTTAAACTTGTACAAAACTTCCAGAAGAAATTTGGGGGAAGAAAAGAAAAAACACATATGGAGAGAGAAAGGAACTACAAATAGAAAGGAAGGTTCAAAAAGCTATACCTTAGGGTTTGATTCTGTCTTCGTAATTGGCGCATGGAAAAGTTACAATGGGTCAGTGACTGACCAATCTTGGTATTTTGCTGGAAAATCTACACTAGATTCATACAAAGAGAAAACATGACATTGAAAAATCAAACCACGAGTTATAAAAATGTGCAAATGCATGAAAATTCATATCAGATGAAATTTAAATAATTCAAAAGAAGTAGTGAATTGAAGTTATATCTTCATAGGAGATTAAAAATACTACTTGTAGCATTTGCAATGTGATGCAGCCAACAAGCTTTGATTTCATGTTTATGGGTGTCTTAGTATTTCTTAAAAAGTTCTGACAAATTATTAATTAATCTACTTTTGGGGCAGCTATGGTATTAAGTATTTTATTTTGTAGCTTGTGCTGAATTTTAGACAGTCAAGAGTCTTTATGTAAGTCAATTAAGTCTTAACTGACTTTTGACTGCTTGTTTGTGAAAATAGAAGCATTTATTACGAAAGTTGTCTCTAGAGAATCTTGGAATTGGGAGATAATTATATGAGATGTTGAGTATATAAATCAGTTCTGAATATTGTAAGGCAGGTTTTTCTGATAAAACAAAACTATAGCAGAGAATATTCTCTACAGCCCTACTTTGGATTTGATTCTTTCCATCTACTTCCTCTTTCTTTCTCTTTATTTGCTCTAAACCAGTTTCAACAGTCCTTAGTGCATTGTGGACTAAGGACTGTTGAAACTACAATTATCCTATAATGCTGACTTAGCAGTCTTAATCAACTCTTGATTTTTTATTTATTTTTTAACAGAGACTGATTCAAGAGTTAGTTGAGACTACCATGTTAACATTATGGAATGGAATAAAATATAGGATTTGTTTGTTAACCCTTTCTCTATTAAAATTAGCATTATGTACATGATTAGATGCAACAAAACAATATCTTAACTGTGAGAGGATCTTGTTTCCCTAGACATGGGGTTACTTTTGATCCGTTTAACTAGAATTGGGTCACCTCTTTGGGTTTACTTCTGTCTGTTTCAAGCACTAGAAACTTTAGGGTTTACTAAATCTATGGCTGTATTTTGAAGACTGCAGCCTTCCTCCTTCCTCTATTACTGATCTTGTTTCCCCATTTTTTGAACGGCGCCGTGACTATTGTGCATTAAAAAAAAAATTGAAAAGAAAAGAAAAGAAAAAACAAGTTCCAACTTATTTATTTATCTTCTAGAATGAATAATTCAAACTTATTAACATAAAATTCAGTTTTCAATATCTTTTTCTTCTTTATATGGTGTAGTTAGGAAGATGGACAAGAGTTGGATGAAGTTGCCGCGAAGTTCGCGAGAGTATATTCGCGGGGTTATGGAATTTGTGAAATTTGCACGTGAACATGAGAGTAGAAAAGATGTCATTGTGTGCCCCTGTAAGAAGTGTTTGTTGGGCAAATCATGGTCCAGTGAAGTCGTATTTACTCATTTAACATCAGGTACTGGGATTATTGAGGGTTACACTGAGTGGATAATGCATGGGAAATCACTTGTCCCTCCTGTTCAGAGCGAGACAATACATGAAGCTCCTAGGAGGCTTCAAGTGGATGGCATTCCACTACATGGGGGGTCTAGTGGGATGCAAGACATGCTTAATGATGTTTTCGTGATGCACGATATCTGTGTAGAAGCCGGTGGGTCTCAAGTGCGAGATGAAGTCGAAGCCGAAGCTGAGCCCGTGGATGTTGAAATTGAAGACTCTAACAGGGTGCCGAATAAGTTAGAAGATTTCTAAAGGATGCCGATACGCCACTCCATGGAAATACAAAACATAGCAAATTGGGAGCTATTGTGCGCCTATTTAGTATTAAGTGTATGGTTGGTTGGAGCAATACATCGTTCTCCATGTTGCTTGAATTCATTAATGAACTAATGCATCCAGATGCAAGTTTGCTGCCTAAAGACACATACGAGGCAAAAAAATACTTGAAGGATTTAGGCCTTGAGTATGAGAAGATATCGGCTTGTCGCAATGGCTGTATGTTGTTTTGGAAGGAAGATGAAAAATTAGACAAATGTACATTCTGCAATGAGTCCAGGTGGAAGGATAACTTAATTAATGAAGATGGGTCGATAAAATGTTCGAAAAAGAAGCCGGTCAAAGTGTTGCGTTGGTTTCCTCTAATACCAAGGCTGCGGAGGTTATTTATGTCACATCATACGTCGCCACATATGAAGTGGCACGCTCAAGGCCGTACAAAAGACGGTGTGTTGAGGCATCCGGCCGATGGAGAAGCATGGAAGGCATTCGATTCACGTTACCCAATATTCGCATCAGACCCGCGAAATGTCCGGCTAGGTTTAGCGTCAGATGGCTTCAATCCTTTTGGGAACATGTCCTCTAGTCACAGTACTTGGCCAGTAATATTAGTACCTTACAATTTACCTCCTTGGATGTGTATGAAGTAGCCGTATTTTATGTTAACCTTGATTCTCCCTGGTCCGAGTGCACCAGGACAGAATATAGATGTGTACCTAGCTCCCCTTGTAAGTGAGTTGAAAAAACTATGGGAAGTAGGGGTACAGACTTTTGATGTAACCTCGAGGAAATATTTTACAATGCGTTCGGCCTTGATGTGGACGATAAATGACTTCCCGGCATATGGTGATTTGTCAGGTTGGAGTACACATGGACGAAAAGCATGTCCTTGTTGTATGCATGAAACACAATCAACGTGGCTAACTTATGGTAAAAAGTTCTGCTTTATGGGACATAGGCGATGGTTGCCTCTTGATCATCCATGGAGAAGAAATAAGAGACGATTCAATGGTGCGCAGGAAATGGGTAGTCCTCCCAATGTGCCGAATGGCGATGAGATCATCCGACAATTAGAATGTGTTGTCAATCGGGCAAGGACCGGACAGAAGCTACCGCCTGGAGAAGTTGATTGGAAGAGGCGAAGTATACTATACGATTTGCCGTATTGGAAAGATCAGTTACTACGCCATAACATTGATGTGATGCATACAGAAAAAAACATCGTTGATAACATACTTGGCACGCTATTGAACATGAGTGGTAAAACCAAAGACAACAGAGAAGCACGTCAAGACTTGCATAAGATGAAATTGAGACCAGAACTTCATCCATTTACCGCGGAAAACGGCAAAACACTTTTGCCTGCAGCTTGTTTCACAATGACGAAAAAAGAGAAGACTGACTTTCTGCAAGTATTACATGATGTTAGAGTGCCAGATGGATATTCTTCAAATGTGTCACGTGGTGTGAAGCTCAAGGAATGTACTGTTGGGGGTTTGAAGAGTCATGACAATCACATAATCATGCAACAACTCATGCCAATTGCACTTCGAGGAACCTTATCGGATGATGTTGTGAGGCCTTTAATCGAGCTATGTGGGTTCTTTAGGGATATTTGTTCAAAAACACTGCGGGTGGAAGATCTGGATCGTCTTGAAAATCAAATTCCTATAATATTGTGCAAATTGGAACGAATATTCCCTCCGGATTTTTTTACATCTATGGTGCACGTAAGCATACATTTAGTACGTGAATGCAAACTGGGTGGACCGGTACACTACAGGTGGATGTATCCTGTTGAGAGGTAATGTTAAAATTTTGTTAAATTAAGGTTTGTTCTTATATGGCAGTCTCATGGTCTAACTTTAATGTAGGTTCCTTGGTAGATATAAACGTAGTGTTCGTAATAAGGGAGCACCCGAAGGGTCTATTGCAGAGGGTTACATTGTAGACGAATTGTTGACATTTTGTTCTCGGTATTTAGTCAACGCGCCAACGGTTCACAATAAGACCCCAAGATACCAAGATGAATCAAGAGGGGCGACCAATTGGTTTAAACTTGATACTTGCACGTTGGAGCAAGTACACCGATATATTTTATTCAACTCTGATGATTTCCTCCAATTTCGCACGTGAGTCACATTATTGTTAGATATTGTTAGTTGCTAAATACGATGAAAAGTAACCAACATCATATGTTGTTGACGTATAGGATGCACATGGAGTCGTTAATGGAACAAAACAATAGGGAACGTACCTCGCATCAACCGTTGCTGAAGCAACAACGAGACCAATTCTGTAGTTGGTACAAGTCATACGTAAGAAAATTGTTGGTTTGAATAATTATTTACCTATAACAGCATCATGAAACTTTGATTTTTAAATAAGGTGTCTAAATCACAGGTTGATAAGTTGACCGAGGCGGAGAGGATGACATTAGGAGAGAAACTTGTTAGTCATGCCAAAGGCCCAATGCTCGATGCTGTCGAATGTAAGCGGTATATGGTTAACGGCGTGTTGTACCGCACCCTGGATGTCGACGAAGAGAAAAAAAGTCAAAACAGTGGATTGTGTGTCACCACTGAAGATGGTCCCACCTACTATGGTAGGCTAACTCAAATAATCGAGGTTACATACTACGACTTGACGCGGTATGTCCTTTTCAAGTGCGATTGGGCCGACATTCAACCGAATAAGGGATACAAAAAGGACGAATATGGATTCGATTTGGTAAATTTCAAGAACCTAATACACACAGGTGCGCGAATCACTGATGATCCGTTTGTACTACCTAGTCAAGTATCGCAAGTGTATTATGTCGAGAATCCCAAAAATCCAAATTGGGCTGTTGCTGTAAGGACAAAACCAAGAAATGTGTACGATGTTGGCAGTGGTGAAAGTGATGACGGGGCCGAGGCTGATAGTTATCATGAGCATGAGCCTTTCAACGTCAACGTGACGGGGGACGTTGGTTTTGATGACTTTGATTGTGCACGTACTGATGTACCGGCCACCGAAACAACATAATAATTGTATGTATGAATATGGTTAAACTATTAAATAGAATCTAAATACATGGTGTGTCCAGAAGGATTTACTTATAGTTCAATCATTTTTTAATTCTTTAAGCATGTCGTTTTTGCATGCTGCATATTGTATATTTTATATTGTATGAGAGAGCGTTGAAGGCCAAGACAAGCCGTGCCCAAAATGTATTTCTTCACACTCTGGGATCGAAGAGTATCGCACAAGTTGCACGAGAAATGGTACGTATAGTAGATAAACGTTTACGGCATGTACGTATTGTAGTAAGATAATAAGCTTGTAACTGATAATGTTAAGGATATTAATGCAGGAGGAAGACATGGGAGAAACACCGAATCGAGATGATATGTTCATTGTCTCGCATACCAAGAAAGATAGAAACCCTGTGAATGCAGCGGCTGGGGAAGCTATCGTAAGTGGTAAATATGTAATTTAAATTAGTTCTATTACGGACGTTTTCACCCTTGGACATTATGTGCAGGCGAAGATGAGAGAGATTATCGAGAATCAGTCGCCTACAGAACGAGTGTGTTCACAGGGGTCAGTCCGTTGGTCGCAGAATGATGCATGTGCACAAGTGCTAGGACGAGAACATTCCGGTCGTGTGCGTGGCTTGGGGCTAGGGCCAACTCCCGGGAAATCAAGCTCTTACAGTACCTCCGGACAAGGATCGATCTCTAGTGCGCCTACTCCCAAAGAAGTAGAGATGGCTGCTGAGATGGAACGTTTGAAGAATTTGTACGAAACGACAAACATCAAACTGCAAGAGCAAAACAACAAGTATGAAGCGCAACAAGAAGAGCTGGCAGCCGTCAAACGTATGGTCGCAATGATTATGGCAGAGAAACAATCATCAATGGGAAACAACCAAGAAGGTGAGTTGAACTTGATTTATTTTGTGTTACTTTCAAATTTATTGGACTTGGTTTATTTTTAAACTATTTATGGTCATGAGTCATTTTTCATCGTTGTGGTTGCCTAGTATGATATGACAAAAAATCTCTCAAAAGTAAATAGAAATGTATGAAGTGTTAATTTTTTAAATTTACTAGACTGAAAACTGTTCTAACAAATTAAAAGTTACAAATTTCAAGTAAACTTTCTTATTTTAGGTCTATTAAAATTGAGACCAGGTGATTGAAACAAATAATAAGTAGGAAAAAAAAAATGGTGAGTGAAACCCAAATAAGAAAAAGAATATATATATATTTTTTCACAGAAGCTGTGAAGGAGATCTTGATCTTCTGTTTGTGAGTAGTGATACATGAGATTATTACTTTTTGATTTGATAGTTAGCAATTTCTTAGCCTTCCATGATGAAGGAAACAAGGGTTGAAGTCCCTATAAGACTATCAATTAATGCATTTCATTGGTATTGTATTTGTTAGTTTGAGGTGGTTGTAGGAAGTATTGCTCTTTGTATTTTTGGTTTTTCCTTGTATTTCCCGGGAATTTTTATTTTTATTTTTATAACCTTCGTAATTAAAGACTTGCAACTCTTATCTTGCCAGAAACAAAAAAGAAAAAAGAGTTGCATGTTTAGGGAGTCAGACCCAGGAAAGTTCCAATACCCATGTATGCTTTCACTGTACACGATGTAATACAACTTTTGAATTCAAAGTATAAAACTGTACCCACTATGGTATAAATCTAATCAACCATCTACCACAGATACAACATGCCTAAACCTGTGATGAAATGCTTGTTTTTTTTTTTAAACGAATAGGAAAAAAAGAAGTAATGCATGGGTTTTTAGCTATTAACCTATCCTTTTTTCTTCAACCTCTCAGCCCTCCGAGTAGATGGCTAGTTCACTTCGTTCTCTTGTTCTTGTTTGTCTCAAACATTTAGAAACTTGTATCTGATTGCAAAAATTGTTTTCTAATTAGTTTCATATTATAAGTTGTATTATGATTGAGGATGAATGTTAATCTAGGCAGTTAATTTTCACCTTGTAACATGTTAATTTTAGCTTCATAAAGATGATTCTTACCTAACTAACAATTTGGGATTTGTATACTTATTGCAGCGAACACATAAAAGCATAAATGAAGAAGATGCACACAATGTCGTAAACCGGATTTTCCTTTGGGTCGGCTTGCATACATTGATGATTATAATTAATGATGTATGGAATTTAGGTTTTATGTTTTTTTCATTTTAAGTATGTATTTATTTTGACTGTTGTTGTAAATAGTTAAAATTTCCAAATATTTTTGGATTTGAATTTGTATTGACTTTGGAGATGAATTTAGGATTTTGGAAATGGATTTGATATTTTGTTGTATTAGGGATTTTTTTTTCAGAAATTAAATATATGTATGGGGAAAAAAAATTAAAAAAAAAATTCTGGACGGTTTGGGCCCAAACCGTCCAGAATTTTTTTGGTTTGTACAATCTGAATTGCAGACGGTTTGGGCTCAAACCGTCTGTAATTTTACGGACGGTTTGGGCCCTAACCGTCTGGAATTTTACGGACGGTTTGGGCCCAAACCGTCCGTAAATAATTACAGACGGTTTTATCCAAACCGTCTGTAATTAATTACAGACGGTTTGATACAAAACCGTCTGTAATTATTTACGGACGGTTTGGATAAAACCGTCCGCAATAGTTTCTGGACGGTTTGTAAAAAACCGTCCGCAATTTTAAATGCCGACGCATTTTCATGGACGGTTTTAAACCGTCCATAAAAAACCGTCTGGACCCTTTTCCAGACGGTTTTTTCCAATTTCTGGACGGTTTAAAACCGTCTAGAAACTGGGTTTTTTTAGTAGTGGAATTACACCCTTGGTGAGTCTTCAATATCCAACAATTGTTTCTGCATTATATTCTAACAAATCAATCTTTATATAACTCATTACCATTTTTCTCTTTATTTCTCTTTAAATCTTATTATTTCATGACTTTGAAACAATTGATAAATCATTCTGTATCTAATAAGTTATATATATATAAAGTTTTAAAATACATTTTACAAACGAAAGAAAGTGCTCTAATTGACATATTAAATAAAAAAAAATAATATAAATATTAAAATATATTTAGTTTAATTAACATTTAAATATAAAAAATAACGTCATTTAAACTTGTTGCCTTATGCCTCAAATTTGTCGAAGACTATAGAAATCGAGCTTAACAATGAATAAATATAAATAATAATAACAAAAAAAAAAAAAGAATATGATTCTCCCTTCCCATATAATTGTTGGAGAAAAAATATTTAAATAGAATAGTGAATGCCAGAATTTTGAGGGAATCTTCTTCCAAATGTATTGACTGGGCTTAGTTAATAATTTGTCTTTTGGTCTTTCCCACATGTGCCTATAAATAGATGTTCCTTCACCATTGATTCTCAAGCCAAGCGGCAAGTAATTAAGCAAAGCGCACTAGAAATGGCTAGGCAATTACAAATCCCATTTGTGTTGTTCTTCCTTTTGCTCAATATTGTCCTGATCAATGGCTCAAAAACGGGCAATATCACGGTGTACTGGGGCCAGAATGTAACAGAGGGCACCTTGCCTGAAGCTTGCGCCACTGGCAATTATGTTATTGTGAACATAGCTTTCCTATCTACATTTGGCAATGGTCAGACCCCCTTGATCAACCTAACCGGCCATTGTGACCCAACTAACATTACTGGATGCACCGGTTTAAGCAACGACATTAAAGCTGCCAAGACAAGGGTATCAAAGTGCTGCTTTCTATTGGAGGCCCTGGTGGCAACTACGGCCTTTCCTCGGTTGATGACGCCAGACAAACATTGCTTTCATTATAACCTACCTAGCTTATATATTGACATTATATTTCAAATATATATGAAACTAGAAAAGCTTGGTTTTTTTGCCCTTTCCTTCCTTCCTGTTTCCGCCAGGACAAGATAGAATTTCTTACTAACTGACATATGTTTTTTAGCATATGAAATATAAGAAAAGTGACATAAATATTCTTTAATATGTGAGAATAGATTTTTTTTATTTTTATTTTAGAGCATGTAATTCTCACGTGTTTTTTAAAGGCTAGTTGGTTTAATTATGTCAATGGTTTGTGATCGAGTGAAAGCTAAGGAATTAGTGTTCATATATATTGATGTTACGCGCAGGAGTGTTGCAGACTACTTATGGCACCATTTTCTTGGGGGCCAATCTTACTGCCGTCCATTAGGTGATGCGGTCCTAGATGGCATTGACTTTGATATTGAGGGAGGGACAACCGAGCATTGGGACGAGCTCGCAAAGGCCCTGATAGGGTTTGACAAACTGATGAACAACAGGAAGGTCTACTTAACAGCAGCTCCAAATTGTCATTTTCCAGACCCTTATCTAGAAGAAGCACTAAACACTGTGGTGTTTGACTACGTTTGGGTCAAATTTTACAACGACGATAGGTGTGAGTATGTGTACAACGCCGACAACCTGAAGGATTCTTTCAAAGAATGGACAACTATTCCAGCTACTGAAATATTTGTGGGATTACCTGCAGCCCCCGAGGCAGCTAAGAGTGGCTACGTCGAGCCCAAAGTAGTCTTTAATCAGGAGTTACCTGACATTGAGCTTTCTCCAAAATACGGGGGTGTTATGGTTTGGAATAGGTTTTATGACAAATTGACTAACTATAGTGCAATTATTAAGGCCTATGTTTGAACTCTTTGACGGAGTACTCAGCTCGTGTTAGCAACTACCTGCATTAGTGTTTCGATCTGTATGTCAGTTATCTTCTTATTTTCGGCATGCATTTGGCTGGGTGTCAAGTGTCAACTGTCGTGTTTATTTACTCTTCTTTACGTTACCAACTACCGTGGAAGAGAATGAAGCGCTCGATATGATCTGTTCTTAAGACGACTGTTCCATCGAGTTATCTTTATGATCATTTCCGGTTTGTAATCCTTTTAGTTTATCGTTATCTTGAATAAGCAGGTAGCTAGTCATGAGTTATATAAATTGATGTATTAATACCAGTTCTTTGGATTAATCAATGAAAATTACTAGCCTTTAATTTCTACCAAACTAGTGAGATATAAGTCTTTTCTCATTAATCATTAATAATCAATGGTGAGTCTCCAATATTCATTCACCGTGTGATCTGTTCTTAATTTATTCGTTAATTTCGTACTTTTTTCTTTTAGAAAAAGAAAGAAAGAAGAGTAAATAGATAATAAATCTCCAAGTTGGCGTGCTTATTTTGAAAAATTCATCACTTCTTTTTTTGTTTTTTGTTTTTGTTTTTTTTTTAACGTTGGATTTAGTTTTTTCTGAATTTGAAATTAGTTATTCCGTGAATTTTTCATCTATTTTCGTAACCTATGTTAGTGTCACGTCAGCATTTTTGCCACATCATCTTAAAATATTATATTTTTATTAGAAAATGATTATTACATTTCACCTGCACAACTTGTGCACTCACACTAGACACAAGAAAGTGAGGCCCAGTGTGTGGATCCCACTTTCTTGTATTTGGTGTGAGTGCTGGAGTTGTACACCATGAGTGTAACAATCACTTCTCACTTTTATTATATTATAAAATTATAAAATTATTTTTTATTTAAAAAAAAAATGTTAAAAAAGGGGGGAGGGTAGGAGTGGCTGCCTTGGGGAGGGAGGAGGCCTGCTGGCAACCCTTGGCCTCTGACAGCACCGGAACCTAGCTTCATCGGCACCGACTGGTACACCCACCTTCCTTGGCTACTATCCCACGAAGAGGCGATGGCGACGCTTACCATCAATAAGCTTACAGAAGAGTTTGCCTGTCAACTGCTAAGAGAAATTCTATAGTTGCTTAGAACATACTCTTTGATCAGGTAGTTAGGTGGTAGAACCATTTTGCCGCATTCCAGATCTCCTTTACTCGTAATAGAGATAATAGAAACAACTTTCACTTTCAATTTACTGGATAGAGCTTGCTTGTTATCTTAGTAGGTATTCAGACTTCATTCCGGCTGCAGGTGCAATTGGAGGTGCTGCTTCTTCTCTTCGTGGGATTGTAGCCCGGGAAGGTGGGTGTACTGGTTGGCGGTGGGGTGGCCTGTGAGCCACCCTAGATAAATAAATAAAGTACACGTTATAATTAGTTTAAAACTTTGATCGACGACAATAAAAAAATAAAAAAAAAAATACAAAAATAAATAAAGTACACGTTATAAGTTTAAAACTTTGATCGACGACAACCAATTTTTTTTTTTTTAATAGAATAGGTATTAAAAGTTAAGAAACCTTTCCTTACCTAAAACTTAATTAAGTCGCATCACCTTTAGTTGAGAAAATGCATTTCTTGGCATATAATTAACTTAAGTGCCAGAAAACTTTTCTATTGAAACACTATTTTTCCATTTAAAAAATTTGATTATACTAGAATAATTCCAGTATAATAATTTTTTTAAAAACATGTTAATATATATAATAATCGAAATTGATAAATATATAGTGTCAAACATATTATATGTTTAATTAATATGACAAAATAACATAAACCAATTCCAACTATTAACTAAGAAACATCCAAGTATACTGATTGCTACAAAAAATTAATATGATTAATCCCACACACACACACATATATATATATGGTCAGCAACAAACTATAAAAGTATTTAGTTAGATTTAGATAGATAACAAAAAGAAACAAGGCAGATCCTGTAAACCCACAAAAGCCATGTGTTCATCTTAATCTTTATCCCTCTTTTGCCTTCTTGTACATAACAAGGTGCTTAAGATACTCTTCCTACTCCTTTTCCAAAGCCCGAAATTTTATATATGGGAAAGAAACTATTATGATCCAGCTTTATTTATATCAATACATCACTATCTACACAAAGTAGTCCTCCTTCGATCTTAATAATAGATATAATAATATAATGTAGATGACGCATATTAAATGTCCTAATTATCAAATAATACTGCAATTATGTAAAGAAATCATGCTATGGAAACAATCTGCATATATACATGCCATATACTGAACCAATTAAACATGAGATGCCTAAACTTTAAGTGTCCCAAAGAGTTTAGGAAAAATTTCTGCATATGTTGCTCTTTTAAATTGTTAATGTTGCACTTTTTACTCAACTTGGCAAATACCTATAATTATACAATAAAGGGTTAAATACCCTGTACACCCATGTGCTTTATGACCTTTATTTTTTGCCCCCTCAGTTTCATTTTTTATCAAATTTGGTACTTGTGGTATATGAAAAGACGGAAATGGTACCTCCGTCTGATTTCTCGTCAAAAACTAACGTCCACCCACGTCATTGGACAGGTGTCGGCGTACATACGCGACACCTGTCTCCATGCACACCTCAGTCATCCTACGTGCTTATGAAAATCCACATAATCACATTCAATTATTTAAAAAAGAGGGAAATTTAAAAACTGAACAAGTCGTCTTCCTCCTCCCCATTTTCCCCAAATGTCTGAAAACCCTGACCCCTAACCCTAACTAGCTCCGGCCCGACGAATCTCCCCAAATCAAACTTAGGAACTGAATGGTATCTGGGGTTTTCAAATTTATCATAAATGGTACCTAGGTTTTTTCCTTTACACAAAATAACCTGTTCAGGAACCAACCTGATGAAACAATTGAAGCTGTAAACGGAAAAAAAAAAAATGAACTTGACCAAAAAACTTTAATAACATGCTCACATGTTTCACAACTTCACATTCATTCACATTCAATGTGTAGATTCACAAAATTTACATTCACTACTTTGAATGACCAAAACTAATAATAATCTGTTACAATTAAATCTGTTCAAAAAAATGACCAACTTGTGCACTACTCTACATATCCACATCTTTCACAAAGGCTAAATCTCAAAATTTACATACACCACTAATGGACCAAATATCAAAGATTACAATCAGTTTTGTAATCCTACTGCGATCCTCCTTGCAGCTGATGTACTGGGTTTCAATTTTGTTCCCGGAGCTGTAAGTAATAAGTATCAAATTAATATTTTGTCCCTAAAGGAAAATCCACACAAACTTTATGAGAAGCTCACCTGTCTCAACCTCTGGTATAGGTCAGAGACCCGCCTTTCTCTATTCTTGATGGGCTGAGACGTAGTCTGAGGGTTGCCTGATGGTTGACCTATAGTTTGAGGGTTGCTTGATGGTTGACTTGTAGATGGTTGACCTGTAGTTTGAGGGTTGCCTGATAGTTGACTTGTAGATGGTTGACCAAAAATGTTTCTAGGGTCATTGTTTCCAGGGGTAGATACTGTTTTCGAGGTTCGTCCCTGGGACATAGAAAACACATAACATTCAATTATAAATCAATTTATGCTTATTTCGTATAGTTAAAAAAAAAAAATTATATTAGAACTCACATTGGTTGGCTTCGTCTTCGGTTTCCTAACCCTCTTGGGATACTTCTTCCTGTTTGGATTTTCAGGTTGGCTGCAACTTCTAGCATTATGGCCTTTTTTTATCACAATTTCCACAACATACATCGTAGCCCTTTCGAGTGACCTTAACACTTTCATCTTCCTCTATCTCATCCATGCCTCTTCTCCTGAGCTTTTTTGGCCTACCGCGTTGTGGCTTTGGAATCGGTGGCTGTATATGGTCTACATCGCGGTTAATAGGCCAGTCACTGGGTCCAGGCATTGGATGAATACTAGAAGCATATGACAATCTATATGTGTCAATTAAGTACCATTTGCTGATGTACTCTTCAGGGTATCGCCTGTTTCTGTATATTGCACAAATTGCATGAGGGCAGGGAATACCGTTTAGCTGCCACCGGCCACATCCACAAGTTTTTGCTTCAAGGTCAACGACCCTCCTGGGCTCATGGCTGTGGTCAACCTCAAACTGGAGGTTATTACTCCAGTGACATGTAATCATCAGCCTCTTTCTTATTTTGCTCCAGCTTTTTCATGATCTTAGGGCATATTATAGTAGTTGCATTTGCAGCTCCAGCCCTTTTCTTATCAAACCGATTCATTAGCTGCCTCCGTATTGTCTCCAAACAAGATAGAATCGGTTGGTCCCTCGCTTCCATCACCCATGCATTGAAGCTCTCTGCAATGTTGTTCAACAATATGTCACTGCAGCTGCTCGGTCTGAAAGCATGGCGTGACCACATCTTAGGGTCAACCTTCTCAAGGTAGTTGTATGCACCCTGGTGCATTCCTTTGATTACCTCAAGGTAAAACTTGAATTGTATCTCATTGGGTGCCCTGGCTGCACCCCAAAGAGCATCCTTGTACTCATTTCCCTTAAAGCCTTTCCTCTTTAGGTTGGCATGCAAGTGCTTGACACAATATCTGTGCTCCAAGCCAGGCATCAGTTCCTCTAAAGCCTGAATCAACCCCTGTTTGATAATATTCAGTATAGACATGTTAAAATATTTTTTACTACATTTTGTAGGAGCACAAGACAATTACATAAATATTGCCTTTTGACGGTCGGACATGAATGACCACATACGCTCACGAGGGTACCCAATATCTTCCAATAGTGCCCGCAAGAACCAGGTCCATGTTTCCCTGGTTTCAAACTAGCATTCAGCATATGCTATCGAAAATATGTCATCATTTGCATCCCTTGCAACTGCTGCATGCAACTGACCTCCCCACTTCCCCTTCAAGAAACAAGCATCTACACAGATCATCGGCCTACAGCCAAGAAGCCTTGCTTGCAAGCAGCCAACGAGACATACATCCACTAGAAGAACACTCAATCCCGCTGAATGTACGCTAAGGGACCCTGATTCCAATGCAGTAATGCATTGGCGTACTCCCTGATGTGCTTGTATTGCTCACCATCTATACCATCCAAGATCTCTAGTGCCTTTCTTTTTGCATAGTGGCAGCTCAACGGGTTCATCCCAACATGGTAATCCCTCATGATCATCTCTCTCAGAACTTTCGGTTTCAAGTCTCTATTGTCCCGAAAACTGTCTAAGTATCTATTAGCAGCCCAAGGTATTGATGCCCGCTTGTTGTGGTAATGGCTGCCACAATTATGATTTGCGTGGAAGGTTTTGATTTGGAAGAATGATTTGCAGTTGGACCAGCTTGCGTGTATTCTCCATGGACAATTTTTCTTGCAAACTGCGGAGACCCACGTCTTCTCATTGTGCTGGTATTTGTAGTCAAATGAATTTTGCACCGCAAACACTTGTAAGGCTTTCTTGAACTCAGTAGGGTTGCTGAACTTCAACCCAACTAATAATTGCACTTTTTCTTTAAGGTCCCACTTCGGCATCCACTCGGGATACCTCTTCACTCTTCTCGGATGACGTTCACCTTCATCATCCTCTTCGCTGCTCATACTGTCAAATGTCTCACTAATTGGGGACATGTCATCTGGGTCAACTGCTGCATCACATCCCTCCTTTGATGTAGATGGTTTATCTCATGACTAATACCATTTGCTAGTTTCTTCCCTTGCCTGCCGTAAAACATTTTCTTCACTTTCAGTGAAGATGTCTTCTTCTTCTTCTTCATCAGTGACTTCAAAGTCACTCAACTCAAGGTCTTCATCATCATCCTCATCTTGAGGCTACTGTTGTGGTGGCTGCTATGCTGACTGCCTACGAGATTCCCGGGTAGACTTCCGAACAGACTTCAGGGCAGGCTGCTTTGCTGGCTGCCGGACTGACTGGGTCCGTGGTTTCCGAGTAGACTTCTAGACAGACTTCAGGGCAGGCTATTGTGGTGGCTGCACATAAGGCTGATGTGCAGGCTACACATCAAGCTGCTGTGCTGGCTGCACATCAGGCTGCTGTGCTGGTTGTACAGCAGGCTGCTCCGCTGGCTGTACAGTAGGCTGCTGTGCTGGCTGCACAGCAGGCTGCTCCACTGGCTGTGAACTGTGTTTTGGCACATCATCCTCAAAATATTGAATCTCCACCTCTGAAGGAGTTTGAGAAAGAAGCAACATTGGGGACACCACTTCAATAGGGACTGATTCAACCTCTTCATGGTCCACAAACACATGCAACCTCTTCCTGTGACCATTTATGATCCCAGTTATCATATTTTCATAATCTTTGTTTGAATTCAGACCGTGTATATCTTCGTTGCTTTGATTGTCGTACTTGTAGTACATTGCCGGTATGTCATTGTATCGGTACCCCAAGTACCCTTCTAGTCCAGTTGTTGAATTTCCATAATGTCCCCTCCTATATACTTCATCCTGTGTCCGGACAGAGACCCATGATGGTAAATGATTAGATCAAACATTGTATCCATTTCTGCACAAAGTACAAAAATTATGTTATGGACAATTGAATGAGTACTAAGTTAACAAGTAATTAACACACTTTTAATAGAATGTGTGGATGAGCATCCACTAAATTAATAGAATTTGTATTGTTGGGCACTTAACTCTAACAAACTGGACCTATTAACTAAGAGTAATAAAACATAAACTTAAAATCATTTTCACTCACAACAACAACAACAGTGTCTTCTCTGTTCCAAAAGAAAAAAAAAAAAAAAAAAAAAGCCAGATTGGGATGAGATTTGTCCAACCAATAATGACAAGATTTTGATGCTAATCTAACACAGTGCATTGGAGACCATATGACATACTCATTCAAGACCTTTTATTACCTTTTATTCTAATCTAATATAGTGCACTGGGGATCACAAAACACATACGAATTCAAGACCTTTTAAGAAACATAATGTTAAACCTACCATACCAACATTGTTAGAACTAGCATCAATGAGTGTGGACCTTTTAGAGTCTGAGAGTTACTACATTCAACTTTTTGGAAGTTGAAAGACCTAAAAATTTGAATCCCAGAACCCAATTCTTTACACATCGTTTCCAACAACATTCAGACAACAACATGACAGAAAATGCTAAAAGTTACAACCGACAAAAACACACAAAACACAGTGTATTGGGGACCCTTCATAATGCTCGGCACTTTATGCTTTGCCCACAAAACCAAACTCATATATATATATATATATAAAGTTACATAACAACCAACCCCAACACAAAAGATGTATATAAAGCTTCTTGGGTTTCTGCATATCACAAACAAAGTTCACACAAAGCATCAAGAAATATCACATTCGGGTCTCAGAAATACCTTCTGTCTTTTGCTGGTACTCTGTCGTGAGTGGGTTCCAAGAAAGTTGGCCGAGTGGGTTTCGGGAAAGTCAAACTGCTGCCTCCGACAACAATTCCGGCCTAAATGCTGGAACTAGCTTTGGGGGAGATTGAACGGGGCGAGAAGGAACGAAAGAGATTTGGGGGAGAAAGAAGAATTTGAGGATTTAGGGCTACAAATTATCGGAAGTTAAGAAAAATGATACTTTCTGCATCAAAAAGAAATATCTTTACTCTGTGTTTTTTTGAAAAGTCCCAATTTTTTTTTGAAAAGTCCCAATTTTTTTTTGAAAATTCCCTCTTAAGTGATGTGGCAGTGGAGAGAGGCTGATGTTGATGTTTATCTTAGGCTGAGGTGTGCACGGAGACATGTGTCGCGCATGTACACCGACACCTGCCCAATGACGTGGGTGGACATTAAATTTGGATGGGAAATCAGACGGAGGTACTATTTTCATCTTTTCATATACCACAGGTACCAAATTTTATAAAAAGTGAAACTGATGGGGTAAAAAATAAAGGTCGTAAAGCACATGGGGCAAATATATATTTAACCCTACAATAAATTCTTGTTTTGTTATTTGTTTTGTGTAATTTTCATCATTTTCAACAAAGTGAAATCTGAATCACACATACTTACACATGTCATGTGGTTTACGTACTCTCTGACCCGGCCCATATATAGTTTTACTGTGGTTGCAGTATACTAAATGTAAACAATACAATCATGAAAAATAAAATATAAGAAAAAGTAAAAGGAAAAAGTTGTGGAATTAATTGGTGTTTGTCTAAAGCAATTGTTGCTGGTAAACCATAATGTCGTACTAATTAAGATCTTTGACATGTAATTAAACAGATACTTTCCTAGACTCCAAACAATAATATTAATGGTAATCTAGATCGTTGTGTATTCTTATTTGTGTGTGTGTGTTAGAAATTAAACAAGGTGGAGGTCTGAGAACAAATCCAGGTAAAAAAATCTACAAAGAACAGTGACATGGCACACTTCCAATATTGGCCCCATTAAAAAAAGAAAAAAAGAAAAAAAAATCCAAATCATATGCAACAAACTTTACTTGTCATTTGGCTACGGTGTATTGATTCCATAATTGGGTGCATGCACCAAGGACTATATTAATTAATACATAGGGCCTTTGTTATATAGTCTTCTAAATTCAAACGACAAAAAAGAAGAAGTTAAGTACACATTGTTATAAGTTTAAAACTTTGATCAAGACAAACAAACTTTAAATTAGTATTTTTTTTTTTTTAACAAATGTTAGAATATTATCTACTAGCATTTTTATGAGTCATCCTTTCCACGTGTGGCAATTATATAAAAGAAGAGATCGAACAAGTTATAGGCACATGCGGGTAGGCCAGACACAGCTGGGGTGGCTGGTAGGAGCCATGACCCCCCTAGTTCATTTGACAAACAAAACAAAACAAAATAAAATAAAATAAAATAACAAATATATAGTTTGATTTTCAGTTTATTTGGCCCCTACCTATTAAAATTTTTGGCCCTACCCATTAGAAATTTTGGTCCATTTTTACGATTAAAGTGTGGAGGAATAAACCATTTAAAGCTTATATGTGTCGATTGGTTCTTAATTTGTGAAACGGTCTATAATTTGTGGAGAAATAGAAATGAATTAAAATATGAGTACATGCCGAAACCAAATGAGCAAATTTCTTAGCATATTTTTTTGGAGGTTCCTTCTTGAGTGCTGAGAACTTGGGAAGAGGGAGATTTTTTTAAAAAAAAAAAAAATCTTGAAAATATTGATTTTTGCAGAAATTGAAATCTTAATAAAGAAATTTTGGGTTAATAAGCGGTTCAACTACGCCGTGAAAAACACTACTCCACCATATTATGACTGATATTACCTATTGAATGAAATGAAATATTGGTTTATGTTGTAGATGATGTAGTGTAGAGTTAAGAAGAAAAAGAAGAAGAAGAAGAAGAAGAAAAAAGAAAAAATGAAGTTTTTTTTTTTTTTTTTCTTTCTTTTTCTACACACAGAAGAGACTCAAGAATACGTTGAAAACTTGGAGTAGTGATAGGCAGGGGCCATCCTGCCGGCCCCTGCCCGGCCCTTTCCTACGTGGAAAGGGCCATGTCAGTTTTACTGTTTTTTTTTTCTTTTTTTTAAAAAAAAAAAAAAAAAAAAAAAAAAAAAAAAAAAATTTCAAAATTCAAAACAAATGGTCGACTCATCTAATCCCATTTTCTTCATTTCAGTTCAGACGTTCCCCCCATTTTTTCCCTCCCTCTCTCCATCTGCCCATTTTCTTCCCACCGCCGACCGCGAAGAACGACCCGCCACCGCCGTTCTCCACGCACAACCGGCCGCGCTGTTCTCCGCCGGTTCCATCGACCCATTTCCGGCCCAGAACGACCCAACGCCGTCGTTGTTCCAGTTCCGGGGCCGCGCCGTTCTCCACCTCCGGCCGAAACGCACGACCCAACGCCGTCGTTGTTCCAGTTCCGGGGCCGCGCCGTTCTCCACCTCCGGCCGAAACGCACGACCCGTCGACCCATTTCCGGCCCAGAACGACCAAACTCCGTCGTCGTTCCAGTTCCGGCGGCCCGCCACCGCCGTTCTCCACGCACGACCCGGCACCATCGTTCTCAACGCACGACCCAACTCCGTCGTTCTTCCAGTTCCAGCGGCGACCAGCTAAACCATTCGTTCTCCACCGTCGTTCTCCACCTCCGGCCAACACTTAGGGTTCCGGCGACCCATTTCCGGCTCTGGTACCGATCTCCCCCATTTTTGCGTTTTTTCAGTTATTTTCAGAGTTGCTTTAGTTCTTTGCTGTGATTTGTTGTTTTTGGCTATTGGGTTTCCGGTTATACCGATGATGCCCACTAAAATTTCCATTTTGCTGAACTTGGTTGCTCTGCATTTCATTTATTGTGTGTTTTTTCACTATAAACTTCACTATTATTCTGATGAAACCCACTCGAATTCTGCTCGAACCCTTTCAAATTATTTGCATAAAACCCACTTGGGTTCTGCTGCGCCTTTCCACTATTTCGACCATTATTCCCACTAAAGTTTCCTCCTCCTTCAACTGGCCTGCTCTGATATGTACTGCTAGAGATTTGCCTATAAGGCCCACTAGGATTCTGATCATATTAATTTGAATTTTGCCCATAAACCCCACCAAAACTTCCAGCTTGCCCAATCTTCCAATCTTCCACCACGCCTAGAGCCACTAATAGTGCACACATGACAGCAACACTTCTTCCATGACCTAAAATAGAAAGAAGTAACAAGAGGAAAGAAAAAGTCAACTACACACCTCACTACTTGAACGCATAAAACAAGATTAGGCCAGAAAATAAATTCTCATGTCAATTCATCTCAATGCTATAATGAAAACTTTTTCATAGTTCATGTAGAAATTCTTAGGATATAGGTTCAACTAGTCCTAGTTGTAATATGCCTTTATTCTTCATTAAGCAAAATATGGCCCCTTGCTAGAAACCCAGTGCTTATAAAAGCTATAGATATGAATTGCAAGAATGACTGGGCAGGCAACCTAAAAATGAAATCCTGTGCCATCAGAATGCTAGAAAAATTTTATGAGAGAACCTGAGACTTTATATATTTATATATATAAATATATAAATATATTGTATATATTGCCCCTTCCTTCAGATTCAGAATGTCATGAATTTATATATTGTATGGTCATGGCTAACACTTTTCTTGTAGAGCAAACCGTTTATGTTCTTTTATTAATTAATTAATTTTCTAAGGTTCAATCTGGAAGGTTGAGCTTTTCAGAATTGAAATTATGTAAGGTGAACAATTTGTTAGAATGATAGAAGATGTATAGGGTAAGTCCATGCCACCTTTTTGTTCTTATTAAATTCGCTCCACATGTACTGTTTAAATCTTTGGACTTCAAAGCATCCTATGCCAAGTATGTTTTCTGTTCTGTCTCTAATTGCACAAGTCAAAAGCACATAATTCATCCATCCTCTTATCTTTTTTATGCAAGCTGATCATGGTTGTAATGTTGTATAACTGCATAGACTTGATACGGTAATTTTGTCCCATCCTTTTCAATGATTTCTTCTGACAAATATTCTCTTATGTACTTGACATGTCCAGCATTATGGAATGATCTTATCTTAAAGAAAAAAAAATGATTTTCATATGATCATTTTTTGTGTGTTTGTGCTTCGTTATTTCTTTATTTAATTTTCTGATCCTCCTAGTTATTCCGTTAATAACCGCATGCATAGAAGATTGGTAGAATTTGAGGATTTTTTTCTTTTTATTATGTTAGATGGATTTTGGTGGAATCTGAGCTTGTCACTTATCTAAAGGTTATGATTGTATATTTCTTGTTTGAGTAACATATATTTAGCCTCCCAATTCAATATATAGAAAATTCTCATGTCATGTGCTTCTGAATTTAGGCACAAGTAAATGTCTACAACAAGTGATTTGTCAAGCGGTCATCCGTTATGTAAGTGTGGAATTCCTGCACGTCTAAGGTACTCTTGGACCACATCCAATCCCGCTAAAAAATGGTATGGATGTAATAACTACAAGGTAATTTTTGTTATATTTTGAAATTAGCTTTGTGTTATATTTCGTCGTTAGTAGTTCATGACATTTTTGTTGACCCTTGTTTTTTTCATGTAGAAAGCCGGTGATTGTGATTTTTTTGAATGGGCTGATAAGAAGATGTCTGCATACGAGAAGGGATTAGCGCAATATCTGAAGGAGACGGAGGAGAGAAGACAGGCTGACAATGACAAAGTTGAGGAATTAATTGAAAAAAAATGCAAGGAACAATTAGCGCAACATTTGAAAGAAATGGAGGAGAAAGTTGAGGAATTGATTGAAAAAAAATGTAAGGAACAATTAGCGCAACGTAACGAGAAGATGATTCGTGTTTTGTTGTTAGTTGTCATTTTGCTGTTAGCCTTTCATTTTTGTAGTTATAGTGAACCTAGACCTACCAACTTGATGTTAAAATGAAAACAATTCAGTTGTAAGAGACTTTTTTCTGTTTGTACGAATATCCTAAATGTATGTTAATCTTAATTGTTGTTTTTTGGTCTTAAATTGAACTGCCAACATGCAGTTGGTATCAGAGCTAGATTTCACGGAAAGGATGGCTTGGATTGATGTTGCAAGAACTTTAGACATACTTCTTGTAATCTGCAACCGCTTAGGAAGCTGCTGAAATTTTTTCCAGCAGCTCTTGTGACTTGATTTTTATGTTTCTTGGTTCTTTAGAATGTTTATTAACATGTTGGGACCTTGATTTGATCATCCCAATCCCAAGAGACTGGTTGCATGTTTAAAGTTCGATTAAATTGTTTGCACCAAGACAGTGTTGCTGCAAAATTAGCCACCGAGGAACTGCTTATCACCCCCTGGACTCTCTCTGTTGCCAGGTCTCACTCTCTCTGATTTACATACCTTTTTCACGATCCATTTCAGCTTTTGATGGTTTAGTTTTAACTTTTGCTTAATCTGTATTTCTTCAGTTTGTCTTTAGTGAACTTCAGTGGGTTCTGGTGGTTTTGTGCTTGAATCCACTAGCTCCTTTAACATGATTCTGAGCTAGCTTCACTTTTTGGTCTAATTTTCAGAATCTGGAAGTTCCTGGAATACTTTGTGGAATAATTCCTTTCCGTAATTACATCTTGAAGCTTGTGATTTTTTACTCTCTCTTTTCTTCTTCTTTTCGGTTGTGAAACAGTATGCATGGTTGCATTCATCGAGTTTTTTTCCCCAATAGGAAAGGAAATTCTGCTTGATCTTATGCTACTTTGGATTGCTTTTCACCTGAAAGTTTTCTTCTTTTTTTTTTTTTTTTTCTATTATGCAACTGCCATAAAACTAACGGTATGCAACAGAGTAATGCTATATATACGTATGCATATGGTAAATATGTTTGATATTCAGAAGCTAAAGATGATACTATGAGATCGCAATGGTCTACTAATAGTAGTTTTTACATTTCCCAAAATATACCAAACAGCTTAATTTCTCTGCCAGTGATCTACGGCAACTTCTCCACAGCAATTTTCCACCCCACTTGGAGTAACCCATTTCAGCTTGCCATGTATGTCTCAGAATCTCATCTCCAGAAATTGTGATTCCTGAAAACCCAGCTTGCCATGTTGAGTTATATAAAGAAAACCCAAATTTCATGCAAAAATATAAGGGAAGTAAAAATTACAGAGATCTCTACCCCTATGGCTCATCAAGAAAGCTAATTTGTTAGTTATGAGAAGGAAGTAAGAAATCCAAACTTGAAGAAGACCCTTTCCTAAGAGCCAGATTCTAAGAAGGGAAGATTAAAGGAAGAGAGAAATGGACAAAATATCAATGCAACAGCTGGGGATTAAGACAGAGTGAAAAGAAACTGAAAAACAGAGCAAGTAATCTCCAAAGTAATTTGTTTAATTCTGAAGTTTGTGACATTCATTAAAAGCCTAATCTGAGCCTTCGTATCAACTTATTTGAACCCTAGAGAAACCAAAAGATACCTGAGTAATACCAATTCATGTTAGGACTCAACATCACGATAGCTGAACAAACAAAATCCCATAAAATACAGCTTCTAATCTACATGAAAAACCTCAAACCAAAATTCCGGTACATAAAAAGCTTTTAAAGTTCCAATATTTTTTTTTAGAAGCAGAATGTTTGGGTGCAGCACTGGAATAACATAACAAAACTACTACTCACCAATTATATCATCAGAAAAAGGGGGAAAAAAAAGGCACCAAAATTACTATAGCTGACCAAACAAAATCTCAAACCAAACTTCCATTACATAAAAACTCCCACAAATAAATCTTAATTTCTATATGAAAAAGATCTTCCAATTTTTCTATATCTTCATAATCTTCATTTCCAGCAACTTTTTTCTTCTTTTAAAGTTCCATTTTTTTTTTGGGAAGCAGAATGTTTTGGTGTAGCACTGGAAAAACATAACAAGGCTGTAACTACTCACCCATTATATCATCAGAATAAGGGGAAAAAAAAAAAAAAAAAGGACACCTGATTCTGCTGTCTAGAAATTTTTAAAATTCTAGAATTTTTAAAAACATAACAAAGCAGTAACTACTCACCCTTTAAAATTGAAGGGAGCACATGTAAGCCATATGGAAGAAGTCAACCAATAAGACCTCATTAAACAGCTTGGATATTGCTTTTTCCAAAGCTCCCATACTATCATGGATTATTAATCCAATTAAAGTAGTACTTAATCTGTCCTATACCATGATCAAGAGATATAATGACAATAGGAAAGTAATTATAGGAAAACTAAAATAAAATAAAATAAATTAAAAAACCACAAAACACAACTTCCTGAAGATGCAAGACAACTGGTAGCAACACAAGAAACAAGTAAAAAATGACAGAATGCCAGATGCCACAAGAACTACTACAGAACACAAACAGGAGACATTGAGATATCCACAAACAAGCGAAACCTGAGGATTTTGAAAATATGTTGGTCCCAACAATATGGCACAAAAGTTTCCCTTTTCTGCCCTTAGTGACAAAAGGCATCTAATGTCATCTAACCATGAATATTACTCTAGTTATACATATTAAACCTACTTTCAGGTAGGAAGAACTTGGAAACAAGGGGAGATGGAATCTGTGAAAATGCTTAAAATAGAAACCTTAAACTTGACAGATTCTTTTTCTCCTTGTTTCCAAGATCCAAACCAAGTCTTAATAAGCATGTTTAAGAGTGGCTATTGATCCAAACCAAAAAATTTAATTGTAGGGATTCAAGTACAACAGCTGGCCATAATATTTGATCTCAGTTCAAAATTCTGTTCTCCTTGTTAGTAGATGAGAATAAAAAACATAGAGCTTAGGTTGTGTGAAAAATGATAGAAAACTCCCTATGCACTCATAAGTAGTGGATGTGCCAAACAATTTCAATACTGAAAAATGATAGCAGTATTTACTTCCATGCATGCTTGGATAATATAGCAAATTGTAGGGATTCAAATACTATAATAGGACACCATCTCATATCCATATCAAAAAGACCTTACCACTTACGACAAGTATATAGAATCTCCTTCGAAAATGCATGACGATTGTGAATTCCCAAACGTCTGGAACAAATACATCGAACGATTAATATATATGAAACTAAACTATTCGTCAACATGTATGAATCAAATGCACGTATATGAACTTTTTTATCCCTCCTTTCAGTACCTGTGTAAGTACACTATGTTGTGTTTCAATCAGTTGGTCATGCTGCACATCAATTGAAAAAAGCAACGGATCTTCACTTGTGTCCAGTTCATCTACTAGCGATCTTTGGCATGTCTTCAAAAAAAAAAAATTCAAAAATGTTAAAATTAATATTAAAATTACACATCAATAAGTACACATACAACGACTTTTGAATAGTTGAATACCTTCTTTCTTTTCCTTCGCTGCTCGGGATTTGTGTTGCTCTGTTTCTTATTTCCTCCTTTTGATGACTTTTTTCCCACCACTTTTTCAACCACAGACACTTTTCTGATTGATGGTCGCGCACCTTTAGTTCGAGCCACAAGAGGACTACACACCTCCACCTCCATACAATCCATGGCTCCATTATCGATCATAGGTGCACTTGGGAGATCTTTTGCACTTGGGAGTGATTGGGAAGGTTGACTTTGTTCACAGCTTGGACCGCTAAATTTCTTAATTAGCATATCAACATACTTTTGCAATTCCATGCAATGGTCAACGTTTGGTGCTGCAATAGCGGCCAACTTCAGCACATTGTTGCTCAGTTCAGCATATCGATCTGCAGTAGGGTTGCCACTCAAAGGATCATAACTACTCTTGATTAACTTATATGGCCGCTTCAAATCCTTCCTCCATCGATTTAGAAAATACTTTTCGGGCAACAAATCCACATCTTCAAATGTAGTCAACACGGATAAGGCATGTTTGCACAAAATTCCTCTTGATTCAAACAAACGGCAACTACAATTCACTTCACATACAGGGCCATTGTAGCAAACATTATAAACGATTTTTTTCCTATAGGATTCATTAATTTCTACTTGTTCGATCACCTGATAGGTACGAATTCCACATTCACTTTTCAAAAGAGAAGAACCACAATACATAATCGATGAAATCTCCTTCTGAACTTCTCTAAACTTTGCATGGGTGTAAATTTTTTGGAATTGCTTCTCAAAAGGCCAATGGCTCACACATGAAATGGTGGTATTGAAGGAATCGAAATCAGCAACATTCTCAACCTCAACCTTCCTGCGCAAAGCGTTATCGTATTGATCCACAAATTCCTTCAATGAGGTGGACGATTGCACATAACCATCAAAAAAGGCATTCATACTCTCACTACGTTGTGTGGTAGTCATGCCGGCCCAAAATACATCATTCAAATATGTTGGTACCCAAAAAGTCCTTTCACTGTATAAACCACGCAGCCATGCATTCTCCTCTAGATTATAACACTCAAGCATACTCTGCCAACATGCATCAAACTCGTCACATGTATGAGAATTATACACACAATTTCTTATGGCACTCTTAATGGCATAGTATTGTGAATGTGATCCAAACTTTTCCGGAAGTTTTTTCAGTATATGCCATAAACAAAATCTATGACGAGCATTCGGAAACACCTTCTTAATAGCATTTTTCATGGCCCTATCTTGATCTGTAATAATTGCCCTTGGCGCACGGCCCTTCATGCATTTCAACCATGCCTCAAACAACCAAACAAATGACTCCGTATCCTCACTTGAAATTAATGCCGCCCCTAAAAGAATTGATTGACCATGATGGTTTACTCCCACAAAAGGAGCAAATGGCATTTCGTATTTGTTGGTTAAGTATGTTGTGTCAAATGTAACCACATCACCAAAATCTTCATATGATGCCCTACTTCGTGCATCAGCCCAAAAAACATTTCTCAGCCTACACTCATCATCCACATCTATATCAAAATAAAAATCATCATTTACTTTCCGCATTCTATTGAAATAGTCACGAAGTGCTGCGGCACCTCCTGTACCAAGGCGAAGGCGTCTTGAGTTCGCAATATAATTGCGACATTCTCTCTCTCCAAATGTAAGATTCTCATAACCCCCCGCTTCAACGGCTAGTGCGTTATAAATTTTATTGGTGCGGATTCCAGCTCTATCATCTATATCAAGCTTTCTCTTCGTAGCAGGATCCAACTTCTTGTTGCACCGAAAGTATCTCGCTTTACCTGGGCTTAAGTCGTGATTATGCCCTAGATTTACATTTGTCACATACCACGATGTATCCACTAACGTTGCATTCAAAGTAGCCTGACACCCCGTTTTGCTTGTTTTGCTAGCCTTGCACAGGTTATTACTTGAACTGGATGATGCTTTGCCTCCGCGAGCACATGTCAGACTGATGTAGTGTACATCTCCATTTTCATACTTTTTCTTCTTCTTTTGTGTCACACCAAAGCCCGCTTGCTTTCCATAATTCCTATAATAGTCAACGACTTCCTCTATGGAGTCAAATAGCATACCGCTCTTAGGCTCCTCAACAACTTTATCTCCATCTATGAGCTTGGCCTTGGACCGACAATTATCCACACCATCATTCAATTGGTCATTAGCAACAATTTCATTTCCATCTATCACAAAATTAAAACAAATAAATAAATATGGGGTAAAGAACCCAACTATAAATAATAACATTTATTATGTTACAAAAATTAAAGGTAAGCATGAAGTGTCCAACATACCATTTTCAGGGTCCATTTCGATGGGCACAACATCATCAAGTTCAATATGTGTCAATGAACAATCATCTTCGTGTTGTGAAATCAAGTCCAATTGTGATAAATCCATTTAAAAATTTCTGTAACAAATAAAGATTCATATCACAATATTAGGTTACTAATTAAAGTGAAGGATTTAGCCTCACAATCACAATTCACAGCAACCCACAACTCACCCAAAATGCAAATCCTCAAGCCTTGAAAAAAAATCCAATCACAACGACAAACATTCAGCCACTAACCGAAGTCCACACTAAAAATCAACACATAAGGCTATAGCGAAAGAGAGAAACCCCAAAGAATATTTTACGAAGTCCATTTATTTTGACAGAATATTATTTGGACAGCTTTGCAGGTTTTTTAATAATTTTTTTTTAACCCCTCAATGTAGGTGGATATTTAAGAATGATATGCTTGGGAAATTTTATAACTGTAGCCTTAGGGGAAAAAAGAAAAATCTATGAAGCTCAACTAAGAGCATTATGGACAATTATGATTTCTATCACTGCAACTGCCATTATATCTCCTTACTTTTGTTACAATAGCTCACTTCAGAAGCAACATTCAATAACATTTCCTCACAACTTACATCCACCAACATTTCCTCACTTCAGAAGCAACATTCAATAACATTTCCTCACAACTTACACCACCAGAAATGCCACAACAGTGCCAACTATAGTTGCATTGACAAAAGTAAACAAAAGTGAAAAGTTACCGAGGCTTATTAGCAGTTATTTCTAGAAAAATGAGTACCACAGAAAGGTCGCCGGAAATGGGTCGCCTGAACCCTAATTTTTGGCCGGAGGTGGAGAACGGCGCGGCCGGGTCGTGCGTGGAGAACGGCGGTGGCGGGCCGCCGGAACTGGAACGACGACGGAGTTGGGACGTTCTGGGCCGGAAATGGGTCGATGGAACCCTGCGTTTCGGCCGGAGGTGGAGAACGGCGCGGCCGGGTCGTGCGTTTCGGCCGGAGGTGGAGAACGGCGCGGCCCCGGAACTGGAACAACGACGGCGTTGGGTCGTGCGTTTCGGCCGGAGGTGGAGAACGGCGCGGCCCCGAAACTGGAACAACGACGGCGTTGGGTCGTTCTGGGCCGGAAATGGGTCGATGGAACCGGCGGAGAACGGCGCGGCCGGTCGTGCGTGGAGAACGGCGGTGGCGGGTCGTTCTTCGCGGTCGGCGGTGGGAAGAAAATGGGCAGATGGAGAGAGGGAGGGAAAAAATGGGGGGAACGTTTGAACTGAAATGAAGAAAATGGGATTAGATGAGTCGACCATTTGTTTTGAATTTTGAAAATTTTTTTTTTTTTTTTTTAAAAAAAAAAAAGAAAAAAAAAACAGTAAAACTGACATGGCCCTTTCCACGTAGGAAAGGGCCGGGCAGGGGCCGGCAGGATGGCCCCTGCCTATCACTACTCGAAAACTTGAAGATGAAGAGACATCAAACCCACTTAATATATTTTGTATTTATACTCTGACCACATATTTTAATTTATTTTTTGTTTGGCCCCTCCCTTTCAAATGTTTGGCTCATGTGGGAAGGATGCTAAGAAATGCTCTTAACATTTTTTTTTTCATTTTTTTGGACAAATGACAAGCTTTAGTAACTAACCCTTTTTGAAATCCGGATTTCAGATGATCCCACCGTGGGATTCCGGCGTGGGTAGCTAGTTACTTTGAAAAAATGAATAGCTAAAAAAAAATTGTGATCTTTTAACATTTGTAGAACAGGATGTGAATGCTAGCATTTTGGGGGAAATATTCTTCCACAAACGTATTGAGTGAGCTTATGTAGTCTTTTGGTCTTTCCCACATGATATGCCTATATAAGTAGATGTTCCTTCGCCATTTATTCTCAACTCTAAAGCGAAGCGGCAAATTATAAGCAAAGCGCGCGAACTAGTAATGGCTAGGCAATTACAAACCCCATTAGCTAGCCCTGTTCTACCTTTTGCTCATTGTCCTGATCAATGGCTCACAAGCGGGCAAAATCACGGTGTACTGGGGCCAGAATGGAAAAGAGGGCAGCTTGGCTGATGCTTGCACCAACAGCTCTTATCATATTGTGAACATAGCTTTTCTATCCACATTTGGCAATGGTCAGACCCCCTCGATCAACCTAGCCGGCCACTGTGACCCAACCACTGATGAGTGCACCCGTTATACAAAGACATCAAAGCTTGCCAAAAACGGGGTATCAAAGTGATACTTTCTATTGGAGGCGCTATTGGTAACTACAGCCTTTAAAATATTAAAATATTAAATAATTACCGCTTGTCCCAGTGTAGTGAAAGCTAAGGGAATAGCGATAATCGATACTGTGCAGGAATGTTTCAAACTACTTATGGAACAATTTTCTTGGGGGCCAATCTTCCTCTCGTCCATTAGGTGGGGCAATCCTAGATGGCATTGACTTTGCCATTGTTAAAGGCACAAAGCAGCACTCGGACGAGCTTGCAAAGGCCTTGGCAGAGTTTAGGAAAAAGAAGGAAGGCTTCTTGACAGCGGCTCCACAATGTCCTTTTCCAGACGCTTGGCTAAGAGTTGCGCTAAACACTGGCCTGTTTGACTACGTTTGGGTCCAATTTTACAACAACGCTCCGTGTGAGTATTCTGGCAATGCCAACAACCTTAAGAGATATTGGAATGATAACTGGACCACTATTCAAGCTGGTCAAATATTTTTGGGATTACCTGCATCCCCTGAGGCAGCCGGAAGTGGCTACATCAAGCCCGCTGTGCTTATTAGTGAGGTGTTACCAAAGATTAAGAGTTCTCCCAAATACAGGGGTGTTATCCTTTGGAATAGGTATGATGACAAACTGACTAACTATAGCAAAATTATTAAGCCCTATGTTTGAACTCCTTGACATTAACAACTACCTGCATTAGTTTTTCTGTTTGTTATCTTTTTTCTTTTTTCTTTTTTCTTTTTTTGGATGAATAAGCAGTACTGCCTACTCTGCCTTACGTTACCAATTACTACCGAGGAAGAGAAGAGAAGTGCTCTGTATTTGAAGATGACTGTTCCAGCGTGTATTGGAGTCCTGTACAGGAGTCATCTTTATCATTTCATTTAAAGTTTATCGTTATCTTCAATAAGCAGGTAGTGAGTTATATAAGTTGATGTATCAATTCCAGTTCTTTGGATTAATCAATGAAAATTATCAGTTCATTAATCAACAATCATTGGTGAGACTCCATTGACGTGTGTGATCTGTTCTTTATCCATTAATTCTGTATTTTTCCCAAAAATATACTGTTCACATGTGTGCCCTGCTTTTAAATTCCCTTTTGTTTTTATTTTTTATAGATACGTGAATAGGAAATAACATCAAACTAAGGTTGGAAGCCCAAAATAAAATGCAAAGAATGCAAATACGTGAAAGCAATGCATTAAATTAAGACGTAGACCTAATGATTCTTAGCATGGACGCCAAGAACCCAAACTACCAGCAAATGTGATTAAAGGTATATAAAAAGTCCAAAGGACCTAAACACCGGTTACATAACAAATACAGGAGACAAAGAGAAGGCACATAAAAAAAAAAGGCAAAAAAAAAAAAAAAAACTAGAGAAAACATGTAAAATAAAGGAAAACATACTGGTATCTTACGGAGCTGTGGTCGCTCGCCAACGCGTGAATACCACGCACCTGCAAAGTTGGCCAAAATCTCCATGGGATGCCGATAGTAGCTGTGGAAGGTGGAGGTAACCATCATGCGCGGCTCTGCGCTATCCACGTGTCTGCACATGTGGGATACCTAGTAACTAGGCAATGTGAGACTTAGCACCTATGTGTATTTTTATAAACCACCTATTATATGTGAGCTATTCATCTTTTCTCAATATAAGACTGGAGTGTTACAATTATAATTTTTACCATTTTGTCAGTTAGTGGTCGGGAAAACTCTAGATCTAAGTGGTTAGACAGATTCTTGAAGTTCCCCTTCGCCAAAACTATGGATCTGACTTCCTACATGATGTGAGCCAAAATAACTTTCTTCGATCTTGGAGTATTCCCATGCTGAATGTCATTACGTCGCTTCTAGTAAACCAAAGCTCCAAAACATAGTCTACCCAAGCAAGACTTTAGGTTCTTTCCATGCAGCCTAGTAATGCCTCATTTCACAATATTATCCCAAATTATAGGCGAATTAGCAAAAGAGTAAGCCTGCATAACAACCCTTCAAATCCTTCGGCTAAAACTCCCGGGTAGTATTGTCCCGGGAGACAGGAATCCAGGGAGATAACCCTATAGAAAAAACAAGAAAGAATGGGGGTCGGAGTTAACCCTCTGGTTTTGTAGGTTACAAGTCTTTAGCTAGGAGGACTACCTGATAGTTCTATCCTAGGAAATAGGGAAAAAAAACCCTAAGGAAAGATAAGGAATCATGGGTAGGGGTGTGCATGGGGCGGGGCGGGGCGGATTTCCGCCATTTTTCCCCGCCCCACAACCGTGCGGGGGTAGAAAATCTCACTCGCAACCGCAAATTTGCTCACAGTATCCGCAGGGTTGCGGGGGGGCGCGGGGCGATTTCTACAGGTGCGGGTTTTACAGGTTTTGCAAATTCAGAGTAGATCTGATGGGTGGGCTTGAAGAGAAATGAAGAAAAAAGTAAGGGGTGGTTGCTTTGTTCCATAACTTTCATGGGCGTCCGCTTTCTTGGCGTCGTCACCATCAAGTTGCGCGAGGAAGACGCCTTCCCCAGTTCCTAAAAACAAGTACCATACTAGAGGATAAGTCAAATACCTAAAGAGAAAAGTTTGGTGAGGGGAAGAAGAGAGGGGAAAAAACTAGAAAGAAAGAAGAGGGGCTGAAGTGTGTGAACTATGTAGTGCAGCGTGTGCGGCACAGTGAAGGAAAAAGGAAAAGTGAAGGGAGAAGGACGCTAGGGCTGATTAGATTTAGGTTTTCTTCTTTTCTTTTCTTTTTTCTTCTTTTTTTTTTTCCCTTGGTGCGGGGCGGGTCGGGGATCAAGTTTTTTTAAAACACTAAACCCACAACATGCCCCGTCCCGCATATATTTCTCAAATTAAGACCCTAACCCTCAAAAAAACCCGAAAAACTGGTCCTCTACGAGGCGGGGCAAGTGCTGCGGGTCAGTGCGGGTATTGCACACCCATAATCATGGGGGTCGGATTTAACCCTCAGGTTTGCAAGTTTCCAAAAGGAGACAAGGTTCGGACATTTCGAGACACAGAATTCCAGTTACCCGAATATGCTTCGAATAAGAGAATTGTGGGGTAACTGATAGGAATAATTTCATTCAGACTAGCCTTTGGGTCAATACCAACCCATAAAAGGAGAAGCATCCCAGGAAAGCCGATCCCGAAAGATAGTACAGTAGTAAGCAGCCAAGATAGCAGGACTCTCGGGGTAGTCCAATCTCGAAGAGGTAGACATCGAGCAGCCATTCCCGAGAATACAAGGTAGAAGATATAATCAGATTGGGTCCTGGGAATACAGACATCCCGAGACTGGGATTCTATTTAGCCAGCCAAGGCCCGAGACAGGCCAGTCTCAGGCAATCAGGCACCAACCGCATCCCAGGAATTCTGAATGTGAATCCCACAAACTAAGGTAGACATTATGGCTCAGAGATCGTGCCCAGCCCCTGAAACCGAATATTCAGGAAAAGATCTCGTGTGGAGGATAAGAAGGAAGGAATCTCGAGAGATTCGGAGAGGAGATCCTGGATCCCGAGAGATCCAGGATCCTCAGGACTCTCCAACTGCATTAAAAAGCCTATAAATAGGCCCAGGCTACAGGTTTTAACTCAGACTAAAATTTGGCAATTAAGCTGACTTTTTTTGTCAGAAACTGACTTAGCCATCAAAGAGGATCCCCGAAAAGGTCCTTTAGGTTTGCTCATTTTTTAGAATTCTTGGAGAAAGCCCAAAGAAGCAAAAAGGAAGAGCGGTGTTCACACCATACTGGAAACTATACAAACATCACTTGATATTTTTCTTCCACGCGTTTCTCAACAATTAAATTAACATGAAATCCAAAACAAGAAACTGACAAAATCAAACCCCAAGGAGAAACAACCATAAAAACTAACACAACTAAAGATAAAATTCAGTAGGAACACAAACAAAATACTTACCCACACTTTAAAAAATAAGGTAATTTTGTCGTCGCTAAAAGTCCTTTTGTCGCTACTAATGACGTCGACCCAGATGGCAAGAATGACGATAGTTCACTATGCTACGATATATATATCAAAAAATAAATAAATAAACGTGAGACATCCTGAATTGTCATGAATATGTGTTAAGTTTTAGTGTAGATGGATGACTTTTGATGGGCGAGCCAGATTAAATAGATGTTAAGTCTGACTAGGGATGTATTTGAACCAAGCCAAGCCGATCTTGGGGCTGTTGGATTCAACTCGAACACATAGAATAGGGGCTCAAACTTGGCTCGAGCTCTAGTTTTGAAGGGTTGTTTGAATTTGACTTGTTAAGCTAGTCGCGAGTTCGAACTTTCAAATTCGGCTTGTTAACAGCCTATTTGAATTCGAGCTTGGCTCAAACTCGACTAGCTTTTCACAATATGTCTCATTTAATATATGGTATGTCTCATTTAATATATGAACGGATTATTATGTTCACAAACAACTCATTTGTTTTTCCAATTGAGATAAAATCGAGTTTAAGTGAGCCGAGTCGAATTGAGTTCACGAAAAGTTGGGCTCATCTAACACCCCTAAGTCTGATAATAATTGCATGTGTGCTAGATGGAACTAAGTTTTATTAGTAATTTTATGGAGTTTAAATTGTAACTTTGACTAATTTTTTAGAGAGAGAGAAAGAAAGAAAAAAAAAAAACCATTGAGCGTAGTTAATTTTGTTCTTCGATAGCTTGAGAAAAGTAACGTGTAATACGTAATACTATTGTTGCGATAGATACTCACAACTTGAACTCAAAAGTTAGAAGCATTCTCAATACCATGCTTCTAACTTTTTGGGGAATTTTACATTTCCCTTATTGGCTAACTGAGAAGTGAGAAGCATTCATATTCAGTAATTTCTTTAATTTGTTCCTGTTTGTGATCTTTGATTCCCGACCGCTAACTCACAGAGTAATGATAGGCATGAGCATTTTGGCTAACTCCTGCCCGTCCATTTTCATTAAAAGGAAAATTTTTTATTTAAAAGCAACTTCTAATGTCACATTAAAAATTGTTTTTGATTAAAAAAATTATTATTTTTTATTAAAAAAATTGGGTAAAGCCGGCCAAAATGCTCCTGCCTATCATTTCCTCTCACAAAGTGTTAAAAGTCATAATCTTATAAAATAAAAATCGAACAACTTCTAGATGAAAACCGGCTACTAAATCTTTTTGCTCAATTTTTTATTTTGTAATATGCTTTATTTTATTATTACATCTCATAAAGTGAAATATGTGAAGTTAGAAGCAAAGTAGTGCTCAAACATTGGGCTTAACAGCTGAGCTATAGCCGTCGTCAAAATTCTTGGACCAAAGCATAATACCCCCGTATTTTGGAGAACCCTTAATAGAAGGTAACACATCATTGTTAAGCACGTCCGGCGGGATGTAGCCACTCCCAGCAGCCTCTGGGGATGCAGATAACCCCAAAAATATTTGACCAGCTTGAATAGTGGTCCATTTATCGTTCCAATAACTCTTAAGGTTGTCGGCATTGCCAGAATACTCACACGGAGCATTGTTGTAAAATTGGACCCAAACGTATTCAAATAGGCCAGTGTTTAGCGCAACTCCTAGCCGAGCGTCTGGAAAAGGACATTGTGGAGCCGCTGTTAAGTAGACCCTATTCTGTTGGCTAAAGTCTGACAGGGCCTTTGCAAGCTCGTCCCAGTGCCCGGTTGTGCCTGCCTCAATATCGAAGTCAATGCCATTTAGGACCGCATCACCTAATGGACGGGAGTCTGATTGGCCCCCAAGAAAATTGTTCCATAAGTAGTTTGCAACATTCCTACATGCACAATACCAAATAACATTAAACCCAATTGAAATTAGTGAATTATAGTCAAGAGATTTAGCCCGTTTATTTTATTTTATTTTTTTAAAAAAAGTCGGATTAATTATAGTTTTGTACCCATGACTCAACACACTACATAAGGATTGACGATTTTTTACACCATCCGCAAATTCAACATGAAATTAGCGGACTAGGATTGAATGATCTAACCCGTTTGTTTAATTAAATGGGTAGAAGTACGATTGACTTGTATAGTCTTATATTCATGTGTCAATACAACGTGAACCTTACCCGACAAGTGAACAAAAATTGCCACTCTTAGCTTTCACTCGGTGACAAACTATTAAAACATGTGTACCTTATATATTTATAGAATAATGATAAAAATCACATTTTTATCACATAACTAACCCACAATGCTAACATATAGCAATTTCAACTAACACTTGGCGGGATGAGTCATTTATGTATACTTGAGAACAGAAAGGAAAAACTGAAACTTCATATTTGAAATATAATATATGTCATTCTACGTTAAATTACTGTTATTTCAAAAACTTAATTTTATATATAATATTTTTTAAAAATAAGATGGACTTATATTAGATGATACAGAATGGCAATAAACAAGTTAATAATGAAAGCGATGCTTGCCTGGCGTCATCAGCTGAGGAAAGGGTGTAGGTACCAGCAGCACCTCCAATAGAAAGCATGACTTTGATACCCTGGTTTTGGCAAGCTTTGATGTCGTTGCTTAAACCGGTGCACCCATTAATGGTCGGGTTACAGTGGCCGGCTAGGTTGATCGAGGGGGTCTGACCATTGCCAAATGTGGATAGGAAAGCTATGTTCACAATATCATAATTGCCTGTGGCGCAGGTAGCAGCCAAACTGCCCTCATTTCCATTCTGACCCCAGTACACCGTGATTACGCCCGCTTGTGAGCCATTGATCATCAGGACAATGAGCAGAAGGGAGAACAAGCCTACTGGGGTTTGTAATTGCCGAGCCATTACTAGTGCACTTTGCTTCCTTGCCGCTTGGCTCGAGAGTTGAGAATGTATCAATGGTGTAGGAACATCTACTTTATATAGGCATATGTATGTGGGAAACACCAAAAGACTACTTAATTAATTAAGCCCAGTCAACACGTACATTTGTGGAAGAAGATTATTATGGGAAAATGATTCCACTTTCACTTTGATTTTCCTTTCCAATGACTTAATGTTTTATAAATAGATATCCAATGACTTAATTGCTAGGACTTTACCGCGAATTAAGTTCACATTGATAAAGGTAATATGAATTTGGAAGGAGACTGGCTGACAGCCGACTGGAAGTCTAAGCCGAGTGGATGCAATACGTCAAGACAGACCCTGAGTCCTAGACTAAGAATGCATTTAGTATGAAAATCAGTTTGCTTATTTGTCACGGCAGGATACCGTGCGGAATTAGAATACTAGTAACAGATTGTCTTAAATTTTTTTAGAATGTTACATTTTATTTTTCTATTCAAATAAATCGATCTACAAATAACTTGTCTTATTATTTTTATATAACATTAAAAAATATATTTTTTTTTAAATTAATTGTCAACAGAAAGAGAGAGGAAAGATAAAACTTTTAAATATTGTTTTAAATAAATGTTGAAGGAAAGAGATAGCTTTATTATATTAAAATAATGTTAAGGGTACAACTTTTAGTTCTTTTAGTGTTCCTTAGTTTAGGGAATAAGAGTATTCACAACAGCTTCCATTTGATTTTTCCTAAATTTAAGGAACAAAACTATTTTTTACTTCGTTATCAAAATACATTTCACAATAGCTTCATTTATCTTTTCCTATATCAACTAAACATTCTTACTTTATAAATATAATTAAGTTCTTACCTACTCTCACATTTTTCGCAAAATTCCAATATAATCTCTAATAAAAGGTAAAGAGATGAGAGATGAGAGAGGAAAAGATAAATATTTTATATTAAAATAATGGACAGTGAAGCTCTTTTGGTTCTCAACACATTGGATACAACTGTAGCATTCACAATTCTTAGGAAACCGATAGGATATATGTTGTGAGTAGTTTTTTGTGATTTTTTTTTTTTTTAACACTTTCCCCATATGTAGGGAAGAGAATGGGATATAGGAAAGTTGTTGGTAATTCTCTAATAAGGGAATCTATTTCAAAGGATTTTTAAAGATTTTTTTTTTCTACATTTAAATAAATGAATGAATTTTAAGAAAGTTGCTACTAGTATTCTTATGAACTCTAAGGAGACTGAGGCCCGCCTAAAAGTTAATGGAGAATTAGCTTTGTTGCCGTTGCCGATCGTGAAATAATAATAATAATGAAAGAAAATAAGAAGCTCCTCTTTTTTCTTTTTTCTTTTTTTCTCTTTTTTTTTTTTTTTTGTTTTTTTTCTAATTGATTGAGGAAAAGGGTTATAAGTGAGGATCCTTTCCACTTCTAATCCAAAAGAAAAAAGAAGTGGAGAATCTTACAAACAACACAAAGCTTGGGTAGCAGAAAACTAAACTAAGAACGAAAGTACGCGAAGGCAATGCTTCTAAAGAAGCGGGCCCGATGATTCGTGACACGAATGTAAAAAACTGAGGCCACCTGTTAAGGTGGTAAAAGATGTATAAAAAATTCAAAGAACTCAAACACCAATACAGAGATAAACAGAGAGAGGTTACAACATAAAGGCCCAAAATAAAACACAACAACATAAAAACAGGAAAATAAACAACAACAGATGTCCGGTGTGGCGAGGAGTGGGAGCCACCTCTGGTGGCGCGTGAGAGCCACGCGCGGCCAGAGGAAGGCTTCTTGCCAATGGGAGAAGCTGGAGCCGCCGAATAACACTGCAAGCCGTGGTGGGGAGAGGCAAAGGGAGGAGACGTGATCCACACGCGCCAGGAAGATTGCTAGCGCGTGCAATAAACGCTCCGGCGAGGGGATAACAGTGGGGAGCATGATGACCGTCGGTGGACTAGGAGGACACCGGCGAAGCCACTGGTAAGGCGCGTGTAGTGCAAAAATTGGCCGGAAAGTGTAGATCTAGATCCTAAGATTTCAACCCAAAAACCATCCAAAAAACACATAAAACACAGTGGAAGGAGACATAAAAACCTGACATTTTTATGATTGTAACTTTGTTAAAGCAGTTACACACCACGCCCCTAACCCTATAGAGCAATGGCGGGGGTAACAAGTCTATAAATGAAAAATGAGGTCTCGTTAGGTGCACTATTTTCCTAAACTTACCCCTTTATTAGTTTAGAAAGTCTCTACTAATATGGGCATCGGAATGCCCCCGGTCTTCCGAGACGGACACGCTTCTAACGATCTCTTTCTTGTTTCGTAGGAAGAACTCCTCCCTAAAAGGTAGTCTTGAAGCCACTGTGAGTCCTTGCACCAACACCAAAGATTCATTGTCTCCTTCGCAAAGGGAGCAGGCAAGGTTGGGGAGATGAGAGTAGAGAATTTCAGAGAGCCGCAGCTTCGAAAGAGGATTTTCCATGCAATTTTTCAGGAGGAGCTTCAGCCGCTCATGCAGGTGAATCTTCCACAGAGATTTCCAAAGATTGGGCCCAAGGGGATTGTGGACTACAGCCCGCTGATTGGAGAGAAACAGGTAGGCTGCCTTGATGTTGAAGGCCCCTCGAGGGGTCGTGGGCCAAAATTAATTTATGTGGAATGGGCCTAATGGGTCTCTCCCACGTGTCAATAAGATCAGAGACCAAGAGAGAGGGACAGATTGCATTGCTGAAATCTCCAGGACCCATGGAGAGTTCCACACCGAGATAGAAGAGCCCATACTGATCTGGAAACAAGCAAAGAACCTCTGGATATTTGACGTTGACATTCCCATGCAACAGCCCATTTATAGACTGCCACGTTATGGACTACTCCCAACTTTTAACGACTTTCCTAACCTTTACACTATAAACAACCCACAGAATAACTACCCCCAGTGGCACACGTGGCAAGAAAGTTCCAGACAGTTCACCAGATGGAGACGCGCGAATGATCTGGAAGAGCAAGATCTCTCTCTTTCTTGAACTCCTTCTGTGCCTTTTCCCGTATAAAAGGCTAACGTCCAGCTCGCTTTAATCTCACAGAAAACAAGCACTGATCGCGCACTAGAGAGACAGAGAGCTACGAGAATTTTGATTCGCAGTTGGCTGGGTTGGTGGACCGATTTCGCGCCGATAACCGAGTCATTCGGATTGGGTGGAACCGTTTTGGTGGAGCTCTTGCGTTTTCTATTCTTTCCGTCGAGGAAAGAGACGTAAGTGATTGATTTCTCTTCTCTTTTGAAGTGTGTTCTGTTTGGTTGCTGATGATAGTAGGAAGGGAAAACGAAATTCAGGCACAGTGGATGTTAGAATGCTCTGTTTGTTTGTTGGGGAGATGTATGAAATTTAAATTTTCTCTAGCTTAGATTGGCTGTTTAGAAATAGTGCTCTGTTTGGTGGGTATGGGAAGCTGGGAAAGTAAGATGAAATGCAAATGGACTTTGAAATTTATTATGTACTGTTTTGGTTAAAACGTCGACCGTTAATTAAACCGTCTGAAAATTTTTATTTTTAAGACGGTTTTTATAGTTTTATAAAAATCAACTATAAATTTATAGACAATTTTTTTCGAAATCTTTTTTTAAAAAATTTATTATGGACGGTTTGATTCAACCGTTCATAAAATTTCATAAAACCTTCTATAAATTTATAAACGATTTTTTTCAAAACTGTCTAAAATTTTATGGACGATTTTTACTGCACAATATCATCAATTCGTATGATGCCCCAAATTTCACCTCATCCATCGACTTTTTTTCTTTGGAGGAATTGGATGGTTGGACGGTCAAAAGAATCAAGTTTGGCTTACTGCGATTTCTTCGACATAATAATTATTTAGCTATCCAGTATAAATAGGACTCAAAGACTACCAATACATAAATAAGCCACAAGAAGCGCAAGATCGAAGAAATTTGTGTTGGCTTCTACAAAATTCTGATTCTTCTCACTGGAATGGCTTCCTCGTCGTCTTACGATGAGAATTACAACGTTTCAAATCTCCGGACAATATGGACCTACATCCAGATTCCACCCAATTTTTATGCTCTCCGAGGTCTACAGCTTGAGTGAAAGATCTAGTTTTTACAGATTCATAAAGTTCATCTTTTTTGGGTTCTGGTTTTTCTACATATCTGCTCTTTTTTTTTACAGATCTCGTTTTTATAGACCTGCTCAACCACCGGTTCGGCCCGGCGATTTTGGTGTGGTTTTTTAGAGGTGGCGGTGGGATTCAAACATGCTAGCGGTGTCATGGTGGTTCCAAGGTGAGCGGTGCTGTGGTGGTTCCGAGGTGGGCAAATTCCCCAAACCGTTATAGAATTAATTCTGGACAGTTTTCCCGAACTGTCCATAATTAATTTTGGACAATTTTTCCCAACCGTCCATAATTTATTCTGGACGGTTTAAGCCAAACCGTCCACAATTCCAGACGGTTTGGCTTAAATCGTCCACAACCCGGATTAGCAACAGATTATCATGGACGGTTTAAAACTGTTCAGTAAAAATCGTTTGAACTTTTTTTCAAACAGTTTTTGACAATTTCTGAACGGTTTAAAATCGTCTCGAATTCCAAAAAATTTATGTAGTGGTACTTCCGTTCTGTGCTACGATACCAATGCCTAGATGACCCTCTTTTTTATTGATAGCAGCATCTTGATTTATTTTAAGTATTATTACAATTCTCTTCATTTTAAATAAAATTAATATCTTGGTAAGAATTTAAAATTAGTACAATTAACGGTGAAAATGAAATTAATATTAGGAAGTCTTTTAAAAAGAAATAATATAAAATTAAATATACTGTTAGATGCACCACCTTTAAATTCTAATCATTAAATAGATAGTATTCATTTCATTTAAAATGAAAGAAATCTTTGTCGAAAGGCAAGGATTTCCTTTCTTTATCACCACTATAATTTTATTATTATTATTATTTGTAAGTATTATTAGGACCACTTGTTTTTTTGTAAGTATTATCGGGACCATTCTTCTTCTTTTTCTTTATTTTTTATGAGTATCATAAGTTCGACATTTTATTTTTTTGGTAGGTATTATCAGGACAAAAAACAAAAATTACCACGTCTTTTTCTATGAGTATTGTCAGGATCAGTTTTTTTTCGTAAGTATTATTAGGATTAGGATCAAGATCAGTTTTTTTATGCAAGTATTATCAGGATTAGGATCTGTTTTTTCTTTGTAAGTATTATCAGTACCACGTTCGTTTTTTAATAACTGATGATTATTGGTTGGTAATCTAGTTATTTGAACCGGGTACTGAAATTTAAAATAACAAAAAAAAGAAAAGTTTTTGAGCATATTTTAGATATTGGGCCTGATTTTTTGGACTTAATTAAAATGTTTTTAGCCATTTTTAGAATAACATTTCAGTCGATTCTGGCCCCAAAAAACATTTCAAAACATCATAATTTTTCTGTCACAGTCTAATTAAACGACTCGTTTTCATACTTATCTCTGAAAATACTCTCTTCAACTTTCTTTCTTTTTTTATTGAATCTTGATTGATTTAATGTGTGTTTGCTTGTTCCGAGGTTTTTAGTTTTGAAAAAATATTTCCACATGATATATAGATAAAAACTATTTTTATATTTTAAGAATATTTCGTGGTTTATATTGTTTGTTAATAACTTAATATATTTATCTCTTGAGAATATAAAACAAATGACACTTAGTCACTTAACAAACATTTACACGAACAAAGATTTTTGGTAACTTTTTTCTTCTTCTTCTTCTCATCCATAAATAAATAAATCTCATAAAGCAGTGGGCATTTTGATGCTTAGCTAGCAGCAGCTATTTTGGCCCAAATAACTAAAGTTTTTGGTAACTTTAGTAATTTTCTTATTTTAATTTTAAAAATAAACGTGTGACATCCTGAATTGTCATGAATATGTGTTAAGTTTTAGTGTAAATGGATGACTTTTGATGGGCGAGCCAGGTTAACACTACAAAAATATAAGCATTTTGACGCGTGTCTACAGTACCCGTTACTGTAGACACGCGTCCAATTTGACACGTGTCCTTGGAGACACGTGTCAAATTGTAACATCTTCACAATTGGACGCGTGTATTTATTACACGTGTCCAATTGGACACGCGTACTTAATACACGTGTCAAAATTGGACACGCGTATTTTTACACGCGTCCAATTGGACACGTGTATTAAATACACGCGTCCAATTGGACATGTGTATTATTACATGCGTCCAATTGGACGCATGTAATAATACACGTGTCCAATTGGACACGAGTATTTAATACTCGTGTCCAAATGGACGCGTGTATTTAATACACGTGTTCAATTTTGACATGTGTATTAAGTACACGTGTCCAATTGTTATTTTTCCCAAAAATAAATTTAAAAACAAAAAATGTGTTGTGTTAATTTTTTGAAACAAAAAAAAAAAAAAAAAAAAAAAAAAAAAAAAAAAAAACTCTTTATCTTATTAACCATACAAATCTGTGAAAATACGGTGTACATAACTTATACACATAAAATTAGGTTTGAAAACTATATGCTATATGTAAATTTTATGCTTTGAATTTATACTTTTTAGGTTCCTTATTTATATATATATGGTATACTCAAAAGTACGTAAACCCTAACCCTAAATTGACATATTGTACTATATGCATAATTAAACCAAATTTCTGCTATATATATGTAGACCAAAAAAAAAAAAAAATTGCAACATGAATTTAAGTTAGGGTTTATAGCTATATATAGTATATATACGTAGAGTTAGGGTTTATGGCTATACATAGTATATAATATATACACATAGAGTTATGGTTTATAACTATATATAGCCATATACACGTAGAGTTATGGTTTATGGCTATACATAATATATAATATATACACGTAGAGTTAGGGTTTATATCTATATATAGTATAGGGGATTAGGGTTTATAGATATATATAGTATATATATTTAGGGTTAGGGTTTTTAGCTATATATATATATAAAAAACATACACTTAAGATTAGGGTTCATGGCTATATATAGTATATACACATAGGGTTAGGGGTAGTATAGTATAAATACTTATACTTAGTGTCATGGTTTAAATTTAGGGTTTATATTTAGATTTAATTTATAGTTTATGTTTTAGTTTTAGGGCTTAGGGTTTATCAATGTGTACATGCAGTGCATAAACTTAGGGTTGCATGGGTTTATATAAAATAGATATAATATATATATATATATATATATATATATTAGAAAAAATCACATTTGGAGACGTGTATTTACATACACGTCTCCAATTGGTTGTTCGGCCAGGTGCTGCGCGGGAGTTCTCCCGCGCGCCACCTGGCCAAACGTAATAAGATATATATATTACGTTCAAAAATATAATAATTTTTAAATAAAATATATTATTTAAATTATATATATATATTTATATATAAGAAATGAAGCTACCCATTTCTGTATTCTCTCTCTCTCTCTCTCTCTCTCTCTCTCTCTCTCTCTCTCCGGCGAGCTCAGCCGGCCGGTGTGGTGAGCTCTCTGCCGTGTCTCCGACGTCGTCACCTCTCCCTCTCACCGACCCTCCCTCTCTCTCGCTCTCCCTCTCTCACAGCCCGTATGTTCCGGTACCGGCTCTCTCTCTCTCTCTCTCTCTCTCTACTGGGACGTCTCTCCGGCAGCTTGGCACGGCCGTCAGCTTCATTTGCTCCGGTCAGTGTTTATCTCTCTCTCTCTCTGTGTTCAGTGGCCGGCCGGTTGATATATGTCATATATAACGTTATATATATATATATATATATATATATATATATATATATATATATATATACATTTGCTAACTTATATATTGTTTATTGACAAATTGGTCCGAATATGCAGGTATATATATAAGGAACCCTAAATCCACAAACCGGCAGTGAGTATTTTGCCCCTTATTTGCAGTATTTCATTTTTTGTTCCACATGTAAATTTGTACTAACTATATATATATATATATATATTGTAATAATTTTTATTTGTTCTTGATTGATAATTGTAATAATTTTTGGACTGTGTTCTATTTTTTTATTGCAATGTTGCCGAATTAGTGTAATTTGTATGCTTAGTGTTATTTATGTGTCATTTGTATGCTTAGGCGTTTGTATTTTTGTGTCATTTAGTGTTATATGTATTTTTATTTTTTTGGAAGCCATGTTCTTTTTTGCCATGTTGTGTTTTTATTGTTTTTAATTTTTTCTGTCCTAATTTTTTATTTGAGAGGTTATATATATATATATATATATTTGAATGTGTTATTATGGATTACACTGTTTTTTTGTTAGTGAAACAAAATCAATCAATGTCCGATATTAGTTTAGCGTTATAAACCAACGATGACACTTTTGAAAATAATAAATGGAAAAAAAAATGGGTTTGAATAAAAAAAGAAAAAATTAAAATTGACCATCTACTTTTTAAGAAATACTTAAACTCCAACCCTAAACTTTATATCCTAAAATCATAACCATAAAACCAACACAATAATAAACCCTTAAATAAACTCTGAATCCTACACGTTCTAAAAAAAACCCTTATCCTAAACCCTAAACCCTAAATCTTAAACCCTAAAAAAAAATCCTACACTTTCAAACCCTAAAAACCCTAACCCTAAACCTTAAACCCTAAACCCTAACAAACCCTAAACCCTAAAAAAAAAGTATCCTACACTTTCTAAAAAAAGAAACCCTAACTCTAAAAACAAAAATCCTAACCTTAAACCCTAAACCCTAAGAAACTAAAACCCTAAACCCTAATCCTAGATCTTTAAAAAAAATAAAAAAAAATAAAAAATAAAATAAAAAATAAAAAAAATTCCTACACTTTCTAAATAAAAACCCCAACCCTAAACCCTAACGAACCCTAAACCCTAACAAACTCTAAACTCTAAACCCTAAACCCTTTAAAAACCAATATCCTACACTTTCTAAAAAAAAAAAAAACCTAACACTAAAAACAAAAATCCTAACCTTAAACCCTAAACCCTAAGAAACTAAAACCCTAAACCATAAACCCTAATCCTAGATCTTTAAAAAAATAAAATAAAATAAAATAAAATAAAATAAAATAAAATAAAATTCCTACACTTTCTAAATAAAAACCCTAACCCTAAACCCTAACGAACCCTAAACCCTAACAAACCCTAAACTCTAAACCCTAAACCCTAAACCCTTTAAAAACCAATATCCTACACTTTCTAAGAAAAAAAAACCCTAACACTAAAAACAAAAAATTCTAACCTTAAACCCTAAACTCTAAGAAACTAAAATCCTAAACCCTAAACCCTAATCCTAGATCCTTAAAAAAAAAAAAAAAAAAAAAAAAAAAAAAAAAAAAAAAAAAAAAAAAAAAAAAAAATTCCTACACTTTCTAAATAAAAACCCTAACCCTAAACCCTTTAAAAACCAATATCCTACACTTTCTAAAAAAAAAAACCCTAACACTAAAAACAAAAATCCTAACCTTAAACCCTAAACCCTAAAAAACTAAAACCCTAAACCCTAAACCCTAAACCCTAATCCTAGATCCTAAAAAAAAAAAAAAAAAAAAATCCTACACTTTCTAAATTTATACCCTAACCCTAAACCCTAAACCATAACAAACCCTAACAAAACCTTAAAAAGAAATATCCTACACTTTCTAAAAAAAAAAAACCCTAACACTAAAAACAAAAATCCTAACCTTAAACCCTAAACCCTAAAAAACTCTAACCCTAAACCCTAAACCCTAAACCCTAATCCTAGATCCTAAAAAAAAAAAAAAAAAATCCTACACTTTCTATATTTATACCCTAACCCTAAACCCTAAACCCTAAACCATAACAAACCCTAAACCCTAAACCCTAAACCCTAACAAACCCTTCAAAAGAAATATCCTACACTTTCTAAAAAAAGAAAACCCTAACACTAAAAACAAAAATCCTAACCTTAAACCCTAAACCCTAAAAAACTCTAACCCTAATCCTAGATCCTTAAAAAAAAAAAAAAAAAAAAAACTTACACTTTCTAAAAAAAAAAACTAAAACCCTAAACCCTAACCCCTCTAACCTAGATCCTTAAAAAAAAACCCTAACCCTAAACCCTAACAAACCCCAAACCATAAACCCTTATAAAATAAAAATGAAATAAAACCATAAACCCTAACCCTAAACCCTTAAGAAAAAATAAAAAAAAAATCCTACACTTTGAAAAAAATAAAAAAACCTAACCATAAACCCTAAACCCTAACCCTAACAAACCCTAACCCTAAACCATAAACCCTCACAAACCCTAACCATAAACCCTTTTTTTTTTTAGGGTTTACACTTTCTAAAAAAAAAAAAAAACCCTTTAAAAGGGAAAAAAATTCGTACACCCCATGTTGCGTGACATGCACAAATTTTTTTCACGTTTATACTGTAAGACGTATGATTTGTCTCGTCCTCTTAACCCTATACAGAGAAATATGGACAAGTCTTGGATGTTAGCACCTAGGGGTACGACACGGTATAACAACGGGTGTAGGGCGTTTGTGGCATTTGCCGTTAGTAACTGTACGGCCGTCGATGGAAAAATTTACTGCCCATGCAAGTATTGTCGAAATAACCAGTGTCACACTCCAGATTACGTTCTTGCCCACCTGACTGGAGGTAGGGGATGAATCCGGGATACAATTTGTGGTATATGCACGGTGAGACTACGACTGGGTCCGCTATTCCTGGTCAGTGTTCAAGTTATCACAGTGGCACAGATACCGCTGCCTGTAGCACTGAACATTGTGAAGTCACAGAACAGGAGGGTGTCGCCATGGAACAAGATGATAACATGCACGCCATGTTGCGTGACGCCTTCGGCGTGCACGATGTTCCTGAAGCCGTCAGTACTCTTCCACAACAAGTTGACGAAGATACCTCTTGCGGGGACGCATTGAAGTACCAAGAGCTGTTAAAGACCGCCGAGAAGCCCCTTCACCCTGGTACAAAGCATAGTAAATTGAGTGTTATTGTACACATGTACAATTTGAAGTGCGTTGGAGGTATTAGTAACAAGATTTTTTCAGACATTCTCGAATTTATCAATCAGCTGTTGCCTCCTTGCGATGAGGCATTGCCAGATAACACGTATGAGGCGAAAAAGTTTCTAAGTGGCATGGGTCTGGGGTATGAGAAGATTCCGGCGTGCCGTAATGACTGTATGTTATTCTGGAAAGACAATAAAGAATTAGATTCATGTACCGTATGTGGAGAGTCTAAGTGGAGGGCTGATACACATATAGATGAGGATGGTGAGGTCATATCAGCGAGAAAAAAACGTCCGGTGAAGATTTTGAGGTGGTTTTCACTCATCCCACGGTTGCAGAGGTTATTCATGTTTGAGCATACTGCGCCCCATATGAGATAGCATGCAGAAGGCCGCAATAGGGATGGCGTATTGAGGCACCCGGCCGACGGTGAGGCATGGAGATCGTTTGACATTTTACATCCAGATTTTATGGCAGAGAGTAGGAACGTCCGGCTTGGTTTGACAGCAGATGACTTTAATCCATTTGGGAACATGAGCACATCCCACAGCACATGTCCCGTAATGCTTGTGCCGTACAATTTGCCACCTTGGATGTGCATGAAATAGTCGTCCTTCATCCTGTCCCTGGTTATCCCTGGACCGAGCTCACCAGGTATGGATATTGATGTTTACCTTCAGCCATTGATTGATGAGTTGCTGGAACTGTGGAATGTAGGGGTACGAACATTTGATGCTTCAAAGAAAGAAAATTTTATTATGCGATCCCAGTTGATGTGGACAATAAACGACTTGGCAGCGTATGCAGATTTATCTGGTTGGCCTAACAGGGGTGCGAAGGCATGCCCTTACTGTATGCAATCGACATGTTCTATACGCTTAAAGAACGGATGTAAATTTTGCTATATGGGACACAGGAGATACTTGCCGCCTGAACATCTGTGGCGGCTGAACAGGAGAACATTTGACGGTACTGAAGAATTTGACAGTGCGCCGATTGTGCCATGCGGAGACGAGGTCCTCCAACAATTGGACGGAGTTGCGTTTGGGGATGAGACCGCGGGTAAGAAGAAGAAACGGAAGAAGCGGAAGAAGGGTGTAAGGAGTTCCGATGTTATATGGAAGAAGAAAAGTATCTTTTTTAGATTGCCGTATTGGAAAGACAATTTGCTTCGGCACAATCTTGATGTTATGCACATAGAGAAAAATGTCATGGACAATATACTTGGTACTATTTTGGATATAAAAGGAAAAACGAAGGACAACTTGGCAGCTCGGCTGGACTTGCAGGAAATAGGGTTGAGACCTAAGTTGCATCCGTTCACGGCCGCAAATGGTAAAACGTATATTCCCGCTGCCTATCACACCATGTCTAGAGAGGATAAAGAAAATTTTGTGAAGGTTCTTCGAAATGTGAGGGTCCCGGACGGATACGCCTCGAACATTTCACGATGTGTTCGGCTCAAGGACCGTACAATTTCTGGCTTGAACAGCTTCTCCCAATTGCACTGCGTAAGTCATTGCCAGATAAAGTTGTTAGACCTCTTGTGGAGATTTCTGTATTTTTTAGAGGCATATGCTCAACCAAGCTATCACAAGAAGATATGGACCGACTGCAGGGTGACGTCTGTATCACTTTGTGCAAGCTAGAACAGATATTCCCTCCAGGGTTTTTTACCAGCATGGTCCACTTCGTCGTGCATCTTGTGCACGAGTGTAGACTCGGCGGACCCGTGCAGTATAGATGGATGTACCCGGCAGAGAGGTAAAATTCGGCGTAATATGTATATAAATATTTCGATTTAATTGTAACCATAATTGACGACAATTAAATTGTCGTGAATGTGTGTACACCAGGAGTCTTGGGAATTTCAAGTCTAATGTGCGCAATAAAGCGGCTCTTGAAGGGTGCATTGCGGAGGGGTACATAGCGACCGAGCTGGTAACGTTCTGTTCAATGTATCTGAATAACGCACCAACATTCTACAACAGACCTCAGAGAAATCCTTATGGATCCAAGGGGGCGGGCACGCGTGTTACCCTGAACCGGTTGATAATGCATCAGATTCATCGTTATATTGTGTTCAACTCTGAAGAGTTTCACAATTTACGGACGTAAGTAGTGTTCTTATATTTAACAGAATTCGAATAAAAGTATTAATAACAATTATTACATAATTGTATACGCTGAATGTAGGATGCACAAAAACGCGCTTAGGCGATCATGCACTAGAGGTCGCATTACGGAGGCTCTTATTGAAGCACAACATCATGAGCAGTTCTGCGAATGGTACCGTGCATATGTAAGGAAATAGTTGTAATTTTGAAATTGGATAAATTTATGCGGGTTCAATATAATTACCCAATGTGATGTTTAATATTTGTAATTATAACATAGGTCGATGGCCTGAACGATCAACATAGGGAGGAATTAGGCCACAACTTGGTTATGCGTTGTAGAGGGCTAAAGGAGACAGCAGTCAAGTACAACAGGTACGTGGTAAATGGAAAATTGTTTCGCACGCTTGCTCATGATGTGGGAAGGAGGACTCAGAACAGCGGCGTATGTGTTCCTACCGTTGAAGGCGAAACGTACTACGGGCAGTTAACCGATATAGTTGAGGTCGAGTACTATGACAGGACTACGTACGTCCTATTTAAGTGCAATTGGGCAGACCCCACGATGGACAGAGGATTCACAATAGATGAGTATGGCCTAGTGTTTGTCAACTTCAATCACCTCGTCCACAGGAGAGAACTAATTCAGGACGAGCCGTACCTGCTTACATCTCAGGTGGATAAAGTATTCTATGTAAAAGATAGAAGGAACCCAAATTGGGTTTGTGCGGTTAAGACCAAACCGCGCAATGTGTACGACGTTGGCCAGGAGGATGGGAGTAATGAGGATGGTACAACCTACCATGAGTGCGTACCGCTCGTACTAGCCACTGATGACCTACCTGATACGAATGATGAATTCGAGTACGACAGGCCCGACATTTATCCAATTGAAGCTCCCGTGATACAATGATTGATGTATTTGTTGTGAGTATAATTAGCTTGAACTCAATACACTTGACTGATATATATATTGTTTGTACAATTCGCTTGAACTCAATACAAATTTTTATTATTTGCATAAATTTCGTTGTATAATTTGCATATTCATTAAAAATATATTAAAAAAACATATTCTAATTAATTTGTCTACATTTGTTCGCAGGTATTGATGGACCAGAGACCCCCTCCTTATGCATACGGGCACCTCGCCCACCCGTGCCCCCCATGACCACGCCCACTGATTCGACGGCATTATATACTGCGGCGTGGCCACACCACCCAGACGGGGCTTATAGACCATTGTTGCCGGGTACGGTGTCCGTGCCTACATCAGATCACGGGCAGACCAGCACAGCTGGACCTTGCAGCTCTCCATTGTCGGAGCTGCCGACATTATCTCAGATAGGGTTCACCCAATCGGGTAACGCCTATCGATGGTGGGTGCGAGAGGGGATGGGGCCACAGGGTTATGCGCCGTACTTTTCGTATACGTATAGTGGACCTATGACGTGTAACCCTGATAGTGAGACGCAGGATGGTAGATTTTCACTGTCACAGACCGGGGAGATGCAAATGCCGGTTGTGGGGTTGGGACAGATACCGGCACAGGCGGCGATGCAGGGCCAGATTTTAGGGGCGAGACAGATGCCAGCATCGGGGGCGAATCAGGGCCCGGGGCATGTAGAGAGCCAGATGCCTTTATCTGGTGAGAGCCAGGTGCCACTTTCCAGTGAGAGTCAGATGTCAAATGTGGGGGGGAGCCAAAGTACCCATGAGGAGGACGTTGCAATGTTGGGTACCGATCAGTTGGCCTCCGGTAGCCCCCGGGATATGGATTCAGATGATGATCAGCAGCCTCCACCAGCCGAAGGGGTTGGCGAGGAGGTTGCGGGCGACCCAGCGACCCAGCACATAGGGATTGAGCAGATTCGATTGATGGATAAGTACATATTTAGACATCCTTAAAACTCATATTATGTTACCATGGGCGAGGGTAAATAAGCAGATTAAGCAGGCAATGTGGGACGCGCTGATGGTATGTTTATGAATATAATTTAATTATTTATTTGAATTAAACTTGAGATTAATGTTTTTCTTGAAGTTTTTAAACTTATAATGCTTTGATTGAATGTGCAGGAGGAGTTCTATCTACCTGTATCAGTAGACGCGCGCAGGGCACAACAGGAGGCGTGGAATGATATTGGCCGTAAGCACAGCTCGTGGAAGTCGAGGTTCAAAACCAAACTATGTATTGGAGACGGTGACGCGCCCGAGAGTATCCGTGTGAGAATGCCGGACAATTTTTTTGAGGAGTATGACGCAGCAAATGTAGAGTTCCTGCTGAGAGATTGGTGCAGTGAGCATAAAATCGTATGTAGGCCAAAAAAATATTGTGGTTTTTTAATAACAGCTCATTTAATTTTAGTTTTAATTTAAGTGTGTCAATGCTTACATTTTTATTTTCATGTTCAATGCGTAGGCAACCTCTGAACGGATGAAGAGGCTGCGGGAGCAGAATGACCTTCCTCATTGTACGAGATCTAAAAGTTATGCCAGATTTAATCACGATGAGGTATGAAAATATATATGTTTATGTTTTTAATATTTGTTGCTAATTGTTTTTCTTTTTCTTTATACTATTTTTATCGCTATCTGTTTGTTATATATGTCAACTGCATGACGACAGACATGTACATCTGGCACGCCCCCCACTCGCGTCGCGTCGTTCGTGAAGACCCACACTAGGAAGGACGGCACTTACGTGAACGAACGTACACGGGTCCTATGCGTATGCTACTGATTTAATTTACTAATATTTTTAAATTATGTGTGATATGTCATTATTCAATATATGACTTTTCATGTTGACGACGTACAGAAGAGGATGACGCAGAGTTTATCCAGTGATCCAGCCGCCACGCAAAGCGTCTCCGCAGACACGGTGCGTTGGGCACCGAATGACACTTACGAACAGACGGTTGGGAGGCCTGAGTATGCAGGGAGGGTTCGGCAGGTTGGTCCGAACGTCACACCTATTTAGGGGACATGTTTCTCATACAGGCCTCGATCAGAGGGGGGACCATCTCAGGGCACGTCTCGGGATTGGGCCGAACACGCTCGGAAGATGGAAGAGATCCAAGCGGAGCTACGGGCTGAGCGAGTGAGGAATGACCTGTTGGAGCAGCGCATGCAGCAATTCGACGCCATGGAGCAGCGCATGCGACAGTTTGAGGTCTTCATGTCCTCCATGGGAGCATTAGCACCATGTCTTGGTACTCAGTCTTCACCTGCACACGTAGGTAGTACGTCGTCTGTTAGTAGTGCATCTGCATGTATGATTTATATTGTGTATAAGACAAAATTAATTTCAATTTGTTTTAATTACCCCTTTAATTTTGCAAGTAATATTATATACTTTAATTGTCTATATTATTTGCAAGTAATTCGACAACGGTTGGTACGTTGTCGCCTGTTGGACGACGACTGAGCCAGCATTCCACTGTCGCTACACCTTCGCCCGCTACACCATTCCTTGCGCAGCAATCGCCGGTTGGCGAGAACACGCCTGGGACGGTACCTCGTGATTCGCAGGGACGCCCTTCAAATTTGTAGATATTTTGTGTAATTAATTTTTATTTGTAAATATTTGCGTAGTTAACGAATACGTTATTAACTATTGGTTTGTGTAATATGATTTTGTGCTGTTTTTGGGTAAAATCAATATTGCGTTATTTGTGGTCGGAAATAATAAAATTTGAAATAACAAAAATTTATTAAACCAAATAATTTTAAATAACCAATAACAAAACTAAATTGAAAAAAAAAAATTCCAAATTGAATTTTTTATTGAATTAAATTTTTTATTTAATTATTTAATCGTATTTTAAATTTAATTTCAAAATACAATTAAATAATTAAATTAAAAATTTATTTAAATGAAAAATTCAATTTGGAATTTTTTTTTAAAAAAATAACCGGTTTGACACGTGTATTGTGATACACGTGTCTGTCAGTTTGACACGTGTATCACAATACACGTGTCAAACCGGTTTGACACGAATATTTAAAATACTCGTATCAAACGGTTTGACACGTGTATTTCAAATACACGTGTCAAATTGTGCAGTTAATGACCTGCACATCTGACACGCGTCTCACGCGTGTCAAAATGCACGTGTCTAACTGTTTGACACGTGTACGACACTGTACACGTGTCAAACTGTACACGTGTCAAACTGCACGTGTCAAAATGCTTGTATTTTTGTAGTGTAAATAGATGTTAAGTTTGACTAGGGCTGTATTCGAGCCAAGCTGAGCCGAGCTTGGGGCTGTCAGATTCAACTCGAACACATAGAATAGGGGCTCAAACTCGGCTCGAGCTCGAGTCGAGTTTTAAAGAGTTGTTCGAATTCAACTTGTTAAGCTAGCCGAGTTCGAACTTTCAAATTCGGCTTGTTAAGAGCCTACTTGAGTTCGAGCTTGACTCAAACTCGACTAGCTTTTCACAATATGTCTCATTTAATATATGATATGTCTAATTTAATATACGAGCGGATTATTATGTTTAGAAACAACTCATTTGTTTTTCGAACTGGGATCAAATCGAATTTAAGCGAGCCGAGTCGAACTGAGTTCATGAGAAGTCGGGCTCATCTAATACCCCTAAGTCTGACAATAATTGCATGTGTGCTAGATGGAACTAAGTTTTATTAGTAATTTTATGGAATTTAAATTGTAACTTTGACTAATTTTTTAGAGAGAGAGAGAGAGAAAAAAAAAAAAAAAAAAAAAAAAAGAAACCATTGAGCGTAGTTAATTTTGTTCTTTGATAGCTTGAGAAAAGTAACGTGTAATACGTAATAGTATTGTTGCGATAGATACTCTCAACTTGAACATAAAAGTTAGAAGCATTCTCAATACCATGCTTCTAAGTTCTAACTTATTGGCTAACTGATCAGAAGCATTCATATTCAGTAATTTCTTTTGTTCCTATTTGTGATCTTCAATTCCCGACCGCTAACTCACAAAGTGTTAAAAATCATAATCTTATAAAATAAAAATCGAACAACTTCTAGATGAAAACCGGCTACTAAATCTTTTTGCTCAATTTTTTATTCTGTAAATATGCTTTATTTTATTATTACATCTCATAAAGTGAAATATGTAAAGTTAGAAGCAAAGTAGTGCTCAAACATTGGGCTTAACAGCTGAGCTATAGCCGTTGTCAAAATACTTAGACCAAAGCATAATACCCCCGTATTTTGGAGAACCTTTAATAGAAGGTAACACGTCATTGTTAAGCACGTCCGGTGGGATGTAGCCACTCCCAGCAGCCTCAGGGGATGCAGGTAACCCCAAAAATATTTGACCAGCTTGAATAGTGGTCCATTTATCATTCCAGTAACTCTTAAGGTTGTCGGCATTGCCAGAATACTCACACTGACCGTTGTTGTAAAATTGGACCCAAACGTAGTCAAACAGGCCAGTGTTTAGCGCAGCTCCTAGCCGAGCATCTGGAAAAGGACACTGTGGAGCCGCTGTTAAGTAGACCTTTTTCTGTTGGCTAAACTCTGATAGGGCCTTTGCGAGCTCGTCCCAGTGCTCGGTTGTGCCTGCCTCAATATCAAAGTCAATGCCATCTAGGACCGCATCACCTAATGGACGGGAGTCTGATTGGCCCCCAAGAAAATTGTTCCATAAGTAGTTTGCAACACTCCTGCATGCATGCACAGTACCAAATAATATTAAATCCAATCGAAATTTGTGAATTATAGTCTAGGGATTTGGCTCGTTTATTTTTTATTTTTTAAAAAAGTTGGGTTAATAATGGTTAAGCTATATAGTTTTGTACCCGTGACTCGACATACTACATAAGAGTTGACAATTTTTTACACAACCTACAAACCCAACATGACATTAGCGAACTAGCATTAAGGGGTCTAACCTGTTCGTTTAATTAAATGAGTTAAGGTATGATTGACTTGTAAAGTCTTACATTCATGCGTGATCAATACAACGTGAACCCGACAAGCAAACAAAAATTGCCACTCCTAGCTTTCACTCGGTGACAAACTATTAAAACATGTGTACCTTATATATTTATAAAGTAATGAAAAAAATCACATTTTTATCTCATAACTAACCCACAATGTTGACATATAGCAATTTCAACTAACACTTGGCAGGATGAGTCATTTATGTATACTTGAAAAAAGAAAGGAAAAACAGAAAAACTGAAACTTCATATTTGAAATATAATACATGTCATTCTATGTAAATTTACTGTTATATATTTCAAAAACTTAATTTTATAATATTTAAAAAAAAAATAAGATGGGCTTATATAATTATATTAGATGCTACAGAATGGCAATAAACAAGTTAATAATGAAAGCGATGCTTGCCTGGCGTCATCAGCTGAGGAAAGTGTGTAGGTATCAGTAGCACCTCCAATAGAAAGTATGACTTTGATACCCTGGTTTTGGCAAGCTTTGATGTCGTTGCTTAAACCGGTGCACCCATTAGTGGTTGGGTCACAGTGGTTGGCTAGGTTGATCGAGGGGGTCTGACCATTGCCAAATTTGTATAGGAAAGCTATGTTCACAATACCATAATTGCCTGTGGCGCAAGTATCAGCCAAACTGCCCTCATTTTCATTCTGGCCCCCAACTCCATTCTGGCCCCAGTACACCGTGATTACGCCCGCTTGTGAGCCAGTGATCATCAGGACAATGAGCAAAAGGGAGAACAAGCCTACTAGGGTTTGTAATTGCCGAGCCATTACTAGTGCGCTTTGCTTACTTGCCGCTTGGCTCGAGAGCTGAGAATATATCAATGGTGAAGGAACATCCACTTTATATAGGCATATGTATGTGGGAAACACCAAAAGACTACTTAATTAATTAAGCCCAGTCAACACGTTTGTGGAAGAAGATTATTATGGGAAAATGGTTCCACTTTGGCTTTGATTTTCCTTTCCAATGACTTCAAATTTTTTATAGATAGATATCCAATGACTTAATTGCTAAGACTTTACCGCGAAGTTCACATTGATAAAGGTAATGTGAATTTGGAAGGTGACTGGCTGACTGCCGACTGGAAGAAAAAGAATGCATTTGGGATGAAAATCAGTTTGCTTATTTGTCACGGTAAGATACCGTGCAGAATTAGAATACTAGCAAGATATTCTCTTAAATTTTTTCTAGAATGTTACATTTTATTTTTCTCTTCAAATAAATCGATTCCACAATAATTTCTATTATTATTTTCGTATACTATTAAAATATATTTTTAAATTAATTGTTAAGAGAAAGAAAAAGAAAAGAGAAAACATTTAAATATCGTTTCAAATAAATATTAGAAGAAAGAGATAGCTTTATTATATTAAAATAATGTTAAGGGTACAACTTTTGATTCCATTAGCATTCCCTTAGTTTAGGAAATAAGAGCATTTACAACAGCTTCCTTTTTATTTTTCCTAAATTTAGAGAACGAAACTATTTTTTACTTCCTTATCAAAATACACTCCACAATAGCTTTCTTTATCTTTCCTTATATCAACTAAATATTCTTTCTTTATAAATATAAGTTCTTACATACCCTTACATTTTTCACAATATTCCAATATAATCTCTAATAAAAGGCAAAGATATGAGAGATAAGACATAGGAGATGAAAGATAAATATTTTGTATTAAAATAATGGATAATGAAGCTCTTTTAGTTCCCAACACATAGGGTAGAGTAGAACTGTAGCATTCTCAATGCTTAGAGAACCGATATGATATTTGCTGTTAGTATTTTTGGTGATTTTTTTTTTAATTTTTTTTTTTACATTTTCCGTATATGTAGGGAAGAAAATAGGCTATAAAAAAAAACTTGTTGGTAATGCTCTAACAATAGAATTTATTTCAAAGGATTTTTAAAGAGTTTTTCCTACATTTAGATAAAAGAATATATAGATTTTAAGGAAGATGCTACTAGTACTCTTAAGGACTCTAAGAGACCGAGGCCCACCTAAAAGTTAATGGAGAATTAGCTTTGTTGCCGCTGCCCACTCTAAAATAATAATAAAAATTAAAAAAAGAAAAAAGCTCCCAAAATGTAACTTTTTTGTGACCATCATATACATACAAACCTGACATTTTTATCACTATAAGTTTACTTTGTTAAAGCAGTTACACACCACGCCCTTAAAACCTTAGAGAGCAATGGCAGGGGTAATAAGTCTATAAAAGAAAATGAGGTCTCATTAGGCACACTATTTTCCTAAACTTACCCCTTTATTAGTTTAGAAAGTCTCTACTAATTTGGGCATCAGAATGCTCCCGGTCTTCCGAGACGGACACGCTTCTAACGATCTCTTTCTTGTTTCGTAGGAAGTAGGGGTGGGCAAGAGGCGGTTTTCCACCCTTTTTGGTCCCACCTCGCACTCATGCGGGTTGGGTATAGTGGACCCACAACCCTTAATATATTAAATGTATCTATGCGGGGTGAGGGCTCACAGGGCAGTGGGCCGTGGGTTTGCAGGGCAAGGCAGGTTAAATTGAGCGGCAATTACGTAAATTTTTGTATTGATTTGTAAAAAATAAAAATAAAGAAATACTGGCTTTTGCTGTTAAAAAAAAAAAATCTTTTTGCAAATATAAACCTAATTAACCATGTAAACTAAACTAAAAGCCCATTTCAATAATTAAACATTTTTTTTTTTAATAAATCAACATTTAGTACTCAGCAGTGTAATTTATAAAGTAAACAAATTATTATTATTATTTTTTTAGTAAATCAGCATTTATATTTAATAACTTAATCAATAGATCAATAATTCTAACAAAATCTTCAGCATCCACTTAATGAAATCAACACTCAACAAATTACAATTTCAGCATCCATTTAATGAAATCAACATATTACAATTTCAGCATCCACCTAATAAAATAAACAGATTACAATTTCAAGATCCACCTAATGAAATGATTGAAATCAACATATTACAATTTCAGTATCCACCTAATGAAATCAAAAAAACTGAATCCTGATATATATATAAACACTAGATAATAGATTCAGTACAAGAAATATCAATAATTCTAACATGAAATCTTCAGCATCTATCAAACTGAATCCTAATTAAAACATACAAAACCATAAACATAACAAGCAAAAGCAACCCACCCAAACAAGCAATAGCCAAGCTAAGTAGCAAAAGACAAATAAATCCAGCAGACAGCCAATCAGCCACTAGCTAGACAATAGTAGCAGCACGCATAAAAACTTCAGTTACAGATCCAGCAATACAACAGTTCCACACAAACAAATCCAGCAGTAAAACTGTAAAACACAAACAAACCAAGCTAGTAGACTAGTAGCACACATAAAACTTAAGTTACATTAAAAATAAAATAAAGATAATAGCATAATGAAAAAAAAAAAAAAAAAGGAAAAAGAAAAAGAAAAAAGAATTACATTCTCAATTGAAACCGATAATTAGAATTTGTAAAAATCAAATATCAAAATAAATTAAAAAGTGAATAATAGAAATCTTCTGAATCGAGCTTATAACTTTTAGGATCATCAACCATCTCTGTGTCATAACCATTACCACTACTCAAGGGTTTTGATCTTAACTAATTTTGTACAGATACCAAATTGGAGGCCAATGAACTTCGAAAAGAATCTAACACACGCCCTCCAGTACTAAATGCTGACTCTGAAGCAACTGTAGTAATGAAAATGACCAACACAATACGTGTTATTTTGGCAAGTACCGAGAATTTGGATGAGTTCACCTTCCACTAATTTAAAATCTCAAAATTCACATTCGGTTTTTCAACATCCTCCATCAAATACCGATCTATCTCTGATTTGTTATGAACATCACTTTTTGAAGTTAGGTACTTATAAAACTTGTTCATGAAGTGAAGTGAAAGGTTGTCAGTTTCTTCTGTCATTGAGGAACCTTGAGGGCATGCACTATCATGTTCAACTTGAGATGAAGTCTCTCTAGCATCAAAGTGATCATATAATTTTTGAAGGTAGTGCTTCAATTATTTCACCGTATTAGTACATTGCTCCTCATTAAGAACATCATTGAACCAAAATTCCAATGACCCCAATTTGATTTGTGGATTAAGTATGACAGCAACAAACATAAACACATTAACCTTATCAAAATCCCCTCAATACTTATTATACTTCATCATCATTCTCTCCGCCATATAACTCAATACATAATTACTACTATCACAATACAACTGTATATGCATTTGAATGCCACAAATTTATTGTCAATACATATTAGAAGTCACATACAAAGACCTTGAAAGTTATAATTATAAAAAAGTTTGAGAAACTTGAGAAAAGTCTTAATACGATCCCAATCATCATAAGTAGGAAGTCCCAAACCTTTTTTAGTATTCTTTTCATCAGTCAACGTAGGAACATAATTCACATCATACTGTTTCAAAAGATCAAAAGCACTCTGACATTTTTCAGCACCTTCTAACATCTTAAATGTAGAGTTCCATCTAGTTGGAACATCAAGACACAATAAACCCTTGAAATCAAGTTTTTCCCTTTCCATACAAGACTTAAAAGTTCTCAAATCTTTGGGGAGAAAACTTCACATATTTCACCGTACTTCTAACCTTAACAATAGATTCATCAACCTCTTTTAAACCGTCAGACACAATAAGATTTAAAATATGTGCACAACACCTCACATGCATAAATTGATTCTCTAATATGGCACCAGTTCTATGAGTCGTTCTCTTCCTCAAGTATTCCAAAGCAGTATCATTAGAAGAAGCATTGTCAACTGTGATAGTGAAAATGCTACTAATATCCCACTCAAACATACAAAACTCAATCTTCTGTCTAATGGTCACAACTTTATGATTAGGAAGTGAACAAAAGTTCAAAATTATTTTGTGTAAGTTCCAATTACTATCAATAAAATGAGCAGTGATACACATGTAATTTAGGTTCTGTACCGAAGTCCAGCTATCAATGGTAAGATAAACCCGAGCATCGATTGTCAAGAACATTGCCCTCAATTTTTCCTTCTCAGACATATAGAGCCTAACACAATCTCTCATCCCAGTATAACGGGAAGGAATTGAAAACCTAGGTTCCACTGTCTTCATGAAGTCTTGAAACCCTTCACCTTTTACAAACCAAAATGGTAACTCATCCACAATAATCATCTTTGAAATTGACTCCCTTATTTTTGTAGCATTATACTTAGTAATCACAAGATTACCACATGTCCCTTCGCCCACTACCCCTTGTCCTTTCCTCTTAGCCTCAAAACTCAACTTTGTTTGGGACTTATCAAACCTATCAGGATATTTTTTGCAGATTTTCTTGCTATGTTGTAGCATGGATTAAGTATTGTGGCTTCTAGGGTGACAACTAAACAATGTCTTACAATAATTGCATTGTGATTTAGGATCTTTGGGATCACTCTCCTCTAACCTAGTAAAATGTTCCCAAACCTCTGATGTTTGCTCAAATTTCTTAGGTTTTTGTGGGAGAGCTGAACTAGGATTTTGAGGGCCAACAGTTCCTGTAGATCCAACCCCAACCCCAACACATTCAACATGGGAGGCATGGTACTGTCCAAAAGACTAGGTGCAGATGACAAAGAACTAGAACCAATAGTATTATTACAACAAGTTGAATTACCATCCATAACTTGAGTCAACAACTCTACATTAAGTGAGGAAAAAAAAACATAATCTACATCAAGCAAACATAATTAAGCTGAACTTTTATAATCTTATTTAAGAAATTAAAAACAGCAAGCTAAACATAATTAAGCTGAACTTTAAATCATACCAAACAAAGTTACGGACTTGAACTTGTAAAAAATACGATTTAGACCAACAAAGGCAGCAAGTAATATAAAAATTAAAACATCAACAGATTCAACAATCAACACCATTAATTATCACAAAGTGCAAACCAATGAGCTAAAAGTCTAAAACAACAAAATCTCGGGTTTCCATCAATAATATCAAATTACCTCAGAGAAAGAAATAAAAAACAGTACCATAAACTTTTTTTTTTTTTTTTGAACAAATAGCATGTGCTATAATATATTTCTTCAGAAGGAAGCCTCAGGGCAAGGACCAATACAGATAAAAGAGGTACAAGACCTCATCACCCTAAGCCAGAAAACCTGACTTGAACAGCAACCTAAATAATACAAAAATATTACAAGGACACCAATAAGCCACTCTTTACAATTCAGCACATACAACAAATAAAAAATGGCAGATCTAGCACCTAAGTCAACAAATAGTCCTGTAACATTTAAGCATTACACAGGCTGATTGTGGAAAGAAAATAAAAAAAACAAAACACCCTAGACAGAAAACCAAAGTTACCAAAGTAAACTCTTAAACACTAACCAAAGTTACCAAACAAAGTTGCAAGTTCCAAGAAGCATATATCTCACAACTCTATCACAAAAATCCACACATATGAACGTAATTAAAAGGGAATGACAATATGGATTATGTAATACAGTGAAAATTTACAGGTAAAGCGCTCAATCATGATTGTAATGAACTGTTTTATGTGACAAGAATATAAGAAACTCATGTGTTTAAGTTTCCAGCGGTCGGGGGCCCTTGGCCTTGCAGTTGTAGGCTGCAATAAATTCAAACATGAAATAAAGTTAATAAACTATTAGAAACTGAAATATTGAAAACCCGGAAAGCAAAGACAAATAAATAAATGGAAACGCAAAAGATGATTACTTACAGAGTTACACTACGTGCTAGGTGGGCTGTCTTTGAAAACCATGGCTCCAAAATGGCTAAATATCACTACGTGGTAGAATGGCAGTGGTAGACGAACGGTTGAAGAAGATGAAGAGCTGAAGAAACAAAGATTGGGGACAGAGAAAAAGGTTGAGTCTAGAGAGCTCTCCAAAACCCTAACAAAATTAAGAAAAAGGTAGACCGGTAGTGGCAGTGGCAGCGTAGTGTGCTGTGAGGGGTTGAGGGCACTAAGGAGTGAGGGGGTGGAAGGACCGAAGGGCGAACTGGCGAAGGGGATTAGGGAAACTCTCTGGAAGACGAAAAAATATGAGAGGGGGGGGGGGGGGGGGGGGGGGGGGGGGGGGGCGTGCTTACTACTTAGGGTAAACTGAACTTTAGGGTTTTTTGGTTTTTTCTTTTTATTTAGACGGTGCAGGGCAAGTCCCCAGGATTTTCTCAAATTCAAACCCGCAAACCACACCGTGCGGTTTGCTTAAAATAGAATCGGGATCCATTCATTAGGGACGTGGGTAGGTGTTGTTAAGGGATGAGTCGGGTTGGTTTAGCGGGTTGGTGCTGTTTCTTGCCGGGTCTGCACACCTCTAGTAGGAAGAACTCCTAAAAGGTAGTCTTGAAGCCACTGTGAGTTCTTGCACTGTTACGAACCTCCGTAACGGGGAATGAACGATGATAATTTGGATAGTGGTGAGCGTGGGATAGTAGGGTATTCGAGGTATCCTGGGTCTCCTAAAGTTAGGATTATTCGATAAATCCTAAAAAACTCCTAATCAACTACAAGAGCTGAATTATAATATTTTTCTGCTTTTTTCTATTCCTTCTTCAATACCCCCTATTTATAGGGTTACAAGCTAAAAATACGAAAACAATAAATAAATAAATATTACATAAATAATACTAAACCTAATGGGATAATTAATTCCCTTATTTCCTTCCTAATAAAAAACCTAATATAATGGGATATAAATCCCTTAATTTCCTATTGTTGATATTGCTTTATGAGCAATATTTCTTATTTACCTAATAATAATAATCTACGACTCTTACCTTATTTAAAACCTAATTCTAATTACCTAGATACGTAACACTCCTACCCTCTTCAAATGGACCTTGTCCTCAATGTCCTAAAAATATGCTCCAATTGCTGCTGATCGGAGGGTAACTTCCCCCTTTTTTTTTTTTTGGATGACTCAGCATCACCGATTTTGATTCCCCCCAACAATATCCCTGTTTGCATGCTGCCCCGATACTTGTCCCTCCTCACCCGATTTCGCTCCTCTTCCAGCCCAAAAAAATCCAGAAACCACGGACACAATCTTCGGTCTCCATCCCTAGAAAATCTCGGACGAACTTCCTCCTCCGCCAGTGAAGCCGAAATGCGCCCCCGTCCTCCTCTAGCAAGGGAAACTCCCTGTTTTGGATGGCAAGGTCTGGGCTACTGTTCTTCACGCCGGAATCTCTGTTCTTCATGCCATCACTGTCCGGGGGGCTTTTGGGTGGCCGCCGGTAATTGGAAAATTCGTCCAAAGGGGAAGCTCCTCTACCCATCCTTCCACTCCTGTTTTTCGCCGCCAGCCAGGGGAAGACGCTCTGGGCCATGGCCCAAAAACAACAGGGAACACGGACAGCTTCCTCTGGGTTTTTGAATCCCTTGCGGCGCCCTTTCTCTCCACGAAATTGCTTGATTTGAACCTTGCCCTTTTTCTTCTCCTGAACCAATCACAGTGGAAGAGATTGGATGGGCTTTGAGGTTTCTGTGGTTGGTACTGTGGGTGATGGATTGGCTTGTTGATGGGTAAACTTGGTGGGATTGTTGGATGGGAATTGAGTGGGAACGTATATGTTTGTGATGATGGTGAGGGTTGGGCTTTCAGTTTTGGCCAAGAGGTGTGTTTTTGCTGGGTTTTGGCTGAGATTTTGGGTAAGCTAGGGGAGAGTTTTGGAGGGGAATTGTGTGGGGACATGTGTGTTTGAACGATGATGGGTTCTGGGTCTTTGATTGGTGGTGGGGTTAATGTTTCTTTTATGGGTTGTTTTCTTGGAAGATTTTCTATGGGTGAGGGTGAGAGTGAGAGTGATATTACCTGCGAAGAGCTAGTGTAGTGGGATGGGTCTTCTGCACGAGATGGCTGGGGCTTGGTGGCAAAGGCAGTCATCATCTCCTCCATTCTTTTGGCAAGTCTGTCCCTCATAAGTTGCCACCTGACGTTGAGAGAACTCAACTCGTTCGCTATTCGTTCTAGTCTTTGGTCCTCCATGTCGCAACGAGGCTCTGATACCAAGTTGTTACGAACCTCCGTAACAGGGAATGAACAATGATAATTTGGATAGTGGTGAGCGTTGGATAGTAGGATACTCGAGGTTCTCCTAAAGTTAGGATTATTCGAGAAATCTTAAAAAACTCATAATCAATTACAAGAACTGAATTATAATATTTTTCTGCTTTTTTTTTTATTCATTCTTCAATACCCCCTATTTATAGGGTTACAAGCTAAAAATACGAAAACAATAAATAAATAAATATTACATAAATAATACTAAACCTAATGGGATAATTAATTCCCTTATTTCCTTCCTAATAAAAAACCTAATATAATAGGATATAAATCCCTTAATTTCCTATTGGAGATATTGCTTTATGAGCAATATTTCTTATTTACCTAATAATAATAATCTACGACTCTTACCTTATTTAAAACCTAATTCTAATTACTCTAGATACGTAACATGCACCAACAGCAAAGATTCATTGTCTCCTTGGCAAAGGGAGGAGGCAAGGTTCGGGAGATGAGAGTAGAGAATTTCAGGGAGCCGCACCTTAGAAGGGAGGGTTTTCCATGCAATTTTTCAAGAGGAGCTTCAGCCGCTCATGCAGGTGAATCTTCCACAGAGATTTCCAAAGATTGGGCCCAAGGGGATTGTGGACTATAGCCTGCTGATTGGAGAGAAACCGGTAGGCTGCCTTGATGTTGAAGGCCCCTCGAGGGGTTGTGGGCCAAAATTAATTTGTGGAATGGGCGTAATGGGTCTCTCCCACGTGTCAATAAGATCAGAGACCAAGAGAGAGGGACAGATTGCATTGCTGAAATCTCCAGGACCCATGGAGAGTTCCACATCGAGGTAGAAGAGCCCATACTGATCTGGAAACAAGCAAAGAACCTCTGGATATTTGACGTTGACATTCCCATGCAACAGCCCATTTATAGACTGCCACGTTATGGACTACTCCCAACTTTTAACGACTTTCCTAACCTTTACACTATAAACAACCCACATAATAACTATCCGTCTATCCCCAGTGGCACACGTGGCAAGAAAGTTCCAGACAGTTCACCAGATGAAGACGCGCGAATGATCTGGTAGAGCAAGATCTCTCTCTTTCTTGAACTCCTTCTGTGCCTTTTCCCGTATAAAAGGCTAACGTCCAGCTCGCTTTAATCTCACAGAAAACAAAGCACTGATCGCGCACTAGAGAGACAGAGAGCTACAAGAATTTGAATCGCAGTTTGCTGGGTTGGTGGACCGATTTCGCGCCGATAACCGAGTCATTCGGATTGGGTGGAACTGTTTTGGTGGAGCTCTTGCGTTTTCTATTCTTTCCGTCGAGGAAAGAGACGTAAGTGATTGATTTCTCTTCTCTATTGAAGTGTGTTCTGTTTGGTTGCTGATGATAGTAGGAAGGGCAAACGAAATTCAGGCACAGTGGATGTTAGAATGCTCTGTTTGTTTGTTGGGGAGATGTATGAAATTTAAATTCTCTAGCTTAGATAGGCTGTTTGTGCTCTGTTTGGTGGGCATGGGAATCTGGGAAAGTAAGATGAAATGCAAATGGACTATGAAAGTAGTTCTTAGTCTTTTCATGAATATATTATTTCAAAAAAAGAAAGATAAAAACTTTAGAACTTGGGAGTTTACATGTTTTTCTTTTATTTGTACTTTTTTTTCTTTGATGTTTCTTTTTGGTCGTGTTTATTCAGTTGTAACAACTCTGTCCTTCAAATTTTAGCATTGTTTTAACTTTTAACTGAATGTTTTCATCCCTTTTCATGCTGAAAGAGTAGAGCCGTGAAACAATAATGGAAAATGGTCTTTGAGTGACATGCAGTTGACTAACGGCATAATCTTCAAGTTCTTATCAGTTCTATAGTATGGTTAAATTCCCTAATCTGCGTGCATTTTTAGGACTTTTTCTTTGAAAACTTTTTGGGTTTTTGCTTTTTGGTCTATGTGTATGGTAGTTTCGTCACGTGTATATATATGGTACCTTTGTAATTTTCTTCAAATATGCTTACCAGATTTTTGACCAGTAATTGTTATATAATCATTGAATCTTATTAAATCAGTTGATAGCATATGGAGATTTTTTGTCTTGTGATAATTTTTGTGCTTCGAGTTAAGTAATTTTGGTTTTGGATTGCTCGTGTAGCTGCATGTACTGCTTAGGATTATTTCTTGCAAAAAAAGTAGCTTTCTTCCTCCTTTCGTTTTAATTGTTTGTAAAAATGTACAATATGGTCATTATTCCGTCCGTGTGATTTGTCTTTGGTGCTAAATCTTTTGGTTTCCGTTGATTTTCCCTTTCAATCACTTCTGTGATTCTGGACTAAGTTGTCCTCTTTGTGCCCATCAGGTCTTGTGTTCGCTTTTTGTTATAAACTGCCAGAACCCGTGGTAGTTTACTGAGCAAGGGATTACAACTTTTTCCCAGTGCTTGAAAGTGATTCTACCTTTAACAAGCTGGGGAAAATGATGCCTGTGCACAGATGCATGGACTCGTACCCCTACCAGAATACCCAAATGCCTTTGAGTCAGTATTATCATCCAGGCTTCGAAGCGGTTCCACCTCATATGAAGATTGATCCAACCAAGCCTCATCTTGCATATGAATCTTGGCCTTGTGGTGGCAACTATAATTACCCAATGCCATGGAATTCCTGCTGCAATCATAACAGCTTCCCTGGTTATTATAGTTGCAGACCTCCTTATCCACATATTCCACCATTGTCACCAATGCATTGTTGTGGGGGTCATCCTGCATATCATGAAGCCTACCCTGTTTATGACGTACCTCCTCCGCGCTACTCGGTGGATCTGCCTAGATACGAGTATGAAAAGAATATGCCCAGAAACTATCATTGCTGTGGTTGTCCTAATCACGCTCACAACCAGGAGGAAGATAAAGGTTTGAAGATCGAGGAGCAGGAGCCAGATGTTGGAAGGAAAGGAAGTAATCCTCTGGTTCCTGTTCACATGAAAAATTATCCATATCCAATTGTGTGGAATCCGCCAGAGTACATGAAAAACAAAGAAGATAAAGAACCATTTGAATCAAAGGCTGCAGAGCCTGATAAGGTTCAGTGTGCAACGAAGCCTCCTGAGAGCTTGAAATCTAATGAACGGGAGCCAAAAGTCTGGAATGGATGGTTCCCTTTTGACATGAACAGACATGATTCTTTGATGCAGGGTGGAGATGGGAAGAGAGCTCAGAATCAGCAAAATGAGGACAAGATGAGGCAATTCCCATTTCCCATTATCTGGGTGCCATACCATGATAAGCAGGAGGAAGCTGGAAAGGAGGACAAGAAGGAGATGGATCCTGAGCCAGAATCTGCCAAAGAGCCACCTTGTATTTATAACTTCGTCCCAGTAAATCCTTCTCAAAGTGATGATTTCACAAATTCACCTAAAGCAAATGAAAAGAAGTTTGAGAGCCAGGGAGGTTCACCGACAGAGGAAAAAACTGCTAATCAGAAAAACATTCTAGTGGAAGAAAAAACTACTAATCAGAAAACCATTCCAGTGAAGCAAATGGAATCGCATGAGGAGGAAAGTTCTGAGGACACTCAGAGCAGAGGAAGAAGTGTCAATACAATGAACAAGGCTTCTGGTACCAGCAGTAAAAGGCAATACTCATCCCCACCAAAGACACCCAAGTTATCTCCTGTTTGTTTGAGACTTGATCCTTTGCCAAGGAAGAAAAATGGGAATGGCAGTTCACGATCTTCTAGTCCTCCTTATCCCAAAGGGCATTCACATGAGACTTCAAACAGCAGCAAGGAGGTGGAGACATACGAAATGGAGAAGGTTATCGAGGTCCTGGAAAGGAAAACCAGTGAAGACAAGGATTGGGAGGCAAGTCTCAAACTCAGGTTCCAGTTAACTTGCCAATTGATTCTCAAGACGAGGTATCAGGGAAACGAACTGTAGAGAAAACTGGAAAAGATGGTGAAGAATGTAAGATTCAAGAGGATAAAGGAGCAAGAAAGGCAGGAGATATGACAACTGAGGAACCAAATGAAGCAAGGAAAGTGAAAGATTCAGCTAAGTTAGCTGGAAATGAAGGTAAACTTGAGAAAAAGACCCTGCCAGATGAAGAAGCTGCCATGTGTATTCAGTCTGCCTATCGTGGTTATGAGGTGAGGAAATGGGAACCATTGAAGAAACTGAAGCAAATAGCTGAAGTTCGTCAGCAGATGCTTGATGTTCAGAATCATATTCAGATTCTAGAGTCGTCTTCTGATCTCCAAAGAGACGACAAGCAAATTGCAGTAATTGGAGAAACCATAATGAGGCTTCTGCTAAAACTGGATACAATTCAGGTATGTATGTTTCAGCTCCTTTTTTTTCTTCTACTATGTTACATCATGAATGAACTTAAGAACAAACTTCATATTTATTAGATTATCAACTTAATACCATGTTTCAGTTTCTAATTTTGCTAGGCTATTTGTTTTGTTTATTAGTGTCCTGTTTCTGAAATACTTGTTGCCCAAAAAAAGAAAGAAGGAAAAAGCAGGGGAAATAGCACTTGTCTCTGAATATTGAATTTTATGTTATACTTGTTTCTTACTATATATCAGGGCTTGCACCCAAGCGTTAGGGATAGTAGAAAATCCTTGGCGAAGGAGCTTGTAACCCTACAGGGGAAGCTGGATTCGCTAATGATTAAGTCATCTGAAGAAGCTATCGAGGAGGCGTCCCCTTCTGAACATATGGAGCGGCATCCTGTTGAGACTCCCAATGGTTCTTACATACAAGAGGAGCGGAAAAAGGCAGCAGCAGGACCTGGAGAAACCACTTCTGATAAAAACTGCAGTAGTAATCACGAATTGATGGAGTCACATGAAAGTTTGCTTCTTGACATGACAACCACTTTGTCCAGCTCCCAAAGGGAGAATAATTTGGGGTCTACATTTGCCAACAAGGAGGGGAATGAGAAATCTGAAGTTGAAAATAGCAGACTACTAGTGGCAAGTGGGATCATACGCAAAGAGGCTGAGCTTGATATTAGTCAAATAGAGCTGAAAGATATAGAGAAGGGGAATACCGAATTTTCGGAGCTTGAACAATCCCCTGAACTTCCTTTGGTTAGAGAAGACAACATTAAATCTGAGATATGGACTACGGGAACATCATCTGATGTTGATGGTCCCTTACATAGTATCCCTGTACAGGAGATGGAAGAGTTGCTGCACAGTGCAACTGATGAGAAGCCTACTATTTTTGAGTCTGAGAAGGACGAACATGTCAGATTGGTAAATAATGAAGTCCAAGAGAGTGGAGTCGAATCCAATGTGTCTACTTATGTCACTTTGTCAGCCAAAGTTGATGATCTGATGACAACTAGCGAAGAACCAGAGGTTGATCAGTTAGAAGAATTACCACTGGGAGTAATTGACGAAGGCCCTGCAGTTTCCGAGTTCAAGAAGCATGAACAAGTTGAAATTGATGGAGGGAGGAAATGTGATGTGGAACTTAATGTGACTTCCCCAGATGATGAAACTCAAGTTGTAAGTCAAATTGAGCAACAGGCACTGGAAGTCCCTCAGGAGGAGCAGATTATTGCTGAATCTCCAGATTGGATAAAGGCTGGCTATCAGAAAGTTGAGGAACTACCCAAAGATACAACTCTTGAAATAGCAGTGGAGCCACCATCAAAGCTTTCAGTTGTCTGTGAGTCAGCAGAACCCCAGCCTATCATCTCAGTAGTTGGGGCAGAAGGCCGCGGGGAAGTGCCTGGAGATATATTCGAGGGAGTAGATGATGTTAACTATACTTGCTCCCCTGTACCGGCAGTTACAGGGGTGACTACAGAGACAAAAGTGCCAAATTGCGAAAATAAAGAAGATCATGATGAGCAGCCTGTGGCAATCAGAGAGGAGAATAAAGCGGCGCAAGAGGCAGGAGAAGAAAGCCAGGATGAAGTTGAGATTGACCACACTAATGGATCTGAAACTGTCAAGGAGGAGGCTCCAATGCATGTGGAGAAGGTTGACGTGGAAGGAGAGGCATTACCTATGTCACCGACTGCCAGCAAGCTATGTGTTGATGAACACGACTTAGGTTTGGAAAGTGATAAAAGGCTTGTTGAAGAGAATGAGAAACTGAAGGAGATGATGGAGAGGTTGATGGAAGCAGGGAAAGAGCAGTTGACTGTTATATCCAACCTGAATGCAAGAGTGAAAGACTTGGAGAAAAAGTTGTCTAGGAAGAAAAAACTGGGGACAAGACATTATGGACAAGCCACATCTAGATCTTCTTGTGTCAAACCGTTAAATAAGCCCCTGAAGGAGAGGGCTGTTGGTGTTACAATGTAAGCAGGTTACTGGCTAAATACCTCTTATTCTCAGAAAAAGTTGCAACTATATCCAGTTATGCAAGGTTGAGTTACATTGTATGTATCCTAAACCTGTCATGTTTTTATATTTGTTAGTGGTGTATCATAAGTTCTCATCATAATTTGTTGGCTTTATGATATTTATATAACGTGTCATGTGTTTATATTTGGTAGTGGTGTATCATAATTTGTTGGCTTTGTGACATTTATAATTGCTAATGGGTTGAAGTGGCTTTTTGTCACCATTTCAGAGGTCTCCTCATCAGTTCTATGACTATTTCAGAGGCCATCTTGTATAGAATTTTGAGTGCGTTGTGTCGTTTATGTGTGTATAGAATTTTTTTATGGTGTTTATCTAGTTGATCACAATTTGTTCCACACTAGAAATCTATATGTGTACACAGTACGAGTAAACATAACAACAGGTAATTTCAGGGAGTCTTGGATAGGATTTAATTTATAGGAAAAGAAAAACTCTCCATATTGATTTTTATACAATTCTTTCTACCCAGTTACAATTTTAGGGTTAGCTTTTCCAATCCAAGACCAATAATACTGAACTAATTGCGACCAACTCTTCACCTGATAGAGTTTGTGGTTTCTGCCAAAGCTTCCTTGATCATGACCAAGGAACTAACATTGAAGACTTAGTATTGTGTGTCAGCATTCCTGTCCCATCTCTAACACTTAGCTTTCACTACTGTCGAGAATCTGAACGTTCAACCCAATTGTACCGCCTTCATCGGTAATTTCTTCAAGCATTGATCATCATTGGCAAACCCAAGAAGCCGCCGCCTGATACATATTTTTCTCTTCTGAAGCAGAATCTTTCCGCTGTGAACGCGTAGAATCACCAGAAGGCGTGGGGCAGAGATTAGAAACTGGTTCACAGAATAGACTTAAAAAAACTCACTCTCTTTTTCTTTTCTTTTCTTTTTTCTTTTTTTTTTTCTTTTTTGTTACCACCTGGTTATGAATTTTGAGCGATTTAGTCTGCCCTTCCAGAAAGAAAATCCAAATTTCACCCCTGATTGACAGCAAAGAAGAACTATATGGTTATGAGTAAGCGTAGCAATTCGTGTAGCTTGTTTGGATGGTGTTGATGCATGTATAAGATTATATATGCTAATCTTATTTCATCCAATTTAATTAATTTATGTCAAATTTTTCAACTCTGCCCGTTAATTTCATGTTAGATTTATATCAAAAATTGTTAATCCTAAATATCGCGTGTTAGATTCGACGTATAAGACTATATAAATTAATTCTAATCTGATTTATTTAATTAAAACTGACTATACTCTCGATTCTAATCCAATAATTTTCTCGTGTTGAGTTAATAGGTTATCAAAAATTGTCAACTCTAATTATGAGAAAGGAAGTGTAGAAATTAAAGGCACTGTGATATTTAAAAGGGGAACATTTTTTTACCCAAAAAAAAAAAAAAAAAATCACGGACAAGAATACTAGTAAGGCCGTGGCCTGTGGAGTAGCAAACTATGAGTCTCGATCGGATCATTCTCCAGCCTTGGTGACTATTGAAAGTGCTATTAGTTCTGGGCCTAAACCTTTCAAATTCTTTAATTTTTGAGCAGAACATAGTCTGTTTATGGACTGGATTGAGGAGGGATGGAGGGCTGAATCTAATGGTTATTCAATGTTCAACCTTTATACTAAGTTGAACTCTGTTAAGAAAATTCTAGAGCTCAAGTACCTGGAATGTTTTGGTGGGTTGAGGCAGCGAGTTAGGCAAGCAAAGCAAGAGTTGGATGCAGCTCAAGCTCAGTTCCTGGCCTCACATGGTAATGTGGAGTGCCAACGGAGAGAAATGAAGTGTATGCATGCCTACATCTCTATTTTAGCTGCGGAAGAGAATTTTCTAAAGCAGAAATCCAGGAACTCTTGGCTTAATATAGGAGATGGTAACAATTCTTTCTTCCATAAATCAGTTACAGTTAGAAATTCTTCTAACCTAATCAAAATTCTAATGGATGAGGAGGGGAATAAGGTGGAGGATCAGCAAAAGCTTCTCGGTTCCACAACTCATGAGTTCAATCCTGATAAGGCAGATCGGGTGTCTCAATTGATTAAAGGAATTTTTCTCATAGATGTGTGGCTGGAATGGAAGCTGTAGTAACTTCTGAGGAATTCAGGAAGGTTATTTTTGCTGTGAATAAGCAAAAGGCTCTCGGGACTGGTGATTTTTTTGCTGGTTTCTTTCAAAAAGCTTGGACTATAGTAGGTGAGGATGTTTTTGATGCTATCCTGGAATTCTTCCAGTTAGGTCGGCTTCTTCAGAGGGTTAATGCCACTATATTAACCCTAGTGCCTAAGAAAAAGAATCCAGCTTCTATTGGGGATTACAGTCCCATTTCTTGTTGTAACCTCATGTCCAAGTGCATTACTAAAATCCTAGCTTATCGGTTGCTTCCTGGTCTTGATGACATCATAAGCCCCAACCAAGGAGCTTTTATTCTGGGAAGAAGCATCTCTGAAAATATTCTTTTAGCTCAGGAAATTGGTTGTGATTATCATAAGCAGAAGGGTAAACCTCGGTGCACATTGAAGATGGATTTAATGAAGGCTTATGACTCCATCAGTTAGGATTTCATTCTCCACTGCTTGCAGTGCTTTGGGGCTCCTCGGAAATTTGTAGCTTGGACTAGAGAATGCATTTCTAGTCCTAGTTACTCCATACCTCTCAATGGTACACTTGTTGGCTACTTTAAAGGAAGAAAGGAGCTTCAGCAAGGTGACCCCATGTCACCTTACCTTTTTTGTTATAGCGATGGAGGTGCTTTCTTTACTTTTGGAAGAGGAAACCAGAAACGACCCCTTGTTTGAATTCCATCCGAGGTGTTCTGGACTTAGACTAAATCATCCCTGTTTTGCATATGACTTATTGATTTTTTCTACTGCTACAACCAATTATGTCCAGGTTATCAAAGTTGTGTTGGGGGAGTTTGAAGCTCTTTCGGGGCTAAGGGCCAATCTGGCTAAAAGCACTTGCTTTTATGCTGGTACTTCAGAGTAGATTGAGAGGTGGTGAACCTTCTGTAGATGAGTGAAGGCTCCTTCCCGATACGCTACTTGGGAGTTCCCCTCATCACTAAGAGGTTGACAGCTGCTGACTGTGAGATTCTGGTTTCTAAGATCACTGATTGAATTGACTCTTGGTCGGTGAAAAACTTATCTTTTGCTGGTCGCCTTCAGCTCATTAATTCAGTCCTTTGCAGCCTTCAAGTTTATTAGTCTCGTATCTTTATTCTCTCAAAGAAGGTTATACAATTAATTGAAGAAAAATTCAATCGGTTCCTTTGGTGTCGGCAAGATGTTAAAGCAAGGGTTAAAGTGGCTTGGGATAGGGTGTGTGCTCCCAAGAGAGAAAGGGGGTTGGTTATCAAGAAGTTGGACACTAGGAACTGAGCTTCTATGATAGTTCATATCTGGAACTTGTTTGCTAAGGCCGGTTCCCTATGGGTTGCATGAGTGGAAGCAGTGTAGTTGAGAGGAAAAAGTTTTTGGCAAATCCTTATACCACAAACGTGCTCTTGGAGTTGGAGGAAGATTTTGAAGCTTAAGCCCCTTGCTAGACCTTTTCTTAGTTTCAAGATTGGTACTGGCAATCGGATTTTCCTATGGTATGATTCTTGGCACCCTACTAGTTGTCTTACTGAGAAATATGGATCCAGAACTTTAACAGCCGCCTTAGGCGGTGCGGTTAGCAGTTTTAGCTAATAACCATTAACCACAATCGCCTTTTCACAATATCAAGACAATAGAAAAACACCGTTTCTGTTAATGTAAGCACACAACAACAATATTGATTTCCATACTTGCTAACCATTCCACTAACCACCAAAAATACTTGCAAATCAATCGAGTTGATCCTATTTTATTATATTTGCTGCATTTTCTCTTGATCTCTTCAATTTATTCACTTTTTGGTGATAGGATGAGTTGATGCCCAACAATGGAATCTAAAAACTTAACTATTTCTTTTCCCTTGAGGGAGAATTGAAAAGAGAAAGTATTGCAGATGCCATTACTATATTTTCAGAATTTGCACTATTCTCAAAGCTGTAAATCAAACGTAGATACTACTCAAAGCTGCAAATCATGTTGTTCCTCTTCCTTAATTCTTAGAAGAGCACAAGAACCTCCACTCAATGCATAGAAGGGAAGTATTTTCCTGTTCCTTGCGTATGTTCCTACTAGTTTTTGCTTTCCTGTAGTTATTTAATCTTGGATTGTTTTTAAGACATCCTAGCCGTTAATGAGCTCCTCTCCATTTCATTTATCCGATTCCAAGAAGATTGGAGTATTCCATTAATTATGATTCCAAAGGTGAGAATTCAAGCCGTAGAGAAGACAATGATAGGGGTCTTTCATAATTTTTTTTTTTTAATGAAAAATGTCTTATGGTAAGGAATTTGCTCAGAAAATAGAATGTTGATGTTGGGAAGTCTGCCTTTCCCTGCAGTCCCATTCATCGACCATGAATCGCCCGAGCAATCCAAGGTTTAAATCGTTGGGAAATCCACTTTTTCCAACAAGGACGCTTGCCGACCAAGAATGATCCGAACAGCCCAAGTGTCAAATGCAACATTGACCGACAAAAGGTAATAATTGTAAGGCTGACAAAGGGACACGATTAGGTGACTGAGCACCAGAAAATCCAGGATTCACTGAAAGCCCATGCTCCACTAGTGATGAGTCAACCTGTCAGTCACTATTGGGAGTGTACCTGAACACTGCTCATGCCAGAACAAGTGATGTCCCTTAAAAGCCGGAATGATCTTACTTAGCCATAATTACAACGGCCTATAAATAGCAAAACCCGGGTATTGAGTTTGGTTCGGACTCTCATACTCTCTCTCTCTAATACGACTGTCTAACTTGGGCGTCGGAGGAGAACCGCTGGGGAAACCCAAAGCGTGTTCTTGTCATTTTGTAGGTCACTCGGAAGCATTCACTAGAAGCAGTCTCCACGTCACCGGTCGGAATCTCCATCAACAGTTGATATTGTCTGTTTGCAAGAAACTAAGCTTGAAGTTATGTCTTGTAGTGTTGTGTGTAGCTTGTGGGTGTGTCATCATTTAACATAGTGGAGTTGCTTGGATTCTAGAAGGGCTTCAGGTGGTATTCTAATTATGTTGTACAGAAGAGTGGTGAAAAAGATTGAATAGCGTATGGGAGACTATAAATAGCAAAACCCGGGTATTGAGTTTGGTTCGGACTCTCATACTCTCTCTCTCTAATACGACTGTCTAACTTGGGCGTCGGAGGAGAACCGCTGGGGAAACCCAAAGCGTGTTCTTGTCATTTTGTAGGTCACTCGGAAGCATTCACTAGAAGCAGTCTCCACGTCACCGGTCGGAATCTCCATCAACAGTTGATATTGTCTGTTTGCAAGAAACTAAGCTTGAAGTTATGTCTTGTAGTGTTGTGTGTAGCTTGTGGGTGTGTCATCATTTAACATAGTGGAGTTGCTTGGATTCTAGAAGGGCTTCAGGTGGTATTCTAATTATGTTGTACAGAAGAGTGGTGAAAAAGATTGAATAGCGTATGGGAGACTCCTCATTGGCTGACCCCTTTAGAAATGTTTAAGTTTATTTCACTCGGACTTTTTTGGGTGTTTATTGCCTTAATTCTGATAGGTAAAGAAGAAGGCTTATGTGGTATAAGTTGGCATTTACTCAATTGGTGGAACTCATCTTCATGTGTTAATGTCACACATTTCCCCAGTAAAAGGTTGAGAAAAGCCCACTTGTGCTCAGCGATAATGGAGTTCTTTGATTTCATTTTTGAGAGGGACCTAATGGACAATCCCTCTTGTTCCAAGGTAAAACACGTAAAAAATTAAAAATAAAAATAAAATAAAATAACCTTTGGTAGAACCTCACATGCACATACTTCCTGGTATCATCCAAATTTATGTTTAGAGGCAATTTTAAGATGGAATTTTATTTTTTGCAATTTTCAGTTGGATTTTATTTTCTGGAACTTATTGACACAATTCTCTTCATTCTTTTGCACTGATAAGAAAGGACGCTACTTCATCAAACTCTGCACAAGTCCCAGACCAAGTAATCTCGCTCTCATTTGTACATGATATATTATAAATTATATTAGCATATGATATAACCTGTGAACATTGATTAAGCTTCACAAGGGAACTCTAAAATTAATCATTAAAACAATTCTTAATGCTCTACGCGAATAAGAAAACATGAAAGAGCAAAATTCACTCGCACTTCCCAACTCACAAATTTTAAATCAAAACACGTGTACAAATTTATCAAATGCAACCAACCAACATTGGCTTCTTGATCTGCAAAGTCATGCAAAAAAGAGAAAAAAATTAACAATTAGAATAGTACTATACATCCCATAAAACATTCAAATAAAGAACTGAGTCAAAAATTTCACAATCAAAACGAAAACATATCAAGATCTCATCTCAACCCAAACCCTAATTCAGTTCAGTGTCTAGTATAAAGAAACTTTCTCAAGAAACAAACAAAAGATAATCAATTCACAGCCACACCTGTTTATCAAGAGGATGTCAGAAATTACCGGAGCCTACTTCGCGGAAGACAAGTGAGTGAAGAAGATGAACCAAGCCACGGGCTATAGGAGGAAACGAAACTGAGACTGCGAGACGGGGTATTTCTTCTCCCCTCCATTTTCAATCCTAGAAAATAAACATTAAAATATATGAGAAACCATACAATTATTCAAAATCATTTCCACCAGCAAAGAAGATGAGAATACTCTCTGTGCTCCTTAATGCACTGAATGAGCATACCTTTATTGCCAGTCAATCTCAATCCATTCCTCCTCAAATAAACCTTATACTGGTCGACTTTCAGTTTCTCTAGCTGACCATCTGCCACAAAACAGTAAAAGAAATAATAAAGTTTCATTTATGAACAAATCAATTCTTTATCAGATAGATCCCACACATTATTGATGGATTGTAGCCTGCTTTCTAGGATTTGGCTAGGTATTTGTACTTATTTCATTTCCGTAAGGAAATGGAAACATCACAATGGCCAAAATTTTAAAGACCCTTACCACTTGAGTCAACCCCTTGGAGTTGAAAATTGGAACGCCATACTGCCAATAAAGATATAATCAACTAAGATATACACAGAGAAACAAAACTACGCAGCAAGTACTCATTCTAGCTAGATAAACAATTAGCAAATTAACCGCAAGTACAAATCTTGAGTCAGATTGTAGTATATGCAAGAAACAAACATTTTCAGAAAGCAATACCCTCAACTAAGCCTAAAATATTCACAGTTAAAGAAAACTAACACGCCCAAATGCAAAATCAATCCTCTCTCTATCTATCACACACAAAGAGACTCACAAACCAAAAAAAAAAATTAATAATTCTGTCTCAAAAAAAATCTGCATGTTCATGTCAATTCTTTTCTTTCAAACAAATGGAGGAACACATATAAAACACTCAAGCACACACTATCCTAAGTCATTGACAGTACATGTCTTGTTTCATAAAATTTATGTATAGGCATGCATGTATGATGTCAAGTCGGTATGTTGAAGCACAACTTCAATCAAAATAGAGTTCTAGCAACCTTAGCAAGGAACCAACTGTAAAGTATTCCAACAACGTCATGCTGTTTCTTCCATATCTCTACCATTTGTCCCATAGTTGGTGCATTTATATTCTGAGGGGCAAGCACTGCAACACAGCTCGAACATAGTTCTAGGAAAACAAACTGTGGCTTCAGAAAACTGATTATAGCTTCTACTTCTCTGCATGATTCTGCCATAGGTGGGACCGCTTCCAGGTCCTCAAATTCACTTATATTTGAAGACGCCTTTGACTTTTGAGGCACCTTGGAGTAAGCATTAACTGTCTTAATTGGTATTTCATGTTTCACCACGTCTCCAGATCACTCTGAAAATAGTTTTCAGAGTTTTCCTTGATATTTCATGTTTCAACACGTCTCCAGATCACTCTGAAAATCTATTTAGAATATTTAGATGGGATGAATCACCTCCAAGCTACTAGAATCCACCTAAAACAGAACCAACTCGCACGGAGCAAAAATGGAGGGTATAAAATAGAGCTAAAATAGAGCTAACCGCAAGCATATAACCTCTGGTCAGATCTTACCACATAACCCAATCAGAAATCAGCAACTTCTATGCTGCTTTTAACAGGTGAAAGCTGAAAGTTTCCGTACATTTTGTAGGAAAGGTAGCATAGATGCCAAACAAATCGAACCCCAATCAAGTGTCACATAATCTGTCCCAAAGATTACAGCTTGGGCATCCAATCAATAAATCATCCAAACAGAGGTATCTAACGCTTGCAAAGAAAATTTAGGAAGAGAATAAGGTGGGGAAGCCACTAGCTAGAAGGCTTCGCTTGCTCACTCCAATGACATAGATTACACAGCAAAATGAGTAAATAAGGACCTTTAAAGATTAGGGATTACTGCTTTAAACAACTCTAAGGCTACAATATAACATGGTCTCTTAAAAACCTGAAAGATAAAAGATATTAAAAGTAATGATACTTTAGAAAAGGCTTGACATAGTATGCAACTATTTACTTCAGTTGCTAAATTGCCAAAAAAGATCCTATGATTCCAATTAGGTAAGAGGGGTCTTGAACTAAGAAATCGATTCTAGAAGCTAAAAAAGGGTATAGCAAAATAGATACAGAAAACAAAATAACCAAAGAAAACACCTTGATTCTATATCTATAGCTAGAATAGAAAACACCATGATTCTATTCTATATCTTTGTGTGTGTGTGTGTGTGTGAGAGAGAGAGAGAGAGAAGCAGAAATATTTCATAAAATAGACAGGAGAGGACAGCAAAATCACTTTGAGCTCATATTAAGCCACAGGAGATTAAAAAATAAAATAAATTGGCAAACATCTGCCTTTTGCCACCACACTATGCATTCTCAACCAATATTCGAGTTGAGACTAGTCCCATGCAATCAATGTCAACATTAAACCTACTGGCAAACTGGAACCGAGTTACTCAGAAAATTGACATTTATGCTTAACTATATACAATAATTTGGATTACCAATCACCATGATACAAAAAAGAGGAACAGGAATGAGCAATGTCATTTGCCTTAGATTTACATAAACAGCTTCAATGGTTTTGACAATTTAATTTTAATTCAATGCAACACCAGTTCTCACTTCATTCAACAAACGACGACCATGACCATTATCTTCAATATGCTCAAAGTTTTCTGTTCACTTCTGAAGGCACTCTCATATGACAACCATGTGATGGAACATCAGTACTTGATAGTATCACACTGTTTTTTCCCCTTTCCTCTTAAAAATACCATATCCTACACAGTTTCAGATTCATAACTCCAAAACTATAGTGGTCCACTTATTATCTTTACGATATGCCCCTCAAAATCGGATAACCAAAAAAAAAAAATACTAGTGCTGTAAAAAAAATTACGAACTTTCAGAAGGCACAAATTGAATAACAGATCACTAGAAACCAAAAAGTAATGTTGACAGTGAAAGATTTTTAAGCTTCCAACATATGCATGAGTCTGAGATAAGAAATCCTAATTTCTTTCTTCCCCCAAATTTCTTTACCTTTCTTTTCTTTTCTTTTTGCAAGTACTTTCCTTCTTTTACCCAAATTTTCTCAGTAAAACATAGGGCAAATACTAAACAAACCCATCTACAATATCCAATACCCACTACAATCAGAGCTAATTAAGAAAAGAAAAAGAACTAAATAACCCAAACCCATTGAAAAATAAAAAAGAAGGAAGACAAATGGGAAATGATCCAGACACCAGCTAAACAGAGAGTGAATGACCTTCATGGTCAAATTCACCACACATAAGTCTAATTTTATTTCTCTTTCCCACATTTTCTCAGCAACCAAGCAAAACTAGAACAGCTCATACCAACCCCAACCCAACAATATAATTCAAAATCCACTTCGATCATACCCCAATAATATACAAATGCACAATAAAACGACTCAAAATCATTGGAAAGAATTGCAAAATAGTAGGAAATCAAAAATCAAAGTAGCTTGGCAACTACACAGCAACAGAGCACTTCAAAAACTCCAAGAAAACGAACACGAAATGTTTGGTACTTCTAACACAAACAAAAACCCACAAATCCATCTCCAATTCAAAAATGCCCAAACATAATGTCTTAGAAATCACCCAAAGAGAAGAGGATAAAGAAAAAAAAAATACCTTCTTCGATCTTATGTGTGGAGCCATTTTGATAAATGAGGCGCAGATCCTTGCTCCTCTGTAATCAGAGCTTCTTCTCAAACACATCCCCCTCTTTGTAACGCAAAACCCACGAATGAAATTACTGAATAACAAGGCTGGTAGGGTTAGTTGGGATAGAAGGAAACAAAAATTGAAAGCCAAAATCAAAAGTGATGCCTTGATTATGATGCGATGGGCAAAGCTAAGAAAAGGAAAATCACTCACCAAATCGAAATTACTGATGTCGTAGACCTGTTGATGCACGGAACGTACACCTACTCACAACGATGGTGGAATCGTGTGATGCGATGGGTTATGGAGTAGATGCAAGAATTGAAGAGGTTGGTTGAATTAGTAAAGGCTGGGGAAGGGTGACGTGAAGAGAAAGACGGAGGAGTAAAGGCTGAGAGAAGATGGAGTAAAGGCTGCTTTGGTTTGGTTGAAGATGAAGTAAAGCTGATTTGTGCTTGGTTGAAGGAAGTGACTTCTAGTTTACTTTCTTTATTAAAATTTGGCAAACAATAAGATTTGATATTTTAGCTGTATTATTATTTAAGAAACTAATTATATTTGTTGTTGTATGTAGATTATTGTTGGGCAATTGTTGCAGCCGAAACACTTGCAGCACGATATAGACTTAAACATTTCACGGGACCTCTTAAAAAGCTTTCCTTTCAAGAATTAATAGATTGTTGTCTCCCTAACGAAAAGGAAGTTTATCCCTATCTCTATGACGCTGCTTTTGAATATATAAAGGAAAATGTAATTCGTGAAATGAGGCAATATGGATATACAGGGAAGAAAGGAACATGCAAACCAAAGTCCGAGGAGGAGGTAATAAGAAATCAAATTCTTTTATTATTATTTTTTATCTTGTCTTTGTTTTTTATTTACTCCCGTCTTTTCTTCTTCTAGAAAAAAAAAATGCTACATTTGTAAAGCATTGTGTGCCTATCAATTACAAAAACGAAGTCCACCTACTTAAATGCATAAGGGAGGGACCTGTATGTGCTGCGATGTGCATTACCAATGAATTACTGAAGTTAGGGAAGGTAAGTGCAATTCATTTATAATTGTCATTTAAAAAAACAAAAAAGATAATTTATTATTTTCTTAACTTTTTATGTTTTTGTTATCATGTAGCAAGATAAGAATAAGATCTATCAAGACTCAAAGAATTGGAAGAATAATAAAAAACAAAGAAATAAAACAAATGAAAAAGATCTCCACGCAATCATTATGATTGGGTACAGTACAATGAAGAATAATAAGAATTTTTGAACAATCAGAAATTCTTAGGGTAAATCATGAGGGAAGAATGGTGACGGTAGGGTTGTCAGGCCTTTCAGTTTTTTTTTTGAATAACAATTATAAATGAATTGCATTTAACTTCCCTAATTCCAGTAATTCATTGGTAATGCACATCGCACCACATACAGGTCCCTCCCTTATGCATTTAAGTAGGTGGGCTTCGTTTTTGTAATTGATATGCAAACAACACTTTACAAATGTAGCATTTTTTTTCTAGAAGAAGAAAAGACGGGAGTAAATAAAAAACAAAGACAAGACAAATAATAATAATAAAAGAATTTGATTTCTTATTACCTCTTCCTCAGACTTTGGTTTGCATGCTCATTTCTTCTCTATATATCTATATTGCTTCATTTCACAAATTTCATTTTCCTTGATATAATCAAAAGTAACGTCATAACGATAGGGATAAACTTCATTTTCGTTAGGGAGACAACAATCTATTAATTCTTAAAAAGAAAGCTTTTTAAGAGGTCACATGAAATGTTTAAGTATATATCATGCTGTAAGGGTTTCGGCTGCAACAATTGCCCAACAATAATCTACATACAACAACAAATATAATTAATTTCTTAAATAATAATACAGCTAAAATATCAAATCTTATTGTTTGCCAAATTTTGATGAAGAAAGTAAGCTAGAAGTCACTTACTATCGTATTGTTCATGAACATGTCTCTGAAACACCATGGGAGATTGATTGCACCAATCAAACCCTTCAGTGACCTATTACGTTAATCAATGTATAAGAATGTATACATATATTAGATAGGGACGCAATAATCATTATAAACTTTGCTAAAATGTGATTTTTCCATGTTAAGCGACACGTCACTTTTTTAAGAAGTTGAGTTATAAGAGTTCCTACAACTACGTGTGTCCTTTAAGCACGTGACATGCATATGTTTGTTATTAATGTTATCAACTAACTGCATTGATACTATTTACTTTGGTTACTAAATTGCCAAACAAGATCATATGATTCCAATTAGGTAAGAGGGGTCTTGAACTAAGAAATAGATTCTAGAAGCTAAAAATGGGTATGGCAAAATAGATATAGAAAACAAAATAACCAAAGAAAACACTATGATTCTATATCTATAGTTAGAATAAAAAACACCATGATTCTATTTATGAGTAATGATATTTACACAACACACTCGCATGGGGTGGGACCCACGAGTGTGTTGTATAATTGTTGTGTGAAGTGTATCTTTGTGTGTGTGAGAGAGAGAGAAGCAGAAATATTTCAAAAAATAGACAGGAGAGGACACAACAAAATCACTTTAGCGCGTATTAAGCCACAGGAGATTAAAAAATTTTTTAAAAAAAAAATGGCAAACATATGCCTTTTGCCACCACACTATGCATTCTCAACCTATATTTGAGTTGAGACTAGTCCCATGCAATCAATGTCAACATTAAACCTACTGGCAAACTGGAACCGAGTTACTCAAAAAATTGATATTTATGCATAACTATATACAATAATTTGGATTACCAATCACCAAAATACAAAAGAGAGGAACAGGTATGAGGAATGTCATTTGCCTTAGATTTACATATACAGCATCAATAGTTTTGACAATTTAATTTTAATTCAATGCAACACCAGTTCTCACTTCATTCAACAAACGACGACCATGACCATTATCTTCAATATGCTCGAAGTTTTCTATTCACTTCTGAAGGCACTCTCATATGACAACCATGTGATGGAACATCAGTACTTGTGCTAACTGCAATGATAGTATCACACTGTTTTTTCCCCGTTCCTCTTAATAACACCATATCCTACACAGTTTCAGATTCATAACTCCAAAACTATACTGGTCCACTTGTTATCTTTATGATATGCCCCACAAAATCAGATAACCAAAAAAAAAAAAACTAGTGCTGTAAAAAAAATCACAACCTTTTAGAAGGCACAAATTGAATAACAGATCACTAGAAACCAAAAAGTAATGTTAACAGTCAAAGAGTTTTAAGCTTCCAACATATGCATGAGTCTGAGATACGAAATCCTAATTTCTTACCTTTTTTTTCTTTTTCTTTTAGTAAGTAATTTCCTTCTTTCACCCAAATTTTCTCAGTAACACATAGGGCAAATACTAAACAACCCACCTCAAACGAACCAATAATGAGATAATATAGAGCCAAAAAAAAAACACTATAAGAAAAAATGCTTGAAAAGCACAAACGTTAGAAAAGAAGAAATCAAAGTAGTGTATTCCACAGTATCTCAATAATTAAACTGCTAAATTACATACTTATCCTTTCTCCACAATAAAGTAGAACTACTTAATACCAAACAAACCCATCTACAATATCCAATACCCAATACAATCAGACCTCATTAAGAAAAGAAAAAGAACTAAATAACCCAAACCCATTGAAAAAAGAAAAAGAAGACAAATGGGAAATGATCCAAACACCAGCTAAACAGAGAGTGAATGACCTTCATGGTCAAATTCACCACACACAAGTCTAATTTTATTTCTTTTTCCCACATTTTCTCAGCAACCAAGCAGAGCTAGAACAGCTCATACCCACTCAACTCAACAATATAATCCAAAACCCAATTCAATCATACCCCAATTATAAACAAATGCACAATAAAACGACTCAAAATCATTGGAAAGAATTGCAAAATAGTAGGAAATCAAAAATTAAAGTAGCTTGGCAACTACACAGTGACAGAGCACTTCAAAAACTCCAAGAAAACGAACGCGAAATGTTTGGTACTTCTAACACAAACAAAAACCCACAAATCCATCTCCACTCCAAGTACGCCCAAACATAAATACTATTTTTTATTGGTTTTAAAGTAACCACTTTCAACTGTCATATGAAACCAAAATTTAATTTAATCTACAGGTTAGAAATCCAACGCCCATCTTGGAAGTGGTTGGAATGACAGCTCCAATGCCCATCTTGTGAATGAATGACAATGAAAGCTAAGGAATAATGAACATCATCTTAAAAAAAATTAATGAACATCATCAGAAGAATTAATGAGTACAGCTCCAAGCACATCATCAACAATATAGGCAACAGGGAAAAGAGGAAATCAACAAGAAGCAAAAAATCCATCTCTAGATCAACCAAACTAGATGAGTAAACCTGCAAGTGGACAGCACTGATTACTACGAGTGAAATCCAAGCACAAAAGGTTGCAGACGAAAATTCGAGCATGCACCAAAATACATAGTCTATAAGAGATGAAAAAATCTCATATCATTTTTCTCCTGTCTCTAAATCATTCACTTTCTCTTCTAAAAAAATGTAAACTTCCAAAATTGCAACAGATATTGATAAACATCCACCATCAGCCATGAACAAAATAAATCACACACAAGTTTACTAGATTCAAAATAAAGTCAAGGCCAAAAATTGTAGAAAAGCTAAAGGTTGGCAACGATATCTCCATAAAAAGCACCTGTGAGATCAATCTGATGTACTAAACAGCAGGCCAAGAGATTGGACACCCAAAGAAGTAAAATCTGATACCCAAAGCCAAAGATAAAAAAATCAATACGAAAGGAGTAAGGCCACAACTTGAGAAATAACAGGAAGCAACAAGATTGAATCATATGAAGCCCTCAACTCCACATCCCCCAGGAAAAACAACAGATCCTTGGAAGACAATATTTTCATTATCATTAAATTTCATAAGCTCTTTACAGGTTTTTTGGTCAGCATAAGAGAACACCAAGTTAGTTACAAGGGCTGCAAGATACACAAGCGGCTATATATTCAAAACTAGAGCATGACGCCAAATAAAACATCAAGATCCACCTATGCAGAGCATCATAACTTTCAGTAGCTACAAAATTAGGCCTCCAGGGCCCACTAGCAAAATAGATCGAATAGAACTTAAACTATTCTAAATGGTACATTGTAGAGAATTGCCCTACATTTTGCATACATGTCCGCAAGTGCAGCACAAACAAAATGATCCAACTCCAAATTATATTTCAAAGCAATTACACGAATCAGTCTAACCATTTGGAGGTCCGTTATATCCCTACAAGCCCTTATCACAGAAGGCATTGTATAATTATCCAGCCACACCCCACACCGAATAATCTCCCTAAATGTCCCAAAACAGGTCATATAATCACCAACTTTAGCAAACCCACCAACCATTATACTATTACTAACTGGGTTTCTCTTTCTCATCCCACCAAATAAGGGTAAGCATCACCCAGAGCCTTATGTTGGACATACATGTTTTGCTACTTGACGAAACCCAACCTTCCAAACTCAAAACTAGCAAATAAAACACCGCAAAATCTCAGAAACCCACAAGCCAAATGTAACCAATAATACAAAGTGCAAAATTTCACAAACCCAAAATCCTAAAACCAATATAAAACACGCCAACCAACATATCAAATACAACACACATCGAAACAAAATCAAAAGAACCAATCTTGCACATCAAAACAAAAGCAAAAGAACTAAACTTGTGAATTGGGTACGACAGAGAACTCACGTAGAAGAAGAGGGGCCAAAGAGATGGTTCTCGTGGAGAAGCCGGAAGAGAGCCAGCCAAGAAACCAGGCCCTAGCCTCTCCGATTAGCTCTGAACAGATCCTATGAGACCTATAAACCCACAAACCAAAATCAAAATGTGAGATTCAGAATCAAAACCCACAAAACAAATCAAACCAAAATCATAAACCAAATCAAACTTGGGATTCACAGAAGCTTGCAAGAGGGAAGGAGCTCAACCTTTGCTTGGCTTCAGGAGACCGAGAACGCGGGACGGCTGAATAAAGAAATAGAAAATATGAAGAGAGGAGAGAACCTTGGCTCCGCAGACCAGACGAGCAGATCTGACAATATATCACCAAATTTACGAGCTTGCTGCAGAGGTGATTTTGAGGAAACTCATCAGAGTTTGGCGAAAAAGCTTCTTTGACGAGCTTACTACGAATGCTAACCATGATGAATGTAGCTTCACTTTTTGGTTGGTATACCAAGTCCTGGCATCGGTAGAGAAAAAGATTGTAGGCAATCTTGGAGAAAAGCCTTTGTCTTGGGATAGAATCCAGCTTCAGTGCACAATCTGCTGTAAAAAACATAAAAGGTCCAGATTTATGTTTTAAGTCTGAAGCATATCAAGCAAATGTCTAACGGCTGACGCCGTAAGAAAAGCAAAAGGCACTACCACAAAAACGGCTGAAACACAAAATCAACTTCCAGAGACTACAAACCAGTCTCCGAAGGAAAGGAGAAACCACTACCACCCATGACAACAAAAGCCAACTGAAACAACTCAAGACTCACTACCTACAAACAAAACCAAAAAACCACCATAGAAACACTCAAACAGGCACAAATAAATATTTTCTTAATTCCTATGAAATCATCCTTTATCCAAAATTTTGGATCTGACTTCTCAAAAAATATTTTTCAAGAGCCACTCTTCAGATTTGGAAGCTGATCGATGTCTTAGCTCATTTATATTCCTCCAAATATTATAGACAGAGGAGCTCAAGGTCAACCTACAAAGTTTAGCACGTAAATTCCTCTGCTTCAACAGTTCACCCCTAACCGGACAACATCATCCCAAATAACAGGGGGTTAACAACTTTTCAAATATGGAAGCTTGAACTACATTAAAAAAAACAAGAAGTTTGAACAAAAAGTTACGAGATCGAGAAGCCCTCAAGCACCACCTGGTTTTATTTACGTAAGAGAGAAACCAAACAAGAGAGAGAAGGACGAGAGTCACGAGAGCTTCGTGAGAGAGAGTTTGACTGAAAGAGAGTCTCAGATTCGAAATTTTTGTCATTTCTGACACCTGTTATTTCTGCTCGGGCCACGTGATTTTTAAGGAAAAGCTGATTCTTTACTTACCATTTGTCTTTGCACGTCCCAGTCGAAACTCGTGAGCGACGGAGCTGGGTTGGCAGGTAGGGTATGGCCTTCAAGTTCATTTACCAAAAAAAAAAAAAAAAAATTGATTTTCAGTCCTTTTGATTCTTACTTATTAAAATTTTTCGTCCTACTCGTAACAAATTTTTGACCTATTTTTATTGTTGAAGTGTGAGGGAATAAGTATTTTAAAATTTATCTGTGTTGATTGATTTTTTTACAATGATCTATAATTTGTGGATAAATATAAATAAATTAAAGTATGGGTGCAAGCTGAAAACAGGTGAGCAAATTTCTCAGCTTATTTTTTTTTGGATGTTCATTCTTAAGTGTCGGGAACTTGGGAATAAGAGATTTAAAAAAAAATCTTGAGAATATTGATCTTTGCAGGAGTTTGAATCTTAAGGAATAAATTTTGGGTTAATAGGCAGTTCAATCACGCTATTAAAAGCACCACTCCACTATATTGTGAATGATATTACTTGTTGAAATAAATGAAATATTTGTTTGTGTTGTAGATGATATAGTGTAAAGTTGAGAAGAAATATATTGTAGAAAATGTTTTTTTTTTTTTTCAGGCACACAAAAGATTCAAGAAGGCGTTAAAAACTTGAAGATGGAGAGATATCAAACTTACTCAATATATTTTATATTTATACTTTGAACACTTTTTTTTTTTTCCCCTTCCCAGTCAAATGTTTGAATCTGTCCCTTCTCCTGCCCAAGCCAACTTTATCAGTTTATCCCTTCGTGGGTTTGCGTCTAATCGGCTCGTTTGGTGGATTAGAGGTTAAAAAAAACTACGAAACTAAAACCCTCTTATCATAAGGAACTTGTGTCTATTTTATATTGGTGATCGTCAAATTTTAAATTTTTTTTTTTTTTTTTTTTTGAAATGAAACAGAAGACTTCATTACTGAATATGAGCCCAAAAGGGATTACACTTGACCAAAAGGCCAATAGAAATACAAGAGAAACTCATACATGCCCGTAGGCAAAAACCACTGCCCGTAGGCCCATTGTGACTAGAGATATAGAAACTCCACCCACTAAGTCAGGACAAACCTGACTTAAAGCAGCCTATCAAATGAGATAGACTGTGAGAAAGATCAAGAATATACATAACAACAGCTACCCAAATAATAAATAAACATTACAAGGAGTAAACTTTAAGCCTCTCTTAACAATAAAACACAACCTATCACAAAGAAGAGAGGCAGATCTAGCATCAAGCCATCAAACAATCTCCATAATGTCTGAAAATTACAAAGGTAAATCGTAACTGAAGACACAAGCAGAAAAAAACAACACAGTGCCGGCAGAAGATAAAGAGGCGAACTCCACCGGAGACGATGGCGCGTGGGAAACACGCGCCATCACTAGTACCCCCCAGCCGAAGATCAGCCGCCGTAGACCCCATCCCCACCGTGCAAGGCCAGAAAATCGCGGAACGTGGCGGTCACGCCCGCCAAAGAGCAGAGGACTCTCTGGCGTGTGCAGGCCACGCGCCGATCTCCGGCGTGACCTGTGCGACCGGCAGCAGGAGCAGATGGCGACGAAGAACTCGGCTGAGGGGCGCGTGTCTAGCAGAAATCGGCGGACGTGCGTAGATCTGGCTTCAAAAAGCTGAAGAAAAACAATGAAAACCGGCCAAAAACACTCCGACAACGACACACAAACCGGCCACACCCCCAGCCGGAACAACTAGTGTTGATACTTAAAGCCCGAGCCAACAAAACACAACCCACCATAGCCCAAAGGGCTAGGTGAAACTGCAACCTCAACCGGATCAACCGGGGGAACAAAAGCCCTACAGCTCAAAAGGCTGAGAGAAAAACTACACTCTAAGAAATCTAATAGACACCACCACCGGGAGAGGGAGACGTAGAGCCTCCCTCTCCCAGCAAAACCAACTTCAAACGATTTTTGCCTTCAGAGGAAAAAAATCACCTCCCAAGGGGAGCTTTGGGTCTTCTTCAAATTTGAAAAATTAGTTACGGGTAGATAGCTATTTTTTTGTTTTTTTTTTTTTTTGAATGAAACAGAAAACTTCATTATTGAATATGAGCCCAACATGGAATTACAGTTTACCAAAAGGCCAATATAAATACAAGAGAAACTCGTACATGCCCGAATGCAAAATCACTGCCCGTAAGCCATTTGTGACTAGAGATAAAAAAACTACACCCACTAAGTCAGGAAAAACCTGACTTAGCCACAGTCTACCTTTGGTGGTAGATAGCTATTTGTCACGTAAGATCATCATAAAAAGTGCAAAGTCACTTTTTAAACTATAGGAAGCCTTTTGTCAAAGGAAAATTCTCATATACTAAGAGCATTCCCATTAGTTTTTCTACAATTTTTTCTATATTTAGGGAACAAAATTACTTTTTATTTCCCTATAAAAAAATACCCCATAATAGATTCCCTAAATTTTCCCTATATCAATTAAAAACTCATTTTTACTTTTATTTTATTATTTTTTTCTCTTTCTTACTTTTTTTTTTTATTCATTATTTCTTTTTTCTTTTTTCCCCTTGTCTTCTCCGTCCTCTCTTTCTCTCTCAAAACCCATCACCTTCATCTCTCATCTTTTCCGTCATCTCTCTCAAAACCAACTCAGAAATCTCTTCCTGAAATTTTAGGAATGCGATTTTGCGAAAATTATGAATGTGATTTTGCGGAAATTCTAGCTCCGATCTCTAAGGTAGGGCTCGAATCGTGGATTGAAGCAATGGATGTGGATTCTTCGTCAATGGTGTCGGAGACCGATCACGATTCGGGGGTGCAGAACCACAATACGGCGTCGTCTCCGTTGGGTTGTCGCTGGCGAAACAGGGGCCGAATTTCCGGTGGGTTGACGGAAGAGACGCGATTTCCGGTTAAGCAGAGCCGATTTTCCGACAAGACTACAAGATCTGGTAGTTCTCCTCCAATGAATCTGTACTCTGATTGCTTTTTTTTTTTTTTTTTTCCGATTGTTCTCACAGTTGGATTTTGTGGATTTTGTGTATGTGATTAAGGTGGTTATTTGTTTGTTTGGTGAGAAAGTGAAGGAAAATCAGAAACAAGTTGTTTCTCAGTAATCTGGCGGTGGTGTTTGGAAAATTGTTTCCGGCGAACCTTTTCTGGGTGCGGGAAGGGGGAAGGAGAGAGGAGAGAGCCGTTTATTTATTTATTAAAATAATTTGTTGGAAAGCTACAGTGCTTCCCAATGCATTGGGAAGCACTGTAGCTTCTCAACAAAAAAAAAATGTAAATTTAGGGTGTCTACTGGAGATCAATTTTTGGTATTTTTTGTGAGATTTTTCCTAAATATAAGGAAGGGAACCATTTTAGGGAGTCTGATGAGAGTGCTCTAATTTAGCTTCTTTTTATTTTTCTATATTATTCAAAAATCAGTTATCAATTATCAACAACTACATCGAGGCACTGTGCACTCATGGCTTCTCTGGGCCCTGATATGCAGGGGACAGTTGCCGTCCCCTTACCTCCTCTTTTCATTAAAATTTATTATTTTAATACAAAGAGGGGGTTGGGGGACTGTAAAACGTCCCCCAAAAATCATTTCCCCTAAATGAGATGCCACCCCATCTCTTGTGAGTGCCTAGAGCTGACAAAAAAGCATTTCCTTCTCCCTTTTACCCCTCTCTCCTCTGCCACTCCTTCGCCCTTTGCTCCTCTTCCTCTTCTCTCTCTCATTGTAATAGTACTTAATCTCATATTGAGAAATTGAATAGCTCACAAATACTATATAGTTTTTTAAAAACACTCATGATCGCTAAGTCTAACATTTATTTCTTATTATGTGAGACTGTGTTTTATAAGTAATTTTAGGAAAGCTCCAACTTGATTATCATTTTTAAGTGATAATGCAAACGTTGTTAGCGCTTTCAATTGATCGTTACAAATTGTATCAAAGCAGTCTAGTATCACTATGCGGCATTGAAGCACTACATGATGTGGTTGTGACAAATACATCAAGTATTTAATGGGGAAGATTGTCATAACCCAATCTCTTATTAAGAAAATGAGTAGTTCACATATAGTGGGTAGTTTATAAAGACACATATGGGTGCTAATTAAGTTCAAAATTAGTTATTTACTAAGTGATAAAGGGAAAAATATAAAAAAACTCTCTGAACTAACAACCGATTTTATAATAACTCATGAACTTTTAAGTGCACTAATGTGACCCATTAAACTATCAAAACGTGACAAAAAAACTATTTTTATCGAAATATTCATATAGTACCCTTATCCTCTTAAAAACTAAAATAAAAAACTATTTTTTTTAAAAAAAAAACATAAAGAAATTAAAAAAAACCATTAATATCAAATAAATGGTTAAAGAAATTAAAAAAATATATTTTTTTTAAATAAAAGAAAGAAAAAAAAAAAAGGAGATGGCTCAGCAGCCACCCCTTTTAAAAAAATTTAATTTTTTAATTTTTAACTTTTTTAGTTTTATATTATATATTACATATTTTTTTTATTAATAGTAACTCGTGTCGTCGTTTGATTGATGCTAACATGGCAAATTAACGGTATTTGTTAAATGTTTTGATGAAAATTTGTTTGCAATGAGTGATTTAGTTTTATAAATATGTATTTTTAATATATTGATATTTTTTTAGTAAGAGTGACACATGTCATCGTTTTATTGACGTTGACACTAACAAAATCAGTTAAGTATTTTGACGAAATATGACTACAATAACTAAATTGTTATTTTTTGCCTACCTTGAAGGCATTTCAATTATTTTTTATACCAAAGTGAGCGATTTGTAATTTAGGCAAACCACATGGATTGATTTTACATTTATCTTTTTTTAAAAAAAAAATTGTTTAGTATAATATATATATATATATAGTTTTTAAAAAAATATGGGTATTAGAGGTATTAGAGGAATTTTTCGACAAAAGTTATATTTTTGACACACTTTGGTAGTTTAATGGGTCATATTACTACACTTGATCAAAATTTAATGGGCTATTCTAAAATTGCCTGTTAGTTCAATGTTTTTTTTTAAAATATTTTTTTCCTTTATAAATAATTTTATAAAAGCTCTAACTTGACTAATCATTTTACAGTGATAATGTATATATAGTTTATGTTTTTCCTTAATTGTTACGTTTATTGTGTTTTGAAAGTTAGATCTATTGCCCATTTGCCACCTTTTATGCCTACATGCCACCCTACTACCTCCACCACCTCCACGCGTCGACCACAACTCAACCCCCGCTCCTCCCTCAACGCGTCGCCTTGGCTCGCGTGGGCTACACCAAAATACTCATCCTCCTTTTCTCCTCTGCCTTTCTACAGCCAATGCCCTTTTGTAGCTTACGAAGATTACTATATAAAAATCTGAAGCCTGCATAGCACCAATCATTGGGCATCCGTCTCTCGCTGGACATCAGAGTGGAGTCCCCTTTTCAATGGCTCCAGTCTGATTCTTTTCAATGCTATTTTTCCAGTTATGACTCCCAAGTCTCTTTGTTGTTGCAACAGGCGTCTCACAAGGTAGCCCATTCTTAGGACTGCTTCAAGTACTACTATTTGCGATGGCCCCTTCCTTGGTGTGGGGCAATAAGTTATTGGACCGAGTAAATTCTTTTGCTCATTTCTAGTTTCTTTTTTTTTTTTTTTTAATGTACTATTGTACTGAGGTGATTATTTCCCTTATTTGTATCTATGTTTATTTCACTTACCTCCTGACCTTAGAATTCAATTGTAATCTTTCCTCAAACTTTAAAAACTTTGCAATTTACTTCCAAACTATTAACCCATTTCACTTAATCCACAGCCATTAGGATTTGTTGTTAACTTAGATGGCAAACACAAAATATTTATTATGCCTCTAGTGAGATGTTTGAAAATACCATTATGCCTTTGGAAATTTTTTTTTAAAAAAAAAATCTTTGCAGTGACCAACCCACGGCCAGCCGTCATGGGTCTCCACCACCCAAGGGTCTCTTGGCTTATCGATGGATGAGGTTTTTAATTTTTTCAATCTAACGTAACGTTATTATTGTCATTTGGGGTCACATGTTATGTTTCGTCTGATTGAACAAAAAATCATAATGTCAAGTAGGAGTTATACATGCAGTCAGATACTAATTGCAACTATCCGATATTCACATATGCAGATGCAGTTAGCAAAAATCACTAACCTCCAATGCAAATGCAATTATTAACTACATATGCATACCCATTATATATTATATATATTACATAAGAAAAAAAATAAATTCATCAAAACGACATCATTTTCGATTTGGTATTGGGTTATGTTTATTTATTTATTTTCTTTTCTCTCATCTTATATCTCACACACTCATACTCACGCTTTGACACTGCACTCTCATTTATCTTTTATTTATTTATTTCTTGAATTTGGTTGAGAAACAAATGAAAACTTCTGTGAATTTCTTAGCAATGATCTAATTTCAAGATAAAGATGTATGGTAGCTTGTTGTATAAAAATATTAAATAGAGAAATAATAAATAAATCTGAACAAAAATTATTTAAATGGAATAGTGATAGTGAATAGTTAAAATGGTGAGACTGCTGGGGGAAACTTTAAAAAAGTGGCTAATCAAGAAAAAAAAAAAAAAAGTAATTTTTAGCTACTTCGGTGAGTAAAATTTAGTGAGACTACTAGGGATGCTCTAATACTAAAATATCTTCAAAATTACCATTACATGATATGTGGATAACTGTTAAAAATCACAATAACCATACGAGTAGTAATTACATAATGCAGATGTGATTATCTAAAAAAAAAAAATAAGATTATCCAGATGCGAATATTACCAATAATCACATATGCACTCACATGTAGAAGCTTAAAGATAAGGCTACACGAAAGGAGCTAATAATTTGAATGGTCAATTAAGAATTTGGGGACATTAGAATTGAGGTATAAGTGAAGTAAGTTTAATTTCCCCAAAAAAAAAAAAAATAGTTACCATCGATTATCAACTCTAGAAGCCATATGTTTAAGGGGAAGGGATCTTAATTCACAGTCCACTCGCCACTGCGTGAGCGTGACTCACTCTCTTGCTTAAAATCTCCTAAGCGCCCACTCTTTGTGAACTCTCTCTCTCTCTCTCTCTCTCGCTCGATCTCCGCGGTTATGTCACACAGTGACTTCCTTTCTTGAATCCCATCAAGAACCGGTTGGTTCTTCTTTCTTGATCGGATCTGGACTATCTCTAGTCTTTCTTTATCGAATCACACCTGTGGATTCCGCCGGAACAATGAGGAGAGAAGATAGGGTTTCGGGGCGAGAGAGAGAGCCCATGCATGCCTTGGAGATCAACTTGATCTCAGCTCAGAATCTCAAACCCCCCTTGGCCAATCTACGCCGATTGCAAACCTACGCACACGTCTGGGTCGACCCGAGCCACAAGGTCAAAACCCGAACCGACCGTGTCAGTGGCGAGAACCCGACCTGGAACGACAGATTCTTCTTCAAAGTCATCCCGGAGTTCCTCTCCAGTGAGACCTCAGCCGTCTCCATCGAGATCTACGCCGTCTGTTACCTCCGCCACCATCTGATCGATACCGTCCGATTTCTCGCCGGCAACTTCCCGCCCACCGTCCGATCCGGCTAGGGGTACCCGCCTTCACCGCTGTCCAGATCTGCCATCGGATACCGCGAGCAAGTGGGAGAGAACGAGCGGCGCCGGCGTGGGAGAGAGTCGTGGGCGTACGGAGATGGACTTTCAGTCGCATCTTGCGAGAATTCTTGTGCAGAGTTGGAGGATATTTCGGACGGTGGTGAGTCTACCACGTCGTCCGCATCGAATGTGCTGAAGGACTGGAATGGGATTCAAGAATTGGCGAGAACGAAGGGTTTGAGTGCATCAAAAAACGGTGCTGGATTGCTGTGCGGCTTGTTGATTAAGAGGAATATCTCTTTCAATCCGTCCGATGAACCAAGGTGTTTTGGGTGGGTCCCAGGACATGGAAAGGTAAACGACGATCATGATTCGTTATGATCATCTTGTGAATCTGCGAGTATGCTTAGGCACCGTACGGGTATTTAGTGTACAATTTTTTTTAGTTGTTTTTATCGTTTTTCGCTGACATGACATTATCAATTAATTTTTAGGCTTTAGATTAATTTTAATTAAAAAAAAATGAAAATGAATTGACAATGCCATTTAGGGAAAAAAGAACGAAAGAATGACAAGAGAATACATGTTAGTATTTCTCTTAAAATAAATAGTTTAGATTGCGACAACGTGGGAAGGAGAAAAGACAAAAAAAATAAAAAGGAAGTAAAAAAGATCCTTTCCTTTTCAAGTTATTGAGGCTTCAAAGGGAAAGAGAGAAAAATAAAAAGTCCAAATTAATATTTAACAACGCGCAGTAACTAAACTACTAAAACTAGTAATTTCATTTGAACTTTAAAACATGTGAGCTATTTTCTTTATTAAAATAATGTTTAGGATTAATCCTCATAAGAATGAAGGATAGGGGGAGCTAAATCTTATCTTATCATTTGAATTAGTATTTTAAAAAAATAAATAAATTATATCCTCATGCATCGAAGTGTCAGACAAACCAAGTGACAATACAAAGTCTACCGCTAAAATAGTTAATATTTTCAATTAAGTAATGCTGAAGGTCACCCATTTATCCGAGATTTTATCACCCCCAATCCTATGTGGCATAATTCACACAACATGGTTCGCTACATGAAAACTTGTATTTATTTTTTTTTTTTTAAAACCAAGCCTGAGATTGATGGTGATGAAAGAGAGATTGGGGAAGGTGACAAACAGAATTACTCTATCAATTAACTAGCTTTTCAAACGACATGTGAACAACTAAGGAAGCATGTTAAATACTTAAAGTTACAATCATAGCATTAATTTATCAGCACAAGTATGTGAGGGTTTTCTAAGCACGCACTACAAAAAAAAAAAAAAAAAAAAAAGAAGAAGCAAATTCTGGACGGTTTAAAACCGTCCAGTATATAGTGTCGCTAAACAAATTTCTAAACGGTTTGGGCAAAACCGTTCGAAATTCTAGACAGTTTGACCAAAACCATCTAGACTATTCCTTTCTTTTTTTTTTTTTTTTTTGTTTTGATTATTTTTTATATTAATTAGTTTTTTGATATTAAAACTAATTAATATGGTATGAATTAGTTTTTTGATATTCGGTCAGTTCATACGCCAACCAGCGATAGAGAAGGAAAGAGGTCGGAAGAGAGATCCGGATGACGACAGAGAAAGAGCGAGAGGAAGAAAGATCTGTCACCCACGCACACCGACCGGTGATAGAGAAAGAAAGAACCGGCTGGAATACGTGGTATTCTGGCCGAATCTCTCTCTGTATGCGGCCAGAGAGAGATACCGAGAGTGGGTTTCGGTTGGATCTGGCCGGAAACCCAGACGGCCTAGCCAGATTCGGCCAAAAACCCACGCACACCGGCGTGGGTTTGACAGATCCGGCACTCCATCTCCTGCGCTCTCTCCCGTTGTCCCGATCTCGCCGTTCCGTCGAGATCTCGTCGCCCGTGTGAATCAACGAACCCAAAAAGGAAAGACTCGGCCCTTTAGATTGAAGTGTCGGAGAATAGCATTTTGCTTCACTCTCAAGGTTGTCATTCGGCCAGCTGGGGTTCATGTGGGGCTGGGGTTCACATTTGCGACGTAGGGTTCAGAGGGGCTACGCCTTCTTTGCTTAGGGAATATGTGTCATTTTGACATGCTTCTCAATCCGCGTCATTTTCTTTTGACGGGTTTAAGCCGTTGATAATATTTCGATCTACAGCTGAAAAGTTAGGTGCCTATATGTGTCTTTTGAATACTTATGAATTTTTAGACGGTTTGTTCTAAATCGTCTGAAAATTTACATTTCTAGACTGTTTTTTTCAAACCGTCCATAATTTTTTTTTTTTTTTTAATCAAGCGATTTTTGTCACCATTTTTTTTTTTAAATATCAATAATTCCAGACGGTTTGAGAAAAACCGTCCGGAAATTTAAATTTCCAAACGGTTTTCTCCAAACCGTCTATAAATTTATCGATGGTTTTATTAAAACCGTTTGGAAATGTAAATTTTTAGACGATTTTTTTCAAATCGTCTATAAATTTATGGACGATTTACTCAAACTGTCCATATTTATTTATTTAGAGACGGTTTTTTAAAAATCGTTTGTAAAATTTTAATTCTAAACGGTTTTAGAAACCGTTTAAAAAAAACCGTCTATAATTGACCTTTTTTTTTTGTAGTGATGGTAATTACTAACTTAACATGCGTAACTTTGAAAAAAAAAAAAGAAAAAGAAAAAGGACAAATTCGTTTGGAAATGCCTCTTGCAATATTCAAAAGAATTGAAATTCAAATATCAAAATCCCGCTCATGTGTTACCATTCGGTCTTTTCAATCAAGTTCCCCTTTCCCCAGAAGAGAGACTTTCGGCTTGCTGATAAAGCCTTACATCGAACCAATTAACTAACAACTTGCAACGTACCAACTGCGCACTAACTAAACCATACAAACTGACTACTAAACTATGTAACTGCTTCAATCCACGCGCATGCCATCTACTGTCTTCAGTCCATGTGGCACGTGCATGCATTCATTACGTGCGACCCCTTCGCCTAGGCCTGCATATAAACAGCAATCCACCAATAGATCAATGTTAAAATGCCTCGTTAAGAAAAGTCAACCCATACGTTCATGGTCATGATATAAAGATACTAACCTAGTTAATGTTGATTGTGACCTTCCCAAGCCCATTCTTTCCCCTGATAGCCTGAACCTACTTAAAACAAAAAATGGAAGCTGAACGTCATAAATCAATAAAACTTCACTTAAATTACCAATTTCTCCATGTTCAAACAAATAAAAATGAAAAAATAGCTGTCAATATTGTCTTAGACTTGATTCATAAGACTGGATAAAGTACAATTGACAGATAAATAAGTTTCTTCACGAGAGATGGACTTAACACATGTATAAGATAAGCCCCAGTGAATCAATTAACGCACCAGAAACAAAGAAAGTTGTGAAGAATGAAACAATTTGATCTCCTTTAAATGTAATTCCTTTACCTTTCACTCGCTCACATTCCCTGAAAGACAGCACGGAGATATTAACATCTATCGGTATCCTGGAATGCACCACAGCTTGATATGTCTTAGTCTGGCCTCCATCAGCAAGCTCCTCGGCCTCAAAGGTAATATAATACCTGAGCAGATCACTAAACTGACGCATAGCTTTCAAAACCCTCCCAAACTTCAGTCGGAGAGTTGAAAGCTACACGCAAAAGTCACCATGAACAAATAATCAGTCACAGAAAAAGAAGACTATTATTTCAGCATATGGATCGAAATAGAAGACTTCCCTCTAAACAAATATTCATAAATAATTTTTTTAAAGCAAAAACAAAAAAAAAAAAAAAAAAAAAAAAAAAAAGAAAGAGGAAAAGAAGAAAGAAACACCAACATTCCTGGTGCAGATCCATTCGTTGTATGCCTTGATTGCATGCTTCGAATATAGTATGCACCTGCGGGATTCATCCGGATCGCGAATATTGCATGGTCTAATTAATAATTCCAGTGCCACCAAAACCGATGATGCGAGAGCGAGGCAGATGGTCTATCTCAAAGCCCTGTAACAACGAACGAGTGTTAAAGCTGCAGGCACAGGCAAATATAGAGGAGTAGTAGACGAAGGGAATTAATTTTACTTACATCACTCCTCAAAAGTTGTTCCTCGTAGCGCTTGTAATGTTCATCGTCGGAATCGTCCATAAATCCATGGCGGCCCCGATTAGGGTTCAGGCGCCTGGATCCCGAGGCAGGGCGAGTTCGCTTTCGTCGTTGTTTTTCTTCGAGAGGCCGCTGTCCCCTCTTTTCCTTCTTCTTCCTCTCCACCACCTTAACCATCTCTCTCTCTCTCTTCTCTCTCTCTCTACACGGTGGTGTGAAGATCTGCAGCGATATTATCTGCTACCCTAAGAGAGAGGGAAGGGGGCATTTTATAGGTTAAGAATGAACGTATATGAAACCCTAAGATCTCGTTTGGTCTATTTCCTTATAATATTATGACTATTCAGAATAACTATTCATTTGGTAATGACCTATTATTAGGAATAACTATTCCCTTACGAAGAAGAATAGCTATTTTCAAAGAAATAGACAACTTTTTTTTTTTTTTAAAAAAAAAAAAAAAAAAAAAACCATCTTTTTCTTCAATTTTTCCAAATTAAAAAAATTTTAAAAAATAATTAAAATTTAAAATTTTTTTTTTAAAAAAAAAACAAACAAAGAATTTAGATCTGTGGTTGGCCGGCCACCCACAAATCTAAGGTCCAATATTTATTTATTTTTTTAAGATTTTTTTTTTTTTTTAAGAATAATAAATTATGTGGGGTTTTTTTTGGTAATTTTGGGTCAATTCTGATTGTGTTATATGAGTTGTTACCAAACTAAGGAATTATAATAATTATTTTATTCCACTCTTTCTCATTCCCAATAATAACTATTCATTTTCCTAATGGAATACCCAATCCGCGAACCAAATGAGGTCTAAAACGCTAGCTGATGTTGTAAGCATAATATATAGATAAAATGCTAATAAAAATAAGCAGCGGAATTGAATATAAATACCTCCGGCCATTTTTGCTCAAACATATGAAGAAGCCTTATTGATAAACAGAAATTCTGCAAAATAGAATTAGATTGAAGATCTTCTGACCTATGCCTACAGGTGCCAATAGATTGATACATAGGGCTCTTTATATAGGTAGGCCAGGGACCCTCATCTTTAATGGTTAGCTGATTTTATTCCTCCCATCAAGGAATTAAATCAGAATTATAAATATAAAAACCGTTATTTTCATGAACCATAATGTGGAATATAAAAAACCGTTTAAATCATATTGAATACATTTATTATAATTACCGTTACAGTAATTAAAAGCCGTAACCGTTACATCAAATTAAATATGACATAAGGGACATTTATGTAATTTCTTACATTCTCCCACTTGGCCCTTATGATACATATAATTCCTTACGATGTTCGGTTCTTCAATATGACAATTACTTTATTTATTCCAACAATTCATGAAATCCTCCCACTCACATAAGGAATACTACACATGAATCATGGCGGTAAAACTTTATATAATAAGTTGTCCCTTCCATGTATTACATATAAAATATTCCCTAAATGAGCACTATATGGGCAATCATACTTTATGAATGAACTTCTTATAAGTTATTCGGGTCCAACTTTAATTTTATCCCCATGGATAATATAACAAATGTGCACAAAAATTTATTAACAATAACTTGATGTCTATAGACCAAATAGAGAGAAACTAAGCAAAAAAATGAATGAATGAATTTCATATATTCCGCATGACTTTATACTTTCTTTACCGGTAAACTTTTAGTCATGGGATCCGCAATCATTAATTCATCACTTATATGCTCAATAGACCCTTTATGTCTCTTAATGTTATCTCTCGTACTGAGATACTTGATGTCGATTTAATTATGCTTCTACTCTTTATTCTTATAAAAGAAAACTATAGTACCGCATAATATCTTTATGGTCTAACTATAAATCGACAATATTGAGACTTTCAACAAAATGTCTCATCCATCATGCCTATGTACCAAATTCATAGCATGTAAGAATTTTAACTTTCTTGGTAGACGTAGCTATTATAGCTTGTTTTCTGCATCTTTAGGATATATCTCTCAATAAGAAAATATATACCATAAAGTAGACTTTCTACTATCTACACAATCAATAAAATTCAAAATATAAATAACCAACCACCTCCAAATGGAAAGTGTATCTTTTAGGTTAAGCTGTACTTATTGGTTCCTTGCGTACACCGCAAGACTTTATTTGCAGTACTTTATTGACCCAGTAATCTTATTGTCAGTCAAATAGTTAAGTCTAGTGCAAGTCTATGCTTACATTAGGTTGCATAATGCAGATACTTACAAAAGACCTTTCATCTACCCTTTGTTCCAATACATTTTGGGACATTTAATATGTATTAAATTTATCCCTCTTTGCTGCTACTGAAGGTGCAAATCCTTCATTCTAAATCTTCTCAAAACTTATTCAATGTAGGCCTTCCGAGACAATGTCAATGTGTTTTATGTCTCTTGTGAATCTCTATGTCAAAGACATAAGAAGTTTCACCCAAATCCTTCATTTCAAAGCTTTGAGAAAGAAACTTCATGTAGCAAACTTAAATCACTATTTACAAAATAATATCTACATATAGGACTTGAAAGATTACTGTACTCCCACTGACCATAAGGTGTGTATACTAATTAATAAGGTTTTCAATAAACAATGAAGCAATAACCTTATAAAAAGTATATCACCAATGAGAGATCTGTCACAGCCTATAAATAGAATTCCTTAATTTGCAAGCATTCTGACTGTTATTTATAAAACCTTTAGATTGTGCCATGTAAACCTCATCTTTAAGATCCTCATTCAGGAAAGTTGTTTTCACATCCATTTGATGTAACTCTAGATCAAAATGAACTACTGTATCACAATGTGGAATTATCTCCACTCATGGCTTGTGAAAGCAATTTTGGATCATCTTTAGGTCTGACTTCAAAATCAGACTCATGAGGTACACAACATAATCACTAGAGATTGTTGATCTCTTTATTCTATAAGATTTTATTAATTCTACTTCCTCTGTATTTTGCAAAGTTTAAGTAGATTCAAACTGAACCTATTCTTCATGAGTTGACAATTCCAAAACTGATTGTAGTAAGGTAATCACTTTGATTTTCCATAAGTACAATCAAACATCCTTCATATGAAGGAGCCTTAGTCAACTCTTGTATTTCCTCTAAGTAAAATCTTTGAGGATAAACACTCCCACTAGGTTCAACATCCTCTAGAAATTTTACAATCAACAACTTTATGATTATATGAAGGATAATAAAACAAAAACCCCTTAAAGTTTACTAGATAGTCTATAAAAGATTTGTTAGTTGTCCTTGAATCTAATTTCCTTAGACGAGGATTATAAATCCCCTCTTTAGCAAGGCAACCCCATATGTGTAAATAATTTAAACTAGTCTTCCATCTATTTCATACTTTAAAAGGTGTCTTTAAGACAACCTTAGATGGAATCCTATTTAATATATACACAACGGTCTTTAAGACTTTACTCGATAAGGGTAATAGAAGATTAGTATTACTAATCAATTCCCCTTTTGTGTGTACCTACCATAATACTCTTTTGCCTATATTTTAGATCTTATGATCTTCATGTTGTTTCTCTTCTTCTACCTTATAGGTATTGAAAGCATTCAATACCTTAGCCTTATTATTTTTAGAAGATAGAGATACATAAACCTTATATGACCATCACTAAATGAGATAAAAATATCTCTGACCATTTAGACAATGAGTATGAAAAGGTCAACACCTATTAATGTACATTATCTCAAGAATTTCAAAAGGCTCTCTTTGGCATCTTTAGTGGTCTTGTTGGTATACTTTCCCTTATGCAGTCCACACAAGTACCAAAATCAATAAATTATTATTTATCGACTTTTATTTTCTTTATGGAGATATATTTCAATCTCCAATGCCATGATAAGAGCATTTTTCATTCATAATACTCCACTATACGTCAACATCATTATGCAAAGATAAACAATAAATTTGCTTCAAACTTGGGATACAGATAAATTTTAATAAACCATCAATTAATATTCCACCCTAAATAAAAAATTTCAAGTTAAAAATTGAAATTTTATTTAACAAACTAAAATATAAATTAAATTTTTCTTGAAAAAATTTGGAATATTTAAAACATTATTGAGGTAAAAATAACTGAATTTTTAAAATTAATCTATAAATCCCAATAACCTTCAATTGTAAACACGTGTTATTCATTTTAAGAAAATTTTGCATTGTGTTGACAACATGGATTGTTAACCAGAATCAATCCATAACATATTTAAAGGAGTCAATAAAGGAGATTCACTATACACTATTTAAATGAGATTTTATTAATTTCAAGTCATTTCTCTTACTTCATGCAATTTTTCTTTATATGCCCTTATGTTTTCTTTATTGCAAGAGAAATAAGTACCTTGATTACCAAAATACTTTATTGGCACCTTATTCTCATGCTTTAAATGTTGGACATAATTGCCTTTATTGGTATTTTCTTTAACATGAGTAATCATGTGAAGACTTTATGGATTCTCTCATCTTCTTGAACACACATGGTTAGAAGTTCCTTTAATTAACCAATGATCTTTATGTGTGCTACAAGATAAAATAATCAGAAGAAAAAATTCAAAATGAAATATACCAAGAATGACTTAAAATCTCAATCTTTAGAGAATTAAGCTAACCTATCATATCCTTCATTCCCATAATGGGATTAGAAACACTTTTGAGACTATAAAAGCATTTTTCCAGTCAGAAAAATTATTAGCATAAAGTATTGGAACATACAACTACTAAAAGTAAAGTGATAGGAATAACTGCAAGAACCAAAAAATAAACAAAGGAATACTGTAATGCTATGAAGTAACTTTATTTTAAATTAGCCAATGCCAATTTAATAGTAAATAGTAAATTTCAACCTACCTGTGGGCAAAGGTTGCATCACGCATGAAATTTACCCTTTATTAATAAGACTAATAAATTTAAACTTTAATAAATAAAATTCTCCGTACCTGTGGGCCTAAGAGAAACTTTACTTTTAATGCTAAATTTGTTATCTTACTCTAATTAAGTCATAAAAATAAAAACGTCCCTGTGGGGATAAGCAATTAAATTTATGAATTAATTACAACATGATGTTAATTTTTCTATATGAAGTTCAATTGTGCACGAACTTTATGTAATTATTATAAAATTAGGATGCTATGGCTTTCCCAAAATTATAATAATTACGCTGCAATTCATGAACATCTAATAAAATTCTTTACGATGTTCATACGTGTAATCCTGATGTAATTATCAATAAAAATGGGATGCTGTGGCTCTCCCAAAATTATTATGATAATTACGTGTGTGTAATCTTGATGCAATTATTATTCAAAAATTGGAATGCTTTGGCTCTCCCAAAATTATCATAATAATTGCGACTTCATTAACATCTAATCAACTTTATAGATACCCACAAATGGCCCCAAGAATATAACAAACCAATACCTAAATGGGGTAAACAGCATTTTCCAATGTGCAACCAGGTGAGTTCCCAGGAAAGTGAGGGGGGTCACAACGGACACACTTAAATCCCAAGACTTTCCTTAGCCAGAACTTTTCTAGACATTGCATTCTTGGATATTACTGTAAACACACCAGCATGTATGGTATTGCTAATTATTCTTGGGTCTAGGCATCAAGCAATTTTATATTTAAACAATATAAATTAAACAGTTGAATATATCCATAAGTTCAAGTATTAAAGAAACAATAATTTTAATATTGAATAATGAAAAAATTATAAGACAAATAAAATTGCAATATGAAGACATAATAAAACTTATGACCCAATGGTTTTAGTAGTCTTAAAACCTTTAGAGAGCCCAAGATCTAAACCCCACACCAAAAGAGCCCTTTTTTTTTTTTTTTTTTTTTAATCTGGATGGGCTACTTAAGAGATTGGGCTACTGGATAGTAAAATTCTGATGGGTCACTTGGGCTTTTGGGTCGGCCCACTTAATGACCCAATTTTTTTTTTTTATTTTTTTTTAAACTGGTTCGAGCTTGGGTTAATAACCTCATTGGGCTGACCAATTCGGGTCAGCCCATACCCGAAAACCCGACCCGCACTTTAATATTAATACCCAAATGCATTTAAAACCCTACCCGGTTCATAAACCCGAAAACCCGGATTTTGACCCGCAAAACTTTGCATCTGCGCCGTTTTTTTTTTTTTTTTTTACACCATGAACGCCGGCCATTTTCCTTCTTCTTCTCAGCACCGGCCAACCTCAACACTGCCACCTCATGCAGCAACCACGGAAGGGCGGCGACCCACGTCGCCGTTTGTCCAAGATCCGCGGGCTGCCAGTATCGGCGTTGGGAAGAAACCGTTGGAAGCGGTCTCTCCTCAAACGGAAATGGCCCCGGCCTCGCTGCCACTGTATGCAGCGGCCTTGGTAGGCCGCTGGTGACCCCTCTGGGTTGCCATTGGCACAGAACCAGGCGGCCCGTAAAGGCCGCCAGTCCTGGTGACGGGGAGAGGCCGCTTGGCCTCTCCTTACACGGAACGACGCCGGCCACAAAGAGGGCCGGCACCTTCGGGAGTTCTGATGGCCCATACCAGTGCTGAATAGTGAAGAGTGATCGGCCTTCGACGAAGATGGTGGGTTTCCAGTTTCACGGCAGTGGTTTGATGGTGAAAACAGTGGATTGTTGATCATTCAGAAGGGCTCACAAGGGCACTCCGGTAAATTTCATATTTTTCAAGTGTTGGGTCACTTTCCAGAATATGTGAAAAGAACAAAAATTTTGCTCTACTGCTATTTCCATACAACTTTTAGGCAAACTTTGTTTCACTTAGAACAAATAACATATTTAAAATAATAACCATATGCCTTTTCAAATATACGTGAACAACAACTTATATTCACAAATATTATTGATTCAACAAACTTTAATGCTAAGCAAAATAGCACAGAGGCAGGCTCTGATACCACATGTAAGCATAATATATAGATAAAATGCTAATAAAAATAAGCAGCGGAATTGAATATAAATACCTCCGGCCATTTTTGCTCAAACATATGAAGAAGCCTTATTGATAAACAGAAATTCTGCAAAATAGAATTAGATTGAAGATCTTCTGACCTATGCCTACAGGTGCCAATAGATGGATACATAGGGCTCTTTATATAGGTAGGCCAGGGACCCTCATCTTTAATGGTTAGCTGATTTTATTCCTCCCATCAAGGAATTAAATCAGAATTATAAATATAAAAACCGTTATTTTCATGAACCATAATGTGGAATATAAAAAACCGTTTAAATCATATTGAATACATTTATTATAATTACCGTTACAGTAATTAAAAGCCGTAACCGTTACATCAAATTAAATATGACATAAGGGACATTTATGTAATTTCTTACAGATGTTATTTTACTAAACTAACCTTCTCTTTTTCACCCTACTTTTTCCTTTCTTGTGTGTAATCCGAAAGCAAAATCCCAAAATGTACATTAGATATGACTAAGGTTTATGACTAACCCGTAAGCAAAATCCCAAAATACATTCAAACATTCCAAGATTAAGGTTTATTGTAGGGGTGTAATTTCGGACCGGCCAGGAAATTGGCTTCGGGCACTAACCGAAAAATCGATTTGGTACCTTCATTTCTTGGTGTGCGAGCCAATAAGTATTTTGGACCGAGTCAATTCTTTCGCACATTTTTTTTAATGTACTAATGTATTGAGGTGATTATCTCCCTTCTTTGTATCTATGTTTATTTGTTTAATGTTATCTTAGTTTAGTTACTTAAAAAAAGGGGAAATACACTTATCTCCTGACCTTAGAGTATCCGTAGTGAACTCTTGAATCTTTAGCTAAAATTAATTGACTAAAAAAAATCACATTTTTAAGTTTAGCTAGCAACTTTATAAAAGTGCAACACAATAAACTCTCTAAATCTCACTATATTCTATTTGAATATAATTTTTATTCCAGTTTTATGAGAGAGAGTGAAGAAATGAATATGGAGTACAAATGAGGTAAAGAGGAAGTGTTAGAACAGTTTTCAGTCTAGTGACGTGTAGATCTTTGATTCGCCTTATTCTTCGTAATCTGCAAGGAAGAACAAACGATGTGTCAGAGGGGGGTCTCCCGACGTCCCCTCTCCGATGCCTAAGTCAGTGGACCATTTTGGAGAATATTGAGTGTCGAAAGTTTTGTATATTTTCAGTATATAATCAGAGTGTATTTTGTACTTGGGGTAGCAGCCTATTTATAGGCACATAGTTCTCAACCGCATTGTTCCACCTTCATGTCATGGCTAAGTGGGACCCATAGTGGGATGAGATAGAGGTTGAATGGAAGAGTGGGACACTTATTCCTCATGGAATAATGTATTTAATTATATCATGTGTTCCAAATATAGACTTCAAAGTGTTATAGGACTCTGTTAAGCCCTAGTGACTGAGCGAGTCAAGTTGGGCTAGCAATATCAACTGGCCCCTGGTTTGGGTATAGGCCCATTTGCCTAGGGGATGATAATTTCCCTAACAGGAAGATTGTTTCTCTAAATGTAGACTACAAATCTAAAATAAATTATAATAGAGAATGAAAAAAGAGCTTAATAAATAATCCTAATTGGCGTAATCCGATCCCCACAACATTTGGTACATGAAAACTAGTTTTTTTTTTTTTTTGGTGGGAACAGACCAAGCTAAGCCACATGAGATTCAGGGTTACGAAATAGAGAGAAAATTCTAATTTTGCGGGCGTCTTGTAAAGGCCAGAAAAAACACTTCGAAATAATTGAAAGGTTTAAGCGCCATGCAACTTTATGATTGCTAGTAATATCTTCGTATATTTCCTAAAAAATTTAATATTCCAATCATTTTCCATTACAAAATCTGAATTCTACCATACAAATTAAAAAATCAACATATTTCTACATTTGATTATTATGCGGTTTGGCCATGGAATAGGCAAAATGTTCGTACTATACCTCCCTAAACCAGAGAGCACAATAGCAAATCATCAAAGGCATATTACATATGACCAACCAAATTAACCAAAACAAAGAAAGGTCCGAATGACAAATTTGCCAAGAGAAGGAAAAGAAAGCACCGATTCGCAAACTGACAGCCCCACAAGTTTTTCACGATATTGTTAGAGATTAGTTCTAATTTGGTTTCTTGCAAACAAATTATGTTAGCCTTCCACTGCCTGACGAGGTTCTTGATTTTCAACTGCTTGCTTCTTTGATTCAACCCTTTAACATTCCAAGAGATCAATCTCGGATTCATGAGGAACCACTGAGAGCCCTCTTCTTGTTCGTACCGCGAGAGATACTGTCGCAACGAGCATCATAGTTGACAGAGCAAAAGAGACCATTAACTTCTCTAACGCCTTTTTTACGCACCTTCGGACTAGAGCACTTCCCTTGGTCTTCATGCTTAGACAGCATATCAGAAAACAGGGGCAAAGGATTATGAACAGAATCATCGCAAGAGAAACCCACAAAGAACCAGGACTCCTCTAACATCAGCATAAGCCAATCCGGAGAGCTCTTCCCAGTCTTCCACTTGGACTTGGAAGGAGGGCAGTAAGCTATTGGGATGGGATTGATCACAGCGGAGAAATCCAACTCTAAGCCACCAGCCATCAGCCACAGAGAGAGAGAGAGAGAGAGAGAGAGAGAGAGAGGGGGGGGGGGGGCAACCTCCACAGGGATTGGGGCAAGAGAGTGAGGGTCAGGGTTGGGTAAAGGAGTAGCGGTACCGGGGGACCCAAAGGGGAGGGGGAGAGCCATCAAAGGTGAGGAGAATCCCTGACCAAGGGTGGTGACCTGAGCTGAAGCCTGAGAGACACGGCCATCAGCACCTCCAAGGGGGAGGGGGGAGAGGTGCTCAAGGCGCGCCAAAGGGAAAACCACCGAAAAAGCAAGGGGCGGCAACACCAAGGGGTTCGATGTTATACAGGGAGGCACTAGCTTCGACGTTCTGGGCTGAGAGAGAGCACAGCTAGCTTGAGATGGCTCGGAGTCCGGTTCACCCAACATTCACTACATGAAAACTAGTTTTTTTTAAAAAAAAAAAAAAACCAAGCCTGAGATTGAGGGTGATGAAAGAGAGATTGGGGAAGGTGACAAACAGGAAGCATGTTAAATACTTACGGTCACAATCATAGCATTAATTTATCAGCAAAAATATGAGTGTTTTCTAAGCACGGTAATTACTAACTTAACATGCATGGCTTTGACAAAAAAAAAAGGACAGATTAGGAAATGCCCTTGCATTCAAAAGAATTGAAATTCAATTATCAAAATCCCGCTCATGTGTTACCATTCAGTCTTTTAAATCAAGTTCCCCTTTCCCCAAAAGCGACTCTCGGGCCTCTGCTTATAAAGCCTTACATAGAACCAACTAACAACTTGCAACCAACTGCACAACTGCACTAAATAAACTATACAAACTAACTACTAAACTATGTAACTGCTTCAATCCACGAGCATGCCATCTACTGTCTTCAGTCCTTGTCGCACGTGCATTCATTACGTGTGCATGCATTACGTACATGTGACCCCTTCGCCTGCATATAAACAACAATCCACCAATAGATCAATGTTAAAATGCCGTCAGAGACCCATCTATCAGTATTATTTGAGTTAGCAAGACATATCAAGCTATGGTGCGTAGCATGAGAGTAGCTCTTGAGCGATTGAAGTACTATTTGAGTTATTTAGATTCCAAATTGCCAAGTGTTGTGCAATGTGTAATTTATTAGTCTATCGAACCAGTTTGTAACCTCTGCCCCACGACTTTTGGTGATTCTACGCGTTCACATCGGAAAGATTCTGTTTCAGAAGAGAAAAATATGTATCTGGCAGCTTATTTAGACATAAAGTCACTTGCAGTCAAAATAAAAATAAGTTTGGTTCCAAAGGAGCGGAGAGAACCATCTTCTGCACTAAATTGAATTATATTGCTTTGAGTGTGCTTTGCCTACCAATGGTTTAGAAGTATCACTTTATCTTCACTTGGAACTGTCTGGTTATATCATTCCATCAAAGTTGCGAGAATTCCATGGGGTCGCAAGTATAGGGCTTGGAATCTATATTGACCTCCCATATTTCGCTAATCCCTCCTTATGGCTTTAGAGTGTCGTTTTCAATAAAGCTAATTTTACTTGCTAAAAAAAAAAAAGGCTTCAGAGTGTTGTGCATCATTACAACAATAATGATAACAAGCAATAATCAAAGAAATATATGATTACTTCGCCTCACAATAACCAAATGTTATTATTACTCAAGAAAAATCAACCCATACTTTCATGGTCATGATATAAAGATACTAACCTCTGTGAATGTGATCTTTCCAAGCCCATTCTTTCCCATGATAGCCTGAACCTACTTAAAACAAAAAATGAAAGCTGAACATCATAAATCAGTAAAACTTCACTTAAATTACACCAATTTCTCCATGTTCAAACAAATAAAAATGAAAAAATAGCAGTCAATATTGTCTTAGATTTGATTCATAAGAATGGATAAAGTACAATTGACAGATAAATCAGGTTCTTCACGAGAGACGGACTTAACGCATGTATAAGATAAGCCGCAGTGAATCAATTAACGCACCAGAAAAAACAAACAACGTTGTGAAGAACGAAACAAATTGATCTCCTTTCAATGTAATTCCTTTACCTTTCACTCGCTCACATTCCCTGAAAGACAGCACGGAGATATTAACATCTATCGGTAGCAAGCTACGCACCACAGCTTGATATGTCTTAGTCTGGCCTCCATCAGCAAGCTCCTCGGCCTCAAAGGTAATATAATACCTGAGCAGATCACAATACTGACGCATAGCTTTCAAAACCCTCCCAAACTTCAGTCGGGGAGTTGAAATCTACACCCAAAAGTCACCATGAACAAATAATATCAGTCACAGAAAAAGAAGACTTATTTCAGCATATGGATCGGAATAGAAAACTTCCCTCTTAACAAATATTCATAAATAATTTTTTTAAAGCAAAAACAAAAATAAAAAAGAGGAAAGGAAGAAAGAAACACCAACATTCCAAGTGCAGATCCATTTGTTGTATGCCTTGATTGCATGCTTCGAATATAGTATGCACCTGCGAGATTGATCCGGATCGCGAATATTGCATGGTCTAATTAAACCAAAACCGAAGATGCGAGGCCTTCGGTCCATCTCAAAGCCCTATAACAACGAACGAGTTATAAAGCTGCAGGCACAGGCATATATAGCTAGAGGAGTAGTAGACGAAGGGAATTAATTTTACTTACATCAGTCCTCACGAGTTGTTCCGTGTAGCGTTTGCATTCATCGGCGGTAATTGCATGGCAGCCACTCAGACCATCATCACTGCCCTGATTAGGGTTCAGCAGCCGTAGAGTACCAATCAGGTAGCTGGATAGCCGTAGAGGATAAGGACCCAAGGTAGGGCGAGTTCGCTTTCGTTGTTGTTTTTCTTCAAGAGGGGGATTTCCGAAATCTGAAAGAGGCGTCTGTCCCCTCTTTTCCTTCTTCTTCCTCTTCACCACCTTAACCATCTCTCTCTCTCTCTCTCTCTCTACACGGCGGCACGAAGATTTGCAGCGATATCTGCTAGCCTAAGAGAGAGGGGAGGGGGCATTTTATAGGTAAAGAATGAACGTATATGAAACCTAACGCTAGTTGATGTTATTTTACTAAACTAACCTTCTCTTTTTTCCCCCTACTTTTTCCTTTTTTGTGTGTAATCCGTAAGCAAAATCCCAAAATGTACATCAGAAAATCGGTAGGGGGAAAAAAGCAAAATCCCTTTTTTGTGTGTAATCGGAAGAAAGAAAGAACAAACAGAAAATCAGTTTCAAAGAGGGTTCGGTCAATCAGTGAATTTTACCAAATAATTTCACATCCAAAAACACCCAATCATTTATCAGAACCATCATCACCGAAGCAGGGGAAAAATTCAACAAATACCCATAACCCACCGAATGCCATTCAACCGGAAAATCAACCAACATCAAAGATAATTCCAACAAATCATAAATCAAAATAAACCTATAACAATTTGAACAAGAATTCATCAGAAATTACCTAGCGAATTTTTGTTCAAAGCTAGGGAAAAATCACCGGAAAATCGCACTCCTTGCTCACCTGAAATCGCCTCTGGAAGTCGCCGGATTTCCGGCCAGAATCGCTGGAAATCAGCTCCGGCCTACGATCCACCGGAAGCGGCGCCTCTGCTCTCTGGAAACCGGGTCTGGGTCGTTGGAGGGTTGGGTTTCTGCTGACGGGTTCCGGTTCTGGGTCCTCTCCTCCGTCGGTTTCTCGAGCAACGACCACTGGAAATCGGACCTCCGGTGGTCTTCTCCCGGTTTCACTCTCAGATCCGGTCTCTCCCTCTCACAATCTCTCTCTCTCTCAGTTGGCTTCTCTCTCTTCTCGGGTCTCTCGGTGTCTCTCAGAAAAGAGAGAAGAAAGAAAAACAGAAAAGAAAGAAAAGAAAGAAGAGAAAGAAGAAAGAATGAGAAAGGGGAAAAAGGATACCATTGGTGGAGGAGTGGCAATGGTAGGGCTTTGAATCAAAGGGGTCTAGGGCTTTGGGTTTGCGCTGGAGGGGTCCGTTGGGAGTTGAAGACTTGCAGCTGATTTCCCTTGGCATAGAGATCTTGCGGGAGGAAAGTGACGGAGGAAAATGAAGAAAGGCGCGAGAATGAAAAATAATAATAAAAAATGAAATAGCGTGAGGTTGATCCGCGATAAATATGGACAAGGAATCTGACAAGAGTCATTTTGGTGAAACGATAGCCAACTTGATGCGGAGGAGCTTTTGAGAAGTTTCACCAAAATTTGGTGAAACTTTTAAACTGCCGAGTTCGATACTGATGCTCTAAGCAAAATCTCAAAATATACTCAAGCATTCTAAGATTAAGGTTTATTTAATTAAGGGTGTAATTTCGGATCGATTATAATCGGTTTCGGGCGCTAACTGAAAAACTAATTTGGTACCTTCATTTCTTGGTGTGTGAGCCAATGAGTATTTTGGACCGAGTCAATTCTTTCCCACTTTTTTTTTTTTAATGTACTATTGTATTGAGGTGATTATCTCCCTTCTTTGTATCTATGTATATTTGTTAATGTTATCTTAGTTTAGTTACTTAAAAAATGGGGGGAACACACTTATCTCCTGCTTTAGAGTTCCGTAGTGCACATGAGATTGAGAGTTATGAAATAGAGAGAAAATACTAATTTTACAGGAGTCTTGCAAAGGCCAGAAAAAACACTTCGAAATAATTGAAAGGTTTAAGCGCCATGCGAGTTTATGATTGCTAGTAATATCTTTGTATATTTCCTAAAAAATCTGATATCCCAATCATTTTCCATTACAAAATCTGAATTCTACCATGCAAAGTCAAAAATCAACATATTTCTACATTTGATTATTATGCGGTTTGGCCATTGAATAGGCAAAATGTTCGTACTTTACCTCCCTAAACCAGAGAGCACAATAGCAAATCATCAAAGGCATATTACATATGACCAACCAAATTAACCAAAACAAAGAAAGGTCCGAATGACAAATTTGCCAAGAGAAGGAAAAGAAAGCACGTCAAATATCGAAAGCTTTAAAAAAATTTTAAGATTTCAAATAAAGGATAATGGAATAGTTCTATTCCACCTAAAATAAAAAACACTTAACATGCGTAACTTAAAAAAACACATAACAGATTTGGTTGGAATCTGGTCATTAGAATTTGACGACGGTGACCGGACTTCGGTATCGGCAGAATTCCAACGAGCAAATTTCGGCACCAGCAAGTTTCCGATGATAATTGACTACTTGAGAGTAATTCATGAAGGTAAACTGCGTCGTTTAAAAAATGGTTGAACATTTCTGTCATCGGGGGAAAATGGTTTACACTTTTAAAAAGCGTAAACCATTTTCCGAAATTTACTAAGCATTTTTGGTCAATCGGAAATCATTTTACGGTTGACTGTGATTTTTGCTTCCGCTAAACGCTGGAAAAATCGTTTTCTGAAAATAATTTTACGTCAAAACAAACGGAGCATTAGGTTCTTAAATATCTTTAAGCGCTACTGACTCAAAATGAGATATTTTATTTGCACAACAATGTTGATGTGTAAAATATTTTCTTTTTTTTTTTTTTCAAAATGAAGCATAGTGCATCACTTATCTCTCTCTTCCACGTGAGGATTGTTGTACAATTGTTATATAAAAGTTATTCAAAATGCACTAACAAAATTCTTGACAGTACTGATTTTGTTCTTATAAATTATGCCCTTGGAGTACTTTTTTGACTCGCCATTTCGTAGGCCAAATTTAAAATTGTAAAATTAAAAAATAAAAAATTTGGGTGGTTCTAAAACCACCCAGGCGGTGGTCAGCCACCCCTAAACCTCCATACACATGTTCCATTTCTAACACTTCGCATTCACCACTATCAAGAATCTCAACGTTCAACCCAATTATACCGCCTTCATCTTCAATTTCTTCAAGCATTGATCATCGTTGGCAAACCCAAGAAGCCGCCGGATACATATTTTTTTCTCTTCTGAAACAAAATCTTTTCAATGTGAACGCGTAGAATCACCAAAAGTCGTGGGGCAGAGATTACAAACTGGTTCATGGGATAGACTTATAAATTACACAGTGCATGACACTTAGCAATTTGGACTCTAAATAACTCAAATAGTACTTGAATCGCTTAAGAGCTACTCTCATGGAATACCTATAGATTTTATAGGGTTCTGATCAACTACCTGTTAACATACAATACTAATCCAACATAATAAACATTAACCTATAAGATTTACTTAGGATACAATAAAATCACAACTTAAATACATAACCCAAAAACTAAGGTTTTGAAATACTTACCAAAATTCTTCCAAATGTAACCCAACACTTGGAGAGTGTTTAGGAAGCTCAAAAACTAGCAAATCCTAAAGAATAACAAATATCAAACTAAAAAAATAAAAAAAATAAAAAAAAATAAAAAAAACTTAAAAGACAAGAGTTTACGAAAATATTTCAAATCAAACAGTAGAAACATAGATCGGGCTTTATAGATAACGTTTCAGAAGTCCGATTTGAGATTGAACAGCTAGATTTTCGTAGATCAGTGTTTTTGTGTGAAAAACTAAGAGAAAATTGTGAGAGAGTGAGAGAGATCTGGCGATAATGAGTCCAAAAAGACTCATTCTCGCATTAATCGCGGATATCATCCGGACGGGATAAGTGAACGTCCGACGCTCGCGCACGTGGTGCCGCGTGATTTAATTAATCATAATAATTTTATTTACTTAATTTTACATTTTAGACATAGAGAAATGTCTCGAACATTACAATCTTTCCCTCACAACGATATGGTCTTAAAAAAAAAAAAAAAAAAAAAAAAAAAAAAAAAAAAAAAAAAAAAAAAACTATTTTCAAAATCCATTAAAACATGTCTAAAATAGATACCAAAAGAAGGCATAAAATACTAAAATTTGCCTAAAATTAGGCTTGGCAATTTGGGTTGTCGTGTCAACCCATTTGGTTGGCGTGTCAACTCATCGGGTTAGCGTGTCAACCCATTTAACTAATTTGATAAAAAATGTGTAATTATTGCGTCATAAATATGTTATAAACGGGTTGATGGGTCATAAACGTGTCATAAACAGGTTGGTGGGTCATAAAAAGTCATTAACGGGTTGATGGGTCGTAAACGAGTTATAGCCTAAACCCAAACCCTATATATTCGTGTCGTATTCGTATCGAATTTGTGGGTCGCATCAAAATTGTCAAGCCTACCTAAAATAACCATTATTGATATTTAAGTAGCGGTTAATAACTATAATAATCATGTGAGTAGCAATCGCATAATGCAAATGCAATTAATTACCTAAAAGTAATAATAAGATTATTCGGATGCGAGTATTAACAATAATCGTGTCCGCATTCACGTGTACAACCCTATAACCTAACCAGCATGAAAGAAGCTAATAATATGAATGGTCAATTACAATTTTTTAAAATTTGGAGACGTAAGAATCGAGGTATAAGTGAAGTAAGTTTAATTTAGTTTCCGAAGAAAAAGAAGAAAAAAAAAAAATAGTTACCATCGATTATCAACTCCAGAAGCCCTCTCAGAAAAAAAAATAATAATAATAATTAAAAAAAAAAGTAATAATAATAATAAAAAAAACTCTAGAAGCCATATGTTTAAGGGGAAGTGATTAATTCACAGTCCACTCGCCACTGCGTGAGCGTGACCCACTCTCCTGCTTGAAACCTCCTGAGCGCCCACTCTTTTTTGGGAACTCTATCTTTCTCTCTCTCTCTCGATCTCCGCGGTTATGTCACACCGTGACTTCCTTTCTTGAATCCCATCAAGAACCGGTTGGTTCTTCTTTCTTGATCGGATCTGGACTATCTCTAGTCTTTCTTTATCGAATCACACCTGTGGATTCCGCCGGAACAATGAGGAGAGAAGATAGGGTTTCGGGGCGAGAGAGAGAGCCCATGCATGCCTTGGAGATCAACTTGATCTCAGCGCAGAATCTCAAACCCCCCTCAGCCAATCTACGCCGATTGCAAACCTACGCACACGTCTGGGTCGACCCAAGCCACAAGGTCAAGACCCGAACCGACCGTGTCGGCGGCGAGAACCCGACCTGGAACGACAGATTCTTCTTCAAAGTCAGCCCGGAGTTCCTCTCCAGTGAGACCTCAGCCGTCTCCATAGAGATCTACGCCGTAGGTTACCTCCGCCACCATCTGATCGGTACCGTGCGATTCCTCACCGGCAACTTTCCGCTCGCCGTCCGATCCGGCTGGGGGGTCCCCGCCTTCACCGCGGTCCAGATCCGCCGTCCCTCCGGAAGATTCCAAGGCGTCTTGAACATCGGAGCCGCGGTGATCGTCGGTTCCGATTTCCCGGCACTGGAGGGAAGGTCCGCCATCGGATACCGCGAGCAAGTGGGGGAGAACGAGCGGCGCCGGCGCCGGAGAGAGTCTTGGGCCTACGGAGATGGACTTTCAGTCGCGTCTTGCGAGAATTCTTGTGCAGAGTCGGAGGATATTTCTGACGGTGGCGAGTCTACCACGTCGTCCTCGTCGTCGGCATCGAATGTGCTGAAGGACTGGAATGGGATTCAAGAATTGGCGGGAACGAAGGGTTTGAGTGCATCAAACGGTGCTGGATTGCTGTGCGGCTTGTTGATTAAGAGGAATATCTCTTTCAATCCGTCCGATGAACCAGGGTGTTTTGGGTGGGTCCCAGGACATGGAAAGGTAAGCGACGGTCATGATTCGTTTTGATTCGCATTTGCTGATGAACGGTGAAGATCATCTTGTGAATCTGCGAGCATGCTTAGGAACCGTACGGGCATTAAGTGTACATTTCATTTTGATGTGGTTCCATACTAAACCTTTTCTTTGTTAAACATGGTTCAGATTTTCAGTGGAAAAAATTCGTAATCCTTGCGCGATTGTCGTTATATTTCTTTCATATTATATGATTCTCATGAGTCATGTCCTAAAGTTAATTCGGATTTGCAATTTTAAAAAGTTCGATTTAAAATAATGATATTAAATATACGATTCGAAAAAATAATTTTTAAAAACACAATTAAGCTTCTGACAAAATAACAGTTAAACGTTTGGTAAAATAGCAGTTTAGCTTTTAAAATAACAAATTAGCTTTTACAATTATACATTTTTAAAAAATTACCCTCTTACATGCGATTTGAAAAGTCAAATTTTTTGCGTTTTCAAATCGCAATTTTTAAAAACGTAATTTTTAAACGATTTATGTTCAGGAATTTAGTTTAAAATTACACTTATTATCTAAAAAATTGCAATCTCAAACATACCCTTAGTAAAACTAAAATTAAAAAACTGCATAATTTCGCGTTTTTTATTATATATACACGAGTTACCGTTTTGAAGTATTAAGGTCCTCCATAATTATTGGGGTCCAATTCAGGCAATAGGATAGGAGGGGGGCATCAGAGAGCCCAAATTTAGTATTGGGCTAAAAGTAATATGCATACGCCCAGTTCAATCCAAGAATGAACTATTGCACTAAGGGGCCAAATATAATTTTGCGTAATCAACCAGGCTGATAATTCGAAACCCAAAGCTTTGTTTAATTTTGCCAATCTAATGTTTTGATTTTAAAATTATAGGATTTAAACCCCACAATGATATAATTTGAACTCTTGGCCTTTACCAATGGCAACAAATCTCCTGATGATTGAATGGAAAATTGAGTACTTTTTATTGGATAGAAAATAGCAAATCTTCAATATGACACATTTATAATGACACCACTTTGCATCAAGCCAATTATTCAACATGTGATTTTGGAACATAAAAATGTCCGTTTGGGGGGGGGGGGGGAATTAGTGAATGTGAGCTTCATCTAAAACAAGAGACATTAGTGACAAAATATGTGATACTAAGTCAGGACTTTTATAATTAGAATGAAAAGAGACTCAAAGAGAAGAGGAAAAGAAACCATAAATAAGACAAGATAAATTTCTCGGTGGTTCATTTTCAGGCGAGAGAACTTAGTCGGACATTGGGATGCAGTGTAGTTCCTACTAGTCAAGGCAAACAAAGTGCCACTTTTTCTGCCGTCTGGGTAGTGTTTTCGGGATGGTTGGCTAATCGGTTGCGGCATGGGAGGCCCGGGTGCGGCGCGTGGTCTTACACACGCTAGTGTGGGTGGTTCCTCCTTCCGGCTTAGCATTTTGTTTCTGCGTTTTTTTTTCTGTATATTCTTGTTTTCTTTCATAGTTTACTATTGTAGTGGGCTAATTTTTGCTTGGGCATTTAGGTGGCATGTTAACTAGACCAGACCCTTTCACTTGAGGTGGGTTGTTTTTCATTGTTTAGAAAGGGTCAAATGTTTGTTCTTGTAATTTTAGCCTGTTACTTTAATAACTGCTTTAAGTTAGGTTTGTTCCTGGCTTAGTGTTTAGGGATTCTTCATCTCTACTCACTATCTTCAGCCTTTGGGCTTTTGTTGTAGATTTGAGACAGTGTTTTTGCCTTCGGACGTTGTATTTGCCTTCGAGTATTTATGCAATGAATGAAATGCTTCCGTTCAAAAAAAAATAAAAAAATAAAATTGTGATGCTATGGGCATTCACAAGCTATGATTTACACGGCCATTGACTATTTCGACAGAATTGACACGAGAAAAAGTAGGCGGTTAATAACCATCCTAAACTGCTAATCACCTAACCGCTTTTGTAGGTGGTTGGAAAAAAATACCAACCGCCTAAGACGGGGCGATTAGTGATTTAACGCCACACATTTGGCCAAAAAAAGCCAAAAAAAAAAATCTAAAATAAGCCAAAGAAAAAGAGATATGATAAAGACCCTACACTTAAAAATAAGCATAAAATGCCTAAATTCTAATGTGGGGTTATAACTTTAAATAACCACTAATAACCTAAGGCGTGATAGATACGATTATTAAAATAGGATAACTGTCTTTCCGCTCATAATTGACAGGTTCGACCGAGATTTCAACCAATTTCCTGTAAAATTCAAGTGCCCATACTGCTGGGTCGTTAGCTTCACTCTTGGACATCTAATGGGTCAAAACAAATATTTTATATTGTGAAAATGCCTATAAATCATGGACCGCTACAATCAGCATTATTTGGCAACTTTTCCACTTGCTTTTTCTATCTTCAGGATCTCCTCATAATTGTAGAATGAATTGCTTTAGAGTATTTTTTTTTTTTTAATCTTTATTTTGATTATATGTAATTTTCTTATATTGTTTCAGTTTGCTGTTGTAGTTATTGTAGTTGGGTAATACTGGGGAGAAGGAAAATTTTCGGATTTCATCTGGAAATTTGGCTGTACAGTGGCATTTTTGTAATTATTTAAAATTACAAGAATGCCACTATAAGCCAAATTTCCGGATGAAATCCGGATTTTTTCCTTCTCCGTAGCATTGCTCATTGTAGTTTGCTGTTGTGGTCAATTCATCCTTCTCTACAAATTTAAACATTAATATTAATTAGTCAGGGATGATGAAGCGCTAAGAAACCTTAAGGCACCAGTTTTTTCTTTTTAATTCAAGTACTCTTATATTAATATAATTTCATTAACTTTGATTACTTTTCTGGATTGTTCCCACAGATTGCCAAGAGGCAATTAGAAATTTTGGACTTGGAAATTTCTAGTTTTGCTTTATTCCTAATGGGTTATGTATTTCGGATTGGTATGGAAAATGGTGAACAAATCTTCAAAAAAACCAACTTTATTTTAAATAGGAATATAGAGAACGAGTAATTTGAAAAGGCATTAAATAAAATAAATTAAGTAACTTTTAATTAACTATTTTAAACAGGAATAATGGAATATATATATATATATATATATATCAATCAACCCCCATAGCACGATCCTTCAATTAATATATTACCAAAATTTCATGCGTATTGTCGCATAATGTGGCAAGCAATATCTTTTTTGTACTAATTAGAATGTTATGATAATCCAACAGCCGTCCATGGTCGTATTCCCAAAGTCTATAATTTGTGGGTTTATTAAATAAAAAATAGTGGTGGATTTTGTACGCAGGCCACTTGGCATGCGGATGCTTGCTAATAGGGGCAGAAAACAATTGTTATTTCTCATTTCCTTTTGAGGTAATGGAATTTCTTTTTCTTTTTTTTAAAAAAAATATTTGGGTAGGAGAAAAACTTTATCTAGTGTGTGGACTCAAAAATACAGATCGAATTCAAAACTTTTGTTCTAATACAACGCTAAATCACTACTTATATCAATAGTTTAAGCCGATAGGAATGAGTAAATTTAATCATTTAATTAAATACTTTAACACAAACTGACGTAACACTTCACGCTGCATTTACCACATCATTGATTAAATAATTAAATTTATATGTCAAACTTAATTTTTGTACCCACATGGCACCACGTGAATTATTTTAAAAAAATTGTCTTACAAGTTATAATACCCCAAATATTTTTCTTTCATTTATATCTTTTTCCGAATATACATTATTATTAACTAATTTTTTCTCTTCTTTTTGCAAGAGAGAGTAATGCAAAGATTGTCAAAGCCGCTTCATAATTGCCTATTTTTCTTCTTCGTTTATTTATTTTTATATTGTTTTGGTTCCTAAAAGAAGTCACTTTCTTGGAGATACGATTCTAGACTTGTACTTTCAATGTTTGAGAAGATAAAAACATGCAAATAAATAAATAAACACAGAACAATTAATGAGTAACGAATAGCCACTGTCAATTAAGACAATCATACATTTGTCTAGAAAAGTAAAAACCTCCTGCAACCCTAACTTTACCCGTGTCTTGGAAGCTACAAATAGGGGCATGAGGCCTGCCATTTTAGACCCTCCTTTTTTTTTTTTCTTTTTTTTTTTTTGTTTGGAGCCCTTTCTAGTTGCACAACACGCCAATTCAACTTTAAGATGCCAAGTAAAAATGGAATATTCAATATTTTAACCTTCTAAGGGAAATCCACCTTTGTGGACCTCATCACTTCTCCACCAACTCACACAGCTTTATAATCTTTAGAATTGGTGAACAAATTTGCTTGTCTTGCCCTAGTCATGAGATGGATAAAATCTCAGTCTAATTCGCTATAGAATTATAGATATTATTTGATAATTTTTTACACGATTCGTGACCTCGACACGAAATTAATAAGTTAAAATCAAAGAGTATAACCCTTTTAATTAAATGGATTGGATTAACATTAATTTATATAGTCTTATAACCTATGTCTCAACACGATTCAATATAACACAGAATTGACATCCTTAATTACGTGTAAATATATATTTGATGATCTAGCTTTGTTACAGAACTTAAAAAAAGAAAAAAAGAAAAAAAAAAAGGGATTCTTAGAACAATGGGCATATGCCATTTGGTGATCTCACTGTTTAGACAGCTAACAAGTACAAACTATGTAGGGTTTTTGCCGGGAATATTCCTAACTTGGTAACCAGTGCTAGACTAATCCCATCATGACCCAATTCGAGAATGCCAAATTGAAAAATAGTTATGAAGTCACTTTGCATGGAAGCCCATCTCAAAATTTGTAACTTGGGATTGCAGGAAAGCCCCTGTCTGGGGAAGAGGAAAAAAAAAGGTTCCAATCTCAAGATTTGACCTGGGGATGGAAGAATTACCAAATCTGAAAAAGAACAAGAGAACCCTCATCCCCAAAATTTTCCCTTGGATGGAAGGAGATCCCCCAGCCCTGGGAATATCAGAAGTGCCCCTATGGGATATGTAAAAAGACAAACACTTGGACCTTGACATGCAACTGAACGAGGGGTAAATCCTTTTGTTGAACAATCAAACGTCAAGTTCAGCACTGTACATTTGCTAAAGCTTTAAGCAGAAAGGGAACCCTGAAGGAGAAAGTGGTAGCAATGGTTCTTAACTTCTTGTTAAAGCTCTAAATTCGTATTAATTCATGCGGTGTTTCTGAATGCAAAGAATGATATTCCCCATAATCATCAATGAGTAGCTTTATCAGCATTTACATTGTGTATAAACTTTTCCGAATACAAATTTCATAACAACTGAATATAAAGGCAAATGAAAACAAAAGAAAACCATGGGAATCTAAGACACATTCATATATAAACACCACATAAATCTAGAGTGAAGCAAATTAGGGAGCAATTTCAAGCCTGGGTTCAAAGCAAAAACCAGTAAAGAGCTGAAGTGGGAACCTCTTTGTCACAGGGCACTTTTGTGACCATTTCCATTGCTTCTGGTTCATGTCATAGATAAGAAGTGCAGGAGCTCCATAGCTCTGGATGTATATGAGATCATCAGTACCACTGCTAGCAAAAACATCATCAAATTCCCCAAATCCTTGGAAAAACTTATGAGGCATACGTGCAATGTCTTGCCACTCCCTCCCATTTAGAATCCAGATGCCAATCCCCTTAATTATGTCAGCCCTATCATGTTTCCCAATTCCTCCAACCATCACCAGCTTCCCCTTTAGGTTCATTAGACGGCCACATGTAAGCGGGCAAGGTACTGGAATAAAACTCCTTTTCAACAATCCATGGGAAGAACGGCTGGAGAGATTATATGCAATTAGACCATGACGATTTTCCGGTCCACTCCCAGTTGAATAAATCAGAAAGTACAAAACCCCATCACAGATCACACTTTCATCACCACCTCTCCACCCTGTTAAAACCTCTGTCAAAGAGGTTGTCCAAATGATTGTTTCTGAATCATAAATTTCAATTGAGATATCCCATTCAAAAAAAATTCCAGGGACTTGCTTAGATTTCACTACTGTGACTTTATAACCATGTGATATCCTGTTCACTGAGATAGCAAGCGCACTGTAATCAGGACATTTCAAACCTGGGGGCTCCGCAAGCTTCTTCAAGTATTTGGTAATAGGGTTGCAGACATATAGCTCGCTTCTACTGTCATTGTCCATGAAGCCAATCAATCCACATGATGACGCAATGCACCAATTGGGTGCCCTGATTTGGGGGAGTTCAATACCATACCACTTCCGAAGGATGGGATCATAAGCATAACCAATTGGTTCCTCAGAGCTTGTAAACATAAAATACCATGGTTTTTGTGACAGGACATGCGAAAAGTTCCATAAAAACCTACTTGAACTAACAATCTCATGCCACCTTTTACACACACAACCTGCTCTGAAAATGCTTGCGATGGGGAGACAGGCTAGGATCCGTTCCAACAGGTCATCAGGCAGCATCAACTCCAGAGAAACTGCAGTAGCTTCTTGATTGCCGTCATCATTAAGCTCTGAGAATGAATCAAACTCTCCAATCTCTCTTTTCGTGTCATCAAGGCAATGGTTGATCCATGATGATTCTCCCTCCATGACCAAGAGGAGTTAAAGCCAATAACCTGAGGATATCAAAGTTAAAATAAAATTATGTTACCCAGGAAAAGAGATCACAAACTCTTGAAGCTAAACAAGAAACAAATCACTAGATTACTATCACCTTTACATTAGATCACAAAAAAATAAAACCCTAGGCCTTGAGCCCTGGGCCAACATAAACAGAGCATCCAACAATATATCAAAATTATAGTGATTAAAAAGGCATGGGAAATCAAATTCAGAAGTCACAAAATGGGAACAGAGATAAAACCATAAATAAATAAATCACAGATTCAATATGGTAACAAAAAGCCAATCAAGCAAATATTTCATATCAGATTAAGAAATCCACAACCTAGTTTCCCTCTTTCCTGTTTAGATGACAAAATTCAAAAAAAAAAAAAAAAAAAAAAAAAAAAAAAAAAAAAAAAAGAATAGGAAAGAGTATGAATTCATAGATGAGCTCATTAATAAAAAGAGTAATCACCCTTCAGACTAAATTGTCAAGAAAGAAACAATTATACCACCCAACAAAAATATCAAAACTTTAAAACTGAAAGCAATAGGATTTGTAACCAAATTCTATCCACCTTCCCTCTTTTGGGGATTACAGGGTCTCCCATGCCAAGGGATTTGTATTTACGCTATGTGAGCTATGGATTCCCCTTGTATATGAGATAATCTAGACCTGTCTCCATGCCGTTAACAAACTTAAATTACCTCCATACTTTCCACGTGAAGAAAAAATGATAATAAATTGTAAACTTCATTTATAACAAACCAAGTAAACAGATAAAACGAATTAGATGAATAAAAACCCCCCACGGGGTGGAGTGGGTTATGCTTAGTAGTGTCTTGGATTTATTGAGTGCTTGGAGCACTTTGCTGGGTCGTGGTCCTGTTCACCGTATTTGGAAACATGTTCTTCTTTGTGTTTTGTGGGGCTTGTGGCGTGAGAGAAATTCTAGGCTTTTTGAAGATGTGGAGGTTCAGGTTGGGGCTCTTCGTAGAAATGTGCTTAATATGTTATATCTTTGGGTGACCGCGTATAGCTCGGGTAGTATGCCGTACGCTAATTTTTTACTTTCTTGTTCGTTTCGGTCCTCTAATTAGGGCTCCTTTATATACTTCCTGTGTACTATGGTTGCGCCCCTATGCGCTTTTTAATGAATTCTTACTTATTAAAAAAAAAAAAAAAAAAAAAAAACCCCATGTTTCTAATATTGTGAAACAATAGAGAATTCAAACATTACAGAACATATTTTTCATATATACAGAGGTAATAGCCATGACCAAAAGGAATTAATATCATATTCAGAAATAGGAGATTACATCCATACACAGAAAAGAAAACTAAATAAATAATAACAAATTGAAACAACAGGCAGCCACAAATGAGATCATATACATAGTCAAGGAGGAGAAAATATCATTATAAAGGAAATTAAGCAAGACATATGTCTGCTAGCTAAAAACCACATTTAAGTCCTCCAGGAACAACAACAGAAAATGCAAATCGCTGAAGGAAAAGCATTAAAAGGCAAAGCAACAGAATGATATAAAAGGGAAACTTCTCACCACAATGGGTCTCCAGTCCTAGAACCAGCAGTGGGTTTTTCTCAGAAACCAACTTTCACAGTACTCTTAACCTCAAACCCTAAGAGAGATTTTCGATTTAAAATTAAAAAATACTTTCAGGTGGACAAAGATTGGACCACGGAGCGCTGTCAATCAAACATCAAAACCCCACATAACTGAAAAGCGCCAACATCAATAACCAAGCCAATAACACAGCTAAAAGACAGAGAGATCAGCGAAAACACAGAAAACAATTTCAAAAGGCAAGAACAGAAAAAAATAATAATAAATAAAATAAAATAAAATCCAGAATAAAAGCCATCGTGAACACACCTCGTTTGAGACCCCCTCGACTGTCACTGACCAAAAGGGTCTCCCTAGATTTGGCCAAAGCCTCCAGATTTAACGCCCGTGAATAATAAATCAAGGAAAAGAAAATTTCTTCATATTTCACACGGAGTAGGAGTAGCCCACTACTTCCACAAAGCATTCAAGAACATATAGGAAAGGAAACATACTATAAAGGAAATTCCCCTTCAAATGACAGAGAAATGAGAAATGGGTGCTCAGATTTGGCTGATAAACACGCCTTAAGCAGCCCCAATATAGAGAGAGAGAGAGAGAGAGACTGCGTATGCGAGAGTGTGAGTGCGTGTGTGTGTATATGTGCGTGTATGTGTCGTTCCCTTAGTTTTTTTGCATCTTTTTTGTTATAACAAAAACGACGGGCAGAGAGTGAAGTGAGGAGGGCGGTTTTCCTACAGAAGTTGTGTGGCCTTTACTTTTCACAGAGACAGAGAGACGCGTGTAACCGAGTGTTTGGTTGAAGGGTTGAGGGGTTATTTAGGCAATTGATGGGGTTTTAATGAGAGCAGAAATAAGTCATGGGAATTTTTGCCACCAACCAAAAATAAAAGATAATAATGCCGTCTTCCTCACCACTCCCCCATTTATTTATTTATTTTCCCTTTTCTTTTTTTCTTTTTTTTTCTCTCTCTCCTTATTTCTTTTTTTATTTCCATATTGTGCACCAATTCCTGACCTTTCTTTTGATTTTTTTTTTCGATTTGTTTTGGACATATTCATTTTGCATTTCACTTTCTCAAATCAAGGGATATACTTTACCCATCGTTGCCCACACATGCCCACATGGGTCATGCTCCTTTTCTTCTCCCATTTGCTTTTGAATAGTAAAAGAAATCCCTGGGCCTGGGTTTCCCACTTTCCTTTCGGCTGGTCAGACAGGCACTGTGGCTTTGGGCCTGCTTTACCTAACTAAAACGTACACCATTTTTAGAGTGTATATTGCGTTAAAGTGCTTAAAAAATATATTTAAAAGAAATGATTCTTCGCCACCTTGTCTATTTTATTTTTTAAAAATAAAAAAATTCTAAAGTTAGTAGAGGACCACCTTGCCACATAAACAAGATGGTGAAGAGTTGTATATTTAGGTGATGGAGAATCATATCTCTATATTTAAATAGATAAGAAGTTGGCCTATTTGGTAAAAAATTCATTTTGCTCTAAAGATAGTCATGACACACTTTTTATTAAGCTTTTTTTAAAAAGCTATTTTTATCTTTAAAAATTCTATTTTTCAACACAATTTCCTATTTGTTATTGGGTTAACAAGTTTAAAAATGCTTTTAATATATAAAAAGCGGTGCCGATAAAAATTAGTTTCATTTGGTGAAATAACTTTAAAAGTAATTTTTGACATTTTTCTCTGAAAAAAAAAAAAAAAAAGCCCAATACTTTGGGAGAAGTTAAAAAAAATAAAGATTTTTCTATAAATAAAAATACTATTTCCCAATAGACTCCCAAATAGTCTATTAGTCTCAACCATTGGTAAAAATAGCCTTATATTCTATTATTCTTACCTTTCCATATAGGCTTAGATTGTCCTATGCATTCAATTATTTATTAATACAATAATTATGGATATAACCATCATTGATTAAAGATTTCATTCTCTAGTGTCACCTTTCTTTACACGCAAGATCTTCCAAAACTTGCTCAAAGCTTGTAGCTAGCATATATGGTGGCTTAGGTTGGTTCCCCCATGAGATCTTGCATAACTAATTAATAGAATCTTCAAAATAAAATAATAATGAAACAAAAAAAGGCATGGTTGCTTAGCACTGAATCCTATTAATTAACATAGATAATAACCTTATAAGGATGATTTAATTAGGTCATATACTCATATGCATGATTTCGCCCATAATTATGCAAAAAGTTGAACTAACAAGACAATCTAACATGTCTATTCTTAGAGCATTCACTTCCGGATCAACAAATTTCCTCTCTATTTTAGTTAAACAAATCACATTTTTCTATTTTATCTATTTAACTTTTCAAAACACTTATGGGTGGGTTTGTGATTGGGATTTCATAGATAATAAATACAATTTTAAATCAAATTGCAGAATATAAATCGTTTGAGAACTGAGTTTTTAAAAACTACGATTTGAAAATACAGAAAATATGTTTTTTCAAATCGCAGGTAAAATAATATTTTTTTTTAAACGCAGAATTTTAAAAATCATTTTTTTTCAAATCGCACATTTTGAAATCGTTATTTTATATCTCACTCTCTATTTTGACTATCCACGTTTACTATTCTATTTAAATTATTTTCTGAAGAATTTCTTTATTAAGAGGAAAGAATGCTAGAGATTAGAAAATAATTTATTATTATTATTATTTTAACATTTGGTTGGCGAGTTCACCAATTTTTTATTTTTTATTTTTTTTCAAATTATTGAGCCAAATGTATTTCATTTTGCTTTAATTTTAACATCACATACATTTGGCTAGCCGGATAAAAATGCTCTTAATCATAAGCCGCCAATTAACCATCTAACTAATTCTAGTATATAATTAAACATTAACTTTGAAGAGGTTTGTTTCTTCTCTCTCTCTCTCTCTTTTTCTCCATAAGAAGCCATGGCCACTGAAGGAATAGAAGAAGCACTACATAAAGATACGCGTTCTCCGAGATAGAGTTCAGGCATTCCAAAAAAACAGCAGTACAAACACGATGGAATGTTGATATTTTCCCCAACACGTACTATCAATATTCCACAACAAAAACAAAAATGGGGATTACTGTGTATATATATAGCTGTAAATCATTTGTAATTTATCGCTAATGCGCATGCATACGCGGAGCCTCATCAGCAGATTCATTGTCTCTTCTGAGTTCCCCCCCCCCCCCCCCCCCCCCCCACAAATAAAAAGAAATTATAAGAAAATTCAGCCGGCGGCTGGCTCCATAGGCAACCCAAAGAATCACGAGGCATATATATATATATATATATATATATATATATATATATGTGGGTGTATTGTGGGCATGCATTGACCTTCAAACATTCAATCAGACACTGCTTGTAGTAAAAAAGATGAGAAAAAAACAAGAAGGGAAAAAAGTTGATGTGGGTATATATATATATATATATAGTGGCAAGGCCACCATAAACTGCTCTTTCCAGCCAACCCACCTTCTGCTCATTAAGTCATGCCTCACTTCAAATAGTTTATTCACCTTCTTTCCCAAACAATTTCTTAATGTGCATGATTTTGTCTTGATAGGTATAGAATCCGTGGAGGAAAAGCAACCAAATACATTTCAAAACATCGAGACATGGGATCGATGAAAGAGATATTGTAACCAGAATCTGAAAGTGATGTTTCAAAGCAAATTAAACTATTAATTATATGTTCCCGTTGTTAATAATAATAATAATAATAATGATAAGCAAATCAAACTTACTTTTGATTTGAAAGGGAAAACCCTAAAAAAAAAATTAAAAAATTAATAAGTGAGATGTTTTTTTCTAACCTATACCCAATATGAAATACACAGACTCCTTATTTATAAATTAGGTAAGGAATTCTTAATTAAAATGCCACCTTAATTATCCCTCCTATCAAGGGAAATCACTCCAAAAGATATTTCACAAATAAACTCTTAATTTGTATTTAATTAAATCACATTCAATCATATATAGCATTTGGGCCGTATTTAATTTATTAGAAAATTTGTTACATGAGGCACACAAGTCTTACAAAACAATTTCATATATATATATATATATATAAAAGAGCTCTTTCTGATCTATTTCTTACACATTTTTTGTTTATTTTTTTTGCAAATTCATTATATAGATCTCACAGATTCAATGATAGATCGATCTACACATATCTCTTATACGAAAACAGACAAAAAATAGGTAAAATATGGAAACCAAACATCTTTCTCTAGAGTAATTGGGTTACAAAGTTGACCCTACTGAGAACAAAGCTTTCCATACCTAATGCATGATAGAAAAAGGCACAATCGATCTATAGGGGAGTTAGTGGAGCTGGTGATGGAAGAGGGAAAAGGGACAACACATGCTTCAATATATCCAAAATAGAATTATTGCTGCTTTTTTCATTGGTCATGCAAATGGGCCGAGGACAATGAGTGAAACTCCTAAAAAAATGTCAAACCAAAGTACCTCAAAATGCTCCTAGTCTTGTGAGAAATTGTGGATGGGAGGGGAATTCAATCCGGAATGTGGAAGAAATCTGTTCATGTCATCATGATTTGTCCGGACGTCAAAGCAGATGCTCCAAAACCTCAGTGCCATGCAATTGGTGGTTGCAATTTGTGGGGTCTTCAATAAACATGTATGTCTTTTCTCTAATTATATCTTCTTCAATCTTCTTCTTCTTCTTTTCATACTATAACCAATAGCTTTTTAATCTGACGTGTGTTTGTTACATTGCTTTTTTAATGTGTCCCAACCTTCTTTTTTTTTCTTCTCGATTTTTAAGAATTAATAGTCAATTTACACTTTTTCCTCCAAAAATGTCTTTAATCCATCCAAAAACTTTGTTGGTAAAGTTTTCAGTACGGTGTGAATGTGGACGTTCTTCTAATGTTCTACTCCGATGCCTGAATTAGCTTATGGGGAAAAAATTTGCTTAATGCATAAAATTTTGATTATTCGTTTATACTTGGGTATGAGCCTATTTCTAGACAAATAGGTAGAGTCAAACCTGAATTAAGATTCTTGCTCCTTGTTAATCTATAACTGCTGTCAGGGTTCTAATTAGATTTTAATCATTTATTAGACTTCTAATCTGTTCTCTTATTAGACATTTGATCTGATTGGACCATGAGTCCTATCATAATTCCACAAGGAATAGGACTATTGATCAAACTATACTTAGACTAAGAGTCCTATCCCGATTCTACCGGGATAGGAATGATAATCGGATTATGACTTTTACTTCAATTCACCTTGGAGTAGAGTCCTAAATTATATCTATTAAGATAAATGATACCTAATTTATTGGGAATAACTGCTAAATGTCTATCTTCCGAGATTGGACTTTCCGAGAGTTCTATTGTCTCCTCCTTGGACCAGGCTGAGTGAAATTTATTCTCAATAAACTTCATTTTTTTTAAGATGTTTGTCATATATTAAAAGAATAGGAGTTTTTTTTATATATTTTTTAAGCAAATATGTCACGGTTAGATTAATATTTAACTGATTAAATTTAATATTTTCATCTCTTTGGATTCTTGATATAATTAGCAATTTATCATGCTATCAGAGAGTCAAGCCATAAGTTAAAAGAAGTGGTAGATATATATATATGTATATAAAATTTTGCACTGTCCAATGGTTTTTGTACCAATCACAAAATAAATAAATTGACTCTTATCAATTGGGGCCAAAAAAAATGATTAGATTTGGTTGCTCGATCTCCTGTAGAGATTACCCTCCATTTCCTTTCCAGTCTATGCTTTGAATGATCACCAAATGCCAACCTCTACCGAGAGAATGGATTTTCGTATATATTTTGCTAATTATTAGGTTGGTGAAATGTACAAGTAGTTGGTTACAAGTTCGCGTTACAGCTCCATTATAAGCATTACGATAATATATATAGATCCGTCCAAAACGAAGGAGGTGAATTGCCATAGAAATTTGAGCTGCGTGCGTGATTTGCATTATTTGGAAGTTTGAAGAATACAAATTTATGAGCTCATTAGTCGGGACAAAAGCTTGATAATTGAAATATATCATATTATTGGCAATTAGAAAGATAGAGATCAACCAAATCGCTTTTAATGCATATAATAGTCGATTAATTCAGTTTTGGTGAAATGAGACGTTCATGAAAATGACCCTATAATTATTAGAGGCCCATAATCAGGCTCCACACCTTCGAGCTTGCACACCATCCCACTATCATCGTTGGCTTTCACTCCACCCAAGGACGAAGTTAAAAGTTTTTATGGTCAGTGGCTAACGGCTAAAAAAAAATTTTAGGAGTCAATAAGTTAAATTTTTATTTTTTTATCTTATATTTTTTATTTTTTTACAATTTTTTTTTCCAACTTGATAAATTATTTTTTTTAAGAAATGGGGGGGAGCTATGGCCCTGCCAGCCCCCCCTCCCTCCGTCACTGACTCCACCCCTAACTCCCTTCCACCACACGCCACCTTGACATGCATCGGCTTTGCTCACCTTCCCCCTTTATAGCTTCATGTAGCACATATACAGTTCTTCTATACATTATCTCCTTTCTCTGTGTTCATTCGCGCAATGCCACATAGTATTTTAATTCAAAAAATCATGTTGATATGTGTACAATATAACAATTATAATTATTTACAATCCATAACCATCATTGTATGCCATATATGTACCATTAACCTTCTTACACTAAAGTTTGTGCGTTCAGTAGAATCTCTAGTGCAACACTGGTTTTCCAATGAGGTATAATAGTCAACCACCACTAATAGCTCAACTGAATTTGACCCCAAGTGATTTACACTACTAGTAATGCCCTAGATTGTAACCGTCATCAACATATGATGACAGGTCACTCTGAAAAATGGATTCAAGGCATCCTAAATCTACAATCTTTGGACCATAGGGTCAAGTCTACATACATGCATATCTACCATCCGTACATGGTACAATACACAACAAAATATATAGTTCAATTAAGGCTATTAATTACTTTATGAATAAATAGCGTATAGAAATGCAATTGTAGAATCATCATTCATAAGGCGTTGCACTCGCAACATAATTTATGAAAGTCACAGTATCAAAATGCACAATATATATATATATATATTGTTATTCTCTAATATTAGTCAAGACACTAAGCAAAACCTTAATCATACATGTGAAATCCTAATCATGTACTTTATGCCCAGAACAATTGATCGTTTCGTGGACTATTCAATCGTTCCTACGGACCGATCGATCATTAAAAATGAATTTCTTATTAAAATTCAAATAATCACTTCACTTATATAAATAAATAGCATTTTCAATATTATATAATTGAATATTTAACTAATACTCGTAATGTTTTATACCAAAATATTCAAATTCGAACAATGTTTTGGAGGCCTAATATTTAAAAACAAAAAGATAAAGTAAAAGATTTTTGCTATGTTTATTAGTGTTTTTTAGTATGCATTTTTTGTATTTTATTTGAAGAAAGTATTTTGATATGATATAAAGGTGAGAAATGTTTATTAGAAATGTTCACATTTGAAAAAAACCAAAAATAATAATAAAAAGGGGTAATTACCTTTTCTCTCCATGAACTATCAAAAAATGCGCGATGCCCCAATGAACTACCAACTCAACCAAAATAGAGCATTCAACTACCAAAGACAACCATTATTCCCTCTTCTGTCAGTTAAAGGGGTTAAAAGAAACAGTCAACGGGTCATGTGCCGTTTTACATGGGGGCATGTTGGAAGATAGTGGTAATTCATGGGGGGAAAGAGAAAGATGGTGGTAGTTCATGGGGAGAAAAGAGGAAGAAAATGACGGTAAAACGGCGTGTGACTGTCACGTGACCCGTTGACCGTTTGTTTTAACCCCTTTGACTGACGAAAGGGGGAAAATGGTTGTCTTTAGTAGTTGAATGCTCTATTTTGGTCGAGTTGGTAATTCATAGGGACATCGCGCATTTTTTTGTAGTTCATGAGGAGAAAATGTAATTACCCCTAATAAAAAATTTTGTAGTACACCTACTTCTTTTAAGTAAACACAAGTAAATGTAGAGTGACCTTTTACTTAAAAAAATAAATTAAAAAAAAAAAAAGAAAAAAAAAAAAAAAAGTGGTCATACGGCCACCTTCAATAAAAGAGCAAGGCGATGGAGCAATCACTTTGGCCTTTTGTGATGACGGCAAAGCTAAGTTTAATCAGGATAAAGGTGCCTGCACGGCCACCTTTCTTCATTGTTGAAGCCAAGGTGGTCACATGACTAAATTTCTTTATTTAAATATTATTATATAATAATAATTATTTTTTTAAAAAAATAAAATTTTATCACTGATTCGGGAGTTAATTTAAATTATAAATCACTTACTGGAACATAAAAAATAATTGTAAGGTTCTTGTAATAGGTGAAAATTACAAATTACTCCCTAAAGTCGTTTATCGTCCACAAACTTAAGAGAAATTGTCAGTTTGCCATGTCAGTACAATAAAAAGCGACATGTGTCATTTTTAATAAAAAATATATTAATATATTAAAAATTAAGAACTTAAATTTATTTATTTTTTAAATGAATAAAGGGGGTTTGGGGCCACTCCCATTAGGGAAGGTGGCGCCACCTTTGGGGTGGCTTGCCACCACTCCCATGGGTCATAGGTGGCTACGGCCACTCCCAATTCCATGTGGGGTGGCTTGTGGGCCACCTCAGAGTAAGGAGTTGGCCACGTTAGGCTGCTAGCCATTTTTGGGTTTTTAACGTGATAATCTAAAGGTTTCTGTTAAGTTTGTGGGCGGAAAATGAGTTTAGAAAGTAATTTATATATTTTGCCTAACAAGGATCTTACAATTATTTTTTAGAGTAATGATTGAATACCACTCAAAGATACAACTTTTTACCACTTTGTCTATGTGGCAATGTGGTCCCTCATTACTTTTTAAATTTTTTTATTTTTTAAAAATAAATTAAGGTAGTGGGGACCACCTTGCCACATAGGTAAGGTGGTGAAAAATTGTATCTTTTGGTGATATTCAATCATTACTTTATTTTTTATACTATAAAAAGTGATTTATAATTTAAGTTAACCTAAAAGTTAATAGTACAACTTTTTTTTTAAAAAACAAATAATAATAATAAGTTAGTCTTACACTTTTTGTAGATGAATCGGAAAACACGTACAGCCTTTAATTTGTGATCAAGAGGCGATGGGGCTTGTTCTGATGATCCACGTAAGCTGTCATCATCGTTGTCGTGACAAAAAATCAGAGATGGGGAGGCTTCTGCAATTACATCACGTGGTACATCGTACGCCGGGGGTTCAGGGTTGCAATGCAGACTATTGTGTAGTAGAGTCGGCACAAAATCCGGAGATTGAAATCAGAGACGGGCAAGTCCAGACTCCAGAGCCGTTGCGTCAGGTACGTATCGATCCTAATTCCTCTCCTCTGAATATGCACCCATTTGCCAAGGCCGTACGTCGTTCTCCGATTGGTTGTCTGGATTACTTTTTTATAAAAAAAGTTTTTGATCGATTCCCCGTCAATCAATCACGTGGTGCTCTGTGCTGCTTCCTGCCGCAGGCTAGTGGGGCTACCCCGTATTCCCAGCCATGCATACAGTGATAGGCATTGGGCGGTCCTTATCGTGTCTATCTTTATCTTTATCTTTTTCTTTTTCTTTTTCCTTTTCTTTTTTTTAGTGTCTCACGGAGTCACATGTTTCCTTCTCTTATTAAGGAATATCAACAAATATTCTGATCAAGGAATATCATCATGTTTCCTTCATGAACACTTTTCTCCTAATAATAATAAATCTGAGCTTTGAACATCTTTAGGCATGAAAAAATTGACAAAAAAAAAATCTTATGTTGAACTCATTTTTCTATAAATCCTCTAAAAAATAATCTTGATTTGACAATTAAGGACAAGAACATTTCTATACTGACTTATATTCTGCCGAAAACTATGGCTCGGTTTGTTAAAACAATTGTTTAATGTCTTTTGTTTTTTCTTCAAAATACTGCTTAAAAAAAAAGAAAAAAAATACTTCTTCGAATTAAAGACAAAAGAACATACATTAACAAAAAGAGGCATCTTATGCTCCATGCTTGATTAAATTATGTTCCTGATCCGAATCAAGAAGAAGCTCAAGCTGTTTTCTTGGTTATTTTCTTGGTTATTCACGAAAGTTGAAAAAAGCATTGGATTTACTTTTAACAGTCAATATTCATATTTATCTTCCGTTTATTACGACATAAAATGTGTTTCATATTTTTAACGAAATGGTTTTCCTAGGAAAAAAATTCGGCATTGGGCTCATACAAAATATAAGCTACGGTGGAAAATGGTCGGCAACTTCTTGCATCGTCCTGTAGAGGTTTGTTTGGTGAAATCTGACAGTGGTCCAGCGAACCCCGTCGGAGACTCGGAGGCGTGGCAGCTTTTGACAGTGGTCTTGCAAACTCTGTCGGTGGTCCAGAATTTTCCGGTTGAGGTTCGATGGCTTTCTACGATGGTTCGACAGTTTGATAAAAAGAAGTTCAAACTTAAAAAATGGTTTATGATTTTTTTTAAAAATGTAAATATTTTTACAAAAATTAAAGAAAGTTTTTATATTCAACCGAAATATTTTTTGGTTTGACCACAATTTCCAGTCTATAAAAAAAATAAAAACAAAGGACGAGGAGGAGGAAATCTGTTTTTCAAAAGCATCGTATAAATGCAAATTACAGTTACAATGCAATAATTTGAGGGGAATTGCGTTATTTTCTATTGAGAGAAAACAAAATGGAAAAAGAAAAGATTAAAAAAAAAAAAAAAGGAATAATGGCAAGGCAGATTATCCTTGCCCATGTCCTAATTATAATTCAAAGAGATATTTATGGTGTTAGTACGACGGTTTATCCTTGGACAGAACTGGGCCTTTGCATTACTTTAAGCCCAATACTAAATTTGGGCTCCCTGATGCCTATCCTTACCTATTGCCAGATATGGACCCAAAAGATTACCAAAGCCCATTTCTTTTTTCTTTTGAGAAGAAAGACCCATTTCTTCTTCTTCTTCTTCTTCTTTTTTAAAAATAAAATAAAATTATAGAAGACCTTAATACTTTAAAAGTCGTAACTTATATTTAATAAAAAAAAGAAAAGAAAAAAGCTTTTGATAGAAAATCAGAGTTTTCGAATTTCAGTGTTCTTGGGTGTTGTCGCATGACATTTATGTAATGAAATCAAGTTACTCACCGTGATCCAAATTAATGTCTTTCAGCATTTCTCTACATTTCTCTGACTGAAAAGAAGGATGCAAGGAAAATTATAGGGAACAAAAAGAGGGGCCTCCTACCCTGACAGAAAATTAGGCCCGACAAAATAGGTTGACGTGTCGAGTTTCAATTGACCCGTTTGACATGCCAACCCGAACTCGACACGTTTATGACCCGGGTCCGTTTACTATTTATATACACGTGCGTTTACTCATAATATATATACATATATAATATGAATAAATGCTCCTGCAACACATCAGCATCAACTATTTATGCGCCTTTACCCATACTCGGATTAGGATCATCTATTCACATCTAAAATTGGTAAGCTAGGAATGTGGTATTATGTGCCTTCACCAATACTCGGATCAAGATCATCTCTTCACATCTAAAATTGGTAAGCTAGAAATGTGGTTCATCTGTTCGCATCTAAAATTGGTAAGTTAGGGTTGTGATCCATCTGCATGGTGGCATATATCCTAGTAAAGGGTTTCTAAGGGGTAGCTCAATCGGTTGAGAATCGTGTCTCATGAAGCGAAGGTCACTAGTTCGAGTCTCCCATTTCTTCTTGTGTGGACATGTAAAAAAAAAAAAAAAAAAACATATCCAGTAAAGAAATAAAAGTCCATTAATGCTTATTAAATAATATATTTCTTTCATTTCTTTTCAGGATTTTTTTTTTTTTTTTTAAATGTTCAACTGTCAACCTGAAAAATAATTTCTATTGTTTTGGTATACACTAAAAATGAGATATGAATCATGAATGAAAAACATTTGCAAATTGGATCTCTTAATCAAATACAATCAATTTGACATATAAACCATTTAAAATTGGCCTCGATCTTCCTCAATTCCATGAAACTCATCTCATGAAAATTTTTCTTTTTTTTTTTTCATTAGCCAAGTTTTTAACATTTTTACAATATTTTACCAGCAACTAACAATTTTCATTCAAAGTTGACAGGAATGGATTTATATTGGACCATTTACTCATGGAGTTCTTACAATCGGTGAATCTGTGAGTGACCCATCGAAAGAATTAAGTAGCTAGTAGCTCTTTTGAAAGGGCTAGGCTCAGGTTATGATTGATCATTCCCTTGTGGGCCTGTGGCTACTGGTTACCATGCATAAACCTCCAATTCCATTCAATATAGAGATAATTCCATTGCTTCCAGTTCCAAGTCATGAAAATTATGAAACAAATTTCATAATCCTACTGGCCGGAACAGAGAACGTAACACACTCAGTTTTGACCTTCAAGTACATTAAATTGAACGAATATCCAAACTCATTGCCGGAGTCGTCAGAGGCGCCATCCCCCTCATCGGAAAGTACCGCTGCTTCCTCTGCAGTGATAGCAACCACTTCGCCGGCGCGCGTAATCCTCGCCATCGAGTCCACGTGCTCTCGGGGAGCTAGGTTGAACGCTGAACTTAGCCTTAAATATACATTAGTCACACTAGGCAGAACCTTTTTCCACTCAAATTTTGAACCATGATTAACAAAAAGCATGAAAATCAAACACTACTACCAAACAAGTTGAATTTAATGATTTAATAAAGTTGTGCATGTGGTTTTGTTTTCTTTATATAAATTATCCCATAAATAATTATATCATTCAATTTCTCAAATATGTCACCAACTTTAAATCATTACAACCTCGATCTCTCTTAGTTCGAGGTTTCAATTTTAATTTGTTTCTCCATCACTTTAGCACTTGTGAATTACTCCCACAAAGATTCATAGATATGTTATAATCCTGAACTAAATGCAGAAAAGAAAAGGTTTTATGATACTTGCATTTTTTCTGAATCGGGTAAAGAGTCTATTTTTGTGTTTAATAAAAAAAAAATTGCATTTTTCTTCATTAGTGGGAACATATAAGAGTGTTAGAATATTAATCAATTAATTTAAGTCATCATTTCTTATCAGCTTAAACTTTTGAAATAATGGAAAAACTTCATTTTTAACTCTTGATCTTTCATAACTTTTGCAATTAAGTACTCAAACTTTAAAAAATGGTAATTTAGGTTATCTATCTATCTATTTTCTTCTTCATATATATATATATATATATATATATATATTTTTTTTTTTCAGTTTCAACTATCTATTAGAATTTTCATTTAAATCCTATCAAAATTATCAAAATACCCATATTTTTTTGGGGACAATTGCACCACTGGTCATTGGGGTTGACCTAAATTACAAATCACTTCCTATAGTATAAAAAATTCATGAAGGGTTCATGTGGTAAACTATAATTACGAATCACTCTTTGAACCCGTTTTCTGTCTACAAAGTTAACAGATTTCGTTAGTTTACCACGTCATACCTAATAGGAAATCGACACTTGTCCACTCCAGGCCTAGGGGAGGCAGTGCGCTAACCCCAGGTGTGGCCGGGCCACCCCCGGTAGCCACCCATTTGCTATTTTCTATTTTTTTTTTTAAATTCAATAATATATATATATATATATATATATATTATTGTAATGGACACTTGTCGATTTCTTATTGGATATGACGTGACAAACTAACAGAATCTATTAATTTTGTGGACAGAAAATGGGTTCAGGGAGTGATTCGTAATTGTAGTTTACCACAGGGGCTTTCCATAAACTTTTTGTACCACATGGAGTAATTTGTAATTTATGCCAACCCTAGGGACCAATGGTGCAATTATCCATTTTATTTAATAGAAAAAATTTATAAAATTTTCAAAGATTCAAGCATGAGTATTTTTATAAATTCCATTAAATTCTAATCAACACCTAAATTCTTGCAATTTTTTTTTTTTCCTAAAAAGAAATTAAAGGAAGGGTAGTTTGAGATTAATTTTGACAAAATTTAACGGAAAATTCTAAAAAATTTTTGAAATTAAAAAAAATTAAGAGATGAATACTCTAAATTGACACTTTTTAATTTTTGAATGCTTAATTGTAAAAGTGGTAAAAAAATCATGAATCATAAATAAAGTTTTCTCTGAAATAATTAAGCGGTGATCTAACGTCGGGAAATACTCAAATCCTGGTATGCTGTTAATGTAATCACTGCTGATTGCTCTTCCCCTAACTGCATGCGCAAAGCATCCTATATAAATTTGCCATTATCAAACCTTCTTTTTGCCATGGTTTGTGTGACATAATCATGTTTACACATTTATTTAATCACCACTCCGAATTCAAGTGGTCCAGTAGCTTTTCATTCGAGCTGATCGAGTTTGTATTTAATTATGGTGCAGTTGTTGAATCTATTCAAGGATTTCAATTTTAAATAATTGCTTCTCGTACGTACGTACACACTTCCTTGATTTTTGTTACATAGTTTGTGACTTCAATTACTTTGATCTTTCTTTTTATCATATTTCGAGACTCCTCCATTCCTTTCTTTTTGTTGATAATTCTGCACTAAAGCTTGGATTTCATGACCTCTATTAGATGCCGGCCATGAAGCATATAGAGGAATGATTTAGTGTCGATGCATGTGCCTCCATATGAATATACATTCTTTTTTTTCTTCTTCTTTTTGTGGCATCTTTTATGACATATTGAGCCAGTATTTATTATTGGGCCATGTTTTGAATTCCAATATTTTACAAAAATGCTGGTATCTGCTTGTTGCACGCTTCACGACACCAAGCCCACGGCCCAACTCAAGCTTATTGAAAACCTCATGACGTTTCATTATTGATAGGTATTCTAGGTACAAACGTGTGCAGTGAAAATAATTATTCACCTCTTTTAAAAAAGTAGGATCGACAATTCAGGTTATTTCGCTTGATCCGTCAATTTGTAAAGGATCAATCTAAATACGGTCCGTTTAGTTAAATTGGTCACACTTTTTAACCAGAACACAACTCACAAGTGATCCAACGTGATTCGCATGACCCGTTTAATAAAAGGGCTACAAACAGATCGATTGTTTGACTGGTTTAGACCTAAAATGATATGTTTATTCTGTTTGATTTGACTCGACATGTTTCGACTTAAACACAACCTATTTGACCTGTTTCAACTTATATATATATATATAATTTCACAAACGGGTGAACCATGTTAACTGGTGATTGATCCGTTTATTAAACGAGTCGACTCGTTTATGATTTGAACTCATTTATGTTAATCCCTAGTCTTTTGATGCCATGTCAAATTCATTTCAAATTTGCTAGTCATTCAACCCTAAAATAATAATAATAAAAAAATATTGTATATAGCATTTTTCTTTCAATTATTTTTATCCTCTATCTTCACGTCGTTACATCAGTGTGAGGGAAACCTCGAAGGGCTCCTATCATAGAAGGAGCCGTTGTGGTCCATGTAGTAGCGGTCTTGTTTGACAAAGACATGTATAGAACAGAGTAGTGTGTTAATGTTAATTTTGGAATTAGTAAAAAGTGATGATGTGATGATATAAAGTAAAAAGAATTTGTATAGAAAAGTAAAAAAGTTTTGTATTGTAGTGAATTTTTTATTTAAATAGTAATAAAAAATTATTGATATGATATAAAAAGTGAAAATGTTTTTATGTTAATTGTTATTAGAAAATATAAAAAAGTGAGAAAAAAAAAAAAAAAAAAAAAAGAAAAAGAAAAAGAAAAAAAAAGAGAAAGAGGTACATAAACAATAGAAGGCGCTATTCCGTTCGTTCATCTTCTTGCCAAACAACACCGGTATCTTTATGCGCGGGTGTAGAAATTAAGCATGCATGCCATGGGCATTATGGGCACGAAATGGATTATCGTGTCTCTTCAGTCAGCATTCCCAGCCTCCCAGGAGTAACGACCTTTTATGAGGAGCGAAGATTATCGTGTGTAGAAGGCTGAGCAGAACGTACGTACAGGGCAGGCATGCGAAATTGAGGGCAAATATCCTGACTCCTGTGCTGAGCCAGAGCCACCATGAATTTAAACATGCATCAGGCCGGTTGCAGTGCTACACCGGTGGCCAGTAGCTAGACGTTAAAGCCCGCCCCTAATGATTGTGTTTGGAGAAGAGATATAATTGTCGAAAGCAAGGCCCCCTGGACCACATTCTGTATCCATATGATCAGAAAAAAGTCGAACCACACAAGTGTAAAGTGGTCCAGTTGTGACTCTCGCTACGAAGGTTAGTTGGGCATCGATTAATGGTCGAGAATCATCTAAATTACAACGGCCTGGAAATACACAAATGCATGGGGTGTCCTAGGATAATAAGCCCACGCCCACGTGGGTACCCTAATGGACCACGTCTGCTTCCGAGTTCGATCTGACAGGTCTTTGATGGACCACCTCACCTGCAGTAATACTGCAAATTAAACTTGGTCGATGGCTGAAACAACCAGGTTGTCTTCCTCGACCCTAGCTAGCCTTGACTCCGTACCGTCGGTTTGGGTGCATGGTTAAAGCTTAAACCCCCTTTTAACCTTCCCCATAAGAATTAAGATAAATATTTTGCCATAATTACGATTACTATCTACCCTATATCTTGAAGGATGCACGGTAAGAGATAGCTAGCCTAGCATGAAAGAATGCAAAAAGGGTGTCTATATGCATATCTTTACTGTCTATAATTTGTGTGTTACCTGTGAAGGCAGGTCTACTCGATCTTATATATCTTACCTTACCTATTATAAAAGATCCAATTCTCAATGATGTCAATCAGTTTTGAGGATTTAATGCATTACAACTAATTGTAAAAAGTTTAATTGATTTAGGTCATCTCCAATAGATTCTCTATAAGGAATCTGCCTTGCATGGTGTAGAAAAAAACAAAAACAGATCTCCTGTGAATTATTGTGAAAATTTGTGACAAACAATGTAATGATAAGTAAGTTTGTAAATGCATGAATGTAAAAGGAAATGATTAAATTCATCGTATCATATATATGGTGCTTCATGTACGGATGAAGATCATAGGCTACTATTATACGAGTTATCTCTTATATATGACCAATATATTTATGTTCTTTAGCCTTGCATCCAATAGTTTTATAGGTGATCGGTACAACCAGGTTTGATTCACGGTCACAAAGATGACATCGTTAGTGATGTGCGTGCTTCACCGATGTCATTTTACAGTCCTTTGGGATAACGCTAACCCTACCAAGAAAGGGTACGGTTAAGAGCTTAGATAGACCATATGGCATTGAACTATGATATGTCCACTTTAAATATCAGATGCTATAACTATAATGCATTATCATGATATCGATAAAAACTTTACTTACTATCCCTAATTTTTCATCACTTTTATAATTATACTTTAAGCTTTAAAAAATATTAATTTTTTAAATTTCACCCCTCCGTTATGACGAGAAGAGCTGAAGTAGGGAGTGAAGGATGAGTTGTCAAGCAAGCTAGACCGGAGGAGTTTGTTCTAGAAAGAGAAGGTGCAGGGAAGGCTTCAATACTTCGAGCCAGCCAAGGTCAATGACAAAACAGTGGTGAAACCTCCTGTTGAAGGAGTGGAAGTTGGTATACCTAGGTGGAATCCGAACTTGGTAGGGTACGTAGTTTCTAGACAAGCCGTTGTCATTCTTTCTTGTCAAAAAAGTAATGGAGCAGATGTGGGATTAGTATGAAAAAATTGAGGTTTTCTCCACGGACAATAGATTGTACATCTTTCGGTTCAATATTGACAAGAAAACAAGTGATCAAGACGTGTTAAGGGCAAAGATATTGTGACATATAGCTAGCAAATTAACAAACCAATTATTCTTTGTTCCTCTTTGTGCAACTTGCCACATTGGACAAAGGAATTGGAGATAATTGTTGGGTAATAGGCTGGTAAGCCCACGTCGTCCACACCTTAAGCCTAAAATTAAGTAATTAACTCAAGTGCATCCTACATGTGTAATAGGGAATCAAATGCTGAATTGGCCACAATCTTTGATACGCCCTTAGTTATTTGGGCAATATGTGCTTCAGTCTAGGCAAATGCGGTAAGGGTCACACGTGAAATATGGATCATGGTGTAGAAACCGACGACAAATAATTACATACAAGCCACTATAAAATTAAGGTGATTCACAGTTAGGTAAAAGGGACTTTTGAGTCCTTGCTTAAAACTCAATTCTTAAATAATTTTGTTTTTATTTTTTTTATTTGCCAAATACTTTGTTGACTTAAGCATTGAAGTTATCTTTTACCGGCACCTTTCGACAAGCTCCATGGCTTATACTTTTCTCTTTTGCAAGTGATGATCAGCTAGTGTTCAACCCGAGGAAAATTGTTCTAACATATAACATTATACCTACTCATCAATTGTCTAATTTTACCTGCGTGATGAGTTAAGTGATTAACATAAAACACTAGAAAAAAGTGGTTAATGTAAAACTTTTCCTTTGTACTAGTGGACTAATTCTTTAAAGGATTTTTGAATACTACTAGATTTTAAGATGTAAAATTAATTTTGAGGATTTTAGGAGCCATGACCTAATTAGTCTCACATAGCTTCCATCATTAAGAGTGAAATCGATCAGATATTTAAAAGAATCAAAACTCATTGAATATATATCAATAAAAAACTTAACATGAAACATTAATTGTATTGTAAAGATAAATATATATATAGTCTGTGATCATTATTGATTGAGCAATTGTACCATAGGTCGTTTGATTTGATTCCAGTCTAAACTGTTTGTTCTTTAACTCTGCCTTAGAACTTTGTTATTGGCCTCTCAAATTTGACTTATATGAGAAGGGAATGAGGGAGAGTTTTGAAATTAGAATCTTACTATATAACTCCCGTGAGCATTCCTTTTTCAATTCAAAAACTTTTGTCTAGTCAGTAGTCAGTGTAAAATCTTTCAGAAATATCTTAAATAAAGAGTAAGCAAATTTAGATGCATGCAAATCATCAACATTTTTTCACCCTTTTTTCACCGGCTGCTATAATAAGTGGGGCCCAATTGTGTGGGTGCCCAGCTCACTCTAGGCTGATGTGGCTAGAGTTGTAGGGGTGATTGGGGTGAAATCGATCTACCCTGAGTTCTAGAGGAAAGAGGAAGAAAGAAAAAGTCCAAACACTGAGAAGCTGTGAAGCAGAACCGTCTGAACTGAACTGTGAAGAGAGAGAGACAGAGAAGCATTGCAGTCAACAATATTTGGAAGAGAAAAAACGATACATGGGCGAAACAGTGAAGCACTCGTAGTTTGAAATTTGACGAGAAAGAGAGAGAGAGAGAGAGAGAGAGAGAGAGAGAGAGAGAGGGTTCTGGACTTCTGGGGAAAGAAAAACAAAGATGGAAAGCAAAGAAAAAGGCGTGGACAGAGAAGCCAAAAAGCAGAGTGTAATGGTGAAAAAGTTGAAACGCGGTATGTTGGTAGGGAAAAGAGGAGGCCCATGTACTCCACCACCTACATGGCTTGAGTTTTCATCTCACAAGAATGATAACACCACTACTGACACTCATGAATTCCTCACCTTTCCCAACACCGCCACCACATCAATCTCTGCTAGAAAGCTCTGCGCCAACCTCTGGGAGATTCAGCCCCACCAACGCGTCCTTGTCCCACTTGGTAAAATGAGAAAGGGTGGTGCTAGGCCTAGGCTTCATCGCCACCACCGCAGGGGCAAAGGCTTTGAGGTTTCCAAACACGCGGTTGACCCTCAGAATCCCCCCCACACGGTATAACTTTACCTTACCTACCTTACTTTTCTTCTTTCCTTTGTTGGTTGCTTAAATGTTAATTGTTTTTTTTTTGGATTTCTTTGTGAATTTCTTTCTGGGGTTGTTTTGTTTGATTACTGGTTTTCTGGTTGTGTTTACCTGCTTGTCCTGTGTTCTCGTTGTTCTGTGGTTTTTTTTTTGGTTTTCCGTGGGGTATTTAGTCCATGGGTACATCCGTAATAATTTCTCATGTACATTGGAGATCGAATACAATTTCAGCTGAAAGGTTGCTTCTTTGGGTTAATGTCTTTTGCATTTTTACGAAGCATGCATTCATTGGGCCTCTTTGTATATGAATTCTCTTGAGAAACACGGACTTTATTACATTTTTGGTAGTTGTCAATTCCCCTCTCTTTTTGTTAAGTCCCCCAAGCCTTCCTACAAGCTCTGTTTCTTGCTCCCTCCAAGGGACATTTTCCAATGAGAATGGAGGCAATCTCATCATAACCTTTTCTGTCCATATATATATATTTTTTCTTTGTAGAAAATTTCTTTATTGTGTTCCTATCTTGCATCATTCACTGAGCATTTTTCAGCAATTGCATTCGTTGATCAGTTGATCTTGCTTCCTGGGCTTATTATACCAGTGCTTTTTTAATGGAAACATGAAATTACTTATACCTGGGGGAAAAAGCATGTGAAAATTTGACTTGGTTACTAGGAATAGAAAGCTCTGATTTTTATAGCTCAAAACCCTCGGGCTGTTTCCATGTTTTTCTACCTCTTTTTTATTTTTTATTTTAAATCCAAAATTGATTTTTACCCTCTCTCTCATTGCAGCCAGCAACTGCAAGTAGCTTGGGGAGGTATGTTTCAGCATCACTTGTACAACACCATCGATCAGTTCAAAGAAATCACTGTGCATTGCAGCCTGTATCTCCTGCAAGTTATGGTAGCTCATTGGAGGTATGATTTATCCTGCATAAACCATCCACAATTCTCTTTTCTATTCTCTCTCTTTCTTTTTCTTTCTTTTTTTCTAATGATTAAAGAAATGGAAACAAGAAAGCCTGTAAAGTTGTAATAGTGTAAGATCAACAATTTGCTAACGCAATATAGGAGAGAAGTTGGTTCGTAAACTGTGCCTTAATGTTCTGCGTTTGGTATATATATATATGAGATGTGTTTGATATTATTTTCTTGTACATCTCTTTTACAAATTTACCATTGAATCTGTGGAACTCTCATGTAGTCCCATAGATTTAATGGTGAATTTACACATATCTTGTACGGAGATGGACAAGAGATATGCAAGAGAATGAAACCAAACATTTCTTTATATATATAGATACATGTAAATACATACATATATACATGTGTGTGTATTGAATTCACATGTTGGTGATTATATCACACATTTGCCAACTATTATTTCAAAGTTACAGATTTTACGGATGTAGTAGCTGGATTTTGAAAAGTTAATATTCATACTACAACTTGTAAGCACAGGATTTCCTGATACAAGTACCCTTGAGATAGAAACAATGTTGTATAAGGACTATTAGAACAAGATTTTGTATGGTTAAAGAATGTTGTTACTAAACAAGTGAAGAACCTACAAGCAGCATTTGCCACATACCTTTCAGGTTTTGTGTGATTGAACATGTTGGTTTGCTCACTAAGCTCGAAATCTAGGCATTTTACCACCTTTGCTAAAGTTTTTCTCACAATACTCGGTCATTATATTGTTTAAAAGGGAGGCCTTATAAACAATTTCCTAGATAAAGTTACATAATATCTCAGTTTTTAGAACTTATGAATTATAATTGCAGAATAGGCTTACTTGCAATATCTCTTCTAATTCCATCAATACTTGTATTATTCATTTCCTCTAATGCTTGAGAAATATGCCAAAGACCCCATTTTCATGACTTCAGTATGTCAAACACTTGCCGATGAGCAGCATGACTCGCATATACTTGATTAATTAATCATGAAATGGTGACGAGAGATGCAGTTGTATTAGTTGATGATTTGTTAACTTCCTTGTGGAATTGCAGTTTCTGCCATAAGAAGGCCATATACCCTAATTTAACTGTAATGATTAGATTCATTAACTCCACTGTTATTAATCTTCTGCTTATAACCTTCTCCTCTAAACAGTCCATCAATTTAACTGCTATTTGACCCTATGAATTCTGATACCTCTTCTTTTCACAGGTGGCACCTTATAACCCTCCTGTTACTCCGACAAGTTCTTTGGACTTGAAGGGTAGAATGGGTGGATCAAGCTATAGCCTTAAAACATCCACGGAGTTAGTCAAGGTACTCAATCGGATTTGGAGTCTAGAAGAACAACACGCATCAAATATATCAATGGTGAAAGCACTGAAAATGGAACTATATCATTCTAAAGCTAGAATTAAAGAATTGCTAGAAGAGAAGCAATTGGATAGGCACGAATTGGATGGCTTGATGAAGCTAGTTACAGAGGATAAACTTGTTAGGAAGAATAAGGAGCAAGATCGAATTAAAGCTGTGGTAGAGTCAATCAGGGATGAGCTAGAAGATGAGAGGAAGCTAAGAAAGCTTTCAGAAAGCCTGCACCGGAAGCTAGCTCGAGAGCTTTCTGAATTGAAATCTTCTTTTTCTAATGCTTGGAGAGAGCTTGAAAGAGAGAGAAAAGCACGGATTCTGTTGGAAAACTTGTGTGATGAGTTTGCTAAAGGTATAAGAGATTATGAACAAGAAGTGCGGTCCTTGAAGCACAAGAATGAGAAGGATAGGGTTGATAAGGGAAACCCTGACAGGCTAGTTCTCCATATTTCAGAAGCGTGGCTTGATGAGCGGATGCAAATGAAGCTAGCAGAAGCTCGAAATGATATTGCAGAAAAGAATACAATTGTGGACAAGTTAGGTTTTGATATAGAAAACTTTCTTCAAGCTAAACGATCTATTGACTCAAGAAAAACTGAGAACTTGTCCCCACGGGAGCTAAACAAAAATTGCTCATGTCGACATTCGATAGAGTCCCTTCCTTTGAATGGGGCTGTTAGTGCACCTCAAAATGCTGCTGATGAAGAAGTCTTATCAGCCAGTGATTATAATTGCTTTGAACAAAACAAGAGTTCTGGTGGAAAACAAAGCAAAGGCAGCTCTCAACAAAAGGGCAAAAATGCTGCAGAAAGCCTTCACAAAGAGATAGTGAAATCAAATTCCATGAGAACAAAGGTTGGATTATGGGAAACCGATGACATCTGTAAACCATCCAGTTTGCAGGGTCAGTTTGAAGAGCATATGGCAAATGCCACACCATTTAATGGAAACAGGAGCCAGTTTTCAGAGAGGCAAGATGGAATGAACTATCCTGAGACATCTGGAACGTTTGACGCCACCCGGGAAGGTCTACAAGAAAGAGACAGTAAACGGGTCGGGATCGGTGGACCGAAGTCAAATCATGTGCTCGATAACCTGATTAGAAATCAATCCTCGTCATTGGAGGTTGATAAGATTCATCCCCAGAGTAATTGCAGAGAAGATTCTTGTGATCGATCTGTATTAACAGGTAATGCAAGCCCAGTTCAACGGTGGATGTCAAAATTGACAAACTCAGATTTTGAAAAATCTATATCTTCCTTGAGACTGCCGCCGGGCTTGAAGGAAAATACATTGATGGCAAAACTACTTGAAGCGAGGTTAGAGGGACAGCACTCTCGGTCAAAAGCTTGCAAAGGTTCCTTTTAAATTCAACAGAATGGTGGAATTTGCCTGGAGAAAGAAGCTTCTAGTTCACAGTGGCTGCTTAGATCGTGCCAAGATCCTCTTTCTAAAATGACTGTTAGTGGTGCAATGTATTGGGAAAAAAAAAAAAAAAAAGCCGGCATACTTTTTTTCTTGGTTCACAGATCAGAAGCTATGGATTTTCTCTACCAACTTGTCTTGCTGTTTGAGAAACCTGTCAGAGTGACGTTTTTGGAAGATGATCCTGAGCTCTGTCTCTCACAACCATAATCTACAGGACCATCTTGAATATTCTTCATACCTCAATCACCACCTTCCATCATTCCCAAAACCCGTCTTAGTCAAAAGTTCAGTGAGGGCTTTTATTGCAGAATGTTGAATTACACAGGAGGTTTAAGGAAGACAATGAATAATATCCCACCCACGTAACCCAAGAGGTTCCTTTAACAAGACTGAATTCTTGTTTACGTAAATCAACCACAGAAATAAGCATAGAGTGCCGAGCGTGTTGAGTGTAGAGGGATGGGTTCCAAATTACGGGAGATTGTACCAAAGATCGTCTTTCATTTTCCTTCCTAAACGGATGAATATTAGCTTTAAGTGTTACCATACCTAAACCATACCTGAATTTCTCTTCTTTGCTGATGTTATTTTTCTTTACCTTATCTGGATGTCTATAATCCTTTACTTTCAAGAAGAAACTTCATTTATCCCCTAAACAACCAAGCGATTTGAAACGTTTTTCAAAAAATTTAGAAGTTTGCAATGTCGGGTTCTAATCTGTTAGAACCTTTCATTGACCCCTACCGTTTGATTTTTTTTTTTTTTTTTTTCCCCATTAACTTAGACAGCTAACATATAAAATATCCATTATACTCCAATAAAATTTATAAAAGGGAAAATCAAAGATAAATCCTTCTATCAAAGCGCCTTTCCAAATTTCTTCGTCATTTTTTTTTTTTTTTCTTCGAGTTTCATTGCATAAGTTATTTGGCAAACTTGCAGAGTCTGTTATTGCCACGTCACATTTCAAAGTAATAATTTTTATTTTTTACTACTACTTTTTTAAAAAAAAAAGAGGGGGGGGGGGGGGGGGGGAACCCCTTGGGGTCGCTAGCAGTGGGGCGGGGTACCTTGGGCTGGCAATTTTGGTTTACGTGTTGGGTTCGAATCAATATGTTTGACCCACTAACATGTTAAGGGTCAATCCTTACACGACTCATTTAATTAAATGGGTTAAACCCCTCAATTCTAACATAACTCATGCCACTTAAACAAGCGGATGACATAATACAATCCGCTAAATCAACAGGTCATGTTGGGTTGACTCAAATAATACCCATTTGACCCATTATTTAAAAACTAATTCAAATAAGTGAATAACCCGTTAGTGTTTTGTTTTTTATTTTACAAATATGATTTTATAATTATATGGGTCAAACAGGTCACCCATTGGTTAAGCGGGCTGACCCGGGATTGACCTGTATATTAAATAGGTTAATTCGGGTCAATCCGAATTGATACTGTTGGAACAGTTTCCGGTAGGTGACGTGTCGATCAGATATTCGTCTTGTATGCTCCTGCTTCACCTGCAAAAGAAGGCTGCGTCGGGAGATCCCGACAGCCCTGCTCCGATGCATAAATGAGTGTATTGTTCTGAGAGTAAATGCACAGAATAATGCAAAAAAGATTGATTAGCATATACCTTAACATCTGAGAAGATTCTAGTATTTTATAGAGATTGAGGAGCAGTTCAGTTAGCTTCTCAACTCATGCTAGGAACAGCGATTGAAGGAGACGTGGCCCTGGGTGTACGAATATTTTGGGTTCCGCCTACCCCGGGCGCACAATCAAGTTGCGTGTCGTGCGTCGTGTCCCTTAGATTCCGGGTACTGCCGAGGTATACGCGGACGCGGACATCAACTAATATTCGGGTCTGCAATTCAGGCTAGTTGAACAGATTGGGCCCAAGTGGTATTAACGGGCTCGGGTGGACTATTTTCTCTTTAATGCTTGGACCTGGTTGGGTGGACCCAATGGGCCTGGCTAGCCGAGAAGGCCGGTATTTTCCCCAACAGATACGAATCTTATTATACCCATCCTTAACTTACTAATTTTATGTTGAGTTCGTGAGTCGTATAAAAAAATCTCAATCCTAATGACAAGGGGTGGCCTTACTTCCCCTTTAAGGATTGGGGTGGCCTCGGAGCCACCCCCACGCCATTTGTTGGCTCAAGTCGTAACACATGTATCTCAAGTTATATCTATCCTCCAAGCCTATATGTACCTATAACTCTCTTACAATGAGGTTGCCACATCCCGTGGGACTTCAAGAATAACATCGGTGCTTCGATGAGGTACAATAGCTAGCTACCACTAGTTGACTGACTGTGTCCAACCATATGTGATCCATACAACTAATGATGCCACAGGGTGTGACCGTCATTCGTGGATGGTTGCGCCATTCACTATAGCCATTCAAAAAATTGAAATGATGTGCCATCAATTATTTCGTTTGATGAAATAACATTAAATCCTAACTTTGAAATGAATGATCTCTATTTCAAGTAAAATTGAGAGAATCTTTGTCCCCCTTGTAGGGCAGGATAAGATCATTTTCATTACAAATGAAATGGATAATATTCATTTCATAGTTAAAATTTAAAGTTTGTGTAATTAAGAGTATACATGATGTCAACGTTGACATATCTTTTAAAAAATTTAATTAATAATGTCAAATATGGCATCATGTACACCGTTAGATTCACAAATTTTAAATTTTGACCATAAAATTAATGCTATCCACTCACTACAAAAAAATTTGCAAGTTGCTACATGTATGGGGCTCATACACGTGGCTAATAGTTTGCCACATGTAATTAGCGACGTGTGGGCAGCGTAGTAGATCTGGTTGTTGCGAAATGTGCAATTTGCAACGTGTCCATGTCACCATTGTGCCACGTGGCATCCTGACCATGCTGCGACACGTCAGCCACGTGTAATGACCACGTGGCTAACGTTTTAGCCACTTGGTCTGACTCCACGTGGCACATTGGCCACATGGATTATGGTCCACGTGGCCACAATCAGCTGCATGGATTGTGATCCAAGTGGCCGACTGTGGATTGTGGCATCTGCCACGTGGCAAAATGCAATTTTTTTTTTTTTCCAAAAAAAAAAAAAATTAAAAACCACAATATATATATATATATATCTCCATCTTTTTACCCAAAAATATCACAAAAATATTAGGACAACATTTGAAATTTACCATAAACACAAAATCAAATTACGCACATCAATAATTATAAATCCAACACAACAATAGATTATGTACTAATAAACATTATTGTTATTAACAAAACAAAGTTACACAAAATATGTACAAATCTGAAGGCCGTCGTTCCTGTGGATCATGAGTTCTCATACCAGGCGTGTACTCACCAACAAGCGATTGCTGCACAAGGGACGGTGTAGCAGGCGATGGTGTCCTGACGGGGGAATGCTGGCTCAGTTGTCGTCAAATAGGCGACAACGGACCAATCGTTGTCACATTAACTGCAAGTAATGAAAACATTAAAAAATTTGGGGGTAATTACCTTTTTTCCCCATTAACTACCAACTTTTGCGCAAAGCCCCCACAAACTACCAGCTCGACCAAAATAGAGCATTCAACTACCAAACATAACCATTTTCCCCCCTTCCGTTAGTTAGAGGGTTAAAACAAACGGTCAACGGGTCACGTGATCGTCACGTGCCGTTTTACATGGGGGCATGTTGGAAGATGGTGGTAGTTCATTTGGGCATGTTGGAAGATGGTGGTAGTTCATGGGGGAAAATAGGAAGAAAATGAGGGTAAAACAGCATGTGACGGTCACGTGACCCGTTGACTGTTTGTTTTAACCCCTTTGACTGACGGAAGGAGGGACAAGGGTTGTCTTTGGTAGTTTAATGCTCTATTTTGGTCGAGTTGATAGTTTGTGGGGGCTTTGCGCAAAAGTTGGTAGTTCATAGGGGGAAAAGGTAATTACCCCAAAAATTTGAGTATATACATATTAAGTCCATAACATTGATTAAAAATAAGCAGTTTACACAATATTAATCATACATGCAGATGCACTACTAACAGATGACGTACTACCTCCGTTTGTAGGTGGAGACTGCTAAGCACTAGGGCTCGTATGTGATACTCCTATGGAGGTGAGCACAGCCTCGAGGTGTCGCATGTGTTGCTCCAATGCGTTATTTCTCTCGATCTTTGCCTGTAACAATGTCTCCATTGTCGCAATCCTGCTCTCATGTATGGAGCAGCCCCGAGAAGTACACTGTGATGGTTCTCCTTGTGAGTGAGTCCGGTATGAGAAACACGTCCCACGTACGAGAGTAACGTTCGGCCCAACCTGCCGAACTCTCCTCGCGTATTCAGGCCTCCCCAACGCCTGTTTGTACGCGTTGTTCGGTGCCCAATGCACTGTGTCTTCTAACATGCTCTGAGTAGTGGCAGGATCACTGGATAAACTCTGTGTCATCTTCTCCTGTACGTCGTCAACATAAAATACACTTGTAGTCAATATATACTTTATCATACCCATAACTTAGAAATATTAGTAAAATAGATCAGTAGCATACGCATAGGACCCGTGTACGTTCGTTCAGGTGAGTGCCATCCTTCCTAGTGTGCGTTTTCACAAACGACTCCGCTCGAGTTAGGGCTGTGCCATAAGTAGTTGCCTGTCGCCATCCAATTGAAATAAATAACAAACAGTAATATTAATTTTTTAAAAAACAATTAGATACAAATATTAGGGATAATTGCACCGTTGATCCCTGTGGTATGCCATAATTATTTTTCACTCCCTATGGTTTAAAAAGTTCATGAGAGATCCCTGTGGTATGCAATAATTACGTTTTACTCCCTGAGTCAATTTTTCGTCCATAATTTTGACAGAATCTGTTATCCCTACACGTCAGCGACACGTGTCTCCATCTTATTGGGGACACGTGTCCATCTTAATAAAATAATTAAATAAACTTTTTTTTTTTAAAAAAAAAAAAAACAAAAAAAAAGAAAAGAAAAAAGGGCAGGCTTAGGGTGGCCGCGTGCTACCACCGGCCTCCTGTGGTAGCGCGCTGCCACCCCCAGGCCATTTTGCCCCTATTTTTGTTTTGTTTTTTTTTTTGTTTTTTTAAAATAAGTATTTTTATTTATTTTTAATAAATTTATATTATTTTATTAAGATTGGACATGTCAGCGCCACTTGTCACCAATAAGATGACGACACGTGGTGCTGACGTGGCATTTGATGGAATCTATTAAAAATTTTAACAGAACTTGTCGCCAGGGATCGATTTGTAATTATTGCATACCACATGGATCTCTTATGAACCTTTTAAACCATAGGGAGTGAAAAATAATTATGGCATACCACAGGGATCAACAGTGCAATTATCCCCAAATATTATAACATCTACATATATATGTTCATACCTAATCGTGATTAAATCTGGCAAAGCTTTTGGATCCCAAGCAATGGGGGAGGTCGTTCTGCTCCCGCATCCGCCTCATCCGTTCACAGTTCGCCTAGGCAGTGAATATTTCATAATATTTAAACATTGAGACACTTAAAGTAGTAATAAAATTAATTGAACAGTTATTGAAATACACATAATAGTACTACAATGAAAGACCTACATACTCTTTTTTCGCTCTGTACACCAATCCCTCAGCAGGTGCTCCACATCTGTTTTTGTCATATTTCTCAAAAACTTTGTCCAGCACTCTTGCACGTTTACTTTTGGGCGTGTCACTATCTTGAATATGTAGCTCTTTTTTAAATTTGTGCTTCCACGAACGATGCTTACGTCCAATATCAGCCACGCTTCGTGTTGTGCCTTGCGCTCATCTATAGATACGGGGAGAAAAAAAACTCCCCCTACACATGTAATTTAAACATTAATTTTATAAGTTCAACAAAAACATAACCCTAAGTTTGTAAAAATAAATTAATTAATTAATTTCAATGCCAATGTGTATTGAAACATCTTTCATAAACATACCATCAGCGCGTCACACACAGGATATACGGGATCCACAGTTTAAAACAAACGCCAAATTCAAACATTTTAATCGGCCACGTTCTTTAATTTTTATTTTTTTTAAGTTATGTTTATTTGTTTTAATTTAAGTTTAATTGTTGATGTTAGAAGGTTATAAAAAATAAATAAATAAAATGTGGCTATGAATATTGATGAATTTTACTGTCTTCGAAAAAAAACCAAAATTTGGTTGTTGATGTGAGAAGATTCCAAAAATTTAAAACAATATGCGGAATCAACAATTTACAACAGATTTGAAATTAAAACAAGAGCAACGACCACGTTTTTCTTTTATAAGTTTTTACTCTAATAAATTTTAGCACTTTAATTGCTCAAGTTAAAGTTGTTAATTTGTTTCGGTATGTTAATTCCCGTACAAAGAGAAATGGACAAGTCTTGGATGTCAGCCCGTAGGGATACGACACAGTATAATGACGAGTCTAGAGTGTTTGTAGCATTTGTTGTTAGTAATTGTACGGTCGTCGATGGTTAAATTTATTGCTTGTGTAGGTACTGTCGAAATAACCTGCGCCACTCTCCAGATTACGTTTTTGCCCACCTGACAGGGGGTAGGGGCATGACCTCGGGATACAATTTGTGGTACATGCACGGTGAGACCACCATCAACAAATTTGTTCCTGGTCGGTGTTCGAGTCGGGTGGCCATAGATCCGGCCGTCGGTAGCACAAAATTGGGTGGAGGCACAGAACAGGGTGGCGACATGACGCCTTCTGCATGCACAATGTTAGGGAAGCCGTCAGTAGCCAGCCGCATGCAATTAATGAAGGAACCTCTGAAGGGGACGCATTGAAGTACTACGAGTTGCTAAAGAATGCCGATAAGCCACTTCACCTTGGTACCAAACAAAGTAAATTGAGCGCTACTGTACACATGTACAACTTGAAGTGCGTTGGAGGTATTAGTAACAAAATTTTCTATGATATTCTCGATATTATAAATAAGTTGTTCCCTCATTGTGATGAGACCTTGCCAGTTAATACATATGAGGCGAAGAAGTTCCTTAGTGACATGGGTCTCGAGTATGAGAAGATTCTGGCGTGCCGTAATGATTGTATGTTATTCTGGAAAGACAACAAGGACTTAGATTCATGTATCGTATGTGGAGAATCTAAGTGGACGGCTAATACACATGTAGACGAGGATGGTGAGCCCATATCATCGAGCAAAAAATGTCCAATGAAAGTGTTGAGGTGGTTTCTACTCATCCCTTGGCTACAGAGACTTTTCATGTCGGAGCATACTGCGCCCTATATGAGGTGGCATGCAAAAGGCCGTACCAGGGATGGCGTATTGAGGCATTCGGCCGACGGTGAAGCATAGAGATCATTCGACATTTTACATCTTGATTTTATGGCAAACAGTAAAAACGGGCGGCTTGGTTTGACATCTGATGGATTTAATCCTTTTGGAAACATGAGTACATCCCACAGCACATGGCCCGTATTGATTGTACCGTACAATTTGCCTCATTGGATATGCATGAAACAAACGTCGTTCATCTTATCACTGGTTATCCCTGGACCAAGCTCACTTGGTATGGATATCGATGTCTACCTTTAGCCATTGATTGATGAGTTACTGGAACTGTGGAATGTAGGGGTACAGACATTTGATACTTCAAAGATGAAAAATTTTAATATGCGAGCTCAGTTGATTTGGACAATAAACGACTTGTCGGCGTATGCAGATTTATCCGGTTAGCCTAACAGGGGTGTGAATGCATGTCTTTACTGTATGCATTCGACAAGGTCTAAATATTTGAAGAACGACAAGAAATTTTGTCAGTGGTCTACGCATTAAAAATATGGAGACATTATCTCTATGGAGAGAAGTGAGAAATTCACATCGATCACCAAAGTCTCAAATACTTTTTCACACAGAGAGACTTAAATATGATAGCAAGGTGTTTTACCATCTAACTAAAGGTAATGTAGTAGCTGATGCATTGAGTAGGAAGTATCAAGAAGAAGAGATTGATCCAGAAAAAATTATGGGAGAGCTATCTCAGCAGTTCGTCTTTGTGCAGATTAATGAAGTGATGACAGGTGGACCTCCTATTATGGCAGCACTTGTGGTAGAGCGTATGAGTATTGAAAGAATCAGAATGGTACAGGAAAGTGACCTTGAGTTGCAAGATTTCAGGGTTAGGGCCAGGCAAGGAGAGGTAAATGGATTCTATCTCACTGAAAACGGAACTTTGAAGACCAGCAGTGGGAAAACAGTCATCCCTTGTGATACTGAGTTGAGGAGAGATATCCTTGATGAAGTGCACCAGACACGCTACACTGTCCACCTAGGCAATAACAAGATGTATCAAGACTAGAAGAAGAGATTTTGGTGGCGTGGCATGAAGAAGGATATTGCAGAGTATGTTGAACAGTGTCATTCTTGCCAGCTTGTTAAAGCTGAACATTAGAAGCTAGCAGGGCTACTTGAAGTGCCTATGTGGAAGTGGGATCAGATCTCTATGGATTTTGTAGTGGGTCTTCTATGAGCACCAAGTGGACAAGATGCTATATGGGTTATTGTTGATAGGTTGACAAAGAGTGTCCATTTCCTTCTCATCAAGATCACTAACTCGATGGAAAGGTTAGCAGATTTATATGTGCGGGAGATTGTGAGGCTACATGGAGTACCTATCTCCATTGTGTCGGATCGTGACTCATGGTTCATATCAAGGTTTCGGGAAAAATTACAGAGTGCTATGGGAAAAAGTTGAACTTTAGCACGGCTTACCATCCGCAAACTGACGGCCAATCGGAGAGACCCATTCAAACTTTTGGGGATATGCTTAGGTTGTGCGTGTTGGATTTCAAGGAGAGTTGGATACGTCATTTGCCTTTAGTTGAATTTGCCTATAATAATATTTTTTAGGCAACTATTGGCATGGCACCTTATGAGGCGTTGTATGGGCGCAAATGTCGATCGCCTCTATATTGGGATGATGTGGTGAGAGATAGTTATTGGGGCCAGAATTAGTGCAAGTGATGAAAGAAAAGATAGCACTGATCCAGAAGCGCATGCTTACCGCGCAAAGTCGATAGAAAAGCTATGCGGATAAGTGATGTCGTGAGTTAAAATTTGCAGTTGGTGACCTTGTGTATCTCAAGGTGTCACCAATGTGGAATGGATTCCGTTTTGGCAATAAGGGCAAACTTAGTCCAAGGTATGTTAGACCATTCAAGGTGTCGAAACAAATAAGTTCCTCGGCATAAAAGATCGAAATGCCCCCTAATTTGGTGGGCATTCACGATGTTTTTCACGTCTCTCAGCTGCTGAAGTGCATTCACGATCCATCTTAGGTGATAAATCGTGAGCTTCTTGATATTCAGCCTAACTTGACATATGATGTAATGACCCAAGGAAAAGCGCTAGCCACATCTGCGCTATCACTTCAAAAGGACTAGTCAATTTGAAGCTTTTCCAAGAATCCATTATAAAGCCCAGTTTCACGTAGTAACTAGGCAATGTGGGACTTAACACCCATGAGTATCTTTATAAACTACTCACTCTGTGAACTATTCATCTCTTCCCAATATGGGACCGGGGTGTTACAAACTCCCCTCCTTAAACCCCTGATGTCCCCGTCAGGGATCATGTCATGCGGTGCTCCAGTACCACATGACTTGGCGTTGCTAGGTGGCTCTGATACCATTTGTAACGACCCAAGGAAAAGCGCTAGCCACATCTGCGCTATCACTTCAAAAGGACTAGTCAATTTGAAGCTTTTCCAAGAATCCATTATAAAGCTCAGTTTCATCTAGTAACTAGGCAATGTGGGACTTAACACCCATGAGTATCTTTATAAACTACTCACTCTGTGAACTATTCATCTCTTCCCAATATGGGACCGGGGTGGTACATATGAGGAGTTGCCCGTACAAATTTTAGATTGCAAGGAACAACAGTTGAGGACCAAGACAATCCTGCTCATGAAAGTGTTATGGCGGAATCACAGAGTTAAGGAAGCTTCATGGGAACTTAAACAACAGATGCGGGATAAATATCCCCACTTGTTTGAGTAAACCCAGGTATGATTCTTCGATTCATATCGATTGAGTGTTAGGTTCTCTATAGAGGTGCATGTTTGCATGATCATATAGCGGCCTAATAACCAAATTTCGAAGACGAAATTTTTATAAGGAGAGGAGGATGTAATGTTTTAGAAAATATTTAATGGGTTTATTAGGATAAAAATAAAAATAGGTCTACTTGGTGTGGTAAAATATTTTGATCTTATAGACTTGTAAATTGTAGCCAAGAAAATAAAATGTAAGAGAACATTTTTAAAGTCTAAAAAGAATTAGGAATTACAAAAGAAATAAAAAAAGAAAAATAAATAAAATGATGAGGCACACAGTGTGCCTCACCATTTTAAACATTGAAGGGCCATACGACCCTTCAACCAAAGAGGCAGCGCCTCTTTTGATAATAATAATAACAATAATAATAATAATAATAAAAAAAGAGAATAAAGTGAGGTTCACATGCGCCTCACTTAAAGGGAAACAAGAATGAGGCAGCGTGCCTCATTCCTTTTGGACAGTGACGAGAAAAAGAAAATAGGGAAGGAGAGTTCTCTCAAGGATCTTCATAGAAAAATTGCGATCTACAAAGATCCAATGATCTACAAAGATCCAATGGTTGGATCTTCAATCCGTCTTCGGAAACGTGATCCTTGCACTAGGATCTACGTTCTTACCGATTGTTTTTAGGTAAAACACTAAACTCATGATTTTTTGATTTTTGAATAAATCCCTAAATATGAGTTTAATCCTCTATATTCTTTAGGTATTTGGGCTTGTTGGAGCTTACTTGAGGCTACCCAAGCTTTGAGTTGAAGTTTGGTGAATTTGGGTAAGCTTTTCCTCAAGCCTTAATTTTTGGGTATTTGATTTTTGTGGGATTTTATAAGATTAACCCTTAGCAAATGCCATTGAGTTAATAATATTGTTATTGGAGTTAAGTTTGGGGAAACCCTAATTTGATGGATTAAATTAATTTGAGGTTTTTAATTATTCAAAATTAGATTGTTAAGTTGTGGGCTAATGGTGGTGATAGTAAAGATTAACCCCAAATTAATCATGGGTATTGTAAAAATAAATATTTGTGGGGTTAGGTTTTAATGTTGGTAATTCGAATAAATTGAGAGTTTTATTTATAAACCTAGGAATATTGTTAAGTATGAGTTTAAGCAATTGATGGATAAAATAGTCATTGGGCAATTCAAAGTGAAAATTAGTGTAATTATTGGATGGAAACTAAATGAATGCAATATGTTATGTACAGCGGCACTTTGTGGATTGAGCCTAAGACTTGTTAGTGTTGGTGTGCAAGCAGAAATATGATATTTTACTCACTGAGAAACTGTTATTTTTATATATTATAGAATTGCAAAATATATATGTTGTTTTATAAATCCGAACCAACTATATGTTGAATATATCTATTTTGGTTGATTTGAGTATTTTAGAGTATGTTCAAATATATCAACAATAGTTTCAGAATCTAGTATTGTGTGTTGCATGATTTGGATGAAGTATTGAAATGTTTAGAAGAATATGATTTATCAGCATGATACAGTAAAACAATATTTACTAGTCAAGCACAGAGCATAGAACATGTAGCATAGAGCATAAAGCATACAGTAACCCAGTAGCAGCCTAGTAACAATTCAATTTAGCAGTTTAATAGCAGCATATCAGCATGCATAGCATATATAGCATGATTTAAATTGTGTGATGTTTTCATAATATAGAATATTGTAGTTTTTATGCTAGACGTATTAATATGCCTAAGAGTTTTAATGGCAAAGAGCTTATGTATATTACTATTGTCTAGTTGCATGATTCAAGAACATTGAGCTTGGACGTACAAGAGTATTGTCATTGTTCAGTATGAGTAATACAGTATCCTGGGAGTCGGTAGATGGATTGTCATAAGCATGAAGTTGTAATGCCTTAAGATTCGGTGTTAACCATATTCGGAAAATGATAATAAGCTAGTACTAAAGAGCAAGATGACATGTTTTAAGCTTAGTGTACTTGGTTGTGACGCTATTGGTTATGATATCAGTGTGACTTGGGAGTAGGTAGAGAGATTGTCGTGGTACATCAGTCAGAAGTGCTTGGATATCAGAGTTTTACTCTAGTAACCGCATGGACAATTATGTGCCATAAACATGAAGTTGTAATGCCCTGAGGCACGGTGATATCACAGTTAGTAACGTTAGCTCTTTGTGCATTTAAGCTACCAACATAAAAGTATTATTGTAGGTGGGCGTATACGTAGTTGCTTCCAAGCCATTGGAACTTCTACGTATGAGTCCAACTACATAGTATATTTTAAATGTTTTCTGATAGTCGGTGTTTGCTATATTAGCTATGGGGTTTTTTAAACAAAATTTTATAAATTGGTAGCTGTTATAGTGTACGCGAGACTAAAAAGTAAAAAGTTGGTTCTTTGCGAAAACTCAGTTAATTTAATATCACTGAGGTCTCGGTATCATTTACTGAGGCGGTGAACTCATCATTTCACCTATACGGATGTGGCAAACCCTCACAATCGTATAGATGATGTCTCTTTAACTGCAGGTACACCTAACTTAGAGGAGGACCCCGTAGCTATGTATTTAGGATACTACGATTGAAGCACTCTGCGACAGTCATATTGAGTTGGACAACGGAGTTCACTCTTTTGGGGTATTTTGTAAATAACTAGTGACGTAGGTGTCACATATTCTTTTGTGTAGCCATTCTTTTGTATTAGTGGGTAATTGTAAGCCTTAAACAGTTAGACAGATATCTGGCTCTTTTGTATAGACCACATGTATTTTTAGATGTGCTTCCCGTTATGAGTTGTAGTATTATGATTATTCTGCTGTTAGATATTACTCTGAATATTAGGTATATGATATGGAGCATGTATATATGTCGGCTGAGCGACACGCAGTCATGCCATTGTGAAGATCCATTTATGTATGTTTAAAAAAAAATAAAAAAATAAATGGGTCTTCACATATATACTATATATAGCCATAAACTATATATATATATATATAGCATAAATCTAAAGTTAAGGTATATACGAGTCATTATGCATGTATATAGTATTAATTATAAGTTTATTTTATTTTATTTTATTTTAATACAAGGACTTATATGTATAGTGTACAAAACTAAACCCCAATTTAGTACTCTATATATATATAACATTAAACTAGAGTTATGGTTCAATAAATAAATATGCCGTTAACACTTGTGTGTGTGTGTGTGTGTGTGTGTGTCTATATATATATATATATATATATATATATATATATATATATATATATATATATATATATATATATATATTATGTACACATATAATATACAAGGACTTATATGAAATTTGACTAAATGAGAAGAGTTGAAATAACATAGTACTAAATTGTTAAAGTATAAAATATAAAAATTTCTTTATAGGGTTTACTTATAAGTATACTATATAAGGTACTAAACCTTTAAACCCTAAGTATACTATTTATATATAGTACTGAACCCTAAATACTAACCCTAAGTGTATATACTATATATAGTCATAAACCCTAACTAACTATATATATATAGCACAAATCTAAGGTTATGGTATATACGAGTCATTATGCATGTATATAGTATTAATTATAAGTTTTTTTTTTTTTTAATACAAGGATTTATATGCATAGTGTACAAAACTAAACCCTAATTTGATGTTATATATATAGCATTAAACTATGGTTAGAGTTCAATAAATAAAATATGTTGTTAACACTTGTGTATACATATATAATATACAATGACTTATAAAGGATTTGACTAAATGAGGAGAGTTAAAATAACGTAGTGCTAAATTGTTAAAGTATGAAATATAAAAATTTATTTATAGTATGTCCATAAATGTATACCCTAACCCTAATTAGGTTTAGGATTTACTTATAAATATACTATATAAGACACTAAACCCTTAAACCCTAAGTGTATATATTATATATAGCCATAAACCCTAAGTATATATATATATATATATATATATATATATAAGGACTTATATGCATAGTGTACAAAACTAAACCCTAATTTGGTACTCTATATATATATAACATTAAACTAGGGTTATGGTTCAATAAATAAATATACCGTTAACACTTGTGTGTGTGTGTGTGTCTATATATATATATTATGTACACATATAATATACAAGGACTTATATGAAATTTGACTAAATGAGAAGAGTTGAAATAACGTAGTACTAAATTGTTAAAGTATAAAATATAAAAATTTATTTATAGGGTTTACTTATAAGTATACTATATAAGGTACTAAACCTTTAAACCCTAAGTATACTATTTATATATAGCACTGAACCCTAAATACTAAACCTAAGTGTATATACTATATATAGCCATAAACCCTAACTAATTATATATATATATATATATATATATATATATATATATATATATATATATATATATAGCACAAATCTAAAGTTAGGGTATATACGAGTCATTATGCATGTATATAGTATTAGTTATAAGATTTTTTTTTTTTTTAATACAAGGATTTATATGCATAGTGTACAAAACTAAACCCTAATTTGGTGCTATATATATAGCACTAAACTATAGTTAGAGTTCAATAAATAAAATATACCGTTAACACTTGTGTATACATATATAATATACAATGACTTATACAGGATTTGAGTAAATGAGGAGATTTAAAATAACGTATTGTTAAAGTATAAAATATAAAAATTTATTATAGTATATCCATAAATATAAACCCTAACCCTAATTAGGGTTAGGATTTACTTCTAAGTATACTATATAAGACACTAAACCCTTAAACCCTAAGTATACTATTTATATATAGCACTGAACCCTAAAACCTAACCCTAAGTGTATATACTATATATAGCCATAAACCTTAAATATATATATAATACAAGGATTTATATGCATAGTTTACAAAACTAAACCTTAATTTGGTACTATATATATATAGCACTAAACTAGGGTTAGGGTTCAATAAATAAAATATACCGTTGACACTTGTATATATATATAATATACAATGACTTATACGAGATTTGACTAAATGAGGAGAGCTGAAATAACGTAGTACTAAATTGTTAAAATATAAAATAAAAAAATTTATTTATAGTACGTCCACAAATGTAAACCCCATTCCTAATTAGGGTTAGGGTTTACTTATAAGTATACTATATAAGGCATTAAACCCTTAAACTTTAAGTATACTATTTATATATAGCACTGAATCTTAAAAACTAACCCTAATTGTATATACTATATATAGCCATAAATCTTAACTATATATATATATATATATATATATATATATATATATATATTACAAATCTAAGGTTATAGTATATACGAGTCATTATGCATGTATATAGTTTCTAAACCACTTACGTGCATTATGCATGTATATAGTATAAATTATAATTTTTTTTTTTTAATACAAGGATTTATATGCATAGTGTACAAAACTAAACCTTAATTTGGTGATATATATATATATATATAGTACAAATCTAAGGTTAGGATATATATGAGTCATTATGCATGTATATAGTTTCTAAACCGCTTAAGTGCAATATGCATGTATATAGTATTAATTATAAGTTTTTTTAAAAAAAATTTAAAATTTTTTATTTTTTGTAATACAAGGATTTATATGCATAGCATACAAAACTAAACCATAATTAGGGTTAAGGATCAATAAATAAAATACACCATTAACACTTATATATATATATATATATACAAGGACTTATACGAGGTTTGACTAAATGAGGAGAGTTGAAATAAAGTAATACTAAATTGTTAATGTATGTAGTATATAAAAGTTAAAAAAACCAACAGTGGGCCACGTGGCGGACTGCCCACATTGTACCAGTAAACGTGGTGAGTCTGCCATGTGGACAATTACACGTGTCCATATGGTCATGTGTCCAAATTCCACATGGCCATGCGGCCACGTGCACTAAATCAAGTGGCCATGTGGCCACGTGTCCTAATCCACGTGGCTTTTAGACATGCGACCACATGGTCGCGTCCCATATTTACATGTGGCCACATGGCCACATGCATTAATTAATCCACATGGCCATGTCGCAACATGTATTAATCCACGTTGCCATGTGGCCGCATGTAATTAATTCACGTTGCAACCTGGCACGGCTCCATTACACACGGCCATATTGCCACGTATACTAGTTACACATGGCCAGATAGCTATGTCGTCTTTTCTGCTATATCTCGCCGTGTGGTCATGAAGACACTTGACTATCTGGCCACGTGGCTATAGTAACAGCTACCGTAGCCACTTGGCGACTCTCCTGATTTTTTGTAGTGACTTCAAATAAATAGAGATGATGCTTGTTCGCGTGGGGATTCACTGGGGAACCAGGTGCAAGTATTAAGGTGGCTCATCAATACACCTCATCTATAAATAATATGGCAAATATTTTGCTTCCTTTTATTTCTTGGTGCGAAAAAATTATTCTAAAAGTAAGCTGTCTGAGTCGGACAATATTAGAAAGAACTTAGCTCATTTCATACTTGGCTTTGATTGTTTTTTGTTTAACTTGAGAATGAATTAATTTATCGTGCTTTTGTCCATTCAATTCCCAAATTATTCATAGCTCTCTAATTATCTTTGTCAATTGTCATGATCGATATGAACTATGAAACCCATATACATACATACATATAATGTGGTTATCATTTTTAAGTATCTGTATCATATAATTACTATCAATTTCCCCATGGTTATTGCGAGTATTATCCACTATCCGCATATGAGGTAATGAGCGTTTTGGGTTACTATCTAAATCTAAGGGTGAAAATATGAATGTGGTTATTAGCAATACCTGCATCCGCATTATATGGTTATCATTTTTAAGTATTTGCATAATATAATTACTATCCGTATCTGCACGGTTATTGCGAGTATTATCCGTTATCCGCATATGAAATAATGAACGTTTTGTATTACTGTCTAAATTTATATGCAAAAATATTAAATAATGCGTTTATTACTATTTGAAACCTTAAATAAATTAAGATTTCACTTGTTACACAATTTACACGTTATCAAATATCAATCATAGAGAGTCATGATTGTCTTATGGAGTAATCAAGATTTGGATTACTCACAGAAAAGAAAAAAAATAAATGTTGGAGGTAATTACCTTTTTCCCCCATGAACTACTAACTTTTGCACAAATCTCTCATGAACTACTAACTTGACCAAAATAGAGCATTCAACTACCAAAGTTACACGGTTTCCCCCCTTCCGTCAGTCAAAGGGGTTAAATCCAACAGTCAACCTATCACGTGACCATCACATGCGTTTTTATTATAATTTTTTCCTCTTTTGCCCTCATCTTCCTCGGTCCTCTCACTCTCTTTGTTTCTTCGTCTGTGCGCTCTCTCTCTCTCTCTCTCTCTCTCTCTTTCTCTCTCATCAGATTTTTCGCCAAAGAAGAAGAAGAATTCGAAGAAAATCCCTACAAAATTTTAAAAGATAATCAGATTTAAACACTTGACAACAAACAACCTCAGAAAAAATATTATGGAAAACTCATTTCCACAAGCACACGTAAAGCTTCTCCATCAAACGTTTAGTTTCTGCAACTCATTTCTGCTTACACGTAAAGCTTCTCCATCAAACGTTTAGTCTCTGCAACTCATTTCCACTTACAAGACTGAGAATCCTAAACCCTTCATCGATGAGAGGGTGAGCTGGTTCGGACCCATCTTCAACGTTTTCGGCGAACCAACCGTGTTCGATCTCCGCCGACCCAGAATGACCTGAATGAAGCTTTAAGTGTAGTTTCGGGATACATATTGGTTTAAGATTGCAATAATCATTCATTCAAACTTACAACCGCAGCACTGTTTGAGGAAAAACTATGAAAGAAAGTGCTACAGGAGGGACATCATAGAAAATTTCCACGGTTAACAAGAATTACCGTTCCAGTAGTAGACTTAGAAGACAGAAAAGTGCGGTGCTTCGTGCATGACAAACCGAAATCACAGACTTGCAGAGAGAAACAAGATATTAAAAAACAAGAATCAATTGACTTCTCTCATCAAACAATATGTCAGTCCCTCTATTTAATAAATGAAACAATGAGCATAGTCATGGAATTTTGCTCTTTGAGTGCCAGAACTTGGTTTGAGCAGAGCTTAACAATTCATTTTTTTAATCAACAAGGAGAATAACCCAGTTTTTCAGCCAAGTTGTGGTTTATCCACCGAAAATCACCAGATTGGGATACATACGACAGACACTAAACAAGAAAATAGCAACTGGACGAACTGAATACCAAAACAGGGGCAAACAGAGCAACCTGAAAACACTGCTATTTTAGCATCAATTGGCTCCGAACGAGAATGTTAATATTGTATTTTCCTTAATCTTTATTAACAACTGATAAATTTTTTGATGTTTTATATATATGAGGTTTTACGTGAATGCTATGATTTTTAAGCAAAGGATGATCAAAGATCGACTGTTTATAGATATCAATGCAGTCAAAGTATTATTCAACAGATGACACTTGTCCAGCTACAGCAACAAGCTACAGCCATTTACACAACAACAAGCCACCTGGCGATTCTCCCTCTTAATTTAAAGCTACACGGTTGATGGTGGCCATGGCCCATGGCCATGTGGCATGTCTGAGATGGCTGTTGAGGATTCTCTTGAGCCAACTCTAAGTGGTGTCATAAACTCTGATCTTCTCCCTTCTTACCCGCATGCAATCAAACAAATAGACATGCGAAAAATCCATGGGGCTAACCACCTAGTCCATTTGAAAAATCAGCACCGTCAAAATCTTGATCTCAACCAGTAGCTTAGCTTCAAAAAGTGTCTTAATTTGTTGATGGATAACTACTTTGTGTAATAGACAAGAGAAATAACACAAGGCTCTGGTCTAGCTAGATGGCCGGCCACCTTTTGTTCATACGTATATAGAGAGCTTTCGTCTCAAGTTTTCTTCCGTCCACCTAATAATTAAAAACGACATGGTAAAAGAGATTGTGAATCGACGTCGGTTTTGCAAAAAAAAAAAAATGGAGAGTAATGAGAGCAATGGGAAGAGCACCGTGAAAACAAGAGGCCAAAGTGACTTTGAGCTTCTCTGCCATTTGTGTAGGTGAAGGATTAAGAAAATGAAGGTGGCGAAGAGTGGAGCTGGTACTTTGAGCTGCTCTACCATTTATATCCATGCATTTACGCAGGTTGGACGGTGGGGATGAGTGGTTGACGAATCTGACAATGGGAGTCAAAAAGGTAAAAGGGGTTGGAGATGGGGTCCACGATTCAAAGTACATGAAGAAATATATAAAATAAAAAATGATAGACTATATACGTGAGGGCAAAATAGGAAGAAAAAATAATAAAAACGCATGTGACAGTCACGTGATAGGTTGACCGTTAGATTTAACCCTTCTCACTGACGGAAGGGGGAAAAACATGTAACTTTGGTAGTTAGATGCTCTATTTTGGTCAAGTTGGTAGTTCATGGGAGTTTGTGTAAAAGTTGATAGTTCATGGGGAGAAAAGGTAATTACCCCTAAATGTTGTGAGTTATAGTTTTGAGATAATAGTGAAAAAATTATAACATAACCTAAATGCCATAAACTTACCAAATTTAAAACAACGTCGTTTTAATGAATTTAATTAAATATATATAATATACGAAGAAAATACAAATAAATTAATAACAACATGCATCCGCATATAAAAATCTCATATATATATATATATAGATGGTAGATAGCGGATAGCGGATAGCATGTTAGCTGTGAATAACAAATGCGCGACAGGGCCTGACTTGGTATACTTCTGAACATATTCTGATTCCAATTAAACAGCATTCGAGGAAAACGATTTATGTGGATCGATGTTCAATAGCTTTTGACGATGTAAAGAAATGTAATTTGACTCGTAAACTGTACTTCCGCTAATAGAAAATTCAAAAGCAGACAAGAATTTGAACTTTGGACGTTGCTTATTCATTAGATAATGAAAACATTTTTATTCAAAGAAGTAGAATCACATTATATTTAATTCAGACTTCATGTGGCAAATGTCCCACCACCCACCATCAGCAAATAAGGTTGGAAAAAAGTGTTTAATCAACACAGATTTTTTTCTACTTGTGAGTCTTAACCCTTATCTTTTGCCATCCATTCGATCTTGATACTTGATAGTAGTGTCTATGACAGGACTCCTTTTTCTTCTTTTTTGTCGCAGATTACTGGCTCACGTACGTAGGCAAGAATGAGACATATTACTTAATAGTTGTCTTCCAAAATGTTTTTATTTTTTATTTTTTTTATTTTATTTTATTTTATTTTTGCAATATATATGAAGATTGAAGAACAGGTTAGGTATTAAGGTGACAACATTTTAGGAGACGTTTATGATCAGTTAGAGGGGTATATATAAATTAATATATGTAGGTACGTAGTGGACCACTATGAAAAGCAAGTAGCATAAGAATAAATTAATCTATAAACATTTAAGTTCTTTCGCCCTTAATGGTGGTCATAAAGTCGCTTAAAACTGTCATTTTCTAGGTTGTATGCATCAGTTCATGCATGTTCTGCCGTGTGCGTAAAGGTGCTGGTGAAAACAGTAGTCTTCTTTATATTTTATTTTCATGAATTAATGGAGAGAGTGACGGACATTAATGCAAATTAAATGTGAAACAAAGAAATATTTATCCTTCGCCTTTCATGGAAAATCGATCTCAAACACGCTATATATGGTTCTGATGATCTCCAACATCGTGAACTGATCTTATTTGAAATTAGAGAACGTTTAAAATATATATATATATATATATATATATATATATATATATATATATATATATATATAACAGAGAAGGAAAGAAATGGAAAATGCAAACAAATTCTCAGCCAATAAATGCGTATAAAATTAACATTAAACCTTCAAATCTTGACCAACCTTGGTTTGTACACGGTAAAAAAGAAGAAGTAAAAATCAAGGGTAATCTCAAATCTTCAGCAACCAATAGTTGTAAATTAAGGAACTTTCTCGTTGATTGGAAAATATGATGCGGACAATATATATGACATCAACAATTCCACTAATTGGCACATTAAATTGATTTTTTGACCACAGAAAATTAATGAACGTACCAATCAAACGGTGAAGGGCCACATACACAAGCATCCTTTATAGTATCTCTTTAATTAAAATGGGACCCGGAAATTCTACGCCCGTGATCTTAAAGAGATACTACCATTATATCTATATATGTTTGTATAATAGAGCAACCAATAATATCCCATTTATAAAAAGCTACAAGGAAAAGATGCTCAATCAGCTCCAATTTCGCTAATAATGATCCTCCAGATTTTATACAAATATTACAATCTCTCCAATTCAACGGCCCAGATTACATCCCGTACCGTTGTCTTAGCCTATATAAAGAACCCCAAGTTTTCCCACAGACAGGCCACAACCTCGATCTCTTCTTTCCCTTAAGAGTATTACTATTACTCACATATATATAATATATATATTTAGCTAGTGGTTTTAGGGTTTAGAGTGGGGCCGAACGGAGCTCTCTTTACTCCATCTCTGAAAGGAGATGACGGTAGGCACGGCTGCTAGTTCATGAGTACCCCTGGGTGCGCAGGACGGCATCTGATAATTTCCCATGCGCAGTCTAAGGGTTTGCATGAGCTTGGAGACGAGGTTACCTTGATCTTTTTGGTATTGGAGTGAAGGGAGCTCTGTCCCTGTAACACTTCTTGTCCTCGACCAAATGCCTTGTTGTTGTTTTTTTTTGAATCAAAATGCCTTGTTGTTCTTAAGGGTTTAGATCTAAGAGAATGTCATTGTTTCTAGTTACTATAATCATTAACTTATTTTGTCTTTTCTTTTGTTTTTGTTTTTATTCTTGGTATTATTAGGCTTTATATATATTGCATGCATGGTTTCCTTGTAGAACTGCGGCTAGCGTCTTGATTGAAGCCTTTGAAATATTGCAACTACGTACGTACGAGCATGATATGAACATATATATTCTCAATGAATTGTTTTTCCCTCTATTCTCAAGTTATCCAGAAAATACTTCAGAGTTGTTGATTAATGGTATTCTTTCATGGTTTCAGGCTCTGATATCCGCCGGTTGTGCTCCTCTGCTTGTGAAAACTACGAGTTCATTGTGATTAATCATCAAAAGCATCTCTGGATTCGCCCTTTTTGTATTCTTGTCGGTTAATCGACACATTTAATAGTTGATTTTTTTTTAAAAAAAGTGAAAATTGCTAGTTTTTCTTTACCGGTCCTTTGTAAGACTGTAACTAGATGCTTCTCCGTCAATCTATATCCAATCAATATAAAAATAGTTTGAGTTTAATTCCACTTAAAGGTGTCTCCAATTAAGCTGGCAATGTGTACTTGCTGGTGCTTTGTAATGATTCTTTTTTATAGGATGTAAGAGCATATATCTTTGCAATAATAATTAAAGTAGATATTAAACAACTCTTTATTTTAATTATTATTTTTTCTAAACTCTCTTCAATCTATTTTTTATTCTACTCCTTATTTTTTGTAAATATTATTTTATATGAAAGAGAGAGAGTGAAAGAATGAAAAGAAGAGAGAGAAAACAATAAAAATTATTTATAGTGTAAATAGTGAATATGCTATTTTACTTATTTACTTTTCACACTAAAAAAAAAAATTATATTCAGCTATTATGAGCAATTTGCCTGTTTTATTGAAGATGCTTTGAGAATGATCTATATAAAAAAAGAAGATGCTTTGAGAATAAGTTTGTAAGAAAGGACAATGTTTGTAGAAGAGAAAGAAATTAAAAAAGAACGTGCAATATTTTGTTAATAATAGGTCTAAGATGAATCAGATGATCAATATTTTTTATTTTTTGGAACGTGTGGCATGACGTAGTGTGAAAGAGAGGACAAAATGGAAAAGCCTCGTTCCTTTGTTGTTTTAGGTTTCACTTTGATATATATCATATATGCAAGCAGCTTTTCTTTTCTTTATAAAAAACCCGACCAAAAAAAGAAGAAGAAAAGTTTGACCACATGTCCATTTTATTTAAAAATCACTCAAGGTTTATAGATGAAAAAATGATATACAGATGGGACCCGAATCTATGGGCGAAAAAAGGAAAATTTCAAACACAGAAATATTTTGATAACTAATACAGCTAGGGATATGCTACATTAATAATAGATGAGTTTTGTTCTATGAACTCCTATGAAATGATCACGATAGTATATTCACCATGTGATTTTTATAATAAAAATCATGTAATGCATGTCATGTGGATGAAGATTTATATTGTCATATCATTTTAAAAAATTTAAATGATGCAATATTATATATACGATAAAATAAAATATTAGATTTCGAATGGCTCTTGTATATTCATTTCAATCTCTTGAAATGGACAGATCTTCTCCAGTACGTTTCAAGTGTTTTGGCCGATGATATAGTAAAAGTTTTATGGAAAGCCGCGCGCTAGCCCGGTTGGAAATATAAAGTTGGGAAATTACAGAAAATTGAAGAAAGCAGAAAAATAGAACCGTATTAGAAAGAACATTGAACATTAAGGTGAATGTAAATCTGTTTTTTATACAAATATTTTCTCCCACTTAAAAAATAAGTTTTGCAAAAGGGAATACAACAATTTTGTTTTCAGGATACAATATTGCCCGAATGTAGTGTGTAGATCGCAAATTCTGAATTCAAAAATTTTGTAACAGCAAAAAAGATGAAAAAGAAAAAAAGAAAAAAGATATAGAAAATATGCTGAAAAAATATAGTTTTTATCTAAAACTCAGAATCAGTTTACAGAAATTTTAATACAGTTTCTAACTATTAAAAACACAGTTTCTGACGGTTGAAAAAGCAATTAGAAAATATAGTAAATATTATTGTAGTTGTACACATTAGAAGAAATACACACGTAATTAATAATCTCGTGTGCGAAAGTGCTAAGTGCGTCTAAAGCATCAAAGCGACACGCGTGCGTTTGTGCGACGATCAGTGCTTCGCAAAATCTTATCTAATATAAGAGTTTGATAAATGCTTATAAAGCACAAAAAATACACAGCTTTTCAATGTGGGACAAAGAGTAATAAAAAAAATTAGAGAAAAGTTTAAATATTCAAATTTAAGATAAACTTAAATTTTCATATATTCAAATTAAAAATAAACTAATTTTATGAAATAATTTTCAACAAGCTCGCCGAGATAGAGCATCCTCTGGGTTAGAAAAGACTTGGGATTGACTATTTCCTATAGCTCAAATGTCATGTGGAAATTGTGGATAGGAGAAACTGCTTCTGACCCCTTCCTTATCTGTCTAACGTTGCTATGATTTATTTTAATTATTAGAACCATTTCTATGGATTTTCCCCGTCCAACAACATTATATCCACTCCTGTTTTTATATATATACACTGCTTCACCTTTTATAGAGGCTTTTCGTCATTAGTCGACAAGTATTGAAGGTCAAAGGGACTCACCCATATGAAATGTGGTGCATGCATCCTCAAGATTTTATTTCTTTTTGGCTCCCAACTCCTATGGCTCTTCTCCTTTATTGACTGGGTTCAAAATGGCAGGGCATTTAAAGCTCAAAACTTGCTTTACTTTGAAGGAGTACCATCAATTAGGGGTGTAACCTACACTACATGGGCGAATAATATTTTTATTCTTACATTTATATCCGGCATTTTTTCATATGGTCTGGATTTAAATAATCGCTCACCCATCTATAGAATCCGCCCATAGGGCCATAACCACACATGGGCTGACAATTTTTTTGTACTAACCGCCCGTCACATTCGCTTTAATTTGTATTTGGGCTCTCTTCTTTTTCTTTTTTGGGTTTTTTTTTAAAATATGGGCTTAATTTATATGAGCATTTTTTTTTTTAAGAAAAAAAAGCTTTTTATGAGGGTCTTTTTTTTTTTTTTTTTTTTAAATTATTATTATTATATGGGCTTAAAAATGTTTGATCCAATTTTTGAACTACATATACGTGTAAATATTATGAAAATACAAATTGAATTGTAAACATTGAGCAATACAAATATTTCTAAATTGAATTCTAATATGAAAAAATAGATCTATTAATAAACTATGGACAATGCAAGTATATTGAAAAAAATTAAAAAATAAATAAACTACAAAACAATATTGAATTGAATTATATATATTTTCTGGAACAAAAAAAAAAACAAATGAATTGATTTTAATTAATTGCCTTGAAATTATGTTCATAACTGGATAATAGACACTGTCAATTTATTGTTTTAGTCACATTTCAAACTAAATTAGCCAACACTAAATGCATGAAGCACACCGAAATAAAGTCTCAATATATATAAATATTGTCTGCAGCACTAGAATTAGTGGCTGAAAATCCGCCTATTACCAATATGGATGGGCAAATAAAAGATGTAGAACGTTTAATCAACCACCTAAGCATCCCTATCACCAACGACTCCTTAACCTTATCGTGCAAATCTTAGATATGTAAGTCATGCAATAGATAGGTGGTGCCAATTAACGTGCCATTCCTTATAAGATTTGTTATCATTTGGAGCGAATGCAAGGAGGATAATTTGAATGTATCGATGTGCGTATGCTGGTTGGTGAGCTGATCGGGCCTTAGGCTTAGGACTTACTAGCCCTCGGCTGGGCCCTAGGCCTTTAATCCTGACCCCGGGCGAGCCGCCGAGCCCTCAGTTTCCTTCCTCCCCAACAAAACTCGATGTAAAAAAACACTACACGAATCTCGATAAAAATCAAAATCTGACCGTTGCAGCGTCACTTACATATAATCAATAGGTCAGCTTTATTTTTAAAATAACCTACCTTGTCTCTTTCTTAGATTCCCTTTCTCAATAGTAGAGATTGACTAAAGATGCCCCTGCCCGCCATCATCGGTCTCTGTTTCCCAAACCCAACACCCATCATCTCTCTCCCATGCCTGCCAGAGATAAGTCTCTCTCTATCTCTCTCTCTCTCTCCCGTTGAAAGAGCAAATCTATCCCACGGATTTCCTTACTGTCCCATTAATGTGTTTATTTATTTCCCATTCCTATCCGTCGTATTCGATGGTCCTGCTTCACCTACCTACTAGGGTTTAACCCCTCTCCCTTCACTATAAATCCCACTTATGGCCGCCTTCACTTGTCACAGCTAGTCTGATCTCTTATGGCGCTGGTGCTGTGTGGATAAAACCATATATGTTTTTTATTATTATGAATTAGGTCATTTTTAAATCTTAGTGCTCCCAAAGTACTGGTTTTGTAGGCTTGGAGTGTGCAAGGAAAACCGGTAGTGGGTAATTTGCTGGTGGTGGGTATAGGGTTAGTGAGGTGGAGGGGAGCTCCCTTTGGTCCAATACCAGGAAGGAGAGAGGGTGTAGCCGGCTGCTGGTTCATGGATACCTCTGGATTGCGCTGAATAAGAAATAGGGTGCGCAGCTTAAGGGTCTGCATGAACCAGGAGACGTTTTTTCCTTCTCCTTTCCTTTCTTGGATTGAAGGGAGCTCCATTGCTCTCTCTCTCTCTCTCTCTCTTTGATGTTTAATTTGGTCCGTGAACTTTGTATGTGCATGCATACTTGTATACGTGAATAATTTGAACACCCTAATCATGAATATTCTCATGTTTACTTATTTTTGCATAGGTTATGATATTGGGTTTCGAAAGTTGAAGCCCTAGAAACTACTTTCGTGGTAGAGGAAGCCAACAGTTCCAGCTTCCAACTCAGCAAACTTTCTGTCGGGCTGATTGTCTGCAAATCAGAGCTTGCCACATCACGCGATCCAGGACCATGGAGGCCTTTTTCGCTCTGCAAAACAAAGGAAACTAATCATCGTTTTTTTTTTTTTTCTTTTTGTATTTCAGCTTTATACAGGATCTACGTACAACTATCTTCTTCTTTTGCATTTTGTACGTTTGGATAAATGCTAGCAATTAATGGGTTGGATATCATATATTATACATATAATAGGTTTTGTTTTAGGCCCAATTAAGCTTGTAGCGACAACATCAATGGTTGCGCATATCTTTGCTACCAAATCTATACCAAGGCCAAGGGCCCCGTTTAGTAATCCCCTCCCCTTCCCCTCTCATTCCCTTTGTGAGAATATTTTTGTTGTGTAAAACTAGAAAGTGATTGATGTGATATAAAGTAGAAAGAATTTATATGGAAAAGTGGAAAAAATTTATATTGTAGTGGATTTTTTTAATTAAATAATAATAAAAAATTATTGATGTGATATAAAAAGTAAAAAAGAAAAGAATGTTTTGAATTTGATGTTTTTTGGGAAAGGTAAAAGTAAGGGGAGGGAAGGGAAGGGGAAGGGGAAGGGGAGGGAGTTAGTAAACGGGGCCCTTCTTTGAAATCCCCATTCCCCTTCCCTTCACTTCTCCCAAAAAATATCAATTTCAAAATATTCTTACTTTTTTCACTTTTTATATCACATCAACACTTTTTTTATTACTTTTTAAATAAAAAACTCACTACAATACAAATTTTTCTCACTTTTTCATATAAATTATTTCAACTTTATATCACATCAATCATATTTTTTAATCATTAAAAAAAAATTCCAAATGAAAGGGAAAGGGAAAGGGAATTTCAAATGGGGCCCAAATCCATAAAACGCTACTTGGACCCCGTTTGAAATCCCCTTTCCCTTTCCCTTTCCTTTGGAATTTTTTTTTAATGATTAAAAAATATGATTGATGTGATATAAAGTTGAAATAATTTATATGAAAAAGTGAGAAAAATTTGTATTGTAGTGAGTTTTTTATTTAAAAAGTAATAAAAAAAGTGTTGATGTGATATAAAAAGTAAAAAAAGTAAGAATATTTTGAAATTGATATTTTTTGGGAGAAGTGAAGGGAAGGGGAATGGGAATTTCAAACAAGGCCTTGGTCTCTCTTCTGGCATCAACTAACTTAGTTTCTCTTTTGGCAACGGAGTGATTAATGCATTAAATCTCCCCCTTAACCGAAAGCTATAAGCTTGGCAATATTTCTTAAGTGTTTCGATTTAAAGATATTCGTTTCGTTTTTTTTTTTTTTAATTTGACCCCATTATTAGAATTTACAGTTCTAGTAGAATATTCATATTTTGTAGCCGTTTTGAATTTTACTAATTCGATATTGTCAATTCCGGCCCATGATTTGGTCGCCCAATCCGTGACATTTTAAATTCTTTTTAGAGTAATGATTGAACATCACCTTAAAAACATAATTTTTTATCACCTTGTCAATGTAGCAAAGTGGTCTCCCACTATTTTTTAAATTTTTTTATTTTTAAAAAATAAATTAAGGTAAAGACAATTTGCGACAAAGTGACGAAAAATTGTGCCTTTAAGTTTCCTTCTTTTTATATATAGAAATAAAAGTTGGGATGCAATTCCATTGGCTGTTTTATATTCGCGTTCCTTTTCATGCCGTTCAGAGTCTTGGCTGTATCCCTTGCCCTATTTCATTTATGGGCTTTGGCGCATTGCACGCGCCTATACTTTTGTATGTACTCGAGGGCCTCGCAGCCCAAGAAATGAAGTTCCATATCCACGTGAAGTATGCAATTAACCCTCCGTCCCTCCCCCGTCCCCCCGGCATCTAGCACATGTGGCTTACGCGCCTCCATATCAGCATGTGGGGGCACACGCCAATCCACGTGTTTATTTTCAATATATCCAAATTAGTGGTAGAATGATGTCGGTTTCATATAAATTTTGGTGTAATTGTGGTTGAGGATGTTTGGTGTACCGCAACCTAATTATGAATTTATGTAGTCCACATTAAATCCGCCTAACAAAGAATAACAGGACAATTAGATAAGTGTGGGGAAGAGGATTAAGAAAGCTTCTTCTCATGGGTTGTCTTCATCGGTAAAAGTTCTGATTTTTTGTTGAGAAATGCTAAAGTTTTTTTTTAGTGTTTTATCGGTGTTTTTTTGAATTATGTGGATTTAATTTTTTTTGTTTAAAAAAATGCATTTCGTAGGTAATATTTTAAGATAATTTTTTTTATAAAATTTATGTCATCCAGAAGGAGTTCATAATTAAGAACACTAAAAAGAGATGTAGCATTTCTCATTTTGATTAATTATTCTATTCCTTTATTCATTACAGAGCAACCTTTAAATAGAAAAACTATTATAATGTCACTAAGGAAAATTAGAGTGGAGTCGTCAATCAAATGACTCTTATAGAAATGCAAACATAATATGACATATTTAATATGATTAAAATTGACTTATACTACTTAATTTGGAAATAACGACTAACAAGAAAATAAAGGGAATAATTATTACATGAAAAAAAAAAAATAATTACTACTCTTAGAATATATTTATTTATTTTAAATCGATTTTATATATATATATATATATATATATATGTGCGTGGCTGTGACAATGATTCACTGATTGTGATGGACTGGTATGGGTTTAAGCCAGTCTTAATTAACTAATTAAAATTGGCTAGCGTATGGGAAAACTCAATGCAGTCTTGAGTTTTGCTTTTTTTTTTCTTAAAAAGGATTATTTATATATTTTTTTAAAAAAAATTATTTTGAGAAGAATGCCATCCGTTATTCATCCAATGCCAAGTCAAAATCAAAACCGTGTGATCTATCTAGAAACCCTAGATTCACGTTTACACTTGAAAAAGTAAATGCAGGAACTAGTACCAATTTTAACTATTTAATTAAAGCAGATGCTAATGCTTGATGTTTTCTCTTGGTTTGAGCTCTCAGAAAGTATAAAGAATATTTAAAAATGATTTTTTTTTTTAATAATCTAAATAACCAAATTAAACAAACCCAAAGCATTTTTCTCCAAAATACGAAGTTTCTTTTTCATTTTTTTTTTGTTCGTTCGGGTGGGTCCAAGGTTGTTCCCCAACGTGTACGTCTACGGGCGCAACTATATGGGTTATATCCTTAAAGGCTGGGTCAAGCACGACTTCAGTGACTTCAGCCTAGCCCGGTTGACCTTAGGCCAATAGCAATACCAGTACGCCCCACAAAAAGGGTTGAGGATATTTACAATTTCAAAAAAAAATTAAAATTTTTAAATTACGTGAATTTAAGTTATTTTATGTATCGAATGTTATAAAAAAAATATTACATATTAAAAATATAACAGGTTAATAATGAAAATTGAATACATTTTTATCAAGTTCTTACACTTTATGTTGTATAAAAATTTTGAGTAAAAAATTGTCTTTTTATTTAGTAAAAAAGAAGCGTATCTCCAAAGTAAAAAAAAAAAAAACATTTTAAAATGTTTTTTTTTTATCTTAAAAACATGCCATAATTTTAATATGTAGCATTTTTCACGTCATTCGATATAAAAAATAAATTGTCTTTTTATTTAGTAAAAAAGAAACGTATCTCCAAAAGTGAAAAAAAAAAAAAAAGTATTTTGAAAGGTTTTTTTTTTTTTTTGGGTCTCAATAACATGTCATATATTTAATATGTAACATTTTTCACGTCATTCGATATAAAAAAGGCTTGAATTCACAAGTTGAGAATCTTAACTTTTTTTGAAATTGTAAATGATCTAATCTCACAAAAAGATGTTTAATTTTTTACGTCATTCAATATAAAAAAAAAAAAAAAGGCTTGAATTCACAAGTTGAGAATCTTTAACTTTCTTTGAAATTGTAAATGATCTAATCCCACAAAAAAAAACGTTTAATTTTTTTTACAAAAATGAAAAAAAGAAAAAAGAAAAGAAAAACAGAAAGTAATATTTTTTTTTTCCTGGGTTAAGATTTTACATATAAAATAAAACCCCACATAAATCGGACTATTATTATCCACTTCAGTTGAAACTGAATAATGACATCTATAGTTACTGAGAGAATTATCTTTTCTTCTTTAGCTTATTTGTTTTACTATTTAAAGTTACCTTATCCTGCCACATTTATTTCAGTTTTTAACATTTTTTTTTTCCTTGTTTAACTTTACTGACGTTTTTAGAAATTCCAATTCCCTTATTCAAGTAAATAACAAAACTACGAGACTATGATCCCTCCCAACCAAAAAATATTCTAAGAAAATCCAATTCCTTTTTTTTTTTTTTAATCAATCCAATTCCCTTATTAAAGTAAGTGTATTTTGTTTGTTGACGTGGTTTGGTTTGGAAAAATGTTAAATATTTTGTAAGTAATTTGTATTTTGAATCATCTGTCAATCTTTTTATTTTAAAAAGAAGAAAATTTTAGTAAATAGAGTCGATCCTGTCCCTCCAAAAAAAATTCCAAAAAATCCAATCCCCTTATTAATGTAATTTTTATCGTTAAAAAAAAAAAAAAAAAAAGGAAAAAATACACATATCTCCTCAAATTACCATTCAATTATCAAACTACCAATTGTGTCAATGTCTCCCCTCAAACTATCAAAAACTATACATACTCCCCCTAATGACAAAAATACGATTCATAAAATTATTAAATTTAAAAAAAAATATATATGAAAAAAATAACAAAAAATTATACAAAAAAATAAAAAATAAAAAAATCGTTTGTTTTTTCTATTTTTTTTTTTGCTTATTAAAAAAAATTACGATCATTTTTATCTTTTTGTTGGTCTTATGTTGATCTTAAAGGAGACATTGCATTTTTTATTAGTTTGAAGAAAAATGTTAATATAATTGAAAGTTTGAAAGACCTTAATAATTAAATGATAATTTGAAGAGGTATATCTACTTTTTCCCTTAACAAAATTACAAGAATCTTTCAAATACAAAAAAAAAAAAAAATTCCAAATCATAAAATTGGAAAGAAAATTGACCCCATCCAACTATCAAGGCCACGACTATTGACCAACGGTGTGGATTAAAATCAGACGCATGATCCGAATCAGATATACCAACCCCCTAGGCCCTAATAATAATAATAACAAAAAAAGAAAAAGAAAAAAAGAACCAAATTGAAAACCATCGGAATTAATAAGATAGACCTTCCTCTTTCCTTATATATTTATTGCGGTAATCGTAGCCACCAAGCATATCACGCGAACTCTAAACTGCGTTGCTGGAATTTCGCCACCTCAGACGCCCAGCCCACGCCGTCTTCGTGATTTCTGGGTTGGGGGGGATTTTGGAGAAATGAGGACTTTGAATACGAGTACGGATCTGTTCGACCCGAGGACGGTGATGGAGTCGGATTTCTCGAGTGGTGTATCGGCTGCGGACGCCGATTTCGCCTTCGCTTTCAACGACAGCAACTTCTCGGACCGGATGCTCCGGATCGAGATCCTGGGCGACCCTCCCGAGAACATGCCCGATTCGGAGGCGTGCATCAGTATTGCCGATTGGGCTCGGCACCGGAAGCGGAGGCGAGAGGATATCAAGAAAGAAAACGGTAAGATATTATGGTTTTTGTTTCTGTGGTTCTGCTTGGTTGCTGATAAAATTTGGGAATATTCGAGGAAAACTGCGTTTTTGAGTTTTATCCTTGTTTTTATGAGGGGAAATTGGAAACTTAGTTTAGTTGCTTCTATGAAACTGTGTTTGGTTTCAAAGTTGCTGATTTCCTATGTATCTGGTTGGGTTAGGAAAAGATTAGAAACTGAAGTCCTAGACGCTAGTGAGCTTAAAGATTTTCATCTCATTTCCATTTGATTTTCTAGGGTTCTGTTTGGTTTCTGAGGAAGTGGGGTAAATAATTGAAAATTTGGACATTGTTACTAAGCTATAAAGGATTTTGGTTCTATTTTCCAGGATTATTGTTTCGTTTATGCGAAAAAAAAAAAAAATAGTCTTAGTTGTCACGAAGTTCAAATTTTTCATTTGCTTTTCTCGGCCTATGCTTTCTTTACGAGAAAATCAAGGAAAATAAAAGAAACGAAGGTAATATATGGTTTTAAAGCTTAGATAATGTTATAAAACCAATTTTTCCATTTGATTTGCTAGGTATCTGGCTTTGCGAAAAACTTGAGCACAAGAAAAGCTATTGAGGTTTTAAAAAATCTTTTAGGTAATGCTGTTTTGGTTTTTGAAAATGAAAACCGTGTTTGGGTAGAGATGAACAAAAACTCAAGTCAACTGGCCGACCTAGAAGTCTTATAACGCTAAAGATAATACGAAACCAAAGAAAAATTAATGATTTTCGTTTCCATCACTTTCAACACAACCACTCGTAGTTTACTGATTGAAATCAAAACTTGAGTAAATGGGTAAAAGCGACTACCAAGCCTAGCTGTTCAGAGTTTTGCAGCCATGACAAAAACATATAGAGATTTGTTTCAGGACAACTGAGAAAATAATAAAGTTGACTCGTTTGAGCCTCACTTTCTGAGCCGTATGGGAGAGATGGCTTTTTACTATTATATTCTTTTCATATCATCCACTTTGTCATTGTTGTTGCTTCATTTTTGTTTTAGTGCCATATGTATTTTGATATTGTTGTGCTAGAACTTATAAACAAAAAATGGTTCTGCTTGAACTTGAATAATGGATTATTTGATTGTGTTTATTTGATTTGGGAAATATGATAAGCAAAGTCTACATGCTGATGGTAAGTTGTCTTATTCATTTCTAGAGTTTTGATTCTCATTCCCAATGTATGGTGACATCTCATGTCGTTTCTTGACATTCCTCAAGTTGGTTGGGAAAATAGACAGGAAAGTATTTGATTGCCTTGGTGGTGAGATTTTATTGTAGTGTGTGGGTTTCAAAATCCTAGAGTGGCACATGATTATTTAATTTTGTAATAATAGCATAAATGATGCTTCTATTGCGACTCTTGTGGAATTTTCTGTAAGTGCCATTTAGTGAAACGTGAGCTTTACTGGAGAGGCTTATGATTGGGAGGTGAAAGTCTTTGCCTTCATTTTCAGGGTGCTGTATTTAGCAAGAGTGAGACGGGAATGGGAGGACAAGCTGTGGTGGGTCCCTTCCTAAAAGGGTTTGTTTGGTGTTAAATCTTTCTACAGTGTATTGGGTTGTCATGATTGTGACCCTTTTCCTTGGAAAAGTATTTGGCAAACTAAGGTTTCGTTGAGGGTGGCATTTTTTAGTTGGTCGGCGGCCCTAGAAAAGATCTTTAGAGCATTCCTAGCAGCCTTTTAGCTATTTTGGTGAGACAATTTGGTGAAAACACATAAAAACCACTCCCAACAGACTCACTACTATAACAAAAAAAAAAAAATTTGGTTAGTGAACAGTACTCACCAACAATAATGAGTTGGTTCTTTGGTCATTTCTCTAAATTTGGTTCTTTTCTCTTCTTTTTTTTTCCTTTTCTTTTCTTTTCTTTCTTTCTCACGTACAACTCTGTTTCTTTCTGCAATGTTTTAGGCTAAAAGTGTAATTTTTTTTTCTCTTAAACTACAATATTTCCACACTTTAGACATCCAGTGCCGTACAAATTTATTGTTCACATATTCCAACAAGTTTTGTAGAATTGAAGGGGCATGTTTGGTAGCATTTTATTTTTGATTATTTTTTAAAAACATGTTTGGGTAGGTTTTTTAAATTCAAATTCTACTCAAATTTTATCAAACGTTTTTCAATTTTGTCTCGGGTTCTCTAAACTATCTAAACATAATTAAAAAATAATTATAATTATCGGTATTTGCAATTTTAAATATAGTAAAGTATAATATAATATAATACAAATTTTTAAAAATATGACCATTAAAATAAGACAAATATTCAAAAATATGACCGTTAGGAAAAGACAAACATTCAAAAAAGATTAAATAGAGAAAGAATAAAGAAATCTGAAAAAATATAATTTAAATGGAATAGTGATAGCGAATAGTTAAAATGATGATGTTGTTGGGGGTGCATTAAAAAAGTGGCTCATTAGAATAGAGAAAAATAGTTTTTAGCTATTTTGGCTAGTAAAATTTGGTAAGGCTACTAGGAAAGTTTTTACGACATGTCATTGTGGTTGATTGGTGGTGTTTATTTAAAAGGAATGAGGAGACTGTAGACCATTTTCTGCTTCACTATGAGGTTGTTTGCGCCATTTAGAATGTTTCTTCAGTCAATTGGGGTCGTCTTTGGTCATGCCTAGACGAGTAGTTGATTTTTATGTTTGTTGGTGGATATTTGAAGTGTTGTTGTGTGGAAGATGATGCATTTGTGCCTTTTGTACTATCTATAGAAGGAAATGAATGATAGAAATTTTGAGGACCGTGAGAAGACTTTGAAGGAGATTTAAGTCTATTTTTCAACACTGTATCTTTGGACAGTTGTTTTTGTTTCTCTTTTGGTGATTAGTTATCATGATTTTCTTGTTCTTTTTGTCCTTCATAGTTAGATGGCTTCTCTTGTATACTTTCTGTGTACTTGGGGTGCCATACACTTTTAATGATATTTTGATTACTTATAATAATAATAATAATAAAAAATAAATGCTGCTTATAAATAGCTTTTAATCTTTGGTAGTTAAGCATTGTGATGTATTAATTGGTGGGATTGTCTGTTAGCATGCATGATTATCCTTTCGTTTATAAATGGTTTATTGCATTAGAATTAAGGTCTATGTTTGTGGATATGGCGTGCTGTCTTGCCCTAGCCATGTTAATTAATGTTTACCTTTTGTTTTCAGTTCTAGATCTCACTGCATGCCCGGAGGAGCAAATTTTGAACTGTAACCAGCCTGATATGGATGATTGTGTAGTCTGTGAAAACCCTGATGAGGAAGTAGTTGCAATGAGTGAAGAATCACCCTCAGGTATGAAGCAATCTTAGATAGTATTGTTCCCTTTTAATCTTGTTTTCTAGAATAAGAATATGTTTGATCTGATTTTGTCAAAAGAAAAAATTGCTTGATCAGTCTTTCAAAATTAGTGATACCTATCTACTTAGAACTTCAGGGAGTACAATAACATCCAAAAAATAACCTAAAAGGGAGAGGCAAAGAACTTAGACATGTATAAAATGTTCTTGTTCTTCTAGCAGCTAAAGAAAATTGTTCTTTTAAGACTGTTTAACTTGTGTATGTATTTTAAACATGCTTATTGTTCCTGGTAGGTGATGAAGCTGGAAATAGCAATGATTCAAGCTGGAGTATGGATTTTTCTACGGTTGTAAGAGTTAAAACATTACATATCAGCTCTCCTATTTTGGCTGCCAAAAGCCCATTCTTCTATAAGGTATAAGTGACATATTACCGTAAGGTGGTTTTACATAGTTTACTGAAGATAGTCTCCAGATGGTCTTTTTATTTTTTTGGTTTTATTGTAGTTATTCTCAAATGGGATGAGGGAGTCGGAGCAGCGACATGTAACCCTTCGGATCAATGCCTCTGGTATAAACAAATATCAAAACTTTATTTTTATTTTTTTTTCCCTCCTATAATCCTTTATATTGGTTTTTTCCTTGGCAAGTTCAACTTAAAATTCATGTACTTTTCCCGTGGTACAGAGGAAGCTGCTCTCATGGAGCTCCTGAATTTTATGTACAGTAATACCTTATCCGTAACTACAGCACCCGCTTTGCTGGATGTTCTTATGGCTGCCGACAAATTTGAGGTTGCTTCTTGCATGAGGTACTGCAGTCGACTATTGCGGAATATGCCCATGACGCCCGAGTCTGCTTTGCTTTACCTGGAGCTTCCTTCTAGTGTTTTAATGGGTGAGGCAGTCCAGCCTTTGACAGACACTGCAAAGCAGTATCTTGCTGCCCGCTATAAGGACATGACCAAGTAAGTTCTGAACATTAACTGCCCTTCCTTGGTGTGTGTATGTGGGTGGGGGGGGTTGGGGTTTAACATGAAGAATTAAACTAGACCACAACTTACATGGTCTTTTCTGCTTAACCTTCTTTATTCAAAATTGAATCATATGAATTATGATTATGGTGGATTGTTGGACTGGCTTTTCAAAGGAAGAGTCATGTTAGCGATACCTGTCAAGGAGGTTTTAAACATTCTTCTCATCAGTTGTCCATCTAACATGAAAAGCGGTTTATATGGCATTATAGCAAAGTTTATAAGCACAACCATCAGCATGGTGCAAGTAACACCATCATTAGCAAAGCACAATTGTTCTCAAAGCAATTTCTTGCTAATTCTTTATTAATTACTGCATTTGCTATTATTGTTCCTGTTGTCGTTTTCTTCGTCTGCGATTTGCCTTCTGGGAGGTAGAGCTCATGTATGGGTACCTTTGACCAGGTTCCAAGAAGAGGTGATGGCTTTGCCCCTTGCTGGAATGGAGGCAATATTGTCCAGTGATGATCTCCAGGTTCCATCAGAGGATGCTGTATATGACTTTGTGTTGAAGTGGGCTAGGGCTCAGTATCCAAAACTGGAGGAGCGGCGAGAAGTCCTGGGTATGCGTCTTTCACGCTTCATTCGCTTCCCTTACTTGACCCCCCGGAAGCTTAGGAAGATCTTAATCTGTAATGACTTTGATCACGAGGTTGCATCCAAGCTTGTGTTAGAGGCCCTATTTTTTAAGGCTGAGGCCCCACACCGCCAACGGATTCTAGCTTCAGAAGAGGCTGCCACTTCGAATCGTCACACTGTAGAGCGGGCGTACAAGTATCGCCCTGTAAAGGTGGTAGAATTTGAACTTCCACGTCAGCAGTGCGTGGTATTCCTGGACCTAAAGCGGGAGGAGTGTGCAACTTTGTTCCCTTCTGGACGAGTGTATTCTCAGGCATTCCATTTGGGTGGGCAGGGGTTCTTCCTGTCAGCCCACTGCAACATGGATCAGCAGAGCTCTTTCCACTGTTTTGGGCTGTTTCTAGGGATGCAGGAAAAGGGGTCAGTGACTTTTGCGGTAGACTATGAATTTGCAGCAAGATCGAAGCCAACAGAGGAGTTTGTTAGCAAATACAAAGGCAACTACACATTCACTGGGGGCAAGGCAGTTGGGTACCGAAACTTATTTGCCATACCATGGACTTCCTTCATGGCTGAGGATAGTCTCTACTTCATAAATGGCGTCCTCCATCTTAGAGCTGAGCTTACCATCAGGCACTGACTCATCTCCCCCCATCCCGTTTCTCAAAGCTTTAGCTGATTTTGCCCCTAATTTAGTTGGTGGCCCTAACTTTATGAAGACAAAACTTGTAATAACCACTGTTATGCACTTAGATATACTTTTCGGTAGCAGGTTGAGTGATGCTTTCAAATATTTCTTGTACTGGGCCTAGTTGTGTTCGTTCACAAGGAACAGGGGAAAATGTAAATGGGTTTGGCTAGTTTTTGTTGTACAACTGTATGAGATAGCGTGATAGTTTCATTGAAATTACCACTTTGTATGTTGGTTGAGCTCATGAAATCTTTCTGGTGCTCCAACAGTTAGCTTCATTTAGCAATATATCATCGGATCATTGCATCGTGTATTCGTCCATCCATGTTGTTTCTTGATTGTTGATTGTCGATTGTTGAGGTACATAGTCAATACAGTTGATAGAAGAATGATGGATTTCATTTCAATACAGTTGATAGAAGAATGATGGATTTCATTTGATGAAGGAGAATAAGGGCTTTTCAAACAAAATGCAAAAAACACTGCCCAAAACACATTGAAAAACAGAGTCGTTACCGTGTTTCGGTTAGGTTGCCGATGATTCTTCCTTGTTAGTATTGAAGAAGAAAAATATAATGCTCCGACTTCTAATGAAATTTCAAACTACCTGCAAAACAACTAAAAGAGAAAATTATGCTCAATATACATGAATTTAATCTGAATTTATACTTGGGTATGGGTCTATTTATAGGCAAAGAGTTATAGGTCAACTTGAATTAGGTTTTCTGTTTCTTCTTGATTTAAGAGTGCTGTCAGAGTTCTACTTGGATTCTGATCTCTTAGAAGACACAAGATCTAATTGGATTAGATTTGGACTCGAATTATGACTCCTACTTCAATTTAACTTGGAGTAGAGTGATTTTTCGGATTTCTTGGAATGAATGATACCCGAGTTCTTGGAACATACTTGTCCCGGGCCTATGGTTGACTAAGTAGTCTTCTCCTTAGGTCGGTACTGACCCAAAGGCTCATGATTCTTTAGATAAGCTGTGTATATAAATAAAATAAAGCTTATTAACATGTGTTTTTATTTGTAGGCAAAAACTAATCCCCTTTTAAGTTAAAGAAATTTACAAAAGAAAAAGAATAAAGAGTCATAGTCTGAAAAGGAGTAGGATTCCATCCCGCAAGTGAACTTCCAAATTTCTAATTAGTACAGGAAACGAAAAAGAAATAAATAAAAGCATCGTAGCCAACCGCAACTCCACGCAGCATAATCCAGTTCCGCACACGAAAGCTCTGCTTAGCACCGACGCTAGAACAAAGCGAATCATATATATATATATATATATAAAAATAGATAGCTCTCTCACAGTCACACACACAGCGAGAATCCGTTGATCCATAAACGGTTTTTCACAAAGCAAGCAAGCAATCCAAATTCCAAGGGTTGGCGGAGAGTGATCGATCGAGGTTAGACAAAAAGCAAGATGCCGAAGAACAAGGGAAAGGGAGGGAAGAACCGGAAGCGAGGAAAGAACGAGGCGGACGACGAGAAACGCGAGCTGTTGTTCAAAGAAGACGGGCAAGAGTACGCCCAGGTGAGCCGAATGCTGGGGAACGGTCGGTGCGAGGCCACGTGCGTCGACGGCACCAAGCGGCTCTGCCACATCCGCGGCAAGATGCACAAGAAGGTGTGGATCGCCGCAGGGGACATTGTACTCGTTGGCCTCAGGGACTACCAGGACGACAAGGCCGACGTCATCCTCAAGTACATGCCCGACGAGGCCAGGCTCTTGAAGGCCTACGGGGAGTTGCCGGAGACCACCAGGTTGAACGAGGGGATTGCTGCTGGGTTGGTCGAGGAGGATGAAGGAGTTGGGAGTAATTATGTTGTGTTTGAGGACGAGGATATTGACAAGATTTAAGAGAAACAAAGATAGATGGGGTCTGGTTTTTTGCTTTGATTTTCTGTTTTCTATTAATATTGAGCGGCTTGCGTTCGATATATTTTAACAGTTTCTCTTTAGAAGGGTCTTAATTCGTTGTTTTGGTTTATGATGCAAATAATTGTATTGAGTTTTGAGAACAATATGTATAAAATACAATTATTTTGGAATTCTGCTTTCTTATTTTACAATGCAATTAGGGGCAGTGATTTTATTCGCACGTTGGATATTGAGTTCGAGTTGTGTTAGACACAAATATAAAATTATATGAATCAACTCAAACCCTCAATCACATCCAGCCAATTTCATGTCAAGTTCGTAGGTCTAGTTAAAAATTACCAACCCTAATTACAACCGATGAAACTCACGTCTCGAAACCATATGCGAAAAGGCTAAGTTTAAAGACCTAGAAATAATGTGCCAGTGTAGTTGGATTAGTGGCCATTTACAAAGGGGATTAGCAGAGCGCAACACCTTCCAGAGGACCTGTGACTTATAATATGCTCAGCAAAAGTATAAGCTGCATTTGTTAATGCTTTTTGTTTGAAAAAAAATGTTCTTAGGTGACAAAGATAAAACATTTTTGAATATTTTGCAAGAATTGTGTTTTAAGTTGTTTGGTTAAGTTTTCGCTTTGAAAAACATAAAACCAAAGCGGGAAGGAGAATGGTTTAACAAAAATGTCTGCAATTACAGCAGTTACAAGAACATTAAAAACCATAGACATCTAGTTTACGAAGGTACCACTTTTCACTAATGCTGCTGGATTGAGTTAACATGCATGATGGATTTAGTAAAAATATCTCAGTTAAACAAGATAATCACTACCAAAAACCATACAAAAGAATTGACTGCCAAAAGCAAGACAAACAAACAAGTTCTCATTACCAAAGATGTAATCCTAAATTCATCAAGATTATTGCATCTGTTCACCGGTGCTTTGCTGCCGCCCGAATCCATAAACACAGCTTTATGAGTGGTAGTTCCCAATTGTGAAACGACTCAAGTTTTTCAGGCTTGCAAACATAGCTCCATCTGCCGGATAAAGGATAGCATATAAAACCATACCAAATGACTTAAGATTATGATACGCCAAATAAAATAGAGTAACGATATATGTAAGACTCCTACTCCCCAAACGTGACTTGACTTTTATAATTACCATTCGATCAAAATTCAATATTGTTTCATCCTATATTCAATGATGATTTTAAAAGTCATGTAACACTTGGGGGATAGGAGTCTTACATATAGCATTACTCAATAAAATATATGCATGCATTCTCACATAAATATTCTTTTTCTGTTTTTCTTTGGTAAAAGGGAATAGTTTTACAGGCAACATGACATGCCCGATGACACGGGTATTCATTCTGTCAAGAGCAAGACTCTTGAATATTCTTAAATACCACAGAATCACAATTACACGAAACTTTTTGCTTTTCAACTAACATGGGACCATCTCAGTTGAACAGCATATCAACAACTAAACCACAAGAACTGTTTAGAAAATACACAAATGAGGCTCCAAAAAAAGAAACAAAAACCTTTTTCTTACAACATGTCACCAGAAACAAAGGCAATTGTATTACAAAAAACTAACTAGTAATCACATCATGAGTCTGCCCTCAGCTGAAATTATCCCTAACTGATCACTAAATTATTTGGATACTATACAAAAATATATTATGGTACAGAACAGATAACTACTGACGTGCTCCATTGTCGTTATAACTAAGGTTCTACTAGCGAACTTCTCTTTGATATACAAATGAAGTCAAGGCAATGTGAATTTTGCAGCTCATTCGATGTCAATGTTAATTTTCACAAGAGAATATTTCATACTTAATCTCCCACTGGTCTGACAATTTTAACAAAACATTCCAACATGGCCATTATGGTTTATCTTCAGCTATCCTTTACATTCAATTCTGAGAAGAGAGACATTCTTAAAAATCTCACTCGATAGCAATCAACAAGTCACCCACTCTTGGAGCATGATCTAACGTCTAGTCACTGACTGTGTAAATCCGACTAGTCATTTCAAACATTTTTGCTTCAGCATAAGCTTGAATCCCTTGGAGCATTCACAGCGAATCGTGTAAATTTCAATCTAAAATAGCTAACTAAAACCCACTTTATCTAGTTTAGTTAATTAGTTTTAAAAGACACCATACATCCAAATATCTATTCTTATCTCTATATTCTTTCTTTATTCTTTTTTATTGACATGTGACCTCTACTAGAAAATTCTGACTTTTCACTTTTTCATTTCAGTTCTTCTTGAGTTTTCCAGACTCTTCATATTGCAGAAACTCAACCGGGTTGTACGGGTACTCAATAAGGCGATCTCATCTCCAAACAAACAGAAAGAGAGAATTGAAGAATGGCTTGCTGACAGTGTTATCGTCGTCGTCACCTTGGGTTTCATGTGGAGAAGGGAGACAGACTTCCACTCGTTCAGCTTCGCTCACATTCCTTGCTGGTTCAACAATAAGGAGCTTGGCGTCCTTCAATGCTGGGAACCGCCCCACCTCTGCTTCTGGGCTGCCGGAATCATCTTCTAGTCCACCAGAAGTCAGCCTCTACACGGCCGATGGCATGTAGGTTCACTGAACGATTCAACGTAAATAAATTTCTAAAGAGATTTCCCAGGCTGATCATCATATATTTGTCTCATGATAAATATTGTTCCACTCAAGAAATCAGATCACGAGTTGGAAAAGAATAGCAATGTGATGGATTAATAGATGCACTATCATAGCAGCATATGGCAAGCAGTTTCAGTAAACTTCGAAGAGTCAAACCGCAGTTTCACTATCAAACACACTGCCGGACGATACCCACTGGAAATCAGCTCCAGGTCTCACCAGCGACCATGGATCCAATCTTCCTCTCCCTCCAATCAGAATCTCTCCTCTCTCTGTTTCGGTTTCGCCCTCTCTCTTATCTCGACTTCTCCATCTCTCTCAACTTCCGTCTCTCTCTCTCTCTGTTCCCCCTTCTCCTTCAAAAATGGAAACTGGTTCTGCCAACTAGGGAGAAGAGGAAGGTGGATAGGTAGGGAGGAGGTTTGTTTGGGAAAGTCTGCGAGAGAAGAGAGAAAAGGCAGGAGAAAGGCAGAGAAGGGAAAGCCGGAAGTTTCGAGAGAGTGAGAGATCGAATAAGAGAGAAGAAGAGAAAAATTAATAAAATAACAATACGTTTGTGAACAGTGTCACACCACATGAGGCGTGACACTGTTCACAAATCCAGTGAAAACGTATTCTAGCATTGCTTTGGATAATCTGTTGGAGGAGCGTTTTCATGCTTTTGCTATCTATTCTAGCAAAAAGTGGGTTTTACATAACCTACTGTGAATGCTCTTACGATTCTCTACAAGGTCTTGCAGAGCAGCAATGGGGAGAAGATCCTATGCCTTTTCTGACATTTCAGTCATTCAGTGGCATTGTTCACTCTATATAGAAATTCATAACAAGTCAGACTGTACAAACCTGCTGGTATTATGTAAAACCCTACAGAGTTAAGAGAAGCACCAAAGCTATGATATTCACAATTCCCAACCTTCTAATCTAAATAGGAAGAGTGATCCCTATATTTGCTAATCCAAAGCTCGGAAATCGCATAGCCAAGTAGTTAGTTCATAAGAGAAAGCACTCGATGAATAAAAATTCATATATCATTTAAAAAGACAGATTTCTTTAGAGGCTACGTTTTTTTTGATAAGTAAATAGATTTATTGAAAGCGTAAGGCGCCCCTTAGAGGCTAAGTTAAGCAGGTGAATCACACTGGTGCATATCAATGGCCAATTTCCACTAAAGAATAGGCAATCGTTGAATTCAGCTATACCCAATTTCTATACCACTACCCATGACCAAATTCAGCAGGAACACAAACAAATTAAGCACTCAAAAGATAAAAAACACAAACTTTAACCTCTGCTTGGATCATCTGAGCTTCTCCCTCCCACTGCTCTTCTTCGCCGCTTCCTTGACCTTATCAATGTAACCCTCAATCGGCGGAGTCAAAGTCGCCATGAACCGGTTCGCTGGGAAAGGAGTCAAATCCGGCACCAAAGCCGCCGCTCTCAAATCCTCCGGCAGCGCCTCGATGGCCTCCTTCTTCAGCCTCAAGAACGTCGACTCCGCGGCCTGCCTTGCACGGTGCCGCCGCATCAGAACCCTACTGTGCTCCTTCGCCAATCGGCGCCCATCCTCCACCGTGAGCTCGTACTTGGGGATCTTGTCGGCGTCGACGAGTCCCAGAGATATCAGATCCAAGCCCGGGGTCCCAATAATCACCGGCTCCTCCGAGAGTCCCATCTTCTCCTTGTAGTCCTTCTTCTTCATCATCTCCAGCTCTCGCTGCCGGTCTTTGCTGAGGAGGCCGAGCTTCTCTCTCTTGGCTTCGCGTGCTCTTTCTCTAGGGGTCAGGTATCGGACGGGCGTGGGAGCATTTAGGCACAGATTCTCGAGCCTGTCTTCTCGCTCGAACGGTTTTTTGGCTCCCACTCCGCTGCTCTTGGATTCAGGCTGGCCTTTTTTGGTGTTCATTTTGGACCGCTTTATGGTTTGGCCTGCTTTGATTTTGGCCTTGCCCTTGGCGGTTCCGCTAACCGGCCGTTGCTGGAGGAATTGGTGGCTCCAGGAGGACTCCACCGACGACGCCAGGGGCTTTAGCTTTGCGATTCGGAGGAGCATTTTCTGGACGACAAATGCCGCTGAACCCGGACGAGGGAGGGTTTTGGGGCTTCAAGGGCTTCAATGGGTTTTAGATAAAAACGACCCGTTTTGTTGTGTCGTTTTAAATTATAAGGACGACAAATTACAAAGTGTTCAGGCCTTTTGTTTGTTCCCTCAAATAAAAAACACTCCCATTGAGTATTTTACTTTCTAGCTTTTATATCAGTTCTTTTAGCCATGGAAGCATTTGTCTTCTCAGTTACAGAGCGTTTTCCTTTCATCACCACCAGAGGTTTCATGTTAAGAATCATTGATCTTATGACCATGGATTCTAAATAGAATCCTCTGAAGCTTAACAGCTTGAATGCTTCCTCATTTTATTGTCATGAAAGGTCCTTCTTAGGCCTTCAGACAAAAGATCATACATTTTTTCGCTGCTGCAATCAGACATAATTGATAATTCCACCTTATTTTTCCTATGTATCACAGGTGTTATATCACATTCAAAAGGTTATGTTGGTCCGCGTCTTCAAATGGAACTTCAAACCACCAACAAAATGTAGAATCCACGTAGGGCTTATCAGCCCCAGATTTAGACCATATGCATGGAGCAACAAGAGCTTATAAGAGCTGCTTCATAATCACAATCACAGGAGTATAATTAATAACTGCATCGATTTAGAGGTGTAAACAGAAAGCCGCCCAAGTCTTACTTGAAGAACCAAATGAGAAAATACAAGAGTAATGACAATTGATTCAAAACCTATTCTACATCACAGGATACAAATGCCTCTTATACAGGAAATACAGAGAACCAAGACAACATGATGATTGCAGACGAATATATAAAGCTACACTTGACGCCAAATCATATGAACTTATTCAGTTCCAGCAATCTTCTTCTTCAATGCTTCAATATCTGTAGCTAGTTCTTTTCTGCTTGACTGAAGAAAAGGAACCATATCATTCGTTAGCAAGAGGTGATTTATTTGCAAATGAAAAATACATGTGGTCCACCAAGATCATGATAATCACTGGCTTATCTTAGATATGGAATACATAAGATGTGAAGATAATGAGGTTGCAAACATCTGTCCCTCTGTCAGGTTTGACAGTCACTGGATTTTTTTTTCCCCCTTTTCAGAGAATTAGAAGTTAAGACTTAACAATGAGATCTAATTCACACCAATTTGGGGGTGGCGAAGGAAATTCCAAAGCTTTCCAAACTAACAATAAAAAGACTAAAAATCTAATTTTCAAAGGGAAAACAAATTATGAGCGATAGAAAATGGGCCACCAAATTAATTTGGGGGTTGCAGATGGAATGAGAAAATGAAATGCAACAAAAACTATCTAATTTCCCTGAGACCCAATTCTATACAAGAACAATCCGTACTCATAAAATATTGTAATTATAATTTTAAAGCAAGAAAAAAAATAGTAGTGTCGCAGATTTACCTTGAAGAGAAGATAACGGTAGACAAACCATCCTGTATATCCTAGCCCTACCAACTCCAGAATCTTTGGAAGCTGGTAAAAGGAGAAAATCATGTCAGGTTTCTTGAATAAAGATTTAAAAGGAGAAAGAAAATTTTGGGAGAGAGAGAGAGAGAAAGTAAAAGCATTTCTTATTTGCAGAAAATTAATCAGCCAACTAAGGACCTGAATAGCATACATTCCTTGATATAATCCACTTTAACTAGATAGAAGCATGTTTTATTTTAAAAGAAATCACCTACCAAAGGGACTGAGTTGACAGCACCAACTAGAATTGAAGAAAGCCAAACAGCAACTACTGCCCCACCTCCATAGAGAAGTACTGTGGACTTGTTTTCAACTGCATCCCACTAATTATTACAAAAGAAGGAAACCATTGAAAACCACAGAATTTTTTACTCAATCAAAAAAGTACTATTCGTAAGCGGCAAAGGGTCAGAACAAAAGTCAGGAAATTTAAAAGACACAAGCTGGAGAAAAATGGTAAAATTTCTTCAATATTATTAAGCAAGCTTTCCTTCTCACCTTCTCCTTCAAGTCTGAAAAAAGCTCACTAGTGTCAATAGAAGTGGATGTCTCTTCTGAAGATGAGGCTCTGATATGAAGCAGAGAAGACCTGCGGGTTTCTGTTTGAAACAAGAAACTTCAGTATACATTTAGGCATTTTCAATGGATCTTTTTTTCTTTTTCTTTTTTTCCTTCTTGTCATCATTTGATAAGTGCACTTTCAAGAAGCTTTACAAATAGAAACAACTAGAGAAATGAAAACTCAGCTTAATCACAAACCAATAAATAGTGAGAAACAGTTACAGAAAAAAGAAAAGAAAAAATACCCATTACTCTTGTTTAAAAGCTAGACATGACAAGGGCAAAAGCAACATCGCTATTACTAGCTGGTGCAGCAAAAATCAGTTTTGACCCATATGCAAAGTCACCCTCTAAAACACATCAACAACATTGTTTGGCTGCACTGGCTGCACATGTATTGCACATAATTTCGTACCCACGCTCCAAAGGTGGAGTAAGTCATAAAAGACACATTTAGAATTTCAATGCTCTCATTCAATTCCCCACCTCCCCACCTTTGATTACAATTTACAACTCGGGCACTTAGGTTCCAATCCCTCATCACCTACTATCAATGTACCAGAAACTAAGTAGGTTGGCCTCAGTCTGAACATTAGGTTCCATTATCCTTTGCAATTAGAAGTATGTTAACTTGAATTGGTGTTTTAGCTCTGTTCCTTATCGTAACTCGCTGATGCGTATTGCATCAATAAATGATCCCACCACATTTCCTTCAAACAACTAACTTCAACAAACATTTTGGCTATCAGTAAAGTAAAAACACATATATATCTACACAAACCACCAGGCTACTTCCAAGTAGCAAATCATGAAGTTAAAAAAACTGTAAAGTGCTTCATGAGTCAATATATAGTTCTCCATAGCTTATATGACTTGCACTACTTTTTGTTCATGAAATGCAAAACAAACTTCCATATTTCTTTCAAATCCTTTCCACATTATTTTGCTTCCCAAAATTTTTAGAAGAACTTCAGCAGAGCCAACTAATTGTTATCACTTATCACACCCAGTTAGCTCATAATTTACCTTGAGTGACACATGAAAAAACCCATATCACACATATTAAATATACAAAATAATAATAATAATAATAATAATCACTTCAGTCATTGAATTCTAGGTATATGCTCGACCAAATGCCTCAAAGAAAATAAGAAAGAAATACCTGAAAGCTTAGCAGTAGAAGCTCGAAAAGATGTGGAAGACAAGCGAGGTGGAAGGAAAGGCAAGGCAGAGAAGCGAGCGGTGGGGAGGCGTGGGACTAAGACGGCCGTGCTGGGATAGGGCGTCGCATATGCCGCCGCTGCTGCCATGGATGATGATTGGACAGCCAAACGATATGTTTATCTCAAATGTTGGGTTATTTGACAGTGCGGTGCTGACTTTGATTGCTGGGTCTTTGTTGCTCGAGGTTTTTTTTTCTTGTTTTTTTAATCTTTTTTATGTTCGGTATTCGTTTGGTTATCCTTGGTGATAGTTTCGGATCCTGATTCCCGAATGCGACACGTGGAGAAACACTGGTTTCTGATTGGCTGCTTCCCTATCTGATATCCACGCTTGTGGTTCCTCTCTCTCTCTCTTTTCTTCTTCTTCTTCTTTTCCTTTTCTGTTTTATTTCTCTTTTTTTCGGTTGGCTGTTGGTCTGTACCTGTTCACATTCCTCTCCACTGTTACTGGGCCACTGGCGCTCAAAAAGGAGTGGCTTCCCTCCGGTTTAAAGCTTACAGTTTTACCTTATTTTTAAGTAGATAAAAGCCATACATTAAAAAATAAAATTAAAATTAAAGGTTAATTAATTGCCATGTCACATATGACTAGATATAATTAAATATTTGGGAGATTGTCCCAAAAATTATTAAGTTTTGCGTAAAAACCTAAATTTCTAATTTTGATAACTAAAAATTTGAGTTTTGACCTTGTACTACATACATTTTTTAATCATATAATTCATCCAGCTTTTAACAGAAAACTTGTCATCTGGTTAAATTAATATATAAAAATAAACTAGAGTTTATTCTATGTTAAAAATATATAAATAAAAGAAAAGACACAAAATAATTGTTTCTAGATATATTTCAATTTTCAACTCAATTATCTTTCAAAATAGAATCCGGCGTTCTTTTAGATCCCAAAAATCGTTCATGATTGAATTTGTTCAAAATTTTGCAGCAATTTTTCTTTCTATATATAACAACAAAGAATCAATCTGAAACTTATCATCAATTTTGTTATGAAGCCTAATTTTGATAATATTTATGACTATATTGTGATTTTAGCAAATTAATATATAAAACAATACTAATTAAATAAAATAACAATAACCAAGTGCATAACAACTCAATATGATAAAATAAAGATCAAAAGGCATCAGATTAAACACAATTTGTTAACAGAAATTTATCCGGTGGCTAACAAGTTGTATCACCAAAAATGCAAAGCTTTAATGGTGTGGCAAGGAAACAAAAGAAGAAATAAACTGATATGAGAGGTGGTTTCCTTTTGGGCCGGAATCAAACATTTCGAAGACGGAGTCAAACCTAAAATCTCCTCCATCGAAGGTAGAGTTAATGATTTTCCTTTCCCTTTTTTTTAACTTTAAGGTAGCTGAATTCGAAAGAGTTGTTTTCAACTCTAATAGAGTCGGTGTACAACCGTATTTAAAGCTTATTAAGCTACCTGCTGCAAGAGGGAAAGAGTTCTCCTCCGAGCTAAATTCAATAAATTGGAAGAACTTAGTTAAAAGAAGTTCTTCCAAATTAATCTATAAAAATGCGAGTTTGACATAAATCTTTGTCCCAACACGAGCCATGCTAAATTGATATGGAATAAGGGCATTTTTTTTTTTTAAAGCTAAGTTCAGCTTCGAGTTGGAGCTTTTCAGCCCATACTGGGCAGGACAGTGTTGTGGGTTTTACTCCACTGGACCAACAAAATGATCTTGGCCTAAAACTTTTATCTGGGTCCGAGGTTCTATCCCTAGTAAACTAATAATGCTAACTTGACCCAGTACAACGCCATGACGTCTATGAAAGCCGGCCAGATAATGACATACTACCCGACTGTTGATATTTGGGAGAGAAAATGAATAGGAAATTTGGACTCTCCAAAAATTCATTAATTATGGACATTTTTTAACGCATTATTAAAAAGGCACAATATACGACACTAGTTGTCGAAGGAAGGTTTTCTATAATTATTTATTCGAATTTAAAAGAATTTAGGCACGTGATTATGAGAAATTAGTTATGAGATTCACTTGACCGGATAAGTGGTTAAGCAGTCCAATTTTTATTTGGTCAGGTAAGCCCTATAAGTAGTCTCTCATAATCACCTACCCGAATTCTTTCAAATTCAAACAAATAATTATAAAAAATCATGATTCGTCTCAAATTTAAGTAAATAATTGTAAAGGATAATAATCTTTAGTTATACTAAAAACACCAATTACCACCTTTACATGGATTTTGCAACGTGTAATCAAGTTAGTGCCCTATAAAATTAGTTTATGATCCTCTTAAATTATGTCTAAATTTAAGAGAATTTAGATAGGTGATTATAAGAAACCACTTATGAGACATACCTAACCGAATAAGTGGTTAGTCAGCCTAATTTTTGTTTGGCTACGTAAGTTCCATAAATAATTTATCACAATTACCTGTTCGAATAAGAGATAATTCGACTAAATAAATTAAGAGGATTGATCCAATAAAATTATCACGCGGATTTTTATTATTATTATTTTATTTGGTTGCTTTTTTGTTAACCATGGGGCTTGCAAATCACTTGCCTAAAAACAAGCGCTTGTTTCTGGAGAGGCAGAGCTTCCGTCCTGTCCAATGGGACAGTCCCACCTGTCATACCCAACTCTCTTTCCCTCCTCTGACCAACTAACCCAAGCAGAAAAAGTATACTAAAATATAAATAGACAACGAAGAGTACCCAGTAACCCCCATCTTTTTTGGGTGCATGCCAGTCTAACATGGCTTTTCGTACTCATAGAATACAACCACCAGATCCCTCCCCTGTCCCATAATCCCATTTCCCATCAACACAACCCACTTCTCTTCCCAGCCAATTCCAAGAACATCCGACAAATCAACAATTAAAAGATTTGAAGAATTCAATGTTTTGATCTACTCATTTTGAAAAACCCATTTGTTTCTTGAGGTGTTTTTGGTGTACCTTCTCGAACAAAGCCTCAATATACTTTTCCTATTTGTAGCGACAGCAATTCAAGAATTCGACATGAAAGATTGATGGGCTTCTACAACAGCTGGTACACGATCGTATGGGTGATGTTTGCTTTCTCGTTACCATCATTTGCTCGAGGCTCCAATGACTATGACATTGAGTCTTTGAATGCTTTCATTCATGATCACGCAGATAAAGCACTGTTAAAGCCACGTACAGGCACTCTGTACAATATTTCCCTCCCTGCTAACTTCTCCGGCATGGAAGTTTCCGTTGTTCGGCTCAGAACTGGGGAATTTTGGGCTAAAGGAGCGAATTTTTCCTTCTTCCATATCCCGCCAAGGATTCAACCAATGCCTCCTGTGAGAAGACTATCCATACTATATCAAAACCTGGGCAATTGGTCTTCTTATTACTACAATGTGCCAGGTTACAGATTGGTTGCGCCTGTTGTTGGTTTCATGGCTTACGATTCTTCCAACTCAAGCACCGTAGGTAATCGAACGGTCGATTTCAGCATCATGGGGGATCCCATTTCAGTTCATTTTTTGCATAGTAATGTGCCTGCAGAAGGGGAAAATGACGTGACGCCACAGTGTGTCAAATTTGGTGCTGATGGGTCATTTAAATTACAGGACATGAACGAGTCTTACGTTTGTATCACACAAGGTGAAGGTCGTTTTTCTGTTGTTGTTCCAGATAAACAAGATGGGCTTGAGAAATTTTGGGCGTTCGGATTTGTTGGGCTGGTTTTGCTGCTTTTGGTTATGGCGGCCATTGCCATACTTTTGAGAAGGAAGAAGAAGATGAGAAAAATGGAGGAGCAAGCTGAAAGAGGGGTGGCTTTTGATACATTTTGGGTTGGAGGAAGTAAAATCCCTTCCGCATCAATGGTTAGAACTCAGCCAGCCCTCGAAAATCGTTATGTTCCTTGACTCACAATTTTGTTTCTTTGAACATTTTCTAGCTTTTTTCTTTTTCAAAAATTTATTTCCACTTTTTGGAAGTGAAGATACCGTTGTACCTTTTCTGAGTTATAAACTGAAAATGAAAAGCAATTTGCTACTTGTTAGTATACAATATTAAATCACCAATTGTATCAAAAACTTAAAGCTTATAAAAAATTGTTGATTTAATCATTTTTAATTAGTATTTTAATACAATGAGTGTTGGGTTATGGGCGGACAAGTCTACGTGATCCAGATATCAAGCCCATCTAATTCAAATGTCAACCCATTAATCCGAGAGTATTAGGCCTTGGGGATGTGTAACAAGAAATCAATTCCCAAACCATTATCATACTATATAATCACATCGATGGCATCGCTGCCACCTGGGTTTCGATTTATAATTAAACCATGTACTCCAAACTTCAAGGGTAAGCTGTGCTTTAATTAAGATGGATTGTGTTACATAAACTGGGAAGCAATTGCAAACAAGTAATTATAAAAAGTATGAGACTTTTGGTCTATGTTCAAAACTCTCTACATAATTAATTTATCACTTACTTTCTTGAATATTTTGCTGACTTTAGCATCGAAGTTATTTTAGCTGGTACTCCTAACAGGGTCCGTTGCTTATTCGCTTTCTCTTTTGCTACAAGGAAATCTATTCTGATGATGAATTTGACCAGAGATCAATGGTTCCTAAAATTTGTGTCTTATCTAGTTGGAGTATATTTACTTAGCTGGAGTTAAAGGTAGTGAAGAGCGGCAACTTGGCTCTTGTGCCTGAAACATTCTTCGGGTATAAAATATTAAAATGTACAAGACAAATGTAAGGATGTAGAAGAATATGAACAGCCTTTCAAGTTTAATTATTAAATGTTTTAGACCCTACGAGCAATTTGATTACTATTTTCAAATTTAACTTATTCTATTCTTGCGTATAAGCAAGCAATAAATACTCTTTTTTTAGTCTGCCTCCATAAATAATTAATTAACTTATGCACCATTCAAAACTAAGAATCCACGATGTTTAATGGGTATTGACGAGATGTCCATCCACAAGCCTTTTACATTTATAAAATTTGCTAGTTCCTCTTAATATGACTGGTTCATCTTTTGAATTGAGCCTAATAATCCACATTCGCTAATGTATTTGTGTATAATAAAAATGCTTCTATAATGCTCCTATCGACGCGCCAAAAGTTCAGCATCCAATTTGCGGCGCTTAATTTAATTAGTTCATAGAGTTTCGTTGGAGTCGGTATATATGACCAACTGATGGAAGATATTAGAAATTTGTTAAATGGCTTCCAATCATGGTTTATAGGGCAAATTGGAAGGGAAGCAAATCATTCTTTGGCCAAATCCGCTCTCCAACAATCTTTGGACAAAGTGTGGAGGCAGAATAGTCCTGGTTTTATGCTGAGCAAGATGTCTCTTTTTGAGTGAGATTATTTGACAATTTATTGGCTTGAAATGTGACTTAATGAGAAGGATTGGATCAAGCTATTGGGTGGAGGTCACAGAGTTGGTGCAGTGGAAAAGGGGGATCAAAATAAGAGCCATTGAGAATGGCCCAGGTAACAATCTTGTTTGCTGCTTCTGTAGCATGGATTCCATCCCAGCTAACATAGTTGCTAGGGTCATTACAAGCTGCTGCTGTCACAGTGTTCCCATTGATCACTTTGCTGTTTCCACAGTACAGTCTTGGGTCAAAATTGTAGGCGCCGCCACCATGCCCACAACATGCTTTTGTACCATATTGGAGCCCTGCCCCAATACAAAATAAAGCAAATCTATTAAAATCATTTTGCAAAGCAAATGTAACATATGATGTGATTGAACTTACGAATTTTGTTATCTATTTTGTAGATTGTAATATTAAAAGTACGGTTAAGCGGTTTACACCTTTTATTGAAACAAGGAGAAGGGGTTCGAAACCCCTTACCCACACTTGCCCATTTCTATTTCTTGGGCACTCTACGAGCCCACAAATTGGGCCTTGGTGTGCACTCGGTTGTATAAGTGCAGTTGTTGGGGCTCAAACTAGCATATGATGGATGAAAGAGTGGCGCCTTACATGCCCCTTTTCACACATGCCCCTTCAACATCTTAAAGATATCAATTCAACGAGCCTCAAAGTTATCTTTTTGTTTGAGATTCTTTTGTTCTTTCTCACATAATATTTTCCTAACAATTTCAATGTTTATTTTTTATTCTTTTTCTTTTTCACATAATTTTTCGACAGATTTCTCATGAAATGCAAATAAGAATATTAAACCTTGGGTCTTAATCGTACCGTGAGATGTGGGATGGCGGAAGAGCTTTAGCAACACAGAATGAGTGTCCACATATACGAGGGAAGCGTCTGGGAGAGCTTCCCTAGTTTGTCCTAGTGTCTCCTTTAACATGTTGTTGTACTCCTCCACTGCATTGTTGTAAGGGACCATGCATCCAAACGCGTCAAGGTCCGAACTGCTACGAGAAATCTCCGCCAAGAATGACGGATAACAACCCACAGGTGCAAGATTGAGCACCAGAAATGCACGCCCTCCTAAGCCATATAGCTCCTTCAAATTTTGACGAGGAACAAAAATTGTCATAAATGCTAGCAAATGCATAATGCAATTATCATCTCCACATTTCTTTTATGTTTCATATGTTTAGCACGTCCTTTAAAAATTTTAAATAACATAACACCATGTACACCGTTAGATTGAACAAAATAAAATTTGGACTGATAAGACCCTGCAGCGACTAACTTCCATATGAAGACCGAAGACCAACAATGACCCTAGGGAAAAGACATTAGGAGACAACTTCAAGGCCTACAATAAGGTTAACACCTTCAACTAATCAATTATTAAAAAGAAGTTTTTTAATATTGTCCCACTTAAGCCACCCCAAAGATAAGAGACATGAGATTAGGAGTTGGGGCTAAAATACTACAAAGAAACGCAACAATAAAATAACTTACTCCCTACAACAATAGGGGGGCAACCCAAAAAAGGTCAGCGGAATCACTAAAAAATGGGAGCAAGTTAAAAACAACAAAATTTCCAATGTTCGACCAATTATATTAGTCGACCATGGGAATGAGGGACAATTGGTAGTACCATAAATAAGCTAGAGGCCAAAGACTTAAACCCAATGGATACCCAAAGGCCTACTCATTAGAAAGGCTAAAAAGCCTAAGAGCCTTCACAATCACAAGCCCACCAGGTCGTGGTTAAATAAGAACTCAACATAAACGAAATGGACCATTCCCAAATAAGATAAGAGTCATTTTCACCCTAAAATCTCTCTATTATATTGGCGCCACTCCGGTGGCCGTTTTCTTGTCTTGTAGGTAGCCTGTCGACGAGTCCGACCGTGCAAAATCTACTTTTACATTGACTATGATATAGACCCTCTTTCTGCATTTTACTTGAAACTGAAAATAATGGTCTTCCTTTCTATCAAACAAAATAATGGAAGTGGGATGGGGCCGGACCAAGGTTACATAGTCGGGTAGTGAGCCCGAGGCCCAACCCAATTAGAGTTGGGTTTGGGTCATCATGGTTGCCAGTCCGAACATGTTATGGAAGTACTGACCTTGATGGTGCCAGCGATTTGGGATACCACTTGAGGGAGATACTGCTTGACACCACCTATTCCAATAGCTGCTAAGTTGGAAGTGAAATCATTTTGACCAATATAAAATGTGTAGAGCGATTTCCCGAAAATGGCCGGTGAAGGAAGTTTTGTCGATCCTAAGAAACAACATTCAAGCATTTGAGGAGTACTAATTAATAAGGAAAAAGAATGAAGCAAAACAGCTAGCTGAAAACTGAAGTCATCATGGTTTACCAGTTTTGTCTGAGGAGCCATGAAGTTCATCAACTTTGATCTTGAATTCCTTCATTTGGTTGAGCTGAATGGCCAGAGAAAAGGGGCTGATTCCCGTAACAAATAACGAAGTGTTTGGGAGGAGCACTGTTGAGGCCAATGTTGCATAGTTGGCCCCATGTCTATAATCTGATCCAATTGATTGCAAATATGGGCTTATAAACGGCAATCCTAGAGCTTCAGCTGCCAAATTGCAAAACCATGCACACATGAAGTAGGATCAATTCACTCTATTTTAGTCTATTTAATGGGTAGATAAGTATCAACATTTTGGTTTATTTTCTTCAATAAAAAGAAATTGTATGTTTTTTTTAAAGGAACAAAAATTTAGTTTACATTATCAACAGTTCATGATGACCACAAAATTTATGATTCAGAGGACCATCTTTCGTTGGATTCCATTTAGAGTCACAACAGGCCTTTCACATTTTTCTACAAAGATTGTCCACGTACCCCTTATAACCTAACAAGATCAATACAAATGGTAATAGTAAGAAAGTTTAAGCGCATCAAAATATTAATTAAATTATTAAAGTTATCTATTTTTATTAGCTTAAATTTTTGAGATTAAATAGTAATTTAATATGATATTAGAATAAAGGTCATGAATTTGAATCCTAATTATTGTTAACTTCCAAGAAAAATATTTCAAAAAATATTTTATGTGTTGTCTAATCCTGACAGAAAGTGTTAAAATAATTCAGATTTAATTTTTAATAAAAATTAAATTAAACTTAGGTCATCAAAAAAATTACAGCATAATTTTATTTTTCTTTATCCAGCACCGTCAAAAACTTGTGTCTATCCTCTATGACAAGATTGTCCGACCCAGCCTGGCCTTTTTTGTCTACACGTGGAAAAGTGGCTCATTATCTACCCAAACTTTGGGCCTACCATATCTTTAAGGAGTGGAAAAAATAATAATAATAAAGCAAGCAAACAAAAGCTGTTTTTTTTCTTTTCTTTTCTTTACGAGAAGAAAAAGAAATTCTTAACCGGTCTTTTATTATTGGCCCAACTGCACCTTACCATGAATGAAAATGGGAAGAACAGTGAGCTTAATCTTGAATTTTGCAAGTCATATTTTTTGAAATTTGAAGGCTAGGGCAATATATAGAATATAGATCATGACTCAAAAGCATTAACATGAGAAATTAAAAGTTAGTGAAGATTACCTAAGAAATCAATAATGAGCCTTCCGTCGGAAGCCCGGCCAGCCGGTCTCTTGAAATAGGTCATGCCGAAGGGCCCAGACTGTGCCGGAAAAGCTGCCCAAAACCCGCCTGTGTCTGAATTCGAGTCGCCAAAGTTGAAAATTGCCTCGAAATCGCATTTCGAACGGCTTAAGCAACCGAACATTGCCACCATCACCACCCCAACAACCACGTATTCCCGAAATATGACCAAACATTTTGGTAACCAGAGCCTCATTATGGTTCTACACATAGAAAGTCAAGACGCATGCCATTTCAGCAGCATGTTTTCGTGGTGCTGTGAAATGGAACTATGGAAGACCGGAAGTAGTGTGTAAATCCTGGTCATATACTGTTGGTGGCGAGCAACTGACACGTGGGGTTTTTTTTTTTTTTTTTTTTTTCATTTAAAAAACAAAAAAATCTTGGGCAGAAACTGAAAGAATGGGCCAGCCCGTTCCAAAAATGTGGCCCATCCTTTTCTATCAGTTTTGGGAATTTCCTATTTTGTCTTTTATTTTCACCTTCTTATTCATCTTTCTATGTGCTTTATTTTCTTTTTATATTCTTAAAATGAATAATTTAATTTTAAGGTTTTATCTCGAATGATAGGGTTAGTTTAATGAATTAATCAGCAACATTAAGAACGTGTTTGGCACGCGAAATGACTATTTCATTAAGAAAATGAATAAATATTACTAAGAATTGAAGATATTAGAATATAATAAATATTCATATTTATTAGTTTAGTTCACTAGAATAGACACTGAATATATATTTATTTCTTTGGTACAGTGCAATACTCTGGTAATAAAATCATATTGTAATCAAATTTTCTAAAACGCCTTTATCATACAATTATAATTTACATTTTTAAGGACATTTTATAACATATGTATAACACATTTTTGTTCTGCCCATCTTCTCCTTGTTTTCCTCTTGAATTTTCACCCTAACGAATAAATCCTTCCATTCATATTTTCTTTAAGAGATCAAGATTAGCCTCCTCCTCCTCCTCCTTAATATTATTATTATTATTATTATTATAGAAAGGTTTAAGGGGATAATGAAAAATTCTCAGTTCCAACACCCATAAGCCCACCATAAAAAGAGAAGAATGAGTCATTGCCGGTCCAGTGATGAAAAACAAGGAGAATTTCACTGGGACTGAAAAGGGTAAACTTGAGACTTGTGGGCATACGGGTTGGGCTACTTCTTTAGGTATCTGTGGGCCGAAGTTTAAGCAACAAATACATTGTCCTTATTAGGCATAATTGTAGTTTTGATTATTCTACATTTTATGCTCCATTTGTTTGTTTCAACGTAAAATATTTTTTGAAAAATTATTTAAAAAAAAAAACTATTTATTTGAAATTATTTTTCGGCATTTAACTCGCACGAAAAAAAATCACCAACAACAATAAAATGATCGGCAACAAGATTCTAGCGATGGTGGCTGAAATCCACCACAGCCTACAGGATTCCGGCCAGTTACATCGGAATCTAGAAATTGTGTTGGGTTCATGCCATTTTTATCGGAATCCAGCGGCACTGACCAGATTTCCAACCAGTGGAAGGAATTCGGTCGGAAATGCCGAATCCTCTCCAGTTCGTCGGAATCCAACCACGGTAGCCGGATTCCCGCGACCAGATCTCAAAATCCGGAGACCTTCGACGGCAGATTCGTGCTATCAACAAACTCCAATGCTTGAGGGTGACAGACTACTAGAAATGTGTGTTAAAAAATGAAGAGTTTAAATTTAAAAGACGATTTACAATTTTAAATCCGTAAATCATTTTTAAAAAATTAAAAAAAAAATTCAATCAAATTGAAAATAATTTATATTAACCATTATTTTAAGCTGCACCAAAAAAATACAAAAATTATTTTACGCCCAAACAAAACATTATACTCCATTACACACCATTCTAACTAGAGTAATGATTCACTACCACCTAAATATACAACTTTTCACCACCTTATCTATGTGGCAAGGTGGTCCCCTACTTTAATTTATTTTTAAAAAAAAAAAAAAAAAAACTCAAAAAGTAGTGGGGGACCACCTTGCCATATAGACAAGGTGGTGAAAAGTTGTATATTTAGGTGGCATTGAATCATTATTCTTCTAACTAACATGCATTTCCTCCCGAGAATAGCACTAGAAGGTTTGACGAGTTATATAGATTACGATTTATCTCCTTAGATTCCTCTTTAGATATAAAATTCTTCCTAATTGGAATGTCCGATTTCTTTTAATTTGGTCTTTAAAAATGTCATATATTGTTTGAATTTTGAATATGTAAAAAACACATCTTCTTTTTATTAACATGCTATTAAAAAAATGTATTTTTTTTTTCATATTAAATGATATATGACACTTTTATAAATTAAATTGAATTTTTTTTTTTTACAACCCAGTTTGTGAAAACATAATTAATACCTTACCTTACGGTGAAATTCAGCTGTTTAATGCTCTGAAAATATCATATGGATCAAAATCACTTAGGTAAGCCCTTAGCTAACGTTCTTCTTCCCATGAAAAGTTCAATGTGTAGAAGAACGTTCTTCTCTCCATAGCCGCTAATGGCCCATTGGTAATTTGGTAATAGTCTAATAGCTCAATGTGAACAAAGATTTTGTACGACGATCAAAGTTCAAAGAAAACGGCGGGAGGGGGCACGTCGTTAATTTTGAGACTATCCAATGGCTATTTCAGGTAAAAAAAAAGAAGAAAGAGATTAAGCAAAATCAGATCCGATCTCAAATTTTGCTTCCGGTCCACGTCAACTGGTCCCCCACCTCACCAGTGTTGCGTATAACCCATGTGCCTGCGAGACACGTCACGTTGTCGGTAACGATGCCTCGTCCTGATTCACCCCCACCATTTAAAAAAAGAATTATCCAGAAGCGGCCACCACGTCAGACCCCTCCAATCACATGATGTCGCTATCTCAGACCACCGCATAAGGCGCATCACCGTTAATCTCGCCAACTAATCAACGGCCCGAGATTCCCGCAGACGTGGCCTTTCTGACTCTGGCGTCACACCCCATTAGGTCCACTCACGGGCGTGCTTTTTATATCTCCAACCACTTGATTTTGCACGCTTACTTATTTTTCTTTCCTTCTTTCTTATTACAATTTGCATTTGCATTTGCTAAAAAAAAAAAATGATTTGCATTTGCTACATCAAGATTCAAGAGAGATATTAAATAGAAAATTTCTTCACTGGATTCCCATTAAATTACTAGCTTAATGCGAATATTACAAAAAAAAAAATTCCATAAGTAATTATGTTGAGAAATTTTTTGAATAGGGAAACCGCAAGTTAATGAAAAGGAAAGAAAACTGAGGGACAAATAATATTGTTCAATTTGTTAATGTGATTAATTACAGTTTAAGTTATCAATCAATTAGTTTGAAAAGCAATTAGCCTAAACTTAAAAATCAACTGATATACTAAGATGAATAGTAGCTACAAAAACATTTTCATATTACTTTAAGAGTGAAAATTTAATAGTTTTATTACTTTAGCGCTAAAAGAAATAAACAATCGACGAAAAGGTTTTTTTTTTTTTTTTTTTTTGGGTGCCTAAAATCACATAATTTTGAGTTGCGAAGTTTAGATAAGGAGATTCCGGGTGCATTTTGACATTGCGATTTTGTAAATAAAAACTGTGGTTTTAAATCAAATCATAGAAAATAAATTGTTTAAAATTACGTTTTTAAAAATTTGCAATTCGATAACGTAAAAAAAGTATTTTCAAATCACATGCAATGGAAAACAAAACAAAACGTACAATTTTAAAGGTTAAATTACGATGCCAAAAGCCAAACTGCAATTTTGACAAACGCTTAATAACGTTTTTAAAAATCACATTTTTAAATCCCATATTTTTAAATTAGACTTTTTAAAATCATAAACCTTAAATGTACCCTCCAACTTGTTTCTCACTTTAAAACAAGAAACAAAAAAACAAATTTAACATTTACCGGTTTTATAGTCATATAAAAAGTTAAAAATAATAAATGTGATATAACTCTCATAATGTCATTTACTAAAAAATATGTCTATTCACCTCTTGGAAACACCCAGTTAAATGTTTATTACTCCATCATATTGTTTAAAATGATTGATGATTAGAATATATATCTTTTTCCAAAAGAGATATATATATATATATCACTTTTTTTTATAAAAAATCATTGTATAATATTTCAATTAAACCATTTATTTATTTATTTTAAAAAAATAACATTTATTAATTTGTCATTTGTTCGGATCCACTGTTTTTAAAATTGCTTTTAGCATTACTGTTTAACTATTTCTATGAAAAGTAGGTTGCAGCATCATTTTGCATAATTTATTTGCTAAGACGGAGCAATATGACGGTATCTTCCAATAATCAAATACCACGTGGATCCTCCCACGTGGAGATTCGGTGGTGAAACGTGGGCCAGTTTTAAGATATCTAGAGAGTCTCGGGGACGTGATATATGAGCTGGCTACGCAACCTCTGCTTGCCTGCGGGGCCCACGTGGTTCTGAGTCCACCTGCGTGGAACACGTCAGTGTCCGGACCACGCGACACCGACATACGCGAAAGCTAGTGGGGACCACACGTGTTTTAGATGCTCCTTTTGGTGCCAAGGCAGGCCTCGTTGGCAGAACCACTCCCTCATTCCAAGGTGGCGTGGCTTATTGCTGTCCGTCCGATTCAAACAATCATACCCACGGAGAGCACGTTGAGGTCAGAGTTGGGTCCCACCGTTTTATCTGAGGGTATTTTTATATTTTTTAAAAAAATTTGGCCGGTGAGCTCTGTACGTACACGTGGGCCTTCTTTGAGGTGACTCGTTAAAGTGTTCTGAGATTCAGCATCGGAACGGACGGTCAGGATTGGAGATCGCGGGATGTTCGAGTCAAAACAAGGTGCGTCAGACATGGGACATGGAGTGCTCTCCTCGTCGGAAAGAGAGGTGCCACCATTTGACGAAATTACTTGATTTGCCCTGCACTTTCTTAAATTGCCTTGCAAGCCCTTTCATTTCCTGCTTGCCTCCATTCCTTTCATTTCAGTTAAGGACAAGATTACTGTGCCCTTAAACTATGAATATACGCTTTGAGGTCATGGTAATTAAGGGGCACGAACAGCTTTGTAGTTTTATTAGGTTAATCAATTAAAAAAGAAATAAAAGCTTGCTCCCATTGGAGGGCTTCCTGCTAATGTGGCAATAAGGTCTTGTCAGCGGAGTTGAATCCACGTAGAACAATTCTTTTAATTTTTTATTTCTTTGAAATTTGTCAGATAGTTTGCCTTTCAACTTGGGAATATTTTTTGTTAAACTAGGAGCAATTGAAAGGTCACAGAACAAACTAACTTGTTATTGTTGCCACAGTTTTCAAAAGTTGACATGTTAACTTACGAATGGTCTTTGTCTGGTCGGGTGTTTGAGCAGAGCTTCTAAGCTTTGTTTGTTATGACTTGCAAAACAATAAAAACTTGCAAGAAGTTGGGCGGCAACGCCTTCTTCTATGGTAAAGTTAATGGAAATTTCTTTGTAAAGTTAATGGAAATTTCTTAAGAAGATGAGTAAATGCTATCATATAACTTGAGTGATATCAAATTTATGACTTATATTTATATCATCCATCTTTTATTAATTTGTACGTGTGAGTTTTCTCAATCTCCAGTCTACTGTTCGCTCAGCATGAATAAACAGTAGTTCAAACATGACATAAATAACATGATGAATCGGCCTAAAGAACGGCACATGATACTGTCATCCATCTTGTCTCCTGCCCTGATTTGACATTCTAATCTCTTGTCTAATAAATGCTCAAAAATCTTAATAAATGCGAGAATCTTCTATCTCAGACTCTCCATGACCGTTAATGAGATATATATATATATATTCTTACGCGGTTCTATGCCGAAGTGCTCTCGACATAATTTAGAGTTCCGACCACTAAAACAATTCTAATCGTTTGGTGTCAGCTTCTCTTCGATGAGCCGATTCACTATCCTAGCAAGATTTCACCTTCCGAGAAACATCTGATCAGTGAATGGAGCCAACCTACAAGGCCTCGTTGGGCTGAACTACTTCGTGGACCCATTTTCAGCTTGAAAAAGTATAATCCCCAACAACTACAAAATTCGGACTTGTGCCAAACATTGAGAAGTATGGTGCATGTAGTAAATTTGAAATAATATTTAGGTGCTATGAGAGAAATTGACACTCGTGGAGAAGGGTTTTTTGAGTATGAATGCGGCTTCTTTTCCGTATGAACGCGCTGTTCCCGTGTGCCAATTTTGTGCGGAGGATTGCGGATTCAAACTCGTACAAAATGATGCCCCCCAAGGAGCCAATGACTAGAGAGTCATAACCCCTGCGTCAAAGCTGGCCTATGCCATGCCTCAGGCTCCTGGCGTATTTACCAGTGCAAGTTTTTGACAGCCGTAAATGTAGGCTTTCCACCCTTATATTTATTTATTTTCAAGCACTTTTGATATCGAACCGTTTTCAAAAATATATCTTAATTTGTACATGTATACATCAAATAAACAGAGATGGTATTTTTATTTATATTTCATCTAATATTTTAACGACACATCACGTCAAACTAATTATTGACAGACACATATCTCATATGCCCTGTTAATATTATAAAAAAAGTAAAAAAGAAAACAAAAGAAAAAAAAAATATGGGTGGCTCCTTTGAAAAAAATTGGGGGTGGCTAAGAGTAGCTCGAACTGCCCATATTTTTTTGTTCTTTTTAAGTTTTTATTTTAAAAAGTTTTAGTGCTTTTCAATTTTTAAATAATATTAATAATCTATAGAAAAAGTTATTGACCCCCCTTTTTTTCATGTGTCCACAATTAACATATGAAACTTTTTTTATAATAATAAATTACTCTCTAAGGTTTATACCACAACTCTATTTCTCTTTATTTTCATTATGTTTCTCTTCCTTGACATCGCCCAACTTTAGGCATAAAACACGTAATCTTTACATTAAATTATATCTTATCTCACCTTATGAGTCAATTCCCTTCTTTCATCTCCTATATTCCAAAATTTGTGTTAAAGTATTAATAAACTTTTTAAGAATAATTAATAATTTAGCATGGTATCAAAATAGAAGTCTTGAATTCAAATCTTAACTGCACAATTTATTCTTATTTTAATAAAATATTTCACGTATTTGACCTTACTTGTTGAGGGATAGTTTAAATCCACACGATGAAGAAAAATATTAATATATTAATTAAACGATTACATTTACTTCTTGAGAGAGATGAAGAATGTTAAGATACTAATTAAATGATTAAATTCATAATTTTTTTTTATCAATTTAAGCCCTTAAGATAATCGGTAATTTAGCTGCACCTGCAACGAACAAAGAGTGAAAATCCTCAAAATCAAATCAATTAATCTCTTTCTTTTTAAATAGCATTCAATCAAGTTCCATCGTACATTTCAAAATATATATATAAACAGTCCTATCGCAATCTCTGAAAAATATTAAGTATTTTCAATCTTGATCAATTTATTTATTTTCTAACTAACTACCCTAACAGCTAACAGTAGACACCTCAAACCGCCACATCTCAAGGAATATTCATGCCTCTTCAACAATCACCACGGTCGAGACCATCCGGCTCCTGCTTCCCTGCTGGCACATGCAAAAGCTAGTCCACTTTCTAGGGGCGGAGCCGGTATTTGCAATTTGGGGAGTTAAATTCATAAACAAAATTGGAGGAATAAAACTAAAAAAAAAAAAAAAAAAAAAAGGGATAAAATTTAATTTTAAATTTTTTTTTTAAAAAAAATCTTGGGCCTTGGGAGGGCAAAAAAAAAAAAAATTAAAAAAAAACTTTCTTAAAATCCAAGGAAGGGCCCCCAAGACTCAAGGTGGCTCCGCCTGTCCATTCCATTGTTTGTTGGTTGGCTTGTACTCTCTTGGATTTCAAGGATTTTTTTATTATTATTATTTTTTTTTAAATGAATAAGCAAATTTTTACTACCAAAAGAACACTTTACAACCCATACACTCCAAGCCAAGTCTGGAACACAACAACAGCTACTAATTACTAAATGAAGAAAAAAAATACACAGCAGCTGCTTTCAACTAGCAAAACAGCTAAACATAGACAACAATGACAGAGATACAAATACTACCTTTCGAAAACAACAATCTACATGCAGCCAACTACAACTTTCTATTTAACATAGAATCCTATCTGGTTTTCCCCATCAAAAGCATGACACCTTGTGTAATGAACCAAAGAAAAGCGTTAGTCACATCTGCACTATCATCCTAAAAGGACAAGTCAATTTGGAACTTTCTTATCATCCCTTATAAAGTCTAATTTCACCTAAGAACTAGGAAATGTGGGACTTAGCACCCATGAGTATCTTTATAAACCACTCACTTTATATGAGCTATTCATTTTTTTCTCAATATGAGACCGGAGTGTTTCACCTTGGTTTCCTCTAATTTTTTGAATCTCCCCAAAGCCAATTGCCATCACTCGACTTCTTCCCAATATATTCCCATTGCTTAATATCATTCATTTTGTTGGGAAATAATCATACCGAGAACTGTTTATGTTGAAGTTATGGGCTTGAAAGGTTTGCACAAACCTACAAAGGCTCTTTTATCACCAGAAGCTCAAAAAGATACGGTTGATCTACATACGTCTTTAGCTTAGTACTCACTAGTCTCAGATAAAGCATATTCCGATAACGTCATGAAGAATACTCGTACCGGGACACTCCAGAGGCAGGTACACCCTGGGCTACCATGAGCGATAAGTATGTCACGAGTCAGTCTCGGGATAACAACGTCTCTGGACAACGGAAAGAACTAGTTCAATATAGCTTGGTTCAGATTGGTCCCGAGATAGATGCTTCCCTGGACTATCAGAAGAGACCGGGCCAGAAGATATGCAATGTCTTTGACCCGATATGCTAGGAAGGATTCACGGGAAGAATCCACCCCAAGATCCTAGGGAAGGTTGTTGTGAAGTCTCAATCTCGAATTCTTCGGAATTGACTCTTATCCCACACAATTTGAGATAATGTCTCATTCTCGGATTCTTAGGGCTTTTATCCCACACGATCCGAGATAAAAGCCCTATCCCAAATCGAATTGGAAACACTCCAAGTTGAGTAGGACTCCAGCTTGAACATGACTTATTGCTTAACAATACTCCATGCCTATAAATAAGCTCACATCCCATGTATGAAAGCACTCTGATTAATGTGTTTTTTCTGCTCCATACAAATTGTCTAAAAAAATTGACTTAGACATCGAAGTGAGACCCCATTGGCACAATCGGCAAGCTCCTTTGTTTGATTTCTTTGTCTTGTAGCAATCAGATGAAGAATTACCAAAAGGCGTACGCTACCAATCTGAAAACTGTCCTAACACATTTGCTTCCAAATATAATACACAACCGTCCCTAATGATAGTTTACAACTCTGTTATGCCCCATTCCTACACTTCCTCCCATTCTGTATTGGATCGTTAATTTAACATTTTCTCAACGCATCCCTCCAAATTCTTTTGATGAGCTCGCATCCAAATAAAAATTGCTAAACGCAAACCGCATAATCGTTCTGGTGGGTGGTTGGCAAAAACCGGTAACTGCTTAGAGCGGTGCGGTTAATGATTTTAATGTAGGCAGATGCGGTTAATAACCACTAACCGCCTAACTAACTATATATGTATATACCAAAACGGTAGATAATATGTTTCACTAGCTAGCTACTTAATTTATTACTTTAATTTATGTTACATTTGGTGTGTTATTGACTAACTTTCCAAGACAAAATGGTAGATTATGGCCCTGTTTAGTAACCCCCTTCCCCTCCCCTCCCCTTCTCTTATGAAAGAATTTTTTTTGAAGTGTGAGTAAAAGATGATTGATGTGATATAAAGTAAAAAGAATTTATATGAAAAAGTAGAAAAATTTTGTATTGTAGTGAATTTTTTTATTTAAATGATAATAAAAAATTGTTAATGTGATATAAAAAGTAAAAAAGGTTAAGAATGTTTTGAGTTGATATTTTTTTGGGATACGTAAAAATAAGGGAAGAGAGAGGGGAAAGGGTTATTAAACGGGGCCAATATGGTTACAATTGTGTTGTTCTAGCCAGCTTGTAGATTTTGTATAGAAATGTGATTTTCTAATGTACTTATAGAATTTGCATGCAGCTTATATCTAGCTTGCAAAATATGCAGAATTGTATAGAAAATAATGGTCGTGCTCCAATACAAATTTATTAATTGATTTTTTTTTTCATCTACAACACTGATGCTTAAAAAACAAAACAAAGGAAAAAAAAATAATAATAATCTAAAAATAGGCCAAAAACTATATATCTAAAATAGGCCTTAAAAAGAGGCACAAAAAATGCCAAATACAACAAAATATGCTCCAAAGACCAATTTTGAAAGCTGGTCACGCAGTGAGGTTTGGGCGTCAATAACCGCTAACCACCTGAGGCAGTGCAGATAATGGTTAGAGACAGTAACTACTAACCGTAACCGCTTGTACATTCCTAAGTGTTGCTGATGTGATTCTTTGTATTATAATTATTATAAATAATGAAGGCTTAATTTTTACTACTCAGTCGCATTATGTTGAAAAGGTTCTTAAAATGTTTAATCATTTTAATTGTAAACGTAAACTACCTTTTGATGCTCGATCAATTAGAATATGCTTGAGTTATTGCTTATTTAATGTATGTAATGATATGCACAAGACCTGATATTGTTTTTGTAGTTAGTTAAAACTAATAGATATACTAGTAATCTTAGTCATATCATTGGAATGTTATACACATAATTCTAAAATATTTAAAGAAAATTATAATTACGATATACAGTACAACGGATAACCTACAATCTTGAGAGGATACACAGATGGTAGTTGGATCACAAAAAATAATGATCATAAATCAACCAATAGAAGGATATTCACCTTTGATAGATGAGCTATCTCCTGGGATTCTAAAACGCAACCCGTTGTTGCAGACTCTACCATGGCAACTAAGTTTGTAGCATTGGCTAATTATAGCAAAAAAGCAAAATGGTTAAATAATTTATTATTGGAAATTCCTATTTGGCATAAACCTATGGCTCTTGTACCTTTACAATGTGATAGTCAGGCAACATTCTCACGATCTTATAGCCACATTTACAATGGAAAGTCAAACCACATTGGTTTAAGGCATAATTATGTTAGGGAATTACTCACTAATGGAGTAATTATAAATGATTTTGTAATATCTATTCAAAATTTATATGATTTTCATTGGTTAAATGACTTGCAAGGGACTTGGTGTGGAAATCCTCAAAGGATATAGGATTAGAGCATTTAGAGAATGATCACTAATGGCAGAAACTCAACTCAACCCTTCAAATATCAATATATTGAGTTTAATAAGCTAAAACACACTATATGTCGTGATATCAAGCACCATAAATTTTAATTTTTTAAAGTATTTGAACATTCCAAGGTTAAGGTTCTTGAAACCTGTAATGTTACATTAGAGGTTGTGTATTATGCATTTAGTAGGCTTATAACAGATTTATGTTGAATTGTATTAGTTACAAAGCACTTCTAATAAGATTACCTATATGAGTGTTTTAGGTGGTGCCGTCTTCTATGAAACTAAGGTTTTGTATTTAAAGCGCTCATGAAACCAATATATGAATATAAGGTCAATCCACGTGTCAGCATATAGAACTATCTAAAGAGAAGATCACATATGTGTGAGATATGTCTAGCTAGTTAAAAAGGATAGCTGGTTCAAACCAATGAAAGCATACCTACCATTATATCATGACTAGTTATGACATATTTATTACTAAATAAAGGTTCAAGTCCTCAAGATACCTTCATCTATGCATGAGTTTTCCTATTATAATCAAGCTCTTTTTTTTTTCTCGAAAAATGATGGTGGATTTTAAAAGAATTTTCAAAATTATATAATTATATGTATATCTATATTATGGTTTGGAAGCAGAGACGGAGGGAGGGGGGGAGGGGGGGCTGGCAGGGGCCATGGCCCCCCCAATTTCCTTGAAAAAAAAAATCTCAAAATATATATATATATATATATATATATATATATATATATATATATATATATATATATATATATATATATATATATATATATATATAAGTTAAAAAACTAAAAATTTAGCTTATTGGACCCTACCAATAATTTTTTTTTACTACCGGCCCCTGTCCATAAGAACTTCTGGCTCCGTCTCTGTTTGGAAGTATTTTGAAATGGAAGGTTTTTAAATATCTTGGAAGAAGACATTTCTCACATGGAAAAAGAGTAATAAAGTATGCATTTATCACGCCTAACTCACACCAAGCTATTACTTTAAACAAGTAATGCTTAAGTGTATGCACTTGTGTTGCTCTAGTATGGTGTACGCACGCTTGTGTGTGTGGCAGTGGATTGTAGGGCAGTGCCTTGATGGCACACTTGATACTTAGCACGAAGTATCGAAGCTTGGAACGATCAAATCATGACCATTAATTTTTGGACAACATGATCATACGATCTAGATCATGGTATGCTTATAAGGTAAATCCAACAGTTGGATTTACTTGATTGTTTGTAAAGTCAACTATAAATTAAATTAAGTTTGATCTAACAAATGAGATTAAGTGATCGTTACTAACAATTACAATATAATATTTATTATTAAATAACTGTTAATTATAATTTTCATCTAATAGACAAAATTAAGTGTTTGTTAATATTTGATGGTCATATTTTAATTACTTTTAAATTAGCAGTTATTTAATATATATTTTTTTTTTGTAAGAAGCATTATTTAAAGTCAATTACGAAATTACATGTATGTTACATACATTAAAATTGTTGATTTAACATTATAAATAGTCAAATGTAGACCAATTTAAAGTACCGATTATTATCTTTTCTTCTTTCTCTCTAAAAACCTTATGTAGTTTTAAAATTTGAGATTATCTGCCTTGATAAAATAGAAACTCTAAGAATATTCTAGCTTGGTTGCGTTTTACTACAGACGTTTTCCAGTGCTCCTTTGCAGTGATGGAGGGAGGGAGGGGGGCCGGTAGGGGCCATGGCCCCCCGCCCCTTCAACTTTTAAGAAGAAAAAAAAATTAAAATAAGAAAAAAAAAAATTATAAGGCTTTTTGCCTATTGGCCTATAGCAATAAATTTTTTTAGCCCATTCCCTTTTATTACCTCTTCAACTGGTTGTTAGAAAATATAAACGAAAGCAGAAAAACGAAATGCTCCTAAGGCGCGTTACAACGTCTCTTTCCTTAAGAAATTATTTGCCCCCACCAGAAAGGTATGCAAAAAATGTTACAGCAAATATTTCTCCAGGATACAATGGAGCCCAGAAACCTCTGTTTGTTTAATCTCGTTTTGCACTAACGAAAAATTAAACCCGAACACTTTTAGATTTTTCTATTATATCAAGAGACAGACAGAGACTTTTTAATTTTAAATACAAAAGGTATCAGAAAAAGCATTGAAGATAAATTTTTTTTTTTATTATTTCTTTTATTAAACACTGTACAACAGTTATTTCTGTATATTTCTGATAATTGGACAACAGTTACTTCTATATAATATTGAAATAATTACTAATCCAACCGTCCATAACTGCTTAAGTAACAGTCATAAACTGCTGTTTTAACAGACACTTAAATCTGACCATCAGATCAAATAACTGTCTATGATTGATTAATAATAACCATTAGATCGTTATTGATTAATCTCAACCATTAGATCAAATGTGATTTGACCTTACAGTTTATTTATTTGATTGTCCAGTAAATCCAACCACTGGATTTACCTAAGAAGCATCCTATGGTTTAGATTAAACCACTAGATCGATTGATCAGAACCATCCAAAATTAAAAGATCATGATTAGATCGTTCCGAGTTCCGATCCTTCGTGCCAAGTGCCAAGTGCGCCATCAAAGCGCCACTAGCGCCCTACAGTCCACTGCCACACGCGCGCGTGTGCGTCTTGTGCTTCGCACCGTACTAGAGTATACACCCAAGCATTACTTTAAATGCTTAAAGTGTGTTGGTCCTTATAAATGCCAACTTTAGTTTATCTTTTTCCCATATGGGACTATCTTCATTTAATACTCTTTAACACCTTCCTTTTAAATCATTCCCAAGACACAAAATAAATATATATATACATATTAATTTTGAAAATACTTTAACACTGGTTTCATCCTATTTGGAACGATAGCTTCTTTATCAAAATGTTTTCCTTTAATATTTCACGTTTCACGGGTAGCAACATACATGTCTGAAAAGGGTAACAATCAAATAAGCTTTACAGAGTTGCATATGTTTTGTTCAAAGTACATAAAAGGGGTTTAGTAAAGCAATGCATTGAAAGAAGAAATGTGTAGACTCGAGAAGTCAAACACCTGACAAAGTTTGATTTCCTAAGGATGTGTGGCAAAGATAAAGTAAAATGAGAATTCATTCCAATATAGCTAAATGACATTATAAAAGTTTAGAAGATATGTGTTTCATTTGTTTTATGTTGCGTTTAGCATAATGTGTTTTGTGTAGAATATAGTATGTTTTGTATAATAGCTAGTGGGTTGTTCCAACAAAAGGAGCAAGAGAATGTTAGCATAAAGAGTCATATCATTCAGGTAAAGTCTTGCGAGAATACCGAGGATCACATAATTCATCAAACTGAAATTTCTTTATTTCAGTACAGAAACTAAGATTTTATTTATTTTTTTATTTTTTGAATCTTTGACAGCGGTTTTCTTTTCTTTTTTCAAAAACTTTATTTTCAATTTTGCTTATTGATTTTTAATTTGAAGGGAATAATAAAAATATAAAACTCGGTTATGTTTAAGTCACTTAAAATTTGGCTTTATATATATATACTTGAGCCGCTACTTTAAAAAAAAAAAAAAAAAAACCCCTCTTATTAAAATGTCCGGTTCCTCTTTTGTATCTTGAAGAAGTATTTGATGTAACCCAATGCATACTAATTCATCAATATTGGTGGGAGCAAATAACTTATTAGGAAAAGCGACTCTGTAACACAGATTAGAAGAATTTAATTTCTTATTTTATCTTTATGTTCTTAGAGCTATTTGATACCGGGTCAAACCATATTAACTAAAAAAAAAAAGTCCGATTAATGCAAAGTTTGCAAATTATTAGTGGTTATCATATGGTAGACTAGAGATTAAAAAGTAAGAGTTTGTGGTCAAAATAAAATAGTGAAAAACTAAGTTTTTACGTCATGAGGTTTGAAAAATTGTTCCACCTAAATAGAGGTAAAATATTGAAAAAGACTTGGAACCACTAAAAATGAGACATGAAAAAGAGATCCAAGTCCCACCAATTTAAAGTTACTAGATGACTCATTACTTGTCACATTATGAACAAATGATTCTAGATCAAGAGATTTTTAAGTCCTAATTACAACAAAAATATCCAACAAAATCCTTTAAGACCCCGTTAATGGCGTCAAATTCAATTAACTGCCCAGCCGTGGACTCCAAAGGACCCCTTCAATCTGATTTATCTTCCAAATATGTTTTCTTAAAAGGGTCGGACCACGTAAGCCACATGACGGGTGGAATTCGTTGGACCCCAACCTCAAAGGACGCGTATGTCCAGTGCTGGATTGGCACGTGTGCGGCCTAGGTGACGTCGGAATAAATAAATGGCCAGCGCGATTCTCGAGAGCCAGCTCAACGACCACCATAGCATCCCCGTATCTACTGTGTACGTATACATCTCCTCACTAATACGACACGTGTATGGTGACGTGGACGTTGCCTTGGCGCTCCTTTAACCCCTCCTCCTCCTCCTACTTCCTCTTCGCCACCATTTGTTTATTTCTTCATCCTCTGTGAAAGCCCAAACTCTTTTTCTCTGGTTTTAGAGAGAGAAAGCCGAGTCAAAATGCGGAGGGTGAGAAACTAGGGGGTCAACACCTTTCGTCATATTTACGTCTTTGCCATTGGGGGTAGTTGAAGCTCTGAGAGTCATTTTTCTGTTTTCGAAATTCCTTACACTGTTTGGCTTTGGGATGTCACGAGGTGGAGATTTGGGATTCGAGAGTTGAAGGTATGTGAATTTTTCGTTTGATTTGTTGAGTTATAGTGTTGGAGAATGAAAATTTGATTGTGAATTTCTTTTAATCGAGGCTCTGTTTGGTTGCTGAGAAGTTGGATGGAAGTGAAGTTTTAGGTACCGTAGGGAATTGAAAAAAAATTGATTTTTTCTGGTTTCTATAGTGAGTTATTGGATGTATAGAATTATTATGTTTAGTTCGGTTGAGATTTTCGTTTTCCGACAGCGAACTCTAACGTTCCTTTGTCTTTTCTTGTCGTTCATTTTCCCAGCAACCAAACAACGGGTTAGAGTTAAAACTTAGATAGATCTCTACTATTCGTCTGCGTTTCTGCTGAAACTTTGAATTTCCGTACCTACGCGTGTGGTAATTTACTTTCTTTAATGGTTTTAGTTTCCTTTTGAATTGCATATGTTCCTTTTCATGCAATCCCACTAGTCGTTTGAGAGATGGTAGAGATTGGTTGGGGTTAATTTTTTATTTTTATTTTTTTATTTAAAAAAAAAAAAAGGAGAGAGAGAGAGAGAGAGAAAATGGATGAAATGGAAAACGAAGTCTTATTACGATCGAAGCCTGTGAAAGTATTACGTACAAAACTTTCAGATGTTTATCTGAAACGAGTTTAAAGTTTCATATTTTCACATTTTCCTTTCATATTTGTGCACGCGGGTATTATTGTCATATAGCTCCCCCGATTGTTAGTTTTTTGGTTCTTCGGAGCGTCCTTGAATATCCTGTTGAGATATATTTGGTATTTGGTGGTAATCCACTGCTTGTGTCCGTCGCTTTCTTAAGTTTCTTGTTATCGAGTGCGGTGGTAAAAGGACGATAATGACCCTCTACCTTACTGCCTTTTCCGTGGCGTTGAACTTTTAGGTTTTTCCCTCTATATTTTCCTCACTTCAATCATTTATTTGTTTGTTTATTTATTTACTTTAGTAGATGATCTTTTTAATTTTGCTTACTAGTGAAAGTAACTTGTGGGCATAGCGATCTTTTATTCCATCTATATTGTAGTATGGGAAACTCACGAAATCCCTCGTCATATATGACATCTAATTCATGCTAGGAATTTTTTTTTTTAACCTCCTAAGGATGATTTTTTTTTTTTTTTTTTTTATTGATGAAAAAGTGACATCTATGACTTTGTGATAACTGTCTAAAATTTTTGTAGCGAATGCAAAGTTTGGATCCTATGTTTCCCTTGCTATTGTTGTGAAATTTCTGTCTGTGGGTTTACTATATTGTACAGGGGCGCTAATTGATCTTATTTTTGGTAGCATTCAGTGTGTCAGGAATTTATCATACATGTCACCCTGTTTCCTTTACTTGAGTCGTATTAACAACTTCAGATTTTATTTTATTTTTTGAAATCACAAATTCAGAAGGTTGGTTTGGTATTGTTGTTGTTTTTGTGGAACTTATGGAATATCTGTGTCAAGTTGAGTTTTATTCTAATGCTTTCTGAAAGAGGGTTTCAATTTAAATACTTTAGCTTATGGCCTCATGCGTAACCTTCTTGTAGAGAGCTTGTTTAAATTTTAGGTGAAAAGTAGGCTTAAACAGGCTGGTAAAAAAAAGTTCCATCTATTTATGCCTCAAACACCATGGTTGCATAAAGAAAGCTCAGACAGGTGAACTTAATTTACTGAAATTTATGCTTCCACTGCTAAGTCTGACAATTAACCTAAATTTTGAAGTCATATAGTGGCCACTGCCTGATGCAGTGGTTGAAGTTTTGGTATGTCAAGTGCAAAGCGGCTGCTGAAAGCAAAATGATGAAAACTAGGGTTTATCCATATCAGGTCGACCCTTGCTTTGGCTGGGCAATACAGGGTAGTAGTAGCCTGTAATTTATTAGTGTATTAGCATGTCAATGTGGTGGCATCCTCTTAAGTCATAATGTTGCTTCTGGGTTGGCTATTTCTACTTTTAATTGGGAGCAGTAGCTTAAGGTTATCATTTATTGCATTAGTATGTCACAGTTCTTGTGTTTGATGTTCAATGACGATATTATGCGTTGTGAAAGTTTAACATGAATGGTTTAGATCAATATGTCAGTTCTATATAAAATTATAAATTCCAATTTTATTGTATTGTTCATCCGGTACCTTGGGAATTTTTCTTCCCGGTCACAGTCTGACATGATTACTATTAATGCAGTCGTGTGAGTTATAAATCAGAGGAAGGTGAAGGATTTTGTTACATAATTCAAATCAAGATTTTCAAAGTGCTTGTCATGGGAAACAATGAAGAGGGGAAGTCTTCTAAGCCCGAAAAATCATCTTCACCAGCAACACCAGTAAGCTGAGAAGCGACACTGTTTATGTTGTTAAAACTGAAATGTTTGTGATTCAGTAAAAAGACCAATTCTTGTCTATTTTCATGTTTTTTGTAACCTTTGATAGAAAAAATAAAATCAGGTAGTTATATATGCAGATACATCTATTCTTTCATTTCTTTGGATCTTACTTCTGAAGTTCCATGTATGAGTAATCACCAATCCTTCTGTATTTACAGGATCGGACTAATCAGACCAATCAGACCAATATTCAAGTCTATCCTGATTGGGCGGCCATGCAGGTTATCTATTTTATACTGCACTTGATCTCCTTTCTTGCAAAGCAATTGTTAGAACATGTTTATTTAATAAAAGGTTCATTACATAATTTCTTGCAAGAAATGGTAATATTAATTCAAGCTAATCCATTCATATTCAGGCATATTATGGCCCCAGAGTTGCTCTTCCACCATATTACAACTCCACAGTCGGTTCAGGTCATGCTCCTCACCCATACATGTGGGGCCCAGCACAGGTATTGACCAGCATCAAGGCAATAGAAAGTTTCTGTATGACTTGCATTAATCATTCTAATGGCTATGGAACGAATTGTGAACATCATGCTAGGATGTTTTGTTAACTTTTTTATTCTTCCAGCCTATGATGCCACCTTATGGGACGCCTTATGCGGCAATTTACCCACATGGAGGCGTTTATGCACATCCTGGAGTTCCTCTTGTAAGTCTACATTCCGGCTATTTTTCGCTTAGAATCTAACATTCTTAACAATTATTACGAATTCCCTCTGCCTTGGCACCTTTGGAGGATAACTGGATGTCTTTTTCAGTCTCCAAGATTTGAGTTTGTGGACTGTTATAGCCCTCCCTGGTGGCATGCAATATGAAAGTTCTATTTGGAAATATGGCCTGGCTGGGTAGCTATCTGCTATGCGTTATCTTAGAATAATGAAAATAATTACTCGTACTTGGCAGACATTCTAATTGGTTCTTACTGCTTTGTCTAGGTGACTTGAATTAAGCAGAGTTTCCAACTGTTTTTCGGTAGTTGTAACTCCTAATCAATAGTTCTAACTGCTCCCTCCCCCTTCTTCTTGTATAATAAAACTTACAAATATTACACACAAGTGAGAAAAGCTTTCTCATGTACTTATGGATTTTTATTTTTTATAAACTAGGGATCACATCCTCATGGTCAAGGGATTCCATTATCACCCGCTGTAAGTGAAGCTTTGGTTCTATGGCTTTCTTTCAAATTCTTGTAGTTTTATTGCTTTCTGCTGTTAAATGACGCACAAAAAGAAGAAGAAGAAATATAATGAGAGGGGAAAGGCAATAGGTGCCCCTTAATTAATTTGGGATTTAATTATGGTGCAATGAAGCAGGCTGTGACTCCTTTGGGCATAGAAACACCTACAAAATCGGGAAATACAGATCGAGGTTTAATGAAAAAATTGAAAGAGTTTGATGGGCTTGCAATGTCAATAGGCAATGGTACTGCTGAGATTGCTGAGGGTGAGGCTGAGCATAGGCTGTCACAGAGGTTTGTTGAATCTTTTTCTCGTCTCTGCAATATGCTGACCTGTATTTTCTTTAGAATCTGGTTCCATGTAGATGTCCCACTTGCATTAGTCTTCCTACTAGACCTCTTGCGGCTAGGCTAACTTAGTTTCTTTGGCGACGTGAACAGTCTGGAGACTGAAGGTTCCAGTGATGGAAGTAGCGGGAATACTGCCAGGGTGAGGATTTATACTTTTCTTTTTAACTGTTTTCTTGCAACTCTTTTGCACTTTCTGTCTGTTGATTTGATTCTTGTACATACATACATAGTGAAGGAGAACATTTTAGATTTTAACTGTGGTCTTCACCTGTGTTATGTTCAGGCAAATCAAACCAGAAGGAAAAGAAGCCGTGAGGAAACACCAACTGCTGGTGCCGCTGGTATTACTCTTTTCTTCACCAAGTCTTAAATCTTGATGAACAATAGAGTTGGCCCGGTATTGAGTAGTGTAGGATACCTCTCACTGTATTCATGGCATGTGCCCGTGTACAGTGACTAGTACATGCCATGTATACAGTGAGAGGTATACAGTGACAAGCATTAGAAGAATCTCTTATTCCCAAAAGTTCCACACCCACAAGGACCTCACCTAGGAATGGACAAGTACATTACGCTAGAAGGCAGTAGGTGGCAATGTATCAATTGATGCAATGACTGCATTGCCTCTCATACTGCACTAGAATTGCCCTTTAGGGTTTGTTAAGAACCTGCTCTGCTTAATGGTACCTAGGAGCAAAAATGCAGTGACATGTTGGATGATTCTGGCATGCAAAAGAAGTTGACAGTGATAGGGGTAGGGAGGGACTGAGACATTGGGTGGTTATTAACCTGATCTGAGTGCTGGTGGGTGATTTTAGGAAATATAATTTAGGGAAAGCAAGTAGTAACAGAGGTACCGCTTCGTTGCTGATGGATTGCAATCTTGCAAGTAGTATTAGAGTAACCAGTCTGTTTTCTTCTGGCTAATAGTATTATCACCTGTATATTTCTCTTGTCGGCTGTAATCCCTTTTCAACATTGAAAAGATCAGGCTCTACTACTAATGTATCGGGTCCTAACACCAGAATGATATAGATCAATGACAAATGACCAGTTTAAGAATTCCTCTTTACATGTTCTTATGGTTCCATTTGGTATTCTATACTCTCTTTTCTTAATTACTGGTTTATGAACATATTAATGAAATAGTGATATGACGTACCCAGAGATCAGTGTCATGTATATGCAAATGAGTGGTTGTAGAAAACTGTCTGTGGTAAAGAAGTTACTGAGCTGTTGAATTGAATTCATGTTTGATGATATTTCTGTTTACTCGATCTGTATATGAACAGGCAGTGATGGCAAGACTGAGGCACAGGCCAGTTCAGTTTCTGCTAAGGAGGTAAATTCAGCTCCTGATAAGCCCTTGGGTGCAACTGTTACTCCTGCTAGTGCTGCTGGAAATTTGGTTGGAACTGTTGTTTCTCCTGGCATGACAACAGCATTGGAGCACAGGAACACTCCTAATATGAATACCAAGACAACAACTAATAGTGTCCCACAGCCCTGTGCAGTATTGCCTCCTGAAACATGGGTACAGTTATTGTCTGAGAATTGTGGTTTTTAATTTTTCAGATTCCTTGCCTCCCATATTTTTCCAGGATATGCTTCACTTTTTCAAAATTTTGAATCATTTTGCTTTTCCAAGAAGTTACTGCTTTGTATTTGGATAATAAAGCATTGCCTAAACCTTTGCCTAACTGATTGTAAAGTCTGGTGATGGTTTGTTATATTGCTCAGAATGAAAGGGAGGTAAAACGAGAGAGGAGGAAACAGTCTAATCGAGAATCCGCTAGAAGGTCCAGGTTGAGAAAGCAGGTATAGACATGTGTGTTCTTTAATAAATTAAGTCTCATATTGTTGGTCTGAACCACCTTTTTATTTGATGTAATGCTTTGCAAACTCCATGCAGGCTGAAACTGAAGAACTTGCACATAAAGTCGAATCCTTGAATGCGGAGAATGTGGCAATAAAATCTGAATTAGAAAGATTGACAGAAAACTCAGAGAAACTGAGGCTAGAAAATGCAACCTTAATGGTATATATCCACGTGCCACCTCTATAATTTCCTTGTTTGCATCAGCAATGGATTAGTGTTTCCTGAGTTTGTTACTCCTGCTCTTTTAACTTATAAATTGATTTCAACATACAGGAGAAACTGAAAAATGCAAAACTAGGACAGACAGTAGAGAGTAGTTTGAACAGCATTGACGACAAGAGAGGGGTACCTGTTAGTACAGAAAACCTAATGTCAAGAGTTAATAATTCGGGTCCCATTGATAGGAGCATCGAGGAAAAGAGTGACATGTACGAGAACAACTCAAACTCTGGTGCCAAGCTGCATCAACTCTTAGATGCGAGTCCCAGGGCTGATGCTGTGGCTGCTGGCTAGTCAAGGAACCAGCATCGCTGCAGTTTTCTAATCATGTGGTTTTGGCAATATTACAAGTCCAGAATTGCTGCTAACAGTAAAAGCAGAAGAATGAAACAAACAGGTGAATAGGATTTGTACATGTGAAAATGCAGACACTAATTATTACTTGTAAGTTAGTCTTTTCATGTCTGAACTGATTGATGTGTTGTCAGCATTAAGAGTGCGTGGATAGCCACTGAAGGTAATGTACATTGAAGAGTTAGAGATATTTAGCTGTGGGGATCAAGGCGTGTGAACATATCGTATGTATCTGCTTGTGCAATTTTTACTTGATACTGATTTCGGCCTGTCATGGTATGTGATTTGACAAGGTCTGGATGTCTTTTATGGTATTATCTATTAACTTCAAATGGCCGACGTTTTGTAGAACTCAACAACTATGGCATGCTTAGCATCATGATCACAAATTGTTGAAAAAAGACCAAGATGTTTCTTTTGTTCCTGTTAGGCAATTGGAAAATTTAAAAAAAAAAATAGATATATTATGAAGTACGACTTCCATTCATCCTATTTTATCCTCCTTTTTTCCCCTTTGACATTTGATATTTGGGCAGATTTCCTTTCATTTTTGGGTCAGCCTCTAGGCAGGCCTGCCCAATTAAGAGGCATGATCAGTTGTGTGTGTAACTTGCTTTCACTGATGAAATAATAAGAGAATAAAAAGAAAGAGATCGTTTATTATTTTTTGTAAGCATATATTAAGGCACCCTACATTTATTAATAAAAGGAGATCGAGCTTATAAATATAATTTTTTTCAAACATTTATCGTTCGATTAGGAGGCCTACGGTTCCAGGAATTACCCTACCATGGAGGCCTACTGTTTATCCAAGCACGTAAAAAGTGGTATTTGAGCAAGCCATATTTGACTTCACCCTTGAGGACAAGGGTGTTTTAAGGGGGGCAGGATTGTTACGGACTCCCATGGACGTAAGAAACATGGGTTGCATGGGAAGCTACCAACGTGAGAAATATAAAGGTAAGAAAAAAGTCCATGTATCATATATGGAGTCTAATTAGGATTAGGTTATCAAGATTGTCCTTTATTTTTTGGAAGGTTTAAAAAAAATGCCTCAAGCTACCTTAACATAAATAGGTCCATAATTCTTGAAAGAAAAAAAAAATGCAAAATTAGCCTATGTAGTCTACCTGATTTGCAATTAGCTTTATTTAGTATCAAAATAAACTCAAAAGTTCCTAAACTATGCTACACAGTCAAATTACATCCACTGAATTAACAAATTATATTATTGTGATGCTGACTTAAATAAGACACATGCTATAATTTTATTAGTTGTAACGTGTCAAAATAATATAATTTGTTAATTCAATGAACAAAATTTGTCTTTAAAGAGTCAATTGGTTTTTTTTACATACTTTAGAAATTTCTATATCCATTTTATATCACATAAAGTTATTTGTAAATTCGATAAACAACATAGATTAATTTTACATTTATTTTTTTTTCCCTATTTAAAATTATTTATCTTCTATTTATCTTCTATCATATCTATTAAGTATGGCCTAGCTTTTTTCATGTTTTGCAATTAAAAGATAGAGATAACAAAGGATAATCTTTGTGACTACACAAAGCCCGACCATAATCTTTGTGATGATTCACTTGCCCAAAGATTTGATCGTACGGACCGCCATCGTGGAAGTCAAAAAAAAAAAAAAAAAAAAAAAAAAAAAAAAAATTCGCCGCACGTATAAATTAGACTAGAAATGTAGGAAAAGTAGGAGAAAAGACTATTTTGTGCTGACCCCTTCCTTAAAGAATTATATTCCTCTAGGGGTGCAGGCGTCACAAATGCACACAAAATTGAATCTACTTCCTCTCTCATCCAAAGAAATCAACGAAGCTTCATTGTTTGAAAAAGAATTCTAGTGATTTTTTTTATTTTATTTTAACTTGAAGTAATTTTAATAGTTTTTTTTATTTAGAGGAAAATCCCCTATGATTTTTCACTTAAGAGAAAGCCAAGCCAAACGAGAAATCAAATTGGGTGAGCGTGAATATAGATCAAGATCTTTTCAAGGTATTTGCCTGAATTTAAGAGAATTTGTGCATGTAATTATGAGAAATCAGTTATGATATTTATTTGACTAAATAAAAATTAAGTTGTCCAACTGTTTATTCGGTTCGAATTTTCTTAAATTTGAATGAATAATTTAAAAAATCTTAATCCATGAATGCAGTGACACATGTCAAATTAAGAAAGGAAGTAGCTAACCGGTCGGTCCACACAAAGTCCAAGGCTGGCCGCATGATGTCGGACCTAAACCATAGAGGCCCATTCCCTTCCGTCCTCCTAACCGCTAATCCACGTGATTTCTAGCTGGTGCTCATGTGCATTGACCAAGACTTGAGAATTGAAATCAATCTCTTTTAATCTTTTACAATTTCAAAATACTTCCACGTTATTTCTAGCAAGTGCTCGTATGCATTGACCAAGACTTGAGAATTGAAATCAAACTCTTTTAATCTTTTACAATTTCAAAAGACTTCACGGAAAACATGAAAATTATCAAAAATACCTTTGTATTTTTTTATTTTTTTTTTGAAAAAAATTAATTTGAGGTTAATTTTGTAATTTCATAAAATTTATAAGGATATGAAAGTTATTTTATTTTTTGACCGTTTAATTTAACTCAAAACCCTAATAGAGAGGTGAGATTACAAAAAATAAAAAGTTGGATACATTAAATTAAGAGTTTTTAAACTTTGTGAAAAAAATTATATAAACGATAAAAATTTAAAAGGATAAAGTGAAGTTTATATATATATATACGCGCGCGCATTTCTCATCAAATTAAATAAATCCCAAATACATTTTCATAGGACCTATCCCTCACCTAAATATTAATTTAGTGGAGAGTGTGTTATGAAAGATTGAATTTTGAAGGTGGTACCTGATGATCAATCTGTTTATATTGTCTTATATTATTTAATTTGATATCATAACTAAAAGTTTAAAGTTCGAGCCTTGATTTCGTTATTTACTTATATTTTCATTAAATATTTTACATGTCGGGACTCCTTTATTAGAAGAGGGTTTGAACCCACACGTGAAGAAAAATATTAAAGTGTTGATAAAATGATTAAATTTAATTATATTATCATACTTTAATAAGACATTTATCTCTTTTAAAATGAAAAATATTTATACACTTATCAATTTAGTGCTAATAATGTTTACTGTATCGAGTAGAAAAAAAAAATGTTTACTATATGAATTAACGAAATCTTCAATTCACTTTAATGGTAACTTGTCAAGCTGAGTGGCGTCCTTATTAAAAAAATAAATAAAAAAAAAAAAAAAAAAAAAAACAAATGTTGGGTGTCATGGGTGACATCCAGCGGATGGCTCCCCTTTCTAAGAAGCCTTTAAAAAATAATAAAAGTTGTCTTAATCTGAAAATCCCTGCTTCAAATTTTGACCGTTTGTGCAGCTTTCATGTCCTCCTCGTATCTCCACGTCCTAGATCTTTGTAACTGTAATCTGCAGGAGAAAAACAAAACTGTTTTGTGCTGTTTGTCATATTATATGATTTTTCCTCTCTTTTTTTTCACTCGTTTCTCATGCTCCAACAATTTTGCCTCCTTGTCCTGACCCTTCATTTTTTTAAATTTTGTTTTTGGTTCCTTTAAATACTAATTTCAGATACCAAACACAGATTTTAAACATTTCTGGAAAAGTTGTTGCTTGAACACTGCAGAAAACTTGGACATTCATGTAGTTTAGAATGGGCATTGCTTTCCTATCAGATTTGAACAATTTAATTCAAATGGGATGCTTGGTTTAAGGTCTTACTTTTGAAATTTCTAAACTTTAGAGGTTTGCTTGGTCTGGGTTTTTAAATTTAGTGGGTTTTCTTAGAACTTGGACTTTTTAGGTAGTTGAAGTAATTACAGATACACTTTTCGACAGATTTTGAGATTCACTTTTTGTTTTTGCTGGATGGGTTTTTGAAATTGGATTTTGTTTTAGTAGAAAATTTTGAACATTGGGGAAAAAAATCTTCCTAAAAGTTAAGGTTTAAAGTAAATTTTATTGTATTGTTTTTAGTATTATATGACTTCCTTCCGGGGATTTCTTTATGAAATTTAGGTGCTGGACGGTTTCTTTTCTTTTTTTGGATCAATGCCGTTTATCTATTCAGTTGCCAAATGTTCCACCTTTGGAGTTCCTGTACTTGGATTTTAGGTTTCAATAGCATTTTCTTCGATGTTAGCATCTGGGGGTGGGGGGTTTCAGTTGTTTAGATCTGAGAGACAAGAAAGTTAAATTGGTAGTTGGGTTTTGCTTTAAGCCACGAGATCACGAAACTATCACCAGATAGGCGTTGGGTGAAGTTCAGATTTTCAGCTCTCAGTGTGACTCTGTTTCTTTTTTAACTAGCCTCAGTGTTCTTTCTGTTCGGAGAGTTTCAATTTGATCTTAGAAGTCCTTAGGAGTTGCTCAAATTATAGTTGGAGAGGGAGATTGAGCATTTTTTTGCTTGTTTTTCAAAATGGGGCAGCATTCTGCAGCGGTATGGGATTATAGGGCAGCAACTGAAATAACAAAGGACTGGAATGGGATCGATCAGGTTGTTCTTCGGAACCCACAAGGGGCTTTGGCACGGGTGAGAAATTCTTACTGTATATAGCACATATAGTTTGTGTATAATTGTAGTTAATTAATGGGTTAGAGATTTGAATTATTTCTCTTTTGATGATATAGGTTAGCTTGCATGGAGGACAGGTAACTTCTTGGAGAAATGAGCATGGGGAAGAACTCCTATTCACTAGTAGTAAGGTGTGGCTGTCTAAATCTATCGTCTTATGGTTATCCTGTGTTTGTTTTATGCTCCATGTATTACCTCTGCTAGAGATGCAAAGATGATTTATTTATCTGTATTTTATCAAAATGCAGGCCATTTTCAAGCCTCCAAAAGCAATGCGTGGAGGAATACCCATTTGTTTCCCTCAGGTACTTCTAATCATTCTTGTTTACATGCATGACTTTCGAAAATTTCTTACTGATGCATCAAATATTAATGCTTTTGAAGTTTGGAAACTGTGGGTCACTAGAACAACATGGATTTGCAAGGAACAAGATTTGGGCAATTGATGATAATCCTCAACCTCTCCTCCCAAATGATTCCAATGTGAAATCCTTCATTGACCTACTACTTAAACCATCGGAAGAAGACCTAAAGTGCTGGCCCAATAGGTATGAGCTTGGCTCCTGTTTTATCAGTGGAAACCACCATCAAGTATGATATATAGCACTTTCAGTTTGAAGTAACTCTTTATGTTTTTGTTGATTAAGTTTTACACCATTGATTTTGTTGTAGATAGAAAATATAGTGGATGAAGTACGAGGTCTTTGTTGGTGTGCATGATTATGATCTTAGTTATTGTTGAAATTGAGACTCTACTGGTTTGCCCAAAAACAAAATGAAATTTATTTTCTTATTGTTGTTAGAATATTGGAATTGTGTATACAGGAAGTTCAAAAATTCTAATTGGCTTGAAATAAACAATTGTAATGATAATTAGATTAGAACCTTAATCCTCTTTAGGTTGCTTTAGCTGATTGGATTCTAGATTTCGTTGTTTTTCCTGGGTAACATGATATGTTGACAAACTTGCATTGATGAATCCTTTCCTGAGCATATGACAGCCTATGCTGACCTATCTTTATTTGTGTTTCAAAGGATGATGTTTTGCTAACATAATTTTATTTTATTTTTTTTCTATTCCTTTCCAGCTTTGAGTTACGTCTTAGGGTGTCTCTTGCAACAGACGGAGATCTGACACTGACATCACGAGTTAGGAACGTCAATGGCAAGCCGTTTAGTTTCTCATTTGCCTATCACACATACTTGTCGGTTTCTGACATAAGGTATGGAGTATTATCTTGTGAACTTTAAAACATACTTAAAAATCGAAAATCAGATATTACAAGGCAGAAACACATTCTTTAAAAAAAGGAAATAAAATGACAAATTTACTTATCTCTTCTGAATTGTATCTATCAACTAGTAAAGGCACACAAGTTATAGTTCTCGGCTGCTGTAATTATGTACATGTCTATTCTGGGTGTGCGATTTGCACTTATATGAACATCAATTGTGCCACAGTGAAGTAAGAATAGAAGGGCTGGAGACACTTGACTACCTAGACAATCTTTGCCGAAGAGAACGTTTTACAGAACAAGGAGATGCTATAACTTTTGAATCCGAGGTAAGTTCTCGACTGTTATTTGTAACAAAAACATTAGAGTTATTTAGCAGGAGACTCGAGATATAGAGAATGGTGTAAAATTTTTTTACTAGATTGTATCAAGATGTTATTATTATTTTTCTATGAAACTTTCATTGACAAGTTAAAGTTTTCTGCTAAAGAAATTAGAAATTGACAACAGAATGATAGCTGCATTTCTCAAGACTGATATGGGGAGGAAACATCTTGGTTGATATTGAGATTCTAATGGCATAAATTTTCCGAAGAAACGGTCTTATTTGTATAGTTTAGACTCTAAAAAATCAAACTTTTTCAATTGCAGTTATTTCATAAGAATAACATTGAAGCAGTATTTTATCATGTCACTGAGCCTCTACTTTACTTGGCTTTTAATCTTGCATTTAATTACTGCTGCTTTTTTTTGGGTGCAAACAGAGGGATGACAATTAAAGAGTCCATGTTTTCTTCTGTTTTTTTCTTCCTGGCAGCTGGATCGAGTTTATCTTAGTTCTCCTAATGTAATCGCAGTCCTTGACCATGAAAAAAAGCGGACGTACGTAATAAGAAAGGACGGACTTCCGGATGCCGGTAAGCTGCCTGCCATACATATGAACAAGTATAACCATCACATACAATAAAAGGAAATAAAATTCCTGGTAGCTATTTTCTACCAATATAACAGTTTATGGTCTTCATTTTCTACTACAGTGGTTTGGAATCCTTGGGAGAAGAAATCAAAATCAATGGCAGACATTGGTGATGAGGAATACAAACAGATGGTTTGTGTTGATGGGGCAGCAATCGAGAAACCCGTCACTTTGAAGCCAGGCGAGGAGTGGACAGGGCGGTTGCAACTCTCGGTTGTGCCTTCCAGTTTCTGCAGTGAGCACCTCAATCTTTAGGAAATTTGAAGAAGACAAACAATGAGCTTTGTCTTCTTTAGTTCTTTTTCACTACCTCCCCGTAGGAACACCATAGTTAATGTTATATATATAATGGCTCAAGTTGTAAAAAGAGTCAAACGTTAAGATGTACTACAAGGATCATCAGAACAGCCTATGTTTTAATTCTATGGCTGCCCAAGGAAGGTGGAAAAGAATTGTTTTTTTAATTCACTTCTCATTTATTTTTCTTTCTTTTCTGGGTATAATCAGTATCTTTATTATCTTGTTCCTTGTTATAAAGGATTAACTTTTTGGTCAAACAAATGCTTCGAAACACGAGGGAAAAAAAAAATTTGGCGGGGGAAGCTACTCTATTATTATCAGAGCCAGGTTTCGATCCTGGGACCTGTGGGTTATGGGCCCACCACGCTTCCGCTGCGCCACTCTGATTGTTGAGTAATTTATAAAAGAAAAAATATTTATACTATATTCTCTGCAAGGCTGATAATTATCTTTTCCTTAACTTATTTTGCCCCCTATGTTGATTTTGTTAGATTTAAAGTGTTTAGAGGGTGAAGGCCATAATTTAAACCGTGGAAAGAGGGATTTGGATTTGGGAAGGGTGGACAAGTCTTACCCTCATTGTGTGGTTTACTAGTCCCGTTGATTATGAAAGTAATTGTTTCCATCGCTTTGTCACGCACTAGTATTTGAATTTTGATTGGTTGTCTAATAAATTATTATTTATTACTAGTTAAAAAAAAAAAAAAGGTCCAATTTTAAATGACAACACGTACCATTTGGCTACAAGAAAATTCGAGAAATCAGTCAAGTCTCACTATAATATGGTAGAAGAATGTCGTAAGAAATGGTCGTCGGCAACGGCAAGTAGGGGTGTAAATCCGGAGCGGGTTCTCGGGTATTGAGTAAAAACCGGGAACCGGCTTCGGGTCCTCGGGTTTTTTGTTTTAATCACCTAGACCCGGGTACCCCGGGTTTTCCCCGGGTATCCGGTCCGGGTGGTATATTTTTTTTTTTAAAAAAAAAAAAAAAATTAACAAGCTTTTATCAAGCCTCACCCTTTCCCAAAACCCTTTCCTAAACCCGAACACCACTCCTTCACTAACAAGCTTTTATCAGCAACTGATGCTGAAGTGATTAATCCAATTGACACTATTTTTTATATATAAATGTAAAGAAAACTCACACAGCCATGATTGAACGTGAAATCTCTCATTCACCATCTCTCTAATCTAAAGACCATTAGATTAACAAGAAATTGGAAGCATCTCCTTCCTATCCAATTAACAAATTAAATACAAACTTGAATAATAAATACATCAACTGTGATTTTGTTTTGCTTATGAACAAGGGGGATAAAAATGAAAACAAATTCCCTGACCAACCTCAAGACCTAAGCTTGAAACTTGAAAGCATATAAACAAAGCTTTCAAGCCTGCTGGGTTCTAGTTTCTACTTCGAAAATGTCAAACCTGTAGAGAAACAGAGAAAGATGAAGAAGAATGAAGAACTAAGAAGAAGAAGAATGAACAACTGAGAGCTAAGAACAAAGTCGGTTACCAGGTAGGCGACGAGTCGGTGAGTGGCGAAGGAGAAGAGTGAGCCGGCGAAGTGACCGAAAGCCGAACGAGAAGCCGTGACTCATGAGTCCGTGAGCGTCGAGCGAGAAGTGAGATTGTGAATTTGTGATTTCAGATTTGTGAGAACGACGGCTTGCGAGCTTGGGGGAAAACCAAAAAAGGTAGGGCAACCAAATGTTTGGAAAAAAGACTAAAAAGGCCCTTCCTATTTAAGTTCCTAAGCCATGTAATGCAAAGGTAAGGGGGTAAATTTATTTTTTTTAATTGCTGAAGCTACCCGGATCTAGGTACCCGGGTATACCCGGGGTTTTTGTAAATAAATACCCAGCTCCGGGGTACCCGGTTTCCCGAAGCTGGGTACCCGGGTTGCAACCAGGTTTTCCGGAGCCGGTTAATGCCTGGATCCGGTTTCCCGGCCGGTTATACCCAATCCGGATTTACACCCCTATCGGCATGGGCGGGTGTTGATACTTTCCTTCCCCAACCAAAAAGTACGAGCAAATATCGATTCGATATGCAGTTAAATCGGTTAATTCAGTCCGTTAAGTCAATTACTTCACCGACTTGATTTCAAAAAACTATATTTTAAAAAAGATCGATTAAGTCAGTCGGTAGACGGTCAGTTAGGTAGGTTAACATAGATAATGAAACGACGACGTTTTGATTTTTTTAAAATAAAAAAATTTGTTCTTACTAAAACGTGTTTTTTCTTTTTATGTTGGTTAGATTAATCGGTTGGTTAAAATACGGTTCGGTTTGATAAGTCGGTTAAAATTTTAACTAAACAGACTTTCAGAACAAAATTTTATACTAACTACCGAACCAAAATTCTCTGATGGCAGTTCGGTAAGCAATCGGAAGGTGGTAGGCGGATAATTTGCCCACCCCTACCAAAAAGCAAAAGAAAGAAACAGATTAAACTCCATACATACCATCATGGTTCAATAATAACAAGTTAACACTTTAGATCAAGATTCTCTATGACAACAATTCAGTTTATGGTCTAAATACTAACAAGCTCGAGGTATGGCTAAAAAAACCAAAGAAAAAACACAGGATTTCCAAGAGCTAAAGACCAAAAATTAGGCAGACATGCTCTCCCACATTCCCCACGACAAGCAGGGAACCATGAAGTGTTGAAACACGTATATGGTTGCTTTTGATTGTAGATGGGGATTCCCAAATCCACACTGAAGCAATGGAAGTCTAACGATGATCAGGCCAAGCTGTAGTTTCCAAAGACCAACGTCAAAGAGGAGATACCTGCAGTTTGAAATTTAGGACCTGCAAGACATATATGTCTAGTTCCAATGACAATCAACGAATGATTTTTTGAGTTTCTTACCATGTTTATAAACAAACTATAGGCCCCGACGATACTCTAGTTGCTTGGTATTCTCTAGCAATATCTGCCAAACCAACCAATAGAAAATCCCAATAAATCCCTCATGACCGTACTAAGAGAACGAATGAAGCAATACCTCTGAGTAGATGTCATTGCACATTGTTCATATACAGAGGCAACTAAACAAGTTCTAAGAAGGCAACATTTTCATTGGCTAAAAGAAAAATGCTCTTACTTCTCGAATGTAATTTGCCACTGCTTTGCAGCCTTCAATTGCAAGTTGCATGACGTTTTCAAAAATGTCTATTGGTAACTTAGAATCCATCTGCTTCAGAACACATAACAAATGAGTGGTCCAAAAAGAAATCTTTGGCCTTGATTGGGTGGTGCTACTAAATCAACAAGGAAAAACCTTAATGGCAAAGTAATAGAGGTGCATAGAATGCAAATATAAATTGAACCATTTAGCCTTATACATCGCAAAAATTGCAAAAAATTCAAAAACCGTAAAGGTAACAAGTTTTGTGCTTCAAAATTACTGCAAATTACAGTATCAGATACATCAATAATACAATTAATCAGAAAACCCAAAACCATTAAGTGTTTGTTTGGGATTGCATTGAAGAGCTTAAAAGTGCTTTTAATACTTAAAAAGCTTTTCATGCAAAAAAAAATGTTGGTTTGGTAAAAAAAACTTAAAAAGTACTTTATTGCTCTAAAAATCCTAAAACTACATTCAAAGGGAAGCTTGAAAATGAGATTTTTTTCTTTCTAAAAAGCTCTTTTAGTCTTTTTCTATAGACAAAAGCTCTATTTCCCAACACAATCCCAATCAGGCTCTAAGTCTAATCCCCAACACTCAGGTTGACCATGTGGATAAGAGTATAATCCATCAAGATATATTGCAACCAACTGTAAACATTCAAAATCTCTAAGGCCAACCAGCCTTGGGAGAAGGATCTTGCATGAACCTAGGCCAAAAGTAGTTCAGCAATTGTTGGGCAGGGGTAGGGATAGAAGTTTCAGGCAAATATTTAAAGTAGAGCTTAATTTCTTTATATCTAAGGCTCTGGGCTGTTCTGAAATCCAAATTTAGAAATTTTTAAAATCACAAAAGCACTGAATGAGCCCAAGATGTCAACCGTGAAAGAATTCTAAACCTATAAGAGGTAGAGAGAAGAATAAATGAGAACAAAGTTTCAGATATAACCTGAAGAAGGGTCACTTTGTCCAACTTAGGGAGAAACCCAACAGTGACATCAGGACCTCCAGCACTATCTTCTACATAGTTCAAATCTGTTCACACTTCTCCAAATAAGAATTCATTTGGAAAGCAAAAACTTTAGATGTACCAAGAAAGCAAGGGAAAAACAAAAGGCATGCAATTTACCAAGCAGAGGAGTGGTATTAAGGTACCCAGAACTACATGAAGTAACAAGATCACGCAATGGGATCCCAGCATCTGCAAGGGCTAAAGTTGCAGCATTGATACATGCAGATCTAGTTCCTGCAAAAAAAAAAAAAAAAACTGATTCACGAATAGAATTCAACATGACATTTTAGTTCCACTTGATTATATATTCAACTAGTATCCTGTTCAGAAGCTCTTCAACTTTTACATATGCTTTACTGGGCGTCCTTATATTTTTCCTTTCAATGAACAATTAATGTCTGCAGGTCCACAACTCTATGGGTACATTGGGTAGCACAAAACTTAACCAAACACAGCTTCATAATGGCAAGAAAAACATACTAGCATGTATCTCAAAACAATAAACTGTGCTGAATTCTCCATCTATTATATTACATAGTAGATTGCCTAGAAACCCTTGTTGCCTAAAAAGCAAAAAAAAAAAAAAAAAACCCACATGCACACAAAATTGAAATGACCAGATTACCATCCAAGAATAATAAGTGCACATATTCAGTCGAGTCTCAACTTACCTCCATCCGCTTGGAGTACTTGGACAAAAATATCTATCTGCAAGATAAGTAAACAAACCTTCAGAATAGAAACTAGCAATACCACACGTGGGAAAAGTTCCCAAGATGCTGTAATAGAACCTGAGACCGAGGCATCAAATGTGTCAATATGCAAGCTTCCATGGTCTGGCGAATAACTAGAGATATCTCTGTAGATCGCCTGAGTGCAAGAGAACTTACATCAATAAGAAAGCAAAAGAGCACGCATGCAGGAAAAAACAAAAAAAAATTAAAAAAGAAAACACACACACTTCACCAAAAGCTTTAATTTGCAAGTGAAGCCAAAAGGAGGTATTTCTCTTCTTTTATACTAAACCTACTACATCACTTCCAGAGACAAGTCAATGAAGTCATAACTAATTCAAAATTATGTCCACCATGAAAGACACTTTGGCATGGTTTTGGTTCATCAATTACCATCAGAGAACACACCTAGTCATTCAAAAATTATCCCAGCCTGTTTTTAGCCAGACAAATTCAGTTCCCTAAGGATACAGATTTTACAACCCTCTATATCTAAATTGCAAAAAATTTCCAAGGACACTTTTTCAAAGCATTTAAAAAGCTATCATACAGCACTATTATTCTATTAAGACGATTATACATGCAATCATGTGGCTTTCTTCATGGGAAAGACTACGGATTAACTCATGGCAATGTACGGAAATTAGGTGACCAATAATTTTAGAATGAACCAAAGAGAAAGAGAATTACCTGTCACCCTTTGGTTTTCTCATGCGATCCCCAGTACTAAAATTAGCCATGCTATACTCGCATCGCACCTGAAAACAAACAAAGACAAAAATCATGAATGCATTTAGAACTAGTTAAAGAAGGGAAAATAACAAAAAGGGTGTTACCAGGGCCTTGTCACTCATTTGTTGACTCCTATTTTGGACCTGCAAGTGAGCATATATCATTAGTAATCAAAGTTTCATTGCAATAACTTGAAAAAGTACTTATCTTGCAAACTAAACATCTCAAACAAAGACTCAATGTTAAAGGGTACCTCTCTAGGGCCATATACTGCAGCGATGACTTTAGTGTTACCCATCTCAAACACAGCAGAACTGAAATTGAAAGGCAGAGTAAATTTAATTAAAAACATCCCAAATTAAAATTAATTTGAAGAATTACTCATATAAATGGTTAGTACCCGTCAGCTTTGGCCACGGCACCAATCTCTGCTCGAATTTGCCTCATCTAAAATAAATTAGAAAATAAAAAACAGATAAAGCAGATCATAAGAGAACAAGTAAACAAAGAGACCAAGCTAGAGAAACGAATGTAGTTTGATATATACTTCCATGGGACGGCGACCATCTAAGCGAAGGCCTTCAGGGCTCACGTACTCCATATCTGCAAAAATCTGTCTATGGCGTGTGCTATGAGTGAGAGACGCAACAATGAATGACAGCGACACTGATTATGCCTCACGGCGCCGTTTCGGTGCAGCTGGATGGGAACACTCTGCACGCCAAATTTCAAAACCCTTTACCGACCCAAAAACAAAAACGAGAGAGAGCCCTTCTATATGGTCATGGCAGAAACAAGAGTTTTTTGCCCACCAATAAACACTCAACACGTCAGTTTAGTACACCAAAGCACCATAGGGTGAAAACACCCGATCACACCAAATTCATACACCCAACCCGCTGAAACCCATCCCCATTCTCCATCACCGCCTACCCAACCCAACCCGCCACCGCAACCGGAGTCGCCACCAATGGGCCGGTCGGCGGAGTCGGAGTCGACCTGGGCCGACGGTGAGTGACAGCCCGGCCGACAGTGAGTGACGCCCGGACAGAAGGGTTGGCCCCAAGGCCACCCCCAGACTCCGGGGATGGCCGCGCGGCCGCCCCATGGACCGGGGGTAGCCGCGCGGCCACCCCCGGCCAACTTTGGGTCCAAGAAGAACGGACGGGACTACCCACCTTGTTCGGCTCCGTCTCGTCGTCCGTGGAGTTGCCGATCTCGAGTGTCCGGCGCGGAGTTGCCGATCTCGGGTGTCCGGTGTGGCCGCGTGGGGCAGTGGCTCTGTGGCTGGGAGGATTTTTGGTTTTTGTTTAGGGTGAAAGAAGGGGAATCGGATCCTCTCCATTTCGTTTGAAATGGAGAGGAGCCGGTTGATGGTCCAGATTTCTTAAAAAAGATCTAAGGTTATAGATTTGACACGTCATTTAAAAGCTATTCACGGCATCCAGAAGAAAACGTTCGACGTTATCTTCAAACATCCCCTCCTCTTACTTAAAAAAAAATAAAAAATAAAAAATAAAAATCTCCTCCTCTTCCATCCAAACCTAAATTCCTCTTCCATCTCCATGTCTGCTACAGAATCTGGATTGGGTTCATGGGTTGTTCTAGTCAAGCTGCAATTTTCTGTTTGGTTTCCGAGAAATTGTAGGAATAAGAAAAGCAAACAAGCACGAGATTCTTGATTTATTTCTCGATTGCTACAATTTTCTCCCATCTCCATCTCTGCTAGAGAATCTGGGTTGTGGTTCATAGGTTGTTCTAGTCAAGCTGCAACTTTCTGTTTGGTTTCCGAGAAATGGTAGGAAAAAGAAAAGCAAACCACAAGATACTCTAACCGATCTTTGTCTCTTTTATGGGGGAAAATCTTGGCCATACATTTATAATCCTCTGAGTCTGTTTTGGGGTTTTGGTTGATGCTTAGGGGGCGTTTGAAATTGTGATTTCGTTAATAATAAGTACAATTTTAAACTAAATTGCAGAACATAAATTATTTGAGAACTGCGTTTTTAAAAATTGCGATTTAAAATCGCAGAAAATCTACTTTTTCAAATCGTAGATAAGATGATATTTTTTTTTTAAAACGCATAATTTTAAAGGTTAATTTGCTATTTTAAATATTAAATTGCAATTTTACCAAATGCTTAACTACGTTTTTAAAAATTACTTTTTTCAAATCGCACATTTTAAAATCGTACTTTTTGAAATCGTAAATCCAAACGGACCATTATATTTAGTATTTCATAGAATGATTTTTTGCTTTTGGTGTCTGGTTTTTTTGTTCTCTCTGTTAGAGTAACAGAACAGAGAGAAAGGGATTTTGGCGTTGTGGGGTTTTTGGTGCTTTTTTGTCGTGCTTCAAGACAGAGAGAGCGAGACCGAGTGATCCAAGACCCAACTCGGCGACGATCCAAGTAGACTCGGAATTTGGAGCAAAAGTTCCTCTTTCAACGTTATCGTCGAACGCCAAGAATTCATATTCCACCCCACAAAAACTCGGATCGCCGGCGTTTTAGTTTCAAACGCCCATGAACCCAACCTAGATTCTGTAGCAGACAAGGAGATGGAAGAGGAATTTATGTTTTGTAACTAAGAGGTTGAGATTTTTGAAGATAATGTTGAACGTTTTCTTCTGGTTGCCGTGAAATAGCTTTTAAATGACGTCGCCAATGCATAACCTTAGATCTTTTTTAAGAAATGGCCAACATTTACCTTTTTTGTATTTTTTTTATTCCATGTTGATAGGTCAACTTTTTATTGGTGGGCAGAAAGGCCTTGGTTTTTGCCACCGGCCCACCACCGAATAAAAGTTATTCTCAAAAAGAGCCCCTTCTATACTGTAGTGGTAGAAAAGAGAGGGTTTATGTCCACCAATAATCACTTGACACATCAGCTTAAAACAAAAAAATGTAAAAAAAATTGAAATTTTGGTGAAGTAGACAATCCTCTCACAACTTCAGAGTACCACCATTCCAAAACAAAAAAAAACCACTGCAGGTCCACCCATCCGCCGGTCCACCCCTAATCCGCCCCAAATCACCACACGTCCGCCTGGACTGAAAAAAAAATATATATGAAAAAAAAAAAAACTGAAGCTCCTCAACCCAACCATCAGCCGACTGCCTCTTCCCCGTCGCCGGACAACCGGTCCTCCAGCCACAGCGATCCGGTCACAGAGATCCGGCAACCACAAGCGAGCCTCCAGATCCTCTTCCCCACGACCTCTCGACACCGTCGACAGAGATCCGGCCACAGATTCGAGAGCATTCTCCTCTCCCGGGATCTCTCCCTTTTGCTGGCCGTTCTCCCCTCTCGCCCCTCTAGTGGTTTTTGGTGATCAGATCTGGTCGATGATCACATTTGGTCTGGTGATTTGGTGCTCTCGACATTCTGGTTCAACCGAAAATGGTGAACGACAACGTGGTCAAGGTCGAACTCGGGTCGGCCATGTGGTGGCGCGGCTTCCATGGGCTACGCTGGTTTGGTTGTCTGGGTCGAGGGTCGGTGGTTGGGGCTGGGTTTTCATCTCTCATCTCTCTCCCTCGATCTCTTCTCTTCATTTCACTGCAAAGAGATAAAAAAATTCGAGTGTTTTGCTTGTATGTGATTTTCTTGCTCCATGCTTACGTGTCAATTTTTTATTGGTGGGCAAACAAAGCTTACTTTCTGCCATAGCCGAATTGAAGTTATTCTCATTCTCAAAACGAGATGACGGTCTCGCTCCCTGTGCTTGAAACGGCGCCGTTGCTATCGAAAGAAATAGAAAGGCCCTATAGCAGGCTTGGGCCGCTTGGCAGACCAAAAAAAGTGGATTACATTAGTTTGAACATTCAGGTTTTTTTTTTTTAAAAAAAAAAAGAGTAGGTAAAAACATATATAAAAGCTATACAGTACAAACTAATAGGCTCCATTTGTTTCGGCGTAAAATGTTTTCCGTCGAAAAATATTTTCAAATAAATTATTTTTCATGAAAATATTTTCCGCTGAAAACAAACAATATTTTCTAGTGTTTGACACGTACGGAAAATCACAAATATTTTTTATATCCATTCAATCATATTAACTTATAAAAATCAATTTTTATTTACAACATAAAAATATTAATGTAAAATAATTTTTAAAAAAAATAACTAAAAAATTATGTTTAACTAAGATATATACATTGACTAACAAAAATCATTTTTTAATTTGAGAGAGCTGTAAATAACATTCAACAATACATTTAAATTACAGATAAAAGTTCAATCATAAATATTGCAAAGTTTTGGCCAACGTACTACGGCCATCCAAGTTCAATCATATATGTTATTATAATCAAGTTAATTATTAGGGAAAAGTACACATAACCCCCTCAAATTACCACCTCATTGTCAATGTACCCCCCAAACTACCAATTGTGTCAATATCCCCTCCTAAACTATCAAAAAATGTCAATGTCCCCCTAATGACAAAAATGCCCTTTATAAAATTATTAAAATAAAATAAAACTAAAAAAATATAAAATAACAAAAATTTCTTCCAAAAAATAATAAAAAATTTAAAACTGTTTTTTATTTTTTATTTTAAAAAAATAATAATTTTCAGTTTTTTTTTTCGTTTTTTTTTCTTTTTTTTTTTTTTAAAAAAATTGTTCTTTTTTCGTTTTTTTTATTTTAATAAAAACTGGTTTTTTTTTTTAATTTGTTTTATTTTTTACAAAAATAAATAAATTTCTGTTATTTTTTGTTTGGGAAAAGTACATATAACCCCCTCAAACTACCACTCAATTGTCAATGTACCCCCCAAACTACCAATTGTGTCAATGTCCCCCCTTAAACTACCAAAAAATGTCAATGTCCCTCCTAAGAACAACAAAAAGACAAAAATGACCTTAATTTTTTTTGAATAAGACAAAAATGTCCTCATAAATTCAAAAAATTAAAACTACAGCTAAAAAATTAAAAAAACTAAAAATTAAAAACTAAAAATTAAAATTAAAAAAAAAAGCAACGAAAAAGGAATAATTTTTTTTTTTTTTAAAAAAAAGCAAACAAAAAATAACTGAAATTTATTTTTTAAAAAAAGAAAAAATAAAACAAATGAAAAAAAGAAAAAGAAAAACCAATTTTTATTAAATTAAAAAACGAAAAAGAACAATTTTTTTTTAAAAGAAAAAAAAAACAAAAAACAAAAAATAACAGAAATTTATTTATTTTTGTAAAAAATAAAACAAATTAAAAAAAAAACCAGTTTTTATTAAAATAAAAAAAAAACGAAAAAGAACAATTTTTTTTTAAAAAAAAAAAGAAAAAAAAACTGAAAATTATTATTTTTTTAAAATAAAAAATAAAAAACAGTTTTAAATTTTTTATTATTTTTTGGAAGAAATTTTTTTTATTTTTTATTTTTTTAGTTTTATTTTATTTTAATAATTTTATAAATGGCATTTTTGTCATTAGGGGGACATTGACATTTTTTGATAGTTTAGGGGGAGATATTAACACAATTGATAGTTTGGGGGGTACATTGACAATGAGGTGGTAGTTTGAGGGGGTTATGTGTACTTTTCCCTTTTTGTTTTTTTTTTTTTTTTAAATTGTTCTTTTTCGTTTTTTAATTTAATAAAAATTGGTTTTTCTTTTTCGTTGCTTTTTTTTTTTTAATTTTAATTTTTAGTTTTTAATTTTTAATGTTTTAATTTTTTAGCTACAGTTTTAATTTTTTAAATTTATGAGGATATTTTTGTCTTATTCAAAAAAAAATTAAGGTCATTTTTGTCTTTTTGTTATTCTTAGGGGGAATATTGACATTTTTTAGTAGTTTAAGGGGAGACATTAACACAATTGGTAGTTTGGGGGGTACATTGACAATTGAGTGGTAGTTTGAGGGGGTTATATGTACTTTTCCCTAATTATTATCTTACTGCATATCAATGATAAGCAAATTCTAAGCTCCATGATTTTTTCAGAAGTTGTCCAATCAAAACTTTTTAAGCTTAGCATTCTTTACCAAAAATGCTCTTGCAAGGATTTTGGAGAACCTATTGAATGAATAAATCTCAAAGGAAACCTCAAGGAGGCATGAAAAGAGCAAGAGACAACGATGAAACCTCAAGAACCCTTTGACGGTATGTAAAATTACACTCTTCATTACAACACCGCATTAGAACAGCAGCGCCTCCCATTGCTGTTCCTCCGCCGCTACTACTCCAAGTCTATCCCAAACCAAACAAGTCTAGTTTTACTCTATAGAAAGAGTGTGTGTGTTTTGCGCAGAACCCATAAAAGGTCTTGTCTTGACATTTTGACAAACACTTTGAGTGCATGTATTTATAGATACACAGAAATAGAGCAACACAAATTTACATAATACAAAATCTACGTTAATTTCCCTAAATTCTCTGATAAGCAAATTCCTTAACAACATGAAACAAAAATTCATAAATATGAGGCAGACCAAAGCAAACTTCGCATTCCAAAAATCAAAGAACACCATAGCCTAGGAACCTTATTCGCTGAAATCAAAACTATAAAAATCGCACAAACTGACCCATCAAATCTCTAGCTATGTCCATCACCGATCCTTGTAACTGAGGACACACCCATTTCAGAAATCTTCCTCAATCGAATCCAACAAAGAGAGAGAGAGAGAGAGGAGCTGTTCTGCGTTGAGCGTGAAGGAGAAGACAAGAGAGACTGGTCTTGAGCGTGAATGAGAAGACGAGAGAGACTAGTCTATGTGAAGGAGAAGTCGAGAGAGTCGGTCCTGACTCCAGAGTGTCAGGTTCGAGTGCGTGAGTTTGGGATTTGTTTGGGTGTTTGATTTTTTTGTATTATGTTTCATTATTATTTTGTATTATATTTAAAATTGTGAATATCAAGATAAATTTGTTTTTTAAAATTATGTTTAGATGATTTTGAAAATTTAAGATAAAATTATAAAAAGTTGAACAAAATTTTAATAAAATTTTAATTTTAAAACAAACTCAAACATGTTTTTGAAAAATAATCAAATATAATAATAATAATAAAAATTGTTACCCAAGCATGCCTTTAGTGTCCGAAAAATTGATTTACGAAATTAAAAAGCTTAAATTATTTTTCGAAATTTATTAAGCATTTTTCTTCAAAAGGAAATCATTTTCAAGTTGATTATTATTTTTCACCCCACCAAACACCGAAAAATGCCAAAAATATTTTTCAAAAAATATTTAACACCGAAACAAACGAAACATAAAAAGAAAAATCACATTACGATAAACGTGCCAAATTCCTATAAATGCATATTTAAATATATATATATATATTTTTAATAACGAAGAACTCCTTTAAGACATGGTCATTTTTTGTATCCACCTATATCAGGTAAGCATATGACCTATGTAAAGCACCCCCTCCACATGAATCGGGTAATATTGCAGTTTTATAGGCTGGTTGGCCCAAATGAATTGTTTGCACCTAAGGGATTCGAACCTTATACCTCATGAGACTACCATAAAGACCAAAGCTCTTAACACTTAAACTAACCCCTTATGGTTATTTAAATATTGAGATTGTGATCTTGATAATATCTTAATATGTTTTCGTAAACTTTGAAGGAGTTACAATTGGCCTTTTACACTATTAGTCATTTTCACTTACCTTTCTCTATTAGGGTTTATCATTAAATTAGACGAAAAATGAATTAAGGGGGGCTTACGATACACATAACCTACAATGACAATAATACATTTTGGTTTAGATTAAAAAGAAAATGCCGTCCACAGTCAAGGTGGAAGTGGAGGCCCAATCATGTGGTGTCACGCCTCAATCGCACTATAGAAGCTAATGCATATTTTTATTCTTTTATCTTGTCACAAGTTACTTGTATTTAAAAAATTTCCACAGGTTAACAAGACATTAAGAATTTAGGATTGTACAAACTGGCAGTTAATAACCGCTAATTGCCTAAAGTGATGTGTTTGCCTGTGACTTTTTTCAATTAACTACATAGGGCAGAGCAGTTAGTGGTAGTAGGGTAGGCGGAAGCATTTTATTTATATATATATATTTTACTTTAGCAGAACAGGGTCATTTTGGACTTTTGGTATAAGTTTTCATATCAAAACACTAAGAGCACTAGTAATAAATTCCCAACCATTTTTCCTATATTTAGAGCATTAGCAGTAGTCACTCTATATTGGCTCCCTTCCTTATATTTAAGGAAAATTTCATGAAAAACGTAAAAAAAAAACCTATCACAGCAGATATCCTATATTTAGATGATGGGGTTGGGAATGAATAGTAATTTCCTATATATACATGTCTACTATTCATTCCATATGTATTATTTTAATATAAAAAATATATATTTAATTGATATAGGGAAGAGAGAAAAAGTAGGAAAAAGAGAAAAATAATAAAATAAGAGTAAAAAATAATATTTAATTGATATAGGGAAATGTAATGAAATTTATTGTGGGGTGTTTTTTTTTATAGGGAAACAAAAAGTAGCTTTGTTCCCTAAATATAAGGAAAATGATTGGGAATCTGCTACTAGTGCTCTTGGGGAACAAAACTACTTTTTGCTTCCTTATAAAAAAACACTTCACAATAGATTCCCTTATATTTCTTTATATCAATTAAATATTTATTTTACTCTTATTTTATTCATTTTCTCTCTTCCCTATATCAATTAAATATATTTTTTTATATTAAAATAATACATAGGGAATGTACTGTGCCCATGTATATTTAGGGAATCATTGTATATTCCCAAAACCACCAGCTGTGGGAGGTTTTTTTTTTTTTTTTTTTTTTTTTTTTTTTTTTTTTTATCATTTTCATGAAATTTTCCTTAAATACAGGAAAGGGAACCAAAATTGGGAATCTATTGCTTATGCTCTAACACAGTCGTACAACCGTTTAAAACATGTCATAAAATAAAAAAAATAAAAAAAAAGGGTTCAAAAAAGTCTCAAAACACCAAAATAGGCTTAAAATGCCCAATACCTGACAGGCAGTTGCTGTGGTGCAGATTTAGACATAAATAACCGCTAATCAACGGTTGCCAAAAACTACTAGTCGCCTATGGTGGTCGGTGCGAAAGGTGGTACAATTAGTAGTTAGAGGCAATAATCACGGACCACCATCGTTTATATAGCCCTACAAGACATCTATAGTCTTTAATATTTCTCTAAATCATAAATAAGTTATCTAGAAGTATCCATGATTATAAACTTGGCTCAACGAAAGCATGGTAGGCCCACAACCCAAAGGTCCTAAGATCGAAACCAGGCTCTAATACCACATTTGTAACACTTAAAACCCACAATGACAATAGGCATCCAATACATATTTTTCTTTTTATAATACTTTTACAAGTATTTGTCTTTCAAAATTTATGCAGGTTAACCAATGCATCTATAATCTTTAATATGTCATCTAAATCATCAAACCCATAAATGAAGTGGGGTTGTTAGTTAATCCAAATGACAACCAATAACTCAAAATGCCCATAAATAGTTATAAAAGTCGTCTTTGAAATATTCTTGTTCTTAATTTTCAACTAATGGTATCTTGAACGAAAGTCATCCTTTGAAAATGCATGTGCTCCCTATAACTGATTAAGTAAGTCATTAATGCAAGGAATTCTTCTGTGTGACCCAATTTAACTCTATGTAATCAATACATAACCTTAATCACTCATTATTTTTCTTTACAAGCAACACTGGTGCTCCCCAAAGAGGTACGCTAAGCCATATATATAAGCCTATTATCTAACAGTTCTTGCAACTGTTTCTTAAGTTATTTCAATTCAATTGGAGCCATCCTATAGGGTGCATTAGAAATTAATAGGTGTTGTCCTCGGCCATAATGAGATCAATAAAAAATTCAATTTCTCGATATGCATGGGGTTAACCATGATAGATTGTTTGGAAAAACATCTTAGAATTCTCTTCCAATAGGGATATCATCCATCTATCTTTAATTCATTATTCTGTGCCTCCGCTACTACACAAGCCAAAAAGCCTTGACATCTTTTTAGTGAGCCCTAACCTAAAGCAACTGAAAATCAAGTTTTGTTGTGGTCGTGCGGGATTGGTTATGGCTAATGAACTTCTTCACGACGATTCTTACGGAGAGGGAGAGTAAAAGAATGAAGCGGCGCTTACTTTAATTTAGTTTCAAGTTTAGCTTTTAAGGTTTTGTTTTGTAAAAGGAAAAAAATATATATAATTTTCTTTATACGGATCATCATGGGTTAAGCGGGTTGTCCCGGAATTGAACTGTTTATTCAGCCGCCAAAAGGAATTAAAAATGACTACTATCGAATCAGTATTAATAGAGTGAGCTGCCGTGAATATCAGATTCGAAAACATGGTGAAATGTTACAATCTCAAATGTCTCACATTGATTAAGTGTAATCTTAACCATAAACTATTGGACAATCTCTCCTTATAAGCCGTTTTCGAGTGAATTCAATTTAAAGTTTGTTGCGCATACATAGAAAGAGTTTTCTAATCATTAAATGGATACTTTAAAATAAGGTCATACAAATACATGGGAAGTAGTTTTGTCTTAGCTGTTTTCTATAATTTGAACCCATTTATATATAGTCCCATTGTTGACTTGGGTGTAAGGATTAATAGTCGGCCAGCGTTTTCTAATTAAGGGATCTCATTTACGTGGCCCTTGACATTACATAACTAATAGTGATTAGCACTTAATTGGCTGCAGATCGAATCCAATAGTACACCAAAAACACAACTTAAGGAGTGGCCTCCCACAATGTAAGAAGAAAATGTTGATTTTCTTAATTAGCAGAATCGAGTTCTAAACAACCTGGATCAACCAAAGGCCTGCCTTACCTAAAAAGTGCTAATTTGAGTAATCAACCGTCCAAAAGAGTTCAATTCTATTCGAGCAACGTTGTTTTTTTAATTGAATAAGGAAAATGGTTACAAGAGAGAATCCATCCCACTTCTAATCCGAATGGAAGAGAAAGTGGTTAATCCAAATAATGAAAAATGGGTGAGCTCCCTAACATTAGACTCAAACCAAACTAAAACAGCGCATAGATATGAATAAAAAAGTAGGAAATTGGACAAATAAATAACCCGGTCATTTCAAAGGGCAGCTCAAGGTGGTTAAAAAAGTGAAAGGAAAACAGATTATGACAAACCCAACTGCACCCCCACTTGAGACCTACAATAACCTCCAAAAGATGGCTAGAACAGTAACAACGCTGTTAAAGTCCAGAAATAAGACTACAGTAAAGAGAATAACCAACACAAATTCAGTAGATTCTTATAAAGAGAAACAAAAACTCAAATAACATAAAAAAAAAGAAAAAAAAAAAAAAAAAAAAAAGGCAGGTAAAAAAAAACAGAAAATCGAATGATGGAGGGAAGTGGGAGCCACCAGCGCGTGGAAATCACGCGCCACCAAAGGAAAGCCTCCCTCTAGCAAAAATCACAAGAAATCACCGTAAACCACTTAAAATCATGCTGGGGGTAGGGATGGAAAGAAAAACGTGGTCATCACTCGCCGAAAAGGGAGATAAACTCTCTGACGCGTGCAGGCCATGTGCTGGTACGTGGATGTCGGCTGAGGCAGCCATCAGTGGATATGGAAGAAGACAGTGATCCCACTGAAGAAGCGCGTGTCTGACAATAATTGACGAAAGATCATAGATATAGATCCAAAGAGACCCAATCAACAACCAAACCAAAAATCACCAAAAACTCGGTGGAGAAAGATGGAGCAAACGGGTATCAGCTCATAAAAGGCGAAAAAAAACTAGTAACGGATAAGAGGGAGAGAAGAGAGAAGAGGGGGAGGGAAGCAGCTTCCCTCCACCCAAAAGAGCTGTGATTGTGAGGTTTTTAGAGAAAAATGATGAGAGAGAACGGATCGTATTGCTTCGGCATTTGCTCTCTTACCCTATTGGAGCAACTTGTTTCTGCATATTCAACCCATGCCGGTATGACAAATATATTCTGCTTTATGTTTTTCATTTTTCATTTTTTTTTTTTTTAAAAAAACAAAATAACAAGAAAAATTCTACACACACAGATAATCAATTAAATTCTGTATAGTGTTAACGCATAGATAAATATTGGATGCATATATGGAAGTATCATTTATGCAAACAACACGTTAGTTTAGAATTTAAATTTAAACTAATAATATAAAAACTATATTCACTTACAAAACAATACATTTGATTAAAAGTGTTTTATTTTTTTTTTATATATTTTTTATTTGAAAATTGATTTATGTTTTATAAATGCTATGTGTTTGTGTTCTTTATTCATATTTTTTATTTGAGAAGAAAAAATAAAAGACAAAAAAAATAAAACATAAAAATATTTTTTAAAGCTATTTTGATTTTTATGTCATATAAAAAAATACTTTTTAAGAAAATAAAAAAATCCTAAAAAACACAGCTCGAGGGTATGTTTGGCAAGTGAAGAAACAAAAGAGAATAGTAGATAAAGAATTTTTGAGTTAGTGGCCTTGTTTGGTAAGGGAGCGGGAATTGGAGGTAGTAATAAGAAGTGATAGATGTGATATAAAGTAAAAAAAAAAAATTGTATGAAAAAAATAAGAAAAATTTGTATTGTAGTGAATTTTTTTATATAAATAGTAATAAAAAATTATTGATGTGATATAAAATTAGAATATTTTGAATTTTTTTTCTCTTGCCAAACAAGACCAGTAAAAAGTGATAGATGTAATATAAAATAAAAATAATTTGTATAAAAAAGTGTAAAATTTTTATATTGTATTAAATTTTTTATTTAAATAATAATAAAAAATTAGTAATATGATATAAAAGATAAAAATATAAATATATATATATATATATATATATTTTGATGTCGATTGTTTTTTGAGTAATGCTACACATCATCCTCTTGTCCACCTTTTGTCCTCCCAAAATTGATGTGGCTCTTAAAATTACCATTAGATCAAAATTCAATAATGATCTATCATAAATTCAATGGTGATTTTAAGAGCCACATCAAATTTGAGAGAACAAAAGGAGAACAAGAGGATAATGTGTAGCATTACTCTTGTTTGTTTTTTTTTTTTTTTTCGCCGATAGCCAAACAAGGCCTGAATTTCATGCTTTTGCGTCCGTTTCTGACGTTGTCGTTGGTGAAAAGACAAGTTAAATGGATAACGGCAAAGTGGGTCATGTCCCACGTGGACGAACATGCAGCATTCAACTCCTCTTGGACATAGGTACAAACACCACCTGTCTTTAACGTGGCACAAAGGCAAGTTAAACAGTTCACTGGCCTAACGCATTTGCAAGAAAATCGAAAAAACGTTGGTATTTGTCGTAGCTTTTAATTTTATGAATCATGGGACTCTTCATTGCCAAAATAAAACACTGAAACCTTCCAATTGGTCCAAAAAATAGCTTGGACAAACCGAATGATTTGTATGTTTGGGTCATCGGAATATTATTAGGTGGTCCAATATTTATCCGTGATATATATATATATATATATATATGATGGGTAGGCTGTAGGCCAACTTCCATCATGCATGTCCCAATTTGGAGTATTTGTGCTCTCATATGTTTATTAGATTTATTCACTTTTGATGTGATAAAAGAAAATTAAATGAAAATTTATTAACAAATTGATAAAATTATAAGCACTAAATCGATTCTAACCACTAGGTGCAGTTTTAAAAATGAAGCTATGGATTCGTATGGCTCCCTTTCCACTATCTCGTGGTATCGACCTTTTTATTTTTTGTTTTTTGTTTCAAGAAGGAAAAAAAGAAAAAAGAAAATAAAATTTGATCTATTCACTAGCAATATGGAAGACAGCAAACATAAAAAAATAAGAAAATGTTTGGTTTCCTTTTTTTATATATTTTTGGTCCATTTTTATAATTAAAGAAGATGCGCAACAAAATTACCATTAAATTTATGGGACTACAAATAACTTTCATACATTCAACGACAGATTAAAAAAAAAAATGTTTAAAAAAATGATAATAAACATATCTCAAAAAATAATTTATGAGAATGCTATAAAAAAAAAATTTATTGACTACAACCCATTTCACAAGCTAACGTGGAAAATATTTAAAGCAGTCTAAATGTGAAAGTACCTATATATAATATGTAGGCCATCCACTTCATCATCTTAGTCTATGGAATACACAAATGAGTCAAATGACTATACAAAACCACATTTATTATGGTGGAGACTTTTGCATTTGGTTGGTTGTTTGTTTGTGGGTTGATGTCTCTTATGTCTTAGGCAATTTGATTTTATCGAGGAGATTTTTGTAATCAAATTTGTGTTGGTGGTTTTCTTTTCTTCCATACTTACATCGGATTACGATAGTGTATTTTCGGCTTCAGGCTCTTTTCAGTGATTGTTGTTGATTCTAAGTTGGGGTTCAGATATGTTTACCTTAATCTATATTCATTTTGCTTCTATAACTGTATTGTGAGGCCTATTAAAAGACTGAATCACTTGTTTGACATATTTCCTACATTTTGTAATTATTTCTGTACTATTTTAGGTTGTGTTGAGTCTGTTGTTTTGGGGAGTCCACCCCATTTTTGTTTTTAGAATCATTCACTGATTTTTCCATTCGAATCAAGATTGGGAAGATCCTCCGATGTAATCATTTTCTTATTTAATTAGAAAAAAAATATTACCTGATTATTACGGGCCTGTTTAGCAAGCAAGTATAAAATTTTCAACACACTTTTCACTTCTCCCAAAAAAAATTAAATAAAAAACATTGTAACATTTTTACACTTTTTACATCACATCAATAAATTTTTATTACTATTCAAATAAAAAACTCGTAACAAAACAAAATTTGTTCACTTTTCTATAAAATATTTTTAAATTTTATATCACATAAGTCACTTCTTATTACTATTCAAACAAATATTTTACAATACAATTGCTTACTAAAGAAGCTCTACATATGAATATACGAAATTTTTTTAAAATTAAAAATCGCAATCTCAAACGTACCTTAAACATTCTCAAATATAAACACTTTATTTTTTTTACATTCTGTATCCCCCTTTACATTCCAGATAAAAGCCGACCAGGGCCATTGTGGTAATCTTCGGATGTTTAGAAAAACATGCGGTACAAAAATAACAAAAATTTCTCCGTTTCCCAACAAACTATCCCGTCTCGTCAGTTGAAGGAATATCACATTACATTTACACAAGTGTCGAAAACCTTCCCGCCATGTCAGCACCTAAACACCGCGCGTGAATCTCGCTATTGAATTTCTGCCACTGGTACCCCGAAACCATTTCTTAAGAGACAGCCCTCCCACCTCTCTCTCTCTCATGTATATATATTTCAGAGCGAGACTTTCTCCGGGGGATCCGATTTTCTCAATTTGGTTTCCTTTCTTTTCTTTCTCACAATTCAAAAAAATTTCCTTTTTCTCGGATCAGAATTGAGATCTCTTCCATCCCCAATCGCTTCCTGGATTTTCTTTTCCTTCCCCAAAATGCATCTCTGTCTCTTTCTCGAGGTTTGATCCTCATTGCGTGTCATTTCTCTGTTTTGCTCAAACTTCCCTGCATTTTCGTCCGCTTTTGTTTCTCATCTTACGAACAAACTTGAGAATTATCGGTTTTCTATCAACCAACTTTTGTTGGGAATAGAAGAAACAAACTAATCTTGACTATCTTCATCGCTTTCCGTCCTCAGATTTTATTAACTAGCAATCCGTCCAACTGATTTCTCTTCTGAAAGTACCGACCATTAAATCGAGTTCAAACGAATTCTATAAGCCCAAAAATTAATTCATCTATTTGTTCCTTGATTACCTTCAATTATTACAAAATTTACTATTTTTCACATTATCATCATTCCCTTCCACTCCCTGAAAACTGAGACCGAGAAACCCGAGTTCCGAAATGGCCCAACAGCTACAAAAACCGGTTCTCCAAAAACCGCCGGGATACCGGGACCCTACCGTTCGGACTCAACCGGGCCCGACACCGCCGCCCCGAAAACCGGTCCTCCCGCCTTCCTTCCACTCGACGAAGCGACGCAAGAGCTGTTTCCGGGGCTGCTGCTGCTGCCTCTGCGTCGTCGTTCTCATGCTAATCATCGTCGCCGCGGTCGCTCTCGGCCTCTTGTACCTCTGGTTCGTGCCGAGACTCCCGGTTTTCCACTTGCAGTCGTTTCGGATCCCCCAGTTCAAAGTCAGCGCCAAGGCCGACGGCACGTACCTGGACGCGCGAACGGTCGCGAGGGTCGAGGTGAAGAACCCCAACGGCAAGCTGTCGTTTTTTTACAAGAAGAGCCGCGTGGCTGTGACGGCTGGGGAGGAGGACACGGAGTTGGGATCGGCGGACGTGGGCGGGTTCACGCAGGAGAAGAAGAACACGACGAGTTTGAAGGTGGAGACTGGTGTGAGGAATCAGCTGGTGACTGATGGGGAGGGCTCGAGGCTCAAGGCTGGCTTCCTCAGCAAGGATTTGGTTGTCAACGTGGAGGTTCGGACTGGGGTGGGGTTTGTCGTGAATGGGGTGAGGTTAGGTCCCCTGGGAGTGAAGGTTTTGTGTGGTGGTGTGAGCTTCAACAGGCTCGAGTCTGGTGTCATGCCCAAATGCACCATCAATACCCTCAAATGGTAACGTCTTTTTACCTTTTTAAATTGGTCACTGAATTGGATTGATCGGATGCAATGTTCGTTTGGATTGCTAAAAATTCAGATAAAAAAAAAAAAAAAGAAAAAAAAAAAAAGAAAAAAAAAAGAACTTGTTCGAACAACTAAGCGGTTGCTTAGCTAGGTTCTATAAAGACCCTTTTACATAGAGTAGGAAAATTGTTGAAAATTTATATTTCTTTAAATAATTGTCGCCATTTTTGCAATGTTATGGAAGAGTTCAATGTTTCTTAGTTTACTGTATTTATCTTTAAATTGTTTGCAATATTATCCGTCCGTTAAGATTTAGTGTAATACACATATTATTACAAGTAAATTTTGTTTTTGTTTTTTTTTTTTTTAAAGAATTTTAAAACGGGTGATTTAATAAATAGCGTTTTTAAAAAATAATTCACAATTTTATTTAAAAACCCATTTTTGAGAAGCACATGCACGTCTGTAAAATTCGATTGCATTAATTAGGCATGAAAAGAGGCTGCAGATTCATACTTTCTACAATATTTCCCATCAGCTTTACGTGGTAATTAAAGTAAAGCTTATCAAAAAAATCCCATATGATAGCAACAGGGTAACCAATGATAGCTTTTTATTTACACGAATGAATTTTGATTATCAGACTATCAGTCACTCTTGAATATTGATGATGGCATGGGTTGACAATCCTGATTGAGATTGTTGTTTTGCCGCAGGATAAACATACATTGATGGGGTTAAGTTGTCGTGTTTTGGAGATCATGGCTGATGGTGTACGTGGAAGAGTGAATTAGGCAAATTTTCTGGCAAAGAGCCTACACATGAACGTTAGCTAGTTTTATCATTTTTATATATTTAAAATAAACGTATACCATATTATTTACTTAGAAAAATGAAAATGGAGATTGGAGGGTATCTATAACAGTCTCGACTCGTGTCCATGCCTAAGCTTTGGATCCTTGTTTGTGTGTATAGTATATACTGGGATGCACATAATTTTATTTATGGGGTTGGATTTAATTGTTTGTTTATTTCTTGGGTGTTGATTGGCACATCGTTTAATTAATATATATATATATCTTGCTCTTCTCTTTCTTTTGTTTTTTTGGTTGTTGTGGGGTTGGAAGTTGGGGTCTCGGGTTCCTGATGGAACTGCCAGGCTGCCATTTCTTTGTAAGAAGCAAATGAATCAAAATTATATATGAATTGAGGTGGGATTAAGATGTAACGTCTAATATTTTCATTAATCTTTTTTTTTGTTTTTGGAGAATAAGGTGCAACATATCATCCCTTTTGGTAAGCTAAAAGGGGAAGACAACTTGTGGGTTACTAAAGGGTGCCTGCCTCCCAAAGGAAGGATAGCCAGAGAGGGATATGGTATCTGCGACTGCTATGTGTCTCACACACAGATCCAAGATGTTTTAGAGCACTCACATCTGGCTTAGTAAATTTGTTTTTTATTTTAGTTAAAAAAAAAATCATTTTTTTCTATTAAGGGTTTTTTTATTCTTTCTTTTTAGAGCAGAGATAATTTTTTTTAAAAAAAAATTAATTCTTTTTTCACATTTGGTAAGTGAACATTATTAATATAACCGCTAACCAATGTTTCAGCAATTTATTCTGGTATTATTTTAACTATCTATTTTTTCATCTACATTTGGCTTTCTATTTTAGCAATCTACTTTGACTATTCATTTTTAAAGATTTTTTTATTCTTTTTTTTTAGAGGACAGACAATTTAATAGATTTTTTAATTTTTTTCTTCTTCACATTTTGTAGTGAATAGTGCTCACCAAATGTTTCACCATTTTGTTATCCTAGATATATTTCATTTTGGTCTTATTTTAATTAGCATATTCACTAACCAAAATAATGTTTGAATTATCTTGACTAGTCGGATGATAATGTGCTCTTAAGAAAAATAATCACTTTGGAAATACTTCACTTCATGACATTTCCATCAATAGCTTATCACCTTTTTTTTTTTTTTTAAGATTAGTGATACTTTTTTTTTTTTTTTTTGACATGTCCACACAAGAGGGAGAGGGAGGATTTGAACTAGTGACCTCCGCTTCATGAGGCGTGATTCCCAGCCGATTGAGCTATCCCTTGGAGACTAGATTAGTGGTACTTGGTAAAATCTATTAATACATAGACGTTAAGCTGCCCCTTTGGTTTGATATTCTACAACGACTTGGTTCAGGAAAGGCACAACTCAACTTTGGGTTGGATGTTCCCAACTTTTAAAGGTATAACATTAATCAATTTGGTGAGTAGCCCACAAATTAGGTGTACGATTTATCAAGTATGAAAATGTCAGCTAATTTGTAGCTTCTGCATTTTCATTTTCTAACTTTATTTTCTCTTTCTTTTTTGTAAAACGCTTAAAACTAGATCTTAATCATTAAAAAAACTACAACACATCACTTAAGCCAAATCCATACTTACGAAAATGTTTAGATAAATTTTTTAGTACTTTCATGTTACAACGAACTAGTCATCATTTAGAGAGAAAAGCAGTAATTCAAGTATTATCAGAGGATGAAATTGGCTGTCCATGTTGTAAGCAATGGGGAATGATGGGTGGGGGACGTTGTGACTTCTGATGTCATCAAAAATTACTTTTTGATAAAAAAAAAATTATTTTTTAATTAAAACAGTAAAACGTCTCCTGCCAATCACTACTCGTATGCAATAGATGTAACTCCACAAAGAAGATAAGTGCATGATATACTTGTTCCGACAAACATGCAAGACAGACAGTTAATTGCAATCGACCCAAATCTGTCATCATGTGTATATTTGGTGGAGAAAGCTTTGGTGTGATCAATTGGATGCATTTAGATTGCTTACAGATGTAAAAATTTTGTGATATGGATTCAGCTTTAAAAATTTTAAATTTCGTTAATAATAATGTAATAAATAAGCGCAGGGCCCAAAACCTGATGCCCATTTTACATAAAGTCCCACTCACATAAAGAGCATAGAAGGCTTAGGAACCTCCTGCCTATAGACAATAATTGCACTTCTACGAATCTACAAACTCGCGATGTGGCAAGCATAAGACCGCATTTAGGAAGCCTCACATTAAAATGAGTCACCCCCTCCAAATTAGGTACACCCTCTCTTTCCCAGAACCTCCTCTCCATTCTTTTTTTTTATCCTCAACAACCATTTACCAACTTCACCCTTCCCCCATTTTCCCACCTGCGCACTGATAGGACAGGCTTTTGTCAGGAGGTTTGAAAAAAAATCAGCCAGTTTTTTCCGTTTTACCCTTGTACACAACCGTTTATGCTGCACAATTTTTTTTTCCTGTTAGGGGTAAAATGGGAAAAAAAAGCTTGTTTTACTCGGGTTTTTTTTTCTTCCCATTTTATCCCTATATACAACTGTTTACGCTGCACAATGTTTTTTTATGCCAGGGGTAAAATGGAAAAAAAAGCATGTCCCAACTTAAAAAATGGCTGAATTTTTTCAACCTTCTTAACAAAAGCCTGTCCCATCAATGTGCACGTGAAAAAATGGGAGAAAGGGGGAAGGGGAAGGGGAAGGACGATATCAAATAGAGCTTTAATCATTGGAGGCTCCCTGCTACCCTGGCCTTTGGCCGACGCCACTTTGGTGGTTCTCTCTATTTTACATGAGCCGGTCAACCGGTTTCAAAATTTGCTTCATCAGTATTTATGGTCTATGCTATGGAGTTTAAAAACAGGTGGGAGCGTCATTAATTGTTGAGTTTGATATAAGTAAGTTGACATGTCTGATTTTAAAGATTCTCAAAGGCTTTAATTCAAAAGACACTTCGTTTCCAATAAAAATGTATGGATGGATGTACAGTTTTGATGATGCAGAATTTTTGAATGGTCTGGCTGAGTATCCGATAATTAAGTCAAATAATGTTTCTAAAAAATAACATTAATATAGAAAATTTTGGAGATTTTTTATGCCATACCTTAATTGGGGTTGACGACCTTTATGGGATTTTTGAGCTGTTCTCCAAGACCAAGATGGTCTTAATTTCCTGATTCTTTCAGATTTTGGTGATCATCCATGAACGATATTTCTTGATTTTTTGCCGCTAATGGACACTTAGCTGTATACTAGTTGTCTAATATTTGGGAATCTCAAGATTTATGGACCTTTAATTGTTATTTATTTTCGTATCAAGTCTTACTTTGAAGAAAATTGATCTCATTCATTAATCAAAGTGTTAGAGCAATTTGCGCTCTAAACAAATTGGTTGTTCTTGCTAATTAGAGAGAAATTAAAACTGTCCTATTAAGTGCATACATAAATAATAAAAAAGAAAAACTTTACAAATCCTTAATGAACTTTCACTCGTTTGGAAATGACATTCTTTTAAAGTTTTAAAACTCTCAATTTCATTTATAGAACCTCTAATTTGATGCAATGTTCCCCTCCTTTTAGGTTGGCATTAAACCAAACAATAAAATGGGTGAAATGATCTTTATGACCTGAAACTTTTTCTAAATTTCAAATTTACCCTTACTTTCAAATTAAAGAAAATAATAATAATAATAATAATAATAATAATATTTTCTTAAAAAAAGAAAAAGGAAAAAGGAAAACAAAAAGAAAAAGAAAAGTTTTTTTAAAAAAAAAAATAAAAAATAAAAAATCATAAAATTATGTAATTGGTCGGGGTCTAGTTTTTTGTTATTTATTTTTAAAACAAAAAAGTAAATAGTTGTATCTTTAAATGTCAAAATATCATTTATCTTTTGAATTATAAACACGCAGATTTTTTTTATTTTTTTATTTTTTAAAAAAAGAAAGTATGCTAGAATTTGACTCCCATGAGTAGCAACCACTGCCCTTTCACTGAAATGGGGAGGATCCTAGTCCGAAATGAAGGTTGTTATGGTGAAAAATATTTATTTATTTTTTTCCCAATGACACAACAATCAAATATGGATTTGTGAATTTTTCGAACAAAATATAAACCCGCCCATGAGCTCATTTGGAATTTCACTTGGATAAGGTGAAATTTAAATTAATTTTTATAAGTTTTTTTTTTAAAAAAATTATTTATTAAAACCTATTGTCCTGGATTTATTTTTATGGAATAAAAGCTTTTTCCCACTATAATGGCAAGATGCAGATTAACTGGACACGGACCGATTTACAAGTTGAGACTTGAGAGTGGGCCTTACAAAACGCGTTGTCTAAAAGTTAAGTGGGCCTTACAAAACCATCACCGAGCACAGGCCAATCCCAGTTCTCCTCCCACAGTCCCATGGAACCACAGCCGTTCATTTATTTAGAAAAAAGTAGTAGTCACATCCAACAGTTGAAATTCTATCTCAGCCGACGAGAACCAGATTCTCATGAAAAAGGAAATGGACTTTGAATTCTGTGTCTCTCTCTAATCATCGTTTGTACGTTTCGTCGAGTTCTGTTCTCTCTCTCTCTCTCAACTCTCGCAGATCGGAGGCGATCTTCGAGCTTCATCCATGGCTTCGAAGCGGATCTTGAAGGAGCTCAAGGACCTCCAGAAAGACCCTCCTACCTCCTGCAGTGCTGGTACCATCTTCTTCGCCAACACATCTTCTCTTGCTGTTTTATTTTTCTCCACGTTGCTTGTTTTTACGGATTTCTTTGGTTTCCATGGTCGCAAGCTTCTTTCCAGGCTCGATCTGTGATCTTTCTAACTTTTGAGGATCTGGGTTGTATTTTCTGAATAAGATATGTATTTTTTGTTATACACGTGGTTAATTGCCGGGATTTACTTGTAATTCAAAGCGTTTGGTGTGATGTAATTGCATGAGTTTGTTCGGTGTAGCATCATCTGGATATTTTGATATGTTAAATTACGTGATCGTGGCGATGGATAAAAAAAATAAAAATTGAAATGGGTTATGGGAGAAATGTTAAATCTGCTAACTTACCTTACCTATGTGGATACTGGATAAAGAAGAATCTTGTTAATAATATTGGGCTGTTCTTTGTGATTGCTTTGCATATAGGTAAAGTTAAGAGTTTTTGTTGCAAGTTGCGGGAAATATTAGTTTTACAGGATTAAACAGATGCTGAATACTTGTGGAAGTCTGGCTAAGCTTATTTAGTGGCTGTGGCATAGTTTATGGATGCAGTAGATATGGTTACAAACATGAGGCTGTCTCTTAAGATGGCATATTTTACGTTAGATGTAATTGGTCTTGATTAATTCCTATCTAAGCTTTTTCAGCTTAAATCATCTCTGGCATGTACGTTTTTGGGAAATACAATAACATTAAATGGTGTTTGATCACTGAAATGGAGTACCCTGCCAACATTTTCAGCAGTCTTTGCATTGTATGCTGTCTATATGAAATGGTTACATTTTTTGGGGGGCTTATCCTCAATTAATGAAATGCATGATGATTGGTTTTTCTTGTGCATACCCTGCATTACTTGTCCCCCTTGTTTCAAATATGCCTCTAAAGTCTAAACAATATCTGTAAGTGAAATCAGTTTTTTAGGCCAACAGTATTGCTGGATATAAAGTTCTCCAATTGTCTCCGCTTTCATTGTAGTATCTTCTGGACCTTATATATATATATATATAATATTTCAAAGGATGATGTGATATTTATTTGCCTGCTTTCTTCTTCTTTGATCAACAATGTTTTCTATATTTACTGGTGTGATTGTGTTCAATACTCATATAAAAGGGGATTGATGCAGAAAATTCTAAAAAGTCAACAAGCTACATAATCATGGTTGTGGCATGACGTGTTATACCTTAGTGCGTGCTGACATTGGTAGACATGGTTATAAAAGGTTCTCGGGGCTGTGTCATTGTTATGTAGCTCTATCTTTGAATGTGTGCATTGTGTATCTGTAAACATTTTGCTTATCCCAGCCACAAAAAAGGGAAAAACAAGAAACTGTATTGTCTTATCTGAACAGCAGGAAAAGTATTCCTTCATACTTGGTTTTGACAGCTCTTTTTGTGAAATGCAGTACTATTGAGTGTAGTCTTTTTGGCCTAGTTCTATCTATTCGTACTATTTTTTCATCATGTAACTGTAAAAAAAAATTATTATCCCAGCTGCAGAAAAGGAGAAAAAGAAGAAGAAGAAATAAAACGAAACTGTATGGTCTAAACAACAGACAAAGTATTCATTATGTACTTGTATGACGAGTTTCATGAGCTCTTTGTCAAGTGCAGTATTATTGAATGTAGACTGTAGTGTTTTTGTCCCAGTCGTGTAGCAGCATACCACATGCCAGGTGGATAACATGGTGGTAATTATGGAGGGTTAAACATGTTATTTTATGATGAATGCCTAGTTCAAGCTTCAATAAGTACTTATTGGAATAATTTGTTTTCATCATGCCTTGAAAACTGTGGGTTTCATCTATTGCACTTGTATTGTGAGTATACTTTGACTGCTTATAGATTGGTCTAAGGTGTGGGTTCAAGGAGTTATTTGGCTAAGCATAGTTTGATTGGTGGAAAATGCATAGTATTGCTCCCAAAAGTTGCATCTCCTTTCTATGAACCGTTGATTAGTATCAGTATTACTATTATTTTTATTTAATTTATCTTTTTATTATTTTTGATTGGTCAAAAATGCAATGTAAATTTTTTTTTTATTATTATTATTATTACTATGTTGATCTTTATCTTTTTGTTTCTTTACCATAGTTGCTTCTTACCCATATCATGTCATGCATAGATTTTTAATGTCTCTACTTATGAAGATATATAGTTATAGGTACTTCATCAATACTTTATTTTGTTTAATTGCCATTCCTTTTATAATTGTAGATGTGTATCACTTTAAATAGCTCCCTCTTTTAGGGGTAAATGCAATAGATGTTACTCAAAGACTATCTCATGTCTTGAACAAAATTTGCATGTCATGGTTTTAAATTCTCTGGTTCTTCAAATAGTTCTCAAGTGTTCCAAGAACATCATAGTTTACTCTAGCTCTTCCCGATTAATAGAAGCCAATTGAATGTACGTTATTTATTATATACGGATTCCAGTCAGACAGGGCCGGTTATGTATTCAAACATCCCAACTCTATTGAAACATTAGTAGAGTTTTAATTTGCCTAATTTTCTTGATTTTCTTTTTCGTTCTGGCTAGGTGTATCTCTTGTATGCTTCCTATGTATATGGGTTGCGTCTTTGCGCCTCTTTAATAATATTTCAGTTACTTATAAAAAAAATAAATTGAAATGACTTACGATGCCTGATTTTTCTGTCATGTCTTTCATTTTGTAAAATTTTCTTGCAAAACAATCAGACTTGTGGTTTTCATTTATTAAAGAGAGTATCTATACCTGAAATTTTTATGTTCAATACAATGCCTTCTAGTAATGAAATATTTTGGGATATAAAGTCGTCTTTTCTGCCTTTTTACTTTGACAGGCCCTGTAGCTGAGGACATGTTTCATTGGCAAGCAACGATTATGGGTCCCCCTGATAGTCCTTATGCAGGGGGAGTCTTTCTAGTTACTATTCATTTCCCTCCTGATTATCCTTTTAAACCACCTAAGGTATGACACATGACATCATTTATGAATTTTTATGTAGATGTTGTTTCCTTTATTTTGCAATTTTGTGTATTTTTGCCTTTTGATTTGTGAATAAGTTATATTAGGTGGCAAGGGAAACTATTAGCTAAAAAGTATATCAACAAGAACTTCTGTGCTTGACAGGGAAAGACAAATTCCATAAACCCCTTTTAAGGATTCCACCTTGTGAAAAGAATTGATATCTGTTGTATCAGCTATTATGTCAATGATCAATTTCTCCATAATGAATGTCTGTGCTACCTATATTGGATTTCTAAGTTTTCATAGCACCCCCCCTCCCGCGAAAAGAATGTTGAATAATTTTTATGGATTCTGTTGTTACACCAATTCGGCTAATGAGAAAAAGGAAAATAAACTTCAGTGACACCAAAGTGGGGAGATTTTTTTTCTCAAATTAATTAATAGAATACATTAAAATAAGAAGAAAAAAAAATGAATATGATTCTTGGGCCAATGGGATGAAGGATGATGTCATGAGTTCAAGACCTATTGTGTGCATGTATAACTCACCAATCGGAAAAATGAAAAGTTCTACGATAGGAATTTCAAGCGTGTATTCTTCCTTTTGGTTTGTTATTTTGCCTTTTTGATGTTTAGTTCAGTGAAGTATTTTTATCCTTGTTTTGATTGTGCTTGCCTGAATGCACCGGATGCTAACTGGTGGATATACTATCATTTATCTTTAAGGGAGTGTATTAGTGTGCCTTGTGTTTGGTGGAGTAATTATTAAGTGATTCACTGATTCTTACAGCATCTTCCTGTCATTGGCTATTGGATTTGGCGTGTGACTAGGTTGTTACTTATTAGACATCATTGTCAAAAATTGGAACTGGAGGAGTGTCATTTGTGAAAAGAATTACGTTTTTTGTTATTTATTCATTTTAACAATGCAGTGATCTCTAGCCAAAGAAAAACTATCTTTAATCAACATACTAATTTAGATGATATTTATATCTAAGCTTGGTGAGGTGGGTTATGTTGCTGTGGAACCTGGACCTTATGAATTTCTATTTTGTGGCATGTGGGAGGAATTAATCTTAGTCAAATGGAACCTCTGCTTGGGATATTTCAATAATTAAGAGTTATACATGATTTTTTTTTCTTGGATTTATTTGCGCTGATAGTTTAGGAATGAACTATGCAATAATTAGTTTCATTTAACCTTTCTCCCACCTTCTCTATATGTTTCTTGCAGGTTGCATTTAGGACCAAAGTTTTTCATCCGAACATAAACAGCAATGGCAGCATATGCCTTGACATTTTAAAAGAGCAGTGGAGCCCTGCCCTGACTATATCCAAGGTTCTGATCTCTTAACAACTTTGTTTAACATCTAACTAATAAGGTTATGAATTTTCCTTATCCAACATAAGTATGGACATGGGAAGCATAAAACAACATATTCTTGAGAAGAGAGGTGTTAGTAATGACCCTTATCTGAAAGGATCACTAGTCTGAAATCATATGGCACGAAAATGTTGTGTTGTTGTAATCATCACCATTTACCCATAATTTGAATTTCCATGGAGCAAAATATCCTCATAGGATCAGCTCGCCAAATGTTTGATGGAAATTGCTCTTGAGAGTGGGGAGGCGTGTCTTTTGTGAACTGCATGGATGCTTTTCACCCTTCTTCACTCTTTCATCATTGCTGTTTTTTAAATTTGGTGGGAAGGGTTGTTCTCATTTTCAGGTGCTTCTCTCAATCTGTTCCCTCTTGACGGATCCAAACCCGGATGATCCACTGGTGCCAGAAATTGCTCACATGTACAAGACAGACAGGGCCAAGTACGAGACAACTGCTAGGAGCTGGACTCAGAAGTATGCCATGGGCTAGGCCCAGCGTGCTTTGCGGCCTTTTAGGAGCTAGTCTTTTTCTTCCTTGTCATGTAAAAATGAAGTGCCAACGGACTAAAATCTGTACCTTACACATGATATGAAAGCGTGCGAGTGTGCTCTAATGCTTTGCTGTTTCACGCTCTTTTACTTCCTTGACAGTCACGTCCTTCCTGTGTTTTTTTACAAGTATATTTGGTATAACTATTGACTCATGGGTGATCTAAATTCGGTTTCTCCTTATATCTTTATTCGTAAGCCAATTTTTTATACAATCTGCAAACTCGATCCAAAATTAGTGAATTAGAGTTGTGTAATTGAGTTTGGATTAATTCGGGTTGACCCTAATTAATCTATATAAATTAAATTAAATGCTTTTTTTTGCAACTAAAAAACAAAATCTTAGAAAGGTTAAAAATTCATATAAATTCATTTTTATATAAAAATCACTTTTAAAATCTTTATTTATTTATTTATTTATTTATTAAATGGGTTGTGTGAGTTGGGTCTCTTATTTATTAAATGGTATGAAGTGTTTGACACATTTAACTAAATATATTTCAATCAAATTAACCCGTAAGTCCACTCGGACCTTTCATCAATAACCACCGGCCCTAGCTGGGACTGTCCGTAAAATGTGGATTAGGACGAATCTCAGCCATTCAATTGCTTTGACGGGTCGGATATGTGCGTATTTGCTGTAGAAAAGGACAACGTCTATTGAGGGAGAGAAATATAGGAGGTTGGGGTTTTACCAAACGGGGCCTTACAGTTCTTGCGCCAACTGGAGACAGACAGCCCCGATAGCCCTGACGAAACTTCTTTTTAGCATAGGATATTAGGGATTGGACAAGCTGATTCCTGAATTGGGTTTTGGGGACGTTTCAGATCTTGGAAGAAACATATTTTAATCGGTTTGTTCCCTAATTTTACGTTTTTACAGGGCAGGTCAATTCCGTTTGAAGCCTTTTAGAACTTGGAAAGGGAGAAAAGTTAAAAATAAATAAATAAATAAATAAATAAAAGGAAAATGAAGGGAGGTCACGTGAATAGAATGAAAGACAGTGACAGAAACAAGCGACTTTATCACAAGGTCTTTTCGTTTCTTACCTACCACTTCAACAAATGTCTTGCTCTAGCTTCAACCCCAAGCCTTCCACTCCCACTAATCCAACCCTTTTCAAATCTTGATCCATTTATTTATCCCTTAACTCACTGTCTAACCCAATTATCTCTCCCTCAAATAAATTTTGTCATCAGCCGAGTTTAATTAGTTTCATCCAAAATGAATCACCGTAATTATTCGTAATTATCCATTATTGATAATCAAATATAATTGTCCCTAAGATGCACATAATATTAAAAATAACATGACATAAGAGACATGACAACATGACAATATACTATACAAAGGATGTTAATCTACTTCACTTAGAAGTTTTTTTTTTTTTTTTTGTTTTTTAATAAGAAAGTCACGTATAGAATTATGAAAACCAATTAGAATTAATCATAATCTTGTAGTCAATATGAGTCACTATACATAATTGGAATGCAATATTAGTCAATATGAGTTTAAATTTAAAAATCTTAGAACCTGCAAGCATAATATATTAAAAGTGAAGATTTTTTTTTTTAAAAAAAAAGGGCAGATATTTGAAAATTTCAAACAACTCACATATAAAATTGATATATGTCTCTTGCCATGTAAGAAGCACATGTTGTTTTAATAACATGTGTTTTTTCGGGACATAAATTTTCTACAAATTGGTTTGTAGGAAAATTTATTCAACCTACATATAAAATTGACATGTATCCTTTGACATGTGAGAATCACATGTTGTTTTAATAACACGTGCTTCTTACATTTTTTTTCATAGCATTAATAAAAACATGTGATTTTCACATATTTAAAAAACACATATCACTATTATATGTAAATTGTATGAAATTTTCTACAAATTGTCATGTTTCCCATATGCTTTTTTATTACATTAATAAAAAAATATTTATTTTTCATATATTTAAAGGATATATGTTACTCTTATACGTGAATTGTATGAAATTTCTTACTAATAGAAAAATTTTTAAAAATAAAAAATATAATATAATAAAAGTGAATGCGAATGTTTTTAAGCAAGTATAATAAAGTTCATCAATTTATTTATGGTTAAAACATCAAAGGTCGACGCTTGGTGGACAAGCAAAAATAATTGACGCTCCGGTATACGGATTACTATCAATGCTAATGATAATTTTAATCTTTCAAGCAGTCAACGTTACTGACTGACATGTCTGTGACCAAGTGATATCAGAACCACCAATGTATGCAGCAGATTTGGTCCCCTCCTCACGTGACCTATATCTCTGACTCTGAGGGAAACGTTGCTCTCACTGCCTGTCAGAACCCGCTCCCGCTAACGCCTATTACGACAAGGAAGTGCATTTGTCACCTAGTCGCGTGCGCCCCACGCAATTAGGTGGGTCGTGAAACTCGTGCCCGTTACTTGGAGACCAAGGTGAATCAGCGGAACCAAAAGCATTTTACCGGGACAACATCGCCACGTGTCGAAATCCAAGCATCAGAATAGGGAATGCGGCGAGTCGTATGGGATCCCCGGTGGTCACCGGAATCTCCGGCTGTAACCATCCTTTACTCGTACGTCGTATCTTTATTTTGAAAAAATCCTCTTAATCCTATAATTAAATATTAATCAAACTGATTAACTATTACCCAAATTTATTTTTGAACGCAATCTAAATTCAATTAAATTAATAAAATAGAGTTGGCAATTAGGATTCTCCCTATAAAAGAGCGATTCTCGGCATTTTGACTCTTCTGAGCAGCTAAAAACTCTCTCTCTCTCTCCCTCTCCCTCTCTCTCTCTCTGATAGTTTCTCTTTGAATTAGCAGTAGCATCCTCATTGCCAGGGAAAAAGAAAAATCTAAGGAACATCCCTTATTCCTGATCCCAGTTGTCTTCTTTTGAAATAAATATCTGATTCAGTTTGTCCTTCATCTCGCTATTAGGCTTCTCGTTCAGATCGAAATTTCTGCATCTTTTAGATGCTTTTCGCCCAACAATATTGGGCCAATCTCTCTTGGTTTCTGGTCATTTTTTAACACCGTTGAAAATGAAGAATGGTTTAGTCAGGTACACAGAACACCGGCGTATCACCAATAAACTCGTGAAATCTCTGGACAAACAGTTTCCGGTGCCCAATGCCGACAAACCAAAAATCGTTCGAATCTCCGTCATGGACGGTGACGCTACCGACTCTTCAAGCGGTGAAGAAGAAGAGCACCCACTTCGTCATCACCGAGTGAAGAGGCTGGTTAACGAGATCAGAATCAAAGATTTCTCGCAGTATGCAGCCCAAGACGCAAAGCCTCACAACCAAAAAAAGCCAAATCCGAGGCCTAATCAGCAGTCTTTTCCAGAAGGTAAGAAGTACAGAGGGGTTCGACAACGGCCCTGGGGCAGATGGGCCGCCGAGATCAGAGACCCTCTCCAGCGGACGAGGGTGTGGCTGGGGACCTACGACACCGCCGAAGAGGCCGCTATGGTCTACGACAGGGCCGCCATTCGCATAAGAGGACCCCACGCTCTCACCAATTTCATAAACCCCGCATCACCGAAAGAAGTAGTTGACGCTGAGAGTCCTACGGCCAGCATTGTTCCGGTAAGTCCTGCTCGACGACCGGAAATTGATGTTGCGCCGCTTTGCGATTACGATTCTGGAAAAGAGTCTCACAGTGTCTATTCTCCAACCTCTGTTCTCAGATTTCAGCCTCTTGAACTCGGAACAGAGGCGGAGACCGACTGGAGACCGGCTCAAGAAGGACAAAATGATTTTGTGTTGTTGGATCCACAACTTTTGGGGGATCATTTTGATTCTCAAAGCCCTCCGCCGATATTTTTGGATGACATGAGCTTGGTAGCGGCGGCGGCCACGGGTCTAAAAGAAGATTTCGGCGATATTTTGGTGGACTTGGATGTAGATTTCGGGTCTTGTAAATGGGACGTGGATGCTTACTTCCAAGATCCTTTGGAGTCGTTCCACTGAGAGACTCCATTTTCACAGTAAATTAATTATCCATATTTTTTTTAAGCCTCGGTTTATATCGCCGAAATCAGAGTCTTTTTTTTTTACTGGAGCTGAGAGGACGTGAAGAGAGGGAGGGAGAGAGGGTAAATAGCGTTGTGGTTTTGGTGTCCATTGGTGGTGGTAAAATGGTGAAAACGAAGAGTGGGAGCTTATTTATTTATGTAAATGATGGTGGTAATTTTAGAGTGGGTGTTTTTTACTTGGAATTTGTGGGTTCGTCCCTAAAAGCAAGTCAAATGTGTAATTAAATTGCTAAGATGTTGCATGATTTGCGGATAAGACGGTTTCTTATTTTCCAAATCCTCCATGTCTTGTTTTTCTAGGTCTTATGATTCGGAGTTGGTGAGATATTATTTTTCGGGGGATTCATATATATATGCGTATGTTGGCGCGGGGCTCAAAAAAAAGCCAGCCCACTTGGATAAAGACTAAAGTTGTTTCCATTCCATGTTCGACGGTTGGCGAGCTTAGGTACTCGAGAGCCACACGATCTTTCTGCGCATTTTGTTACCCACTCTTTTGAGCCTTTGAGAGCAGCAGAGAGACTCAGACGTCCCTATCAACCATGGGAAGAGCATAAGACAAAAACTTCTTCTTGTGTGGCAGACTAATACGTCGACGTGGCTCTATTTCTGTCAACTTCGGGACCTTGCATAAAGAGAAATGGTAGAGCTATTTTTAGAATTTTTTTTTTATTTTTTTATTTTTATGTTGGCACGATATTTTATATTTTTTAATAAAAACAAGAGAAATAAATCAAATTATAATTTTTTTTTATTAAAAATAGAGTATCATATTAGCATAAAAACAGGGACGGAGCCAGAAGTTCTTATGGGCAGGGGCTAATGGCCGAAATTTTTTTTTGGGTAGGGGCCAAATAAGCTAAATTTTCTTTTTTACCTTAAAATTTTTAATTTTTTAGATTATTTTTTTTCTCACCTTAAAATTTTTTTTTTTAGGAAATTTGGGGGGGGGGCCATGGCCCCTGCCACCCCCCCCCCCCCCCCCCCCTCCCTCCGTCCCTGCATAAAAAGACCTAAAAAAAAAAATACTAGAAAGAAGTTCAACATTTCTTTTATTAAATGTTGATTCTCTGCCAGATTAGGGTATTCGCATTTTCTGCTCGATTCCAGGCCAAATTGAGCTCCGTGGGCTGCAAGTGATTTAATACTGAGTGGCACATGATCAGTATTTCACCCTGATGCGGTTCATGAGTGACAATTTCTTGACCCGCAGGGTTGTGGAGTGAGGGCAAAAAGGATGAAAATTCGTCCCATACTGCCCGTGCCCACCCTTATTTCATTCCTTATAACGATTGCAACTAACAAAAGAGTAACATGTGGTAGTTTGTGAGAGCAACGTGTAAATAAGTGATAGTTGGAGTTTAAAGTACTTAACCCAAAATATAAAATTTGTCTGGTGTAGTTAGATGTACATGTGGACCCAAAATATATATATATATATAAAGTTTCCAGAGATAAAATCAGGAACTAGTTTAAAGGTTAATAAGGATAAGCCCTTTATTAAAAAAATAGAGGAAATGCTTAAGGATTTGGTCAAAGCCAAACAAGAACAGCCCAGTAATTCCAACACTCTGTCTGTTACTAATATCCCTGAGCCTTCTGAGAATTCATCAGAGACAGAATCTTCTTCGGAGTCTGATTCAGATGATAACATCAAAAAAGTCGAAAAAGCCCTTTCAGCTTTAGAGTTGAATAGGATTCACAAGCCTAAGTTTTCACCAACAAGTTTCACCAAGAATTGGTATCCCAAACCTACTCCTTCGGATATCCAATTTAAGGAAAGAAGTTTCCAAAGTCAATTTACAATTTCTGCTGATAAACTATACGAGTGGAATATAGATGGTGCTACCGAAAGCAGACCATATTGCTCACAGAAATTACCCATTTCGTACTTAGCCTTTTTCTTTATCCTTATTGGCTTGGTTTGATATCTTCATATCGATACACCACTTTGTTGTATCCCTTTACGACAGACCAGGATGGTTGTTAGGGGCTTAATGGCGACTTGAACTAATCCTATGTGAATAAAGTTGTGGCCTTCTTTTTCCTATGCCAAAAGGCAGTAGGAACATCAGAACAAACTTCATTTTTGATCCTATTTTCAAAGAGTTGGATTATTTGCTGAAGGGTCTTTTGACTTAATTGTTCTTCGATTCTTTTAACCTTAATCTCTTCTTGTAAAAACCCTATCTGTTGGATCTTTGACTTGATTAGGTTAACAGACTTAGAGATTGAATTGCTTTTGAAAGCATTCAATTGACTTCGTTCTGGCTTAGCCAAAAACTTGAACTTAACATTTTCATCAATAGGATAGGTAATTAAACCATCCTGGTCTGTCGTAAAGGGATACAACAGAGTAATGAAAGGTAAACCTAATATGACTTTATCAGTCATATTCTTAACCAAGACAAATGATGTTTTGAAGCAAACATTGTCTTGACACACATGGACGCATCATTATAACTTTGATCCCTTCCAAGATGCCCAAGATCCCTATGATTTCACAGATTTGGACTTGAACTCCTAAGATGCTTCATCGGCACAAAAAGACAAAAGAATAAAACTTTAAGTTGAATCATCAAAAATTGTTTGTAACCTCAATCTATACGTGCATTTAACGATTTCTGTCAAACATATAACATCATCGATCATTGTCAAAATAACTTATGGAAAAATTACATTTAAGTCCCTTAAATTATCAGCCGTTTTGAAAGTAGCCCCTAAACTACAAATCCTTAAACTCTAACCCCTTAAAAACTACAAAAAAGTGTCAAAAAGAGCTCATTTATCGAAATATTCTTATAATACCCATGTCAAATGTCATTTTTTCAATTAAAAAAATAATAAAATTTAAACTAATTAAAATTAAATTTAAAAAACAGAGAAAAATTAAAATATGAAAAAAATAAAGGAGCCCTTTTGGCACTTTTTGAAGAACTTAAAATATGTTTTATAAATTTAATTTTTAAATTGTTTCAAATTTTATTATTTTTTAATTAAAAAAATGACACAAGGTATTATGGAAATATTTCAACAAATTAGATTTTTTTGGCACTTTTTGATAGTTTAGGATCAGAGTCCAAAGATTAATAGTTTAGGGACTTAAATATAACTTTTTCATAACTTACTCTAATTAAAATACATTTTTTTTTTTTTTAAGTAAATTTTTTTAAATGCTTTTGATACCTCGTAGATCAGTTTGACACAGCGAAAAACGTCATTTAAATAATAATAATAATAATAAAGTCTCACGAAATCCACTTTAAATTGTTTAAGGTTGGACATAAAAAAGAAGTGCAAACGAAAAACGCATCGCAGCAGGCCTGTTCTCCGCATGAAATATCGGTCCCACTGAGAAGGAGTGGGTCCATTTGACTCATCCAGTATCTGCCCCCAACACTCTAGAAAACGTATAAAAATCGTTACACAAACAACACGTCTTCGAAAAGGGTGGGGGGCGATCTGTGTAGACTATAGGCAGGGGCGACCCAGCTCGTAAAAATGGAGGGCCAAATTGAAAACAAAAAATTTTAAAGAAATAAAACTAAAAAAATTAAAAAATTAAGGAGTAAATTTTATTTATTTATTATTATTATTATTTTTTTTTGAAAAAAAATTTGGGGTTACTATAGGCAATTAAAATGCTTTTTCTATGAGCATGGTTGGCAAGCAATTGTAAAATTTTCTATACGCTTTTTACTTCTCTCAAAAAAATAAAATAAAAAACATTTTAACTTTTTTATATTTTTTACATTACATCAATAATTTTTTTATTACAATTCAAAAAAAAAAAATCACTACAAAACAAATATTTTTTACTTTTTTATAAAACATTCTCAAATTTTATATTACATCAATTGCTTATTACTACTATTTAAACAAGTATTTCACGACACAATTAGATCTACACTTATCCATCGGCTTTTGAGAGACACGCGCCATTCAGATGGGTCCATCTGTGTGTTTTGGTTCGGTCATTCTTTGCTACGGCCGTGTGGGTTACCGGTGACCGGCGCGTGGCTGTCATGCGCCAGGGAAGTCTTCTCTTTGAGTTGCGCGTGACGGTCACGCTCCGCTTTTTTTCGCCGTGCAATGGTGGTGCCCGGACTCAGGGAGGCCGATTTGTTGTTAGGTAGCTCCGGGGGAGACGCGTGCCGTACACGGGCCGGTTTTCGACGATGTCAGTGTCCCTTCCGACGACTTGGGTTGATTTTCTGTTAGATCTGTTTGTGTATTCCTTAGTTTCTAGGTACAGTTTGACTATGTATGGCTCAAATTTTATTGAAATTTTTTTTGTAATGGGAGCTTAATTGTAATTTTAGTAAAGTTTGGGATTCTGCATAGGCACATAGGCAACTGTTTTTTAAGTCAGATCTTTCTGGCTTAAGAGTATGGGGTCTATCCCTCATTTCTCAAGATGTAAGCCTTTATAATTTATGATATTACATGCTATTAGTTCAAAAAAAAAAAAATAATAATAATAATAATGTTAAATTCCAGGACAATGCCAGCTTGCTTTTCAGTGAAATCCCGGCCTGCTTCTTGAATCTCCGGCCTGTTTCTGGTCAAAATTACATCAAGTGCTGTTGGAGATATATATTTAGCAGTCCAAGCCTTTATTACCGGTAGGTGTTAAATATGGGAAAAAGAGGTTTCAAATCAGACCCACTTGCCTGCCTGCCTCTCTCATACAACATGTTCAAAACAATCAAAACCCACTCCAAGAGCTTTAAAAAGCCTGTCAAATTGGGCGGTTTCTTCCTAAATACGCTTCCACACCATCTAAATTATAAATGCAAGAACATCGATCTCAACTACTACTTCTTTGAAAAAGAGAGAGAGAGAGAGAGAGAGAGTCAAAAAGCTCATGGCCTCTTTAAAATACCCTTATTTTAATTATTCATGAGAAACCAATTTAAATTTCTAGGAGTCAATTATTTGCCATGGGACTTTGTTAATATATAATTTAGATTTTCTTATGTTTTGCCACCCCACGTGTCCAAAAATAACACTTTTAATGAGAGGGAATATATTCACTTTTACATTTATTTATTTTTTTTCAATCTCATTCGTACGTGTAGAAATTATAGAAGTTAAAAACTGATGATCATTTGTTGAATTGTTGGATTGGAATCCTATGCATTAAAAGGACCAAAATGATCAGTATGAGTGACTCAGAAAAGTCCGGTCGGGAGAGTAATCCTAAGTACGCACCGTTTATTAAACGAACACACCTAACTATTGTCTAAAGATAATCAATCAAAAGATATTTTGTAGTTTAATTATTATTATTATTGAATTCATTCCAATAACATTAACCATTTAACCTACGTACATTTTGACGAGTGACGAGAGTTGGGTAATCCACGTACTGGCGTACAGAAGAAACTAGGCAGGGAGTAGCCTACATTTTGATGATTTATGTCATAATGTCGGGTCCTTACCTTTACCTTAAAACTGTTCCTGCCAGGCTGTCCTTGAGCCTAAATTATCCGACCACTTTTTGAATTATGGCACAGCCCATTGCGGCCATCAGCTCTCGTACCATCTCCTCGTCCAGTGCAAGTGGACGATGTCCCCGTACTGAATCCAGCTTGATTTCTTTCTTTTTGTTTCTTTTTTGTCTTTTTTTTTTTTAAAAAATAAAAAATAAAAAAATTATATATATTTTGTGGGTTTGGCTCCTCTCCTTTAGGCTTTTAGCTCCTTGCATTATTGCATACTTGTAAAAGATCTCCGTATGTGCTTTTTCCATTTTTTAAAGTGTTTTATTCTCAGTCCCAGGTTTGAATATGATAAGACGAATTTAGAATCAAAGTTTCTCTTTTTTTTTTTTTGAATAAATTTGTCGACGTACGATGTGACGTGAAATAACATGTGATTTACTATTACATAAAGGTTGTGTTTAATAAAGCCCTTTGAGTTGAAATTTTTTTTTAGTAGTATTAAGAAGTGATATATAAATTTATAAAGTATAAATAATTTATATGAAAAAGTTTAAAAAAAAAATTGTATTATAGTAAATTTTTTAAATTTGAATAATAAAAAAAAAAATTATTGATGCGATATAAAAAGTGAAAAAAATGTAAAATGCTTTGCAATTGATTGTTTTTTGAAAAAGTGAAAATAAATGAGGAAAATGAGTTGCTTGTTGCCAAACACCCCATAGTTTTGATGGGTTATTGTTTTTAATTTTAAAATTTATTTTGAGATGATATAAACGGAAAAACTGATTTCATATTTTTAACAAACGTGGTCTACATAATAACTTCATCAAAAGCTTAACTACCAATTGAGAAGTACGAAATGTTTAGTAATTTCTCTTTAATTTAGGAAGTGTTAATAAAGAATAAGTTAACGGTCACTGATTTATACTTTTTCATTGTTATCTAATTGATCGTAATCAAAGTTTCTTATCAACCCTTAATCAAAATGAATGACACCTTAAAGATTCGGCCTTGATTATGGGAGATTTTGTTAGTTGTTTCCAAGTTGTGATTTGTAATGATTTTTTTCCCTTCTGGAAATTAATTGGGATGTGTAAAAAAAATCTAAAAATACTATATATTAACACTCCATCTCACGCCTCATTCGATGTCCCTATCAAACTAGAATTTTCTTTAGCCTTATTCGCCTCTTCGGGGGCATTTTATCACCTTTTCATCCTCACAATGCAACTCCCATGAGTCATCGCCCTCAACCGTGTCTTTCGCCAAATTTGGTTCAAAATTTGGGTTGAAGTTTTCAAACCTAGATCTACACTTTCGTTTCAAATTCAGCATGACATGCGCCTCTCAACTGTGCTCGTCGTCGTCTTCTGCCTCCGTCGACACAAACCGCACTCCCATCGAACCTCATCGCAATGAAGCGTCGTTTGCATGCGCTAGCAAATGCTTCTCACTCACCGACGCGTGTGGCTATGCCCCTCCCCCCAGCCTTCCCCCGCCCTTGTTGTTTGCGAATCGTGGTCGTCCGCGACATCCTTGGCCAGAGAGAGGTCGTCCAGTGTTGGCGTGTGGTCTTCACGCGCCGGCTCCCCCTCCCCCTCCCCCTCGGGAGCTGTGTTGTGTTTATTTTCTGTCTTTTGTATTTCTAGGCCTTTTATTTTCTGTTTCTTTTCAATGTTTTTCTTTGTATTGTTATTTTGGTCATTTGGACTCTCTGCACACCTTTAACCACCTTTACTGGTGTCCGAGTTCTTGGCATCCGTACCAAGCATCAATAGACCAACATCTTAATTTTATGCATTATCCTCACGTACTTTTATTCCTAGTTAATTTTTGTTGGATTGTCCAACCCTTGTTTATTGTAATTTTTTTTTAACATTTGGCTTTAGTTTGTAGTTATTTTTCATGTATCTGTAAAAATTATTAAAAAAAAAAAAAAAAAAAAACATATATATAGTATATATAAACAATTCTTAAAATTCCATAAAAAAGTGTCATGCAAAATAGGTGCGATAACTTTCTCTGCTACGTGGCATCGGTGCATCAAAGATTCAAAGTTGTTCCAAAATCCACCATGCTCCACGTGTGATCCATGCAGGTGCACCATGCCAATTTCCAACCAACACCATAGACCACGGACTCCCAACTTCAAGACAAATGCCCGGCCTTGATAAAATAACCCAACTACACCTAAATGTTAAAGCTACCAGCGTTGGCTTATAAAGTTGGCCTAAAGCATGACAAATTCTATATGTAATTAAATTTTTATAAAATGAGCCTTATTAAGATGATATTGAACTTATTTATTGATATTTGTAGTATTTTTTTTTATTAATTATTTTGATTATTTCTAATGAGTAAGTTATATATCAATTAGTAAGATTTCCTTTGTAAAAGTTTAAGGCCTTTAACATTATAATTTTATAATGGGAGAACTAGATCAAACTCCATGTAGTAATTGTATGGAAAATTTGGTATATATAGAAAAAATACAGTAGTCAATAGGTCTTACCTCATGTTTCATTTTTTCAAATAAAAATTCAGTTTATAAATACTTGTGTATTACTTAATATTTACAATTCAATTTGTATTTCCATATTACAATTTACAATTCTATTTAGTTCAAAATTTTGATTAAGCCAATCTAAAAAAGCTAATAAAAATCTTTTTTAAAAAAAGCAATAGGCTCATATAAATTAAGTTCATAGTTTTTTTTCTTATTAAAACAAAAAGAACCCAAAATGCAAAATAGATGGCACAGGCGGTTAATATATCTAAAAAAAGGACACCCACCATATACGGTTATGGGAGGATTCCAACAACCCTGAATGGCGAGCGGTTACTAAAAATTGTCATCCGTAAAGTGTGGATTTAGATGCTAAATAAACGTATTATATGCTTATATAATACGGTTTTCATTCCTAGGTACATGCATGTCTTACAATTCTTTTTGTAGTCCTATTATTTTTTTAAAATAAACTTTGGAGAATCGATCATTTGCATGAATAATTTTTATTTTTTTTTCAAGTTTTTTCAAAAAGCCATGACCCCGCCAGTCCGCCCCTTGTCTCTGCCATTGCCTATATATGGATACATTGAGCCAGGTCCATGAGACAGAATGCAAGCTTTCAGGTCGGCCATGGGTGTAAAGATTGAAAGGTCATTCATGCCATGCCATCATTGCCATGACACCAAACGATTCACGAATGAAGGCCGACTATACTTCTATCTCGACGAGTTCGATTTGCCTCCAGAGAAAAAATATATATATATATATATATATATATATATATATATATATATATATTTTTTTTTTTTGGCGAGAAAGAAAATTTAACAATTTAACAATCTTAACAATTGTAGTTAAGATACTAAGTAACAACTTGCAAATTAAGAAGAAGAAGAAGAAGAAAAAAAATACCATGTAAGGAAAGTGTACTCTTCGGAATAGGAGACATAGCTAATACATAAGAAATGTGTTATTTGTACACATATTCATATTCGGTGGGGGATTAATGCAAATAAGACGGGTTCAACACCAAATATAAATATATACAAAAAAAAGTGTATCCAAATACCATTTTGCCCCCGTTACACAAAGAATTCAAAGGTTTCCAACATGAAGGACAGGAAGCATGTATTACCAACAAATTCAAAAAAGAAAAAGAAGGAAAGGGATGAATAATAACAATTTAAACTTAAAAGTGGAAAGAGTATGAAGGAATAAGAAGATATTTATTCCAAAAATACCCGCAAAATCACAAGGCAGGCTAATTACCTTTTTGACTCCCTTGGATCATGTGAATAGCACGTGGCTTCTGTTCTCAAGCAGTCAAGCTTATTGGGTCTGAGTGGGCCATGTAAATCTACAAAGAATAATGAGAAATGAGCCCAAGAGAGATAATATATATGTGTATATATATATATATATATATATATATATATATATATATATATATATATATATATATATATATATATTTGATATAATGCTGTTTGCTTTACAAGTTACAACCTAGTATTTATTTATTGTAAACCCTAACAGGTTGGGTGGTCACTGGTCATAAGGCCCATTTCACCTAGACACCTACCGACAGTACAGAACAAAATAAATGTGTTATCAATCTAATGGGGTCCTACGTAAATGTGCATTCGAGACAGTTCTGTTCTTACTGTCGCTTTTTATCTTCTTTCACATCGGACCATTTACCTCATCATTATCTTGGTCCCCCGCCTTTCTCATGAGATATCCAAGATAGCTGCTCGATCTGTTCTTACTGTTGCTATTCATCTCAAAATTTACCGATTGATTTCGTCATTAATGTTCGTTGTGTTCTAACTCCTAAGCAAAGCAAAAACAATTCAAAATTGATAAAATTCTTAAGTATGCAATTAATTAACAAAAACTTCATTCCCTTTTTCTTTCCAGGAAAAAAGAGCATCACGGTCTTCGATCCTATCTATCCAATACACAGATTATGTAGGCCAATGCTTTGTTCCATTAATTAATTATTTACTTTTTTCGGGTCACAACAATAAGATGGCCGGTGTTGGCGTTTGCTGTCGTTGAATTACGTTGTGGATTGAAAACGGTGCAGTCATACGCCCGACCAGATGAATAGAGGAACATCGATTCGGCTGGGCCCATAATGTGTTTGCCACAGGCCCACAAAAGAAAGTGATGAATGCAACTTTCATCAGACGTATGTATTGGAGTTTGTGTGTGTCAATGTAAGTTGATATGTCCCACCTAAATTGATAATCATAAAATAGGTTATTAATATAATATTATTGGATCTAAATCCAAAAGTTATAATTATTGGGTTAAACTCATATTTTATTAAGGTCTCGTTTTTAAATAAGTGATATCAAAGCCATTTTTATGTTTGATTATACATTGAGAAAAATATAAAATGCAATAAAATAGAGAAAAATGTGGGTTTCAAACCTGTCAGTTATTGATGGAATTTCTTGTCTTCTTCTTTTTTTCTTTTTTCTTTTTCTTTTTTTTTTTCTTTTTTTTTTTTTTTGTTGGTGAAATGGATGGAATTTCTTGTCGACTCTTTGTAAAATACTTGTTTCGATAAGGGCTTCTAATTACATTGTAAGCCTAAGCCCACGATGACGAATAACTGACCCACAATTAAAAGGATGTATAGTACTATGAATGAGCCAATACCGTATCAAATGCTAGTAATATTATCAATAAAAGAACATTCTCATGTGCTTCTAGACATGTGAAGCTCCACGTATTTTTGAATGAGAAATATATATATATTTTTTTTATATCTTTTATATACTTTTCCTACATCTCATTTTATGTTGTGTCATTTTTCATTTTAAATCTGTCACTAAAATTTAGTTGATAAAAAAAAAAAAAAAAAAAAAAAAAATGACACGACGTAGAATGAAGTGTTTAAGAGGTGCATGAGAGACGTATGATAATCATTTTTTGTTTTGTTTGTATAGTCAAAAGAAAAAAGGGAGATTAATTCCGTAAAAGATGAGATAAGTAAATGAAAATTCATTAATATTTTTTTTAGATAGTCAGTAGTGTACTAGGAGTGTGATCATTTTCCTCACACATGACACATCAATGCAATTTTTTTTCACAATAATATCAAAATAGTGCTAGATAATAATGAAAATTCCGTTTAAACTTGTTATCTTAAGCCTTAAAATTTATTGAGTCGACGCTGAATGATGCTTTGTGTAAATGTCATGCTAAACTACAAGTTGCCAAGCTAGCGGCCCAAATTGCACATATGCTAGCTATTGATTAACTTGAAAATAGAAAAAAGAGTTAACCAAATTGACACTTTGAAACAAGTTGGCGATTCTCATTGGGGCTCTTATTTTATTATATTTTGTAGTCTAATAAAGATGTTTGGTGCTTCTAAATATTACAAAATAAGGATCCACTTACTCTCAATGTGAAAAAGTTAATGTTGCTTATAAAATGATTACATTCTTCAATTTTTTTTTTTTAATTTTTTTTTTAACATTTAATAAAGTAAATGAAGGGTTTTATTGATGTTCTTTGTTAAGCTTAAATGTTATACGTTTAGTTTCTACAACAAAAGTACTCATTCAAAAGGATGTCTGTTAGTGAACCTCATCCAATCAGTTCAGCTGCCACTCAAGACTCCATCTTTACATCTAACACTTCACCACATATGTCTCTGCATAACGAACAGCTCAACAATACATCAGAAGACTTGGTCCACGACAGCACATCAGCAACAGAAGAGTTGGTCCTCAAATAAAACTCATTTGAATTCAATATTAGAGGAAGGATAGATACGTGAATTATCCTCTTGTATTCAACTTAGTTATCCTCGTGTAATTCTGTTAGGTAGTTTTACTTTCAAATGTATAGCATCCTAGTTCAATCTGAACTCTTGTAACACTTCTATAAATACAACATTATATTGAGGTTCTGATTAAGTTAATCAAACCTATCACATTCAAAGTCTTTCATGGTATCAGAGCCTTTAATAGGCTAACACCTTTGTCTTTCATATCCAATGGCTACTCCTTCTTCTACTGTCTTTAATGCTTCCGCACTGCCAACTCCCACTCAGCTTATTAAGTTAACTGACACCACCTACCTTCTGTGGACCTCTCAATTGGTTCCCATTCTGAAAACACATGATCTCATGGGCATTGTGGACGGTTCTAACCCATGTCCCACAGAATTCTTGACTGATGCTGAAGGCAAAACTACTCCAAACCCGGCATACTCTGTCTGGGTCAAAACTGACCAATACATTTTAAGTTGGATCAATCTCAATCTTTCTGAATCTGTGCTGTCTACTGTTTATGGACTGCATACCTCCAGGCAAGTGTGGCTTTCTTTGGCCACTCAATATGCCTCTGAATCCAAGACGCGTATTTCACAATTGAGGCGTCAACTTCAAACATTGCAACAGGGGTCCAAAACCTGTGCTGTTTATCTTCAATTTGCCAAATCATATGCAGATCAACTTGCTGTTATTGGCCAATCGGTTGTTGATGAGGAATTAATATCCTTTGTTATGAGTGGTTTAAACCATTCCTTTAACTCATTTGTTACTGTCATTATGATCTCTACTCGTAAAGCTCCAATGACATTTGCTGAATTCCGTGATGAGCTGTTGAATCATGAACTCATGCTGAACCAACAAACTGCACCATCTGCAACCAGTACTTTTGCTCTCACTGCTCAGAAACCAGGTGGTGACAATACCTCTGGCTTTCCCGCTGGGCCCAGACCATTTAAACCTCACTATCCTCAGAGGTATCCTCCTCGGTACAGCAATGCCAGGCCACCTAGCATGTCATCATTTTCCAGGAACCACCACAGCTTTCCTCGACCTGCTGGACATTCTGGTCCTCCTCCTCATGGTTCTTCTGGCCCTGCATATAAAGGTTCTTCTGGCCCTGCATATAGCTCCTCTGGCCCTGGTTCCTCTAGTCGCCCACCCTGTCAAATCTGTGGAAAAACAAGTCATCAGGCCTTGGATTGTTTCCACAGAATGGATTATGCATATCAGGGACGCCATCCACCTCCACAACTGGCTGCCATGGTTGCTCAACATAACACAGCTCTTGAAGATCAACAATGGTTTGCTGATAGTGGAGCTAATGCTCACATTACAAATGAACTTCAAAACCTGGCAATCCAGCAGCCATTCCAGGGTCCTGATTCAGTAGCAGTGGGAAATGGCGATGGTCTAGTCATTGAAAACACTGGTTCATCTACTCTACTTTCCACTACTTCTCCATATTCCACTCCTCCATTTAAACTTAAAGACATTTTACATTGTCCTGCTACTTCTACCAATCTGTTGTGAATATACCTCTCTTCAGTTTCAAAATTTTCTTTCTCACCATGGAATTCTTCACCGAAAATCATGTCCATATACATCTCAACAAAATGGTTTAGCAGAAAGAAAACTCAGACACCTTCTTGAGACCGGTTTAACTCTCCTTGCTCACTCAGGCCTTTCCAACAAATTTTGGGTTGATGCCTTTCTCACTTCCACCTATATTATCAATCGGCTACCCACTGTAGTCTTACAAAATCTCTCTCCATTTCAAAAGCTATTCAACACTTCTCCTGATTATAAAAGTTTAAGGGTTTTTGGGTGTAAATGTTTCCCCTTACTTCGTCCTTACACAGCACATAAACTAGAATTTAGATCCAAACCATGTATCTTTTTAGGATATAGTCATGCTGGCTATAGGTGTCTCGATATTGCTACTGATAGAGTCTATCTTTCAAGAAATGTTGTGTTTGATGAGAGCTCTTTTCCTGCAAAAGATCATGCCAAGCAACTCCTGCCCTCCAGACTCAATGCCTCCACTGATGTGTCCTTTCTCATGCCTCCAAGCATTACACCAATTCTGTCCAGGTCTGCTCCACCTGTCGTTACTGAGCCTTTCTTGGACTCTAATGAGGTATCTTCCCCATCTCTTTCTCTATCTCCTATTGTTCTTGAATCTTCTTTACCTGAGACTGTTAATTTGACTGAAGTATTACCTGCTTCTGACAATGAATCCCATTCTGTCTCCCTACCTATTTCTGCTCACACTTCTTCTGATTTAGCTGCACCTCATCATAGTATGATCACACGGTCCATGACAAATTCCTTGAAACCTAAATCCTTCTCAGATTTTCATCTCTTCTATACTTCCAAACACCCTCCTGTTGCTCTTCATACCTCTTTATCTCTAGTTGAACCTACATGTTACACTAAAGCTGCTACTGATTCACGGTGGAGGACTGCAATGGCTACTGAATTTGATGCACTAATGGCTAATGGAACTTGGACTCTATGTCCTAGACCTTTGCATAACAATGTCATTCGGAATAAATGGGTTTATAAGATCAAACAACATGCTGATGGCTCCATTGAACGTTTCAAAGCAAGGTTGGTTGCTAAGGGGTTTGATCAGAAATGTGGTCTAGATTACACTGAAACTTTTAGCCCTGTAATCAAAACAGCAACTATCCGAATTGTGTTGGCTCTTGCAGTTCAGTTTAATTGGGAGATTCGACAATTGGATGTCTCCAATGCATTCTTACATGGCACTTTGCTAGAGGAGGTTTTCATGGAGCAACCTCTGGGTTTCCAAGATAAAGACCAGCCAGATTCTGTGTGTCGATTGCACAAGGCCATTTATGGCCTCAAACAAGCACCAAGAGCATGGTTCACTTGTCTCTCCAATGCCTTGCTCGGTCATGGATTTATTGCCTCTCTTGTTGATACTTCTTTGTTTACTTTTCAGCATGGTGATATTAAGATTTTTATTCTCATTTATGTCGATGATATTATTATAACTGGTACACACAGCAAGACTATTGCATCTGTCATCTCAAAGCTCCAACTACAGTTTCCGCTCAAAGATTTGGGGCCTCTCCATTTCTTTCTTGGTGTTCAAGCTACATTCTCCTCGAACGGCCTTCATCTCTGCCAGACAAAATATATTTCAGATCTATTACATAGGACCCGGATGCTTGGTGCTAAACCCTCCAAATCCCCGTGTTCCTCGGGTGCAAAACTTTCAAAATTTGATGGTGAAATTCTGCCAGATCCTTCTGAATATCGTCATGTTGTTGGTGCATTACAGTATTGCACTCTCACAAGACCTGAGTTAGCATTTTCTGTCAATCAACTATGTCAGCACATGCACACTCCTTCTTCTGCACATTGGACTGCCGCTAAGAGGGTTCTTCGGTATCTAAAAGCTACACCATCCCATGGTCTTTTCTACTCCAAAGGCCCCTTGCAACTACAGGCTTTTTGTGACTCAGATTGGGCTGGTAGCCCAGATGACCGTAGATCAACATCCGGTTTCTGTGTTTTCCTTGGTTCATGTTTAATCTCTTGGTCCGCCAAGAAGCAACCTGTTGTCTCTCGATCAAGTACAGAAGCGGAATACCGTTCAATGGCCATTGCAACCGTGGAACTTTATTGGCTAAGAATGCTTTTTAAAGACTTGTCCATACCTCTTTCTCATGCTCCAATTCTCTGGTGTGATAATGTAAGTGCCTTGGCCTTGGCCTCCAATCCGGTATATCATGCTAGAACCAAACATATAGAAGTTGACTATCACTTTGTTAGAGAGAAGGTCATCAATGGTGATGTTTCAATTAAGTTCATCTCAACCATTGATCAAATAGCTGATATTTTTACGAAGGGACTTTCCACAGCTCGGTTCACTTTTCTCAAGTCCAAGCTTCTGGTTGATTCCCCTCCCATTAGCTTGCGGGGGACTGTTAGTGAACCTCATCCAATCAGTTCAACTGCCACTCAAGACTCCATCTCTACATCTAACACTTCACCACATATGTCTCTGCATAACGAACAGCTCAACAATACATCAGAAGACTTGGTCCACGACAGCACATCAGCAACAGAAGAGTTGGTCCTCAAATAAAACTCATTTGAATTCAATATTAGAGGAAGGATAGATACGTGAATTATCCTCTTGTATTCAACTTAGTTATCCTCGTGTAATTCTGTTAGGTAGTTTTACTTTCAAATGTATAGCATCCTAGTTCAATCTGAACTCTTGTAACACTTCTATAAATACAACATTATATTGAGGTTCTGATTAAGTTAATCAAACCTATCACATTCAAAGTCTTTCAATGTCGACTCTTTCTCCAAGCAATCTGAAATTGACATTTAAATTTGAAACATCGTTATATTGAAGGTTGAGATTGTTGTTAAAGGTAGAGCTGACAATTTTTGACACAATCCGCGAATCCAACACGAAGTTAAAAGGGTTAGGGTTAAGTTTAAAAGATTCGGGTCATAAAATGGTTGACTCGTTATACCCATTTAATAAAATGGTCATTACATGGTCAATTAGTTTGACCCGTATACTTAAACTTTTTTTTTTTTTTTCAACATTAAAAATTAAATCTAAACAATCATGTTCTCTTTCTATCACAGTCTAAAGAGTAAATATTAAACTACAAAAATCTCATAAAAAACAAAACAAGTCTTTTTCTTTTTATTGAATTAGAACTTGAACAAAAAAGTTAAAGACTACAAAAAAATTAGCGGAGTTTTTTTCTTTTCTTTTCTTTCAAGTTTTCAAACTTAGAAGTTGAACCAAAACAAGTAAACAATAAAACAACTCAATGTTTCATATTTCAACAGTGAAATAATATGACTATTTTTAGTTTAAACTTGTGTTTTTATTTTTATTTTTATAGACTTTATTATTGAATGGGTCAAACGGGTCGTGTCAACCCATTATTTAAGTGGGTCGTGTTAGGGTCGAAAGGTCTGACTTTTTTTTTTTAATCTAAACGGGTCGTATCAGGGTTGACCCTTAACTGGTTGTCTGGTCAAACGGGTCGGGTCAACTAGCTTTGACGGCCCTAGTTAAAGGGATCACATTACCGTGGCGAATTATTATTATTTTGACATATCATTGCTACCATAATTTTTCAGTTGCAAGAGCTCAATGGTAGGTTTAGTGAATGAGCGATGGAACTTTTGAAATTTAGCTTAGTTTTGGATCCAAAAAATGCCTATAATCTATAACTATATAGAAGTATTAATCTCTTGCGTTTTCTGAGCATAAGAAAATTAATTTGAGATTTATGTTAAAACTTTTTGAACTTAATATGCTAAATCATTCGAAATTACAAAATTTGTCTTTCCATTGTGGAATTACGTCTAGGATTGGTAGAAATAAAAAAAACTCATAGACATACAATCTTATTGAGATATTGATTTGTCTTGTTTTGACTTTTTGAGTGTCTACAGTGATTATGAAGGAGCATTTTTAATTATAAAAGTTATTAAAAGGGAAATTGCTGAGAACTTATTGCAAATAATTTAATTGTCTATATTAAAAGGAAAATTGCTGAGAACTTTAATTTAAATTCAATACTTGATTTTATTTATCTAAAAGAGCGCAAACAACAATTTTAGACACTTTATTTTTGTATTTTTATTTCTGTTTGTACTGGTGCCTACATGTTATCTTAGTGCTATATCAATCTTGACACATATTTATGAAATTTGATAGAGATATATTTTGTGATACACATATATTGTATAATAAAGTATTTAATTTATATTTTGAATTGTGTTTATCATATTCTTTTTTAGGTATATTAGTATATAATAGAAACATAGTATATAAAGGGAGAAAAAAAAAAAAAATTCTCAGTACATTTATTAGTTTTAATTCGTCCCCAAAATGAATTCTCGGCTCCGTCAATACTTTGTTTCTTTATAGAAAATATCAAACCCATTTATGAGACCTTCCAAATTGATACCCTTTTTATAAAGATACACCCAAACCATGACTAGCACTTGTGACACTTAACCCTTTCAAATAGGCCCCAAATTGATGTTAATGATTTAAGAAATTGGATATGGATAAGTTTCTACAAGGAATTTTCATTGGATTGTTTAAGACAAAGAAAAAAGAAAAATCCCATAGCCAAATTAGAAGCGGAGATGAAAGGATTTGGTTTAGGTTAATTTTTTTTTTAAAAAAAAAATAATAATAATATATGTATTATAATTTTTTCAACTGTTCAAATTATAAAAAAAAAAAAGGTTTTAAATTTGGTTCCTTGAAAAAACTTGCACCAGATCCGAGATTGAAATCAATGAAATGGTCCTGTGTTGGGATAGGACTCAAAGGGATGTTTCCTACTAATATGGAGATGCACGACTAATGGAGCCTTTTCGGTTGAGACTTAATTGGTGCATAATAGTTGTATAACTGTTGTGCACCTTTGTAGAGACATGGGGTGTGACTTATGTGATAAGTCCCACCACATGGGTCTCACCCCATATCTCTATAAACCTACACAACAGTTACACAATTGTTGTGCAAAGTCTTTTTCCTTTTCGGTTAGAGGCACGTACCACATGAAAAAAGAGAGGCTACAAGCTATGAAGGGGGAGAGTTCATGCTCCTCTCCTTGGAGGGGTTAAGTGTTTGGGAAACGGATCCTCTCCATTTCACTTGAAATAGAGAGGAGCCGGTTAGTTATTTTAATTTACAATAAGCAGAATTGTCATTTCAATGTTTTTGATAATTTTGCCTTTTGTAAAACAAGGAATCGACTCCTTTCTATTTCAAGTATTCCAAGTGTTTGGAAGACCATGTGGAACCTCAAAGTTCTACATGCCACAAAACTGTTTATTTGGCGAGCTAGCAACAATATGCTGCCAACTAAAGAAAACACTTTTAAGAGAAAAATTGTGCCTAAGAAGGGGTGTCCTATTTGTATTCGGGAGGGCAAATTAGCTGTCTATATCCTCTGGAATTGTCCTTCGGCTCAAGATATTTGGGGGTGTGGCCCAATTCGATTCCAACAAACTTGTGGCATGGGTAAAAGTTTATGGTCCTTATTTGAAGAACTGAGGAAGCGGTGCACTATCGAAGAACTAGAGCTGCTAGCAGTACTGACACGCAAAATTTGGCTTCACAGGAATACTTTTATCCATGGAGGTTTATTTAAACCTCATTAGAAGGGAGGCTCGGGCTTCACTTGAGGAATTTCAGAAGGAGAATACACTGAAATTGGAACTTTTAGAACCCTCTCCTCCAATTCAGCCGACAACGTGGGCAACCCCCCACGAAAAAATCAAAGTAAACTGGGATGCAACTATTGATAAGAAATTGGATCGTGTAAGTTTTGGGACCGTTGCTCGGGATAGTGAAGGGCATGTGTTGACTGCTCGAAGTACTACTATTTCTACTAGCATTGACCCCACAATGGTAAAAGCGTGAGTAGCTCTTCATTCAATTATTTTTATTAAGGAAATTGGGATGATTGACATTATTGTGGAAGGTGATGCTACACATGTTGTCATATAAATCAATTCAGATAGCTAACTTCTAAATAGATTTTGGTGTTTTATTGAGGGTATAAGATCGATATTATGTTCTTTGCGGTCCTTTCATGTTGTTTACGTGTGTAGAGACACAAATTCAGCAGCTTATTTTATAGTTCGAGCAACTGTAACTCATATCATAAATTTTATATGATCGGAAGAAAATCCACCCATTATTTATGACATTCGTGGGAATATATCGTCCTTTTTTATCAATAAAATTCAAAAATTAATTAAAAAAAAAAATAAGAAGAAGAAATGGTACACGTAAGGGCACACGCATTCAGATCCACGCCACGAATCACAACCCACAAGAGTATTTTATCTCTGCCATTTTCCCACGCAACCAACCTCGTTTTATTTCTCTGCTCTGACTACAACCGCCTCATTCTTCTTCCTTCGACGAACAATCAAATTAATCACAGTTTTTATTTCTCTTCTTCTCCTGATTATCACCCCCTTTCGTATCCGCAATCCCACCACTGTAAAACCTAACAAACGAAATCCCAAAAGTCATAGAAAACGATTTTTTGAGGAATGGCGGGCTCAAGGCAGAGTGTACCTTCGTGGATAAGTGTAGCAGCTGCGAATAGGGTTGATTTTGAAGGAAACGTTTCGTCTATGTCGGAAAAGATGCTCAAGGAGAATTCTTCTTCTTCTTCTTCTGAAAAGGGTATCTCTGATGTGAATTTGGGCTTTGGAGAGAGGGCTTTCTCTGCCGCCGGCGCATCTGTCCTCTCCGCAATCCTCGTTAACCCTCTTGATGTCGCCAAGGTTTTCAAATTTTTCGATACCCATTTGTTAATTTCTTCATGCTTTGGACGCTGCTATATACTGCTCTGTAGCCTCTGTATTGGTTGTCAACTTGTCTCACCCATTATAGAGTTTGTTATACTTTTTGTTTGATTCACATTTTTAGAAATTTGGGAATTTAATTGATGAGAGCACGCTTGTGCATTTTATGCGTTCCTAGTTCTCTTTTTGTCTTATACATTGATTAAATGATTAAATTTCTATTGGCTTAATTTTAGGATATGTGCTGATTTAACATGATATCAGAACAAGGGTCCTAAATTCGAATATTGTCTCTTTCATTTACCTCTAATTTTAATTAAATATTACACGTGTTGAACTTCATTTATTAAAATGAAATTTGAGTCCACATGTGATAAGGAGGGTTAAATATTGATTAAATGATTAAATTTACTTATTCCTATTAGTTTAAATTTTTAGAATAAGTGGTGATTTGAAAGCTTGGAGCTTTACAATGACTTTCTTTGTTTAGCGCTGTCTTCTTTGGTGTGTTTGGAAGGAAATGAATAATAAGTGTTCCGAGGATTTAAAGAGGTCCTTGGAGGGATTTTAGCTTCTTTTCTTCATACTTTGTATCTTTGGACAATGGCATTTGTGTCCCCTTTTTCGCTTAGTTTTAGCGATTTTTTTGTTCGTTTTTCGCTTTCTAGTTAGGCGTTTTCTCTGGTATACTTTTGGTGTACATAGGGGCGCCTTACGCTCTTAATAAGACAAGTTTATTACTTATAAAAAAGAATTTTTTTTTTTTTTTTTTTTTTTTTTTTCTTTTCTTTTCTACTTGAAGAACAGGATTTCAAACCATCTTATAATGTGGATTTCTTCTGAAATATTTATAATTTCATGTGAGGATAGCCAACATCATTTGTAATAATCTGTCATGTCATGTTCAAACTGGTTTTGAACTTTTAGAGTTTCATTCAGTATTTTTCATGTCACAAATTTTGTGCGTAAAGAATTTCTAGTCTTTTCAAACATTATTAAATTTGTGGTTTTTACGATTGTTATTGATGGGTATTATGCATTTTTGACACGTTAACTCTACTTACTACCAGACAAGGTTGCAAGCACAGGCTGCTGGAGTTCCTTATCAGGGGCTGTGTCCTATAGCATGTTTTGACACAAACACGGTATGTGTACAGCTGGTTTGTGATTATTTACTTGCACAAATTTTAGAGTAGACTTCTAAGGTAATACTTTTGATTGATTATTAATCTTGATTATACTTTTGAAAACTGAATGGAAAGGGACTGGGAAACTTTACTGTAAGTTACTTGAGGTTGCCTTGAATACTTACTGTCTTGTATGTTTTTGGAACTGTTTCTTTTAGATGCTTCCGGATTGGAGATGTTCTACATCACCTACACGTGCAGTTGTTGGCTCTGAACCAGTGTGCCCTCCAGAGTGTAATCGATATAAAGGAACAATGGATGTTTTATACAAAGTCATACGTCAGGTTAGTGAACTTATGAACTTATTTACCACTTATGATCCATCTTGCAATTTTTCTTAAAAAAGGAAGTTACTTAAGTTTCAAAATGTTTCTGATGTACTTTCTAAATGATATAAAGAGATAAGGTTGTATTCGCTTTTCAAGGAGAAAACTTCTGCATGTCTACCCAAACAAATCAGTTTTTGCAATCAGTAGAGAAGGTCATTGCTTAACACTCAGGATCTGTTCTTGATAAATTAAAGCATCATTAGGTTTTTGAGGAGCTCATTGCTTAAAATTAAACAGGGGAGAAAAAAAAGTTTATTACATATGTCAGGATTTCTTCAGTTGAGCTACTTTTCTAAGTTTGTAGCCTTTGCAGTAGCTTTATGGGTGTTACATACCAGATAAGTTTTTGATGTTAGTCTCGAGGAAAATTGTATTTAAAACATCATTAGCGCCTTGTAGTACGTCTGACACTTACAATAAGGTTTCTTACGACATAATGCTGTTAAGATCGTCTGTCTATGTCTTGTAGATAGGCCTGTTGTGTCCAGATTAAAGACGTAAATGTAAATCTATATGATCACCTGTGTTTTGTGTGCAAATCATTTGTCACAAGGGGCTTCAAGGAGTGAATTTGTGCAGGAAGGATTCACTAGGCTGTGGAGAGGCACGTATGCAAGCATAGCGTTGGCTGTGCCAACCGTAAGTCTCTCTTAGCTAGGAATTTTGCTTTATGGTTTCTTCTCAGATCCATGCATTGGAGATGCAAGCTATTCTTTGCATCTTTCATATGCTATCTTGCTGAAGATCATTCTTTGTAATTGACAACCAGGTAGGCATCTACTTGCCTTGTTATGACATTTTCCGCAATTTAATGGAAGATTTTACAACTCGGAGTGCGCCAAACTTGACTCCATATGTCCCATTAGTTGCAGGGTCAGTTGCACGCTCATTGGCTTGTGTTTCTTGTTACCCTATTGAACTGGCAAGGACCCGCATGCAGGTATGTTGTATTGTATGTAGTTTAATATTGGACATTTCAGCCAAACCTAAGAGATTGACTTGCTAACATTGATTCATTATAATTTGGTTTATTTGCTTTAACCATCTCATACCCCTTAAACAAATTTTGGATGAACTGCTCTATGATATAACTTGCTCTATGGGAATTGGCTTTGTATGGATAATCCTTTCTGATTTACGTTTTTCGTTCTTGTCGTGTCTTCTTATAGGCCTTTAAAGAAACCCAAACTGGCGTGAAGCCTGCTGGAGTCTGGAAGACATTGCTTGGGGTCATGGACCCAGTGAAAAGCACAAACCTACTACAAAATTGTAAGCGTACTACTGAAATGATATGTCTAGATTTTTATGAGTTCTGTCTCTCCTCTGCCCTTATGTTATATTTGCATACTTCTCTATTTGTCTTTGATCAGAAATATAAACAGCATTCTCTTTTTAACAGTGCAAAGCTATCGTATCTTGTGGACTGGCCTTGGAGCACAACTTGCACGTGATGTTCCTTTCTCTGCAATCTGCTGGTCAACCCTTGAGCCGGTGAGATATCATCTCTTTCAAACATTGCAATGGATCCATTACGGTTTCTTGTTTCTCTTGCTCCTGCACGTAAATCCAACTCGTTGACACTTTCTCCTGCTGCTTTGTGGAGATCCGGAGAAGAATTCTTGGACTGGTGGGTGATCAAGCCAGTGCAGCCAGCATCCTCGGGGCAAACTTTTCTGCTGGTTTTGTCGCAGGAACTCTTGCAGCTGCTGCTACGTGTCCACTTGATGTGGCAAAAACCCGGCGGCAGATAGAGGTTTTTCTCCAAACCTAGCTTCATTTACTTGCATCTACCTTTACAGAGTTAGGCCACTGCATTTTACCCCTCCCCCTTCCCCCCTTTATGCTTCTTTCCCTTTTCTTGTCTTTTGACAATGTAAAGAGAAATTAAGTACAAACCCAACCACCACAGCAATTGCATTATAAGTCTGATGGAGATTGAAGAGCACCTAGACAAATAAACAATGGAAGCCGTTGGCAACCTCTTCTGAGATTTGAGGGTTTGCATATGCCTAGATGACATATACTGGGTATGGATCTGACATTTGGCAGGCGGTAAGTAAAATTGTGCAATGTATGACCACGAGCGTCTAGTAACGAAAATTTTACGTGTTACAAAGTTGTCTTATGAGATCTTCTAGGTTTAAAAAATGTTCCCTACATTGCCATGCCTTCTCCAAGGATCAAGGATGCAATTGAAGGCATTAGAAGTAGATAGTTGCTGACCTTTTTTGAATAGTATCTGCGAAATTACTTTTTGTGCGTTTGCAGTTAAAAAATTTCTTTAATTCAAATACATGCAACTATCTTTTTCCCCTTTCTGCTCTGTTTTACAAGTGAAACGTATTTTTTTTTTTTTTTCTGTAACAAATAGCTGAATTTCTTTGCACAAAATATAATTAGACTATTTCTATGTTTTGACTATTGACATAGTTTCCTTCTGTAAATTTTAGAAGGATCCTGCAAGGGCATTAAAGATGAACACTAGAAATACTTTGCTGGAAATTTGGAGGTATGTAATATATGATACAAAGGTATAGAGATCAGTGATTCCTTTTCATATAGCCAAAATGCCCTTCATGTAAACGGGGTATGATTCCTTCAAAAACAGGTTCCTATATCACTGTTTATCTTGATAGGCTATAAATTGCTGGTGCACCATATAGTGACCTGAAAACGTTTTGCTTGGATCAGGGATGGTGGAATGAAGGGACTATTTACAGGAATTGGTCCCCGTGTCGGTCGTGCCGGACCCTCTGTTGGCATAGTTGTCTCCTTTTATGAAGTTGTCAAGTATGCTTTACATCATAGACACCTAACTCAATGATCAAGGAGAGACACGCTCAAGGGATTTGTGTTTTTCCTTTTACAAAAGCTTACTGTCCTTTGCATATGGGCAACTTGCTTGATGCTTGAAAGTTGAAAGGCTAAAAAGCTCAGTTAACACAAGAAGATTGATCTTCCTGCCATCGCAGGATGTCACGGCTTGAGAGCCGACGAATGATGCTTAGGCAACAATAAAATTTGTTTCTGAAGCCTGGAAAATCCAAGCTATGATTTTCATTTTTCGTTTTTCACTTAAAAAGCCTGATATTTCAGCGTTGTAACAGAAACTCTCTTCATTGTAAGAGCCACTGATCTCTATGGCAGTTTTCTTCATATCTTTAGTTTCATATCTCTTGTTTAAGACGTTAAAGATGTAATCTAAAGTTGTGGGTTACAGCACTGATCAAGCTCAAAAGAAGATATTTAAAAATCACCAAAACAAATAATTCCATTCAATTAAATTTTCCAAAACATGAAAAAAGAAAAAGGAACAGAAAAAAAAAAAAAAAAAAAATCTCCCCCAGATCATATCTATGCACAAATAAATTCCATCCCAAGCCCTGCTCTAACCCTTCTAAAACCTAAGAACAATCTAAAAGAGGCCGTAGGAAGAGGCGTCGAGAGGGTGGATGAGGTACGTGAGCACCAGCGCCACGAGCATCAGCACGTATGCAATCCCTTGGTCAATTGAAGTCCCTGGAGCAAAAAACGTTAACAGCTCAATCAATACCAAAAGACACAGGAAATTGAGAGTATAATCCACAACTAGTCCAAAAGAAAAAATGAAACGAAGACAATGTCCATGGTTTCAGATCTAAGTGAAAGAAATCATACTAAAGCAGGGTTTAGCTTACCATCGCTGGTAGGGGCAGGAGCTGGAGCTGGAGAGTGGGCCTCAACTACGGCCGGGGAAACAATGGCAAACAGTAGACCAAAGATCGCCACCACTCCCATAACAGCCATTGATGAAGAAGAAAAAGAACCTGCCATTTTCTCTCCCTCCAAGAAAAAACTGAGAATTACACAAACAAACAACTTCACAACCAGAGAGAGAGAGAGAGAGAGAGAGAGAGAGAAAATGATTGTGACTTGTGAAGGTGCGTAGGAGAGAGTTTCCTTATATAGAGGACGCTTGGTATCCGTTAAAAAGAAAGAGAGGAAACCGGCAAGCCACTATAGGGTGGTATCCCAGTAAACAATGAAACAATATTTAATGGTTTCCTAATTTTTAGAGATTCGTTTTCTTTAAAAAAAAAAATTAAAAATTAAAAATAGGTGTTTAAAGGTTTTTGGAGTGTTTTGTATTTTGAATTGTTTAATAATAATTTTGTTTTAAAAGCATAAAATGTTTATCAAACAAATTATTTTAGGCGACGTTACTCGGGCCCGCATTATGCAATGCCATGTGGTGGTTACTCTATTTTGTGTTGGCACAGTCGGGACAGTCTGTCAGCCATGTTGTCACTGCGACATTCAGTTCAAAACGCAACGTTGGATTCTATAATTGGAGTCGTGGAGTGGGACAACTACAACGGATTTAACGGCCAATATTCGACGTGGTCTCTACTCTGTTACTCATCATTTTTTAGCACTTGCTCGTTGCCATAGAAATTTTATTTTATTTTATTTATTTATTTATTTTTATGGTGGTGGTTGCAATTGCGGTGGGCCTAGTCACCTCTATGCTATTCTTCATCAAGCATCGCGTTGAAACTGATGAAAGTGTTTCACTGCTTAAATTAGATCTGCTACCATGAAAGATGATTGTCATATCGAAGTACGTGCTTCCTGAAACTATACAGTCATACAGATACACAAATTGTCGAAGATAATAATTAATTTAAAAAAAAAAGAACAAAAGAAGCTTTAAACAAAGTTTGGAACGTCATTTTCGTTCCCGTATCTTTTTCCTTGATCCATGGCATCCTCAAGATATGGTGAATTTGAATGGGCGGAATTCAAAGTTCAAATTCAAACAACGGGAAAAAAACAAAGCCAGCTTGACACAGTTGGAGGGTTTTTTATTCTGTTCTCGCACAGAAAGATAAAAACACAACTATATGCTCTAAAAGTAAGCAATCTAGTCACCGTTTGAAACAGAAGGTATGGTTATATAAATCATTTTATAGTTTTGTAGATAACATATATTTAATTAATATCTCCATATGGAATTGTTAATCCAATCATGGACAGCCACCACACAACATGCCATGCCTGAAGAAACTAGGTCTGCCACATGGGCCGGTAGCAACACACTATTTTCTTCAAAACACCAATACTGCGAATACTTTTCCACCCAAAGAAATCAAATCATATACCTAACACCCAGAAGAATCAGGCCAGAAATCTGGCAATTCCCTCGATTCCCTAGATTCCAGGAACCAACATGATTAGTCTGGCAGACTCAATATAGTTAGATTCTGTAATCTCAGATTTAAATGACAAGTTGAATAATAGAGAAAATGACACCCAAGAAATCATCGCAATACAAACCGATTAGATGTTACAGAAAGTAGGAAGAGGTTAATATACAAGTATTCAACTTAACAATCTCTCCCCACGTTCTACAGTCACACCACCATAACCTGCATTAAATAAAAGTAAAGCCAGTCACCTTTCAGACTCCAAAAAGAAAAGGCTAACATAGGTAAACTAGAGAAATAATAGCTACACAAATGTAACCATGGACAAATAGAACAGTGCCGCCATCAAAGGACTAAAAATAATTACTACTAAAGACGAATAATGAATTTATAAAATTCAGAATTTCTTCTCTTTTGTGGCTAGGCAAAACTCCACACCCTAGCATGGGAACAGAAGCTACAACAATTTAAATTTATGATTCCAAGAGAAAGGCAGCTGCTCTGTGTCTATACACTAGTGAAGAAATATGTTGCTCTATTAAATGGGGTAGAGATACCACCTTGAAGAATATACAATTCCGGTCCCTGAATGGAGAATGCTAGCCACCGTATCTTGGTATAATATTGTATTCCATAGATGACAGGCCAATCTATCTTAGAAGGCAAAAAGGTAATTATGATAACTCTATCTGCAAGAACACAATGCCATTTCCTGCTAACTTGTTTCCATCAAATTATTGACAGTTTCCACTAGAATAAGCATATTATCTGAATTGTTTGCATAGCTAGCATATGGAGTAGCAGTTCATATTAAAGAAATAAGAAAGATTTTTTTTTTAATAAGTAAATCAATCTGCCATGAGGCTTATTTAAGAGGGAACTAGCAATTAAAAAAACGCACTGGTGTATGGATGTTCTAGTTTGGGGTTAAATCATGTCTTGGAATCAGTGTCATGATTGAATGTGACTAGAGGGAAAGGTACGTACAAAAACCCAGAAATTAGGAACTCTAGAAGATAGCTTCGTGTGTTCACACTGCTAATTTTGGATCCACTGTTCCACTGGCATTTCCTTCTCCTGTTAGAACGTGGTCTGGATCCTGCCAAAAAAAAAAAAAAAAAAAACTCATCAGGAAAATGCAAAATGAACTAAAGGAGGAGTTAAGCTATAGTAGGAATCTACCTCCATTCCCCATTTAATGTAATCTGGGGACTCACAGGCCTTGTATTCGTCAACTAAACTCTCAATTATATCTCTTGATTCGTCAAATTCTGAAAGGTCATTGTCCTGTAAAAGTAGATTATATTGAAATAAGATCCACATATAACACGAACTCAATAAAGCTGGCACAGGCCCAAAGCAGTATCTATCTATCACCAATGTTACTTTCTAGCCATAAAGATCTTATGGCGACAGGTAATATGCTGTACTGCTTGACTATTTTAGGTAGTTCATTGGAAAATGTAAATAATATTTATCAATTAAGTAGAGTAATATTTTCTCATAAACTTATAAATTCTACCCAAGCATTGCAATCTGCAAATGATGGAAGAAAACAAATAATAATAATAATAATAACAAGTGCCGTGTTCATGAATTTACAAATTAGATCTGAAATGATACAAAATTATAATGATGGCAACTCACAGCGAACATTGGGAACTTCCGGTAGTTGTCAAGAAATGCTTGCTTCTTTCTCAACTTCTCATACTGACTCAAACACTTGCTGAAAAGGTGCCGGATACTAGTATGGCTTGCTAGCATAAGACCACTGACCTAACAAATGCAAAAAACCAACTTTATTGCCCATTTGCTCAACTCTCCCCCCCCCCCCCCCCCGAGACACACACACACAAAAAAAAAAGTAAAAGCCCACGCCCAAAACTGTTCATTAATAAAATTTCAAGTTTAAGAAATTGTATATTCCTGAAAAACTTTTAAGAATAAATTATCAACACAAAATACCAAAACAAAAATTGAAAGACAGGAAATGGAGTTTACCCTATGAGCAGTTTGAACATATGGAGACTTTCTAGACAGAGCAACCTACAAAAAAAAAAAGAAAAGAGATAAAGGATCGTATAATTCCAGATGATAAAGTTCAACAGATTGGACTGAATGTCAGAAGTAATTGCTTTTACTCTGGAAAGAGACCTGAATGCTTGCAGGGCCCCATTCAATAAAGTTAACAAGCTTTCTTTCCCGTATCCTCTGCAAACTTTCGTGAACCTGATCCCAGAGAAGGCAAACATCAAGATTCAGCAGCATTGAAAACTTCCCAAAAAGTGTAATTTAGAGAAACCTGATAACTTACCAGTGTGTGATAGAAAGCATTTATTCCCAAGAACACCATAAATTGGAATGAATATTAAGCAATATAACTAGTAAGCAATGATCTTTAAATTCATCAAATTAGAAAGACAAGACAGGCGAATGCAATTCTCCCTTAGCACCCCCCCCTCCTCCCCAAGACGGTATATGTTGTTGCAACAAGTTTTCCATAAAAAAAACTTTTTTTTGTCAGCAAAAATAAATAAATTTTTGGCAAGCCATGAAATTACATTTACTTTTGATAAGTACTTTCTCGAGTAACTCTAAAAAACAGAATCTATCTAGTACAATAAAAAGTTATTTAATTAGTAGAACACTAGTACATCAGTATTGTTCTTTATATGCTAAAAATACTGATTTAGCATAGAAAGGCTAGATCCAACTAATTCAGTAGGAAAGGGTTGGATCTTAACCTAACATTTATACAAACTTTAGAATAGGAGGAAAAACAGGAAGCACAGAATAGTGAGTTAAGAGAACCTGGGTGTATGAGAGTCTACAACATATGGCCAATTAAAGATATCTACCCTTGCAGACACACTAACTATAATCCTATCATACATCAATTTAACATTTTTTTTATGGCCAAAACTTATAATGGAAATGAATCTAAGTATAATACATCCAATAAAAACATATAGCCAGCTTCTCCCTACTAAGCTCCTGCTTCACCTTAATTGCTGTAGGGAAATATTCTGACAAAGAAAAAAAAAAATAAAATCTGCAGTTGCTGTGAACATTACCTGAGTAGGGTCCACTTCCCCTTGAATGATATTCAATATCGATATATACTTTGCTTGACTAGCCTCTTTTGTTCGAGCATATGAGGAAACCATGATATTCTTTGTCTGCAAAAAAATATCTGTGTCAACGGAGTGCTAAACCATGCATGGATGGAAAAGTTATAAGCAAAGAATCTTGCCTGCAGAAGTCTTCGCATAACATCAAGTACAGTGGTTTTACGAATCACATTAGCCTGCCAATAAAAGATATATTTGCATCAGACTCAGCTGAAATATTTCTTTATAAGCATAACACACCTAATTCAAAATTATGCAGTAATATGACAGTAAAACTATCAAAGCGAGAGGAAGAGAATGAGATTAAGGACATACTAGATTGCTTGCTTGCTCAACTTTAATGATGTCAAAATGTTAAAATAGAAATTTTTAACTAATCATAATTTTTAACAGAATGGCTAATAATCCCATAAAATAATTTTCTACAGAGATGATACAAAATAAATAACAGGCACAACTGAATCTTACCTGGCGCTCCACTGTGAGTGGTGTATATCCTGTCATTAGAAAATGGCATCTTGGAGTTGGAATTAAAGAAGCAAGAAGGCCAACCAAGTCATTGTTCATGTACCCTGGATATCGCAGAGTGGTTGTGCTGGCAGACATTACAGTGGAAACCAAAGAATTAGTCTGAGCAAATGTAGGATTTGATAGATGGAGACGTTCCACAGCAATTCTATTCAATGCAGTGTTATCAAGAACAACAACACAATCAGCATTTAATGTCAATCGCTTGAGCGTTAAAAGCGAGTTGTAGGGCTGGACCACCACATCACTTGTCTCCATCTGATTAGGAAATACACTATACGTCTGGACCAGTTTTTTGCTGTACCGATCATTTAGAGTTTCCAATAGATATGAGCCCATACCTGCATTATTTTAAGTGAGAGCACAACTCAACAAGTACACAAGCAAGGAAGCACTTTAAGCCGTCATGTACATGCCATCATGCAAATACTACAAAGCACGAAGGTAAGTAAAAGAACCCCATCATTGAGACAAAATTTTAACTTGAAGACCATAATGATGCTCAAGGTTGTAAGTAATTTCAATTTCTATTCATCTTTAAGATGCTAAGAGCAATCTGGATTTAGTTCAACTTTAGCACAAACAACTAGCAGTTAAGTTCGTTGTCCAAATTTGAAATTATGAATCAGTTTTAATATTTTAGCGAAACCAATGCCAAAGAATAAATGTCAGATTTTACTTCAATTACTCAACAATGCTGTAAAAAGAAAGTGCTGTCACCAAACACACAAAATATCTTTAAACCTTCATTATTATAGAAACGGTAAGACAGAGAAGTACAGAACCTGAGCCTGTTCCTCCAGCAATAGAATGGCATAAAACAAAACCCTCAAGACTATCACTCCCATCTGCTTCTCTATCAATCATGTCCATTATATCCTCTTCAACACCCTTCCCCTGATCAGAAATTAAAGAACATACGAATGATATGAAAAGTGGATCAAATATGCCCTAAACATGCAGGCAAAACCCGAAAATTTTTAAGCCTATATAAATGGAATTGCACATCATGATCTTTCTTGCAAAGTCCAACAGACAAACGATTCTCCGAATGGTTGATGCAAGGGTGACATAACAGAAATTCTCACCATTAAAGCTTAAATTGGAAGTATGAATATGTGAAACAACAACTTTAACATCAAAGAAATTGTAGTGTAATAGAAACATTTGACTGGCAATTCAATACTGAAAACCATATATTTTATTAGTGGACACATTGGCTGCTTTTATCAGCTTCACAACCTTCACAAGAGCACAATGTTTTTCTTCAACACCGCAAGAACTTCAGTCCATTGACATGAAACTATCTTAGAGCTGAATTTTGAAGCATAGCTATTACAAATTCAAGAATAAAGTGCATTAATTCGCAAGTATGCCAAACAACTAAGTGCAGAGCATTGAGTATACAAAGAACCCTCGAACAGTTGTTGGTTCAGTATCTAAGAAGACTGTATTAAAAACCTACTAGGAAAACCAAGCAACAAACCTGATGATAACCACTGGCCCAATTATTTCCTGCACCTCCTCCGTGATCTGAAACAAAGATGTTCTCGTGGTTGTAGAGATTTCGGTATTCACTATTTTGGATGCCGTTAATCACTCTGGGCTCCAGGTCAATCAGCAAAGCTCGTGGGATGTAGTGTTGATCATCAGCTTGATAGAAAAATACATCTTTCCTGTCACCTCCCTGCAGCATTTCAAACTTTAAAATCCTATGTTCATAATAAATGAAGAATACCAATCGGACATATAAATCCAGTGGTCAACACTGAACAAGGTTGTAAAGTTCCAAGTGACCCTGACAATGATCAATTCTACATGATGCTGAGAGAGGAGTAGGGAAAGAAAAAAAAAATCTTAATCAGAATTTACATTAATCGGCATTCAAGTATGCCAAATTACCTCTCATCTGAACCTAAAACACATGCTCAGCTTATTTTAAAGTAGACTGGAAATTAAAATCCCCCTCTCATCCGTCCCTGTTTATTTTTCGAAAATAAATATATAGGAAAAAAAAAAAAAAAAAAAAAAAACAGAATATCAAAGTAGGTTTCCGTTTATTACCGCAATAAAGCAAAATTATTCCTCAGCTAATCCTAACAACTAACAAGCCTACTCCGCCTACTTTAGGCGATTTTGAATTGCATTTCCACTCTCCTTCACAGTAAATACATACTCATATACATAAACTTTTACTTAAAAGGGCATACGTAGACTCATCATACACAATTTCGGCGACCTAATCAAAATCAGGGCAAAAATTTGGGCTGCTTTAAATTTGAATTCCTTACAGTTCAGAAGCCAATTAGCGACATGCGTATATACGCGTACAAGTACCATTTCGCATACAGAGAGAAATAGGAGTATAGTGAAGAGAAAGTTAAGGACCTGAGTAGCGAAATCTTCGAGAATGCCGTCCTTGCTGATCCCGTGCTCCAGGCAGAGCTGCTTCCAGAACTCCATCCCGATCTGGTTCCCGCATTGTCCGACCTGAAGCGTGATGATCTCCCTCGGCATTTTCTTTTCTTTTCCTCTCTCTCGGGCAACTGACTAGGGTTTCGGGTCGGAAAGGAAAAGGAAAAGGGAAAAAACAGAAGCGGGAATTCTCTTCCTCTTCCTTTGTTTCGCTCTGGCGCGGGGGGGTTTTTGAAAGGAGAGGAAATGAGAGGGAAATTAGGAGGAAATGTAGTAGGGAGGTGAATATTAATCCACGGAGATATTTCTGTTTTTGGGTGGCACTGTGAAAAGTAGAGACTACACTGGGACTGGGTAGTGTTTGTGCCGGCTAATTGTGGTGAGCGGGGAGCGCTATATTGCGCGGCATGTTTAGGTTAAGGTGGGCCTTTTTTGGGCTGACAAACAGTGAGACACATGAATTTGTTAGGTCTTTTCTGATGGGCCTACAAGAGTGCGTCCGTTTCTAGGTTTCAGTAAGAGGTTCTTGCTGAGCTCCCTGGGCTAAGTTAAGTTGGGCTTCTTAAGCTTCAGCACTTTTTTTTTGGTAATTTCGGAAAAAATACCTTTCAATATTGTAAAATTAAAGAAAATAATAATACAAGATAAAAAGATTGTAATATGTAAAACTAGTTCTTCAAGAACTATGATTCGTCTCTATTATTGTGTGTTTTTCATACAACCCAATACTCCATTTTATAGATATAGAATCATAATGGAAAATTAAGGAATAAAAAATAGTAGAACATGAATTAAAATGCTACATTAATGTATTACATGAATGTTATAGAAATTTTAAAAGGTGACATGAATGTGTAGAATTTCAATAGATAGAACTAAATGGTCATCCACCAAATGCATGAATGAATTCATAACACTCTCCGTTGGATAACCATATATTAAGAATATGCCTTGTTAAAACCTTACTAAGGAAAACTCAGTTGGAAAAGACTTTAGAACTGCCTCATTAAAACCTTGCAAAGGAAAACCCAATGAGAAAAACCTTAACAAAGGAAAAAGAGTGCAATCAACATAATCATTTTACTCCCCCTCATTAGCATGAAGAGCTTCAATTGTTTATGATGAAAGATCATTGAGTCGTCTCATTCCAATGTTATTTGCCAACTTCTTAAATATTGCAGTTGGTAAAGTTTTCGTAAATAAATATGTCAAATTGTCACTTGATCGTATCTATTTCACATCAATATCACCACTTTTTTGGAGCTAATGTGTATAAAAGAATTTCAATGAAATGTGTTTTGTTCTATCACCTTTAATATATCATCATCTAATCTGTGTGATACAAGCAGCATTATCTTCATATAATATTGTCGGGCTATCTTTGATTGTGGATAAACCACATTTTTCTCGAATATGTTGAATTACTGATCTTAGCCATATGCATTCCCGAATTGCTTCATGAATGTCAATAATTTCTGAGTGATTTGAAGAAGTAGCAACAAGTGTTTGCTTGACAGATATCCATGCAATAGCAGTACTTCCACATGTAAATAGATATCATGTTTGAGATCTACCTTTATGCGGATCATAAAGAAAACTCGCATATGCATATCCAACTAACTGTGAATTTGAACATCTTGGATAAAATAATCTCATGTCAGTTGTTCCACGAAGATAATGTAGAACATAATTGACCCTATTTCAATGCCTTTAAGTTGGTGCAGAATTGTATCTTGTTAGTAAATTAATTGAAAATGTTATATCATGTCGTGTGCAATTTGCAAAATACATCAGAGCACTAATTGCACTAAGATAAGGCACTTTAGGACCAAAAATTTCTTCATCATCTTCTTGAGGGTGAAAATGGTATTTTTTCACATCAAGTAATCGAACAATCATTGGAGTGCTCAAAGGATGAGCCTTCTCCATGTAAAAGTGCTTCATAACTTTTTTCTGTGTATGTTAACTGATGAATAAGAATTTCATTTAGAAAATGTTCAATCTCTAAGCCAAGACAAAATTTTGTCTTTCTAATAACTTTCATCTCAAACTCATTTTTTAAATAAGTGACAGTTTTTGTGAGTTCTTCTGAAGTCTTAACAAAATTTAAATCATCTACATAAACTGTAATGATAGCAAATCTAAATTCTAATTTCTAAATGAAAACACATGGACAATTTGATTATTCTCAAATCTTTTTTTCAAATGATATTCACTAAAATGATTGTACTACATGCGTTCGGATTGCTTTAACCCGTATAAAGATCTTTGTACCTTGATAGAATAAATATTTCGAGATTTAGAATTATATGTTTTAGGCATTTTGTATCCTTCGGGAATTTAGGCATTTTGTATCCTTCAGGAATTTTCATGTATACATCATTGTCAAGTGATCCATATAAATATGCTGTAATTACATCCATTAAACTCATCTCCAAACTTTCTGTAACTACCAAACTAATAAAAAATCTAAATGTAATTGCATCCGCTATAGGGGAATATGTTTCTTCATAATTAATACCAGATTTCTGCAGGAAACCTTATGCAGCAAGTCTTGCTTTGTATCTCACAATTTTATTTTTCTTATTACGTTTCCGTACAAATACCCGGGAATATGTTTCTTCATAATTAATACCAGATTTCTGCAGGAAACCTTATGCAGCAAGTCTTGCTTTGTATCTCACAATTTTATTTTTCTTATTACGTTTCCGTACAAATACCCACTTATATCCAAAAGGCGATATACCTCCAGGTGTTAGGACTACAGGTCCAAATACTTCATGTTTTGCTAGCGAGTTCAATTCTACTTGAATTGGTTCTTTCCACATTGGCCAATCATTTCTACGTCGACATTCTTTGACGGTTTGTAGTTTAATATCACCATTACTTCTGGTAATGTCAAATGCAACTTTAAATGAAAATATGTTGTCGACAACAATTTTGTTTCTATCCAATATTTCTCATGTATTTACATAATTTATTGAGATTTCATTATTTTTAGGTACCTGTTCCTCTCCAGGAGGTAACTCTTCAAAAGATTCATCTTCAAGAGGTTCATCTTCAGGGGATTCATTTTTAGGAGAATTTTATACAGAAAGTTTGGATAGATCAATTTTCGTTGCTTGTTTTGGGGGTAAGTCCTCTTCAAGAGCGCCGATTTCATTTCCTTGTGCTTTTCTCTCTCGGAAAATATTATCCTTTGCACAAATAGGTCTTCCACGCTTTAGGCGTGCCTTAAACTCATTTACTACTGTATTAATTGATTGTCCTACAAGGACTTCTATCTTCGTTGGAGTATTAGCAGCTGGAATGTGAAACTTTACTATTTTTTTGGTTTAAGTAAATACATCAGGCAATTGATTTGCAATATTTTGCAAGTAAATGATCTTCAGAACTTCTAGTTCAGATTGATTTGTACGATGATCAAAATGAGATAACGTCGAATTATTCCAAGTGATTTCTTGTCGTGCTTCTGGAAACGAGTTTGTGATGGGAATATGTTTTCATCAAAATGACATTTTTCAAAACGTGCTTTAAAAATATCACCAATTAAAGGCTCAAGGTATCTAATAATAGAAGAAGAATCAAAACCAATATAAATCCCAAGTCTACGTTGAGGTCTCATCTTAGTGTTATGAAGTAGAGCAATTGGAACATATATAGTACAACCAAAAATGAGAAAAATGAATAAATGCACAACCAAATGAGAATATTTTTGGTAAGATATTGGTCTGATTCGAATAAATAATGCATCATGTAATATTGCATGTCGCCAAGCATAAACATGTAGTTTTGATTTCATAAGCAAAGGTCGAGCAATTAACTAAAGTCGTTTAATAAACGATTCAACTAAACCATTTTGAGTATGGGTATGAGTAACATGATGTTCAACATTAATACCGATTGACATACAATAGTCATAAAATGCTTGAGATATAAATTTACCCGCATTATCTATCTGAATAGATTGAATTGGATAATCAGGAAATTGTGTCCGTAATCTAATTATTTGGGCTAGAAGTCTAGCAAATGCAACATTACAAGTAGAAAGCTAGCAAACATATAACCATCTAGTTGATGCATCGATTAAGACCATAAAATATCTAAATGATCCACATGGAGTGTGAATTTGCCCACATATATCCCATTGAATTCTTTATAAAAATGATGGATATTCAATAATTATCTTAGAAGGTGATGGTTTGATAACAAGTTTATCTTTAAAACATGGAGCACAAGAATAATCACTTGTAAAATAATGTTCTGGTTCTTTAAGGGATGTTCATGTGAGTTCTAAATTATTCGACGCATCATAATTATTCCCGGATGTCCAAGACAATCATGCCAAAGCATAAATATCTTTGGATCAGAGCACTTCTAGTGAATCACAACATGTGATTCAATTGTTCTAATTATTGTATAATACAACCCAGAAGAGAAAGCATGAAGTCTTTTTCAATATGAGCTTCTGGCCCGAAATTATTGAAGTAATATAAAGATGAAAAAATTACAATTTAGTCCCCCAAACTATTGCAAGTAGCCCCACGAACTGCCAACACTTGACTCTGGCCCTCCAAACTACCAAAAAGTTTTAAAATGTCTATAATACCCCTATCATGTGTCATTTTTAATTTTTTTTTAAAAAAATGAAAAAACTAATTTTATATGTATTTTAAAAAAGAAAATTGGTGTTTGGGGAGAGGCTGCCCCTTGGGGAGGGGGTTGGCCACCAATGGGGTGGCTTGCAGGCCACCCCCTAGGGCCGAAGGTGGCCGCGCGGCCACCTCAGGGACTAGGAAGGCCACCCCTATATCCATTTCGGGGTGGCCGCACAACCACCCTTGGCCCTAGGGGTGGCTCGCAGGCCGCCCCCCCTCTCCAAGGGACAGTCACCCCCCAAACATCAATTTTTTTTAAAATAATAATAATAATAATAATAATAATTTTTTATTTTATTTTATTTTAGTTTTTAATTTTTTTTTAAAAAAAATTAATTGAAAAATGACATGTGGCAGATGTATTATAGGCATATTTCGACAAAATTGGCATTTTTAAAACTTTTTGATAGTTTGGTGGGCTAGAGTCCAAGCGTTGGCAGTTCATATTGCTACTTGCAAAATGGCTAGCAATTTGAGGGGCTAAATTGTAATTTTTCTCATAAAGATATTCGTTACTACTTTCATTAGTGCATTGTTTCAACATGATAACCACTTAGACGAATTTCTTAAAACTGATTAAATTTCTTATAGATTTAGAATAACAAAGCATCGTCAATACATTTTCTTTTTCTTTTTCTTTTTGACAATATGATATTCGCTCTTCCAGAGCCTTCAATTATGTTTCATGAACCTGATATTATATTGACACTAGCTTTGTTTAATATTAAATATTGAGAATGTTTCTTATCTTTAATCATTCCATTAGTATGACTCATACCTTCATATATAAACAAAATATATATTAAATTTCTTTACTAAAAAAGAAAATAACAAAATACAAATAAAGTTGACTTTCCAGAGCGTTCAATTAAATTTGATAAACCTGATATTGTATTGACACTAACTTTGTTTAATATTAAATATTGAAAATGTTTATTATCTTGAATCATTTCATTAGTATGACTCATGCATCGATATATAAACAAAATATATATTAAATTTCTTTACTAAAAAAAAAAAAAAAGAGAACAAAATACAAATAAAGTTGACAATGTAAACATGATGTGATTAAGACATAATGAAAACATATTAATTGTTGTAGACATATTAATCACCAATCAAAAGATCGATTTTTTTGTTAGTCTACAAATAAATTATAAACATCAAGATGAGTGATACCCTCTCCATTTAGAATATCAAGAAAAACTGGATGATCTACATGATCACTGTGATTAGCAAAATTCATTTCAATTCATTATTATTATGGAAGCTTGATATAAGTATACCAAATATTTAGGCGTATGACAAGTACACAACCAGTATCCTTTCATACCACACCTGTAACATTTATCTTCATAGTTCTTTGTATATTTATTCTGTAAACCTTTGTTTTCATTTTGTTTCGCTTCAGTGTGGTTTCACTTCTAGCGGTATATAACATTTCTTTTGTAAAAATTATGAGTACATTCTCATTGACCTCTATAACTTTTTCTACAACGTCCATGATCACGGTTTCCTTTATTATTATAAAATGAGGTTTCATTTGCTTTAGAAAATGGTATAAAACCCGTTAAACGAGGTTGATGATTTTTCATTAATAACTCGTTGTTTTGCTCAGCTACTAGAAGACAATATATTAATTCAGAATATCTTGTGAAATTATACTGTCGATATTGCTGCTATAGGAGCACATTTGAGCATGAAATATGGTATATATCATCATAAGTAACTTTTTCATCACAGTTTTAATTATGAGATGATTTTAAATAATGTAACTTTAAGTGCATCCAACCATAATAAGCTTTTGGGAGGATAACTGTCTTTTGGTGCTCATATCTCTCCCTTAAACTATTCCACAAGGTCAAATGGATCTTTTACTGTAAGATACTCATTTTTTTTAAAAAAAAAATTCACAATGCAGATGATGGAGAATAAAAATCATTGCTTTAGCGCAATCCTGCTGAGATGCTTGATTTTATTTCTTTATAGTATTTTCAAGATTCATAACATCAATATTCATAGCATAATAATGATAACATCTTAGTTCATATTAATCTCACATGGATCATAAGATTCATATGCTATAATATGATTCTTAAAACACTAAAAATTTATAAACATATGTTAGAATATTAATTAACAAAATATATAATAAGATTAAAGAGACTTACAATAAATTGAGAATATCCCATGCATAGCTTTTGATGTTGAACATCAAAAGCACGCAATAACTTGCTGGAGCTTCGTGTTGATTACGTGTTGTAAAATATAAAATAATAAGACAAGATAAAGAGTTTGCAATATGTGAAACTAGTTCTTCAGGAACTATGTATGATTATTCTCTATTATTGTGTGTTTTTCATATTACTAAATGGTACGTGCTTAGTCTAGACGACTACGTACGTGAGTTTTAAATTTATAAGTTTTACCACTCGTAATAGTACGAATCAATTGTACTAGAGTAAGGATTATCGAACCACTAGGATTTGGGGGTTGTTTTGTGTAACGGAATATTCAAAGGAACGTATTTAACTTAAATTTGAAACAAAGATAAAATAGTTGTAGAATTGAAGCTACAACGAGTCAAGGGATAAAAATAAGAAAATGAAAAAAACTTTAAAAAAAACTTAAGGTAATGATCTTATCAAATCCTCAACTAATGGAATGCTTGAAATCTAAATGAATCTTCCTAACATGCATGATATGAGCGCATAATGGGCGTCAACCATACGACGACTTTGACATGAAAATACTTTTGTTGTTAAGACGTAATGATAAAACATCTAGTTTCACACCAATTACTTACCACGTAAAGATTTAGACTACAATGAAAAAACAATTACAGTACTACGAAAGGTGTGGGGTGATTAATGTTCCCTAGCTTATGCCCTATAAAACATCCTAATAAGTATAAATAACACATGGACACCCTAGTTAGGCCACAATGATAAGGTTTTTTTTTTTTTTTTTGAAGGGACAATGATAAGGTATTTTAGTTTCACACCGATCTATTCTACGTAAAGATTAAACTATAATGGAAAAGTATTTTAGACTACGAAAGGTGTGAAGCAATCGGTTGTCTCTAGCATACCCTATAAGTTGACTCTAATAAATAAAAATGAATCATGTCAAATAGAACCCTTGTAAAAGACATCATTCTCTCTCAAGAACATTAGTTTTATTCAATAAATCAAGAGAACTCATAGACAAATATAACTCTTTTTTATGAATAAATGAATTGGAATATTGAAAACAAAACTTTTTAGCATGAGTTTTGAAATCCTCTAGCCTTGCACAATCATTAAACATATCAATAAAAACTTAAGAACATTCCATAATTTTTAGAAAAGATTTGATCAAAACCCTAAGAATAGATTAGTTACATGTAATGAAATGAAACTAGGAATGGAAATAGACTTGAAAATGAAATTAAAAAAAAAAAAAAAAAAAAGCTAATTTTTTTTCTGAAAAATAAAACTAAAATTATTGAAGAAATAACTAAAAGAGATGCAATAAACAAAAACTGAATTTATTCTAAATACAATGAAATACAAAACTCTCTGAAAAATATTCTACAAACACAAAGAAAGCATGAAATAAAACTAAAAGCTACTTGAAAAATAAACTAAAGCTACATATGCTCTTCGAGAAATAAGCTCCAAAACGCATCCCCCTCTCTCTCACGAGTCACGTCTGCCTCTATTTATAAAGAGAGGAATTGTTACAAAAATATCCAAGGAAGAGGAGAGAATTCGGTGCCCACAATTGCTCTCGAGCCGTACAAAGCTTCCAAAATATCAACATGTAATCATTTATGTTCCCACTTTTGTGTTGTCATTTGTTTTGAGCCACACGATAACAAATGTTTGACATTTTGATTTCAAGGCTATCACTTGGTCTTCAAAATAGGAGAGAGAAAGCTTTTAAAATATCAAGGGATGAGATATTTTTGTATCCTTTTCTTGGCCGCACAATCCTCTTTTGAAAAATCTGAAAATATGATCATTGCAAGCTTATTATATAGCACAAAGGGCTGCAGCGAGCGTCACACCTAGCAGCATTCTCAGTTCTTCTTCCAGTTTTACTTGTCTCTAGGCTCTTCGATCCAAATTGTCAACGAAAAAGATCCACCCTTTTAATTTTTTCCTTTTTCCCGGTTGTTTTCTTGTTTTAGTTGGTTTGTTTTTTCTCTTCCCATCGTTTTTTATGGTGTTGTTTGTTTCCAAAGTACTTAAAAAAAAGAAAAAGAAAAAAAAAAAAGGGTTTCGTTTCCATCGTACAGCCGCAGAAAACGTTTGAAAATATCTAAAGGTGCGGAGTCGATCGACTGACCTGGCAGTGAATTTTCTTTGCGCTTTCTTCGGTCCTTCTTCCACATCCTTATCACTTAAGGGGTTTTGAATATAAATATTCAACACTTATCACTTAATACTCTATTTTATAGACATAGATGAGAGGTTAAGGAATAGGAAATGATAGAGCATGAATTAAAATGCTACATCAATGTATTACATGAATGTTATAAGAATTCTAAAAAGTGATATGAATGTGTAGAATTTCAAGAGATGAAATTAAATGGTCATCTATCAAATATATGAATGCATTCAAATTATTATACAATTTGTAACGTCCCACTAAACCTTCAATGGAAGCAATGTCTCTCAAACTACAAAAAAATTGTAACGTACTTATTTTGTCCCAAAAAGGACAAAAATGCACATAAATTTATTTATTTATTATTTTTTTTTTTTTAAAGGAGACAAAAATACCTCTAAATTTGTGGGGGTGTCTTCACAAGTTTTTTTGTTTTTTTTGTAAAAGTTTCCTATTAAAGGCATTTTTGTCATTTATAGAATGTAAGGGTACATTGCAATTTTTTGAAAGTTAGGAGAGGATATTGCTTCAACTAGTAGTTTGAGGAACATTGTAAATTGCTTAATAGTTTGAGGATTCATAGAAACGTACACAAGTCCAAAATAAAAGGGGAGCTAATGAAAGCAGTAAGAGATCGGTTTTCGCCGGCATTACAAGCAGCCAAAACACTAGTAATTAGCATTTTCAGGAAAGTCGAAGGAGATTATAATATCAAATTTTGGCTCGGCTTGTTTCGAAGTAAAATGTTTTCCATCGAGAGTCAGGCGGTCGTTTGGCAATTTAAAAATGAGAAACTCAATCAAACTCGAAAAATGATTTATGGTTTAAAAAAAATAAATAATAATTTTACAAAAATTAAAAAAACTTTTCTAGCCAAACCGAAAATATTTTTGATTTGACTATTATTTTTTGTCGCACTAAATATCTAAAAATGGAAAATATTTTCGAAACAAACAAAGGCTTAGTAATAATACAAAACAGTGAAGGGCAATGCCACACCCTTTCGATTCCGTGCAAGCATTGGCTGCCAATTCAAGATTGCTTTTGTATCTGGACGAATTTAACAAGAAAACTGGGGGCATTGAGAAGAAGAAGAAGAATAGTAATTCTTTTTATTATCATAATCCATACACTGATCAAATAGCAAAACCATACCCATGCCAGATCAAGGAAATCACGAAAAATAGCTAGCTATAGCCAGTTAGCCACCATACCCAGATCACGAAAAATACTCCTAATTAAGAAAGCAAACTTTCACATCAAGCATGATGAGTTTGCTAATTCCCTTAGAATTGAATCTATGATATTACACGTACAAGCTGACAAATATCAATTTGAATAAGGCCAGAGGAAGGCTCCCATGGCAAACTTTCGCTTTGCTTCAACATCCCCAGTGATGGGAAGCCCATACTCTTTAAGCAAACAATCAAGCTTCCACTCGGGCATGGTCTCGTAGTCCCTTTTGTTGTACCTTGGATAGTGCAGTGGCATCTGAAAGTGGCCGCACCGCTCCCTCTCGTCAGCCCCGCCGCCTTCGCTTGGAGAAGGCCTGTCGATTGACTCCATTCCTCCACTCCAATATATTTCTCACTGCCTTCTTTTCTAGCTCTCTTCTCTTTTATAGTCACAAAAGTTTGTTGAGCGAGTCTATGCTTGGTTTTCGCACGTTGGTGGCCTATTTATAGAGGGAGAGAGACCAACATGCTGGAAGTTGTCCAAGTACGCGTATTTCAATTGAGTAATGATTCAATGCTATCTAAATATACAATTTTTCACTACCTTACCTATGTGGCAAGGTGGTCCCCCACTACTTTTTGAGTTTTTTTATTTTTTAAAAATAAATTAAGGTGAAGGACCACCTTGCCACATAGACAATGTGGTAAAAAGTTGTATATTTAGGTGGTAGTGAATCATTACTCATTTCAATTTATTACGGAGGAAACAAATTTAACGTATTGATTTCCAACAGAATGCCGGCTAAAAAAAAAAGAGACTGGGATATTACTGTCTACTAGTAATTCTAAATTTCATCTTCATCTCTCATTTTAAATTGACGTGAATTTTAAAATTATTATTAAATTTGTGATAAATCACTATAAAATTTTGATCAATTTTAAAGGACACGAAAAAGACATGAGAGTGACATTTAGAATTACTTTGTTATCTATTCCTTATTCGAATAGACTTTGATCTCAACACCAAATAAAAATAAATGAAAAAATATGCAAAATTTTTATATAAAATAAAATCGATATATTCAAATTTTCATTTTTTTTTTAATATTTCACAGAATATAATTTTGCTCCCTTAAATAATTTGAAAGACACAAATTTTACCTAATGATTTTTAGTATATGCTTTCACAGGGCTTTAGAGATTAAACGAATCCTGGCAATGAATTATTTCTTTTGTCAGAAAAGATTTTTGTTTGACAAATTAGACCTGCCTTATATTGCTATTTTCATGAATGCTTTTGCTACTTTCCTTTGAATTTCAACTTATGTTAATGTAATACATCTCATAAACAGAGTATGAAATTCAAAGTTACATAACAAAATCATTAATTAAATATTGCATAGCAATTCTAATGAGTCCATAGAAAGGATCCCATGGCAAACTTTCTCTTCTGCCCCGCATCCCCACTGATTGGTAGGCCATACTGTTTGAGCAAACAGTCAAGTTTCCACTGTAATATTGCATGTCACCAAGCATATACAAGAAGTTTTGATTTCTTAAGCGAAGGTCGAGCAATTAATTGAAGTCGTTTAATAAACAATTCACCTAAATCATTTTACGTATGAGTATGAGTAACAAGATGTTCAACATTAATATTGATTGACATACAGTAATCATAAAATGCTTGAGATGTAAATTCACCCTCATTCTCTGGCCATCTGAATATATTGAATTAGATAATCAGGAAATTAAGTCAATAATCTAATTATTTAGACAAGAAGTCTAGCAAATGCAACATTACAAGTAGAAAACAGGCAAACACGTGACCATATAGTTAATGCATCTATTAAAATCATAAAATATCTAAATGACCTACATAGAGGGTGAATCGACCTACATATATCTTATTGGATTCTTTGTAAAAATGATATAGATTCAGCAATTATCTTAGAAATGGATGGTTTGATAACAAGTTTATCTTTAGAACATGGAGTACAAGGATAATCACTTGGTAAAATAATATTCTAGTTCTTTAAGGAATGTCCATGTGAGTTTTCAAATATATATTCAACACATTATAATTGTTCCCGGATGTCCAAAACGATAATGCCAAAGCATAAATATCTTTGGATCAAAGTATTTCTAGTGCATCACAACATGTGATTCAATTGTTCTAATTGTTGTATAATACAACTCGAAAGAGAAAACATGCAATTTTTTTCAATATGAGCTTTTGGCCTGAAATTATTGAAGTAATATAAAGATATTCGCCACTATCTTCATTAGTGGTTTCAACATGATAACCATTTAGACGAATGTTCTTAAAACTGATTAATTTTTTTCTAGATTTAGAAGAATGCAAAGCATCGGCAATACAACTTTCTTTTTCTTTTTATTTTTGACAATATGATATTCGCTCTTCCAGAGCCTTCAATTAGATTTGATGAACTTGATATTGTATTGACACTAGCTTTATTTAATATTAAATATTGAAAATGTTTCTTCTCTTGAATCATTCCATCAATATGAATCATGCATCCATACATAAACAAAATATATATTAAATTTCTTTACTCAAAAAGAAAATAACAAAATACAAATAAAGTTGACTCTCTAGAGCCTTCAATTAGGTTTGATGAACCTGATATTGTATTGACTATAGTTTTGTTTAATATTAAATATTGAGAATGTTTCTTATCTTAAATCATTTCATCAATATGACTCATGCATCCATATATAAACAAAATATATATTAAACTTCTTTTCCAAAAATGAAAAGAATAAAATACAAACAAAGTTGACAATGTAAACATTATGTAATTAAGACGAAATGAAAACATATTAATTGTTGTAGACATATTAATCATCAATCAAAATAATAGTTTTTTGGTTTGAGTCTACAAAGAATTTAGAAATATCGAGATGAGTGATACTCTCTCCATTTAGAATATTAAGAAAAACCAGAGGATTTACATGATTACTATGATTAGCAAATTTTCTTTCAATTTTTTTTTTTTTTTTTTTGGATGCAGGACAACATGCGATCTCTTCAAAATAAAAATAAATAAATAGTTTATATCAAATTCAATTAGGTTTGATGAGCCTAATATTGTATTCACACACACACACAAAAGGAGACAAAAATACCTACACACACACAAAAGGAGACAAAAATACCTCTATAAATTGGAGGGGGAGGGGGGTTTAGAATGTATTGGAGGGGGAGGGGGAGGGGGAGACAAAAATACCTCTATAAATTGGAGGGGGAGGGGGAGACAAAAATACCTCTTTAAATTGGAGGGGGAGGGGGGTTTAGAATGTATTGGAGGGGGAGGGGGGTTTAGAATGTAAGGGTACATTGCAAAAAAAATTTTGGTAGTCAGGGAAGGATATTGCCTATAAATTGGAGGGGGAGGGGGGTTTAGAATGTAAGGGTACATTGCAATTTTTTTGGTAGTTAGGAAAGGATATTGCTTCAATTGTTAGTTTGAGGAACATTGTAAATTACTTAATAGTTTGAGAGATGCATGTGTACTTTTTCTTTTTACAAAAAAGGGTTGCTTTCTTATTGCATATTTTTTGTATTTGAATAAACATGTTAGATAGTAAATCTAAAATTTCACTATTGACCAAAAAAAAAAAATTAATATTCAAACTAATTTTTATGTATTGACAACAGAAGCCCGTAAAGAAATACAAATAAGTTTCAGCCAATTTCTCTCTCTTTCTCGTTTCTTTAAAATCAAGCCTCGAGTAGAGAGAGAGCATGAAATTCGATCATTTGTTGCAACATCAAATGGAACGTAATGATGGGTTTTAGGTAGGGGTAAGAATTCGTCTTGAGTTTTGTCGTGTATAAAAAATTTGTCTCATATTTAATTAAGCTGTCTAAGTTTTTAAACTATGATTTATTAATTTTTTTTTTTTTTTAAAAGAGATTAATTTTTTTATTTAATTAGTGTAAAATTTGCGAGTCATAAACAATATATATATATATATATATAAATTTGGATTAATCTTTCTATTATGTGACCGTCCGAGTTTTGTTTCAATCGTATGATAAAGTTTTAAGCCTCTTCTTGGTTTCATCAAGGAACTATTTCTATCACCCGCCACAACTGAGTCTATATTCATAGAAACTTATGCAAGTCCAAAATAAAAGGGAAACTGATGAAAGCAGCTAGAAATCGGTTTTCGCCGGCATTACAAGCTGCTAAAACACTAGTAATTAGCATTTTCAGGAAAGTGAAAGGAGATTATAATATGAAATTTAGACTCAGCTTGTTTCGAAGTTAAATGTTTTCCATCGAAAGTCAGGCGGTCGTCCGGCAATTTAAAAATGAGAAACTCAATCAAACTCGAAAAATAATTTACGGTTTAAAAAAGAAAAAGAAAACCATTTTACGAAAATTAAAAAAAACTTTTCTGGTCTTCGGTTTGACTATTATTTTTTGTCGCACCAAATATCTAAAAATACTGAAAATGTTTTTGAAACAAACATAGGCTTAGTAATAATACATAACAGTGAAGGGCAATGCCACAACCTTTCGATTCCGTGCAAGCATTGGCTGCCAAATGCCAATTCAAGATTGCTCTGTATCCTGAGCTGAATTTAAGAAGAAATTAACCTGGGGGTCATTGAGAAGGCCAGGAGAAGAAGAATAGTAGTTCTTTTTATTTATTTATCTCCTTTTTCATACATCACTAATATCATAATCCATACACTCAAGTAGCAAAACCATACCCAGATCAAGGAAATCACGAAAACTAGCCAGCTAGCCACCATACCCAGATCACGAAAAATACTCCTAATTAAGAAAGCCAACTTTCACATCAAGCATGATCAGTTTGCTAATTCCCTTAAAATTGAATCTACGATATTACACGTACAAGACAAATATCAATTTCAATAAGGCCAGAGGAAGGCTCCCATGGCAAACTTTCGCTTTGCTTCAACATCCCCAGTGATGGGAAGCCCATACTCTTTAAGCAAACAATCAAGCTTCCACTCGGGCATGGTCTCGTAGTCCCTTTTGTTGTACCTTGGATAGTGCAGTGGCATCTGAAAGTGGCCGCACCGCTCCCTCCCGTCAGCCCCACCACCGACGCTTGGAGAAGGCCTATCGATTGACTCCATTCCTCCACTCCTATATATTTTTCTCACTGCCTTCTTTTCTCTCTTCTCTTTTATAGTCACAAAAGTTTGTTGAGCAAGTCTATGCTTGGTTTTCGCAAGTTGGTGGCCTATTTATAGAGGGAGAGAGACCAACGTGCTGCTAGTTGTCCAACTACGCGTATTTCAATTTATTATGGAGGAAACAAAGTTAGCGTATTGATTTCCAACAGAATGCCGGCCGTTAAAAAAAGAAGAGACTAGAATATTATTGTCTACTTGTAATTCTACATTTCATTTTTCATTTCTCCTTTCAAATTGACGTGACTTTTAAAATTACCATTAAATTTGTAATAATTACTGTTGAATTTTTATGAATGCTTTTGCACTTTCCTTTGAATTTCAACTTATGTTAATGTAAATACATCTCACAAATTAACAGAGGATGAAATTCAAAGTTACATAACAAAATCAGTGATTAAATATTGCATAGCAATTCTAATTAGTCCATAGAAAGGATCCCATGGCAAACTTTCTCTTATGCTCCACATCCCCACTGATTGGTAGGCCATACTGTTTGAGCAAACAGTCAAGCTTCCACACTGGCATGGTCTCGTAGTCGGCTTTGGTGTACCTTGGGTAGTGCAGTGGCATCTGAAAGTGGCCGTACCACTCCCTTTCGGGCTGCCCGTTGGCTCCGCCGCCTACGTTTGGAGAAGGCCTAGTCACCGATTCCATTGCCCCTCCACTTATATTTCTCTGTGACCTCTTGGGACGTTGTACTCAGTTATGGCAAATTAGTGGGCACATTTATAGCCATTATTTAGTAATTTTTTAAAAAAAAACACATAGCCATTATTTGTTGGGGGTGGGGGAATATTCTGCAAGCATGATCGAGGAACGCATTCAATATTGCATGCAATTTATTATTGACAGTTGTGAACTTGTGATAGTAGTTGATTTCCAAGAGAAATTATGAACGGAAAATAAAAAAATAGATAGAATTGTATAGGTATGTTATACACGAAAGAAAGTTTTTTAGTGTATCTGACAGGATTCCAGTAAGAATATTTTGGGGGAAGTTTTTTCTTTATTTATTTTAGGAAAAACTGCATTTATTACCCTAATCTTTCATTATTTTTATAATTATAACATTAAACTTTAAAAAGTATCAATTTAATGTATTTATTTTTTAACCTTTTTTTTTTCTTTTTTTTTTAATTTCACATTCCAATAAAATTTTCCGTTAAATCTTATCAAAATTTTCAAAATACATATTTTTTTAAAAAAAAATTCAAAGATTTATTCATGGGTATTTTTGTAAATTCCGTTAAATCATTACTAACACTTAAATCCTTGCAATTTTTTTCTTTTTTCCTAAAAGCAAATGAGGAATATTTTAAGAATTTTAATACCTATTCATTAAGATTTAACGAAAAATTTTAACATAGGTTTAAAATTGAAAAAATAAAAAATTTGAAAAATGATACAATAAATTGGTATTTTTTAAAGTTGGGTATAGCTGTATGATTACAAAAATAATGATAGATCAAGAATGATAAGTGAAGTAACTTTCCCGGCAAGAAACATCCATCCAATCCCCGCCCAACCGAATTCTCTCCAACAATAATGATAATTTAGTATATAATAACTTCCCCTACCAAACACACTCTTGGTAAGTACTGAAACCTTCAATTTGGATAAGCAAACGAAGTCCCGTCAATGGAGAATTACTACAACGTGATGGTGAGGGAAGAGAAAGGGACTAAAATCGATCTTAAAGTTTGATGGTACGTAATAACTCAGTACCACTAGACTCTGTCTATTAAATGCAACATGTTCATCCAGTAATTCTGTCCACACATTCGCTCTGTGGAGTATCGATCAGACATGACGATCAATATGTGTGAAACTACCCATTCCTAACAGTCATCTCCATTAATATTAAGATATGTCTGCCAACCATTACTAGCTAGTGATGAAGAATGAATTGCAGAACTACAAATAGATATAGACCACATATGGTGCGCGCCTTCACTTAATTCTTGGGCCATGACTGTCGGTGGTTGGTGTAACGAACCGGCATTAGATTTCAGAGACACCGGCCCACACATAATCCAGTTGCAAGATTCTCGATCTGGTTTTTTTTGTTTTGTTTTAATTTCTGCCCGAATTTTCTGGAAATAGAGCAGGAATAAGAGAGAGGGGGCATGATGCGGAACCCGTTAATGTGCAGTTCGACTACTATACCAACAGTGAATAAGGATCACGCTTGTGGTGGCAAGATGAATACCGTTATTATAGTATGTTTTATTTTAACGTATATTTTATCATGTGTACGTCTTTTTATTTTCCTTATCCTTTACGGGTTTTATTTGTTGTTCAGTCCCGGTTCAAGCCTTCAAGTCCAACGTTGTTTATGTTAAGCCTTATATAAGATGATGTAACGTTATGATTTACTTTAATTCAATTGCTTGAGTGAGATACTATGCTATAGTAACATACTCTTTTCTTTCTTGGCCGGTGAGATGGCAATTCTTTATCTTCATGTTCATATTGTGTTTTTTTGTGAGAAAAATCCTGCTTCTCTTTCTTGGGGAGATCGATGCCAATCCTTTATTTTTCATGTTCTTGTTCTGTTTTGTAGGAAAATTCTGTTGGTTCTGTATTAGGTTCGAGTGCTTTAGGCAACCCAAGATAATTTGAAGTGCAGAGCTCACTTATTGTATTCATGGCTTCATTCAACTATAAATATGTCATTTTATTGTACCGTTTTTAGTAAGTGAAAAAGAAAAAAGATGTAGTTAAGAAAAAGTTTAATGTATAGATATAAGTCATAAGCTGAACCACTTTAATTTTGTATCTCTGATCTCTTCATTGTTTTCATCTTTTCCTTCAATTATATGATTTAATTTTAGGTCATGGACTCCATGGTTATTAACGTCTGGTACATTCAAATTGACATTATTGCAAACAATTATAATAAAACCAAATGAGTAGCGAAGCAAGCTCAAACTTCTAAGCCACGGATAATCCTAACCCCAATTAACGCAATGCACCACCACATTTTCACAACCCTACTCAGGTCACCACCACACCATCATTATTAGCCCCCTTTGTGGGTGCTACACCACCACTATTCATTGCCACATCACAAAAACTACTGTCACTGCCAAGTACACTTGTCAACCTGTATGGGCCACTGTTAAAATATATGATAATTACCTTACAGGAGTGATTGTCCCTTTTGTTTTGATTTGATTATCATACTTACTTTTATCTTAACTTATAAATACGATTATTTTGTATTTTAAACATCATCAATCAAAAATAAGAGCACAATGTAGCCCGAAACCTAGTGGTGGACATATGTGTCTAACACTCCACCCGTAAATCTTTATCTCTGTTTTTCTTTTTTTCTTTTTTCCCACTTTTCTATTTAATTTTCCATTTTATTATGAGTTCTTCATAACATTAGAGCCAACGGCTAATGCAAGTCTTTGATCCCTACTGGCCCTGTGGATTCTTATTTTCTTGACAATGCCTCCTTTTTGGGATTCTTCACCGCCACGCAATATATAACATTTTGCCTCGGATCTTTGTCTTCCAAGATTCCTATAAAGCTTTTGAACACATCAGTCGAAAGCTCAATGGTTGATCTACACAACGCCACAAAAAATCAGCGACAAATGAGTCTCACGCGCCACCAAAAGCTGCTGCTAATCATGCCATGCTCCAGTCATCTTTGTCCTTCTCTATTATAAATGACACATCGTTTAGGTAGTTCAACAGTTTGGACTCCTATTCGATAGGTCGTTTAACTCCTGCCAAAACAGATGCCCAAATATATTATGGCCATATTTGTTGGCCCTTTTTCTGTCCTTTATTGGCCCAATTATTGGTCATGTTGTTGTCTCATGCCCATGGAGGCAATGAGGAATTAGCATCATCCAAGATAGAAGACGCCGGGCCATGGTAGATGAGTTATCCGTTGTCGTATTTCTTTTCTCTCCATATGGAATACATGGAAGCAATGAGCATCAACCTGCATATCGAAGTGCAAACCGACTTATCCTTCAACCTCTTAACCATCCAATAAGCGTTTCCCCAACCAAGATAGAGCGTACTCTTTGAGCACTTGCAGCATATTCTTTAATTTAATTAATTAATTTATTTATTTTTTCTCTAAATGTAGAAAATTGTTCAAAAAACCCATATGCAGCAGGCACTATTCCTTAAACCAAGAGAAAGTCAAAGAAAATTAAAGTGTTGCCAGTTTCTCTTTTTTCTCTATATTTCTTATTATTGGTTTGAAAGAATATTTAAATGATATAAAGAAATGATAAGAGAATTTATTTTGGAGTTTATTTGATAACAAAATAAAAATTAGCTTAATTCCTTAATCTAAAAAGAAAAAAAAAATGTCGCTAATGCTCTCAGTTCTTACCGTTGATCTCACGGAAGCTTTTTTTTTTTTTTTTTCCTAACAGCAACAAAAGACGCTACTTAAACGCGGGTGTTCCAATTCTTGTTTGTTTAAGCTAAATTTTCTCCTATAAGTAAAGAATTTTGACTTCTCCTAGCCAACGATTTGGTGACGGTTTTAAGGATCTGTTAGAGCATCTCCAGCAATAATAGCTAAAACAACTATTGGAAAAGTATAACTCTCTACTTTAGTTACTATTTTTTTTATACTTTTTCTAACAGATTCTTTATTCTACTATTTATTTTCTTTAAATATTATTTTGTGTGAAAGATTGTAAAAGAAAGAGGGAGAGAGAGTGTGTGTGATAGAAGGAAAGGATGAGAGAGAAAACAATAAAAAAAAAATTGTTTGTAGTGTGAATAATGAATAGGTTCTTCCGCCTATTCTGTTAGAGACGAAAAATTGCTCATAATAGTCAAATTTAACTATTATGAGTCATTTACATATTCTGTTAGAAATGCTCTTATCACATCATTTCTCAAACGGTTTTGACTTCCCCCATCGGTTTTGTGACGGTTTTAAGAATCTCCATTATTAAACAGAACATTTTTGTTCCCTTATTTTCATTCTAAAGATACTTTGCGTTACAATTAAAAGTTAAAACACATATCTAGGGCATCTTTAATTCAAGTTGAATCACAGCGGCATGTTCACCCATATTCAATTTACATATAATTACGTAGCGGCATCCTGATAAAATATCATAGGTTAATGAATCAAGCTTTATTTTGAGATGTACCATACATTAGTGTATGCACATTTTTTCTCATCGACTAAGAAAAAGTTATCATTTCGCTAACTTAATGAATCGAGTTTTCTTTTTTCCTTTTAGGGAAAAATCAAAATTAGTTCATAAGTTACTTGCGATTTTAATTTAGTCGTAGAGTTTTTAATTTAAACAATTAACTCTTTAGGTTTTATCCGTGTTTCAGATCGATCATTTTGTCAACCTACTATCCAGATAATTAATGGAATATCTGACACATGAACATTTACCATGTCATACTTGACACAATGTCACGTTACGGCGCCTGTCTGTCGCATGCATGCCACATCATTCACTAAAAATAAAGAAGAAAAAAGAAAAGAAAAAACTAAAAGGGCAGAGTTGAACTACCCACAACCCTCATGTAGTCATCCCCTCACTTGGGAAGAGGTTTCCAGATCGACTACACCCTTTTTTGTTGCGTGGGTGTGGAGGTTGCCAAACCACTCATAAAATCTAAGAAAGCAATAATCGAAATTTAAACTTCAAAAACTATATTGATATTATGAGAAAAACCTAGGATTAATTTTAATTTTTTTTCTTCTTCTTTCTACTATGTCCTGCTTTAAAAATTGAAATCTGTAATGAATTCCACCCCCTTTCCCAATTTCTTTTGTGACTAAAGACTAAAAGCTAAAAAGAGAATGGATTGGATGGTGATACAAACTTTAGGAAGAACTCATTCTTGAAAATTGACTTATAAGGAGAAGATATTTAAGAGCTTATAGACACATGGTTAAGATTGCACTTAAGTTATGTGAGACATTTAGGATCTAAGGGATCAGGATCCTCTCAAATTATTTGTCTGAATTTAAAAGAATTCGAACAAGTAATTGTGAGAGAACATTTATGGGACCCAGCTAACCGGATAAGTGGTTGGACAACCCAATTTTTATTTGTTCAGGTGGGTTCTATAAATGGTCTTTCACAATCACCTGCTCGAATTGTATCAAATTCGGACAAATAATTTGAGAGGATCCTAATCCAAAACCCAAGATATTTTAATCACTCAAGAGTTTATTATATACATATGTTTAAAATTGTACTTAGACTATGTCGAACACTTACTTAGTCCAGTCTATAAGTCACCCGTTACTCAACTAAAAAGTTGCAACCCTTTCAATCTCGTAATCAATGACGTCGGACTCTATACTCGACACGGTGAATGATTCTAATTAATACCAAATTACACAGACCTTAAGTAAAATTCACTCTTCAAAATCTGCTTACAATTAGAGTGTGTCAAAAAAATTTATTTGCAAATAATTAAGATTTCACATAAACCATGTGAACCCTTGAGATCGTAAAACGGGTACAAAACGGGTAGTCAGTTGCAAGGAAGAAGACGCGCGCATACGCTATCAAAATTTAGTTAAAACGGTTCTAACTGACACTTTACTATATTCAAAACTGGAACATCGAAACTCGCGGGAACAGTACGTACTTCTACAGCACAGGACCATCCCACCACAACAACTGTTAACCATACTTTCCAACAAAGAAACAATTAATTAAGACAATTTTCTAGGGATTTCTTTTTTCTGATTTTTTCTGATTAAGACATACTTTCTAATTACATTGAGGTGATTCGTTTTCACTGAATTTGCTAAAGTTCTGCTTGAATTGTGAGAATCTGGTGGGATTTTTTCCTTATACAACCCAGTTTTCGTTTTTCTTGGTGGCTGAGGAATTTTATTTTGCTGATTCACAGCCGAGTAGGTAAGAAAACGGTGGAAAATAATACCTTCATTTACACTGTAATTCTTAAAGAAGATCGATTTCTTGGTCTTGCTTAGAAGAAAGCTGTATCCAGATTTGATTGTTGTCATCTCCATTCCCATTGGCCACTACCCATTAGTCTGTATTTTGTTTTCCTGCATTCATGATTGGATTTGCCTTTTGTGAATAACCATGGAATTTCTGAATCATATATGCTTTGAATCTTTATTGACTTTGAGACCCAATTTCACATCAGTTGTAGTTTGATCAGGGGAGATGGAGCAATTTCGTCAGATTGGAGAGGTACTAGGGAGCTTGAAGGCTCTAATGGTTTTCAGAGACAATATCCAAATCAACCCACGTCAGTGCTGTTTACTGCTTGATATCTTCAACTTCGCATACGAATCAATAGCAGAAGAGATGAGACAGAGCCTGATATTTGAAGAAAAGCACATGAAATGGAAAGTTCTTGAGCAGCCTTTTAGAGAAGTCCACAAAATATTCAAAGAAGGAGAAGCCTATATTAGGCAGTGTTTGGAAACCAAGGATTGGTGGGCTAAGGCCATTACCCTTTATCAAAACACTGACTGCATTGAGTTTCACATCTACAACTTGCTTTCCTGTATTCCGATTGTCATCGAAGCAATTGAGACTGTAGGAGAGTTATCTGGTTGGGATCAGGATGATATGCAGAAGAAGAGACTCTTTAACATGAACAAGTACAAGAGAGAACATAGAGATTTGAAACTTTTCCAGTGGAAATTCGGGAAGCAGTACCTCATCACTCACGATTTTTGCAATCGATTTGACACGGTTTGGAAGGAAGATAGATGGATTCTTCTAAATAAGCTCCAGGAAAAGAAAACCTTGGGTTCCACAAAGTATGACAAGTGTCTCAGTGATCTCCTTCTCAAAAACTTAGATGGGAAACTCTTTCCAACCTCAATCCTTGTCGGATCTAAGGACTACCACGTGCGGCGGCGGTTAGGCGGCGGCAGGCAATACAAGGAGATCCTATGGTTGGGAGAAAGCTTTGTAATAAGACATTTTTATGCGGATATTGAACACCTTATACCTGAGGTTTCTAGACTGTTGTCTCTTTCCCACCCAAACATAATGCACTTTCTTTGTGGGTTTACCGACGAGGAAAAGGAAAAGAAAGAGTTTTTTCTGCTTATGGAACTCATGAACAAAGACCTTTCCAGCTACAACAAAGAGATTTCTGGCCCAAGGAAGCGGAATGCATTCTCTCTTCCTGCTGCAGTTGATCTTATGCTTCAAATAGCAAGAGGAATGGAATATCTCCATTCAAAGAAAATCTACCATGGAGATTTGAATCCTTCCAACATTCTTGTCAAATCTAAAGAAGGTAACATGCATGCAAAGGTTTCAGGGTTTGGACTATCCTCCATTAAACATGTTAGCCAAAAAAGCTCTTCAAATCAAAATGGAACACTCCCATTCATCTGGTATGCCCCTGAAGTTCTGGAAGAGCAAGAACAGGCAGGAAGTACAGCGAATTCCAAGCACACAGAAAAGTCAGACGTGTACAGTTTTGGAATGGTTTGCTTTGAACTTTTGACCGGGAAAGTTCCTTTTGAGGATAGCCATCTTCAAGGAGACAAGATGAGTCGGAACATTAGAGCAGGCGAGAGGCCACTTTTTCCATTCCATTCACCAAAATACTTGACCAGTTTGACAAAGAGATGTTGGCATACTGACCCAAATCAACGGCTAAGCTTCTCATCCATCTGTAGGATTCTTCGCTATATCAAACGGTTCCTTGCATTGAATCCCGATTATAACAGCCAGCCAGACCCACCAATGCCATTGGTAGATTACTGCGACATAGAGTCGGGGCTTTTGAGGAAGCTCCCTTTAATGGGAAGTTCTGATCCATCGCCAGTATCACAAATCCCATTTCAGATGTTTGCTTATAGAATTGAGGAGAAGGAGAAAACAAGTGCAAGCCAAAAAGACAATTCAGAATCAGGAAGTGATGGAGCTTCAGCTTATGGGGATGAAAATGTGCCGATGATGGATGATCCAATCTTCTCACCCGCAAATGAAAGCAAGTCTTTAGCTTCACCTGATAGTGGGAACAAAAAATCTTCATCGTTAAAGAAATCTCCTGATATGAAAGCAAACAGACAAGCAGGTACTATTCAATATTCATGCATCGTTATTTTCTCAAGAATAATTTAGAAAATCAGTTCATGCATTATTGTCAACAGGTGAATGCTTGTAAATAAGCTCAGAACAGAGACTAATTTAGACAGACTAGACATCATCCATTTTTCCTGTTTATTTGGTTACGCAGGAACAGCAAAAGGACGATCCGTAAGACCTCCACAGCTGACACCTTGTGGGCGTAGTATGAGAATAAGTTCAGAAAGCCATCAAATGGCGACGAGTCCAAGAATACAGAGAACATCTTCTGGTCATGCCTCAGATTCCGAACTCTCCTAGACTTCCATGTTACCAAATCATTTCCCTCAACAAAAGCTTCACTCTTTAATTTCAGACATTTGGATCTTTGCTAGCTCAGAAACATGAACAAAGACAGAGTTGAATGGCCAGAAAAGACTGATGCAGCTGATCCAAGCAATAGGGATAAAGGCATTGTTGATTAGATTACAATGTTAGCTTTCAAAAAATATATATATTACTCCTTGCATATGTATAATTATTCGATTGTGACAAGCACAACTCAATGTATAAAGGGTTTTTTTTCTATCCCCAGTTCTTTTCTTTTTCTTTTTTTTTTTGGATAAATAAATCAGTCCATTAAGCTTTGAAGAACAAGACGAAGCACTACAGTTACTGAAGTTCAGAATTCCCTTAATACAAACTGATCGACCCTCCCCAAAGGGAACAACAACCAACATCAAAATAAACAAATACAGCACAACTACAAAATCATCATTTGCCTAAAACTGAATTGGGAATACCCCCCATACAGAAAACAAAGAGCCTTGTTCAAATCAGAATTTTTAAAACCACTCTTAGAAGATACTTTAGCCTTCACATCCAATGAAATGATCTTCGATGCATTCTCTTTTGAGCAAACTTGCCCCCCAAAAATTCTGTGATTACTTTATATCCAAATGTGATACATATGATAATAGAACCCCCCCCTAAAAAAAAAAAAAAGCAATTGAATAAGGCTTATTATTGCAAATCGGTACAACAACATAGGCTGGTTTTGCATTTTTTTCCCCCTATGTTGAAAATAATTTTCTATCAAACAGCTTTGTGCATTTGAGAGAGAAACAGTAAGGATATTTTGAAAAGCATGAATAATTCCTACACAATTAATACTTAAATAAAAATAAGCCAAATATGAGAAACTCATATTCCCAAGAATCTTATCAGATTCTTAATCATTCAAAACTTGGGTTTAGTCAAATTCTTAGGCATCACAAGGGAATGAGGATGCCTGGAGAATATTAGATTCCCTGAAACAAATGCCGCGTAAATATGCTCACTCCGAAAATACTTCCCAATTTTTACTTTTTCAAAAAAAATAAATAAAAAATAGTAAAACCTAAAACGCTTTTCAACTCTTATTATTTTTCCACAAAAAACTCCTGTACATAAGGAACAATTTATGATCATCCATCTATAAATAACAAACAATCTAACTAAATTAACGGTAATTACTCCAACTAGACAAATGAGTAACTCATGGCTAGTTTCTCGTCTTCTACATTACCCGTAATTTATTGGCAACTAAGCTCTCTAGATTGCAATAGGGCTTTCTCAACCTTCATGGGCTCCACCCATTTTGAGCCACTATTCAACCATTTTTTATTTTTTTTTTCCATTTTGGTGACAGCTAGGACACAAACGAATAAGTAATACAGGTTTACATAGAGGAAAAATTCAAAACACAATCGTTTATGCATGCTGAGGTCTTAAATTCAGCCACTTGCTTTGGTTAATCAGTTTTCACCAGGTTAGTTTCTGTTCTCTTTCATGTACTGATTTGTATGATTCAAGATTTTCTTTTCAGCTTCTTCTCAGCAACCAAACAGGCTCCCATGGAGAACTGCATCACCTTTTTCCAAACAACATTACTGTAACGATTATGCAAACCAAGAAAAATAAATCATTTACAATTTTTTCGGACATGCGTGCGCACTTCAAAGTGTGTAAAAGCATGTGTTGCAAATATATCACGTGTAAGATTCAGATCGTATTGAGATCAACTATAATCCTAACTCGACCCATTTAATTAAACGGGTCAAATCCATCAACCATAACCCGCTAATCTCGTATTAAATTCTTATCAGATTTGCGGGTTGTATTAAAATTTGCCAACCCTAATTGCAAGTGGTATTTGCCAGAATAGCACGTTAATTTCCATGTTCACTCTGTTTCTGATTATATGTTTTCCACCAATGGACACCGTGAAGAGAATGTTTTTCATTCATTTTCACGTGTTCTCACTATCATATTCATGATTCCGGTTGTTGCTGATAGCAAAAATGGCACAACCTGCTAAAGAAACACATCAAGAAATTGAGATGGTGCGAGAAGAGAAAGAAAATGAAGATCGGAACACGTCTTTTCTGCCCGTGCTGAACCTCCTTATCGTGTTTCTTTCATCAATCTCTTCATCCGAGGAAGAACGCTTAAATTACGAGGAGTTTGAAAGGAAAAGTGGAGAAGACAATGAAGCTAATAAATCTTGCATATCAGAATTACAGAGCAAAAGACATAAAATAAACGGAGTCAAGCTCATGCGGCGAACACCAAGGATGCAGACAACTGTACGTGATTCCAGGTACAATTTTAATGTCTTTGTCGAAGATTACATAGATTCAGCCTTCGGTAACAAACAAAGCTGCCTGTCCTCCAACGTAAAGATTTTTTTAATAATTTCTTCCTCTTACCAGGCATGGCAGAAGAATGTAACAGAGAATGCCTACCAAGAACAAAAAGCAGATCGCCAAGAGAGAAATGATATTCAATTTCATTTTCTCATTAATATCTTGATAATTTTTCTATTCATATGGTGTTCCCATAATCACACATTGGAAAAAGCAAACGCAAAAAGAAGCTAGACCCATCAAGTTCTTTTGTTTTTATTTTTCTTATTTTAAATTTTAAAAAAAAAAACAACTTAAATGAGAAGGAAAAAGAAATTACAAAACATACTGAAACCAGTTGGGAAATAGAGCATTCTTCATATGCTTGAAAAGTAAAAACAACTTAAATGAGAAGTAAAAAGAAATTACAAAACATACTGAAACCAGTTGGGAAATAGAGCATTCTTCATATGCTTGAAAAGTAAAAACAACTTAAATGACAAGTAAAAAGAAATTACAAAACATACTGAAACCAGTTGGGAAATAGAGCATTCTTCATATGCTTGAAAAGTTAGCATCTATATTGAGAGAGAGAGAGAGAGAGAGAGAGAGAGAGAGAGATCACAGCAAATATACTGAGAAAAAGCTTTCTTAGCTGGAAAGGCATGCAAATGCGTTCTTGCATTGTCGAAACATTTATTGACACAGAATATCAATGAGAAGCTGAAAACTACAGCATGTTCATAAGGAAACATGGCTAGGAAAACAAGGGAAAATAATATATAAACACATGCTCAAACGTGCTTCTAACTAATTCTTGGAGAAACCAGAAGGAAGAAATTACCCCTAGTTTACCTCTCTCTACCCCCTTGCCTACAAAAATAGCACACTTCTTCAATAATTATTATGAAGTTCCCCACACTTCAGTCAGAGATTCTGATCTCAACTCCCAGAATGTCCTTCACCATCTCGTATGACACAAATGCAATTGCTATAGATGGAACTACCTGAACAAGATAGACGGCACATCAAACAAAGCCCTAGTGCAGAGAAAGATATTTTTTGACAATAAATGCAAAGAAAGATATGTTCATTAAACTTAATAAGTGAATATCAATTTGATAAACCAACTAAAAGATTTGAATCTTTATCAGCAACATTTAAATAACTTGATTTGAAAGGCAAAAAGTCTATGGCACCTCTAAGCAGACAGCAAAAGGGAAATTGGAAGAAATCCAAGCCTCCAAGCTGAAAGCAAATTTTAGAGAAATCGGGTAAATTTTTGGGAAATTGTCCCATAAGGGTCTAGGTTTTACCCGTGACAAATACGGATCCAAGTTTTTAATTTCAACAATAAGCGGCTGAGTTTTTGCCCTATAACAAAATAAGTTCATTCTGTCAATCTCTTAACAAAGAATCTGCCACCTGTCATTTTGTCCACATCATATCAATGAAAGAAAGAACGAGAGAATGATAGAGGAGAGAGGAGAGGCTGCATAGATGAGGGTCACCAAGGGTTTAGATCAATTGAAGGAAAGATCAACAGCTAGGATCAATTAGGGTTTTCAAAGCATGGTTGAATGACGGATGCGTGGCAAGGGTAGGTGGTCGTTAGAAGAGAAATTAAAAGTTGGGGCGTAGCTCACCGCATGTGTGATGCGGGTCCTGGTTAATGCATGAAAAGCTGCAACTGATCTAAACTCTTGGTAATGCAGACCAGTCAAGGTATACAGTCATGTGACCACACTTCCTCCAGTGGATTCAAGATGGATCTTGCAACCTGAACATGAAGAGGTCTTGCAACGAAGAGCCCTGAAGAAGCGACATCAAGAAATCGAAGAAATACTTGTGAACTAGACTGGACAAAATCCTGAGGATGCTTCTTGGGAAAGTTTGAAGGCGATGAAGGAAAGAGACTCTACCTTGAAGGCAAGGTGTCAGACCAAATGTTGGTGGCGAACAACACTTGTTAGTGGAATATTGCCCTCATCAAATCCGTGCATAATTGGTAAATAGAGATGGTCACCTCTTCCTTCAATCTCTTGTACTCTACCAGGTTGAATCAAGGTGGCAAGAGTAGGATCTATTGGCCCCGTCCAAAAGGTAGACATTCAAGGTCCAATCTTTTTACCATGCGCTTAGCCCCCTGCTAGCCTTTCTTTCCCTTTGGAAGAGCAAATGGAAAAATAAGGCACTTACGAGAGTTGCTTTCTTTTTTTTGGACAGCAATGTTAAGGAGGATTCTAACCTTAGATAATCTAAGAAAGAGGCACATAATAGTAATGGACTGGTGTTGGATGTGCAAGAACAGTGGCCCTTTCCAAAAGGCAAACATTCGAGGTCAAATCTTTTTATTATACGCTTAGCCCCTATTAGTCTTTCTTTCCTTTAGAAGAGCATGTGGAAAAATAAGGAGCTTCTTTCTTTGTTGGAAAGCAGCATTAGGGAAGATTCTAACATTGAATAATCTAAGAAAAAAGCACATAGTAGTAATGGTTTGTGTTGCATGTGCAAGAACAGTGTCCCTCCATTGATCATTTGTTGTTCCATCGCAAAGTTGCAAGAGAATTGCTTTTTGGGGTAGAGTGGGTAGTACCCTATCGGGTGGTGGAGTTATTGGCTAGCTGGAGTGGTCATTTGGTAGTCAACATAATTTAGAGGTTTGAAGAATGGCTTCCCATGGCGTGATGTGGTGCAACTGTAGAGAACGCAATTCCCTAAATTTTGAAGATTGTGAAAGAATGGTGGTAGAGTTAAAAGATATGAGAATTACTTCTATTAGGCTTTGGTGTAAACCCATTCTTTTGCAACCTCTAATAAGAGTTTGACACATCAGCTTGAAACACTAACTAAAATGAACGTAAAAACACCGGATCACTCTGGTAATTTTCATTTACTCGTGAATTCTTCTTCCTATGACATTTCCTCCAACTGCAAGTAAATTCATTTTCACTCTTTGTATGATCCGTTGGGAGTGTGGAATAGAAAATTTCGAAGGCCTTTCCTCTTTGAAGGACTCACAACTAAAAGGGTTATACGATATATCTGGTGTGGAAGTTGGCCAACATTTCTATTGGCAAATAGGAGGTTTCCAAGCGTTCCTACCTCTCTCCTCTTACCCTCCACCACTACCGGACCACATTATTGGCGGCTTTAGTTGACCAGGAAGAGGAGAGCTACAGTCCAAAACTGACCATTTCTTTTGTACACACAAATGGGACTGCTCCTTTGAATAAAGAAATTGCTATTGCCATTACATAAGAAAGAGGACCCATCAGATTCAGAGAGAGAGAGAGAGACTCCAAGAAGGGAGGGAAAGAGACCTGTTTGGTTGAAATATCCAAGCGCAATTGATCTTTTTCTTCTCTCTTTTGAAATTCTCTACCTCTATCTCTGCTATGAGAAGATGGTTACCGGCGGTGAAAACAGCGTCATCTTGATTGATTCAGGACATACCTATCTCCATGAGCTCGGCTACAAACAAGAGCTCAAGTGTGATCTGTCATAAATATTCTCCATACCCCTTTTCTTAGTTTTTTTTCCTCATCTGTTTGCTTTGTTTGGCCTTTTTGATCCCCAATTCATAAATTTTTTTTTTGATAAGTTAAAAAATATGAATTGGGTCAATGGGGTTAAGAGGAGAGGTGGGGACGCTGATAGTGATGGAGGCTAAGAGGATAGGTGGGGATGATGGGTCGTACAAAGAGGAAAGGCCGGAATTCAAAGCATCAAAATTTTCTCTTCCACCCTCCCAATAATTTTCTCGGCAACCAAACAGATAGTAGAGAAAGGGAGTGAAAATTGGTTACTTGTGGTGGGAGGAAAGGGGTAGGAAGAAGAAATCACAAGTAAAACCTAATTTTACTGGCGTTATCCGGTGTTTTCATGTTTATTCTATTTGGTGTTATAAGGTAATGTGTGAAACTCCTATTAGGTGCTGTATAAGAATGGGTTTACAACAAATTCGGATAGTAGGGGCTCTCAAAAGATATATTGTTCAAAACTCTCTATGGGTGGATGACTACCATCAATAGTTCTTGCTTTTGTAACTTTGTAGAATTTCTAGACTTGTGTTCTTTTCCTTCTCCCTAAGTGGATGTTTCTCTTGTATAATGCTAATGTACTTAGGTTGCGCCCCTGCCCTTTGAAGATTGAATTATATATATATATATATATAAAGGTTCTCTAAAGAAGGGATTTTAAAGGCCATGGTTTCACATTTGACCATGAAAGAAAGAATGAGAGAATGAGAAAGAAGAGGAGAGGCTGCATAGAATAAGGGTGACCAAGTGTTCAGATCAGTTGAAGGAAAGATCAACGGTTGGGATCAATTAGGGTTTTCAAAGCATGGTTGAATGACGGACGCATGGCAAGGATAAGTGTCATTGAAGAGAAATTAAATGTTGGGTCGTGGCTCATCACATGAGTGACGCATGCCCTGGTTAACGCGTGAAAATGGCCACCACGTGGACATGCACATTTAAATTGGCCAAAATATCTGAACGAACTTTGAAGAGTTGGGCCCGGATCACTGCCAGTTACTGTTTGTCAACGCAAAACTTTTTAGGGCATTTAATTCAATTTTTAGATTAATCAAAGCCCATTGTTGTGGGTTGTTTAAATTCAAAAATCAGGTCCAGTTTGTTAGGGAATTTGTAAGTCTGAAGTCTATTTAAAGAGTCCGAGAGACCGAGAATGACATGGAAAACGTTCTTGGCTTGGTGCTATTGTATTGGAGGCCTGGCTACCTCAAATTACCATATCAGATTTTAATCCTTATTCTATTTACATTCCCTTACCTATCATTTTGATATCCATACTATTATCCTATTACAGTCTGAGACACAAAGACTGACCTCAACATACAAACGCCTTTCACTTTGATCTCTAAAAACATTAATCATAAAGTTTTACACAACTACTCTAAGAGTACTATGACTCAAATTCAAGACTGCAAAGAATAAATGCCTCCATAATAGGTATATATCCCAGCACTTCAGGGCCCACATCTGGATGCACCTTATGTTGGGCATCCCATGGGCCAGAATCAGTAAGACTAGAAGGTTTTGAATCAACTAATTTGAGGGATTTCTGGAGCACCCAGACTCTATATCTTATAGCAGTTCAAATGATCAAAACCCTATCAAACAGTTCAAAACCTCTTAAACAACCCAATATTTGATGCATAACCCATAAACGATGGATACTTGGCTTGCCAGCCAAATAAAAGGTCTCCACGACACACACATGTATAGGATTTAGAGTCTCTCCTCTCCCTCTCTTCTGGCAAGTGGATTTTTAGTCCTGAATCTCAATATTTCTCCATTTTTATGAAAAGTGCCATAATCACTCAGTGTCAGGAATAATGGCAAATAGCCAGGTGAGTCTAACATTTCAATTTGGTGATCCAGAGTTCTATTTGAAACTGTCAAACCAGTTTGACCTAAGGTTATTCCAACATCTCTTAAAGCATAGATCGCAGGTAATAGGAGACTGACCTTCACAGAATTGGGGACCAAACCCTTGTACAATGCCCCAAAGCCCTCATGCCGAACAGTTTTCCTGAATGCATCAACCATACCAGTATATTCGAGTGAGGCCTTGCTCCTCCCATCACCAATGACAACAGAAGCAGCATTATTCCATCCCACCATCTGCATTCGTCGACGTATGACATCAAGAGGATAAGCAACAGTTTGTCCTACAGTTCCAGCAGCAGCCCCACATGCCAGCCGTGTTCCCACGCTCAACTCAGAGTTATCAACCAGTCCATATGGTTTAGTTTTAATCAACCAATCCTTTAAAGATTCATACACAGCAAAGTTGAGACCCACATAAGGAATCTGCAAACATAACCGCATACGGCATTTAGAGAAAGTATCTTCCCAAGGTTACACAAAAATCTGGAAAGATAAATTAAAGACACTAAAAACAATATGATTAATTAGTATTAAGCATCAGCAGCGAAGGGAACAAGAATATGTATCCAATATTTGAATTTCTTCTCCCTCCATTGAATTTCTTCTTCCCCGGTTACCTCTCAATAGCAGAAGAAAATCCAGACCAAAGTAAGTTTTGACAATTATCCCATAAATAACAACCCAATACAAAAAAGAATAGGAAAACAGTTGGGACTGTTGATAACTTTGAGATTTAGAATAAAAGAGGCCCTATTAGAAAGCTAAAATAGTAATCGATCAAGATAACCACACTCAAGGTATACTTGTTCACGTTGAGGCCAAAAGTTTCTTCAGCATCTCTATTTTTCTTCTTTTGAAGAAAGTAAAATATAATCATTGGTAGAGTCAAAAATCTCCACAAGGACTGTAGCTACGTGTAGATGAAGATATGATTAAACCGGCAGAGATTTTGGTTTTCTTTTCACAGGTTCTATCCTCAAGGATCAAGAACAAGTAGATGCGGTCATCCTGGTTGTAATTATCTAGTCCAAAGTAGCAGCCAAAAATATGAACGAAAAACTACTTACAACTCCAATAACAGAAGGAAGCCAGCCCTTGTACAAAGCCCGTGGACCTTCTTCCCGGAACACAGTTGATAGAGCATGGAAAATTCCTCTGTACTGGAAAGGAGACTTTTCTGTCTGCAAATATAAGACCCATGAAAAAGTTAATACTTAAATGCTAATTACCTATGCATGATCCCTACTAATCACCAATACGAAGGATACCTTAAATGAAATGAATTTCCATTATCTTGATAAATAAAATAACAAAAAATTTCCTCTAAAGAACTAAACCACAGCTGTAAATCTCTTTTTCCAGTTTAGTATTGATATTGATGGTCCCAGCAGCTTTCATCATATAGATGGAGAAAAATAAAATGGATTGGAGTTAGATGACTAAGTACCTGTACAGTTAGCCTGCCTCGTACCATGTCCATTGGGTAAGTTGCAGACATGGCAATTATTCCAGCACATGCCCCAGCCCCAAGACGCAAAAGAGGAGTAAGCTGAGCATCTTCTGCAGGAATAACAAGAAAGTGCATTAGATAACTCATATGTCCTCCATCAGTGCCATCAATCCATTTCTGAATCCTAGGACACACAAAATGGAATTCATCCGAGTTAGTTTACAATGATGCCTTGCTAATGAAGTTCTTGTGTAAGCTGTAAGGATAAATTCATCAGTTCCAATTTCTAATATTAGAAGCAGATGGAAAGCAAGCTGTCCCAATAAATTTCGTAAAGGCAGACACATAAAAGACTCATGATAGTATAAAAGGGAAATATGAGTTCTATTACTATCTGTTTGAGATAAAAACACTGACATGACCTAAAGAGCATTCCTAGTAACCTCATTAAATTTTACTAGCCAAAATAGTCAAAACCCACTTTTCTCTATTTTAACCATCCGCTTTTTTAAAGCACCCTCACCATTTTAGCTATCCACTATCACTATTTCATTTAAATAATATTTTTCAAAATGGAGGTTGTATGTGATGCATGAGAGAGAAGTTTTTTTTTAAAAAAAAAAAAGGAAGAGAGAAAATTTTAATAGTATTTTATTGATTTGATGAGTGAACAATGCTTACTATTGTTGGTGAGTAGTTCACTCACCAAAACTTTTTGGTTATAATAGTAAGGCTGCTGGGGTGTATTTTTGTGTGTTTTCACCAAAACAGCCAAAAAAAACTATTTTGGTTAGGATGCCAGGAATGCTCTAATTCAACCTAATCAAAATGTGGCAAAAAATATAGAGTTAAATAGGGTGTTGGTATTGTGGTTTAAAGTTTTTATTTTTTGCCCCCTGTGGTTCAATTTGTATCACAGATGGTACCTGGGTTTTGGGATAAGACTGAATTGGTACCTCCGTTAGTTTTTCCGTCCAAAAACTAATGATATGCCACATCAACGCCACTTAACACCATTAAGAACGCGACACATGTCCCATATGTCACGTAAAATCGCCACATCAGCATCATGTCGCTAACACATTTCTTTTAAAAAAAAAAAAAAGAGTATGATAAACAGCCACCCCCAAGAGCCTTAGAGCCACCCCCAAGGACCAAAGAGAAAAAAATAAAAATAAAATAGGGGTTTGACCCTTGGGGGTGGTTCGGCCACCCCCATTTTGGCCAAGGGGGTGGTTCGGCCACCCCCAGACCGGCGGTGGGGGTGGCTGAGCCACCCCTAACGATTTTTCTTTTTTTTAAAAAAAAAAAATGTGGTAGTGACATGGCACTGATGTGGCGATTTACGTGGCATATAGGACAGGTCGTGTTCTTAATGGTGTTAAGTGGCGCTGATGTGGCATACCGTTAGTTTTTGAACAGAAAAACTAACAGAGGAATCAATTCGGTCTTTTTCCTAAACCCAAGTACCATTTGTGATACGAATTGAATCACAGGAGGCAAAAAATAAAAACTTTAAACCACAGGTACCAAAAAAGTGTTTAACCCAAAAATAAAACCCAAATGTTGTGTAATAGCAATGCACATCACATGGTAACTTAACCAATCAGGCAACATGAAAATTGCTATAAAAAAAAAATTGCACAGATAAATTGAAAGTAGCAACACTGGATGAAAAAGCATGAACAACCATGTCATCAACGCAAATGATACCAGAAGAGACTCATGAAAGTAGTTTAGCAATTAGAAAATTTTAATTACAGCAAAGCAGCAGCGGAAGTTCCAAAACACATTGCAATTGAAAGACGAAAAACCGAAAAAGCCAAAAAAAAAAAAAACCAGAACAAAATCAAACAATATAAGCAGAGGAAAAAGAGAACAACCGTCTTTCATTCTTCATTATCCTGGCATAATTTACACATAATGCGTCTAAAGTATAATTCACAGCTAAGCCAGAACAAAGCAGGCAGTTTTAGATGCCACTGCAGGCAATGGCTCTGAAGCACTTCTCACATTTAGTAAGCCAATGCATTATAAAATCTAAAATGATGATAAATGCAATTTTTTATGCTTTAATTTTCTTTATTGATTTATTACGTGAGCATGAAGAAATGAGGAGGACCCATCTCGTAGTTCTTTTACCAGGCACCCGGCCACCCGACAAAAAGGGGAGACAAATCATTATGTTAAAACCAAGTCTCCCAAGGTGTCTAGTTCAGGGATAAACAATTAATAACCCATCAGGTTGACAAAAGTGATGGTAAAGATGGACATACCATTGCCAGTTTGCTGCCTATACAGATGCAAGATTCCCCTGTCATATAATAATAAGGGAAAAATATTAATCAATTGTTCTCACTAATACAACACCAACGTATGCATAACAAAAATAGTTATGTACAGTAGCTAGGAGGAAGAATGACTGACTCTTCTTTCCCGGACATACATTAATGAGAAAAGGTATAAACATGTTCATGATTATATTACTCTGACTGATCATTAAAACTCAAATGGTAGTATTAGTTCATCTCATGTTATCATTATTTCAAATGGTTTTCCTCTCCTTTTGATGTTTGATGTGATTTGGCATTGCGAACATAACCAGCAACTTATGACAGCTACATGTTCAGAATCAACAGCACCATCAATGAAACTCAACAGACCATGCTCCCAACAAATTCAGTTTGGCTAAAGAATTCATGTTTCACCCATTTTGCCAACAATACAAAATAAAAATTTAAAAACTGGCCCCAAATTAAAAGCCAATAACACAATCAAAATCATAAACTAGAAAGCAAGGTAATCAATTCAACATAGACTTTGTGCAGAAAACTTTACTCTGAAGCCTGCTCATAGCTGAAGAACTTGACCGCAGAGTTTGGTACAATACGTGCACAGTTAGTACCGTTTCCTTTGAACAGTCCACGAAGACCCTCAGTTCTCCATATGTATTTCAAGCCTTGAAGTGTTCCATTGTATTTTATGTTATGGGGATTCTGGACCTGCATATTGACAGAGCTAATTAACGCATTATTGATTTGATACTTATCAGTGTCTGAGCATTTATAAACAAGCTTTTTTTTTTTCTTCATATAAGTAATAAAACAAATCTCATTGAAAGCGTGAGACGCCCGTAAGTACATGGGAAGTATACAAACAGAACAACCTAACTAGAAAGGGCAAAACAAAAAAGAAAATCACTAAAACTAATTGACAGAGGAAACACATACGCCGCCGTCCAAAGATACAAAGTTTCAAATAACACAGAAAAAATATCCCCCATAGAACTCTCCCTATCCTCAAAATTTCTATTATTTCTTTCCTTCCATAAACACCAAAAGAGGCACGTAGGCACCATTTTCCACACCGCAGCACTCCTTGGCCTACCAGAGGACCACCAACAATCATACAAATCAATGACACGTCTAGGCATAACCCAGGACATCCCAAAGCGATTGAAAGAACACTCCAAATAGCGGAAGTCACATCACAATGAAGAAGAATGGGGTCTATAGATTCCCCATTCCTCTTGCACATGTTTATAAACAAGCTTGAAGTATTCAGTTGCAATAAAAAAATAATGAATAACTGAATATAAACCAACCTGTAGCAATATTTTCAACCTTTCCAAAGGAGCAACAGCTGTGCGTGACCTGCATAGACATCAAAACTTTTCAGTCTGTAAAATGAAAAAGGTAGTACCACGGATACAGGAGTTGGAAATAAATGCACAGCATGTTCTTGCAGTTACCAATCAGAAATACCAATAAGAACAATATAAAGTATAAACTAGGTACTAGATATTTACACAACAGCAAGTTAATAAAACTTAGTGATGCCATAGTTTGCCAAGGCAGCTCAATTTTATAAAAGTTGAATAATTGATGATCTGCCCAGTAGGAAACACAATTTTTCTGATCACTTGGAAAATCACATGGTCCATGGAAAAGTTAGAAAGTAACAAAAATTACAAAGTAGGGAACAAAATCCTTCACGAAATTTTCCCTTCACTGTTTCTTTGGTTTAAAAAATTCATATTTTAAAAAGTCAAACATGTAGATTGCATCATTTCAGTACACTAAAAAAATTTCCCAAGCCATCATGTATACAATTTATGAAAACAACTACATTTAACACATGCTTAACTCTAGCAGTAAACACATTCACAGCACAAATATTTCAAGTCTTCAAGCAAACAGTCCATTACTTCGTAAAGACAATAAAAATGACAACCACAACGCAGAGACTTGTATTAGGCGCAGCCTAACAGACCATGTTTTATATGCTTTATATCAATTAGAGGATAGTTGTATTAGGCTCAGCCTAACAGACTCCTTTCTCTCTGAGGTCCAATATGTCAACAACAAATAAGATTCAATCATTTCTCAATTATTTCTTCTCCCACATTCTCGGTAACCAATCAAAATCTTAGATTCAGTTAATTCTCCTACTTTATTCTAGTTCCTATCATACGAGGCGTCTAATGGGAAGCAGAAAAAAAAAAAAAAAAAATCTTTTCCTTTTTTCTCTTGCAAACAACCAGACATAACAGATTCAATTTTTAAATTTTGACCACCGGAATTTCCAAAAACAAAAACAAAATGTCCAAAAACAAACAAAACGAGAAAAACATTTCCCGGGAAACTTTACGAGGGATTGTTATTTACATAGTCAAATGAGTGCGGAAATGAGTATCTGATGAATAAATAAAGACTTAACTTTGATTTTTACAGTAAACAAACAGACCACAAAAGAAATTCCCATTTTCCCTCGGAAATTCCATTCAAAAACCAAAACTGATATGAAAGAAAAAGAAAAGGAAAAATGCAACTCACAGTCCTCCGGCGAATCCACCTGCGAACAGAGACTTGCAAATACTGAGAACAGCGTAGCTCGGAGCCTTCACGCCCTCTCTCGCCAGCTTCGCCTCCTCCGCCAGATTCACAATCGTCGACACCGCCGATTCGCTCGTCTTCACGTCCTCCGAAGCCATTACGAGAAGAAAGAAAAACGAAAAACCCTTAGGAAAATAAGCAGCGAAAGAAAACGAAGTCCTCGCTGCGTACTCTACGTAGTCGTTGCGCTCGATCTCAAAGTTCCGCGACGATCAATCGGTTGTGATCTCCGGCGATTATATCAAAAGGCAAGCCTTTTGCATTTCTCTGTGCAGTCGCAGAGTGTGGTAGTGACGGCTCTGGTTGCCGAAAATGAGGGCTTCACTATGGGATTGCCATTATGTGACGGCGTTTGTTTATTTATTGTGTGAGCATGCGCCACGCGCTTCCTGAGAGAGTGTGTGTTCGCGGTTGCAGACTTTCTCTGTTTTTTTCTTTTTTTTAATGGGGACTCTCTCTGTGTTCGGTGAGTCACGTTCGGTTGAGGTTTGGTTTTGTTATAAAAGAAAAAGTTGTGGGTGTTAAGGAATACGAAGAAATTAATGGATATGGTCCCAGCACAGCAATTGAGACTATACTATAAGATAAGCTCTTTTCTGAAAATTACTTTCTAACTTTTATGGTTTTTTTTTTTTTTTTTTAATGAAATAACAATAATAGTAGATGACGACAATTATTGACATTATTATTATTTTTTTTAATCTTTTAGAAAGAAAAAGAAAAAAAGACAAACACACACAAAACTAAACCCCAACCCATTTAAATGATTTTGTATTTTTTTTTAATAAAAAAAGTTAATAGTTGTGTCATAGAATGATAATATATCGTACATATCTCAATAATAAAATATGGGTAAATTCCTAATTTTTAGTGAAATTAATATTTAATATGATATGATAGCAGATTTTATCTGCATAGCTTGTTGGTATATCTTTTGGTATCTTCAATCTAAAAGATTTATTGTCTTTAATTTACTTGTCTTTTACAACCACAGAAGAACAATATAAGATTGCATTTAATATGTCTAAGAGTAAATTTTTATTTTTATTTTTATTTTTGTTAAAAAAAAAAAAAAAAGCATCAAAATCATATTCACCTCTCTAGCAAAGTTTTAGAAAGTGTTGATTTGGTTAAGATTTGACCAAAAACGTTATGACTTATTGGATTTTTTTTTTAAATTCTTATTTACGTACGAATGTTGAACGCTCCATACCTCCTTACAATCAATGGCCCTTTTACTATCATGCTAGAGACCATCATATCCTTCTCGTGTTTGGTTGAGAGATATTTTTCAAATATTTTTTAAATTTTGTTTTTTAAATATCAATTTTTATTTAATTTTTTATAATTTTGTCTCTGATTTTTTAACCAACTAAACATAATTTTAAAAAGTAAATTCTTTCGATATTTTTTAATTTTTTAAAAAATTGTACACCAAGACAAGTGATAAAAATATTAAAAAATAAAATAAAATAAAAAAATAAAAACATGAATGGATAGAAAAGAAAAGGTGTCAGTTGAATGTCAAATGGACATGGACACCATCAAACGCAAAAAGATTTAGGACAGGAGGCACCTAACCAATGGGGAAGTTGGTACGGTTTCTTACCGTTTGTTTCCGTGTCCCATGTCTATAACGGAAACCTAAATCATTTGACGGCGTTTCGCGGTCGTTTATCATATTGGCTCGACGCCGCTCCGTTATTTTTTTCTTTTTGGGTAAGTGACGGCGTGACTATGTTGGATTACCCTTATGTTTTAGAAATTGTTCAAGCTGCCACGTAGTTTTGGCACTTTTCAGCCTCTTTTCACATCTGTTCCGTGCCCCAAACGGGAGAGTCTACAAACAAAACTACTTAATTCTTACCTCCAATTATCTCGTCCCATTAACCTCACAAAACAAAACAATTTCAATGAGAGAAAAGTCCGAAAGTCTTCTTTTCTTTTCTTTTTTTTCTTTTTTTTTTCTTTTTTTTTTAAGATAAAGTTCATTTTCAATAGATTGAAAACGAGACCAAATCAGTCTAATGTTCAGGATAACAAAGAATCCCTAATAAATTAAGTCAGAGGCACAGGGTTAGAGTATCCTCCACCCAGGCAAGGTCAGACTTAGACCACCATAACAAACCACAGCTGCTACAAAATAACCTAGACAACAGAAAATGCCTATACGTATACATAAGCCTCTACAAGATCGAAATGATGTCACACAAATTGTGCTATACACTAGCTTTTACAGACAAAATTTTGATCTTAAAACACAGAACAGCTGTTAAAAACAACTAAAAATACACGGCCGGACCATAAACTCCCAAATCCCCTTGTTACTCGACGGTTGGATGCACAAACTGAGACTCAAACTACGTGCATAACCAAACAGTTCCTTGAAGATCGCCCTAAAGCCGCACTCGATAAGAACGCCTGAAAAATCGGTACAAATCTGGAATTTGTGATCTAACTGCTTTGCCACTACTGCGAGAAAGTCAAAGAAAAAACCACCCAAACCGCTGATCCCCTTATGCCCGAAACTGCCCCTCCAGTGGAAATCCCAGTCTTCGCTGCTACAACAATCAGCCACGAAAATCAGTTGAACGAAGTCATCTTCGGCGAAGCCATTCTAACCAGCAACGGGGAATCAAAGCCTCCTATTGAAAATCAACATTGTCATGCCGGAATAACCATGGAAGAAACCCAAATCTTGGACCTAAGCGAAAACGTCTCCTACGTGTCATCCAAAACAGCAGCGGCGTATCACATATTCCAGTTCGAAATCAAACACTGGGCGCCACAAAACAGACCAGAATAGCCATGGACAAAGCCCAAATCGGAAAAGTGGGAGAAAATCCACCGCCTGTACACCCCATCTCCATCTCGAAACAGGACAAGATAACACAATCACTTCACTTCTTCAGATGCCGACGAAACCTAAAGAAAGAAGAAACTTTATTTATAAACAAAACCTACCACAAAACTACTGGGGAGGAGGCAAGCAAAAGGCTCCCCTCCTCCATAATCACGCGCAAAGGTCGCTACCCAGAAGAAAAATCGCCAGAGCAAAAAAAGGGGTTACGTGGCCCTAATTTTATTTTTTATTTTTTATTTTTTAATCTAACTATGGTCAATCAGATATGACCATTAAAATCCTTGAAGACACGTTGCGAGCATGCATTCTCGATTTTAAGAAAAGTTGGAATACAATATTTTTCCTTGATCAAGTTCGTATACAAAAACAATTACGAGGTGACCATTGAGACGCCACCGTTCGAGGCATATTGGAGCGATGTTGGTAAAAGACAAGTATCAAGGCCCACATGAGAAGATTTTTGTTAACGGACAAAGGATGATTGCAGCACAAAGTCACCAGAAGAGTTACGCTGACAACTGTCAAGAGGAACTACAATTCAAGATAGGGAATAAGGTATACCTAAGAAAATAACTTCTATGAGGTTGTGGCACAAACCCACTCTTTTTGTGCCAACCAACCATTCCCAAGTCAAATGTGGGAATAGGGGTAACTGGTGTACCATTAGAGTATAGGCCCATCAAATCAAAGAGTAAGGCCCATCATCGCTAATCCCACAAGGAATGCGTGTTAGCCCACCAGCCATTCAAGGACTATCATAAGATTTCAGCTGCTAGGTGACCAAAGGCAAACCCACGAGTAATTCTACATGTGATATAAATATACATAAAGTGTTCATCAAATAATCAGGTAGCTTTTAAAATCACCATTGGACATATGATTGATCAAATAATCAGGTAGCTTTCAAGTGTTGATCAAATGGTGATTTTAAAAGCCACCTCATTATTTGATGGACACTTGATAAATATTATATAACATGTAGAATTACTCCAGACCCATGTATATGGTTGGGGGAAGAGTGTCCCCTAATAAAATTTGTAAAACTTCTTAAAAATTAAAAAAAAAATAAAAAAATAAAAAATAAAAAATAAAAAACTATTAAGGTCCACTATTACACCCTCAAGATCATTTTTCGACCCCCCAATTATGTTTTCGCCCCTCAAAGGACAAGTTGAAGCCTACTATTAAATCAAATCATTTCTTTAGTTTACTATGAACGTGGCTTTTCACACTGCACAAAGAACTGAAAGAAGTGAAAATATTGAACAGTCAAACATATAACAGTAATAAAAAAAACAGGGGTAATTACATTTTCCCCCATCAATTATCAATCATTGTCAATATGTCCCCATGAACTGACACATCGACCAAAAGAGAGTATCCAACTACCAACTTTACATAATTTGCCCCATTCCGTCAAGGAATCCCATTAATTTGGACGGAATATTCCATTTTTTGGCGTTAATTTTGGTTTAAAGACCAAAATGCCCTCCAACAATAATTAATAAAAAAAAATTAAAATTAATATATTTAAAAAAGTTGAGAGCATTTATGTCATTTTTGAATTTGAGTTAGGGTATTTAAATCTTTTCACGAATTAGACTGACGAAATGGGGCAAAATATGTAAAGTTGGTAGTTGGATACTCTCTTTTGGTCGAGGTGTCAAGTTCATGGGGACATGTTGACAATGATTGGTAGTTGATGAGGGAAAATGTAATTACCAAAAAAAAAAAAAAAATACATTTGTTTTCACACTGCACAAGCTGTAAGTTTGTGCAATGCGAAAATAAATGTAGCAACAAAGGCTTTTTCTTCCCCCTAGTAGAGTAGAATGGCTAATTAAGAGACAAAAACTTATCTTTCGAGCTGCACAAGTTTTATATTAAACAAAAAATAATAAAACAAAAAAAAACTTATAAGTCTCGTTTAATTCGCGGAATAGACCCCTGAATTTGAATGTTTTTTCTTATGAAATAATCATTTTTTTTTATTTGGTAGGGATCTATTCCTTATCATAGTTATTCTAATAGGAATAACTATTCCTAACGAAGAGTAATACCTATTATTATAAAAAATAAAAATAAAAATAAAAAAATAAAAAAATAAAAAAACCACTCATATTATTTTTGTATTTTTTCAATATATTTTTTTAAAATAATTTTTTTTAAAAAAAAGAGAACAAACAACTGTGTGAATGGTCAGCCAGCCACAGATGGAGCTGGGGTGGTTTGGGATTGGCTTGGGCCACCCTCGAGTCCGCAGCCACCCTCGGCTCCATCTGTCGGCTAGCCACACATAGGTTTGTTCTTTTCAAACGAAAAAAAAAAAAAAAAAGAAATAATGTGAGGTTTTTTTAGTAATTTTGATTCGATTTCAATTAAAGTATATGTGTTGTTACCAAACTAAAAAGTATGAATAACTATTCAATTACACTCTTTTTCATTTTTGGTAATAATTATTCTCTTTTTATTACTAAACGAGGCATTGCTTTCACTGTCTGTTACTTTTAGTGAATCAAGTCTCTCTCATAGGCGAACCTAGCACAAAAATTTAAAACATCCTATATATATATATGTGTGTGTGTGTGTGTACCCTTAAAATTAACTTCATTCCCTTCAAGTTTTCTTTTTAGTTTCGTCCCCCTCACTCAAAGTTCTGGTTATGCTTTTTTCGCTTTTGCAGGTGACGTATAATGGAGAGCATCACTACACAAAATGGTTAGGACGCCTAGTGTAGCCACATCATACCCACTCAAATGGTGAAACCTAGCCAAACAATTATGTTGAAGGCAACGCCTGGTATAAGAGAAGTTGGAAAATGTTAGTTTTACAACACCCACACAACATAAGCACAATACCCCCTCACATGAGGGTGGGCCCTAGTGTGTGGGTCCCACCCTCATGTGAGGGGGTGTTGTGCTCATGTTGTGTGGGTGTTGTGCAACAACCAAGCCCCAGAGAAGATATATAAACCACTATATGATTCATTCTCTCTCCCAGTACTCCGATATCCCATCTTTTTACAGCTTTTCTCTTTCAAACAAATACTTTCACTGACTTAAGTATCATAAGCATCTCCCGTTGGCACACTCAACAAGTCTTCGTTCTTATTCTTATCTCTCTTTTCGTTGGCACTAGATCAACACGATCGGAGTTTGGGGTGTGGTCATTTATATCAACAGCTAAGGAAAGTCATTTTCATTTATATTTGAAAATTATTACTAAAATGTATAGATCTACCTCATGCTTTTTATCATAAACATTTTATATCTCTAATTATCCGAGTAGACACAGTATATAATAATTAGCATTACTATTATAAATAAATATAGTTTATGTCGTTCTCCATCATTAGTTGGTTTGGATACAGGTTCCCGACTCAACCTTTCGAAATTAATTTTTTTGGACAAATTCCCATTTTGTTTACTACCTACTATTACTTGGTCCCCTTTGAACTTCTTTCAAAAAATAATAATTAACCAAGATATTGCCTTTTCAATTGTCCCAACCACAAAATTGTTATTCGTTTATTTATTATTATACTTGTAAAAGTATGACAATAAGTGAGCTTACACATTTTGTACACACAATTCCTTTTGGCCACATTTTGCTAACAGGTTTACATTAACATATATACCCTACAAAAATTCCTGTAATTTGCCGCGTGTCTATAGTAGCTGTTACTGTACCCACGCGGCCAAATAGCCACGTGTCTTCATGATAACGTGGCTATTTGTACATGAAAAACGAGTGGCCACGTGTATTTTATACACATGGCCACTTGGACGAGTGTATAAAATACGCGTGTCCATTTGGCCACGTGTATTAATACACATGGCCACTTGGACACGTATATGTATACACGTGTCTATTTGGCCACGTGTATTTTATACACGTGGCTAACTGTTTTTGGATATTTGTACACTATAAATTAAATATATATATATATATATATATATATATATATATATATATATATATATATATATATATATATATATATATATAATAAAAAATATATTTAAACTATACCATCAGGAATTTGGCCACGTGGCCAATTTGTGCAGGTAGGCGCGCGGGACAATTCCTGCGCACCCACCTGCCCATTACTTTGAAATATATAACATATATATATATATATAAATTATATCCGGGACAATTCCTATTTCTCTTAGTGTTCTCTCTCTCTCTCTCTCGCTCTCTCTCTGTATCTCTCTCTCTTTCTCTCTCTCCAAACTTTGGTCGGCCAGTACATCACCGGCCGGTAAGACAACGGTACCCTCTCACTCTCTCTTTCTCTCTCTCTCTCTAATATCTCGCTCTCTCTCTCTCTCTCTCTCTCTCTCCAAACTCCAGCCGGCCATGTCCATGTCTGTTTGTCCAACTTAAAAAAGAATTTAACAAAAATAAGAAACAAGAAAAAAAAATTTAAAAAGGAATTTAACAAAAAAAATTAATTAAATGAAAAAGAAATTAACAAAAAAAAAATTAATTAACAAAAAATTAATTAATTTTTTTTTTAAAAAAAATTTATAAAATTTGCCACGTGTACAGAAAAACACGTGGCCACAAAGCCAAGTGTATTTATATAAACGTGGCTAACTGTCAACCACGTGTTTTACTGTACACGTGGCTAATTGTACAATTAGCTACACTCGGATCTAACACGTACCGAACACGTGTCCATTTACACGTGTCTAACTGTTCGCCACGTGTACAGTGTCCGTACACGTGACGAAATGCAAGTGGCAAATTACATAAATTTTTGTAGTGATGGTATTTGCACATGTTTTGTACACAACATAAGCAATCTAGAAGGAGATTCCAGGGTAATGCAATGATATATATATATATATATATATATATATATATATATATATATATATTAAATGAAGAAAAAAAAGTAATGTTATTTAATAAACTCTTATATAACTATCATACAACTAAGATGACATGATAGTAAAAGTTAACATTGGAATCATCAAGGGCTTTTTGATATTGTATTAATTCAGTATTTATCATTAATAAATAATATTTTAAGAGTACGTTGTAAATGGTGATGTGACAAAATTTGAAACTTCATTAATTCAATCTGTCCCCCCTTTTTTTGAACCTTCTGCCTCTTTTGAAGTTTCTATCCTGCTAGAGCTTTTTCTAACAAAATTTATGTTTTTTCAGTACTTCTTTTTCTCAAAACAACTGATACCAGTTTGCTCCATTTTTTCTCCACCATGTTTTTGGTGATTTCTGGTTTGGTTGTTGCTTTGGTATCTTTGAATCTAGATTTACGATCTTCTGTCAACTATTGCCAAACACGTGCCTCTTCAGTGGGATCACTGGCTTTTTCCGTAGCCATCGATGGCCGCCACGACCTCAGCCGACATCCACGTACCGGCGCGTGGCTTGCACGCGCTAGGGAGTTTGTCTCCCTTTTCGGCGCGTGATGGCCACGATTTTCCTTCCATCCCTTCTCCAGCCTGGTTTTAGGTGGTTTACAGTGATTTCTTGTGATTTTTGCTGGAGGGAGGCTTCCATTCACTACAAAAAAAATTGCATTTTGCCACTTGCATTTCGCCTCATGTACGAACACAGTACACGTGGCGAACAGTTTGCCACGTGTAAATGGCTACGTGTGCGACTCGTGTCAGATCCGGTTGTTACTAAAATGCACATTTTACCGCATGTACCACAATACACGTGGCTAAGTGGCCACGTGTATCATAGTACGCGCAACTGGCAGTAAGCCACGTGTATTTAGTACACGCGGCTAACAGTTGGCCGCGTGTACTTTAATACTCGTGGCCACTTGGCCACGTGTACTAGAGTAAACGCGGCCAACTGTTAGCCACGTGTATTTAATACACGTGGCTAATTGCTGCAATTTGTCTTCTCTTTTTTTTCTTTTTCTTTTTTTCACCGATATTTTCTTTCGTCGGAACTACTTTTTTTTTTCCCCTTGCCGGAAACTTCTTCGAGGCCGGCAACAAAATCCAAGAAACTGGATCTAGTTTCATTCTGGCCAAAAAATTACCAACAAAATCCAAGAAATTTATCTAGTTTCATTCTGGCCAAAAAAATTACCAAGAAATTTATCTAGTTTCATTCTGGCCAAAAAATTAGCAACAAAACACCACAAAATCACAAAAAAATCACCAACAAAATCGAAGAAATTTATCTAGTTTCACTCTGGCCAAAAAATTACCAACAAAACACCAACAAAATCCAAGAATCACCGAGTCGTCGGAAATTAGATTCAAAAAACCAAAACAACAAAATCAGATTCAAAATCCGCCCGGTCCTCCGATCCCTACATCACCGAAACATCAAGGGATAAGAAAGAGAGAGAGAGAAGAGAGAGAGAGAGAGAGAGAGAGAGAGAGAGAGAGAGAGAGAGAGAACTCCCTGGATCTCCGGCGAGGGCCAGCGTATACGGCTAGTTTCTCCGTCACTAACGACGAAAACGAGTTTCTCCGTCCAGTTGAGGCTGGAACGCGCGGTGGTCGGGGAGTTGGCCGGTGGTGCTGAGAGAGAGAGAGAGAGAGAAACTAGATCGGAAATGAGAGAGAGAAACGAGTTTCTCCGTCCATTTATTATTTAATTTTTAATTTTTGTTTTTTCGAAATATTGGCCAGGTGGCGTGCGGGAATCATCCCGCGCGGAGCACCTGTAATTTTTTACAATTTTTTCAAAACAAAACAAAATAAAATATATATATATATATATATATATATATATATATATATATAGCATAGTTTGTATATATATATAGCAATATATAGTATATCTATATATCTAAATTAAGGTTTAGATTTGTACAATATAATATACATATAGCATTAAACTAGAATTATGGGTATATTAGTAAAGTATACAATATTTAACACTTGTAGATATATATGTATAAAATAAAGCAAATAAAGCAAAATTTTATTGTATAAAATAAAGTAGATAATATACATATAGCATTAAACTAGGATTAGGGTCACTTGTAGATATATACATATAAGTATATAAATTAATGTATAAAATAAAGTAAAATTTTATTTCTTGAAAAAAATAATTTTAAATTATTTTTTAGCCACGTGTATTAATTACACGTGGCTAATTGGCCACCTGTAGTAATACACGTGGCCAATTAAGTTAGTTACGTGTATTAATTAAGTTAGCCACGTGTAATTAATACACGTGGCCAATTGTCCACGTGGCTAACTGCTATATAGCCACGTGTATTTAATACATGTGGCAAACTAGCCACGTGTATTAATTACACGTGGCTAATTGGCCACCTGTAGTAATACACGTGGCCAATTAAGTTAGTTACGTGTATTAATTAAGTTAGCCACGTGTAATTAATACACGTGGCCAATTGTCCACGTGGCTAACTGCTATATAGCCACGTGTATTTAATACATGTGGCAAACTAGCCACGTGTCTAGTTGCATTTTTTTTTTAGTGATTTGGTGGCGCGTGGTCGCCATTGGTTGCGTGTGGTTTCCAAGCACCGGTGGCTCCCACTTCCCTCCATCATCTGGTTTTCTATTGTTTTATTATCTGCTGTTTTTTTATGTTATTTGGGTTTTTGTTTTTAAGAGAATCTATTGTATTTGAATTTGTGTTGGTTACTCTCTTTATTGTAGTCCAATTTATGGACTTTATCAGCATTGTTACTATTCTACCCATCTTTTGGTGGTTGTTGCAGGTCTCAAGTGGGAATGTAGTTGGGCTTATCCTGATCTGTTTTCCTTTTACTTTTATAACCGCCTTGAGCGACCCCTTAAAAGGACCGGATCATTTGTTTGTCCCATTTCCTACTTTTTGTTCATATCTCTGCATTGTTTTAGTTTGATTTGGGTCTAATGTTGGAGAGTCCATCCCTTTTTCATTATTTGGATTAACCACTTTCTCTTCCGTTCGGATTAGAAGTGGGACAGATCCTCTCTTGTAACCCTTTCCCTTATTCAATTAGAACACAAAAAAGAAAAAAGAAAAAAAGGGTACTCTACCCTATGAAAACTTAAGAAAATCTTGATCTACCCTCATATGAGTTGCACCAACGAGAAAAATATTATGTTTTATTATATGGATCCGTCTTCAGGTAGTGAAAAACTACAGCACGTTTGCTGTTAAAATATGAATGGCTTAGATTTAACTCAGACTTTTTAAACTAAAACTGTGTCGTTTGAGGTTCACAACAAATCGTCTATTTTTTTTTTTTAGGTGAATGGACGCCGTTTGGGTAAGAGAATTTTCATTGACAACACGGGAAACATCACTTAGAGTGGTGAACATGATCGTCCATTACCAGAATGAACCCACGTACCTTCCACAAATCCCAGTGTCTCTGATGAACAAAAACATAGGCACCTCCACCACGTCCATGTCCTTCAGAACCGCATACGGCTCTCGTTCTCATCGCTGTTCATGTGCACGCGCGCAAACACCACGGAGTCCGCCACCTGCTGTGACAGCTTAGTCACAGTCGGATAAACCTTAACGCATGGCCCACAATGCTTCAACCTCACATCAAGCACAATCAGCTTATATATGAATTATGATCAACCTTTTTTTATCTTCAATCAGCTTCTCCACATCCTTCCTCCAATGTAGGCTATGTAGCTAGTTGTACCGCAGAAGAGTGATTATCTCCGTAGTATAATACATCTTCCACAATCACGTCTGAGCAGACTGAGCATATCCCCTGGCCTCCTCTTCATGAATTTTCTCCATGCTCTTGTAAAAGCTAAAGTGTGTGACTTTGTCGATTTTCTCTTGCTTGCAAAGCTCCTTTGTCTTTTCTGATTCATCGCCCAGCAAGCCCTCTGTTGGATGCGTTGTGGCTTGTCTGAGGACTGAGGTAAAAATCTCATCACACATACATCTTTGATGAAAATCTGCTTTGAAACTTTTAATTTTGTTGCATACTTTACTACCCTGATCTGCATCTTCTGCTTCATGGGTTTTCGTTTCTCTCAATTTTGCTCACTTCTATATGTGCATCTAAACTTGTGCTTCTCCTGCGGTGAATTTCAGTTTTATAAGGTTATGAAAAATCAAGGCGTCGTCACCATTCTTGGGTCAGACAGCAAAAGAACCAAAGATGCTTCTCTTCAAAGAACTTTATCTACAGACATGTCATCCAAGAAATGGCTGGCTCAAAACGGCTTCTCTCCCATGAAAAAGATCGCATCTTTTGAAAAAATTTCTGTCTCCTTAGCATATTCTTCATTGTCCTCTTCAGAAGAAGGAGAAGACTATTCGTCAAAAAAAAAAAAAAAAAAAAAAAAAAAAGGGAGAAGAAGACTACGAAGAAAGGAAGGAGCATGTACAAGGGCGAGGACAGTTCGATACTTCGATATGTGGAGCTCTATTTTCTATCCAAATGGCGTCAAGTCACAAAAGAAAATAGGCGATTTGCTGTGAAACTCAAACGACACAGTTTTAATAAAAAAAAAAAAGTCTAAATTAAATCTGGGCCATTCATATTTTAACAGCAAATGTGCTGTAATTTTTCACTACAACAGTGAAGCCGGATCCTTATTATATATATTCTTGCTTATCATGGAATATTGCCCATTGGATAAAACATAGCATTACTTTGACTGTTTATTCTTTAGTCTTTTATGGGAAAAACAATTTCTATATCTACTTGAAAAGCTGAGATAATTAATCTCATATAGTTTATACCGGTCTTTCTCTTTTCTAGTTCGCTTGAATGTGCCGCTCTTAGTGGTCATATGTTACTATGATCACGGACTCATATCACGTCTAAGTAGAATAGGTATAATTGATCTCTCCCACCTGTCTTTTTGAATAGAAAAAAATAAATAAATGAGGGACACATGAACATGGGATGGGAGGATTAAGATTTTCTCAAATTATCTGTCCGAATTGGAGAGAATTCGGGTAAGTGGTTGTGAGAGATCATTGATGGGACCCACGAATAAGTGGTTGGATAGTCCAATTTTTATTTGGTCAGATGAGTCCCATAAGTAGTCTCTCATAATCATCTGTCTAAATTCTCTCAAATTCAGACAAATAATTTGAGAGAATTCTCATCTGGGATAGGAATGGTCCGAGAGCTATTAGTCTGTTACCAGAAGAGGCTCTCAATGGGCTAGCTTATGTTATGTTCATACTTTTCGTGGGCCTAAGTTTAAGTCAAGGGAAGGCTTGTTCCTTGGACCAGTATGTTCACTAGAGAAGAACTTATATTTTGGGCCAGAAATAAATGGTTAGATGTAAAGTGTAAACATGAAACAATCAAGTTGGACTTAAGAATAATTGTTGTCTGCCAAAGCCCATGATTGGAAACATAAGTTAAAGGTTGGGGAACCTTCCTGAATCCTAACAAATTTGGTAAATCTCTCTCTCTCTCTCTCTCTCTCTCTCTCTCTCTCTCTCTCTCTCTCTCTCTCTCTATATATATATATATATATATAGATGAGATACTATAGACGAAATTACAACAGACTAACAGGAAAACAGAAAAAGAATAGATCAATAAAACAAAAAGCACTTTCCTTAATAAGATCCAAGGCAGCCTTTCCACAGTTTACAAGGTTTTCATGGAGGAAAGTTCCTAGTAAAATTGGCTGTAGAGGCCTATGGAGTAACATTTTGGATGAAGAAGATGACACTCAAGAGCAGAGCTAGCATTTGAAATTTGGGGGCAAAATTTTTTTTAAAAAAAATTGGGAGGCAAAACTAAAAATAAAAAATAAAAAATTTAGGGATATAATTTTAATTTTTAAATTTTTTTTAGGAAAAACATGATGACTTAGGGGCAAAGCTCCAATGTATCTCCACCGCTAATGGCACTCTTATCATTCTTGGTTTCTTAAAAAGCGGAGGAGACTAAGATAAACAAAAAGGGAGTCTCCTCCAAGAATTTAGTGATAAATAAAACCATAGACAATATAGTAACTTATGTCTCCAGAATAAATAATAATTTTTTTTTTTGAATAATAACAAGAGTAATGATTCAATGCCACCCAAAGATACAACTTTTTACCATCTTGTCTATGTGTCAAGGTGGTCTCCCATTATTTTTTGAGTTTTTTTACTTTTTAAAAATAAATTAAGGTGGGGGACCACATTGCCACATAGGCAAAGTGGTAAAAAGTTGTATATTTAGGTGGTAGTGAATCATTACTTTAATAACAATGATAATAAATGCTTTCCTTAAGGGCACTACATGTAGTTATGGTTTTCAGATCTGCATGTCTGTGGAGTACTCTAGCCTCCAAAACTTTTTTTATTTTTATTTTTGGTTTTTCACATGGTTTGAAAAAATAAATCAAAACGTTTTTCACATTTTTGCTTTTAAGATTTACTTTTCAGTTATCCAACCGAGTTTTCAAATGCACCCTCTTACAATAACGGGTTTGTTTGGTAAAACTTTTTGAATGATCGTCTTTTTTTTTTTTGTTTTTCTGTTGTGATGTGACATAAAAATAAATGTAAATTTTAAATGGTTTGTTAGCTTTTTATGCGTTCAGTTTTTGGTTAATACTTTTTTTTTTTTTTTTTTTTGCTAAAAAGCAAAATGCTCGACTAAAAGGTGTTGATAAACAAGTAGTTGACGAACAATACTTTTTTATTTTTTCTTTTTGGAAACTACTTTTCAATAAAAAAACCAAAAACACTTTTCAAAATTTTCTTTTAACAACAAATATATATATATAATTAACATAATTAATTTAATAGTAAATATCCCGGGACCATGCATGCATGAAGACAATGAACTATGAAGCAACAATGATATGGAATCTTTGTTAAAAAGGCTGAAAACAATCGAAATATTGACATTTGACAAACAAAAAAGTGTTTGAGATACTTTGAAAAACATTACTTAATTCATTTACCCTATGGTAATTAAGTGACGTGTTTTTTGAAATGATGCATATCACTCGATGATCATTACTGCTCGATCACTTGTATATTTTGTTTGGATCACAAAAATATTTTGTTTTTCAGATGCATGTAGATTAATGTAAACCCCACACGGGCGGAGAGTAGCCCCAAAATTTAAAAAATAATTTTAAAATTTATATGGTTCGATTGAGTGTTCGATTTGTTTGTATTATATTTTATTATTTTGTATTATATTCAAAATTATAAATATCGAGAGAACTTGTTTTTTGAAATTATATATATTTGGATGGTTTAAAAAATCTGAGACAAAATTAGAAAAAGTTGGATAAAATCTTAGTAAAAATTGAATTCTAAAATACAACTCAAACATGTTTTTGAAAAATAATAAAAGAACAATTGTTATCCAAACATTCAATATTTTTTTATAAGATGAATTCCTCAAAATTAAATATTTTTTTTTTCTCCCTTGACCCGGCCTATATATAACACTTTTCAAATTGAACTTTTTTGAAAGTACTTTTTAAAACACAACCGGAAACACTTTTCAAAAGCTTCTTTTAACAACAAATTACATAAATAATTAACTTAAATATATAACTTAATAATAAATATCAGTACGGAAACCATGCATGAAGACGATAAACTATGAAGCAACAATGACGTGGACTCTTTGTAAAAAAGGCTGAAACAAACGGAATATTGAGAGACAAAAGTGTTTTGGGGGTACATTAGAAAGCACTAATCTGACATAAAAAAGGATTACGCTACCTAATTAATGGACCATCTCGGTTCATTTACCCTGTGGTAATTAAGTGACGTGTAGAAATGATGCATGTCACTCAATGGTTAATTAGTGGCCATTATTAGAATAATTAACCACCTATAGATGCATCTATATATAGTCGCTAGCTCACGTGGATAAGCATAAGCCTTGGCAAAAAAAGACAATTAACATAGCACACTTTTTTTTTTTTTTTGTTTCTTTAGGTTTAATGCATGCATGCTTAATTGTGTTTACATAATAATAATTAACAGATAAATTACATAATTGGGAGATCAAGATTTTGTGCTAAGAATTGAATAATCACCTAATTCTTCCCTTGACGTTGCTAATTTGATTATTTTTTACGCTTTTAAAACGTTCTAGAAGGACTTTAGAGCCGATAGTGTGAGATCATAATAATCCGACAGTGTAATCTGCATATTTTGGACTTTTTTATGCCACGATCGACATTTTAACTGATCCGATAAAAATATGTTCACTACCAATCAACTCATTGCATAGTTTTTAACTCAAACAGATTACTAGTGCTAATCATAGCATCGCATCATGATTAACCCAATTGTCTGTCCACTTTTAATTTCCTTGTCTCTGATCATCGAGAAGTGAATTTGGCCTGCCATATATCTCTCTTTCTGTACCTCTTGCTTCAAACCCATTTGTGCGCATATATATATATATATATATATATATTATGTGCTCTCTCTCTCTCTCTCTCTCTATCTCTCTCTCTCTCTCTCTCTCTCTCTCTCTCTCTCTCTCTCTCTCTCTATATATATATATATATATATACTAATCCATTGTTAATTATTAGCAAAAATGACACTAATCCATTCACCGGAGACTTAATTAGTTCAGCGTTATGATCAAGTTAATGCAGACAAAATATCAGATTCATCTTGTTTTCCAATAAATCAAATCTCCCTTTAAGAAATCACCCTAAAATTAAAGGTCCCATCACAATTTTGTCGATGCTCCAAATATATTCATGCAAAAGGTGCATGAATATAAATCTTTTGCCTAGACGGTGAAAAATACAGAAAGTAAAAGAATAGAAATCTTATGCTTTTTGACACGCACTCTCAAAGTCATCTTGGGTGACTTTTCAAACTAGTTATATTACTGTTTATTAAAATAAATTAAGCCGTTGAGAAATAATAAATTTATAACATAATATTTTTTTTGAAAAAGAAAAAGAAAAAGAGTAGTTTCACCGCAATCGATCACACTCTTAGATGGAGAAGCTGGTGGGATTGGAAAGATGGAGAATATTGGGCTAATTATAACAAGCTTGATTATCCCTCTAATTTGACACTCATGTGACAGAAATTTGAGCATTAATGCACCCACGCCTTGTTGCTTTCATGGGTATGATGAAAGATACATTGAAAATTCTTTCTCCCGAAGAAGTTTTGAATTATCACAAAGAAGAATATATAGCACATAGTTCTGGGTGCTAAGTAATTAGGTACATTCCCCTAAAAAAAAAGAAAGAAAAAAAAGATACATTACCGAAATCTTAGCCAATTTCGGTCTCGTCATTTGAGGCAACTATCTCTTTCAAATATTCATATCTACCTGTATTCAAGCCCCTGAGGCCTCGATCAAATACAAAGACAAATAGTAGAAATGCCGACAGTTTACTGATAGCTGTCTTGCGTCTTGGTTACGGTAGATATATATAATTATATATATACACATCGCTTTTGAGAATTCAGTGAACGGTGCAGTGCATGGGTGTGGGGTTCAAAGGCTTGTCTTTCCGACAGTGGTGGACCAAAAGAAAAGAATTGCCGAGGCTAATTACCAAAATATTTAATTTAATTTAATTTCTGGTCCTCGATGAAGCTTTTGCATGCCTTTTGATTGATTTGATTGCTTGATAGTTGATTATAACAACATTGTGAGATTCTCTGCAACTCTTTCAACACTGCCTATTCATTTTTAAACAGTTTGATCGATTAAAAGAGACCCAATAGTAACAAAAACACTAATTTAAAAAAAAAAAATTCCATAAATTAAAAACATGGTGTTATATTAATATAACATTAGAAAGAGTTTTAAGTATTTCATTATTTTTATTATAATGGTCTATCAACTTCCTTATCTCTATCACTCTCAAAAAGTTATTGGAGTAGTTCACTTATTCTCTTATCCTATGAGGAGTACAGGTACCCCCACTTACCCTAAGCTAGTTGCTTGGAGGGTCTACTACCCTTTAAAGATTGAAAAGTGTTACATTTATTAATTTTTTTTTTTAAAAAAATATATTTTCAAATGATGTGTTATTTATAAATGAGATTTATTATTTTGACAAATTTATTATTATCTTATAAGATTGTGAAACATTATTTGAGAACCGCTTTTGAAGAAAATAATAAATAAATAAAAAGTAAAGCCTTTTCCTTAAAATTTTGTCTTGAGTGGTTACCACCATTTTAAAGGGGGATGAGGGAGTAGCCGGACCTCCCAACAACCTCTTTGGAATGACCAACCATCTTAAGGAATAAGAACCTCTTTAAACATATTTGAATTTTATTTTATTTTATTGAAAATGAATAGATTGAATCAAATGAATTGTCGGCCGCCTCATATTTACGTTTAAGGTCCTTATTTATTTATTTATTTTATACGAATATGCATGATGCTTCACAGCTGAGGGGTGACGAATTATGCACATCTTTATTGGTCATGACTCATAAATCTGTCCTATATATATATATGTTTATTATACGTTTAGTTTCAAATCTTACTGAATGTCGTTTGGTTATGTACCTAATTAATTTTTTCTTTTTTTAACTACTATTATTGCATGTTGTCTCTCATGCATTGATCATCTGGATAGAAAGGATCAAATTTATGACATTAATTGAAAAAAGGGGGGATGATAATTGATATGGGAGAAAGGGCGAAGATCGAGACTCCATTTTTATAATTGGATACAAGCATATAAACTGCACGTACGTATTATATATGCATATATATGCAACAACAAATTAAATCATTTTAATTGGCCATTAATTAATTAACATGTTTAAGAAAATACAACCACTAACTACACGTCTCGTCTTCACGTGTTTTTTTTTTTTTGTTTTTCACAAAATAATTGGAGCTATCATGCATTAATCTGAAGAGGCCCGAAGGCAAATATCATGAATAGAGGCACATTGACATCCTACACATTAAGCCAGAAAAATTTGACTTTGGAGCAACCTACAAATAAACAAATATTATAAGGACTGATATTTGAGCCACTTTTTAACAATAAAGCACCCCTAACAAAGAAAAGATGGGTGATCTAACTAACAAGCCATAAAAAGTCCAGTAAAATCTGCAAATTTAACAGATAGACTTTCAGAAACTACTCTAAAAAATAGAAGAAAAAAACAACTTTAGAAAGCACTCAACACAAGCCGAAGTTGAAAAAGATATTGCACGTGTCTTGTAGGAACAGGCGAAAAAACATAGTTCTGGCCTCAAAAGTAGATGTAGAAGAAGAAAGTTCAGTCAAACTTTCGCCGGCAACAAGAACGGAGAGGTCGCTTCCTTATGAGACGTCTCATGTTAGCCTTCATACCTGAAGAAACCAAAAATAAGAAAAAAAAAAATATGAAGCTCCGTAGCCCTAAAATGACTAGAAAAACAAAAATTTCATTGGATCTAAGCCAAGAAAAAAATAAAAAACCTGTATAGCCTTAGAAGAACTAGGAGGAAAGCACCGGAGAGGAAGGTGCTGATAAGAAAAAGAAGAAAAAAATGACAGACCCCACCGTGTCTTTGTACGTGTAAGTAATCATATCTACTTGCAAGGAAAAGAAGTACGCGTCCATGAAAGACCGACAGTCTATGACCAAAATTTCTCAAGAACAATTATGAAGCTAGTAGAAAAAGAAGCAGCAAATTATGACCATGTATATGAAATATAGCCCAGACCAGACATTATACCTTATTCTACCACAGTGGCCGTACGTTAGGTAAAATGTCTTGACAAATTTTGTTTGAGCTTCCACATGGTGCTTAATTGGGAGTGGTCGATCTAATTAGTCTAACTAACTTAATTCACTCCGGCCAACTCCAAGGTTTATCTGTTCGAGCAAGCTAGCTTCCAATTTTGGCCAAGGCTTCAATTAAACACGTACTCTAAAAGTGGCCTCGCTTAGTGCTTAATTGAACTATCTTCTTTTTTCTTTTTTCTTTTCTTTTCTCTTCTCTTCTTTTAGCACAAAGTAGCTTGCAAACCAATCACTACCTAGCTAGGATGTGCCAAACAGATTAATTTGGGGCCTCCGCACCGCACGAGAGGAGCAGCCATTTTGGTCGGTTGTGAAACATGTCACAAAAGCAGCGCACAAGCTTAATTATATATATGCCAACGTTTCTCACGTGAGATTGCTTGTATATATATTAAATATTCCCACATGGAGTAACAGCATTAGTTTGCCTTTCGCACGACAAGTTTTTCGGCTGGAGAAAAGGCACTATTAATGCTGTTCACATGGAGTGTAAGCCAGCAGTGTACGTGACCCTATCAAGTGGCCGGGAAGCCTTTTAGAACAAGAATGCGACAGGCTATACATAAGATAGAGCCTAATAATATTGCACGTGATTATTTTTTATTTTTTATTTTATCCTTGATTTTGCACGTGTTGACCTTGAATGAGAAAAATATCCTTCTTCCAAAATGGAAATTGTTTTTAGTGTTTATAGCAAGAGTTCAAATGTAACTGCATGTTACTTACAAAAAAAAAAAAAAATGTAACTGCATGTTTACTGTAATTTCCCTCCCTTTAATGGGGTCATAAGGTTAAAGAATTATTAATCATGGGCATTTTTAATCCTCTTTTGACATGATGTGAAACAAAATTTTGACTCGCGCGTAATCAAATTTTCTTTTTATGAAAAGCTTCATTTATAATTTTTGATCTTTTACTACTTTTAAAATTAATAAGGTACTCAAATTTTAAAAAGTATTGATTTAGAGTATCTATCTTTTAATTTTTTTTTTCAATTTCAACTATTTGTTAGAATTTTTCATTAAATTTAGCTTCATTTTTTTTTCTTTTTCTTTTTCTTTTTCCACGCTATATATACTGAATTTTATGACTTAGCCTTTATAAATTTGTGTTGGACGTTGGAATACATTACGTGATTTCCAAAGAGTGGAGGATGAATGGATGATAAATACCAACATAAAGCAGATCAGATAAAGGAGTGGCAGCAGGCAGCTGGCTAGAAATGATTTCGATCGATCCAAGTGGTCATGAGTTGATTATGACAAATTAAGAACCTTTCAATCACTTGCTAGAATATCTTCAGGTGCCGGGAATTAGGTCAAATATCAGTTTTTTAAAAAAAATAAAAAAATAAAAAAGTTCCACTTTATCAAGCTTTTTAAGGGTTTTCTTCTTAATTTTTTTTTTCTTCCCCCACATGATCTTCCTTTTGGTAATTTTCTGGAAGAGAATTAGTTGGGCCGCAGCTGGAGGCAAAATCTTTGGAGAGCGGTTAGATTTTCAGATCAAAATCGGCGTGAGAGAGACAATACATTAGGATGGGTATGAGTATAAGATTCGACAGCTTTTCTAAAGCACACCTTTTGCTATTGCATGGACTGTTTCGTTAAATTAGGTGAAGATCGAATATCCTCCAAAATGGCTTTCGATCAGGACCAAAAGATCAACCCATGAACAGTCAGCGCCGACAACCACCGGAGGCAGAGGGCATCGGCGAGAGACGTTTAAAGGCTCATACGAATTTACAAACAAATCTGCCTACATATTCAAACTAACAAAACTTATCTTTAGGCATCAATATCCTCTCAATTTAATAATATTATGTAACAAAATAAGTAATGGGTTTGGTTTTTTTTTTTTTTCATTTTTCGTTCTCTCTCTTCATGCTGGCACACGATTGTCTGTAACCGTGTTGTCGTTTTCACAAAAACAAAGAAAAAAAAAAAGGAGCGTTTGTTGTCGTTTTCACAAAAACAAAGAAAAAAAAGGGGGCGTTCGTTCGACCAAATTGATCAGGCCATTGGCCAAAACTCAAAGGGCAAATGGTTTTCATCTTCATCTAATCTGTCTTTCTTTTTATTTACAAATCTTTTGGACTAATTCTTGAGATAATAGATAGAACTCAGTAAGCCTAATCTAGGAAACCTCAACGATGTTTTGTCTTGTTTCAATTTAGATTAACTTGGACTCTGCAATCCTAAAACACAATTTGTCCGGTTGAAAACTTTTCTAACCAAAATTTTTAATGTTTTTTAAAGGTAGTTTTTTTAATAAAAAAAGAAAAAAGAAAAATAAGAGGACTTCACTTATAATTTTTGAACTTTCACCCCCTTTTGAAAAAATGTACTTAAATTTTAATATATCTATTTTTCAGAAAGTTTCAATCTCAGCTCTCCGTTAGAATTTTCTGTTAAATACTGTCAAAATTTCTAAAATACCCATATTATTTTCAAAAAAAAAAAGAAAAAGAATTGCTAAGATTTAGCTGTTGATTAGAATTTAACGGAATTTACAAAAATATTCATACCTGAATCTTTGAAAAAATAAATATAGGGCTATTTTTAAAATTTTGACAGGATTTAACGAAAAATTCTAACAGATGACTGAGATTGAAACCTTCTGAAAAAAGAATATTTTAAATTGAGACATTTTAAATTAAGTTTAGGCATATTTTTTCAAAATAGATGAAAGTTCAAGAGTTATAAATAAAACCCTCCCTATTTTTAATTTAAATAAATAATTTTTTTTTTATGTGCTTTGAGAAACGTTTTGTATTTTGGAGTTGTTTTTTAAAAGGTCCGACCATTTTAGTTCTCCACGCCAGTGGAATTCCTTCTGCACCACATAATGTTTAGATGGATAATTGTGGGGGGAGTCCATAAAAGACAAAACTAATTTGGTATATGACGTGTAATGTCACTTTAGATGAAAATTTTCGATTTATTGCTTTTGATCTTCCAAAGGAGCAAGATTCTTGGCGAAATTCATAGGTGGACCTGATTAATTAAGGTGGTGGCTTGTCATGCATGTCCTATATGCATGTGGACCAACAGGCAACAGTGTAAACGTACCGACCCAAACTGGACCTTTTCGAGCTCAACAATGGTTGCAAACAAAGTTTCCAACTCTTAAGAGTATCATCATTTCAGTCAACAATCGGCCGCACCTCAACTTCATGTTACGAAGAAAATATTCTACTATATATATTGCTCCGACCATCATTTTTCAGTTGAAGAAATTTAATGTCTTTATATATATATATATATATATATATATATATATATATATTTACTCCTCAAACTATTACACAATTTATAATATTTTCTAAATTTTCAATTAAAACAATATTTTTAAATTATTAAAAAATTGCAATAAACGACCGACCAGGCCATCCAATGAGAGCCTCGATTGGGGAAGATTAACAGGAGAAGAATAAAAAAGTATATAACCCCTCTGGCAAAAAAATGCTAAAAAATATCTTTATAAAAAAATTTACAAAAATAAAAAAAAAACAAAAAAATAAAAGCGTTGGTGACCAACCCATCGCCATCATGGCTAATTGTCTTTTTGAGATTTTTAAGTGGTATTTTTGTCTTTTTTCGAGACAAGAGTGATAAATTACAATTTTTTCTAGTAATTTGAAAAAACATTGCTTCAATTAAAAGTTTAAGAATAAATTACAAATTGAAAGTTTGAGAGGTATATGTCGTTTTCCTTTCTTTATTTTTATTATTATTATTATTTTTCTATACACCTACCATGACTTAAGGAAACGAAATCAATTGCATCCCATCTAAAAAGAATCGAAATTGTCAATTTTACGGTGGTTGGCATAATAGTTAAGTATTAAAGTCAGCATGTAAACGTAATATATATATATATATATATATATATATATATATATATATATGAGAAATGATCCCTACACTCATTTCTCACAACAGCCCCACAACAAGTTGACGTGGCTGGTAATATTTTATTATTTTTTTGTTTTATTTTCTTTTTTTTTTTTTGTAAAAAAATAATAAAATATTACCAGCCACATCAGCTTGTTGTGAGACTGTTGTGAGAAATAAGTGTAGGAATCATTTCTATATATATATATATATATATATATATATATATATATATTAGAATTCAAACAGTTCACGACTGTTTATTAATATTATTCCACCAAGAACCAAGATTAAATTTCCCCAAAAAGTGGAAAATAATTTTGTTTTTTTAAAAAAAAAAAAAAAAAAATCATCAAGGAGCCCGTTCAATCATTTTTTTCAAGGCCTTGAATAATCAAACGGACATTCTCATTAGGTAATTTTAACGTGACCCATTTTATTTTTTTATAATCAATTTTGTTATTTTTTTTTTTTTTTTTTTGACATGTCTACACAAAAGAGGAGTTACTGTAGCCCATTTCATGAGACGTGGTCTCCAGCCGATTGAACTACTTCTTAAGAATTTGTTACTGTGTCTATTGCTCTAGCTAATTATCTACCGTTTTCAGGTGTGAATTTTACGCCATGTATGACCATGCCTAAAGGTATATTCGGTTGAAGTAAATTATTCTTTATATTAATCAAAAAACCTCTTTTCAAACTGTATGAGCTTTTTCCAAACTTTCTTTTTGAATGTTAATGACGGCATCTATACATATTAGATCTTATAGATATCATATAATTCTTATTGGGCTGGAGAAGTTGGAGCGATTGAAAATAACAAATAAAGGTCACATCTGTTATGTTTGCCATAATTTGCAGGAAAGATGCCTGATCAAACCTCAATCACTTTACTTACCAAAATTAAAATAAAATAAATAAAAAAAAATAAAAAAATAAAAAAAGGTTGAATCAACTTTTAGTAGAACGGCCGCAAAGGGAATCTTCACCATCTTGCCAGTCTTTTTACAGTGAACATCCCATCAATATGTCAAGCCAGCCCAGTTTTTCTCCGTCGAAGTACAACCCAAATTATCCCCTCTCTCACTTTCACCTCCTTTTTAACCCATGGATTCATTGGATTGTAATTTAATTAATTGGTAGAAATTTCAACGCTTTTTTTTTTTTTTTTTTTTTTTTTTTTTTTTTGGCTTTTTTGAGGAAAAGATATTGCTTTTCATTGAGATATTGCTTTTTGAGGAAGAGATATTGCTTCCCATTTAGATAAAACTTTTTGAGGAAAAATATCAACGCTTGAGGAATCTTACTAAAGGCATAAATTGTGATATAAATGAACTTCAAAATACGATTAATATAAATTTATTTATATTATTTTTTTGTAGTATTGTTAAATAAGATTATCTTTCTAATAAAATAAATATGGTTACAATCATTGTGATTGTAAGTCTTGATATTGACATATGTGTGTATTGACTTGAAATTGGATTGTTTAAAATTTTAGATAAGGTTATAAGATATAATATAAATGACCCATTTTATGATAAAAATATTATATATGATTTAGTACAAATACAAGGTTAATAAGGTTTATAAATAAAAAATGATTTATCTAATTATATAAAATGATAAAATTTTAATAATAATTAAATAACTAATTATTGGATGAATTTATGAAAAAATTAAATAAATGAATGAATGAATTTATAAGTTTTTTTTTTTTTTTTTTTAACGAAATAACTGAATATTTCACTGATCAAAGTTCGCAAGCATAAACGATTCCCCTGGTAGTCGAGTCTATCGAGTGATTCAAGGGATTCCCCGACTTTAGTTCCTGCTCTATCCCCCCTATGATGAAGAAGTTCTTTGAAAATGTTGGTCATTGCTCGCTGGTAAGTTGCACCGACATTCTTTAGACCAAAAGGCATCACATTGTAAGAGTATATACCAATAGGAGACCTCAGGGCAACGTGTTTTATATCTTCCATGGCCATCTTGATAACTGGACCGAATGTCTATCTCTTACATTACAAAGCATAAAGTTCTACAAAATCATAACTATATGCTATGAGGTTACATAGTAATAGATATAAACAAAATTCTTACAATAAATTGATATCTATGACTTTCATCTTCCGCTAACCCATGTACAAAAATAGTTAAAAAGCATATCTGCTTCGAGTAGACTAGATCTAAGACATGGGTAACCAAATATCCTAAAAATTTATTTAAACCGGCCGTGAGAGATAACCCTTCACACCCAACTATCCAAGCCGTGAGAGATAACTCTTCACACCTGACTAACCTTCATCGTATAGATCGCCAATGAAGGTAGATCTAAAGAGAAAAAAACTCTTATTCAAAGCAAAAATATAACTAACAAACAACAGCAGCAGTGAGGGAGGAGATGAACGTTACAGCACAATATGGAGGTAGATGAATGGATGCATAGCGGAGATGCCAAAATTTCTAATGTGGTTGGAGAACACTTACAAAAAAAAAAAAAAAAAAAAAAAAAAAAAACTAGAATGAGAGGGGAATGGTAGAAGTGGGGAGTAAAAAGAGAAAGGAAGATGAGAAGGGAACATATCTGCTCACTCCTCTCAAAACTGTTTTCTGAAGAGTGAAATTTAGGGCCGACTTCTCCCCAATAATATTGTTCATTCGGATGGGTCTAGGGCTTAGCAGAACCCACAGGACCCGCCTCGCCCCAATTTTTGCAGTTTTTAGGTGTTTTTATGTGGTTACGGGTTGGATTTTATCAAACCTGTGCGGGGCAGGGCGGGTTACGGGTTGGGGTTTAAAAAAACCCCGAGGACCCGCCCTGCCCTGCGGACCCTTCTAAAAACCCTACCTAGCTACCCCTTCTTCATTTCTATTTCCTTAGCCGCCGCCCTTCGTCTTCTTCGTTTCTTTTTTGCAGTTGCTAGGAAACCCTTCCGCCGCCTACCCTTCGTCTTCTTCCTTTTCTCCTTCACCCCCTCACCCCCTTCCGCCCTTCGTCTTCTTCCCTCCATTTCTGAGGAAGACTAGAAGACCCCCTCTTCTTTTTCCATTTTTTAGGAAGATTGGCGAGTGGCAACCATGGTTCTTTGGCTCAAGATTCAGCTTTCAGAGTACTTCAAACCTCACATCCTAACCACTTCATCTACCCAAATCTTAAGGTACGCCTGTGTAATGTTTTATTGACAAAATTTATGACTCATGTAAACAAATATATATGTTATTATCTTGTTCTTGGTCTTTGATTCTATGTTGAATAAATTCGTGATTTTGTTTCTTGTTTCGTCTCTTCATCCTCTTCGCCCAAATTAGTGATTTTGTTTCTTGTTCTTCGTTTTGGTCTTTAATTTAATTTCATTGGGTGGATGTTATTTTCGTTTTTTTTTTTTTTTTGCTTTCTTAGCTTGTTTTTGCTGTAGAATCATACCCGCGGGGATCCCTACATACCCGCGGATCTCCACCCAATTCATCCCAACCGCCCCGCACGGTTGCAAGTAGGGGCGGAGCTAAGATTCAAGATTTGGGGGGGCCAAATTGAAAAAAAAAAATTTGGGGGGCCAAAACTATAAAAATAACAAAATTTAGAGGTAAAATTAATTAATTATTTTTTTTTAAGGAATTTTTTTTTTTTTTTTTGGGGGAGACCCCTGGCCCCCCCAAGGCCAAGGGTAGCTCCGCCCCTGGTTGCAAGGGAATTTTGGCGGGGCGGGGCCAAAAAAAAGATCATTCCCGCCCCGCCCCATGCTCAGCCCTAGATGGGTCTATCCACTTTGCCTCAACCACATTAGGTCCCTCTTCTGACCCCCATTGAAGGAGATGCATTGGCTACACTCTTTGATGTAAAATCAGCCCAAATACTACGCAGTCAGCAACTCCTCTTTGAGGGAGACTACAACTTTCCGACTGATTTATATCTATTGTTAGATCTTCTCCTAAATAGTGGCAAAGATATTCCTCCTTAGTAGTATTTTAAACGAATTGATTTTAAATATTCAATACCCGACCCAACCCTACTCGATTACAGCATATTAAGTGTGTATATACAAAATCGTAATCAAATGTTTTTATGACCCATTTGCGGTTGACGCAAACGAGTCATGCGCATTATTTGTTACCACGCAATGCGAGTGTGCTTGTATGCATTTGGGTCATCATTCCAGTCAAGAATTCCAACATTTTTCTTTTGCTCAATAATCGTAATTATAACTTTAATTTCAAAAATGGTATTCCTGCTCAAGAAAAACCGGAAATAAATGAAACATTAATTGAAAAATATCTTCTTTTTTTTTTTTTTTTTTATCAGGTTATCGAAAAAAAAATCAGGATAATTTATAATTATTTATTTGAATTTAAATAAATTTAAACAAATAATTGTAAGAAATTACTATTAAGACTCATCTAACCGAATAAATAAATAGACAACTCTATTTTTATTTAATCTAAATAAATTTTAAATTCTTTTAAATTTAAATAAATAATTAAAAACAAGCTTAATCTATAAAATAAAAAAGAAAAGAGGGTGCTGTCCATGTCACCTGACAACGTCAAATAAGTAGTGGCAACTGGCACGCTTGGTCATAGTCAAAGACCGAGAACAGTCGCACCCATTACCGGTCTAACATCACAGGCAATTAGGTGGCTCCTAGGGATGTTGGTTTGATGACTTAGAAACCATAGGGCTTAGTGGTGCGAGACTTTTATCCAATTCCACCCTTTTTTTTCATTTCTTGAATTGGTCCAAAATTGCCAACATTTATTACTCAGTGGAAATTACAAATTATCTTCCTTGACTTTGGAAAATCGGTTAGGACAAACAAATGTACGGATTCTATCTCAGCCTAAAATTACAAGAATATATTTTATTGAGATAATAAAGGTTCTTTATAATTTATGTTGGAGTTCATCAAAACTTGGCTCAACGATGATATAATGATAATCTTTACTGATTAGTATTTTGTTTTTCACAAAATAAAACACGAACAAAGAATAGAAAATTTTGTGTAGAAGAAAAGAATATCTCGCTCTAACAAAAATATATCACTCAAGAAAATAGTTAAAAAATAAAAAATAAAAAAAATACTAGAATAATTATCATTGACTCATTCCCGATTTACAGGACATCCTTTTATATAATACTACCACTTGTTTGTAAGAAACAAAATAGAAAATTAATTAAAGACACCGAATTGACTATTTTAATACGGAATTTTATAGACTCCAAAATAGACTAGAAGGAAAAAATATGGTAAAAAAAAAAAGAAAAAAAGAAAAAGAAGAGTGAGGACAAATTATGAAGGCAATAAACAAGAAATTTGGACTTTAACACCGGGTTACAAGGATAATGTCTTTGAAACTTATTTTGTTCCTATTTTAAAGTGTTAAAGGGTTTTTCTCGACAAAATTGTTCACAGAATACAATTAAACTTATAGTTAGTGAATTAAAACACCCTTATAATGTCTTCGTTTTTAAATAAAAAATAAAAATAAAAACACAAAAAAAAAAAACTACCCGTCTTTCTCTCTGGTGCCGCACAGAGGAAAAAAATTTCCCTCTTCCTTAGGGCTCTTCCCACCCTCTTCTTTCCCCTCTTGATGTTGTCTTCGGTTTCCTTCTGGCTATATCTTTTTCTATCACAATCTACCTCTTATGTGGCTTTATCCATTGCCTTGGGAGATTTATCTTTTATCCTCCCAAAAACGCAACTTCAGCCCCTTCACTGTCGTCATTTTGCCTCCGTAGAGTTGCCGCAACGCCCCCTTTGTCTGAATCTGACTTATATCTCAATTCTGAACTTTTTTTTTTTTTTGTTTGTTTGTTTCTTTTTTAGTTTGATATGTCAATTATATATTTAAAAATAATAAAATTACAAAAATAAAAATAAAAGTTAAAAATATTATATTTTCCAGGTGGAGGCCGGTCTCCCTCCCACACGAGGCGTAAAAGCTGTGAAAAATGATTTTTGCACAACTTTTATACAACTCAAGACACATTGATGAGACCCATCCATGCATGGGTCCCATCAATGTGTCTTTGGTTGTGTAAGAATTGTGCAATAAACACATTTTAAAACCTGATTCATCCTACAAAGAGGAGGGGTCAGAGATTGATCTTAAAAAAAAAAAAAAAAAAAAAAAAACTTGGCCCTTAAGCCATAGGTTAATTTCTAGAGTAAAGTTTTTTTGCACAACTTTAACAATTTTTAATATCAATCATTGAATGTTTAGAGCCTACATTTAGGAAAACAAATTCAATAATTGATCATAAAAAAAAAATTAATTAAAGTTATACAAAAAATTATATAAAATTTGTGCAAAAATTATTACTCTAACCTCTGTGGCTCTATCCTCTATCCCACGCAGAGGAGGGTACCACTCTCCAAACAAATGTTGGGAGGGAGCCGTGGAGGCTACAAAGGAGAGTTGTTTTTGTTAAATAATAAAAATTAAAGAATGATTTTTTAACAAAAAATAAAAAATTAAAAAAACATAAATAGTGATTTTAAAACTAATTAAAAGCCGCTTCTTCTTCTTCTAACACCGGTACAAATGAGTACCGCACTTTCACTAAAAAGAAAAGGGATTTGATTCTTGTACTACACCATTACAACAACTGCACAACAACCCTTCACATGAGGGTAGACCCAATGTATGAGACCTATCCTCATGTGAGGGATTGTTGTACCGTTGTTGTATTGGTGTTGTAAATTTAACATTTTTCAAAAGAAAAATATAAAAATAATACTTTCCTCAAATTATCCGTCAATTGGTAATGTTCTTCCTCAACTTTTAATTAAAGCAATACCTCTTTAAGCTATCAAAAAAAAAAAAAATTATAATCTACTCCTTTTATGCCAAAAATGACCAAAAATAAAAAATAAAAACCATATAAAAAGTTTAGAAAAAAATATAAAATAATAAAAAAAAAATTCAGAAGAACATAATTTCAATTTTTTTTAAAAGAAGGTGACTCACCCCAATTTTGCCTTTTGCTGCCTCCATTTCCGGTGCTCCAAATTCCAATCCAAACCTATCTATATATAATTAATTAATTATACTGATAATTACGTATTAACGTATGGCAGGTCTTGACTTCTACAAACCTTCACCCCCTTCTAGAAAAGTTGTACAAATTATAAAGCTGCGTAAGTTACCCGTAGAGAAAACTTTCTTATTTCAAGCAACTAAAAACATATATTATTATTATTATCTACTATATATATATATATATATATATATATATATATAAAAACATATATTATTATTATACTTTTCTCGTCTGAATGCGAAAATAAACAACTTATAAAACAAAACAAAAAGGAATACAAAAATAAACATGTCATTGTCAGGAGAAAATTTCGAAAGAATTTTTAGCCCTAATTGCTTGCCACCAAACAACTTTCAGTTTCATACGTGCTAAGAATTTATTTTATTTTTATTGCATCGTTTTTAAAAGAAATAACAAATCATATCAAATAAACAATCAATAAATCAGAGAAGAAAAGTATACCGATTCCAGGATTTGAGAAATGATTCCTTTATTTATTTTGTCATTCTTTTTTTTTTTTTTTTTTTTTTTTTTTTTTTTTTTTTCATTTTTTTCAAAATTACTATTAGATTTATGGGCCCATATTATCTCATACATGAACCACACAAATTTAATAATAATTTTAAATAGCAGGAGTTGAGATGCACTATATATTCTCATAATGTCTTTCTTCCTTCTGGCCTTCTACTTTTAAAAATTACCATTAAATCTTTGGACTCATATTAGAGGCCCATATAAATTCCACTAATTGAATAATAATTTTCAAAGGTGAGAGAATAAGAGAAAGGACAATGTGAACAAATAAATCATTTCTCAACAAAGCTATTATTATTATTATTCTTAATTATTTTAAATGCATGCAGTAAGATTAATGCATGTGAATCTTTGTAAATGTATTTGACAAGTATGTTTACTTTTGTTGCATAACTGGTAGCCGCCACTACGAAACAATCCCATTTAATTTCTAACTTAGCTTATGGGTACGTAAGAAGAATAATCTCACTGATTTATTTATTTATTTTAAAAAAAAAAAAATTTAAGCCCACCATCCTCATTTTAGTCAAACAATTACTGGGTTTTATCGACCGCCACGTGTTTTAAAATTGAAAAAAGTATACATACTCTTCAAACTACATTTCCATTTTCAATGTTCTTTAATTTTAAATTACCAATTGTGCCAACGTATCATCCAAATTATCAAAAAAATCATTGTCCCACATAATAACAAAAATAACATTTATAAAAATAAATAAAAAAAATCTAAAAAATTTCAAAAAAGTTTATAAGTTATGAAAAGTATTTGGCCGGGGTTGCTAGCTTTAGTAGGAAACTCAAAAACTAGAACCATTAAAAGCATAAAGGACTATATAGAGTAGGCTCAATGGGTGTAAGGAAAATTTGCTCCTCTCAAGATGGGAATGAAACTCTTCTAAAAGCAGTTATTCAAGCCATTCATACGTACAATATGAACGTATTTCAAATGCCAAAGACTATTTGCAGGGAAATTAATTCCCTAATGCTTAGGTTGGTGGGCCTATAAAGAAAATCACTCCAAGATTGCATAGATGAGTTGGTCCAAAATGGGACGGTTTAGAGCTTAGGGTGGATCGGGGTTTCGAGATCTATAATGTTTTAATAAGGTTTTGTTGGCAAACAAGGGTGTAGATCACTACATAATCCTGATACTCTGATAGCACAAATCTTTAAAGAGAAATATATATTAGGGTAATTTTTTTGAAGTTTTAAGATGGGTTACCATATTTCTTATGTTTGAAGAAGCATATGGAAAGATAAATGGTTTCTAACTCCTACAACTTATGTCATCCAGTTACCGGTAATATGATTCTTGATAGGGAAGCAACCGTAAATGAGTTAATTAATGAAGATACTAAATGTTGGAATGTTTCCCCCATACAAGAGATTTTTAATGAGGAAGAAGTCATGAGTCTATCTATGCACTTTGGCATTAAGTCCCAACCTACAACAATACCAATTAGTACTAGTACAGGTTGGTACGTCAAATGGAAAATTTTCGATCAATAGTGTTTATCATATTGAGAATGAAAGAAACGTACATGATGAGGAAAGGAGAAAGTTCAAACACTCAAATACATAGTAATATGTGGAAGAGGATATGGAGGGTAAACATCCCGGGGGTGGTTAAGGCGTTTTTATGGAAGGCTTGCAATAATTTGTTATCGACCAAGGAAAATCTGTTTAAAAGAAAGAATATTGCAGAATATGCTTTGTCCTATTTGCGGGTTGGAGGTGGAGACCATTAGCCATATTTTGTGGCGATGCCCACCTTCCAAAGATATTTGGACGAAATGTAGTAAAAAGATTAAAAAATGCTTTGGTGAAGAAGATGTTTTTTTATGCAGTTTACAAGGACTTATGGAGAGACTAGATGATGATGATTTTGAAATTATGGCTACCATAGCAATAAAAAAAATGCTTTGAGGAAATACATTGAATTTGGAGGTGAGCTTTCCCACCCTTTATTATTGGTTAGAAGTTAGTGGAATATTTCCACAAAGCCCTACTTAGCACGATGAATCATAATGAACAGAACCGAACAAGAGAGACCCCAAAATGGAAAGGACTGCCTATCGGTGTGATTAAGAGAAATTGGGATGCAGCGTTAAACAAATTTTTTTTTTTTAAAAAAAAAAAGGAGAAAAAAAAAAGAAAAAAAAGATGGGTGTGAGTGCGATTGCTCGTGACCATGAAGGGAATGTGTTAGCATATATGTGTTTTTCAACAGTTTACATATGTGATCGAAAACAGCTGAAGCTTTTACAGCCTGGAAAGTTGTGAAATTTAACAAAGACTTTAGGCTTCGAATGTTATAGCGGAAGGAGATGCATTGAAAATAGTGCAGACTTTGAAAAATGAATGAAGTTGTTGGAGTGAATATGAACAACTTATTGGCGACACAAAGATTGTGCTAAATAGTCTCCATGAATAGTATTACATGTCATATTCATGTCTTCCAAAATTGTTGTGGCTTTTAAAATTATCATTGAATTTCTGATAAATTACTATTAGGTTTTGATATAATAGTGATTTCTTACATCAAGTTTAGGAAGATATAAGAGTGTCATTTAACATTACTCTAGTCTCCGCTAACCATGCAACTCATCGTTAGGCAAAGCCAGTCATTAATCAATCTTTGGCACAAGTTTGAATGTAAGAAGATTATTGTGTATTTATTCGAGGTATTCTAATTACTGAACAATCTGCTACATTATGATTTTAATAAAATACAAAAAAAATTTACTTAAAAAAAAAAAAAAAAAACCATAGTTGATGAAGCAGTAATGTAATTTAGCAGCGCGCCCAGATACTTGCCTAGTTGGCCTTTAAAAGCAAACTATTTAAATAAACAGCAATTTTTACCTTCTAAACTCCAATTAAGGGTACAAATTAAAGAATAAAAATTTAAGGGAATAATATAATATGAGATTTATAGTAAAACGAAAAGAATCAAGAAAAACAAAATCCAAGGGGGAATCTTTGCCTTCCCACGTGGGTCCCCATAAATCCTGCCTGTAATCTCGACCCATCCGGTGACCTCCGCTTTTCGTGATCCGGCGATAAAGCCAGAAATGGTAATCCGGGCCGTAGTAATTCCCCCTAAACCCAAGCCCACAACCGTCATTTCGCAACACACACTCTCGACCCGTCGGCGTTTCCGTAATTCCTGCGCAAAACCATGGGCAACATTGGAACTTGCCGTAGCGCTAATGCTGTCATGCAAATCAGTGGAAAATTAAATTAATTAATTAATTTTTTTTAAAAAAAAAAAAAAAAAAAGAAGGGAGAAAGGTGGACGGCATTGGGCAAGTGAAATTAAAGTAACGCCTATATATATAAGAGCGACTCTACGAAGAATCTTCATTCAGCTTCCAAATCCTCCATAGCTAGCCATTTAAAGCGGCATCACTCTTTCTGAGAAAGAGAGGTTGCACTGAAGTCGATGACCCGTTAACGCTTTCTTTCAAGTTTTCAACCGTATCTCGTTGAGATCGAGACCGCTCTTTCCTTTTCTTTGTCACTGTTGTTATCTCCTCACCAAACAGCATCCTCTCTGTGCGAGTCAGAGTACGGTTTCAGGTACAGTTTCCATTACTGGCTCCGAATTTGCTAATGAACTGTCAGATGTATGGAAAGGAACGAATTTTGAGTTTGACAGCTTTGTTTTTGTTTTTCGTGTTGACTTTCCCGCGAGCTAAACGGAGCTCAAACCGGTGTTCTTTGTTCCGGATAAGTCATGGCCCTCTGGAATTTTCAGTTGTCTAAGTTTGTTTCTCTTTGCTACTCACAATCTGTGAATTGGGTTCGTTGCTATTCAATTTCGAAGTCGTGTTCTTTCTCCAAGAGGCCTCTGTCTTCTATTTGCGAAGACCTTTTCCTTTTTTTTTTTTTTTTTTTGACAACTTTCTAACTTCGTTTCCAACATGGGTTTTCTTTTTCTTTTCTGTCTTTATCTTGTTGCCTTTTCTCTGAAATTTCACTCGAATTTCCAAGTTTTAGAATTTATATAAGCTTAGAAGTTTAGCTTTGAAACAATAATAAGACCAGTCTATACATCGTTCTGTTTTATGCATCTCAGTTTTGTTTGATTCAATCAACGCACTTGTTGCTTTTAATTGGGTTTCAATCTTTGGTTCTCTCTTTCTTTCCAAAAATCTGTTTCCGGGAAAGAAAGTTCTGGGTAGTTGACTAAGTTGACTACTGTCAAGGAATAAAAAAGATGTAGCCTTCCAACTTTCGTTATGGTTTTGAGCTTTGGGGAAACTTGTTCTCAGGGACTGGTTCTCGGGTTTGGTAAAACCTCCTTTCTCTCTATGTCGCCTTTCAATTTTGAGTCGACAACTCGCATAGTTAATCACTTTTTTCCAACCTACTATTTATTGACTTTTAACTTTTGTTAAAGGATTGCAAATTCATTTAGAATGTTCATTTCAACTCTGGTTTGGTTGCTGAGAACCCGAGGGAAAGAAACCATGAGAAAAGAAAATTGTGAGTCTTAGGTTCTAAAATTTTAGATGATACGCTTGTTTTTTTTTTAAAAAAAAAAATTCCACTTTCTGTGCTTTGCAAAAATTGAATGACCCAACTCTACCACCATGCCAGGTGGGGGGAGTAGTAAGCTTTATCGACTGGAGGTGTTGCTTTTCAGAAGAGCCATATCTATAAAATTGTTTTCTTTGGCTTTTTCTAACATTTCATATGCAGCCAAAAGGAGGGGTTTTCAATCTGCTTGGATTCCTCATCAATATTTGTTACACGCTTGAGCATGTGCCGGGGCATATTCAATGAATTTTGTTCTTATTTATGCAGTTCAAGTGAATGCCTTTGATTTATTAACTAGTCTTTTTTTGGGTGTAGTCAAAGCTTTGTGAGAATGTTAGAGAAGATGGAAGAATTTAACCAGGAGAAGGTGATAGAGGAATTTGAAGCAACAACGAAGGATGCTGAGAGGGTTCAGACAGAGACCCTCAAGAAGATTCTGGAAGAAAATGGATCAGCGGAGTACTTGCAGAATCTTGGTCTCAATGGAAGAACCGATCCTGAGAGCTTCAAGAATTGTGTTCCCCTTGTCACTCATAAGGAATTGGAACAATACATTCAGAGAATTGCAGATGGCGACTCTTCTCCCATTCTCACTGGGAAACCAATCACAACCATCTCATTAAGGTCTTTGTAACCTTTTATGTTAGTTTTCTGATTTGACCTGAATTTTAAATTTATGCTAGAGAAGTTCTGAGAATAAATGTTTAATTTGTTGCAGTTCTGGCACTACTCAGGGAAGGCCAAAGTTCGTACCCTTCAATGACGAATTGATGGAATCCACCATGCAGATATATCGGACTTCTTTTGCTTTTAGAAACAAGTAATAAACTCTTATTCAGTGAAAGGGATTCTCTGTTTATATTTTGGTTCACAAAACCTTTTTGCCCGTTGATGAGCATAGACTATACCTTATCGGACTAATATATGATATCTGCGCTCCCTTTTAACCTTCATTTTATGCTTTTCATTGAATGACGAAGTTGAAATCGTTATCTAGAAAGAGGAAAAAAGTTGGAAGAATCATTTGATAATAAACAAATTCATAATTTGATAGGTATCATTAATTTTCTGCTGATGTAAAAAACTTTACTATTCTGCAGAGAATTTCCTCTTGGGAATGGAAAGTCTTTACAGTTTATTTACAGCAGCAAGCAGTTCAAAACAAAAGGGGGTCTAGCAGCTGGAACTGCTACTACCAATCTCTTCCGTAATCCACAATTCAAAACGACAATGAAGGCAATTCAGTTCCAACCCTGCAGCCCTGATGAAGTAATTTTTGGTCCTGATTTCCACCAGTCCTTATACTGCCATCTCTTATGTGGGCTGATTTTTCGGGATGAAGTTGAATTTGTATTCTCCACTTTTGCCCATAGCATCATTCATGCATTCAGAACCTTTGAACATGTTTGGGAAGAACTTTGCACTGATATTAGGGATGGGGTCCTCAGCAGTCGAGTTACTGTCCCATCCGTCCGAGCAGCTATGTCAAAACTGCTCAAACCAAACCCTGAATTGGCCGAGTTGATTTATGAAAAGTGTTCGGGTTTGAGTAATTGGTATCGATTAGTGCCGGAACTTTTTCCTAATGCAAAATATATTTATGGGATTATGACCGGATCAATGGAGCCTTATTTGAAAAAATTGAGGCACTATGCAGGGGAGCTGCCTCTCTTAGGTGCTGATTATGGGTCCTCTGAAGGATGGCTTGGAGCAAATGTTAATCCAAAATTGCCACCTGAGTTGGCCACTTTTTCCGTTCTTCCTAATATTGGATTTTTTGAATTCATCCCATTGAGGGAGAATATTGAGGATCAGGAGCCCAATTTCCTCTCTGTGGAGCCAAGGCCAGTGGGTTTAACTGAAGTCAAGATTGGTGAAGAATATGAGATCATTCTCACCACTTTCGCAGGTACGAAGTTCTTCTCATAGGGATAAATTCCTTTTTGAAAATGGTAATTGAGAGATATGGATTGCTTCCTCCATCTGCACAATGTAGAGCATTGGTTAAAAAGTAGAAAATTAATGAAAATCACAATAGCCTGTTTCAATCCCATATCTTCTGTTATTTAGAATTTTATTGTTGGTCTCATAGAATTTTATTATTTGCTCATGCACTGAGCCACTGATTTAATTGACCTATTGCCTTTTCTTCCTACCATACATTTAATAACCCAAACTTGGCTTAATGCTCACCATGTGACTGTAGGTGTCAAGGAGAACATCCTCTATCCCTATTCAGTATTCCTCCTCCCCATACTGTATTTTTTATTTGTTTATTTTCGTTGTTTATCTGCAGTGTCAGGAAACAGATTCTTAATCCACTAGTTGACAATACCAAACCAGCTGGCTAAGACATGCATCTATAATTGTTTGAATTAATCATATTGGATTATGAAAGACATATTCAATGAATTGAATCTTCCAAGGATACCTCAACCATAGCCTTCTGTAGGTTGTGTTGGCATATTTATCATCCACGTGTAGAGCACAGCAATAGGAAACTGATTAAACCCTTGTGTACTCTACTTTATATATCAATGTTTTTAAACATCAATTTTTATTAAATATGAAACAGTGTCATTTCCTTTGTAAATACAGAGACATTTTTGTTTCCCTGTCCAGTATGCATGCCACTAGTTTATTAGATAATCTATGGTACTGCACTTATTTACTCGACTTGTTTTTATTTTACATGACTATTTCTTTAATGCATTGTTGCTCTCAATGCTTTCTTCTTTCATATCTAGTTCTAAACCCAATATTTTCCTACACTGTTTTGCTATTCATCTCTGTAGTACAAGTTGGTTCTCAATGTGTAATTGATTCATTCAATGACTCGTAAACTCACACATGGCTCACTAAAACATATTGATTTAAAAATGGCTATTTATGTTTGTATCAATTAGTAGTTGAACTATTGCATATTGTACTTGCTGAAGAAAGTGGGAAACATGGAAAAGTATTTATGGTCATATGATGTGTGTTATGAAAAAGAAAAAAATCAATGCATTGATTTTCCATTTGTTTGCTAATGTAGAATGGAAATAAAAACATATTTACAAAATGGTACTGTACTTAAAGGATGTTTGGTCATCTTCTCATATGTTTGCAACAACCTCTGTACTTCTATGATATTGACACGGGGGAAATATTTGGATGAAGTTTTGCTGAAACCCTTATATAAGACAAACATGGAGCAGGTAAATGTTTTGGTGATGTTTTTTGGCCCAATCTGTTGACTTAGCATTTGGTAAGGTTTTGAATTGGACCATATGGTAACAAAAAAAATGTCTTTGGTTATGTAATAGTTTATAATTAGATACCTAATCACATTAATATAACCTGTACTTGTCAAAGGAAGGTTTTGTATCTTAGTTATTTAGCCACTAAATCCTGGATTTGCAAGTAATCATAATGTACATGTAGTCAACTTTGGACCTCGACTTTTTCTACCTTTTCTTTTGGTTTTTAGTTGTGATGCTTTAGCATATTCTTTTTATGTTTAGTCACATAAATTTGTGCATTTTATTAAAATCCAGAGATTTGCACTCTCTGAGCTGTATTATCTATATATCCCTGATTTCGTCATTTAAAATTCTCTCCCCCGTTCTCTTTCCTACCCCTCCCTCCCCTTTTTGTTTGGTGATAAATTTTCCAACTACCAAGTTAACGCTATTAAAAATATAGATAGCTTTCTAGTGTTCAGTTTCTCTGATACTTTTTGAAATGCTGTTTTGACTCTTTTTGATGAAAAAACTGACGTGGATAAGTAGGAGAGACATATGAACATGGGTGCTAAAGTGAGTTTGTTTCCTTCTCCTAGATTAGTTTTATCTTGTGTTACTGTCATCGGGCATGCATGCTTGGTCTTAATGAAAATATATGTCCTAAACATGTTTGTTCAAATTTATGCTTACATCTTAGTTATTTTGAATGAAATTGCAGGTCTGTACCGGTATAGGTTAGGAGATGTAGTAAAGGTGATGGGCTTCCATAACTCCACCCCGGAACTTAAATTTGTCTGCCGGAGGAACCTTCTGCTTACCGTCAACATTGACAAGACGACTGAGAAGGATCTACAGATTGCTGTGGAAGAAGCAGGCAAGGAATTGGGTGAAGACAAACTAGAAGTTGTTGATTTCACTAGCCATGTTGACTCATCCACAGATCCTGCTCACTATGTTGTGTTTTGGGAAATAAGTGGTGAGGCAAGCGAGGAGGTTCTTCAGGAATGCTGCAACTGCTTGGATAGGTCTTTTCTGGATGCAGGCTATGTTAGCTCACGCAAGGTGAGCACCATAGGGGCGCTCGAGCTCCGAGTCGTTCGGAGAGGAACTTTCCAGAAGCTTCTAGATCATTGTCTAGCATCAGGAGGTGCTGTTAGCCAGTTTAAAACGCCACGATGCATAGGGCAGGCCAACAAATTGGTGCTGCAAATCTTGTGTGACAACGTTGTTAAGAGCTACTTCAGTGCTGCTTTCTAGTGAAAAATCATATATATATATATATATATATATATGTTGGAATTGCAATTTCATCTTTTCCTATATATGTTAAATTCAAGATACTCACCTTGGTGGCAATGCTATTTTTTTTATATACACATCACACGTATAATTATATAGTGCAAAAAGTTAGTTAGGTATAGGCTATATATAACTGGTCGGGGCGGGATCCACAACAACTATTGGCTCAAATTATTGTCTAAATAAATTTTGAGTTGTTTGGTCGCCTATTCGAACATATGAATTTCATACGAAATCTCTCACGTTAGAAGATAATTGACGTGGATTTTTATCCGGCCGGTTGCCCGGCATCACACACAATCTCTCTTTCTCTCTCTCTCTGTCTCTCAATGATCGGGATTGATACTTATAAATGAATTAATCACGCGTGACGTTTGATTGTGGGGAAAGAAAAATACAGAGGAAAATAAAGTATTGAGGTTAGTGCCCAACTGCCCATCTGTTGAAGATGGACCGCATGGATTTATTTGGCATGATGTGGATCGACCACCTCGGAAGAGACAAAACAAAATTATGCGTAAAAAGAAATTGGTATCTCACATACATCGATCCCACTCATCTCATATGCTCTCTCATAAGTCATATCATATGAAAACCAAAACAAAATGTTAATCTAAATGCGTGTTTCTATCGTTCTCAGTTCTCACCCATACCATCACTTCTTCCCTATATGCATCCATGATCCATTACGATTAATTTACGGGTCATTTTCATCTATTTTGTTTAAACAAATCTAATCTTTATCAACTTGGGCGATCACACACGTTAGACAAGGGATTAAAAATTGCGTTGACGACAACAACCAACACGTTAACACAAACAAAAACAAAAACTATGGTATCTTCTGTGAAATATGGAGATAAAAAAACAATTTTATGCTTCAAATTTTGTTTTTAGTATATATTATAATAATACATTTAATATTATGTTATTTAAAAGTCTTATTTCGCTTCTTAGAGGGTGGGTGAGATTCAAATTTTATGGCAGAAAAGTTCCATGTAATAGCGAGATCTTGGGAGTGTCCATAAAAGGGGAGGGGAGGTTGATCTTGAGCAGTGAACGGAGTAAACAATCTATTATTGTGAGAACCGATCGAACTAAAAGTATGATAAACACAAATTAAAATATCAATAAATGTTACTCAACTTCAACCCTCACATAAATATCAATAAAAATGTGAGGGCCATTAGTCAATAATATGTTCAGTATTTCCCCTAGAAATTAATCATTACAATATGTATATACACTCTGCTTTTATGCTTTTAATACATTTCCAGTGTGCCTTTACTCAATAAAAAATGGTTCGTTGTATCAAATCCATATTAGTTTTGTTGGTATTCATTATTCAACGGCGATGCCGGCATGTCCAGAGAGACATAAAATTATTGCGGGGAAAAAAATGATTAATGCTCCATCGCGCATGCGAGAGTTCGTGGTTTGAACCTAATTTTAAATAATTTGTTTTTAGTTATTGTCTTTATAATCTCATTTAGTGTGGGGAGTCAGTTGAGTCCACAACCGCCAAATGTGACAGGTAATTGAGATTTGAGAGAGCATATGAAATAAAAAAGACAACTTTTTCAACCAAACCGGGTATTTAGTGGGATCCTTTATTCCTTTAATTGGAAGGGAAAAGTGGAAAACTCTAGAAATGAGTAATGAGTACTAAAAAAACAGAACTTTTTGGAGTGGAATGCTTTTGTGGTTTGAGAAGTAAATTGTATTGCTATGAGCAAAAGTCAAAAAGTAATTACAAGGAAAATATTCTTATATATTGAGTATGAGCAATGAGTACTATCCAAGGAAAATATTCTTGAGTATCAAATTTACATAAATATTTGTGGAGAAATGCTATTTAGTATTCTCTTATTCTTCTCTTACTTTTTTTATTTGAAAATCAACTATTAAATTTGTAGGATTTACACTTTCGCTTATGTGGGTTCTACAGATCTAATGGTAAATTTATATATATATTTTTTTAAAAAAATAATAATAGGAGAAATATAAAAGAATTTACTCCTTATCCTTATTGAGAAAAAGAAGAAGAAGGGCAAATGCTTTCAAAAATTTGGTAACACTCCAATTTTACATGGAGGAGATGAATTGTAGTGCATCGCATAAATTAAATACCAGTATTTACAAAATTAAAATGAAGGAGGATTAACCTATTACTCTTACCTTTTTAACAATATATATTCTTTTTTTTAAACAATAATATATTAATTTTTTACAATAATATTATTCTGTTTCCCCAAACGTTTGTCCACCTTCCTTGGAACATTCAAAGAAATTGTAGCACGAATGTTCGAACAGCTCTCCCGAACGTCTGCAGAAACACTAGCACGAACGTTTGAGTAACCCTTCCTGAACGTTTCAATGGTTGTCCTAGCTGACGCAACCTTTATCCTTATCCTCTTTGGGAACGTTTGATGCTCTTAGACGAACGATCGACGTGTCATTTCCACGAACATTCAAATGTGTTTGAAAGATAAAATTTTACTCACCGAATTTTATCCACTCCTCTTTTCTTATAAAATAGAGCCCCCATATGTTCTTCTTACACCACTCCTCCCCATGACCCATACTTATGGAAGCATTGTGCAGATCAAATGATAAGAAGGTGCGTTCCCGAAAATGAGATTATTTCTATTCTCACCTTTTGTCATTCGTATGCTTGTGGAGGTCACTTTGGAGAGAAGAGGACGGCGAGAAAAGTGCTAGAATGTGGTTTTTATTGGCCATCTTTATTCCGAGATTCACATCATTTTTGTAAGTCGTGTGATCATTGTCAAAAGACAGGTAATATATCCAAAAGGAATGAGATGCCACAAACCCCCATACTATTTTGTGAAATTTTTGATGTTTGGGGCATCGATTTCATGGGACCGTTCCCTATATCTTTCGGTTATGTTTATATTCTACTTGCTGTTGATTATGTCTCAAAATGGGTGGAAGCTAAAGCTACCAGGACTAATGATTCTAAAGTTGTTACAAATTTTATCAAGTCCAGAATATTCTCCAGGTTTGGAATTCCAAGAGCTCTAATAAGTGATCGAGGCATTCACTTTTGCAATCGAACTGTGGAGACTTTGCTGAAAAAATACCATGTGACCCACAAGGTGTCAACTGCCTATCATCCGCAAACTAGTGGACAAGCGGAAGTGTCAAATCGAGAGATAAAGTCCATCCTTGAAAAGACGGTCAATCCAAGTAGAAAAGACTGGAGTTTGCGCTTGGATGATGCCTTGTGGGCGTATAGGACTGCATATAAGACGCCCATTGGAATGTCACCTTACCGATTGATGTTTGGGAAACCATGCCACCTACTAGTTGAGTTAGAACACAAGGCTTATTGGGCTATCAAGAGTTTCAACATGAAGATGGATGAAAGTGGAGAACAAAGGAAATTGCAACTACAAGAGTTAGAGGAAATTCGCAATGATGCCTACGAAAGTGCAAGGATTTACAAGGAAAAGACGAAGGCTTTTCATGACAAGATGATTTCTACGAAGGAGTTCAAAATTGGTCAAAAAGTCATTCTTTACAATTCACGACTTCGTTTGTTTCCAGGTAAGTTGCATTCTCGTTGGATTGGACCTTTTGTTGTTACTAATGTTTTCCCTCATGGTGCAGTTGAAATTCAAAGTTTAGCAACTTCCAAAGCGATCAAGGTGAATGGCCATAGACTTAAGACTTTTTATGAAGGTTTCCAAATAGAGAATGTGGTAAAATTGGATCTTGAGGATCCAATTTATACTGATTGAAGAAAGACTTGAGTCGAGCCAACGACAATAAACAAAGGCGCTGCTTGGGAAGCAACCCAAGGGGAGTTTGTTTTCTTATTCTCATATTTATATTTTTGTTATTTTTGCCTTTTCTTTGCATTTCACCTACATTGGGGACAATGTTAGTTTTAAGTGTGGGGGAAGGGATTTAGGTTGTGTTTTAATTTGTTTTTATTGTTAAAAAAAAAAAAAAATGTTTTCCTTTTTGTTTTTTTTTTTTGTGGTTTTCAATAATTTTTGGTTGTGTATGCCATGAGCAAGATTCAATTAAGCTTGGAAAATTCATAACATGATTGGATAGTAATCTTTCGACTTAGAATTATTTAGTTTGATTATTTTCCTTAAGATGGTGGTGACTAAATTTGGTAGACAAAAACCGGTGAGATTTTGAGCCTTTAGACTGACATATCCATATCAGTCTCACTATTTTCTTTCATGTGTGATATTCTTTCATGGATTTGTTTCTCCAGAACTTGCCTTGATTCTCTTCAAGATCATTTTGACACGTGCATGCATGAATATGATTAAGGCCCTCTTTGTTATAAATTACATGAAGCCAAATAGTCTACCTTGTAATTAATTTTTCCTTTGTTGAACCCCTTTGAGCTTTATCATTTATTATGAACCCACATTACAAGCCTTAAACCCGAAAAACAATGTCTTTACCTAAGCCATAAAGTTAGTGGAGCATTGTTCATCATTATGATATGTATGGGTATGCAAGAAATAAGTGTGGGGGCGTCTAGATTTGTGGTTTGGCTATGACTGGTGAAATGGAACATGTTCTCATTCTCAATTCATGAGTTCCATTGTTGATGAAAAAAAAAAAAGAAAGAAAGAAAGAAGGGAAGTGATGGAGGAAATTGCCTTTGATATTACAAATTGTCCATGTTTATAATTCCTCCTAAAAAGGGAGTTTGTTTATACGTGAAATATACAAATTGAAGAAAGCTGCTGAATGGAGTAACTGGTTTTACATGTCTTATATATTCGAGCTTGAATTGATTTGATTTTTGCTCCACTAGTTTCAATGGCTTTTGAGCTACACTCCCAAATATTTCCTACCTTGATCCTAAACCCTGTTACAACCCTTGAAAAGTCCTTATGATTCATGTTATGCATGTGGTCCCAGTGGTGGAGAATGAGAAGATATGCAAGCCTATGGTAGATCATTTCCATTGGAATGAATTTGAGCGAAACACATACCCTTCAAACACATGAGAGTCGAGTGTTTATTTCCGTGAGGGTCTACGCTTTTAGTCTGCTCCATCTTCAAGTGAAAATGCTTGCTAAGTAATTTTAACCTGTTTAAAAAATTGTTTGTTCATGATATGTTCTGAATTGTGAATAGCTTGGTTGTTCCTTGTTGATGGCATTACAACCTTGGTTTTCTTAGGAAGGTGAATTTGAGATTTGCTCGAGGACGAGCAAAGGTTGGGTATTGAATTTTGAGAATTAGAATTGAATTCTAATTCTATTTACAAATATCGAGGTAAAAAATTGTGTTTGGATGTTGAATTTTGAGATTGAAAAATATTATATCTTAATGGTAAGAAATGATTGGAAGTTTAAAAAGTTGTGTATAATGATTGGTATTTTGAAAAGTTGTGTAAAATAATAATTTAAATAATAATAATTTATTATATATTGATTATTTAATTAAAAAATAAATAAATATTTTTTTAAAAAAAAAATTAAAATTAAAATTAAAAAAAAAATGATGCAGGGGTGGCTGCCGGCAGCCACCCCTTTGGGGGTGGCGCGCGGCCACCCCCATTGCCTGGGGGTGGCCGGGGGAGGCCACGCTGCCACCCCCGCTGGTCAGGGAGGCCGCGCAGCCACCCCCAGTGGTCGGGGGTGACCGCGCGGCCACCCCCGCTGGTCGGGGGAGGCCGTGCGGCCACCCCAAGGGTCGGGGGAGGCCGCGCGGCCACCCCCAAGGGTCGGGGGTGGCCGCGTGGCCACCCAGTTGGCAGCCACCCATTGTTTTTTTAATTAATTTCTTTTAATTTTTTTTTTATTTAAATTTGTATTATTTTATTATTTATATGTGGGACCCACGCGTTTTTTGGGAGACAGCTTGTCCTGCGCGTGGGTCCCAGCCATTACTCAAAATGTCAACTTAGAATTCAAATGAAATTCGGGTCAAACTCGAGTATTCGGGTGGGTGGGCGGGTTTTAGAAAAAATCCGAGTGGAATAATTATTCCACTCTATTGCCAAACACACCATTAAGTGTGGGGGAATTTGATGAGAATGTAAAATGTCGTATTTTTCCCCTTAATATTTAATCTCTTATACTTATTTAATGCCTAAATGCACTCATTATTCTTATATTTTGATTTAGGATGCAAATTGAGGCATTAAATGCAAAACAAAGCTAATTGGACGATTTTGGACAGATTTGATATCAGTTCGTAATCTGAACATAACTCTCTCATAAAAGCTCCGATTGAGATGATTCAAGATGCTGTGAAACGCCAAGAAAAATATCTACAACTTTTATGTTTTGCGTTTTGAGAGATACCGAATGAATCAAGGTCGAAATTGGGCTTGAAGTTGACGTTCTGATGTGGATCTGATGCGGTTTAATTGCAGAAGTTTTCAGATATGGAAATTTCTTTACTTTGAGACTTTTCATAATTATCTAATCAATTTCAGCCAAGCCAAGCAATAAATACAAAGTCAAGCAAAAGGAAGAAAAGGAAGGAAAAGATGCCTGGAGGACCATGGAAATAAAGAAGAGATTTGTGGGGAGTCGAACAAGGAAAGAATCGATAAAGCATATGGCAACAAAAGTCCCCATTGAAATCATCACTTTCCTAGTTATCCTAGCCTTTATTTTATGTTTAATATTTTTCTTAATTAGTAGATTTGTGTATTGTTATTTTAGGATAGTATTTGCAATATCTTTCTTTAGGAGATTTCCTAGGTTTCTAGCATATGGGATGAAACATGTGTAAAAGGGGGGAACCATGACACACAACACACACCTTCTACCTTACATCTTCTATCTTCCATCTTCTCCCCTCTTTTCTAACTTCTTTGAGTCATGGTCTTGCGTGGCTAAACTTTTATAATTGGTCGAAGGAAACGGAAGCCTCGGAATCAATAAAACTGTGAGATCTAATATGTTTTTATTGTTCGATTTATGCTTTGAGTATCGGATGTTCTTCTTTACCTAATTCCATGATTGTCTCGTTTAATTGCTAGGAGTACTACTAGTTTATTATTCGTTGCAATCTATTGCTAGAATGGATATCAAATCCATAATTGTTTGATCCCTCCAATCTGTGAAGCAACTAAGATTTAATGATTTGCTGTTTCTCAGTGATTATTAAATCTTTGGAAGAACATCCGACGAAATTAAATGCAACCGCTTGTGCTTGTGTTGTTTCGCTTCATCGATCTCTCTAATTCTTAAGGCTGCTACTAGATTAAACCTATAGCGCTTGTCTTAGGTTGTTTAGTAGTTAGGGTTAATTAGAGCGCTTGTCTTCTAATTAACTACGACTAAGGAGAGATAGGAAAATAGTTCCAATGGTGAATATTCAAGTATGAATTGATATATATTTGCATCGATGATCAGTTGTAAAATTCCGACGGTGGAAGTTGACTTAGACCAATGTTTTCTTACTTGATTGATATTTTAAATTGTTTCTTTGTTATTTTTCTTAAAATTATTTTCATACTCAAAACCTCCCATCCTTGTTCACGTAGCATAAAAATCCGGCTAATTATTCTCCGTGGGATCGACCCTTACTTGCACTACTACATTTATATTTTTAGAAGTAAGGTTTTATTTTTGGGTGCTCGCGACAGCACGCCAGTTCCACAGCCTATGGACGAACGGCCGATACTCGTATAGTAAGCCTATGGCAGTCCGACTGCATGTATCGGTTTACCATTTCATATGATACAATTAATATAGTCAATTTATTCAAAAATAAGTAATACTTGTCTTGAAACAGATGTAAGGATATTATAGAATTTTTGCATGGTTATGACATATATTTAAGGAAAATAAAGTATGTTCAGTCCATTGACTATTGCATGTTAAAGTGAGATCAGTTTTGTAAATATTCACTTACCTCGTCTTCTCATCCACAAGTTCGGACATTTTAGATTCTCACTACTACGAAACAAACCCTAACATAATAAATAACTACTCAAAAATCTAACTTAAGCAAGTAACACCTTAAACCACAATTAAAACCCTAAATTTGTGATTTTTAGCACATTTGAACGTTCGGCCTTTAGCACCGATCGTTTGATTCACAAGGCTTAACCTTATGATTATTAATGTTACTTTTATGTTATGATGGGCTTTGGATCCAATGCTTTTTTTTTTTTGTGACTGGCTCACCATTTACGTATAGGGGTCACAGTTACGACTTTTCTAGTAGCATGAGCCATGCACCCGTGGTTGGACTCGGTCGGGTTGCTAATATATGATGGTATGCGTACATATCCGAGACACCAGTGTTATATTACAGATCCCTCGGGATAGCATTAATTTTATCGAGAATGAGTTAATATCTTGGGTAGACCATACGGAAGATAACTATGACTAAATTATATATGTATAGCATATTTCCCTGCACTAAAATATTAGTGTTGTCGCCAAAATTATGCCCCAACAACTCTTCAAAATAAACTACATTTTATTAGGCATAATAACGGAGGCAATATGCATCAATTTGTGAAAACCCACGTTTATGGTTCTAAAATTATTAATGTCACTTAAGGCTTATTACATAATTAGTTTAGTAATGATTTATTTACTAAGTCATAGACTTTTATGCAGTTATTTCCCTTTTCTCGGTGTTTAGAGTTTAGCGGGTTGCTAGTATTTAAGAACAAAAAATTCGATAGGATGAAGACGCCAAGTGAATGGCTCGTAGTAGCAGGTTTGGTTGTTTTAAATTTGTTGTAGAAATGATATTGAAGAACTCTGAGTTTTTAATTGAAGATACGTTTATGGATGATTAAAATAAGTAATCTAGTATCATGATATTTCGTTTTCCGCATTATTTTACTTTAATAAGCTGCTATGGTAATTCTACTAAACAGTTATCAGTTAATTGATCTAGGGGAACCACTAGCAACTCTTCAAGTTAAGCAAATATAATTACCTAATTTTGGGGGCATTACATGAATAGTCTATATAAAATAGATGAATTATAAAGACATTCATAAATGCTAAGTCTTACATTGATTTCTTTTATTAGGTGAAACTAAGTTTTATAAGTAATTCTGTGAAACTCAAAATTAATTAATAATTTTGGAGTGATAACGCATATGTAACTAGCGCTTTTTTTGTATTGTTTATCATATCAACCTAGTATTTAAGAGGGGGGGATAACAATGAGTGAATTATAAAGGCATAGCAAATTAACGTTAAAAGTGAAAAAATAAATTACAAGTTAAATTTACATATTTTGAAACAATAATTAATTTTTGTTATATTTATTATGTTACATATATTCTTAAATATAAGTTTTTCTTTTTTAAATTCTATGCGAATCAAAATCCTAATTCCGCCACTATATGACTTAAACATCCATAATTATAACGCTAATCTTTCATATTTGAACTGCACCCATATGGAATCTTGTTTATTTCTCTGAAATGCCTAAACCTAGGGACAAGAGGCTTGGCGTGGTGTCAACTTCTACTCGTATTAATTCGCATATATTTGTTATAAACTATCCCAATAGTCGATGAGTCTTCCACTTCAATTCTATAGTATTCCCTACACTCTACTTAAATGTTGAAATTATTATCAGCAAAATTTAACTTTACCTTTTAGTTTTACTTTGCTAACTATGCAAGTGAAAACTAATCCAAAACTAACACGGGTTACATTCATAAAGACAATAATGAGTACATGAACCTTAGATTTGATGTTTCGTGGTCTTAAGCAATCCATTCTAAATTTGATGATTATTTTAAAAGTTATGTTATTTTTGGGATAAATAGAGAATAAGAGTCTTGTATATAACATTACTCATATTATATAAAGAGAAATGCTACGTTGTATTCTCATGTCATTCTTTCATCAATCTCCGCTGATGTAGCACTGGCAATTCACCATTGATTTTTTTATTTTTTCTTTATTTTTAATTAAGATTAATCTAAATGTGAATTGACAATGTTATGTCAGCAGAGAATGATAGAAAAATGACCAAATAATGATGTATAACATATCTCATATATGTATATACACACACATTGTTAGAATATATAAGGGGATTTGATTTCAGAGATTTGTTGTAATTGATTGCAATCTCCTATAATCCGATTTGATTACCATATTTATCTACCCTAATACTCTTATAAATAAGAGTCTTACGTACTGTTAAAACATCAAGTGAATAAGAGTAAAAATGTAGATATAGGTCATACACCAAACTACATACATAAAATTATTTATCTCTATTTCATTATTCCGTTATTTTATTTATTATCCGTTGCATTGTAAGTTCTTTCACACATGATGTTGAAACTGATTTGAAAAATGGTATTGCAGACATTAGACAACATTGGAATCATTGTTATTAATTCAATAGTGATCAATTGTAAACCTAATGATAATTTTAAAAGGTACATCATTTTTTGAGTGACACAATAATGACAAAAGAGTGACTTTTAGCGTTACTCTAAATATTAAGGGGTAATTACCTTTTCCCCCCATGAACTACCAAAAAATGCGCGATGCCCCCATGAACTACCAACTCGACCAAAATAGAGCATTCAACTACCAAAGATAACCATTTTCCCCCCTTCCGTCAGTCACACGCCGTTTTACCCTCATTTTCTTTCTCTTTTCCCCCTATGAACTACCACCATCTTCCTCTTTTCCCCCCATGAACTACCATCATCTTCCAACATGCCCCCATATAAAACGGCATATGACCCGTTGACCGTTTGTTTAACCCCTTTGACTGACGGAAGGGGGGAAAATGGTTGTCTTTGGTAGTTGAATACTCTATTTTGGTCGAGTTGGTAGTTCATGAGGGCATTGCGCACTTTTTGGTAGTTCATGGGGGAAAAAGGTAATTACCCCAAATATTAATAATGGAACATTTCGACAATTCTCTTTCGGAATATATTTGAATACTATGACCATACCTACTCTAATTCCGATCGTGAGATTTGACAGTATTCACTACACGACTTTGAGCACATCACTTTCTAAAAAAATATTTCGTAGACTTAGATCTTTACTGAATTATGTTGCATAAAGAGCCGGCAGTGCCTCAACCACAACTGGTTTTAAAGGCCGGATTTTAATTAGGCTTCTAGCTTTTGCATGGCTAACTATAACATCAAAATACTTACCATAATATATACAATATCAAAAATATTTGTCAGGGTACGATGATTGATCATAGTATTAAAATATGGACGTTAGGTACAAAGAAAACGTCATGCATTTGTGAATTCTGATAAATTAACTTTATTCCGACAAGGCACTGAAGTTGTTTTTGTTTTTCAGTGCATTTAGCATCTCCGTGATTCAAAGACAGCTAATTCAATCAAATTCCAATTGTTTTGGTAATAGTTACATTTAGCCTAACCTCTTTTTCTTAAATATGATAAATATATTTTTGGACCTCTTGAAAATTCAGATTATGTTTTAGGCGGGGTCATTATGAATGTGTACTAGCTAGTATACTAATAGAGGAGATGCTCTCCAACGGTTCACGCCCAGAAGGAAAGTTGCAATTTGAGTAAATATGGTCATATTATTGAGGCAGTTAATGGGGCTGCTACGGTCTTACGAAGAAAGCACTTATTCTTAGTGAGGAACGGGTTTTTTCTTGAGGAATTTCTTTACTGTTTTAATGGTCTTTTTTCATGTAGAACGCTTAATTTTATATAAAAGGAGATCTCTTTTTTTAAAAAAAAAGAAAAGAAAAGAAAAGAAAAGTAGTTTATTGTTGAAAGCCAATATTTAAGCAAGTGGGTCTGTCATATTCACCACCAAACACCGGGACAATTATTTTGATTTCTGCAATATGAGGGCACCTTCATGTTCCAAGGACAACATCATCCCCATCAAGGATTTGTTTATCCTAAATAATTAATTTGTTTAACATATATATGAAATGAAATGGCTTGTAATTACCAAAAACAATCTCTTGGACACAAAAGAAACGTACGTTTCTGTGTCTCTGTGTCTTTCTTTAGGGAACTCCCTTTAAACCAAAATCTGATCATACACAAAAAGAAGTTTCAAACAAATTAACCCAGATGGAAAAAACATCGGAAGGAAAAGAAAACGAAGAAGAAGAAGGAGGAGATCGGGATTTGGCTATATGGGATTGTGGCAGCCCTCTATATGACTCGCATGAATTGGTTTCACTTAGTCATATCATCGATCGGCATCTGATGGCAGTGCCACATGTCGGCGGATCAAAGCGTCTCATCCCCCGATTCCATCGCGCAAACAACGTTGTCACCCCGATGGTATCGAACCCCTCCAGAGGGTCTGCCATGGTGGTCAGCGTGAAGGAATTTGATGCCAGGAAGAAGAGGAAGAAGAGGAAGGTGACAATAGGAGGATGGAAGGAAACGAAAACATGGCTTTCTGCCGTTCGTAAAAGGATTAATGGTTTGTGGAGGAAATAGATTGAAACCGGCCATGCGCACATATCATATATATGAATGGAAAAGGTAATTACTGATACGTCACAGCATATGGAAATCATGATTTAATGTATATTTCATATATCTTTTCTTTTTCTTCGTTTGTATCGAAGTAAATAATGTGTAGCTGTGTTTTCTTTTCAGAGAACACTCTTTTTTAAATAAATTTATTGAACATAAAATGCTTTGTTTTCGTTTTTCTTAATTTGTTTTTCCTCTTTAACCTTCTCCCTGATAATTTAATTTGATCAAATCCATATGAGTGACTCAATTTACATCCTATGTAAAATAATATGCATCCTATGATCATATCCTATATATCATATAGCAGTTCTAACTAACTTTTAGAATATATATATATATAAACAATGACGGATCAAGGGTTGGTTAGGACTGTCACGTTAGCATTATATTGTTGGATAAAAATGTAATTTTTAGCATTACTCCTCTCAACCTAGTCGATCTTAATATTTTTAAAAGTTGTTAATCTTTATGTTTTAAACGTTCACTGTTAATTAATAATTCAATTATTAAATTTCAAATTAAGTTTTTAAGATATAACACAAGGAAATTTGAGCTTAGCTCAGAGGTGATGATGATTATTAGAATATTAATATAAATAATTAAATTTTTCTTTTTTATTAACTAAAAATTTAGAAATAATTGATAATAAAATATTCAGAATTCTAGAACTTTTTAACATAGAACGTATCTCAATGATATGATATCCTTGAATAGTTGAATGTAAAACTCATGGAGTGATGTGTTGACCTATTCAATAATAGTCTCAAAGTAGTTATTAGAAAGGAAAAAATAATATTTATGTTCCGTTTGTTTCGACGTAAAATGATTTTCGTCGTAAAATGGTTTCAGGGAAGTCATTTTTCTGAAAAATATTTTTCGCCGAAAGCATTTTTCGGTGTTTGGCGCGTACAGAAAATCACAAATATTTTTCATATTTTCATTCAATCATATTAACCTATAAAAATTAATTTTTATTCAGAATATATAAATATTAATATAAAATAATATAAAAATCATCGATTACGAGATTCAGTCACTGACCGACAAGATTCTGACAATTTTTACCTGATTCCGGCTAATATAGCCAGAATTCGAGATAAAGGCCGGAATCCGAAAAGTTTTGTCGGAATTTGGGATAGCCGGATTCCGGTAGTTTTGCCGGAAATCCGACACAAACTGCCGGATTTCGGCCATTTGGCCAAAGAGGCCGGATCCCGGCAGGCTGGCCGGATCTAGCCAGATCCGTCAGGCCAGCCGGCAGTTCTTGGCCAGATCCAACCTGCCGGCCGGGATCCGGCCTCTCTTGCCAAGGCTGTCCGGGATCCGGCCTCTCTGGCCAGATCCGGCCAGATTGGTCGCCGGAATCTTGCTGACTGGATTCCGGCAAAGGTGGCCGGATTCCGTCGCCAGATTCCGGCAACATTAACCGGATGTTGTCGGATTCCGATACTGGCAATATTTCGATGGTACTCGGCTGCTTGAACGTAAAAGTCGATTGTGTCATTTAAAATAGATCGACCGTGTCTGGCATCTTCGGAAAACGATTTACGCTTTTAAAAAGAAATGCCGTTTTGCCGTTTAAATGATTTCTGCTTGACCAAAAATGTCGTTTTGCTTATTTACTATTCACACTGGAATGAAAAATTATATTTTGCTTATTCTATGAAGACGAAAAATGGCTCATAATGAAACTAATAAAACCGAGTGGATTTTTGAACTTAAAATGAAAGATATATTAAGTAGAACTAGGTTTTAAAGTAAACCACTCGCTAATGTTATTCAAAATGAATGATTATTTCAAAAGTTTAAACTAATAATTTTTTTTTTTCTAATTCTGAAAAGTAATGAATTTGATCATACAAATGTTCTTTTAAAAATATGAGTGTGTTATAATAATGTCATTATATACCATTTGTGCTGTGTTTTATTAACTAGATCTCAATTACTTTAAAAAAGAAAAAAAAAATCAATTATATAAAAAAGAATTAATTTTATGCATAAAAAAAAAATGCCAACATGTAGAAGGTGTTACATTGGGAAAATTATATAATGAATTATAAAGGATATTCATAATTTAAAAATCCAATTAAAACTTTGACCAACCAAATCAAGATCCAATGATTGATGTCACGAGTATCTCGCATTTCTCGCCCGACCCATTCTAGCGTCAAGGTCTATGAAGACTATGATTCCTTACAGCTGTGGCCCAAGGAAATGGTGCGAAACTTCAAGTTCGGGGAAGTGACGTGGAGATCCGACCCACTTAATCCCTGTATTTGGGTGAGCCCAATCGAACAAACTTCGCCCGGCCCAAACTTAAACACATCTTGATCTTGGAGACTTTAGACTTGCAGGTTCCAATTAGCCCATTCCTGTGAGCTAGGCTGAGTTAGTTTGGTTCAAACCCAACTACGTATGTAATGAGATTTTAGCAGCCAATTTTTCCTTTTTTCTTTCAATTCTAATTTTTTTTTTAATAAAATTTTACACAATAAAAAATAAAAAATACATAAGCCAATGCAAATGGGCTTAATTGGGAGTAATTACTATTAGGAAGGCAGATCCATATATTGCTTATTAAAAATAATGTATTTATTATAAAATAAAAATAAGTTTTACCACTTTTTCTCTCCTCTTTATCTTTCTCTTTCATTTCTTTACCATAGATTGAGATCTCCTGTATGGTGGGTATGCAATTCTTTCAAATTTGGCTGTTCTTTGTTAATGGACGGTTGGGTTTTATACATATTAAAAAAGTTTGTCACGTTATTTAAAAAAATAAATGTCTTTAGGGATGGTTATATACCACCACTAAGTAGTGATCAAACCACCCTCGGAATGGTTTATAGAGGTGGTTGTATGGGCTAAAAAAAGTTTTTGGAAATAGTTGGCCACATTTAAAACAACTGATGAAAGTCGTCAGACCACTCCCAAGCGTGTTAAAGGTGGTCAGCCACCTCCAAAGCAACCAATAGGTGGTTAGACAATCTCTAAAATAATTTTAAAGCTAATCGGTTATCACTAGAAGCTGTAACCACATTTTAATGTTTTTCTATTTTTTTTAAAGAATGAATGACATGACAAACTTTTTTAATAAAGTATTTAAATCTCGACCGTTCATTAGTCAAGATTGTAGAGAATTGTAGGGATCTCAATTCTCCTTACCATTATCTCCCTCTCTTCCCTTAGGCCTCTCTCTCCTCTCTCCCTAATTCTATGGTATATGGAGATGGAGTTCCAACCTCCATAACATTCAACTTGATTTTGACCCTAAACATGAAAGATACATCACGTTTGAATATACTAACTGGTTGACTACAGGATATTTGAAACGGATATGAGAAGCTGATTCTATGAACCGGCAATACTTGGATCCATTAAGAATAAACATCATCCAACTTGGTTTTGACCTTAATCATGTTATTTTTATATCTTTTAATTTGTTCATATTTTTCGTGCACTTTCATATGTATCATTAATTTTTTTTTTTTTTTATCTAAATTCATAAATTAGAAATATAGATGAGAGGCATATATACGCATCTCCTGTACAAACAGATATGAAAAATCCTACTATACAGACATAATATAGATGGGTCTTCAAATTGAATAAAAAGAACGAAGCAGTCTCAATCAAATTGCTTGTGGAGTAGTTAAAAAATGGGTCTTCTAGATTTCTTTCTAATTTTAAATTGCATTAGAAAAAAACATTTTGACCAACAGAAGTGCAAACCAATCAATAAAGTTGAATAAAGTTGTCTTCGTAATCCATCATATATGGCCCTTTTTATTTTGGCCCAATTCAACGCGTACTCAATGGAAACTAGTTCCATTACCATCATCTTAATCTTAATAAGGCTCTTTATAACCGTAACATAAAGATGTTGACTTCAAGCGCAGAGTATATTTTTTAAGGGTTAAATATTTTTATGGTTCTTTAGTTTTGAAAATTTTAATTTTTAGTTTTTGAGTTTCAATTTGCATCACAGTTGGTACCTCAATTTTAAGAAAAGACCGAATTAGTATCTCAGTTAAATTTTTTGTCCAAAAACTAACGGCTCACCACGTGTCAACCTTTGTAGCACTATATATAATAATAATAATAAAAAAATAAAAAAAAAAGCAAGGGGGTGGTTGGTCTGGGTTGGTCGAACCACCCCCAAGGGCAAAACTGATCTTGCCATATATATATATATATATATATTTCTTTCTAGGGGGTGGCCAAACCACCCCCATAGTGGCCAAGAGCCACATTTTTTTATTTTATTTTTTATTTTTTAATTAATTTTAAAGATTTTTAATTTTTAATTTTTAAATTTTTATATACTGTCAGAGGTTGACACGTGACGGACCGTTAACTTTTGGACGGAAAATTTAACTAAGGTATCTATTTGGTCTTTTTCCAAAATTGAGGTACGATCTATGATGCAATTTAAAACTTAAGGACTAAAAAATAAAGTTGTGAAAATTGAAGAACTAAAAATATGTTTAACCTTATTTTTTAATTGTAATTGTGTTCAAGATTGTATTTAATGAACCATTCCTCTTCTATTTTAGTTAGGTATGGCTAAAGTAGTACTTGCCAGTTGGAATCATACAAGAGGGGTATAGACGGTGAGAATTATAGGAGCTCTCTTAAGTCCGACCGAATCATAATCTGATACAATGCCATCAGAGGATCCAAAGGAATCCAAGGTGTTAATACAAATAGGGTTGTGAATTTTCATTTTGAAAGTCGAACTCCCACGCTAATATATGCCAAATTACTTGAAAAAATTTCTTAAGGTCACTAAACACACGACTCATTGTTAAATTGACTTGAGTGATGAAAATTGCAGATATGCTTATGTTAATATTTGAGGAGCCTCTGCAGATCAATATTCTTGAAGTCAAACGATTATTTTACTCAAATGATCAGTGCATCCCAAGTTCCCAACCTTTCCCATATATTTTAAGAGCATAATGGAGATGGGATCTTTCTCTCAACAGAAATTGGTAAGTGTGTTTATTGTAGTTGATGCAGTTCAACCAGAAACAAAACATGGCAGCGGAAGAGAAAGAGAGAGATTTATAAGGAGTAGGGTCCAGGAGGGACGGCACCCGAGAGATTGGTGGTGGGGCAGCGACTCATGGAGGGGTAGTCAGAAACCCAGACTCGTCAGCCGAAGATTTTACGCGGCTGCGTCTTTCCCTTTTCACATCTTTTCATAACGGCCAAAACCATGCTTTTTCGCAGTAGTCACAAACAAGCAACACCAAGGAAAATGAAAGGAAGAAGAAAAAGTGAGAGAGTCGGTCAGAGAGAGAGAGAGAAAGAGAGAGCGAATAAAGTTAAAGAGAAACAAGAGAAACTGGCCATTCACTTTTCCGCTTTTCCGCTCTTCACACTAAGAGTAAAGCTGGAGGGCAACGACAAGGTTTTTTTCTTTTCTTTTTTTTTTTTTTGGAAAAAAAAAAAAAACTTGTTTCCATGGCAATATCATTGGCCAAAAACATTGGAAAACGATCCGTGAAGTTGTGACCTCTCTCTGTCTGTCTGTCTGTCTGTCTCTCTCTCTCTCCACGAAGCGCTCTCACTTTGATCGAACAACCTCCTCGAATGTAGTTTCAGAACATTTCACGAATTCTAGGCGTTAACCCCCGTACTTTTCCAGAAAAATTGTCTCCACGAAAATCCTCGCTATTCGTTTCCCCTCTGTTTGGATCCTGAGAAAAATGGGAGGTTAACCATTCAAAGAATCAAACAAGTGGTACGGAAATTAGATTAGATGTGATTCTCAGCTAGTAAAACATTTAGCTGAGCTCACATTCTGTTGTCTTTTTCTTTCGTTTTCTCAGCGGTCAATCGTTGACTATAAACAGTGGTTCCATCTATTATATTTTAAGATTTTTCTAGTTGTTCACACTTCACTTGTTCTTGTTTGGTACGTCGTCGTATTCTGTTTCGCTTTCTTTGGTTGTCTACTATGGCGGACTCCGCTAAGATACGGTTGGTTCTGTGCCCAAAGTGTGAAAATCTTCTACCGGAGCTCGCTGATTACCCTGTTTATCAGTGCGGTGGTTGCGGTACGGTTCTTGGAGGTATTTTTATTCCCTTTCAATGGTAATATAAAGCTGTTTGTTTAATTTTAGAGACAGAGAGAATTAGAATGATGTTTCGAATTTTATATGATTATTTTCCATAAAATTTTTGGAACTCTTCAAGAGTAGTCGAAATATTTTTCTTAGGTTTCACAACCAAAATGTTACTTTCTTTTATATTACCTACCCTTTCTCAGTAATCAAAAGCTGCATCACTGTTTCTTTTTCTAGTAATGCTATTGATAATTTAAGAGTCACTTTTCGTTCTTGTAATTCACTGAGAAAATATCTTTCTAATTGGTGAGAAAAACATTAGAAAAGAGATCAAAATCTGAACCTTTAATTTCCATTGTATAGAACCCAAGAGCAGGAAAATCAAGCAACACACCCATTGGTGTAGGGATTGAGTTTTTTTTTTTTTTAAAAAAAAAAAAAAAATTGGATGCCAAAAGAAATCTAAGCATGAGGTTTAACATTGCAACTAGTGACCATTTCCGTCGTTTTCTCTTTAACAAAATAGAGCATCACTCGATTTTGTTACCCCTCTAGAAAGTAAATTTCTAACCAAAATTTGAGTATAGTATTCTTGTTAATTTAATTTGCAGCAAAAAAAGAGAATCTCGAAGGAGATGGCTTGTCCGAGAAGTCAGATGAAGAAAGGTTAGGCGGACTACCTGCTAAATCAGAGAATTCCTCGGATAGAGGAATGGTTGATTTGAGTGAGGCTTCTGATACTGATGTTAAGCCAGATGGTGGCTCTTTGAGATGTGGTCAAAGGGATTCAAAGAAGGATGATGTTGCATATGCTGAGCAATATGGGAATGAATCTAAGGTTGCAACTGATAATTGGGTAGCTGAGACTGGTCTTGATATGAACACAAAAAGAGATGAATTGGGTGAAGCAATGGGAAGGGAACAAGGAGAACTGAATACTGAAATTGGATCTATGGGAGGATTCCAAAGATCGGGACGAATGTCTGATTGGAAAATGGGAGACAGACGTGAGATGGAGGGGTTTCGAAGAAACCCGAGAAGTGATGTCGAAGGTGTGAGGCTTTCGACTTCAAACTATCTTGATGAGGAGGGCCCATCAAATTACAAGTTGGATTCTTCTTATAGTTTTGGGGAGTCATCTAGGAACCCTGTTGACCCAGAAGGTGCTAATAGGGTTAAGTATCTTGAACAAGATCGAGCTGAGCTTTTGAGGAAGCTGGATGAGCTAAAGGATCAACTTAGTCAGTCTTGTGATGTGGCTGATAAATCAAAAGAGAGGGTTCCTCTTGATGGCAGGATGGCTCCTCCAGATTCGTATGGTGGCCCTGACAATTGGTTTCAAAATGGTTCTTCGGTGTCAAATAGGGCTCCAATGCAGTTCTCTGGATCTGATAAACATGTTGCAGGCCACCCTTGTTCCAATCATTGGCCTGATCTATTTCCTTATCCCAACAGGCATGAAATGGCCATGCATAGCTTCTTTCCTCCAGTGCATAATCCAAATCATAATCCTGGATATGGAGATCCTTTTGGACCTGAAATGCTTAGGAGAGCTCCACACCAGTTACCTGGGCAATATCCACCACAGCCATTGCATCCATACTTTTCTGGACAATATATTGACACTAATCCCAACTCATTTGAGGCATACCCACCTAACTCAATATTTCACCAGCCTTCTTGCTCTTGTCTCCATTGTTATGACAAACTTCAGCGAGTTTCAGCACCAGTTCCACCCCCTTTCTGCAATAGAAGGTTTCCTGATGTCCCAAACAATCCTGTTATGTACCATCATAAGAAACCTGGGGCATTTGGTCCACTTGGTCATAATTCTAGGCCTATCATTCCTCCTCCATCAAGCATTAGTGATCCACAACGCCATGCAAGATGGCCGAGTGACCTTAATTCTGATATGGGTGGTTTTGTTCGCTGTCATCCTCGTAGGGTGGTGTTAGCCAGTGGTGCCCACTATTGCCGTCCCATAGCTCATGGTGCCCCCTTTGTAACATGTTATAATTGCTTTGAGCTACTGCAACTGCCCAAGAAAGTACTGCTTACCATGAAGAATCAACAAAAAATACGGTGTGGGGCATGCTCTGCAGTAATCAACTTTGCTGTCATCAACAAGAAACTAGTTCTTTCAGTTCATGCACAAACAAAGGATATTCCCATAGATGTTGATGGTAGCTCTAATGAGGTGGTGAAAGACAGTTCTTCGCATTTCCACGGCCACATGAACCTGAATAGTGCTAATTTCTCTTCTGATGATTATGATGTTTCTGGTTACGATTTTCATTCAATAGATAGAGAACCTGTTTCATTGTCTACGGGCCCGGGTTTGAACTCAAACAACGCTCAGAAGATTGGAAGCTTTCTTTCTTCATCCCCCAGCACCTCTGAGGATGAAAATGGTCCAGAAGTCATAACTGCTTCAAAAGAAGTCAACACCTCCAGTCAGCAACCAACCAAAGCTGTTCTGTCTACACCACCTCCTGGTTCACCTCTTCAAGAACATTTTGATTATACTTCTAATAATCATGCAGTGGACCGTTTTGGAAAGGGAAACCGAAGTAGTCGTTCAGATCAAGAGAAGGTGAAACCTAACAAGGCTGCCTCACGCCAAAATTCTTTGAAAGAGGCATCACTTGCTACTGAGATGGAGGTATCATTCAATGACTACTCCAATACCGTGGTTTCTCAAGATTCTGGGGATGCAAGCAGAGAAGACGATCAACCAAGAAACAACAAAGGGGGTGAATCATTTTTTGCGAACATTATCAAGAAAAGCTTTAGGGATTTTTCTAGATCTAATCAAACAGATGAACGTAGCAGAAGTAATGTATCAGTAAATGGGCATCTCATACCAGAACGTGTGGTTAAGAAGGCTGAAAAGCTGGCCGGACCAATTCAACCTGGAAAATATTGGTAAGAATACATTCACAAGTCTATTTTGCATCAATCCTCCAGGCACGCATGCTTCAAATTAACATTACAATTTGCTAGTAGTGCTATATCAAAGTTGCGTGATCAGACATGCATGCTTGAATTCACAAACCTATGCAGAAGGAAATAGTAACAGAGATGCATAATTATTTACGGTAAAGACCAATAATGGTTTTGCTGAAAATGAGTTCAATAGCTTTATATTGGCAGAATTTTGAAATTTGTTGTTGTAAAGAATTTGTTTTTAACATCAAACCATATTGGACCCACTCAGAATATTTCGTGCATTGGATTCTGCTAACTGGTTTCTCATTTGGATGTATGCTCGTTTGTAGGGGTGAAAACATGGGCGGATAATAACTACCCGCATCCGCTATCTGCACTTACCCGCTATCCACAAATGTGGATGCGGTGAGCAAAAACCACTATACACATATGCGGATGCGAATAGAGGTTTTAGGGTATGCGGATGCGGTGCATTCCCTTTATATATAATAGATATTTTAATTAAATTCACTAAAACAATGTTTTGAATTTGGTAAGTTTAGGACTTTTAGGTTATGTTAGGTTTTTTTTCATTTTTATCTTAAAGTCATACTTGACTACATTTACTTTTTTTCTTTTCTTTAGTAATCCAAATTTCGATTACTCTATGAGACAATGACTATTTATGACTGATAATCGTGAATTGTGTAACAAGTGAAATCTTAATTTATTTAAGCTTGTATTTACTAATAACCGCATTATTTAATCTTGCATATAGATTTAGATAGTAATTCAAAACGACCATTACCTCATATGCGGATAGCGGATAATAACTGTAATAACTGCGCAGATGCGGATAGTAATTGCATGAGACTGATACCTAAAAGTGATAACCGCATTATGCAGATGCATAAATTGCTAATAACCGTATTTGTATTTTCACCCCTTACTCGTTTGATATAAATCCATCTGGCTTATAGACGTTCTTTTTAGTTCTCTTAGGTGGAAATCAGGATATTCTGCATTAAAAACTTATGTTCTAAACTAATTTTCTCCTTTGCAACTGTGCTTCTGATATAATTGTGTGCTCGGCTCTCATCCTTTGATTGTATTAATGGATTTGGTTTTCTTCAATTTGTTTAACCAGGTATGACTTCCGAGCTGGATTCTGGGGCTTAATTGGTGGGCCTTGTCTGGGCATAATACCTGTAAGATCAACTAATTCTGACAAAACCATTATTGCATCACTCATGTTATTCTATTTTCTTCCTTGTTGTGTTGCTCATGATGACTGGCATTTCTCTTGCAGCCATTCATTGAAGAGTTCAATTATCCCATGCCAGAGAATTGTGCTGGAGGAAATACTGGTATTTTTGTAAATGGGAGAGAGCTTCATCAAAAAGATATAGATTTGCTTGCTAATAGAGGTCTTCCCGCTGCTAGAGATAGATCTTACATCATTGAGATTTCTGGGAGAGTCCTGGACGAGGACAGTGGTGAGGAGCTAGATAGCCTTGGCAAACTTGCCCCAACGTAAGTGCCATTTTTTTTTGTTTTTATGTTTTTGTTTCGTTTTCTTATATCTTCCTCAATTCTATTTTCCTGTTAATTACTTGCTATAATTTCTAAGTGAGATATTCATCATCCAAGCATTTTTCTTATCGCTAGATCCAATTTCCTGGTCCTTTTGGGAAGGAAAAAGAATTTGAAGTTCTTCCTAAATCAATAACTTAGCATATTCATCTGCTGTTGCATGTCAGTTCTTATTCCATAGATCATGTTTAGTACTGGAGAGTCCATGTTACATTCATTTGTTTCATATACTAGACAATAGCTAGAGAGTGTCCTAGGTTGGAGAGAGAGGCAAGTAACAAAATAATGGGCAAATCATTATTGGTTAATCAGGGATAAGCATTACATGATGACCTCAAGTGCTCTGGAGATGGCTTGTGTAATATGATGGGGAGTTGGTGGACTAGGTCAGTAAAGATGGGTTGTGCATTGAAATGGGTACTAGAGACAAATTTATCACTGTTCTATAATCTCCTATATTCTTGTAAGTATTTTGCCTTGTTTGAAAAAAAAATTAACCAAAGCTGAAATTTTTGGACATACATATTCTAGAAGATACTTTCAACATGCATGCCAATGAATCAGTGTTGTATATGCATTTACCACATATGCTGCATCATCTGCTACATTCAATTGATAATCTACTGCACTACTCCGCAATCAGGTAGCACCCACATGTCTAGAAAACCAATTCCACTTCCCCTTTTTGATGTTCCTCAGCCATGTCCTGGGATGAAGTGTGGGAGTATATATTTATTCACACAAAACACTGTTATATGTTTCTATTATATGGGGAAAAAAAAAAAAACCTTTTCTGTTTCTTCTGTCTTTGAAATGAGTCTTTTCTCAGAATGACCTCTTCTCTCAATTTCTATGTCTTGATAAATCCACTTGATTGTGTTTCCTGTTATTATGATGTTTTCATTCATCTAATATCTGGCTCAGCTAGTATAAATGGACAACATCTCAAAGCTCATCTGACTTGACATTTTGAACAGAGTTGAGAAGGCAAAGCATGGATTTGGTATGAAAGCTCCAAGAGGAACTCATAATCAATAGAAATCACAAAGTTCTTTCGTCTGTTCTGACATGTTGGAAATATTAAGACATCCTGTCCGAGAGCTGGAAAAACCGTCTTAACAAATTCATTTAGAGGATCTACGCAAAGTTCTCTCACCATGACATAATATCAGATGTTGGATGGTGGGTATGCCTCTTGACTTCCGAAAGCTATATATCTATTACTAAACATGGGATGGTTGTCACGCCTGATTCATCTGAAGGGATTGTCTTGTTGCACACCCAAAGTAAATGTGTGCTAATGTTTTGTTTTTTTTTTTTTTTATATGTAAATCAAGTAATTTTTTTGCTTGACCTGATTCCAGTTCTTACTGTACATGGAATGATGTTCTTCGTAGTTATTGAGGTTGAAATTGATTTTGAACTAATATAATAGATGGTTCATGCCTTCATGGCAGTCATCCTATTTCCTAGTTATTTAAAAGCTTAGTTCTAGCAGCTTTTATTTTTAATCTTCGATCTTTCTGCTTGCTCATTTACTGGGTGGGGAAAGCGCTTGAATTTGATTTTTTTTTGGTTTATTGGCGTCAAAGTTGAGAAACTATGTCTGAGCCAGAAGAATTTCATTTGCATCAAGACCCAATTGAGACAATGCTTCCAGTTTAATTTCACCCCCTACTTTTAGACCTTCTCGCTTATTTCCTGGCCTTTGACTAGTTTATTGTTATTTTCCACTTTCTGTATGTGTCCTTTTCTAAAGGGGCTAGAATATCAATGGTCTTAAAGCTTCACTAGGAAGTTCATTTTAGGTGGCCCAGGAACCCTAACTTTCAGACAGAAGTGCTTGAGCCTCCCTAGTCCCACATGTTAGGTTACATTTTTTTTCTTTTTCTTTTTTAGTAATGCTATACACACTTCAATTTCTTCACGGATAAGAATTCTCTCAAATTATTTGTAAATTCGGACAAGTGATTGCGATGGGTCACTTATGAGACTCGTCTGACCAGATAAAAATTGAGCTGTCCAACCACTTATTTGGTCAGGTGGGTCCTATAAATAATCTTTCACAATTAATGTCTCGAATTCTCTCAAATTAGAATGTTGTCTTTATGTGCTTTGCACAAGATTGGAAGGTGAAGATGGTCCCTTCCTTATATGAGCCTATAAGGGGTTGTATTATCATTGGATTCGGCATGGAGCAGTTGACAGGTTAGTGTGGAGTCTCTCTAAGAGGGGGCATTTTGAAGTGAGGTCTTTCTATAAAGCTTTAGGTAGTCAAGTGGTTGTCTCTTTTTCTTTGAAGAGTATTTGGCGTGTTAAGACCCCGTCTTGGATGTCGTTTTTTGTGTGGTCAGTGGCATTAGGAAAGAGGCAATCTACGTAGGCTTCATATAGTGGTGGTTGAGTGGTGCTATATGTGTAAGAAGAGTGCGAAATCTATTGAACACCTCTTACTTCACTGTGATGAGTAGTTGGGGCAATTCACTGGGTTGTGGTCAAGTTCAGCGAATTTGGAAGCATGTTAACATTATTTATCAAAAAAAAATTCTCTTAAATTCGGATAAATAATTTGATAGGATTCTAAACCGTTCTTTACACCCATTTTAACACTCTCTTAAATAATTTTTAAAATTATCATTGAATTAAAATTTAATAAAAATCCCTTAAAAGAAAAAAGAAAAAAACGGTTCTGAACAAAATAAGAATGTAGCTAATTAATAATTTCTCAAACTCTGACAAGTCAGAAGTATTAAGGGCCGACTTTCTAAGGAGATTGAACCGACCAATGATTAGCGTGTCTGGTACAAAAGCTCAAAGACATGCGCTTCGGATGGAGGGCCCTAAAGTTTTATGGACAAGGGTAGGTCCACAATCAATTCAGGGCCCATACTTTCCGAGCCTAGTGCCCTCCGGACTGGCACAAGGCCCACTATAAAGTGAGAAACAGAGCATGGGTTCGGTTCCTTGCTTCTTCTTCCAGAAAAAGATAGTCGGTTGCCTTTGAGATTGAGGCCACAGGCCACCAGACATTTCTCACTGAATAATAGATCCCTTTTTTTTTTTTTTTTTTTTTTTTTTTGTGGTCAAATAATAGAACCATTTGATAAAATTTAATAAATGTGATTGAGACGGAAAGCTCTTCACTTCAAAGCTTTTGCTTTCCCAATAAAAAGATGGGGACCGGGGAAATGGCTGAAATGCCCCTCTATAATTGGACGTAGACGTAGTATTATATAAACCGTTAAATTTAAATTCTAATTATAAAATAGATAAAATTAAAAGGATTTACTTAAAAAAAAAAAAAAAAAAAGATTAAGAGGATTCTTATCCGTATACGTAGATAGTATAGATACTATGACTTCCTACCTATTAAAAAAAGAAAAGAAAAAAGATGTTAATAGAGGAAAGAAAATCTAATACAATTTATTTTACCTGCATTGACCAATCCACGTCAGAGCAATTAATATTCCTGATGTCAGTTTAAGTGTCTTAATCAATTAATAAGGATGCTTAAGCAGTAAGCAGTCAGATTATTTCCCCTCCAAATAAAATATTATGTCGGTGTGTGAGGTTGGTTTTTCATTTTGACTGATATGAACCCAATGCCAAACGTTGTACCTTAATATGTTTTAACGAGGTATTTAGAATTTTTGGGTTAATCTCTAAACACGCGTGTAAGTGTAACTGTCCTACACAAATCACATAACAATGAAATTTAACATTTGGAGTGAGCTCGAAGGATGGCACGTACAGGGAGAGGAGAGTCTAGCTTCCAGCTACCTCCAAAAGAAACGGGATCCCCAAAAAGGTAGTAAAAGAGGACAGCAAGAATAAGTACGAAATTAGATTGATTAAGCACAATGATGTGATTAAATTGCACAAGTCCCACTCCGGAATGGAACATGCAAAAAAACATAAAGCACAACAACGTAGATAGGACTCATTTTTCTAATACGTAGGTTCATATACCTTTTTGATAAGTAAAGCCTAACACATAACATATTTAATATTATGTTAAATCATTCGTTATTTAAAAAATTTAAAAGTTTTAACCAAACAAAAGAGAGAAGTTTTAAATAGAACAAAATGAGCTCGCATCACACACATATAATTGTTGATTGTTTCTACGTATTGAGATGTGGACTCGTTGTTCCACCTATAAAATTGTTTAATTTTAAAACTATAACAGCGAGTAAAAAATAAAATACCTTGCAAGTACTTAGACTTCGACCCATTGGATCGGGGAAGACTCGGACACTTTTGTTGAGGACATATCGAATTTGAGTCTAGTTGGTAGTATTGCCCCTTTTGTTGATATGTATAGTTTTGAGAATGATATGCAGTATAACTGGATTAGTAGTTGTGTATATTGGACAAAGATTGTCTAATTAATGTTGATGAATGTAATTATGCTCAAGTGTAGTACTATGATATTACCACTCTCTTGTTGTTATTATTTGTTTGAAATTGTGTTAAGAAGCTTAAAAAATACTTTTATTTCATAAAAAATTACGAAAAAATATATATATATATATATACTTTTTTGTTTTAAAAAAAGGAAATTGTGTTTTGAGAGAAGTTTAAAACTAAAGTTTTTTTTTTTAATTTAATTTAATTTCTCAACGCAATTCTAACCAGCATAATTTTAAATGTTTATTTTAAAATTAACTAGTTGCGAAGATGTGTATTTTATTTATTGTTTTGTTTAGTTTGGTAGGTGTACTTCAGTACTTTAAACTTTAAAGCAGTCAGGACCTAAAGTTGGAGCCAGCTGGAGGAGAAGAACAGGAGATCTGGACATGTTCAGCAGATCCAATTCTTTTCCCTTTCCAACTTGCAACCAAAAATCCAAAATAATCAGATCAAAAAATGTTTAGACTTGGACCCAATGAGTCAATGACATATATTCTCTTCTCCTCTGCAGATCACGTACCCCAATCCCATACACCCGACCCAATATCAATTTCTAATTCTCACAAAGTATATTATAAAATAATTTTGTATTTGAGGTTTTAATAATATTAAAATTACTCAAAATTACGACATTTTTAAACGGACAAAAATTAATTACAAATTAATAATAAAAAATTAATCATGTAAAACATAACATGTGAGTAATATATATATATATATTAATTAATACTGTTAAAAAAAAAAAAATAAAGAAACATGTGAGAAATATATGCTATTAAAAAAAATTATATTTCCCATATGCTTATAAAACACATGCCACTTTATCATGTTGATTTGTTAAGATTAATTATAAATTAATTTGTAGCTAATATGTCCTATAAAATTCTCCTAAGAGTGGTGTTTGTTGCAAATTAAAATTTTGGAGTAGTGTTAGAAGTTTTTCTTGTGTTATTTTTATGTTATTTTTTTAAAAAATAAAATGATTTTTAAATTTATTATTAAATTTATGATTAATTACTATTAAATTTTAATTAAATAATAATTTTAAAAGTTATACTATTTTTAAAATGACACAAAAATAATAAACCGAGTAACTTCAAGTACTCGAAATCTTCGCTTTAAGAAATGTCTTTCGAAACTCGTTTTCGTCAAACGGTCTCTTGAGGCGACATATTTCCGTGACAATAATAATAAAAACATACAGACAACACGTCCCTGTCGCTGTAATAAACGTCTCTTTAATCTTTTATTATATCCACACGGCCACTGCAGCTGCCGCAAGCAAACGTACTGTCTACAGACTTCTGCTTCAGCCTTTAACATCCACCTTAATAATTAATTATAGCATTTTCATGCTAAAACATCATTTCTTGTGTTGCGAGAAAATAAAAACATGTTAATTTAATCCATTTTCCTCTCCTCTAAACCGCTCAGAGATTTTCTTTGGTCTTTTCTGACACCAAATGGCGAAGGAAATGAGGTGGGATCCGAAACTGTTATCACTTCACAAACGCACTCATGTCTTTGTGAAGTTTGCTGTCTCATTTCTCTTATTGGGTCTCGCTTTCCGCCTTTTCTCCTCTGATTCAACCGGAGTTTCTTCAGTGGTCGAGACAACCCCTCTTGCAGAGCAAAAGGCAGAGTCCCCTGCGGTTTCTCTTCCCATTCAGGCGCCTGTTTCTTCCGTTTTTCCTGAAAATGAGAACCATACATCTGAGAATGGTGAGAAAATTTTCTAGCTTTTTATTGTTTGTTTTATTTGATGCCATGCATGAATCGGAAAACGCAATTTTATTTTGGAAAAATTGGTGTTCTTTTATCTTTTTTCTTATTGCCTTTGATAAAAAATGGTTGGCTGATTTTTTGTTCCAAATATATATATAATTTTTTTTTTTGGCTATATAGGAATGCTTGAATATGGGAGATTTCAAATCAGAAGATAATTAGAGAAAAAAAAAATAATAATTATTTGTTTTTCCATCATTCTGTGAGGCAAATTTGATGTTTTTCACATTGTAGTCTAGCTAGATCATTCAACTCAACTACTCAGTGGCTGTTCAGTTGTTGGGCACTAAGAAACTTTTCTAGTTTAAAGCTTGAAAGCTATATCGGAGAATATATACAGTTTTCGTTTTCTATATTTCGTGGATTCTTTTTTAGCTTAATTTTTTGTGTTGTGTTCCTTTGTTCTGCTGACCGCCAGTACCTACCATGATCTTCCACCATATACGTTGTTGTATTGATCTTGTTTTACACAATATAGTTGCAGCGAAATGTGACATTTTTACGGGAGATTGGATAGCTGACGAATCAGGTCCAGCTTACACCAATGAGAGCTGCCATGTGATTGAAGATCATCAAAATTGTCTGAGGAACGGGCGGCCCAAGTTAGATTTCCTTTACTGGAGGTGGAATCCGCGGGACTGTGAATTACCCAGGTTCAATCCTCAGAGATTTCTACATCTTATGAGGAACAAGTCATGGGCCTTTATTGGTGATTCCATTTCGCGTAACCATGTGCAGTCATTGCTTTGCATCCTCTCTCAGGTACACTAAACAAATTAAAGTTAAGTATGATTGGCCAATTTTTGGAAAGGATTTGGTTTCGAATGAAATTTTGTGTAATTTTTTCTTCAAATCAGGTTTTACATTTGTGTCAATTTTTCATTTATATGCCTTTTTCTCTTGCCTGTGATCATCAACATGTGCTTTATTCTATGTCTTACAAGGTTATGAGTACAAGCCAAGCATCCTTGACGCAGTGATCAATTATTAAAACTGTAGCCACTTTTTCGTTGCTAATTAAATAGGTGACCCTATGGACTGAATAGAAATGGTGGGGCATCAGTTGTTCATGTGCCAGCCCATAACTAAGATTTGCCTCTTTCTACAGCAATTATAGCCCCCCTTGCTCCCTTAGCATTTATACATTGACTTTTCTATCATGTTCATTGTGGGGGTGAGGCCATCACACTCCCATAAGGTTCTGGCTAAGATACGGGTACAAAAGCATGCTGGCTTGTGCCCCATTTCTTATCAATGATGATTTCATCTGTGGAGAACAGCTGCTCACTTCTATGGTTAGACTGCTGCCCTGAAGAAGTTGTAGTGTCTTATCTAAGCAGGTTTACCTACCATATGGCTTCTCTTGAAGTAATAGATAAATTACTGTTGTTGGCTTTTCTATGTTTGCGGTCTTGTCAACACCAATTATTGTAGCTTGTCTTGGGCTCCGTTTATTTCGGCGTAAAATATTTTTTAGAAAAGGTTTTCCTTATTTATGAGTATTTAACTTAGCGTAAATTATTGATCAATCTGAAAATGTTTTCAGTTGACAAAGGAAATAGCCTTCATGACACGTAAAATGGTTTATGCTTATTATATGCTTAAACCATTTTCTACTGCTATCCCACACTTTCGGGCAGGCACTATTGTGATTTGTGAGAGGGCTATTGCCAAGAATAGATATCTAGGTTTCGAGCCCCTTCTTTTTCTAATTAGCTTTCTCCGTTGAATTTCCTGCAATTGAAGTGGTAATCATTTCACCAATCACAAATATGAGAAAAAGAAGGTTAGTTACAATATGTAGACAATGCAAATGGGTAAAGTTAATTATATTTTTCATGTTCTGTTTTGTTCTTCTCATATTCTCAAAATTTGAATTGTTTTGCCACATAAAATATGTTTTCCCAACTGGGAAGCAAATACCTAGTGGAACAGGTTTCTATAGCATTCTTATTCTAAATCTAGACCCCCGGTGGTACCCAATGACCTCAAATTTTAAAAGGTTTTAAGTATAGATATACTAGGACCTACCGCCACCTGACATGCTTAATTTTATTTGCTGTTTGAAATTGTTTCTGTTGTTTTCTTGTTGATTCTAGAGCATTGTATACATCCTGTGTCGGTTTTCAACATTTTGGTCCTACAGATGATGTTATCAATCAAATTTTGGTGATTATGTCCCACAGGTGGAACGAGCTGTTGAGGTCTACCACGATGAGGAATACCGGTCCAAACGATGGCGCTTTCCTGCTCACAACTTCACCCTTTCAGTAATTTGGACCCCTTTCCTCATAAAAGCAGCTATCTTTGAGGACATGAATGGAGTTTCTTCGTCGGAAGTCCAGCTTTATCTGGACGAACTTGATGAACAATGGACCGATCAATATAAGGATTTTGATTACGTGGTAATTGCTGGCGGAAAATGGTTTCTCAAGACAGCAATTTACCATGAGAACAACACCGTCGCAGGCTGTCATTACTGCCCTGGAAAGAACTTAACGGAGCTAGGATTTGACTATGCATATCGCAAGGCGCTTCATCGGGTTCTCAACTTTGTCACACGGAATGACCATAAGGCGTTTGTTTTCTTGAGAACCACCACGCCGGACCACTTCGAGAACGGAGAATGGTTCAGCGGAGGGTACTGCAATAGAACTGTTCCATTCAAAGAGGGTGAGGTTGAAATGAGGGGTATAGACTCTATAATGCGTAACATTGAGTTGAAAGAATTTGAGGAAGCTGCGGCAGTAGGATCTGAAAATGGGGTGATCTTGAAGCTATTGGATACAACCGGCCTTTCAGTGTTGAGGCCTGACGGGCACCCTGGTCCGTACAGGCAATTCCAACCTTTTGCCAAGGAAAAGAGTGCCAAAGTTCAGAATGATTGTCTACATTGGTGCCTGCCTGGGCCAATAGACTCTTGGAATGACTTGGTGATGGAATTGCTGGTGAATGGTGAAAAATATAGATGATCAATTTTGTTGGCCTTGGGTTGTCAAGAACCCTGTCTCGTTGACTTTCGAAAATTCGAGGGAGATTGTCTTGCCTGCCGTCTGAAAATATCCTCTATTGTATCTTCCACGAACAGTTTTACCATAACTTAATCGTTACATTTATATTACAGAAACCACCAAAGTACAAAATACATATCATCAGAGTAAATTGATGTGAATATTTCTGATTCGTTGAATTTAGAGTGTGGAAGGCTGACAGTTGGTAGTATCAAGTCCTACAATCACATGGCTGCCTGCGTGAGAAGCTCAACACTTTTTTATTTAAAAAAAAAAAAAAAATCAGAAAAAACCTTTTATCATTGAGTCAACCAACTTCAGATACAGCACTTGATCAGTACTCACATTTTGCTTCCGAACAAACTATTATTTGAATAAGAATTCATGACCCAAACTGCAACTAGAAGTTAAGTCTGCTTAACAAAACACACTCAACAAAACAGACCCCGATACAGCCTTAAAATCACATCAATGCCAACTTCCACATCCTTTCCTTTACTTGGTTGCGGGGGGTGCATCTAGCTTCTTTTGTGCTGGTTTACGGAATAGATCCTGCAATTTGAAATATATGAAAATAAATGAATTTGATACTGATCACAATCTCCCAAATCAAATTCAGACACCATCCAACATAAATAGCGTCACAACAAATAAAATGAGCAGGTTGGTAAACTGTGCAAACAGTATTTCCGGTTAAGATGCAAAAGGAATACACTTCCAAGATTGTCAAAACGTTTGTAAGAGGTCATAGCAAATGATTCCTGACAGAAGGAAACAGAAAAGCACTTACCATTCGAATGTCGTATCTTTGTCTTAAATTCATCTTTCAGAGATCTCTCACGGGTGTTTGCTGTGAGAGATTACTTTTTGATATATTTTCTTTCTAATTCAAAAATAAAATCTGTGAAATTACCTCAGTTAGGTGTGATAGGCAAAATTAGAAGAGAAAATTGAGGGAAAGAGAGGCAGAGATTTAAATCTTGGAGTTAAAGAAACAACCATAGAGCTGGGCTATATATATATATATATATATATATATATATATATATTTTTTGTTGGATAAGGTAAGTACTATGTACAAAGAGACGGGCATACCCCAGACAACCAAATTACAAGAGCAACCGGAGGAGTTATAATGACTCCTATCCAACACTACAAAAGAAGAAACAACCATAACTAGCTGACATCATTATTCATGTTAAGGAAACTACAAAATGTTCATAGTTATAATTTCTTCCAACTTTCTGAGGTTTTCCAACAACCAACAGAGCATATAAAGGCTCCCGATTTGCTTCCATGGAAGCCAAAAGTTTGCAAAAGAAATGTGGTCAGCAAGCCAAACAAGATTGGTCACTAATTTGTCATTCTAATAGAAACGTTGGCAAGCTATACAATTAAGAAGATCTCAGCACAGAAAAAGGACATGATTAGCATGCCCAGCCTGTCTCCAACAAAAGTAACACCCTAAACATATGGAACAAAGGTCACATTCTATTGTTTCCAAAGCGGTGCTACTATCAAGAAAATGCCTATTCTATACAAAATCCAATACTCTTAAGCACCAAAGGAAATTCAACAAACTTACCTAACGCATTTTTTTTCATCCAATGTTTGTGAGGAAACCAAACCGGAATACACACAAGCAGGTGAACAAGTTGATCCTTTGCTTTTAAAAAATGACATGGTATAGCTCATAATTCAACAGAACTACAATATCCATTGACAACGTCATGCACGAATTTGAATACATAAGAGCTCACTGGAACCAATCCCTGGAGCTGCATCTATGTTGATAAATTAGACGTAACCCTTTTTTTTTTTTTTGGGGGGGGGGGGGGGGGGGAGGAATATACATAGAGCCCAACTCATCATTCTCATAATCATCAAAATTAACACCAAAAAGCGATTGAGCAAGAGATTCACAAGCGTCACAGCAAGATGCAAATATTCTGGTCATCCTCAGGATAAAATACTCTAGTACAACTCCATAAAAGAGTGAAAATTTTACATTTCCAATGACCCAAACACTGAAAATCAAGCATTCCAACCCTATTTTTTTTTTCCCTCAAAAATTTCGGCACTCGTTGTAGAAACAGTACTAAATTTTAAAACCCTAATTTTCAACTTAACACTTGTAATCCCGATCTAACCCAGAAACAGCAGACCCTCAGTCACACACCAATTTATAGAATCTAGCAAAAACTCAAAAATCTGAAAAACAAACAGAAACATAACAATTATACTAAAAAAAAAAAAAGGGAGAGAGCATTTACTTTCTCGACGAAGAGGATATCGGCGATGACCACAGCGGCGACTATGCCGCCGAATATTGCAGCTGGGCCAGTAAGGAGACTCCATTTCCTGTAGATCATCTTGTTCTTTTGCGATTTCTCTTATTCTGCGATTTGTGTGTGTACGGTTCGTTCTGGTATTCTTTTGTTTCTTAAAGAATCACGGAACCAATAATTAATTAAATAAACGACGTTAAAAGGCCGAAGGCCCAGGGCAAGTTTTGGGCTTTGCTTGCTGGATAGTGCGAAAACTCTTCGGCCCTTCTAAGAGCCATCTCCTTTTACAATCTCTCTCTCTCTTTTTTTTTTTTTTGGGGGGGGGGGGGGGGGGGGGGGGTGGGGTTCTAATTATATATAATAAATCTCAGAGTTTTGAGTCTAGTTTCAAACTAAATATAGGATTTTAATTAAATTAATATTCATTTATTGTTTCGAAATCATTACCCGTTAAATTCTCATTTAGTCTCTATTGCCTAATATTACACCAAATGAATTTTCAGGAATTCATTTAAAAACTAAAGTCAAGTTCTAAGATTTATTATGTACGACAGTACGAGGCTTCCTCAACAATTTTCACTTAAAAAGGGAAATGTGTTCAATGTAATAGGATGTTTATCTTTGAGCAAGTACAGCCTCTGGTAAGTGCAAATTGCACAACTAAGGGAGAAGCCCAACTTAATGATACAAGGAAAACCCCAAATGGGATTATGGGAACTGGATTCTTCCACTGAAAAATGTCATGAATAATAAGTTCAAAATCCTTAGGAAGATTTCTCTATTTGATCTTGATGAGTCCCGGATATCTTGGGAACACTCAGGGTCTATTCCTTTTACGAGGGTTCTTAGAGAATGTGTCATGTTTTTGCAAGGAATCACAAACAAGGCTTAGAAACTTGCAAGGCTGTTTCAGCTAGAGTTCCAATGTCAAAGTCGGCTAAAATTTTTTAGAAAAAGCTCAAAAGGATCTCAGAATTTCTATTTGGTGTTACTGTATGGGTTTTGAAAGGGGCTTACCCTTTTCTTATATCCCTATCGTTATTGCTTGCTTGCCCGAACGGATCAATACTTGTGTATTTCTCTAGTGCTAGGTTTTTCATCAAATGAGTTACTTACAGTTATCTGAGAGTCGCTTATTGACATATTTCGTGAAGCTGCGGCTCTCCATTAGCCTTCTTTGCTTTGGCCGACTTCTGATGGTAGTTTGGTCGCCATCGATGATGTATTTTGGATTATGTTACTGTTTTTTGTGTTTGTTTGTTTCTAGGTTTCCCTGTTGTTTATTTTCCTTGTTTATACTTGTATTTGTGTTTTAGATACTTGTGGCTCAAAACACACCCCAAACCACTTTAATTGGTGGCCTTCTAATTCTTGGCATCTGTGTCACGAATCTCTTGACCCGCATTTTCGAAAGTATTGTCATCTCGTACTTTTTTTTCTTCTTAAGTTTAATTTTAGTATGTTCAAATTCTGTTTGTTGTTTTCTCTTTCAGCAATTTTTTTTTTTTTTTTGATGTATCTTAAAAATAAAAAAATAAAAAATGATTTATCGGCTTCTCGATTTGGAAAGTGGGGAAATATTTAATGCTTACTCCACCTATTCAAGGAAAAGGACTTGGATCCTCTCCAGTTGGGTTCAACTAGAGAGGATGTAAAATTACCAAAATACCCCTATGTATAACCAACCGGCTCCTCTCCCATTGAAGTACAGCTGAAGACGATCTTAATTCCAAGGAAAAAGGGGAGCGCATTAACGTCACCTCGAATCTTAATTTTGACATTCATCTTTCCCAACTCATTTCTTATTAAAAGCCTCCTTTTATTTTAGCAATTGATTTTTGAAGAGAAACTTCAATTAAAAAGTGAGAAAAAGAGGGGGAGGAAAAGAAGAAAGACAATGAAAAAAATAAAGCTGATTCTAGTAGCTTTTCTGATTCTTCCACTCGAGCGCTAACTCAGAAAGAGATTTTGTAGAAGAACCGTCTTTACTTATGGCCTTGACGGCAGCTTCCTTAAATCTATTCATCTGGTCGCGAATCCTTATCCCTTCTTCCCCTTCCATGAGACACTTCACAACCTTCGCTATCTCCATCCGTCCCACTAGCCCATTTTCGTTACTTTCTGGCCTCAGCGCCACCTCTAGAACCTCAGTTAACAAGACTGCGTTCAACTTTTGCTCAGCGAATAGAGGCCAAGCTATCAAAGGCACGCCGTTCACAACGCTCTCGAGGATCGAATTCCAGCCGCAGTGAGTTACGAAACCACTCGTCGAGCCATGGCTAAGGACCTCAATTTGCGGTGCCCAGGATGGCACCACTACACCTTGCCCTTTTGTCCTCTCCAAAAACCCTTTCGGTAGGTAATTGAAAGGGTCTTCATTACTTTTGGCACTGAAAAATGAGGCGCTGGTGGAGCCTTCATCTGGGCTTCTCACAACCCACAAGAATTTTTTCCCACTCATTTCCAAGCCCAGAGCTAATTCATTCAACTGATCATATGAGAGAGTTCCGCCACTCCCAAAGGAAACAAACAGAACAGATCCACGAGGTTGTTCATCCAACCACCGTAAACACTCTGACCCATCAGCCCCGCTACCCGAACCAATTTGTACAAGTGGTCCGATAGGGTATAGCGGCGGTTTTCCCTCTTGCAAGGCTTGTATAGACCCAGCTTCTAACTCCACGAAGCTATTCAACATGATTCCCGCTGCTAAAGTACTGGAACGTTTTGCGTGGTGAACAAACAGCTTGTACACATCATTCTTCCGGTCTTGTAAAGGTTCCGGAAAGTCTCTTCCGTGGATAGGGACACATCCCGGCAATCTAACCGGTTCAGGCATGTCTCTGTATTCGCAAGAAACGTTCTCGTCGAGGTTTGGTAGGTAAAGGAACAATGACAACGCCAGAGACATATTCCCGATAAATACGTAGGAAGGGATGTTGAATTCCTTTGCGACATCAATAGCATCGGTGCCAAATAAATCAACAACCAATCCCACTATCCTAGTAGTTGTGACAAACGACTTGAGCGCATCCCGTATGAAAGAAAGAGAACGAGCGACAGAGAGAAAGATTTTCATTTCTTGCTTCATGCCATGGGCAGGCAAGTCATCGAAGCTAACTGGGGAAAGAAAGATGTGGGTTATCGTAGTGGGGAGGGATTGAAGTACTTCCAACTGAGCTTTAGGGGGAGGGCCCAAGCTGGGAAGGATGAAAGTGACGGTGAAGTCATGGTGGAGAACGAGGCGTTTGGCAAATTCAACGAGTGGGATGAGGTGACCCATCCCCGGACTCGGTATGATGGCTATTTGGGGTGTTTGTGTTTGTTCCATGCTTGCCAACGGTCACCTGCTTCAGAATTAGAATGCTCCTTCTCCGGTGGAAACTATATATGTTTTATATACGAATATAACTGCGTCTTAATTTTCATCCCATCGCGATAGGAATAAATAATTTAAATAAACAAAAATATAACCAACTGTCGGTCCAAATTTTGGTAGATACAACCACCTGCGGGGTACGTAGTAGAGGTAATTTTATTGTCAGGTAAGGAAAAAAAAAATACTAATAATTAATGGACCATACCAACTCAACAAAACTATATGTGAGATGGACAGATGAATTAAAAGAACCATTTCTTTGACAAAATAACATGGAAAACAGAAACGATAGGGAGAAGCTAGAAGGGAGTGATCAGTGTATCTTAGAATAATAGTTCTTTTTTTTTTTTTTTTTTTTTTTGGAAAAACCAAATTTAATATCTAGGTTTTTCATGCAATTTCAATTTAGTCTATAAGTTTTCAAATTCGACAATTAAGTCCTTAGATTTTCATATAGTTTCAAATATGTCACTCTTTTAACTTACCTCCCAATTAATTAATAGCATGTCATGTTAAACTAATCAATTACTATCAAGTAAAATATATTTTAAATAAAAAAATATTACTTTTTTAAACAAAAGAGATGGCTTGCCAACTTTGTCACACGTACAATTTACAAAAATGGTGTGTTAAATGAAAGCCGCATATCATTAATTAATTATTTTGATGTGACATACTATTTATTAATTAGTCATTAAGTTATTAAAGAAACATGTTAGAAATGAGAGAAAAACTTTAAAAACTTAATGGTTAAAATTAAAAATACAATAATTAAATTGAAATGGCGTGAAAATTGAAAGAATAAATTTGATTTTTTTTTATTTTTTTTATTTTTTATTATCAGGATAGGTTTTGAAATAGAGGAAGAATGTTGGGGTACTTAAAACTTTTAAAAGGAAAGCTTAAAAACTTACGTGGCATATTCTTAAAGACGAAAATGCCCTTTACAAAGGATAACGTATGGCGGAAGCAATGACATCGTACGGACGCCTTTTTTGAAGCACCTAGTGGGTTGACTTTTCCAAGGCTCGATTTGCTACTTAATTGCTCCAAGTAAATTAATAATGAACCCCTGGTATGAAGGCTCTGAAGTCTCTGAACAACTTCCATGGAAAAAGAAGGTGCTCTCACACGCTTCCATTACCACTAATTAATGAAAATAATCATACTACCCTTAATCCATAGTATACTTTCTCCATTAAGAATGATCAGTATTTGCTGAGATGGATCAATATTATCCCTTTCTAAAAGGTATTATCCACTATATATGGATTAAATACTTCCAAGCAAGCTATCTATAGACTACATTGGAAAACATATTTGCCTCTTTGTCTAAATCACAAATTTCTCGATCAAAAGAAAACTTCAGAATTACCACCTAGGGGAGTGGTCTAGCGGTATTCAAATTTAATCATGGGGTAAGGTCTCAAGGTTGAATCCCGAAATAAAAAGCGTTTGGCTTACCATCCCCTTGACTTGAATATTGTTAGTATTCTCAGTGGAGTTGAATAGTAAAGTTATGGCTCTATTGAACTTGAGGGAGCGCTTGCGGTTTTTCAACGTCTAGGTCCTTCTTGTGCAATTGGCTAGCGAGTAGGAGCTACCATGGTCATGTCCAGGTAGAGTAGTCACTTTGGTCGCTACCCTTTACCTTTATAAATTTTTTTTTTTTTTTTTAAAAAAAAGATAATTTCATAATCAGACTTGCTCACAATAACTTCAAGCTCCTAAAGCTTGGGCTGACCAACTTGCAACTGTTGGAAAGCCAGGACGAAGATTTAATTTCTTTCATCATCAATGGTCTTAAATATCCCACTTTCAACTCATTTATACATCTTTTTCTTTTGCTACTCATGAAAATCCATTAAACGTACTGTGATGATTTTCAGGTTGAGTTGCTAAGTCACGAGATGTTTCATAATCAGCAGCACACTGCTGCATGCTCCTGATGCCTGTACCTTAATTTGCATTGTTTACTAACAAGCCAGGTGCTCGGAATTTCAACCCCAAAGTTCGTTTCTGATGTGGAGACCATAGTGTTAACAAGAACAGAATGCAGCACAATAGATATGTGGCAAGTCCAATCGATTACCAAGCTCTCGACTGCTTCCATCGCATAGACTCTTCCTACTAAAGCAGGCATCCTCCTTTTCAGTTAGCAGCCATGGTAGCACAAACAAATGCCACCTCTGAGGAATAACAGTGGTTTGTTGATAATGGAGCAAATGCATTGATCTGGAAAATCTCATCATCCAGCAACCATTTGAGAGCAATCAAACTGTTGCAGTAGGAAATGGATCAGGCCTTACCATTGATAATACTGGTTAGCTAAACACTTATTCATCCTTCTGATTCTAATTAACTTTTGGCTTAATAATGTTTTACACTAGTATGTCCAAAATGCCTCTGCAAAGATTTTGTGTTGATAATGACTGCTACTTGAAATTAACCTCTTCCCATTTGTTTTGTGAAGGACAACCGCGCCAAGGCAATCATCCTAGAAGGTAAGAGTGAGAATGGTCTCCAGACTCTCCACGCCTTGCGGTTTCGAAGAAGCTCAATCAAAGCTAGACCTACTTAATTTAGTTGCTTTGTTAAGAATAAGAACTTCTGCTTTGATTTGGCACTTTAGGCTAGGACTGCATACCTTCCATTGATGTAGCTTCACGAGCTAGTATTCAAAATCATCTTCCTGTTTCCAATTCAGATTCTAATCAAATTGTGCTTTGCATGTGATCGTGTCAATTGGGAAAGAGCAAACGCCTACCTTAATTTATTTGTTTATATATCAACAAATAGTGATCACACATAATTGCAATCATTAATATTTGCTTATACCAATGGTAACATTCATTGTTTTTCTCTCTTTATCTTTGTATTCCTCTCTAATGATCCACGACGTAATCCTTGACGTTAAGAATAAAAAATAAAGTTTTATTAAAGGCAACAATTATTAGAGTTAATTATTTATCATTCTTCTTTCAAGTAAATCTCTTATTGAATATTAAATGTCCTCAATAATATATATATATATATATATATATATATATATATATATTGTGTTATGATCACCTCAATCAAAAGTATAAAGTAAAACCGGGCTATGTACGTGAGTCATGATTTTACAAAGACTTAATACAAAAGTACTTTGATGGAAGCTTATTTTTTATTTTTACTTTTGATGAATAAGCATTTTCATTCCAAACAACTACAAAATACAATCAAAGGTCTAAACAGACCAACAAACCACCAAGGTCCAAACTAGAGATCAGAACAAACAAGGGCACAAACAACAAACAAAAAAGTAACAATCAAGCCAGAACAGAACCAGTTATGTTACACATTTGTCTTTTCCTAAAATTCGAGAACGAATCTCCCATAAAATTCCTCTAAGAGTCTGCTCCTCCGTTTTTGGCTGACCTTGAAATCTAATCTCATTCCTTGCTTGTCAAAGATGGTACACAACAGAACTAAAGATTAATCTGTACAAAACAGCAAGCAGATTTTTTGTTCTCCGATCGATTACTGCAGGCTTTGAGGGAAGTTTATTAAACGTGAAATCTAGGTGCTAAAGCTTGAACCCTCATTACTAATCGACAAAACTGTTCAGAAACAGAGCTCTTTTTCTCTTCCAAAGCTTAAAAACTATTGACTCTGTTAGGAAAAAAATAAACTTTTACACGAATCAGAGCCATTAAGGTATATTCTCAAATGATGAATTAATAGAAGAAATCTTTGAAGGCCAGCTAGGTAGAACTTCTATTCTCCTTTCTTAACCTGAAAAGTTGGAAGATCTGTACCTGACACGTGTGTTGTATCTCATGGTGACGTTACGGGCCTTGATGAACCTCTAGTGACGCCCAAGAGATCAAATGGACTTTTCAATCATTGTTCAAACTTTATAAAATAAAATTCTAGTTTTATATATTACCTTAACTTGATTATGACCCAATATCTAATATCCATATATCGGCTCTTTGTTATCTTTGGTCATCATTTGCGGTATCAAACGTTGACTATGACTGTTAATCTTTTTTTTTTATTATTTTTTATTTTCTTGCGTCATCTTTTCGTCATAAAACTGTCATTAATTAATCTTGTTCGGATTGTTTGATTAATTATGCTTCTTTTTTCTTTTTCCTAATTGATTATGCACGGATTGCTAAGTCTACAAAATTTCTAGAAAAATGTTAGGTGTACTTAAATTTTAACCAAAAGAGTTTTACTTACTGATATGGAACTTGATAAGTGGACGGATAAATGCCCAGCGCTTCAGCCATGGACGGATCCACCACGAACGGAAAAACCTTTGCCTGTATTGCATAGAAACCGCCACCTTCATTCCTTATCACTATCCCTATCCCTATTCCCATCCTTTGCAAAACAGGGTCTAGAGCAGCATCTCAGTTGATTTTTAGGAACCCACTAGGAGGAGGCCGCGGAGACCACCTATCCCTCGGGGACGCACTTTCTCTATTCATTTCAATAGGCCGCTATAACACAAGAGAAAACTCTTCCACCATTTTCCTTGCCGCATCAACAATCCCTTGGTGTGCTGAAAAAACTCGACCAAAAACCACATCATTGTGCCTCAACCAAATCAAACTAGCAACATTAAGAGCCATTAGTAGCTCCTCTCCCTCAAGCTTTGCCCACCAGAACTGTGAAATTATTATACTATGAAATGTGCAACTTGTAAGGTTTAATTTGGTTGATTCTTTCGGATCATATACACTTATCATATTCTATAAATACTAAATCTATTATCCTTGGGAAAATGACACTAACGACGTGTGTAAGGAGTTTTAAAGCTGCTATGGAAAAAGATCTCTTTATGACGTGTCTTTCATTAAAGCTACTGCATTCCCATGTCGGACTTTTTCCAATCGTTGGACATATATTGGAAATTTTTAGGGCAGCTGTTAGAGATAAATATTCCATATAATATAATGGTAGGGTAAGGTCACCCATAAAATTTTATATGGCAAGAGGGAGTGCTCCTATAAACAAAGGACAAGGCATAGAGAAGAAGAGATTGTTTTCCTCTTGGCTATGGACCACTCGGCCTCGATCTCCATCCCTAGGGGCTTCCTCTATCTCACTTTTTCTTCGGCTCCCCTTTGGTTTCTTCCTTTCTTTCTTTCTCTCTCATTTTCTTTACTTCTCTATGTAATTCAAAACACATACCTGATACATTTTTCCACTCCAAACATAAAACATGTTAACGGGAAATGATATCGTCCCCAACATGCTCTTTTTGTTAAAAAAATTAAATTTAATTAAAAACTGTCATTTGATGTGATGTCAAAGAACAGTTTTTGATTAAATTTGATTTTTTTTAACAAAAAGAGCTGGCAAGGGGACGGTTTCCCGTCCCCTGCATAGCAGCTCTCCATGCTAACTTAGTCATATGAGTGTATTTCAACTTCGGCCGAGGACCTTTTGATTAAAGGTGTACATGCGAATATCTGTACGGTTATTTGTAATACCCACAAATATCACTTTTTAGATATTCGCATCTACATCTGCATGTGCGGATAATGGAAAGCTAATAGGTGCGGATAACGAATGTGGGTGGTTAGTATCTGCCCGTATGTACATCCCTACTTTTGATCGTCCCCTCACTACAACAACAACAAAAGAGAGAGAGAGAGAGAGAGAGAGAGAGAGAGAGATCATATCTTTATGATCTTTTGCTACCCAAGACACAACTTTTGACCACCTTGCCCATGTGACAATGTGGCCCCTAGCTAACATTAATGTTTTTTGAGTAATGATTTACTACCATCTAAATATACAACTTTTCACCACCTTGTCTATGTGACAAGGTGGTCCCTCACCTTAATTTATTTTTAAAAAATAAAAAAACTCAAAAAGTAGTAGGGGACCACCTTGTCACATAGGCAAGGTGGTGAAAAGTTGTATATTTAGGTAGCATTGAATCATTATTCATGCTTTTTTACTTAAAAAAAAAAAAGAAAAAAAAAAGTAAAAGTAAAATTTGCCACGTGGATAAAGGTAGTCAAAAGTTATATCTTGAGGTGACAATGTACCATATCTCATTTATTAATATGCTAAATTCACAAAACATTGTGGTTTTCGGTTTCCTTTTTTTTTTTTCTTCTTTTTCTTTTTCTTTTTCTTTTTAAAATCGAAAGATTTGAGTATTTCATTGATCAAAGATCACGAGCATAAAGACTTTACATTACAATGCATAAAGCTCTGCAAAATCATAGCCACATACTATGAGGTTACAAAGTCATAGATACAAACAAAATTCGTACAATAAACTGTTATCTATGACTTTCATCTTTCGCTACCCCATGTATAAAAGTAGTTAAAGAGTAGATCTGCTCCGAGCAGAGTAGTTCTAAAACAAGGGTGGCCAAATATCAAAGAAAAATTTATTTAAAGAGACGGTGAGAGATAACCCATAAAAAAAAAAAAAAAAAAAAAAAAAAAAAACTATGTAGATGGAAAAAAAAAGAAAAAAGAAAAAAGAAAAAAAAAGAAAAGTCACGTTATCGGTTCCCTCACCAAAAGCGTTAAATTTAATAATGTATAGAATTGTGTCATCATTTTAAAATATTAAATGATATAGTTTAAATTTTGTTATGATTGTCACGTTATTGGTTTCCATTAACTAATATCCTATTTCAAGAGTATGGAGATAAACTATTATCTTATAGTCTAAATTTTATTTTAAATAAATTGACAACATATTCATATATTTTATTGAATCTATAAAATTTAATAAAAACAATTTTCTTTCCCTTTCTTCTTTCATTTCTAAGCATATTTAATAATATAATAAATTCACAAAACTCTTATACTCACTTTTTGAACTACCATAAAAAAGAGAGTAATGTAAGTGCCAAAAAAAAAAAAAAAAAAAAAACAAGAGGAAAAAGACATAAGGTCATGATTATCACGTTATTGGTTCCCTCACGAAAAGCGTTTGAAAAAAAAAAAGAAAAAGAAAAAAGAAAAAAGAAAAAGAAAGCATCCAAAGAGCAAGCGAGCGATAAGAGGCAAGCGCTGTTGATAACATAAGGCTTACGTTAGAAGTGACATCATCACGCCACATACGATTACAAGCATCACGCCCATGGCATGCTTATGGAAGTCTTCTTCTAGAAATTACCGTCCCGGCCATATTGTTTGTACCCCACACAAGAAGTAGACAAAATATAAAATAGCCATCCCATTCCCGTAGACAATTCCACAATTAATTAAGTACAACGAACCTAATTAATGATTAATAATTAATCAAACAATTACCCTCCCACACAAACCCACAAACGTAAGGCTAAAAGCTAAAGCTCTATATAATGCGCCACATCTTTCTCATATTTATGCTCCACCCTCCACCCCCATACAAAGAGAATTTTTAGCCTGCTAGCTGCCATGGAACAACAAGCATCCCACTCCCACGTAGCCATTCTACCCAGTCCCGGAATGGGACACCTCATCCCACTCGTTGAGTTCGCCAAGCGACTCGTCCACCACCACACCTTTATCAAAATCACCTTCATCGTTCCCGTCGACGGCCCTCCCTCCAAGGCCCAGAAGTCCGTCCTCGACGCCCTCCCAAGTTCCATGAATTACACCTTTCTCCCGCCAGTCAACCTCGACGATCTCCCCGAAGGCACCAAGATTGAACCTATAATTTCTCTCACGGTGGCTCGCTCTCTTCCTTCTCTGCGTGACGCGTTTAAGTTGTTGGTTCAGACTACAAAGTTCAAGGCCTTGGTTGTTGATCTATTTGGCACCGACGCCTTCGATGTTGCCAGAGAATTTCATGTGTCGCCGTACATTTTCTTTCCCTCCACAGCCATGGCTTTGTCTTTGTTCCTTAATTTGCCAAAGCTCGACGAAATGGTTTCTTGCGAGTACAGAGACCATCCTGAGCCCCTGAAAATCCCTGGGTGTATTCCAATTCACGGTAAGGATCTGCTGGACCCGATTCAAGACCGGAAAAACGAGGCCTACAAGTGGGTGCTTCACCACTCAAAACGCTACCGCTTGGCGGAGGGAATCATGGTGAATAGCTTCATGGAATTGGAACCAGGACCTATACAAACTCTGCAAGCACAAGAACCCGGTAAGCCACCCGTTTACCCTGTTGGGCCGCTCGTGAATATCGGTTCAAGCGTCAAGGTTGAAGGGTCGGAGTGTTTGAAGTGGTTGGATGAGCAGCCACATGGGTCTGTGTTATTTGTCTCGTTTGGGAGCGGTGGCAGCCTCTCTTATGATCAGATTAATGAGTTGGCTTTGGGATTGGAAATGAGTGAGCAGAGATTCTTGTGGGTTGTGAGGCCCCCAAACGATAAGGTTGCCAATGCCACCTTTTTTAGTCATGTCCAAACTCATAAAGACCCTTTTGATTTCTTACCAAAAGGGTTTTTGGAAAGGACCAAAGGGCGGGGTGTGGTGCTGCCATCGTGGGCACCACAGGCCCAAATCCTGAGCCATGGCTCAACCGGAGGGTTCCTAACCCACTGCGGCTGGAATTCTATCCTCGAGAGCGTTGTCAACGGCATCCCACTAATTGCTTGGCCACTGTACGCGGAACAAAAAATGAACGCGGTTATGCTGACCGAGGACATAAAAGTGGCGGTAAGAGCAAAGGCTAACGAAAATGGCCTGGTCGGACGAGAGGAGATTGGCAGACTCACCAAGGCTCTTATGGAAGGTGAAGATGGGAAGAAGCTGCGGAGCCGCATGAAGGAGCTTAAGGACGCCGCCGCAAGGGTTCTGAGTGAAGACGGGTCCTCCACAAAGGCACTCTCTGAGTTGGCTCTCAGCTGGAAGAGCAAAAACTAACCTGTTTCTGTATGGTCATTGGTCTAGACCGAGCACATGATTATTGTATAATAATACAGTCATGTACACGTGCTTTGCATACAACAATCACTTTCTATTTTTTTTTTTTTTTTTTGCCTTTTGCTTATAATATGAAGTAGGTGAGAATTAAGATTGTGGCCACGGGATTGCATACAGAGTAGCATGTAGATGTAGTTGAGCGGCTTGAGCCAAAAGGGGGGGGACCCAACTGCTTTGAAAATATCGTTACCTCATAATGTGGTGAGAGGGAAGTAGGTGGCTGGCATTGACGTTAGGATAAGTCCATTAAGACCCGTTCAAAAAAAAAAAAAAATGAAAAGTCCATGAGGACCATTACTGGATTTAATTCAAGAAAAAACACTGGATTAACTAGAAAAGTAAGGGAAATTAATTAATAATGGAAGAGTGCCCTTGCCCTGGCCTGCTTATCTCAATTACATTTATAATTCCCAGAAGTGACTGCCTGATCTGCCGTGATACGCAGTCCCAGTTGACCATAATCTATAATCTAGAAGCATATAGGAATGGATACAACAACCAAAACACGGAAAAAAATGGGTGAAGGATAATTGGATAAACATCAGTGAAGTGGGTATTTGTCAACAAAAAAACTCTGCGCTCCAACTGGCCCGCCAGGAATGGATGCATGTGTTTTTCAATGAAATTATTCAAGTAAATAAAAAGTGCTACGAACCCTTTTGTTTTTCCTCTTTAAATAAAAACAATTGAGTAATAGGAATTAGGACGACTTGGAAATTTAAATAATAATAATAATAATAACAAAAAAGACCATTAAAAGATGAGGAATAGGAGGTCTCAATTCGGTCCCAAACAATTAAGCATAGGAATAGGGAATAGGGAATGTTTGTCCTACGAAAAAAGTGTTGCGAGGAGAGGCACCTAAAACTACCCAATTTGGAGCCGAGTGGCTTTACAATAGGAACGCCCAAACTCTCTCTCTCTCTCTCACTTCATTTTTTTTTTTTTTTTTTTGGCGCACAGCAAATCTGTCATTTGCATGGGAAGAATTAATGTATTTAAATGAGTAATACAATGCGAATCGTTTGTGTGTCACACCACGTTGCATGCACATTTTACGTACCCCAGTGTGTTTTGCGTTGAAGGAACGCCATTTTTTACTTCCTTAAATTTGTAGGACATTCTTCGATTCAATAAATATTTAGTTAAAATTTAACTAATATATGTAACTATTTATTTTTTCAAAGTACATATACTTGGCACTTAACATTTTAGTTATCAACTTTTATTATTTTATTTAAAATATTATTTCTTTATCTATTATCACTATTCCCGAATAGGAAAGTGGATAAGATTGTTTTTTTTTTAAAAAAAAAAACAACAATAATAATAATAATAAGTTGTACATTGTTGAGCTACAATGCTCAATAAATTTGATAAACATTATAGAAACTAGTTAAATCCTTAATCAAAATGGCTAGTCCGATGTTGAGTTTATATGTATATATTTTGCTATAGATTTTGTCTAACCTAATGTGAGTGCTTGTATGAGTTATAATATCATTCATTCTCCTGGGCAAGTACTCCAATACATGTGGAAGGATTTGACCAAGTGCTGTAAAAAAAATAAAAAAATAAATACTGCACATTTCCTTTAGTTTTTTCAACGCTCGAGATCTAATTTCACTCGCTCTCTCTTATGAAAAATTTGAAATTAAATTTAAACAGTTGAAAAAACTACGGAAGATGTGTCATATGTTTTTTTTTTTTCTTTTTTTCTTTTTTTTTAGTACGAAGCCAAATCTAGCGTAGAATTGGAGTTTTTTTACACAAAATATTTGAGGTAATACAAATTTATTTACAAATTAATGTAGAAATTTATAATTGATGAAATAATTAAAAAAAAAATGATAAACTAATTAATTTGTTTGCTTAATTATTCCGTCAATTATAAGTTGCCAAATCTAATTATAAATAATTTTGTAATAAAAGTTGTAATAACCGTAACACCTGTCTATAACTAAAATAGGGTAGACTTTATAATATGTTTAGTGAAATTTTCTTTATGTTATGTGACGACTGGAATTTTATTATATCGATGAGGATGAAGAAAAAAAAATATATATATATAGAAATGTTTATATTAAAGATAAAAAAATAATTGCACCATTGTTCCCTAGAGTATGCTATAATTATGAATCACACTCTATAGTTTAAAAAGTTCAAAGAAGGTCTTTGTGGTAAACTGTAATTACAAATCGATCTCTAAAGTTAAATTCTGTTAAAAAAATTTGACAAATTCTGTTAAATGCCACGTCAGCGCCACATCAAACCAATAAGATGACGATACGTGTCTATCTGAATAAAAAAAATAAAAATTTATTAAAAAATAAATAAATAAACTTTTTTAAAAAAAAAAACAAAAAAAACAAAACAAAAAAGGGAAGGGGTGGCCTTCACCTTCTAGGGGTGGCACGATGGCCACTCCCAACCTTTGGGGAGGCCGCGACCACCCCCAAAGGTGGCCGGGGGTGGCGTGTGGCCACCCCCAGTGGGCTGAGGGTGGCCAAGTCACCCCTTCCTTTTTTTTTTTCTTTTTTTTTTTGTTTATTTATTTATTTTTTAATAAATTTATATTTTTTTATTCATGTGAACACGTGTCGCCATCTTATTAGTTTGATGTGGCATTTAACAAAATTTGTCAAAATTTTTAACGAAATTTGACTCCAGAGATCAATTTGTAATTATAGTTTACTACAAAGACCTTCCATAAACTTTTTAAATTATAAAGAATAATTTGTAATTATGACACACCTTACAATTATCTCTAATTATAATGTCCACCTTGGATGAGGGTCCTTGACCTTTTTCATCCGCGCAAACTTTGAATAATTTTATAGTAACGTGTAACAGCTCCACATGGACATGGGCCCTAGCTTACACGATCAGCATCGGTTGACAACTTTTCTCCAGTACAAAGTGGTGAATAATTTCAACCCAATAAGGTTATAAAAAATAAAATAAAATAATATCCTCAAAGTAGAGCAATAAGCATAAGATAAGCATAACTATTTCCCAATAATTACGTGCTGATTTATGTATATATAATAATAGGATTTCGTAGAGGACTGTGTCATGTCCATAATTTATTGTCTCCTAAAAGCTGCCTATTTTGGCATTGCTTCATCTATGCTTGTGCAAATTGTGCAATGACCACTCTGTATAACTTGGGATTTGTAAGGATATAATATAAGGGTTATGTGAGGGATATTATATAGGGGTTAATACGAGTAGGTTTGTTCGTATAATTGAAGAATATTAGTTGGGATATGCTTTTTAGAATATGCTTTTTGTTAATTATTTAGAGTCTGTAAATGAGGAATCAAGGCTATAAAGAATGGCATGAAAAGAAATATACATAAATGGATTATTGGAGAGTTTTGGCTTATTGAAGTGTCATTTTTGGAGAGTTTAAGCATCTCGAAGTGCCTTTATCCATTAAATTCATAACAAGTGGTATCAGAGCTGTTTGATTCTTCACTCATCGATTCCAAATCTCCCATTTCCTCATAATTAAAATTCAGAATTTCCTCATAATTTTAATAAATAATAATTGAGTTAGTTGTTCCATTGTGGGCAGGGCTTTTTTTTGGGTATTTCTGGTTTAGTTCGATGAGTGTAGCGTGGATATTCCTAGGGGGTTTGTTCTAGTTGTTCTGTTTTCTATTGTTTGGGCCGTAAGCCTTTTGTTATACAGTTGATTCTTTTTGTCAATATATAGTTTTACTCATTCTTTAAAAAAAAAAAAAAAAAAATTAATATATTGAGTTTTGTATGCATGGCACCTAAAACTATCCACAATGCCCACGCGATAGTTCTAATTAATTATTAAGTTTTCTAACAAAGATTAATTGAGACTAACAAATTAAGTTTTCTAATTAATTATCAAGTTTTCTAACAAGGAGGACTTTTCCTCCTATTTTTTTAAGTGGAGTTTTATTTTACTATGGCCTTTTTTAAAGGGACCCTTTTCCTCCCCGTGATCCTTTGTTAAAAAAGTAAAATAAAATAAAACTGGCCTTATTCTTGGGACAGTTATGTGTGGACACGATGTGACATCTCTATATTTAACAAGGTGCACTACTTAAAGTTTCCCTTTTTCTTAAAGAATATATATAGAAAGGACAAGAACCTTCAATTTTTTATTTTTATTTTTTTTTAATTTTTTTTAATTTTTTTTATGATGAGGAACCCTTCAAAACAGGACTACTTTGTGTACCCACCCCTATTAGGTAAGTCTCGAAACCATATAAAGCGCCTCTTCCAAATCGGATAATAATTCAGTTTTGCTGGTGGGCTGGTCCTGAAAAATTGTTTGCACTCAAGAGAATTCGAACCTTAAACCTCATGAAATTACTACAAAGACCAAGACCCTTACCAATTTTTTTATTTGTTTATTACAATAATTGTGACCGAGAAAATGAAAAAGAAGTAGGGATATTCGTTCAAATTGTTAATTAGGAAGCCTCTTTTCATTTTTTTGGACATCCTATTTCACTATCAAGTTGTCTCTAGAAAGATTAGTCATCTTTTCCAGTGAAAAATAGACTCTTCTTTTAAAAACGATCATGGGAAATCCTCTATTATTGAGGTCATGTCATATTCGTGCTGATAAGATTAGCTGGGATTTGGCTCATTCTCAAAAAGTTCTTTGGATTTTCAATTAATTACACCCAATTAATAAATCCCTGCCGACGAAAAATATATCAAATGAATCATTTCATCCATGTTTAAAACGCTTATAAAATAGCTTATGTAGCTCAAAATTTTTTTAATAAATTAAATAGTAATGAAGACAAATCCTTGGTGGTTGTGGAGGGCAAGGGACGAACCTCCATGGCCCTCCACTACCATGGAGAGATCTCTGAGGAGGGCCATGCTCGGATCACCATAGCTGTCAATGGGGTCCCTCGGTCATGGAGGGCTATGGGGTCAACCTTCATGGCTGAAGGAACTTATGGAAATAAGATGAATTGGGTTTAACTTATTCTATTTTCATATAACTAGAATGGTGTTACAGTAAAAAAAAAATTTGTTTTTAATCTATAGGGGTTGTAAAAAAAAAAAAAAAAGTTAATAATTAATTTGTATTATCACGTCATTTTAGTTGTATGACAGTCATATATTAATATATTAAATAGTATTTATCGTTTGCAAAAAATGAGAAAATCATATATATATATATATATATATATATATATATATATATATATATATATATATATATATATGCTCAAAACGGGTTTGTCAAAAATGTGAAATTGGATGAAAAGACTTATGAAAATTTTTAAGCAAATTTGGTGTGAAATTTTGGATCTTAAGGATTTCATATTTTTAATGTGACCTAAACAACTAAAAAACAAAATTCTGGATGACAATTAAATACCAAAACATTAGCAATTTTTTTCTAAAAATAATTTGAACTAAAAATATAACAATATATATATAAAAAAAATAAATAAGATTCGAGTTTAGAGTTGGGCACCGGGCAGGCTGTGGAGTGTGGACTACCTCCGCTGTAAAACGCGACAAATGACGTACCCATCAATGAGACGATGATGCTGTGGGGCTGGGGTCATAAGCAATCTACCAAAAGTACAAGTGTTAGATTACGTGTCAAATGTTGATACCTCTCACTTTGAAACCATGTCTAAAAAAGTAGCAGATTCTTTCACCGTTTAAGAACAAAATTACATGGAAAGAAAACCTGTTTACTCAGGATGTATTGTCAATTTTATTTTATTTTTTTATTTTTTTAATTCATGGATTGAAAGAGGGTTACAGGAGAGATGAATCTTTTACGCTTCTGATTCAGATTGAATCACATTTTCTAAGTTACACACTCATAAAAGCGAAAGGCGAGCGAACAACGGAGAATGGAATGAATTTAGAAGAGCCGTCAAGGAGAGAATAGTATCATCATTTCATCTAGAAGATAACTTACACACTAGCTTTCTTTTTGTCTTTCAAGCAAGTTATGATTATTTTACCCTTTTTTTTTTTTTTTGCTTTTTGGTAGGTGACTCAAGTGTACGTTATGGCTTCACAACTTTTGGGGACAAAAACAATGAATAATTATTACCTTTTTTAACCTTATTTTTGCCTTTTCAGTTTCTTATATATACGTAAATACGTGTGTTCGATCTCTTCCTCTTGCCAATTCCATTTTTCACCACCAAAACACGTATTTTGACAACAATAGAAACATCGGTGACCGGAGGTGGTGATGGTTATGTTGGATGTTTTGATATGTTGTTGTTTTTAAGTGTCGTAGCTTTTGCGGACTGATTTGTTGTTGGCTATGACTGTTTGTTGTTTTGCTACTCTAGCTAGTAGCTTGTTTCCAGTCTTCTGGAGCGATTTGTAGACTTTTTGAGTTTGTGCTTTATAAAGCTTTTATTCATCAATATATATATATATATATATATAGAGAAATGATTATTCACCACCTAAATATACAACTTTTCACCACCTTATCTATGTGGCAAAATGGTCCCCTACTTTATTTTATTTTTTAAAAATAAAAAAACTCTAAAATTAGTAGGGGACCACCTTGCCACATAGACAAGGTGGTGAAAAATTGTATGTTTAGGTGGTAGAGAATCATATCTCATATATATATATATATATATATATATTTCTTTTGCCTGATAAACCCGCATCAGACACCACGTGTATTATTCTTTAGTTTTTATTTTATGAGGTAATTATATTTTCTTCCTATCAATTATTAGTCATTATTAACATGCCATTATGAACTGACACCTTGACCAAAAAAGAGTATGAAACTACCATTTTCATACCGTTATCCCCCTTCCGTCAGTCAAATTCATGAAAAGACTCAAATATCCTAACTTAAAATCAAAATTTACATGAAATATCTTCAAAATTAAACAAATAAAAATAAATAAATAAAAGAAAAAAAGAAAGAAAGGAGGTGGCTGCCACCGGCCATCTCTCACGAGCCACACCGAACGATAATTTAATATTCTCTATTAAATTAATGTTTGAATGCGTTTTTGTCTTTAAACAAAATTTAACGTCTAAAAATAGAATATTCCGTCCGATTTAATGAGATTTTCTAAAAGAAAGCGGTTAACGGTATGAAAATGGTAGTTCCATGCTCTCTTTGGTCGAAGTGTCAGTTCGTGATAGCATGTTGACAATGATCGGTAATTGATAGGGAAAATATATTTTTTTGAGAATCGAAAAGAATGATCAACGTTGGATTCTAAACTTAGACCTACCTAATCGTAGAAGTTGGTAATTTTTGTTGAAAATGATCTCCTTTGACAAATCAAGAGTTCATGGGCTTGTTTGAGAACGACTTTTGGACGCGCTTATTACTTTTTACTCCATTCTATTGTTTTCAAAAAGTAAAACACACTTGCACACTCATAAAACAAAGAAAACTAGAGAATATAGAAGGGAATGGGGTCTTTGCCACTACAAATCGAAAAGTAATGAGGAAGAGAGGGAGAGATGAGAATGCGGCCAGAAAACTTTATGGTAGCAACCCAATTTGCCAATAGCGGACACATAAATTTGTATTGCAATTGACATTTCAAAGTTCCCAACAAGAAGAAGCCGAAATTGCGGATAAAATCTTGAAAATGGTGGAGGCAATGCTCCAATCTTGCATGATGGCAGACAATTAAAGAGAATGAGCAACAATCATCGAGTCACATTTCGAATTGAAATGAGATAAACTCAAAGAGATCGCCAAACAAGCTGCCAAGAGAGCAGCCAATGCTTTGCCAAAAATGGGATCACATGGACAATTAATAAGAGAAAACAATGGATATTACAACAAGAAGAATTTTTACAAAAACTTGCTTTGTTGGAAATAATCCTACTGCAAGTCGACTTGAAGTAGTAGTTCCAATTCGGGTCCAATAAGGACTTTTTTAAGAATCTGATCAACAGTTCAACTCTCAGTTGAATGGGGATAGGACTCTCATACCAATTCAAACACCAGGCACTCCTAGTTCAAGTGAGAGTAGTAAACCCAATTCAAGTTTGATTCCACATTTTTGCCAATAAATATGCCTATACCCTAAGTATACATGAGAGCCTTATTATTTTATACATTGAGCATACTTTTCTCTCAGAAGCTAATTTAGGCATCGGAGCGAGACCTCCGGAAGGGGCTTTTAATTTTAGTTATTTTGCAGTATTCTTGGGAAGTATGAAGAACATTGAAGAACATGCAGCTCACACCGTACTAAAAACTATACCAACAGTTTGGCGCCGTCTGTGGGAACGATTATTCGTTTCTCACACAAAAAAGAAGATCCGTTATGGTGATGAACACACGTTCCGGAAGCCAGATCAACCGAGATGCTAGAGTCTGAGTGGAGCCAGTTATTCAGAACAATCCATAGCCTCTACCATTCCCTCCCCCAAGCGGTAGAGATCAGGATCGTATAACAGTGTTGGAAGCCCAAATCGAAGCCTTAACATAGCAGAATGCAAAATTGCTGCACAGGAGTCCGAGATAGTCCCATCCCGAGGAGAACCGGGACGGGCATGAAGAAGAAGATCGTAACAACAATACCAATGTTCAGAGGGAGAATCGTCCGGAGGACAACCATCAAGGAGATGGTTCCCGGGAAGACAATCACCGGGAACAAAGGAGTAGAAGGACCGACGGGAGAATGCAGGAAATTTGAGCAAAGTTATTGTTGAGTTGGAAAGAAGGTGCAAGTACATGGAGATGGAAAGGAAGGACAAAAGTAGATCCGTAGTGGTGGACAAGCTCTTAATGGGTACAAACTCACCTTTCACCAGATGGGTAGCAGACTATTGGCTACCCGATAAGTTTAAGATACCTCAAATCCTAAGTTATACCTCAAATCCTAAGTTATGCTGGAGAGCTCTTAATGCATTATATTGTCTTTCTTCCATTCATTTACGTTACGTGAGTATAAATGGGCCCTCACCATCTGCCTAAATTGACCAAACGGGAATAATAATAAAAAAAAGAAAAAAAAAAAAGAAAAAAAAAAAGAGACAATATTAGGGCCTGTTTGGTAATCCTTTTGGAGAGTTTTTTTTTTTTTTTTTTTTTTTGAATAGGAATAAGATGTGACTGATGTGATATAAAGTTTAAAAAAAAATTGATTTTTTTTTTTTTAATGAAAAAGTGAAAAAAGTTTTGTTTTGTAGTAGATTTTTTATTTGAATAGTAATAAAAAATAATTGATGTGATATAAAAAGTAAAAAAAGTTTGACTGTTTTGATATATATATATTAAAGAAGTGAAAAAAAAAAAAGAAGAAGAAGAGGGACGAGGGTGGGGGTTTATCAAACAAGGCCAAGATCTTTAAAGGCCACAAAGAAACAATTGTGGCCGACAATTCCACTCTTGGCTATTAGTGATCTCTTTTTAGGAGTTTTTTATTTCTAAAGAAAATTCCAACAAAAAAAATCAAATATAAGAAAAATTATTAAATTAATCCCTACCGTATGTAAGGGTGAGTACAAGGGGAATCAGTGGCGGTAGGAGGTTTTCTGCCTACCACCTTGCTGCTGTTGATGAAGTCAGTAATTCATCTCAACAACAGTGATTTTGTTTGTTAACGTCACTGCCCAGTCGGTAGGCGATGACAGTCGATAATCGGTTAATGAACCCAACCAGAAAACAAAGCAAAAAGAGATAACTAATCCCAAAACAAAACCATCGAGGTAGAGAAAGATAAGTTTAAGAGAGAGAGAGAGAGAGAGAGAGAGAGAGAGAACTAGAAAAAGAATGAAATTGCTTATGGTTTGCTTTGGGTATCCATCAGAAAATCCAAATCTATCCCCAATTGTTTATAGTCATTAAAGTTCCCCCAACACTAGAGAGATAGAGAAAGATAAGCTTCAGAGAGAGAGAGAGAACTCTTGGAAAAGAAAGATAAGCTTGTACACTAGAATATCAAAGTTTTATTTTTTTTATTAAACCCGTGGAGAGAGAACCAATGTCTTACATGTGGAAAACTAAAAATTAAAAGCATTTTTTTTCTTTTTGTATGGGAAATGATACGTTGCTTTCTTCTAAAAAATATTGTTCTATCTCTATTTTATATTGCATCAAATTTTTTTGGATGCTCGTAATTCAATGAAATTATGTAAAAAAGTAGTTTTAGACCAAGAACTACCCATTTATGTTGTACAACTCCCCACCTCTTCATCATTTGACGACATATACCCACTTCCAACATTTCTAGAACCATGAGCATATAGTGATCATATAACCGACCCAAGACATCCTTCAATTGAGAAACAATTCTTTTTGCTTTCTCAATCCAAAAATTAAGACCAAACTAAAATTTTAAAACATTCATCATATAATGTGAATCAAGCAAAGTAGCCGCAAACAACAACAGGTTAATCTTCACGACATTTCCCCAATACTTATCATATTTCACTTTCATTATTTTCACCATGGTACTCAACAAAACGCTACTTTCAAAATACTCTATCAAACATGAATGAACATGACACAGTACGTCGAATTAGATGTTGGAAGTCAAATACATGGAACTATATATCTTCACTGGAACATCATAAACCACTTGCAATAATTTAATAAAAGAGATGTACATTATACCAATCATTATCCGTTGAAGACCCCATGTACCCATTTCTTTTTGCACAATCCTCGAACAAATAATTTAAAAAATAACACGGTATAAGTAGAGTTCCATCTACTAGGAACATCAACTGTCAATGAAGCATTGCGCCGAACTTTTTTTCTTTCCGCATAAGACTTACAGAGGGCCAATCTTTGAAGGGAAAACTTCACATACTTCACCATATTTCAGATCTTTATGATTGAATCGCAACATACTTCGAACCCTCATGCACAATTAGATTAAGAATAGGTGCAGAGCACATCACATGGCTAAACTCATGACGGCAAACAACTTCCTTGTTGGCCACAATTCGTTTTTTAAACCATTCAATTGCACTATCATTAGCACTTGCATTTTCAATTGTCAACGTTCTATCAATTGCCCATTCAACCAAACACACCTCTAAATCTCTCGCAATTCCCTTATGATCCGACACTTGACGAAATGTCAATATTCTTTTGTGATATGTTCGATTAGGATCAATAAAATGTCCAATGATAGACAGATAATTCATATTTTGAATTGAAGACCACGTGTTGATGGTCAAACAAACTCTTTGACCAATCATAAAAAATGTGTTCTTATCCTTCATATACAGCTTGACACAATACTTTACCATTGTATAGAGAGAAGCACCCTTAAATTGAGGCTCAAGAACTCTAAGCAATTTCTAAAATCCCTTCCTCTCTAAAGTCATAAAAGATATTTCATCAACATTAATAATTTCGCAAAGTGTTTTCTTAATAACTTCCTCAAAATACTTGGCAATCATGAGGTTGTTAACACTACCACCCTACCCTGCCCAGCTCCAAAAGTAAACTTAGATTAAGAACTATCATTTTTAGCTTTTAGGTTCCTATACTTTTGGAATGCGTTCACGTGATACAATATGGATGAGGTGCCATTTTTTGTGACATTTATATGGAGTCCCACAATAGTTACAATGTGTCACAAGATCATCATCAAGAGCACTTTTATCCCTAGTGAAAGGGTCCCATGTTGTGGATTTGTTTGAAACATTTATATTTCACTAGGAATAAAAATACTCCAGATGGTGATCATGTGGCACATTGTAACTATGGTGAGGTTCCCAATAAATGTGACCCAAAAAACAATGGCACCCTCATCCATGTTGTATTATTTGAATGCATGCCAAACGTACTTGAGCCTAAAAGTTAAATAGGATAGGTTTCAATCTAAGTTTACTTTTGAAGCCGAGCAGGGTGTAGTGATAGCAACCTCATGATTGCCAAGTATTCTATGAAAGTTATTAGTGAGACACTTTACGAAATGATTATTGTTAATGAAATGCCTTTTATGACTGTGGAGGGAAATGGATTTTAGAAATTGCTTAGGTTCTTTAGCCTCGATTTAAAGTTCTTTCTCGCTATACATTGATAAGTATTGTGTCAAGTTGTACATGAGGGATAGGAACATATTTTCTACGACTGATCAAAGGGTTTGTTTTACCATTAACACGTGGACTTCTATTCAAAATATGAATCATATATGTGTTATTAGACATATCATTGATCCTAATTGGATATAGCACAAAAGAATATTGGCATTTAGTCAAATGTCCAATCATAAGGGGCAAAAAATTGCGAAGGAATAAGATGAGTGTTTGGTTAAATGGGGGATTGATAGGATTTTGACAATATTAGTTAACAATGCAAGTGCCAACAATAGTGCAATTGAATGGTTTAAAAAAAGAACTGTGGCTAATAAGGAAGTTGTTTGTCGTCATGAGTTTATTCATGTGAGGTGTTTTGCATATATTCTTAATCTAATTGTGCAAGAGAGTATGAAAGATGTTGATGATTCAATCATAAAGATTCAAAATATGGTGAAGTATGTGAAGTCTTCCCCCACAAAGAATGGTCTTCTTTAAGCCTTGTGCGAAAATAAAAAAGGTTGGGTGCAATACTTCATTGACACTTGATGTTCCCACTAGATAGAACTCTACTTATACTATGTTGAAGGTGGTAGAGAAGCACTAAAGGGCCTTTGAACTTATGCTAGACGAACATGGGTATTTTTTAAACTATTTGTTTGATGAGTTGTAGGAAGAAAGGTATACTTGAGATCTCCTATTAAGTTCTTGCAAGTGTTTTATGACATCACAATGAAGATATATGGTTCCTTATATTCAAATTTCAACTTGATGTTCTCACTAGATGGAACTCTACTTATACTATGTTGGAAGTGGTAGAGAAGCACTAAAAGACCTTTGAACTTATGCCAGACGAATATGGGTATTTTTTTAAACTATTTGTTTGATGAGTTGTAAGAAGAAAGGTGTACTTGAGATATCCGATTAAGTTCTTGCAAGTGTTTTATGACGTCACAATGAAGATATATGGTTCCTTATATTCAAATTTCAACTTCTTTTTTTGACATACTCCGTTCATTTCATTCATGTTTGACAAAGTGTTCTGAAAGTATAGATCTTTTTTTGGGTACCATGGCGAACATCATGAAAGTAAAATATTATAAGTATTGGAGAGACGTTGAGAAGATTAACTTGTTGTTGATGGCTACTTTGCTTGATCCACGTTACAAGATTGATGAATTGAAATTTTGGTTCCAACTTAATTTTGGGATTGAGAAAGTATAAATGATTGTCTCTCAATTGAAGGATGTCTGGGGTAGGTTATATAAGCACTATGTTCAAGGTTCTAGAAATGTTGGAAGTGGCTCTATATCGTCAAATGATGAAGAGATGCGGAGTTGTACAACATCAGTGGGTTGTTCTAGGTCAAGAAATTTGATGCAATGTAAGACAGAAATAAAACAATATTTTTTTAGAGGATATTGAGGCATAAGTGAAAATTTTGATATTTTAATATGGTGGGGTAAATTCGACAAAGCTTTTGATCCTCGCTAAGATAACGCAAGATGTATTGGCAATTCCATTTTTCACTGGAGGTCAGGTGATATATCATTTTCGAAGTTTTTTTGCTCCGAAAACAAGGACGGTTCTTGTATGTACTTAGAATTGGTTGAGATTTTCTCCCACTAGTACCGCGCATGAGTCATACTTGTCTAATGTTGAAGATGAAGAGAGCTACAGGCTTGACTTAGGTAATAGTAGCAAAACAAATTTCATATTTTGTTAATTGTTTTAATTATTTGATTGTTTTGGTTTTACTATTTCTTTAAAAAATTTCGTATGGTAGAAATTGTGTCCAATTCCATCACATAGGACACGGATTAAAGTTTGAGGGATGAACTTTGTTGAAAGATGTTTCTTTGTTACTTTTCGGTAAATTTTAGTTTTTTAGGTTTTTTTGGCATTTTATTGTTTTCTTACTTGATATTTAGTTGTTTGTGGTCTTTTTTGATTGATCACTATACTTATGTTTTGATTTATTTGGTTATTGAAGGGATCAAATGGAAGGAATTGAATGATGTATTTAGTTTTAGGTTTTCCTTGTGTAATCTTATTATCTATTTACTGTTTAATTAGCTTGTGTTAGATTTCTTGTTTAATTTCTAATTTGGTTTGTAAAATATTAATTTACTCTTTATTTAATTGTTTTATTGAAGTCTGGTATGGACAGTGAATTATGGACAATGAAGTTATGTTTGATTGCTATTTAGTACTTTAAAATGTGTTTGTGCTTTGAATCAAATAAGAGTTACCATACAACTATGTCGTTTTAAAAGGTCCTCACATAATCGCAAGCAAGTTACTAATAAACAAATCCCAAGTACCAACTAAAGCCCCTACAAAGCATTAAAGAAAAAGCAACTTATCATTTCCCATTAAAAAAAAAAAAAAAAAAAAAAAAAAAAAAAAAAAAAAAAAAACCAACCTAAAAGAAGAATTGCATTTCAGTTTTCCATTGGTAAGACACGTGTTCTCTCACCATAGGTTCAATCAAGAAAAGAAAGAAGATAAATAATGTGAGCCTTACCGACTAATGTGGAGATTATTCATTCGAGTGAATCAAAATAATTAATAAAAATAAATGTTACCGATACCAATGAATAAGTTTCATATCATCTTAATAAAAAAAAATTTAGTACCTCTAGTATTTCTCAAGAAAGAATTGTTTTTCATTTTCAATTTTTCTCGGGTAAGACACAGGTTCAATGATTATTATTTTTATTATTTTTTAATTTTTCAAATTTTAGTGTGCAAACTTATCTTTCTTTTGCATAGGTTCCCTCTCTAAAGCTTATCTTTCTTTGGTTCTCTCTATGAAGCTGATATTTCTCTAACCGATTACCACGCGACTGTCACTGCCTATTGACTTTGTGGTGACGATAACGGATAAATCACTGTTATCGGGATGAACTCGGTGAAATTATCAACTTCACCAACAACGGCGGGGCGGTAGGCAAAGACCTCCTACCCCCACTGATTTTTCCGATACCTACCCCCTATATAGGGTTATACGTACTAAATAACATTACTAATTTACTATTATCATATAGATTTGCCACGCTTACAGAAAACATCAATAAGCCCAATAAAATGTCCACACATATACATAATGTAAATAGGAGAAACTACATTTACTCGTTATTATCATAACTTTTGCAATATCTCCCTAGTGTTTCAATTTTTGCAATGTGCCCCTCTCCTCCAAAAGATATAAAAAAAAAAATAATAAAAAATTATTATTTGGGTTTCAATGTTTCAAAATAAATAAATCTCCAATTGGGGTTGTAATGTCCCAATTATGTGACTCAAAACAATAAAAATACCCTCTATAAGATAAACAATTCACAAAAAAAAAAATTATGCATTTTTTTTAATATTATAAAAGGATATTTTTGTTATTTTGAGTCGTGAAAGGGAGACATTGCAATCCCAATAATAAATTAGAGGGACATTGCAAAAATTAAAACATTGAAATGAAAGACAATGTAACAACTAACAATGATGATAGTAAGAGGGAGTAAAATTAAAGTAGTTAACCCTCAAAGAAAACTATGTTATCTCGTTATATCTATGGTAATTAAAACAAAAAGCATCATGATAGTTTAGATCTAAAGAAAAAATTTAGTCTATGATCAGATTTACAAATTTTTAAAATGAGATATATATATATATATATATATATATATATATATATATATATATATATATATATATAGAGAGAGAGAGAGAGAGAGAGAGAGAGAGAGAGAGAGAGAGAGAATAAAATCACAAAGAAGATATCAATGAGCTAATTAGGACCGTCGAGATTATGGTAAAGATAAATAAATTACCATAAAACATATTCAAGTCGGTGTTTCTTCGTCTTAATTCTTTCGTTTGATAAGCCAAGCAGTTGTCATTAACAGATAGATTGAAGTTGTTTTTCAAGTAAATAAATTTTTGTTTGGTAATTGAATGTCTTCTCAATTTGGTTTGTTAGGCGAGAGGAATCCGATATCAAACAGAAATCCTCGTATTACAGTTATTGTTAATATATATCGCATGTAACATGTTGACATCGATTAAATGCTCAAATTAATAGCTGAAGAACAAGGAAAGTATCATTACCTTTTGAAACTTGGAGTGGGCCGCCACAAAGAGATCGAGGGTCTTGGAGTTCTTGATTTTTCTTCTTCTAATAAAACAATACATTCTAATTAAGGTTTTTGAGGCTAGGGATGGGCAGCTATGGCTTAGAGAGATTTTCTTTTTCTTTTCTTTTTTCTTTTCTTTTTTTTTTTGTTTCTTTTTCTTAATTTTTGAGAGTGAGAATGTGACGGAAAACAATGGGTAGCGGATTAATAGAAGGATTAAATAACTAGGGTTTACCTTCTTTTTTTAAAAAAAAAAAAAAAAAAATTAAGCTTTCAATTAGGTTTATGATTTAATTAGCAAAAGACACTAATTTATTTATTTATTTTTAACCCGGGTGGCGGTTAGGGTTTGGTTTGGGTTTCTAGAAACTTAATTTTAAATTTTGGAATTTCTCTTAATTAATAATTTCAAGAAATTAGATTTTTAACCCAAAGTTTGAAAAAGACCCTTTTTAAGCCCAATTTTAAAAATCTACCCTTCTAACTTAGATACAATCACCCCAACCCACTCTCAAAGCCCTCACTTGGACCCACCGTAAGCACAAAAGCCCATTTACCAACATAAAAAGTCTTCCAAAAATCAAAACTTTTCAAATTAGAAAAAACCCTAAGGGAATGTTTGGGTAACTCATGTTTTTTTTTTTTATTAGATTTTATTATTTTTAGAAAACATGTTTGGGTTGATTTTTCAAATTCAAATTATAATCAAGTTTTATTTAATTTTTTTCAAATTTGTCTCAGGTTCTCTAAACCATCAAACCATAATTTTAAAAAATAATTTTTTCGGTATTCGCAATTTTAAATATAGTAAATAATAGTAGAATACAAACAAAAAAAATTGCACACCCAAACGACCCCTAAAATTTTCTATGACCCCATATTATATATTTCTAGCACTATTCTAAAACATCTATCTATACCTTATCTTGCCATCTCTAAAATTTTAAACTACAAAAAAAAAAAAAAAAAAAATTGATGATTGAGCATTCAGGTTATTAGGGCATGTTTGTGTAACACATTTATTTATTTATTTTAAAAATATATATATTTTATTATTTTTGAAATAAATATTTGGGCTGTTTTGGTAAATTTGATCAAATTCTACTCAAATTTTATTCAATTTTATTCAATTTTGTCTCAAGTTTTCTAAACCATCCAAATATAATTTTAAAAAATAAATTTTTTCGGTATTCACACTTTTAAATATAGTAAAATATAATAAAAAAAATCACACACCCAAATGTGCCTATATTCTATATTAATTCTATTCTATTGCGGTGATTGTTAGGACTGCCTTGTTTGTGTACTTTTTTATTATTTTAATGTAATCTTATCTTAATTAAAAAATAATGATCGAATCTTTATGCCAATTAAACTATAACGTGGACCATCTTAAGGAATTCATTTATCTAATCGAGAGTGACAACTGTTTGTCTTGAACTGATTTGCCATCGGACCTGCATTTTTCTTTGATGATACTCGAGATATACCTACTAATAAAAAGGAGCTTAAGAATATATATCTCATAATCTAGTTGGCCGTAACCAACAGTACTATCTAAATACATTGTATATATTGGCATTCTTGTGTTCTTGTCTATACGTGATTACAATTTGAAAGAGATTCCATGATCATACGCAAATTAACCCTATCAATTTGGTTCTACAAGCAACACCAAGAACATTCAAATGTTACCTTAAAGAGCATTCTCAACAGCTTATTTATAGTTCATTTTCTCTTCACTATAAAGAAAAATTACAAAAAAAATGTCGAAAAAGTTACAAAAAACCATTAACAGTAGATGCTTTATCGTTAAGTATTAGGAATGCTACAGTTCTACCCAATGTGTAGAGAACTAAAAGTGCTTCCCTATCCATTATTTTAAAATAAATATTTCACTTTCTTCTCTCATCTTTTTGCCTTTTATTGAGGATTGTGTTGAAATTTTGTGAAAAAAAGAAAAGAAAATGTGAGGATAGGTAGAAATTTATAAATGTAAAGAAAGAATATTTAATTGATATATGGAAAGATAAAGGAAGCTATTACATGTGGAGTGTATTTATATAGAGAAGCAAAATGTAGTTTTGTTTCTTAAACTATGAGAAAATCAAAGGAAAACTGTTGTAAATGCTAATGGCTTGGCAACTATTCTTTGAGGATATATATCATGGGTGGGTTAGCCCGAGGAAACATTCCTTTTCCACCGCCAAGTGGTAGCTCTGAGCTCATGCTACGCGGGGAATGATTAAATGGGGCAGACCCCCATGGTGGTCAGACACCCCAAACCCAATTGGACAAACATTCCTCTTGGATATGGGCTAGGGAGTAAGCCTCGACTAGGGATTTGGGGTTGAACATCCGGACAGGTAGTTGGATTTCATCATTTAACCCCCCCAAGAAAACAGCTGAGCTTATGCTCATCAGGTAGACGGTGTACCTTGAGAGCCAAAATGTCAAACTGTTTCTTGTAATCTTCCAAGGGACCCTCTTGCTTCAACTTGGAAAGAGTTTCATGGGGTCATCGTAGGGACCCTAGCCAAACCTGATCTAAATAGCTCGGGTGAAATCCGTCCAAGACGAGATCTCATTGCTGGCCTTGAGCTCCTGGAACCAAACCAGGGCTTTTCCATCCATGTGGAAGGCGAAAATTGAGAGTCGTTGAGTGTCCGGTGTGCAATACATTTCAAAGAATTGCTCAGCCCGACGACACCAAGTTTCAGGATCTTCCCCATCGAAACGCGGGAATTCCAGCCTAACGGTCTTGGGTTTGAGGCCCTCCCCGGCATGGGAACTTTCCGGAAAGGAATGGGACTCATCGCCCAAGCTGACTGGGGGCGGGTTAGGGAGAGGTGGCTCAGAATGTTGAAGGGTATGTTTGTTTGGGGAGTGGGTTTCCATGTGGGTTTCAGTGTTTGGGATAGGTTGTTTTTCTGGATTTCTGGGGCGGTCATTCATAAGGAGCTGCACCATCTGTGTTAGGCGATCCATGGCCTCCCGGGTGCTCTGAATTTCAGCCCGAGTAGCCATCTCAGCTTGTAGGCTTGTAACTTGCCCCTGAAGCTGAGCCAACTGCTGGGAATCTTTAGCCATTGCAGCAGAACATGTTTTCATAGACTGGGATCGGGGGCTCTGATACCAAATTAGGGCAAGTTAGATATAATTCTGGGGTATTAAGGGAAATTAATGGAGGAATACTGGTAGTAGTATTAATGACAATGGAGAATAACTGTAAATGACAGAATTCGAGGTGCCACCCTCCAGAAGACAAAAGCAGCAAATGCCCAAAAGATAACCCTAATAATCTAGTGGCTTTATATTTATAGCCCCATACAATTAGGCCTATTAATTCTTAGATAATAATAGACCCACTCCAGGCCAACAAGCTGACCCTTAATTACTAAGTATGGTGGCCCAGATATGCTCTCCTAGACGCACCGTTTTGGGACAGCATTAGTGACTCTGGCTGGAACGCAACTCGCTAGCTAATCACCATTCCTTCTTCGTCTCCTTGCACTGTGACATCTTCCATCTCTTCCTTGGCGCCCCGTTTCCTTTCTTTTTCCTTTTCCTTTTCTGTGACCCGCCGGTGATGACGGTGCCTTGGAGAGGGGTTTTGTAAAGAGGTGAACACGAAGCTGGAAACGGAGTTTGAAGCGAGGCGAGGAGATCGAACCTGAGAATAGGAATCGAAGAAAATTCGAGGCTCTGATGGTAAGAAAAGGGTCCTAGGGTTTATAAGGTGCTACGATCCGCCATTTGAAGCGCTTGGTGGAAATGGGTCTGAATGGGAAATAGGTTTGAAGCGCTTCCCGGTAACTATTGTTCATCTGGTCCCCGGCTTCTTGATCTGCTGCCCTGCTGGGCTCAATCTCTGTTCTGATGCACACGTGTGCATCTGATTGATTTTACACATTTTTTGTGCTTTCTGTTTCAGGTGCTCCCTAGGTTCCCTTTATATCTTTGATCTTAGATTTGTTCTCAGATTTGGGGCTCTTTGTATTTGGATTGGGATCTTCCTCTCTCGTAGTACACTACTCCCTATGATAATAACATTTCTTTCTGGGATAACAACTACTACAAAAAGAACAGAAAGATATAGGCTACGAGCATCAATGAAAAGAAATGGGTCTGACTGGGAGAGTGAAGCTTTTTAATTTTGATCGGAAATGGGTTCGATATGAAAGATGTTTTTCTGTTGATTCTTTGTTTAATTTTGGTTTTTGTTTGGTTTCTGTTTGTTGATTCATGTTTTTCTGGTTGGTTTCTGAGAGAAAGATGGGTTTGTTCGTGATGGAGTGGATTGGGAATAAGATAAAGAGGAGGGGTTGTTAAAGCGGTATGAAGAGCTTGATACGGATGCAGGCAGAAAACCCCACCAAATGTAATCTTTGTGTGGCAAGTACCGTCGGCCTTAGACATGTCACATGCGATAATAGGATAATGGTAACTAATATTAGCCACAACTCACACACGCATGCGCGAGCCTGGTCTATCATATAGTCATATACATAAGACGAAGTTTGGTTGTGAATGGAAAAGCACGGGGATCGAGTTGCAATGGAGAAGAATAGCTGCAAGGTATGTGTTACGGGAGGTGCAGGCTTCATTGGCTCTTCGCTAGTAAAGAAGCTTTTGCACAAAGGATATACTGTTCATGCCACACTGAGGAACTTAGGTGATCTCTTGCTCGGTTTTTTCTTTTTCTTTTTTAGAAAACTTTACTTATTACTCCATCTTGATCTTTCATCATTTTTAAAATCATATACTTAAAGTTTAAAAAGTGTTAATTTACTATATTTTTCTTTCAACTTTTTTTAATTTCATTAATCCATTAGGATGTTTTGTTAAATTCTATCAAAATTTTTAAAATGCTCTTATTTTAGAAATTTTGACACCCCTCCGTTAGAATTTAACAGAAAATTCTAACGAACGGATAAAATTGAAAAAAATTGAAAGATGAATACACTATATTGATACTTTTAAAAGAAAGCTTATGAATATGATTGTGTTATGATCCTAAATAATTGATAGTAATAATATAGCACTTCGAGGGGCTAATCCTCCACACGCATAAGCACACAGCTATATGGTTAGACTCCAAATCGTGATCTTCTCATTAATGCCCAGGTTTGTTAAATACAAGGAATAACATAACTGCTACTGAGAGTGGGCTGCTCTCCACTACTTACTACTGCCCATTAACTCATAACCGTCCCAACGTCTACTAACTGACCCACTACATTACTGACTAACTAACCCACTACATTACTAGGCATGTAGCCCACAGCCACGTTCCAGTAGAATATGGAATTCTTTAGGGAATTAAACACAACACACAACTGACCCACTAATCCCACTAAACCGACCACATTTACAAGCATAACCTCTAGCTGGTGTGCATGCTCCTATCTGGTGCCCCAAGGAGAAAACACGTGGCAAACATCCATGGTCCTTTGAGCCCTGGTATCAAGCAACCCTATTTGAAGCATGCTCCTCTCCTCAGTTCAGTAGGGCACATAACAGATTGTAAAAGTAATAAAAAACAGGATTGTGGTAGGAGGTTTTTTGTTTTAGGGTATGTCTCTTAGGGTGCGTTTGGGATTGCGATTTCGTAGACAATAAGTGCGATTTTAAACCAAATCGCAGAACATAGATCGTTTGGGAACTGCGTTTTTAAAAATTGCGATTTGAAAACGTAGAAAATCTACTTTTTCAAATCGCAGATAAGATGGTGCTTTTTTGAAAACGCAGAATTTTAAAAGATAAATTCGCGATTTTAAAGGCTAAACCGTGATTTTGCCAAACGCTTAACTGCGTTTTTAAAAATCACTTTTTTCAAATCGCACATTTTAAAATCGTTATTTTAAATCGCACTTTTTGAAATCGAAAACCCAAACGGACCCTTACTCTTTCTGAACAAAGATATAATATATGCCATGGTGCATCTATAATAGATGATAGGTCCAAGGTAGGCCTTCTAAAGAGCTTTCCTGAGGCAGACAAAAGATTAGTGTTGTTTGAAGCTGACATTTACGATCCTGATGCGTTTGAGCATGCAATAAAAGGCTGTGAATTTGTTTTCCATGTTGCAACTCCCTTGCAACACAACAAGGGCTCTGATCAGGTTAATTTGTCACTTCACTTATTTATTTTCGACATAAATTTTAATTTTATCTGAGATATCAATGTAACTGGCCGGAACAGTACAGAAACATAACTGAAGCCGCGATTGCTGGGGCAAAGAGCATTGCAATGTGTTGTGGTAGAGCAGGAACAGTTAGGCGACTAATCTACACAGCCTCTGTGGTTTCCGCATCTCCTCTGAAACATGATGGAAGTGGTTTCAAAGACTTGATGGATGAAACATGTTGGACGCCTCTGAATCTTTCATTTGCTTACTGTAATGATTCACTAAAGGTACTTTCCTACCATTAAGTTATAGCAGTTCTGCTCTGGGGATTGTGTAGTTTCAATCTGTGGGTAATTATATTATTATAGAACCATATCATATATTCTAACAGATTTTTTGTTCCGCTTAATGATAGTATTTTCGGATGACATGCAGATTTTTTAGCCCTTCTCTGGTTTGTCGTTGTATTATATATATATATATGAACATTTACATCTCTTTCATGGTACAATGTATTAAGAGGATAAATCAGACATGCAAAAGGATCCTCAAATCAAGGCACAAAATCCTCCAACATCAGCTCTCTCTCACGGCAGCTTCTCCCCTTTATTTCTGCAGAATCTTCTCCTTGTTTTACTCTCCAATGTCTCCTGATTTCCAGCATATTTCATTCCATGTTTTATGGGATATTGTTCCCTTTACATCTCTATATATTATTCCTCTTGTAACTGAAGAATGTATTGAGAATCAGTAAAGATGTAGCTCTTGAGTTTACTTGTGTTCTTCTTTGTTTTCTGCCTTCCCTTTGTTTTCTAACACAATGATCTTAGTGTCATAACCATTGGCAATAACATTAATTTGCTGTCTGTGCAAGAGAAGATAACGAAGGAAATCCAGAGATCGATGCTCATATTTCTGATACAATTATATTAATATTATATTACAGGACTATACAGATTCGAAGACAATGGCAGAGAAAGAGATCCTGAGGTATGGTGACAACAATAACGGTGATGGATCATTGGAGGTGGTATCCCTGCCCTGTGGCCTTGTGGGAGGGAATACACTCTTATCATCCATACCCAGTAGCACGGCTATACTTATCTCCCAGCTTACCAACATGGCCAATGAGCAGCGAACGCTAAATATTTTGGAGGAACTTCTCGGAAAGATTCCAGTCGTGCATATTGATGATGTCTGTGAAGCCCATATCTTCTGTATGGAGAAGGATTCAATCAATGGTAGATTCTTGTGTGGAAGCTCTTATGTTTCATCCCCAGAAATAGCCAATCACTGTCGACAACATTACCCAGATCAGTTTCATGTAATGCAAGAGTAAGCTCCTCTCTATGAGTTTCAAAAGTGAGAGTTTTAGGAAGCTTTCTTTTAGCATCTAGAATTCTAAGTTATTTTGATATTGGGTTTCAGGTATTTGGATAGGCCGGAAAGGAAAATCGAGTGGGGTTCCAAAAAGCTTATTGAGAAAGGTTTTGTATACAAATGTGATTTGAAGATGATAATAGATGAAAGCATCGAGTCTGCAAGGAGGTTGGGCTATCTCTAGTGGTAACTTGCTTTGCCCTACATGAGGAGAAACAAAGGGAGGCCTTTGACTAAATGCCAATGGCCCTCCTATATATCCAATATCATGGAAAGGTCCACTCCATTGAGTGGGCTTGGAACCTGTTGTTGGCTAGCTAGTTAAGTAGAGTATGTGCTGTGTTAATTAAATACTCTTGGGCTATATACTATTTATGTTAATTACATCTCTTTGTCACTTGCTGTAATTAATCAAGTTGATTTGTTGAACCTGTTGCTTGCTGCATAGAGAAACAACTCTGGATGTTTAAGAAGATTGAGGTGATAATGTTGAAACTGATCTTTAGAAAGTTTTTTGTATTCCTTAAGCCAAAAGTGGGTTAAATATCTCTAAGTGTTGAGTATATGTACACGTGTTAATATAGAAAGGCTTGAGACTCACATTGGAAAGATATCATAAATGTTAGTGATGAATATAAAATAGTTGGGCAGGCCAAACTCTTAAGCTTAATCTGTTGGGTTGAGTGGTGTCTCAACATATTATATTATGAGCTTAGTAAAAGACTCCTCAAAATATCCGTCTTCGTAACATGTAGTACGCATGTTACGGATGTGGCCTGATTAGGCAACTTTACAATGCAATGTCAACTAGAGACGGTCAAATATACAAAATAGTAAAGGAAAGAAAAGATTGGTTCATAGTTGTAAATCTTGAATCATTATTCATAGGAATGACAACTTCTTTGTTCGATCAAACTCTCCCTCAAAAGATGTTAGCAATTGATGGACCGATAATTTTTGTAAGTACAAACTGTATGTAATTTGATTCACTACTAAAAAAAATGGGATTTCTGGACGGTTTAAATAGGAAAAAAAAAAGTCTGAAAAAAGGTCCAGACGTTAAAACCGTCCATGAAAATGGGTCGGGATTTAAATTTGCAGACGGTTTTATTAAACCGTCCGCAATTACGGACGGTTTGGGCTCAAACCGTAAAATCCCGAACGATTGGAGCCCAACCGTCCGGAATTGCCTTGCATCGAATACCAGAATATATAATTAAAATCCTAAAAAAATTCCTAATACAACAAAATAACAAATCCATTTCCAAAATCCTAAATTCAAATCCAAAGTCAATACAAATCCAAATCCAAATCCAAATCTATTTCCAAATTCGAATTATTCACAACAATAGTCTAATAGCTTACATATCTCAAAAATCCATGCATACCTATTACAGAATTCGAATATAAATACATGATACAAAACCAAAAAACATAAAACCTATATTCCATGCACCATTATAGTCATCAATGCATGCGAGCCAGCTTGGAGGAGAATCCAATTTACGACCTTGTGTGCATTGCTTGCTTCAACCATCTTGTTCATTTATGCTTTTATGTGTTTGCTGCAATAGGTATACAAATCTCAAATTGTTAGGTAAGAATCATCTTTATGAGGCTACGATTAACATGTTGCAAACTGCCTAGATTAACATTCCTCTTCAACCATAAATTATCATAACAGCATAACCATAATACAACTTATAATATGGAACTAATTAGAAAACAATTTTTGCAATCTAAAACAAGAACAAGAGAATGAAGAAAATACACAAATAAACTGCTAAGCTTGACAAATTAATGTGTTGCCATAAAAACCTTTCATATTCATATAAAATTGTTTTTGTCTGTTATTTTTGTTTGATGGACAAGTCAAGTCATTATAATCCAAACTCATATAGCATTAATGGAATGGCTTCAATCCTACAGAAACCAAGAATATGAAACTTCCTAAAAGGAAATTGATTGAACAAATTAATAATAAAAAAGAAAAAATGAAAAGCATAAGAATAACATAAATGAAAAGCTTAAGAATAACATATGACTGCAGTATATGATAATTAACAAAGCAATTATTAAAGTACTTTAAAAACAAAATGTGCTTGGGGTTGAAAATACAACAAAAGATCCAACTTCATACATAGTGAAGAATGCTTCGAAGGTGCTTTAATTTGAATGAAGTAATTTGTGCAACATCCCAAGTTCACCATTCCAACATAAAAGATATTGTTCAAATCAATATCAATAATACTAACTACAGTTTAGTACTGTCAAGTTTAACAACATATCATTTATGTATCCTCACAACTTCATCAACCCAAGGTCTTCTACGGTCCAATCTATCCACATATGATTATCATCTTAAGGTTATAACTAACTTCTCATTCTATATATGCTTAGATCTACAAAACTCGTGAAATGCAGCTCTTGCTAGTTATGACTTTAGATGACACAATGATTCTGAGTGCATATACAACATGAGAATCCCTCGACTTATACTTAGGCATAGTATTAAAAAACATGTCAACACAATATGAACTTTAACAATCTCCCCATTCGAAAATTATGTGACAAAAAATTCTCAACTATTTACAAGAGACTTATAACAAATCAAAGACATAAAAGACGTAACTAAAATTAACTCTAGCTTAATAAATGACATTGTAAGGATAGAAAAAATAACACCGCTTTATACATTTCTATTTACTTTTGAGAGCTTTTTTGTCATATCATACTAGTCAACCACAACATGAAAAATGACCTGTGACCATAAATACTGTAAAAATAAATCCAGTCCAATGAAGTTGAACGTAACACAAAACATCACCTTCTTGGTTGTTTCCCATTGATGGTTGTTTCCCTGCCATAATCATGGCTACCATACGTTTGATGGCTGTCAGCTCTTCCTGTTGCGCTTCATACTTGTTGTTTTGTTCTTGCAGTTTGATGTTTGTCGCTTCGTACAAAGTCTTCAAACGTTCCATCTCAACAACCATCTCTAGTTCTTTGGGAGTAGGCGCACTAGAGATCGATCCTTGTCCAGAGGTGTAAGAGATGGATTTCCTGGGAGTCGGCCCTAGCCCCAAACCACGTACACGACCGGAATGTTCTCGTCCTAGCACTTGTGCACATGCATCGTTATGCGACCAATAGACTGACCCCTGTGAACACACTCGTTCTGTAGGCGACTGGCTCTCAATAATTTCTCTCATCTTCGCCTGCACATAATATCCAAGGGTGAACACTGAACATAGAACTAATGATAATACTATTTACTACTTACAATAGCTTCCCCAGCCGCTGCATTCACAGGGTTTCCATCTTTCTTGGTATGCGAGACAATGAACATATCATCTCGGTTCGGTGTTTCTCCCATGTTTTCCTCCTGTAATATCATTAACATTATCAGTTATAAGCTTATTATCTTACTACAATACGTACAAGCCATAAACGTTTATCTATTATACGTACCATTTCTCGTGCAACTTGTGCGATGCTCTTTGATCCCAGAGTGTGAAGAAATACATTTTGGCCACACTTTGTCTTGGACTTCAACGCTCTCTCCTATACATTTGGTAATGTTAATATGTGGCATATTTCTTCAACAAATTTAATAAGTAAATAAATAAATGTAAATACCATATCAGCCGAAGACAACCATGTATCAACTTGCATTTCAAAGTCTTATGAATCGAAGACTGACACTGTCGAAGCCCTGCTGATCACAGACTCTAAGGTATCACCAGCTTTCAAATTTAGACTCCTCTTGATCTAGTATCTGTATTGCCTTCTTTTCTTTGCTAGGTCTTTCAACATTAATCCTTTTATGTGCTCAAGTAGGTCAATAGGCTCAAAATAAATTTTTTTCTACACCAAAAATGAAATCAACACAACTTAATTGAAAATGTAAGGCTACAAAACTATAAATAAGAAGTAATTGACATGAAAATAAATCGTTTCATACCGTTAGGGTGTGCCACATATCTTCCTTCCCTTTCAATGGTAATTTCCTCCAGTTACCATGCAATTGTACAAATCGACCATTTCTTATGATCTTCCCACAAATCCTTCTAAATTTCTCGACTCCCGGGCCGATTGGTTGGTACAACGTGTTGAATTCGATCACCACCTTTTCTCCATCAGGTATGTAGCATATGTCCTTAGGAATACCAACAATCCTAACATTCTTTCTACCCTGCTCATCTGTAACCCATGAAAAAAATTTACGTCACACTTGATTATCACTAAATTAGTAGAATATTATCAAAGTAATTGATTATCATCAAATATAAAAATAATTCATACCTATTGTGTAAACTTTGCCACCCTGTAATATACGCGGCACCCGAGTAGTACTACTATGATGTGAAGTCTCAAGTCCTGATTGTGCTGATGATCCAAACTCCATATCAGGTGCTATACATTGTTCAGAATCTACTAGCCCTTGTGTCTCGTTAGGGTCCTGTGTCATATCGTCTGACCCTACAACTAGTTGCTCATCAAGTACATGCTGAGAATGTACGACCCCTTGTGTCTCGTTAGGGTCCTGTGTCGTATCGTCTGACCCTACAACCGATCGCCCATCCGATGTGCGGTCTATAGGTGTCCAAAAATCCTTTTTCGGTTGCGGTGTCCATTTTTTAGGGGCCATGTCTACCTGCAAATACATTAAAATGAGTCACATTTAATGGTAAATAAATATACAATATGCAGCAATAGAAACGACATGCTTCAAAAATAAAACTAAGACTACTATAATTAAGTCATTCTAGACACCATATATTTGGATTCTATTTAATAGTTTAACCATATTCATACATACAATTATATGGTTGCTTCGGTGGTCGGTACATTGGTATGTGCACAATCAATGTCATCAAAACCAACGTCCCCCGTCACATTGACGTTGAAAGGCTCGTGCTCATGATAACTGTCAGTCTCGGTATGGTCATCACTTTCACCATTGCCAACATCGTACACATTTCTTGGTTTTGTCCTTACAGCAACAGCCCAATTTGGATTTTTGGGATCCTCGATATAATACACCTGCGATACTTGATTTGGTAGTACGAACGGATCATCGGTGATTCGCGCACCCGTGTGTATTAGGTTCTTGAAATTTACTAGATCGAATCCATATTCGTCCTTTTTGTATTCCTTATTCGGTTGAATGTTGGCCCAATTGCACTTGGACAGCACATACCGCGTCAAGTCGTAGTATGTAACCTCGATTATTCGAGTTAGCCTACCGTAGTAGGTGGGACCATCTTCAGTGGTGACACACACTCCACTGTTTTAACTTTTTTTTCTTCGTCGACATCTAGGGTGCGGTACAACACGCCATTAACCACATACCGCTTATATTCTACAACATCGAACATTGGGCCTCTCCCAATGCCATTCTATCCGCCTCGACCAACTTATCAACATGTGATTTAGATACCTTGGCTCTGTTTGAAAACCCTTTTCCCTCCTCCCCCCCAATTTTTCCCCCCACCCTTGGACCCATTCAGCAGGCTCCTCTTATTATTTTTCTCATTTTTGCCCCTTAGCTCGTTCCTCCGGGTTTTCTGATTTTTGCACCCTTTTTCCAAAAGCTACTAGCCCTGTTTGACTAAAAGACTTTACTGCCCTCAAGCTGAATTATTCCCTCTTCCAGCAGTCCGTTTTTCTCCTTTTTCTTTCTCCCCTTTCCTCTTCCATTTTCACATGTACCAATCGCAAGCTTGCCTGTGCAATGGCCAGCTGCTAAGCTTCCCTCTTCCTTTTCTTTTTTCTTTTTTTTTTTTTTTTTTTTTTTTCCTTTTTTTCCTTTTTTTTTATTTGTGGAAAATCGTGTGTACCCCTTCCTTGCAATTTGTAAGCATCTCTTCAGAGCTGTTCTACTGCTCTCAACATATCACATAAGAACCAAACGCTCCATCAATGTACACTAGCCTATCACCTACCCATTTCAGAGCGCCGTAACTCTTCACTCCGCTCAATTCTTTTTCGATTCCCATATCGACCGTCCGATACGCTGTAGAACTTTTCCTCACCCATCCGCTCAACCTGTGGAATTTCGATTTCCACAAGCCCACATCACAGGCCTATAAATGAACCTATCAGCTTCCACAAATCACCAACGGACGATGGTCAAAAGCTACTTTGAGGAAATTTCCCCTAAAATCGCTCATCTCCGACCCAAGAGCAATTTCCTAAGTGTTGCATCTCGACCTAGGCCCTCCAAGACGCAGACAATAACGGGTCCAACTACCAGATCACGGTCAAAGGTAAATTTTCATCTTCTTCAATTATTTTTATGTTTCGATGAGTGTATATTTGAGGTGATAATTTTTTTTTTCTTCTAATGTATATATATTTTTTCTAGTGATTAAGCGTAGCTGTTTCAACTTTCCCAGTTTCTTAATTCTGTGGTTTTTTTTTTTTAAAAAAAATTGTCATTGATTGATGGGCATGTGTTTGAGACTGTGTATGGATGCTGGGAAACGGTTGACCAGTGGGGGGAAAATATATTTTTTGTATATTTCTTATTTCTTTTTCGTTTTGGAAGGAAGGGGGTGGGGGGAAGAATGTGTTGGCAGTTAAAGAATGTCTGATTTGCTGGCAGTTAACTTTCTGCTGCCTACAGAATGTCTGATTTGAATGCTCTTCTGTTTAAAGGCACATGAAGAATGACTGAATTCGTTTCTCATGAACTTATTGACACTAGCTTGTTCAAACATCCAGAAATTGGCAACATGAATTAAAAATTTATGACTGCAGTACTAGCAAGTTGCTGCTTTACCAGATTCCACTTACCACAGATCTTTGCTACTGAAATCATTATTAAACTTTTGAAGTGTTTTTAGGGGTCATTTAAACACTCTTCGAAGAAGAATCAAAATCATTCTGAAATATTCAAATTGATTATACTGCTAAATATGTTTTCCTTGGTATTTTTGTGAATGTTAAGTCACTGTCGGACACCTTATTCCACATCTCCAAGTTTTTCACACCTAGACCACCTTCTTTCTTTGAGAATACAAGGATAATGTCAAGTCACTTTAGCTCATGGACTATTAAGCTCATCACTCTTCCATAAGAAAGACATGAGAATCTACTCCACTGCTTGGATGATGACACCTTTAGGAATGATAAATTAAAAGATAAGACCAGTTCCCTTGCATGACAAAGACAATTGAATTAATCAACTGAAGTCTTCCTACATAACAGATGGCTATGCTTGCCCAGCTCTTAGCCTTGGAAGCATCCTCTCAGCCAACACCACACAATCATCCTAAACGTGTTAATCTCTAGTCAACCTACTTAACCCGTGATGTTTTCGTTAAATTTTAATTACATTTCAGCTTTATCTTTTGATTCTTTTCCCTCCCACGACCCCACTCAACTCATCTAAGTAAAATGTTTTTTTGGTCAGTGTTAGAAAAACACCTAGTGCACTTGATGTGCACTTGATGTTTTTTTTAACATTTCTCATCTTTTTTTCCCCATCCGAGTCCCTGTCGGCTGTCGCTCTCATCCACGATTTCGTCTGGGTCTCTCTGTATTTTGTGGGTTGTCATAGACAAACCAGGCCTCCAATTTTTGATCCTTTCATAAGTCTCACATCTCTTATAGTACCCACCACAATCCCTTTGCAATGGGTTGTGGGTTTTATTGATTTCATTCAAATTTGACACCCATCTGTGTACTTGCTTTGTCTTAGGCTTCTCTCTGTATGTGATTTGTTTGAGAGATTTTGTTTTGGATTTTGCCTTTGCAACCTGTTGGCTTGAGTTTTCCAGCTTGAGTGCCGGCGTGTGTAGTAGTTCTTTGGTTGTTTAAAATTTCCATTCATCCACCCAAAAAAAAAAAAAAAAGTAATGTGCTCGTCTTTTATCCCCTGTTTCTTGCTAGCATGAACATAGCCACTTCTCACGTCTTGCTCAAACTCCATGCTGAACGAAAACTCTCCTTGCTTTGATAGGTTATTGGCAACTTATTGCCACTGTATTGGCAATTGCTAGGTTTGATATTGACCTTAGATAATTTGTTTCCTCTGTTGGCATTTCAGTTTTGAGACTTGAGAGGAAGTGTTCTGTTTTCATAGTTCTAACAATGTCAGGAAATAAGAAAATTGCTTTTGCTTTTTAAATTTGAAAATTTTTCTAGGTGTGTTAAATTTTGTTGGAGTGCCTCATAAATGTTAATCATTTCTGATTGCTGAGTATGCGTACTGTGGTATTGTTTTTTATAGTAACTCCCTAGTTGGCATTATTTGGCTATTGAATGTAATGGGATTTAAAAAAAAAAAAAAAAAAAAAAAATTATGGTTGTATTAATTGAGTGAAAAAGAAGTTATTCAATAATCATTCCCTCAAAATTTAATAGTTACATCTATTCCAAACTTTGGATGAATCGATTAACTAAAAGTTGAGTACATATCTGATCCTAGCTATAAAAAAATTGTGGGTAATTACTTTTTCCCCCATGAACTATCGGCATGTGTCATTTTGCCCTCACGAACTACCACTTCGACCAAAAAAGAGCATCAAACTACCATATTTACATACTTTGCCCCCTTCTGTCAGTCTAATTCATGCAAAGACTTAAATGCTCTAACTCAATTTCAAAAATTACCTAAATATCCTCATCTTAAACAAACAAAAAAAAAAACTGAAGGACAAGGGGCCGCCACCCCTTGAGGTGGCCGGGTGGCCTTCGAGCCACCCCTAGAGTTGGCTCCAGCCACCTTTGGGGTGGCTCGCGGCCCACCCCGGCTTAAGGGGTGGCCGCACGGCCTCCCCAGAACCTGGGTTGGTCGCACGGCCACCCTAGGTCTTTTCTAGGGTGGCCGCGGGTGGCCCGCGAGCTACCCCTAAAGGTGGCTCCGGCCACCCCTTAGGCCGGGGTGGCTCGCAGGCCACCCGGCCACCTCAGGGGTGGCTGCCGCCACCCCTTTTCCTTCAGTTTTTTTTTTTTTTTTAATATTTTTAATATTTTTTATTAATTACTGTAGAGGACATTTTGGTCTTTAAATTGAACTTAATAGTAAAAAATGACATATTTCATCCAAGTTAACAGGATTCCCTAACGGAAGGGGGCAAAGTATGTAAAGATGGTAGTTTGATGCTCTTTTTTTGTCGAAGTGGTAGTTCGTGGGGGAAAAATGACATAGGCCGGTAGTTCATGGGGGAAAAGGTAATTACCCCAAAGAATTGCCAAAAAAATTATTTGAGTTCAAATAATTTTCTCCAGCTCAGACGCAAAAATTGCCTTGTGTTTTCACATGCTAATTAAAGAATATTAAGGCCCTTGTTTTTGTTTTCTTTTTTCTATGCTAATTAAAATTGTGGTTCAATACTGCACCATAATATTGTCAATGTTCACTGCAGCACGGACGGTACTTCCTGCACACACGACTGACGAGCCGAAAGGTATGTAGCTTGATCAATCTTAGCCTCTACTGCAGTTTCCTATATTCATGTTGCAATGTATTTTATTTAATTGTCCTACATTTTAATTAAACACCTCCCTAAATAGATGTCATTTTTCACAACCCCACGGAAGTCCCCAAGAAAACACCCATCACCATCCCTGTCCTCTTTTGGGGTACATTCTAAGCCCCCCAAAGTGGTATGGACACTTGACACAGAGTTAGCTTTAGTGTACTATCGTAGATCTAACCCAAAAAGGGATTCAGTGGCCATACGCAAAGCATGTGGCCACCATCACTGAGCATTTTAACAACGCTATTCAAATGGAAGGGTTCAATTACACAGAGAAGCAAGTTGGCAAGAAGATAGAAAAAATCAAAGCCGACTGGAAGGACTTCAGCGAACTCCTAGACGGCAGCATAGTCACCGAAGGGGGTTAGGACGATGTGAAGAATACAATGTCATTAAAGGAACATCAATGAGAACAACTAAAATCGGTAAATCTCTCAATTGCTTATATATAATTACTATTAGTTGAGATATTGAAATCTGAAAATATATCAATTTCGTATATGTACTTTACCATCATTTGAGAAACTGAAATTTGAATATTACTTATCATAGTTTGACAACCTCAGTTACCATGTTTTGCAGCAACATGGGGCGCACAAATATTTCAAATTCAAGAAGGGTGGACCCCCGAACTATGCCAAACTGAATCACCTATTCACGGGGACACGAGCTACGGGTCAGTTTAGGCATGCTAACACTATGGACCCGCCAGACGATGACAATGTCGCTGTGTTTGACCTCAATAATATCTCACCGGTAGTAATTGACCTCACAGAGCAGCAACGTCCTCCATCGCGCATTCACAGGAACAAAGGTAAGAGGGTTGCGCACTCGACAAGCAATTCGGCAAGGTCGAGCAAGCGGGGGTCCAAAGGTGAAGAGATAATGGTGGGTTTGACCAACACTTTCTATGAGATTATGGACCAATTGCAGAGTACGATGATCAAAATCTCGACAACTAGTTCTGTGGGGAATGTTTGTCCCAACACTGGCCGTCCTCGAGACTGGGTCATTGAGGCAATAACCCAAATAAACGCACTGTCCGTTCAGTTGGGTTTGTCTCCACGTGCGCAGTGTAATGCGTGTACAGCCTTGAAGGGAATTCATGAGGCAAAGGTGTTCGTCCACATGACCAATGCAGTTCAGAGAGAATGGTTGAAGAGTTTCCTTTCACCTGACGATAATTGATATAATTGACTGTATTTATGTGGGGAAGGCACCAGACTTCAGATATTTATGTTTATATTTATGCACGAACTTATGAATGTTTGCGTAGAGGATATTTAAATTATGAATTTGCAGTGTAATGATGAGTATGTTCATCGTAATCAGTTTTTAAAGCTTTAATGCAGGTGATATAAGTCAACATAATTGTACTCAACATGGATGGCGGTGGAACGTCTAGTATGAAATCAGACTATGAAAATTGGGGTGATACACCTGACGACCCCCAATATTGTGTCACTGAGGTACCTGACAATGAGTATGACGAGGAAACGAACACGGATCCAAACTATGCTGAGATCTTGAATCTACTCGATAGTCTGTTCAGAGTGATTGAAGAACTTCACTTTAACATACAACAAGCTTATCGAGTTGTGCGTATTCCGCAAAGCACGTCACTTTTGACGGGTCATATGTGGATCCATTGGGTCCTGACAAGCCCAAACCCTAATACATGCTACGAGCGCTTCCGAATGTATCCCTCCACCTTCATGAAACTATGCAGCACATTAAAAAATAATGGCTATCTGGGGAATAGCCGATATGTTAAGATCATAGAGAAAGTAGCAGCCTTTCTCTTAATTGTTTGCCAAGTGCACTCGCAGAGGAGTGTGGCCGACAGGCTGCAAAGATCGACTCACACCATAAGCACATATGTTGGGCAAGTATGCAAAGCCCTATGTAGATTGGGCAATACGCTCATACAACCGTGTGCCATAAAGATGCCTCACCCATACGTTGCCCGTGACAGGCGATATTACCCCTAGTTTAAGGTGCGCAACCTTCTTAATACTCTTGATAAGTATATACATTTTATTTGTTGCAATTGCTATTACTCATCTATGTAGTTTTATTTAATTTCAGGACTGCATAGGTGCCATTGATGGCACACATATAATGGCTTGCGTAACAAATCACGACACGGTGCCATTTATCAATCGCAAAAAACCCCCAACACAGAATGTTATGTGCGTGACAGACTTCGACCTTTACTTCACGTTCGTTTGTAGTGGGTGGGAGGGCAGTACTGTGCACGATTCACGAATTTTCACATCCACTATAAGCGATCCTGTGATGCGCTTCCCAACACCGGTCGAAGGTACTATTAAATCATCCAACGTTGTTTGTCCAAATTCAATTCTAGTGTACTCTTTATAGAATGGAATACTCAGATACAACGCCTAACTTTGCAGGCTTTTATTATTTGGTGGATTATGGATATGCTTGCTCTAAAGGGTTCTTGCCCCCGTACCGCAACGAACAATACCACATGCAAAACTTCCATGGTAGTGGAGCCCAACTTCGGAGGAAGAAAGAGTTGTTTAACCATAGACACTCTTCACTACGATCGGTGGTGGAACGAACTTTTGGGATCTGGAAGAATCGGTTTAAGATTTTAGAAAATATGCCACCATATGAAATCCCGGCATAACGTTTAATTGTGATAGCATGTTGCACAGTCCACAACTTTATCCGCAAGGATTGTGCAGACACTGATCCATTATTTAGATCCGCTCTGCAGAAGACGTACAGTGAATCTGGATCTATATATCGCAACGGGCTCTTATGCCAGGTGTATCGTACGTATCACCTGGACAATGACCTGATCAATCGGAGGCAAGCACAAGGTTCATGAGGATGTACTGGAATTCAATGTGTTATGATATGTGGGTTGCAGTTAATGGCGAGTAAACCTTAAAGAGTTGTTTGCTTGTATTGAACGATGTGAGCTACTACTTTTTATTTTTGTAAAGGAGCCGGGTTTAATGGAAATGATGGCTATTGAGACTGTCAGAGTCGGTAATTCAGTGGAATGTTTGATGTATGCTTGTGTATGACCTTCATCTAAATGTTCGTTAATTTTCAGTCGGTAATATATGATTGTGTATCACATTAATGTAATTACAATTCCCAAATAAGATATTATTAATTACAATTCACATATATTAGGATAGGTAAGAGAAAATGATGGGTTTGCTTTTTGACCTAGAAATTGGCCTCAATTCCTTGGAGATGTATGAGCGGATATTAATTACTATGTGTTTGATAGGTATTTCAATTAGGTGTTTCCATTCTAAAAGCAATTTTTGAATTTTTAAAGTTCTTTTTTTCTTTTTTATGTTTTTTTTTTTTTAAAAAAAAAAAATGAATGATAAAAAAAAAAAAAAAAGAAATTGTTATTAGATGCACACACCCGTAAATTGTAGCATGATGGGAACAAGACAGCTCAACCCACTTTGCATGTTCATATGTCAAGTACTTACTCAAGTCTAGAAGTTGGAATTATAATTTTAATTTCTGTAAGTCGGCTTTCAAAAGACTATATATACATTTTATTGCAATTAAGTTATTGTTATGCAATTTTCATGCCCGTAAGCACAGTCATTGTGAAACATGGTCCAATATTTACATCCAAAGTAAACGGGCACACAAAAGCAACCACCACGTGCCAAAAAAGTCCTAAGTACACGGTACAAATAATCTATTCCCATAAGCTCATTCTAACATCAAGGATGATGGACCTCTAGATTCACTATAACCAATACAATAGAAGACTAACAACAAAATGAGTAGTAGTACCGTAGCCCGGAAAGAAGTAACCGTTTTTCGACCAAACCCTAACTCCCACCGTATGACGTCGTAATGGCCCTTGCATTTTCTTTCAACTAGTTCATCAACTCCGTTATTAAAAGCATTCATTCTCTTCTCCAATTCCTCTAGATGTTCTATTAAGATCTTTTCGGTAGCGGACATATTATCAGCCCACGCAAAATAATCACAATCACCGACTTTCTGCATGCAAGCGTAATAAGTAAAGGGGTCCTACAAAATTTACAACGAATTATATACTACAATCTCATAAGGAGTTACCTTGTAATGTATACATCCGTACCACTTTCTACTGGGGTTTTTCGACGTCCTAGAATGCCTCAGCTGTGCTAGAACTCCACAATGACACAGGGGCGGACCACTTTAGGAATAACATTAACAATTTAGGAATACAAATATGTAAATTATTTTATATTTGGGTGGACTGACAATAAGAATATCAAGCTGTAATGTAATTTAATTGGCAACAATACACTTTTTACATTTTATTTTAAAATCATGCTTTATCCCCAACAAAATGACTCTTCCAAACGAACTTTAAATTGTGTCCTGAGAACAATGGGATGGGACTTCAGAAGTGCTTCCACCTAACAGAATTTCAACTTCAAAAACTTTTCAGACTATGAAAGATAAAAAACACAGAGACATACGAACTCCAAAAGAAAACAACTAAAAGCATTAAAATGTCAATTTAGCCCTACATTGGTCAAGATAATTTCCCTCCACTTACAGTGACACACCCTTCAAACTATCAATGGAGTTCATCTTATTTTCTCACGAAATGTATAGACTAGCAACATAAAAGGAATTCAAAGTCATACCATGGGAGAACCTGAGAACAAAGTATGGGTTAGTTCTCTTTCTTTCTCTTGTGGAACAAGTACATCAATGAAACATAATCGCACCCCTCCCGAAGGGTACACTCAAATTCTTCATCACAAAGTATTCAAGACACCTTATATCTTATTAGTTTGCAATGAAAAATAGAGTTGGGAGACTTGATATTGCAAGTGAAATCATAAATCCTAAGTATTTAAGTAATTACTGTCATTGGTTATACACAATGTCACGCCCCCGTTTTGGGATATAAGAGAAACGCGAACTTGAGCTATAAAACATCTCTATAATTTAAAACATATACACATTTTCCCAGGAATAACGCATAGCTATATTTCATTATAAGAACATATACATAGTAGTTCTTGAGTTAATACATCTCATTTCTAGAAATTCAAAATAAATATGTACAATACAAAAGTTAGACCGGTCTTTATCGATCTATTGCTCTTAGGGTGGGGGTCTATGCCATCCATAAAGAAAAGACTCCGGTCTACAGTGTCATCTGAAAAGATTTGGGAGGAAAAAGGGGTGAGTTTGACAACTCAGTAAGGAAAACACAACAAAAGTGAAATTTTCTTTTCAGGAATTCAAAATAGAATTCAAATAATTTAGTAAGTAAAGAAACAGTTAAATAACATACAATTATATCAAATGTAGAATGGTGCATGAATTATTTATGCTATGTGTAAGTTTGAACTTCCCTTAAAACCAGGATAGAATTCAAGATATAAATCAGATAGAGAGAATGCAATTAGATTAAATGTACAACAATCCTGCATCCAATGTGTAAGTTTTATCCACCCTTGGTCCAATATCCGCTAATTAACCATGAGCGGCGCACGTTTGGCTCGTCTCAAAAGACGACTATGAGCCCATCCTGTCGTCACAGGGGAGAGCCGTACCGGGTTGGAAACTTCCCTAGGTGAAGGCCACCCCGGCTGGTAGCACACACTTTCGTGCTTCTGTGTGTTTGCCATGCTACCCTATGAAACTATGAAACTGTGGAATCCGGATATCTATGACATGGTGCCGCGGAGGTAAAACTGTGTGCACGTGAAACATGTACTATGAAATCAACCTTTGCTCATATGTAACATATGCCTTTGAAAACTATGATTCATAACATATACTATGATGCCATCCTTTGCTCGTATGGTGCATATGTAACACATATACTATGATATCATCAACTTTATTCATATGGTGCACATACTTTGGAAACTATAATTTCACATGTATCAAATATAAACGAAGTATGATCACATGAGATTCCAATCACATCATATGACAAGAGCATTATTATAATGGTGATATAAAAAGACAAGTAATATTAAAAGAGTTAGAAAGAATTTAGAAAATTCCCGACATTTTCTTTTGAAAAAGTTTTATTAAAACTTTACCGGGGTTTTGAGGTAGTGTTTTCCTTACCTGGTATTTTCTGAGCAGTATTTTAGCTACCTTCTACGGATTGCTTCTAGCTAGTCTTCTAGAACTAGGTAGAACTTGTCTCCTTGTTTGCTGAAATTGACCGAAAGTGAAGGAGACTTTATCTTTTTCTTTTTATCCTTCCTTCTCCTTTGCTGGAAACTGAAAGTAAGAAGAGAGGAATAGTTTTCTGCTGTCTTTTACACAGACCCGAGAGTGAGAGATGAGGAAAGCTGGGTTTGAAGAGCTTCTATTACTTTCTTTACTGATTCTAAGCTAAGAAGGAGAAGAGAAAGCTGCTGTTTTGGGGCTGTGAAACAGTGAATTTATTTGCTGTTTTTGTGCAGCAAAGGAGAAGAAATGCTGCTGGTTTTACAGAAAGTTACAGCACCTATAGAACAGAAAATAAAGAGGGAAAGATGAGAGATTTTCTGCATTAAAGACCAAGAGAGAGGAGAGAACTTTTGAGAGATAAGTTTCTGTAGAAAAACAGAAACAAAAGAGAGAAGAACAAGAAATTCTCTGCTGTTCTACGTGAGCCTAAAACCAGAAAAGTGAAAGGAGAAACACTTGCTGAAACCCATACTTTTTGTGGCGACAGAGTGAGTTCCAGAGAGTGGTTTGTGAGAGCTTTTGTTGCTGGTTTTAGCACTGACCGAAAGAGAGGGGGACAGCTGCTGTTTGGGTACCAACCGAGAGTGAGAGACGAAGAAGAGCTAGAGCTCTTGCTCTTCCTGCTGCTGTAAAACCAGAAAAACAGAGAGAGGAGGAGAAGTTGCAGAAAATGGAGAAAGAATGAAGAAGGAGATGTGTGAAGAACCAAAGGGCTGCACCTCTTCTTTTATAGAAATCTTGGAAGGTTCAGATCACTATAAGCCATCCTTGATCAACGGCTGAGGACTTTGGACGTGTGTAGCAAGTTGGGTGAGTCATGTGGGTGACGTACGTGATGAGGAGGAACACAGCACCTGGACATCTATCCTCAACCAACTGATAGTTAGCTTCTAACTTAGGAACTAATTTCCTAACTAAATTTCCTTTCGATGGTTTCTCTGTTGATTGAACTGGGTTGGGCTTATGCACATGCTGGAAATCATGGACTGGGCTGAGCACAATAATATGTAATAATGCAAGCTAAAAAGGAATGCTGGACTTGTGAAAAAGAAATGAAAACAAACCTGAACATGGGTTTTAACTACCCACGTGAACTATAACATTTTTCTTAAGTAAAAACTATTCCCTTTTTAAAACATGTGGGCTGGTTCTACTTGGATTGGGCTGCCGTATGGACTGGGTTTGTGGACAAATTAACAAATGGGCTGGGCCGAGTTAAAAAGATGTACCCATCAATTATTAATGCTAATTTTCGCCATAATTAGATGGACTATTTTTCGCGGGTGTTTTCGTATTCTTAACGAAGTCTAAAAATTATAAAATTTGGAGGGTAGTTAGAGGACTTTGAGACGAGCGTTTTGACTTTTGAATCGACCAAAACAGAGTTCATTTGACCACATTTTCGTTATTTCAAAGTTTAAGGTCCGTTTAAACCTTTATTGAACTATAATTAAACTAAAACAATAAAGGTAAATGTTCCTTAATAAATAAATATTTATATTCATATTTAAAAATACGGGGTATTACACACAAGTTAAAAAGAGAGATTATAACTTTAGGATCAGAAAGTTCCCTAATCAAGGATTCAACTTTGTGCAGGATGCAATGGCATGGGGAAAATGAAGTTCCATCACTAAACATAGGTATCCTAATTAATGTAATTAAATAATTACATCTAAATCTAGTTATCATATAAAAGCATCAAAACTAGGGATGGAACTCCACTCCCAAAATTATTTTTGAAGGGGGTTTTTTCTATAACTAATTTTCTTTATTTGTTTGGAAAGTCAAAAAAGAAAACTCCTACATTCACTAGAATTTAATTGGAAATGCAGCCTTAAATGAAGGTAATTCCACCACTTTAAACAAAACTCGGAAACAACAAACGAAGACTAGAGGATCAAGAAAGTCATCACTAATTTAGGATTTCACATCGTATAACTACTATTTGTTCTCACATCATCAGTAATTTCCAAATTGTAGATCTTAGTTTGTAATTAAAATACCTTTTGAACAAAAACGAAGGCAATCAATGTAATACCCAAGCTGAAGCGTGCATACTCGTCTCCAACTTAGTAAAATATAGCGCCCTTAAATCTGCAATCTGCAAGACGGATTTTCAAAAGCACCCAATATTTCACAATAAATTGAAAAATCTGGGGAAAAAAACAAAAACAAAACAAATTCCCAACAAACCCATTAGAGAGAGTGAGAGTTGCTCAACCAACAGATTGTAGAAATGACATACTTGTTTAGCGGCCTTGACGAGAGTGGCTACTAAGGAGCTTAGTCAAACAGGGGCAGCATCAAGAAGAGAGAGGAGGTGTTTGTGGAGGTTAAGGTTCAATACGGCGGTGCGAGAGAGTGGAAAGTCGAAAGGGGAGAAGGAAAAAGGAGAAAGACGGACTGCTGGAAGAGGGAATAATTTAGCTTGAGGGCAATAAAGTATTTTAGTCAAACAGGGCCAGCATCTTTTGGAAAAAGGGTGCAAAAATCAGAAAACCTGGAGGAACAAGCTAAGGGGCAAAAATGAGAAAAATACTTGCTGAGTGGGCCCAAGGGTGGGGGGAAAAATTGGGGGGAGGAGGGAAAGGGGTTTTCAAACGGAGCCCTTATTTAAAAATCAGAGTTTCCTAATGTTGTTATAGGTAAATAATTATTCAAACCAACAAGTTTCTTACGTATGACTTGAACCAGCTACAGAATTGGTTCCGATGTTGCTTCACCAACTGCTGATGCGAGGTACGTTCCCTATTGTTTGGTTCCATTAACGACTCCATGTGCATCCTATACGTCAACAAAAGATGTATTTGGTTACTTTTCATTGTATTTAGAGGCTAACAATATCTACCAATAATGTGACTCACGTGCGAAATTGGAGGAAATCGTCAGAGTTGAATAAAATATATTGGTGTGCTTGCTCAAACGTGCAATTGTCAAGTTTTAACCAATTGGTCGCCCCTCTCGATTCATCTTGGTATCTTAGGGCCTTATTGTGGACCGTTGGCGCGTTGACTAAATATCGTGAGCAAAATGTCAATAATTCGTCTACAATGTAACCCTCTGCAATAGACCCTTCGGGTGCGGCCTTATTACGAACGGTACGTTTATATGTACCAAGGCACCTACATTAAAGTTAGACCATGGGACTGTCACATAAGAAATATATATTTTAATAGGTCATTTGGTTGAACAAATGTCAAGCTAACAGAATTTTAACATTACCTCTCAACGGGATACATCCACCTTTAATGTATCGGTCCGCCCAGTTTGCATTCACGTACTAAATGTATGATTACGTGCACCATGAATGTAAAAAAATCCTGAAGGAATATTCGTTCCAATTTGCACAAGATTATGGGCATTTGATTCTCTAGACGATCCAGTTCTTCCACCCGCAGTGTTTTTGAACAAATATCCTTAAAGAACCCATATAGCTCAATTAAAGGCCTCACAACATCATCCGATAAGGTTCCTCGAAGTGCAATTGGCATGAGTTGTTGCATGATTATGTGATTGTCATTACTCTTCAAACCCCCAACAGTACATTCCTTGAGCTTGACACAGCGTGACACATTTGAAGAGTATCTATCTGGCACTCTAACATCATGTAACACTTGCAGGAAGTCAGTCTTATCTTTTTTTGTCATTGTGAAACAAGCTGCGGGCAAAAGTGTTTTACCGTTTTCCGCGGTAAATGGATGAAGTTCTGCTCTCAATTTCATCTTACGCAAGTCTTGACGTGCTTCGTGGTTGTCTTTGGTTTTACCATTCATGTTCAATAGCGTGCCAAGTATGTTATCAACGACATTTTTTTCTGTGTGCATCACATCAATGTTATGGCGTAGTAATTGATCTTTCCAATAAGGTAAATCGTATAATACACTTCGCAGCTTCCAATCAATTTCCCCAGCCGGCAGCTTATGTCCGGTCCTTGCCCGATTGACAACACATTCTAATTGTCTCATGATCTTATCGCCATCCAGCACTTTGGGAGGACCAACCATTTCCTGCACACCATTGAATCATCTCTTATTTCTTCTCCATGGATGATCCAGAGGCAACCATCGCCTATGTCCCATAAAGTAGAATTTTTTTACCATAAGTTAGTCATGTTGATTGCGTTTCATGCATACAACAAGGACATGCTTTCCGTCCATGTGTACTCCAACCTGACAAATCACCATATGCCAAGAAGTCATTTATCGTCCACATCAAGGCCAAACGCATTGTGAAATATTTTTTCGAGGTTACATCAAAAGTTTGTACCCCTACTTTCCATAGTTTTTTCAACTCACTTACAAGGGGCGCTAAGTACACATCTATATTCTATCCTGGTGCACTCAGACCTGGGATAATCAAACTTAACATAAACTACGGTTGCTCCATGCACATCCAAGGAGACAAATTGTAGGGTACTAACATTACCGGCCAAGTACTGTGACTAGAGGACATGTTACCAAACAGATTGAAGCCATCTAAAGCTAAACCTAGCCTCACATTTCGCGAGTCTAATGCAAATATTGGCTAACATGAATCGAATGCCTTCCATGCTTCTCCATCGGCCGGATGCCTCAACACACCGTCTCTTGTACGGCCTTGAGCGTACCACTTCATATGTGGTGATGTATGATGTGACATAAACAACCTCTGCAACCTTGGTATTAGAGGGAACCAACGCAACACTTTGGCCGGCTTTTTTTTCGAACTTTTTGTCGACCCATCTTCATTAGTTAAGTCATCCTTCCACCTGGACTCATTGCAGAATGTACATTTGTCCAACTTTTCATTTTCCCTCCAAAACAACATACAACCTTTGCGACAAGCCAATATCTTCTCATACTCAAGGCCCAAATCCCTCAAGTACTTTTTCGCCTCGTATGTGTCTTTAGGCAAACTTGCATCTGGATGCATTAGCTCATTGATGAATTCAAGCACCATGGATAATGATGTATTGCTCCAACCGCCCATACACTTAATACTATATAGACGCACAATAGCTCCCAATTCGCTATGTTTTGTATTTCCATGGAGTGGCGTATCAGCATCCTTTAGCAATTCTTCTAACTTATTCGCCACCCTGTTAGAGTCTTCAATTTCAACATCCACAGACTCGGCTTCGGCTTCAACTCCCACTTGAGACCCACCAGCTTCTACACAAACATCGTGCATCATGAAAACGTCATTAAGCATGTCTTGCATCCCACTGGACCCCCCATGTAGTGGAATGCTATCCACTTGAAGCGTCTTGTGAGCTTCATGTATTGCCTCGTTATGAACGGGAGGGACAAATGATTCCCCATGCATTTTTCACTCAATGTAACCCTCAATAATCCTAGCACCTAACGTTAAATGGGCAAATACGACTTCACTGGACCATGATTTGCCCAACAAACACTTCTTACAGGGGCACACAATGACCCATTTTCTATTCTCATGTTCACGTGCAAATTTCACAAACGCCATAACCCCGCGAATATACTCTCGCGAACTTTGCGGCAACTTCATCCAACTCTTGTCCATCTTTCTAACTACATCACATAAAAGTCCAAATATTTCGAGATATGATACCTCAAGATCAGAAAAATTCAAGATAATCACCCATATATCTAACTTTGTAACTCCTAAGAGCAGAAAAATTCAAGATAGTTGATATAAGTATAAGATTATCAACTGGTTAGTTGGTAATTTGAACAACATCAAGTGAATACAGGCCAACTTATATTTCTTTCATACACAGAGAGAACTAAAATAGAATTATAAAATTCAAAAGTCTCTCTGAAGTCCTAATACAAGCCTGAGTATATAATAATAATAATAATATATATATATATATATATATATATATATATATATATATACAACACAATATGGACTAGTTTGCAAAACCAATCATGATTTAGAATAATGATTTTTCTTAGGCTCTATCATTAGGAAATAACAAGTGGGGAATATGAGTTTGAAACTTTGAATAACAAGGACAATGCCATTCCAAAGTGTTACTGAATATCTATAAATATAGGGAGATGAAAGTAGATTAACCTTCTTAGGTAGAATTATAGAATATAACCTCAATTGTAAAGAAACTTTGAAGCTAGCAGTTTAGATTTTTAGTAGTTAAGCTATTGTTGTTTTGGTAAATTTTCCTTTTCACATTCTCCATGGAGGGAAAAAAGAGTTAGTTCCTTTATTAAATTATGTGAGTCACATTTATTCTTTATTATCTTTGCCTTTATTCCACAGCCCCACATTTAAAAGCTTTATCCCTCTTTACATTTTTTGTTTTTATCTACGTCGTCTCTTCTTCTAGTAATTCTAGGTCTGCTACTTTTCCTTTGTCGCTTTTCTCTCTTGATTTTCTTTTTTAAGTTTCACATAACTATATATCTTTTTTTGTTTAATTATACAAAAAAATATATATATATATTACCATGTATATACGATATATGTAACCTTCAGAAACTTCTTCTTCTTTTTTTTGGCGATTTTTAGATTTTAATCTAATATATAATTGAAATACTTATAAGGATAGATTTTACAAAGTGCCCTAAAATAAACTGATTTTACTGCATTGTAAGGTAATTGTAGGATAAAATGTAGTTTTTATCATTACTCTACTATATTAATATGGAGAAGAAGCTAAAAAATTCCCATGCATTACACTAATAGAAATATTGGATTTGCTAGACTTGGAGTACGTAGCAATTGCTCTAATGGAAAGCGATTTTTGGCGAACAAATAAAGTAGAGTTGGTTTGAATAATGGTTGAGTTGGGAAGGGGTGGAAAGTTTCTTGTGGTGGATTTCTCTCTTTTGTTTTTGGTTTTTTAGTGCTATTTTTCCATATCTAGCTTAAATCAGCGACTTTAGATTCTGATTTCAAAAGATGGACCACAGATAGGACTTACAGAGAGTACGTTATTAGTTTATGCTCAAAAGCCAAAGCTCTCAACTTCGCGATCAGTGCCCAGAAATTGCAAGATATTATGCCTCAGTTCTCACTACATTGTCTAATGGTTTAATCAACTCATCCACCACGCATGAGATATCTTAATTAGTCAATTATCCATGTGTACTAGAACTCACACAACACCGGGGAAGAAAACAAAGGAGGTGAGAAAACATTCCACAGCCACACATGTATGTATCTATCTATCTATGTATACATATGAATGGACTAAATAGAGAAATTGGAATTTAGGAGCCAGTCCCATCATCTATCAATCATAAACAAGAAAATAAATTTTGATCAGTCAACAGTACCAAATACAAAGCAAGCCTCAGAAAAAAAAAAAAAATTAAAATAAAATTGCATCCATAATATCAAAGACCCAAACTAAAGGATGTATTTCATTGCTAAAGGTAATTGAAATAAGACTCCAATACTTTTTTTGTGTTTTATTTTTCTTAGAGATTTTTTTTTTTTTTTGGTAAGTATAAGTGTTCCTCCAATACATTTTTGCACAGTTTGATGTTTTTTTAAGAGCACAAGTAGAGAGCAAATGAAACCATACACCTTTTGCATTCTAAATATTATGTACGTCGATGACTCATTTAGTTAATAATCATACACCTTATGCATTCTAAACCATACATCTCTAGACTCTAATACATAATTATTATTAATACCATAAATCACCCTCAACTCTTGTTTGTCTATTAGGTTTTCTCCCGTGCATATTCCCAGAAAATGAGATTAATCTAAGGATAAATACACACGCTTATCAGTTTTACCATAAATACAAAAAATGAGATTACTCACATGAGCGCAAAAAAAAAAAAAAAAGCCAAAAAATTGAAGCACTAATTACCTATACATTGGGCGTCGGGGGTGGGCTACCGGGGCTGCTAGCTGCAGGGACGCGTCGAGTGTCGCCAAAAAAGGTGAGGGCGGGCTGGCATCTTCTTGATCTGACAAAGATAGGGCCAGACGAAGTACGAGCTAGAAAGAAAGAAAGAGAGAGAGAGAGAGAGAGAGAGAGAGAGAGAGAGAGAGAGAGAGCCGACCGATCGATCCTGAGCTAGCTAGAGAGAGAGAGTGCCGGCCTGACTGAGTGAGAGAGGCGCCAAAGATTCGGTCGGTAGACGGCGCTCGGCCGGATGAGAGAGAGAGAGAGGTAGCAGGGGGCCGGCCGGTTGATCGAGCTAGGGATTAAAATGATACTCCTTTTAGAATTAGGGTTATGGACGGTTGTTAAAAAACCGTCTGGAATTAGAAATTCCAGACGATTCATTAATAACCGTCGATGTATATACAGGCGGTTGGTAAAAAACCGTCCAGAATTTTTCGGAATTAGAAAATTCCAGATGGTTTTTTAACAACCATCTATACATTTCTAGACGGTTATATACAAACCGTCTGTAATTTCTAATTACGGACGGTTAGTTTATAATCGTCTATATATTTATAGACGGTTTTATGAAAACCGTCTGTATTTTTAGAGTCGATTTAAAAAAAAACTGACACAATTTTTTTTTCCCTAACGGTTTGAAAAAAAAAAAAAAGCGTCTATAATTATTTTTTTATAGACAGTTTTTTAAACCGTCTATAAAAAAACTGTCTAAAAATCCCCTTTTTTTTTGTAGTGATTCTTCTACGGTAAATGAATTTTATGGGTTTGACTGCTCCAAAATATTTTAATTTTGAAGAGTTCTTCAAAAAGTTTTCACTACATCACCAAAATTGCTTGTCTATTTTGTGCTTTGGCTAATTTGGTGATATTGTATGTGATAATTAATTGCTATATTTGTTGTGATTGGTTGAGAACACTTATTCATCTCCCTCTAGTTGTTGTTTAGGGTCAAGCAAAATTTCAATTGGTATTAGAGCGAGATTCACTCTATTTGGATCAACCTCTTGACTGTGATCCTCGACTCCCGTTGTCATGACTCAATCACAATCTCTGATTATTGGCATCTAAATTTGAGGAGATAAGAATGAAAGGGGATGAAACGTCTCATGAGTTCAATACTCAACTCAACGACATAGTGAATTCTAGCATTAACCTAGGGGAGAAAATTCCTAAAAACATAATTTTCAAAAAAATTATGAGGTCCTTACCTGAGAGGTTTAGACCTAAGGTTATAACTATGAGGAAAGCAAAGACATGGACACCAAGAGAGTTGAGGAACTTGTAAGATCCTTTCAGACCTATAAGTTGTCTTTGCCTCAACCCAAGAGAAATAATTTTGCCTCAAAAGCTATGAGGGAAGATGTAAGTGACTCATCTAAAGAGGAATTGGTTTTGCTTGCCAATAGATTTAGAGAGTTCCTCAGAACCAAGAAAGAAAACAGTAGGAACAAATCATCCAAGATGATTGAGAAATCCAAGGGCAATTCTAGTGGATCGAGCTTCCCAAGGAAAGAAAGACAAGAGCAAGAAGGATAAGAGTTCTCAAGGTATTCAATGCCATGAGTGTTCCAAGTTTAGGCATATTCGGGCTGAGTGTTCAAACTATAAGAAATTCAAGGGAAAGACCATGAATGTGACCTTAAGTGATGAGTCAGGTTTTGATGACTCAAATAAGCCAGATGACAAAAATAAAAATTTTATGGCTCTCAACCATTCGTTGAAAAGTAGGAGTGAACGTACCACAACCAGACTGGGAAGAGTAATCTCATCATGATTCTAATGATGAGTATGACTTGCAAGTAGCTTACAATAAGCTTTTTGAAGAATGTAGGAAGTTGAAAAAACTTAAAAAGAAAACCATAAAAAAGTTTAATGAAGTGGAATTTGAAAAAGAAAACTTGCGTGTTAAATTGGATTACTCACATGCCTTGGTTGATAAGTTGAAGCTTGGCATTGGTGTGCTTAATGAACGAAACAAGTAACATGAGAATGAACTTAATGAACCTAAAAGATCAGTTGGAAAAATTATTCAGTGATAAGATTCATAAGATGATGAGTGTTCAAAAGAGTCATGGTGATAAAGTTGATTTAGGTTTTGTTGATACTTGCTTATGTCTTTACCTTCTTCTCATGAAAAAAAAAATATATGGTTTTAAACATAAAGTTGTTTTTGTTCTTGTTGCAATTGATAAAGGTAAAAAATTTGTTTGTGATAATGGTGTGCCAAAAGTCCAAGTCTAAGTCTAAGTCTGGTCCCCCTACTAGGAGACAGGATAGCCCAACGTTTGTCCATTCTTCGCACTGCTATATTGTGGCAAGAATTGGTCATATTTGAACAAGTGCTTTATGTTGAGACCCAATGAGCATGTGAATGAAAATTCCTATCATAAAAATAATCGTGAGAGGTTGTTAGAGATGATGATGGCAGTTTTGGCGAAGATTTTAACTAAACAAGTTCAATGATGATTTTAAAAGACACATCAATTATCAATTATGTGTTACGTTCACAGTACTGCTTAATTACATTGGTTCAAGTTATATATTAACACCAGAAATTGAGATTTAAAATTTATAACATTTTACTTGAGGCAAGAACACAATCTTCTTTCTGAAAACTGAAAATAGACACTCCAAGTACTGCTTGAACCAAAAAGAAGAAAAAACTCAATTACAAAAAGAAGTAAAAAGGAGGAAAATTGACTAGAGAAGCTACAGCTACTCATTATTTCCTAGACTTCTACATTACACTTGCTCTTGGCTCGCACCACAGAGGTTTTCACATGCTACTTAGTACTTACAATGTCCATCACTGGTTTCGATGAACACTCTGCATCTCTCTTTCAATGCTGGCTCGGATAGACAAGAGCATTGGCTAATGAATCCGCCAAATGTGAGGACAGAATTTTTTTTTTCTTTTTTCTTTTTTGTGGGTGCGTGTGGGATGGATTCAGGTAAACATGATCAGGAGAAGAAATCTGGGTTGTCAAATGGGAAATTTGGGTCAAGATCAACCTTATCAAGTGAGAAATCCAAATTCAGAATAGGTGAATTGGTGACTGAGGTCGGGGCAGAAATTATGTCAGTGAGATCAGATTCGGAGGTTTGCACATTGTGGCCTAGTCCGTAGCTGTTCAGACAGCATGGTGACATCGGAAACATGTTGGATTCAGATGTTGTCGGTGATAAAAATGTTGGAGAAAGGCTACCCATGAAATTGTTCTCCAACATGGACTCACAGAAAATATTGGCGTCCTCATGATTTTCCGATCCAATTGGTGTAGAAGGGAAGGAAAATGATGGAAATATGTCATCCTCCTCCCTGGCGTCCAAGCCCTCAGTCTTAACTGTAAGCCGGGCTGCAAAATTGCATACCATTTCCTGAGGTGGTTTTTCTTCGTGCCTTTTCAGTTGTTGTGCGTGGTGATGATTCTTGTTCTCCGTTAACCTTGGACTTATCATTGACGTCGATGCCACGTTTAAACGAGAGGCTTGGCTACAGGTGTGCCGTCCTCGATAGGTTACCTCGAAGATCGCTGGGTCCTCATCCGATCTCTGAACCAGCTTTGTGGCTAAACAGCCCTGCCCATTTCGATGAGTGCATCTATAGTAGCCCCTACAAGAGAAACAGCATGTGTTAGAAATATAACTTCAAAATTTCTTGCAAATTACTGTCACTTCACATCATCAGCCGATTTGACATTAATATTTGTGATTTTTCCAGAGACACGGTTTTGTGGTCCAAATGGATGCATCGAAGACGCTGGACATATTGGACTGGGAACAGGGTTTGATAATTCTAACGTTAAAAACTTGTGTGCAAAATGATTGAAACCACGAACAAATTAGCTACAGACACACAACTTAGCCCAACAAAGAACAATCAACTTGTTAAATGTCAACCCCCACCAGCATTAAACAAAGTCCACACTTTAATAGAGCGTACAATGGACACAGTGTGTAAATTGCATCTAGATAAGTTCGAGACTAACCATTTTTGTTTTTCTTCACAGTTTCCAACTAAAAGGACAACTGGTTTGAAAGAGATATTTATGATCAAAAAATGCTTACAAATTATTTTCACCTTTTCAACTAAACTGAAAAAGCGTGGTGAGACAATTATATGTTGGCAGAGCAATGGATACGTTGCACTTCCCGTTTTCTAAGGCGTGTGTGGCACAAACCAAAAGGAATTACTTTGGATAAGACAGACATAAAAAAAATGGATCGGAAAAAGCTTCTCACCTCGGATAGTTAGCTCCGAGGATGTCCTTCTGCCCATATTTTCTCCAGCTATAACCATCATCAAGCGGCCCTTCCAGCCCTGTACCAGAGCAAACCTTTACTTGCTCTGTCCATCGGGGCAATGTCTTCCTATAACACACAAATCCCAATCAATAATCAGATGATATATTATATATTGCCTTAGCTAATTACAAGAATTGGTTTTAAGTCCTAAATTTACCTTTTCTTGTAGACATCTTTGTGCTTGGAATCCTGGTCAGAAACCGGACTCCTTGGGCTACTATTGGCAAAAGAACACGGCGATTCCAGTATGCTGATGATGGGCTTGGGCGTTCGCTCTCCCACGCAAGCACCCCAATTTAGCTTTGAAAGTGCTTTCTCATAACAAGAAAGTATCCTCTCAACCAAGAATTCACGTGTTTCATGCGATGAAGAAGGGTGAAGATGGTTCATAAGCTGCTGTGCGAGCTCCTTCCCTTGATTCAGCTCACTGATCAGACCCGTTTGCTCCCAATCAATGGTATTCTCCATTTACAAAAATAGCACAACTATAGCTTGAAGACTATGAATGTCCGAAAGGGAAGCCACAAAAGGGAAATGGAGAGGCTGACAAGTAGTGTAGAATCAAAGGCTGCAAACATGAAAGGAGCTTAAGCGCGCTCCAACAACACCAACTGGGTATTGGAAAAGGACACTTCTTCTCTATGAATTGCCTTCTTGTAAGATCACTGGCTAAGAATGTAAAAAAAGTGTGGAAGAAAAGTAACCTGAAACTCCAAATTAATCTTGAATCAATGATTTGTGGCTAAGTGCTTACGGAGCTTGTGAGATATAAATCTGAAGATTTTTTTTTAGTGGGTAAGCGAGAGAGTTGAAAGCTAACGTATTAAAAGGAAATGGAAAAGCCCATAGCGAAAGAAGTTGGGAGGAAGATGGGAATATAAGGGAGAGAAAAGAGAAGGAAACGAGAAAACTTTGACCAAGGAAAACCGAGTGCGATTTCTTTTTTATTTTTTCACGAAATGGACCTGTTTCTTGTCATGGATTATATAAGAAAAGTTGGGTGAGGGAAGTTCTAATTGCTGACCACTTCAAACCCCAACCCCAACCCCCACAAGGGTCGCAAAATAAATTAAGGTGTTTTAAAATTATTTGTTTGAATTTGAAAAATAAAATTTAAATGGATAATTGTGAAAAATTACTTATAAAATTTATCTAACCAAATAAATAGTTAGACTCCATAAAACACACGCCCAACAAGGTGACCGGAATTCATATCTTCTTAATTTGTTATTCGAATAATTAATAATTTAAACAATAAATATTAAAATAATAATAATAATAATAATAAAGTCCTTATGCTCAAACTAATGAACGGATTATTCAATATTTATTTAGACAAGTAGATTTTATAAAAGTTTTGTCATATTTACTGTTTGAATTATTAACGACCTAAATAACAAATATATTCTTTAAATAAAAAAAAATAATAAAAAAAAAAAAAAAAAAAAAAAAAACCAGAGATAACTCACCTCTCCCTCTCATACAAGGACCAAGCAACAACGCGGAAGAAGGTTTGAAGATTCCTTCGTAGCGATCCATTTTCGCTTTGACTTTCTAATGAAATCATCATATACGCTCACATGGCATTCAGGGATGTGATTTAGGATAGGAAACAAAAAAAACATTAAAAAATAAAAAAAGGGGTAGAAATTGAGGTGGCTTACGTAAAGTCACCAGCGTCATGTCGAACCCATGGATTACGTTGATGTGATTGGTTATCGAGCAGTGACGGAAATGATTGTTGGGTTTACTGTCCCTCAACCGGTTTTTTTAATAAAAAAATAATTCTTTTATAAAAAAGTAATTTTTTTAATGTAACATCAGAAATTATTTTTTAATAAAAAATTATCCTTATAATAAAAAGGACGGACAAAAATCGTCCCTACCGATCACTGCTCTTGGTTATGTGTGAGATACAAACATGTACTCTCATCATTGTTAATTATCCTCTGTATTTTTATTCAAAATGAATAAAGTATATATAAAATTACAATATTTAAAATATTAATTAAATATAATGGGTTCTGACGCCTAAATGTAAACATGATGAATTAATTAATTTTGAAATACTTGTCCTTTAACGTTTGGCCAAAACTAAAAGAAAACAAAAACTTGGGTACTTTTATTTATGACTGTGACCCGACTCCCTCCTATCATAAAGTGTAAAAGCAACCTATTATAAAGTGTAAAAGTAATAAGCCGGCATGATAAACGGCGAGACAGTGTGACAAAGGATGGGGAGAAAATAATTCTAAGGGGTTGGCCAAGTCGTTAGACAGGGGTCTTTTAGAGAATAACCCTTACGAGGTCTCTTTGATCGAATCCTCTTGGTGTTACTTGTCTATTGGAGCTAGTCACCCAAATAAAAAGTCTTTGACTCAATGCTCCATTTCTGAGTGGCTATAGGTTTGGGGCTGGGATTTAGTATGGGAATGTTCATAGACCTTTGCACATGAAAAATTACTACTGTGTGTAGGCCAGTTGACCCATAATATCGTCCACAAATGGGTACCTTGAGATACCCTGATAAAAAAAAAAAATGATGAGGAAAAAATGTGAGAAAAAACTTACTTTACTTTTGAGTATGAATGTAAACTGACTCAGTCATGAGAGAAAGAAAGGTCTCTTCGGGGGGGTAATTACATTTTTCCTCATCAACTACCAGTCATTGTCAACATGCCCCCATGAACTGACACATTGACCAAAAGAGAGCATCCAACTACCAACTTTACACACTTTGCCCCCTTCCGTCAGTTTAATTCGTAAAAAGACATAAATGCCCTCAACTTTTTTAAACATATTAATTTTAATATTTTTTTATTAATTACTGTTGGAGGGCATTTTGGTCTTCAAACCAAAATTAATGCCTAAAAATGGAATATTTCGTCCAAGTTAACGGAATTCCTTGACGAAAGGGGGCAAAGTGTGTAAAGTTGGTAGTTGGATGTTCTCTTTTGGTCGAGGTGTCAGTTTATGGGGGCATGTTGACAATGGCTGGTAGTTAATGGGAGGAAAAGATAATCGTAGATGGGCTGGAGATTGGAGACGAACTAAGAGATCCTCGTCTTTGTTCGACGAATATGAAGATTTAGATTTGCTTACATCTACACAAGGAACACAAAATGGTTGTTTATTGGTTTCTTTATTCTTTTTTTAAAAAAAAAATAAATAAATTATATCCCATCAATTTCATCAACATTAGGGCAGTGAGGAGTAAGTGTAAAGAGTGAATAGGCGAACAGATGAATTATTGAGAGTTTTGAGGAACTCTGAGTCTGAGACACTAACAACACAAACAAGAGGAGGAAGCGATTTAGGTTTGCGGCGTTATTGAGATAAAGCACACCACGTGAAATATACGAGTATTCTATCGACTAAATTGGTTGAGGCATTACATCAAGTGTTACATTCCAATTCACTTTTTGGACACTTGATAAGGGATGTTTCCATATCGTTTGCTCCTCATCTATATTATCTTCCATTTGCGTACATTTTTTAGAGTTTACTCTCCTAAATTCATCAAGAGATTCTTCAACCCCTTGAATAACTTAGTTAGGATGAATAAACTCCCCCTCATGTACCGTCATATTTCTCCTAAACCAAATTTCATTTATGTCACCGCAATAAGTTCATATTCCTCATTATTGCATCTAATATCTCCACCATAACATGTATAAACTCAAATCCATAACTATGGCTTTTTTGAACTTTTTCACCGCATGCTCCCCCCTTTCCCTTCCCCTCACCCTCACCTAATTATTTGGAATGAAAGGACAACTCCATAAAATATGTTAACATTTTCACCTTTCAATTTCATATTCTCCATATAAGGCTGTGTTTGAACAAATCACACCTCGACGAGATGCTTCACCAAGCAAAAGAAGGTCGTCTACCCAATGTGACCTCCAAAATAGTGGCACCCCAGATAAATGAAAAAAGTTCTTACCCATATTTATATATGTATTTACTTGATAAATTATCATAGCCAAAAAAGATCAATTAAAAAATTGGAGGTACAATGAACTTGACCTTCTTAGTTATTATCACCTTTATTGGAGTTACTGAATACGTACAAGCCAAGCTGTGCTACTTCTGACAGTACGTTACAGTTACTTTAGCAAGCCAAGTTGTGCCCTTCAATAAATAGGAGAATTAACTATCTTTCGAAATTGGCCAACAACTTGTACTATAAAATCTCATGTGCCCAGGTGTTAAATATATTAATAATTTCTTAGCCAATATTTTTGTTTAAAATTATAATACAACGTGGAGAGATGAATTACTGAATTACCAACTAGTGCCAACGGTTTTCTATTTTGTTTTATACAACGTGGCACCATTGGGCACCACTACCCGCGTCCATGTCATTCCCTTAACGGTAATAGTGTTCATCATTCATCTTCTCTCTTTTACGGTTTCACCAAATTAAACCAACATTATATATTTATTTATTTATTTTTTTTGTTTTTGTTTTATACAACGTGGCACCATTGGGCACCACTACCCGCGTCCATGTCATTCCCTTAACGGTAATGGTGTTCAACATTCATCTTCTCTCTTTTACGGTTTTACCAAATTAAACCAACATTATATATATATATAATCAAATGAAACACAATGAACTTAAAAAACAAACAGAAAAAAGAATACTTATCGACGGCTGGATAACGCTTTCAGTCTCAAAATCATTCCTAAGAAGAAGTCGGATGGGTGCTTCATATATATTACCATGTCATCGTCTTGATAACGAGGATTCAAGCAAATAATTTTTTTCTTTAATTAAATTCTTGAAATAAAGAGTTTTTATATATACCTCTTTAATATTTGAAAATTGTACACAACAACTATTTTAAACGAGGAATGTTACATATCATTCTTGTATTATCTTTTTGTCCCATCAAAATTAAGAGACACATCAATTTTAGGAGGACAAAAAAAAATACACAAAGGTGATATGTAACATTACTCGTGTTTTAATATCTAAAATACTTTTGAGAAAAGCATAAAAATAAAGCTTTTCTTAAAATCTTTTTTTGGCCATAAAAGTTCTATTTCACAACGCAATCTCAAACGTGTTCTTAATAGAATTATGATTTCTCGAAATTTTTTGTCCAGATTTTAAGGAATTTGGGAGACTGCTCGGGGACTTATCCGAACGAGTAATGCTATATACAGTAGTATAACATATAGCATTGGTACATCGGACACTCCCAACCCAGCAGCCCCTTTCTTGTTCATGCACCAATTTGTGGAATTTGAACAAGAATGGATATTGATACTTCACTACCTTCCAAAATGCTTAGGGTCTCACCAAAAAAATAATAATAATTGCTTAGGGTCAGGCTTTGGGCAGTCAAAGTTGATGACTTCAACCAGAAAAGATTACAACTTGCATGTAGTGCGTTCTTCGATCTGACATGTATTTTCCACAGCACAATCAAAAAGATAGATTTAAGTTGAATATTATTGAAGCACGTACAGCTCTCATAGACAAAGAAGGAGTCTACGTTATCTCCAACTCTATCAGCAACTGACGATAAAATTGAAGATTAATGATGTTTAAATTAATTTTGTATTTGTATTTCAAAGTGTTCTACGTTAGCAACATCGCTAATTACCTTGTAAAGTTTATTTATACAATTTAAATGCCTAAATGGTACAACATATTAATCAAGCAGTGAAAATATTTTCCCATCACAAATTTTAGATAAAATGATTTGTTGTTTAGTTAAAACCCTAAAAATAATTCTATAGTGCTTTGGTTGCACGAAAATCTCTATGTTGAATCTAATAAAAACCCACAAAAATAAATTAAAAAAATTGATACGCAATGATGGCAAAGGTGGTGGGAGAATAAGTGGAAAAAAGTTGGATAATCATCGACAATAACGATTTAAGGAAAAATGTTAGCTACATCTGCGTTATTACTTCAAAAAAATTAGTCGATTTGAAACTTTTCTATAATCACTTATAAAGCTCAGATCTACCTAGTAATGTGCCATGCGATACGTCAGCACCACGTAACATAACTTTGACGAGGACAACAAGGGTTTAAGAGTGCAGTTTGTAACACTACAGTCTTATATTAGAAAGAAGAGTTGCCCACATATTATATGTGGTTTATAAAATATATATATATATATAAAATAAAAAAAAAAAAAAAAAAAAAAAACCACATAAGTACTAAGTCTTACATTAATAAATGAAACTGGCGGGCTTCATAAGTGATACAGAGAGGATCCTATTTCTTTGTGTTCCTATATTGAAAAAGAAATTGAACCTATTTTTCAAAATAGGTTGAAAAGATTGGAATATGCACATATTAGGCCATCTCCAGCAATTGGAGTTAAAATAACTACTCAAAAAGTACAAATCTCTATTTTAACCACTGGCTATCTTAAAAACACTCAAACAATAATTTATATTCCACTCTTCATTTTCTTAAAATGTTGGTTTTTTAATCTTTTTCTTTATTTTTTTTTATTTTTTTTCACTTCTCCCTTTCACTCTTCGGTCTCCCCCAACCCCCAACCCCAACCCCAACCCATCTCCCAAACCCCAACCCGTCTCATTTCTTGAGCTGATGAGGATAGGCGAGCATCGAGATGATCGGCGACGAAGAACCAAAACCTGGACGAGTCGAGGATCTGGCAGGCCCCGACAGTGACGATGCAGAGATCGGATTCGACGGTGACGGCGTAGTCGACGGAGGCGTGGATTTTGGTGTAGGGGAGGAAGGCAACAGCGTGCTGGAGGTCGAGCATCTCGCCCTGAAGCTTGTCGAGCTTGGTGTCGACGAGGACGAGCTCATCAGTGAGGTCTTGGGTGAGAATGACGATGTTGCTGGGGACGGAGGAAAGAAGGGCAGCGGCGGTGAAGGAGAAGGAAGGGGTTGGTGGTGTTGACCGAGAGGGGCGGAGGGTTTCGTTGGGCATCAGGATCGGGAGGGACGAAGAGGGAAAGTGGGAGATTGAGAAAATATTAATAAAAAATACTTGTAGTGTTGAACAGTGAATAGCCATTGTTAGCTATTTATTGTTTATTGTTAAAAAAAAATTGTTAAAGTAACTAATCTGTTAAAGAAGAAAAAAAGTAAAAAATAGTTAAATTTGATATTGTGACTAAAGTAAAGCATTCAATGGAGATGGCCTTAGATGTGAAGTGTGAACGATAGAGCCGATCAATTTCAATTTCTAGGCTCATAATTGTAGGTATGAAAAGGGGACAAGGGGCGTGTTTTCGTACACAGAAATCAAAGCACTTTTTTTCCAAATTTTGTTGTCCTTTTTACGATCCAAAACACAGAGAGTTTAATTAGGTTGCTGTTAACAACTTTCCAAGAAGCTACAGACTCAACTGTCCGGAAGCCAGAAAGTGAGAGCGAATTTCGAAAGGATCGATCTGGGTCCTTTTGACTCCTCCCCCTCCCTTCTAGATACAAAACGCGTGAAGGCTGGCCAAGCTTTTTATTTATTTGTTTATTTATTACTGGTCCTCTTCTTTTGTCATTTTCTTTAATTTCTTTTCTAGGCTACTTTGTGGAAATCCTTTTTGTCTTTGTTTACACGGTATTAGTTAATCAAGGGATTAAATTTAATCCATGCCATTGGCCAATTTCCAAAAGCCTTTAATATTGAAGGATTGATGATGTTTGGTAAGAAACAGACATTAAAACAACAGTGTCATCATTCATCAACACATGCATTGTGCGAGGTGTTTCCACTTGATTTTCAAGGTTTCAGACTTTTCGTCAACACACGAGGGGGCTCAAATTCGTTGAATGTTCTAATGGAAGCTTCGCCATGCGTACGTGAACGGGGATTTGGTGTTGTCCTTTTTAAATAAAATTTTAAATTTAATGTATATAACGTGTATATATAAAATTAATGTTAAGACCCATTTTTAAAGAATTTAAGTAATGTATAATCATTTACAACATTGGAGCATATGTAGCAATAATAATTAAAATTGCTATTAAAAAAGTACAATTTTCTATTTTAACAACTATTTTTTTTTATATTTTCTCCAACAGATTCTCTATTTTACTATCTACTTGCATTTAAATATTATTTTGTGTGAAAAAAAAAGTGTAAAAAAAAATAGGGAGAGAGAGAGAAAGAGAAAGGAGGAAAGGGAGAGAGAGAATAATAATAATAATAAAAGTATACATAATCTCCTCAAACTACCACCACATTGTCAATGTTCCCCCCTTCAAACTACCAATTGAACCAAAAAATGTCAATGTCCACCTAATGACAAAAATACCCTTCATAAAATTATTAAAATAAAATAAAAACTAAAAACATTATTAAAAAATATAAAATAACAAAAATTTATACAAAAATAATAATAATAATTAAAAACTGGTTTTTTTTTCTTTTATTTTTTTTTTAAAATGGTTTTATAATTATCAGTTATTTCTTCGTTTGTTTTTTAAAAAAAATAGTTTTTTTAATTTAATAAAAAAACTGGTTTTTATTTTTTCTTTTTCTTTTTTTTTAAAAAAAAAATGTTTTTATAATTTTCAAATTTTTTTGTTTTAAAAAGAAAAAAAAATCGTTCTTTTTTTAATTTTTTTTCGTTTTTTATTTAATTGGTTTTTTAAAAAATAATTTTTTAGTTATTTATTTATTTATTAGTTTGAATTTTTTTTTTCTAATTTATATGGACATTTTTGTCTTATTCAAAAAAATTTAGGATTATTTTTGTCTTAGGGAAACATTGACATTTATTTTGTAGTTTGAGAGGGGAACATTGACACAATTGATAATTTGGGGGGTACATTGACAATTGAGTAATAGTTTGAGGGGGATATGTATATTTTTTCCCTAAAATAACACTTTGTAGTGTGAATAATGAATAGGCAAAAGAACCTCTATACCATTCACACTAAAAAATAAAAATCTATTTTACCTATTCTTCTGGAAACAAAAAATGGTTTATAATAGTTAAATTTGACTAATATGAACCATTTGTCTATTATGTTAGAGATGGTCTTAAATGCATAAAACTTTAAATTCCAACCACAAAATTGATACTATCTATTATTTCATTTCATTTAAAAATAAGAAAATCTTATTCCACGTAAAATTGGTAAGGCCTTTTCTTTTTTCTTTTCTTTTTTTTCTTTTTCGGTCCTATATATGCTCATTCTATCATAGGCAATTTAATAGAAAATGTTGGCAGATGGGGCAAATTCAAAATGTCTAGGAATTTGAGGAGGTTGATTGTTATTTTTAAAATTTTGGTGAGATGATTGTAAATAAGATTGTTAGTTTGAAAGGGTACGATTGCAAATTGTAGCTCGCACTGAGCAAATAGCTCAACAATCAAATTTTCTCTAGGCATCAAAAGGAGGCTTTTTTCTTTTTCTTTTTCTTTTTCTTTTTTAAAAAAAATAAATTCTTTTGCAAGCATTATATTTCTTCTTCTTTATATATATATACACTAGTAATAGAAAAAATTACACAATTGATTTCTGGATTTAAGCTTATATCAGTTCAATCCTTAAAATACAAAAATTATCTTAAAGCTGATTGTGGGTTATCAAATTAATCATTCCTTCCAATTTCGAACAATTTTAGTCCATTACATTTGCTAAATCCGTTGCCTACTCGTTTTTCTGTATCACGTGTCCGTTTGCATCAAATTACGCTTACTCGTTAAGACTTACTTTCATTTGAAAACCCTACATCTTTTTTTTTTAGACTCAAAATTGCTGCAATGAGTCCATCGGACCGTGATGAGTAATTTTCAATTTTTCGTCATTGGAGGTGTTACTATATAATTCTAAATATGAAAGATAACTATGTTTATTTGGTAATCACTGGTTTATAGCAATGGCGTTTGTTTTCATTTATAATAAATGTTGTTGACTAATACACGGGATCATGAAGTCATTTTATGGTAAAGATTAAATTTCACATATTTAATAGTGTATGTATATTGACGTATTATTTAATTAAAATTTTTAAATGATGCTGCACTATGTACACTATTGTCCAGACATGAAGAGCTATAGGAACTACATGTTCTCTAAGCTGTCTGGACATACCTACTGACATCATGACCAAGTCAGTAAGCATCATTGGTAGTGATATCTGAACATGAGACTAACCCGAGAGTCTAAGTTTCCTAACATGTCCGGATGCCACAACGCAGAACACCCGATTTTGTCTTTAAAAGGCTTGTTTTGCTCGGTCTTTTTGTATTAAAATTTCAGAGTCTCCATTTTCTTGGAGAGTTGAGAGAGTAGAACCAAGACCTTGCTTATGTTGATGCACAAGGTTCTTGTGTTGTGAGCTAAAAGTTTTGTTCTAGTGTTGAAAGCTATTGGAGTAGAGATCAAACCATGGTGCTACTGTTGCATGGTTGAACACCAATGAAGTTTACCGGTTGGTCGGTAAGGATTCTACAAGAAGTCTAAGCAGCGAGAGGCTGAGCTTGGTGAGGAGCTGGGGAGGTGAGCAAGGAGCTTGTCTGCGCAAGGAGTCTATAACATTACAAAGAGTTGTGAGTATGTCTTGTCCTTATAATATTCTTAGTAATTAATCTTGGATTTTGCTGTCCCGAAAAAGTTTTTTTTGGTATGAGGGTTTTTCTTTTCGTCGACAAAAATTCTGTGTTAATGTCGTTTGATATATTTTATTCGTTGCAGTATTTTAATTTGATTATATAAATTGTTGTGTTTGTTTATTCAGATGCATTGGATTCTAAATCGTATTATATTTCTTAGAGCATCCTTAGTGAGCTTTCAATTTCAAAATTTTTACCGAAATTTGGTGAGAAACTCAAAATAGTCAACTTCAACAAACTCTCTATAATTTCCCAATTTTGATTCTTGTCAAAATTCCACTTCAAATTTAGCTCACAAATTTCATAAGCTATTGAATATTTAATCATTTCTCCCCCCTTTCACTTCACTTTTTACTTTTTCTCTCTCCTCATTTATTAGGAGTAGTAGCTTAAAATTAATAAAAAATTAATATCTAATTAAAATAGATAAATATTTAGAGAATTTGATGTAGAAAGTTTTTTTAAAATTAATAGTTAAAATAATAAAAGTAAATATTTTGACTAAAATTTGAAAAAGTCAGTAAGAATGCTCTCACACGTGAACGGTCAAGCCCCTTCAATTGGGTCGAGTAAGTAAGATATGAAAAATCTTTTGCCACGTCATCTATTTGTGTGCTCTCACAGTCTCACGAGTCTCACTCCATTGGCTTTCTCAAAATGGCCAGCTCAACAGTCCTTGACAGGAAGCATAATGACAAATCTAGCCCTACCATTCAAAATGGACTCTTTATATTAAGTTTTTTTCTACATTTTTAACAAAAAAAAATTATAAAAATGCTCAAATAACTGACTCTTTAACAAATATTAAACTTAACATTTGTCAGATTTTCTCTTTAGATTTTAAAGAGCAAAAAAGACAATGCTATAATTTATTTAAGGGAAAAGTACATGTAACCCCCTCAAACTACCATCTCATTGTTAATGTACCCCCCAAAACTACTAATTGTGTCAATATCCCCCTAAATTACCAAAAAATGTCAATGTCCCTCCTAAGACCAACAAAAAGACAAAAATGACCCTAATTTTTTTTTTAATAAGACGAAAATGTCCTCATAAATTCAAAAAATTCAAACTAAAACTAAAAAAATTAAAAACAAAATTAAAAAGAAAAAGAAAAAATTTAAAATGAACAAATTTTTATTTTTTATTCTTTTAAAAAAAGCAAACAAAAAATAACAGAAATTTATTTTTAAAATAAATAAATAAAACAAATGAAAAAAAAAAAAAAAAAAAAACCAGTTTTTATTAAATTAAAAAAAAAATAACAATTTTTTTTTAAAAGAAAAAAAAATGAAAAAACAAAAAATAACTGAAATTTATTTTTTTAAAAAAAATAAAAGAAATGAAAAAAAAAACAGTTTTTATTAAATTAAAAAAAAAACGAAAAAGAAAAAAAAAATTTAAAGAAAAAAACGAAAAAGAAACTGAAAATTATTATTTTTTAAAAAATAAATAAATAACAGTTTTAATTTTTTATTATTTTTTTGGAATAAATTTTCGTTATTTTCTATTTTTTTAATAATTTTTTTAGTTTTTATTTTATTTTAATAATTTTATAAAGGGCATTTTTTGTCATTAGGGGAACATTGACAATTTTTTGGTAGTTTAAGGGGGGACATTGACACAATTGGTAGTTTAGGGGGTACATTGACAATGAGGTGGTAGTTTAAGGGGGTTATGTGTACTTTTTCCTTTATTTAATAATAATTTTTGCAAACCGTGTCAATATTCTCACTTTTTATAATAAATAAAAACTGCTCCATGTGACAATATTATTACGAATGATTAAAAAATAATATTTATTTAAAGTAGATAAACATTTAGAGAATTTGTTGTTTGATAGTTTAAAAAAGTGACTAGCTAAAATCCTTAAAGTAGATTTTTTGATAATTAAATTTAGAGAAATTATGAAGATGCCATTATGAATGTTCTAATGCTATAGTTGGAACTTGTCAAAGGACCACAAGTGCCATAAAAGTAGAGAGAAATGCTAGAGCATCTCCTGGTGTTGTCCTGGAATGGCATAGATGTAATTAAAAAATTACATCTATGTTTTTTTGGATGGCATAAATGCAATTTTTTAATCAAAAAAATTACATCTATGCCATTTCAGGAGAACACCAGAAGATGCTCTAGCATTCCAAAAAAGTAGAAGTGGTTTGGGCTCCCGAAAAAATTGGTACTTGGATGAGTTGTACAATCTTAAATGAGTAATGCTTGATATTATATTTTTTTTTCATCATTTATCTTACAATGACACAACAACCTTAAACAACTACCGGATATTTTCTTTTTTCTTTTTTCTTTTTTTAACAATAACTAGTTAGAGTTGTCACTAGGGCTGAGCATGGGGCGAGGGGGGGGGGGGCGGGGTTGGGGTTTTTTTGACCCCGCACCCCGTGAAAAACTCCATGCACCCGTGCGGGGCGGGTGGGGATAAATGGGGAGGGGATCCGCGGGGATCCCCGCGGGTATGGAATAATACAGATTATCAGCATTCAGCACAATTCTCAAATGAAATTTCTTGAACTTGACATTCAGATGCAGTTGTGAGCATCGCACATAGGGGAAAAAAACAACAAAATGAAACAAAACAAAACAAAGGCTTCCACGCCCAACAAAAGAAAAAAAAAATATATATATATATATATACAAAAAAAAAAAAAAAAAAAAAAAGAAAAGAAAGTGATATTGAGAAGCTAGATGAATAGAATAAGATATGGATGAATTGAAGCTGGGTGGCATACTGTAAACATCAGCATCAGAGCCAGCTTCGTCTTCTTCTGCATTAGGAAGATCTGCATCCACAAAACACTCACACATGAATACATATTCACAAGGAAAGCGAGAGAAAGAGAGGAGGAAGGACCTTCTTCGTCAATCGTCAATAGGGAGTTCGTGAACGATATCTAACTCATCAAGAAAGACCTCGCCGTCATCATCCTCTTCGTCGTGCTGTTGTGGAGTTGGGCTCTTCGTCGTCCTCTGCGGCGCTGTGGGCGTCGTGGGGTGCGGCGCTGTGGGTTGTACCGTGCAAAGATGAAGAGCAGCTAGGGTTAGCTAAGTTGTAACTTATGTATTTTTTTAAAAAAAATAAATAAAAAAATATGCGGGGTGGGGCCGGTTGGGGCGGGGACCCTCAAATTTTTAAGGGTTCCCCCCACAACCCGCCCCACACGGGTATCTCATTTTTAGACCCGCATCGGCAAAAAATCAACTAAAACCCGAAATTTAGGGGCGGGGCTGGCGGGTTGGGGCGAGTTGCTGGTATTTGATCACCCCTAATTGTCACGTTATCATTATGGGATAAATGTTAGATAAAAATATCATATATATATATATATAGCATTACTAATAAGAAATGGGGTTACTCTCACATTTATAGAGTGCCTTTAGTATTATGATTTTGTAGATAAAAAGTGCAATTTTAAATCAAATTGCAAAAAATGAATCTTTTGAAATTACATTTAAAAAAAAAAAAACTGAAATTTGAAAATGCAATAAAATTTATTTTTTTTCAAATCACAGGCAATTGAGTGCTTTTTTGAAAACATAAAATTTTAAAGGCTAAATTGCAGTTTTAAAAGCGAAACTACAATTTTATCAAATGTTTAATTACGTTTTTAAAAATCATGTAAATCACACATTTTAAAATCATTATTTTTAAATCTCATTTTTTGAAATCGTAAATCCAAATGGATTTTAATGTACATAATCTAATTATTTCTAATCAAACCTCGAAATGACTGGTAAACGGACAGAGACGTCCAATTCAAACAATGATTATTGAAGGACCTACATGATCGATGGAGTCGGGCTCTAAAAGTAAACTGGATCCTTAATGTATACAATTATTATAGACCATAATTAGTTGATGGGCTTTTAGAACGCAGTTAGAGGCCCACGCTGTTGGACTGGGCATTGCTGGATTGTCTTTATATCTTCCCAAATTTTATTTCTTTAATTATTGATGCTTTCCCAATTACCATTTTCCTTGTAAATCCTTTTCTTTTTCATTGCCAATATTTTGATAGTATTATGTTATTGGGATGTTAAAATTTGATAATTTAGCTTTAATGTTCTTATAAAAATCATATTAACTTATAAAAATCAATTTTTATTTACAACATAGAAATATTAATTTAAAATAATATAAAAATTACCGTTGACAAGATTCCGTTACTGACGGCAAGATTCCAGCCACTTTCACCAGATTCCGGCGAGAAAGCTTGAAATCCGAACAGTTTCGCCATAATGCGTAAATCATTTTTCGAAATTTACTAAGCATTTTTTGTCAATCGAAAATCATTTTCTGGTTGACTATTATTTTTGCCTCCACCTAACACCAGAAAATGCCAAAATCATTTTTCAAAAATTATTTTACACCGAAAAAAATTAATAGAGCATTAATGTTCTTTGTGTACTCCTTATCTTGAAAACTTAGGTTGAACAAAATATATATATATATATATATATGGGCAAGCAAGAAACAATAGAATCATTCTTGACGAAAAGAGATGTTGATATTTAATTCACAAGCCCAACCCACTTGTACTTCTAATACAAAAATTTTAGAATTATATGATCTAATCCCCCTAGATAAACATTCATGTTATTCTCATTCATCCCATGATAAATATTGATTAAACATATGATAGTTTGCATGTTGTCATGGACATAATTCACGTGCATGGATGATTCGAAACTTTACATGTTTGTTTGGCAATAGATTACACAAAAAGATATAATACCAGGCTTGGCTTTTCTTTTCTTTTCTTTTCTTTTAACAGGTACACTATCCATGTCAATACACATGGCGGAGTCAGGAATCTTTTGGTGGGGTCTGAACTTATATATATATATATATAGTCTCTCTATATGTGCGTACGTGTAAAATAAAAGCAGACAAGTCTTAAATTTAACTTCATATTAAATCATAAGTATTGTATACAAAAGTTACTTGTTTATAAAATCACCTTTAAAAATAAATTTTCTTACGAATACAAAAATGTTCTAGTTTGTTATAAACATGTACACACACACAAAAAAAAAAAATCATATTTCTTTCGAATTGTGCACAACGACAGTTTTTCATGGAATAAAATTCATCTATTATCATTTATATAGTGAAATCCTTAGATATTTATTTCTCAATATAAACTTGTAAATGATCTACTAGAAATTCATCTTTCATTCTATTACGTAATTTAGCTTTTATTAGTATAGTAAATTTTTTGTAGAGGTTGAATTTCATTTTTGCAGAACCATAATATGTTTAACCCTTAAAAATTTTTTTTTTTTTTTTTTTCAAGATTTTGAAATTTTTTGGGGGCCATAGATCCCACTCTCTAAGTTCCTCAGCCCTGCCAATACATGAGATGGTCCTCAGAGGAGACACGTAATAATAGCTTTGAGAGCGAACATTCTTTATAGTAAAACAAGATGAACTGCCGCAGAACCACTGGTTTTTTTTTTTTTTTTTTTAATTTTTAATTTTATGAGCTGGTCAGGGACATGGGGATTGATTCCCTCAAGTGGAGCTCCAGGACACGGGTATACATTGTCATATTTGAGGAATTTGACGAAACTGTCTTTTATAATTGTTTGGAATATTATTTGTCAGTATGAAACGACAATCAGGAGTTGTAAATTGAGTTCGGTCAACGGTTGGTAAACGGGTAAATTAGGATCGATGGGTCATAAATAGACGGGTTATTCCATTTACACATAAACTTTTGGGTTCAAAACCCATTTAATCCTATCCCTAGCCCATCTAAACCTAACTAAGTATATATACCCATATAACATATTCGGCCCAGGCGAATTTCTTTTAACTCAATTTAAACAATTTCTAATAAAATGTTGACACAAATTAACGAACAAGTGAAAGATTAAGTGGGGAAAATGTAATTAAGTAGAGTTTTTATTAGAATACATACACCAACACCCATATATGCTACAATGGCTTTGGTTTTGCTTTCTTTCCTATTGAATTTTCCTTTGTTATTGTAATTTTTTTTCTTTTTATAATTTTGTTATCGTGCAAAAGATTTTTTTAATCTTTTTCTGTATCACTAAAATAATATATTTTTTACTTTTACTTTTATTTTCTCTCTCTATTCCGGAAACCTTAACCAATCTCTCTCTCATCAGTCATTTTCATCTTATTTTTCTATTTTGAAAGGCTGTGGAATGAGTCTTTGTTTAGAGGCTATCGAAGGGTCTCTATTTGGAATGGGTCTCTTCTTTTTCTCAACCTCTCTCTTGTCTGCGTCGTCTTCGTCTTCTCTCTCTCTCTCTCTCTCTCTCCTTCTCATCTTCATCTCTTTCGATGGATTTTGGGTTGAAGATTTTGTGGTTAATGTATTTTAAGGATGTCTTTCATTGTTTTGAAAATGAGTGTCTATTGTTTCCTTTGTTTTTTATGAAAATGGGAGAGGAGAGAGAATGTGAGAGAGAGAGGCATGAAAGAATTTTGGGGGGTTTTGGGTTGTGGAGTTTGGGGGTATGAATTTTTATGAAGAGATATGATTCATTACCACCTCAAAACATAACTCTTGATAACCTTTGCCCATGTGGCAACTTATACTTGTACTTCTTTTTTTTTCTTTTCTTTTTTTTTTTAAAAAAAAAAACTTAAAGCTAACTAAGAGACCACCTTACCCCAGTTAAGAATCGTATCTTGAGATGGTAAAAGATTATGTGTATTTTATCAATGGGTGGAAGAGAGAGAGAGAGAGAGGCGTGAAGGGGAAAGGGGAGGGAGATGGGGGTGCTGGTGCCGCAAAAGAAAGAAGAAGAGAGTGAGAGAGGGGAGAGAGCCTTGGTTTTTTTTTTTTATGATTATTATAATTCTTTGGGTAGCACTGTAACTAATCAAGACAAACTAAAACTTAAGAAAACTGATGTGAGTTACTAATAGACTTGGTAATTTTAACACAACCCACGAATCCAACACGAACAAGACACAAATATATAGAATTTGGGTTTAGGCTATAACTCATTTATGATCCGTCAACCTATTTATGATACGTTTATGACCCGTTAATGACCCGCAAACCTGTTTATGACCTATAAACCCGTTTATGACAATTTTATGACACATGACACATTTTTTACCAAATTAACTAAACGGGTTGACACGCTAACCCAACGAGTTGACACGCCAACATACATGTCAACCCGAATTGCCAAGCCTCTGGGGTATTTTTTATAAGTTTTTTAAAAAAAATTTCTTATATATATATATATAAAGAAGGAAATGAGTTATAGGTGTGCTAATAGTGCTGTAGCGGGACATTGGTTTTGGACCAAACTTAAAATGGTCCAAAAATCAATACTTTGGGACAGTGATGATATGATGGGTCCAAAATCAAAACTCCATAAAGAACCAAACAGACTGAAGCAACAGTCAATCGCCGGCCTCGGAAAGTGGTTTTCCACAGCCAAATAACGTCAGCTTACTCGTCGGAATAATGCATGTCCACACACAGCAAGAGAGGAGAGAGAGAGAGAGAGAGAAAAGTTAGGCACAGATATATCAGCCAAAGGACAAGTTATACAACTTACACTGCCTTGGAAAGGGGAAAAAAACAAATACAGACAAAAGAGGAAGACAAATGAAAAGGTGAGTCACAATAAATTAGTGCTCAGAAAAAAAAAAAAAAAAAAAAAAAGTCGCATTAAATTAGCCAAATAGGATAAGTTACAACTACCTTACCTCGTCGCATACATAGGAAAATTAAAGGGGAAAAAAATTTGAAAATCTCTAGCCTAGTGACATAAAAGGAAAGCTTTAGGAATTATGTCTCTTCAGCTCTCTTCTTTTACTGGCGAACACTTCTTCATGTCTCATTATCCAAAACCGCTCTATTTCTTCCGCTTTCCGGCCGGGAATCCGACCGGCGATCAGAGCCCACCTGTGTAATACACGTTAACACCTAAAATTTTGCAAATAATTTGCTTTATAAATGCCAAATTTCACTGAGGCAAATAATGAAAAGCGTAGGAATTACTGATTAGAAAAGAAAAATCCGGGAAAAACGCCAGGCCCAACCAAATGATATATGCAACATGCAACTCTTTTTTGGCCAAGTTTGAAAAAAGAACAGGAATTTGGTATGTGGTGATGCAACTCTTTGGTACTCTATCTGTCTCCATCGTCAGAATTCAGATTGGGACAGAGTTTGTTAAGAAAAGGTAGCCAAAAGAAAAAAGTATTTTCTTTTTAATTTGAGTTTTTTACCTGTCGCCAACAAGCTTATACATTCTACAGATGAGATCTTCTTCTTGTTCCGACATCTTTATGAACTCCCACTCTATACTGCTCACCTCTGCCAAAACGAGAAAGAGAGAACCGTTAGATATTTAACTGCAAGGGTCAATAGTAGCAACTCAGAAACGAAAATGGTGAACGAAGGGAATAAAAGGCAAAAGAAAAAAAGAAAAAAGAGGAAAAAGGTGAAACCCGGATTCTTTGAAAGAAAAAATGAAAAACAGGGGAACCCAGATTGAAACATGCAGCAGGAAAAGGAAGTGAATGGAATCCATAAAAAGAGAAGAAAACCCACTGAGAATTGAAGCAAACAGAAAACGACCCAGAATGGGATTTGGTACAGAAAATGACAGGGAAAAATGAAGGGAAACTCAACTCACCCTCAGAGTAACAACTACTGGTCTTGGCTTGCTTTCTGCGACGCTTATCCATAGCTTTGCAGCAATGGAAAGTTAGGAGAAAAGAGATGAACAGAAACAGAGAAACCCCGGCCCGGTAGAGTTTGTGATTCTAAGGAGGGAAAAGAATTGGCATTTAAGAGTTTCCAAAAAGGGAATTCGGGAAACGTTAATTATGGGTTTTATTGTAAGAAGAGCTTGAATGCTTGGGAACAAAGCAAAGGAAGAGGAACGGCAGGTCCTACCAAACAAACAAAATAAATTTCCGTTGACCCGTAGTTGTCCCCTCTTTAATGTAAATTTACAAGGTCAAAGACTTCGTTAGGGCACTCTAAACTGAAAGACAGCATTACCCTTTCAGTAGAGGAAGAAAATCTCAAAATCCTGATTTGGTAGGTGCAAAGTTGGGCTTTCAGGTGGTAATAAATAAATTATGTGCTTTCAGGTGGAGTGCCCAGGTTATACCCCTCTAATCTCTATGGATGCTTGTGCTTCGGGTTGGTACTGGATATCATTAGTTTGTACTTTTTGAGGCGATTAGTTTATTTCGGCTAACACTGTTCCTACCCAAATTTGAATTAAAATCTTTCCGAATTATATATCTTCGAATGTGAGAGAATTTGGACAAGTAATTATGAAATATCATTTATGGAACTCACTTAATCATATAAGTAGTTGGACAGCTCAATTTTTATTTAGCTAGATCGGTCATATAAGTGGTCATTCACAATCACTTGCTCAAATTCTCTCAAAATTAAGCAAATAATTTGAGATGATCCAACAAATTTAAACCAAATTGCACCTAAAAAAACATATCAAGACACCTTCTTCCTGGGAAATATCTGTTCTAGGGGTAGTAAATCGGACCATGATTCTTTAAATTTCATGCGGGTAGGTAACGAGAATCAAAGTTTGGGACACTTGAGCTCTAAATTCTCCGCTCTAATTCTTTATCCAAAATTTCATGAAATTTGGATAGAGAATTTCAATCCACGAGGATAATCCCAAGGAGATTCAAATATCAGCTCTAAGATTCGAATTCTCTTTATTGTAAATAATTTTTTGGAGTTACACTCGTCTGTGTGGAGAGAGTACTTTACATAGGTTTAAGATTTGCCCGACATAAATGAATACATAAAGTGACACCGCCTTAAAAAATAATCAAAAGATTATACAGTTTTGTTTTACAGGTAGATAGAGTTTTTTATGATATTTGTGAGATTACATGGAGTCATTTTTTCTTTCAACACTTTATTTTTTTATTTTTTTTATTTTTTATTTTTTATTTTTTTTTTGGTATGGGCTAAAACCTTAGAGTACACTCTGTACCTGGCCCTCAGGTTTTTTCGCTGCCATTTTTCCGCGTTCTTGGCATAGCAAAGTGATTTTTTTCAACGACAAAAACAGCAATGATAAATAAATCTTGTAATTTTTAAGTTTTAATATATATTAATTTATACTGTACGTCCATTTATGAATTTTTTTTTTTTTTATTTTTTATATCCAAGTTTTATTGTTCAAATCTTTCTATACGGAATGTCTTCTTAGAGTAGATCTGACTGAAATACTGAATCTTATAATTAAGTGAGATTTGTTTTGTTCGACTGCAAGCAGTACAAGTATCCTTTCAAGTGAAATAAGGAGAAGTTATTAATTATAGGGATAATTGTACCGTTGGTCTACGTGGTATGTTATAATTATTTTTTACTTATATGGTTTAAAAAGTGCATGAGAGATCCATGTGAGATTCAATAATTACAAATTGATCCCTACAATCAAATTCCGTTAAAAATTTTAATAGATTTCGTTAAATGTCACGTCAGCGTCACGTGTCGCCATCTCATTGGCAACACGTAGTGCTGACATGTCCATCTTAATAAAATAATATAAATTTATTAAAAAATAAATAAAAATACTTATTTTTTTAAAAAAAATTCAAATTCAAAAAAATAAAAAAAATAAAAAAAAACAAAAAAAGAAAAAAAAGGTGGCAAGGGGGTAGCCACCCCCAAAGGGATGGCCAGGCCACCCCCAGCCAATTGGGGGTGGTGCGCGGCCACCCCCAGGCCATTGGAGGCCACCCCTAGTAGATACAGGGGTGGCCCACCCACCCCTTACCTGCCAATTTTCTGTTTCTTTTTTTTTTTTTTTCTTTTTTTAAAAAAAATTATTTATTAATAAATTTATATTTTTAATGAAGATGGACACGTGTCGCCACCTTATTGGTGACACGTGGCGATGTCGTGTAGGACGAACAGATTCCGTGAAAATGGTGGACGAAAAATCGACCCAAGGAGTAAAACGTAATTATTGCATATCACAGGGACCTCTCATGCACTTTTAAAACCATAGGGAGTGAAAAATAATTATGGCATACCACAAGGATCAACGTTACAATTATCCCTTAATTATATATGTAAAAGATGTGTTATACATTATTGTTTTAGCCTTTTTAATATTATTTTCAAAAAATGATATGGGTATGAAATCTTGTACGAAGAGAGGGTGCCAAGATAATGTAAAACTTATTCATTAAAAATTATCAATTATACTACCAAAAATTTTTTGTCCTTAATTGTACTACCAGGATTTTTATTATTTTATTATTTTTATTTATTTTTTATTTTTATCCAAGTTTTATTGTTCAAATCTTTCTATACGGAATGTCTTCTTAAAGTAGATCTCACCGAATCTTGTAATTAAGTGAGATTTGTTTTGTTCGACTGCAAGTAGTACAATAAGTATCCTTTCAAGTGTATTCACAAAAATATAAAAAAGTATCATTTCAAGTGAAATAAGGAGAAGTTATATATATATATATATATATATATATATATATATATATGAGATGTGCTATATATTATTTTTTGGTCTTTTTTCATATCATTTTTGAGAAATTGTATGGATACTAAATCTTTTATCAAGAGATTGGTATCAAAATGATGTGGAGCTTATTCATTAGAAATGATCAAAACAATTAATAAAAAGAAATGTTAGGGTACCAATGAATAAATTCTACATCATCTTGGTACCCATTTCTTGATAAAAGATTCGGTACCTCTAGCATTTCTCATCATTTTCTGCTAACATGGCATTGTCAATCCATCTTTAGATCAATTTTAATTAAAAAATAAATAAATAAAACTCAAATAGTGAATTGAAAATATCACATCAACAAAGATTTATAAAATCGATATCTAATCTTAACTATGAAGTATCTCATCTCTATTTCGCTTGAAATAGAGAGAATCTTACTCTTTGCCAATGAGCAGTAAAAACCAGTTAAAAGCAACTCTTTTTTTTTTTTTTTTTTTTTAAAAAAAAATCTCTTAATTTTATCTTTTGTGTTAAAAAAAAATTGTAAAAGTAATTTCGGAACCGTAAGAAAAGAAGAAAAATAGTTTTCAGGTTGGTGATGGAATGAAGGTGTTTCTATGGCTTGATTAGTGGCATCCTGCAAGGCATCTCCTTGACAAATATGGCTACCGAGTGATTTATGATTCTGGCATTACTCTTTACTCTAAACTTGCTGCTATTATCAAAGATGGTGATTGGTTCTGGCAATCAGCTCAATCGGATTATTTGGTTGCTATACAAAGTCAGCTCTATGATGTGGTGCTCGGTGAAGATGATATACCAATATGGGACTCTAGAGATGGCAAGTATTATTGTGCTGACGCTTGAGGAAAGCTAAGAATTGTGTTACCGATAGTTAATCGGCGGAATTTGGTTTGGTTTCCGATGTCAATCCCTAAACACTCTTTCATTCTTTGGCTAGTATTTATGAATGCTTTGGTTACCAAGTATAAGATGTGTTGCTGAGGTTTTTTTGGAAATAGCCTCTGCCTGTTTTGCTATGGAGAGTAGGGATCACATGTTCTTTAGGTGCAGCTTTAGTTGCCGGATATGGACTAGAGTCATGGCTGAATGCTCTTTGTTGGACTATAGTCCCGGTGGATTAAGACTGTATGGATAGTTGGGGTAATGCCATGCAGCATGAGAAGAGCCTTAAGGCTTGCTTGGGGCAATTGTGTTTAGGAGCTATAGTTTACCATCTATGGAAACAAAGAAATGATCGACTTGCTGCACTTCAATACTCCAAGAACTGAAGAGGCTATTTTTGATCAAATCAAATTGGATGTGCAGGTTTGTGTGCTTGCTCAAAGTAATTTAAGAAGCTTAATATGAATGTAGAGCTTGTGGATAAATGGAACTTACACCCTATTTCGCATTAAAACTCTGTTTTGATTTATGCAAAGTTTCGGGTTTCTGTTATAGGGGGAATTTTGGCCGAGAAAAACAAATTGAAAGTTTTTTAGGAGATGATTAATCTCTTGGGGTGCATGGTATAGATTTTTATGGTTATATTGAATCTTTTCTTGAAAAGGTGTTATTTTTCTTATATATATATTATTAAATTTCTTGTGACCCCAGTTTTTATATATATGTTTTTGAATATTCCATGTAACCATTTTTCCTATTTATTTAAATAAATAAAAACTCAAAACCTAAACCTAATTTTATAATTAGGTCTAGCAGGAGAGGAGCATCATCTGTCAAAAATACTTAATTAATTGAGTTAAGAGTATTCTTTTTTTGGTTTGTGGGAAGTCAAAGGGCTTTCACAAAGCTGTAAAGTTGAATAAAGGCTACGCGGGAAGAGATGAATTTGGCGTATTCTTGATACGTAGTTGGTCTCTTTTGTCTTACTTACTGTTTGATCAGCTTGTTTTAACTTAATTAATTACTTTACTCTATATATAAAAATAGTTTGATACAATATTAATTAGATGAAAATATTATGGATCGATCGGACAGGCCAGGAGCCATGGATTCTTGGATTCTTCTCCGTGGCCTGGGGTTCATTTCATCTTCATGCATATATTGTTGACCCCCACAAAATCAAATATTAAACTAATTAGTTCAACGGGCAAAAGTAGGGGTGGGTATCGGTTCGGTAGGCGGTTAAGTTGGTTAATTCACCGACTTCATTCCGACAAACTATATTTTCAAAAATATTGGTTAAGTTGGGTAAGTCGATTGGTAAACAGTCGGTTAAGTCGATTAATAGGCACTTGTTAACTCGGTTAAGTCGGTTAACATGGGTAATGAAATGACGTCGTTTTGATTTTTTTAAAGGTAAAAAAAAGAAAAATTAAAATAAATAAATAAAGAAGATCAAATGTTTCATTCTTACTAAAACGACGTCATTTCGTTTTATGTCAGCTCGGTTAATCAATCGGTTAAAAGACAGTTCGGTTCGATAAATCAGTTAAAATTTTAACCGAACCGAACTGACTTTCGGAACAAAATTTTATACCAATTACCGAACTGAAATTAGTCAGTAGATTCAGTAGGCGGTCAATGACGGTTCGGTTCGAAAAGCAATAAGTAGGTCATTGTCAGATAATTAATTTGCTCACCCCTAGGTAAAAGCGACCCATCAAGCTATATATTCTAGCTTGGCGATTATATACCAAATCCTTGTCTATACACACACACTGCAGCTGTTGTTGGATGGGCTATCACATCCAAAAATTTGCCGAAAAGGCAACTCACTGGATTTGATTCCCCATGTTGAAGTCAGTCCAGTGAAAAAGAATGTAAATATGGAGAAGAAATAGTGTGTTCAAACTGCACCAAGAAAGGCAGTTTTGCTTAAAAAGTTAAAAGTTGGTCATTGAAGTTGATGAAAGTATACATGATCCGAAAGCTTTATGCAGGACTTTGTTCTCTTTAGAATGGACAATTCATAAGCTAACCAAATGCATCTTTTTTCAACTAGACATTTTCTCTAAAAGCTAGCTACATAGGGATGAATGTTTGGTAGGACACTTAGAAAGGTCAATAAAAGAGAGAAAAAAGAGCCCTACTCTATGTCTTATTCTTTTTGATCTTGCAGTGGGCCTCCTATAAAACTTGCTTTGAATTTAAGTATTAATATTCTATCTGCTTTTTATTCTTTTTACCTTAACAACCTATTTGTTCTCCAAAGCACACACATTCAAATCCAATACACTAGGCTAGCTAGCTGCTTTTACAAAGTTTTAGAGCCTTTTTAGCCTTAATTTTCGTGTGAATGAAGAATGCATGAAAAGTTTTCTTTCTTCCTTTTCCATCCTCTTTTTTTAAAAAAAAAAATAATAATAATAATTTATATGACCCACATAGGTGAAGGTATGAGTCCTATTGATCTAATAATTAATTTTAAAAAATGAAGGATGAGCAGATATTAAATAACATTTCTCTTTTCGAAATGGATTTGTCACACTTGCATTTTCTTATAATGATATAAAATTTTGTACACACTACTAAAAACAAGATTATACTATATTAACGTATAAGTAAATTCAGAGCATTTGAGTTGTCTCTCGCTCAAAGATTAGGTTAATCAAGAGATCTAAACCTCGATCCATAATGTAGAGAATATTATCAAATGACCTTAACTGCATTTTTATATAAGCGTATTTTAAATGGCAGACATAAAAAGTTACTTAAAACATGCTAAATTAACGGGTATGAAACTAGCGTAATAATTAAGTAGCATTACTCCTTAATTCCTATCATGAAACCCCACAAACTCTCTTCACTTTTCTTGCATAGATTCAAAATGAAGCTTCATATGAACATCTTAGCTTGCATCAAATTGATTTTCATTGAAAAAACTCAATCAACTACAAACCCACGCGCGTGTTCATCAAAATTCATCAATATTTTTGACTAGCGCAACAGTCAATACTCATGAGTTTTGAATTGATTTTCCAACAAGGGGTTGAATATTAATTATTAATGCTTTACATACACAATCGTAAGGTGTCTAAAATTTTGCACATCCCTAATTTTTCTAATGAAAAGCAGAAGGAAGTCGTGAGAAGGTCCATGAGGAATGTGGATGCCATCATTAAGTTGCTCATAAATTAATAATAGGAAAAACGTACTCCTAAATTTACCATCCAATTTATAATATCTTTTCAATTTTTTAATTTGATTAATATATTCTAACGATCTACCAATGGGGTTGCAATTTGATCAATGTCCCTCTTTTGTCCCCATGATGATAAAAATACCCCTAAAACCTGAAAAAAAAAAAAAAAAAAAAAAAAAAAAAAAAAAAAAAACAACTTTCCTACATCGACCCATGATCTCGTGACCCTCGGCCTAGTTGTGGGTCAATTATTTTTATTTTTATTTTTCCTTCATTCTTTATTATTATTATTATTATTATGCCTTTTTATTATATATATTAGGGGCATTTTTTTTTGGATAAAAATGGGACATTACGACCCTAATGGTAAATTGATAGGACACATTAACCAAATTGAAATATTAGGAAGGACATTACAAATTGAGTGATAGATTGAAATGGGTGAATACAGTTTTTCAATTAACTATGACCGAAGATGTAATCTAGATCAGCGATAGAATTTACTTGTTTGGTGGCTTGAATATTCCGTGGACATGTGAACAATCCTATTGGAGTAAATAAAACGTAATAGGAGTCCAATTAATATGTTATTGCCTCCCTTTATCATTGTAACTGTGTGAGAGAGAGAGAGAGATGTGGTTGTTTGACAGGAAAAGAAAAGAAAAAGCAAAACAAAGCCTATATTCCTGTATCCTTGTGTAACGAGACAGTTATCTAACTTATCTAACAACATTAAAATTAAGTAAAACAGTTATAATACAATTATAATTTTTGATAGTGAGACAAGCTTGATTAAGTTTCATCATATCCGGAACATGAAGGCTAATTTAATATCGAAGTTTATCTGAATTTTAATTTAATGGTAATTTTAAAAGTAGCATCAATTTTAAGAGAACTCAAGAAAAACATGAGTCTTCCTTTAGAAATGATCAATTAGAAGTCGGATCCTCTGAAAGGGCGGAGGTGGCTCAACCTATAGAAAGTAGAAATCCCGGAATTCCAACCACTTGTTTTGGTGTCTACTTTCCACACCAGCGTTCCAGCCGCGCAAGTCACAAAGAGACAACATACATGTAATAGCGACAAACTTGAACCCATGTCTCAACTCAATTTATAATCACCGAGCAGACCCACGCCGCACCAATATCTAGGCAGCTAACCTTGTATGAGCCATTTACATTACTATAAGAAATCTATTCACGCTGCATAGTTGAGCTAAGACGCAAGGGGGACCATTACTCATCTGCTGCATGTTTAACTACAATGAAAGCAACAGATCCATGGAGTTCTCTGCACATGAATTGAATTGTTTATGGACATCAATCCAAAACCACTGATTTCACCCCAACAGGCATCCGGCGAATTCTGCAGTATGTCCGAACAATTTTAGAACATGGATAGTTGTGTTTGACACATCTGTTCTGTTCTGATAGTTGTCGATTTAAAAACAACAGGCTGTTCGTAAAAAGCCCATCCCAGTAGATAAATGGACACATGGTACATTCATTCAAGACTTTTAACCTTAGAACCCTGGCATTTATCTCTTTGGAACGCAGCAATAATTAAAACAGAAAATGGTTTACTAACTGAAACCTGACTAGTAAACAGGATAAAACTAACCAACCAAAACCTCGCTGCATAGCAAAGGTATAAATCATAAAATTACTTGTGAACATATATGAACCGATTAGGTCCGTGAAATATATAATACAAAATTAAGAATTTATGCAAATATTTGCTGAATCGAGGATGACAATCGAACCATACTTCATATATGTTTTAGTATGGTATTACTTAACTCTCACATTTCCCATTCAAAAAAGTGTTTTAGTGGTTTGTCAGGTACTTTTAACAATGAAAAATGCTACATGTACTTCCAAGTGCTTTCTCCTTGTTGTGACGTAAAAATCATCACTACTGAATTTTGGACAGGTTAATATATATATGATATATCAATGATGATTTTTACTGCTATATCAGAGAATAAGCATTTGAAAGTACATGTAGCATTTCTAGTTTTGTGTCTATGCTTATCATTGAATTAGCAAGTAGAGTATCATAGTATATCAACTAATTGAATCGATAATGACTCATCAATCAAAAGACATCAATTGAGTTTGCTATCTTCACAAGCATGGTTGGCCTATCTTGTGGATTTGTGGGAGATATTAGAGATGTTTTTATCCTCTTTGTGCATTTGGCATTGACGCAGCCAAATGTTCTGTTTAAAAGGCATTTCCCAAGTGATTAACAATGGAATTCAAACTTAGATGAGATTTCTCTTAAAGTTTCAGATGGGCTAGGGTAGAGATGGAACCTGGACCAAGCTCCATATATCTTGGGCCTAAATTACATCTTGACAAGTTCTCCTGAGAATAAGCAACAAACAGTGAGTGATATGGAGGCTTTTGTTGCCGTAAAATAAGGCAACAGAGCTTCCAGCTTCGGTACATGGCTTGAGAGTTGTGGAGCATAATTCTCAAAGGTTGAGGTTGAAACGACTATTGACATGATTATAAATGAAGTTGGTTAGAAATGAGAAACAGGATTACCACAATAATGTAGCACTGGCTTGGCTTCGTAATGAGTATATCGCATTACTCATTACCTTTAATCTAATTTCGACATAAGTTATCATCTTAGCTACACAGTTCATGCTGCCAAGAGGCAAATTTCGCCCTTGTGGCATAGTAGTTCATACTAGCCATCCGGATATAATTAAGAGAATGGTTGCTTCTGTCAAAACAAGTTTTAGAATCCTTCTCAATTCCCAAATAACTTCTGCAAACAGGAATTTCAAAATCCATAGAAAAATCCATCTTTTAGAGGCCACCCGCACTATCGATAAACTTTTTCTTTTTCCCTTTTGTTTTCTCTTTTCAAAACAAAAATATTTACAAAAAATTCAAAATACAAAACACTAAAAACTACTTTCATCTTTACGTCACATCATAACATTTTTCCAAACAAAAAAACTAAAAAGTATCATCTAAAAAGCATTAACAAACAGAGCTAGAAACTACAAAAATCTATCATATGTGGAGGGCTAGAAGCATCACCCATCGGAAAAGCACAAAAGACAATATTGATTCAGAACCACTACCTTTATTTACATATATGTCTATATTGAAGAATCCAATTAGCCTCAAGAAGCGGTTGGACACCTACAAAGTAACAAATTTCAAATTGGCTGCATATAGAATTATTGGGAGAGAGTACCTCAACTTCGTTGGAAGATATACCAATAGCATAAGCAGATTCAGGTTCAAACGTCAAAAATGTTGGTGTCAGCGAAATCATCTTACAATAATTGTCTCATCAACTGCAGACGCCACGTAGTCAGAGTATTGCATATCCTAACCAAAAAAACACAAAAAGCAAAGAAAGAAAGAAAGAAAAAGAAGAGAAAGAATATGTAACACATTTGTTCACAGCCACACTGGCTTTGAGAGGTGGTATTCTCCATGGAAAAGACCACCACACCAAATCCTAAATTGTGCTCATGAACAAAAGAAATTAAAATATTGTAAATCGGTCCTTGGCTCGTAACCCCTTTATAAGCATACTTAACATTTTTAGCAATGGAGAATCAAGTTCTGCTGAAAAACTAAAAATTGATCAAATGAATGGTGTAAGACATCATCTGTATAATACACAAATGGCGGCCATAACGTTTTTGCCATTCCAATCTGTATGTCATCTCCCTAACTTTACTTGGAATCTTACAGGCCAGCATCCCATCATATGCTTAATGATCAAACAACTACACTTGATGATTATGCATCCTGTCAAAGAAAGTGAGAATGCTTCCTACTTCCTAATTCTCAGTACTCAAACTAAAACAAGGTAACTTCCATCAAAGAAAAAGTGCAAATTCACATTATAATGGTTACAATCAGTTACGATGATTCTGGTTACTGGTATAATACTCTCACCAGGGCCTTCCTTTCCCTCCAAGCCGACGTGCTAACTCAAAATCCTTTTTCACTGCAAGCAAAAGCAAATGAAACAGTTATAAATATTTTGAATGCAAGAAAGACCGACTGAAACTTTGATGCAAACAAATCATATTTGGTATGCCACTACATGGATTACATGACATGTTGGATAATGGCATTAGCTTTAATGGACAGATAGTCCAACAAGTCCATGAGAACATTAACAGCATCGTGGCCTGAAAAATCCCCAATTTTCATCCATTTGCTTCTAGTTTCCATAAGCATAATGGTTTCGGAAGAATATTTGATTTGAAGTAGCATCTATATTTTGCTCAGAAGATAGCAACAAATTGTTTTTGGCAGAAACCAATTATTTAAACCTTTGGACATCCATGCCTCAGAATTTAGAGAAAGCTTTAGACAGTAAATCTACAAAAAAATATTACAAGGGGAAGTAAGCTCTGATCTTTCTGAATATCTTGTAATGTTAGGTTTACTGTTTCTGTGTGAGAAAGACATTTCATCTGACCAATTTGGAATAGATGTCTTCTGCAATCCTTTGAGCGGAATGGAAGTTTAATCAACATAAGACATACTACGATGAACATCTAGCATTTTGAAATTACTTTCCAGCACGAGATAAATGAAAGGTATAAAAAGTTCAACCTAGCATAATCTACACAAATTTCTTGTTATTATTCCAAATTATGCAAAACTTTTTGAAAAGCATTACACTATAAAACCAGTCTAGCCAAGCCAAAAGAACAAGTATTTGCAGAAAAATAACTAAAAATAAGTAGAATTTGGAGCCCTATAAATTCAAGGAAGTTATGTTTTTCTGTGGTACACAACAACCAAAGGTTTAAAAGTGATCTGAATTTCGCAAAATACATTTCTTTAGGGGAAAAAAAGTCTTTCATGTTTACGTATTATATTACTAAAGATTCATCCATGACCTATATATTAAAAACAAAAATGTCTCCAGTTTAACTTACTCAGAGTTACACGCTTCGCATGAATTGCGCATAGCATTCCATCTTCAAATAAATGGACCAAAAAATCCTCTGCTGCCTACAGATACAACAAGCTAATAAGAGTTTATTGTACTAATGATTGTAACAAGTCAGAACAGCACTGTTTTTCTTATCTAATTGAAATTTTGAAACAAAATACAAAAGTAGCTACCACAATTTGCCTGATCAGAAGTAATCATTGTTACCAAAAGAGAGTTCCTGTGCAGTTTTCATTGTCCACATTCAGCTTTTATCTCAAATCTTAAGGGTCAGAAGCAGATAATCAAAAATATTTTTCACTACCATTATATCTAGAACCAAAGAAGCTACGCCACAAAACTTCCATTCCATGTTAATCTATGAGTTGAAAGTACCATGGTGCATCAAGACTAAATCAATATCCACCAGCAAAATGCCCATGGCAATTGAAAGGAGCCTAGAAAAATTCAATGATTGTATAGCCTACCCTTGGGGCCAGCCTGCTGACAAAGTCGGAGTATTACTTGATCCGTGCGCATGGGGCACTTTGCACGGATTCAAGGTTTACCCAACATGGGCGGATACACGAAATGACACTGCCTTGGAGAAGTTTCTTGTCATAAAAAAAATAAAAATAAAAATTGTACACGTGGAAGTCATCTTAGCTAGGATCAGTCAGGGATTCAATGATAGCACCAATGAGTAGGTTTTGGTGCAACATACCTAAAAGGAATGAGGGAAAAGCTCTTAGAAAAATGTAGTCTATACCAGCGATAATGATATTCCTGCAAGTAAATCTAACTAATTTGGTGATTCGACTTTATTCGCTGGAAATCCAGGACATACTAATTCTGGAGCTCCTGTTCTCCAGGAAGGGGTTTTCACTGAAACCTCCCTCTTGAGATGATATGAGAATTAAGTAGAACATGTGAAAAAAATGCATATAATGATGCTTGACAAAGTACTATAGATGGTTATCAAAATCAGATTTCAGATGCAAGAGAATGAAGAAAGGCCTTAAATAGGATAGTTGTGGCATATGTAATCAAAGCATAAAAGCAACCAAAAGCCAGATTGCTTCCATATCATACTGAAGAAGCAAGCATTGCACCACAAAGGTTTCTCAGTGGCTAAGGGATAGTATAACTTCAATCCATCCACAAAAATCAATATGCAGGGTGCATGAGCTGGGATTAGGATGATATGATGATTGTCAATTTTAAATTATCAGCACAAGGAAGCATGTTGAGGCACTGAGAGTATGATGTTAAATATTCTTAACACCACTTGATGATCAATGAACTTATTCAGGAAAATCCATTTCATCAAAAATAAAGTGAACCAAAGGTTATTGTTATTATATAGAATGTGTGATTTCCAATTGTTACTAATCAACCTATACTAGTTATCTTTTACAATTTATCATCGGAAATACTATTTTAGGTCAATGTAGAAAAAGTATTTGGGGCTAGTTACATTGATCCTCTTTGCTCATTGTAATAAGGCTTATTTGTTAATTACCAGTCTAAATCGGTTCATACTTATGAACTGATACGATACTGAAGAAAACACAAATTGTGCTGCTCTAGGAAATAAAACATAAGCAGAGTACCACGTCATAAGCACCTAGCAAACAAAACATATATGAAAGAGAGGAACAAAATGGTGCTTTTCACAACACCAATTCAACAACCACATCATTTATGACAAATATCATACTCTCAAGCATATCATGTTCAAAATGCAAATACATTAGAAACTTTTATGTGCAAAGAATTCAAATATGCTTAGGATTAGGGAAACAAATAATATAATTATTTGGGAAGACCAGAATTTGATATTAAGCAGGTATATGAGCTTCAAAATTAACCAAGAAATGGCATCCAAGCGATCATTCCCAAGACATGCAGGTCAATAATAAACTAGCTATATGCAGGCAGGCAAGCAACCAGGCTCACTCACTAATAAACAAGAAGAAAAATTCTTAACTACATAAGAAAAAATTTAAGTACCTCCTGTAGTGCTACTAAAGCTTCAGCTGTCCAACGACTAACATCATGAGAGAATTGAAAGGTTATTTGTTTTACCTGCAACAAATGACAAGGATTGAGTCCATATGTCTTCAAACTTTACTATCAAACATAATGTAATAAAATTAGTGGATACATATCAAAAAAATAAAACTAAAATTAGTGGATGCATTCCATAGAGCTTCCTGCATGAGTATTAATTTATAAGAACAACACAAAGCAAAAAAACTCTACCCCAGATTGATCACAGTTATTTAAATCCATGCAGTTGGATTCTATAGTGCCGAGTAATGTATCTACCAACAGTTACATAGGTCTTTTTGTTTTCTTTTTAAGTAATTTATGGAGATGGATAGATCACGAATCAGGACAATCAGGAAAAGTGATCTAACTCAAGTTGGAAGAGAGTACAGAGGTAGGAGGCCTAAAACAACGTGCCTAAAAGTAGTAACACTCATTACAATTTAATTGGGATTAAAGCTTATTTGGGTGTATTTGAGTAGTTCTTTTAACAGTTACAAGGGCTCACACACATCACCTTATAAGCGATGCATAATTTATCTCACTTATCATCAAATATAGCAAAAAGGATATTGTAAACTCTATTTCTAAATGTATATTCAAATGCAAATCATACATATGTCTATTCGTCTGAGGGCATGTCCAGGTCAGTGGGGACATGTTAATGTTCATGTATACTACTGAGCTAATGAACTCACAACTCTAATAAAAGGAGCAGCTGGAATGAGCAGCTTCCAAGTCTTTTGGAAATGACGAATCTCACGAAGAGCCACTGTTCCTGGCCTGTAGCGTCGCTTCTTTTTCTGGCTCTGTGTTCTCGGAGCTATTTAAAATAATCAAATAATCAAATCTTGGAGCCTCACATGTCACCACTAATTCCATTATCATCATTAAACAAGTTGGAAAAAGAAGTCAATAAATAGATTCAACAAAAACTTACTTTGTGGAGAACCCCTTTCAGTTATGTTTGAGCTTCCACCAGGAGGCTTCAAAGCATAAAAAATAAGATAATATAAGAATGAAAATAATTACACATTTGAGAGCTTTTTCAGCAAAAAAAACACAATAACCATCAAGAAGGAATGATGTAAAGAATACTGGAGTAAGAAATAAATCAACACTTACAAATTTCAAATCACCAAGAGCCGTAGAAAATGCTCAAAAGCCTCACTCGACACCATTACTATTTGGCATTGGCCTCACACCTACCCCCCCCTCCTCCCCCCGTTTTAGTTCTCATCCTTTCAGGCAATAGCAAAAAGCATGATATTTGAAATTCCAGCTCTATTTACTTTCCTAATAGGATGAGGAAAATATAAAGATACACCAAACTAGACGCTGCTTGGTTACTAAGGAAATAAAGGTAAAGCCACTAAAAGAAGTTTTCAAATCAAATTTAGGATCTGGGAAACTAAAACTTCCGCAAATATAACCACTCAGCTGAACTCAAAGGAACATTTCACTTCTTGCCAGCCAGAAGAATACAAAATGTTTGCACCTTTTTCCACTAAGCAAACAGAGCAAAGGAAAACATCAAACATGGCAAGAAATTAAAGCAGAGAGAGAGAGAGAGGAGAGGAGAGAGTAAGTTACCGTCTTCGGACCAGGTGATGCTGATGACGGCCTTCCAGAAACTGCGATTTCAAAGAGCCACAAAAAAAAAAAAAAAAATCAAAACCCTAACAAAGTAGATACACAAACAGATAAAGACAGAGAGAAAGAGAAATAGAGAGAACCTGATTTTTTCCTGCTAGCTGGATGTTTGATTCTCGCCATTTGATAACGAAATGGCGAGCGGTGAGTTCAACTCTCTCTCTCTCTCTCAGTCGTCTTTTTTTTTTTTTTTTTTGGGTGGTTTCCAGAGTTTATAGTTTCGGCTTGGCTTGGCTTGCTTTCTGCGACGCTTATCCATAGCAAAGTAAGCTAAAATTGACCTTAGAATACAGTGAGTATTAAGAATGGGAGAAATCTGAGAAATCAAACTTACAGAAGGCGGCGTGCGGTGGTTGTGGATGTTGGAGTTCCTCAGCGGCTTGTGGTGTTGGTGCGGCGACGCCAGATTTGGAATCCCAGAAATGGTGACTGTCCCGTTTCGCAGGGATGTGCGTGAGGGAGAGAACAACGGCTATCTACCTCCGTTGCGTCACCCGCAGTGAGTGGTTGTTGACTGTCAATAACAGTGGCTGAGCGAAATGGGGGCCAGGTTTTTTACGCTTAGAAGAGGTCTCGAAAATGTTGAGCGGGATGTGAAATGTATTTTGAATTTCGTTTTATAATTGGGCGTGCCACGTCACCGCGGTGGGATTCCGGGAGCAATCTCACCTTTTAGGCAAATCTCTTGGCTACCAAAGGTAGGAGAAGGAAGACTGATTAATTTAAGGGATAAATGTATTTTTACTTGAGCCACTTCAACCCATAACATTTTAGGATAGTCTCATAAATTTTTAAGTATGTTAAAATATTAAATGACTCATCAAATTATTACTGTGTTCAAAAAAATTACCTTTTTCAATAATACCCTTATACTTTTTTAAAGAATAATTAAAAAACTGTTTTTTTAAATAATAAATTAAAAACTTTAAAAATTAAAATTGTTCAATATATTTGTATTTATTTATTAATTAAGAGTGACACATGTCACCAACTTATTGATGCTAACGTGGCACTTAATAAAATCTATCAAATTTTTGAACGGAATTTGACTAGAGAGAGTAATTTTGTGTTTTTGGCATACCCATGAGTTTATTTGGATACCACAAAGAATTAATTGTAAATCGGGTAAATGACATGAACTAATTTTGCATTTTTTCCCTTTTTTTTAAAAAAAAAAAAGTAACACATATCTTTTTCAAATTACCACTTAATTGTCAATGTCCCTCCAAACTACCAATTGTGTCAATATCCTCTCTCAAACTACCAAAACATGTCAATGCCCCACTAAGACCAACAAAAATACAAAAATGACCATGATTTTTTTTCAATAAGACAAAAATGTCCTTATAAATTCGAGAAAAAAAAAATCTATACCTAAAAAATAAATAAATTTTTAAAAAATAAAATAAAAACAAAAAAGTTTTTTTAAAAAAAAAAAACTGAAAATTATAAAAATTTAAAATTTAAAAAAATAAATAAAAAAACAAACAAACAAACAAATCAAAACAAAGAAAAGCCCTTTTTTTTTTGTACAACTTTTTGTTATTTTATATTTTTTTAAAATAATTTTTTCAGTTTTTATTTTTAATTTTAATAATTTTTATGATTGGTATTTTTGTCATTAAGGGGGACATTGACATTTTTTTGTATTTTAGAGAGAAGATTGACACAATTTGTAGTTTGAGGAGGACATTGACAGTGATGTGGTATTTTAAGGGGGTTATGTGTACTTTTCCATTTTTTTTGTAAAATTACACTTTACCCCCTTGATGTATTTACCCATTGGCAATCTGACGTTCAATGTTTAATTTTTTGTAGATGACTCCCCTGATGTTGTCCACTTGTTCCATGTTGGACATTCCTTCCACCCGCCCGTCATTTTGAATGGAAAAAATGTCATGTGCAACTCACGTGACCTTTTAAACAAAAATCAAGACTATTTTACCCTTTCATTTACCCTGTTTCCAACGTGGACTCTTAAATGCTTCCTTCTCTCTCCTTTATCTCTTCCTTTCTCGTTATCCTCTCTCTCCAACCCAAACACCGCCACCACAACACCACCTTCTTCAAACTCTTTCTCTGTGTCTCTCTCTAAACTTTATCGTTAGCATAATTATGAGGTAGCAAACGCTACATGCTCAAGGGGAATGTTTTGAGCTATAGCCTTGGTGGGATGGGCTATAGTGCTTGAGTTATTTCCATTGACCTGACCAAACACTTGTTATAGGACGTGTTTGGTAACCAATTGCCTTTTTCACCCATTGCCTTTTTCCCATCACCAACAGTGACCGTTGGAGACAAACCTCTGCCACGCTCAGACAAACCAGCTGCTCTTCTTTGAATTTTCCTCCCGTTGAAGCCTTGGTCCTCCCGCCCAGAAAATTCAGCTTCAGCAGAAACCATTTCCAATCAGCACAACTAACGTGCGCCTTTCAACTCTACGCCCATCCCCTCTTCTCACCTTTTCCCTTTCGTTCTTCTCTCTGTGCAGGCCATCACACCATCAACCCCTCTCCAGCTCTTCTCTCTCCTGTAAATTGATCTCCTCCCTCCATATCCCCTCAGTCACAGGCGGATAAAGGCAAAGCAGGTAGGCTTATCATTTTCGAGCCAAACGCCATCCCAGCCATGCGCCTAAATTCAAACAGCGGTCAGAAATTTCTGAACGGTACGGAACCGAGAGAATCTCCAATCCTTCCTCACCTCTATCCCTTATTACCCCAACCACCAAATTAATTCCCCCTATCAACTTAGGTCGACGGAAATCTACTTACAGATCTCCCCATCACCTCCCTAGAATCTGCACTCTACACGCCCTCTGAACGATAGGTCTCAACCATCTCTTCATCCTAGTCTGACCTCCGTATCACCAAGAGTCCTACATAACTCGAGTCTCTTGCCCTCATTTGCAGCATGGGCAAGCAAAGGATCACGAGCACTACGAACGGCAGTAAGAGGGAGGGGTTACGAAGAAGCTGCCATCCGGGGTGGGCCATCAACGGGACGAAGGGGAAACGGAGTTCTGCAAGACCTAGATTCGCAGGTCCAGTCACTAGATCCCGTAGCAAGGTAAGTTCCCCTATTATGTAGGGTTTCTATTTTTGGCACGTTTCAGTGGGTGCTTGTCTTAGAGAATGGATTTTGTAGTTAATATAGATGAATTATACGTTCAGGCTTTTCATCATATCTTAAACTGCTTGTTGTGCCAAGTACTGAAACAGGACAATTTCCTCTTGACTATGCTATTTTTAGTTTAATAGTTGAGTAAGAACAATTACAAACACAAACACAAGATCAACTTAGATTTCCCTTTCAAAACCTATTTAATAATAACTGATGATTATCCTAAGCATTAATTATTATTATTATTGTAACACTGATTTTGAATTGTGCACCAGTATATATGTAAGCTTAAAGTTTAAAGCCTACACTGTGTCTGTGTACCATATTTTACTCATTTTATCGATATGAGAATTGCATGGTTTCCAATCTTGTTTGGTGCTGCGGTTTTGAGTGACATTTGTTCAATGTTGTTGACAGGAAAATTTATGTGATAAATGATTAAATGGTGTAAAAAGTAGCATTAAAACATGATATGTTAAAGAGTAACATTGTAAATGATTTGTGTACCATCCTCTGTTGCACATCTGGGGCTGCCTTTTGAGTTCTATGGACTATGATTGTTGTTTTATCGTTTCTACCTGGTTTGGAGTGTGAGGAACTTGCTGCAGTGACGGAAGTTTATAGTTTCTTGTTTAATACCTTTTTGTGTACTTAATCAAGAGGACAGAATGCAGTACTTTTTAAACTTTTCATTTAATTTTTAATTTTAGTAATCTGGTTTAAGTAGCATATAAACTTGTTAATTAAATAGGTAATTTGACCATTTAAAAAAAAGGGTCATCCGATATTCTACACCCATTCGATTTTTTGCGAATTTGTGGTTTGCTAAAATAGGGCCATCCTATCCTGCTTTAACCTTTACTTTTATAACTTACTGTGATGCACGTAATTTTATTGGGTGGTTCTTACATATAAACTTAGGTTATATGAATGTTATAATAGACACTATCTTGCTTAAGTTTGATGACTATGCTTAGAGTTCAGATTTGTATTGGCCTTAAGTACATGACATTCAGACAGCTTGAAAATTTAATGCTATCATATTTTCAGATGTGTTAGTTCGTAGCATATTATTTAAGCTTATGATTTTCACATATACGAAAAATGTGTTATTTCCACTCATATAGATGAACAATATCGGTACCCCCCGAAAATCTCCAAGGAAGCACCAGGCTAAGGGTTTGAGTCAGCCCAAGGCCCCACCCGCTGTATGGTCTCGGGAAAATGAGGAACACTTGATCTTCATTCTTCTAGGGCTTGCCCAAAAAGGAGTTAGGCCTTCATTCAGTAGCCACGTGAACAAAATCACGGATGACCTCAACAATCGTATCGACAATTGTTGTTACACCACCCGACAAGTGACTAATAAAATAGGAGGCTTAAAACAATGTCACAAAGATTTCACTATGCTCCTAAGCGGGAAGGTGGGTACAGGCTTCGGTTGGGACCACACGACAAACACGGTCACCAATAGCGATGACAAGTGGGAGCAACTGAAATTTGTAAGTATCAACAAATTTTTTTCATATAAATTTCATATTAAATATTTCATTACAAACTAACGAATTGCTTCATGTTTTGTTTGTTTTGAAGGAGTTTGGTGCGGATAAATATTACAAATTCAAGTACAATCCGCCGCGCCTCTTCCCATTGTTGACCTCCATATTTGCGGGATCGTATGCCACGGGAGAGTTAGCCCACGCCAGCACACAGGATCCGCCAGACACTGATGACGAACGCGGCGATGACAACCCGTTGCTTGACCTAAATAATCCATGTGCCGTGATCGACTTGGAAGAGCTTGACATGCCCCGCCCTGGCATGTCAATGCCACCAAACAAGGGTAAGCGCCGTGCAACACCCCTCAATTCCTCCCGGAGCAGCAAGCATACTGACACGACCACTGAGGAATTGGAAGTTGGGAAAATGTCTAGTGAATGGTCGGAAATGAAGAGAGAATTTGACTTGCTTAATTGCAAGTTAAAGACAGCCAAAGGGTCATCCGCTACTAGTAAACCAGATATAATCGCAGAGGCGATGGCGGTCCTGAACGAAGTGGCGGCTGAGCATCTCGTGACGGAGGAAAATTATTGGAGGACTGCCAATTCCTTCACCGACAGGACAAGGGCAAGGGTATTCATTGGCATGGACCCGATTAAAAGGGTGGGATGGGTCATGCGAGGGATTAATATGAAGGATCTGTGATTTCGCACTTTCGTTATCTAGTTGTTGTGCTAATCCTTTAGATATTTTCAGACTATTGCTTTATGTTCTAGACATTGTCTTTATTTTAATTCCATCGACATTTTAATTAGCACTATTTATATATGTCAGTTGTTTTTTTCTTCTTCATATTTATATATTTGTAGTACTTTTGTTTTGTTGTGTCTGGAAAATATTTGACAGCATATGCTTTATGTTCTAATATTGGATCTGAATATTTCTCAACTATTGTCTAATGAACATCAGAGCTGCCAAAATGGATAATGCTGGACCATCAAGTTTTGAAAATCCAAATTGGGAGGACGAATTGGACGCATGTTCCGATTCTGATGCATCGTGGGGTGATGAGGATGATTCAGATAGAGAATCAATAGCATCATCGCTTGGAAGCAATGATGACGCTTTTATCAACGATCCCGAAACTGTAGAAGTTGAGTTACAGCTTGCGCAAATGTTCATCAGGATAGCTGAGTGGAAGGAACAACTTGAAGAAAGACAAAGGCGTCCTATACCTCAAAGAACATCTGAGCTAACGGGCCCTATGTGGATTTATTGGGTGTTAACAAATCCCAACCCGAGAACATGCTACGAGCGCTTTAGAATGTGGCCTGATACATATCTTGCGCTTTGTAACACATTAAAGCAGAATGGCTTCTTGCAAAGCAGTCGATATGTGAAGATCACAGAGCAAGTGGCTGTATTTTGCCTCATAATGTCACACGATTGGTCGCAGAGGGACGTGTCTGATCGGCTCCAACGATCGTTGCATACTGTGAACGTATACTGTAAAAAGACATGCAAAGCCATTTGTAGGCTAGGTAAAACAATCATCCAACCCACGCAGACAATGAAGCCACACCATGTCGTTGCCCGAAATGGGAACTTCTACCCATGGTTTACGGTGAGCAATGCTTTGTCATTTGTTTCGAAGTCCAGAAAATACAGCTTCGAATTAGTGCTATTAAATATCGCACTATACTAACAAAAAATATATTAATTGCAGGAATGTATAGGTGCTATTGATGGCACGCACATTCATGTGAAGGTGCCCAGTGAGGATAACACCACGTACCGAGGTAGAAAACATACAACCACTCAAAACGTCATGTGTGTTGTAGACCTAGATCTGTGCTTCACATTTGTGTACGCTGGTTGGGAGGGGAGTGCGCACGACGCACGAATTTTTACCATGTGTGTGAATGATCTAACACTACGCTTTCCAACCCCTAAAGAAGGTAATAGACGACACAAATACTTCATATGTAACATTTAAGAATCCCCGTTATTGTACTTTGGATAATTACAAATTGATATTTGTACGTGATGTGCAAGTTCATTCTACTTGGTTGATTCGGGATATAGTTGCTATCGGGGGTTTTTACCGCCGTATCGACGTGAGCGCTATCATTTGGCGACATTTCAAGATGGCCAAGAACTTCCTAGGAATTTGAGGGAGCTATTCAACTATAGGCACTCGTCTCTCCGGACTGTCGTGGAACGAGCTTTTGCGGTGTTAAAGAACCGGTTTCCAATTTTAGATAAAATGCCGCCATACAAGCTACGATACCAACGCCTATTTGTAATTGCGTGCTGCACTTTGCATAACTTTATTAGGAAATATAACGGGATGACAGATCCATTGTTTCGGAAGGCTTTGCTGAAACTGAACCCCTGGGTTGATGTTGATGATCGGCAGGAATTGGGATTGGCGGAAAACGTTGCGAACGACCGGACCAATCAGATGGTAGTGCTGTTTATATGGGGAAAGTGAGGGATGCAATGGCTTTAAGTATGTGGAGTCACGTTTAAGCCATTCTCCATTATTGGGTTGTATTTGTGGGGATGATGTTTCTAAAAATCCCATGCTTTTAGAATTCACTTGTAAGTTTCGAATGAAGAGTATGCTCATTTCAGACCATATGTATTTTTCTTATAAAATTCAGTCTATGGCTTCTACTCCCTTTGTCTCCTATAATTCTTGCAATATATTTCATTTTTAGAAGAGTTTACTCTATATATAAATACACGAACTTGGTAATTATGGCATCACCCCGCTATGAAGCAAACCCAAAATGTACAAGGGCATATTCACCAACAATGGTTGAATTTCGAGTAGTATGCGTTAGACAAATTTAATAAGTGTTATGAGAGTTTTTATTTAATTTCTTAAACTCTCATCGCACTTGTAATTACTTAATATATTAAAATTGCTTAATTTTTTATTTATCATGATTCGACACCATCTAAACAAACTGAGTGATGAAATTGAAAAATATTGAAAGATAAATATATTAAATAGGTGCTAGACAAATTTAATAAGTGTTAGGAGAGTTTTTATTTAATTTCTCGAACTCTCATCGCACTTGTAATTACTTTCTGAAATTAAAATTGCTTAATTTTTTATTTTGAATGGTTCGACACCATCTAAACAAACTGAGTGATGAAATTGACAAATATTGAAAGATAAATATATTAAATAGGTGATAGACAAATTTAATAAGTGTTAGGAGAGTTTTTATTTAATTTCTTAAACTCTCATCGCACTTGTAATTACTTTCTAAAATTAAAATTGCTTTTCTTTTTATTTTGAATGATTCGACACCATCTAAACAAACTGAGATGAAATTGACAAATATTGAAAGATAAATATATTAAATAGCATATATAAAGTTCATAGAATTGTTTACAAAAATGGCGACAATTCTAAAAAGACAAGTTAACTTCATACAGGAAACTAGTACAGCCAAACTTCTTAAAATAATTGTCATTTTAACATCAACTTGGTACTGCTAGGTCCACTAAAACCACTAAATTAAAAGGCTAAAACCAATATTACTACTAACAACGCAACCCTTAACATATTCCCATTATTTTGACTGGACCGTAACTCCCGCAGAAGTTGGTCACAATGTTCACGGCACTTTCGTTCAATAAGTTCTTCAACTCTAACGTTATCAGCATGCATTCTGTCCTCCATTTGTTGCAGGTATTCCATTAACCTCTTTTCGCAACTAGTAATATCCTTATCAGCCCACTCGAAGAAATCACAATCACCGAGTTTCTAGATGATATGAAAAAGGCGAAAGGGTCATAGGCTACTAACAACAAAATATAAGCACTCATCGTTAAAAGGGGAATTATCTTGTAGTTAATACAGCCGTACCACTTTCTACCGGGATTGGTCTCGGTCCTAGAGTTCCTTAGACGTGCAGGAATTCCACAGCGACATAACGGGGGACCACTTGACAGATCACTTGTTGTAGACATTTACACGTGTCTACATTGAGAAGCAAATAACGTGACAATATTATAACATTATTCATAATTATGTTCAACATAAGCAAATGCTGAATTAAATTTATTTCAACAGAAATATGACTAATATGAGAAACTGAGAAACTGATCATGATGCCTAATATGAGAAACTGAACATGCTGAAAAATATACATAATAATTGTGTACTAAAGCAATAACCAACTTTCCACAAAAATCAATGGAATTTTCAAGATAAAAAAGGAGGACCAAATTGTGTACTAAAGCAATAACCAATATTTCTCTGTGAACACCAAGCTCAAGAATGTTTCCCCAGTACAACCTATCTCAAACTTCAATCTTTCAAGAACACAAAGTCTACTTGTCTCTCCATGTTCAACATCTTGGCCTCACATTTCATTTCTTTCCTTCCAAGTGTTCCTTCAATTCATATTCACAATCAAAACTCCCAGTTTTCTTTCAAGACTTTTCCACTCTATCTCATCTGAAACACACCATTTTTTTTTTTTCTCATAACGTTCATTATGGAGGTGAGGTAATTGCCATTATACCCAGCCTAAAAAAACAAAAAATGAAAAATGAAAAAAATATTGCTAATAAATAACATATAAATTATGTTACAGGATCCTAACTTATAACAATCAAAGTCATAAAAGCCTCTCTTAGATTAGAATCAGTCTGACATTTTTCATACAATTGGTAAAACAACGAACATGTAAGCAACAATCTCTGTTCCATTCACAACATCAAAAGTCAAACAATTCATGTCAGTCAACCAACGTCCCAAACTCACAAAAAACATTAGATAATCACACCGACGCGCACATACACGAATCCAAGAAAACCTTTTCATATCCTTTCCTTTAAACTGTATGATGGCGGTTTGGAAAATACCAGAGAAGAAGAGGGGTGATGAGTTATGTGATGCAATAGTGGTGGCGATCAGACGGCCTTGACGGGAGCGGAGGAAGCTGAAGAAGCAACGGGGGCCGTTGGATCGGCGAGGCTTCCTTGAAAATCGGAGGTGGGGAGGGGCGCGAATGTTGGAGGAAATGTCGTCGTCGGGGTCGTAGTTGGGGTTGAGAGAGTGGTCGATGGCGTTGCGCCCCTGCTCCAGGCAGGGCTTGCAGGCGATCTCGATGGCGATCCAGCTCAGCACCACCCCCGCTATTGCAATCACTGCGCTCGTAATCGCCAAGGAATGAAGAGGGGTTGATGGCGTGATGGGTTGATGGCCTGCACAGAGAGAAGAACGAAAGGGAAAAGGTGAGAAGAGGGGATGGGCGTAGAGTTGAAAGGCGCACGTTAGTTGTGCTGATTGGAAATGGTTTCTGCTGAAGCTGAATTTTCTGGGCGGGAGGACCAAAGCTTCAACGGGAGGAAAATTCAAAGAAGAGCAGCTGGTTTGTCTGAGAGTGGCAGATGTTTGTCTCCAACGGTCACTGTTGGTGATGGGAAAAAGGCAATGGGTGAAAAAGGCAATTGGTTACCAAACACGTCCATAGTGTGATGGCTTGCTTCACCATGAAGCTCTTTGCGTCTGTTACCTGCGCAGACCTGCGTGACCAGGATTCCAGGAACTCACGGTAGTGGTATGTGCATAGCCATAGCCAATTGCATCAAAGTTGAAGAATGAATATAGAATACAACACAAAACGTACCGTTTAACTTAAAAGTTTACAAAACACTAAAAATGACGTGAACACATGTAGAAAACTAGGCCCATGCAGAACGTGCAGCCTATGTATGTTCCATTTCTCTCCACAAACCACGTCATGCACCTTTTGTCCACTTCGAAGAGGCTGTTTGAATACTTCATGTCCTTGAGCCAAAAGCTGGCCGTGGCCAGCATCCTCGGCTAGAGCTCCACTCCCGCCTCACCGCTTATAGTTGTTTCCTTGTCACGAAGCCACAAACCCCTTAACACAAACTCCACCACAAACACCAAAGTGAAGCAAGCCATCATCAGAAACCCCCACAAAACCTTCACCCACTGCCACCAACCCCTATGGTTCCCTCCCTCATTGTTCCTCCGGCTCCCAAGAGACCCTATCCTGGGTAGCGCGTCCGCATCATCCTTCATCCTGTAGCACGCCAAGAGCATCAACATCAGCGAGACCCCATCTCCCAACGCGTGGTGTGGTGAGCCCGAAAGATCGCGCACTTGTGGGCCAGCAAGAGGTGGATCTCCCACAACGGCTTGTTGTAGCTGAGCCCTGAGATGGTTGACAAGTTGGCCAAGCACTGGTTCACCGCGGACTCGTTGTCGTTCTGAACTTCTAGGTCAACACGGGACGGCCAAAAACGATGAAATGGTTGTTCAAGAAATCTATAAAGGGGTGGTCTTGAAGCTCTCACATCTCAAGTTCCATGATTTGAGATTCAATGAGTTCAAAGGGACTGTACCAAAAGAGCTATTCGACAAGCCATTGGACGCCATCTTCATCAACCACAACCGGTTAAAGTTCGATCTTTTCAACAACTTCGGCAACTCCTTGATGTCCGTCATCTTGCTAGCCAACAACAAGTTCCACGGTTGCCTCTATTCCAGCCCCGACAACATGTCCAACCTCAACGAGATTATCATGATGAACAATGGGTTCAGATCCAACAAGATTATCATGGCGAGCCACTAGTATAACTTCTTTGTGTATCTAGTATCGGTGCAAATTGGAAAGAGACCCTCACGACGCACGTGATATTGCTGGACGTCCACGTTGCCAATTCTGGAGAGCAACGTGCATGGTGCTTCCACGTCTCACTTCCATCTTACACGTGTCATCATCTTCCTCGTATACTGTTTTCCATGATCGCCAACAATGCATGAAAAACCCAACATTGTTGATCTTGCTGGCACTGCCGTGTTGGTCGTGAAAGCAAATTAGGACCATCCATTCTCCACTGCTCGTCCAATTCCTTATCCGATAAACCTTTGCTCCTTGATTCTTCTAGAAGTTCTTCGAGTTCCATAAACTGCTTTGTGAGTGTCGTCTCGAGTCCGAGAAACGGGTATTCATCAGTCGTGATGGAAGCCTCCAACAGTTTTAAGCGGAAGGTCATGATCGGTTCGATCGGTTATGTTCTTGAAGACGTTCCTCGTTTGTCTGATTATATTCCTAATCTCCCTGTACGTCGTCGTTTCCTGGAATACATAATTCATTGTTGATTAGCGATGGATGATCAGCCCAACTGAACAAAGGTTTCCCCAAAACCCCATGAGGAAAAATATGTTGATTCCTTCTTCTTTTTCCTTTTGAATAGTCATGTTGATGATGAACACTCGCAGCTTGGTGGACTTTGTTCATCTTCTACGCATTCATCACTGCAAGATTCGGGAAAATTTGCAACGACATATCCTCCAACTTCACGTTCGCCATTGTTCATCTTCTACGTTGGTTTCATCTTGAATATTATGAACTGAACATTGGCCGGCAGATAATCTCCATCCATTTCATTGATGAAGACCACCTTGAGCCCGGGTAGAAAAACCTGCCAGAGCTGCGAAAAGTATGGACCTGGTTCGATGTACTCCTTGAGCCAGCTCCTTCTGACTGGCTTGGCTTGATTGGGTCGTGGACTCCGCCGGCGAAGAAGCCAAGGTAGGGACGTGAGGGAGTGACGAATTTGTCTAAACTCACCGTTTTGAACAGGGACAATTTTGGAAAGTTTGGCTTCAAGAGGTCACGTGTGGTCCAACGTGGAACAAGTGGATAACATCAGGGGGGTCATCTACCAAAAATTAAACATTGGGCGTCAGATTGCCATGAGTGGATACATCAGGGAGTAAAGTGTAATTTCCCCCCATTTTTTTTACTAAGAGTGACACATGTCATCATTTTATTGGTACTGCACATAGACATTAAAGGAATCTGTCAAGTGTTTTGATTGCAGGGACTAAATTGTTATTTTCGCCTATCCTCATGACCTTTGAATTTTTTGTATACCGCAGTGAGTGATTTGTATTTTGGCCAATTATAGTGACTGATTTTGCATTTATCCAGGGAAAATATATATATATATACACACACACACACTTATTTTTTTTTCCTTTTTGTTTGAAAAATAGTTTTTTTTAGTAATTTTTAATTTTTGCTTTTTAGAGGATAAGTGTGTTTTCGATTAAAAAAAAAAAATAGCATTTTTTGAACACGGTGGTAGTTTGATGAGTCAACTTAACACATTTGAAAATTTAAAAAGCTCTTCTAAAATCGGTTGTTCAAAAAGCTTTTTTATATTTAATCTTTTTAATTACATAGTTTGGAGTTTTGAGAAATGGTTTATTGAGTTTAAAAATAATAAATCACTCTATGGTTGGGGATTTTAGGTTTTGACAAAACGTCCCAAAAAGTTCATCAAGTTTCAAAAATAATAAATTATTGAAGTAAGCAAAAAAATAACAAATTAGTATATGCCGTTAAAAAATTGATAGAATTCATTAATATGTCATATCAACTATCAATATGAATCAGGCTGGCTAAAGAAGTAGCCAAACCATCTCATGGGCATTTGTTTTTTTTTTATTTTTTGTCATTTGAGGGCAGACTAGTCGAACCACTCCAAACGGCTATTGGCCAGTTAACCCCATATATATGCTTATAGGGGGTGGTCGAACAACTCCAAAACCGTTAGGGTGGTTCGCCCCTTCCCATATTTAACATATTAATGAACTTTATTAATTTTTTTCTTTCGGTAAAGGCTAATTTTAATCTTTTATCTTATCACAAAAACGTTTCAAAACACAATGAACTATTTCTCAAAACTCAAAGTCATACGACCTAAAAATGCATTTATCTTTTAATTTATTTATATTTTAGTCAAAGGCAAAATTGTAGACATATGGTATATAATCAGGTAAAACCTAGGCTTGGCAATTCGGGTTCATGGGTCGAGTTCGTGTCAACCCGGCCGGCCCGATTACACAATCGGGTCAGACACGAACCCGATCTGATTATTAATTGGTTTGATGTTTTAAACCCGAACACGACCCGGGTAACCCGTTATGAAGAAGAAGAACCGAACTACCGAAGAAGGCAAGAGCCAAGAAGCTTCGTCCGAGACTCCTGAATCGCGACAATCGTCCGAAGAAGAAGAAGGATGAAGGATCGTCTTCGACTCTTCGTCGTCGTCTTTGTCTGAACCCCAATTCGTACCCACCGCAGAACGGAAGAACCCCAAATTCCCAATTCGCATTGCAGTTACACTGTCATAGGAGAAAACCAAACAGGCAAACAACACAATCCAACGAGAAAAGCAACCCAATCCGGCAATCCCTGTGGTTTCCAAACCCAGATCGCACAGGAAATCGTGTTCACAGCCAACAAGCAATCAAGCACCAAATCTAGGGCTCCCAAGTCGCTGAAACTCAGACGGCGTGAACGGTGAACAAGTCGTTGGGGGCGATGCCGTTTTGGAGGGTTGCGTGGTGGAGCTAGGCTTCGACTTCAAAAGCTGAACTTCGACAGTCTCACGGTCGTGGACTTGTGTCTGCGTGAAGTTTTTGGTAATACACAAACACAAAGAAATATAACCACAAAAGACCCGGCTAGGCTTGGGGCTCCACCGTTTCCTGATTATTTTTTTTTTATTATCTAACCGTGTTATAATCGTGTCTTATAAACGGGTCATAATCGGGTTGATCCGAACCCGATTACCCAAAACCTAAACCTTGTATTTTCGTGTCGGATTCGCGAGTCGTGTCAAAAATTGCCAATCCTAGTAAAAGCGTAAAAACGTCAATAGCATGATGTATTTTCAATTTAATTAAATAGTTTCGTATAAATAGGCAAAAAAAAAAAAAAAAAAGAAAGAAAAAAAGAAAAAGAAAAAGAAAAAGAAAAAGAAAGTTTCGTATAAAAGGTAGGATTCCGATTTCCTCCTTCACCAGCCTCAGTAGGGCTTCCTAAAAGTTGGGTTGAAATTTCTCAGTCGTGTCTGACGTGATCTAGCCCGCACAAGCTGTTGTCGAAGCACAAACGTTTGTACGCGTCACTTGTGCGAGTACACGTCCCACGCCGACAACGTGGTACGGGAAAGGTTGGTCTTCGTATGATTTTATTTAGTTCGATGTGTTTTTTGCTCCTATGATTTTACTATTGGCAAAAAGAATGAGGAATTGCTTTTAGTACGTACCACCGATAATCAGTTTTCTTATTTTCAACTTTGTGATTTTTTCTTTTAATCCGGTTAACTGTCAATTGATATGAAAATGAACTGTTTGCCTATTTCCATATTGGTGAGTTTTTCTTTCCAGTTATCAATGGGTATTATTATTGTTATTATTATATATTTGTTGAATTAAAGGTATGTTCATCTCTATATACCAATTTGCTTACGAGATAATAGGTTTCCATTCCTTTCTAGTGCGCCAATCAGTCTGAATCACTAAACGGGTTCTAACACTCTCTTTCTTCGGAACAGGAATAACCTTGTCTTAGCTTGTTTTGCTATTGAGTCAAAGAGTTGGGGAAAGCGAAGAAAGGTCGTAAATTTGCAGTCATGAAAAAGCTCGTCACCCAAAAAGCCATTAAAAAGTAAGTAAAAAAAAATTATTTCATCTGCAACTATTTCTTTATGAGTTTATGATTTGCCGTAGTTTCTAGTAATTCTTGTTTCATGTACTGGATTCAGTTACAAACAACAGGTTCTGGACCCAAAGAAGAAAGACAGTAACGAAACAAAGCTCCCAAGAAATGTGTAAGCCTTATTGTATTATTTGTGAATGTGATTTGTCCTATTTATTATTTTATTACATTTTTTTATTTTGTGTGATTTAGGCCGAAGGTTTCGTCGGCGCTTTTCTTCAATTACAACACCTCGTTGGGACCGCCATATCGGGTTCTAATAGATACCAACTTCATCAATTTCTCAATACAGAATAAAGTGAGTGATTTGTAGTGTTCTTGTTTTGATTTTGTTAGATTTGATTATAAATGGGTTCGGTTGAAAAATGCAAAGTTTGACAAAATCTTACTGTTAGATTATAAAATTCTTAGAATGATATCAAGTACTTTTCAATCTTAGAGCTCATTCTCTGCCTACTTAGACTCAGTAATTTTTGTGTTTTAATCTGAACTTATGCAATTTCGTCCATTGTTATGTAGTTGGACCTGGAGAAGGGAATGATGGACTGCTTATACGCAAAATGTAAGTTTGGAATCACTGGTTTATTAAAATTTGTATGAATCATGCACTGCTACTTGTTAGTCATTCCTTTGGTTTTGGTCATTGATTTAGGAATGTTTCTGTGTTGATTATTATCCTAAGTTCAACATAGTTGTGAATGCGGGTTGGGTTTTTAACAGGCGTCGAGTTCCATGTCTTATTGGCAAACGGTTGGTGCTGTGTTAGTTTCTTCTAATAATATCTCTCAAAATATTACTCATGATCGTTTGGATGTCTATATGAATTCTTAGGTAATGGAATGAGAATCATTTTTTATTTAATCTGTTTTTACTGATTCCATTTACCTTTTGGATTGAAGGCACTCCTTGCATCACTGATTGTGTGATGGCAGAGCTTGAGAAGCTAGGTCAGAAATATCGAGTAGCTTTGAGGTATCCTCCCGTGTTGTACTTACTCTGCAAAATTTCCCAATAAATTTTGTGATTGTTGCTCACACTCCTCTCTCTTCTATATTAGTTTGAAGAGGTTTGAGATTGTTGGATGCATGTGTTAGTGTGGTTTGCAGGAATCAGATCAGTTGTGATCTTATCTTATCATCATTATAGTAATGATTTTCTTCTTTTGTTTGGATGATGAAATTTATTCAATCAAAAGGAAAGAGTGCAAATTAACTTAGTTTTTAATCCTATTGTCTTTGCAATCAAATTTTTCAACATTGCCTTTTTCTGCTGCCATTGTCATGCATCATATGTGCCAACTAGTGCAATACTGTTATTCTTCTATTAGCATTTTGGATATCCTTGTACATGCTCATGATCAATGATGTTTCAGCTAATGAAAATTACCCCCTCCCCCTCTCTAACAGGATTGCTAAGGATCCTCGCTTTGAAAGACTAATTTGTACTCACAAAGGGACCTATGCTGATGACTGTATTGTTGATAGAGTTACTGAGGTATGTCTGGATTAATTTGATGCGAAGGTTCTTGTGTGTGTTACCCATATTTAGTAGTATTAGTTCAAATTTTCCCATTTTTCCCAAAAGCTTAATCAGTTCCTCAGAATTTTTTAAATCCTCCAAATATATGTGACCCATATGATAAGATGCATTGTTGTACTATCCTTTTTGACAGTGATCCTGTATGTTTATCCATTATCTTTAATAGTGAAACTTGATGTCTTTATTTGTCTTTCTATTGGGTTGTATACGATTCAGAAGTAGCATACAAGATCAAAACTTCTTTAACGATAATTTTCTTGTAAACTAAAGAACCTTCACTGCGAATGTTTGTAATGTCTATCCAAAAGAAATAACAAAAAAAGAAAAGTGAATTATCATAGCCTTTACTGATGCAATAGTGTGAACAGAACATTTTATTGTAACTATCATTAACTGCTTCTTGGAAGGGTTTATTAGACATTAGAGACTTTCGCAACTCAAACCGCCGATATACTTTCCGGCTCACGACAACTCAAATGAGCGGGGCTCTCTATTTGCTTGCAATGCCGGCCGTTCGCCTATAGTTATAAGTAGAAGTAGAGGGTGCCCGTTGCTTTGCTCCACACTTCAGAAAAAGTAAAAAAAAGTATGGATTAAGTAAGAAGTACATAAGTAGCGAGAAAGAAAAACTTGGTTATGGGAACCGAAGGTTAGGCCGACTACTTACTTTAGTATAGCTGCACCTAAAGAAGTTTATTCCTACCACCCTTCCTCTTTCTGTCAATGTTGCCAATTCCCAGATTACTAATAATGTACCTCATGCATACATTGTAATTTGAAACGCAAGTTGCTCCACTATTTTTCGAAGCACAGTACATCCAAAGAAAATTACAGTAAAGATGTTGAATAAATGTAATAAAAGGTCAGTCCCCAATGTTCTTACTTAAATGTACACTGAACATGTGATTCCAAACCCCAAGACGAAGGGGCTTTGATCAAGTATGGACGTACATCTGGTGCACAAAACATCAACAACTTGCATCTCATGTAATCTGGCATCTCAAAGTTTATCTATTTCACGATATGAATGTGCACTTCAGTGTTGTTGCTGGTATCATTAGTTATTTTTGTAAATTATATTGAAGTATGAACCAAGTTGTTTTGCTCTTTCAAGGTGAATGCAATTGTAAATTACCAGTACGCTATTTGCACTTAGTACTATTTCTTTCTTGTAACATAGACAATCTATTTTTTTGGAAACAGCATAAATGCTACATTGTTGCTACTTGTGATCGAGATTTGAAGCGTAGGATCCGGAAGGTATGATCAATTAATAATTGCACTTTATTACAAGGAAATGGATTTTGATTTATAGGGTTGCTTGTTCACTGGCAGACCCCTGGTGTACCAATTATGTACATTACCAAGCACAAGTACTCAATTGAGCGGTTGCCTGAAGCAACAATTGGCGGAGGTAGGCTACCATTAACCTACAGTTGTAAATTGCTTTATGAGTTGGAGATTACAGTTTTGATATTTTGACTCACATATTTAATGATTGATCTTTTCTCAAAGTTAAAACTACGGAAGTATATTGATATTTTGACTTACCATTAACCTACGAAGTATATGATATTTTGACTCACATATTCATTTTTTTTTGGCTGGGTTTGAGGTCTGGATTTTGCAATTTGTAAAGAATTCTTGGTGTTATTTTTCTCCCATTTTTTCCTGTTGAAAATTTTCTGAAACAGTTGTGTGGTGTCTGGTGCAGCTCCGAGATACTGATGATGGAGGTGTGATCGTTCAACAATAGGACGGTTTTAGGGGTGATCCTCTCCTCTCATATTGGGGTTTGTTGGTGGTGGTGGTTGTAAAGAGGAGACCATCTTCTCTGAGATTTGGAACATTCAGATGCCATTTTTTGCTGTCCTCTGGGAATTTGTTCCATATATACTTTTATGCAGTCTTCGTCTGCAACGGGATTCATGTAATCCTTAAGAAAGAAAAAGATATCCATAATTCTAAGATTCAACTTTCTTTTGTTTCTTTTGGTAATAATTTCATAGTCAGACCCTAAACCTTGCCTTCAAAAAGCTGTCTGATTTTCTTTCTTTCAGAATCAAACATGCACTATGTTAATCCCTACTTGAAATACTAGGAAAATCTTTTTTCTTAACATATCATGAAGTAGGGTACAAATATCACGCCTCACATGCACCATGCCGAATCTGCCGATGCTCCATTGTATCAAATATTAAGCTGCCTGAAATTCCGTAGATCAAATCCTAATCTAAAACTACCAAAAAAAAAAAAAAAAAAAAACCTACAAGTTTTCCACTGAGAAGCCACTTTTAGGAAAACTGGAATAAGTAGTCGCAATTATGAGCATCACATTTTGAAATTTCAACTTAAAATTAAAAATAGCCATTCTAACAAGAGAATATTTTCAAGAGAATATTTTCAAGTCAAGATTGCATATTCAGGAGCACAGAATCCAGTGTTTCTACCTCCCATCTTTGATTCACAAACCCAAGCAACCATGTACATGCATAACATCTTCCATTGCTTACTCAAATTCTGAAAGAAATATTATTATGCTAATCCAAATAGTGGTAATACATAAATCCCATACAAAAAGAGACCCAATGGTACATAAAATATCATAAGAAACACAAAGAAAGTGGTCGTGGTAGGCTTCTATTACAAAAATCCAGAACAAGTTTGTATTCAGTCCAAGATGTCATCTAGGCTGAAAGGTTTTATATAAGACCAGCATAATTTGCAAAAATCACCTGCAAATCCCTCTCCAAACAGCTCTGTTATAGAAATACAATGGGATATGCAATTACAACTCTAGGGCTGCGATGGTGTAGGAGATGTTGGAGGCTTCAAATCCGGATACTGCAACATGAGAGAAAAATAAGATAAATGATAAGAGACAATAATTTGTTCCGTGCATTTACCACAGGATTAACTCAATAAATACATGTCTATTCCAGGTAACAATTTAGACCGTTAGATTACAGCTTTGAAGCACATGAACATATACTTGCACTGTATGCTCAATTCTTTATTCTTCTTCTTTTCTGTCTCTCTGGGCTTGGTTATATTTGAACTTAAAGATCATAGTAACAAGATTCCTTACCCACCCCCAAGTAGCTGTACAACACATTCTGGTATGCTAAATCTAGCGATCCAAGTTCAAAGAATAAACAACTGATTTCATCTAAGATTAAAAAGGAAGAAAGAATGGATTGATTTACCTTTTATAGCTTCTTTTCCCCTTTGAAAGAATAGAATGTTTGATTGAATCTTATAAATAAAATAAAAATAAAAATATGACCTGATCTTTAATAGAATATATTTCTAGATCTCAAAACCCAAAACAAAAACTCTACTATAATTTTTAATATATTTTGTGATTGCAAACTGTTATGGTACATTTATATTCTTAAATAAGGTATTGTGATATTTTAATTTTCTTTGTATTTATATATGCTACATATATAAAAATCAACATGAAACATATACAATGGAGCAGAAAAGTATTTGTCTTCAGAAAGTAGTAAGAAATAAGTCATTAGTGAGTAGTTCATGAGCTTAAAATTCCAAGCACATAGAGTGGATTAGAAAAATATTATAGAATTCATAAGCAGTGAGAGAGAATTACATATGGATATGGAGAAAGTGATTTTGAAAATCCATGAAGTGATTCTGCTTTAACTTCAGTTTTGGGCACTGAGTTTATCTCAGGACTGGATTGTCCAGCTGTTTCTACATTTGGCTCTGGAGCTGCTTCTGCTTTTTGTATAGTATTATCAGTAGTAGCGGGCTCTGGGATTGCCTCAGTAGGTGCAGGAAGAGCTTTGCTAGTCACAGTTAATGGTAGAATAGCCTTTCCAATTTGCTAAAATTCCAGGCAATTCAAGATAAATAGAGGATGTAATTATGAATTCTTAGCGCAAAATATTTGCCATTTGATTTTTCAGGCAAATGAATAGAAAGATTTTACATGAAGTTCATATACCTTTATATCATCAGCAAGCTCTTTAGGGGCAACCTTTGTGTTCAAGAATTCATCCACTTGTTGGAGAGTTTCCTTTCGATCCTGTCATGAGAAGCAATTTAGCTAAGATCCAAACTAGAAGAAGTACATGGTGTGAGTTATACAAAAGCTGTGTCACTCTACATCACACAATAGCCTCAATCTATCATCAGATAAAGTAACAAATAATGGAAGATGCATGAGTCATACAAATCGAATTACAAAAAACTCTGCATTCCACCATAGTGAAATGCATTATAATTTAGGGTTAGATACGTTTTTAGTACCTAAGTTTTGAAAACTTTATTTTTTGGTACCTGAATTTCAATTTGCATCACAGATGGTACCTCAGTTTTGGGAAAAAGACCCAATTAGTACCTCAGTCAAGTTTTCCGTCCAAAAACTAACGGCCCGCCACATCACTGCCACTTAGCACTACTAGGAACACGACACCTGTCCCTTTCGACATGTCAGCACCCACATAATTGCCAAATCCCCCCAAAATTAGTAAATGACGTGGGTGTGTGATGTGGAAGTGTTTGGGTGATTTGACAATTATGTGGATGCTGACATGTCGAAAGGGACAGGTGTCGTGTTCCTAGTAGTGCTAAGTGGCAATGATGTGGCGGGCCGTTAGTTTTTGGACGGAAAACTTGACTGAGGTACTAATTTGGTCTTTTTCCCAAAACTGAGGTACCATCTGTGATGCAAATTGAAACTCAGGTACCAAAAAATAAAGTTTTCAAAACTCAGGTACTAAAAACGTATTTAACCCTATAATTTAAAGTAACCTATAAAACAACATGCTAAGGAATGATGCTGGCCATCTAAAACTCAATGCATGGTAGTTCCAAAGGGAGAAAGAATGTAATTCACAGCAACAAGTACCTTCAATAAAAAGTTTATGAGCAAAAATCTAAGTACAGAAAGTGTTGGCAACTCACCTCAGCAAATAGGAGTTTCTTACTTGCAAACTGAACAAATGCGGCTGAGCCTAATATTTGGAGTATTGTTTCTATCTGAAAAGATAGGGCAAAACCATAAAATACAATCTCCCATCACAAGAATCAAGTGTCAAATCAAATACGAAGAAAAACAAAATAGAAAAACCAATTAACAAAGCATCATCAGCCCAACCTCTGAAAAAGCCAATAAACCTAATCCAGCGGCTGCAGCAATCCCAAGGGTAAGAGACACGGCATCTGCACCCTCCTGCACATTAATCGCCATCATAAACCGTATAATGCTCAATTAGAAACCATGAAGAAAGGCCAAAACATTTCAAAGAAATGATATGCCTAGGGGTTAGCTGCTAGCCCCTTGAAACCAGCATATTCATTTTGTTTCGGCTGATTAGATGATACAGTAATTAAAAGCTTAGAAACATACTCCAATTGCACCACCAATAGCATCTGTCAAATTGCTAAGATCAAGACTCAATGCTTTTCTTGGTGGTACCCAAGGAAGACCGCTATTCTGCAAATTTACAACTCATGTCAAAGTTTCCAAATAACAATGTATCTGACACTATCTGGATGTCAATAACAATGTATTCGAAGTAAACAGCTGAAGAAATAAGGGAAGACCATCCATCCTTGGGGTCCTTCTGCTCCATCTTTTATTGCATACGCAGCTTTGAATCCATTTACAGTGACCAACTCCGCAACCAGTTCAGAAGTTCCATCAAATCTGGCTTCATCACAAATTCAGCAACATCAGTTCCATTCGTTTGCACTTGGAATAACAAATATCAAGTCATACATTGCCTAGTTTGCCAGACAATCATAAAGCCTGTGAAAAAGAAAGGGAGAAAAAAAATAGATGGTTGTTTGATCTGAAATTTCGTATTCAACCAAACCTATATCAACTGCCTGACTTGATCAAAAAGTGATCATGATGCAGACTGCAGATATTGACCCAATGTCAACAATCCTTTAAGATAAAATATATATATATATATATATATACTTTTATATATTCACTAATTAAATTCTGGAACCAGCAAGATCTGTCAACAGTATATCACATTCATCTAAGTTGGCACCATTTGTAGGCTAATTTTATTTTAACAACTCCTGCCTGCTTCTATAAGCACTCCCCATCCAGATAGGAGAAAAAAACTGAGAACCATTATATGTTAAGAACAGTTGGCAATCCTCACTTAGGGGGGTTTTGGAATATCCACAAATATATAGATATCCGGTAGATGTTGAACCTGTTACCTTAGTGCATGATTAATTTATTCGAAAGAAATTGATATAACCAAAAGAAAAAAAACTTCACAATACTTACATAATAAGTTGATTTTAGTTTAGGTAGTAGGTATGGTTCCCTTTCACTCTCATTCAATATTATAGAATCAAGAAGCCAAAAATCCACGATATTTGTACTCTTGACGCTAAAGGGATCTTAAATTATCTATTAAGAATGCTAAATTTCAGAATGAATAATAATCTAAATGCTGCATGTAGAACTTTTTCTGGTCAAGTTCTTCTATCTTTCTTAGTTTTCCAAATGAACTGGAATAATATATCTATAACTTGTAAAAGAAGACGAGGAAGAAACTATAAGAATTGGATTTAATTTCTTACTTGTCTAAAATGAACAGTGTAGTATTTTCTGGTTCCTTGAACTTTAAAGAAAGCTTCTTTAAGAACCCAGGCTTCTCTTCCCCTCTATAAACAATAGACACCGGTTTCTTCCTCAAATCCCGGATATCTGGGCTACCCACTTGCCTAAATTCCACTGGTGCTCTTATATCAAGCAACTGAGCATTCGCATCATCACCTAATTTTGCATAAGCACTTTTTGCAGACTCAATGCCCCATGGTTTAGACTTCTTCAGAACTTGAGATAATACCACCGGAACCACCAGAATGGCGGCGCCACCCGCTATAACTGCAGGATTTTCTGTTCCAAAATTTAAAACACTATCAAGAACCCCACTTGCATCAAAGTCCCCAGCTGCGGCATTCCCAGACTGTTTAAGTGCTTCCTCATAGGATAAAGCTCTGGCAAGCCCAGTACTGAAAGCTGAAGATAAAAGGACTAGACCCCCTTGAAAACCCCTTGATAAACATTCTTGTAAAGTTGATGGGGTGGTATTAAAAGTAGCAGAATTTGAGAACTTAAGTGGAAAAGTTGTAGGGGGAGATGTGATTTTTCTGGGTTCTTTTTTTTTGTCACAAAGAACAGACAAGGGAGTCAAGCTTGCTGCATTCAGGGCCTCCATGGCATATTCTATGTCACACAATTTCTGGGGCTCTCAAAGAAATGATGGAAGAGCTTGAATCACCATGAGATATGGAGGGTTTTGTGAAGAATTTTGGTTCTTTCTACTTTCTAGGATGATGGGTGGAGAGGGAGCAAAAGACGACAAGCCTTAGCTTCAGCGTCTGCAATTTGGCTGGTTGTATTTTGAGTGGAGGGCGGTGCTGACATGGCATGGTAGATGAGCTTTCTTCCATTCGTTGCGTGACACGTGGGAAGTGAGGATGAGAGAGGTTTGGTGATCATGAGGGCTGCGGATGGTTTGATGGCTTTTTGTTACATCCGATTGTGTGGCTAAGAAATGTCCTGAAGAAGCTTTTAGAAATCTCCCTACTGTGGAATATGGATCTATACAGTAATAGTACACTCTGCAGTACCGTACTACTTTTTTTTTTTTTTTTTTTTTTTTAAATTTTTTTATTATTTTTTATAAATATATTAGACAAATTACAAAAAGAAAGATAATACACCACAAGGGTTTGGACAATCTAAAATTAAAACTAGAACAAAAGTATGCTGACCCAATGATTTGAAGCATAAATGCCACAAAATCAGAGTCACCAGTAAGAGTCACAAGAACCCAAACATCATAACATGAGTGAATGGTGAATAGGAAAAGGAAACAACAAAAAAGCCTATAAACAAATATAGAAATAAAAGATAAAAAAATTGTAAAATCTCTCAAAATACACCGGTGATGGCGGCCAAACCATTGTCAGAAGTCTGCAATACCGTACTACTTTTTTACAACGAAGAGAAAGAAACTCCATGTGGGTTAAGCTGCTCTCATTGTTCAAGTATCTTGATTATGAACGTCTACAGTTTGGATTATGATTTCTTAGAATTCATTAAATTTTAATCATTGATTTTCAATTTAATTACCTAAATCTGGATAAATATGGTAATTGCATAGATGGTAACCTATAATAATCGCTAATATGACAAAATTTCAATCCTCGAATTCCAAACCACTGCGATTTGAAGAATTCTACTCGATAAAGAATTTTGATTCCATCAGTTCTTAGGTGTATTCCAATTTTATGGATCCTCAATTTCTCGCTAGAATAAATTGCCCAAACCAAAAAATAAAATAAAATAAAATAAAAAATTGACAAATATATTTAGGGCAGTTGATTAAAAAAGGAAAAACTATTAAATTGTCAATATTATAGGTTAAGTCGAATAAATATCTCCTTTTAGAACCAATAGGCAAGTGCAATACAAAATCAAGATGATATCGTTTCATTTGATGGTTAACGTGTGTAATTATAACTGTTTCAAATGCAAGTATCGATACATCTGATACTTAGAATCAAAGCTTTGCTGAGTTCATGAAAGGTGGGTATTAATGAGTGGTCAAGAAACACACTCTGGGCATTTCATCCTTGCTCAAAGCTATAGCATGCCACTTACACAAACCAAAAAAGAAAAAAAGAAAGCTATGGCAGGCAGCACTTCAAGGTAATAATCGATTCATTGAGAATTTGTCAAAGGCATCGCACATTTATATACAAGAGAGACAGAGAACTGAAATTCCTCTTTCAAAAATTCTAACAATACTAAAAGAGAGCTCAGTGGAAAAAAAAATAATAACGCTACAAAATAAAGATCATGACCGAGCCACTGAGACCATTATTTACCCTCCGCAGCCATCCTTTTGCGTATTTCATGAGCTGTATTGAAAATGCCAAGAGTTGGCTGATTGCAAACAAAGCATTTCTTGTTCTTCGAATGATGCTGAAAATGAAAAGAACCCGAGTTAGATTACACTGTAAAATGAAAGGAGAGATGGGCAACACAGTAACCAGAAAGACATGTTTTAAAGGACATACTCCATCATCCTCAAGCACAGAACAAAAGCAAATAAAAAGACACCAAAGTTATGTACATCTTTAGCAGAGTTATTTTGATAATGCAGGTTGTTAGAAGCTATAAGTTGATATAGAAGGGATTACCTTTAATGCGCAATGCTCACAGAAATAGTGCTTGCACTTGGTTAGTACAGGATCGACAAAAGGCTGCCTACAAATGAAACATGCAAAGGGCAACGAATCATCATCATCTTCATCACCAGGGTCTACACCCCCATCATCCACATCATCTACTCCCAAAGCTAGATTTCTCTTCCTTGCTTTCTCTGCTTCCTCCCACTCCTTCTCTATCTGCCATCCAGACTTGTAATCCCCTCGATCATGCATAAACTTGCATGAATCTCCATATCCACAGTAACCAGTCTCTTTGTAATCCTTACATATATCTGGCTGATAATCAAATCTTGCCGAAACTCTAATGTGAGCAGAAGCCCTCAAAGGCCCATGTGCCCCACCAGCTTTCTCACTGGAAATTGTTTGCTCTCTTCGGAAACCAGCCTTGTAATCAGTATATCCATGGATCCCTTTATACAACTTGTCATCTCCAGAGCTCTTTCCTTTCCCTTTCAAAGCCTCCTCCGCCTGCTTAAGAGCTTTCTCACGGAATGCTCGAGAATCTTTTGAGAAATCAGTCTCTGTTTCCAGTGTTGCTGTTGCTCTGCTATCATGTTCAACTTGAATTTCCTTAGAAGACTCAAACTGAAAAACTGGGTTTTCAGATTCTCTCTTCGCTTCAGTAGACGTATTGTTCTTCGAAGATCCACTAGAAAAATACAATTTATTGTCGGGCTTTAAGGTTTTCTTCTGACTATGTAAGAATGAGCCTTCTGTTTTTGAATCCTCCTCTTCGTCTTCATCAACTGTTCGTTTTCTGATGTTTTTATTTCTTGACGGCTTTCTGAAGAAGTTGCAGACTGAGAATGGATATATCAATGAAATGAAAAAAGCCAATAAACACAAAACAAAAGGGTAAAACAGAATCCAAATGGTGAAGATGCAAACAAAGAGAAGGGAATATAAGTGAAAGAATTATACCTTGTTCGGGCTGTTGATTTTCCCCTGAATCAGCCATATTAATAAAAGAAAAGGCTAAGGTAGGAAGTCCTGAAAACAGTAACGTAGACAGTGTCAGTCCTAAACTTAGTAATCCTTCAGAATATAAAATGCTGGAAAATTTAGATCTAACAAGAAAGAACATAACCAACAAAGAAAGTATCTATTGCATGAAGGTCCAGATTTTTAAAATTGAACAAGGATTTTTCAATACATACGCGCGCGCGGACATACATCAGCAACACAGAAGAGCATACATAATTCAACTGCATTTCCTTTCTATCTTTTGTAGCCATGCACAAGCATGTGTTTCAAAGATTTGGTGGGATTGGAATAGTGATTCATAGAAGTCAGGTTCTTCTATCTCTTGGCAAGAGAGAAAGAGACTAGCCAAGGAAGTGAGAACCCAAACAAACCAAAAGCAATCATATTAGTGCGGTTGGACAGCCCTAGAATGGCTAAAAACCTTATATTCTAATCTTCCAATAACTTCTTCACCTCCACTAAATAAAGCCCAAAACAGAATTTATCCAACCCCAAGTTTAATATCAATACCATCTAAATTTCCACCCTATAGAAAACCTCCGTGGTTTGACACAACCTGCCCTTAAAGAGAGCTCTATCTCCTACAATTTGTCAGGGGTTCAGCTCTTCCAACACCAAACTAACAAAATACAAAACCTCCCCCAAAGATACAAGTCATGGCCATGGATTTACCAAAATATTTTAAAATGTGAAATGGGAAGGAAATCGGGAGCTTTGTGAGCCTTGGCTGTGGGAGGGAACTCCATGGCCGTGACTTGTATCTTTGGGGGAGGTTTTGTATTTTGTTAGTTTCATCCAAACCAAGCATATGCGATTGTTTAAAATTTCTAGTAGAATCAGTTTTTGGTTGGCTAAGCATCTCTCTTTTGCAGGTAGATTGCAACTCTTGACTTCGGTTCTCTATAATATTCAAGTCTAGTGCACGGTCTTCTATTTTCATTTTACTTATAGAAGTGATTAAACTCATTGAGAGAAAGTTTAATCGTTTCTTGTGGAATGGCAGTGAACTGTCCCCTGCTAAGTCTAAAGTTGCTTTGGACCATATTTGTGTTCCTAAGATTGAGGGAATTGTGGGTTTATTGGAATACAGTGGTCATTTTAAGGCATATATGGTCTCTCTTCTCTAGATTGGGTTCTCTTTGGGTTGCTTGCGTTCATGTTAACTTGATTCAGGGTAAGAGTTTTTTGCTCTTAAAAATTCCCAGGATTCTACTTTGAGTTGGAGGAAAATTCTAAAGCTTGGCAATATATAGTCAGTGTTGCTAGTCTCAAATCTCCCGTGAATACAAACTGAGATGGAACTATTATAAGGCCAAACCTTTCTCAAAAGAGATTTCATTCAACCAACAGAAAGTCAAGGTACACGAACGAGATAAACGGGGACATTGAACATCCCACATGTGGCTCAAATACATAAATAAAAGAATCTACCACTACGATTACATAACAAACAAAAATGTAACCGAAAAATGAAACAAATTAAGTCACCAACCACACTACAGACAGACAACGAATATGTGGGTACATCAAAAAAAACATAACCCATTGAAAAAAAAAAATTTCTTACTTACTAAGACATTTCATCAAACATATGAAGACAAATTTTTCAATGGGGTTTTCTCAAGAAAATTTGACAAACTAATCCAATTTTTTGTACCTATACATGCTCTAAGAACACAATAGATTAACTTTTTTACACAAATTCAAAAAAAAAAAAAAAAAATGAAGTTTAGGGACAGAGACATTTCCACACATACCCGCACATTCAAAGAAACCCGCAACTAAATATTTCACAACTTGTGCAAAATAAGTCTCATACGTTGCTTGACCGAAATGGGGAATCAAAGAACAAAAATAGGGGAATCAAAAAATGGGAGAGAAGAGAAGGTTACCTGCAAAATGTTATCCTCTGGAGGTGGATAGACGGTACCCTTGCGCTGTGAAAGAGACGATCCTTGTGAAGAGAGAGAGAGAGAGAGAGAGAGAGAGAGAGAGATTGTGAACAACTTGAGTTTTGCCGCCAGCCTTATGCCATGAACGTAGATGAAGTTTTTTTCCTTTCAAAACAATCAGAGCATAGAGAGCAGTGAAAATTAATCAAAGAGAGGGAGATTGTGCTGAAACGTGGGAATTGGGAAAGCAACGTTGAAATATTTCGTTTGTGTCTTTTCTATTTAAAAACGATGTTAGGTATCTGAATAATTCCACTCGTTTTGTTGCGGAAACGACGCGAATATCACGTCGTTTTGGCAGACAAAAACGACGTGAATTATTCACATCCTTTTTTAATTATTCACGCCTTTTTAAGAAAGAATGTGAATAATTTACGTCGTTTGTTGTAAAAATAAATCGTACTTTATTCAGTTCATGTTGTTTGTAGAAAAATGACAGTTAAATTTTTTAACTTTGCATCCTTTATAAGTAAAGAACGTGAAAATGACGTCGTTTAAAAATAAATGACTTCAACTTACAAATTAATGTCGCTTGTTTAAAACGACCCAAAATAAAACAACATCAAATGTCAGTTTTTTTTGTAGTAAGATCAATTGAGCGGTTGCCTGAAGCAAAAATTGGCAGAGGTAGGCTACTGTTAACCTACAGTTGTAAATTGCTTTATAAGTTGGAGATTGCAGTTTTGATATTTTGATTCACATATTTAATGATTGATTTTTTTCTCAAAGTTAAAACTACGAAGTATATAAGAAAATGATAATCCCATTCTTTGGTGTTTATATATATATACATGTAATATTCATTTTTTTTTTTGGCCGGGTTTGAGGTCTGGATTTTGCAATTTGTAAAAAATTCTTGGTGTTATTTTTCTCCTTTTTTTTTTTTCCTGTTGAAAATTTACTGAAACAGTTGTGTGGCGTCTGGTGCAGCTCCGAGATACTGATGATGGAGGTATGATCGTTCAACAATAAGACGGTTTGGGGGGTGATCCTCTCCGGTCTCCTCTAATATTGGGGTTTGTTGGTTGTGGTGGTGGATGTTGCAAAGAGGAGACCATCTTCTGTGAGATTTGGAACATTCAGATGCCACTTTTTGTTCGATACATACTTTTTATGCAGTCTCCGTCTGCAACGGGATTCATGTAATGCTTAAGAAAGAAAAAGAAATCCATAATTCTAGGATCCAACTTTCTTTTGGTAATAATTTCATAGTCAAGACTTAGCCTTGCCTTCAAAAAGCAGTCTGATTTTCTTTCTTTCAAAACCAATATGCATTATGTTATCCTACTTGAAATAGAAATAATAGGAAATTCTTTTTTCTCAACATATCATGAAGTAGGGTACAAATGTCAAATATCACGCCTCACATGCACTGTACCCCGAATCTGCTGATGCTCCATTTTAAGCAAATATTAACCTGCCAGAAATCCTGAAGATCAAAAAAGCCTAATCTAAAACTACGAGTTTTCCATTGATAAGCCACTTTTAGGAAAACTGGAATAAGAAGTCCCCAAGGCTAACCTGCTGCTATGTTGGTCGCATGGACAGGTAGCCAAAGCCATCCTTTTTTTTCTCTGGGCAAAAAAGGGTAAGGAGGACAAGCAAATGTGGAATCCCTACCTGGGCGTGACTGTAGCCAAAGCCATTCAATTGTGCAGGCTCAAGTACATCAAAGGGAATAGAGTGGATGATCATCGAGTATATGATTATTTATGACATATATCAAAGAAAATTACCTTTGAATCACAAGCAACTGTACTATACAAAGAAATGAAATAAGATAAAATATCAACTTTTTAGATCTTATAAGAACTCTTGGAATTAATTCTGCAGTGACCAAAATTTTTTAGACACAGTTTCGACACATGAAGATACAAATGATGTTCCCTCGAAGAGAAAACAAATGACCAGAAGTGCCTGCAATGTATAAAGAAGTACATGCCCTATTTACAGAAGATCAAAAAAGTAATCCAGACCTTGTCCAATTTCCCAGATTGAGATGCCACATCCCCGTGAACGAGCTTCCTCAAGCCGCACAGAAATCGACAACAATGACGGATAAAAAACTGCATGCTTGATATTGTTATCATCGGAGTAAAAGAACAAATGCTCCGCACTGTTCTTTTCCCACTGCAAAACAGGCCTGTGCTTCTCCAGCAATGAGAGGTAATCCCTTCCAGTAATAGCTCCACCACCCAAACCTGCAGTTTCAATGACAGGTCAAGAGATGGAGGCCACTCTTTTTTTGCAAATAAGAAACTACTAAAGAATTTAGCAGATTCCACGTAATTATCAATCAATTGTTGTATAGGACAATACATATGCTTAAAGTCAAATCATGCTAGCAGTAGCAGCGGCCATCTATAAAATTTGGAGGGAATGGAATGCAAGGACCTTTCAGAAAAGGACCATAAGTGGCCGCGATGTATCCCAAGAGATCATGTCTTGTGTTAGGGAAAGAATCAATGCCATACATAGTCCCATGCTAACTCAAGAAAATAGGTGACTTCAAATAGGGCTGTAACCAAGGTGAGCATTAGTTGTTCGAGCTCAGCTTGGGAAAAAAAAACTTTGGCTTGAGCTTGACTCGAGCTCGAATCGAGCTTAGAAACATTTGAGCTAGACTCGTTTATTAAACAAACCGAGCTCAAGGAGTTTATACGAGCTGAGCTCGAGATGTTTATGAATAGCTCGGACCCTAACTTCAAAGATCATGGGGTATTTTGGGCATGTTAACGTTTATAGCATCACTCTTAAGCTCTGAGTTGGAGAGCGGACTTTGCCTTGGTTTCTCTACCAACTAGGGGGTTCTACCTAATGCTTTTATGACTAAGGAAATCTTTGTGCCTTTGTATTGTTTCTTGTGGATTTTATAAATTTAACCCAAAAAAAATTGTCAATGTTGGGAAAATCAATCTCGACAAGGTGCTTTATGCATAAATTGTGTCACAAAAATTGAGATGCTGCGGTTCTCCAATTTTTTTGAAACCCTCTCCAATCCTAGGATAAAAACAGATAGGATGAGTGGGTACTCCAAATAGGCCAAGGACATCCACAAGATATTTTGCATACAAGACGCTGATAGGGGTGGATATGCATGCCAATTATTGATGTCTCTGAAATCATAGTCAGAACTCAAATCATATTAACTCCACTGCACTTCAGTCTCTTAAAGTAATAAAGAAACAAGGGATAACAGCAAATATGTAGCTCCTCTAACATCTTCACATACAGAAATAGTAAATCGAAAAGAAGAAGAAAGAAAGCAAGCAAGAAAGAAAGAAATACCTCCTGCTAGGACAAAGTCATTTCCATAGAAATTGATGCCCAAATATATCTTGTGGGCTGGGCTCTGAGCAGTATTGCCAGTGGTACCAAGGAGCAGCTGCAGGGTGGAACGAATCCACTTCAGAGGGGCACTGGGACCTGGATTTTGAGGACCTGAGAAGTCATAGGTCATTAGCGAGAATCCATCTACAGCATCGCCCAAGCTCTGAAGATCTTCTGGTCCAAAATCATGCTTTTGGAGTTTCTCTGAATGTGGTGGACCTATAACATAGACCAACTGCAACTGTTGTTTATCATTCCTTGCTGAGCTCACAGAATGCAGTGCCTGTCCAAGCTGTTCTATAAACTGCAGTGCCTAGGCTTGCAAAACAAGAAGGATTCCTCAGTAAAGAGCAAAAAGTAATTCAAAATGATTTCATCTTCTAGCAAACACTACTGCTGAATTTCCACAAACTGAGATAGGTAATTTGAGAATATCTACATGCTCAAAAATACATGAAAGAAATGAACTCCAAATCTATTTATGAAGCAGGCAAATTGACATTCAAGGAATTCCTAACAAGTTAATCTTTTTTCATTTATCCTTTTGTTTTGGAAACCATAATGTTCTTATATTTCAGATATCATAATTTGATATCTTTAAGTTACAGAAAGATCCCAATACTGGGAAAAGAAAAATATAAGACGGAAAAGCCCAATCTCATATACTTGAAATTGGGAAATGTCTAAATACTGGGTCCATGACAAAAAGAGATGTACTAAAACCTATTTCCCAAAACTAAATTCTCTTTGCAGAGATAACAAAATAACCAAAAATAAAATGACGAGACAATCCAAAAAATGACGATACAAAAAGTACGGTATAAGGAGCAGAAAAGTTTGATTACCAAATTCCGCATGCCTGGGTCATGCAAAATACCATAAGCTGCCCATCTTGACCAAGATTCTAGCACAATACCATCATATCCCATTTCCCTAATCATAAAGAAAAATCCACGAAAAAAGAAGAAGTTATTTTAGAACTTTTTTTTTTAAAAAAAAAAAAAAAAAAGAAAGGATCCTAGATCTAATCACAGGCACAAACAACAGAAATCACTGAACACTAGACATCCTGTCCTAGAACAAGCCGGATTAGAATGCAGGATAGTAACGTTCATTACAACTTCCAACACATTAAGGGATCTCCCTTTTTTTTTGATAAATAATTCACAAAAAGGACACCACCAAAAACAGAGAAGGTCTTCAAGAGAGGAGAACCAATGACAAAACAGAAACAAAAGCAAAAGCAAATAAATGAGAAGAACAGAATTCCAAATTAAGCTTGTCTGGGGTCAAAAAGTCCAGTAATGATCTACTGTAGAGGGATATGAGTCCGTCATCCAGGCATAAAGTTTGCATAGAAAAGAGTTTTTGATGTCAACAAAAGAAAGCTCTTATATTTTTTTTATAAGTAATAAATTTTATAAACAAGCGTAAAGCGCCCCTACGTACACAGGAAGTATACATAAGAAAAACAAAACAAAAGAAGAAACCCAAAACCCTCAACCCTAAGACGCTCAAACCCAAAAATAGAAAGCTCTTAACCACCAAACAGCTAACATGCATCCATTCTTTCCATCAATAGGCATGAAAGTAAGCATAAGAAGCACCTCTCCAAAATGACATGTTCTCATGTTTTGTAAATGACTACTCCAGCTAGGTAGCACCTCATAAACAGTCCCAGCTAAAAGCCAAACTTAATTGTCTAGCTTTTGCTTTATTATGTTCAGTTGCAGCAACTCTTGAATACCAATCTATTATTTGGAGTTTGCGTTGATAGGTCTTCAATAGACACTAACCAAACTCAACACCCCCACCCCCCAAGATCACCCCCCTTTTTTTTATAAATAATTCAATCTTATTAAAGCGCAAAAGGGTGCAACCCAAGTATACATGGAGTATACAAGAGAAACACCTACTTAGGGAGAAGAAAATGAACACATCCAAAAATTCTACAAAGTTAGAAAAGCGAGAACTATTGATAGCAGCACCCATGGAGAGTTTTGAATAATATATCTTTTAACTCTACTACTGTTCTCTCACAATCTTCAAAATTTCGGGAATTGCGTTCTCTCCAAATGCACATGACACAATGGGAAGCCATCCTCCAGACTTCAAAATTGCAATGACTACCAAACTGGCCACTCCAACTAACTAATAACTCCACCACTCGATACGGCATTAACCACTCTACCCTGAAAAGACGGAAAATCGATACCCACAATTCTCTTGCAACTTCGCAATGCCCACCCCTTTTTTTCTCCTTTCAAAACGCATTTCTAGATATAAATTACCGAATATATTTTGTAAAATGCATGCATTGAGTCAGACCAGAAAATGAAATTAATTAATTAATTTTTTTTTAAAAAAAAAGGAAAAAAGAAACACACGCATACAATGGGATTGGGTTCAATTGAATAGCATCTACCATTAGGAGTTTGCTTTGTAAGGCAATAATAGACATTAACCCAAATTTAACACACACAACAACCCCCCCCCCCCCAAAGAAGAAAAAAAAACCCTTTTATTCCTTTTTCAAAATGTACTTCTAAACTTAAGTTCTTGAAATATATTTTGTTAAATGCATGCATGGACTCAAGGCAGAAAAAGAAAAACACGTGCACAGAGTGGAATTGGGTTCAATTGAATACCCATCTATTATTGGAGTTTCCTTTGATTCAGACAAGGCTTCAATAGACATTAACCCAAATTCAACAACACCCCCCCCCCCCCCCCCCCCCCCCCCCTTCTTTTTCTATTTGTATTTGTAGGCTTAAGTTCTTGAAATATATTTTCTTAAATGCATGTATTGACTCAGGCCATAAAAATGAAAGGAAAAAAAAAAATACACATGTGTAGTGCATAGAACGAGATTGAATTCCACTACCATGATAGCACAAAACTCTTCTCATTCTCCAGGACCCAAGCCAGAAAAAGAAAAGGAAAAAAAATACACATGCGTAGTGCGTAGAATGAGATTGGATTCAATTGAATAGTTCTGAACCCAACCCACTACCATGATAGCACAAAATTCTTCTCATTCTCCAGGACCCAAGTATTTAGTTCATACAGTGTAAATTCACATCTGGTAAGTATAGCTGAATCTGAGAACTAAACAATGAGCTATTTAAAATTAAGACAAATTAATAAGAACCTAAGCATGCCTTTTTGACATGCAGCAAATGAATAAGTTCTCATAAGGACATTGAATATAAGGTTGATAGCTTACTTGCACTCTGTTACTATAAGATTAATAGCTTTGTTCCTTTGCTTCTTCCTCGTAAGAAATTCTGCAGGAAATGCTTCTAGAACAACTCTGGGTAACACCTACATATCCAAAGAATATATTATCAATAATATTAAAAAAACCTATCCAGGTTACCAAAAGACCATCAACAAGAGTGTGGCTCAATTATATTTAGATGATGGGCTATGTTATTTTAGGTATGGCCAACAACTTCCATTTTTTTGCATGGTTAACAATCTATTAAAGAAATCCCTCCCAGTTTTTTCAACACATTTCATCAAATTCATCTTTCTTTGTTGTTGGTACAACTTGAATAAAAGAGCATCTTAAACTGAATCAATATAGAAGTCAAATTGGAAAAAGGAATGTGCAAACATTTTTTTTCTTGGTAAGTTATACAACACCTTGAACCCAAAACGTCACCCTCCACCGCATTCATGTAGAGAGAGGACATGCCATTTAATCTAGAGCTCATTGGCAAGGCATGCGCAAACTTTTATATTTGGCATTAAATTATCAAAGTTATTTAGTTGTCAGTTTCCTGAATAAGGAAAAGACAAACAAAAATAAAAATAAAAGATAACTTCTTTCTCATACCAAAGCATTTCCTGACCTTCTAAGCTCCAAGATCCATCCTATATCAGCATTATGTCTCCCCTCAAGAATTAAGCTGGTCCCTTGGCTGGCAATAAAGAGAAATTCATACAACAATGTGATAGAATAAGTAGATCTTACTTGAAGTTTACTAAAGCATGGAAATCTTAAACATCCATTACCTACAACTATGATGTCAGAGACAATCACCCCCCCCCCCCCCCCCCCCCTCCCCCAACAAAACAAACAAAAAAATGTATCACTGTTAACTATATTTGGCCCACAATTCTAACCGTAATTCACAGCTTTCTGAAACCTCAACAAATCACAGCTAAAAAGCTACATCTACATGCCCTCTTTTGTTTTGGCCAACATAGGGTCTCTGACAAGATTTGTCAATTGAGGACTAGGACTAGGACAGTGGAGTCACACACTCACACCCTCGACCATCCACTTTCATCACTTTTTACAAAATTTAGGATTTGGGAGCTTACCTCTTCAGATCATACCAGACAGGTGATATATGCGTAAACTTGGAATTAAACCTTTTTGCTAACTCATAGCCCCTAGAGTTCCTGTCCAGTTCCAAAAAACAATTCAAAATGAGTGCAATATTTAAACCAAAAACTACCTCTCCTTCTTTCTATTTCCTTAATCCAAATAATTGAAGTTTCCTAAATCAAACTGTACAAGATTCATTTTCTTCCTGCTTTGATATTACTTCAATTAAACATAGAAAATATGGCACGATAGTCAAATGGAAAAACTTTTATTATTTATTATTATTATTATTATTTTTTCATTTTTTTTTTTTTTATAAGCAGTAAAATGGGAAAATTTCAACAATGAAACTAACAATTTTGCTTCAATCAGAACTGTTGAAGAATAACTTATAGCTTCATCCCAAAATGATCCAAATTTTGAATAAGACAAAACAGAGCTATAAGAAATACCATGGAGTAATGTAGGCCAGTATAGGATACGTATAATGCCGGCGTGACGTATTTGCCGAGACCTTTGAATTCTCCTGAATTTCTTATAACATTAAATACAACTAAAAAAGCTAAAGAATATGAAACTTCTCTCTTTCACACCAACACTAAAGCAGAATATTATCGTCTGTTTGCTTGCTGAGAAAAACTAACTAGGAAAATAAGAATTCAAAACCTAATACACTCTGTTCAACTACGCCAGGGAAAAAAAAATCCTACATTTTCTCACTAATCAAACAGAGCATAAACATAGAAAAGGAGAATAGGGCTCAGTTTGTGAAAACAAAACTTTGGTTTCTCTTATTTTCCTACACTTCCTCAGCAACCAAACAGACTAATGCAGCTTCAAAACCATGCTAATCTCTGGTAGCGTACTTACAGCGAGGATTTCTTGGTAATCGACGTCGTCTTTAACGAGGCCTCGTTGAAAAACGTACGAGTCCGTACGGTTCGTAGGCGAAGCGTATTTTATACGGTAAACGAGCACGGAAATAGCGGGAGATACGATGAAGAAGAGGACAAATACGAGGATGAGCCTGAGCCTGCGATCCGATGAGGACGAGTGGCCGAGTTGGTCAGGCTGAGTGGACGAATCAGACGATTCGACTCGGCCCTTACCAAGAGACGAACTCGGTGCGACTCGGCGTTCTCGCTTCTTGGCCATTTTGCTATCCCTCCGAGTCAGAGGACGTCTCAGCTTATTGGCATGGAGATTGGAGAGGGTATCAGAAATGAAAAGCCAGTTAAAACTTTATTCGTTGTTTCCGTGGTTACGGAAGTTTTGTGAGCTAATTAGTAATTAGCAATTGAGATCGCCATTATGACTTTTAGCCTCGGTTTGTTTAGAAGAAAACAATATTTTTGGTATTTAATGCGACCCAAAAATGATGTTTAAATTAGAATTTTATTTTATTTTATTTTTTGTTAGCGCGGAAAGGCTTTTTTAATCTTCGAAAAGTGTTTTTCGTTTATTAATATTATAAATCATTTTTTTTGAATTTGAACTTCTTCGCATACATTCTCTCTCACGGTTTATTCTTCGCCATCAAATGTTGTCGGATTTTGACCGGAGTTTACTGAAAATTACCAATCGTTTTTTGTTGTCACTATTTTCCTTGAAATTTTTTGACAGATTTCGTTTGGTATTATGTCAGCGCTAATAAAATAGCAACACGTGTCGATAAAAAAACATATATATATATCTAATACTCAAAAAGAATTTTATTTTAAAAAAAAAATCAAAATTTCGGGCACCCTAGCCACCTCTATTAGCTGGGGAACAAGTAGTCACCTTTTTAGTATTTTTAATTTGTTTTAAAAAATAAATTTTTAAGTATTATTTTTATTCTGATCGATATGTGTCGCCATTTTATTAGCATTGACATAATACCTAACGAAATTTGTTAAAATTTTAAACGAAATTTGACTCCATGAAGCGATTTGTAAATTAAGTTGACCACTGAGATTTCTAAATTAATTTTGATATTAAAAAGAACAATTTCTAATTTAGATCAAATATATGAAACAATTAAAAAAAAAAAAAAAACTAAATGGAACAATAGTGCAATTTCCCTTATTAAAATTGTACAGTTACCGCAATGGCCCTTCGTGTTGATATTTTTGCCTTAATAAACTCGAAATGTCGTCTCAGAAAACGGGCTTGGCATTGAGATATCCATCGATATAAGTAGTGTATCAAGGCGATAACAGAGTGTGTCACTGAGAAATATCAGTGCAAAGGGTTTTGTCCCTTGTAGATAAACCCCGATGCAACTCTCCCTTCCAAGAACCCTAGCTCCAGCTTCAGCTTCCAAATCTTAAGTCCAAGCGCACCAGGTGAGTCCCATAACCTTCACTTCTCGCATCTTCCTCCGTTGTATTTTATTTTTCTCTCTACTTTGTCCCTGTCCTTTATTTTATTTTTATTTTCTGTTCTGATTCCTTAGTAGGTCAAGATGAAACCCGAACTCGTGGTGTCTTCTCCATCCACTTCTTCACCATTGTTTATCTCATACAGACACCCTTTTCTTCAAAAACCCAAAGTTTCAGTGAAATCCAATTTCTCTCCATCAAGCACACAAGCAGAGAAGTCACAATTTTGGGGCAAAAGTTTGGTTTTGCAACAGAATAGTGTTACTTTTGGTAATCTGAGAAAGACCCATGTCCCAGTTGGACCAGTAAGAGCTGCTGTGAAGAGAAGGAAAGAGCTTCCCTTTGACAATGTGATACAAAGGGACAAGAAGCTGAAATTGGTGTTGAAGATAAGGAAGATTCTAGTGAGCCAACCTGATAGAATTATGTCTCTTAGAGAGTTAGGTAAGCACAGAAGAGATTTGGGTCTCGATAGGAAGCGCCGATTCATCGCTTTGCTAAAGAAATTTCCGGCGGTGTTTGAAATTGTGGAAGAAGGGGTTTTTTCGCTAAAATTCAAATTGACGCCGGAGGCGGAAAGACTTTATCTGGAGGAGATGAGGATTAGGAATGAGATGGAAGATTTGTTGGTTGTTAAGTTGAGGAAACTGTTGATGATGTCATTGGAGAAACGGATTTTCTTGGAGAAGATTGCCCATTTGGGGACTGATTTTGGGCTTCCACTTGAGTTTCGTGACACGATTTGTCATCGCTATCCGCAATATTTTACAGTTGTTCCAACTGCTCGAGGTCCTACATTAGAATTAACTCATTGGGATCCTGAGCTTGCAGTTTCGGCTGCTGAGTTAGCGGAGGAGGAAAATAGAGCTAGAGAGCTAGAAGAGAGGGATTTGATTATTGATAGGCCTCCCAAGTTCAATAGAGTATCTCTACCCAAGGGTCTTAACCTTTCCAAGGGCGAAATGAGGAAGATATATCAGTTCAGAGACCTGCCTTTCATATCGCCTTACTCTGATTTCTCAGCCCTCAGGTCGGGCACGCTTGAGAAAGAGAAACATGCTTGTGGGGTTGTTCATGAGATTTTGAGCCTCACTATTGAGAAGAAAACCCTTGTGGATCACCTCACTCATTTTCGAGAGGAGTTTCGGTTTTCTCAGCAGTTGAGAGGGATGCTGATAAGGCACCCTGACATGTTCTATGTATCCTTGAAAGGGGATAGGGATTCAGTTTTCCTCAGGGAAGCATATCGTGATTCTCAATTGGTGGATAAGGATCGGCTGTTACTCATAAAGGAGAAATTTCGTTCTCTTGTTTCTGTTCCTCGATATCCAAGCAGGGGTGCTCCCAGAACAGATACAGATGGGGCAGAAGGAATTAATGAGCCAAAAGATGGAAGTGATGGAGAAGCGTGGTCAGATGTTGATAATTTCATGGACGATGATGACGGTGATGATGAAGATTATGAAGACGATTGGAGTGATGAAGAAGATGAAACACCTCCAGATTTTGATGATGATGGTGGAACCATGACGACTGGAGAGACCGATCCAATTAAACAGGTTGAGAACTCGACAAAAAGTGATGAGAAGGTGCTTGATTCTGTGCTCCCTGATGGTCGGCCAAGAGAACGCTGGTAAATTTGATAGAAGCCTGCTGTTTCTCTAAGGCCCCAACCTAGAGAGATTCGCAGTAACGGGCTTTTTGCTTTGCTTTTGGACCAGTAAATTTGATACAAGCAGTGTTTGATCCTTCTTCATAGAAATATGCAACCTGCTACTTTGCAAGGCTCTGCAGCCTGTTACCATTGTAAGGCCTGGACCTCTTCCCTACATTTCCAGTTCAGGACATTATTCAATAGAAGCAAAGGCATAAACTGCAAATCTCATATTCCTCTCTGCCTTTAAATAACAGTTTTACAGGTTATTTTCATATTAAATTAGAGCACTGAACTGAAAACTCTGTGCCAATGAGAAGTCTTTGTAGTCATTCCTTACATGTAATAGTCCTTTTAGGTGATACAGTGAAGCGAAACATAACCTTCCTTAATGCATAACAGAAACTATTTTTTGGGATGTGCTATTAATCTTCAAGCCATTCAATGTGCTGGCCTGAGGTAATATTTATAGATTAGTTTCATGATAAAAATGGCAAAACTGGACTCAGGCTTTCCAGCTCAAATGGCTGTAAAACTCATTTAAGACATGATTTCTGTGGAATTGCATCTGTGTCCTAACCCCAACCGACCTTGCATTTTGTTTCTGTTATGAGTAATAGGCAATAAAAGATTATCAGGCTCTTTGGTAGGTGCACAATGCTTTGAGATTCTCACATTGGGGGGTGGTTGCTTGTTTGCTTGGTATTAGAAACAGCCATCATGGACTTCTGAACTGAGGGAATCAGACTGCACATATAATCTCAAGCCCTGATTTTCAATATCTATGGCCATGCAGACATCTTCGATCCTTTTAAGTCTTCCTTTGTGGTTAATACTCTGATCATCAAGAAATTGAGGGTTTTTCTTTTTTTCCCCCTCCAGGAGTGTAATTTCATATCATAGTTTTTGTCGTCAGACTGTGGCTTTGTTTCTGCTGTCTGATATTTGGCTTATTTTGAAGTCTCCAAACCCAACTATGTGCTCTCTTTCCAATCTGAGACTGCCTGATAAGCTTGCCTCAAAAGGCTCGGTTTATGATCAGACAGTGGCAACATTTGATCACTCTTCCTCCGGCTTCAGTGCTAACTTAATAAGCAGAAGCCTGAAGTCTTTAGGGAGAGTGAATAAAAGTTGTCATGATTTCTGCAGGGTTCTAGCCAAAAGATGCAATGCCAATAATATTGCTACCTATTGCTTTTTTCAGGCCGTTTTGAAGTGTATGCTCAGCACTTTTCGGTGTTCGTTTGTTTCTTGAGATATGTTAGATGTATATTTTTTGTACTTTTTTTTTTTAAATCAACCATTAGATTTGTAGGACGTACATATGGGTCTTATAAATTGAATGGTTACTTTTTTTTTAAAAAAAATGTACGGGAGACGTACAAATATCATTTGTCTTCATAAATAGCAACGAATTGGAATTTAAGTGTATTTTGTTGTGTAAAGATACCGGTGAAGTTTCACATGATTTCATATGAAAAACATAAGGAATGAAGTATAAAGTGGTAGAGTATTAATTAAATGATTAAATTTATCATTTGTATAAGCTTAAACTTTTGGAATAAGTGATAATTTAACATAATATTAAAGTTTGAACTTTATCTTCATCATTCACTTTTTATTTTTTAATTAAATATTTTATGTGTTGGGTCTATATGTGATCAAGAATGCTAAAATATAAATTAAATAATTAATTTTAACTTAATTTTTTAAATAAGTTGTAATTTAACAAAAAGAACGGCTGAGATATGTTAGCTACACAACAATTGCACAACAATGCTGATGTGAAAGTGAGTTTTAATTTTATTTTATTTTATTTTTATTTTTTTAAAAATGTTAGATAACATTAGGAGAGGTTAAAACTCACATTGCTGTATAAAAGCTGTGCAAATCATCTAATAGCCTGCTATGCCCAGTATGTCACGCCTGGCCAGACCGGATTGCAACTAGTCCAACTCGGACCGGGCAACTGCCCGGTTCAAGAGCGCATTTTTGTTGGGATAAACCTTATCCACAAAAATCAAACTTGACAGCATCTAATTAAACAGCATCATCGAGTAGAGAATTTTCCAATAATTTCCCCTACCCGCCAATTTATTCACTGCTCAAACCATCTTCGCTTCACTTACGAGCACTGAAACTGCCATGGACATACTGGCTCCATTTCACCACCTTATCCCAGATTTCCTTCAAAGCCCACTTACCCACAAGCCACAAAAAAGCCATTCCTTCAATTCCCTTGCTCTTGGTGTCACCAACACTTCCCCTGAAACCCCATTCCTTGCTTCTCTTCCGTCATCTCTGCCGAAATCTGACTTTTGTATTCTAAGTGAGTTTAGCGAGATAAGAACTTTGAATTTAGTGAAGGTGATGCATGCCCAGATGATAAAAATGTCTGACAGGGGGGAGAGTTGGGATACCATGGGAAACAGTTTGGTGACATATTACTTGGAATTTGGTGATTTCAAGTCGGCTGCAATGGCATTCTTTCTGGGTTTTGTGAGGAACCATCTTTTATGGTATTCCTTTTTGGGAGAGTTTAGAAGTTTTGGGGGTGATCCACGTGAAATTCTTGATGTTTTCAGGCAGTTGCATTGTGGAGGAGTAGTGTTTGACAGTAAGGTTCTGACCGTGGTTCTAAAAATTTGCGCAAGTTTAAAGGATTGGTGGCTTGGAGTGGAGATTCATGCTTGTTTGATCAAGAGGGGCTTTGTTTTAGATGTATATTTGAAGTGTGCACTGATCGCGTTTTATGCGAGTTGTTGGGGCATAGAGAGTGCAAATCAAGTATTCCACGAAATTCCGGAGAAAGAAGATCTGCTCTGGAATGAGATTATCATGGCAAATCTGCGGAATGAGAGATGGGTGGAAGCTCTTGACTTATTTCGTGAAATGAAGTTTTCGGGTGGGAAACCCACGACTGTTACAATTGTGAAAGGACTGCAAGCTTGTGGGAAAATGGGAGCTCTCAATGAAGGAAAGCAAATTCATGGGTATGTTTTACGATGTGCATTAGAATCAAATTTGCCGATATGCAATTCCCTGATTAGCATGTACTCCAGAAATTACAAACTTGAACTAGCTAAGACAGTTTTTAAGTCAATGAGAGATCGTAACTTAACTTCATGGAATTCGATTATCTCAGGTTATGCTGGACTTGGTTGTTTGAAAGATGCCTGGGGTTTTTTTCATGAAATGGAAGTGTCTGGTGTTAAACCAGACATCGTAACTTGGAATTGCCTTTTATCAGGCCACTTTTTTCATGGCTCATACAAAGAAGTCCTGAAAATTTTGAGGAGAATGGGAAGTGTGGGCTTCATGCCAAATTCAAGCTCTATCACTAGTGCTATTCAAGCAGTTACTGAATTGGAGTCCATGAATTTTGGGAAAGAAATTCATGCCTATGTGATAAGAAATGGGCTTGATCACCATGATGTATATGTAGGAACTTCATTGCTGGACATGTATGTGAAGAACAATTGCTTAACTAGTGCTCAAGCAGTTTTTAATAATATGAAGAACAGAAACATTTTTGCTTGGAATTCATTAATATCAGGATATTCCTTCAAGGGCCTTTTTGAAGATTCTGAAAAGCTATTGAAGCAGATGGAAAAGGAAGGAATCAAACCCGATTTAGTGACATGGAATGGTCTGGTTTCAGGGTATTCAATGTGGGGCTGCAGTAAGGAAGCTCTGGCTGTGATTGATCGCGTCAGAAGTTCAGGATTATCACCTAATGTGGTATCATGGACGGCTCTAATATCAGGCTGTTCACAGAATGAAAACTACAGGGATTCTGTTGACTTTTTCATCCAAATGCAGGAAGAAGGTATCAAGCCCAACTCAGCAACCATATCCAGCTTACTTAGAACTTGTGCAGGCCTATCTTTGTTACATCAGGGTCGAGAGATACACTGTTTTAGCATAAAAAATGGTTTCATTGAAGATGTATTTGTAGCCACAGCACTTGTCGACATGTACAGCAAGTCAGGCAAGCTAAAAAATGCCCATGAGGTTTTCAGAAAGACTCAGAACAAGACATTGGCCTCCTGGAATTGTATGATCATGGGATTTGCCATTTATGGCCTTGGAAAAGAGGCAATTTCTCTTTTTGATCTGATGTGTGGGATGGGCATCCAGCCAGATCCTATAACCTTTACAGCTATCCTCTCTAGTTGCAAGAACGCAGGTTTGGTTAATGAAGGATGGAAATACTTTGATAGAATGAGCACATACCATAGTATAAACCCAACGATTGAACATTATTCTTGTATGGTAGATCTTCTAGGGAGAGCTGGTTATCTCGATGAAGCTTGGGATTTCATTCAAAATATGCCACTAGAGCCAGATGCTACCATTTGGGGCGCTCTTCTTGGATCCTGCAGAATCCATAAAAACATCGAGTATGCGGAGATTGCAGCAAAGAAACTATTTCAGTTAGAACCATATAACTCTGCTAATTATTTCTTGATGATGAGCTTATATGCCATTTCAAATAGATGGGAGGATGTTGAGCGTCTTAAAGACTCGATGGGTCTTGAAGGGGGGAAGAGCCAGCAGGTGTGGAGCTGGATACAAATTAAACGCAGGATTCATTTTTTCTTTGCAGAAGAGAAGCCCCATCCAGATACAGGAGAGATATATTTCGAGCTATATCAGTTGGTTCATGAAATGAAGAAAATGGGATATGTGCCTGATGTCAGCTGCGTATATCAGAACATCGATGAGGTTGAGAAGGAAAAGTTGCTGCTTAGTCACACTGAGAAGTTAGCAATTACTTATGGACTGATGAAGATGGAAAGTAGTACACCCATTAGGGTGATTAAGAACACGAGAATGTGTTCTGACTGTCACAAGGCAGCAAAATATATGTCTTTGGTACGGAAACGTGAGATTATCGTCAAAGATGGCATTCGATTTCACCATTTTAGAGTAGGAAAGTGTTCCTGCAATGACTGCTGGTAATGAGGCCACAGTCAATGTCTTTCTGCATTAGCATCACGTTAAGCTCTTAGCATTAGCAACGATGAATCAGTTGGCTCAAAGCATTTAGCAGAAGATACATGTGAGTGGGGCGAGGCTACAAATTGGAATAGGATCCTTATTTATTTCATGGTCAGAATTTAAAGTTTGTACACGTAATGGTTGTCTCATATCTATACCGTACCCTGATATGGAAGGAATTTTATTTGAAAATGTCAATAAAAGATATTTATGTACATGTGTGTGTCGATGAACTATATCAAGCATCTTGTAAATAGAAAGGTTTATGTAATTCACTTAGACCTGTGTATTATTAATGACACTAGTTGTACCTAAGAGTTTCTTAGGTACAACTAGTGTCATTAGTAAGAATATAACCCCCATAGATGTAATATCACCTTCTTCTTTCATGCTCTAGAAAGTATGGTTTGTGGAGGCTAAACAATTTGTAAAAATATAACCCCCATAGAAAATAAAGAGAGACACAAAAACTGTGTGCAAGAGAGCTGAGTGAGAATTTGAGAAATTTTTTTATCCTTGTGTTTCAGTTTTGAGATAAGGAAAATTGTCTTGTTTCTTGTCTCAAAATATTAGTTTCAATAGAAAACATTTATTCATTTAAACTTCTCATATTTGAACTGAAAAGTCGAACTATAATTTTCTTGGTCTATGTAATGATTGTTTCAAATGAGTATCATTTACATCTATTAGAGGACAGAGAATATAATACATCTATTTTCTACGTTTACATTTTAATAAAAAAAATTCATTTCTGCATTTTCTTGAAGCTGGGGTTTTTCTTTTCTTTTTAAATTTTTCCTTGACGAAAAAAAAAAAGGATCTATCCCAATGCCTCTCCAGCCTCACCACTTGAAAAACAGTCTGAGTTGTGAAATTTTGGGATTAATATACAAATTTGAGGCCAAGTTTCACAAACATCCGCTTGATAACCCTTTATCAATCAAAATGTTCACAGCTTTGAACCACATATGCAACAATATAGAGGTTTTGGCCATCATTAGCATAGATGTGGCTCAATCGCTCAGGTCTCTCCAGTTCATATTTTTGGCACATATGTGCCAAGAGACTCAAAATGACCCATCGCCGAAGGCTTCGGGGACGGATTGGAATTCTCTATAAATGAAAATCCTTTAAAATTGTTTGTAAATTCCAACAAATCTATAACATGTCTTCTCTAGATCATGACACGTGGTTTAAAGGGTTGCTACGTGGTGGCTTGATGAATAAGAAGCTGGCGCAAGAAGAGCTTAGCTGGATCAGTTAGTTGTTGTTAGTTGTTCTGTTATTAGTTGAGTTGTAAAACGGTAGTGTTTAATGATTGTAATAGTGGAGTTCGTTATTCTGTTGGCATGCAAGGGTATAAGTGAAAGGAGAGTTGGTAGAAGCATTCATTCAATCTTGTTGTAAACATAGTTGATGCGGAGGTATATTGGCTCCTCGAATTGCCAAGTTCTATGAATGAAATTGTTGCCATTCTTTCTTCAATCTTTTATTAGTTTCTTCTCTCAGATATTCTATTGTTCTTTCTCTTTTTTCCTTGAAATATTGAAGTAACATATCAGATTTGTTACAAGTGGTATCAGAACCTTCAACCACTACTTCTGCTATTTTGTCTCAAAATGACTCAGACATGATCGATGTCCCAAGAAGTTCAAGAATTGCAGAATGGGCAGTCCACGTTATAGATGATGGTGGATGCACTCCGGCGTTCGTTGGAAGAGATAGCTCAGCGACAGAATGATCAGTTTCAAGAAATGCAGTCGATGATTAAGGGAAAAGGGCCAGCGGCTGTCCCTGGCGCGAATGCACAAGGAGGATCCAGCAGTCAAGAAAATCCTGTAACTGTTTTTCCGGCAAAGCATTCGGATGGTGGCGAGGTCTTTTCTACCAAGCCGTTTCGTTTGGACTTTCCTCGATTCAATGGAGACGACCATGAAGGTTGGTGTTACCGTTCAACCCAATTCTTTGATTACTATGTTATCCCTGACCCACAGCGGTTTGTTATTACTGGGTTTCATTTGGAGGGAAAGGTGCTAGTTTGATATCAAGAGTTGCGTAGTAGCAATGTCTTGACCACCTGGCCTGAGTTTCTAAACCTTTTACAAACTAGGTTTGGTGCGGGATCCTATGATGATCCCATGGAGACCCTAGTTAAGTTGAAACAATCAAGGAGTGTAGAGGAATATAAATCCCAGTTTGAGTATTTAGCTAATCGTGTTTAAGGATTACTAGATCATTTGAGAATTAGTTGTTTTTTGGGTGGGTTAAGTGATGATATTTGTTTACCTGTGCGGATGTTTAACCCCAAAACCATGACTGATGCTTACTCATTGGCCAAGATTCAAGAAGAATTAATCTTGAATTCTAGAAAGCCTTCTAAAAGTTCCTGGAGTTTTGTTCAAAATAAAAATTTTCAGTCTAGTGGTAGTTCATACAACCCCAAGATGAGTTTCCAAGGGCCTTCTAAATTTTTGCCGTCAGGAGTGCCTAAGGGGTAGAAAATCCTAAGGCCACAATTCCTGTGCAAAAGATTTCTCCTGCCCAAGTAGAGGAACGCAAAAAAAAAGGGTTATGTTTTTCCTGTGATGTCAAATGTTTTTGTGGCCATGTCTGTGAAGCTCCTAAGCTCTTTATGATTGAGCCTTTGGAAGAAGAGTGTGTGGATGAAGCTACTTTAGTGATGGATGAACAGAATTATGAGGTGCTGGCAGGAGAGGAGCCCGAAATCTCCTTGAATGCTATTACAGGCACCCCTTCACCTAAAACCATGTGGTTAATAGGATTTTTGAAGCATCATAAGATGATCGTTCTTATCAATTCGGGGAGTACTCACAATTTTGTGAACTCCAAACTTATTGCTCCGTCAGGTATCATACCTAATAATCAAGACTCTGTTAAAGTAAGGGTTGCAAATGGTGAAGTTGTGTTAAGTCCGAGTAGATGTGATGATATTGGGCTTAAGATGCAAGGGTCCACTTTTCAGGTCAATTTGTTTGTCTTGCCATTGGCAGTAGTGATATGGTGCTAGGTATTCGGTGGCTGCAGATGTTAAGTCCTATTTTGTGGGACTTTGCCACTTTGACAATGGAGTTTAATTATGGAGGTCTTAAATGTTTGCTGAAGGGATTGCAGATGGGGGCTGAATGGTGTCTAGAGAGTGCTGATACTTTTAAGGTTTCACAACAAAAGAACAAAGGAGTTGTTTTGCAGTTGATGAATTCATCTGATGAGACTAATGAGAACTTGCAGTTGGTAGCAGCTGAGTCTTCCATTTCTTTGGGCACACTTCTGCAGCAGTTTTCGAATGTTTTTCAGGAGCCCACAGAACTTCCACCACCGAGGCAGCATGATTATCAAATACCTTTGTTGGAGGGGGCTCAACCGGTTTCGATAAGACCTTACCTATATCCGTTTATCAGAAAACAAAAATTGAAAAAATAGTTAAAAATTTTGTTGCAAACTGGTGTAATAAGACCCAGCAATAGCCCTTTTCTCTTCTCATGCTCTCTTAGTCAGAAAAGTTGATGGCACATGGCGTATGTGCATAGATTACAGGTCCCTTAACAAGGTTACAGTTAAGGACAAGTTCCCCATCCCGGTTGTGGATGAATTGTTGGAAGAATTATGGGCAGCTAAGTGGTTTTCTAAGCTGGACTTGAGGTTCGGATATCACCAGATTCAGGTGAAGGAGAATGACATTCCTAAGACTGCCTTTCGTACGCATGAAGGACATTATGAATTTCTGGTTATGCCTTTTGGGCTAACCAATGCGCCTTCAACATTCCAAAGCCTTATGAGTGATGTCTTTAGGCCTCATCTTATAAAATTCATTTTGGTTTTCTTCGATGACATCTTGGTTTTTAGCAGTGATTTTGCTCCTCATTTGCCGCATTTGGAAACTACCTTGGCTATCCTTCGGAAGCATCAGTTGTTTGTAAAGAAATCTAAATGCCGCTTTGGATGTAAAGAGGTGGAGTATTTGGGTCATGTGGTATCAGAATTTGGAGTGAAAGCTGACCTCGGGAAGATCCAAGCCATGAGTGAGTGGCCATTTCCTAATATAGTTAAGTCTTTGAGAGGCTTTCTTGGACTAACCGGTTACTACAGGAAATTTATCAAAGGTTATAGCTCGATTGCTGCTCCTCTTATTAATATGCTATGAAAAAAATCTTTCAATTGGACTGCTGAAACCGAGCTTGCTTTCCAAAAATTGAAGGAAGCTGTAACTACAGCTCCAGTGTTAGCACTTCCTAATTTTTCTCAAGCTTTTGTAATCGAATGTGATGCTAGTGGTGCTAGAATTGGTGCAGTTCTTATGCAAGAACAGAGGCCAATTGCTTTTCTCAATAAAGCATTGAAAGGTGGGGCTTTGCATATGTCCACATATGAGAAAGAACTTTTTGCACTAGTCACTGCAGTGCAAAAATGGAGGCCATACCTTCTCGAGTAAACCTTTGTTGTCAAAACAGATCAGCAGAGCCTTAAATTCTTGTTGGAGCAGAAAGTGGGTATCCTTTTTCAGCAAAAATGGATTACCAAGTTGTTGGGCTACAGTTTTACAGTGAAATACAAGAAAGGAAGTGAAAATAGAGTTGTAGATGCTCTATCTCGACGATAAGGGTGGGAAGATGACCCCAGCATTTCCCTAATATCCATTCCTGCTGCTACTGGGGTGCAGGAAATTAAACTCAAGTATCAACTAGATGTTAAATTGAAGCAGCTCATAGATAAGTGGAATTCTAACAATTTGAATACTTCTAAGTATTCCATGGATGCTAGGTTGTTACTGTATAAAGGGTGTATCCTGTTGGGAGACAATCTTGATCTTAAATTAAAGGTATTACAGTATCTTCATTGTGATCCAATGGCTAGACACTCAGGTTATGAAAGAACAGTAAAGAGGGCTCACAGAGACTTTTATTGGAAGGGAATGAAGAAAAATGTGAAGAATTTTATTCACGAGTGTTCTGTGTGTCAACAGAACAAATATGATACATTTTCTCCTACAAGTCTTCTTCAGCCTTTACCAATTCCAGGTCGCGTGTGGACTGATATTAGCATGAATTTTGTGGAAGGGCTGCCTCTTTCTAATGGCTATTCTGTGATATTCGTGGTTGTTGATCGGTTATCCAAGTATAACCATTTCTCTGCTCTTGCTCATCCCTTTATTGTTGCAAAGGTGGCCCAAGTTTTTACTGCCAATGTTCTCAAGTTACATGGCATACCATCTTCAATTGTCTCAGATAGAGATTCAGTTTTTACAAGTATTTTTTGGAGGGAGCTGTTCAAGCTTCAAGGGTCTTCTTTAAAGATGAGTTCCAGCTACCATCCTCAATCGGATGGCCAAACTGAGATAGTGAATAAGAGTTTGGAGAATTATCTCAGGTGCTTTGCTCAGGATCAACCGAAGAAGTGGTTTTCTTGGCTGCCTTGGGCTGAATTTTGGTACGACACAACATGGAATGCAGCAATTCAAATGACACCATTTGAGGTTGTTTATGGTGTTCCTCCCCCACGGCTGTTATCCTATGTTTCCGGTACTACCAAAGTGCATGATGTGGATGAGTTACTTCGCACTTGGGAACAAATTTTCAGCCTTCTTCAACATAATCTGCATCAAGCTCAGCAACATATGAAGCAGTATGCTAATCTTCACAGGAGTGACAAAGTTTTGGAGGTGGGGCAGTTGGTATATCTCAGGTTGTCTGTTGTTGCTCGGAAATCTTTGAAGCTGTCTCCAAGGTTTTATGGACCTTTTCCTATACTCAGAATGGTCAGAGAGGTAGCATATGAGTTGCAGCTACTGCCACAGTCTAAGATACATCATGTTTTTCATGTGTCCCAATTAAAGCCTAAACTGGGAACTACTACAGTGTTTATTCCTATTTTGCCTCCAGTAAACTCGGATGGAGTTTTGCAGCCTGAACCTAGTGTTGTTCTTGACCGCCGATCCAGTCCCAAGAATAATAGACCTTTCATTGAAGTTTTGGTGAGGTGGGAAGGTCAATCTGTTGAGGATGCCACTTGGGAGTCTTTTCATGCCTTCGCCCAAGCCTAACCATACCTTGTGGGCAAGGTGCTTTAAATGAGGAGGGTATTGTAACATGTTTTCTCTGGATCATGACACATGGTTTAAAGGGTTGCTATGTGGTGGCTTTATGAATAAGAAGCTGGCGCAAGAAGAGCTTAGATGGATCAATTAGTTGTTGTTAGTTGTTCTGTTATTAGTTGAGTTGTAAAACGGTAACGTTTAATGGTTGTAATAGTAGAGTTCGTTATTCTATTGGCATGCTAGGGTAAAAGTGAAAGGAGAGTTGGTAGAAGCATTCATTCAATCTTGTTGTAAACAGAGTTGATACATAGGTATATTGGCTCCTCGAATTGCCAAGTTCTATGAATGAAATTGTTGCCATTCTTTCTTCAATCTTTTAGTAGTTTCTTCTCTCAAATATTCTATTGTTCTTTCTCTTTTTTCCTTGAAATACTGAAGTAACAGATAATCTGTTACACAATCGGACAAGCAATTATGAGAAGCCCATCGGTGACACCGGGTGGCACCTCAAATGAGTCTTTTCATTAAACACTTCTATTAGTATACAGTGGAAAATAACATCAATAGAAATTTGCGATAATTTATTAAAAATACACAGAATATACAAAACAAACAACAAAGCGCTAGCCAAAGGTCCTCTCCTCAATCCTCCCTGCCCCTAGAAACTGCAACTACAAGAAGAAAACCCCAGGTCCATAGTCACCTCTTTCCAACATGACTATTTACAAATAACCATAGTAGTATTAAGTACCACCATGAACAAAACCCAAGAAATATAACAGCAGAAAGGAGCTTTCCGACATCCATTCATGGGGAACTTAACAAAAAACTTGGGAAACTCGTCCTTCGGACATTGAAAGAAGAGAAACCCCAGCAAACAAACAGGAAAAAGCAGAAGGAAAGAGAGAGTAATGATCCCCATGAGATGGCAAAACAACAGCCAGCAATGTATGCAAAACTTGTGTGAACATGGAAGGACAGCTCCTGCCACTCTCTAGACGGCACCAGAATAAAAAAGCCCTCGGATCGTATAAAAATGTAGTCGTCACGACACATTTGTCCCGGCTCCACATCCACTAAAGATTGATGGGTTCAGTTCGGTCCTGCACAGCCATCCTCTCTGAGACATCGGCTAATGACTTCAGATTGCACCGGATCAACGCCTGGACAAAGTAACAAGTCTCATCCTTGGTGTTTCCATCAGGCACATCCACCACAAAGGACTCAATCACTAGTGTCCCTGGCCTTCCATCAATAACCTTTGGATGTACCGTAATGATGGAAGAGTAGTTCTGCAAGTGTAAGGAAGAAATTTAGACAGGTCAGAAAGCTCTTATTTACAGCAAAATTACAGCAGCACATGTAACATAGCGATCAATTTAACAATCCTATCAGAGAATTCAAGTGCATATAAGATGGCAAGTATCAATGGCTTCCGTTCATACAATTTCCCAAACTGTCATTATTTGTTTTCAAAATCACTTTCTTTAAACAGAAAGGATGAAGAATTCATTAAAAGGATGTCAGCACACCTCATGGTCCCTATTCGAAACTAACCTACCAAACAATGGTTACAAGTAAAGTAAAACTCAACTCCGCAGAAGAAGCTGCCTTATATTTGTAACCTGTACATGTGCAAAGATAGAAATTTACGAAAGTCGAACATATCAAATATCCAAGAAAAAACAACATGCCTTCCTCCCCCTTAAAACCATTATTAGTCATTTGTAGGTTGTTCATCAAACAGTTTCTCAGTTAATTTCAGATGGCATTCTGCCTGCACAAGTGTAACACGCCATGGGTTGTTATTCCATTTATCAAATCCTCTTTTGTGAATTCAGTTATCAATCTACTCAAAGTCCATATTCTAAGTTCCAGGCAGTCAAGTTGAGACGTTCACAAATAATTATAGCCCATATCTCCAATTTGGCAAATGTGCAATTAAAATGACAGATGGATTATGAAAGCACGCAATATGCGAATTGGCTTGTCATTCATATAAGTAGTCATCCAAAATAATTTCCAGAAGCACAAGGGAAATTCAGCCCATACTGAGAGCTAACGGAAAAATATTGTTGAATAAATAATGACAGAAAACCTAACCTCCCACAACAAACCAGCTACAAACTACAGAACGTTTCAATGCACTTTAATGTAGTGCGGTTTTTTAAAAGCAATGGTAAACTTTGCATTCACCTAAACCATACCTGCGTGCCAAACTTATTCTAGTGACTCTACACATTACACAGTTGTAATTCATACTTAGACGGGCCAATGAATGAAGAAAGTGAACAACATTGACCAAAAAAAAAAGGTATTTGAAAAGAACCATACCCTTAGCCTGTGATCACCACCAACAAACTTGACGCCAAGAATGTGCTCATTGTCATCAAGAAGTTCCAACCTCTCAGTGCTTGTTGTGGCAGGAAGCCCAGATTTAACATTCACTTCTCTGACACTCCCAATGCCAAAGTCCCCCTTCACCACACACCTGCTAACAAAGGGCTTGTACTTCTGGGGTTGGTCAAATCTCCTTACCAACGACCACACCTGAATGAAGAAATAGTCATATTAACAACTCAATAAGTTGAAAAACAATCACATAAGCGCAAAAGGCAATTATCTAATTTCAACAAAGCATTTGTCGTCGCTCAGAGAGAATATATATATATATATAGTCCACTTCCTTGCCATAGCAATGAAAAAAAGGAAATGAAAGTTTGAGTCCTCAAGTATGAGTGGACTTTGTTTTTCTTAGGTGCAAACTAATGCAAAATCGAACTTTCAAATTTGAGTCTTTACCCGTGCCTGCATCTTTTCCCCAAACAAATTAATGAAAAAAGTGAAAACTTACATAAAGATTCCATCACTTGGAAAGATGAATTAAACCTCAAATCCTTGAAGTTAATTATTTTACCTACATAAAGCTTTGCATCCAGACTCCACATGAAAACTAAACTACATAAAAGCTAAGCTAATAACCTTAAAAGCATCTAATTTGACAATATAATCCAAATTTTGAGGAAACCCAGAAGCCTATCACCCACCATATACTAAGAATTTGCACAAATCTGAACCATTTGAGACAAAACTCAAAATTAAAAAATCATTCACATATAGACAGAGGGACCCAAAAAAAAGTAACCAAGAAGAAGTAACCCCAACAAGAAAACCATGAGGAGCGAAACAAAAACCCACTCAAAATCCACCTGAAATACCCAGATCTCCAACGAGCCACAAAGTAAAACCCCCTCAAAATCCTTGCAACATGTTGCAAAAAGTCGTACAAATCAAAACAATCGTCAACAGCCCCCATTTCGAAAAGAATCCGACGGGAATTTCCGATCGGACGGTTCAGAGTAAACTTACAAGGTGAACAGGCGCTTTGATGTGCTTGACCAGCTCTGAGGTGCACTGGTTCTCTCTGGGCTCGTGTCTGTGGTGCCTGCCTATGTACTCCAACTCTATAGCGCTAAAAGCATCACCACGATTCATTTTTGATAACTCACCCACTCAGTCACTCACTCTCTCTCTCTCTCTCTCTCTCTCTCACAATCTATCTTCTCTCTCCAGAACTCCAAACCGCTTCTCTCTCTAGATGGAGCAGATGGTTCCAGAGAGGCGGATAAAGATAAGCCTGAGCTGAAAGCTTTGGGTTGCAGAGGTTTTTTCAACTTTTTTTGGTTGTGGAGTAGAAAACGAACGAACCTTGAGAGATCTCTGTCAAAAATCTACGAATCCACCGACAATAGTTTATTTTATATTGTTCAAAAGCAACGCATTGCTCGGCCTCTCATTGGGCCTATTGGCCCTATTCTCTGTTTGCTTTGAGGAAAAAGTGCTTTATCTTGTAGTAATTTTTTATTCTTTCACGCTTCAGAGAAGTTGAAAAACGATCAAATAAAATAAATAAAATAAAAAGCGTTTGTCGCAAGTGGTTGGGTGTTTTTTTGTGGCCACAGTGTCTTATGCTCTGTCGTTTGGGGAAAAGTAGAGTGACTTGCGTGACCAGCACTCAGCTAGTGGGCTAGATAAAGTCAAACAAGTGGGGATGGTGTTTGGATGGCCAAAATAAGGAAGATTATCACTTTTTTTTTTTACCAAAAATAAAATGAATTATCAAAAGCTTGGGGATAATAATAATGATTGGAGCAAAAATGACCCAAATGTCCGCCCAACCCAACTCCCTCTGCCTCTATATAGAAAATTCGGGGCCCCATTTACTCACCTAACACCATCTCTTTCTAATTTCCCTCATTTCAATTGACATCTATATTCCAAGAAAATTATTTTTTAATATAATTAATAAAAAAAGCATGTGAGGATAGAAAACAACTTACACAAACAAAAAAAGATTATTATGAGTGTAATTTTCTTAAAATTTAAACCTAGTTTATATGAAAAGTTACATGACTTTAAAAACAACTTTTAAAAAAAAAAATAGAAAATAGAAAACAAAACGAAAGACCTCAAGGAAATAACCAAGCTCAAAGTTAACACTCTTTTTAACCATTTTTTTTTTCTTTTTTTGTTAACCATATATCTTATAAATTTCATTGACAAGTCATGTTGGGCCCATGTACCTAGGACCCTAACTTTTGAGAGACCTTTTTAAAATTTAAGGCACGTTGACAAAGGCGTAGCCACTAGTAAGGGATAGACGAGAGAAGACAAATGACCCCTTGGCCCGCTTAAAAGGATTGAAAAAATAATTTGAGATTATGTAGATAAATGACCACCAAGGATGTTATCTACTTTCTAAAGCACCGAAAAAAAGAAAAAAAAAAAAAAGAAAAATAGTTTTATAAAAGGAAGATTTGAATTCCAAACATAATGCAGAAGGACAATAAATAGGCTGAAATGTATGTTCTTAAATGATTCGTTAAGAAAAATATAACATGTTATATTCATTTTCCTATTGAGAGCCTCACTCAATGAATGTCAGTTATAAAAATGTTTTACAAAGTTGATTATAGTTAATTCGTAAATTATATGTTATTATATAGCAAAGTAGCCCTTCCACTTATATCTTTTGATATCTTTAAATATAAATCTTCCCATTTATATTTCTTGTCTATATTTTATTTTCAAAATTTATTTAAAAAAAAAAAGGAAAATTATAAAAGATAATTCTCATATTATAGCTCACTATAACTTTTCTAAGATGGGTGGAAATGTATTTAAATATACAAAGAAATTAAATTGGCCATATATTTTTCAATGTGAAAAACATTGATGACAAAGAACATAAAATATGATAATAAAGTAAGAAAAACTATAAAGATAATATATTTAAAAATTATAAAATATGATGAGGTTGAATTGTTTATTTATTGTGTTGGGTATATTCTTTAATATTTTTAATCAACTTTGTTTAACTTTATCTTTTAATCTTGTACCGCTGTGAACCAAAAATATTGGCTTTGCCACTATTCGCAAACCCAATAACATCATGATATTATCACATGAGATTCTCTCCCCTTTGTAACGCCCCCACCAAATGTTAAAATGACAAAAATTAAATATTCACATATTCCATATAGTGCTATTAAAGTACCTTGTGATTCACGTAGTGAAAGTTGTGTTGGGAATAATCCCACTCTCACCGGTCTATCTGAAAATGATCGAGCCCCAATGCTTGCACCTGCCTATGGAGAATTACGGGCCTCAAGTCAAGACAACAAAATTTCCAAATAGACCTATCTATGGAGATAGACGCCCAAATTAGTTGTCCCCGAAAAAAGGCTGTTTCCGAAAATACACAATGTGAGGTACATTCAGATTAAATCCCAAGAATATAGACATCTTGGGATGGAGATTCAGCTTATCCAGCCTAGGCTCGAGACAAGCAAGTTCCGAGAACTGAGATATCAGTCTCATCCCAACAAAATTCGGATTATATTAGAACCTTACTCCAAGTTGAATTTTGATAGAAGTCACAATCCGAGTCAAATTAGATCTTGAAGATCCGGGAACAAATCTAATCCCTAAAGATTTGGAATCACCCTAAAGATCCAAACTATATCCTACGTCCGATAAGGAATCGAAGTCAAAATCAAACTCTGACAGCGCTCATAGGTTAAGTTGAAGTAGAAGACCTAATTCAGGTTAACCTCTACCTCGTAGCCTATACATAGTCTCTTATGCCAGGTATAAACACAAACTGAATTCTTATGCATTGAACATATTTTTCTCTCAGATATTGACTTAGGCATCGGAGTGAGAGTGAGATCTCCGTAAGGATCTATTGATTTTAGTTGTTTTGCAACATTCTTAGGAACGTGAAGAATATCAAAGAACGTGCCGTTCACACCATACCAAAAAGCTGTTATAACAATTTTTATTAAGAAAATAAGCGTTTTTCACGTGTTAAGAAACTTATAATACTTTTAGAGGTTGGATTAATTTTTTTTCTTTCTTATAATTCAATTTGTAAAAAATTTATACCCATATTGATGTTTGCATATGCTTAGATGATGGTCATTTGACAATCATTATATATTTGACTTCCACGTACAATTAAAGAATCAAAGATAATGTTCCAAAACCCGTTATCATTAATTTAGAGTGCGTTTGAGATTGCGATTTCATAGATAATAAGTGCAATTTTAAACCAAATCGCAGGTAAGATGATACTTTTTGAAAACGCAAAATTTTAAAGGTTAATTTACGATTTTAAATGCTAAACTGTGATTTTGCCAAAGCTTAACTGCGTTTTTAAAAATCATTTTTTTCAAATCGCACATTTTAAAATCGTGATTTTAAATCGCAGTTTTTTGAAATCGCAAACCCAATCGAACCCTTATATGCATATCCTTACCAAGAATTTGAAAAACGTATTAAAAAAGTCAAGGTATTAAATTTAAAATCTATTGTGTATTAAAATTGACCAAATTAAAATTTAAAATTTAAAAACTCAAAATCTGTTGTAAAAAAAAAAAAACAGAGGATTTCCATCGTTGCTGTGCGCACGTTGAAGTCGCTGTCATCTGGGCCACATTCAGGCCTCATGACCGACTCTGAGCAAAAACTGAACTAGGGTGTTTTTTATTCAATTATTATTTTATCGGGTTGTTTTGAACCGCAGATAGAGGCTGTTGGAGCAGGAGGGCCACATGTCAAGTCATGAAAGGATGAAAAGGCAGTTTGTGGATTTTAATATGACCAAGTAGGCACAAAGTAATATATATATATATATATATATATATATATATATATATCCCTCCTTTTTAAAATTCATTTAATTTTATAATTTTATCATACACCGCCCACATTAATTTAAAATTGATTATATTGTCTGTCCACAAAGCTAGGATGCTACCTAATCCGGCCACTAACCGAGTCCAATCTGTCTTATCTAAATTGAGCCAATTTTGTAAGCATGTTCTAAAACTTGCTCAAACCTAACCACGTTTAGTGATTAAAACTATTACTAATCTATGTATATCTTATTTCTTTCCCATTAATTCATATGAGTAATTAGACTAAAGGATTAGATTTTTCATCAAATTGGATTAGAGAAAATTTTAACTTTTCCAATTCAATCTATCAATTTGATATATATTCTTAAAATGTGTCATTCTCATGTACATTTTTAAAAATTACATATAAAAATTTAATGTTTTATTAAAAAATTTCACATGCTTTAAGAATAAATGTCAATTTAACAAATTGAATTAAAAAAAACTTAATTCAACTCAAATTGAGAAATAAACTTATCCTAAGTGTAATTATTTGTTAGTTCATATATCTGCCAAAATATCAATTGAGATACAATTTATAAGGTCTTTTCTGAGTAATATATATATAGAAAGCCATCCAAAAATTTTGTGAAAAAATGTAATTTAATCAAAAGTTATAGTTGCACAAGGCTAGCAATTCATGTTGGGTCGGCTCACGGGTAAACCCAACCCATTTAGTTAAACAGATCAAATATCTTAACCTTGACAGTTGACACGACACATTTAAATTAGTAGGTGTCATGATACGACTCGTTAACCCGTTTAATAAACATGCCATGTTGGATTGACCTGACCTGACCAACATAATCCATTTAATAAATAGGTCGTGTTGGAATGTCAAGTTCGTGCCGGGTCAACTCAGGGGTCAACTTGACACGAACTATTTAGCTAAACCGATCAAATCTTTCAATCCTAACACGACTCATTTAAATTAGCAGGTGTCTTTGCCCCATATATATATATATATATATATATATATATATATATATATATATATAAGAATTACATACGGGTCAGGGGGTGGGGGGAGGGGTCTCTTATCACATGGGTTTGGAGTCAAAAGGGATGTCAGATTGTTTTGGCAACATTGCATTTGATTTTGTGTTGTGTGGGAGGCATGGGTTAGGTCCGAGTGATATTGGAGGCATCTCAGAGATACGGGGACCACTAGGACGTCTTTGCCGCTAGCTAGCAAGTGGGCTCAGATCCAGCCTTCTTGTCCTCTTCTCCATGTCCATTGTCCACGTTCAACGTTCCTATCTCTCCGATCCCTCTTCCCACACATATTATATTATATAATGCACGACCGCAATTTTGGCAATATTTTAAGGAAGCCCACTAAGCAAACATGAAACAGCATACGCCATATCTATATATCTATATATATATATATATAGCTCAGTGAGCTCACCGACCTCCCATTAAGAATGTGGTAAAAGGGAAGAGATCCAAGAGAATTAAGCAAAAGTGGCTAGCCCTTTGGAAAGGATGTTGTTGCTTGCTCAAAGAAAAAAAGGAAAAAAGAATGATGGGCACTGTACTTTGCTGAATTGATACAAATTAAACCAATCCCTTTTGATCCCTCAAGTGGTTCGGATATTGGTTTTGATAGATTCGAATTGGATCGATCTATTGAGTGCAAACAATTTTTTAGGGCTATGTTTATCTTTTGGATTCATTTTGCTTTGTGTTTACTATCTAACTTAAGATTGGAGTCATTAAAGTTGAGCTATTTGAATTAATGGAAGGTGAGCAAAATCAAGTGCTATATATATATATATATATATACATATATATATATATATATATATATATACGATGAAATCCAAAAATATAATTATGTTTAATGACTTAACTGATGGTCTCCATTTAATTTCCTTTAATGATCATATCTTCAGGACAAAGGTTGGGGTTACGACATAATGAAAGTAGTCGATCACTTAATTAATTAATTCTCAAAGCATGCCTAAAACCCCTAATGAGAATTAAGTTACAAAAAAATATGCATGTGAGTCGACTCTGAGTGAACTCTTTTATACGGTATATATATATATATTAAAATAGAGGTTGCCATGCATATGCACCCAATGACAAAAAATAAAAAGGCAATCGATCAATTAAATCAAACACAGGAAAATACAGTGAAAATTAGTACTGTTTGAGATATGCGGTGATGCCAAGTGGTCCTAATCCAATAAAGACATATATTTCTCAAGTGGCCCATTTAGATTCCCCATTGGACAAGGCATACTGCACTACGAAAACAAGACATCAATGACTTTATAGTTTATATATATATATATATATATATATTATATGTGTGTGTGTACGTGGGGCTATGCAATTGGACAGACCAAACATTGTTGGGACAAAGACCATTCTAGCTCTTCTAAGCTTCCATTTCTTGCCACTTTTCGAACCCCAATTGGCTGCAAACTTGTTGGAGCACTGCTCCAACAAAGTTATAATTGGATCATTTACCAAAAAGGAATTTCCATCCCTAAGCATACAATTTCATTGAATACTATACTGTCTTTTCCATGAGTAGTTCTAAGCTTCTAAGCAGCTAGCTAGCCTTAGTCCCCCCCCTCCAACAACACTTTCTTAGAATTTAGCAGTATCTGATCGATCTTATTGATCATGTTTTATCTAAGAAAGACACGAGTTTCCCAAAAAAACCGGCCAAAGCGTGTAAACATTTGCTGTTTGGCCATAATTACTCAGACAACATGCAGTTCGTGTATCGATCTGCAGCATTTTTCTTCTTCTTCCTTGAAACTAAACAACAACGTATTATTGTCCCTCAAATATCCAGCGAAACCATTAATTAAAGATATGCATGTATATGATTGCATGCATGTTCTGAAAGAAGAATAATATATACGTTGATATCGAAGAATCTCTAGTGACGACGTACGGCATCTCATACTCTCATATACATTCTTGCCAAAAGAAAACGCCAATGTGGATAAACTTAGACCACCGCAATAACAAAAGCTGCTTTTGGGGTAGCTAGCTAGAGACGAATTTGCTAAAGTTTGTAATAATGGTAAGAAATATGAATACGGAAGCATTGCAGAAAAAGGAGTTTTAATTAATAAGAAACCACACACGAAGCTTATCTACTGGCTACTGGCTACTGGCGACTGGCTAGTACTGCGACAAATTGTTGGACCAAACTTTCTGTCGTTTCCCACCTAACGGGAAAGTCACAATCAAGGGCCTTCAAGGCATGCATGGTCGAGGGGTCCGTGTCATTTCGTGGCAGCATGGCTTCCAAGCTTGCGGTCAAGAATATAGCAGACCTCATGATATCACGTACAGAAATCTTTGCTCTCATTGAACCATTCCGCTAACAAACGAAACATCGCTATCGACGAACTCTTTCAATTCAGTGGAGGAGACGGGGCGCTGGGGGGCCCATGGGCCAAGGCCACACTTATTAGGGCCGGATCGGATAACTGATCGATCGATAAGGTGTGTTTCTAGCTTTTTAGTCAAAGTAATCCACGTCTTCTTCACGGGGAAAGCTAGAGAGATTAGAAAAGGAATATACCCAATGGGATCCCAGATCGAATATATGTTGATGTTTTTTTTCTTCCTTCTTTGAGCCAGTACTTTTTCCTTTTTTTTTTTCTTTTTTTTTTCTTTTTTTTTTTTTCATTATCCAAAGACTAAAACTCATATTTTAATTTGCTACAAATGGCTAGCGATCGATTGTACACCTATTCATGTTGCATGTACGTTCAGATTTGAACTTATAATATCATATTTTTTAAATGAATAATCCAATTAAATTCATGATATATCTCTCATCTAATTAAACTCTGATAATTAAGATGAGAAAGGTAGAAAGAACTCTTTCTTTTGATTTTGTCTGTTCTATCTACTTTCGGTTTCGTATTTGGGCTTGGAAAGCCCTGGCCCTGTACAAGTTTAGGATAGGTCCACTTGTTAGGCTCTACAAATTCAATTCTCTTGACTCAAAAATAAACTCAACCAAGCCCACCTCCAATTCTACAAACTCATTCAAAACCCACAACCTTTGACCATCCTCTGATTTCGGGGCTGGAGGTTGAAATCTCCTGGTCACTAACCATGTCTTTTCTTTACCCAATTTGACATGGATAATTGGTTCGTCTTAAGTTGACGCGAAAACTATGTTTCAAAATATTTTTCCACGCAGTAGTTTTTTTTTTGGATGAATATATAGTTTTCCACGCAATTAAATTGGACTCATATATGCATGCCCGCAACTATTTGAATCTGTCCACTGCAATGCTGAAAATTACGTATATTTCTTTTTGTCAATACATTCACTCATGCTAATCGTACTATATATTATTCAAAGTATCGTGACATGCATTAACGCAATATTAATTAATTAAGCAAATGCCAGAAACAATTAAGCTTCACCCATGCAGTCGCCAACTTATAAACTTCGAGCTAGTCAACTGATCAAGTACTCCTTCGCTCTACATCCGACTCGCCCTTGACGAGCCCATGGCCGTGGCAATCTCCCTGAGCACAAACTTAAGAATCTTCCCAGCGGACGTCTTGGGCAGTTCATCCTTGAACACCACCGTCTTGGGCACCATGTAGTGCGGTAACTTAGCCCTACAAAAATCCATAATCTCCTTCTCAGTTGGATTCCGAGTGGACCCGGCCTCATCTCTGAAGCTCACAAACGCACAAGGCGTCTCGCCCCAGAACTCATCAGGCCGAGCCACCACGGCCGCCTCGTTAACCGCCGGATGCGTATACAGCACCGACTCCACTTCCACACTGCTCAAGTTTTCTCCGCCGCTTATGATCACGTCCTTTGATCGATCTTTTATCTCCAAATAACCATCTGGGTGCATCACTCCCACATCCCCTGTGTAAAACCAACCATTCGATTCTTTCATGCACGTGGAGGTCCCCTCGGCGTCTTTGAGATAACCCAGCATCACCGACCCACCTCTCAGTACAATTTCACCGACTGTTGACCCATCTCGTTTCACACTCGCTCCTGACTCGGCATCCACCACGTCCACTTCCGTCAGCCCGATAGCCCTCACTCCTTGTCTGGCCTTCAGCCTGGCCCTCTCACTCGCTGGCAACCGATTCCACTGCGGCTTCCACGCGCACGACACGACGAGTCCTGCCGTTTCTGTCAACCCGTACCCGTGACTCACCACGAAACCCAGTGACTCGGTCCGATAGAGCACCGCGGCCGGTGGTGGAGCTCCGGCTGTGAGGATCTGAACCGGGTTTTGGAGCGGTTGGTTTTGGGGAGACCTTGTTAGCATGTTGAGCACCACAGGAGCACCGCACATGTGAGTGACACCGTGTTCTTTAATCAGGCTGAAGATGGTGGGTCCATCGAATTTACGGAGGCAGATATTGGTCCCACCTACGGCTGCTATGCCCCACGGGTAGCTCCACCCGTTAGCGTGGAACATGGGCAGGGTCCACAAGAAGACGGGCCGCTCTCGGATGGCCCAGTCGATGAGAGAGTTAACGGTGATGATGAAGATCCCCCTGTGGCAGTGGACCACCCCCTTTGGGGAAGAGGTTGTACCCGAGGTGTAGTTTAACACCATCGGGTCCCACTCGCTGCTCGGTGGGTCCCACCTGAACTCAGGATCACCTTTCTCCACCAGGATCTCGTAGGTGCAGCAAAATTCAACGGCTGATGAGGAATCTCGGTCATCACCATCATGATCAGTGATGAGGACGAGCAGAGGGCGTTGGGTGTTGGGTGGCAACAAAGAGAGGGCTTCCAGGACAAGAGAGCGAGAGAGGTGGTCCACGAAGACGAGCTTCGATTCGCTGTGGCGCAGGAGTTGGGAGATGGTGCGGGCGTCGAGGCGGGTGTTGATGTTGTTAAGGATGGCCCCGGCCATTGGGACAGCGAAGTGGAGCTCGTACATGGCGGGGACGTTGGGGGCCACAACGGACACAACGTGGCCCCTCTTGATGCCGAGCGAAGCGATCGACGAGGCCACTTGGAGACATCGACGGTGGGTCTGCGACCACGTGTAGGTGGTGTTGTTGTAGACAGTAGAAGGGCAATCACCATACACAGTAGCTGCTCTTTCCAAGAAGCCTAGTGGGGTTAGAGGTGATGAATTTGCTGGCCTTGGTTTCAATTCTTCCATTATTTCCTGGCTTTTCTGTGTGAGGTATTAATTGGACCAAAAAATCAAGCAGAGAGACAGAGAGACAGAGAGAGATCAGAGTGTGTGAGGGAGAGACAAATATGTGTCGGAATTATTTATAAATTTGTTAAAACAATTAATGAAAGTGCAGTTAGCTATAAAAGGAACTCCTTTTCTTCTAAATACTCTCTTAAATATACACAAACGTTACTTATAAATAAATAAAACAGTTACTTTTAAACTTAAAAGCCGTTGTTTTGTTGTGAGTATCATTCTGACTTTGGAGCACATATGCGATAATTGTGGAATGCGTTATATTTAATTAAAGTTAGTTTTCTTCCTTTCATCTAATTTTCTATTTAACCTTTGATTAAATATGCATGTAGGTGGTTCATGCAATCCAACGGTCGAGATCAAATTTATTCTATAATATTAGCCCTTGGAATGCCTCGATTTGGATCAAATTTGTTAGCACAAGGTCGTGAAATGAGACGTACGTAGTAAAAGGAAAATGATGGAATCAACTCCTTCTCTAAAATAGTTTGTGTCCGGAATAATCTCACTCTCATTGGTCTATCTGAAAAGGATTGAGCCTCAATGCCTGCATTGGCCAATGAAAAATTACGGGCCTCAAGCCAAGACAACAAAATTCTCAAATAGACCTATATGTGGGGATAGATGCCCAAATTAGTTGTCTCGAAAAAAAAGGTTGTTTCTGGGAATATGCAAGGGGAGGTACATTCAGATTATATCCCGGGAATATAGACATTTCAAGACCAAGATTCAGCTCATCCAACCCACGCTCGGGACAAGCAAGTCCCATGAACTGAGATATCAATCTCATCCAAAAAAATCCGAATTAGAACCCTACTCCAAGTTGAATTGTGATAGAAGTCATAATCCGAGTCTAATTAGACATTGAATATCCGAGAACAAATCTAATCCCTGAAGATCCGAAATCACCCTAAAGATCCAGACCATATCCTACGCCTGATAAGGAATCCAAGTCCAAATCAAACTTTGACGGGGCTCATAGGTTAAGTTGAAGCAGAAGACCTAATTCAGGTTAACTACTACATCTTAGCCTATAAATAGTATCTTATACTAGGTATAAACACCGACTAAATTTTTCTGCACTGAGCATACTTTTCTCTCAGATACTGACTTAAGCATTAGAGTGAGTAAGATTGGCAAAACGGGTAATCATGTCGAGCTTGGGTCAACCCGTTTATGTCAACCTGAACCCAAACCGATTAGCTAATCGGGTTAAAACACAACACGATTATAAGCTAGGTTACCTGACACATCCCAATTGTTTTTTAAAGATTTCATTCATTTTAAAAAATTTGAAATCTAAAGTCTTACTTCTCGAATCTTCTTTCTTTCTTCTTCAAAATCATAAAATCTCGCAATGGACCCTCCTCCTGATGAATTCTACAATTGGCCGGCTCTACCTCAAGACGTGACGGCGTCAATCCTGATGAGACTGGAGGCATTCCAGATCATGACGAGCGCGTAGATGATGTGCTCACCGTGGCACAACCTCTGCAAGGACCTGTCGATGTGGCACGCCGTCCACATGCGCAACCCCATCACCCTCTTTGAGATCCACCAGTACGTCCTCGAGAAGATGTGCCACCACGCCGTCTATTGCAACTGCGACCAGTTGATCGATATCAATGTCGAGAATTTCGACACCGACGAGCTTCTTTGGCATAGACGAACAGACAATGTGGAGTCGACAGGCGAGTCGCCAACAATGGCGTTGGAGTGTGAATCTGTGAATGAAAATGTGAAAAAGTGAAAAACAGCAGCTAGGATTTAACTTTCCTTCTACAATTTTGTGTTTTCACGTGTTGACTTGTCAACCTGTTTTACAATAGGACTATAAACGGGTCAACCCGTTTAGTCTAAAACCTAAACCTTATAACTTTGTGTTGGATTTACGGATCGTGTTAAAAATTGTCAACCTTAAGAGTGAGATCCCCATAAGAGTCTTTTGATTTTAGTTATTTTGCAATGTTCTTAAGAACGTGAAAAATATCGAAGAACGTACCGTTCACACCATATCAAAAACTGTCATAACAATTTGTATTAAAAAAACACGCATTTTTCACCTGTTAAAAAACTTATAATACTTTTAGAGGTTTGATTTTTCTTTTTTATTTTTTCTTACAATCGGGTTAAATACCCTATTGGTACCTAAGTTTTAGGTTTTTTTAAATTTAGTACCTGAATTTTCATTTATTTCACATGTAATACTTAAGTTAGAAGTAAAAATTTATTTGGTACTTCTGTTATATTTTTTGTCCAAATATTAACGGTCTGTCTCGTATCAACCGTTGAAATTGGCACGTGATACTATATAAAAAAAAAATTAAAAATTAAAAATCTTTAAAAATTAAAAAAAAAAAAAAAAAAAAAAAAGGGGGTGGATTTTGGCCAAGGGAATGGCTGGGGGTGTGTTTGGCAAATAAATTTTGGAAACAAAATATGATTTTGATTCTACTTTTTTTTCAAAATAAATTATATTTTATTCAACTTTTTAAAAAACAAATCATATTTTATTCAACTTGTTTTAAAAAGTCAAACCTTGAAATTCACAAACAGTATAAAAATTCAATTCTAATTTCAAAAATTCAACACCCAAACACACCATAAGCCACCTCTTGACCAGTCTGGAGTGGCCGAACTACCTAAGGGCGTGGCTGTTGGTTTACTGATTTTTGAGAGTATATCAGTGATTCTGCTAAATTGTTCAAACCAGAGAATAAGCAAACGTTGTCTTGGTGAATGATGGGCAAGCATCTTAATTGGTTTCGAATCTAAACTTTGTTGTCTGGACCTTGCTTTGCAGCAACGACCTAAAGATAATGACCGCTATGTAAACAACTATAAAAATGGCAGATCTCCCAAGGAGACCAGATAGTGGTTCCATGATGATAAAGTGCAATAATGACAACATCTTCTTCCTTCATTGGTTGCTCAAGATATTAGAGTAGATGGCTTGCCTTCTCAAAGGAAGATGAAGATAGAAAAGAAGCATTCCGAACCAGGATTTTTTTTCCCTGCCATGGCCACCCCCTTGCCCAAAATGGAGGTGACCGGCCACCATGGCCACTCCTCCTCTTTTTTTCTTTTTTCTTTTTTTAAAAAATAATTTTATTTTATTATTTTTAATAAATTTTTAAAGATTTTTTTAATATAATGCCACGTGTCAACCTCAGCGGTTAACACGTGGCGGGCCGTTAATATTTTGTCAGAAAATATAACAGAGGTACCAAAACAGGTATTTACCCTTAATTCAGGTACTACCTATGAAGTAAATGAAAACTCAGATATTAAATTTAAAAAAGCTTAAAAATTAAGTAGCAATAGGGTATTTAACCCAAAATATTATTTTGTGTAGAAGAGAGTGTGGAAGAAAGAGAAAGAGAGGGAGTTATGAATGAAGGAAAGGAAGAGAAATAAAACAATAAAAAACTGTTTGTAGGGTGAATAGTAAACAGACATAACTAGAAGGAAAAAAAATTTATTATGCCTATTCTGTTGGAGACAAAAATGACTCATAATAGTCAAATTTAACTATTATGAGCTATTCTATTATGTTAGAGATGGTCAGTGTGAAAAGTTCATGGCCCATTGACACACTCAAAATATGCCTTGAGAGAAGATGGGACATCACGGCTTATAAAGTGTCAAGGTGAAGGAAATCTTAGCGATGTGTGATACTTTAACACGCCCTTTCACGTGTAGCAACTAATAGCCAAACACGTGGACAACAACGAGAGGAAAATGCTCATCATCGCAAGAAACTTGTGGCTCTGATACCATGTAGAAAAAGAAAAAAAAAATTTGAAATTGTAAAAGAAACTTGTATTTTTTATCTGAATTCTTGTACAATGAAGTGACCTATTTATACTTGAATGATGCCAAAGATTAAGGAAAATATCGTAATTACATAATAAATAAAATACTATAATTACAGAATGCTATTCAGATTAATAACAATGATTTTTCACGAGCGTACTAAACATATCTAAATTGACTATCACTTCATCATACATCATCTTCAGGATGGCACTTTAAATATCCGCTCAGTCTCCTCTAAAGATTAACTTGCTGACATTTTTACCAAACCTCATCCACAAGGACAAAAACTACATGATCTTATCTCCAAACTTTATATTTGTGGTAACTTTATATTCGTAATATTCTCCCATCAATTATGGTATTTGATATTATTGTAAATACAATTATTGTATAAATATGCAATTACAATATTTTTCTTATTCTGTAATTATAATATTTTTCTTCTGCCAGGATAGGTCCACTTGTTGGGCTGGGCTATTGACTCATAAATAAACTCAACCAAGCCCACCTCCAATTCTACAACCCATTCAAAACCCAGAAACCTTTGACCACCCTCCGATTTCGGCGCTGGCAGTTGAAATCTCATAGTCACTGGCCACGTGGAAAAAACAGTCCTTTTCGGTGCACGCGGAGGGGAAGATCTATGTTGGGAACACGTGGCAAGTCCAGAGGCCACCAAGAGAGATCCCTCTCTACTCAGAGCCTCGTGGCCTTTTCCGTCATAACGCCGCTGGAAACATGAGGTGGGGTTCTGCGACCGCCGACTGGTGTCACGAAATGTGGACACCACTGGCATTAGCTGCTTTATGCAACCGCACACTTGGCCCAGGAGTCAGAAGCGACAGGCTTTGGTTTGAACTTTGAACCGTCTCACCACCCGATCCTCACGTGCGACAAAAGTGGTTGCCCAAATGACTCTTATGCCCCAGAAAATATCTACGGGCTTTTTCTTCCGATCTGACGAGATTGGACTCGTCTTTTCAAGCACGTCAGGTCCCAGAAGAAAGAACACGTCAACTAGGAAGCAATTACGATAGTACATTTTAGCATTGAGGTTGGTCTTGACCCATTTATGACATGCACAGTGCATACTATAGGTCGGTGGTGGTAGCCCATTTTTTTTTAATTATTTTAATTATTATTATTTTTTAATTTACATGTTTTTTTTTTTTTTTTTATGAGATAAAGCTTTTAAATTAAGTGTAGAATAGATAATAAAAACTTCAAAAATCCACTCTATTGAATTATCTAAATGAAAACTAGAATAAATTTCTCATCCATATGTGAATTGCACTATTCACGTATCTAAAATTATTTTTTTGTTTTTTGTTTTACATTTTTCTTTCTCCTTTTGTCTTCTTATACAATTAAAATAATATTTAATTGTAAAAATGCTTATTTTAATAAAATAGAAGAAAATTTAGATAATCGGATGGATGATGCATTTTAAAACTCATTAACTAAACTAGATAAAGTGGGTTTTGGTTAGTTATTTTAGATAAAATTTTACATGATCCGCTGTAAGTGTTCTTAGGCCCACCTAATAATTTAAGAAAAAATTGTACTATTGATTCTTGTGATTTACTTAAATTATAAATTTCTTATTGTCGTATCAAAATTAACTTAAAAATATTTTAGTTGACTTAATTTACAAATCGTTATCTGAAGTAAAATTTTGTTAAAAATTTTAACAGATTCTTTTAAGCGCCACATTAGTACCAATAAAATAGCGATACGTGTCACTTTTAATAAAAAATAGAAATATATTAAAAGTATAAATAAATAAAACTTAAAAAAATTATTATTTTTTTTAAAAAAAAAAATTGAAAAAAAGAAATGAGTGGCTGTCAAACTAGCAAAGGAGTGGCCCGCAGGCAACCCTAAAGGAACCTAGGAGTGGCATGCAGCCTGCATGCCGGCCCTAAGGGTGGCAGCCTAACCCTTTTCATTTTCTCAATTTTTTTTAAAAAATAATTTTTCAAGTTTTATTTATTTATATTTTTAATATATTTATATTTTTTTTATTAAAAGTGACACATGTTGCCATTTTATTGGTGTTGACGTGACGCTTAATAGAATCTGTAAAAAATTTTAACGAATTTTAACTATCGAGAGCGATTTGTAAATTAAGTCAGTCACAAAGACCAATAATTCAATTTTACCTTAATATATTTTGGCACCCCCTGCGCGCATATATATATATATATATATATATATATGAAAAATGTTCAAATTACAACAAGTGCACAAGACTAAGGCTTATTGGAGGAACTCATATGTATGGATTCCACTCCAATATGCCTTAAAGCTGTATACTTGTAGTGTACTTATAGTTCATGAATCATCACCCTCTCTATATATATATGTCGGTAGGAAGCCACGTGATCGAACAGATTCTCCTACGTCTCTTTCTCTGCGATTCTTTGATCGCTTCCACCCATATATATTCACGGTCGACCATTTATAGTAACAACTAGATCTCACACTCTCAGATTCTCACACACAGAGAGAGAGAGAGAGAGGCAAATGGTAAGATATATTTATAAGTAAACAATAACAAAATTCTTTTGTTTTTTTTTAATGCAACAATAATATAATTATTGATATTTCAGATTCCCATCAAATTAATACTCTCTTCGCTGGACCAAACAAAACCTCCATTACTGGACCTCGATCGCATGCAGGCACGAGGCACCTCCTGCATTTTTCATTTGATCTAAGAACTAATGAGCTTCCGGTCTCTCATTTTCTCCATGGCGTTCTCCTCCGTCGGATTGGCTGGCTGTGGAAGATGGACAAAGGATTTAGTCCAATTCAACGCTTCTTTATGATTCAAGGTACGTATCCTCTATCAATTCACTACGTACCGATCAAGGTTTCCAATTTTAATCTCTTTTTCTTTTTCTTTTCAAAGCTTTCTTCGATAACTGGAACTTTGCAAGAATTTGCCGTTTCAGAGTAGCAAAGTTGGATTTTCTTTTCTTTTCTTTTCTTTTCTCTCTCTCTTTTTTATTTATTTATTTATTTATTTATTTATTATTTTTCTCTCCCCCCCTCCCCAAGGTTGGCTTTTCCTTTTTTTTCTTTTATCGTAATAAGTGAAGGAAAAATAATTCTAAACCATGGTACCATTTCGATGTTTTCCATGCTTTTGTTTAATGTAAAATATTTGTTGGTTGATCAAATTTTTCAAGCCGAATCAAATTCCTCTCCCGGTGAACACTTATTTGACAATATTAATATTTTTAAAAGTAACATTATTTTAAAGATTGGTCGAGACTCTCGAATCAATATTATAAAATATTTATGAAATAAAACTGTAGTATATATATAGCAATATTTTTTTAAAACAAAAAATTAACAAACAAATCAAAATATAAATGAGTTATAAATTTTAAAAGCTATTTTTACCTGAACATTTTTTTTTCTAAAATAAAAACCCTTTAAAAAACAGAGCCTATATATACACACACACTAACCGAGAGTTATCTTATTGAAAAAATTGCATATTAATAATTTACATTTTTTTAGTGTGAACTCTATAGTAGAAAATAGTAAATTACTCTTTAGTCTTCGCACCCCGTTTATTAAACAAATTATCCGAAGCTTAGGTAGCGTGGTCTTTATAACATTTGGTGCATAGAAATTAATTTTAATTTTAGTTGGAGGCCACGGCACATAGAGATAGGATAATGAATAGAACTATTTTTCATTTGTCCCCAATGGGTAGCTAAATCGGCTGGAGACCACGTCTCATGAAATGGAGGTCACTAGTTCGAATCCCCCATTTTCCTCTTGTGTGGACATGTCTCAAAAAAAAAAAAAAAAAAAAAAAAACTATTTTTCATTTATTACACCAATTTTGCATTGACACAATATTATTATTTTTATTTTTAATTAGATAGACAAACATCAAAATTCAGTAATTGCTTTTGAAAAATACTTATAACTGATGTTGAAACAAACCGCCTTAATTATTGTTTGTTGTTTTTGTGTAGAGAAGTAATATAAATCAATATAATTGCCACGTCATACATTGGAATCTCCGTTTTCATTACAGTCCATAAGTTCCTATGAACCCTCATGTCAAAAAAAAACCAAAAAAAAGATTCTAGGAAGCCTTTTTCTTCTAAATACGTGGACTAGCTCCAAGGAAGCTGTTTGGGTTCGCGACAATTCCAAGGGAGGAGGTGAAACGATGTGGCCATGAAAATGGATTACTACCAAACACATGCGTCTGTTTATTATTATTATTATTATTATTATTATTTATTTATTTTTATCGAAATATCTTGGATTATTTATAGTTGAACATATTTTGTTCGTTGCTATCCTATACACCGTGGTAGCCTTCCGAGCGCCGAGGCCCACCCAGGATCACCAGATTAATCTCTGGCCCCATTTTCAGGACCACTGTAGGAATGGAGCCTTTAAACGCGAGCTATGCCCGAGTTGCTGGTCCCAAGAGGGATGTAGCACTTAGCCGGATTTGAACTCGAGACCTCAAGGGATGATAACGTACGTCTATTTTTAAGGCCAATAAATCTAATTAAAAACAACGCAATTTAATAAATTATTATACGACTTTTATGTAATTGAGATGTTTTCTTTTTACAATAACATTATCAAGTTGTATTAGAATTGTATAACAGTTTACTAAATAGCATTATCAAAAACTTTAAGAGCGTAAGTAAAATACTAGAAACAAGCTATGTCCAATCACGGGCTCCCATATGGTATTGTTGCTTGTATTTAATTAGGCTAAGGATTCGGGAGTTTGATACTTTAGAAGATTGATATTGCGTTTTGGATTCTTCTAGTGATCAGAATATATATACAAAAAAAAAAGAAAAAGAAAAACTGACAAAGAGGAAAAGGGTAGGGAAGTCAAAAGAAAAAAAATTGGGAAGGGAAAGGAAATGCATGAAAGAAAGCTAAAATATTTATATTATATAATCTTTGTTGTTACATGGATGGTAGAATTATCTTGTAGTTGTTCCTATTCCTAAGCTTAGCCGCGTACGTTGTTTCTTTTTTGGGAAGGAAAGTTGAACTTTCATTGATATAATAAAACAAACATTATAACATCAATAATACATCTTCAATCTACCCTAAAGGTGTACATTCAACCTAAGTCAAAGACTCATACAAGTACAGACAGTTATTACTAAGAGAAATTCAGCCAATAAAATGATGCATTTGCGTTGGCATATACATTTACTTGAACAGGGAGTCGGTCACACATTCTGGGCGAAAGCCAATGACTAGATTAATACACGCACAAAGCAAACTGTCAGAAAAAAAAAACACAACCAAAACAACACAGGAAAAGCTCAAAGGAGAATCTGCCTTCTGGGAGAGCCGCCGCCAGAAAAGGCCCTTCAGCACCCAAACACCATAAAGCCTCCAATCACCACCAGACACGGCAAAAACAACTGGTTTGTGGCCATCACGCGCAGCCCAATACATAAAAAGCACTCAGGCTCATGATGACCACCGAGAGACTGCACGGTAGTGAAAAGCAGCTGAAGTACCGGAGCCTGACGGCAAATAGGGCTAGAGGGCACGTGTCCAACAAAAGACAACGGAAAGTCGTAGATCTAGCCTCCAAAAACTTGGCCACTAACTCCGTCGTCAACACTCCATGGACGACCACACCCCTCCGACACTTTCACCAAAGAACTCAACTGCCACCACAAACTAAAAACTAAAAATATACAACAAACTCTAACGGATCCACACCGAAGAGACAAAACTTCCACAACCCTAGAGGTTGGGAGACTATCCAACACCAAACAAAGCCAAAACGACGACTTTCTCTCTCTAGAAAAAACGGGAGCCTCTCTCTTGAAAAACCTCGAACCGTCCTCCAAATTGGGTGTTCTAGCCGCGTACGTATATTGAGATTTGTTGATTTCAACTCCATAGTCCATGGCAGGTAGTGAGGGAGGAGGGTTCCAAGGCTAGAGTAGAAGGATCCGTTCAAAATAGATAACAAGAAAAGTCTGTCCTATTCGCAGCAGTAGATGATATCCATGGCATGTGGTGTTTTATTATTTCGCATGACTTTGCCTTCATCGAGTCAAAGTCAAACAGCATATCTTAATGTGTAGTGTTGCAAATGATGGCATCTAAATCATGTTCTCGTCGTTAACAAGGAATGCATAGTGTCCTTATAAGGTCCACTCTTACGAGTCAATTTGTTTTCAAGAACTCCGCCAGGTACCCAAAACAGGAGTAGGATTTTTTCTCACCGACAGAGTTTGATGATATCTGCAGAATTTTGGTAGCATTCTACAGAAGCAATATCAAACAGGCCATGGCATGCACCTCATTTACTCTTCCAACATCTCCGCGGGTTGCTCCGATGACAGAGGACATCTTCAAAGAGCACGTCGGTCTGCACCGCTCGCATTCCAGAAAGGAGCTTCACAATGGAGGCCGTTTCCGGAGGTCCTACTCTGATAACAACCTCGTTTATCCCATCAACCGTATCCAAGCCACTGCCACACAGCCAAAGCTAAGGATCAGTCGTTCTGTGGGAATTTTCCCATTCCAATTCTCTAGCTCCATTCTCCCAAACTTGTTTGACCCTGAGGCAAGTAAGGACATGAATATAGTGGAGAAGGATATGAATATAGAGGAGAGATCGGTGGTGGACGGTAGTAAAGAAGAGGAGATAAAGAGATCGAATTGGGTGGAGAGGCTGCTCGAAATAAGAAGTCATTGGAGAAACAGGCAGCAGAAAGAGAGAGTGGGTGAAGACGTGGGTTGTGAAGAGGATGGCACTGGCGATCGTGACTGCGGTGGAGATGAAAGTGGTTGTGCAGTCTGTTATGGTTCAGACGAAGGAGGAGGAGTGGTATATGATCGCGAAACGTTCTCGAGACTTTTGGTTCGAGTAGCATGGTCTGATACCAAGCTATTTTCTCAATTGGCATTCTTGTGCAACATGGCTTATGTGATACCAGCAATCAAGGTTTATTTTCCATCTTTCACATGGGTTTTCCTTTATTTTTTAGTTAATTTCCTTGACTTAATTCCACTAATATGCAGGCCAAGGATTTGAGAAAGTATTTCGGCCTACAGTTGGTGACATCTTCACTGGAGAAGAAAGCAGAGGCAGCAGCGATTAAAGCAAGACTTGATGAGGATTCTATTCGAGTACCCGAATATGCCTCAGCAGCTGATGAATCCAGTTCAGAGAAAGCTTTGGAATCTGAGAAGAAGCGTCCAATCCACGCATCTCTTGCTTATGAGATTGCTGCCTCAGCTGCTTCTTATGTCCGATCCCGGACCAAGGGTCTTTTGTTCCTTGGCTCTGAACCACAAGAAGAGGGTGATGGTGAGGCTTCATGCGAAAACGGAGGTCAACTGCACGAGGGAGAGAACTCGCCCCGATTGTATAATCAAGAGGTGGCTGCTTACATGGCAGCTTCAACAATGACTGCAGTGGTTGCTGCTGGAGAGAGGGAAAAGCAGGAGGCAGCAAGGGCCCTTCAGTCACTCCATTCATCACCTTGTGAATGGTTTGTTTGCGATGATTTGAGCACGTGTACTCGCTGCTTCGTGATTCAGGTAATTCCTTCTTGAGCCATTCATCAAACTCTAATCTATATAGGCCACAGATTTTCCATGCATATGTAACAGAGAAGGCATTTTCATTTGTTGCAGGGATCAGACTCCTTCGCGTCTTGGCAAGCAAACCTTTTCTTTGAACCTACCAAATTTGAGGTAACAATCTCCTCTACTCTGTAAATGCATGTATACCGACAGAACCATTTATACCTGTCCTGGTTGCAGGCCACAGATGTGCTTGTTCATAGAGGAATTTACGAAGCTGCAAAGGGAATATATGAGCAATTCATGCCAGAAATAATCGACCATTTGAACACATACGGAGATCGTGCAAAACTTCAATTTACTGGCCACTCTCTTGGGGGTAGTCTCTCCCTTTTAGTCAACTTGATGCTACTCACCAGGAAAGTCGTCAAGCCCTCCACTCTCCGGCCGGTTGTCACTTTTGGCTCACCATTTGTGTTCTGTCGGGGCGAAGCCATACTTGATGAGTTGGGTTTGGATGAGAGCCACGTTCACTGTGTGATGATGCATAGAGATATCGTCCCTAGAGCCTTCTCCTGCAACTACCCTGACCATGTTGCCGTACTCCTCAAGCGTTTAAATGGCGCCCTTAGTACACATCCTTGTTTAATAAAAAATGTAAGATCATGCACCCATTTGACGAATTTGAAGCTTAATTCTGTTAAGTTTTCTAACTCAGTTTTTCTTCGTCTCCATGTTTTATGCAGAAACTATTGTACTCTCCTTTGGGCAAACTATTCATTCTGCAACCTGATGAGAAGACATCTCCTCCGCATCCTTTACTCCCTCCAGGGAGTGCTCTGTATGCATTGGACAAGACTCACAGCGGGTACTCTACAAATGCCCTGAGAACCTTCCTCAACAGTCCCCACCCGCTAGAGACGCTGAGCGATCCTACGGCCTACAGTTCCAGCGGTACGATCCTCAGAGACCATGACTCGAGCAACTATCTTAAGGCTGTGAACGGTGTTTTACGGCAACGTACAAAGATGGTTGTTCGGAGAGTACGAGAACGGCGGAATCTACTGTGGCCGCTTCTGACTTCACCATCTCCACACACATGGAACCACGAGAGTAACTTGAACAACAGCAGTTTAGTGGCTAAGGAGATAATGACTGGAGTCTGAAACCTATTCACAGGGATTCCCCGCTTATACACGTGAAGGATGCGCATTGACTCACTCAATTCAAGAGTGTTTCATGTTCTAATCGTGTATATCTGTTTCATGTACATTTGCTAAACATCTTACTCATCTCTGTAATTGGGTTACTCATCGTTGACTAACAGTGTTAATAATATGTTTAATACTTCTAATAGAAGAAATATATGGGCATTTAATCCTTGCTCAAAGCAATAGCATGCAAACCCAAACCCCGCCCCAACAAAAAAAAAAAAAAAAACTATGGCAGGCAGCTCTTCAAGTAATAATCGATTCATTGAGAATTTGTCGAAGGCATCGCACATGTATATACAAGAGAAACAGAGAACTGAAATTCCTCTTTCAAAAAAAACAAGAGGAAAAATTCCAACAATACTAAAAGAGCTCAGGGGAAAAAACAATGCTACAAAATAAAGATCATGACGAGCCACTGAGACCATTATTTACCCTCCGCAGCCATCCTTTTGCGTATTTCATGAGCTGTATTGAAAATGCCAAGAGTAGGCTGATTGCAAACAAAGCATTTCTTGTTCTTCGAATGATGCTGAAAATGAAAAGAACCTGAGTTCGATTACACTGAAAAATGAAGGAGAGATGGGCAACACAGTAACCAGAAAGACATGTTTTAAAGGACATACTCCATCATCCTCAAGCACAGAACAAAAGCAAATAAAAAGACAAAGCAAATAAAAAGACACCAATGTTATGTACATCTTCAGCAGAGTTATTCTGATAATGCAGGTTGTTAGAAGCTCTTGTCATCAGCTGTGCAATCAATATTGCTATAACTTCGTAGTAAAAGATTTATGGCATCAGTTAACTGCTGATCCTGAGACCCTATTCCCACAAAGATTTGATGGACCCAACAACCACTTGTATCAAATGCCTAAAGTTACAGACCCAACATTTTGTGGAGCATGGTTGGCTTGAACTCGACAAGTAATCAGCCTCAAAATTCAAAGCCCACAGAAACTAACCAACCTAAAATTCCATTCTCCAATAAATTAGACTTAAAACTGCTTGTTACATAAAATACATGTCAGAACTCCTGATCTACAGACTAAGTGATTTTAAATACGTACATAAGCGTGCGTGTGCGCTACTAGAACTGAGGGACAACATGCTAATATACATTTCTAGCAATCCTATGATTTGTCATGTTTCATAAACTGCAACTTGCTCTTCATTCTTAAAATTCAAAAGGGTTGTCTTTTTTTTCTTTTTCTTTTTTCTATAAGTAAGAGTAATATCATAAATACGCAAAGCGCAATCAATAAATGAAGTATAATAGGTCCCACCAAGATTTGAACTCGGGTTACTGGATTCAATAAAGGGTTGTCTTTATCTTGTTATATGACTCAATTTCCTGTTCCTTTCTTTTCTAAATGTTTGTGCTAAAGCCATAAAATATCCACAAATAGTAAACTAATTATGCGCCAGAATCTATAAGTTGATATAGATGGGATTACCTTTAATGCGCAATGCTCACAGAAATAGTGCTTGCACTTGGTTAGTACAGGATCGACAAAAGGCTGCCTACAAATGAAACATGCAAAGGGCAACGAATCATCATCATCTTCATCACCAGGGTCTACACCCCCATCATCCACATCATCTATTCCCAAAGCTAGATTTCTCTTCCTTGCTTTCTCTGCTTCCTCCCACTCCTTCTCCATCTGCCATCCAGACTTGTAATCCCCTCGATCATGCATAAACTTGCATGAATCTCCATATCCACAGTAACCAGTCTCTTTGTAATCCTTACATATATCTGGCTGATAATCAAATCTTGCCGAAACTCTAATGTGAGCAGAAGCCCTCAAAGGCCCATGTGCCCCACCAGCTTTCTCACTGGAAATTGTTTGCTCTCTTCGGAAACCAGCCTTGTAATCAGTATATCCATGGATCCCTTTATACAACTTGTCATCTCCAGAGCTCTTTCCTTTCCCTTTCAAAGCCTCCTCCGCCTGCTTAAGAGCTTTCTCACGGAATGCTCGAGAATCTTTTGAGAAATCAGTCTCTGTTTCCAGTGTTGCTGTTGCTCTGCTATCATGTTCAACTTGAATTTCCTTAGAAGACTCAAACTGAAAAACTGGGTTTTCAGATTCTCCCTTCGCTTCAGTAGACGTATTGTTCTTAGAAGACCCACTAGAAAAAAACAGTTTATTGTCAGGCTTTAAGGTTTTTTTCTGACTATGTAAGAATGAGCCTTCTGTTTTTGAATCCTCCTCTTCGTCTTCATCAACTGTTCGTTTTCTGATGTTTTTATTTCTTGATGGCTTTCTGAAGAAGTTGCAGACTGAGAATGGATATATCAATAAAATGAAAAAAGCCAATAAACACAAAACAAAAGGGTAAAACAGAATCCAAATGGTGAAGATGCAAACAAAGAGAAGGGAATATAAGTGAAAGAATTATACCTTGTTCGGGCTGCTGATTTTCACCTGAATCGGCCATACTAATAAAAGAAAAGGCTAAGGTAGGAAGTCCTGAAAACAGTAACGTAGACAGTGTCAGTCCTAAACTTAGTAATCCTTCAGAAATCAAAAGAATATAAAATAATGCAAAATTGAGATCTAACATAAAAGAACATAACCAACAAAGAAAGTATCTATCGCATGAAGGTCCAGATTTTAAAATTTGTAGAAGGATTTTTCAATACATACGAGCGCGCGGACGCACATCAGCAACACAGAAGAGCATACATAATTCAACTGCATTTCCTTTCTAGCTTTTGTAGCCATGCACAAGCATGTGTTTCAAAGATTCGGTGGGATTGGAATAGTGATTCATAGAAGTCAGGTTCTTCTATCTCTTGGCAAGAGAGAAAGAGACTTGCCAAAGACGTGAGAACCCAAACAAACCAAAAGCAATCATATTAGTGCGGCTGGATAGCTCTAGAATGGCTAAAAACCTTACATTCTAATCTTCAAATAACTTCTTCACCTAGGAGACCAATTCTCCCAGGCCCCCACCACCCTGCTCACACCCAAAATGGTCATGCACATCCCCAAAACTCTTTTAACCCCACAATAGTCCCATGAAATTAATCCCAAAGCCTCACTAACAATTTTTCTCTTGTTTTTACAAAACATGAAGAAACAAGGGAATGGGTTTCAGGCTATACCTTGAAACTCTCTTGAATTGGCTTGAGTAATAGGAGTAGTTCGCGCTCAGTGGAGAGATGGATGGGGGTCCATGGGGCGCTGATGTGCTGGGTCAGTTGCTAGAAAGTGTGCCTGTGGAGGCTTAGTGTCGAGGAGGAGAGGGGATTTCAAAGGAAATAAGTGCCCTTGATTTTTAATATGGAGGTCATTGACCATTTGACCCTGTTGGGTGTTATGTAGGATTAGTTTGGCTCTGCCACCCCATTTCTGAGTTCTTCCTCTCTCTTTTTGGTTTTAATACCCATGAGATCATGATAATTTGCATGGTTTCAATATAAATATTACCAAAATATTTTAAAATGATTTGCCAAAATGTGTACTTTAGTATATTTTATTATTCAATAAATATGAGTATCACAGTTCCAATCTTTAATTAGTCCCATTTTTATTTTCTAAAACTAATTGAGTTTGATAATTCGTTGCCTTTCACAACTAAATTAAATATTACACAAATTTGATCATGGAATTAGCTTTAAAGGCAACAGGAATAAAGCTTGTTTATTATACTTAAACATAGATCTAAAGGTACAAAATAAGACAATTAAATGCAACTTTGTATGTCATAAATTATTCAAACTAATGAATCATTTAATCCAAAGTGTAAAGGAATCATGTTTGATCAAAGAAAACAGAAAAAAAGAAATGAGACTATAGAAATACAAATGTGAGTCAAATTTGTGAAATATTTGAGTACATTAAAGAAAGAAATGAGACTAAGATTGATAACCATATTGAGGAACTTCAGCGGGATTTCTTGTGGGACAGAGTTGGAGAGGAAATTAAATTTCATCTAGTCAGTTGGTCCAAGATTTGTACACCGATTTTCTTGAGCGGCTTGGGGGCTCAAAACATGCTCTTGTTTAACCAAGCTCTCTTGGGGAAGTGGTTATTGCAAAAATGCCACAGAGAGAGAGGCTTTGTGGAGATCGGTGGTGGAAGTTAAATATATAGCTTGTGGGGCGAGTGGTGCTCCAATGCGGTTGTTAGGTCCCACGGGGTTGGATGTGGAAAAACATAACAAGGGGAGAGGGGGAGTTCTCTAGATTTGTGAGGTTTGAGGTGAGAGATGGGTCTAGGATCAGGTTTTGGCACAATGTGTGGTGTGGAGATCAGACCTTGAAGGAATCTTTCCCGGTGTTATTTTCTATTGCTTTCCATAAGGAGGCTTCGGTGGCAGATCATGTGCAGCTTTCTAACGACTCTTTACAGTGGACTGTCTACTTTATTAGAGCAACGAATGACTAGGAGGTGGAGTTGGTCACTTCATTTTTTAATCTTTCGTATTCTCTAAGGTTGATTTGAGATGGTGAGGATAGCATGTGGTGGATCCCCTCTAAAAGGCATAGGTTCGAGGTCAGATTGTTTTATAAGGCACTTAGCCCCCGTTGGCTCTCCCTTTATGTGGAAGAGCATTTGGAGAAATAAGGCTCCTATGAGAGTGGCATTCTTTGTTTGGACGGCTGCGTTAAAAAAGATATTGACTTTCAATGTCACGCCTTTACTTCTAATCCCTTTTAAAGAGAAAACCTCAAAGTATGAACTAAACTGCTTCAATTTCACAGCGGAAAAGGGTAAAACCGTAAACTAAACATTTGACAAAGCTAGAACAGCGAAAAATTTCAAACTTTACTCCCCCTATCCAATAAACCAGAGCACTAAAACCTTAATGATACAATATGTAGCTTTCATTCATATTAAAATTGACCTCATCTTCTATCGATGTCTAAGTCGTCAAGTCGAAGCCTTTATTTTGGTATTACAGGTGGAACAGTAAGTCCACGGCTTAGTAAGTAAACATAAAACAAATAACATAATAAATAAATAATTAAGTCAAAAACTCAACCTTGATATAAAACATATCTTTCTTTGCTTCATAGATCAATAATTGATTTCTGAAAAATGATAAGTTATTTTATTTTCTTTTTTTCTTTTATCTCTTTTAAAGACTTCTTTCTCGTTTAGAAAAATAACACTTCTCTGAATTTTAAATCCCCCAGGGAAGTCATACTCTTATTCCCTTCACGGTATACCGCTATCATAAGTTCTGCATTCTCCGATAGCCATGGCTACTGCTATCCATCCCGGTATACCACTATCGTAATTTTCACATTCCTCGGTAGCTACTGCTACTTCTAATCAATCCCGATATATTGCTATCATAATTTTCACATTCCCAGATAGCCACTGCTACCACTAATCAATCCTGATATACTGCTATCATAATGTTCATATTGTCTGGTAGCTAAAGATACCGCTTTCCATCCCGGTAGCAGCTATTATTCTCAGTATACCACTATCATAATTTTCACATTCTCTGGTAGCTATTGCTACCACTAATCAATCACGGTATTTTCATATTCCCCAGAAGGCAGTAGCTACTGCTACCGCTATTATTCCCAGTGACTACCAATCTTGGTAGCTACCACTTACCAGTCCCGGTAATACTACTTTCAATCCTGGTAGCTACTACTACCGCTATCAATCCCGATAGCTACTACTACTGCTATCAATCCCGGCAATACCGCTATCAATCTCGGTGACTACCAATCTCAGTAGCTACCGCTTCCAATCCTGATAGTTATAGCTACCACTATTAATCTCAATAATCCTATTTTCTAATCCTGGTAATATCACTTTCAATCCCGATGACACCGCCTTCAATTCTAGTGGCACCACTTTCATCATCAATTTTCAGTCCCCAATAGTTTAACGCTATCATTATCATTTTGGGTAAACCCAATAACTACCGCTATCATTTTTCTCATTGGTTACATAATTTGTCAAGGGGAATACAATTATACAACTCAATACAAAATATTTACATGCTTTTTTTATAGAATGCAACTCGATAATTCATTCACATATGTCTTGTACCACTCTCATGAAACATATTGTTCACATGTGAATTCATATATAAGATTCATAATCAATGGTACATAAAACTAACCATTTTCCCATCATCACATTTCATCAAATAGAAGGAATATACAATGCACAGATTCTTTCATTCTGACATAAGACTAAAAGTCCCCAACCTTTCTTTTGTCAGTTTTCATAAAAACAATATTTTAAACTAATTGTCAGGCTTTTGAGATAGTTTACTTACCTAGATTGCAAAGTGTCCTCTCCCTTTTTCTTAAATCCTACAAGTAGCCATGTAAACCTTTTTAGAGAGGTTTTCTAGTTGAATTCCTTGTAGAACTTCATAAGAAGGCCATGCGTACAAGACTTTACTTTCGTGAAATTCTGGGCCTTCTTTCTTTCCAATTAAGCTATGCTGTCCAGAATTTTATTTCTGGACAGCATTTAGCTTTCCTCCAACCATAGTGTAATTACACTAAGGTTAAGCACTTAAACAAGACCAACGGCAGTTTAAACCAGTACCTTTTCTGGAGGGTGGTACAATTCAACATTAACATAAGAGGAATACATAGGTGCTGTCATGAATATCTAATTCCTCCTAATACATGGTTACTACACCTCATAGTTTTTCAAGATCATCCAACTTTATACATAAAGAAACTATGTCATACAAATTACCCTTACAACATTGACCTTCAACTCAGATCGATATAATGTAGATAAATTATCAAGCCCATAAGTTTCCTTAGCATATTTTTACTTGATAACCCTATCCAAACAGCAACTATGTCCCTCAAAACATCAAGGCTGTCCAGTTTTACATTAGTGAGCAGAAGTGCGTGTTTGGCGGGATTTTTAAAGTTCTCATGCCATCTACTCGCCCATAGAAATTCCCGCAATATATAAAATTCATAAATTCAACTATACCCAACCGTCATCACAACTATACATTTTGCTTCCCAAAAACAAGTACAAAGAGATATTATTTAATAAGTCATTTGTTTTAATTGGTATATTAACTAATCCATATCAGATTTACTAACATATTTCCAATATTCTGCATTGAACAATATGCATGTAGAGACCAATATCTTACCCTTGGTCATTCATAGCATACCAAATATAGTTAAATTTTCTGTTTGCATTGCCATATTAAAATATGAGGTTGGCCCTCTATATTGTACATTAAACGCCTCATGAAGTACACAAATAGTCATGAAGGATTTGCAACAAAGAATTTACAACTCTACAGAAAGTTGACCAAGAGATCTCAAACGCCTCAACAAGTTCAAATTTAAAGCCGGCCATGAAAGTACAGCCCCATGTCATAGAGAAGGCTATATGAAATTCTAGAGAAAGCTATGTGAAACTCAGGAGGTAGACCATGGGAGATTAGTACAAAAGAAAATGTTGGAAGCCAAACATATCACGTTTCATAACCTTTCCACTTCTGTTTCATTTGTTGTACAAATGTTCATATTATTATTAGTTTGAAGTTATATATCACCTCCATCAGTGTATAATACACCTGTTTTTAAGCAAACTTTCCCTACGGCTATATAATATCTTGCAGCAGTGACATATTAGCACCACTAAGTGGTAACTGCTACCAGTGGACAGACCCAGGATTCAGATGCAAAGACTAAACAGAGTCAACAAGAATAAGCCTCTGTCATCAGCTAAAAGCTACTCATTCATTGCGGAAAACTCATACAAACATCAAGATTCCACAACTAATGGCTTGCCTTGGAGAAAGAGATATGGATCTTCGAAGCTTTTACATTATATGGTGCAATGGGTGATTACACTTGATTAAATGGTTTTGAAATATTTTCATTTTAAAAACAAAATCACAATATTTTCATTTCAAATTGCCTCTTGGGGTCAGCCTCCCAGGCGAAGCCCGCAACTCAACCGGTCCATGCTGAGAGGGGTGCGAGGCATAGGTCCAAGGTTTACCTGACAAGAGTGGGTACACAAAGTGACCTTACCTTAAGGGGGTTCCTGGTATCAAAAGAAAATTAAATAAATCTTTAAAGAATCAAGTTACGTAGCTAACGAGCATAGGCTTTCCACATTAATTCAAACAAGTAGCTTTCACCAAAGAGAATTCAATTTATATCCTATCCAAATGGCAAGACCAGTATACCAGCATCTAAATTTCACTTTAATGCATAATAAGAAAGCATTGAAATTCAGGAATGGTACTTAGAGAGACTTGGTTTGCTTATCTTTCATTCAAACCTGTACGGCAAGTGGAGCTGTTATAGTACCAAATTACCTCCAAAGGAAACCATCCCATACCAACAAATTACTCTTCTCGAAAATGATAGATTTATAATAACCCAAGCCTAAACTGTAGCACTGTAAAACTTTCTAAAAAACTTCTCACCAAAAAAGACAGAAAGCCACTTCATAAATTAGACAAAAAGGAAAATCTAACACAAACCAGCCCACAAATTAAACGAAAAACCAAGTCTAACACATACCCAGTTGACAAATTCAATCAAGAACCAAATCTGCCACATACCCAGCTGACAAATTGAACTTGAAACCAAAATCTAACACAAAACTAGATCATAATTCAATCAAAACCACACGCAAACAATAGGAAAGACAAAAAAACACTCACTTAATCATCAACCAACAATTGGTAATAAATTCACAAAATACAGAGGATTTTCGGTTCTCACCCTCAAATTCCCAAATCAACCGATTATTAGTCATAATAACCAATTGTATTCCAAAGGAAACTATAATCTTATGGGTATTCACCAAAATTTCGAAATTAAAGTAACCCAAACACTAATTTCGGTTTTAAAACGAAATAAGATTAAGAGAGGGAAAGAGAGAGACGCGTGAGGGAGGGAAAAAGAGATTAGCTCAGAGAAACTCTCTGGTCCTTTTGTTTTGCGAGACGTGAGATACTTTTGTTTTGCGAAGAAGAAAATTTTCTGTTTCTTGTCACTGCAAGGGAAACCTCTGCTTAAATAGAACTGGAGGGGCAATGCTGAGACCATCTCCAACAGTAGTAACTAAGAGCATCTCCTTTTATTATATTCTTGCCAATACTCAATAAAATGAAAAATCAACCAAAACATAACAACATAAACTCCCTTAATCAACCACCATCCATTCGGCCATCCAAGGGGAAGAAAACCCCCTCATTCGGCCATCCTCGACCAACCAAAACACCCAATCGGTTTCAGATTCAAACAATCCCACCACAATCGGCTACCCACAAAACCTAGAACTCCAATTCCCAGCCACTACAAACATCAACACAGTACCACCAAATTCCCAAAATTACACAATCAAACACCACCCCATCGGCCATCAACAGAGAACTCGAGTTCTCACCAGAATCGGCCAAAACAAGGCAAATCCTCAAGCCTTAAACAGAAACCCAATATACCGAGAATCATCCAACAAAACATCACAAATAGAAATCCAACCCACAACTCAACAACTAATTGAAACCCACAATTTCAAACCCTAAATCAATTGAAAACAAAGAATGATACTCACGTTTTTGGGAAGGGAAATCCGGAGCTACAGCCTCAACGGCAAAGCCTCTCTCTCCTCTGTCGCGCGTTGGCCGGAGTAGCGACGTGGTGGTGCACGGCCTTCAACCGCCAAATACCCAACACTCTCTCAGTGTTTCATTCTCTCTTTCTCTCTCAATGCCCTCTCACTCTCTCAGAATCTTGCTCTCTCTTTGTCGCTCAGCTCTCTCTCAACAACTTTTTAATTGTTTTTTCTCCTTCGCCCGCCCATGTCTGTAACGCGCAAATTACTGAAATGGAAATTGAACAAGGAAAATGGAAATGGAGTGGAAGAAATGTAATATCAATGAAAAACATTAAAATTGGAAAATGATATTATACTGAAATTAGGCAAATTCGAGGATGCCTAAAACCTTCGTGAGTGATTCGAGGTACTACCCCTCTATTTTCAGCCAAGACTGAATTACAACTTGAATGCCTAAAACCATTTATTGGTCTTGTTTATATAAACCCATTTAAAGGCTTACCAAACTAATAAAGCCAAAGGCCCATTATATTACTAAGGCAAAGGCCTAATGCTATTATGCCCATAACACTAAGCCCACTACTAATATACCTATGACACTACCCACCCCTTTAAGCAATTTGCCCACAAAGTGTGATTATTATGATGATTATATTTAAAAGATAAACTGAAAAAATAAGCCCACTACACCACAAAAACAGCTCCTTCTCAATGCCGCTTCTAGAGGCTTCAGCATCATGATGATGCAGGATGACACGTAGCAATATTGGTTCCTTATCCTTAACACGTCACTTTATCTCCTGATGAAGCTTCATGCAATTTCCAGCTTTTCCCTTACTTTACCAATCTGCCCTTCAGCCATGTTAGGGGAGTGAAGCCCATTCAGCCACGCAGCCAAGTTACCTCTTGCTTTTCCATGCCAATATCCAATTGCCACGTAGCCATCTTCGAGGTACTTCAATGAACGTTTCTTCCCCATCCATCTTCACGTACAAGTTGCAATGTGTGCAAGAGAAAGGCTCTGGTGGTGGTGGTGGTGGTGGTGGTGGTGGTGGTGGTGGTGCTGGTCCAAGTTGTCCGCCCCCAACCCGATTTCTCGACCTCCGGATCTCTGTCCAGCGCGGCTCCGGCGACAGCGGCATGTCTGCGCTTCCCCTTCAGCCACCACATCCCCTTCTTTTTTCACACATTTCCAATGCCAACGGTGTTTGAAAAGAACAACATCCACCGCATCCTTAGTGGAGGACAGAGATAGAAGCACACTAGGCACTCCCCAATTTGAAAATGGCATCTCCACGATAGAGTATGAAGTTTGTAGTTTAGGAATTAGCTCATATGTTGCTGTAATTTCTGTTTGCAATGGATTTCCAGCTTGATCAGGTTCTGGAATTAGGATGTGGTTTGTGGCGCCAATCGGAGCTGGTTCTGGAATGATTGTGTGTTGTGGATCAACGTCTTTCTTTAGTATTTTGCATGAATAGACCGCACCAAACCTTCCCAATCAATCACACTTTTGCTAGATCGTAATTCCCTGAACCATAGATTAGCCTCGCCGACCATATGGAAAGCAGAAATGGACAGTCGTTGCTCTGCCGGAATATTGTAATACACAAAAAATTCTTCGGCTCTGCAACACCACGTTTCCGGATCTTCCCCATCGAATAGTGGAAAGTCCAGCCGAACAGATATCGGCTTCATGATTTCCTTCCCGGACGTTTCACCTCCTTCTAGACTTAGAGGCTGAGTAACCAGCGGAGGAAACATTTCCTTCTCCTTACCCCAGCATTGAACCCAGGAATTCCCGAGATCATGTCCTGAATACGCTGAAATTGAGTCTCAAAATGGAGCTTCATCTCCTCCTGATTCCTCTGCAGTTTCAACATATCCGTTTGCAAATTCTGGATCTGGGTAGTAGTCCTGTTGTTCCAGTCAGTTTGATGAGCACTGTGAGCTTGCAAGGCTTCTTCCGTCAATTGGTCACGGGTAATGGTATCAACTAGAGATCGAGCTTGATTTTCTTCAGCCATGGTGTTAAATCGGGTTCTCACAGACAGGAAATCAGAGTGGGCAGTTGGTTCAGAGGCTCTGATACCAATTTGTAACACGCAGATTACTGAAATGGAAATTGAACAAGGAAAATGGAAATGGAATGGAAGAAATGTAATATCAATGAAAAACAATAAAATTGGAAAATGATATTATACTGAAATTAGGCAAATTCGAGGATGCCTAAAACCTCTGTGAGTGATTCGAGGTACTCCCCCTCCATTTTCAGCCAAGACTGAATTACAACTTGAATGCCTAAAACCATTTACTGGTCTTGTTTATATAAACCCATTTAAAGGCTTACCAAACTAATAAGGCCAAAGGCCCATTATATTACTAAGGCAAAGGCCTAATGCTATTATGCCCATAACACTAAGCCCACTACTAATATACCTATGACAATGTCCCTCTTCCCCTCCCCCCGCTGAGAAAGCCTTTCGATTTTTTGGGTCAAAAAGAGTAAAAAGACGGTTTGAGAGGGTTAGAAAATGACAAATATTTCTTTTTTCCTTTTCTTTTTAAAGTAATAAGTTAATCATATTAAAGAGTAATGCTACACATCATCCCCTTGTCTTTCTTTTATCCCAAAATTGATGTGGCTCTTAAAATTACTATTGAATTTTTGATATATCACTCTTGAATTTTGATCCAATGGTGATTTTAAGAGCCACATCAATTTCGGGAGGACAAAATGAGAACAAGGGGATGATGTGTGGCATTACTCCACATTAAAAAAGTGAGGGCCTCATCGTATTTGGGATATATAAAAGAAAACGCCTAACTAAAAAAATAATGAAGAAAATCAAGAAAATTAAAAAATAAAGAGAACACATAAACCATAGTCCAAAGATATAAAATATGATAAAAGGAGGATACAAGTTCCTCAGAAGTCTTGTCAACGTCCCCGAAGCTTCGATTATTTATTTCTCTTCGTAAGCACCAAAAGAGGCACGTAGGCACCATTTCTCTTCTAGCCTCTCCATCAGTTGCTGCAAAAAAAAAAACCTCTGCCATCACTTTTCATTAAGAGAGAGTTTATGGAGCTTCCTTGTGCATTATTGCCAAACGGCCACTGAGGAAGGACAAAACCAAAGAACGTGGAAAGTGGTCTCTGGCTGTCTCTCACACATAGGGCACATAGGGGCGGGCAGCATATGTTTGCGATGAAGATTTGCAAAACAAGTATTAGTTTTGTACGGCTTATTATTTTAGCTTGTTAGAAGTCGATGGCTGAACATCTCGCCTAAGGGATTGTAATTAACCATGTTGTTGGGTTCAACAAATCATAAGCTTATGAGCTATCATCGTTGGATTCAAATGAATCTATTAACCTTTTTATTTTTCCGGATGCTTCATTTTGACCGAAAAATATATTTTGGTGTTTGGTTTGCCTCCAACGATAAATCGACGAGTTCCAATGATTTGAGAATGTGAATATCAAATTCGGAAATAATTTACGCTTTTAAAGAAGATAAATCATTTTACGGAAATTAAATAAACTTTTATGGTCAAATCGAAAACATTTTCGATTTGACTATTATTTTTTGTTGCACATATAAAATTATGAAAAATATTTTTTATAAATTATTTAATGCCAAGACAAATGGAGCTTAAAAATAAATAATGAGTATGGTTGTTTGAAATGCAAAACTCTGTCCAAATTATTGTGGACTACCAAAAAAAAAAAAAAAGAAAAGAAGAAAAGTATTAAAACTAATAATGGCATAATTTATTTTCAAATGATTGAGAATACAATAAATGCGAGATAAATATTCACAAAAAAGTGTTTTGTTCTAATTCTCCGTTTGTTTCGGCGTAAAACGATTTTCTGGAAAATGATTTCGGTATTTTATAGTGTTTGGTAATGGCGAAAATAATGGTCAACGAAAATCATTTTCGGTTTGACCGTAAAAGTTTCTTAAAATTATACTCTTCGTCATTCCCCACACGTTTGATATCTGATTGTCAGAATCCGGCAATAGTCGGTCGTCGGAATCTAGGCGGCACCGGAATTCGGCAATATCCGGCTACCGTAATAATGTCGGCACCAGGATCCGGCCACCGTCGCCGGATGCCGGCGGACTAGATTCCGGCATAATCTTGCCGGATATTCTACGGGAATCCGGCCATGGTTAGAAGCCAGCCGGATGTGGCCAAAATGCCAGGGATTCGGCCGGATATGACTGGATCCGGCCATTGATCCGGAGGAGTCCTGCCGAAATCCGGCCATTTTGGCTGGATTCGGCTAAACATGCTCGTCGGAATCCGGCAACAGCGACTGGACGTTGCCAGATTCCAGCGATAGTTGCATTTTCACTTTTTGTAATTTTTTCGTACGAACCAAATACCGGAAAATATTTTCAAGAAAGTTATTTTTATTTTTTTTTTCTGAAAATGATTTCGTCGAAAATATTTTACGACGAAAATCATTTTATACCGAAACAAACGGAGCATAAATCGAAATGGCTTGTGAAAGTAACACTTTTATTTATTTAAAATAGACTTTTAACTCATAGAAGTTAACCAAACACTGTTAATTCACGCGAGTTCTACTTATCAACTGCTGTAAAATATTTAACATGAATTATGAATATAACTTGATTATCCAATATACTCTTACTTACATTAATGTTCAATTTGTTTCGGCGTAAAATAATTTTCTGAACAATGATTTCGGTACTTTTCGGTGTTTGGTATGGGCGAAAATAATGGTCAACCGAAAAATGATTTCCGTTTGACTAAAAATGCTTAATAAATTTCAAAAAATTATTTACGCTTTTTAAAAGCACTCGACTCTCTTTTAAACAACACAGTCGACCTTTATGTTTAAGTAATTGACTATCGCCAGATTCCAACACCGGTCGGTGCCGGAATCCAGTGACATCCGACAATCGTCGCTGGATTTCGTCGGTACCGTGCTAGACTGGCTGGAATCTTGCCAGATCTCCGGCTATTTGGCCGGGATATTGGCCGGATCCGGGTTCTAGCCGGATCCCCAGCCGTTCTGGTCTGATCTAGGTTCTAGTCAAATCTTAGGCCAGTCCGGCCAAATCTCTAGTCGGGATACTGGTCGGATTCTGCACAAATGGCAAGATTCGGGCCACTTTTGCCGGAATTTTGTATGTGTTAAATATAAAAAAAAAAAAATTATTTTTATACTATTTTATATCAACATTTTCTATTTTGTGAATAAAATTTAATTTCTTAAAATTAATATGATTAAATTAAAATAGAAAAAATATTTATAATTTTCCGTACGCGCCAAACACCGAAAAATGATTTCGACGGAAAATATTTTTTAAAGCTAACTTCGCTTAAAATATTTTACGATAGAAATTATTTTACACCGAAACAAACCGAGCATAAATGAAATTGGTCAAACCTATTTATTTTAAACGGGTTCAGTTGAGATACATTCTGGAATTTGCTAGTCGCTCTCCACGACCAATCAATTATTTCTACATCTTAATCATTAAAATCCAAATAAAAGAAACGGCCATCTAACTAATTATGATAATCAAGAATATACCCGTCTAGTGGCTGCAAATTTGTCTAAATGTAATATAATAGCACTCGAGTAATGCTATTTAAAGTTTGTTTGAGTTTGTGATATTAAAAGTTTGCAATTTAAAAAAAACAATTATAAAATGTATAATTTGAAAATTTGATTTTTAAAAAAGCATTTAAACGTTTAGAAAAATCTTAGTTTTATATTTAAAATCAAAGTTTAGTTTTTAAAATTGTACATTTTTAAAAAGTACTATCTTGTTTGCGATTTGAAAAATAAGAGTTTTTGCATTCAAGTTACAATGTTTTAAAAACACAATTTCATATAATTAATTTTCAGTGATTTGGGTTAAAATCGCATTTTTTACTTACGAAATCGTAATTTTAAACGCATATTTAGTAAAATGTTATACGACTGTTATACAACTGAAATGAAGTGGTAGTAAAAATCAACATGTGAATCAACAAGGGTATGTTAAAAAAAAAGGTTAATTTTTACAGACACGGTATCCCAATTATATCATTTTTCAATCGTACTCATTATATGCACGTGGTTATAAGTATTACGACTTTTACTACAAGTTTTTAGTTGATAATCTATATGATTGATGTAGCAGTATCACACAGATTATCACATCAATTTATAAATTCACGTGATACTTACTGCCATGCAATTTTCTTACCATACTTGGTAAGAAAATTGTAAAGGTGTACTCTAAACATTTTTTCAATGGAAAATGAAAATTGACCAAAATGTCTTGCCAATTTATTTGCTTTCAAATTAGGCATCGTGAACTCTACCGTCGTTTATTTCCATATTTGCAATGGCATTTCTCACAACAATTCTCGCAATCAAAACCTATATTCCCACCAATAAATTCCAATAAGCAAGGTCCTGTGATGATTTTTTTTTTTATTTTTTATTTTTCATGTAAAATGATTTTTGTTGTAAAATATTTTCGACGAAATTATTTTTCAAAAAAAATAATTTTTTTGAAAATATTTTCAGCGTTTAGCTCATATGAAAAAATCATAAAAGGCAAAAAACAGAATTCGACAACTGCTGCGGGAATTTGTTTGCCGTCGCCAGATTTTGGCAAACCAAATTCCAACCAGAACGGTCAAGATCCGGTCGTTCTCTTGCTAAAATGGTCGGGAATTGACAAGTTTGGCTAGATTTCGGCACCTGCAAGATTCTAGCGAGTGCCACCAGATTTCGACAATCGGATACTAAAATTCAAGGCCTTTGATGGTAGACTCGGGCTATCAACAAATTCTAATGTTAGGCGATGGTGGATTTCCACAAACGTGCGGGCAAAAATGAAGACTTAAAATTCGAAAAATGATTTACGGCCTTCAAAACCGTAAATCGTTTTTCAAAAATTAAAAAAGTTTTTATGGTCAAACTGAAAATGATTTCCGTTGATCATTATTTTTGCCCTCACCAAACACCGTAAAATGCCGAAAATATTTTTCAAAAATCATTTTACGTCAAAATAAAAGGAGCATTCGGGTAAATGTATAAGAAATTACTGAGTCGGAGTGCGATTTAAAATGGTCATTAACTTTCTAAAATTAATATTTACTCATTCAGTTTTTCATCAGTCATTATGTGATTTTTTCGTCTATTTTCGCAACTTCTGTTAGTGTCACGTCAGCCTTTTTGCCACATCATCTTAAAATATTTTTTTTTATTATATTACAAATTTAAAAACTTACTTTTTTTTTTTAAATAAAAAAAAAAATGAAAATGAGGGTTTGGTGGTGGCTCGCGACCACCCCCAAGGCCTGGGGGTGGCTGTCAGGGCACCCTAAAATGGATATAGGGGTGGCCCGAAAGCCACCCCTTAAGGTCAGGGGATGGCCACACGCCACCCCCGGCCCTAGGGGGTGGCTCACAGGCCACCCTACTCTTCAAGGGTGTGACCGACAGCCACCCTCAAACCCCTATTTTTATTTTTATTTTTTAAAAAATAAAAAATAAAATTTTAAAGTTTTTAAATTTATAATATAATAAAAAAATAATATTTTAAGATGATGCGGAGAAAAGACTGACGTGACACTAACATAAGTTGAGAAAAATGGATGGAAAAATTATAAAAAGACTGTTTTCAAATAAACGAAAAACTAAATAGTTAAATATTGATTTTTAGAAAGTAAGAGGCCAATTTCAAATCGCGCCCGACTCAAAAATTTATACATTTACCCTTATTTTTATTCATTGGGCAGGGTTCATTTTGCTTTGAGATCTCAGGCAAAAATGCCAAAAACTATGCGAGATTATCAGCCCGGCCCATTAGGTAAAATTGCAAAAATCATTATCATTTATTTATTATTATTATTTTTTCTCTGCTTCTCTCTCCCTGTGAGATTCCTAATCTATCGCCCTCTCCTTCCCAATAAGTTTTCCATTTCAAAAGGCCCCCCTCTAAATGCACAAAACTCCATTAACGTCAACAACCTCTCTGCGTCTCTCGCTCGCCTCCTCAATCCCTGTTCTCGTTCCCTAACGCCCTCTCTATCCTCACAAAACCTAATTTTCAATCCACGTCCGTCATCTTTCCTCCATTTCCCATAGCGCCACAGCATCCCTTCCCGCATTTGCAAATTGGCCCCTCTTCGTCGTCCACGGCGCTCCTCTTATTCTTCCATTATTGATTCGCCGACACTCCACCATTATTGGGATTAATCAGCTTTTGTCTCCTGTAGGGTTTTGATAATCTCACCCGTATTCGAATTTTCAGTTTTCTTTTTCCTACCCTTTAGGGTTTCCCTATTGCTTTTCTAGGGTTTCGTCTTTGTCGAACTTGTAGATTTAATTATATTTTAATTTATCAAGAAAACAGTCATACATACTCTTATTTTCTTTTTGGGATTATATTTTTGTATAAAGTGGTACTCCCTGAAATTGTTTAGGGTTCTATGTTGGTGATCTTTTCTTGAAACGCCCATAATTTTAGTGGTATTTACGGTACTTACCATTTTTTAGAAAGCCTATCTGGGCGAATTTGTTGCGGTCTGAAAGTTTCCTTTTTAAGCAAAAAACTGTTAGCAAATATGATAAACTGTCGAATTCTGGGGTCTTGTTGTATCTACTTCTAAGGTTACATCTTTTGCGTTTGATATCTGATTTTGTTTGTAACTTTTTTATTTTTGGTTTGGGTGGAAGAAGATATAGTTATTGTTAAGGGTTTTGGGGGGGAGAAAGCCTAGGCTTGCATGGGCGAACATGAGGGGTGGGCTCAGCCACTAAGTGGGCTATTTCCGAACGGCCTGTTACCCGATGAAGCGGCCTCTGCGATGCAAGTGCTCGACAAAGAGCGATGGTCGAGGGCCGAGGAGAGGACTGCAGAGCTTATCACCTGCATTCAGCCCAACCTGCTGTCCGTAGAGCGCCGAAATGCGGTTGCAGATTATGTGCAGCGGCTGATCATGAAGTGCTTTCCCTGCCAGGTGGGGCATGTACCCCTAATGTAACCATGTTCTCTGACTTAAGGAAGCTTTGAAAGCCTGTAGAAGAGAAACATACGTACTTGCATATACTTGCGCAAATGCATAAGTAGTTTATGTCAGTCTTCACAAATTATGCATTGTTGTTATTTACACGTAGTTGATATGAAGGTCATGTAGTTCTGAAATGAATTATTTTGGATGAAGAATTTAGTGTGAATTGTAATGCTGGTTCGATTATTATAAGTAGAGAAGATGATGGCTTGCTATTGATCCAATGGGAGAAGTTGGATGAATGAGTATGGTTGAGCGAGGATGTTGAGATGAGTAAGTTGCATTCAAAAAAAGGAAAAAATTAGAGTGAATGTAGCCTTTGAAAACTAATAAAGATGAGTAGCAACAGGTGATTGGCTGAAGGCTCTAAAGGCACAAGATAGATATGGATTTGACCTTGGATTGAGTCCAATTGTGAGACTATTTTTCTGGGGAATTATGAATAGTGGTAGTAGGCTTGATTTCATTTTCTTTCTTGACCTCTGTTCATGGTTGTGCACTACATAATTGTTTGTTCACTTATGTTAGTAGAGTAGAAGTGCACCATCTTCATGTTTTATTTTGTTATCACACTCTTCCTCGTTGTGAATCTTTGGATTATAATTTTTGTCTGCAGGTGTTCACTTTTGGGTCTGTGCCCCTCAAGACTTATTTGCCTGATGGAGACATTGACTTAACAGCCTTCAGTGAGAATCAAAATTTGAAGGACACATGGGCTCATCAAGTTCGTGATATGCTGGAGAGAGAGGAGAGGAATGAGAATGCCGAATTCCGTGTAAAAGAAGTCCAGTACATTCAGGCAGAAGTATGCCCCTCTCAGTATTCTTAATGTCTTTACAATTCTTGGACCTTCTGTCTCAGTTTTTTTTTTTTTTTAAATGTCTTTATTATTTGAATTTTTGGCCTTATGAGCAATTCCTTCGTGGTGTACATCTACACATTTTTATCATAAAAGGTGGAGTTGTAATCATAAAAGAAAAAAAAGAAAATTACACACACACACACACACACACACACACACACACACATGCGTGTGTATGTGTGTGTGACTTAATGGTTGCTTGTCTTAATTTATCCAGATCACCAATAAATGCACCTGATTCTGATGTTAGACAATTTGTTCTTTGACATATGCAAAATAAACAAGGAGAAATAGTCTAGAAGCGTTCAAGATTACGGACTAAATATCTAGAATAGAATTCTGAGAAACAGAGGAACCTCATACGCTCTCTATTGAGCATCAGCTTTCACCCTCAACAAATACCCCCTAACTCACACACGCGCACCCACACCCACCCACCCACCCCACACACACAACACACACACAAAAAAAAAAAAAAAAGGAAAGAAAACCAGCAACAATTATTGTTGGTATATAGGGGTCCACTTTAACTACCTTTTGGGTGCAATGGATGATGTATGTTTCCATTTTAAATGTTGAACTAAATAAAAATTAATGCTACCTCTTTTTCTTTTCATTTTCTTGGTAAGTGAAAATTATGATTAAATCATGATTGCAGAGGAATATTGATGACATGTGAACTTTTCAATAAGGGCTACTGACTTCTGAGGTGTGCTCCGAGAGGTGTAAGAAAAGCTATAACATCTATATATAATATAGAGTATAAAGTAAGCCATTAATAGAAGCTTATTTTTAAGATTTATATTCTATGCTTCTTGAAGTGGTGCTATTTGAAATTATCTTTGAAGTATCTTGGTCTTCCATTGTGGGCCTCCTATAAGGTCAATTTTATTTGAGATGGTGTTATTGAAAAGGTAAGAGTGTGGGATGGCTGATTGGAAAAGAATGTATTTGTCAAAAGGTGGTAGGGTTACCCTTATTAAGAGTACACTTTCCAACTTGCCCACGCACTTCATGTCCATATTCCCTCTCCTTGTGGGTGTTGCAAACCGTACTGAGAAGATCTAACAAGATTTCTTATGGGGTTGGCTAGGCAAAGAATTCAAATTTCACTTGGTAAGATGGTTCAATGTTTGCTCTCCGATCATTGAGGGAGGTTTGGGGTTCGAAACTTATTATTGTTCAACCGTGCTCTCTTAGGTAAATGACTATGGGTTATGAGTATGAAAGGGATGCTTGGTGGAGATTTGTGGTGGACTCCAAATTTGGTAGTTTGTGGGGCGGGTGGTGTTTTAATGAATCTCGTGGGGTGTATGGGGTGGGGTATGGAAGAATATTAGGAGGGGTTGAGAGAAGTTTTTAACTCATATCAGATTTGGGGTGGAAGATGGCTACAAAGTCAGTTTCTGGCATGGCTAGTGGTGTGGAGACAAGACCCAAAGCAAGGTTTTCTAATTTTGTATGGTATCGCTTGTGCGAAGAAAGCTTCCGTAGCGGCTCACTTGGAGATTTCAGGTGGCTCCAATCAGTGGAAAGTAAGCTTTGCTAGAGCGGCTCATGTTGAGAAGTTGATGCCTCATTCTATAGTTCGTTGTATTCAGTTAGAGTGAGACGGGAAGGTGATGATAAGTTTTGGTGGGCTTCTTCCACAAGAGGGTTGTTTGATGTTAGATCCTTCTACAATATCTTGAGTTGTAGTGAAGGCTCTCCTTTTTTCCTTGGAAGAGTATTTGGCGAACTAAGGTTCCCTCGAGTGAGGTTTTTTTTGTTTGGTCAGCGGCCCTAGGAAATATCATTACCATGGACGACCTTAGGAAGCAAAATGTTATTGTGGTTGACAGGTACTGTATTTGTAAGAAGAATGGAGAGTTCGTGGACCATCTCCTTCTTCATTGTGAGGTTTCTTGGAACTTATGAATACTTTTTTCAGCCGCTTTGGGCTATCTTGGGTTATGCTTAGACAAGTTGTTGGTTTGCTTGCTTGTTGGTGGATTATTGGTAGCACTCGGAGTGCCACTATGTGGAAGATGGTGCCTTATTGTCACTTGTGGTGTATTTGGATTTGGACGGAAATAAATGATAGGACTTTTGAAGACTGCAAGTGGAACGACTTAGGTAAAGCGTTAGCCACATCTTCATTATCACCCCCTAAAAGAACTAGTCAATTGTTGCTTTCTTAGAATCGCTTATAAAGCCCAATTTCACCAAGTAAGTACTCAATGTGGGACTTGCTACCCGTGAGTGTCTTTATAAACCACCTATTATGTTGGCTACTCATCTTCTCCATGTGGACTAGGTGTTACGATCTCTTTCCTCCCCCCCCCCCCCCCCCCCTCTCTCTTAAACTGTGACATTCTCGTTAGGGCCATGTTATGTAGTGCTCCAGTACCACATGACGTTATAACTTGTCTTTGATACAATTTATAATGATCCAGGGAAAGTGCTAGCCACATCTTGCATTATCACCTTAAAGGAACTTGTCAGTTTGAAGTTTCTCTAGAATCACTTATAAAGTTTATGTTCACATAGTGAGTAAGCAATGTGAGACTTAGCATCTATGAATGTCTTTATAAACCATAGGCTACTCATCTTCCCAATGTGGGGCCGTGGTGTTACAACAAGAGGACGTTGGAGGAGCTTATATCTTTTTTCTTCTATGCTTTTTATCTTTGGACATCGACTTTTGTATCCCCATTTGTGCTTAATTTTTATGATTTCCTTGTTATTTATTCTCTTAGCTAGGTATTTTCTCTTGTATACTTTATGTGTACCTAGGAAGCATACATCTCAATTACTTATCAAAAAAATATATGAATTTAATCGCAAAATTTTAGGAAACTGTGACACCTCAAAAAGTAAGTCCCCCCCATTAGAAAGCCTCATTGAGTAGATTGATTATAAAAGGTGTTCATGAGTGTTAAGTCCCACATTGGTTCCTTATTAAGTAAGTCTGAGCTTTATAAATGATTTTAGGGAGCTTCAATTGTAACTTGCCTAGTTTTTTTAGAGTGATAGCACAAATGTGGTTGGTGCTTTTCCTGGTTGTTATAAATAGTATAAGAAAAATTTAGTTACACCATGTGGCATTGAGGTACTGCATAGCGTGAGCCCTGTTGAGGGCATCAGATTTGAGTGGAGGAGATTATGACACTCCAGAAAGTTAGTCCCACATTGGAAATATGGATTGTCCACCTTTGAGTGGTGTGGGTTGTAAAGGTGATTATAAAGGTATTCACGAGTATTAGGTCTCATATTGATTTTTTATTAGGTGAGATTGGGTTTTGTAAGTAATTTTAGGGAACTCAAATTGTAACTTGACTAATAATTTTGGAGTGATAACGTAAATGCGGCTAGCGCTTTCTCTAAGTTGTTACAGAAATAAGAACAATCAGTTAATGAGTGTGTTGAAACCAATTGGTCTTTGGAATCTTTTTTTTTTAATGTGCATTTTGCATCATTTGTTGGCAACTTCAGAATGAAAGGATTCATCTTTTCTGCCTCATTATTGTTGCGCATGTTGTAAATGTTTGGACAACATGAGGATAAGGTGCTTTTACTTCCACTTTTTTTTTTGATGAGTGCTTTTACTTATACTGTCGTACCTAAGATGCCTATAACTACAAAAATTAACTATGAGAAATCAGTTGATTGAAGCCTTCTATTATAATTTTCCCAGTCAACAATACTTATCAATTTCTTTTTCCCGGTCAACAATGAACCCTTAACCACACCCCTTTCGTTGGCTTTACTTCTAGGATGCTTGTCATCCTTGCCATGTATGTCCCTTGGGAATACATCAACACATTTTGGGTTTAAGGTTTAGGATTTATGTTTTGTTTCTTATTGATATATATGGGAAGAGATTGACTCATGGCTATTAAGTTATTTTTCACCTTTCCGCCACTTGCTAAGCTTTCTTACTTGCAAGGTGATATAATTTCCTGCAGTTGTTGTCATTCTTACTGTTGATGGTGGTGGTGGTTGTTTTTTTTTTTTTTTAAATGATTTTCATATATCTTTAGATTATGTGCTTATAACCTATAAAATAAAATACCTCAGAATTTTGGCTATAAGGTTCTTCTCTGATAGTAATTGAGCACTTATTTTACTTATCAAAAAAAGTAATTGAGCACTTATTTTGTCTTCATGTATTTTCAGGTGAAGATAATAAAGTGTCTTGTGGAAAATATTGTGGTAGACATATCATTCAACCAGCTTGGAGGGTTGTGCACTCTTTGTTTCCTTGTGCAGGTGAGTACTGCATTTTGGAAACCCTACTCTAATTCTTTCTCCTTGGAAAAATAGAACCATGATGATGTTTGTGTCTCTTCACTGAATTGTAGTTTTTTCTTCTTTAGGTTGATAATTTGATAAATCGGAACCATTTGTTCAAGCGTAGTATTATATTGATAAAGGCCTGGTGTTACTACGAGAGTCGGATCCTGGGTGCTCACCATGGGCTTATCTCAACTTATGCCTTGGAAACCCTGGTTCTGTACATATTTCATGTCTTCAATAATTCCTTTGCTGGACCACTTGAGGTGACTGCATTTGTTTTAAAACTTAATTTTTGTAATTATTTATCCATCCTTATGGATTTTTTTTTTCTTTGCATGCGCAGGTCCTCTATCGTTTTCTGGAGTTCTTTAGTAAGTTTGATTGGGACAATTTTTGTGTTAGTCTATGGGGTCCTGTACCCATGAGTTCACTTCCAGATGTAACAGGTGTATATAATTTGCTTCAAGATTCTTGTGTTAATACTTTATTGAGCAAACCCATATTTTGCCAATAGTTTCCATTTAATTTTTCTTTATTTGGAATATTTGCAGCTGAACCTCCTCGAAAAGATGGTGTAGAGTTAGTACTGACCAAAGGGTTTCAAGAATGTAGCTCAGCGTATGCTGTTTCCCCTGGCGGTCAAGAAGGGCAACCCTTTGGTTCCAAACATTTTAATGTAATTGATCCGTTGCGTATAAACAACAATCTTGGACGTAGTGTTAGTAAAGGTAGATAAATTCTAAACCTAGTACACTTCTAATTAACTGTTTTTAAGATGTTTCCTTGGGGTATTTGAGTGTTTTCTTTTTGTTTGGTGCTGTTCATGCCTCTGGTACATGTGTGGTTGCTGATTTTTATTTGCTGCTGGATTATTGAACATACATAATATATTTTGGTTCTTTATTTGTTTGGTATCAACCATGCACCAACTTCTGTACTAAATACCTACTTAGAACAAGTTTCTCCCCATTGATTGTTCTGGTCAGCTTTGGCAATTTTTTGAATGAGCAGCAAAGAGGTTTATATGTCTGCTGGTGCATGGTTGATTTTATTGGATATGTGTTTGTTTTATATCCACGTGATAATTTTCCCAATAACTTGGTAAGTTGGAAGTTCTATAGATTTTGTAATCTGGTCCTATTTGAAATGCGAATCATTATTACATGTAATATTACCTTATTATTTAACTTTTTAGTTATTTCTTTTACATTTTTTTTTTTAAATTTTAAAATTGTTACATGGAACTGAGCAATGCACAGTTAAAAAGGAGCTTGAAATTTGGACGAATATTAGTTAGTTTTTTAGGTCCAACATACAATTTTGAACAAGTCTGTGTTGCATTGGTTGGTTTCGATGATTCTTTGTCCTAGTTGGAATTGACAGATTTTGTTAGATGACTTGATTTCTAACTTTTATTGTGAATTGCCATAAAATTTCTTGTTCTGTACCAATTTAATTTATTGTAGCTATATTTTAAAAACAAAAACGGTGGAGTGGCTCAGTTTTAGTGGGATCTAAACACTTCATTTTTTTGTTTGTAGTGGTTCATTGATTGTAACTTCCCTCTGTAACATCATAACTCTTCACAGATGATACACATTTTACTGAAACAATCAATCTTCTTAAAATACCCTTAGATGAGCCAAGACATATGGGTTCAAATTTGAAAATGGTGAGTTCAAATTTGAAGTAAGAAAATTAAGGGTAATATGAGAAAATGGATAATTCTTCTATTTTTTGAAACTTTCATCTACCTAGACAGCTCAAAAAAAGAAAGTACATCATCTGTTTTGAGATAGGGGGATTTTAAGTTTTCTTATCCTGTTTCTTGGTTTTCGGCACAGTTGTGCACCGATCATTTATTAGTTAGGAGTATAAAGACTACTACTAGTGCTTTCTTTTGGACCAATTTAGTCGTGAGCAAATTCCCTAACCAACCAATCCACTCTTTTTGTTTGAGCGACCCCATTCTGAAATAGTTGGTTACTGCCATTGGTTAGGCAGTAATTGGTAACATAATATAATATTGGACGGGGGTTGGGTTGCTTGTCTGGTTTAAGGTGTCGGAAATGCAGCACCCTTGACTCAACTGACCCCTATTCCTTTGATATAAAAACCCCTCTTTAGACTAGGGTTTCTTCATTTGTTCTTTGCCGCCTTTCCCTCTCTCATAGAGTTCTCTAAGAGAGCTCTGCATCTTTGGGGATCATTTGTGTGTCTCTTTGACCTTTATGAATTTCTTTATAGAATTAGTGAATCAAATTTGTCCTTTTATAAATCTCTTCGGGGTTCATTGTTTTTCTTTCTTTCTATGAGTTGTGATCCTAGCTGCACTGTCAATGTGGAGTAGTGTGGTGTCAAGGGTTGTGGTCATAGCCACAGGTGTGATCTTGTTGAGGCTTTGATTTGTCTCTCCTCTCCCTCGATAGCTATCTCTTATTTTTATTTCTTTAATGATTTTCTTGTACTTTTTTCTTCTTATATTTAGGCATTCTCTTGTATCTTTCATGCATACTAGGGTTGCGTCTCTCTGCGCTTTTTGATATGCATTACATTACTTATCAAAAAAAAAAAATCTTTAATTTTCCCTTTGGGCCAAAGTTTCACGCTGACCCTGGACTAATTGATTGAAAATCTTCGGTGTTGGTGCGCTCGAGAGGCCTGAAAGGGTTGGTTGGCTTAAAGTGCCATTTCTGGTGGCTGACACCTCTGCTTGCTCCGTAGTAGGTTTTCTTTGTAATCAAGAAAAAAAAATGGTCAACATTGTAGTTTTTTAGTAAAAGCTTTGAGTGCAGCTTAATGTTTTTTTTAGTTAATTACTGAATAAGATCACATGAACGGGTTTTATCTATGTTCTGTCAAGATGTTGTACAATCCGTATCAATATTCTGAAATTCTTCTTTCTTTTGATAGTAGTGTGGAAGTTTGAACCTGTTAAGGAGAACTGCAAATATTAGTGGCGTTGTAAGTTATCAATCCCAAAAAGGTTAGGATGTTGGGAAGTGGCCAATCATGTATGTCAAGCAGACATGCTAACATTTGACATTCCCCTCACATGTAGGCCTTAAAATTGGCTTTTAGACTATGTTAGAAACCATCAGTCCTAAAAGCTTAAACTATCAGGAAGTGGACTAATATAAAGCACACACCGACTTTAACGGGTTGAAATTATGATTAATTTCAGTGTTGGAGAAAAATACCTGTGCCAGTAGTTGTGATACTTCTGCGTTGCATTTGCTGTAGAGTACAATTAGCTTGGGGCTGATTTCGCTCATTACTAGGAGGCATGGGCATTGTTGCAAATGCCATAATTTATGAATGATCATGCCATTGTGTCACAAATTTTAACACCCTATGTTCTCTCTTTGTTGCATGCATTCATGTCACCTGCATTGCATGGATATGTGTGAATCAGTTTAATAAGTAGTCTGGACTATGGAGGCACATATGCGTGCATTATTAAAGAGTGAGGGTTGTACCGTCTATGTCTGAGATATGCATATTTTGTTCTGCATATAAAAAACTATAAATTTTCTTATGTGTCTATGTCTATATACTTTATACAATAATAACACAAGCACATAGCTTCCTTTGTACTCAAGTTTTACTCCTTTCAGTTCTTTTTACAGACAAGATAATTTCTGTGTCTTTTCCAGGTAACTTCTTTAGGATACGCAGTGCTTTTGCATTTGGGGCTAAAAAACTGGCTAGGTTACTTGATTGCCCAAAAGAAGATCTCTTTTTTGAAGTAAATCAGTTCTTTATGAACACTTGGGACAGACATGGCAGTGGCCATCGTCCTGATGCTCCAAGGAATGACTTATGGCGCTTGAAATTGTCAAATCCAGACCAGTTACATGGGTCTGAGAGTCTCAGGAGCAATTCAAGTAGCCAAAGAAATGATTCTTCCTCTGGTCGTGAGACTCGAGTTGATGGAACACGTGGTTCACATAGTGTATCCTCTCAGCATGGTAATCATTCCCTGGAAAGTGCATCTAGAACCAGTGATGTTTCTACAGCCTCTCATACTCAAACCCAAAAGAGTTTTGGCAAGTCAAACAACTCAAGGATATCTGATCAGATTAGACGTGAAATCAGTTCCAATCAAGGTGCACATGTGGATAAGGTTCAGAGAAGTTCTAAACCCAATAACTTGGTGAATGACATCCAGGGGAGGTTTGTCTTTGCGAGGACACGCTCTAGCCCTGAGCTTACTGACACATATGGTGAAGTTTCTTCTCAAGGAAGACGTAACAGAGCCCCAGAAAGTGCAAAAAGCCAGACCTCTTCTGCTAGGTTGGATAATAGCAGGAGGAAGAACCCAGAATCTGATATTTTGGCAAGCCATAGCACTAGAACCGAGGATCCTTCATCTCTTAGGCACATATCATCCCGGCAAAGTCTAGATGCTGCTGCTGACTCAAACAGTGGTTCCAATAGCTACCATGAAGAGACAGGCTCAGGTGCCATGGGTGAAGAGTTTGCTTCTGTTCCGGGGACACAGGGAATGCATCAGGAAGATCAAGATCTTGTGAACATGTTGGCATCGTCTACGACTCATGGTTTTAACGGACAGGTTCATCTTCCACTGAATATGGCTTCAGGTCACTTCCCACTTCCTATCCCATCTTCCATTCTAGCTTCAATGGGATATGCTCACAGAAATTTGGGTGGGATGATTCCTGCAAATATTCCATTGATTGAGAATCCTTGGGGCACAAATATGCAATTTCCACAAGGTTTTCCTTCACCATTAGCTCACTATTTCCCTGGCATTGGATTACACTCAAATCCTGAAGATTCAACTGAACCTGGTAATGAAAATTTTGGTTCTGTGGAAATGAACCTGGGGGAATCTGATCATAATTTCTGGAATGAGCAGGACAGGGGCTCTGCTGGTGGGTTTGATGTTGATAATGGAGGTTTTGAAATGCTTCGGTCAGATGACAAGCAACAGTCAGCTTCGGCTAGCTATAACTTTGTTCCTTCATCCCGGGTTGGTTCTAGCAGCTCCACAAGAGATCAACAGAAGATTACAAAAGAAAGCCGAGGGTCAACAAGGGAAGATCATATAGATACTTTCCAGTATCATGATAACAGAGAAAATGAGGTTTACTATGATGACAGAACTGTAAGTTTGAGATCGTTGCCTACTGCACCCCCTAATTCCCAGAGGAGTAGAACTTCTTCCGAGAGTTCTTGGGAAGGATCATCAGCAAAGGTCTCAAAGTCAGCAAGGGAAAAACGGGGTAGGAAAACTGCTGCTTCTGCTGTGCCATCTACTGTTCATGTGAAAGGTAAGAGCGTGTCTGAACATTCCTCCACTCAGGCAGATGATGACAACAGAGACTGGAATCCACTGTCAACCTCGGGCACTGAAATGGCAGAAAGAAGCATGGGACTGCAATCCGTTGTTTCTTTAAATGTTCCAAGCCATCAAATACCTGGATTTGAGTCAGCACAGACAAGTGGATCAGAGTCTCTGATACCCAATGGTCCAGTGCTTTTAGGTCATGGTTCACGACAAAGAGCTCCAGATGATTCTGGGGTTCTTCCCTTTACTTTTTATCCTACAGGGCCACCAGTTCCTTTTGTTACAATGCTTCCAGTATACAATTTCCCAACAGAGGCAGGAAATTCTGATGCATCAGCGAGCCATTTTATTGGGGAAGAGGGTCTGGATAACAGTGATTCTAGTCAGAATTTTGATTCATCTGAGGGACCTGATCAGCCTGACGTGTTAAGTACTTCTATTTCTATTAGAAGGGCTGCTCCTGTTGAGCTATCAGAGCACAAGGCTGACATTCTCAACAGTGACTTTGCTAGCCATTGGCAAAATTTGCAATATGGGCGGTTTTGCCAAAATTCACGGTGTCCTGCACCTACGATTTATCCTTCACCTTTTATGGTGCCTCCTGTCTATTTACAGGGCCGTTTTCCGTGGGATGGTCCAGGGAGACCTCTTTCAGCGAATATGAATCTTGTCACTCAGCTTATTAGTAGTTATGGGCCTCCTTTTTTTCCTGTTGCTCCTATCCAGTCTGTTTCAAATAGACCTGCTGCTGTTTACAAACGTTATGTTGATGAAATACCCAGACATCGTAGTGGGACTGGGACCTACCTGCCAAATCCTGTAAGATTAATTTTCAGACACCTAACGCCACCTAACGCATTGTTAAGCAGTTTCTTTGCTTTTTAATTTTGCAGTCCTTTGCATTAGATCTTTTGTCCATGTTATTTTTGTAGTTGATGTTGAGAGTAGCCTTGTTGCAGCTTACTAGCTGGACAAATTTTCCTAGAAACATACTGAAACCTGATCCATCTCTATTTTATAGTCCTTTCACCTTAGGTGGATGGGTTATAAAAGCTGGGGTGTAGAGGAACTATTGAGATGTGATTTTTGCATATTTTGGTTTGCATTTCTATTAAGTTTTGAGTCCCATCTTTTTTGCTCAGTCAAGTTCTGAATTAGTGGTGCCATAAGGTGTGGTGACTTATAAACCTATGTTTGAGAAATTAATATTTCAATTTTTTCATTTAGCTGCAACTGACTGGTTCATACTTTATATTCGTAATGCCCATAAATTGTTAAATATACAGTATTTAGTTCCAGCAGTCCGTGTGTGTGAGATGCTCATTTCTGCTGCAGTATATTGTGGTCACAACTGGTTACCAATGGTCAATTTCATTCAAGGAAACTTAAAATCACCGGCAATTTATTAATTGATACTGCAATTTGTGGAAGTTTAATCTTGTTATTTTATTTACTTCAGAAGGTTTCTGCTCAAGACCGGCATTCTACAAGTGCCAGACGGGGGAATTACAGCTATGATAGAAGTGACCACCATGGTGATAGAGAAGGGAACTGGAACACTAACTCAAGGTCGCGAGCTGCTGGACGGCGCCAAGCCGAAAAGCCAAACTCAAGATCAGACCGGTTGGCGGCAAGTGAGAACCGAACTGACAGGCCTTGGAGCTCACATAGAAATGACTCAATTCCTTCACAGCAGTCTCAGAATGGTCCAGTTCGCTCAAACCCTATGCAGAGTGGTCCTGCTAATGTGACATATGGAATGTATCCACTTCCAGCCATGAACCCCAGTGGGGTGTCATCAAATGGGCCTACCATTCCACCCGTTGTCATGGTGTATCCATATGATCATAATACTGGCTATGCGCCACATGCCGAACAGCTCGAGTTTGGATCACTTGGACCAGTGGGCTTCTCAGGTGTGAATGAAGTATCACAACTAAATGAGGGAAGCCGATCGAGTGGGGCATTTGAGAATCACGGTGTCTCTGCTCAACGGTCTTCACCCGATCAGCCTTCTTCACCCCACATCCAGAGGTAGTTCGTGTGCTTTCTCCAAGATAGCTAATGATTTTAAAGCATCACTAAAATGCATAAGTCTGAAAGGCGATTTATATATATGTGTGTGTGTGTGTGTGTCGATTTATATATATGTGTGTGTGTGTGTGTGTGTGTCGATTTATATACATGTGTGTGTAGTTCGTGTGCTTTCTCCAAGATAGCTATTGATTTTAAAGCATCACTAAAATGCATAAGTCTGAAAAGCGATTTATATATATATGTGTGTGTGTGTGTGTGTGTCGATTTATATATATGTGTGCTCGCGCGCGGGGTCCCCAATTCTTCTCTTTCTTGAGGTTCTGGTTCCTCTGAGTCAAGCTCTTCCCCTTATTTCTTAAAGTGTGTGTGCCTGCGCACGCACGTTTCATGGAGTTTGGTGGTCCCCAATTCTTCTCTTTCTTGAGGTTCTGGTTCCTCTGAGTCAAGCTCTTCCACTTATTCTTAAATCAACTAGTTTTATGGAGTTTGGTGGTCCCCAATTCTTCTCTTTCTTGAGGCTCTCTTTCTGAAATTCGTTAGGGTGGTGGGTTTCCTATATTATATACCAACCAATCTTTATATGCTAGAGAGATCAATATCCTAAATTTTGTAGATAGCTTTTTTATCAACGTGTACTATATATATATATATCATATATCATATAAAATGCCTCTAATGCTATTAATTAATGTCTTAATATAATTTTTGCTAGTTGTTTATTTAATATTCGTCAGTTGCTTCCGACTATATCACTGGGATTGTTTTGTGATGCTGTCAACTTTATTATCTTAACAGGGACGTTTGATTATTTAACAGATCGGTGACCCAGAGGAACTATCAGTTGAAAGATGAGGATTTCCCGCCTCTGGCATTTCCAAATCAGGGAGGGAATGATAGTGGGAGGAACTATTATGAGAAATCCTCCCATAACCGAGCCGTGGATGCAATGATAGAGGAAGAATTTGGTTATCTGGTTAGATGATTACTTCTTAATATATTCCTCATGGAAAGGTCACCATTACATACTGGCCTGGTGCTTGTATGTAGAATACAAAGTTATTGCATGCTCTGTTCCCAAGGATGAAAAAGTGCCAACATCCGGGGATGCAGAACGCGGCCGTCGGTTTTTTTTTTCCAATCATTTTAGGTTTAGATACATTGTAACCCCACTAAAGTAGGAACTCCCGTAGGCTCAGAACTTAGGATTTTACTTTGTTACAAATTTGTTCTGTCAGGATTTTCTTTCACACAATGTAGGGTTTTTGATTAATATGGTCATTCTGTAGCAGCTCCTTTATGAAATCTCGTCCAAGATAGTGTATATCAATATCACCGTAATCGATTAGTTTGGATGGCAAATTTCCAATGGTCACTTCTCCATAACAATCGTGCTTTCTTTGGCATGGTCACTTTGTAAGAAAATGATCGTTTTGGTGATGATATGTAGCTTCAATAATTGATTTATTTCTTCTTTTGTGGAGCTGAGAAAGCTTATATATTTCTTACAATGGTTTACGTGGAATCTCGGGTAGAAGAAAACAGATACGAACAGGATCTTGTACTTAATCAGTAAAGCAGAGGTTTTGGACCACAATTTTAGCATGAAAAACATTACCACTACTATCCTTCTCATCTGATCAAACTTACTATTGATATTTTGTGTGTGTATATATATATATATATATATATATATAGAGAGAGAGAGAGAGAGAGAGAGAGAGAGAGAAATATATATGATTCAAATATACGAAACTAAAAATAGCAAAAGAAATGACAAAGAATGAATTTCATAGGAAACTTGTTTGATTACACAACTTGTCCACAAGAATACTCCCTCAAAAACATCAACTCCTATTTGGATAAACAACTGCTCAGGAAAAAAAGATTAAAAAAGAAACTCCTGAGCTCTTGATCTATTTGGACCGCAAACCAGGGATATTCTTTAGGCCCATCTTGCCAAGGACAAGCTTGGGGATAGCAGGAGGGTTGTCAAGCCCCATGCTTCGGCTGAATTCATTAGCAAGCTCCACAAGCTTGTGCTTGTCCCGGCCAATTTTCTTATTGGAATTGTAATAACCAAGCCAGGCCTGGTATGCTGCTTCTTTGTTCTTCATCTCCACTTGGGATAATGCTCGTTCAACCTGTTTAATTATTTATTTCCCATGGAATTAGAAACTGTTTATGGGAAATTTTGTGTCCACATTTTCACTCAGATTACTAGTGTGCTTCACGGAATTCAGAAGTAAAGAATCCCCAAGCAGAGGGGTAGAGAACAACATAAGCTCACCTGTTTCTTTGTGTCTGGATCGACTGAAGGTGGTGGAGCCTTCGTTATTGGCAAGTCCTTGGTAGTAGATAAAAAGAATTCCTCCCAAGGTGCTAGTAACAGTATGCCTTGCCCCTCTTTACCCTTACGCCCTGTTCTACCAAGTCGATGTATATACTGCTCTCTATCAGCTGGCAAGCCCACCTGTAAGAGCAGCCACAAGAACAGAAACAAGGTAGTAAAATCAATACTAGCTGAAGAGAAGTGTAATGAATATTTGAAAGGCTTGGAAATTAGACAACAGAGGAGTCATTGCATGCAAATTAGAGGAAGAATTCAGAGATGCCGAAGAGCAGGGTAAAATGGGTTCATAAAGAGTGACATGATCATAATCTTTGCTTTCTATAACCTCTGCACAGCATGCCTAAGTGAATTTGGTATAAGTCCACATGAGCAGAAAACTAAGATTCTATTACCTGTATGACAAGGGTAACGTCTGGATAATCTACTCCGCGTGCAGATACATCAGAAGTCACAAGGATAAGACCCTTTGACTTCCTGAATTCATCAGATACCCTGGTTCTGTAACTCTGTGGCTTTCTAGAATGGATCTCTCTAACATTCAAGTTCAGCTCCCCAAGAAGGTCAGCAACCAGTCGTGTGACCATGGCAGTTGTGCAGAATACAAGAACCTGCACAAACAAATTGCTACATTACATTTTTCAGACAAAGACTGCAAAAATGTAGACAAACAAAAACTGTTGATATCTGTGACAGTTCAAAAGAACCATAACAGTACTGACACCGGTACCCTGATGTCTATTTTGAATAAATACTTGTGAGAGCCTTCACAGATGTTCAATAAATAATGTGTTTGTGAGCCCATTGATAAACATCTTCATAACAACTTTCTAATAAAGATATTCCTTGATGCAGGTTTATAGATCACAATTACCTTATAGTCCACATCATCTGCAATATGCTCTTTTAGGAGAACATACAGTAGTGAGAAATGCTTGTCTAATGGAGCAACTAAATGCATTTGCCTGACCTGAAATGATCCAGCATTTGAAGAATCAAGCTATTGACAAATTCGTAAAAGAATTAAATAAGAAACAGTCACATAGAGGCCTACCTGTGAATGCGTCTCCTCGGTGCCCTCTTGAACTGTATTGATAAATTCATGATCTCTTTTCAAAGCAATGTGACTGATTTGACGAACCTTCACACCAAAAAGTAAATTAGGAATTTTTTATTATTCTATTTCCATAAACATCACCACACACTAAAAGATAGTAATAGAAACCTCTTCTGGAACAGTGGCAGAAAACAAAAGTGTCTGTCGTTGTTTTGGGACAGCAGCAATTATCTTCTCAATTTCTTTACGAAATCCCATGTCTAGTAAATGATCAGCTTCATCGAGTACAAGGACTTTCACGCCCATCAGCCTAGTTGCAAAACCAGGGGTGTTCTCAATATGATCTCTGAGCCTTCCAGGTGTAGCAACAAGAATCTGCAAGTTATGAATGTATGAAATATATAATAATGTCCAAGTATCCATTGTGAAACTATGATATACACTAAACTTTGCAACAGTTAATATCAAAAGAGAGTCCAACAAACAACAGAGTCCTTAGGCAGACAATAAAGACACTCACCTGGCAAGGGTTTGCTTGCATGCGTTTCTGTTCTAGCGTAAGTCTTGTACCTCCTATTACAACTTGAACACCAATTGAAGGATGATACTTCAACAGAGTGCTACCTTCTGCAGCAGCTTGGCTTGCAAGCTCTCGAGTTGGGCATATTACAAGCACAAGAATCGGGGATCGCTTTTGATCTCGATCGATAGGGGGCGACTTCACTACAACTTCAATCGATGGAAGCTGAAATAAAGAACTTGAACAATAAATAGAGTGAAAAATCCCCTGAATCCTTAGGTCTGGATGCAATAAACCAAAGAAAGCCTAGCTCAGAGAATTTCCACCTTTTAAAGATTCTACAACAATTTCATGTGGCCCAATCAAAGTGCAAACTCATGGCTAGAATGTCTGCTTTTATTTTGTTTAGATCAAACTTTTGCTCTTAAAATCATTAACTTATTCCAAAAAGTAGAAATAACAACAATTTTGCAGCTTCCATATCAAATGTAATTCTCTCAATTTTCCTGAGTAAAAAGGGCCAAGAAACATCATTCTTAAGAAAGAAGACTTCAATGACATTGATCATGCAAGTACATGTAGAGGTCATCAAAATATCAAAAAAGGAGAAGTATATGCCCCTCTTATAGATGGGAGTTCTGTCTTGGTTAAAAGGCCAACATGCACGCATGCAGACATGAAAAAAAAGGGTCTTACCAGAAATGCTACAGTTTTTCCAGTGCCTGTTCTGGCCTTGGCCAGAACATCCTTACCTGGAAAACACAATTGATTAGAATGAGCACCATCATATGGAAATGCAAGACAGTTGAATTAACAGAACCACAAATGGGGACATTTCTAAGAAGAATCAAGAAGCATCCATGGTCATCTGGTAGTGCACAACATTCTGATGGTTGGTAGACATGCACCTAAGGAGCACTGTTGAAAACAAACCTTTCAGTATTACTGGTAGAGTTGCCTCCTGTACTACAGTCATTTTCTCAAATCCAGCGTCCTTGATTCCTTTTAATGACAATGGAGATATTGAACATTGATCGAATCTGCAAATATTCACAGAAGTAAGATGATAATAAACAGATTTTTTTTTTAATAAGCAAATAAAAAGAAAGAAAGATGTTAGCATGGTAAAAGAGGTAAACTGGGGCATGGAGCTAAAAGATTACTGGCCAGTAACAATAATCTTACTGGCCACCAGAACGCGTTGCTTCTCGAAATCTCCACGGTTGAACTCCTCGGTTCCACAACAACCTCAAGCGCAGAAAGAAAGCATGTAGTACACAAACAGTTTTTTCCATACCACACTATCACTTTCTTTGCCTCAGTATGCAGAACCTATTCCGACCATGGGACAGCGTGAAAAGAACATTATTCGTTGACTTGTTATCAACACAGAACGTTGTGTGGCCTTGAATATACAAGTTCTACTTCCCTCCATTGGTACTACCTAGACATTTCCAGAACATAGATACGACAAATACAAACAATCTCAACCAAATGGCAAAGTGCAAGCAAGTTCAGTTAAACAGAAATCCCATTTTGACATACCGAGTCTCACTTAGATACGAGTCAGACTGTGCAGGTGAACTCCTAGGTGCCACCCTCGTGCTCTCGCTCGCTCCCTTATCCGATCCAAACAAAGAGCTCGCACTCTCCTTCAACAATTCACCATCATCATCGTCATCTTCAGCATCACTATCTTCCTCAGTAAGCAAATCCCCAATGCCACCCCTCAGCTCATCAACATCATCATCACCATCCATCCAGCGCGGTTGCTTCCTTGAATCGTTCACGCCTTGTACTCCATTTCGCGCATACCCTGAACCCATATCTCTCCCACCTCTCTTTCCACCTCGAGACCCATTATTCCTTGTACGAGAAACACCCTCTTCCTCATCGCCAAAACGCCTAACAGCTGGCGAACCCATATCTCTCCCACCTCTCTTACCCATCGCATTCACATTCCCACCTCGAGACCCATTATTCCCTGTGCGAGAAAAACCTTCCTCCTCAACGTCAAATCGCCTAACAGCTGGTGAACCCATACCTCTCCCACCTCTCTTTCCCGTCCAAGAGTTCACATTCGCATTCACATACCCACCTCGAGACCCATTATTCCTCCTACGAGAAAGACCTTCCTCCTCATTGTCAAACCGCCTAACAGTTGGTGAATTCTTTGAAAACGAGTCCTTGTGGTTCCGAGTCGAGTCACGAAACTCACCCGAGTCGCCCTCCCTCCTCCTCTTCATCGGAAACGAGTCCCTACCCTTTTCCCCACCTCTCCCCCCCGTTCTACTCCGAACTCTATTCGCCTCCGAGGCTTCGTCGTCGCTGGTGAGTTTGCCGCGGAACGAATCGGTCCTCAACGCGCCGACCCAGTCACTGAGGTCCGCCTCATCCTCGACCAAGCTCTTGGGAGCCCTAGCCTCCCGTCTCGACCCGAACTCGGCGTCCGACCCGGTCCTCATCGGACGGGTCGAGAATCTCCGTACTATGCCAAGTTGTTCCTTGCGTAAACTACGAGACCCAGACGCCGAGTACCTGAGCCTGAACGGGAAGACCCGAGAGAGAACGGGTACGGCTCGAGAGGATTGGGCCGAGGGTCCGAGGTACATGACAGGGAAACGGGTGAACGGGAGAGAAGGGTTGAGGAGGCGGATATGCGGGAGGAGCTTAATGGGCATAGTAGAACCTGGATTTTAGGGTTTCCGGTTGCGAGTGCCGGAAGGAAATGTGGAATGGGGGCTATGCTAGGGTTTTAAAGGGGTTTCAGAAGGGATTGAGAAGAAAGAGGGTTTAACACTTTTTAACGAAAAAGAGCGAACGATAGAGCAACGACAGCCTCGCAATCTCGCATCGCCGTTATAGTTTTTTTTCTTTCTTTCTTTCTTCCTAATGGTAGGTTTTGAATTGTAATTTTATAAATAAAAAATGCGATCTTAAACCAAATCGCATAAAATAAATCATTTAAAAATTACATTTTAAAAATTTTACGATTTGAAAATGCAAAAAATTTTATTTTCAAATCGCAAGTAATATGATTTTTTTTTTAAAATACATAATTTTAAAAATTAACCTGCGATTTTAAAGGTAAAACTGCGATTTTATCGAATGTTTAATTGCGTTTTTAAAAATCATTTTTTTAAATTGCAATTTTTGAAATCTCGCTCTCAAAACTTCTCTTTTTTTTTAAAAAAAAAAAAAAAAATAGCATTATTTTCTTAATTATAAAATACAAGTTAAAATGACTAACTTTTCTTAGGTGAAAAAATATATAATTTAAAAATTTTGTATTTTTTTTAGCCAAGCAATCACTCTCTCTAAATCCCCAATTGAACCCATAACACTCTCCCAAACTAAACAAAATGTTAATACAATACTTGTAAGTTTAATATTTGATGTAAGGTTTGGGGTTGGTCAATTAGAGACATGAAATTCTATGTTTTATTAAACATGTCAACTTCACATGCTCCCATGCAATTAATTAGTGTGTATAACACCATTTGGATTTTATTGTAATAAAAGGTGAGGAATTATCTTAGCATATGAAAATGCTACCCAAATATGCTCTTCATTGTCATGTTGATACATTTTGCAAACTACACCTTACTATTGCAAAATTTTCATAAATTTACATGAAATAAACAAAGATCTTCTGAAAAATATAATAAACTACAATTTTCTGTATTTTTTTTAAATATTTTTGTAATACCCCGGTGGATTTACGATATTGAATTCCTAACTACGGTGCATTTTGAGAATAATTTTTAATGTGTATTTATTTTAGTGGTATCACGATATGTAAATTTATGCCTTTGGTTAAGTATGATTTATAGTTCTTTTGAGAGAAAGATGAATTAGAGTATTTTCGTGAGATTTATCATTGGATTGGATTGGATTGGATTTAATCTTATAAGCAATGATTAAGGGTGCGTTTGGGATTGCGATTTCGTAGAGAAAAAGTGCGATTTTAATCCAAATCGCAGAAAATGAACTGTTTGGAAACTGCGTTTTTAAAAAATTACGATTTGAAAACGCAGAAAAGTGCTTATTTAAATCGCAGTCAATGTGATGCTTTTTTTAAAACGCAGTATTTTAAAAGGCTAACCTGCGATTTTAAAGGCCAAACTGCAATTTTGTCAAACGCTTAACTGCATTTTAAAATGGCAATTTTTAAATTGCACTTTTTGAAATCGCAAATCCAAACGGACCTTAAATTGATAAGGATTATTGGGTTGAAATGGTAATTTGCTGAGGTATTTATTATTGGGCCTTTGTTTGGATTAAGGATTAAGGTATATAATAATAGTGGGCTAAGGTGGGCTAGTGGGTTTATATTTGTGGGCTTTGATTCAATAATGTAGGAGTTTTAGTAATTAATAATTAGTAAAGAATTAATTAGAGAGATTTGGCCATAAAGGAAATTTTATTTTATCAAACCAAAAAAAAAAAAAAAAAAGGAAAATTGGAAGGAATTTAAGTGAAATTGGCAATAAAAATGGATTTTCCAATAAGGACCGAAATTTTAGTTGGATATTTTGGAGGTTTTTATTTTGACAATAGATCAAGGAAATTGGAAGGAGAAATTTTGGACTAAGGATGAAGAAAGTGATGAAATTGGGCCACTAGATTTTAATTTGGGCTATCAGCTTGTAAATGGGCCTATGGAATGGGTTTTTGTAGTAAAGGAAATCAATTGAAATGAAAATGAGCTAGTTTTGAACTTTTGGGCATTAAGGTGTTATTTTAGGAATAAATGGTTTAAGACTTTTTTTTTTTTTTGGGCTTTTATGAGTCATCCACATCCATGTATGTAACAAGAATGGAAAATGATAAAACCACAACTCCATCACAACTCCCTCACAACCCCCACTCACAATGGTGCGGGGTCCATGTGTGTGGGCCTCACACCATTGTGAGTGGGGTTGTGCAAAGGGGTTGTGAGCCAATCATGTCCCAACAAGAATAAATTTCAGACGGCATAAGAAAAGGAAAAAGTATTTAATTAGAAGAAGGAAATTAACTGGCCTTTAATTTTTTATTTTTTATTTTTATTTTAAAAAAAAAAACTCACCATAAATTATAATAAATAATGTACCATATATGCAATTCCTTTATGTAAGAGGGACTAAATATATACGTTCGGTCCCCACTTAAAAATTTCTGGCTTCGCCCCTATTTTTGGATAACCTCTTCATCTGTCTACTTATAAGCATTCCTCGTACTAAGAAGTTAGGATCTAGCTACCCAATTGATTAATCAATCTCCTAAAAAGATACATACATTTGATTAAGGAAATTGATGCTAGAATTTGCCGACTCAAAAATAATTGGCAAATTAGCTCCAATATTGTGACAATATAGCCTATAATTATTTTCCTATATGCTCCCTTTCCACTTTCCTAAACGTACGAGGAAGGCCATGACCTCCGTTGGGTCACGCAAAGAGTACGAGGCTTTCGTCTCCTTTGGAGCAGAAGAAACAACCACCGAAAATCCTTTCCCAATGCGCTTAATCATCTGTAAGCACTCATATACAGTTGATCATATAATTAGTATCGTTAGAATATAAATTAAATTATTAAATTAATCATTTTTTATCTGCTTATAAACTTTAAACAGTCATTTGATCAAAATATATATACCTTAAAAGCATCTTCATCAGTTATATCATCTCCTATATATATAGGGAGGGCATCGCTAGAATTGTCAAAACCAAGAATGTCAAGTAAATACTGCAAAGCACGACCTTTATCCCAGTCTATAGTAGGGCGGATTTCCATTACCTGTTTCCAAGAAAAAATCACAAAAGATGAATTATATATGTAATCGATTGCAAAATAAGATTCATTTTAAACTTTATAATTATTAGGTAGTTCTTGAAGGCAAATCATATTTTTAAAAACAATTAAACAAATCTTACAGCCACGTACTATTTAAGTTAACCTAAAAGAATTTCCCATACCTTTTTCCCCTCAGATATACGGAAGCCTTCATAGGATTCCATTGTGGATTCCACCATCTCCTTAAGGATGCCAACAACCTGCATTTGGCATGTAATCTTATGAGGCGTCACCCCGCTACCATCCGTGCTTTCTGACGTCCCGCCATGCGCCGGCGCTTGGGGAGGAAGCCAGAACAAATGATTTTTTTTTTTTTTTTTTTTTTTTTATCTATATTTGTGTAGGGTTTTTTTTTTAAGAAAAAACGACGTAAACTAGTTTACATCGTTTGTACAGTAATGACATAAACAAGTTTATGTTGTTTGTACAATAAACGACGTTAAAAGAATTTGCTTGACCAAGGTTAATTGCGGCAAAAAACAAACGATGTTAACTAAACCAAGTCAACCAATTGACGTCGGTTATTCTACTGTTCACATCATTTTTCAAACGACGTGAATTATTTTTTGAACTACCAAATATTGTTGTTACTCGCTGTTATTATATATATATATTAATTAAACTGGCAAATTAATCATTTTAGTTTAAAATTTTAGAGTAAATGGTGATTTAATTGACATCGTATTAGAGTCAAAAGTCTTTAGTCCGAACTCTGTCTCCGTAATTTATCTCTCATTACAATTAAATATTTCACGTAATTTTGATCCGCCCACACATCATGGAGACTACTAAAATATTAATTAAATTATTAAAGTAATTAATCATTTCTAATCAACCTAATCTTTTAGGAGAAATGGTGACTTGACACTAGCTCGTATCATATTCTTAATATTACAGTACTATAGTCTTTTACCTCCTCATTCACATGCCGAAAGTGCACAGAGATGCAGAATTTATTGTCTTCAACCATGGCACCCTTTACATTTATGGTTATTTCTTGCAACACCTTCTTTAACTGCAAGAAAAACAAAACATTTCTTATTAGAAATACCATGCATTTAATATCAGTCCATTTTCCACCATTGTTATCTTTGACCAAAGAGGACAAAAATCTACTCTAGCTACCATATATATATATATATACATCATTTTTTACCTCTTGAATTTTAGGCAAGAACTCTTGTGCCGGGCGGAAGTTAACAACGTCATTACCCTGCAAGACAAAACCATGTCAAGATATATAGAAAACAATATATAGGTCTATTTGTCTGTAATTAAAATTTCCTTTTGCTTCATTTATAGGATTTCAACCCATTGAAAACATACGTGACAAGCACAAGTACACATATTTGGGGGTGGCAATTCGTGTTCGCGTGTCGGATTCGGATCGTGTCGAAGTATGATATAAAACTATATAAGTCAACCTTAACCCGACCCATTTAATTAAACGGGTCAAACTTCTCAGTCATAACCCTCTAATTTTGTATTGGATTCATGTCAGGTTCGCGTGTCATGTCAAAAATTGCGCTTATCGGGCTTGATCAGTCGTATCGAAGCAAAGGCTAGGTATAAAACTATATATGTACGTAGGTCAATTCTAACTCTTTAATTTTGTATTGCGTTCGTATCGAGTTTACGGATTATGTAAAAGATTGACAGTCCTAATTATTATATATCCAGAAAGTAAAGTGCAAACAATAACTAAAAAATATTACCTTCTCATCAATGGCTCTAGTTTGATGCTTGTGGTTTCCATACTTGAGAGAACCTGATGGGGTTGATATATCCATCCCGTGGCTTCCAGCATAATAGAGATTGTTTAGTTTTACAAATTCGAATACCTAGAAGATCAGGACGACATGCATGTAATTAATTAAATACCTTGGAGGATCAGAAAAAGAAAAAAAATTAAACAGTTTGTATTTAAGGTCGATCTAATATTAATTAATTCATGGTTGCATTAGTTGTATACAGTATATATATATATACGATCGATCGATCGATCCATTTACCTTATCTCGAGACCTTCCGGAGACAATTGCAGTTGGGAAACGTTTACCAACTTCACGTACTACTGAACGCATCTGTCACTCAATAGGCCACAACTATAGAGTTACACGGAAAACATGTACGTAGTTGGAGCAGAGAAACCAATAACAACAAAAAGAAAAAAACTTAATTGCATGTATATATAGTATAGCTGACAGTATTTTGATACGTACATTTGTAGTATATCAGATAAAATATATACTTACCGCATCAGTCATGAAAGCCCGATCAGGGTCGTCTACAATCGGCGAGAGTGTTCCATCGTAATCCAAAAATACGACCATCTTTTTCCCATGAGCCATGCTCGTAATTTGTTCAAAAGAGTCCAGGGCAGAAGGATGCTTTTCCTGCATGTGATCGAGCCATGCACCGGATTAATTAAGAGAAAGAAGAAAAAGAAACTGATATGATCGATCATTCTCATGACTTAATTTACACAAGGAAAAAGGAAGACGTACATCGATCTCTACAAACATACATAAATTAACGACAGTTAATTAGTATTATTAGGTTAATTATCATAGAGCTGGTAGTACTGTACGTATATGCTTACCAGCCATGCACTATAGGAACCAACAATTGCATCTCCATTGTTGTCAGGTCTTGCTTTCGAGATGGATTCCATGTTCATAGGCACGGAAGGTGTTTGTGGATACCCCATTATTAATGCTGGATTGCTGGATGAGAATTTTCTATATGTATATATATATACCATCAATTCTACGATTACAATTTTGTTGCCACTGAGAGATCAGTATATATATGATCCTGATAAGAACTTAAATCAGAAAAATAAATAAATAAATAACATGTGCAAAGCAAAAGATCGAGAAGCTTTTAATGGAAAATGCTATAGGTGTTAAATTTTTTATTCAAAGATGAGTACTAAAATGATGTTGAACTTATTCATTAAAAATTGTAACAATTTTTTTTATTAATTATTTTAATCTTCTTCGATGAATTCCTGCTTTGGAAAATATTAAGAAAAAATAAAAAAAATGACAGCCGACAGTTAAAACAGAGACTTTAGTTGGGCCTTTAAGAGTTCATAAAGAAAATGGTGGAAAAAGTTGAGAGGCACTTTGGTGAAGAACCAATGAAATTCCAACATGGTCATGGTTCATGAAAAGCAAGGAAGAACATGATCGACGTGGCCTTTATCCATCACAAAAAAACAACTTTATCTACCCGATCGACAGAAAGTTGGACAATAAATCACGTGTCACAAACACCTTCTCTCCTTTCCAACACTAGACTTATAGCCGTACATTCTAGAATTTGAATTGAGGGCAGAAAATAGAAATTGTTAGGATAAGCAGACACGTGACACAACGGGATTTAAAAAGAGTAACCTGTGCGTACGTACGTAAGTACTATTTGATTGCCATTTCTTCTCACAAACCTTTTTTTTTTTTATCCATAAATTGATGCCGACATACAATATAGGATTTTAAAACAAAAACATCTACTGATGCCTTCGCCACAGCACCCAAAGTACTTTATGTCACCATCACTCTTTCTTGTCACGGGGCTGAAGGGTTAATTTCAGATAAAATAAGATGTAAATAATATCTTATTTTTAAATTTAACATTAAATTTACGAGACCCACATTAATTTCTACAAACTTAATGATAGATTTAAAATTTTATTATATAAAAATGCATATGTATTATTTCTCATAAAATCAACTAGCAATCTTTTTTTTTTTTTTTAATGACATGTCCATATAAGAGAGGGAGGAGAGATTCGAACTAATGCCCTACGGTTCATGAGGAGTGGTCCCAACTGATGGAGTTACCCATTGGGGACAACTAGCAATCTTATATATATGAAAGGTTAAAAAGCTAAAATCGTGCAGAAAATAAATATTTAATGAGGTCGATCTTAAGTTAGAGTAATGCTAAAAGTCTCTCTAGCTTGTGTGGCTTTTAAAATCATTATTGGATTTATGATCAATCATTAATGAATAATCCTAAAGGTCATACACATGTCTCTTTTATGTCTCTCCAAAACTGACGTGGCTTTTAAAATCAATATTTGATCAAAATTTAATAGTGATTTATCATAAATCAAATGATGATTTTAAAAGGCACATCATTTTTAGAGGGATATGAATATGACATCTAGAATTACTCATCATTAATATTAAATTTTGATTAAATTGTAATTTTAAAAACTATATCATTATTGAATCGACACAAAGGTAACTTGTAAAAGTACTCCTTAAATCAAGTCAAGCTAGGTTTGTACCATAAATAGACCATCTTTAAGCCCCCTAGCTATATATAATTTCCTACCAAAACAAGCGATCGACTAATTATCTAAAGTTTTCAGAATGTTTTAATGAAAATAAGGTACTTAAATATATATATTTTTTTTTGGATATTTAAAAAAAGAATTTCCTTTGTACCAGCCATCTTTTCCATTTACCTTGAAATTAATAGCATTTATTTCATAATCTATATTTTTTTTTGTTATATTTAATAATTTATATGGTGTTACATTATTTAAAAAGAGAAATATTTGGTTTCATTCTCTTATTTTGTTTAGTAGTTCATCTTTGTACAAAAAAAATGTGTAAATTCGTTTTTTTTTTTTCTTTTTAAATAGCCAGAACAGAATTGCAAACAAATTATTAACGCATGATTTTTTTTTGAAAGAAATCATAACGTTTGTCAACCATCTTGAATCTTATTTTCACTTATCCAAAAAAAACAAAAGCCAGTCTCTTTTCAAAACTACACTTACTAAATAATTTTCTTCTTTCCTTAATAATTTTTTTTTTTTTCAAAAAAAAAACTACACATACACACACAATTAGAAGCAAGGGTATGACGGTCTTTTGACTCAACCGTGTCAGTCTCCTGTAGTAAAAATTCAGAAGCGCAAGAACTGGTATATCCTTATAGAGAAATGCTAGAACATTTTTCAGTGTTTTCTTGGAATGACATAGATGTAATTTTTTAATTACATCTATGTCCTTTTTTATGGCACAAATGTAATTTTTTAATAAAAAAAAATTACATCTATGCCATTCCAGGAGAACACCAAGAGAACACAAGGAGATGCTCTAGCATTCCTCATCCGTATATATGAGCCGCTTTTGACTGCGGCATTGACCACCACCAAACCCGCGCCACGACATGCTGCTACAAAATACAAACTTCCGAGTGTTCCCTTCTAATGTTAGGATACTAACCGCAATACTAGTTGGAACAGAGACATATATATATACACCATTACAACAAGAGCATAACACCTCCTCACATGAGGGTGGAACCCAGTAAGCTGTGTTGGTGTTGTAAATCTAACATTTTCCTATATATATATATTTGCCGGAAATTAACCATATATAATAAAACAGCTAAAATGAACACCAAAACAGACCGGGATCGGCTATTTATCGTGTTCCTAAACAAACCCACGTACCAAAATGAAGTATTAAACCAATTGCATGCATCTCGAAGAATATTGAGTCTTTTATATTTATATGCAGTCATGATAACTAAACAATGAAGGGAAAAGAAAAAGAAGGAAGAGTAAAGAAAAAGGCGTACCTTGTTGGGTGAGGTTGATCGGAGAAAATTTGTTAGAAAGAAAAGTATGCGCGGAAGAGAGAGGGAGAGGAACTCTAATGGAGGAGGAGCCAGGCGGGAATTTATAGACTGAGGAGGATGGAGAAATGGCAAGAGCATCTTACTCACGGGAGTCTCGCCTTTTAATTTTTTTTTTTTAATTTTTTTAATTTTTTTAAAGTGTGATATTCTTAAGTAATTATATTAAGCCTATAAAACTTACCTAGCTAGGTTATTTACTGACCATAATAGCTAGCCTTTAAAAGAGAAATCTTGGAAGCATAAATATTTTGTCGTGACCAAGGTAATTATATAATAATGATTCATAAATTTTACATATATATGCTAGTGGATTTCCTAATTAATTATATAGGATAAAAGCATGAGGCCAGGAATATTATATTAAGATTATCTTTTAAGGTTCATGCTTATGTAAGTCCTAACGTATTAAGTAGGTAGAAAAAGAATTATGTAGTTTGTTGAGGCGTGCACTCATTAAATAAAAATAATAAATAAAAAATAAAAAACGAAAGAGAGAATGAAAATGAAAAAAGGACTGCATAAATTAGAGTCGTTGGTGAAATTACAAAATAAAAAATATCAAATTAATTACCTCCTTGTGCTTTGAACCATTAATTATCAAATAGCTCCCTATGTTTCCTCCAATTATGAATTAGACCCTTTCAACTATTTTTCTAATGAGAATATCTTCTATAAGGATGGACTGTAAATCTCTTATTTTACAGCAACCAATTATAAGTGGACAAGTTATCAAAAAAAATAATAATAATAATAAACATGAAAACATACAATCATTTGAAACAAATTAAAGAATAACGATTTTTAAACAGTAAACCCCTCCTTTCAAGACTTGCCTTGCCAATCTTCGAGCTCGTCGTGGAGTTCTCACTTATACTGTCTTCTCTGCTTTCTGAACTGGCAAATGCAATGAGAAATATCCTGCTGGTCACAAAAAGTAGTGTACTTCAATATACAAATTTCAACAAAGCCAACAATAGATGCACTTTTTCACCACCAACACAATTAATAAAGAATATCCAATCAATTCTTAAGAAGTAAAAACAATTTACTATATATATACCCATTATTCGATATACACTCACATCTGCATATATATATATATATTAAATTCTTAAGCACAAACAACATAAAGCAATGCCATATGCCTTCCCTACGTCTGCGGGCTTGTAAGACCTAAAACCTTAAAAGAATGAGTAATGAAAGAAGTTCAAAAAAAATAAAAAATAAAAAAAATGCTCCTATTTCTCACTATGAATTAGAAAATGGAAATGTGGAACCTAGCAAGAAAAACAACCCAAATGAAACACAGAGAGAAAGAGACAGAGAAAGAGAGGGGGGCAAGATACTTCACAAGAATACGGTGGCTTTGGGTGGTGGTCTTCGGCATATTCCAGCAGTGGCTTTCGGCGGATTCCGACAACTGAGTGGTTGTCTTTTCCCCTTGATTTTATCTTTCCTCAATTTTCTTAGGCAAACTCAGTGGGGGTGGTGGGGTACAAGGAAGAAAACTAAAAATTGTTCATTTGTCCATTGATTTTGTTTTTTGATATAAAATCTTGTGTTTTCATGTCTAATATTTTAGTGTATGATTAGATGATGTGTCAATATTTAATTGGAGGCTGCAAAAGTTAAGTTTTACAACTCATCCTTATCAAATGGGCTTTCTTTTCTAATAGGAATTAGGACCCTCCTAAAATTTCAATTATACTCCAGTAAAAAAAATATTAAAAAAAGAAAGAAAAAAAAAAAAAAAAAGAGTCCTCTACACACTTTGAACTATTTGCCCATAGGCTAACTCATATAGGAGTAATGCTACATATCACCTTTGTGTCTTCCTTTTATCCCCTCAAATTGATGTGACTTTTAAAATCACAATTGGATCAAAATCCAATAGTGGTCTATTATAAATTCAATGGTAGTGAAAAGGGATGGGTCACCCCAACACCTCTATGCACTATGGTGGTTGATTGAAAAATGAGAACATAAAGAAAAGGGGTAGAGTGATCCATGGTTGGAACGCGCCCAACCACAATTGCATCTGGGTTTAACGAGATGTGTTATTTACACATTTTGTACACACATTCACATTTGGTATGAGACTCATGTATATGAGATGGATTGTACATGCATAGTTCACACCTCAAATATAAATGTGTGCACAACGTGTATACAAATATCATTTGTCGAGTTCAACGGCTTAGACAAAGGGGGCTATAAGGGGACCATGGCCCCACCAAACCCTTAAAAAATATTATTATAAGGGCGGTCCCCCTTCTCCCTCCAAACAAAAAAAAAAAAAACCCAAAAAATCTTATGGTAATTTGGTCCAAAGAAACAAAAAATTATATCAAAAAGGCTTCTCGCAACATAATCTTTGGAATAAAAGAGTTCTGTGAATTTTTTAAGCCAAAACCCAAAGCTCAAAGACTAGCCACCATTTTTATTAATATTGAGTACATGAAGATAAAGAAAAAATAAACGAAAGTTTCACATTTAAAGTGATAGTAAACTCCAATGTGAAATTTGTACAGAAGTGAAAACTGAGATTTAAAAGAAAAGAGGGAGTTTGTGAGTGGTGATATTTCAAGAATTGGCAACAAGAATATGGTAAGGGCGTTAGTAATTGTGGTAGTCTCACGAAGTTTTAAGGTTTAAATTTTATTGAGTGTAAAAAAAATTTCGAGGTTAGCTTGCCGGTGAAATTAAAGTATTACTTTATCCGTATGAAATGGATATTTTACACATGTTCGAATTTTACATGATAGAAATGAATACACAAAGTAACCTTTGACTCGAAGGAATTCCCCTTCATAATACTAATACTAATAATAATAAAGAGAAAGAAAGTAAATTAGTTGGGACTCCATTGGCTACAGGCGTCCCTTTCAGAATCATAGTGTATCAAAAAAGTATAATGAGAAGTACGATGATGGTGAGCCGAGGCTTAAATAGGGTGTTCTGTCCAATAGAATTTAGGCCTACCGCCACTATGGCCTTTTTCTAGTTTCTACACAAATTTCAGTCACAAATCACAATCCCACTTAGCTTCTTCAAGCAAAAAGGAAACATACAATCATAATCCCACTATTAAAAAGAGAAAAAAGGAAAGAAGCATGGTTGGTCGGTTCAACAAAAGCATGCGTGTTGTTCATCTATTGAGAGTGATCACTTAATTATAAAATATTCCAAGTAATGTAATCAACTTTAGGTTCATAGTTTGGCTGTTGGGAAGATCTTAATCACCCAACCAAAGCACACTATTGAAGATCTTGCAAATCTTGCTCATTATAATATTGTTGTTATAGTATAGTGATGAACTTAAAAACATATGTTGTCTAATAGCCAACACCCGTATTCACCAAAAAAAAAGAAAAAAATAGATGCTGCCGCCTTTTGTAAGTAGTAATGATCGATACATACTCACCTTCATCCCACCTTTATTTTACTGGAATGATGTTACAGTATACATCAGCTATTGTTTAAAAAAGAAAAGATCCAAGGACCGGCATTTCCACATCAACCCAGTGAAATGGCACGTGATATTAATTGATTGGTCTGACGTGGCGTATTGTTAATTAATTGGACGTTAAGTAAATAGAGCGACAAGTTTGAAATCGGATGGAAACCCAAAATGACCTAATTGTTGAAATTGAAAACCTTAGACTAAATTAAAATCACATGAGAACTTAAAGATTAAATTTGATTTTTTATCTTAATTCTATTCAACCGGGGAATTTAAGAGATTCAAAATTATTATTTTTTTTTTTTTAAAAAAAAGGACATACACACTCACCCATACCCCCCACCCCCCCAATTTTTAAGAAAAAAAAATTTATAAGGTAAAAAAAAAATTATAAGGTAAAAAAACAAAATTAGCCTACTGGTCCGAAACAATAAAATTTTTTGACCCTGACCCCGACCCTGCCCATAGTAATTTATGGCTTCGTCCCACCACCTATACATGACAAATGCTTACTTGGGCTTTGGAAGCCAATGTAGCTCTTCTAACTACAGACATCTAGCATCAACATCAGTGGCCAATATATCTTAAAGAGATTTACCAAACTTCATCTTAAAGAGCTTTTTGCCTACTTAACTTATAGATTATATAATAAATGAATACATTGTATCTACAACCTCTTATTAAAGAGTAAATTCCACCGGCCTTTTCGCAACCTTTATAACTTGCTTTTGATATTTAGATTTATATAAAGTTGATGAATAATTTAATATAGGCAATTAGCTAGGCAATTAGGCATGAGCTGCCTTTAACAAGTCATCTTAATTAAAAAGGATATTAGAGATTCTACTTTAACCAATGTTGATACTAGCGTGCTCTCTAATCTCTATCTTGCATTTTCTGTCTTTCTTTTTGGATTTTAATGCCAATAAGTCCACCTAGCACTATGGATGATTAATATATGAAATTTTCAAGCCATGATCATTTGGTCTCAACTTTTAGTTTATCCTTTAGGTCGTCTTTCTTTCTTTCTTTCTCTATTTTTTCTAATAAAAAAAGTTGGCGAGAGCAATCAGAGTAACTATTGTACTTGAGCATTGCCATAATAACACATGTTCATTGGAAACTACATAGGAGAGGTTTAGACGATGGGAGCCGTATGTGCTATCTCAAGTCCGATTGAGACATAGTCTATCCTACCTCATCAGAATATTAGTGAAACTCAAAACGACTAATACTAACTAGATTTGAGGATTCCCATTGCGGGAGTCCAACACTCGCCCTAGTACTTACCCAACTACTTGAGGGTTATCTTAAACCCAAGGTAAGAGAGTGTTAGAGTATGTATAAGTGCCTGAAATCCTAGGCCAGAAGAGAGATAGCATGTGGTGCATCCCATAGAGGTGGATGTGCACCCAGCTTTTGGTCTTAGTGCTAGTGTGGGCTTAGCCATTGGGTCTGGTCCTAGCATGATCTTGAACTTTCTTGGCGTTCAGGTCCTAAAGGCCTGTTAGTATGTAATATGGTCCTTCAGTAGTCCTTCGATTCCTTTGGCTAGTGGGTATGCTGATCAAATTATAAGAATTTGAATTTGTCTTGTGTGCTTGCCAATATCTGGACCCTCCAACTAGTATGAAAATTTGGCTGGACTGAACTGGTCTTCTGAGCTACTTAATCCGTTTACAATGTATATATATATATATATAACGCATACAAGAAATATGTTACGTATGTAGTCATTGTTAGATAATGGGTTTGTTATGAAATATTATCTGTTAGGTTATTCAGTTCATTAGTGTTTATTAGTTTACTAGAAGTATGTCTTATGTTTATCTCTTTTATTTTATTATTTGGGTAGGATTAGACTTATGTCTTTTACGAGTCTTGTTGACAATAGGTTAGGTTGTTGAGTTGTGAGTCATATAGAAGTCATATGTCGTGTGTGACTCTAATTCTTTCTTTTAGAGGGACCTTTGATATGTAAAACTCAATTTTTGCAGCCCATATCTTTTGTTGAAAAAAAAAAAAAAAAAAAGAGGAAGAAAAGAAAAGAAAAAAGAATACCATCATGCTGCCCACATAAAAAAGTAAAAATCAACATCACGAACGAATTTGGTGTTTGCATTCACTTAATCGTACGTATGCTTACACCAAAACAACAAACTACATATATAAATAACAAAAGTAAGAGGATAAAGAAGCTGGTGGTGGGTATATCTCAGTAGCTAGTGGAACTACATATGTAGTGTTATAATCACGAAGGATTTCGAGGAATAAGAGGATTTTCCTCGTCTATATTAATTAAGTATCTCGTTTGTTATCATTATCATCGTTATGTATTAGTATTGGCTTCCATCGATCTCTATGAAAGTATGAATGGAGTTATATGCTTATGTTTCTACTTACTTGGAACAAGTTGGCTTTGGGTGTTTCATCTTTGTGGCCGGGGTGGTCAATAGTTGGGGGTACTGCTAGCTAGCAGTCACCCTTAAATCCATTGGAGTTGGGGTGACCACCCCGATCGGGCATCAAGGATGGCTGCAATAATTCTTAATGGCGCATATATTGAAGATAGTATTTGTGCTACTCTTGATTCTTTTTTAGAGTGTGGTTAAGACCATCCCAAGGCTCCAAAATGGTTCAATTACCTTCATACTACCATTTGGGAGTACCCCAACAATCACAAATCATAATCTCTGTCTTCTCATTCTCACTTTTATACTTTTAACCGGCTCAGCATCGGACCCCTTAACAGCGCACCACTCAATCCTTAAACTATTTTCCAAGAAAAAGAAAACGGAATTGAGAACTAAGCACGTAGTCGTTATTAATTTTTGGGCATTAAAGTGGGTCATGCTGCAACGTTGAAGCTGGATTAATTGCTTTGGTCTACATGGTCAACTGGCAGATATTCGGTTTTCATGAAGCTCGGCAAAACCCAGCCGACACAAAACGGCTTGCTAAAACGTGAGCTGAGTAGAATCCATTGGACCTCTAATGCAAAGTTGCAAACCCAGGCCCGCCTTTTTTAGATTGTTTTAACAGGCCATTGCAAAATTATTTTTTTTGACATGTCCACATAATAGGGGAAGGGGATTCAAACAGTGACCTCCGGCGTGGTCCCCAGCCCATTGAGCTATCCCTTGGGGACCAATTTTTAAATACCTTATGTTACATTGGGGTGTTCGGTTTTTTAAATTTGAATTTGACTATTATTTAGTGCATGAATTTTGATGCAAAAAATATATATATATATTTAGATAATTGATAAAGTTTAAATTGTATTTGAAATTATGTTTACGTGATAGTTGTATGAGAGTATTTTTTTTCACGAAAAATCATGGTAACAAATGATTGAAAGTATAAAAAGTTGTATAGAATGATTGAGGTTATGAAAATTGGTGTATAATAATTACTGAAATAAATTGTTTAATATAAATAAATATGAATAAATTATAAATAAATAATTTATTGTTTATTTATAATTAAATTAATAATCTGCCATCCAATAAAAAGACGAATCTTTTTTTTTTTTTTTAAAAAAAATTATTAGCCCAACCGGGTGCTCTCTAGTTGGAAAGCACTCTTCTTTGAAAAGTCTTATCAGCTGCTATGTGTTCAACATTCAACCCATCTTCACCTTATCTTCCTCTAGTTTCTCGATTTCTCTTCAATCTCTCTCCTGCAAACCTCAAGCTTTGACCTATCTGAAACTGCCCATGACATAGCTCCACTCCCAGCTTCATCGCATCCACCATTTTTGCTAAAACCCAAGAATTAAAGCTAAAACACAAGCTATAACACCAGTCTCGATGTCAAGAAAATGCATTAAAAAATGGGCATCTACGTCCTCCCCGGCTTTGGCACCGTTGCCAACGTCACCCTCTTCTAGCCCTCCCCAACTCCTGGCGCCACCGTCACCTTCCACAGCCGATTCGAGATCCTTCAACAACACCTCCTTCCACCGGATTCCAGCTGAGGACGAGGTCCATAACTCGGGGTTGGATTTTTTTATTTTATTTTCTAGCCATTTCAAACCATTTTTTCCGAGCATTTAAGGACATTGTTTCATGCGACTGACGCATTGGACGAAACAAAAGCTGGGCATCTGACTTGCTTTGGAATTGAAAAAGTGCCTTGGAATTTGGGTTTTCACGCTTGAAATTTTGGGTGAATTCGGGTTAGCATCGAGTTTAAAACAAGGTTGTATTATATATCCCTTTTTACTAAAAAAAAAAACCCATAATTGTAGCAAGTAGAGGTTTTTTTTTTTTTTTTTTTTTTTTGGCATCAAAACATACCATTAACCTCCGGGGAACTTAAATTCGTTTTATTTTTATCAATTTGGATTTGCTATCTCAAAATGTGAAATTTAAAAATGTGTTTTAAAAATACAGTTAAGCGAGTAATAAAATTACAATTTAGTCTTTAAAATTATATTTTTTTAAAAACACGTCAATTTGCTTGCTATTTAAAAATGCATATTTTTAGTTCGTAGAAAATTTCCATCCAACCTCCGATGCTCCGTTCTCTGCTATCTCATTGAAAATCAGAACTTTTTGTTTGCGAAATTTCAATATCAAACGCAATCAATCATGGACTTTCCCTCACTGCTAATTAATTAGTTTCACACTGGTCCAGCTAATAACATGTGGAAGTATGGAAGATAAATAAAAATGTAAAGTTGGGAATTATTCTATAATTTTTTTAAAAAAAAAAAAAAAAATACAAATAATATAAAATAGACCGCTGTCAAGCCCTTCGTCCACAAAACCAACGGTACAGATCTTTAGTTAAATCTGAACTTATTAGTTAATAGTTATTAGTGTGCGAACAATTTATTTATTATTATCGGATAAACGAGAAGACAGGTGTCACGGATCCGAATTTGAAATTATATATAGCGAACATGTGTGACGTGGCGCTGTCTTGTTTGGACACGAGTGTTAAGTGGCTCTGGAAATTTACATTAAAACAAAAACAGTGCAGACAAATGTGTGAAGAAGAAAGGATCAGAGCATGACATCTAGTGGTCCTTCAATTATATTCCCTAATAAAGTTAAACTAAGCTTAGGTTGCTTCATTCTAAATATTTTTAGATTTTTACATTTCATGGGTCACGGTCTTCTATAATTATTAGAATTCAGAGACACTTGATTGTGAGAGATTATTTATAAAACTCATCTGACCGAATAAATCGTTAAGCAGTTCAATTTTTATTTGTGGTCTCTCAAATTCAGATAAATAATTATAAAATATTTTAATATAATTTTATGGTATTCATATCTGCTGACCTTCAATTCTGAAAATTCTGGTGGCACTCTTTCCAAAGATCTTACCCACTTCCATTTATTTTTGATTCGTGACGCCGTTTATATGCTGCCAAGCAGCTTGGTCAATAGTCCTGTTACTTCTTTTACTATTTTTCAACTTTCATTTAACTATTTTTCAAATTAATTATTAAATTTGTTTTCTTACGTATTCCGTATATTCGATTATTGATCTTAAAAAAACAATTGTTAAAATTTAATAAGAGTTGAAAAAATAAATAACATTTTTCTTCATTCAATAGATATCAATAACAAATCATATCCATGGTGAATAAGCCCATTCAAGAAATAATGATTGCAATAAAATGGTATCATTTATTGTGGTACTTTTAGACCATCAAACTTTAAAATATGACAATGACCTTTTTAACTAACACTCCAATACAAATTATACCCTTCGTTAACATTTCACAAGGGACTCTTTTTATATTTTATTTTAACTTTCTAAACTGGCCTTAAAATTTAGTAGGAAACTAAATGGGTAGGGGCGATTCAACCACCCCCTTCATTGGTTGGGGGTGGTCAAACCATCCTTACGTGTGTATGTAAGAAAGTGATATCAAAACCAACTTTCTATAACCCACAGTTTCAAGTTATGGATAATCATCGTCTATATCATCGTGTTGACAATATCTTTCAGAGTTCCAAAAGAAAAATATGTGTCGTTTGCTAGAATTAAGAGCTGTTTTGCAGAATATAAGTATAAAAAGTCTAGCATGAGCAGCAACAAATAGCACCGTATTTCTTGCAACCACCACAAATCAACTAAATTTTTTTTATTTTTTTTAGTTTTGGCCCCCCCAAATTATTTTTTTCAATTTGGCCCCCCCAAATCCTACATCCTAGCTCCGCCCCTGCCCACCACCACGTCAAAGTTCCACCACCAAAAATCCATCAGTGCCGTTTCAATCTGCCAACACCTACCAGTGGCCAAACCACTGTTGTTGATCAAAACGGTGCAAGTCTAGCCATCGCATTGTGATGCGTCACCAACTTGGATTGTCATTTATGCATGGAAACGATGTTTTCATCATCATGGAGCCACGTCGATCGTGAAGCAAGATGAGAACTTAACAAAAGCAATAGATATGGTAAGATTTTCAAAGAATTATAGACCTGTTATGAGGAATTAGATATTAGAGGTGCTCTCAACTCACAAACGTAAAGTTTGATAATTTTTTGGCTTGATTCATTTTATTCAATAACAAAATAATATTTAAAAGAATTAAATACAATAGAAAATAGCATGGGTGGAGCTACTGTTTGGCTTCCCCTCCCAAGCCAAAGGTTTTTTCTCACTTTTGGCCCCGTAAATGTTTTTTTTAATTTATTTATTAATTTAGCCCACCCAAAGTCTAAAACTTGGCTCTGCCCCAAAAATAAAGTTTCACATGAAATAAAACTTTCATTTGGCTCATAACTCAACAACCTAATTTATTGTCAACAAAACTCTTAAAAAAAATAAATGAGATAAATCTAATCATATCTAAATAAGTATATAAAAAATAATCATGAGACATATTTCAACCACGCAACAATAATAACAAACAAATAAAACATTGAAATTAATGATTAGGACTGTCAGTCAGAAAAAATGTTTTCTAAAATCAAATGACGTACAGAGAATTAATGTTTAATAATTAATATATAGTTTTTAAAGAATTAATAAAGTAAATATCGAAAATAAAATATTAGTAATGCTACACATCATCCCTTGTCCTCCTTTTGTCACCCAAAATTGATGTGGTTCTTAAAATTACCATTGGATTTATGATAGATTACCATTGAATTTTAATCTAATGGTGATTTTAAGAGCCACATCAATTTTAGAAGAATAAAAAAAAGACAAGAGGATGATATGTAGCATTACTCATAAAATATGGGCCATCGTAGTAGGACAAGTTGAGGAAGGCTTTTTAGAAGTGAGGAAGGGAACAAACACCAAGATATCGATCTTAGCGGGAATTTTGAAAATCGATCCCTTTTTCTTTATATTTGACCCCAGATCCCAATGCTATAAACGGCCGCTGGCACGCCACGATTCGCCGCTACACTTCTGACACGTGTACCTCCTTAGCCTAACATGACTGGCCGCCACGCTGATAAAATTGTCAAGATATGTGTGTCCGTACGTGTCCTCGGTTTTCATTTTCCTTATCTAATTTGCTCTTTTTCAGTGCTTAACGATTTGATTAATTATTTAAAAAATCGTTTCTTTTAACGAATTGAAAATTGTTAACGGAATGCCTTAACTTCCGTCACTGGTCACATCACATGTCAGTGCATGCTTGGCTCGTGACGGCTCACGAGCCAGCTTACAAATTCTACAGAAAATTCTAAAGCCTCCCATTCTTATTATGTCACTCCATGTGGGGAAGCAAGAAAGAAAAAAAAAACCCTGAAATTTTCTTTTCAATCTTTATCACCTATGAATTATGAATTAATTATTTTATCAATTTTTTTGTTATGTAAGATATTATATTTATTATTGTAAATGTCATGTTTATTGGAATTTTCAAATTTGGAGACCCATTTTTGTTTTTCATTAAGGCTACAAATTATATTTTTATTTAATAATTATCTCACATGTCAATCTCATGCAATCAATTATTGCAAAAAAAAATAAAGATTGAATAGGACTGTCACGTCAGTGTTGTAATATAATTATGAAATAAAAATATAGTATATAACACTATTCTTTTTTATTAGTTCCTTGATCAACACGTATCAACTATTATCAATTAAATTAAGTGTCCTTTCTAACCATAAGTTACATGATTATATAGTTTCTTAAGCTATGTTTGTTAAGGTATTTTGGTAAGTATGTTGTGTGTTTTGTTTTAAAAAGTATAATAATGTGGCATAAAGGTAAAAATATTTGTTTAAAAGTGTATTCTGATATGGTTTATATTTGAGAATGTGTTTTTTTATAAAATACACTTGCTTATTTTGAGAAAACTTCAACATATGTAAAACCTTATTTATTTTACAAATAATAATAATAATAATAATAATTATTATTATTATTATTAAAAAAAATCAAAATAATAAATATATTAAAAAAAAAACCTTATTTTCAAGTGTTGATTTCAAAATTATAACATAATTAAAAATAGCATAAGTAAGACGTGCCATTGAAGTCATTTTTTTGGTCCAAAACGTATATTCCTTTGACTATGAAGGGATTTCTTAGGATCTACAAATACCTTTTTGCATCATCTTATTTTCTTCCTATTTGTTAATAGATGTATTTAAAATAATAGAAAATGCCTGGAATTATACAAATCTTTACCCTTCCTGATTTAAACCATTTTCAGTGTTATGAAGTCAGAATATCCGTTCCACATACATGTAATTCTTTAATGGGGTTAATGTTTTGGATTAGAGAAATGATTAAAACACTCACACTACACAATAATGACACAACACCAAGGCACAATGGAATGGGACTCACACATGGACCCTACTCTATTGTGCCTTAGTGTTGTGTCATTATTGTGTAGTGTGAGTGTAAAGATTACTCCCCTTTGGATTAAACTAACACGTTGAAGGTCCATACTGTTGGGCAAATTGTAAACAACATCACAAACTATGCTTAAATAAGATTACAGTAATGCTATTTAGTAGAATGTTATACGACTGCAATACAACTTAATGATGTAGCAATGCAAATTAACAATTAGATCAGCACTTATAAAAAAAAAAAAATCAAATCAATAGCTGATATTCTCACATCATTCCAATTATATGACTGTCGTAGAGCAATATACTAAATAACATTATTGATACAATTATTATTTTCCGATAGCTTAGAAATTATGTTTAATATGTCCTATCTATGCTTAAATCAAGTACTTCCCTCTAATAACTTAGTAGAGAGTAATGTTAAAAGTCTCGCTTGTGTCACTATTGTGCCCCTCTAAAAACGAGGTAACTTTTAAAATCACAATTGAATTTGTGATTAATCATTATTGAATTTTGATTAAATGATGATTTTAAAAGTCTCATCATTTTTTTGAATGATATGTGAAAGGCTTTTAGAATTACCCTTTAATAGAACAATAAATAACAAGCATGATTGTGATATATATATATAATTTTGATCAAACAGTGATTTTAAATACCACCTCATTTTTTTAGGGACACAATAGTAACACAAGATGGACTTCTAGCATTACCTTAAAATCATATATATTTTAAATCTATATCGTATGAAGACGTTATTCATGTCCATCCCTTGTACATCCAATGTCCATCTCTTTTGCAAATTAATTATTCAATGGTCCCACAAATCCAATCGTTAATTTACAAAAATAAAATAAAATATACTTAAACCAATAGTATATATACACCAAATGAAAAAAAATAATAATAATAAAAAAAAATTCTCATGTTAGTTTAATAGATTTGTTAAAGGAAAAATTACATTTAAGCCCTCAAACTACCAAAAAGTGTCAAAAGACCCCATTTGTCAAAATATTTTTATAATACCTTTGCCACTTGTCATTTTTTAAATTAAAAAAATAATAAAATTTAAAACAATTTAAAAATCAGAGGGAAAAAAAATGTCTTTGGCCAAAGAGGTGGCTCAAAGCCGGTTTGGGGTGGTTGAATCATCCCTATAGTCCTTGGAGTTGGCCAAACTATCTCCAAAGGTCGCGAACCACCCCAAAGGACAAAAAAAAAAAAAAAAGGTTTAGGGTTTGGCCCACCCACCCCCAGGCCAAACGGGAGTGGCCGAGCCACACCCTTGGCCAAAATGGGGGTGGCCGGCCACCCCTTATATGATTATTATTATTATTCATTTTTTAATTAAAAAAATGCGACGTAGTAAGGATATTATGGGAATATTTCAACAAAAGGAGTCTTTTTGACACTTTTTGGTAATTGAAGGGGTCATAGTGCGAGGGTTAATTGTTTGAGAGACTACTTTCAAAACGACCAGTGGTTTGAGGGCTTAAATATAATTTTTCCTTTATCAAAAAAAAATTATTCCTACTTAATTTAAAGGATAAAGGAAAACTAAATGAAGAGTACTATGTAGAAGATCCAATTCAAAATGAAGGATTGGCTGATGGGCTAGGATATTTTGGAAGCTGGACCACGCTGAGAGTGGGCCTCAAAGCATACGAAAGTAATGTGATAAGAATGCAGTCTGTGTAGGTCAGAACTTGCATTTATACCACTTTGTCATTTTCTTCCACTCCCCGATAAACAGATGCACCTCATAATTTCGTCATACTACTATGACTGTATAGTATTCCTTGCCTCATTCAGAGGAAGGCTTTTTCTAGATGTGAGGTTCTTATCTTGGGCTATATCTCAAGTCCACATTGACTCCACATAGAGGAAGGGAGTTTTACCTATTAGGAAAGGGATTTTGGCTTAGGTTGTGCCGTAGTTTTTTTTTTTTTTTTTTTTTTTTTTTTTTTTTTTTTATATGGTTTAGATTTAATTTTATTATTCTTTCATTTTTATGGAAAATTTAAAATTAAATATGAACTATGGAAAAAAAAAAAAAAACCAAATCCCATCTAACAACTGTAATGTGGTGCTAGGGTTGGCCATTTGAGTTGGTGAGTCTAGTTTGGTTGCCCCACTTGACTCACCAACTCGTTAATGATCAACTCAAATATGATTTGTTTAGTTAAATGAGGTACACCGTTCAACCTGAACACGACATGTGAGTGACCCAAAACAACCCATTTGACTTAACCTGACATGACTTGTTATATATATATATATGAGTTGATCCCTTTATAACTCGAACCCATTCATGACAAACCCTAACCTTCAAATGTCTTGTTGAGTTTGTAAGTAATGTCAAAAATTGATAACCTTATGCGGTGCTAATATAAGAATTTTAATACCTTTTATACAGTGGCGGACCTAGGTGTGTAAAAATGGAGGGGCCAAATTGAAAAAAAAAATACATATATTTGAGAGGGCAAAATTAAAAAAATTAAGGGATAAAATTTTAATTTTTTTTTTTTTAATTTTCTTTTTGAGAGAAAATTTTGAGGCTTAGGGGGCAGGGCTCCTATGCAGGTCCGCCCCTGCCTTTATATAAGGACTATATTTTGTTAATATAAAGTTAGAGCATGAATTAAGAGCCAAATCTAATTTTTAAAGCTAAAAAATATATAATTATATATAAATGTTTTAAGAAAAGATTTCAATGACCCCAGCAATCTTGGTTGCTTCCCTACCTATACAGAAAGAGGCTAAAAGTACTAGAGTCTTAATTGCAACAATAATTCATCATTATGCATGAGTAACTTACGATCTTCGTTTGCTCTTCTCATTATCTCACGGGTAATGATATCCAGCACATTTTTATGGGTTGATGTGATATTGTTCACCGATATTTATATTAAAAAAGAAAGAAAGAAAGAAAAGACTAATAGACACTGCTCCACGAAATAGACACCATATTTATTATTTAAGATTAAAATGGATGTATTACAAACTACGCTTAATCCTTTAAGTTTTAACAATTTCAAATTGATCTTTGAGTTTTCAAAATTGAGAATTACCTCTTTGGATAGTCATAATATATGAATTGATCTTTTCGTTGAAAACTTAGGCCTCGTTTGGTTCGAGAAATGGTTATTCCATTAGGAAAATAAATAGTTATTCATGGGAATAGAAGGTGGCGGAATGGAATGATTATTCCTATTCTTTTGTGTGGTAATAACTCACACATTTTAATCGGAATTCAAATAAAATTACTAAAAAAACCCTACATTATTATTTTTTTTTTTAAAAAAATCAAACTAAAAAAAAAAAAAATTGAAATAAATTGGTGGCTGGCTGGCCACCCCACCGTTGAACCGGAGGCCACCCCCGAGTGGCCTCCGAGGGTGGCCAGCGGCCCCTGATGAGAATCGGGGGTGGCGATGTAGGCCACCCCGACGAGAACTGGGAGTGGCCTGTGCCACACCCAATTGCTCCAGGGATGGTCGTTCCATCCCCCCGAATGCCTGGGGGTGGTGCGACCACCCCTAGCCCTCCATAGTGGCTGGCCGACCACCCATTGGGGTGGTCGGCTAGCCACTATGGGGTTTAGTTTTTCTCTTCTTCTTCTTCTTCTTTTTTTTTAAAAAAAAAACAAAAGATTTGAAAGAAAATAAAAAATGATTTTTTTTTTTAGAAATTGTATTATTTACCCCAAGGAATTGCGATTCCTCTAAAAAATGAGAGGAATAGGTTTCTCTTCGTAAGGGAATAGTTATTCCAATGAGAATAGCTATTTCATGGAATAGACCCCTACCAAACAAATGAATGGTTATTCTATAGGAATAATCATTCAATTTCAGGTGTCTATTCCGCAAACCAAATGGGGCCTTAGAGAATCTCCAATAGTGGTGATTATTTTAACTATTCAAAAAATATAGGGTTAGTTTGGCAAACCACTCAAACTCTCCTTCTATTTTTTTTTTTCACTTCTAAAAAAAAAAACATTCTAACTTTTTTATACTTTTTATATCACATTAATCATTTTTTATTATTATTCAAATAAAAACTCTCCTTTAAACTCGTTTTTCGTATACCAATTGAACAAAGTTCGTTAATGGATTACAATACAAATGATATTTAGAGATTGTTTCACTATTTATTTGACGTAGCAAACTAACGGAATTTGTTAACTTGGTGGACGAAAAACAAGTTCAAAGAGTGATTCATAATTATAGTTTATCACAAGGACCCTCCATTAACTTTTTGTACCACATGGAGTGATTCATAATTTAAGTTAATCCCAGGTACCAGTGATACAATTATCCCTATATAAATATGTATTATATATTGTTTATATATAAAATATATATAATATATAAGGGTAGGTGATTTGCCGTTGTTACCTACCTCATTCTAACTCTAAAACTGCTAATATCATTGCCTTAGACGGTTAGTATTTTTTTTAACTGTCTACAAAAACGGTTATGCGGTTAATGATTATAGAAGATTAGCAGTCATAATTGCTCACTTTTACACCCCTAATTTGCATGTCCAATAAGGACATATGATACAATCTCGTTGCTTTAAGCAATTCACAAAGCCAATCAATCATTTCCTAGTTGGTCAAATTCTTCAACTAATGAAGTCATAAGGACGGACTAAGTAATACTAGATATTATATTTTTATATTACAATTGGTGACATGACACTCATAATCGATCATTGAATTTTTTTTTTTTTTTGTTTAAACAAGAATTAATCATAGGATTAGTTATAAGTGACTTGTTAGCATGGTTAAACAATTGTAGTATAATATATATATATATATATTTATTTATTTTAAAAATTAATTTTGAAAATATTTTTGATAACGATTCCAAATCAATAAGACGATCCGGGCCTCTCCCATCACGCAAGGCTCGTGATGACTTAAAACAGAAGTCCTACGGTTCAGATGCGCGCTGTCGAAGCCGAAACCGCGATGAAGCCGATTAGCCGTCTCGGAATTTTGTCTACTTCAAAATTTCCCAGGAAAAAAAAAAAAAAAAAGTATATAGAAAGTATAAAAACAAAGGAAAAGACACTCCTAGAGTCCCAGTTTGGTGAGATTTTTTTTTTTTTTTGTTGGTTCATTCCCTCTGTTTCTCTCTCTCTCTCTCTCTCTCTCTCTCTCTCTCTCGCTTCTAGCAATATCACAGCAACGCTAGCAACGATTTCAATTGACTCAGAAGGAATTCCCCTCGTTCTACTTTCTAAACTTTGTTGTGGTGTAATTTATATCATTCCACTCCTCAAATATCACTATAAACCTTTCTGCATTTCAGCGTCAATGGAGGATTTTGGTAAACAGTCCTTGAACTCACTGTTACAGTCCATCCTTTGAGTTCCGAATTCCTGTTTCATAAAGTCTTGAAATTTATGTTAAGCCGGAGCTTGGTCCATACTTGATATTCGTTGAATATTCAGCTGGGTCGCTAAATTCGTCGAAATAAAGTGTTTTCTTCACTGTGGTTGGAGATTTAAGAAGTGGGTCGGAGGTAATATTTGTCAGATCTTCATCTTTTTTCCTTTCTTGTCCTTTTGTTTTGTTTTTTATTTTATTTTATTTTTTTTTTATTTCTGTTTGGTAAGTGTGAGTTGTGAATTTGAGGTACCTTACCTAGAACTCTTAATTAACCCGAAGGTTGGCTCTATTAGTAAGGGCATTGGTGTTTGCGGTAGGTTAGGTCTAAGGTTCGAATCCCCTCCACCCGCCAGCGAAACTGGAGTATTATCTAATCCTTGTGAAGGTGGCGTTTGAGATGGATCCAAACCTAACAGGAGTGGTTACACGAAGTGAATATGCCTTTAAGGCTGTTACTCGTCATTAACAAAAAAAAAAAAAAAAAAAAAAACTCTTAATTAATCAATTGATTGATTTATTTCGTGTCTTTTTATGGTTATTTTAGTGTGTGATGTGTAAATAGCAATATTTTCGTGGACGTGATTGAGATCTGCTTGGTTTCATTTCTGTGATTATCTTTTGTTTGTCTTGGTCTTGGTTGGGATGTACAAAGTTACAGTTTTTGATATTGTATTATTTGAACGATGTCCTTGAGGTTGAAGTTCGATCCACCGTTGGCGTTGGATGTGGAGATTTATGGATAGGAGGACTAAGAGCACTTCTATCATTTGTCAAACAAAGAAAAAAGAAAAAAAAGAAATCGTATTATTAAAGCTAAAAACATAATTGTGTAGTCTCTGAGGAGTTCTTATATGACAGATAACATGTTTCATTGTACCAGAGCTGGATAGGAAATACATTTTGGAGGTAAAATTATGGAATTTTTTTATTCTGTTGCATTACGCTGTCTAAATTTTCCAGAAGGAACTCATTTGGGATGTTCTTTGCCTAACAATTTACAGAGCATTAATGTTTATTAGGGTCATTGAGGGTGGAAATCAACTGCCAAATATGTGCTTTCTTGTGTGTGAGAATAGATTGTTGTGGAATATTGGAGCATTGCGATGAAAGTTGTTCCAACCTTTGTCCACCTGAAAAATGGCTCTTTCTAATTGATGTGGCCGGACTGTTGTATTTTTAGTATTTGAATTGTTAGAGTTTATTTTTGAATTGTAAATTTTCTATATGAACCAGTTTATGTGTATGTATGTTTGTCACTGCCAGACCAATGTTATACACCTTTCCCACTGATCAGATGGTAGATAAAAGACATCATAATTTTCATGTTTTTATTGTTAATAACTCCTATAGAACCCATTATGAGGAAAATCCAAACGACAGCCAAGGACATCCCTTTTGTTTTTGTTGGAGAGCTTTACAATCTAAATGCAACCATATTCTGGATCAATATAATTTTGTTGGTAGAGGAGAACTTGTTGTCTGTAGGTAAACTTATGATGATTTGTGTTTTCATTTTGAGGGGTTTGTAGTGTTCTCATCCAAGTGGTTCATCTTATGGTTGTCAGTTGAAAACTACCTCAATTTGTCAGAGAATTAGATTTACATGCCCACACCTTGTCCTCAGTGACTTGGACAGCCTTTGCTTCAGTCGGGAATACCTCAGCTATTTGAAGAGATGTGGTCAGCCTGCATTCAGCTAGAATGAAGACTATGCAGGTTATGCTCATATAACACCTTAAAGCTTTCCTCTCTGGATTTTAGCATGCAAATCTCTTTCTTATTTTTACTACTAGAGTTTCTGTCTGTCTTTCTTTTTTCAATGGAGTTTTTAGTTGTCAATTTTGTATGCGATCATAGTGCCAACCCCAGATCCCCCCCCTTCTCCCGTGCTCAAAGCAATACTTGTACTGCTTCTCAAATCTCATATTCACTAGTTCTATCACTTTTTTCATATTATGTTGCCAAATAATGTCACCATCATTTAGTGTCAAATGAGTGATGAGCAATTTTTTTTTTTTGATAAGTAAAAAATTAATTAAGAGTGATGTGCAAAATTTGTAACTACAGTCAGTTCTCCATGATACTTTGCTATGATGAACTATGGTGATTGATTTGGTACCACCAATACTTCCACATTGTTGTCCCCTAGTCACCACCAGAACTCTGAAACACCATTGTAGCTTCAGCAAATTATGTCCATGAGGAGGACATGCATGATTGGTGCTCCTTTTGCTTGTAGATGTAATTTATATAAATTTATATGGTATGATAACTTGATGAGGTTGGATGTTAAGCATGATGTTTTTATTATATTGCAAATTTCTATTAAGCCATGTACATTTTACACCTCCATATTATGGTAAATAAGGAATTATGGCAAGCAGTTTTACTGACTTGTTATCGGAAACGAAAATCAATAAACTTGGCCTCGCAAAAATCAAAGAGAGCTGCCTTTTGCTTTTCAACCTTAATAGTGGTGCATTTATGTGCCTATTTTCTACTAGTACTGGCATTCAAGATATCTTGTCACTAAAACGAATAGAACTTCTATGGAGTCACAGAGCACACAAGAAAGACAATCCTCGACTCAGGTTTCACATGAGTCCCAAGATGACCAACCAAACAATCACACAACTGAGGCTCCTGTAACAGATTCAGCTTCAGTATCTACTTCAAGCAATGATGGCAAAAAAGTTTCACGCGAAGATATTGAACTTGTAAGACAAATAATTCTTACTATATATATATGTTTTTCATTTCTCTTTTTATTTTTTATTTTTTTTATTCTGATTATCTTGATATGGGTCACAACTAATCTCTTTATCATCTTTGTGTTTATAAACTCTACAAAATGGCTGTTGTAGGTCCAGAATCTAATAGAGCGGTGTCTACAGTTGTATATGAATAGAGATGAGGTGGTTAAAACCCTCTTGACTCGTGCAAGGATAGATCCTGGATTCACAACTCTTGGTAGGCAGCATGAAACCTATTTATAAGCCTTCGACTTGCTGTTTATATGTCATAGTAATCATTTTTAATTATAATGGATATAGTCAAAATGGTGAGTGAAGTGGAAAACTGGAAGTAGAAGTTGTTATGACCACAAATTAGAGATATTGTGGTCACTATTTGGGATTTTGTGTTTTGAAATAAGTGGAGTATTATATTTGATTTTGTTTTTTCTTACATATTAAGCAGCATCTTAATCTGATAGTCTTATCTATTTGTTATTTACTTCATTCAGTATGGCAGAAGTTGGAAGAAGAAAATGCTGATTTTTTCAGGGCCTATTATATAAGGCTAAAGTTGAAGAAACAAATCATACAATTCAATAATCTGCTTCAGCATCAGTATCATCTGACGAAGTATCCAGGAGCTCCAAAGGTTCCTTTGGCCCCTATACAGAATGGGATTCATCCCATGCCTGGTAAGTTTGTTTGTTTGTTTTTTTTGTTTTTTTTTTTGTTTATATATATATATATATATATATATATATATATATATATAAATTCCTGATAAGTTTTCAGCTTGCAATCATATGGATAGGGTTATTTAAGAGCACAAATGACCCGTATTATATCAATGCAAAAGTAAACAGTGAGTTTTTGGACTATTCTGTATGTCCACTTACTGAAGTTTCTAACACTTACCAATCAACTGCTGGTTGATGACTATATATTTTGGGCTGCTCAAATAAGTTCCTATTAAGGTAGATACATGTGTTAACGGGTATCCTCTACATACTATTTTTGAAAGCTTCTTCCTTTTCAGGAAACTTTGTGGTGCTAGTGCCTGTTTCTTTTTACTTGTTTTTCCTGAATATGTGGTGGATAAAAGGGGTGTCCCTTTGGATTTTCTTCATTTTAGTATGGAATTATGCTTCCTTAGGATTTTGGTTAAAAAAGTTTCTTTGGGCTTGAAAGTGTGGTTCTGATGATTTCATATGGAGCTTTTTCATCAATGGAAATTCAGTGTTGCAAAAGGTTCTAAGCTAGACACTTCTTATGTGCCATTCTTATATTATTGTTGTCATTGTTATTCAATGCCGCTTGTTTGCAGTGCAGTTAACAGCTTACCTATGGGATACCCTGTGCTACAGCAACCTCCAATTCCGGCAGCAGGTCAACACCATCTTGATCCGATGGGCTGTGGAATATCAAGCTGTCATGTGGTTAATGGAGTCCCTGCACCAAGCAATTTTCATCCCATTCGGATGAACTCTGGGAACAAGTGAGACCTTCTTGATCTTCACGTCATTTATCATTGATTACTTATTTTAGTGACAGAACTCATTGTAGTTTACTATGTATTTCAATTTATTTGTATTCTTTGTTTATGAATATTATTGCATTGCTTCTTTGAAATTCAAAGGATTTGACCAATGAACTATTTCTTGCATATGCATGCAATGATCTGTTTGCATCTGTAATTCACGCCATGTTTTTGTATCCTTTGTTTATTTCTTCCTCTGAACACGTGTCTCAGCATTGCACACAGTATGCTTCGATGGCATTGTCTTGTCCATGTTCAAAATCTTATTGGATCAATGAAAACTTAATCCCAGTTTTCCTTCTTTCTAAATAAGCAGTTTTGCTTGATAGAAGTTATGCTAATGTTAGCTGCTTTTGTCCTTGTTGAAGTATGGTGATGGAGAGCAGTGCTGCTGATGTGGCTCCTATTATTCCGCCAAACGGCACCATGTCATCCATGTCAGAGATGCCTGTGAGTCCTACATCAGTGGCATCCAGTGGCCATTTCCCCTTCACTGCATCAGAAATATCAGGGATGGGAGTAGACACATCAGCACTTGATACAGCATTTACATCAGATGTGGCGAGTTCAGTAGGATTGCAACTAGCACCAGGTGGTGGGGCAGGAAATTCCAGGGATTCTTTTAGATCACTGGATCAGATCCAGTGGAATTTCAGTTTATCAGATCTAACAGCAGATTTATCGAACTTAGGAGGTAAGTTTTACCTCATCTTTTGAAATCCAATTGGTGATATATAACTGCGATAGTAGATATTTATGTCTGTAAATGGTGGTACTTACAAGTTTAAAAAAAATATACATTAGGAAATAGAATAAAAATAAAAAAGAGGAACACAATGAAGTTTCTCCTAAAAGAAAGCAGGAAATGTACTAACTAAACATAGAGATTCTTGAAGTAATCTGACCGCTGCGTTATTCTCTTCCTTTTATGAGGAGCATAAAGTCATTGTGGAATTGATTGATACACATTTTTGAGCATTTCTTCTTGATACTATCTCACTAACGATTTAATATCTTTGTGAATGACGTAATGGCTTTTTTACTATGGCAAGAGAATCCTTCATACATGGATATACTTTCGGTAATGACTCTTTTATTATGGCCAGAGAATCCTTCATGCATGGATGGATATACTTTTGATTAGGTCTAAATATTGGATATATTCATGCTTTTTTTAATGCATTGCCTTCAACCCTTTGCAGATTTAGGAGACTTGGGTAATTATCCTGGCTCTCCCTTCTTGCCATCGGACTCAGAAATTTTGCTTGATTCTCCTGAGCAAGAGGATATAGGTAATGGAAATTGCATATCTTGTTCCTGATGTTCTTATATAATGGTTTGGGTGATTAGTGATGGACAAACATGATCCATATTATCCATTTCGAAGTTAAATAGATGTCTTAATGACAATTTGATAGAACTTGAGCATCAGAGGTGCAAAAAGGTGTTTTGATTCATTGCAATATCCACCGCGTGTGTCCATGCAAGAAAAGGAAAGTTCTTTTCTCACACTATCAAAACATGGTTTGACCAGACACTGGCTTGCATTTTGGTCAGGGTTGATGTACTTTGAATATTAGTAAATTCTGTATCTGAGTACATTTTATTTTTCTCTTTCAAGTTCAGTCTGTGGGCGGTAACACATCAATCGTTTAATGGGGTGCCCAAGTGTGCCTGTGAATAAAATTTGAACATGTGTCATCTCTGTGTTGCTGGTTGTACGCTAATTGCTTTACCTCATTTCAGTGGAGGAGTTCTTTGTTGATTCCGTCCCTGGACCATGTTCTCAATCAGATGAGGAGAAACCCCAAAGGTGAGAGCATCCTGTTTCACTATAGACTTGTTAGGATAGGATAAAGTTTGGATTAATAAATAAGAATTTGACATTCATTTACTTTCCATTCTGGGGTTTTGTTATTAACAAATTTGAACATTTGAGCATTGTAGTTAGCTAGATTGCGTGCAAGTGAGAAAGTAGTCATGCCAATACAAGTTATGACTTTCTTGTAATAACCTTTTTTCAGAAAGCTTTATCATCTAGAAAACCATATTTATCTGTAATCTTGTATTTGGCTACATTGATGGGACATTGCTATTTTAAGCTACAAGTTATGCTACCATTTCCCATGTTCTACCTGACATACCAATCAGGTTGGATTGAATTCTTATACTCAGAACATCTAATAACTTACATTTAGTTATTCATTGAATTTGTTTATTATCTGTGGAATGGGAGGGTAACCCCATGTTTGCCATTTCGGTCTGGCACCATGTTTGGTTTCTCGAGTTATTTTCTTTCACAACTTGTATTCAGTATGGACTTGGCTTGCATCTCTGGTGTTTAAATAATTGGAGATCTCCTGTAATTCAAATAAACGGTGAAGAGCGGAAGACGAATCTTAGCCTTTACCATTGTCGGTGAGTTCTCATAATCTTCCAATCTTTACTGTTTATCTGATCCACATGATGAGATCTCTAGTTATTTAATCATTATAGGCAACCCAAATCCGTTAAAATTATTTGGTAGATTTTTAAAGAGAATATGATGAATGGGAAAAAGTAGGAAATTGTGTATTGCGATTGAGCGCCAACCGGAGTCAAAACGACCTTATAGAATAGTGGCGTTGTTTTAATTAATCAATACATTCCATGGGCTACACTTTACTGAAGTATCTATTTTTTGGCCTCTCTAAGTTTAAATTTGTTGTTAACTTAATCATTAGAATTCGTCGACTTTGGGTCAATTTCGTAGATGAAGTTTGCATTTATGGTCTTCTAATTTTTCTTCTGCTGAATGTTACAACACGTACACTTGAGATGAAACCAATGTCGTTTTGGCTTAAATTTCCTTGAGAAAAGCATTAGAATGAAACTGGAATTAGACGATAGGAGAAACTTCATTTTACTCTCCTTGAATTTTTATAGCTTTTGCAATTTTTATTCAAGGTTAAAAAAATTTCAATTAGCAAACTTTAAAAAGATTAATCAGGAAAAAAAAATTGGGGATTTATATATTGTCCCTCGAGGTACCTGCGAATGCTTATAGGAAGGAAATCAACTGCGGTAGACGGTCACATGGTAAATGACTATTATATCCTTGTAAAATTTATGAAATGACAAAATTATTCTTAAATTGTAATTATTTGTTTATATATATATATATATATATTTTTAAAAAAAATCAGGAAAAAAAAAGGGGGATTTATTGCAAATTTTATAAAGTTTGATGCACTAAATTGAGAGTATTTCAATTTTAATGTGGGATATTGCAAAAGTGATGAAAGTTAAAGGGTTAAGTGGAATTTCTTCGTGACGAAATGAGTCAAATGACTATGGACAACAAATGAAAACTTCAATACTAGTCTCCACAAGGGGTAGTTCAATCGGTTGGAGACCACGGCTCATGAAGCGGATGTTACTAGTTCGAATTCTTCTTCTCCCTCTTGTGTAGACATGTTAAAAAAAAAAAAGAAAAAAAAGAAAGAAGAAAACTTCAATACTAAATTAAAGGTTCAAACTTGGGGGATCAATTGATAGTATATTCAAACTTAACGAGAGTGAGCTACACCTTCTTCTTCTTTTTTGTTTTTTTTTTGTTTTTTTTTTTTTGTTTTTTTTTTTTTTGCATAAAACCCCTTTTGTTAGGCCAGCTCGTCAAATTAATAGAAAAACACCTGAGATGTATGTGATTTTTCTTTCCCTATTAAATCATGAAAATGACTTCATACAAAAAAAATACAAAAGTTTTTTAAAAAAAATTAAAAAATGAACAAGAAAGGGCACTCATTAAAACTGCCTCAGGGGTGGATTGATCACTCCCAATCGCATGCATGTGGGGTGACTCAGCCACTTCTAAATAATACTTGGGGCGGCCAATCCACCCTATGCGTTTTAGGGGTGGCTACTCCTCTTCTTTCTTCTTCTTCCTTCCTTCCTTCTTTCTTTTTTATTTTTTTTAAAGAGTTACTTTGAATTTTAAGATTTTTTAATCTTTTTTTTTTTTTAAAATAAAATAAAATCTAATGGTATTTAAGTAAAATTAATTTCTAAATGAAAGGTTTTTTCGTCATTCCATGTTAAAAAAAAAAGTATATGTTTGCCACATGTATGTTTTTATCTAGTTTAACACGTTCAATTAATAGAAGAGTATTTACTTATCAAAAATAAAAAATAAAATTAATGGAAGGGTTTTTTTTACCAACGATTGGTAGTTTACGGGGGTTGGTTGTGACATGTGGTAGTTTGTGGGGCAACGTGCAAATGAGTGGTAATTGATGAGATAAATTGTAATTAACCCTTTTTTTTGAGGGTGGGGGGGGCACTATTATGGGATTTACTTGGCCTAACTAGTGGATGGGTTGCTCAAGACCTTTTCGAGTAGGTGGATCATATAAGAACTCTCTCAATTTGAGCAGCAAAATCACTGACAATCTTTATCTAAATTTGAAATATGATGTTACATTGTTGTCATGGTGGTTGCTCTAAGTTTTGTATAACAATCCCTTCATTATTTATGGCTTTGTTTTATTAATTTTTTTTTCCCTTCTCCTTTTTGTATTTTATTTTCAAAACAGAAACATTTTTTAACAAACATTTGAAACAACTCAAAACTACTTTCATACACAAAAACATATTTTATTATTATTATTATTTATTTAAAAAAAGTACTTTGTAAAAGCATTAGCAAACGAAATCACTATCCAAATACTTATGGCTAGCTTATATTTTTCTAATATGTAAGCTATTCTCAATCAAGCCTATGTCACATTTCTACCTCTCTTTCCTTGTCACTTATTGTTGTGACCAACCCACCATTACCTTCCTCCCCACCAGGGGGGAGCCATTCAGGAGACCCCAAGCCCCAAGTTTTTCAAATAAAAAAAAGAAAAAAAAAAAGAAGAAATTAAAATTTGTCCTATTTTTTTTTTTTTTTTTAATTTGGCCCCTTCAATTTTTTTTCTTCAATTTAGCCCCCAAGCGCCCCACGGCTTTCCAAAAAGAAATCTTAAAAAAATAAAAATTTACCCCAAAATTTTTTTTTATTTTTTGCCCCCCATATTTTTTTTCTTCTTCAATTTGGCCTCCCCAAGTTGGGGATGCTGACTCCTCCACCCCTGCTTCCCACCCCTTATTATTTTGTATGACTCTTTCCATTTTCCTTAACCACACAAAATTAAGAGTAAACCACAACTCATAATTTTTTAGATATTTAAATTTGGAAGACTCTCTTTGTTTGATGGTAACCTCCTTTTTTTTTTTCTTTTTTTTTTTCTTTTTTTTTTTTTAATTTTTTTTTTCATTTCAAATAAAAAAATTAACAAATAACTAAAAAACATAAAATATTTAAAATTATTTTCACCTATATCACATCAAAATATCTATCACACACGTAGCAGAAGTGAAAGGAAGATTCAAGAAGCTGTTAGAAGATGGAGTTGGCGTCCGGCAGTGCATGTGGAGAGCTAGGAGGTTATGGCATGAATTATGGATTCCAGTTGGAATCCAGTAATTCAATTTTACACGTGCTCTACAATTACTTCTTGTAGATGTCGTTTTGCTTTATTTCAGTTTGCCTTGTGGTTTAATTGTTGTATAAATACAATTGAATTCTCTTGTAGAATTTCGTGAGGAGACTCGCCATCTCGAATAGGTTTATCAATACAGTTGCATTCATCTTCTTCTTCTTCTTCTTCATTTCTTTATCTTTTTCCCATTCTTAGTTTCCATTATCATCAACCAACTTCTACCGCAAGAGTGTTACAAGTGGTATCAAAGCCCACGATCGTCCCGCTTATGAAAACAAGATCAACAGGTATGGCAGACGAGTCGCAGTTGTGGAAGGAATTGAAAGAACTGGGTAGTAGGGTAGCTCAAATGCAGGAGGGTAGAAAGTCAGATATCAGTTTTTAATCATACACAACCGATCGATTTCTTCAGTATTATAATCTCCAAATATCAGACCATTCAGTCAACATCAAAAAACAATATTTAATTTGATTATGATTAAAATTTTACTTCAAACAATAGCAAAATATTTCTTCTGATATATATATATATATATATATATTTTTTTTTTCCTTCAATTATTTGTTTTCTAATGAGAAGACATTTCAACCTTACTATTTATGCCAATAGCCATCGGAAGAAAAAGCATCTTTTTTCGGAATTTGTGGACATAAAGACTTGCTTATAAGCTCTATCTTGGTCTCCAATCATGTCGTATTAAACTCCTATCATCATCAATTAATAGTCCTTTTCAATTTTGGAGATTTTAGAATCTTTGTTATGGCAGCATTACCAATCACCTAAATGTTAAAATAACAAAATAGTAAGGTTGAAATGTCTTCTCATTAGAAAACAAATAATTGAAGTCAATCTTACTATTTTACTATCTTAAGGCAGCATTACCAACTTTACTATTTTATGTTTACACAAACGGAGTATAAAATGAAAAATATTTTTACACTAAGGGTTTTTTTTTTTTTTTTTTTGGGAAAGAAAATGGTTGGGGTACTACAATTTGTTTTACTGCAAAGTCAATTACAAAGCCATGTGGCAATCTATAATTGGTGAAATAATTAAAGAGAAATTGACAATCCAGATTTTGTGTTTAATTATTTTACTAATTATAGACTGCAACATCAATTTATAAGACATTGTAGTAAAATTTGTAAATGACTTTTGAAAATTTAATTCTATGCTTATTCTTATTATTGTTATTGTTAGTGTGTTGTTGTTTGGAGAATCATATGTTATCGTTGAAACATCTCTATTCTAAAAGTAGTTAAAATGATATACTCATAAAAAAGAAAAAAGAAAAAAAAAATTGAAGTAGTTAAAATGCTTGATCAATCAAATGTAAAATTATAAATGTTTTTTTTAACCAAATTGAGAAATTCTATTTAGTACATTGCCATACAACTGTCATACAATTTGATTATGTGACAGTGAAAATTAATTTTTAAATAAAAATTGTAAAAAAAAAACCAAGACACATTGTTTCAATTAGGGCTGATCAAATACCCGCGGATCCGCCCCAACCCGCACGCCCCGCCCAGCCCCGCCCCAAAAATCACGGGTTTTAGTTGATTTTTTGCGGGTGCGGGTCAAAAACTGGTAAACCCGTGCGGGGCGGGCGCGGGTTGCGGGTTGGGGTTTTTAAAAACCCCGGGGACCCGCCCCGCCCCGCACATTAAAATAAAATAAAATAATACAATACATTTACAGTGCCGCACCCCCCTCCCCCTCCTTCATATTTTTCCTTTCTTTTCTTCGTAAACCCTAGCGCCGCACACACCCTTTCGCATCTTCTTCTTCTTCACGATTTCTTACCGAATCATGCATGCTACATCTGCTCAAATGGAATTATGGAAGTTGATTGGCCTCGCTGAGTCACCAGGAACGGCGAGAAGATCGTCGACGCTCGCATCAAGAGGCCTCGCCGTCGTTGCCGAGTCACCGATCTTAAGGTCATTGACCTCTGAGCCTCAACCCTTTTTTGTGATTTGTTTGAATTTGGGTTTTGTGATTTGTTTGTGATTTTATTGTTTGAATCTGGTATAGTGGTATTGTTTGAATTTAATTTTCTTGTTTGGTTCCTGAGAAAATCTAGATGTTTCTAGACCTAGGTATAAAACCCACATATACCCGCAGAACCCGCACCCCCACCCCACCCCGCATCACCCCCGCACCGCACGGGTTCTCCCCATTTTGTGTGATTTGCGGGTGCGATTTTCGCAACCCGCAGGGGTGCGGGGCGGTGCCAAAAAATGGGCATCCCTACCCCCCCCCCCCCCCCCCCCCCCCCGGCCCGCCCCATGCTCAGCCCTAGTTTCAATTGTGTTCCATTGCATAAATGGCATTACTTTTTTGAATTTACTCATTGGGTGGATCCAATAATACGCGGTTTCCATTATATAAAAGACTTTGACAGGAGTCTAAAGACAATTATTAGAATCTCCCACCAATTGGAATTAACTCTTCTATTTATTTTTTGAACACAATAGACCATTTTCATTCAATCGAAAAGCTCTAGGGTAAGGACAATAACAAGAAGTGCAAGACTCCCATAACCTAAGCCAGATAAATCTGACTTGTATAGCAACCTAAACAATACATAATCATTACGGAACAAATAATAAAGCCCTCTTTACAATAAAGCACAATCAACAAATAAAAGAGCGCAGATCTAGCACTTAAGCCAACAAATAGTCCAATAATATTTAAGCATCACAGAGGCAAACTGTGAACACACTAGAAAAAAAAAAAATTAACACCCTAAAACAGAAGCAAACATCGAGACCGGCGTTGGGTGGCGCCGTCGCATGCAGACCACGCGCTGCCACCGGAGACCTCTGCAGCAGAAACTCGTCGGTAGACCTCGGAACCACCGAAAAACCTCTAACCGCACCCTGGAAGACAAGCCGTGACCCACACGCGCCGTTCCAGGGAGAGACTCCCCTGGCACGTGTAGGCCACACGCCTAACGTGAAGAACGGGCACTGCCGTGGTTGGAGGCTGCTGGACCGAAAGAAACCAACGACCACCGTGGAGAGGGGCGGCTTAAGAAAATCAGCCGAAGTGAGCAGATCTGACTCCATAGAAAGAAAACCAAACAAAAAAATCAGATCAAAAACTCTGCCTGAAAACACATCAGAAAGTCACTCCCCAACCCAAATCCTGTGAAGTATTCTGCCGAGGAACATCAACCAACAACGGATTTAATTCGAGGGAACAAAAACTCCAACACCCTAATGGCTTTAGGACGCAAAAAACTCCACTAGCAATAGCCAGGGATGAGAAAAAACCTTCCCCCACCCTAATAAGGCGAGGGAGGAAACACCACTGGGGAGGGAGGCGTGAAAACCTTCTGATGAGTGCCAAATTTTATGTATTTGGACCCCTTGATTTATATTAGTTAGACCTTTAGCCTTGTTATTTTCTGATGCTTTTGTTAGTTTTTATGTTTTTATGTTTTGTAGGTCAATAAGTGAGGAATGGCAAAATTCATGTGGAATTGCTTGGAAAATTCGAAAGTTCTGAAGAACTTGATCGATCGAACTTAAATTCGATCGATCGAATTTTGCCTGAAGTCGATTAATTGAAATTTCCCAGAACTTACTTTTGCAGAAGCGCGCCAGAACACCCAATCAGGAGCTTCTCCATGACAAAAAGCAGTTCTCCCTCTGATTTTCACAGCAGAACACGCTAGTTTCGTGACCTTGGTTGTCTCTAGCAAGAGAGGAACCCTAGAGGGGGTTAGATGAGTCATTTTACATGGGTTTCTAGCCCTAATTTTCTTCTATAAAAGCCATAGCCATGCCTCATTGTTGGGAGAGTTTAGAGAGCAGTAGTTATGATTAATTTCGTGCATTTTTGTAGTTGATTTCAGTAGCTCTTTTCTTTATACATTTGTCTTTGTAAAGCTTTTCTTCTATTTTCATGTTTGTTTTTCATTTTCTTGTGGTGTTCTTAATCATGGAAGGCTAGTAACCTCAACTAAGGTTGATGATGAAATCTTTCCATTGATGACACTCACACTCTTGTTATACTACTTGCACATTTAATGATATATCATATTTGTTGTTCAAATTTCATTCATTTAATGCTTTATCTTTTGCAATGAATGTGGTTGGTGGTAGATATATGACATTTAATGTGTTTCAACCGATGGATACATTGTTTTATCGGTTTGAATAATGATATCCATTGTGATTTGTTCACTGAATAGATACATTAGATGATTTGATTTCAAATGGGTACTCTTTGTGATTTATCTTTAAGTTGAATTCATTTAATGGTTCTAGAGTTTGTGGTTAAGAAATTTGAATGACATCCAAAGCTTAATGTTCTTTGGGTGTTCAAGTGGAAACCAAGAGTGTGAGTTGTTGGATTTGGTTTGGTAGATTCCTTAGCCTTAGTTCCTTTTAATTTGCATATTTCATCTTTTTTATTTAGTCTTTTGTTCTTGAATCAATCCTCAAACCTTTGGAACTAAGTTAAAATGAAGTTGATTAAACAAGACACCAATATTTGACCATTTTTCTGTGGATTCGACCTCGCACTTGCACACACTATATTGAAAACGACTCGTGCGCTTGTGAGTACTCATTAAAACACACATCACCTTCCCTTCTCCCCAGGAAACAAAACTCACAAGCGTTGCTATCTCTAGGGCAGGTGCTAAGAGAAAAAAATGTTGGGTTTAGACTAATTGTGTATGAAGGGAGAATAAGACTCTTTTATTTAGATGGTTGGTTTGGAATTTAATTTAAACAAAATGGTCAGAAACAAATTAAATCAGTTAAAGAATCACAAAACAATATTTATTTATTTTTCTATTCAAATATAGAAGAAAAATAAGGTTATAAGAGATCAAACAACTATAAAAGGGCGGATACTCCAACAACAAAATCCAACAAAAAAGACAGTACAAAAAATAAACACAAACAATAGACAATAGTAGCCTTTATAAGGACCTCACAAAATAAAAGCCTCGACCGGTAAAAGCAGCGACCACAGTAAAGTTATTATTGCGGAATAGACACAGTCAAAAACTGACAATATCCGTTGAAGAAGAATGAAACCCCGTTTCAAAAGTCTCCACCAACTCGATAAGATGCTCTCTCATGACATGACCAAAAAGTAATGAGAAATAGACGTGGTAAGTATGGGATGGTACAATAATATAAAGAAATGGGTCCACGTTATATGTTAATTTCCAGGAAGCTCGCTTGGGTTGACTTGGCTCTTCTATCCGTGGTCTTGTCTTCTTTTATAATTCCCTCTCATTTCCTCATCTCACATTCTCTCTCTGAGACCCGCAGACAGTTCCTGTTACAGCCATTGGAGACTCTCTCCGTGAACTCTCTTCCCCGGGGCTCTGCCTTTTTCTTTACGGAACTTCTCCTTCAAATCCTTAATTAGTCTACTCCACTTGTTTCTGATCCTCCATGGAAGCAAATCGTGTGTAAGGAAGGCCAAATGTTCACTGTATAATACCATGCAATATTCTATCTTTCACTCTCTGTCTGTTTGGTTGATGAGAAACGGTTGGAAAAGGAAAGAAAACTAATCCCAGCGCGCAAGACCAAGACCCTTTACTTCGGTTTAGCTTGGTTCAACAATTTGGCGTTTGGCCTTAGTAGAGGTGGGTTTTTCTTTTTTCTTTTTTAATGTAAATTTTGTTATTTTTGTGGATAGCATGGCAACATAAGTAGATAATTGTATGACTTTATTTTTTTTTTTTAATTTTTTTTTTTCCTTTTCTTTCCCTTTTCTCAGCAAACAAACAGAAAGTTGGTATTTTCGTGTTTTTCCATTTTCTGACTTGAAATATGGATGAAACCTTAGCAGTGAAACACTGAAATATATATTTTTAGCCTCTTTTTCTCTTAAACCCGTTAAATTGAGATTAAATGATTAAATTTAGGGTTAAATAGAAATTTGCCCCACGTGGTTTGTAAACTTTATTTTTTGCCTTGAGTTTTACATTTTATCATAAGTGGTACCTGTGGTATGTGAAAAGATGGAAATGGTACCTCCGTCTAATTTTTCATCCAAAACTAACGTCCAGCCACGTCATCCTACAGGTGTTGGCGTGCATACGCGACACTTGTCCCCGTGATACACTTCAGCGTTGACGTGGCTATCATTTTTCTTTATTATTATTTTTTATTATTATTTTAATGATTTCTTATATATATATATATATATTAAAAAAAAAAAAAAAAATTCTGGGTGGCACCCCTAAAACCATTTTTGGGGGTGGCTCAAGGGCCAAAATGGGAGTGGCCGAAACCACCTCCATTTGCCTTGGGGGTGGCCGAACCACTCCCATGGCCCATAGGAGTGGTTCGGCCACCCTCAAGGGCCAAAATGGGGGTGGCTGAAACCACCCCCATTAGGCCTGGGTGGCTTGGCCACCCCCGTGGACCACCCCCAAGGGCCAAAGTGAGACCGGCCGGTCTGGAGCCACCCCAACAATTTTTTTTTTTTAAAAGAAATCTTTAAAATAATATATATATAGTACAAAATATATTGATTTTATTTTATTTTTTTGACATATTCGAATAAGAGGAGAGATTCAAACTAGTAACCTCAATTTCATGTGGTGTGGTCTCCAGCCGATTGAGCTACTCTTTGAGGACAAAAATATATTAATTGTGTACAAAGTACCATGTGTGATATATTTATAAAACCAAAGTACCATTTATGGTAATTATTTAAACCACAAGGGCGACATCATGAAATCTATAAAACCACATGAGTATACATTGGAAAAAAAATTGTGTTTAAATAACAAACATTTGGTCATTTTTTGGGTTATATCAATTGGCCACGCAGATTATTTTGTGTTTCCAATTGTTACACAGGACTGATAGCATTTTTATTTATTTTTTTATTTTTTTTATGAAGGATTCAATTATTGTCAACATATTATTTTGATACACGACATGCATATAGGTTACTTTTGGTTCAAAACATGCATGCCAAATATACCAAATATTATTTGTGTACAAAGTACCATTTGTAATATAATTACAAAAACAAAGTATTATTTTCGGTACTTATTAAAATCACATGGGGCACATCGTGAAATTTATAAAACTACAGGGGTATCTATTGGAAAAAAAATTGTTGGGGTGGCCGAGCCACCCCTTTGGGCCACATGGGGGTGGTTGGCCACCACCATTAGGCCAAGCCACCCCCAGACCGGCCGGTCTCACTTTGGCCCTTGGGGGTGGCTGAACCACCCCCATGGGCCACGGGGGTGGCCAAGCCACCCAGGCCTAATGGGGGTGGTCTCAGCCACCCCCATTTTGGCCCTTGGGGGTGGCTGAACCACCCTCGTGGCCCATGGGGGTGGTTCAGCCACCCCAAAGGGCTAAATTGAGAAAAACCTTGGCCCTTGGGGGTGGCCGAACCACCCCTATGGGCCACGGGGGTGGTTCGGCCACCCCCAGACCGGGCGGTCCTAATGGTAGTGGCCGAGCCACCCCCAAGCGAAACCACCCCCATTTTAGCCCTTGGGGGTGGTTCAGCCACTCCCATACTGTTTCGGCCACCCCAACCACCCCCAAAAATGGCTTTGGGGGTGGCTCAATTTATTTATTTTATTTTATATATATATATAAAAAATTATTAAAATAATAATAAAGAAAAATGATAGCCACGTCAGCGTTGAAGTGTATCATGGGGACAGGTGTCGCATATGCACGCCGACACCTGTAGGATAACGTAGCTGGACGTTAGTTTTGGATGAAAAATTAGACGGATGTACCATTTCCGTCTTTTCACATACCACATGTACCATATATGATAAAAAGTAAAACTAAAGAGGCAAAATATAAAGTTTGCAAACCACCATGGGCAAGTTTTTATTTAACCTTTAAATTTACTCATTTTTATGAGCTTAACATTGCATCAAAGTTAAAAGATCATGCGTTTAAAGTATTAAAATGTTAATTAAATGATTAAATTTATTTATTTTTTAAACTCAGGATAAGCGATAATTTAATAACCAAAAAGAAGTTAGAATTGTTTTTGTTTATTTTTTTTTTTTTCTCAATTCCTTGACTTAATGATGATTATAATTAATAAAAAGTTTTTTATGGTGTTCACTCTTCTGGTGTTTTATCATGTTCTACTTTTTGCAGATCATGTTGTGGGCAATAGGATTCTTTCCGGTTGAGTTTCAACTCGAAAGAACCAATTAGTTATAAATAAAGGTTTTTTTTTTTTTTTGATAATTTCACATTGAACTCAATTGGAGTGGATCCCGGTCCAAGTTGTGGTCCAATTGTGATATTTTATTATTTTATCTCCCCCCCCCCCCCTCTCTCTCTTTCTCTCTATAAAGTACGACTTATTTTCTAATTAATATCTACCCTTGACTGTACGTATGAATAAGGTTAGGTGTACTAAAAAGTCTTTCTCTTTCTATTTTTATTTTATTTTATTGAATATGAAAAAGGGTTAAGCCTTACTTGAGAGGATACTTTCCACTATTGATCTAAAAAAAAAAGAAGTTGACTCTAGGCAATAGACTCAAACTAATTTAAAACAGTACTAAAATAATTACAAAAGCTAAAAAATAGGTCATAATAAGTTATAACAAAATGGTTAGTAATATCGTGCTTCTTACACTTTTTGTCGGCCTTTACATTACCTAGCATTTGTTAAATCATCATTTGTTATAAAAGCGATAAAAAAAATTATATTTAATTATTTAATTTATATTGTAACACTCATTTTTGCATGTGGGCTTAAACTTTTCACTTAATAAATGAAATCCAACACGTGAAATATTTAATCGAAATGAGAGGTAAAATGTAGAATCAAGGTTCGAACTCAAAACTTAGCTCTGATACCATATTAAATCATCACTTGTCCTAAAAGCTTAAACCGATAAGAAATATGATTAATATAATTATTTAATTTACATTATAACAATACGAACCATTTTTATTTATTTATTTATTTTTCTTTGTGTTTTCAATTTAGAGAATTTTGAATTTTAACTTGTACTTCTGCAGGGCCTGCATTTTAGCAGTTTATAACAATCATCCCAAGTTTGGCTTTTCACAGTGGACATCTAATTGGCTCAAGTTATGGACCCCAATCGACAAAAGTTTGTGAGGTTAGTTTGTTCAACATTCTCCATTTGTTGCTACCTATGATTTCCTCTGATTTGATTCTAACTTTTTCACACACAATTTCAACAACATCTCTCTGTTACCTCTTTACATATCGGTGCATCAGTGCATGTGTGTTATGAACAGTGGTCGAGTCAGGATTTTAAATCACAAGGGGCAAGATTAAAAATTAAAGTTGAACACAAATTGATTAAAAATATTACTAACGAACAAATGAACAATTTAACAAAAATATTTATTGTTTAAAATATATGAATGTAACTTATAATTTATTTTGTCACGGCTATCTTCCACGAGTTGTCATATTTCAAATTTGCCAAATCTATCTTGACACGAGCTCCTTTAAAATTGATTGAAGCTCAATGAAATCATTGTTGTTCTCCTTAATTTCAAGTAGCTACAATTATATATTTCATACAATTAATTAATTATATATATATATATATATTAACAACTAATTTAAAAGATAATTTACATATAAAACTTAATTGGAAAATTTATTATTATTTAATAATAAAATTTAAAATAAATCAGTACATAAATCATTAAATCTGACTACATACCTAAAACTATTCACTAAAACTATTCAATGAAGAGAAATCGGGAAAAAAAAAAAGGGTAAAATTTTCACTCCCAATACATCAAGACGACGCAACATGCTAAGGCAACAATACGCCAATGGCCCAACACGTTTTGTTAAAAAAGTTAATGAAATGGAGCGTTTTGTTCATCTTCCTTCTTGGAAGAGTCAAATGTTAACGACTCCTTTGTCCTTAAGGGGTAACTCAATCGGTTAGGGATCACGTCTCATAAAGCGGAGGTCACTTGTGTGGACATGTTAGAGAAAAAAAAAAAAAGGTTTCCCTAAAAGTTTCAGAAACTTAAAAATCTAAAACGGTGAAAGCTTGAAAGACCAAATCTCAGTCCTCCTAATCTTGGAAATGCTTTGCCCATGTAATGTAGATGCCCCTAGCGAGTAGTTGAGGGTGAGCAACTAAGGTATTGGGAAAAAATCTGCTAGGGGTAAGGGAAAATTTTTAGGGTCGAGAGGGGGTGTTTTCAAGAACACCTTCTCTTAATAGTATTTTAACAAGAATTTTGGTGATGTTAGTAGATAGGTTTCGAACCGTTCCCTTTCAATTCATGTTAGCATTGCGTATAGAAGTTATTATATCAGCAATAGTGTCTTTACCCCTGGTTATGAACACCATCATTCGCATCTATATTTGATCAAATGATATATAACACGATCAGCATATGAAGAGGATGACAAAGACTGAAACTATCCTGGAAGGTTCTAAGTAAAGGTATCTAAAATGATCATTTGGATAGGATCTCTGTATTGCATCCAGTTTTGGTAGTGGAATGTTCATTTAACCCAGATGACCGAATTGGGTGATTGGTAGTGTTGTAAATGGATGACTTAAAGGATTGTCACTTCTTCCGATTTTCATTATAAGTGCATGATTGTAGTCTTCACTTATGTTTCCCATATCTTTTGAAAAATATGCTTTAGACCCCAAGTTGTTACTAATCAGATTAACAAAGTTAATAACTTTAAAGCCAAACACCGCCTATATCAATACCAAAATCATAGCAAGCCTAAAAGAAAATTTACACAGATTTTGATAACAAAGTGAAACATTTTGAAGAACTATTTGAAAGTAAAACCATTGAGTTAGCAAATTCCAAAGGTATTCACTATAGAAGACTTGTGTTATAGATTGATCTTACTTACAAAATCTGTAACTCCCAAAACTTAATTTGTATCCCCAACAAACGATTCATTCACTTCCCACTGCAGTGGGTCTAGAACTTCTAGCCTTTTTCTACTGTCATCACCCTCAAGAGCGAACCTTTTTTGCTACAGTCCAGAGGTTTGATGGCTAAAGGTTTTTCTGTGGTATGATTGATGAAAATCAAGGAGAAGAAATAAACTGTTTAAGGCTCAAAGATGTTTAGGAAAAACATGTGCTTCCCACGTGCTCAAAAGCAGGTTTGCTGGCTGAGTTGGAGGAAATTCCTCCAACTTGGTTTGGAAGTAAGTTGTCCTTTTGGGAACATAAAATCTAACCTCTGATGTGTTGCTTTGTCACTGATCTTTCCAATTAGTTATTTTGATTTTGGTATTGCCCAATTAGGTATTCACATTAACATTGCTTCTGACAATTTCTAACTTTCTTTATGCTACTTACCATATTTATACTTTCATCCAGGTTTAAAGAGTGGAGTTCAGAGAGATCTTCGAGTTCCGAGCAGCAATATTCCAGCGATGGACTATATCCAAGAAACACAAGATTAACAGTTGGCAGAATTTTGAAGGGTTTTTGGAGAGGGTTTGAGAGGGCTTTGAAGGGAATTAGAAGTTCAAAACAAAAATCAACGAGCACCCATTCTGTAGGTGAACGGCCAAGAAAAGAGTCAGGTCCTAGGAAGACAATTTTGGATCCACAGGGTCAATTTCTTCAAACGTGGAACAAATTTTTTGTGCTCTCTTGTGTGGCATCAGTGGCCCTAGACCCCTTCTTCTTTTACATTCCAATTATGAAGATTGATGGGGAGAACTTGTGCTTCGGTTTGGACAATAGAGTGGCGATCTATGCTTGCGTTTTTCGTACACTCATAGATGCCTTTTATGCACTTCATATAATCTTTCAATTCTATACTGGGTTTATTGCCCCTTCTTCTCGAGTGTTTGGAAGGGGTGAGTTGAATGTAGATCCGAAGGCTATAGCTAAAAGATACTTGTTCTCCTACTTCATCATTGACATTCTATCAATTCTTCCACTTCCACAGGTATGCATGCATGCTCTTTTTGCATTCATTAAAGCATTCACTTTAGACAAATGTTGACAATTCAATAAAAAGAAACTTGCTTACTTTGTTCAGGTGCTAGTATTTTCCATCATTCCCTATATGAAAACCAAGACCAACTGTCCATCAGTCATGAAGGAGATGTTGAAGGCCACAGTCTTCTCCCAGTATGTGCCAAGACTTATGCGGATCTATCCACTATATATAGAAGTAACAAGGACCTCTGGCATACTGATTGAGATAGCATGGGTTGGAGCTGCTTATAATCTTTTTCTCTACATGCTAGCCAGTCACGTAAGTTGATTGTTCTTTAAATTCTTAAAACCTATTTTTTCAAGATTTTTCGACCACTAATAAATGTGACATATTATACCAGGTAGTTGGAGCATTTTGGTACTTGTTTGCGATAGAACGAGAGGAGCATTGCTGGCACAAAAAGTGCAAGGAAATATTTGGAAATGATTGTCTGCGAAAGAATTTCTACTGCGGACATAACCGTACCTACGCCTCTAATAAAAATATTTCTGAAGCTTGCCCTTTTATCGACCCTGATAATATTACAGATCCAAATGTCTTCAACTTTGGAATATTTAATGATGCTCTGAGCTCTAGAGTGGTGGAGTCCAGAGCTCATTTTTCGACGAAATTCTTTTACTGCTTTTGGTGGGGTCTGCGTAATCTTAGGTTAGCAATATATAAACTGCATTCTTACTCAGTTGCCTGCTGTCAAACATTCTCATTGAAATTATGTTATCTAACTTCCAAGCTAAGCTTTCCAACTTATAGCAATATTGACCACATTGTGTGTTAAACTTTGGAGCTAAGGCATTTTTAACTCGTACGTTTCCTTTTTTTCTCAGTTCTCTTGGCCAAAACCTGAAAACAAGCACTTTTGTTGCGGAGATATTCTTTGCTATTGCCATATCCATCGCTGGGTTGGTTTTATTTGCATTTCTTATCGGCAATATGCAGGTAATAATATGATCCTTAGCTTTTAAGCCAGTTGGTGAATTAACATAGTATTAGAATAGACTAGAGGTCCTGAACTCGAACTTTGACTTATCAATTTATTCCTATTTTTACATGTTAGGTCTCACTTGTTGAACTTTTACGACAACTGTACGTCAATCAATATATCTTTGGTGTATTTATTCCGACGGTTTTTCTGTTTTATTTTCACCTGCCAACTGCCATATCTTCAACAGAAACATGATATTTCTCTGTTCTAACCAATTATATCCACTCTTAACTCCAACCAGAAACCTTTTTGCAGAACCCTCGTACTCCTAGATTTTACGAACTAAGTTGCTATATTATGTAATTTTTTGTGCTGTTACAGAAATATCTGCAATCCACAACAGTGAGAGTAGAAGAAATGAGAGTGAAAAGGACTGATGCAGAACAATGGATGTCCCACCGTATGCTCCCTAAGAACTTAAGGGATCGGATTAGACGATATGAACAGTACAAATGGCAAGAAAACAGAGGTGTGGAGGAAGAGAATCTTGTTCGTAACCTTCCTAAGGATCTCAGGAGGGACATAAAGCGCCATCTCTGCTTGGGCCTTGTTAAGAGAGTCAGTATTTTCCTCTACCTCTTTCTTTCTTTTTTTATGAATTAGATTTTTATTAACACCCAAATACAATGCCAACACTCCAGCAAAAAGTTGAAACACGATGATACTTGCCAACAGTATCAATCAAAAAACCCCAGCCAACTTACAAACACAAAAACGCTCGAAGAATAAACCCTGCAACACCTGAAAAGTCTCTAAAACAGACACCAAACAACCCTCCACAAAAACTAACAACTTCTGCAGAAACAAAAGCAGAAAAACTAGAAGAAACAAAACTCAGCAATTAGACAATTTCTTCCTTAATAATCCAATTCTGGCAAAGATCTGTATTCTCTTGGCTTCTCTTGATCCACCTCTTCCCAACACTCTGGTACGAACTTCCCACAAAATATTCTGAAATATCTGCTCCTCTGTTTTCGGGCGTGAAGCCCATACTTTAACTCATTTCTGTTTCTCCACACATTATACTGTTGCACAAAGCACCAATCTACACACATTAGTTTCCTTTTTGTCAAACTTTTAGCGATGGTATTCATCAAGTCAATTTGATGTTTTAGGTGCCAATGTTTGAAAAAATGGATGGACAACTGCTGGATGCACTGTGTGATCGTCTCAAGCCAGTACTTTACACAGAGAAAAGCTACATCGTTCGCGAGGGGGATCCCGTGGACGAGATGCTCTTTGTCATGCGAGGAAACCTAGCCACCATGACTACTAACGGTGGACGAACTGGTTTCTTCAACAATGCTTTCTTGAATGCTGGCGACTTCTGTGGAGAAGAGCTTCTTACTTGGGCCTTGGATCCCCACTCCTCTACCAATCTCCCCATCTCAACTAGAACAGTGGAAGCTCTAGTAGAGGTTGAAGCCTTCGCTCTAATGGCCGAGGACTTGAAGTTTGTCGCCTCTCAGTTTCGGCGTCTTCATAGCAAGCAGCTCCAGCACGCTTTCAGGCAAGGCTTTTAAACCATGCTCATCAACTTTTTGGATATTTCTCGTCATGGCTGTCTGAGCAAAGCGAGGCTACACGAACAAAAAACTTTGTTAGAATATAAATTAAATGATTAAATTTATCATTTCTTATCAGTTTACGCTTTTGAGACAAGTGAATGATCCTTCGTAATGTAAATGTGCAATGATGAATTTCAGGTTCTACTCTCAACAATGGAAGACGTGGGCGGCCTGTTTTATCCAGGCAGCTTGGCACCGGTACTGTAGGAGAAAGCTTGATAAGTCTCTTCGTGAAGCAGAAGAAAGACTGCAAGATGCTTTGGCAAATGAAGGTGGAACCTTGCAAACGGCACCAAGTCTTGGTGCAACTATTTATGCATCAAGGTTTGCTGCCAATGCACTTCAAGCCTTGCGACGAAAGGGCGCACCGAGCCCTAGAGTGCCACAAAGATTGCTACCATTGCTGCCTCAGAAGCCTGCTGAGCCCAATTTCGCTGCTGAAGATCTTTAATTAAGAGTGCTGTTTCAAGTGATTATCAAGTGAGGCCTTTTTATTTATTTATTTTCTCTGCATTCAAGGCTCATACGCAACAGGTTTTTGTATATATATATATGTATAGCATGTGTAACCCAGAACTGTGGTGGCCGAAGATTTTAACATAAACCAAAAAAAAAATAAAAATAAAAATAAAAATAGGCCTCTTTCAAAAGGATTTATTATTTTAGAGGAATCTTTTAACATGCATATTAAGGTGTTTTTGTAGGTGAGCTTTCTACCATTTCGTGCATCATTTTCTAACCAAAATTCGATTACGTGCATCAATTATTGTTTAATTAATTACGTGTGAACATCTTTATTCCATGTTTTCACACTTTTTTCTCCTCTAAACTACCTCTACCTTGTAATTGAAAAAAATAAAAAATAAAAAAAAATAAATTCCCTTTACGCAGTTCCCCCTTGCTTCATTGGCTTTCACAATCCAACTTTTCTTTCCAATCCTCGTGGCATTGGTCCCGTTTGGTAACCGTTGTTGAGAGAAAATTTTTTGTTGAATAGAAATAATTTTTTTATTTTTTATTTTATTTTTTCATTTCCATTATTCGTCTTCCGCGGTTAATTAACTTCTTGAGAATTTAGGTCAAATTAATTTTTGGACTGGGTTGCTTAATTGCAATTCTAAAGTTATGCAATTAGGGTTAATTACAACTCCCCCCCACCTTTTTTTTTTTTTTTGAAGTGTTTATTCAAAGGCTTATTTTTATTGTCATATTATCCAATTGTATAATATTCGTATAAAAGTTTTTTAAATAGCATTACTTCAACTTTTTTCCAAACCAAAGGTCGCCGTAACAATTCTAAATTCAAGAAATTAGAACTTTGAAGGCTCTTTTTGTTTAATAATTTTGATATGTCTATGAGCACATACGTAACAACATTGAGAGTTGTTCTTTCAATATATATAAAAAAAATATTAAAAAAAAATAAAAAAGAAGAAGAAAATTACATCTGATAAATACCATCAGGGTATGTATTATTTTGCATTATGCCTAATCAATAGATCACAGGGATTTATGAACTCAAGCAATTTAACTCTTGATAGGAGTCAACATGTACATGTTAATATCTCCTATTTATTGGCGCCCTGCATAATTAATAAATAAGATCACCCTCCATGGTGCAAATTTCAGCAGACACTTGGCACGGGCGATTAGGACATCCTGCCTTGCGTATCATCCAGTGCGTTGTTTCTACTTTTCGTCTTATGGTTTCAGCAAATAAAGCTACTCCTTGCTCGGCATGTCAGCTTACCAAAGGACATCAGCAACCTTTTTATGTTTCAAATTCAGTTTTCAGTACTCCTTTAGAGTTAATTTATTCGGATGTTTGGGGTCCTTCCCCAGTTTTTTCAATCAATGGAAATAGATATTATGTTTCGTTTATCGATGCTTTTAGCAAGTTTACCTGGTTGTTTCCAATCTCCCACAAATTTGAAGTTATGAATGTCTTTCTTAAATTTCAGCTTATGGTCGAACGGTTGTTCAATACTAAAATCAAAAGTGTCCAAACCGATTGGGGGAGGGGGGGGGGGGGGGGGGGTGAAAACCGTTCTCTCAACAAGTTTTTCCAATCCACTGGCATCATGCATTGATTATCTTGTCCTCACACTCATCAGCAACAAGGTTGTGTTGAGAGAAAACAACGTCACATTATTGATACAACTCTCGCTCTCCTTGCTGCCAGTGGTGTTCCTAAGCGTTTTTAGGATGAGGCGTGCCAAACATCTTGCTACCTCATAAATCGCCTTCCTACTCCATGTCTGAAAAATATTTCTCCATTTCAGAAACTCTTTGGTAAGCCTCCTGACTACTCCTTAAAAATTTTTGGGTGTCAATGCTCCCCAAATTTGCGGCCTTATAATACGCACAAGTTTGATTTTCGCTCAAAAGCTTGCATATTCATGGGTTACAGCTCTCATCACAAAGGGTATCGCTGTTTCCACCTTGAAACTGAATTTTTTTTTTGTATCCCGTGATGTTGTCTTCCACGAGTCAGTTTTTCCTTTTTCTAACTCAACCTCTAGTGACATGTTTCACTCGGCCAGTCCACCTTCTCAAACTGAACCTTCCATAGTCGCCACAACAGCACCTCTCTCTTTGTCTTTTCCACCCCGTGTCAGTATCTCCCCTACAACTCGTGTCTCCTCTCCTTCCAGTTTACCTCCGGCTGTTCCTATTGTGCATTTAGACCCTCTTGTTTCTCCATTAACTGATGCACTTGCAGGCTCTTCTATATCTACTTCTGAGACACTTACAGGTGAAGATCACTCCATTGCGCCAGCCCATACACGGATCCATCCTATGACTACTCGGGCACAAAATAATATTGTCCAACCACGAAAGCTACATGATGGGATGGTACGATATCCCATTGCCCGGGCTTTACTTACAGTCCAAGATGATGCTTTGGCCGAACCAACTTGTTTTTCCAATGCTAATAACATTCCAGAATGGAGGGCGGCAATGCAGACAGAATTCAATGCTTTTCTCCAAAATAAAACGTGGTCCCTTGCTCCTCCAACTATTGCCACAAATGTCGTTGGATGTAAATGGGTCTTCAAGTTGAAACGAAAAGCAAATGGCACTATTGTAAGACACAAAGCACGCCTAGTTGCCAAGGGATACCACCAACAAGCTGGCCTTGATTTTGGAGAGACATTCAGCCCGGTTGTGAAGCCTACAACTATCAGAACAGTTCTGTCTATAGCCTACTCTGCTGGCTGGGTTATGAAATAGATTGATGTCCAAAATGCTTTTCTTCACAGCTTTCTATCTGAAGAGGTTTATATGCAACAGTCTCCTGGCTTTATATATCCCTCTCTACCTCATCACATCTGCAGATTACATAAAGCCCTTTATGGGTTAAAGCAGGCCCCTAGAGCGTGGTTCTCTCGGCTGAGCACCAAGTTACTCGATCTTAGTTTTATTGGTTCCAAGGCAGATAAATCATTATTTACTCTCCACTCTCCTTCGGCTACTAGTAGCCGACTAACCGGCTACGTGGATTTTAAATTTATAAGTTTGAACCACTCGCAATAGTACGTATTGATTGTACTATAGTAAGGGTTATCGAACCACAGAGATTGAGGGTTGTTTTGCGTAACAGAATATTTAAAGAACGTATTTAACTTAACTTTGGAAAATAAAACAAAAGTAAAGGTTGTAGAATTGAAGCTACAACAAGTAAGGTAAGAAAAACAGAAATTGAAACAAACTCTAAGGGAAACTTAGGGTGTTGATTTTATCTAATCCTCAACCGTTAAAATGCTTAAAGTCTATATGGATCTTCCTAACATGCATGATATGAGCGCGTAATGGGCGTCAACCATTACGATGACCTCGACATGAAAATACTTTAGTTAAGACGTAATCATAAAGCACCTAGTTTTACATTAAACAACTCCACATAAAAATTTTAACTACAATTGAAAAACGTTTATTCTACCAAAGGTGTGAAATGATTAATGCTCCCTAGCTTACTACTCTATAACACATCCTAATAAGCATACACAATATATGAAAACCCTAATTAGGCCACAATGATAAGGTATCTTAGTTTCACACTGATCTATTTCACGTAAAAGTTACACTACAATTGAAAAGCATCGGTGCTCCCTAGCATACCCTATAAGGTGATTCTAATAGGTAAACACACATCATGTCAAATAGAACCATTGTAAAAGACATCGTTCTTGTTTCCAATAACGTTGGTTTTACTCAAGAAATCTAAGAAAACTCATAGACAAGTTTAACTCTTTTTCATGAATAATTAGATTGGAATATTGACAACAAAACCTTTTAGTATGAGTTTTGATATCTTCTACCCCTTAACAATCATCAAACATCTCAAGAAAATCCTAAGAACCTCAAGAACACTTCATGGTTTTTGGATAGGATTTTGATCAAACCCTAAGAATTAATTTAGCTAGACATAATCGAATCTAATCTAAGCATGAAATCTATGAAAAACAGTAAAGAAACAAGAAGAAAATGAACTAAAATAGTAGATTAAAACTTCTAAAATTCGATTACAAGAAAAGAAAGGAAAAAAAAAACAATCTACACTAAGAACATGAAATTTAACAAAGAACACAAAGGAATTAAGCTCTTTGGATTTCGGTCCAGAGAGTAGCATCAAAGTAAACTAGAAATACAAGAAATTAAGTTGATACACCTTAAAATATCCGAAACTCCCAAAAGATGCATAAACTAACCTAAAACCTTAATCTCATATATATAGAGATTTAATTTACAAGGGGGACATCAAAGATCAATTTTTGGCCGCACAAAATAGTGTCGACATCCCCTGTGGACCGCCCAAATTGGATTAATTTCATCCACACAAAGCATGTCGACATCCTAAGATTTTCTCGGAAAATATCCAGGTTCGATCTATCGACTTCGCGACTGCATAAATAATCTATCGATCGACTTTGGATCGATCGATTTTCTTCGACTGATAATGCGATCGATCGATTTCTTTACTGAAGAAATAATCGATCGATTGATTTGCCTTGGTCAATTTTTCATCTTTTCAGGATCAGCCTCGAACTCTGGAAATGACCAAATTGCCCTTGATATATTTTCAGGTCTAATTCAAGTGTTTTGAACTAGATTTCAACTAAGACCTGAAAATAAGACAAAACACATAACTACAACAAAACGTTATATATACAACACAAACTAGGTCTAACAAAATGCAAATTAAGGGGTCTTGAATCGAATAATTCAAGACTTATCAGCTACTATTTTTATTTTGATATATGTCGATAATATTATAATAACATCCTCAGTTCCTTCAGCTATTGATGCTCTCCTTCAACAGCTTAAGCTGGAATTTGCTATGAAGGAACTTGGAGATCTCAACTATTTTCTTGGTGTAGAAGTTCTCCACTAGCAATCTGGATTATTGCTCTCAATTTACTCAAAAGGACCAGCATGTTGGAGGCCAAACCCATTACTTCTCCTATGTCTACCTCTTATACACTCTCAGCATTTGTTGGTGATCCAATGGACAACCCAACTCTGTTTCGTAGCACGGTGGGCTCTCTTCAGTATCTCTCCCTCATACGTCTAAATTTAGCATTTGCAGTCAATCGGGTGTGCCAGTTTATGCATCGTCCAACAAAAGTCCATTGGGAAGCTGTTAAACCAATTCTAAGGTATCTCAAGCATACTGTCACGCATGGTCTACTTCTCACCCAAATGAATTCCTTTCAACTTTAGGCCTTTTCTGATGCTGATTGGGTGGGATGTCCAGATGATTGGAAATCCACGGGTGCTTATTGTGTATTTCTTGGGTCCAATCTTGTCTCTTGGAGCTAAAGAAAACAACCTACTGTCTCTAGGTCCAGTACAGAAGCGAAATACAAGTCTGTTGCAAATACCGCTGCTGAGCTCTTATGGATTCAAGCTCTTCTTCGTGATCTTGGTATTTGACTACATTTTCCACCAAAACTGTGGTGTGATAATATAAGAGCAACATATCTCTCGGTAAATCCAGTGTTTCATGCAAGAACAAAGCACGTGGAAATTGATTTTCATTTTGTTCGTGATCGAGTGGCAGATAACTCTCTTCAGGTTCTCTTCATTCCTAGTAAAGATCAACTTGCCGATGTATTGACCAAACCGGTTGTTGTCACCAGATTTAGAAACTTCTGCTACAAGCTCCACGTGCACTCTCCTCCATTGAGCTGCGGGAGGGTGTTAAAGCAGATAAATCCTAAGTGATATCTATCACGGTTTATAGTTATCAAAGTAGCTTTGTAATTATCAAGAGTCTTACTCAAGAGTTTATGTTTGATTGTAATTCTATACTAACAGTATATCTAAGTTGTATATCCGATAAGCTATCACAGCTATAGAGTTTCATTAGGATAGTATCTTAGTGTTCTATTAGGTTGCTATCACATTGACAGCAACGCATGTAGAGTTAATCTCCTATACGGATGTAGAGTTAATCTCCTATAAGGACTGTGTTTGTATTTCCTATATATATCAATATAAACAACGTTCAATGGTGAGCAACAAAAGAGGTTTTACACAGAGATTGTTATAGTCTTTTTACCCCTTGATAAAGGTAGTTTGTGAGTGAGAAACAATCTTCCCCAACACTGACTTCAACCTGTTCGCCAAAACCTTCGAAATGATTTTGTACATTCCACCTATCAAACTTATAGGTTGAAGATCCTTGAGTTTCACCACTCCGACTTTCTTCGGAATAAGAGAAACAAAAGTAGCGTTTAGACTCTTCTCTATTTTTCCACTCTTATGAAATTTCTTCAGAACCGCAATAATATCAGCTTTTAAAGCCTCCCAACATTTTTGAAAAACTGCCATAGTAAAGCCATTAGGACTTGTGACCTTATCGCCTTCGAAATTTTGTACTACCTCCCAAACCTTACCTTCCTTAAACTCTTGTTCCATCCATATTCTTTCCCCATTATCAATGGAAAGAAAAGATAAATCATCAGCCCTTGCTCTCCATTGATATAATAGTACAGTTTTTTTTATAGAAATCCACAATGTGATCCTGAATAATTATTGACTCGTCAGTCAGATGTCCATCCACCATTAGTGACTCAATCGAATTATGTCTCCTGTGCGAATTTGCCAACCGATGGAAGAACTTTGCATTATTATCACCATCTTTTAACCACAATGCCCTTGATTTTTGTCCCCAACTAACTTCTTTAAGATAAATACTCCGCTCTAAACTTCTAGAGTATTCTTCTCTTAATATTTTCATCTACCGATAACAGTCTCTCATTTGAAATCATATCCGCTCACTCAAAATCTTCTCCATTTCCCTTTTTTAGCACCCTAGCACCTCCTCATTCCATTTTTTCAGGTCAACTTTCAATGCTTTCAACTTTCGAGTGAACACATAACTTTATGTACCTTCATAAGTGTAGGATCCCCACCACCTCTTAACCTGCTTCTCAAAACCTTCCGCTTGCAACCACATATTTTCAAATTTAAATGACCTCTTACTCTGCAATCCAATAACAATGGATAATGATCCGAAAGTAGACGAGGAAGACGTCTTTGAGAAACCACTGGAAAATATTCCTCCCATTCTGTAGAGAACAAAAACCAATCAATTCTGGGCCAAGCATGGCAATTGGACCACTTGGATCTCCCCCCGACCATTGGAATATCCATGAGACCCTGTTAAAAAATAAAATCAAAAAACTCCACCATTGCCTGTGATGATCCCCCCCCCCCCCCCCCCCCCCCCCCCAATACACCAAGGCATCTGCCATATATTCATCAAACCAGCCAGCTCATCCCAAAGCCCTCTTCTTTCACCATCATCATTAGGCCCATAAACATCCACAAATGCCCAATCAAAATTTGTTGTCACACTACGGAACGCACATGCTACCACATACCTCCCCACACACTCCTTAAAAGCTTTTTGAATATTTTTGAGACGATTAGCCACCCTCACTGGAATAGGAAACAACGACAAGAGATAAGTAGGACGGTTAAAAAGCGTACTTTTAAGAAGAGTCAGCCGCCCACCCTTAGACAAATACATACGCTTCCATCCAACCAACCTTCTTTCCATTTTCTCAATAACTCCATTCCAAATAGACACGGACTTGAAAGAAGCACCCAATGGCAAACCCAAGTATGTCATAGGCAAAGAAGCAACCCGACATCCTAGTAAATGAGCCAACCCTTTGACATCCTCTACCGCACCAATAGGAACAATTTCTGATTTTCCTAAGTTAATCCTTAAACCCGAAGTTGCCTCAAAGCAAAGGAAGATACACTTCAGATGTCGAATTTGTTCTTCCTGCGCACTACAAAAAATCAATGTGTCATCAGCAAACATTAAATGATTCACAACTAAGGCTTCAGACTCCATGGAACCCGCCGCAAACCCAGTCAAATTGCCTTGATCTAATGTGGCACTTAGCATCCGGCTCAAAGCCTCCATAACCACCACAAACAAAAAAAGGAGAAAGAGTATCTTTGTCGCAAACCACGAGTGCTATTAAGGAAGCCCAACGGAGTTTCATTCACAAGAATAGAAAGTCTCAACGTAGAAATACAAAAACGAATCTAAGCCCTCCATTTTTCCCCAAAACTACAACGATGCAACAAATAAAGCAAGAAATTCCAATTCACATGATCATATGCCTTCTCCAGATCCAACTTACACAGCAGCCCAAGATCCTCTGATCGAATTTAACTATCCACACATTCATTGGCAATAAGCATTGAATCCAAGATTTGTTGACCACTTATAAACGCATTCTGGGTGTTGGAGATAATTTTGCCCAAAACTGATTTAAACTTGTTTGCGAGGACCTTGGAAATAATCTTGTATATCTCCCCTACCAAACTAATAAGGCGAAAATCTCTCACATCCATGGCACCAAACTTCTTTGGAATCAAAGATACAAAAGTAGCATTAAAGCTTTTCTCAAACTTGCCTCGAGTGTGAAATTCTGCAAAAACATCCATAATGTTAGTTTTTAAAAAATCTCAACACTTTTGAAAAAAAGTCATAGTGAAGCCATCAGGACCCGGTGTCTTATCTCTATTCAAATTCTTGATCGCATCCCACACTTCCTTCTCCTCAAACGCTCTTTCTAGCCAAATGCTCTCCACCTCATCAATGGATAAGAAAGATAGGCCCTCCACCCTAGGCCGCCAAGAACAATTCTCAAAGTACAAATTGTTGTTATATTGATTATAGACACACAACTATGCTAAATACATATAAGAAAAAATATATTAAGATTAATGCTCTGTTTGTTTGAGCGTAAAATATTTTCTGGTGTTTGGTGCAACTGAAAAATAATGGTTAACGAAAATCAATTTTCAGTTTGATTATAAAAGCTTCTTTAATTTTTGGAAAACGATTTACTGGTTTAGAAGTTTTAAATCGTTTTTTATATTTAAACTTTTCATTCTTGCAGATATATTTGTGGGAATCCGCCATTGTTGGGCGTTAGAGTTTGTTGGTAGCCCGAATCTACCGCCGAAGGTACTCGAATTTTTGTATCCGATCGTTGGATTATGGCAAACAGGCCAGAATCCAGTCAGTGCTGGAATTCGGCATTGGTTTGCCGGATTCCGATGAGTCCGGGACTGTCATCGGATTCCGGCTACCAGATTCTGACTAGCTTGCTGAATTTTGGCTATTTTGTGCCAGATTCCAACCAAACTAGTCGGAATTTGGCCATTGCCGCCATATTCCGGCCTTCATCGTCGGATTCTCAAATCCTGCTGGCAAGTGACGGAATCTTGTCACCGGTGATTTTTCGCCGTTGGTGATTTTTTCATACGAGCTGAACGCCGAAAAATATTTTCGGAAAAATTATTATTATTTTTTTTTTCTGAAAAATGATTTTGTTGAAAATATTTTATGACTGAAAATATTTTACGTCGAAACAAATGAATTATTATTATTATTATTATTATTTCTGAAAAATGATTTTGTTAAAAATATTTTATGACTGAAAATATTTTACGTCGAAACAAACGACGCATAATATGAAAAATATTTTAACACTAAGTCTATTTTATTTGTTCTAGAAAGAAAATGCTTGGCGTACTACAATTTATTTTACTGCAAAGTCAATAACAAAGTCATGTGACAATCTATAATTAGTGAAATAATTAAAGAGAAATTGACAATCCATATTCTGTTTAATTATTTTACTAACTATAGCCTGCCACATCAATTTATAGGATATCGTAGTAAAATTTGTAAATGACTTTTGGAAATTTAATTGTATGCTTATTCTTATTATTGTTATTGTTAGTGTGTTGTTGTTTGGAGAATCATCTGTTGTTGTTGAAAGTGCCTTTCATCTCTGTTCTAAAAGTAGTTAAAATGATATACTCATTCCAAAAAAAAAAAAAATAGTAGTTAAAATGCTTTATTAATCAAATGTAAAATTATAAATGTTTTTTTTAACCAAATTAGGAAATTTTATTTAGTACATTGTTATACAACTTTCATACAATTTGACTATATAGCAATAAAAATTGTTAAAAAAAAAAAAAAAAACAAGACACATTGTAATTGTGTTTCATTGCATAAATGGCATTACTTTTTTGAATTTACTCATTGGGTGGATCCAATAGTACGCGGTTTCCATTCCATTATATGACGACTTTGACAAGATTCCGAAGACAATTAGAATCTCCCGCCAATCGGAATTGACTCTTCTATTTAGATGGTTGGTTTGGAATTTAATTAAAGCAAAATGGTCAGAAACAAATTAAATCAGTTAAAGAATCACAAAATAATATTTATTTATTTTTCTATTCAAATATTTTTTTTTAAAAAAAAAAAAAGGTTATAAGAGATCAAACAACTATAAAGGAGCGGACACTTCAACAACAAATTCCAAATGAAAAAGGCAGTACAAACATAAACACAAACAATAGGAAATAGTTTCATCTTTGATTCCAAAAGAATTATAAACAAGTTGGGCCTTTCTAAGGGCCTCACGAGGTGGTGATAAATGGTAAAAAAACTCAATGAAGAGCCTCAACCGGTAAAGGCAACAATCACAGTAAAGTTATTGTTGCGTAATAGACACTATCAAAAACTAAAAAGGTGTTATGTGCGGAGTGTCCGAGACCGAGATAGACTCTGGGATGTTCAAACACAGTTGAAATTATGTTATTTTCATAATGTATTCAATGAATTTCCTCCAAAAAGATGTCTCGTACCACTTCATAATGTAATGGAATTAGTGGGAGCATAGTGAGTCATATAAAGTAGTGGAAGTATATTGGGTCAGTAAGTTAAGGGAGTTTAACATGTGCGAGTGATGGGCGGTTATATTAGATTATGGACAGTAATGAATAAATCATCGAATTATTCAAAAACTAAAATCACGGGAAATTCATCCCTCAAAGTGTCAAATTGTTATTTTTAATATCTTTTATTTTTATTTCAGTATCGATCCGACCATCAAATATTTAGGTTTATAACAAAAGGATCGAATTAAAAAAAACATGAAACCCCGATACAAAAGTCTCCAATATTGAGATGAGATGGGTCTCACATGACATGATATGACCAAAAAGTAATGAGAAAGAGACGTGATTAGTATGGCATGCCAGGCGTGGTACCATATTATATGTTATATGTTAATTCCCGTGGACCGTCTTCTTTTATAATTCCCTCTCATTTCCTTATCTCACATTCTCTCTTTGAGACCCGCAGACAGTTTACTGTTACCGCCATTGGAGACTCTCTCCGTGAACTCTCTTCCCCGGGGCTCTGCCTTTTTCTTTACGGAACTTCTCCTTCAAATCCTAATTAGTCTATTCCACTTGTTTCTGATCCTCCATGGAAGCAAATCGTGTGTAAGGAAGGCCAAATGTTCACTGTATAATACCATGCAATATTCTATCTTTCACTCTCTGTCTGTTTGGTTGATGAGAAACGGTTGGAAAAGGAAAGAAAACTAATCCCAGCGAGCAAGACCAAGACCCTTTACTTCTGTTTAGCTTGGTTCAACAATTTGGCCTTAGTAGAGGTGGGTTTTTCTTTTTTAATGTAAATTTTATTATTTTTGTGGATAGCATGGCAACATAAGTAGATAATTGTATTGACTTTTTTTATTTTTCTTTTCTTTCCCTTTTCTCAGCAAACAAACAGAAAGTTGGTATTTTCGTGTTTTTCCATTTTCTGACTTGAAATATGGATGAAACCTTAGCAGTGAAACACTGAAATATATATAGTTTTGGCCTGGCCTCTTTTTCTCTTCGACCCGTTAAAGTGATGATTAATTAGATGACTAAATCTATTTATTTTTTTAGCTTAATATTGTATCAAAGTTATAAGGTGATGTGATTAAAGTGTTAAAATATTAATTAAATGATAATTTTATTTTTAACTAAAATTTTTAAGATAAGTGATAATTTATCATCCAAACAAAAGTCCAAGTGTTTTTGTTTATTTATTTATTTTTTATTTTCTCAATTCCTTGACTTAATGATGATTATAATTAATAAAAAGTTTTTTTTTTTTTTTTTTTTGGTGTTCACTCTTGTTGTGGTTTAGCATGTTGTACCTTTTGCATATCATGTTGTGGTCCAATTGTGATATTTTATTATTCTCTCCCTCCCCCTCTCTCTCTATATTAAGTACGACTTATTTTCTAATTGATTTCTACCCTTGGCTGTACGTATGATCAATAGGGTTACGTGTACTAAAAAGTCTTTTTATTATTTTTTTTTTTATAAAATAAAAAAATTGAATAAGGAAAATAGTTACAACCTTACGTGGGAGGATCCTTCAATTCTTGATCTAAAAGAAAGAAGTGGACAATCCTATAAATGAAAAAGTGGTGGACTTCCAAACAATAAACCCAAATCAAATTAAAACAGTGTTGAAATAATTACAAAAGTTAAAAAATGGGTCTTAATAAGTTATAACAAAATCGTTAATAATATCGTGCTTCTTATACTTCCTTTTGGCCTTTACATTACCTAGCATTTGTTAAATCATCAATTGTTATAAAAGCGATAAAAAAAATTATATTTAATTATTTAATTTATATTGTAACACTCATTTTTGCATGTGGGCTTAAACTTTTCACTTAATAAATGAAATCCAACACGTGAAATATTTAATCGAAATGAGAGGTAAAATGTAGAATCAAGGTTCGAACTCAAAACTTAGCTCTGATACCATATTAAATCATCACTTGTCCTAAAAGCTTAAACCGATAAGAAATATGATTAATATAATTATTTAATTTACATTATAACAATACGAACCATTTTTATTTATTTATTTATTTTTCTTTGTGTTTTCAATTTAGAGAATTTTGAATTTTAACTTGTACTTCTGCAGGGCCTGCATTTTAGCAGTTTATAACAATCATCCCAAGTTTGGCTTTTCACAGTGGACATCTAATTGGCTCAAGTTATGGACCCCAATCGACAAAAATGTGAGGTTAGTTTGTTCAACATTCTCCATTTGTTGCTACCTATGATTTCCTCTGATTTGATTCTAACTTTTTCACACACAATTTCAACAACATCTCTCTGTTACCTCTTTACATATCGGTGCATCAGTGCATGTGTGTTATGAACAGTAGCGGAGCCAGGATTTTAAATCACAAGGAGCAAGATTGAAAATTAAAGTTGAACACAAATTGATTAAAAATATTACTAACGAACAAATTAACAATTTAACAAAAATTATTTATTGTTTAAAATATATGAATGTAGCTTATAATTTATTTTGTCACAGCTATCTTCCACGAGTTTTCATATTTCAAATTTGCCAAATCTACCTTGACATGAGCTCCTTTAAAATTGATTGAAGCTTAATGAAATTATTGTTGTTCTCCATAATTTCGAGTAACTACAATTATATATTTCATATAATTAAAATATATATTTTATATATATATATATATATATAAACAACTAATTTAAAAGATAATTTACATATAAAACTTAATTGGAAAATTTATTATTATTTAATAATAAAATTTAAAATAAATCAGTACATAAATCTAACTACATACCTAAAACTATTCAATGAAGATAAATCGGGAAAAAAAAAGGGTAAACTTTTCACTCCCAATACATCAAGACAACGCAACACGCTAAAGTAACAATACACCAACGGCCCAACACGTTTTGTTAAAAAAGTTAATGAAACGGAGCATTTTGTTCATCTTTCTTCTTGGAAGAGTCAAATGTTAACTTAAAAGTTTCCCTAAAAGTTTCGGAAACTTAAAAATTTAAAATGATGAAAGCTTGAAAGATCGAATTTCAGTCCTCCTAGTCTTGGAAATGCTTTGCTCATGTAATATAGATGCCCCTGGCGAGTGGTTGAGGGTGAGCAACTAAGGTATTGGAAAAAAATTTGCTGGTAATAAGAGAAAAATTTAAGGGTCGAGAGGGGGCGTTTTCAAGAAAACCTTCTCTTAACAGTATTTTAACAAGATTTTTGATAATGTTAGTAGATAATATTCGAACCGTTCCCTCTCTATTCATGTTAGCATTGCGTATAGAAATTATTATATCAGCAATAGTGTCTTTACCCCTGGTTATGAACACCATCATTCGCATATATATTTGATCAAATGATATATAACACGATCAGTATATGAAGAGGATGACAAAGACTGAAACTATCCTGGAAGGTTCTAAGTAAAGGTATCTAAAATGAAAATTTGGATAGGATCTCTGTATCGCCCGTTACACCATCTCTTGCGGGACAATCGCCAGTTGGCGAGGTCATGATCCGCAGCGACGTCCTCCAGATTTGTAGATATTTTGTGTATTTTTTTTTTTTTGTTAGTAACGAATAACTTTATGAAATCAAGATTTTCAAATTTGTTGATATTTGTTGTGTAAGTATTTATTGTTAGTAATAAATACATTTATTAGTACATGGTATTCGAATTTTTAAATATTGTTGTTTTGATTAATTTGTGCAATTTGTTTTTGTGATATTTTTGGATAAAATAAATTTGGAGAATTTTAGTAAAAATAATAATATATATATATATATATATATATATATATATATATATATTTTATACGTGCGGCCAACTGGCCGCGTGTATTAATGTACACGCGGCAAATTGGCCGCGTGAATTAAAATACACGCGGCCAATTGTGCAATTAGTGTTACCCAGATCCACCGCGTGTATGTACGCGGCTACTTACACGCGGCCAACAGTTCGCCACGTGTACAGTGACCGTACACGCGGCGAACTGCAAGTGGCGAAAATCAACTTTTTTTGTAGTGTGCATCCAGTTTTGGTAGTGGAATGTACATTTAACCTAGATGACCGAATTGGGTGATTGGTAGTGATGTAAATGGATGACTTAAAGGATTGTCACTTCTTCCGATATTCATTATAAGTGCATGATTGTAGTCTTCACTTATGTTTCACATATCTTTTGAAAAAATATGCTTTAGACCCCAAGTTGTTACTAATCAGATTAACAAAGTTAATACCTTTAAAGCCAAACACCGCCTATATCAATACCAAAAGAGAAAAGCTAGGGGTACTTAAATTTTTGCAAAGAGAGTTTTACTAACTGACGTGGCATGTTATACAAATACAAAAATACCCTTTATCAATCCTGAGAAAAATGGGCCAGATCCTCTTCCCATTGCCGGATCCAGTTCTCGCCGGCAACCCTGTTCTCCGGCCAAAACAGCTGGATCCCGGCAGGCTGGACGGGATCTGGCCGCTCCAGGACAAAACGGCCAGATCCTGGAAGGCTGGACGGGATCCGGCCGTTACCCGAACCAAACGGCCGGATCCCGCCCTGCTGGACGAGATCTGGCCGGGAACAGCTAGAACGGCTGGGATGAACAGGATCTGACCGTTCCCCGGACAGAACGGCCGGATCCCGCCAAGCTGGACGGAATCTGGCCGTTCCCGGCCGGCTAGCGGGGATGGCCGGGATCTGGCCCTTCCCCGACCAGACTGGCCGGATTCCGGCCTATTTGGCTGGGGATTAGGTCATTGAGGTGAGAGGTCGGAAAATTCTGGCGGTATGCTGTGTTTCCGACATGGTATATTCATCGATAGATGGAAGGGGCATTTTTGTCTTTATCTACTAAAATATTTTTTAACTTATTTTAATATTAAACTGATGTGGATCCACTTATGAAGTTCCACATTAGTTAGTAAAACTCTCTTGGTAAAAATTTAAGTACACTTAGCATTTCTCATACCAAAATCATACCAAGCCTAAAAGAAAATTTACACAAATTTTGATAACAAAGTGAAACATTTTGAAGAACTATTTAAAAGTAAAACCACTGAGTCAGCAAATTCCAAAGGTATTCACTATAGAAGACTTGTCTTATAGATTGATCTTACAAAATCTGTAACTCCCAAAACTTAATTTGTATCGTCAACAAACGATTCATTCACTTCCCACTGCAGTGGGTCGACTAGAACTTCTAGCCTTTTTCTACTGTCATCATTTTCACGAATGAACCTTTTTTGCTACAGTCCAGAGGTTTGATGGCTAAAGGTTTTTATGTGGTATGATTGATGAAAATCAAGGAAAAGAAATAAACTGTTTAAGGCTCAAAGATGTTTAAGAAAAACATGTGCTTCTTATATGCTCAAAGCAGGTTTACTGACTCAATTGGAGAAAATTCCTCCAACTTAGTTTGGAAGAAATTTTTGTCAATTTGGGAACATAAAATCTAACAGCTGATGTGTTGCCTTGTCATTGACCTTTCCAATTAGTTATTCACATTAACATAGCTTCTGACAATTTCTAACTTTCTTTATATTCTACTTACCATATTTATACTTTCATCCAGGTTTAAAGAGTGGAGTTCAGAGAGATCTTCGAGTTCTGAGCAGCAATATTCCTGCAGTGACGGACTATATCCAAGAAATACAAGATTAACAGTTGGCAGAATTTTGAAGAGTTTTTGGAGAGGGTTTGAGAGGGCTTTGAAGAGAATTAAATGTTCAAAACAAAAATCAACGAGCACCCATTCTGTAGGTGAACGGCCAAGAAAAGACTCAGGTCCTAGGAAGACAATTTTGGATCCACAGGGTCAATTCCTTCAAACGTGGAACAAATTTTTTGTGCTCTCTTGTGTGGCATCAGTGGCCCTAGACCCCTTCTTCTTTTACATTCCAATTATGAAGATTGATGGGGAGAACTTGTGCTTCGGTTTGGACAATAGAGTGGCGATCTATGCTTGCGTTTTTCGTACACTCATAGATGCCTTTTATGCACTTCATATAATCTTTCAATTCCGTACTGGGTTTATTGCCCCTTCTTCTCGAGTGTTTGGAAGGGGTGAGTTGAATGTAGATCCTAAGGCTATAGCTAAAAGATACTTGTTCTCCTACTTCATCATTGACATTCTATCAATTCTTCCACTTCCACAGGTATGCATGCATGCTCCTTTTGCATTCATTAAAGCATTCATTCACTTAAGACCCCATGTAGTCAAATGTTGACAATCCAATAAAAAGAAACTTGCTTCTGCTTACTTTGTTCAGGTGCTAGTATTTATCATCAAGCCCATAATGAAAACCAAGGTTCCATCAGTCATGAAGGAGATGTTGAAGGCCATAGTCTTCTCCCAGTATGTGCCAAGACTTATGCGGATCTATCCACTATATATAGAAGTAACAAGGACCTCTGGCATACTGACTGAGATAGCATGGGTTGGAGCTGCTTATAATCTTTCTCTCTACATGCTAGCCAGTCACGTAAGTTGATTGTTCTTTAAATTCTTAACCTAGTTTTCCAAGATTTTTCGACCACTAACAAAATGTGACATATTATACCAGGTAGTTGGAGCATTTTGGTACTTGTTTGCGATAGAACGAGAGGAGAATTGCTGGCACAAAATGTGTAAGGCAAATGATTCAGCCTAGGAATTTCTACTGCGGAAATAACCATCCCAAGGCCTCTAAAAAAAGCCTTTATGAAGCTTGCCCTTTTATCGACCCTGATAACATTACAGATCCAAATGTCTTCGACTTTGGAATATTTACTGATGCTCTGAGCTTTGGAGTGGTGGAGTCAAGAGATTTTTCGAAGAAATTCTTTTACTGCTTTTGGTGGGGTCTGCGTAATCTTAGGTTAGCAATATATAAACTACATATTCTTACTCAGTTGTCTGCCGTCAAACATTCTCATTGAAATTATGTTATCTAACTTCCAAGCTAAGCTTTCCAACTTATAGCAATATTGACCACATTGTGAGTTAAACTTTGGAGCTAAGGCATTTTTAACTCGTACGTTTCCTTTTTTCTCAGTTCTCTTGGCCAAAACCTGAAAACAAGCACTTTTGTTGGGGAGATATTCTTTGCTATTGCCATATCCATCGCTGGGTTGGTTTTATTTGCATTTCTTATCGGCAATATGCAGGTAATAATATGATCCTTAGCTTTTAAGCCAGTTGGTGAATTAACATAGTATTAGAATAGAATAGAAGTCTTGAACTCGAACTTTGACTTAGCAATTTATTCCTATTTTTACAAGTTAGTCTCACTTGTTGAACTTTTACGACAACTATACGTCAATCAATTTATCTTTGGTGTATTTATTCCGACGGTTTTTCTGTTTTATTTTCACCTGCCAACTGCCATATCTTCAACAGAAACATGATATTTATCTGTTCTAACCAATTATATCCACTCTTAACTCCAACCAGAAACCTTTTTGCAGAACCCTCGTACTCCTAGATTTTACGAACTAAGTTGCTATATTATGTAATTTTTTGTGCTGTTACAGAAATATCTGCAATCCACAACAGTGAGAGTAGAAGAAATGAGAGTGAAAAGGACTGATGCAGAACAATGGATGTCCCACCGTATGCTCCCTAAGAACTTAAGGGATCGGATTAGACGATATGAACAGTACAAATGGCAAGAAAACAGAGGTGTGGAGGAAGAGAATCTTGTTCGTAACCTTCCTAAGGATCTCAGGAGGGACATAAAGCGCCACCTCTGCTTGGGCCTTGTTAAGAGAGTCAGTATTTTCCTCTACCTCCTTCTTCTTTTTTTATGAATTAGATTTTTATTAACACCCAAATACAATGCCAACACTCCAGCAAAAAGTTGAAACACGATGATACTTGCCAACAGTATCAATCAAAAAACCCCAGCCAACTTACAAACACAAAAACGCTCAAAGAATAAACCCTGCAACACCTGAAAAGTCTCTAAAACAGACACCAAACAACCCTCCACAAAAACTAACAACTTCTGCAGAAACAAAAGCAGAAAAACTAGAAGAAACAAAACTCAGCAATTAGACAATTTCTTCCTTAATAATCCAATTCTGGCAAAGATCTGTATTCTCTTGGCTTCTCTTGATCCACCTCTTCCCAACACTCTGGTACGAACTTCCCACAAAATATTCTGAAATATCTGCTCCTCTGTTTTCGGGCGTGAAGCCCATACTTTAACTCATTTCTGTTTCTCCACACATTATACTGTTGCACAAAGCATCAATCTACACACATTAGTTTCCTTTTTGTCAAACTTTTAGCGATGGTATTCATCAAGTCAATTTGATGTTTTAGGTGCCACTGTTTGAAAAAATGGACGGCCAACTGCTGGATGCACTGTGTGATCGTCTCAAGCCAGTACTTTACACAGAGAAAAGCTACATCGTTCGCGAGGGGGATCCCGTGGACGAGATGCTCTTTGTCATGCGAGGAAACCTAGCCACCATGACTACTAACGGTGGACGAACTGGTTTCTTCAACAATGCTTTCTTGAAAGCTGGCGACTTCTGTGGAGAAGAGCTTCTTACTTGGGCCTTGGATCCCCACTCCTCTACCAATCTCCCCATCTCAACTAGAACAGTGGAAGCTCTAGTAGAGGTTGAAGCCTTCGCTCTAATGGCCGAGGACTTGAAGTTTGTCGCCTCTCAGTTTCGGCGTCTTCATAGCAAGCAGCTCCAGCACGCTTTCAGGCAAGGCTTTTAAACCATGCTCATCAACTTTTTGGATATTTCTCGTCATGGCTGTCTGAGCAAAGCGAGGCTACACAAACAAAAAACTTTGTTAGAATATAAATTAAATGATTAAATTTACCATTTCTTATCAGTTTATGCTTTTGAGACAAGTGAATGATCCTTCGTAATGTAAATGTGCAATGATGAATTTCAGGTTCTACTCTCAACAATGGAAGACGTGGGCTGCCTGTTTTATCCAGGCAGCTTGGCACCGGTACTGTAGGAGAAAGCTTGATAAGTCTCTTCGTGAAGCAGAAGAAAGACTGCAAGATGCTTTGGCAAATGAAGGTGGAACCTTGCAAACGGCACCAAGTCTTGGTGCAACTATTTATGCATCAAAGTTTGCTGCCAATGCACTTCAAGCCTTGCGACAAAAGGACGCACCGAGCCCTAGAGTGCCACAAAGATTGCTACCATTGCTGCCTCAGAAGCCTGCTGAGCCCAATTTCGCTGCTGAAGATCGTTAATTAAGAGTGCTGTTTCAAGTGATTATCAAGTGAGGCCTTTTTATTTATTTATTTTCTCTGCATTCAAGGCTCATACGCAACAGGTTTTTGTATATATATATATATAGCATGTGTAACCCAGAACTGTGGTGGCCGAAGATTTTAACATAAACCAAAAATAAAAAAATAAAAGATTGTAACCCACACTTTTTTCTCCTCTAAACTACCTCTACCTTGTAATTGAAAAAAATAAAAAAAAAAAAAAAAAAAATTCCCTTTACGCAGTTCCCCCTTGCTTCATTAATGGCTTTCACAATCCAACTTTTCTTTCCAATCCTCGTGGCATTGGTCCCGTTTGGTAACCGTTGTTGAGAGAAAATTTTTTGTTTAATAGAAATATTTTTTTTTTTTTTTTCATTTCCATTATTCGTCTTCCGCGGTTAATTAACTGCGAGAATTTAGGTCAAATTAATTTTTGGGCTGGGTTGCTTAATTGCAATTCTAAAGCTATGTAATTAGGGTTAATTACAACTCCCTCTTTTTTTCTTTTTTTTTTGAAGTGTTGATTCAAAGGCTTATTTTTATTGTCATGTCATCCAATTGTATAATACTCGTATAAAAATTTATTAAATAGCATTACTTCAACTTTTTCCTAAACCAAAGGTCGCCGTAACAATTCTAAATTCAAGAAATTAGAACTTTGAAGGCTCTTTTTGTTTAATAATTTTGATATGTCTATGAGCACATATGTAACAACATTGAGAGTTGTTCTTTCAATATATATAAAAAAAATATAAAAAAGAAGAAGAAAATTACATCTGATAAATACCATCAGGGTATGTATTATTTTGCATTATGACTAATCAATAGATCACAGGGATTTATGAACTCAAGCAATTTAACTCTTGATAGGAGTCAACGTACGTGTACGTGTTAATATCTCCTATTTATTGGCGCCCTGCATAATTAATAAATAAGATCACCCTCCATGGTGATGAGTTCCCAACTTACCCTGCGTAAAAATTAAAAGGAAAAAAAAGAAAAGAAAAGAAGAATTAGTACCTCCAAATTAGAGAACTCGATAAAAAAAAATACAAATAAAAAAGAGAGACAGTGAGTATTATATAATTATTACTTGGAGCAGTCGGTTTTGGGGCCAATAGGAGGGAGTTTGACGGACAGCTTACAATCCTTGACAATGAGAGGTATGCGAGATGTATTAACATTTCCAGCAGCCGACAGAGCTGTCTTAATGCACTCGCATATATCTTGTCGATCTGGTTGGGTTTCGGCGGCGTTATTCAACAGCTTAGCACCGTCGCAACACTTCTGAGATGGCTTGTTCTGTTTACCTTGTATGAAAGTGAGGCAGGGGGCAAGATCTTTGGCAACTTCAGTGCAAGAAGTTGCATTGTCGACGTTCTTTGCATTATTACATGCATTCACGGCTGCTAACCCTGAAAATAATAAGACAACGGCTAAGACACCTACTCGACTCATGGCTGATCGATATTCTTGTGAATTGAATGATGATGATACTTGTGAATCAGGAACCATCCAATTTATAGCTGCTGCTGCGATGCCTTTTCTTCTTCAATGTCTCTCTCCCTCTCTCTCTCTCTCTCTTGGCATGCAACTGTCATGATTTTCTGTTCGATATTAGATCCTGCTTCCGTGTTCAAATTCACTACGTTAATATTATAATCTACCACCACAATGCTTAATTACCTCAAAAACGTGTGTTATGATTTGGAGGTTGTATTTAGATGTTGCATACGATTCACATGATAAAAGTATAAAGTAATATTATATATCATGCAACTTTCTCAACATTATTTTATTGTGCTAACGTGATATTGTTCATTCATTATTGACCCATTCTTTTTTTTTTAACAAGAGTTAATTGAAGGATTGATTGTCAATGTCGTGTCAGCATAATTAGATAGTGGTGTGATATATATAGCATTACTCAAAAGTCTATGAACCAATTTAGTAGATTATTCATAAGAGTCGGGGACACAATCGAGGGGTTTATCTAAGGAGGTTGGATATAATTCTAAACTAAAATCTCCTATGACTTCTTGTACATTGTCCCTAAGAATATGCGAGCTATTAAGGTTTTTTTTGTGAATGATAATTTCCTCAATTTTTTTTTTTAAGGAAAATGTTGATTGGTAAAGAACAACGAGAATCCATAAAATATTTGTAGCATATATAGGATCCGCCACGTACATAGCAAATGATAAATAGTCCGAGGATCACGTTACACTCACACTAAATGAAGATTTTTGGCATTAATAAATAACTATCCAAAAAATAAATAAATATTTTTTAATATTTTTTTGCCTTTTTCTGTGAAAGTAGATACCCACTTGGTTTAGAGAGGCAAAGGAATTATAAAGGCTTTTTCTTTTCTTTTTTTTAGAAAATTAATTCTTCAATCAAGAAACTAAGGGTCCGTTTGGGTTTGCGATTTCAAAAAATGTGATTTAAAATAACGATTTTAAAATGTGCGATTTGAAAAAAGTGATTTTTAAAAACGCAGTTAAGCGTTTGGCAAAATCGCAGTTTGGCCTTTAAAATCGCAAATTTACCTTTAAAATTCTGCGTTTTTAAAAAAGCATCATCTTATCTGCGATTTGAAAAAGCAGATTTTCTGCGTTTTCAAATCTCAATTTTTAAAAACGCAGTTCCCAAACGATCTATGTTCTACGATTTGGTTTAAAATCGCACTTATTGTCTACGAAATCGCAATCCCAAACGCACCCTAAGTAGATGAAAATATTCTCTTGAAAACACGTTTTATAAAAGAGGATAGATTATTAAAGCAAAGGCTAGCAATACTAATAATAGTATTTCTATGAAATATTAACTAATTACAACGTCTAAATGCACTTGAAGTGTGCTAAAAACAACCTTAAAATCAAAAAGACTTGGGGACTCCCCCGACCCCCGCGTCCGTCCTTTATAGAGGCAACAATCCAACTTATGTATAGATTTGATTTGAAGTGCCAAAAAAAAAAAAAAAAAAAAAAAAAAATTGAAGGATAGTTATTTGATAAACCCCAAAGTTTGATTTCAAGCGACACAATTTTCCTCCAAACTAAGTTGAAGAATTTTAAATTTATATTTGCCCTTAAAAAATTATATGTTTCTTACCTGCAATTTGCATTTTTAATTTTTATCAGAATATGTGATTTTCACATGCATGCATTTTCAAAAATGCACATAAAAATCACTTGTTCTAAGGGCATAATCAATTTAATACACTACCCACTACAAAAAAAAAGATATTTATGGACGGTTTTTTTCTAGACGGTTTCTAAAACCGTCTAGAAAATAAAATTTGCAGACGGTTTTTTTGAAACCGTCTGGAAAAAATTTATTATGGACGGTTTGATTAAACCGTCTATAAAATTCCAGACGGTTTTAACTAAACCGTCTGGAAATGAAAATTTCCAGTCTATAAAATTCCAGACGGTTTTAACTAAACCGTTTGGAAATGAAAATTTCCAGACGGTTTTATAAAAACCGTCTATAAATTTATAGGCGGTTTTTTTAAAACCGTCGGTAAATTTTATTTCCAGACGGTTTAGTTAAAACCGTCTGGAATTTTATAGACGGTTTTTACCAAACCGTCTAAAATTTTTTTGTCCCACGCCATGTCATTAATCCGCGTGATATCTCCTATTTCACCACGTCCGTCAGATTTAACCATCGATCTCGATCTCTCTCTCTCTCTCTGATCTCTCGGTCTTCTTATTCCCCCAAAACTCTCTTCTCCCTAAATCTCTCTTCTCTCTCTCTCGTCTCTCTGCATCACAGTGGAGCAGTGCTCTCTGAAATCACCGGCGTTAAATACGGCCACGCTCTTCTCCTTCTCCGCGAATCCCGAGATGATTCTCCTCACGCTCTCCAGGTCGAACAGCCTCTCTCCGTCGTAGGTGAAAGAGAGCACCAGGAGGTCGTCGACGGTCACGTGCTCCAGGATCGCCGAGATCCGCTTCTCGAGCTCATTCTTCCACTTGGTGTTCGAAGCTTGGAGGAATATCGCCGATCGGAGAAGGCAGCAGAGGAAGTTGATCGGGGTTTCCGGGCTGATCGGCCGAAACCGGCTCTGGGTCGTTGTGGGTTGGAGCTGATGGGTTGGTGATTGGGGTGGGTTTCGGTGATTGTTATGGGTTTCGGTGATTGGTGATTGGGGTGGGTTTCGGTGACGGGGTTTGCTTCTTTTTTTTTTTATTGTTTAAGATATATATTTTTTGGTTGATTTGTGAAAGGGGAGTGGTTGGCTGTGGCTGTGGAAGAGAAACAGAGGAAGACGTCGATTAGCTAGCTTGTAGCAGATTTTGGTGCGGCTGAACGGCTCGATGGTGGTGATCGGAGCTGATCGAGTTTCGGTGGAAATTTCTGGACTCCGGTAGAGAACGTAGAAGCTTGACCGCTGGACAAAAATAACAATTAATTATAATTAAAAAAAAAAAAAAACAGGTTTTGGACGGTTTTGGGCAAAACCGTCCAGAATTTTTGTGGACGGTTCTGCCCAAAACCGTCCATAATTGGTTCCTGACGGTTTGGGTCAAACCGTCTGTAATTGCAGACGGTTTGGCCCAAACCGTCTAGAAATTTATTTAGCGACGCTATATTCTAGACGGTTTTAAACCGTCTGGAATTGATTCCAGACGGTTTTTTTGCATTTCTAGACGGTTTAAAACCGTCTCGAACCCAGTTCAAAAGAAAACTTTTGTTCTCTGAAGTATCAATTGTATCAACCTCATAGTTTTAAGATTGCTAATTTGAATTTGGTCCGTTTAAGTGTACGATTTTTAAAATCAAAATTTAATTCTTATTTGCTGCGCGAATTTTGAGGTTTAACTCTGTGAGATAAAATTAGAAAAGAGTAATGATTCACCACCACCAAAAGATACAACTTTTCACCACATTGCCTATGTGGCAAGGTGGTCCTCCACTACTTTTTGAGTTTTTTTTTTTATTATTTTTTTTTAAAATAAATTAAGATGAATGACCACTTTGCCACATAGGCAATGTGGTGAAAAGTTGTATGTTTGGATGATGTTGAATCATTAATCAATAAGATATGATACCAATTTTTTTTTTCGGAAAATGAGTTATAATAACCCCATCTATTACAGCCTTTTTTTTTTTCCCCTATGAAAACCCCATCTATTACAGCTTTGATATCAGGAGTATCCATAGATGAGTTTCAGAGTGCCATAAATAGCACTACTGGGAGCATCTTGATTCTTGACCAATATTACGTTTCAGCAAAATACTGCAGTAGTGGGTTTAAGATGGACCATCAGTCTATTATATATCTTTCAATCTATTGTATCCTAAAATATTTACAAAATAAAATAGAAACTTCCCTTGTTTGTATATTCCATACGAGTTCATAACAAAACAAAGAACTAACGATTTTTAAACTGCACAAGATTAATTTACAAGTCAGTGTCGTTATAAATTTCATTTTGTGAAGAGTTTCAAGATTCAGTACCATGCTTTAAGTACAAAGAACCTACATCTGGAACTTCAGCATGCGAAGGCGCTGAGGAAAGAGGCTGGAAGTTGGTATTCCCTATAAACCAGAAGAGAGCCCATTTCAAATCACAGAGGGTGTACTTGAGAGCTTTGGTCCAGTTTTCTTGCTTGTTGAAGCTTTGCGTGATGGAATAGTTTCCCACTTTGTCGTTCTCAATCCTGATTAGCCCATAATTAATAGAGGCATGCGGAGTGCAATAGAGATAAATAAAAAGAAAAAAATTAATCAATAATATATATCAAGTGTGTGCATCACCATGCGTAACAAAATTGATTTTACATTTGTTGAAAAATATTGCCTATCTGCAAATTTTTCAAGTTATTTAACGCAATTAATTAGCTACCAATATCCTAGCACCTTGCTCCCCTGGAACTTGTTCTTGACTTCTCTCATGCTAACATCACACTTCTTGTTAGCTTTTCCCCAACTATATGACAAATTTCTCAATCAATCTGGATTTTTATGCCACTATGCATTATTTATTCAAATCCAATATTTTTTTGATAAGTATATTTCAAAAAAGCGCAAAGGAATGCAATCTAAAGTATACATGATACCCATAATCCAAAGAGAGAGAACACAAATCTAAAAAATTAAAAAAAGAACAATCATGCATAGAATGTAGCGTCACTCTCTACGTAAACAAGGTTTGTATCACCAACTTCTTTAAATTAAGCGAATCAGTCTCACAATCTTCAAAACTGCGTGCATTCCGTTCCTTCCATAGACACCACATCAAACACAACTAGCCATTCTCCAAATCGGCACCAACAAACGGTTGCCCTTTTGTCTCCTCCAACTCCTCAACATCTCTTTTACTGATCGCGGCATTACCCACACAACACCAAATAGTTGCAAGATCGTGCTCCACAATTATGTAGCAATCATATAATGCAGAAACAAATGATCAATGGACTCTCCACCAGTCTTAATACATATAGCACCACTCCATCACAATAATATTCCTTTTGCGTAAATTATCCAAAGTTAGAATTTTTCCTAAAGTCGTCATCCACATAAAGAAAGCCACTCTTGGAGGAACCTTGACTTTCCAATTACTCTTCCAAGGAAAAGAAGAATGAATAGGAATAGATGATACTTTATAGTAAGACTTCACTTCAAATCATTTCCTTCTCAAATGAATCCAACAAATTTTATACTCTCCTTCATACCTTACTTTAAAAGAATACATCTCAAAAAATCTAGAGACCACTTCCACCTCCCAATCATATACAGGTCAAGTAAACAAAATATTCCGCAGAATGTTACCATTTTGTTATTGCATATTCTCCACCACCCATGTATCTTTACCACATGCAATAGTAAACAATTCTGGAAAAAGAAGCTTTAAAGGTAAATCTCCACACAACAAGAATCTAGATCCATCTCTGACCTCATGTCTCACATGAGCTGCAAAAGCAACCCAACCCCTCCTAATACATTTCCACACTCCTACTCGAAAAGGACCCCCAACCTACTTAGAACACCAACCACTCCTCATGTTAGCATATTTAATATCCACCACCTTTTTCGAAAGAGCATCTATTTCCATAGCAAACCGTCATAGCCACTTACCTAGCAAGGCTTTATTACACAGAATCATATTTCTTACTCCTAACCACCCCGAAACCTTCAATGAACAAATCGTAGACCACTTAACCAAATGGAATTTAAACTCATCTCTATACCTTCCCAAAGGAAATCTCTCTGAAGTTTTTCCTAGCGATTAGCCACTCCCACAGGAATAGGGAAGAGGGACAAAATATATGTTGGTAAATTCGAAAAAGTACTATTGATCAATGTTAGCCTCCCACCCTTTGATAAATACAATCTCTTCCAACCCGCCAATCGATTTTCCATCTTCTCAATAATGCTCATCCAAATATTAGAATCCTTATACTTAGTACCCAAAGGAAGACCCAAATACTTAATAGGAAGCGAAGCCACACCACAACCAAGAATGCTCGTCAACTCCTCCACATCCCCTACATCACCTATAGGAACAATCTCGAATTTCGACAAGTTGATTTTCAGCCCCGAAACTGCTTCAAAACATAGCAACAAGCATCTCAAATTACGGAATTGTTCGGCATTAGGCTCACAAAAGATCAAGGTATCATCTACAAATAATAAATGAGACACAATCATAGCCTCTTGATATCTCGATCCCACAAAGAATCTAGAGAGTTGGCCGCTTTCCTCTGTTGTAGACAACATCCGACCGACTTAAAACCTCCATCACCAACACAAACAATAAAGGAGACAAAGGATCCCCTTGTCGTAGACCTCGTGAACTACTAAAAAACCTCAATGGCAACCCCTTAACGATGATAGAGAAATAGACAATTGAGATATAAGCAATCCAACCTCGCCATCTCTCCCCAAAACCACATCTCTCCAACAAATAAAGCAAAGACTCTCAATTTACATGTTCATAGGCCTTCTCCAAATCAAATTTGCAAATAATACTTGGTATTCCAAAGTGAAGCTGGCTATCCAAGCATTCATTAGCCACCAATACAGAGTCCAAGATTTGTCCCCCCTTGATGAAGGTAGTCTGTGAGTGAGAAACAATCTTCCCCAACACTGACTCAACCTGTTCGCCAAAACATTCGAAATGATTTTGTACATTCCACCTATCAAACTTATAGGTCGAAAATCATTGAGTTCCACTGCTCCGGCTTTCTTCGGAATAAGCAAAACAAAAGTAGCATTTAAACTCTTCTCGATTTTTCCATTGTTATGAAATTCCTTCAGAATCGCAATAATATCAACTTTTAAAAGCTCCCAACATTTTTGGAAAAATGTCATAGTAAAGCCATCAGGGCCTAGGACCTTATCGCCTTTGAAATTTTGTACTACCTCCTAAACCTCACCTTCCTCAAACTCTCGTTCCATCCATATTCTTTCCCCATTATCAATAGAAAGAAAAAATAAATCATCTGCCCTTGGTCTCTATTGATATAGCTCACAGTACAATTTTTTATAGAAATCCACAATGTGATCCTGAATAACTGTTGACTCGTCAGTCAAATGTCCATCCACCATTAGTGACTCAATCGAATTATGTCTCTTGTGCGAATTTGCCAACCGATGGAAGAATTTCGCATTATTATCACCATCTTTTAACCACAATGCCTTTGATTTTTGTCTCTAACTAACTTTTTCAAGATAAATACTTTGCTCTAAACTTCTAGAGTATTCTTCTCTCTTGATATTTTCATCAACTGATAACGGTCTCTCCTCTAAAATCATATCCGCTCACTCAAACCCTTCTCCATTTCCTTTTTTAGCACCTCAACATTCCCAACACCTCCTCATTCCATTTTTTTCAGGTCAACTTTCAATGCTTTCAACTTTCGGGCGAACACATAACTTAACGTACCTTCATAAATGTAGGATCCCCACCACCTCTTAACCTGCTTCTCAAAACCTTCCACTTGCAACCACATATTTTCAAATTTAAATGACCCCCTATTCCATCTCCCTACTCCGCAATCCAATAACAATGGATAATGATCCGAAAGTAGACGAGGAAGACATTTTTGAAAAACCTCTGGAAAATATTCCTCCCATTCTGTAGAGAGCAAGAACCGATCAATTCTGGGCCAAGCACAACAATTGGACCACATGGATCTCCACCCGACCATTGGAATATCCATGAGACCCTGTTCAAAAATAAAATCAGAAAACTCCACCATTGCCTGTGATGATCTCGCTCACCCCCCCCCCCCCCCCCCAACATCCCCCCCAAAAAAAATACACCAAGGCATCTCCCATATATTCATCAAACCAGCCAGCTCATCCCAAAGCCCTCTTCTTTCACGATCATTATTGGGCCCATAAACACCTGCAAATGCCCAATCAAAATTCGCAGTCACACTACGGAGCGCACATGCTACCACATATCTCCCCACACACTCAATCTTCTTGACCACTCTCCTATCCACATTAACAAGATACCTCTCGATGCCCCTCTTGAACTCAAATATACCCAATCTACATGAATACAACCCGAAACACTATGAACCACCTCCACACTAATTACCTCCATTTTAGTCTCTTGCAAGCGCACAATATCTGCCTTCCATTCCCTCAACAACCTCCTAAACTTCGTTTTTTTCTCGTTCATGCCTCGCACATTCCAAGAGATTATCTTGGGCTTCATAATTAACAATTATCAACCCTCCCCTTTCTAGCCAGCCTAGACGACCAACCTCCTTTCCCATCATGAATGAGCTCGAGAAAAGAATGAAGATGAGAAGGTTGTTGAGGGAATGGAAGGCTGATATTGTGTGTGTGCAAGGGACTAAAATGGAGGTTAGTAGTAGGGAGGTGGTTCGTAATGTTTGGAGGTGTATTCATGTGGATTGGGTGTATTTGGGTTCGAGAGGGGCATCAAGAGGTGTCTTGTTAATGTGGGACAAGAGAGTGATAGAGAAGGTTGAGGAGTGTGTGGGGAGCTAAGTGGTAGCATGTGTTCCGAAGTGTGATGGAGAATTTTGATTGGGCGTTTGCAGGTGTTTATGGGCCTAATGACGATGGGAAAAGAAGAGGGCTTTGGGATGAGCTGGCTGGTTCGATGAATATATGGGAGTTGCCTTGGTGTATGGGGGAGAATTTTAACATAGTTCGGTCTCCGTGCGAAAAAGGAGGGGAAGCAAGGTCATCACAAGCAATGGTGGATTTCTTTGATTTTATTTTTGAACAGGGTCTCATTGATATTCCAATGGTCGGGGGGAGATCCACGTGGTCTAATTTTCGTGCTTGGTCCAAAATTGATCGGTTCTTGCCCTCTACAGAATGGGAGGAAAAGTTTCCAAAGGCCTCTCAAAGACACCTCTCTCGACCACTTTCGGATCATTATCCATTGTTATTGGATTGTGGAGTGGGAAGACAGAGTAGGGGGTCGTTTAAATTTGAAAATATGTGGTTGCAAGGGGAAGGTTTTGAGAAACAAGTGAAGAGGTGATGGGGATCCTACATTTATCAAGGTAAGCCAAGTTATGTATTCGCCCGAAAGTTAAAAGCATTGAAAGTTGACCTGAAAAAATGGAATGAGGTGGGGTTTGGGAATGTAGGGGTGCAAAAAAAGGAAATGGAGAAAGGTCTGAGTGAGCTGGATATGATTGCTGAGGAAAGACCGTTATCTGAAGAAGAAAATATCAAAAGATAAGACTATTCTAGAAGTTTATAGCGGAGTATTTATCTTGGAAAAAGTTAGTTTGAGACAAAAATCAATGGTATTGTGGTTAAAAGAGGGTGACAATAATACGAAGTTCTTCTATCGGTTGGCAAATTCACACAGAAGACATAATTTGATTGAGATACTAGTGGTGGATGGACATCTGACTGATGAGACAACAGTTATTCAGGATCACATTGTGGATTTCTATAAAAAGCTGTACTGTGAGCGATATCAATGGATACTAAAGGCAGATGATTTATCTTTTCTTTCCATTGATGATGGGGAAAGAATATGGATTGAACGAGAGTTCGAGGAAGATGAAATTTTGGAGGTAGTACGAAATTTCAAAGGCAATAAGGCCCTAGGTCCTGATGAATTTACCATGACATTTTTTCAAAAGTGTTGGGAGGTTTTAAAGGTTGATATTATTGAGGTGCTAAAGGAATTTCATAACAGTGGAAAATTCGAGAAGAGTCTACATGCTACTTTTGTTTTGCTGATTCCAAAGAAAGTCGGAGCATTGGAAATCAAGGATTTTCGACCTATAAGTTTAATAGGTGGAATGTACAAAATAATTTCAAAGGTTCTAGCAAACAAATTGAAGTCAGTGTTGGGGAAGATTGTTTCTCATTCTCTTTTTTTGATAAGTAATTTCATTTTATCAAAAAGCGCAGAGGGGCGCAACCCTAATACACAAGGAGTATACAAGAGTGCCCCTAAAAAGAACAAACAGAGAATAAATTTAAAAAGTCTCCAAAAAGTAAGGACATTCAAGGAATGATGGGACATTATCCAAATATATAACATATTGAGCAAACGCTTCCGTAACTCCACCATTGATGTTTCTACATCTTCAAATAGCCGCGCATTCTGCTCCCGCCAAATACACCACATTAAACACAATAGAATTAACCGCCAAACTTCTTTAGCGGGACCATACCCAAACGACGCTCCTCAACTAGTCAACAACTCCAGCACCGATTGTGGCATAACCCACACTACCCCAAATAAAGTAAGAATGTAACTCCAAATCGAACAATTTCGAGATCTTGTTTGCTGCTATGTTTTGAAGCGGTTTCGAGGCTGAAAATCAATGTCTAAATCCGAGACTGTTCCTGTAGGTGACGTAGGGGATGTGGAGGAGTTGGCTAACATTCTTGGGTGCGGTGTGGCTTCGCTTCCTACATGGTATTTGGGTCTTCCCTTAGGTCCTAAGTATAAAGATTCTAATATTTGGAATAGCATTATTGAGAAGATGGAAAATATATTAGCGGGGCGGAAGAGATTGTATTTATCAAAGGGTGTGAGGTTAACATTGATTAATAGTACTCTTTCAAATTTACCAGCATATTTTGTATCTCTTCCCTATTCCAATGGGAGTGGCTAGTCGTTTGGAAAAACTTCAGAGGGATTTCCTTTGGGGAGGTATTGGAGATGAGTTTAAATTCCACTTGGTTTGGTCTACGATTTGTTCATCAAAGGTTTCGAGGGGGTTAGGAGTAAGAAATATGATTTAGTTTAATAGAGTTTTGCTGGGTAAGTGGCTATGGTGGTTTGCTGTGGAAATGGATGTTCTTTAGAGAAAGGTGGTGGATATTAAATATGGGAGTGTGAGGAGTGGTTGGTGTTCAAAGGAGGTTGGGGGTTCTTTTGAAGTGGGAGTTTGGAAATGTATTAGGAGAAGTTGGGATGCTTTTGCAGCTCATGTGATATATGAGGTCGGAGATGGTTCTTTAATCTTGTTTTGGCATGATGTGTGGTGTGGGGATCTACCTTTAAAGCTTATTTTTCCAGAATTGTATACTATTGCGTGTAGTAAGGATACATCGGTGGAGGAGAATATGGAGAGACAAAATGGTAATATTTTGTGGAATATTTTGTTTACTCGACTTGTACATGATTGGGAGGTGGAAGTGGTTTCCAGATTTGTTGAGATGTTGTATTCTCTTAAAGTAAGGTGTGAAGGAGAGGATAAAATTTGTTGGATTCCAACGGGGAAGGAAATCATTTGAATTGAAGTCTTACTATAAGGTATTATCTAGTCCTATACAGTCTTCTTTTCCGTGGAAGAGTCTTTGGAAAGTTAAAGTTCCTTCAAAAGTAGCTTTCTTTGTGAGGACGGCAACTTTAGGAAAAATTCTAACTTTAGATAATTTACGCAAGATGAATATTATTGTGATGGAGTGGTGCTATATGTATTAAGACTGGTGGAGAGTCCATTGATCATTTGTTTCTGTATTGTATGGTTGCTACATAATTGTGGAGCACGATCTTGCAACTATTTGGTGTTGTGTGGGTAATGCAGCGATCAGTAAAAGAGATGTTGAGGAGTTGGAGGGAGCAAAGGGGCAACCGGTTGTTGATGCCAATTTGGAGAATGGCTCTGTTGTGTTTGATGTGGTGTCTATGGAAGGAACAAAATGCATGTAGTTTTGAAGATTGTGAGACTGGTTTGATTAACTAGAAGAAGTTGGTGATACAAACCTTGTTTATGTAGAGAGTGACGATACAGTATATGTCTGAGTGTTCTTATTCTGATTTTTTAGATATGTGCTCTTCTTTCTCTTTGAATTAGGGGTATCATGTATACATCCTGTGTACTGTGGGCTGCGCCCCTCTGCCCTTTTTTTTTTTTTGAAATATACTTTAGTTGTCAAAAAAAGATTGGAAGGCCCTATGGAAGTTGAACCTAAATGAGAGGCTTAAACAACTTCTATGGAAAATTTCTTGGAACATCCTCCCTTCAAAAGCCAGAATTTCAGCTTCCATCCCCTCCCCCTCCCTGGATCCCAAGTTTCATACACAATCATAATCTCTCCCAACTGCTAACCTCCAGAAAGCTTAAGACTTGATGATATAAAAGCAAGTAACACAGCAAATAAGAAAATTAAATATGAATGCCACTCCTCTTTCAGGTGCATTTATGAAGATATATTCACAATTATATATAGTCCAATGAAGTTAATGAACAAATGGAATAACATAGATTAAGACAAGAAGACTTACTTATAGGGCAACTTGAATTGTTTGTCAGGAGGTATATTGTTTTCCCCATCCTTAGAATGTGCAAACTCGGCAAAGTCCTTGAGACATGTCGCAAACAGTGTCATTGCTTTGTCATAGCGAGTGCTCCAAAACAAGTTCACAGGACCAAACCTAAGAGATACCCACATCAGTTAAGACCATGAATAGATAAGAGGAGACACCATGTGAAACTGAAACGTGAACCACATATATGCTCTAAGTATCAAATATATTTTCTTACAGCTACACAGGATTTCTCCCATATCTCAGCTTTTTGTAAAAAAGAATCAAATGGAAACATTGGTTATAATCATTTCACAGGCGCTTCAAAGAAGCGCCCTCGACTTGAGAATCAATGCTGCCTTCACTCAAAGGGAAAGTCACGAGCCACAGGTCCACGAGTCCTTTTTACAAGTAAGAATAGGTTGTATCGAACAGGAACAAACAAAGGAATAGAAATAACCAGGCCAGTCAAAATTTGTAGGAACAGACAAAATGGTAGATCAAATCCCCACTTTCTGGACAATGTACTGCAGGTTAGTGATGCTGGTGCTCTTTTAATATTGAATTGCACTTATTGCAACATGTTAAAGAGACCAGTAAACTCCAATCAATATCAAGGGAGTAGTATACACTTACAGCTCATAAGTAGTGTTGCTGCTGTCCATAATTCGAGGATAGCTCCCCATAGGAATAATTTTAATTCGATATCTAAAAATAGATGAATTAAGGATACGTCACTTAGTCATTTCAGAGACAATACTACTGGAAATATATGGCCATGTAGAATGTATGAATTTATTAGGGCTTGCAGAATCCTCTTTTGGAAGCATGAACAAGAGCTTCAAAATTGAAATGATTTCCATTGGTAGGAACAAGGCATTTCCTAATTTGATTATTAATGACCATGTCCTACATTGAATCCAATTCAAGGATAGGTTCTCCTGGACAAGGCACACTCTAGCACTGAAGCATTAATACCCAGTATGCGGGGACTTTAACCTTCTAAACGACAAAGTTGTAAAGTCCATGCTTTTTCAACATCAGAAGCAGGTTAATTGAAATTTCCATCCCATGACTTCATATCTAGCATGTCAAACTGTACACAATATCTTGCAGAAATCAGCCCCATTAAGCTACTTTGGTTGAGGGCTAACATAGAGCGTCCTTTGTAAGTCACGCACGTCAGTTTTCATTATCACAACTGTGAACTTGATATATGAAAACATTTATACATATGAACAGGAAAATTCCAGTTGTAAAAGTTCTAAGCTAGTTGATTAGGCCTTTTAACACTTGCTTTGATTTTGAATAAGATTATCCTAATTCGAATATAAAATTTACAAAACTATAGGATAAAGCTGTGTCATTAGAAGTAGATGCAGTTGGTGACATAACTACCCCTTAAATCCACTAAATTAGTCACTCTTTTCCTGTGCACTAATCTGGAAAAAAAAAATATATATATATATAGCCCATTGAGAAAAGGTGACAAATATTCCACCATACCTCAGATATTTCAAGCATCCAGCATGGCAAAGAAATAGATTTTGACTCAACTTTATGTTTTGTTTTGTTTTGTTTTTTATAAGTAAAGCAGTTCACTAAAAGAGCGCAAGGGGAAGTATGCAAGAGAAAACACCCAACAAAGTCAAAAGAGTGCAGTTAACCTTTTGACTCAACTTTTGGAAGGTGCAATCACCTACTTAAATGAGAGCTTACTAAAAGAAATTAAAAATTAAGAACCTTTTTTTTCTTTTGAACAATATCATCAATGAAGAAAATATACAATTACGAACTGAAAACATTATTTTCTAACAACTTAATAAATACATAAATTCATAGATGCCTTTGATAAAGGATACTGAAACTTTGGCCGGAAATATTGACACATTGTATGAAGGAGAAGGCAGGCTTGGCCCCAAGCAGCATTTATCTCATCCCACTCAACCTATATGATTCCAGCACATGGAAAAAATCATAACCAAAACCTAATTATCAATTTATAGGAAATAAGTGCGAAAAGAGAATTTCAATTGAGGCATGTACCAATAATGACAAAGGAAAAAGTGTAGTACAAACTTATAGGCAAGCAATGATACATAAACAAATCAGATGTTATCCATTATGCCTTCATAAATTACGACCACATCAGGTTTCCTAAATTTTTTTTTGTTAAGTAATCGAAATATCAATAAAAGTGTAAGGCGCTCCAAGGTACATAAGAAGTATACAAGAGAAAACACATAGTTAGGAGAAAAAAGAACAAGATAATTATTGTAATTAATCACCAAAGGAAAAACAAAAGCAATTGTCCAAAGATACAGAGTATTGAATAATAAAGACTTAACCTCCTCCAATGTCTTCATAACTTCTATCATTCATTTCCCTCTATAAACACTACAAAAGGCACAAAAACACCATCTTCCACACAGCAACACCCTAAGTGTTGTCGGCAATCCACCAACAAGCATACAAGTCGACTACTCGTCTAGGCATAACTCAAGACAACTCAAATCGACTGAAGAAAACATTTCAAATGGAAGAAGCACCCTCACAATGAAGAACAAGATGAACCACAAACTCCTCATTCCTTTTACACATGCAGCACCAATCAATGTCATTCACAATGACGTGCCATTTCCTAAGATTATTCATGGTAAGTATCTTTCCTAGGGCTGCCGACCAAGCAAAAAAGGTCACCTTCAAAGGATCCTTGGTCCGTCAAACACTCTGCCATGGGAAACGAAAACCATCATTACAACCCATGACACTGTAGAAGGATTTAACAGCAAACAACTCTCTTTTGGAGGGGACCCACCACAACTTGTCTTTACCTTCCCATCTCGCTCTAACTATATACAACACTCTGAAGAACGAGGCAAAGACATCTACCTCCCAATAATGTTGCTCTAGCAAAGCTCACGTTCTACTGAATGGAACCACCGGAATGCTTCAAGAGAGCCGCAACAGAAGCATCCTTTGCGCAAGCAATACCATATAAATCTGGAAAGGCTTTCTTATATGCCACATCCCCACACCATAGATCATGTCAGAATCTAACCTTAGAGCCATCTCCCACTTCAAATATGGTATGACTTGAAAACTTCCCCCAACCCCTCCTAATATTCTTCCATAACCCTACCCCATCCACCCCATAAGGCTCATTCGAACGCCACCCACCTCATGAACTTCCAAATTTATAGTCAACCACCACTCTCCACCAAGCCTTTCTCTCAAGCCTATAGCGCCAAAGCCATTTTCCTAAGAGAACATGACTAAACATCAACAAGTTTCGAACCCCTAACCCTCCCTCATAGATTGGCGAACAACCCTTAGACCGCTAACCATGCGATATTTGAACTCTTCACCTAACCCACCCCATAAGAAATCACATTGAAGCTTCTCAATACAGTTTGCAACACCTACAAGGCGAGGAAAGAGAGACATGAAGTACATAGGTAAATTTAAAAGTGTGCTCTTGATGAGTAACCCTACCACCCTTACACAATTATATCATTTTTCAACTAGCCAAATGACGCTCTATCTTCTTAATAACACCGTCCCAAATATGCTTGGACTTATAGGAGGCCCCCAACGGGAGACCAATATACTTCAAAGGCAAAGAAGAAACCCCACAACCCAAAATACTAGATAACCCATCCACATTATCAATATTTTCCACGGGAACCAATTCCGACTTAGCCAAGTTTATCTTCAAGCTTGAAACAGCTTCAAAACATAAAAATAAGCACTGTAGATGACATAGATTATCCAAGTCAACTCTATAGAAAATCAAAGTATCATCAACAAACAGAAGGAGAAAGATATCAATTCCACCAACGTTCCTTGTCCCCATAGAGAAGCCAGCCAACAAACCCTCACTCACTGAAGCAAAAATCATCCTACCCAACGTCTCCATCACAATGACAAACAGCAAAGAAGATAGAAGGTCCCCTTGACTCGGGCAACGAGAGCTACTAAAAAAAACTATGGGAGTGTTGTTCACCAAAACCAAGAAACGCACCGAGGAAATACAATGAGTTATCCAAGGACACTATCTCCCCTCCAAAACCGCACCTCCTCAACATGTACACTAGAAAATTCCAGTTAACATGATCATAAGTTTTTTCTAAGTCCATTTTGCAGATAACACCCGGTTCACCAAATCTTATTCTACTATCAAGGCATTCATTAGCAGTAAGAACAGGATCTAGGATTTACCAAATTTGGATGAACACATTTTGTGACTTACAAATAATCTTCTTCAACACCATCTTAAGCCTATTTGCTAGAATCTTAGCAATAATTTTGTAAATGCCACCCACTAGACTGATCGAGCGAAATTCCTTGGGGTCAAATATGAGGCGGGTACAATCTTGTCTTCAGGCCACTTGCTTGGCCTTGCCATATTTTCATCTCATCAAACAAGATTTTGTTGAGTGGATAGTTAAAAAAGGAAGCAAGTGGAACAAAAGGAACATAAGATTTGGTTTCCAATTATGATACACATATAAAGAAGGTAGATGAAGGACAAACTTTCAAACAGGAACAAAAAAAAAGTTCTCAAAAGGAAAAGGCAAGTGGTGAAAAGAGGACATGCTTAGATTCCTTACCGGAACTTTAGGAAGTCGTCCAAGTCGAAAATTGTTAATTGTACCAAATTCTCCTTCCTGACAGATAGGGAAAGCATCATTGAGCACATTAGTTCGCTTCAACAACTCCAAATGTGCTTGGGAAACTTCAATTTTTGCCAGAATTGCATCTCTCTCTTCCTGCCAACCAAAAACATTTTCATTCACAGAACATAGCATATTAATAGGCAGACTTTGTTAGAAAGTAGATAGCATAAAGATACGTCCTTTTAAAAGAGAATAGGACAATAAATGAGTTACAGCAGAAAAGGCCAAGTTGAGTTATCACATTAAACTACAATGGTCTTAAAAAGGTCAAATTAAATATTTGATTCAGTACTATGAACGAATCCACTCTCTATAAGATTGAATCCATGACCTCACCCTCCACCTTTTACTTATAAGGAGAAAATGTCATTTGATCCAAGGACCATTGGCAACATGCCTCCATCTAAATACAAAGAATCTAGGGACATCAATATCAATACCACCAACCAAAGAGAGCACTAGTGGCAACAGTAGTATAAACAACAATAATAATTTTAATTATTAATGAATCAATTAATACAGGATTAGTTACAACACATATTAGGAACAAAAACATAATAATACAATTTCTATGACAAAATTTGGAAGGTTTAGGACAATCATATTCCAAGAGAATTGATTCCAACTGGCGAGGATCTGGTGGAGGAATACAAATTAGCAGAAGAATAGGATCAGAAACACACCTGATGTGAAATTAACTGAAACTGAAAATTATTGTACTCATGCCAATACCTGATACACATTGAGTTAAACAAAAAGAAGAGTTTAGGATTTCAAGTGTCTCCTAAGACACAGAAACACATATAACAGCAATTATAATAAGCAAAAGCAATGAGAGAGAGAGAGAGAGAGAGAGAGAGAGAGAGAAATATGATGTACATTTTTATTTTATCAAGGAAAATGAAAAGAAAAAAAAAAGATTTCACGAGACAGTATGAGGAGAAAAGATACCGCTCTTCCAATTCCTTAAAGCGGCTCGATTTTAAATCTAGCTCCTTCAGTTCAGCATTTACTTCAGCCTTCTGTTTCTCTGTTTCTTCAATTGCTGCTTCAAGTTTTCTCTCTTCTTCCTCAATCTTAAACACCAAACAAAAATTACTGAATGACCCTTTTTAGCTTAGATTGCAAATTTGCAATATTCTATCAAAATTGTCAACGATTTAAGCACATTTATATAAAAGATGTATGGTGTTACACCCCTTTTAAAACATCCACTTTGTTATCATTTTATCCAGTTAAATTGCAGACATACTGGTATCCAGGCCTTGTTAATGTAAAATATCTTCCATAGTATGAAGCAGGCATAAAAATAATAAATATGGAAAGTTTTTAAGCACTAATAACTTACCAACCACCGGTTTTATTATTTGGTGGTAAATGCTTCCTGCCTCTGCATCATCTCCATATTATTGCTTTTAAAATTAAACTAGCTTTCCCATACGCAAGTTATAAAACCCTTCCCCCACCCACCTAAAGGAATAAGCATTCTTCTAGGGCCTTATAATAGAATATGCGCTCAAATGTCATAGATACATGTGAGGATCAATAAATTGCATCACTAAATTCAAAGCAAATTGGCTAACCAATACCACCCAATGATGGGTAAATTTTTTAAAATAGATGCTCACAACCTTCCTCTAATCAAAAATAAAAGCAGGACCACAAAGTGATTAGTGGATTAAAGCCAGTTAAGCACCTTCAATTTCTCCTTAAGAAAATCAGCTTCACTAAGAACATCACGTGACTCTCCCTCCAAGCGCTTAAGACAGGCTTCATATGCTTCAATGTCCCTGTTCACATCTTCAACCTCCTTATCAAGTTTATCAGACAACACTCTCATGCATTCAAGGCATAAAGGTTGCTCAACCTGTGAATGTTAACAGCAACCAGAAAGCAGCATCAGACACAATAGTACAGAGCAGCAAGCACAAAGCAGCATCAAACATAAAACTATAGTCAGATTTTCAAACAAATTGTTGATTTATCCGAGTTCCTCTGCATTAAGTATACCTGAGTCTGGGTTGTGGCAATCTCAAATGCACGTTTCAGCACAGTTATAGTTGAGTGGAACCCAGAGTTGTGAGGCTGTAAATGACCATTGGATCCTCCTTCAGCAGATGGTAAATGAGTCCCACCTCCATCAGATGTAGACTCAGACTTATACACAACCACAAAGGACTCTTCCATTGTCTTCCCAGGCTGGCTAATATCCAGGTGTCCAGCTCCACCACGAGGACGAGGAGGCATCCCTTGTGGCTGGGGTTTTTGTTTTGGTAGCAAAACAAAAGAGTTGTCCATACGTGTCGAACCTAAAACACTGCTGGCCCCGTTAATTGAAGACCCCTGCATTCCTGCACATGCTCATTGCCAAAGCATACTGATCAAGAACAATGATACCATTCCCTTAATAGGCAAATACTAAGAAGTCACTAATTTCACTTATCCACCATAGTATTGCTAACTTGGGCTCGTCTCCTTTATCGTAAACTCCTAATGTGATTGCACAAAAATGCTGCTCACACAATTAAGGTTAAATTTATCGTATAATCAATCAACTTAAAAAATAGGAAAATAAAAAAAATAAACTCCACAACCAGAGTCTACATTCTAAAATAAGTTCAGAAATAAGAATCAATGCAGGCTCAAACCTTGCAGTGAAATTCGATATCTCATGAGAACTGGTTATACAAATACAAACGACACATAAAAGGTTACATTGTTAATGATTATATTCCAAACCCTAAAACTACAACTACTCAAGACGACAAGTAAAGCAACTACAACAAAGGCATATGGTATTAAAATAAATTCAAGCCATCAAAGCAATTCGCCCAAATAATTAAATGTATGCATAAACTTTAACAATTGCACACACACGTTAAGAAAAAAAAAAAAAAAAAAAAATCCAATTAACTAAATAGATGACCAACAAGATTAAAAGACGAGCTCGCAATAGCTAAATGAATTCAAAGAGCCTAACCGGAGCGAGACGAGAACTCATTCAAGAACTTGTCAGCGTAAGAATCGACGCCGACGACGCAGAGGGATTGGCGGCAGTTCTGGCAGACCCATCGGGGTAAATTTGGATCCACCGGGAGGGTCCGACTCTTATCCCCCATGCTTTCCTTCTTCGTTTTCTCCTATTATTCTGCTCAGCTACCCAATCAATCAAAACAGTTTGGGGCTTGGAATTTGTTTGTTTCCGAAATTAGAGGTTTTCTTTTTTTCTTTCTTTCTTTTTCTCTTTTTTTTTTTTATAAAATAAAAAATAAAAAGATAAAATTTTACTTAACCTCTCTCAACTTCCATCGCATTTCCCTTCAAAAAAAAAAAAAAAAACTTTCATCACATTTATAATCACCTTCCCAATATTTAAAAACTCTCAATGTAACATATCGAACTTTTAATTTTTAATAATCTCATCCCTTGCATTAGAGTTTGAGCTTAAATCAAGTGGTCAAAGAATAAAATAATCATTATACCTCTATAAGCTTTGTAAAATTACAAAATTAACTTTAAATTACAATTAATTTTTTTAAATAAGGGTATTTTAGTGATTTAACATAAAATCCTAACGGATTGGTGCAATTGAATTTTTTTAAAAAGTTGATACACTAAATTACTAGTTTTTAAACTTTTATAAGTAATTGTAAAAGTGAAGAAAGTTAAATGGGGTTAAATAAAATTTTTCCATTTTAAAATTAAAAAAGTAGAGCTATCGGACATGATGACCGTTTGGGATTGAATTTAGAGGCTTTCTAAAAAACAAAATGAATAGTCTTTTCAATAGTTTAAATTTAATTTAAATCTCCAATTTTATGAAAAATTTAAAATTAAATCTATACTATTAAAAGAATTACACGACACCTATTTGGATCCCATCATCTTGATAGTAACAAGTAGCAAGATATTGACTTGTTTGAATGAATGTGCATAAATTATTTGTCAAATGTTTGATCCCGCATAATGTAGTCCATTTTCTCACTGGGTGAAAGGTATGAATCATATTGATTTTTAGATTTCAAGTACTAGCAAGAGAACACATGCCCATTTTTAATTATTCTTTAGACATGGTATGTTCATGCCCTTAGAGAAGTGACATGCCCTACCATGTCCTATGTTTATGCAGTTGATTGCATCCAAGCTCTAAATCACGAATGCTTGCAAAGAAAGTGATTGGGTAAGCCTATAGCTTTGTCAGGGTGTGCTGGTGGGAGATGTCTTCTATACTCTTTTTTTTTTTTTTTGAAACAAAAAATAACACTTCTTCATTGCTAACTGCTCAAAGAAATACAACTCATGATCCCAGTAACAGGGATCTGGGGATGAAACTCTTTCTCCCTAAAAATCAAATTGGAAATGCAATTCGGAACTTCTTCCTTCCAACAGAAGTTTAACTTACACACAATTGCGGTCTTTGCCAACACATGAGCAACTTCATTTGACTCTCTCAGAGGATGAACAAAAGATACAAACTGCAAGTCTTTTGATTCCGATATCACACTTTTTGTGAATTGACCAGCCTTGGAAAAATGAGGAAGAGGGGAGTTGATATCAAAGATTACCTGAGAAGCAAACCCTTCAAAGACAACCTCCAAGATACCAAAACTCTTGCTGAACATGACTACATACAAGGTTGCTAAAGATTCTGCAGTTCTAGGATCAGTATCCAATAGAAGCAAGGAATATTGAGTACCCATAAACTCCCCTCTACTATCCCTTGCAACAATTCCCACCCCAATACATTTTTCCTTAGGATTAAGAGAAGCATCCCAGTTCACTTTAATTTTACCATATGGAGGAGGCTTCCAAGAAGAGAGCCTGGTAGGAGAGCTAGCTTATGGAAAAAGGAAAGAGCTTCCATCAGAATGCATGTTGGACCTGAAATCTTCTAAAGAGGAGAAAGCTTCTTCCCATATCTTCTTTGGAGGCTAAAAAATCCCTTCAAAAATCCAAGAGTTTCTGCGAAGCCAAACTTTTCTTGCTGCAACAGTCAGAAGCTCCACTTTGTCACGGCTAAATCTTTGGAGGCTGTATTCCAGAAGTTGAACAAAACTTGCCAAATTGGAGTTACATTTATGGAAGCATGATAAGTTATCACCCCAAACATCCTGGGCCGCTGGACAAGACCACAAAGCGTGAAAAAGTGTTTCTTCTTCCCTACCACAGCTGGGACATGAGGGCTCTTGCACCACTTTGTGTTTAAATAAGTTTGCTCTTGTAGGCAATAAGTTATAACAAGCTCTCCAAGTGAAGAGTTTCACCTTATTTGGAATTCTCAAGCCCCAAATAGCCTTCCACACTTCTGGCTCCTTAGAAACAGCTGAACATTGGCGCCTAGCATTTTCCTTGAATTATTTCCCCATATGGTAAGCACTCTTTACTGAGAAGATCCCAGAAGTAGTGCCTAGCCAAATCACTCGATCCTGAGGAAATAAAGGACTCAAAGGGATATTCAAAATAACCTTTGCCACCTCATCTACAAAGTTTTCAAAAACAGCATTAGTATTCCAACATCTCCTGTCCACATCTATTAGCTCATAAACAATAGCATCCTTTCCCAGCCTACCTATAGAAGATTGGACAGTGTGGGTGGTAGGAGTTGGAAGCCATCTATCCTTCCAGGTTTTAATAGAACGTCTATTCCTTTCCCTCCAAACCAAACCAAGGGACAGAAGGTCTTTTGCTTGAAAAATACTCCTCCAAGCAAATAACACTCTAGACCCTAAAGAAGCTTCCATGAAAAAGGAAGAAGGATGGTACTTGTGTTTGAAAATCTTGGCCGTGAGAGAGGAAGGATTTTGAAGCAATCTCCAACCCTATTTAGCAATGAGAGCTTGATTGAAAATAACAAAATCTCTAAAACCCAACCCTCCAACAGACTTTGAGCTGCTCATTTTTTCCTAACTCATCCAATGGATTCTCGAGATTATTGACAAATGCCTCCACCAAAACCCCTGCATCAATCCATTTATCTCCTTGCACATAGAGATAAGAAGCTGAAAAATAGACATGTAGTAAGATGGAATTGCCTGGATCACTGCCTTCAGAAGAATTTATTTACCTGCATGGGATAAAAACTTCACCTTCCAATTATTAAGTTTATTTCAGACTTTCTCTTTAATGAATTGAAAAGTCTTATTACGAGACTTTCCAACAAAAGTAGGCAGGCCTAGATAGGAATCAATACCATGAGTTTCTTTCAGCATAGAGAGGTTTAAAATTTCTTGTCTCCTGTTATGATTGGTGTTTCGGCTGAAAAAGACAGAAGTCTTGTGGAAATTAATTTACTGTCCAAAACCAGCCCCATAGATGCTAAGAATCTTCATCAATCTCCTCAATTCCACTCGTTTAGCTTTGCAAGAGAGAATACAATCATCTGCAAAAAGCAAATGGCTGATTCTAGGTCCTTTTGGGGAAGTAGGAACACCTGAGATGTGGCCTTTTTGTTCTACCTGAAAGATAAGAAAAGACAAGCTTTCTGCACACAACAAGAAGTAGGGGGTTATAGGATCCCCTTGCCTTAATCCTTTAGAGGGAAAAAAAATTCCAATCGGGTCTCCATTAATGATGATAGAATAGTTAACGGAAGATACACATTTCATAATCAAACTAGTCCATCTATTATCAAAATCCAATCTATTCATCACAGCCTCTAAGAAGGGCCATTCAACCCGGTCATATACTTTACTCATATCTAGCTTGATGCCCATATAACCCTCCTTACTCCACATTCGACTTTGCATAGTATGCATAGTCTCATAGGCAGCTAGTATATTGTCCGAGATAAGTCTTCTAGGGATAAAGGCACTCTGGTAGCAGGAAATAATGTCTGGCAGCACTTTTTTTAATCGGTTAGCTAAGACCTTTGAAATCATTTTATAAATAACATTACATAAACTGATAGGTCTGAATTCAGTAACATTCATAGGCTTTTGCACCTTATGAATAATAGCTATAAATGTTGAGTTGATATGATTATCCAACTCACCAGTATTTAATAAATGTAAAATGGCATCATTAACCTCAATTTATTGTAGACCAGTTTGATTGATAGAAGCTCACAAAGAAACCATCTGGTCTAGGGGCCTTCAGATGAGACATTTGAAACAAAGCTGTTGTGATCTCTTCTTTTGAGAAAGGGAGCATAAGTCTTTGATTCATTTCTAGAGTAACCTTCTTTTCTAAAGCACTTAAACAAGCTTCCACTTCCAAATTATCTCCAGCCGAAAACAGATCCTTGAAACAAATGGAGCAGTCTATTTTAAGGTGGAGTGAGAATATGTGTACCTTGTGTTTGTTGGTTTCCCTTGTGCACATGGATTCTCTCTCCTCTGCATGGCTTTGGCCAAGTGTTCTCCAACGATAGGACAAATACCTTGGTTGGACGTGGCATTTAGTTATTGTCTCTAGCAAGCCATGTCTCCTATCAAGTGTCAATCGTTGATGCAGTATGGCCTCGATAGAAAAGTGGTGCCGTATTTAATGCCACCTGCTATGATAGAGGGGTGTTCGGTTGTAGTATATATATCCTGACTACAGCATGGGCTTCGCCTAATGTTATGCCAAGAATGTAGGAAATGGCTACGATGATGTGACAAGGCATTTTTAACCTCTTTCCTCAAGCCTTTTACGCCTTGGGCTAACCAGACATCTTAGAACTAGGGCTGAGCATGGGGCGGGGGGGGGGGGGGGGGGCGGGGATGGAGATTTTTTGAACCCGCCCCGCAGAGGTGCGGGTTCCCCAAAGTGAACCCGCACCCCGCAGAAAACCCCCTCCACCCGCACAGGGCGGGTGTAGATGGGGCGGGGTTACGGGGCGGGGATCCCCGCGGGTTTTGACCCATTAGATCTGATTCATTGAGCCGCCCCTCCAATCTCCGAACACGGGAATGGCTTCTTCGGAAGCCGATTCCCGGCTAAGCCAGGTGGTCTCCCCTGCGCTCGAGAAGATCATCAAGAACGCTTCTTGGCGCAAGCACTCCAGGCTCGCCCACGAGTGCAAGTCCGTCCTCGAAAAGCTCTCTTCCCCTTCCAAGCCCGAGGTCGAGGCCGAGGCCGAGCCCGATTCCTCAGGCCCAGGCCCACTCCACGACGGCGGCACCACCGAGTACTCCCTCGCCGATTCCGAGTCCATAATCAGCCCGCTCATCAACGCCGCCAACTCCGGTGTTCTAAAGATCGCCGATCCCGCCGTCGATTGCATCCAGAAGCTGATTGCCTACGGATACCTCCGCGGCGAGGCCGACCCCTCCGGCGGCGATGAGGCCAAGCTCTTGTCCAAGCTGATCGAGTCCGTGTGCAAATGCCACGATTTGGGCGACGACCAGGTAGAATTACTCGTCCTCAAGACGCTCTTGTCGGCGGTTACCGGAGTGATGTGGGCTTACCGGCTTACTAAGCAGTGGGCAGTAAGGGGGGGCTGCGGCGCAAGTAAGGTCAGGGAGTTAGAGAAGAGAGGTTAGAAGTTAGGGACTTAGGGTTAGGTTAGAAGTAAGAAACGTTTGTTTTTGTTTCTGCCGAGTGCCGCTTTCTTCTTTCTTTCTTTCTTTCTTTTTTTTTTTTTTTTAAAAAAATATGCGGGGCGGGGACCCGAGATAATTCAAGGGTCCCCCCCGCAACCCGCCCCGCACAGCGCGGGGGGGCCAAAAACAGCCCCAAAACCCGCACCATGGGTGCGGGTTTTGGGCTCTACGGGGAGGGTTGGGGCGGTTTCTGCGGGGCGGGGTGGGTTTTGCGGGGATTTGCTCACTCCTACTTAGAACCCTTGGGGTCAACTGCCTGAGTTTGACTTTTAGGACTGAACCTTTGATATTGGTTTAGGCCATGCCATGTTAATACCGAGCATACCAGTTGCCCCCCATTCTCATGCCAGACTTTCACGTTTAGTCGGGTGTTGGGAATTCTTCTCAAAGGCCTAGGTCCCCTTTACGAATCCTAGCGGTCTTTACCTCAAAAGTCGTAGGGGCGTATTATATGTCTGTGATATTCAACAATTGTTTGTCATACGCAACATATCTCGTTGATTCGCTTGTCATTTGTTTATGGCTTCTTTTTTTCCTCTAATCCACGTGGCACAATCTTAAAGGCCAAGTTAGACTGAATCATGATTTTGAGATGAAGTTTCATTAAAAATATCTTGCAGGATTTCCAGTAAACAATCATCACACTTTCATGGGCAATAAGGCTTCTTGCCCATACTATATTTTATTAAACTCATGGCCCACAACTGAGTGTGAGTTAAAGTCGAGCTGCAACCCATGAGTCATCTTATCCACACTGTACGGTCTAGTCCAACGACCTTAAGAGGCCCAATCATTCTTCGTTCAACGACCATACGGTAATAGGCCAACACTTATAAAAAATGTTCCATAAAAGTCAAGTTGCAAGAAGAAAGCTTACATGACCAACATATACGAGTTGGACGTTCAGTGAGTTATTAATCAACCGATTTTAAGACTCTTTATTCCATTAAAAAAAAAAAGGGCCCAACTGAAGTTTCCATTGCTGCTAGAAGCCTCTTTATTACGGTTGAATCATTTTTATTAATGTTGAGCATTCATGCATCAAAGTTATCATTTTGTTTTTAAGAAGTCAAAATTGTACCAGTGCAAGTACAAACATGACAACTTGAGTTGTTTGATAGGGGAAGGAAATGAAGTTGTGGTTTGTAAGGTATGAATGTGGTCCAAAATCTTTATCGTCAAACCATGACCATGCATTGTGTGGTTTGGTACAATGAATGAGTCATAAGAAATCTAACACGGATGTGGTATGTAGCAAATTGAACAGTTAGTCCTCAATTTAGTTTATTGAGGCTTAACTAATCACCCTTTCAACCATTAATTCACCTTGGTAGTCTAAAACCATTTTCTCAATAACTTGCATATTTGGGACATTATGACCATAGTGAGAAACATAAACAAACTTTCATTTTTTAATCTAAAGTCTTGTTTTTCACATGCCCACCTAATTTTTTACTACCTAGGACAAAAACATGGTGTCACATCACTATTTGTCCTTTTTTTTTTTTTTTTTCATTGCTATAAGAGAGGCTCACTCGCCTGTATAAGAAGAATCAACCCAAACTTTCAGGGAACAATAGGAGAACACAATGCAACCCAAACGTAACACACCCACCATAATACAAAATCGTTACAGACAAATAGCATCTTGTTCCTTCATATTATCAATGAAAAACTTTATTTTCTTCTCGTATTCTTTCTGTTGTTGGAGGGACACTTTTTCCAACCATATAAGGATGATTGGTCTAAGCTTCCAAGCTAACATACATAAAGGGAGACAAATTGAGTTTTTCATCTCATTTATATCATCCCAAGATGATTTACAACCCATGAAAAAGGTATAGAAAACAAACACCTTGTCCAAATCTTGACGGAGAGCTCGTTCATCCATAAACAACACTTTATTTCTCCCATCATACATGGCCTTAACATTTGTCAAATAATCAAATACTGTTGATTTGAGGTTATGTCACTCACTATTGCAATACCATACAATCACATCATCTCTCCCTTAATTACTCTCTCTTCTCTCTATTATATGTGATTATTTAGAATAATGTTGCAACTATTCTATTATAGTTTACACTACAGCTGTTATTTGTATTTATTGTTATTGCTCTTGATAAAGTTGTCATCACTACTGATAGAATTGTTGTCCTCATTGGGAAAGCTTTCATCATTGGTATTGGTAAAGTTGTTATTGTTACTAACAAAGTTGTCATTACTATCATTGTTGAACCCATCGTTATTATTACTGTTGAATGCGCGATTACTGAACATGTCGTTGTTATTACTGTTGAACGCATAATTATTATTAATGCTAAACGCGACATTGTTATCACTGTCGAACTCATCAATATTGCTACTATGGAACATGTAACTATTGTTACAATTGAAATAATAATAATTATTATTACCATCGAATTTATGTGTGTCGTTACTATTGGATTCACAATCATTGTTGTATTTGAAATTATAATTATCATTATTACTGCAACTAAATATAATGATTATTGATTGCATTCACATGAGCTTTACTATCTTGCAGGATTTTGGGCTTAAAAGTTGTTTTGCATGCCTGTAGTGTTATGGTAGCCGTAAGCTACTCTAGTTAGTGTGAGTTATGGGATTGACTCCCTCTGTAACAAACTCGTGCCCAAAGGAGTTGTCTACTCGATTTGTGATATTTAGACAACAATTTTGAGCTGAAGGATTTAATTGCCTTGAAATTTCTATAGGAATTTACCATGTTAACCATAGTAAAATATGAAATGATAGTATTACCCTGAAGTATCAAACTGGCATAACAGAAAAACCATCAAACTTGAGGTGAAGTGATTGTATTAACCCGTATTTTCGTGGTAAATGTTTCTAGTAACCCTGCTTACTAACGTGAAATGGCTAAATTTTACATTCTTAATGGTGAGCTACTATGGGAAGCTAGGCGTTTATTATTCTTATGAGGGATATAAGCGAAAGAGAATAGAAAGGCCTTAAAAAAAGAGTGAGGGAGTGTGGGCAACCTTTGGGAAGTTAGAGAAAGAACAATCAGAGCATCTCTAATACATTTTTCATATGGATCATAATAATTAAATATAACTATTATGAGCCACTTTATCCATCCGATATACATTTCAAAATAGAACACTTCCATCCATTTTGTTATAGTAAACTTTCATATATGTAGCACATTTTAGTCATTTTTGTAAAATTATTTTCTCTCCTCTTCCCCCCCTCTCTTTCCTTCTCCCTTAACTAGTTAACTTTTACAATAAAAAAATACATTGAAAAATAATATTTAAAGAAAATAGAGAGTGAGATAAATAATCTGTTAAAATTTGTATTGAAAAACTAGTAGCTAAAACAATATTTAAAAAAAAAAGTGTATTTTGTTGAAAGTGTAATTTCCTTATCCCAACAATATAATCGAGGCAAATTAAAAAAGAAAAAAGAAAAAAGAAAAAAGAAAAAGAAAAGAGGCTGAGTGACTATTATGGGCTGCAAAATCCTTTACCACCTGTATAGATCCATGGGCTAGGGCTCGCTTATATGATAATAATAAGCCCCAAAATTGAATTCTTCATCGTCTATTTCTTTTCCTTCCTATTTGATCGCTATCTTTCCCAGAGAATCCGATCCCTTCACGAGAGAACTTTCACCAATGGAGAACAACAACAACAACACCAGGATCTACCATCTCTTTGTGAAGCTCTTGGACGGCAAAACCCAAACTCTAAGATTCACATCCCCAACTGTCTCCGCCCTTACCGTCAAGCACCGTCTCCATGAAACAACCAGAATACCCTCCCGCCATCAGCGCCTCGTCACTGGTGGCCTCCGCCACATCTCCGACGACTCCGTGATCTCGTGCCCCGACGACGGTGCGGCGATATTCCCCACCGTCCATCTCCTGCTCCGCCTCGTCGGCGGGAAGGGAGGGTTCGGATCGCTCTTGCGCGGTGCGGCGACCAAGGCTGGGCAGAAGAAGACGAACAACTTCGACGCGTGCCGCGACATGAGCGGGCGGAGGCTACGGCACGTGAACGCGGAGAAGAAGCTGGAGGAGTGGAAGGCCGAGGAGGAGCAGAGGAAGCTAGAGAGGGTCGCGGAGGAGTTCATCAAGAAGAAGGCTAAGAAGGGGAAGAAGGGGGTCGGAGAAGGCGAGGCCGAGAAGTACGTGGCCAAGTACCGAGAGGAGTCGGAACGGTGCGTCGCGGAAGTTCTTGAGTCGGTGAACGAGGCGGTGAAGCGGAAGGGAGTTCCGGTTGGGGGAACAGAGGCGAAGCGGTTGAAGATTTGGTAAGTTAGGGTTTCGAGTTTGTTTCTTTTGGTATTAGCGTTAATTGGTTTTGTTCGATGGTATTATGTTTGATACTTTGTTTATTCTTGGTGTGTGTTTATGAATTAGTATATACTTGTTGGTTGTTAAGCTGTATTCAATTTATATTGATTAAGCTGTGTTATCCATTGTCTAGTTACTTAGAAATATAGAGAAAGAAATGGGAATGAAATTTGGCAGTTTTTTTTTTTTTTTTTTTTGATGAATGAGAAACTTTCATTAACAAAACAACTGAACACTTTACAAAGGAAAGCTATAGTAAAACACTAAAGCTTAATAACCCCTATACAAACAAAACACCCCTCTGCAAATTTAAAATACAACCTCATCTATACCCCAAGCATTACAAAGAATAACATTCCTACGAGTCTTCCTAAATTTACCTTTGTTAATAGCCGTATTTTCACTTACCACTTAATCTTTTCTTCAGTCCAAGGATTATTCCCATGCCTTAAAGCATTTCTAGTTCTCCAAATATTGTAAATGGAAGACCCCAACACTAACCTGCCAATATAAGCTTTCATAGTTTTCCCCCCTCCACTCATTCAATCCCAAAGAAACTACATCATGCCAACATGTAGGTGGATTCAACACAACATATATCTTCATGACATTTTTCCAAATTCTGTCATTAACCCACAAGAGAAAAATAAATGATCTCAGATCTCTATCCTCAATCCCAAATCTGCAAAAAATACATTTCATCCCCTTGAAAACCCTATCACAAAAGCTTCCTTCCAGGCGGTAACGTATCTCTCATTACCAACCAAGTGATAAAAACTTGCTTAGGAATGGAAAAAGGAAACCATACTTAAAGACCACCAATCAACAATTTGTTTCTTAACACGAATAGCATCCCAAGTATGTGAACAAGAGTACATACCATTTTTGAAGCAGACCAATGCGGAATATCTTTATCGCCAAGAGGAACCAAACTCAGCTTACTCTGAATATTTACAATCTGATCAGAACGAGCAAGCCTCTATTTCCATTATGTGTGTATGGTTGTAGAATGTCATCGGTTTGCTTGATTGTGGCTTGTAAAATTATGTGGCTGAATAAAGTTGAGTTCTTTGTTTTCACTGTTTAATTTTAATTTACTTATGGTTCATTTTAGTTGATAAGAGACTCAAAGAAAATAATAGGATATAAAGATTTATGAGTATTGAGCATTATATTCAAATTCAGCTTGACTAAGCTAGATACTTGTAATTGATTTAGATGAGTGCAGCTCTTTGCTTTGCAAAGTTGTGAACAGTGAAAAATGCAGGTTTAAGCATTTTAATTTCTTTCTTTTCTCTTTCCTTACTCTCTCTTAACTGCTGGGGTTTCAGTTAAATTTTATTGTGGGTTTTGATGTTTTCTATGGTTGAATTTGTCAGGATGGGGAAGAGAAAATTTGGTGGAAGTGATAGTGATGATACAGATGAAGAGGGCAGTGATGATACAGAGGAAAGAGAGAAATCCGTTGTATTGAATAATGGGAATCATTCTGATTCGAGTAAGGAAGCTGATGGGAGTTCTGGTTCAGTCACTGGTGGGAAACAAGATGAATTTTCTGGTGGAGCATCCTCTGAGAGTGGCTCTGAGGAAGAGAAAGAAATTGTTTTGCAGGGAATAGTGGAATCTGGTGGATGTGAACGGAGAGAATCTCTTCATGCTGACGTGGTTGAACCAGTAATTGATGAAAAAATGGCTCAGAGTACATCTGTACCACTGGTGTCTGAAACTGAAGCATTGCTAGCTGAAAAGCAGGGTTGTAATGGATTGGAAATTGCAAATCTGGAAGAAGCAACTGGTCAACCCCAAAATGTCTTGATTGCAGGAAATGGGGAAGGTCTTGAAAGCGCACCAGTTGATTGTGAACTCAATACTTTAGATTATAAGTCAAGAGTATGCGAGGAAACACCTCCCAGTACAAACACTGCAGAAATGGAAACACCCCTTAATTTTGATGGATTCAATTCAGTGGCAGAAATGGAGGTATGCTATTAAAACCAATCTATCACTTGTATCATTTTTCTTTTCTATATGCATTTGCTGTTGCTTTACTTCTGATTCTTGTTTGTATTGTCTCCAAGATGTGAATTTTATTTTATTTTAATGATAATATAAGTTTGATTTATTTATCATCTGTCACATATGATCTTTACATGATCAACTAGCAGTAAAATAAACATAATTAGAATTTAGCTCTGTCTGAAATCAGGCTTTAAACTTTTGAGTCCAGAATCAGAAAGCTGATTTCAGGTTATCTATTATAGTTAGGACCACCCTCAATCTGCACTATTTATTGAGTGAAAAAAAGATGAGTACGTTGAAACCATTTGAATGATAGATCGAGTTTGTACTTTGGGCTTTAAGGCATGCACTATGCTCAATTTGGGATTTACTAATTCGTGAAATTTGTTCCATTTCACATTAGAGGTTTTTAAAAGAAGACTCAAGTGAAAGCAATGCTACATTTGGAGATTTTTGTATCCATTTCAGAGCTTACAATTATGGGAGCATGATTTCATAAATGTGATGGGATGGGTTTGAAAGAAACTGTAGTCCTAACTATATGCATTGTATCCTTGAAGAAATTTGGATAGTTTTTTTTTTTTTTTTTTTTTTTGATAAGTAAGAGAAATATCATTAAAAAACGCAAAGCGCAATCAAGTACACAGGAAGTATACAAGAAAGACATCTAAGAGGAAGTAGAAAACAATACAAGGAAATCATTAAAACTAAACGTTAAAGGTGCGAGGAACGCAGCCGACCAAGAGTACAAAGAATGAAAGAAAAAAGAAATGAGATCCTCAATGGTTCTTTCTTTGTCCTCAAACTGCCTATCATTGCGTTCCCTCCATAAGCATCATATAAGGCAACAAGGGACCATCTTCCACACGACAGCACTCCGGGAGCGACCACCCGTCCACCAGCAAGCGAATAAATCTATCACCCGAAGAGGCATAACCCAAGACAGACTGAAGTGACTAAAGATGGCGTTCCACAGAGCGTGTGCTACCTCACAATGGAGAAGAAGGTGATCCACTGACTCCCCATTCATTTTGCACATGTAACATCTATCAATCACTATGACCCGCTTCTTCCTGAGATTGTCCAAAGTAAGGATCTTCCCATGCGCTGCCGTCCAAGCAAAGAAAGCCACTTTCAAAGGAACCTTGGTCCGTCAGATACTTTTCCAAGGAAAATGAATAGCCTCTTTGCAAGCAAGAGCCTTATAGAAAGATCTAACATCAAATTTCCCTTTGTGAGAAGGAGACCACCATAGCTTATCCTCCCCATCATAATTCATTCTGGATGAGTACAACAAAGAGAAAAATGAGGCCAAAACATCCACCTCCCAGTTTTGGGCCGCTCGGAAAAAGCTAACATCCCACTGATAAGACCCACTCACCACAACCAAATGGTCTGTTACAAGAGCATCCTTGTCACGCACAATGTCATACAAAACTGGGAAAGCTTCCTTAAGAGGCACCTCACCACACCACACATTATCCCAAAAACGGATCCTAGATCCATTTCCCAACATGAGTCTGGTATGGTTGCAAAACGAACTCCATTCCTTCCTAATATTCTTCCAAAGCCCCACTCCGTGAGACCCAGGGGGATCTAAAGAACACCAACCATCCCGAGTAGATCCATAGAAATTTGGATAGTTATCAATTACCTTCTTCTTCTTTTTCGTTTATATATATATATATTTTTGGGGAGGGGGGAAGACAATATCTGTCTTCTTGGCAAGCTGAAGAATTAATCAAATGTTCATATGCTGGAGCTGGCATTTAGTTGGCTGCTAAATCTGTTTTTGATTCTGCCCTACCTTCGCCTTACAAGAGGGGTAAAGGCTTTTTGCACCTGTTGGGAATGATAATGTGGTGAAAACTTAGATCGAGTAGGTTTTAGAGGTTGAAGGAGTAGAATCATGGCCAGACTGTCTTCATTTTTCATTAAACTCAAATGCAATCGTTGTTTAGGTGATTCAGCCTGTTTACATACTCCCATTGCATTTGTTTATCTTATTGGAGAGGTTCTCATGGGACTTGCATTTTGTAGTCTCTCTTGTTGATTAGTAAAGTAAGCATAAGCTTACTCGTCAACTGTCAAGTAAATAAAATTTCACACATCAAAAGAAAGGTTCTTTCCTTATCGGCTGTTTTACAGATCTTGAAGCTGACATTTATGCATTGTTGTCTTTGTTGAATATATAATTTTTGTACCACACCTTATGAATATGAATGTTGGAGGCTATTATGTGCAAGCAATATTTCTCATGTAATGGATTAATTTTTTAAGTAACCTTGTCTTTATCATTTCTTATCCCAAATCCCAGTTTTGAGTTAATGAGGTTCTGATTGTCCGGCATCAATCTAATCTCTCCCTCTCTATTTTCTTCTTCTTCTGTTTTTTTTTTTTTAAATGTTATTTTTTCCGTGCTAATCTTTTCTGTCTCCACTGCTATTCTGATAGGTTCTTGGGATGGAAAGGTTAAAGTCTGAATTGCAAGCACGCGGGTTAAAATGTGGGGGCACTTTGCAAGAGCGCGCTGCCAGGCTTTTCCTGCTTAAAACTACGCCTTTGGAGAAGCTTCCTAAGAAGTTGCTGGCAAAAAAATGAGTATGTAATGTGTTCAGCTTACTAGGAATTGTTGTGGAGGAATAAGAACTAAGATGAATCGTGTAAATTTTTTGAACCCTGTTCAGCAATAGTTGTATTTGGAAATGTAAAATATATGCTAATGTGATAAGAATATGTATGACCTCATTGGACCTTTTCATTAACCATGGTAATCAAGAGATCGTTCAGAATGCCATATAGAATATCTTATAGTATTCTATTATCCTTGGTTCAACATGATTCTATCCTTCTTTCGGTTGCTCAACCACTAATTCGGTTAGACAAGTTTTATAAGTGGTATGTTACAATCACATGCCTGAATTGTCTTCACTTTTGGACAAATTGTTGTAGACGATGCTAATCCTCGTTAGTTCATTAAGTCAGTCAAGTTTTCTGCGTAAAGAGAATAGAATCTGCACAACCATGGCCCTTGTAAGTTGTGGTTTGTATTCTCAGCCAATAAGCGATTTGTGTGCTCATAAGGCACCCTTCCAAAAAATTTGCTTTTCAAAGGTTAAGGTTACACTTGTTTGGCCTCTCAGTACCTTGTCGCTTTGCAATCTCTAAGAAGTTTTATCTCTGGTGAAAACTTCTTTTCAAAGTTAACTGCTACGTCAGCTCTGTTTGGGAGGGGTGAAGAAGCCCCATTTCTTCCCTCCTCTTGTCATTCCTTACGAAACTGTCTCTTTCTATTTCTAACTGCCTAGAATTGTCTTATAGATCATTACATCTCTCATGAGGCCCTATCTATCATTTTTGGCGGTTTATCCTTGATCTTCCCAAAATCTCAACCTCAGTCTCTCTTTCTCTGCCTTGCCACCTCCGCCGCGACGCTTCTTCCTGTTGGATATACCTTGGATTTGATTTCAAATCTGGCTCTTTCTGAGTTAGATTTGTCATCCTCAATCAGCACCTCCCTCCAAAGCGCTTTACCACTGTCATCAATGGCCTCTCCACTACCTGTCGCCTCCACCTGGCCATCATGCGTGAGTGAGTTGATCTCACGCGCTTGCATGTGGAATCCATGCTCTGTTTTTTGGGTTTGGTGTTTTATTTTTGCTTTTTCTTTTAATTTTCGGTTTATGTTGTTTCCTTACAACTTACAAGTGTCTAAGGTTGAAGGGTATTTTCAATGTCATGCCCCTATCTGTGTCCCTTACTTTAGAAATTTGGATAGAGTTGAAAAGTCTCGTGATGGTCATACATCTACCCGTGGGTTGTCTAACCGCCTTAACTAGCGGCCGCTTTTCTTGGTATTCGTGCCAATAATCCATAGGGCCACGTCATTCATTTGATACATTCCCTTTTAATTTTTGTTTATTCTGGTTGTTTTGGGACTTATTGTTGGGTTGCCCCGCCCTTCTTTGTTGTTATTGGTTGTAATTCTTATTTGTTGTATAACCTACCTAACCAACCACTAAGGGTTAGTTTAGTGGCATTCGAGCTAATTCTTAATGGTTTGGTGGGTGGAAGGTCTCAGGATCGAATCCCAAAATAGAAAGCATTTGAAATTATTTCCATACTACCGACTTGGGTGTTGCTACTTGCTAATTTCTTCGGTGGGGCTGAGTCAAGCTATGGCTCAACTAGTTTGAGCGAGAGCATGCGATTTCTCACCGTTTAAACCTTTCCTGCCATTAGTTCTCGGTGGATGGTTGTTACTATGGTCTCACCCAGGCAAAGTAATCACTTTGGTCGCTTCCTCTTCTTTTTTTTTTTATTAAAAAGGCAAAAAGAAAAGATCCTACCTAACTGATTGTTTTGCTAAGGATCGAACAAACGTCAGTTTTTGGCGTTCTAACCCAATAGCCAGTAGAACCACACCCCTTTTGTTCCTTGAAAATTTGAAGGAAGAGATATTGAGCCCGCCGTATAGCGGCTTTTCAAATTGAGCTCTACAAAAATATATTTTGGTTTGAGCTCGAGTCAAAGCTCCAATAAAGTGTTTTGAGTTCATCTCAATTCAAATTGGCCTTGTTTCAGCTCAGCTTGAGTCTTACCGAGAAGAAACAGTTACGCATTTAAAGTCAATTATTCCAAACACATACATAATAAGTGGTATATAGGTTTATTTATTAAAAGAAAAAAAGTGGTATATAGGTTTTGCATTCATGAATCTCTAACCGGTGAAGATTTTTCGAAAGTAACTAGAATTGCTCTAAATTGTTTGATTGGTATTGATCCTGAGATCTTACATCTTATTCAACATGTTATAATTACCATTTACTATATATATATATATATATATATATATATTATATTAATCATGTGCTATCTACTATATTATCAACAGAATAAATCGCTGAAAGAAAAAAAAAAACAGAATAAATAAACCACTTTCAATACCTTTCCATTACGTATATCTTTAAAATTAACATGAAAAAAAAAAAAAAAAAAAATCATTCCAAATAAATAAAAGAATCCAGGATCGTTCAAAATTTAAGGCCTTTGAGATTTATTATGGCGACAAGTTACGGACTCAACAACTCGACCATGTGTATTCCACGACCCACGAAGCTTATTATAATAATTAATAAGCGACGACTATTCCTTTTTAGCTCAACAAACCAAAACAATATGACTAGACGACACAGGTTGGCCGTTGGCTCAACAACTGCAACTGTCGCCTCAATTTCACCAGTCTTGCCAATTATTAAATATCACAATTATTATTTTATAGTAACATTTTAGGTCACAAAGGGGATGTAGCTCAGATGGTAGAGCGCTCGCTTAGCATGCGAGAGGTACGGGGATCGATACCCCGCATCTCCACACTTTACCCTTTTCGATTTTTATCACTCTAGGACAGAAAAATGCTTTTTACATCTTCTTTTTCCTTTCTCTACCGCAGAACATGCTTGACAAAATGCTTAAAAGAACAAATGATGCTAAGACTAAGGGTGTTACACAGGGTTTGACAACCGAATGCATGATCATATTAAAGAGAGTGGTAATAATGTCAATTTAGTTCTTGGTTCTTAATTGACTAATTTATCTGGTCGATGTCAAAATGCTACCAAATTGCAACGAGATTTTCAATGGACGAATATACAAATTCAAATGTCCCTTTTGAATGCTTACAATTTTCTTGGCATGAATTGAATGCTTACAGCTTCCGGCAAAAAATCTAATGTAAATGAACAAAATCCATGAAATTGCTTTTTCTCTAAGCATGACAGGTGTTGCAACTAAGGATATTAAGAGTAAAGACATGTTAAAATACACAAGAAGTTACAGATCGACTCCATGTACAACAAAATGGAAGAAGACTACGTACACTGAAGAATGGTAATTACAATTTATCAATCATTATTTGAGATAACATTCTGAGCAGGGGATGGAGAGTTTCGGCAGACTGGGCAGCTATTATTCCGTCGGAGCCACTCATCAATGCAATCGGCATGGAAGCAGTGTTGGCATTCCGGTATACATCTAAGCGTCTCTTCGGTGCAGTACTCCGTCAAGCATATCGGGCAAGTGCTGTCATTGGGTCCCGGTAGCCGCCGGCTCTCCCCAAGGACTAGCTTTTCATAGGATTGAATGGTGGACTCATCCAGACCCGTCATGACGATGGTTGGTTGTGGTGACACTATAGCTGCAGTAATGTTGGCCCTACTTCTTCTGCCAGCGTCCATGAAACATGCGAAACATGCAAACCCAATGATAAATGTGATAGCCGGTAAGGCAATGGAGAAGCACATGATCCTGAAAATTCGGAGACTGTTTTCGCCTGAAATTTGAAACCATCCATCAAAGTTCTTGCCTATACTAACTAATATGGGACTTGCTTACTATTAAATAAGAAATGTTGTCGGATGCCCGATAGTGTTAAGTCTTATATTAGTTTCTTACTAGACGAGATTAAGCTTTTAATTCTTTTTTAGTGATAGTATAGAAGTAGTTATAAGTACTTTCTTTGAATCGTTACAAATTATATTCGGGTAATCTAGTAATTAACCACCAGTACTTTCCTTGGGTCGGTCTTTATGTAACCATGTAATTTTAGTAGGAACTTTTACTTTTAGAATTTAGTGAGTTCAGATCTCCATGTATAATACACATTACACACACATTAGGGGGTGTCTCTACAGTGAACCAACGATGAAAGGGATCATATATGCATTTTAAATAGGATAAGCTCGAGCTTCGCTCGATTGTATAAACTCGACTTGAGTTCGGTTTGTTTATTAAAGTAATCTAGTAACACCCATATTTGTTTCTTTATATTATTGTTACTTCTTATTATTATTCTTAGTACTATTGCATTATTATTATTATTAGTTGGAAAAAGTACAAAATTAGTTTACGTGATTGCACCAATTTGCAATAGGCTTTTTAGAGTTTAATAAATGACTTAAAATTATTTGTGTCAAGTCTTTGTGATAAGCATATAAATGACAAATAATTTTTCATCAAGAATTTCCATTTGAAATTTTGATGGAAACTATACGTTGTCGAACCACTCCCAAATCTTTGAGGATGGTTCGGCTACTCCTTCTAGCCAATTTAGGTTACAATTTTTTTTAAAAAAATTTAATTTTAATTTTAACTTTTCTTTTTATATTCTTTTATATTTTTCATTATATTCTTTGCTTATGTGACATTTTGATGGTTTTCAGTCAAAATTTTAAACAGAAGTTTAGAGTGGGGAGTTATTTGTCATTTATACTTATCACATAGAGTTTTAAATCACGTTTTAAACCCTAAAAAACTTATTATAAATCGGTACAATGACTGATCTTGCATTTTTTTCCTAATCATTTCACTCCCACTCTCTTTTCTCTTTATTGTTTATTAATTTATCATTTAACTAAAAATTAATATGATATGATTTTAAAAATAGGGTATATATATATATACACAAATTAATTCAAATATACATATCGTATTGCACGCTAGGTAAAAAAAAGAAGAAGAAGAAGAAGAAGAAGAAGAAGAAAAAAGAATGTATATCTCCCAATTGCTTGCTTAAAAATCACTGAATTACTAAGGAGCATGGTTGTTGGGCCAGTGGCAGGTAATCAGTTGCTGCATCTTCCATCAGTGGAAACAATGTGGTAACCATCAATGTGCTGTTAGAAACCTAACACTAACAATATATACCTTAAAATTAACCACATCGGAAAATAAGTGCCTAGATAGGCCCTAGGGGTGTCTAAATGAGACGTCATTGTAGCTTGGTAGAGTTGAAATAGGGTTGGCTTGGCAATTGAGGTTGTTGGGAAACAACGACTGAAGTAGATTTCCGACTTTGACTTCGGTCTTTTTCTTTTTTTGTTTTGTCTTGAAAATCATTTTTTAAGGGTAAGTTCTATCTAAAGTTTGTATTATTTGGTATCAGAGCTTGCAACCACAATATCGAGTATGAAATTGATTGGATTGTGACTTTGTGGTTGAGTTACGGAGAGGGCGATTTATAAGTCGGATTAAAATAAATATATTGATACTATATATGAGATGAATATTGATAGATCAATAAGTGGAGCCGCCAAAAAAAAAAATAGATACAATTTATACTACGATCCTAATGTCTCACATGGATTAATTAAGTCTAATCTTAATTATGCCTCCCCAAAGTTTATATCAAAGTGTGTTCATTAATTCCCACACTAAATCATCTATATGAAACATGATAATGAAACGATGCACCGCATTCTATAAATAGAAAATGGGGTTAGAATGTTTCCATACAATTTTATGTAATTCTCGTTTCTCTTTATCCTCTTGAATTTTCACTTGGAAAAATCCTTCCATCTCTTTTTGTATTCGTTCTTTCTCAATTTTGTACCTAGACTGTAGTGGATAAAATGACGTTTTTCCTATGGCTCCCGATCAGGAACATAAATTTTCTACAAATCGATTTGTAAGAAATTTTCTACAACTCACATATAAGATTGACATGTGTTCCTTAGCATGTGAGAATCACATTTTATTTAAATAGCATGTGCTTCTCACAAATTTAGAGGACACGTGTCCCTTTTATAAAAAATTTCTGTATCCCAATCAGTTGACATTCTTTAATTTGTTTAATTTATCACTAGAATTAGTATAATACCAATAAGGCAATAGCGTGTGTGTGTGTATATATATATATAAAGCATTATCTTTTTCCAAGTCAATCACATTAAGCATATACAAGCTAGCTAGATAGATTGGTATACATGTCATGCACGCGCGGCCTACGCAAAACCACCCAATATTTGTTATTTTTCTAGTTCTTTTGACTCTACTTTGGTCCCTATCAGGAATTATATTGACCCAGTCCTTTGATTCTCGACATCCACCGTTTAATGGTTATGTTTGTGTTTAACCAAATAAGATGAACAAAAAAAAATTAAAAAAAAAAAATTAAGAGAAATAAGTAAAAGAAATTAAATTTACCTGGGGCTTTTGGAAAATCGAAACAACCAATTTCTTGACTAGCATTGCTCTTGAACCCACACAAACTGCCTTGTGCTTCGCAAGCTCCACAATCAGGTACGTCCCATCTTAAGCGAAGATCTCCATTAAGGCTAGTCGAGAATCCTTCGTAATAACGATCTGGCCATGTCACCGGAACTGCCAGCGTGGCAATGATCTTGCATGACGGAGGCATCGAATTCGCAAGACTCGTCGACGAAGTAGCTATAACAGAGTTGGTGGAGCTGCCGAGGCAATCGACGGTTGTGAACCCGCTAGGCTTTGCGAGCTGAGATGGGCAGCTGAGAAATGTGTACATCTGAGAATACGCAGCAGCAAACGGAGACCCTGAAAGGTTGAAGCGGAGAAGGCGTTGTGGAAGGCAGTTATCGGGGTCGTAGAGTTGTATCTGTTGCATTATATAATCGATGCCGCGGACAAAGAATTCTCCGGCGTAAGGAAGTTTAAGAACCGTTATCTGATCACCGCTGCAGCTCAGGTTGAAGCCAGGATAGCCGCAGTTTTGGTCTTGCCGTTGGAAGGGAAACCGAATAGGGATGCCTTTGCTGCCGCACATGGAGATTGGGCAAGGCTCTGTAACTGTAACTCGTATGGTGGATGGAAGGAAGAGGAGAAGAAACAGAGCTTTGAAGATGCTCATGATTTTGGAAGGACAGAGCCCGGCCAGGGGTTGGCATATCATTAATGGCCGTAGTTTTCGTTAAGATATTATATATAATAATCTCACTAATTATTTCTAAAGTCAAAGTTTATGTTATAGTTTGCCGGCTTGTATAACCGCATTTTTCGTATAAATTATATTGATCGAGGCCACCGTGAAGACCACGTCTAAATGAAGAGGATAAAAAATCCGGCAAGTTAACATTAATTATTTCAGCCTCTTCCCCGTCCGGCCACCACGGGCTTGTGGGTAGATCTTATTCGCGGGTGCGTGTCCCACACATGCCAACGCGTGGACAACGCAACACCGCTCATAGAGCTTCCTTTGCCTTCCACAGCTGCCGCCGGTCACCCGTGGTGATTTGCATCCTTCCGGCAAACATCGCCGGCATGTGAAGACCACGCATATGTGAGTGTCCGCCACATCGCAACCAGTGTGTTGTTCTTTAAATTTTTTTGTTTTTCCTAGTTTTCTTCGGACTGTTAAAGCTATCTTCATCATAGGTTTCGTTTTAACTAGGCTTGGCAATTTGGGTTGACGTGTCAACCCGTTTAGCTAATTTGGTAAAAAACGTATCATTAACGCGTCATAAATATGTCATAAACGTGTCATAAACAGGTTAGTGGGTCATAAACAGGTTATAGCCTAAACCCAAACCCTATATATTCGTGTTGTGTTCGTGTCGGATTCGTGGGTCCTGTCAAAATTACCGAGCCTAGTTTTGACCATCATCAGTGTTTTATTTGTTGCAGTGGTCTGCCTCTAGATTGCACCAATTGTAGCGCCTCTCTTATCAAACCACCTTAACTGGCGACCACTTTCTTGGGTCTTGAACCAAGAATATGTAAGACCGCATTATTTATTTGATGCATTCCCTTTCAATTTCTGTTTAATTACCACCACTGATGAGGTTAATTCGAAACTCTTTGTTGGGTTGCCCAGCCCTACGTTTTTATTTGTTGTAATTTTTATTGAAGTAATAATACTAATAATAATAATAATAATTAATTATTTCAAGGAATTAATACGAAAAACTCAATGCATGTCAACGTTGTTTCAGTGTAAATAGTCCAGGACCTGTTTGGTACGTATCTAGGTTTGAAAATGGAGTGGATCGACTATATTGGATTTGATGTTGTATTTACAATGGGTTTTTTTTTTTTTTTTGGGGGGGGTGGGTGGGGGGGGGGGGGGGTGGGGGCTTTTGGCCTTTTGGGTTATTAATTCGATTCTTGTTTGTTGTCGTTGTTTCTCTCCTTGCATTCTTTTCTTGACTCCATAGTTGTCTGTAATTCGTCTCTTTATATATGTTTCTTCTATCTTGTCTATTTTTTTTTTCCCTTTCCTTATAAAGGTTCATTATGTTCATTTCTTGGCTATATGTTTTTCTTATTCGGTTCTACCTTGTACGTCGTGTTCTTATTTTGTGATGCAGAATGCTGTAGTAGTGGTTTGTAGATTAATCAAACACGCAAGTCACAACTTTTCCACAAGACCAAGAAAATTGAAGGTTTTGAGAGAAAATGAAAGAAAATTCACCCTTACTGAGTTTCTTATTGAAATATTAAAATTAGCAACATAAACTGGCCGCTTAACTATCCTTATTAGGCTCAAATAGAAAAGATGGTAGTAGCTTGTGAAAACAAAATATTGAAATAACCTGTCACAACTGGGTTGATCAATCTACGGGCCAATATGACAAAAACCCTAATTTTAATACGAAAAACCCTAATTAATAAACCATGCTTAGTCAATCGAGCATCAACCGAGTGCCTCAGGTTTTACTATCGGAACCTGATGCATCATCTTAGTCAATCGAGGTAAGGCTGAGAGATCAACCAAGGTTATCAAAGAATCACTACTAAAAGTCACCCTTCATTCTCGGTCGATTGAATCTCCTACCCAATTTTCTTCAAGAATTTGGAAGTTGTTGGTCTGCATCATCATCTTCGGGTTGGAGAGAATTTGCCCACGAATTCTCATTGAAAATGATGAACAATAGCTTTGTGAACCTGCTGAGTTTGAGCAATAAGATATTCTGCCTTAGTATTCACCCTCTTCAAATTAGAAAAAAGAGCCAAATCTTTGATTCAAAGACCAATTGTATGCGAATTCCGCTTGAAATAGTTTATGATTTCAAGACTTGAGATGATCACCAACAAGCTCTGAAGCAAATCTCCCAATGAATCATTGACCACCTCCATTTTCCCGTTAATTTGAGGATGATAAGCACTGCGTGCTAAAGTCGAAGTCAAGCTTGGTATTGAACAACCTCCACAAACACCTTCAAAAGTGGCTAAGAAATCAAGTGTCCCGATCAGAAACAATGAACAATGGCAATCCATGAAGACGACAGACTTCTCGAAAGTACAATTGAGCCACCTTGACCACATCAAACTGATGGAAAAATTAAAAATAATAATAACATTTTTTTTTTTAATCCTTTTAGAGTCAAGTTCTGTGCTGGAGGGGAATACAGGTCTGGGTTCAACTTTTGTAGCCGACCAAAGAGGAACAAACGAATCACTTTTAGGATTAATTGATTCAGAAAGTCAGGCAATTAGACAAATTTCCTTACTTCACATGGCAAACTGTATGTAAGAACATATATTCTACAGAAAAGGAGTTTGATAGATCAGAGCACCAAACCATTATATTAGATAGATTAGAGCACAAAACAATTATTTTAGGCAATAAATATGATCTACGAATTTTGGATGGTCATGAAGGAAACACAAGAACTTACTACAACAGAACTAAACACATTTATAATATTATTATTCACAAAAACATGGTAATACTATGCAGGAAATCATGTTTTGTGTTAAGAGTTAGAATAGTACCCGGACTTAGCAAGAGTCAGAAATTTGGGTCAAGAACCAGGAAATCTTAGGAAATTATTTTTAAAAAAAAAAAAAAAAATCTTTATTCACATTTGAGTTTTGGAATTCCAATATCCATCAGTTACTACAGGATATAATTAAACACAAGTAACTCAGCAGGCCACAAATAATTGACAAATGGCAACACCACAATCTGACAAAAAATGGTTGCAGAGTGCAAGAGCAGGTTAGGTTGGAACCAAGGAAGCTTGACAACAGATACAACCTACCACAATGCCAAGCACAGCTCCAGCAAGGACCTGTGATGGAGTGTGGCCAAGAAGTTCCTTGAGCTTTCTTTGGCTGATAGGATGCCCTTGAAACAAGTCCGCAACAATCATATTGAGAACCTGCATTGCACCAGTCACAAAATAGAGAGAGATCATTATCCAGGAAAGTTACCACCGTTCATGGTAACAAAGGAAATTATCATTATACAGGTATGTCACTATAAGTCACAGTAACAAAAGAAAATCCATTAGCCTAAGTGTCACAGGCTGAATTTTTCGCTCGACAGCAAGCCTAGCTTCAGCCCCGTGATGGCCTTAGACAAAGCACACAGCAGTGTCTAAGCAGCCCAGCAACACCTTACAGAGGTTAGTCAGCAACAATCACAGCACAGCACACAACCTTTTACGGGAGCAACACCTCCCAACCTTTATAATTCAACTCAACGAATATACAAGGAACGACGAGGGCCCTTACAACACAATGGCACCCAAGTCTCACACAGCCACTAAGGCTTACAACAGAAACTCACAGAATACTCACACAGCACTCAGTGTTTCCTCTCAGCAGTAGCTCACACAAGACTAAGTTGGCTCCCTCTTCTCTGGCTATTCAGGAGCTCCCAGCACTCCTTAAATAGCCCAGCAACTTGTCTTTAGCCTTGGCAGTGTGGGGCAGCCACCTGGCCTGCGCCCACACCTTGTTGCAGCATCCAACCACCTGCAGCATTACATTGCCCACAAGTAATCAGCCCCAGCATGCCATGCCACGTGTTTGCAGCAGATCACTGCACCAACAGCTCCCTCTGCCTTGCTCCCAGCCTTCTGCCATGCATTCCCAGCGCCCATCATTAGAGCCAAGCCCCTAGGCACATTTGAATTCAGCCAACCAGCTGCTGGGCTACTGTCAGGAGCCACAGCCTGTTCAGCTTCGCCCAACCAGCATCAAGGCCACTGTCAGGGGCCACCTTCAATTTGAATTCGCCCAACCAGTGTCAAGGCCACTGTCAGGGGCAACATCCAGCTTAAACTCGCCCACTGTAGCTCATCATTTGTGCCCAGGCAAGGGCAGGGCAGTGCCACCACGTGGCCACTACCTGCAGCAACTAGCAGAGACATCCATCATCAAAGGCACCAGGGTCTGGGCTGGCACCACAGCCCACACAGCATCAAGCCTGCTGGGCCAAGCACCTCGACAGTGCTTGGGCCACACCAACCAGTTTAGCCAAGCTTCCAGTTTCAGCCCCTAGCATGCCTCCCTCATGCTTGGGCTTGGTGGTCAGCAAGGGTGCAAGGCAACCCCTTGCTGCCACCAGTGCAGCCATGTCACGGCTGTGACACTAAGCCTCAAGACAAAAGGCTTAGGCTTAGCCCAAAGATCCCAATTTTCCATAGTAGAACAAAAGTAGAAAGATCCACAAAATCAATGAAACGTTAGTACACACATCAACCAAATCACATTATAGTTAACTAAGGGAAGAGGGATTTCATAACTCAAAGGAAAGTCTAAAGGAAAGCGGTCTACAAAACTTACATCCATTTTTGCTGGGCTAGCTCAAAAGTTTCTAGCCTTTGCAGCTAGGAGAGAGCACCCTAAACTCCACTAATTTTCCATTTAAAAACTTCTCATCACTGACACTACATTCAATAAAGTCCGTCACAAAATAACTTGCATTAAGGGGCACATTAAGGGCTACTGATAATATATGTAGCATGTGCATGCATGCATGTATAAAACAGAAAATGAGGTCCAAAGTAAAACATCACTTGGTAAACATCAATCATACAAATTTTCGCATCTTTGAGCTCTCCACCTATATTCAGAATAGCAACGTTATCATATACTGTGCTGCTGTTATGAATAGAAGGCCTGTAAAATGCATCAGTGAGCTCTCAAGCTACATAATACTCAAATTCATCTCTTCAATCTATTCTACAAGAATGCCTGTCACATGAATACATAGTCCAAATGCATTTCACTACAACTATATTCTTCATCACAGCTTGGGAAGTCCTCAGCAATTTGAGCTCACAGGAAGAATAAAGAAAGAATATTTAAATGGAATAGTAAAAATAGATAGCTAAAATACTGAGCCGGATGTAGATGCTTTGGAAAAGTTAGTAGCTATAGTAGAAAAATGTGATCCTTTAGCTAAATTTTAGCTAAACATTTGTTGAGCCAGATGTGAATGCTCTTAGTTGCCAAAGTTACAAGATTATTGTAACATTTTGATAAAGAACAACAATTCCCCTCCCCCACTTACCCCCCTTCCTAATGAAAAGCACAACCAAATTCTAGATACGACTTCCACGAAAGCATGTGGCCTTTCTTCTTATAATAGTATTGTCTAAAAGTGTAGGCAACATCAACATTTTCTAAACACCTACTACCAACCCTTCTTTACAGAACAAACACAGAATGTTTTGATATTTAAACTAACCTACAAATAAAGAACCATCAATGCCCAGAAAGTGTTATGCCGGAGACTAGCAACTGATTGCTCAGGAAATGAAAGCCATCTAACACAAATCCACAACAAAAGTTAATTCAATAGTGGAAGCAACCGCAGGTTTAACCAATAACCAATACATAAAAACGCAATTTTGCTAAAGTTGGCCAAAATAGTTCTCTAAAGAAGCTCCAATCAGTCTATAAACATCAATACAATATTATTCAAATAATGCAAGATCACAAGAACTTGTACAACATTTCATACAGCCCTACTCCACACTTGTATCTATAATTCTTTTCAGAGGTACTGAGAATAAATTAAAAACGTCCATCCAAAAATTCAATTTTTTTTTTTAAAAAAAAAAAAATCAAATTTCTCAGCAAAACAGACAAAAACTCACGTCTTACCTGAGCTTGCATCCCAGCATGCCGCCTCACACCGATTGCGTCATACATAACAATCAGACTGAACCCCAAACAAACCGGAAACAGCGAATCCGCCACGCCGTGACAAAGCGCCACCGACGTCGTCAAAGCCGTGCACAAAGCTGAGTGCGAAGAGGGCATTCCTCCAGAAGCAAACAGTATTCTCAAATCCCATTTCCTCTCTACAAAGAAATTCAAGACCATCTTTATTGACTGCGCTATCATCCACGCGAAGAAACCTGAGACAAACGTCGGGTTGGCGGCTAATGTCGCTACGAAAGGACTAATCCGAACCTTCGCATTCGAAGTTATACTCAATAAAGCTACTCCAATCCCTCCATTTTGCAAATATCCACCATTAAGTTCATCCAGAATCTTCTCTGAATCATTATAAGCTTGTACGCATGAAACCCATTTCTGGGTTTGTGAAGCGGCTAAGCTTTTGATGCTTTGCAAGATTGGGACCAAAGCCCAGATAGGGTACGGGGGAAAGGTTCGATTACTGAACTTGGAATTCTGTTTTTTGGGATTTGAAGCACCTCTATGACAGAAAGTGATCGAAGAGGTCTTCAATTTTCTGAAGTGGTTGAACCTAAAGAACGAGAAGTTTGTGGAGTAGAGAGGCTTGATTTGGGGGTTTGAGAAGTTGAAGTTGAAAGAACAGAGCATGGGTTTTATTGTCACGGAGTCCATGACAAGGGGTTCCGTGCTTGAATTCAATCTGCTGCATTTGAGAGAGAAAGCATTAGATGCTGCGTGCGGCTTTAGAGCCAGAGAAAATGTTCAGAAACACTTTCTTGAGTCGGAGACCGACCAGTTACCACCTTTTATATGGGATAAGAATGCGGTGGAGAATAGCCCTTGCTTTATTTCGTTTCAAGTTTTCAACCGCGGTGCCGTTTCAGCACCATTTCGGCAGGGAATATGCCATGCCGCTCCTTTTTAGTATTTTCATGCATCACGTTACTATGAATCGTTTGGTGGCACGGTCTCAGGGATTAGGGATATATGCCTTCGTAGCTTATCAAGGGCGGCACCTTGCTCCAAGTCCAAGGAAAAGGATGCTGACATGACCCTTATCAAATCGAGTCGACTCGAACTTTAAGATTTTGACTTATTTATACCAGTTTGAAATTTCATTTCCTTTCCTTTCCCCCCACCCGTCCCCTTCTTTTCAGGCCATCTCCAGCAGAAGTTTCATTTTAACCAAAAAGTCAAATTTGACTATTTTTACCAGTTTTTCTTCTTCCAACAGAATGACCATTATAATTTTTTCCTTAACTTCATCAACAGTGCTGTTCATCAGTTATTATATTTTATATTATATTTTTTTCTTTCTCTCACCGTCTCCTCACTTCAGCCTCTCTCTCTCTCTCGCTCACTTCTCCTCTGCAATCCCGCATGTCCCCCCACTTCCCGGCTTATTAGGGTTCGACGAAGAAGGAAGGAGAAGAATCGGAGAGAAGGAGATCTGAGAAAGGTGGGTCGACCGAGGAGAGGCGCCGATTTTTTCTGGCAAGCAAAGGGGCCGATTGTCGGCGAGCAAAGGCGCTGATTTCCGTCGAGCAGAGGTGCCGATTTCCGTCGAGCAAAGGAGCCGATTTTCGACGAGCAGAGGCACCGATTTCCGTCGAGCAGAGGCACCGATTTCCGTCGAGCAGAGGCGCCGATTGCGGGTCGCGGGTCATCGTCCAACGGTTGAAGGGTGATTTCTGGCGAAAGGAGATTTTCTGTGGATTCTTCCTTAGTTGGCCGATTTGGTGTGTTCTTTGTAGTGGGTGTGGAATTTCGGTTGTGTTTGTTGTTGTTTTGGTCGGAAGTTAATTGGGTGTGGAATTCTAGTGAACCCACCGGCGAGGAGGAGTGACCGGAGAGTGTTTTGGCCGGAAGTTGATTGGGTGTGAAATTATTTCTGGTGAACCCACCGGTGAGGACTGAGGAGGAGTGATCCGAGAGAGAGAGAGAGGGAGGAGGGGGAGAAAGAAAGAAAATAAAACAATAAAAAAAATATTAAAAAATATTATTTAAAGAAAATGAAGTGTGGAATAGAGATTATTGTTGGAGTGATTTTAAGAAAACCAGTGGTTAAAGTAGAGATTGAGACTTTTTGAATAGCTATTTTAACCATAACTGCTGGAGATGGCCTCACTTCTTTAAAAAAAAAAGTTATTAATTTCAAAACATTCTTAATTTTTTTTCACTTTTTATATTACATCAATATTTTTTTATTACTTTTTAAATAAAAAACTCACTACAATATAAATTTTTTTTCACTTCTTCATATAAATTATTTCAACTTTATATCACATCAATCTTATTTTCCAATCATTAACAAAAAATTTCAAAGGGAAAGAAAGAGAAAAGGAGATTTCAAACGGAACCTTAGAGTCGAATTTAAATAGTTAAACTCATGTTGAATTACAAAATATGTGTTCAAGTTCGACTTATTTAAAATTTAGACGAGCTTAAACTCAAGTACGAGCTAGTTGATAATGTTGTTCGAGTCGAACTGAGTTACTCGATAAGCTCGGTTATTAAATTTTTCAATTTGTGATCAGAGCAAAATTTAAACCTAAGTTTGTGAACCTTTATACATTTATTAATAACATACATACATATATATAAAGGCATATTATAAAATATAGTACATAACTCAGTCTATAAATAACAAATTAACAATACGTTATCATATATACTTAGAGGCTTAGAGCATTCCCATCGGATGATGCAAATTTTTAGCTATTCTACATTATCAAAATCCATTTTTTTGCTAGTTTAGCTAACCACTTTCAAAACTATCATCCATCCGATTATCTAAATTTTTATTTATTTTATTAAAATAATCATTTTTAATATATTTTTTTAATTCTTTTTGTTAAAATCGTGATCAGTACAAAGAAAATCAAAAATGGAGGGCTGAGCTTCGGTCACCGTTGAGATCTCCAAGCCAGCGACGATGAGCTCGCTAGATCGCTCCAGCTCCGACCGACTTTGAAGACCAGCCCGACGATTCGGTTGTCGTCACCGTCGAGATCTCCAACCCCCGAGCCAGCAACGACGAGCTCGCAAGATCGCTCCAGCTCCGACCGACTCTAAAGCTCCAGACGGACAAGGACGTGTACCAGCTTGGCGATCAGGCAGTCGTCACTGTCGAGATCTCCAACTCCCGAGCCAGCGACAGCGAGCTCACCTGTACTTCCTGGAGAGACTGCCGGCAAGCGGAAGAAAGTGAAAGAAAGTGAGAGAAACAATCATAAAAAATTGATAGATCTGTGAACAATGCAACGCTACATGTGACGTTGCACTGTTCACAAATGTTTAAGAAATCTAACTTGGCGATAGGATGGAGAAGCCGATGGAGGGGTGCTTTTGTGGTTTGCTTATGTATTATAGATTTACAGTGGGTTTTACATAACCCACTGTGAGTGCTCTTAGAGAGCATAAACCGTGATATATGTATAATGTGAACAAGTAGTAAGTCTAATATATTATATATAATTAAGTAACTATAATATAAGTATAATATATAACTATTATTAACCATGTGTGATGTGATATATGTGTGTTTATATGTATATATATTTAGTTATATACTTATATATTAACTATTCAATATAGTTATATTATTATATACTAACTATTAGTAACTTAATATGTTAGTTTAACATGATAAATACTATTATCAAAGTATTATAATTAATATGTAATACTAGATTTATTTAGCTAGTATACTATATGCTTATTTAGTATATATATAATTATTTTTTATCAAAAAATACCTATAGACTATAGTTAACTACTATATATATATCGAGTAATATATAGTTAATTATATTTACTTAGTTTATGTTAATTAACTAGATAATATGTTAGTTTATGAACTAGTTAGCATGTTAACTAATACCCACACATATAAATATTAAGTAACATATATTACTTAATTACTAATATATATGCTTAAATTTATATAACTCATTTTTAGTAATATATATATAAGAGATATGAATGAGCTAACAAATTGGACTAACAAACCGGGCGAACAATTCAGTCGAGCTTTAAACGAACTGAGGTCACGAGCCGATATCGAGCTTTGTCAAGCGAATCTAGTATATATCACTTACTAATCGAACGGGTTTATATAATATTAAGCTTGAGTTCGGATCAGACTAAATTGAGCGGGTATCGTGCGGGTTGTCGAAGGGACTGCTTTATTTACAGCTCTAGATGCTGTCCACTTCAAATCAAATAAGCATGTCTATTTTATGGATTATGATTCTCTTCAATTATTTGTCCGAATTTGAGATAATTCAGACAGATAATTGGGAGAGACCACTTATGAGACTCACTTAATCAAATAAAAATTAGGTTGTCCAACCATTTATCTGGTCAGGTGTGTCTTATAAGTGGTCTCTCACAATCTCCCATAAATTTGCCTATGCTTTCTCACTCTTGGATTTATGCCATTTGAGCATCAATGGACCTGGTAGTGTGCTAGATGACCTTGACTATGTTGTCCCTAACCCTAATTTTTGAGCTATTTTCTTCTATTCGAACCTGTCTTTACATGCTTAATTATGGACATACACTTTCATAATTTAATCTTCACTCAATATGTTTTGGTTTTATCTGATTTAATAGATTCTCAAAATTAAGAACTGTACTAAACCAAATTTATGAATTTTGATGTTCCGAGTTGTTAAATGGTTTTTTTTATTATTATTAAAAAAAAATATTATTATTTTAAAACATGACAGTCTAAAAGAAATTTATAAGCAGTTACATGAAATTTCAATTAAACTTGGGGTATCAAAAATATGTTATGTGGTAATTTGACCTTATCTGCTATTATTATTATTCATGGTGTTAATTTTAAATTTTTAATAAAGGTATTTTAGGCATTTAAAAATATGATACCAATTAGTAAGCGGATCTCCTTCTTAAATAGCATATATACATCTAGATAATATATATATTTTTTTTTGGGTAAAGCCTACATACCCCTCAAATTACCACCCAATTCACAATATTTCCCCAAACTTTAAATTTGGATTGTTAGAATATATTCAAAATAGATTTAGATATATTATGAATATAATATTATTGATTTATATTTTCATAGTTTAGGTCGATTTATGTTTTTTAGTATAAGTCGATTTAGGTTTACTTGTATAAGTCGACTTATTCAATTATAAATAGGGACCTATGTATTGTAAACAATCAAGTTGAACACAGTGTAACCATTTGAGCTTTACTCTGTAGACATAGGTCATAAACCAAACCACGTAAATTCTCTATATCTTTGCTATCTCTGACTTTCGCTATTATTCCGCTTTTATTATATTTTAGATTTATACACAAATCTTAACATGATATCAAAGCTATCTTTTCTTGGCCCAAATAGTCCAATACGCCTCCATGCGTCATCAAGAGTTTATGCCTTTGAAACTCTGCCCCTCCAAAGTTGTCCAATCACCTTACTACCAACGCCAATCAATTGATCTGAAGCAGACATGTCCATCGCCGCTAAAACCACAGAAATAGTCCATGTCACGTGCCGCCCAAAGATTCTGCATGTTCAGCCACGAGCCACCACAATCCTCCAAGCACATCGCTAGTTACTCCATTGGACAAATCAGTTGCCGAAAATTCCAGATCCACCAAGTTCACAGCCATCAGATCCTCCATTCGCTGTCATGCGCTACCTGAATCTCCCGTCCACACGCTCCACGTGCCTCGCCTGCTACCATGCACCGCCTCCACCAGCCATATGAGGAAGGAAATCCTGGATCCAGGATCGGAAACTGCCGATCTACCAGACCGCTACAACAACGCTCCCTGTGGAGTGGCCACGTGCCATCCCTACTGACTGTGCATGTCCTCCATGTGCTAGGGTCACCAGTCCAGCTTTTGCGCACCACACCGGATTCCAACCCACGGTTCCACCTGTAATTGCGCTACACCGGATGGTAGCCTAAGGTCCTACTCTCTCCTTTTGATGCACTCACCCACGCCAGATCATAACCTTCAGCTAAGCATACATACTTAGAGTGCTCCTGCATGCACCAGATCCGAACCCATCTAGTGGGTTCCGAAGAAAAAAGAAAAGAAAAAAGAGCAATCCAAATGGATCACTTCACGCGAGCAATGTCAGGATTAGTGTGCCAACCCGATAACTACACAATTAGGCTCATTTTTGTCTTCTTTTTCTTGGTCCGCAGTCGGCCCTTAGTCGGTTATTGGCCCACAACGTCTACCGATAACCATCCAATTGGGCTCATCATTTTTTTTTCTTCTTGGCCCGTAGTCGGACCCTAGTTGGTTATTGGCTCACAACGCATACCGATAACTGTCCAATTGGGCTTATCATTTTTTTTTTCTTTTCTTCTTGGCCTACAGTCGGCCCCTAGTCGGTTATTAACCCACAACACCTACCGATAACCGTCCAATTGGGCTCATCTATTTTTCTTTTTTCTTTTTAAAAAAAATATATATTATTATTATTTTTTTCCTTCTTGGCCCGGAATCGACCTCTAGTCAGCTCTTGGCCCACAATGCCTACCGATAACTGCTCAATTGAGCTCATCAATATATTGTTTTTGTTTGTTTGTTCATGGCCCACTGTCAGCCTATTTTTCATTTGTTGGCCCATTGTCAGCCCATTTTCAAAAAAAAAAAAAAAAAAACAAAATAAAAGAAAAGAAGGAGAAGTGGATCATTCCTTTTTTCAGTTTCAGGCTCAAGTCAGCGTTCGCCAATCTACACCACCAGCTATCACTTGCCGCTTGTTAGCCTCTTGTCTCCTTCGGCAACATCCGTCAGTCTTCATCATTGGCCTTCGTTTTCTATTTTCAAACTCAAGCTTCCAGAATTTTCTACCTTGAGTTTGAGGGATGTTGCCATAATATATTTAGTATATATTCTAAATATATTATGAATATAATATTATTGATTTATATTTTTTAGTCTAGGTCGATTTGTGTTTACTTGTATAAGTCGACTTATTCAACTATAAATAGGGACTTATGTATTGTAAACAATCAAATTATTTGTGCACAATGTAGCCATTTAGGTTTTACCCTGTAGACGCAGGTCATAGACCGAACCATATAAATTCTTTATCTATTTTATCTCTCTTGCTTCCGCTATTATTTCACTTTTATTATATTTTAGATTTATATACAAATCTCAACATGGACAATATCAATTTCCAAACTACTAAAAATTGTCAATGTTCCGTCAAATTAAGTTGTAATTTGAGAGGGTAAGTGGACTTTTTCTATTTTCTTTTTTTATCATTCTAATAGTGTTGCAATGTAAACTTGTAACAAGGATCCTTTATCAATTCATAGAAGATACAAAACTTCCTTTAAAAAAAAAAATACTAAACTTCCTTTAAAAAAAAAATAAAAAAATACAAAACTCTTATGAATTTTTCTTATTTTGCAAAAATTCATAATAACTCGAGTTCCTAATTAAGTTCACCCCTATCAACGAATCTAAAATAGCAAAAAGTGATATTAGTAAAGAATGAAAAATTCTTGATAAGGGAAAATTGTGCTTCACAAAATTTTAGTTTTAAATAAAAAAGCAAAAAAGTATGGTTGAAGAAAATTTTATCCTAACTACTAAGGTAGAAATGAATGTAATATTTCTCTTAAAACTATTTCATATTGGGTTATAACTTCATTCCAAACAACATTAAAGATATTTTCTAATTTAATTATATCTTTCTATCCCCTTGAAACTCAGCTTATTGAGTTGATTTTGTTAAAGTATTGACTAAGTGATTAAATTAACTTCTTCCTATTAGCTTAAGCTTTTGGGACAATTGGTGATTTAACATGGTATCAAAGCCAAAAGCCATGAGTTCGAACCTCGATTCTGTCATTTACCTTCAATTTCAATTAAATGTTCCACGTATTAAGCATCACCTATTAAAAGAAAGTCTCAACCCACACGTGAGGGGGTGTTAAAGTGTTGATTAAATGATTAAATTTATCTCTTCTTATTAACTTAAGCTTTTAGGACAAATGGTAATTTAATAGATTTTGCTTATTTAACAATTTATAAAATCACCACAAAACAATTTTAACCATGCCAAATTTTGAAGTCCTAGCATTAGCAGAAAGGATCATTAAAAGTTTCTCCAGCTAAACCAAACCAAAAACAAAATTTTTTAAACAGCTAAAGTAGGTTGGGATTTTTGTCTATAACATAAAAGCGATATTAGAACATATGAATGTGTTGTATTTTTTTCAACGATCAAAATTTAATCTTATCTTTTTTTTTTTCTTTTTTTTTTTTTTTGGTTTAAAACTTATAATTAAATTTGAAAGCGTCGAAAAAACTAAATCCATGTGCCGTATCATCGGAAGGAACACACACGTGTGAATTTAATCATGTGATTAAGAGAAGATAATCTTAACAAGTAATTGATTACATAGCAAAAGCCTGAATTAATTGAGAACAACAAATATTCAAAATCAGAAAATTATTATATACTTGTTTTTATTTTCCTTTTTATAGATTTTCTGAAAGGGTGACGTGGATAAGTACCAAACGAACTAGAAAACGAAAATTCAAGGAAAAACTACGAAAAGCCTTTTAAATTACGTGTCATTTTTAAAGTAGCCTTATCAAACGTAGCAATACCATCCTCTAAACTACTAAAGAGTGCCAAATAGAGTCGAAAGACATATTTTATCGAAATATATTTATAATACGTGTCATATATTCAATTAAAAAATTATCAAAATTAAAATAATTTAAAAATCAAAGAAAAATTAAAAAATATACAAAAAACTAAAAACTAAAATAAAAAATAAAAGGGTTGCTTTGGGCAAAATTTTGGCCAAACCACCCCTAGACCAAATAGGGGTGGCCGAGCCACCCCAAACCTGCCATGAAAGTGGCTCAACCACTCTCTTAACCAAAATGAAAATAGTCGGCCACTCTTATTGGTCAAAATTTGGCCTAAAGAGGTGGCTCGAGCCACCTCTTCATATATATATATATATATATATATATATATGTTTTTTTTTTTTTTTGAATATTTATTAATTTTTAATTAAATTTATGATACGTGTAGATGGTATTATACGAATATTTTGACAAAAATTGTATTTTTGGAACTCTTTGATAGTTTAGGATCATATTGCTATTCTTGGTAGTTCAAAGAGTTATTTTAAAAACATATCGTAATTTGCGAGGCTTTTTTGGTAGTTTTCTGTTCAAAGTTCAAACTAACATTTCGAAAGATTCTAACCGCCCCATTCCGCTTCCCGGCTCTATCGCTAATCCCCTTCTCTTTTACACATTCAAACGTCTCTGCACCCACACACTCTCTCTCACCAAACCGACTCGCCGAGCTAACTCACCTGCCCGACTCGTTTCTCGCTGCCCATGGAGAACCTGATCTCATTGGTCAACAAGCTACAGAGGGCCTGTACTGCCCTTGGCGATCACGGCGAAGAGAGCGCCTTGCCCACTCTTTGGGACGCATTGCCTGCCATCGCCGTCGTTGGAGGCCAGGTCCAATCTCCGTCGCTTTTTTTCTTTTTAAATTTTCAAATTACGCGTTTGTTATACGAATTTAGCATTTTTTTTTTGGTTTTGAAAAATATACTTTTTGGTCATTGCACTTATCTGGGCTCTAATCGATCCGAGTATTAAATGTTTAAGCTTCATTTAATTTAATTTCGAACACAAGTGAAGCTCGAGTTTATTATCGCTAGATAATTTGTTCAAGCTTGACACATTTATTTTTCATACGAAGTTGAGCTTGTTTATGAGCTGTTTGGTTAATTTATTCAATATTTTTTTTAAAGCAAATATAATGATTGTTTATTTATTTTTTTCGTAAATCAGTACTAATTATTAGTTAATTATTATTGTTAAAATTTTATTATTTGAGTTAATTAAATAAATTAACTTAAATATTAAATAATTCAATATCGAGTTTATATGTATGTTTTATGAGAAAGGAAGAAATTAAAGAACGGTTGAAAAAACTATAGCATATATATTGTGTTTTTTTTACAACACTTAAGCCAAATCCATATTTTAGTATAGTTTCATGCCAAAACTTTTTATATATATATAATAGTGCTTGGAAGTCAAACTAATGAATATGTGTGATGGTCTATCAGGGAATGATTTTCGTCAATCATTCTTTCTTGTATTTTATTTTTTAAAAACAATAATTTTGAAACGAAACTTTATTTTAATTAATCATCTTGATAATTTAATTGTTCGTAGAGCTCGGGGAAGTCTTCTGTGTTGGAGAGTATTGTTGGGAAAGACTTCTTACCTCGTGGAGCTGGTAATTTATGTTGTCAATTCTATTCACACATACACAAAATTCCTGAATATTTATCTCCCAACTACCTGAAAATGATAGGAATACATTGAATGCAGGAATTGTTACTAGGCGTCCTCTTGTGTTGCAACTTCATAGAATTGATAAAGGCAGAGAATATGCAGAGTTTATGCACCTCCCTAGAAAGAGATTCACTGATTTTGGTATTTTTTTTTTCTTGGAAAATTTTTTTTGGCACTTATTTTCGTGGACAAGTTATTGCATTTTGTAAGCTCTCTCCACTATTAGTCTGGTGACAAAGCTAATACTTCTTAGCATTAAATGCATAATTGATATCTGTTGTTTACTTCTTTTATCAGAATTCAGAAAGCTACATGGGTTTTAAAAAATGACAAAATTGATACTTAATACTTTACAACTTTATCAATTTGTTACTTCTGTTCATCTACCGTCTAAAAACCTAACGAATTTTTGCCACGTGTAAAAATTCATATAAGACAAATAAAATGTTGTTATGCGTACAAAATGACACCTCAATTTGACTTTTAACACAATTTTTTTTTTTAAAAAAAAAAAATCAGTGAAACAAAAAGAAAAAAGAAAGCTCAAAAAAAGATTGAAAAAAAAAGGTGGTGAAGGAGGTGGCTGGACGGGCCCTTTACCTGAGGATGGGGGTCTGGCCACCTCTGAAGGAGGTTTTGAGGGTGGCTGAACCACCCCGAAATCCCCGCTGAGGCTAGAACCCCCCCCAGGTGGTGGGGAGGGGACATCCACCCCCTCAGCCACCTTTGTTTTTATTTTTTTGAATGTATTTTATTATTATCATTTAAATTGTTTTGTTAGGTGTCAAGCTGAGGTGGCATTTTGTACATGTGACAACATTTTATTGGTGTTATATGACTTTTTATGAATGTGGCAAAAGTTCTATAAGGTTTTTAGAGAGTAGATGGACGGAAGTATCAAATTGATAAATTTGTAAAGAACAAGTATAAATTTTGTCATTTTTTAAAACTCAGGTACCTTTTTTGTTAAAAAGGTAAACCACATGTACCAATTATGCATTTAACCCTATTTCTTAGTCCATCTTATATGCTAATCTTAAGGGTATTCTTTGTAGCTACCGTGAGGAAAGAGATTTCTGATGAGACTGATCGAGAGACAGGCCGGACCAAGCAAATTTCTAGTGTTCCAATCCATCTTAGTATCTATTCCCCCAATGGTGAGACAAAAATGTTGGTCATATTATTTTGTTCATTGTAAAAAATGTTGTGTAAGCTAAGATTCAATGTTATTGAATGATTTTAAACTGAATAGTTTGTCAGTCGATTTGATGTCAGTGCAAGAAATCTAATAATATTTTCTTAATGGGAGCTTTTTAGTAGAGTAGGTTCAAATCCTTTCTTGATTTTTACGTTTGGTAGGTTTAGCAGTGGTTAAGCTATATTATACATTATTTTTTACATATGGCATGTTATATTTCACACTTGAATTAAAGTAAGGTGCTGAGTAATGTGCTTTTGCCATTAATTTAGCCATAGATTTCTGTGATTTACATTTCAAATTGAGTTGAAATTGAAGATCATTGACATAGTTTTTCATTGTTTTAGGTCTTTGCCACTATTATTGGTTTTCAAGTCAAATTAAGTTTTACAGTTTTTTTTTTTTTTTTTTTTTTTTTGGGGGGGGGGGGGGGGGGGGGATGTCCACAGCTCATAGTACTTAATTATGCTCTGTTAGGCATTGCTTCTTATCAATAGCCAAATAAGGAATTGCTTCTTATCATTAGCAAGGAGTTACTCGGCTCTGTTCATTGGGCATAATCTTTTTGTAAAAGCTATTTTAATGTGTTTTATTCGCTGTTTTGATTTTGGCAGTTGTGAACTTGACGCTGATTGATCTTCCTGGACTTACAAAGGTAGCTGTTGGTAAGTTATGCCTCTCTTATATTTTGCTTGTTGGTTCCCACTCCATAAAAATAATGCAGGAATAATCCATCAATATTATGTTAATTGGGGTGTTGTAGAGGGTCAACAAGAAAGCATTGTGCAAGACATTGAGAACATGGTTCGGTCCTTCATTGAGAAGGTAATTGTTACCCAAGCTTTCAAGATCTTCTGAGTTGGGAACTTTGATCTAGTTTAATGAAGAAAGATGTTGGCCGAGCTTTCTCAGGACTGCACCACTGGAATTTTATAAAAATATGAATGCTAGTAGTTTTAGTGACTTCAGGCAACTAGCACTTGCTAGATGCTTATGGCATCATGCAATTGATTTTCAGGTTCTATTACATGCCTGTGGCTGTGTATGCTTTTACTTGTCACTTTTTTTTTTTGGTTTCTTTGATGGAATAAAAGTTTCCTAGTGAGACTGTTAGTGACTAATAACTGTATCTTTTTGCAGCCCAACTGTATTATTCTTGCAATTTCTCCAGCCAATCAAGATCTTGCTACATCTGATGCAATTAAGATATCTCGTGAAGTAGACCCTAAAGGTAAGATATTGATAAACTTTCTCGAGGACCTTCTTTCATATCTCATCTGCACATTCTAAAAGAACTTGATGGATTGATTAACTAGACATAATGATGGATTGCTGTAGTTGAAGTAGTTTTTCCTTTTAGACATATGACATATTCAATCCTAGTTATTTGGTTAATAAATTTTCAGGGGAGAGGACATTTGGAGTTTTGACGAAGATTGATCTTATGGACAAGGGTACTGATGCAGTTGATGTAAGTTCTATTATCCCACCAAGAAGCTTTTCAGATTTGGATTCAAGAATGCTCTTGTATATAGTACTGTCAGGTTTTTCTCTGAATATATGCATTGATATCCAAAAGACTAATGAATGTGTTGTTTTTGTGAAGTTTAATATTGTTGGTTTAATGTATATAACTTGTCAGAGACATTCAAAGCCCGTTATTCTTGTTTTGTCATTGTGAGGCCAATGAGTAATACATTTTTTCTTAATTCTTTTTCAGGATTAGTTGAGATCATGTCTTATGGCATTTGTTATATGCTAATGATAAAGTTCTATTACTTTTGAAAATTTTGGAGGGTAAATCTTTTTTTAAGAATTAGGAGTGGTACTTTCCAATTCAAAGGGAGTTATGAGAAGCAGGCTTAATGGAACATGGTAGAAATGTGTACTAGTGAACTTGACAGCTTTGTGGTTTCAAAAAATGTTGATTTTCATGTCTTGGATCTTATTCTTAATGCTTTTTTTTTTTTGGATTTCTTCATTGACATAGAAGTATTCAAATTCTTGATAATAAGTTTTTTAATTTAGATCCTAGAAGGAAGATCATATAAGTTACGATTCCCTTGGATCGGTGTTGTTAATCGCTCTCAAGCTGATATCAATAAAAGTGTTGATATGATTGCGGCTCGGCGTAGAGAGCGTGAATACTTTGCTAATAGCCCAAACTATAAGCATCTCTCTACCAGGATGGGTTCTGAACATTTAGGAAAGATGCTTTCTAAGGTATGTCTAAATGATTTCCTTGATGTACTTTATTCTTTGAGGGTGTAATGTTTTTATAGAAATGCCGAACATTTTTTTTTTGTCTTTATAAATACCCTGTTGGCAACATTTCACTTAATTTTCTTGGTATGGTGACAATGTTTGAGTTGGCACTAAATATGATTAATTTCACAGCACTTGGAAACTGTTATCAAGTCTCGAATCCCAGGCCTTCAGTCTCTTATCAACAAAACTATTGCTGAACTAGAAGCGGAATTGAGCCGTCTTGGGAAGCCTATTGCTTCTGATGCTGGAGTAAGCATTTATTTTTTCTGTCTTTAATGTATACAACAACAATTTTTTTTGAGGGAAGTTAGGTTACCAGTTTTTGGGCTTTGGTATATCCCCCCTCCATCTTGTATCATGTGCCCACGTTTATACATGCACGATGCTTGCTCTAAGATTTTACTTGTAACATGAAGCATTGGTAATTCTTTTGCTTTTCCAAGTGCAGGGAAAGTTGTACATGATAATGGAAATTTGTCGTACTTTTGATCAAATATTTAGAGAACATCTTGATGGCGTGTATGTCTTTTAATATTAATTTATTTTTTCTTTTTCCTGTTAATTGGAATGTGGTTTGTTCATTTCCTATCGGTTTCCAAACAATGACCAATATATGCAGGCGCTCTGGTGGTGATAAAATCTATAGTGTGTTTGATAATCAACTTCCAGCTGCTTTGAAGAGGTTACAATTTGACAAACATCTTTCGATGGACAACGTGCGAAAGCTAATCACTGAAGCGGATGGATATCAACCTCATCTAATTGCTCCTGAACAAGGATATCGCCGTCTTATTGAGTCTTCCTTGTTAACTATTAAAGGTCCTGCTGAGGCAGCTGTAGATGCGGTATGCATTCAGATTTACTACAATTTTTTGGTTCAATATTTTATTTCTTGTGGTAATTGCACCATGAGCAAAACAATCTCTTCCATTTCGAACCTTTTCAAAGCAATCTATGACCTTCCTAAATAAATGAGAGTGCATGAATTTCTTACCTTGGGAAAGTGATGCTGTCTGCTTGTGTGTACTTGCAGTCAGCAGTTGTGTTTAGTCACCGAGGTTATAAGATTCCTACTAAAGGCATTTCTACCCTTTTTTATTTTCATTTTGATAATATGTTATTAAGCAGATCTGTCAACTTTTCAAATGGATTATTTCTGCTTTAATCTAGGGATTTTACTTTCTTTTTTCATTTAAACTTCCTATCCTTTCTATTGCTAAAGTTCAAGATTTTCTGGTCATACTTTGAAACATATGCAAAGTTTTGAGTTTCAACCCCTTTGTATTGGTGCCTTGGTACATTAGGGAGGAAGCCACCAGAGGCAAATTGAAAAGAGCTTATCAAATTTGTTGCAATTAATATTACTTTTTTTATGTTGGTTGAAGATACTACTAGATTGTTCTATGCTGGAATTATTACATATTAGTATTGCTAATTAATCCTCTATATTAATCTCATGATTTCAGGTTCATTCTCTACTGAAGGATCTGGTTCACAAGGCTATTGGTGAAACTATGGCAAGTCCTTCACCATTGCTACCTTTTCCATTATGTTGTATTTTTGTAATTCCTTTTTCCTGGTAATACATATTCATATGCTAATTTCCCCCAAAAGAAAAGCTTAGGAATTCGGGAGTTAGCTGTTTCTTAAAATGTAACATGATCAGAATGAGCTTCACCTGATCAGCTATGTAAGTACTTCATAAACAGTGGCATTGGAAAATAACCAGAAATCCTAGAGGGAAAATGCAAATTCATTGATTCTTTTTTCTGGGACATCTAAGTATATGTTAATTTTCTGTTGCATGTAGGAGCTAAAGCAGTATCCCACTTTGAGAGTGGAAGTCGGAAATGCAGCTACTGAGTCATTGGACAGGATGAGGGATGAAAGCAAGAAAGCAGCCTTGCAGTTAGTTGACATGGAATGTGGTTATCTAACTGTTGAATATTTTCGCAAGCTTCCCCAAGATATTGAGAAGGGTGGAAATCCAACGCACTCAATTTTCGATAGATATAACGATTCATATCTCCGGCGAATTGGTAAGTAGCTACTGTGGGAGATTTCCCCAAGTTAAAGGACTGACTTAAACTAGTTCAATTCCAAACAAAAAGCTCTGTTTTAGCTGGTTTGAGTGGCATTTGCATTTCAATCTTTTCTTGAGGGTCTTACAGAAAGTTCATTTTGTAATTCACATGGATCATATGACATCTTTAGAGATTGATAGGTTGAATGTGCTCTTCTTATTCATACCCTTTCTCTTTTTATTTTTATTTTTTTTGGAAACACATACAGGAGTCAACGTCCTGTCCTATGTCAATATGGTTTGTGCAAGTTTGAGGAACTCTATTCCGAAGTCTGTTGTCTATTGTCAAGTGCGTGAGGCCAAACGTGGCTTGCTTGATCATTTCTTCACAGATTTGGGTAAAAAAGAGGTGAGTTTACCCCTCTTCAGAAAAAAAAATTGTCCTAATTTCCTATCTACAACATTTTTTTTTTTTTTTTTTCTCTTCTTTTTGCAGTCAAAACAGTTGTCTAAATTGTTGGATGAGGATCCAGCAATCATGCAGCGCCGGAGCAACCTTGGGAAAAGGCTAGAATTATACAGAAGTGCCCAACAAGAGATTGATGCAGTTGCTTGGTCCAAGTAGAGGGGAGCAGATTTATGCCTTTCCAGTTGGTGGTGATTCTTTCATTTATGAGTACAGTTTTTTTGGTCCAGTGGAGGTCTGCTGGGCCCATGAACCTAACTACGAGTGGTTAGCCCTTCTTCCTATTGTAGGTAGGGCTCAATTTCACCATCACATCAAGTCAACTAACATCCACCCCAAATATAACGGAATAATGTGACAGTTAAAATTATTCAATGAATCAGTACTTGTAAATTTTTCAGAGTAATTATTCCAGCCTAATTGTTTATACCTTAGCGTGAGAAAGGAGCAAATAAGCATGTTTTCTACAGCCTCCTTGGCTGGTAAATTTCTACGTTGTTATTACGAGCTTTAGTTAGTTGTATCCACTGTCTAGTAGTAATAAATTGTTATCAGGGTAAATTTTTTATCGTTGTAAAGGGTTGACCAAATTCTTAAGCAATGAAGGCCATCCAGCTTTAGTTTGATCACTGAAATCTATCCATTTTTTTTTTTGAAAAATTTCTGTAGCGGTCCTTGTAGTCTAACCTTTTATCACTTCCTACTTTAAAATTCATCAAATCACTTGAATATGCATTGTTAGTACATTGGGGGTGGTTTGGCCACCCCTTTTTAGTCATGGGGAGTGTTTCGGCCACCCCAAACCACACTTTTTATTTTGTTTTAATTTGTTATTATCTTTTTTTTTTTTTTTTGTTCCCTTATATGGTATTTCCAAAATGATGTGAAAAAAAACAATTGGTGCCAACTCAATTACATGTAAACGTGTCAAAATGTTATTAGCAATGGTGCGGCCATTAACCTACGTGTCATTGCTCATCATTAAAAAATGGAACCGAGGGAGTGATTTGATAATAGTGTATACCTTTAGGTGCCCATTTTCCAATTGATGCATGGCTTTCTTTATAAAATGCAATTCTTTATCAAATCACTTGAATATGCATTGTTAGTACATTGGGGGTGGTTTGGCCACCCCTTTTCAGTCATTGGGAGTGTTTTGGCCACCCCAAACCACACTTTTTATTTTGTTTTCCCTCTCCTTTTCCTTTTTATTTTGTTTTAATTTGTTAGTCTTTTTTTTTTTTTTTTTGTTCCCTTATATGGTATTTCCAAAATGATGTGAAAAAAAACAATTGGTGCCAACTCAATTACATGTAAACGTGTCAAAATGTTATTAGCAATGGTGCGGCCATTAACCTACGTGTCATTGCTCATCATTAAAAAATGGAACCGAGGGAGTGATTTGATAATAGTGTATACCTTTAGGTGCCCATTTTCCAATTGATGCATGGCTTTCTTTATAAAATGCAATTCTTGAACCAAATTTCGAACTATACTCAACTCAAACTCAACTATATCAATTACAACCCAAATTAATCACCCAACATGTTGACACTAAAATTTACAACAAGATTATGAAAATGCCTTGCAGTCTGCCATTTTAGTAAGATTTTTAACCTTCGACACAAGATGGATTGATTTTGGTGTCATTGATTTCACTCGATCATCAACATCTTGTCATCTTAATTGCTGTTGGACAACTTCGATAAATTTCTTTCCTGTTTTACCCCAAGTCTTCTTGCAGTAACAGTACGTACTACGCCATAAAATCGATCATGAGCTCTTCATTACTCAGTGAATTAATTTCTTTGGCTGTCACAAGATGCTGCATCGATCACAGCTTTTTTATTCTGGCAGTGGCAACAGCTACGTTGGATTAGTTTCTTCAGCTGTCACAAGTTGCTGCACGCATGCATCACAGCTTTTTCATTCTGGCAACCGCTACTGCAAAAGGCTTGCTCTTCTGTCAGCTTCTATTTGAATTTAATGTAAGCTCTCAAAAGCTGATCATCAGAATTATTCCTAGCAAATTTCGTGAAATAGCTCATTGCTCCTTTTTCTTTTTTTTCTTCATCAGATCAAAATTTTCCAGTGTTACCAGCCTCATTGTAAAGGCATATCTGATAAGTATTGCAGCCTTCTTGAATTCGCCAGCTGGCTTTTGATGAATTAATCAATGACGTCGTTGGACGTTCTTGAAGGATACTGTACAATGGCTTTTCCTTTTTCTTTGGTTTTGAGATTATCTGTAGTACGTACATATAATAAACTTATGATATACTTTAACTATAAATAGTCCTATGTTTTTTTCTTGGTGTTTTTATAATATTATCTCATATATTAGTGTTCTTTTATCCTCCTTTTAAAATTGGAATAATTTGAAAGTGTCTCGTAGTACCAACTTTAGAAAAATGGGCCGCAACCAATTATGTTTTTGGTAGCATTTCCAAGGGCTCCACTATTTTTTCTTCAATACGGTTCAGAATGGTAAGGACCCTCCTTTGTAACAATTTTTTCCATTTATTTTTTAAAAATCTCATTTTGTAGCTCATGGGGCAACAATGAAATGGCATGATCTATAGGCTATAGATGTAAAGTAAAAAAAAAAAAAAAACCACCACATTTTTATCCTATTAGTATCTCACTTTGTTGATTTTTATTCCATTAGTATTTCACTTTGTTGACGTTACTGTCAATCAACCCTTGAATTAATTATTGTTAAAAAAGAAAAAGAACATAATCTAAAGACTAATTGGTATTGCTACGTCAACAAAGCAGAATATTAACATGATACAAGTGTGGTTTCTAACATTAATATTAACGAAATGAGAAATGCTATATATAGAAACCACACTTTAATTTTATCCTATAAGTATCCCACTTTATTGTCACGTCAGCAAAGTAAGATACGTGTGGAAGAGTATTAATTAATGCTATATATCACATCATTATCTCACAGTTCTCACTATGCTATCGTGATATTGTTAATCCACTCTTAGAGATATCATTCCTTGTTAAAAGAAAAAAGAAAAGAAAAAGGCTACGTCAGCATGGTAGGATATTAGTTTAGTATATATGTAATATTACTTACAGTGAAATAAAGAGAAATGCTATATATTACACTAACATCTTACCCCATCTAACTAGGCTGATATGACAATACAACTAGGCTAGTATATATCTCGTTAAATGCTCTTAAATTTAATTTAAGACATAAAATAGATCAGGAAGTCTAAATAAAACGGAGAGAACATTAATTTAAACCATAAAAGGTGCCTTCATCATTTTCTTTATTAATTGTTCCATGCAGTTGGTTGGAATTCATTATAATGATATTGATTGTTCATTTATCTGTCTGTCATCTCAACAAGTAGTTAATTGATCTTCAAATTTGTTGATTGACTCGGTGCCTTTAATGCAGGACACTAACTGATAAGGATGAATTTGAATAAATAGCTTGAGAGAATCCTTATCCGACACCTCGAATATTTGAAATGTATCAATTATAAGTATAATGTGATCTTGTAATTAGGTGTGCCTACTCTTCCGTCAACCCAAAAAAGAAAAGAGTAATGATTCAATGCCACCCAAAGATACAACTTTTCACCATCTTGCCTATGTGGCAAGGTGGTTCCTCACTATTTTTTGAGTTTTTTTTTATTATTTTTTAAAAATAAATTAAGGTGGGGGACTTCCTTGCCACATAGGCAAGGTGGTGAAAAGTTGTATATTTAGGTGGTAGTGAATCATTACTCAAAAGAAAAAGAAAAAGAACATAATCTAAAGACTAATTGGTATTGCTACGTCAACAAAGCAGAATATTAACATGATACAAGTGTGGTTTCTAACATTAATATTAACGAAATGAGAAATGCTATAGAAACCACACTTTAATTTTATCCTATAAGTATCCCACTTTATTGTCACGTCAGCAAAGTAAGATACGTGTGGAAGAGTATTAATTAATACTATATATCACATCATTATTTCACAGTTCTCACTATGTTATCGTGATATTGTTAATCCACTCTTAGAGATATCATTCCTTGTTAAAAGAAAGAAAGAAAGAAAAAAAAAAAAAAAAAAAAAAAAAAAAGGGTACGTCAGCATGGTGGGATATTAGTGTAGTATATATATAAGAGATAATTGTACCGTTGGTCCCTGTGGTATGCCATAATTATTTTTCATTGCCTATGGTTTAAAAAGCGCATGGGAGGTCATTACGTTTTACTCCTTAGGTCGATTTTCCGTCCACCTTTTTGACTGAATCTGTTAGCCATACACGTCAGCGCCACGTGTCGCCAATAAGATAGCGACACGTGTCCATCTTCATAAAAAATATAAATTTATTAATAAATTTATTATTCTTTTAAAAAAGAAAAAAGAAAAAAAGAAAACTGGCAGGCAAGGGGTGGCTGCGCGCCACCCCCAGAGGCCGCCTGGGGTGGCGCGCGGCCACCCCTAGATCTACTAGGGGTGGCCCGATGGCCACCCCTATATCTACTAGGGGTGGCCCCGCGCCACCCCCATTGGCTGGCCACCCCATTGCCACCTTTTTCCTTTTTTTTGTTTTTATTTTTTGAATTTTAATTTTATTTTTTTCAAAAAATAAGTATTTTTATTTATTTATTAATAAATTTATGTTATTTTATTAAGATGGACATGTCAGCGCCACGTGTTGCCGATCAGATGGCAACACGTGGCGTTGACGTGACATTTGACGGAATCTGTTAAATTTTTTAATGAAATTTGACTGTAAGGATCGATTTGTAATTATTACATATTACAGGGACATCCCATGCACTTTTCACACCATAGGGAGTGAAAAATAATTATGACATACCACAGGGACCAACGGTGTAATTATCCATATATATAATATTATTTATAGTGAAATAAAGAGTAATGCTATATATTACACTAACATCTCACTCCATCTAACTAGGCTGATATGACAATACAACTAGGCTAGTATATATCTCGTTAAATGCTCTTAAATTTAATTTAAGACATAAAATAGATTAGGAAGTCTAAATAAAACGGAGAGAATATTAATTTAAACCATAAAAGGTGCCTTCATCATTTTCTTTATTAATTGTTCCATGCAGTTGGTTGGAATTCATTATAGAGAAATGATCCCTACACTCATTTCTCACAACAACCCCACAACAAGTTGACGTGGCTGGTAATATTTTATTATTTTTTTACAAAAAAAAATGAAAACAAAACAAAAAAATAATAAAATATTGGAAAATGTTAAATTTACAACACCAACACAACAACCCCTCACATGAGGGTGGACCCCACACACTGGGGTCCACCCTCATGTGGGGTCCACCCTCATGTGAGGGGTTGTTGTGTGATTGTTGTGATAGTGTTGTGTATGAATCAAATCCCTAAAATATTACCAGCCACGTCAGCTTGTTGTGGGGTTGTTGTAAGAAATGAATGTAAGGATCATTTCTCCTCATTATAATGATATTGATTGTTCATTTATCTGTCTGTCATCTCAACAAGTAGTTAATTGATCTTCAAATTTGTTGATTGACTTGGTGCCTTTAATGCAGGACACTAACTGATAAGGATGAATTCGAATAGATAGTTTGAGAGAATCCTTATTCGACACCTCGAATATTTGAAATGTATCAATTATAAGTACAATGTGATCTTGTAATTAGGTGTGCCTACTCTTCCGTCAACCCAAAAAAGACACATTGACTGTATTTAGCGTTTTGGTCCTATTGTGTGAAGGTCATTCATTCGTGATAACGATTTTCTACCATTTTTAAGAGATTATAAATTGTATGAATTCATGTTGTTTTTCTTATTCAAAGAGTAGTTTGAAACAGGCTATTTATTAAAAATGTGGTATAGTATTAATTAAAATTAAATATATTTTTATTAAGTTCTTGCTCTTAATGTTTTAGTTTTCTAAAAAAAAAAAAAAAAAAAGTACATTTTCAATGGTAAAGAAAAAAAACCTTACGAATTAATGTTGAATATTTAACCACACAAATAACGTGGCACGTTATTCAAAAAATTAAATAATATAACATCATTAAATGCATATCCAGTTTAGCATTTTTTTTTTATATATATATATATATATATAAAAGAAAAGAAAAGAAAAAAGAAAGAAAGAAAGTGGAGGTTGTTAGTGGTTACTGTCTTTCGTAAAGGCAGAGTGTTGAAAAGGGCAAAAGGACGTGAGGGCATTTAGTTTGACAGGTGAGGAAAGTGGGACTTTAAATGCTCAAACCGGCCTCCGGTCTCTTAAGAACTACCCATGGTCGTTGCGGTTGGGCTCCTTTAATTTTGTGCATTCAACTCAAGCGACCACATTTTCGGTCCCAACCAGCGGTGTCGCTTTCATATTCCCTACGCCCTTTAAATTTTCCACCGCCTCTTGTTTATTTCACATCATTAAACCAAGTTTTATAATACAAAACATTAATTATTTATTTTTAAATTTTTTTTGGTATGTCAGCAAATTTCATTAATAAAAAAACATATTACTCAAGGGATGGACCAGGATTTTTATTAAGAGATCGAGGTCAAAAATAATTTAATAAAAGTCCAACTTAATTTTTTGAGTCTATATATATATATATAATTGAATAAAAAAATTTAAAAGAAAATTTGAAAAGTAAGAGAAGCCATGGCTCCTAGCTCTTGAGTTACGACATCTCCATAAAAATTTATTGGTTCAAATTTTATTTTGTTATTTTTAGCGGTGCAAAATATGTACGTGCCATTATTAAATATCTTGGTTGAAAGTTGAAATGGAGAGGATATGATCCTCAAAATAAGGGTCTCTAAACCCCCAAGCCTACCAAAATAAACTTCGCCATTAGTAGAGACTCGCCAAACCAGTACACATGCAGCATTAAGCTGATCATCATATATATATATATCAAAATGAATTACATTTAACTTACGGCATACATTCAATTTTTATTGAATAATTAAAGTCATTATATAGATATATGTACATGCACGACATGAATAACCTTGCCTCCACTTGCATATTTTTTTTTTATTATTATTAATTTTCCTCTTCTGGGCTATGAACTGACAGAAACAATTAATGATTATAATGAGGGGAAGGGAGGAAATTAAACGGGGGAAAGTTGGAAGAAATGTTGTAAATTTTTGACGTTGGAAGTTGGAAGTAGCTAGAAATGAGTAAGATCGATGGAACCATCTGGGTCGTTCCACTGCCAAAAAGTGTAGATGCAGTCATGCAGCTAGCATGTGGAACCGATCGAATATGATGCATAGAAAACCAGGGTAATTATGACTTAGTAGTAGTGGCAGCTCAGATGGAAATTGGCTTCTCACACATGAAAATATTGTTGTGTAGTGGACAATTATTGCTAAATTGTTCTCTTCCTTTCAAACAGACAAAACAAATGGTTAGCAGGAACGACTGTGAGTCTGTGACGTGACGACCAACTCTCTCCCAACTCTCTCGCTTTATTAATTGCTTTTAATCACATTTTGAGGTCTGATCATGATTTGCTCATTCTAGGCTTTAATTTTTAACAATTGATCATGATCGACATGCATTAATGCAACCAAAGATCGACGATGCATGGTCCTCGATCTCCAAATCTCTCGATCGAGCTTTTTCTAATCAAATATGGAAGTGATATATATGCTGGTACAGGATGCTTATGGTGCTCTTAAAGATACCTGATTTCAAAAGTGTAAGCAAAAAGATCGACAACTTGCTTCCTTATTAAATGTCTCTGGTATTCATTATTTGGAAATTCTAGGTGCCAATTTTGAAGCTAGTCCTTCCTATATATTCAGACACAGAAGCCTCGCATTAATTTCTTCCTATATATATAGGACGTCCAACTAAACAAGAAAAATTGAAGATATACATATATTTATACTGTCATAAATATTTATTGTACGTACGTAGATAGAGCTTAATCGGCTTAATGGAGTCTGAAGAGGGTCTGTGCAGGTCGAGAAAGCAAGCTATGAAGCCTATCAGAACCAAGACAGCAAACGAAGAAGACGGTGAAGATCACCACCATCTTAAAAAACATGATGATGAGGTGTTCGAAGAAGAGCCGTTGAGTCCATCAGCTCGGCTGTTCCATGAACCAAATTTTAATGTCTACATCATAGCCATCATGGGGAGCAAGACCAAAATTCAGGTGGATATCGTCAAAGCCAACTTGGAGCACACTTTGCTTAAGCACCCTCGCTTCTCTAGTTTGCAGGTAATTATGAAAAATAATCTCATTTTAACATGAATTATTTTGCCATTAATATGTAGAGCATGTCTGTCACCGACGTAATTAACTAATCATTAATTTGATTAGGAATAATATGACCAAAATAATTATATTATTACTTACCGAAAAAAGCGCAGGTTGTGGATGATACAGGGGATATGAAATGGGTTCGAACGAAGGTGGATTTAGAGAAACACATAATAGTTCCTGAACTGAATCCTGACATGGAGTCAGGCGATCAATTTGTTGAAGATTACGTCTTTAACCTCAGCAAAACCACCATAGACAAGTCCCAGCCTCTCTGGGATCTCCACCTCCTCAACGCGAAAACTTCAGATTCAGAGGCCGTTGGTGTGTTCAGGATCCACCACTCTCTAGGCGATGGAACTTCTTTGATTTCTCTTTTACTGGCGTGTACGCGAAAAATATCTGATCCGGAGGCTTTGCCAACGGTTCCGGTGAAGAAGAAGAAGAAGCAAGAAAAGAGTAGCTCTTGGTGGCTGTGGCGGTGCTTCGTTGGGTTCTGGTGGGTTTGGCAGCTCCTTTGGCACACTGTCGTTGATGTTTTCATGTTTATGTTAACGGCTTCCTTCCTCAAGGATACCGAGACGCCTCTCAAGGGGCCAGATCGCACTGAGTCCAGTCCTCGAAGAATTATTCACCGGACGGTCAGTTTGGACGACCTTAAGTTGGTGAAGAATGCCATGAACACGGTAATAAGTCGATCGACTCTCAAAAGCTCTGTTTTCTTTGGTGTTTTTTTTCCTCTCCTGTGTTTTTGGGATTTGATTAATTATGCAAATATTTTTTTAAAAAAATTAAGCAAAAAAAAATTAAAAAAAATTGAAGGAATTTTCTTTCCTGCCGATAGTAAGTGGAAGTCTAATAACATGCCCATATTAAGGGGGTTCGTCTGAAGGTCCCCACCATCTTTTATTTGGTAAACATTTCCTGACATCAAATTGAATACCTCATTAAAAGTTAGGGAAATGCTACAATTCCCACCACTATCCCACCCCAATCCCACCACTCCTAAGTGTAAGAAGTTGAAAATTGACTTATTAAATAAAAAAGTAAAATCACTTTAGTGTTGGTGGGATTGGGGTGGGATGGTGGTGGGAATTGTAGCATTTCTCTTAAAAGTTATGTCTCGCTCGAAAAGAGAGAGAAAGAGAGAGAAAGAGAGACTACATTAAAGTTATGCCTGCCTCATAAAACTAAAAATTAATTCATGTTCTTTTGCTCGATTCTATCACTCTTCTTTTTGTTTTAATTTTTAAAATAAACTACATTAATTTTAGTCCAATTTTAAATCGCTCTTTCATGTACTATATATGCAGATAGTGTTTTTTTTTTTTTTTTTTTTTTTTTTTTTTTTTTTTTAATTTAAAAAAGATGCAAAAATTTAATTATATCTTAAAAAAATTATAAAAAAATTAAAGAAAAGTAAAACAACAAAGGTAAAAATAAAATAAAATACAAACCTAGAATTGTTGAGGGATTCATTCTGCCGCGCGGGGCATCCACAAATGGGAAGGGTGCAACCTGCCCTCTACCACTTGGTTGAGGATTTTTTTTTTTTTAAAAAAAGAAAAGAAAAGAAAAGAAAAAAAAGTTCTTTATGTATAAGTCGAATTTCAAATGAGCTCTGATTTAATAATGTCAAAACGAGTGATTTAAAACCAAGTTAAAACTCATACAGTTAATTACAAAAACTGGAATCTAAATGAATTGAAACCCAGCCAAAACATAGAGGCTAATTTTGATTTTGATTTTGATTTTTTTATTTATTTATTATTAAAATAAAGATTGATCTGTCTCAGACCCAATCTAAAATAGAGGATCTAAGATATAAGAGAATAAATTAATATGTAGCTTATTATTCCTATTTATTTTTAATATCCAATTAAATTGAATTCGAGTTCATATATATATATATGCATGAAACATCTGTACGTAAAGGAAACAAAACTGTTTAATTTTAGACTAAATTGACATGCTTTGTGGGGTTTGCAGACCATCAATGATGTCGCCCTAGGAGTCACTCAGGCTGGTCTATCCCGTTATCTCAACAGAAAATATGGTGACATGCATCCTTTTTGATCAGTTGGCTTCCAATTAATTATCATGTACGTACGTGTCACAATAGATCGACCACACGTGCTCACCATGTTTCACTGTCTCCTTCCGCAGGTCAGGGTAAGAAAGCCGAGGAGGCAACTGAGACGAAAAACTTTCTTCCAAAGAAAATTCGTCTCAGATCAACTTTGCTCATAAACATAAGAACATCTGTAGGAATTGAGGTAAAATTAATTCCTTCGATCTCTTTTATTTTATTTTCTATATATAGGCGTAATATATATTGTTGGTACAGTTTTCGGTATGGTATGAATCTGTACGTTTTTCTGATGTTCTTCACGCTTCTTAATAATTCTGCAAAACAACAAAAACTAATGGACCCTTTCGGGGGTCATCTCCGATGCCTAAATTAGCTTCTATAAGAAAATAATGGTCTGTGCATAAAAACTGAGTCTTAGTTTATACCTAAGGTATTGACATATTTATAGGCAAAGAGGTGGAGTCAAAGCTGGATTAGAATTCCTGCTCCTTGTCGATCTAAAACTGCTGTCAGAGTTCTAATTGGACTCTGATAATTTATTAGACTTCTAATATGATATCTTCCTAGACTTCTGATCTGATCATTCTTCTTATCTGATTGGACCATAAGTTATATCCTAATTCCACCAGGGATAGGACTACTGATCAAACTATACTTGGGCTAATTAGAGTCCTATCCCAATTTACTGAAATAACTGATACCTGATTTTCCTAAAGTAGTTGCTAAATGTCTATCTCCTCCTTGGATCGGGTTGAGTGGAATTTATTTCCAACAATTACCCCCCAATTCTCTTATCCAAAGCTTGCTTGAATAATGAGAATTCTATGTCTAAGAAAACCCGAGCTTTGTCTCATTCTGAAAACCTGCCAACCTGCAAAACCTGAGGGTTAAATCTTACACCCCATTACCTTCTTGTTTTTCTTTAAGGTTTTCTCCTTGTCTCTTGGAATGGCTAACTCCTGAAAAACCTGTAAAATCCGAGGGCTAAATCCGACCCCCCTTTTTTCTTGCTCTCGGCTAGAACTGATCCGAGAGGCTTTGCCTCGCTCTCGGTTAGGACTGATCTGAGAGGCTTTCTTCTTGCTCTCGGCTAGGACTGATCCGAGAGGCTTTGCCTTGCTCTCGGCTAGGACTGATCCGAGAGTTTCCTTCTTTCTCTCGGCTAGGACTGATCCGAGAGTTTTCTTCTTTCTCTCGGCTAGGACTAATCCGAGAGTTTTCTTCTTGCTCTCGGTTAGGACTGATCCGAGAGGCTTTTGCCTACAAAAGAAGCAACATCAATGGGTTCCCGGTCCCTTCACCGGGAACATTCCGATACTTAAGTCAGCTCTATTCTTTTATTCTAAAAATACTTATTCAAAAAATCTGGGGAATTTTCTGTCTTTTATTATAACTAGTCCGAGTTAAAAATAAAAGTCTAGTTCTTTGCAAACATAAATGCTAAAAATAAAAGTCTAGCATGAAATTCCCGAGAGTCCTTTCTACATGATCACAGGCAGATTCTGTTGTTGCCTCGGCTCTCTACGCTGTGGGCTTCTGCTTCCTCGGTCTTCTCTTCTTTCTATGTTATCTCGAAGATCATTCTCCTGATGCCTCTCATCTAGCTGAGGACGGTCTCGGGGATAGTAATCCCTTGGCTGATGATCTCGGGGCTGATAGTCTCGATGATTCTGAGGCTTGTTATTTCCTGGCTGGTTCCGTTGCTCTCCCAAGAACCGAACCAGCTTGCCATTCTTTATGAATTCTTCTATTAATAACCTTAGGGTTACGCACCCCTCGGTGTAATGACTTACTTGTTTATGAAAATCACAATACTTACCTGCATTCCTGTAAGAAGGATTACCTGGTATCTTTTGTGGTTCCCGAAACACCGGATCTTTTTTGATCTCCATAAGGACTTATGATATCTTGGCATTGAGAGGTGTGAAGTTATAATCTTTGAACTTCTTTACCTGCCTCTGCTCTTCCCCATCAGCTTTTCTGAATTCTTTCCTTTTCTTTTCTGGGGCTGTCTCTTGGGGTAGCCTAGAACTGGCCATAGACTTCAGCGTCTCTTCCTGATTAATGAATTCTTCTACCTTATCCATGAGGCCCTGCAAGGTACTCAGTTTCTTCCGGACCAACTTCTTCATCAAAGGCTCCTCGAGCGAAATTCCTTGATAAATGGCAGCAAAGACCATATCCTCGATCGGATCTTCAACCGTTACCTTCTCTCGGTTAAACCGAGCCATGAACTCCTTAAGACTTTCGTTGCTTTGCTGGTGCAATGATAGCAAATATCCCGAAGGCTTCTTCCTTGTCCGGAAAGCCAAGAACTCCGTTAGGAATATCTTGGACAATTCCTTGAACTGATCAACAGAATTCGGGGGCAGCTTCCTAAACTAGTCCCGGGCATTCCCCGAAAGAGTAAAGGGGAAGGCCCAACATGCTACTTTATCGAGTGTCCCGTGAAGGTCTAGATGAGCTCGGAAATTCTCTAGGTGATCTAGGGGATCTCCGTCTCCTGCATAACTTAGAATTTGGGGTACCTTAAACTTCTCGGGTAGCCGATAGTCTGCTACTCGTCTGGTGAAGGGTGAGTCTGTACCCATTAGGAGCTTATTCACAACTACGGATCTGCTTTTGTCCTTTCTTTCCATCTCCATATACGTGCACCTTCTCTCCAGCTCGACAATAACTCTGCTCAAATCTCCTTGACGGTCATCCTCCCTCTGAGGATTAGTGTTGCTGTTGTGATCTTCTTCCTCACGCTCATCCCTGTTCATCTCGAGATTGGGTTGTTCCGGCCTCCTGCTCAGCAACTCAGCATTCCGCTGTGTTAAGGATTCGATCTGGGCTTCCAACGCTGCTATGCGATCCTGGTCTCCATCGAGCGGTGGAGGCTGTGGATTATTCTGAACAACCGGTTCCAGTGGGGCTCTAAGCTATCGGTTGGTCTGGCTTCCGGAATGTGTGTTCATCACCATGTTGGATCTTCTTTTTCTTTTATGAGGAACGAATAATCGTTTCCCACAGACGGCGCCAAACTGTTGGTATAGTTTTCGGTATGGTGTGAATCTGCACGTTCTTCTAATGTTCTTCACGCTTCTTAATAATTCTGCAAAACAACAAAAACTAAGGGACCCTTTCGGGGGGTCCTCTCCGATGCCTAAATTAGCTTATGTAAGAAATAATGCTCTGTGCATAAAAAATGAGTCTTAGTTTATACCTGGGGTATGAGCCTATTTATAGGCAAAGAGGTGGAGTCAAAGCTGGATTAGAATTCCTGCTCTTTGTCAATCTAGAACTGCTGTCAGAGTTCTAATCGAGATATAGAATTGATGTCAGAGTTCTAATTGGACTCTAATAATTTATTAGACTTCTGATATGATCATTCTTCTTATCTGATTGGACCATAAGTCATATCCCAATTCCACTAGGGATAGGACTACTGATCAAACTATACTTGGGCTAAATAGAGTCCTATCACAATTTACTGAGATAACTGATACCTGATTTCCCTGAAGTAGTTGCTAAATGTCTATCTCCTCATTGAATCGGGTTGAGTGGAATTTATCCCCAACATATATATTACAACTATATATAGAAAAATTAATATATACTGTCAAATTAATATATATGCAGGCTTTGGCTGATATGATGGAGAACGATACTCAAGTCAAGTGGGGAAACTGGATTGGGTATGTCCTCCTCCCCTTCACCATTGGATTAAGGGACGATCCATTAGACTATGTTCGTGAAGCCAAGGCCACCATTGATCGAAAGAAGCACTCCTTCGAAGCTATTTACACTTTTTCCATTGCCGAGTTGGTTCTCAAATTGTTTGGCATTAAGGTAGAAATTACTCTCTTTTGACTTAGAATACTGTTAAATCACTATTTATCTTATAAGTTTGAAAAAATTTCATTTATAACTCTTAATCTTTCATTATTTTTACAATTAAGTACTTAAACTTTAAAAAATGTCAACTTAGGGTATTAATCTTTATTAATTTCAACACACCGTTTGAATTTCCTATTAAATTCTATCGAAATTCTCAAAATACCCTGTGTTTTTTTTTTTTTTTTTTTAAATAAAATAAAATTTTTCAAAAATACATGCATGGGTATTTTTGCAAATTTCGTTAAATTTTGACTAACATCTAAATCTTGCAATGTTTTTTTTTTTTTTTCCTAAAAAAAGGAGGAGTATTTTGAGAATTTGAAAGAACTTCACTTATAACCCCTAATCTTTCATCACTTTTGAAATAAGGTACCCAAACTTTAATAAGTGTTAATTTAGAGTATCCATATTTCAATTTTTTTCAATTTCAACCCTCTATTACATCCTGTCAAAAATTTTATAATACCACTATTTTTATTTAGGAAAAAAAAATTTGCAAGAATTTAATAGAATTTGCAAAAATACTCATGCCTGAATCTTTGAAATTTTTATAAATTTTCTTTCAAAAACAAAACACAAGAGTATTTTGAAAATTTTGATAGGGTTTAACGAAAATTTCTAACGGATTGTTGAAATTGAAAGATGGATACCTTAAATTGACATGTTTTAAAGTTTGGGTACCTTATTTTTAAAAGTGATGAAAGATCAGAGGTTATAAGTAAAGTTTTTCCTAAGAATTTTGACAGGATTTAACGAAAAATTATAAAGATGATTGAAATTGAAAAAAAAAAGAAAAAGAAAAAAAGAAAGAAAGATGAATACTCTAAATTGACATTTTTTAAAATTTGAGTATTTAATTATAAAAGTAATGAAAGATAAGGCGTTATTATAAGTGAAGTTAATTTTTCTTTAAAGTTTTTTATATCTTAACACTTTCCTTCATGTATAAACTTAAACCCCTACTTAATTATATGAAAGAGCTAGAAAAGAAAACGGAAGCATAAAAAAAGAGATTAATGAAGCGTTAGGGCTACATCTTGTATTGAAGCATACAAACTGTATTACGAGTGCTTACGAGCTTGCATTTTTCTGGCGGTTAACAGCGAGCAAGTGGTATGTCTCACAGAATCATTACCCACACTACAATGTGCTTCTCCAATCTAGTCGGACCCCTTGAAGAAATTGGTTTTTATGGTCATCCAATGACTTACCTAGCTCCAAGTTCTTATGGTCAACCACACGTAAGTAATTAGTACTTAATTAATTGGTTTCAATCAAAAGAATGATAAACATTAATTCTTGATATATATATATATTCCATATATTGAGCTGAAAACTATGATTAATACTTCCTCTTGCAGGCATTGATGATCAACTTCCAAAGCTATGTCAACAAGATGACCATTGTTCTATCAATTGATGAAAGCATAATTCCTGATGCTTACCAGCTTTGTGACGATATAGTAGATTCTCTTAAGCTCATCAAGGATGCCGTCATAGCAAAAGGGCTCATCAAGGAAGATCAGAACAGAAATTAAACCTGTTCTGAGAATTCCACCTCAATAATGACTTTGAATGTAGTACTGCACTACTGTTCATTACAAAATTTGTTAGTAATTATGACTTACCTTTCACAAGCTTTTTCTTTTTTATTTCTCAGTTAAAGTTACACCATAATGTCGATAATGATACAGTATTGTGTGACTTCCGAATAAGAGCTCTTGCCGCATTCTTTTGAAATCTTAATTACCATATCCTACAAGTTAAAAGAGTGGCAAAGTTTTTTTTGCTATTTGGTTACATATATTTTCAAGTGCTTACTTTTTTTGATGTAACAATAAAAAAATTAATAATATACAGAAGGCGCCAAATTGTTATCGATAAAATTGAAACGATACAGATAAAGAAACTCGCGAATGGTGAGAAACCTTTCCACGGACGGCGTTAAACTATTAGAGCAATTTTTGGGGCATTTGGTGCACCCCTTGGAAGGGGTATCCTTCACTTTGGCTACTTCTGGGTGTTTTGGAGAACCGTTTGGATGAGAGGGTATCCTTCACGTTCAAAGCTTTAAGTTGTTATGGGAGCTCTCGGTGTAAGATTGGTGTTCTTGCAAAATAAAGAGGTGGTCAAAAGATCCCCGATCAGAACCTGGATACACTTTGATGCTTAAGTTAGCATATCTACATTTGGAGTGAATAATATAAAAGTTCATGAGCCTTACTCACTCTCAAAAGACGCCTTGAGAGAGGAGGAGGGGTGCCTATGATTTATAAAGTGCCTAGCTAGGTTATGTATCTCTAGGCGATGCGAGATACTTTAACACGCCTCCTCACGTATGGCAATCTTGACCAAATACGTGTTCAACATTGAGAGAGAAATACCCATTATCGTTCTAGGAACTTGTTCTGATACCATGTATAGAGCCTTACTCACTCTTAAAAGATGCATTGAGAGAGGAAGAGAGGTTCGTGATCATAGCTTATAAAGTGCACAGATCATATATCTCTTGACAATGTGAGATACTTTAACAAATAAGAGTGTAAGGTGTGCAGTTTTGAGAAGCCTAAGAGAGAAAGATGAAGAGATAAAGGGAGAGATCGAGAGAATGTGAGAGGGAGAAAGGCTGATCGAGAGATAGAGAGACCGAGAGGCCTTCACCATGTTAGAGGATCAGATATCGTCTGCAAAAGACTCTCAAGATAGGCATGAAATTAAGCCTACAGCAGCCCCTCAATCCAAGATTCACTCCACTCTACACGCAGCCTAGACCATCTCAAGCTGAGCAGCTCTAACCCATGTTCCAAGCTGACACAAGACAACAACTCCATGCATCACGCTTGACAGCAGCCCAACTCCCTTGACTCACACACTCCATGTTTCCAGCATATTTCATTTCATGTTTTATGGGATATGCTTTCCTTTACAGCCCTATATATTATTCACTCTTGTAACTGAAGTGTGTACTGAGAATTAGTAAAGATGCAGTTCTTGAGTTTACCTGTGTTCTTCTCTTTTCTGTTTTATGTCTTTTCTCTTGTTATTTTACACACCGAAAGGGGAGAGGAAAAAGATCCCCTCTCCGCCTATGCCTCTCCTCTTTAATAGGACCCCTACAATCTCTATAAAATCTCATGGGGCCCCACCTTATCATTTGATTCATTTAGGGGGGATATTTTCCCCAACACTTGCCTTTGTTAATGTTCACTTCAGTTAGGCCCTTTTGGGTGGAGCTCCATTTGTACAAAATAGAATAAAATACCTTGAAAGAAATTGATGTGGACTCGCCGGATGTCCAGCCCTTGCATGTTGGCCATTTAAGCTTCACTTTGCTGCTGGACCTTGATGGGTTATTCAGCACATGTTGGTCCACAGTCCACTGCTGGGTGACTGAAGAATATTTAGGCCTCTTGAGGTGCTGGCTCAATCCATGCAGAGATGGATCATGGGCTGGAATCCAATTGAGCTGCATCCGCTTATGGTCTATGAGCCTAATAAAATGTAGTATGGTCTATTGGCCCGATTGAATATGAAATGGGCCATCAATCCAATATGATGTGGACCATTTGTTTGATAAATGTGATATGGGCTATTATGCGGATAAGATGTGGACTACTGGTCTAATAAAATGTAATATGGTCCATGGGCTATTGGGCCTATAGATGTGGACCATCGGTTCGGTAAAATGTAGGATTTTTTATGGAGATCTTATAGCTCTTCTTAAATGGAGTTTTCTAGCTAGCAAATCATGCTTTGATTGGAGTTAGTCTCCTCCATCGAATGGCACTGTGCCACGCGGTCTCAACAATTATATATGTTCAAAAACAAAAAGGAAAATTACGATTTTGCCCTCCAAATGCCGGTGTTTTTTAAAGTAACCACACGAACAGGCAACGCTTGGATTATAGCTTCCTAAACTACCAAAAAGTTTAAAAATGATCAATTTTATTGAAATATGCCTTAATATACTTGTCATGTGTTATTTTTCAATTAAAAAATAATAATAAAAATAAAAATAAATTAGTTTTTTATTTATTATTTTATAAAAAGAATTTTAATTGAAAAATGACACGTGACAGGGGTATTATAAACATTTTTCGACAAAATGGGCCTTTAATTTTGAAGACTTTTTGGTGGTTTGAGGGCCAAAGTCTAACATTTAGCAGTTCGTAAGGCTGCTTGCAAAACGGCTGACAGTTTGAAAAGCTAATCTATAATTTTCTCAAAACAAAACTACTAGTTTGATACATATCATTTCATTAATTAATTAGTTTCATCGGATATACCAAGTTTAGAAAAAAATCTTTTAATGTAATTTGAACTAATCCTTTTTCTTTTTCTTTTTTTTTTTGTCACAATATTGGGATTAAGTTTGGACAATTTCTAGCATAATTATCATTAGATTTTCGCGTTAATTTGACGTATGACTGGGTTCTCGTCTGAGACCTATTAAATAGTAATTTCAATATATTTAGACAAAGAACTAACCAGAACGGACATAACGAAATTTTAACAAGTCTTGTTCGATCGGCTTGTTTCAAGAAATAGAAAATCTCTATATAAAAAAGGAGGCAGTCGTCAGCTTTGCAAATTTTATACGGCTTTGAATATTTACCGTAGAAAATCGCGGATACGATTGATCAGTTTCCTGTATATTCGGCGGCAGTTTTCAACTTCCGCGCCTTGACTACGTACGCTGTCATGGTCATCATTCATCAGTCTCCTCCAATATTACAGAGAGGTGTGCATGTCCCCCTTTGGCTCTCGCAAAGAACCCAAAAAGGTAGAGAAAATTAATTATAGCATTTATAGGACCAAATTAAACATTAATAGTTCGTCCTCTTGCTTCCCCAATTCATTAGAATTTAGAGCTGTTCAAAATTTGGAATTTGGAGCAATCTTTTATGTCTCTGGGTACAGTACTTCTGCAGGACTAATCCAAGGATGGAAATCATGGAATGGTCAGCAGCATCTGCCACAAAAGCTTATCTTGATACTCTCAGAATGGTACGTATGTGCTTAATTATTTTTCACATTTTCCCTGTTCTTTTTTTTTTTTTTTATTATTAATTTGAATAATGAATATAAACCACAATGCAGTTTTGTTTTTAACATGTACGTTCTTGATTTTTGTTTTTTTGTTCATATATATAATAGAAAGAAAACAGCATTGCATATGATATATTGACTCAAGGGTCTTTAATTTAAGTAGTTCATGCGATTTTTTTTTTTTTTTTTTTGAACAAAGCATTGCCCTAATAATTGGTGATCCGGTTATTGATCATCATGTTGAAGCAGAATTTTGGATGGCCGGATTGGTCGATGAGGCTCTTGTAATACAAGTAAAAAGTTATAAGATCTGCCTCACCTTTTCAATCATCCGACGCTTAAGCCAGTAAATAATTTTTGAAAAAAAAAAAAGCTAAAAGGAGAAAGAGAAAGAGTTGTGATTCATATCCACGTACACCACATCTTATATATAATTAATGTTCTATTATTTAATAATTAATCTTATGTCACTTTAATTAATAATTAATAATTTAGTACTTCATTCCAAAAAAAAATCCCTTGAGTCGATCACAATGCTCTTTTCTTTCTATTAATATGTATAGGACTGATTTGAAGTTTATAGAGGGAAATTAATTAAGGTAATTAGTCTAATTATTTTTCATAGATTAATGCATTAATGTCGTTAATTCAGTGTAAAAATGGCAAGAGAAAATGTGAGTCATGGAAGACACAAGAGCCGGGGAGCAGTGAATTTGTATCAGCCTTAGCAGCAGGCATGAGATCTAAGCTGATAGTGGAGGTGACATCTGGCGTTTCTCCATCAACAATAGCCTTAGCAGCTGCCGCCCGGCAAACCGGAGGTCGGCTGGTGTGTATTCTTCCGGAGCCAGACCTTGCGGCTTCGAAAAATATAATTAAAGACCTGGGTCTTAAGGAACAGGTGGAATTCAGAACAGGGGACCCCTCCCAGCTATTGCAGAGTTACGAGAACATTGATTTCTCTCTTGTAGATTGCAAGAACGACGACTATACTGGGCTGCTGAAGTTGCTAGATGTTAACCCTAGAGGATCGGTGGTGGTGGCAAACAACTTGGTGGGCAAGAAAAGAGGACTGGAAGGGCATTTGAGAGGAATGAAGGACAAGGTGGCAGTGAGGTCTATGAAGAATCCTATAGGGAAAGGCATGGAAGTCACCATGATTGGTTCCAAGGAGGAGATTGCTAAGAGGGACGGGGGTCGAGTGGGAATTAGATGCGGTTCTATGAAGGGGAGTGGGAAAAGCAAATGGGTTGTCAAGGTTGACGAGGAGAGTGGTGAGGAACATATTTTCAGGGTGCCTAAATCTCTTTAGACTTCGTTTGGCTGCAAAGATAATATTGTACGTACGTACGTGTCTCATCTGATGCTCATGATCGATCAAACCAGGTTAATTCATATATGCATGCATGGAGGCTCCGATCGACAACCTCGATCAGCGGTCGTCCACGTACGTACATTGCCATGCAGATCACAAGTGCGTGCCCCCCGGCCAAGCTAAGCCATGTGACTGAAAGATAAAAAGCAGGGGATTTACTATATAGATTGGTTTCTGTAAAATTAATCTTTGTTGTAGCAGTTCTGACTGCATTTAATTGATGACAGTGCAGGCTGTACGTGTAAGAATTTCATTCGCCCCAATGAGGTAGCGCATATGAATTTGTTGGATTTAAGAGATTATGATATGTAATCCTACTCCTATTTAATTTTATATTTTTATAATTGTACGTGATTTTCTATTAAAATCTTACTTTGATCGGAAGTGGAATAAATTAAAACTCATGGTTTTTAGTATATATATATATATATATATATATATATTTGGAGATTTGAAATTGTAGATCACTATCTTACACAACTCAAGATATATTGGTGGGACTCATGCATGTGGGTTCCATCAATGTGTCTTGAGTTGTGTAAGATTTGTACAGTTGAATTGTGCAAAAATTATTTTCCTATCCCTGAATATGTACATTGATTCTGCGTGTATTGTGTCACTCATACAAAATTCCTGTATATATTCATTTTCCTACTTTATTTACGTTGATTCTATGTGTATTGTGCCATTCATATATGTTCATTTTCCTACTTTGTTTATGTTGATTTTACGTGTATTGTGCCACTCATACAAAATTCCTGCTTTACTTTCTCTCTCTCAGCTTGAAATTTCACTTATAACTCTTGATCTTTCATCATTTTTGCAATTAAGTACTTAAACTTTAAAAAGTGTCAATTTAAAGTATCTATTCTTCAATTTCTTTCAGTTTCAATCCTTCATTAGAATTTTCGGTTAAATCTTATCAAAATTCTCAAAATATCCGAGTTTTTTTTTTAAAAAAAATTAAAAAAATTAAAAAAATTTTCAGAGATTCAGGCATGGGTATTTTTGTAGATTCCGTTAAATTTTGACCAAATACCTAAATTCATGAAAAATATTTCCTTTTTTTTCGTAATATATATATATATTGGAAATCTTCACAGAATTTAATGGAAAATTCTAATAGAGGATTGAAATTGAAAAAAATTAAAAGATGAATACTCTAAATTGATACTTTTTAAAATTTGAATTTTTTTTTGCAAAAATGATAAAAGATAGTAATTGTAAATTTGTAAGTGAATTACAAAAAATGAAAAAATAAAAATAAAAATAAAAATAAAAAAGGTATAATTTTGTAACGGAAACTTTAAAAGCATGAGATCGAGATCGAGATCGAAGGTGTTGGCCTGTTGGGATGCGGAATTTGCAAGAAATGGCGGGAATGATGATTACTGTCCAGTACGTACCAACCATCACCATTCACCACCAACCACATCGATCCCTACCTTGGAACCCAAGGGATATGGACCTCTCAACCGCCTTAACATGCCTTCACATTCACATGCTCCCGGCCAGCCATTTCTTGTTCTGCTAACTGCTTAATTTGTTACAAACCTTGGGGTCTCAAATATTCAACAATATCACGTACGTACAGTTCTCGATCTGAATGGCGAATTTTACATCCTGGCTTCTCTTTATAATTGGCTTCTGTGTTTTGATTCTTGCCTTGGAACCCAAGCTTCGTGCATTGGCCGACGACAGTACTGGTAACGTGGGTGGTGTTGGTAGTGAAGTATGGGAGCTTTGTGATACAGACTTGAGGAGTTTCCTACCTCCACCATATGCCAATCTATCTGGTGTGGTCTGTAAGCCCGTTTGGAATACTTTTATCTTGAGGGTAAGTCTAATTTCGAATCCATCTTTGTTAATTTAGTTTATGTTCATCAACATATATAGTTAGAGTTTTGATCAAGGAAGCAGGACTCTGTTTGTGATCGATCTTTTGATGCATGTGTGGATCACTGGATCGATGAGATGGTAATTAAGATATTGTTTGGCTCTGTTGGTAGAAAATGATGATGATTTCAAGATTTGGGGCAAAAATGATGGGAAGTGGGAACTACATAAATCATAAATGATTATGATTATGTCTATGTGTTATGTCATCGCAATTAATTCACTTTAATATTTATTTTTTTTTCTCTTTTGCTATATTCACCGAGGTATAATAGGTAATGCTTTTATAGATCATTATTCTGACCATCCGGAAAAGTTCTGTAAAAGATCAAAATGATCGAACACCTTTAGTTAGAATTGATCGAACTTATAAACAGTACTACATTGGCTGATAATTATGTCGAACCCCTTATACCACCTACGGTGAGACCGGGGTAAACGCCCGCATACCCGCCCCCAACACACGAGAGATAATTATCGAATATGACCAGAGTATTTGTGTGGGGAGTCAAACCACTCGGTTACCCCGTGCGGGCCGGGTCATATGTTAGCAAACTTGAAGCATAAACAATCACTCCTTATTAATATAATGACATGTTTTGTTGGATGCATGCAGTACTCACAGAGTGAAGATCATGTTGTGAACATTATATTATCAGCTGTATACACCAGTGGATGGGTGGGAATTGGATTTTCGAAAGATGGAATGATGGTTGGTTCTAGTGCCATGGCGGGATGGCTTAATAGAAAAGGTCGTGCAAGAGTCAAGCAGTACTATTTGCAAGGTTCAAAGGAGTGGCAAGTCATACCAGACAAAGGAGAATTGCCACTCACTGGTGTTCCCGCTTCTGTTGTGATTCATGGGGCCACTATTTATTTGGCATTTCAGTTGAAATTTCAAACTCACCTGGCTCGCCAGCCCATTATATTGGCTTTTGGAAGCGCATATCCTAAGCACTCCGGCCACCTATCTGAGCATGATGACAAAGCAACCGTCACCTTCGACTTCTCTGCAGGTCTTTCTTCATTATCACTTTTTCCTTCTGCTTTTTCACTTGGCAATTAAGGTCCTATGCTCTTTGAATTAAGGGTGACAATTAGTGTTCCTATGTTGGTTTCAATTCGTGTTGAGGTAATCCAATCCATTTAATTAAACGGGTCAAGACCCCTCAACCCTAACTCGTTAATTTCGTTATGAGTTCTTGTCTGGTTCGCAGATTGTGTCAAAAATTGTCTACCCTTATATCACATGTTGGGGCATGGTTATGAGGCATAGTTATAATACTATATAGATCAATCATAACTCGTCTCATTTAATTAAACAGGTTAGACCTTTCAACTCTAACCCCGTTAATTCCGTGTTGTGTTCGCAAGTCGTGTCAAATATTGCCAACCCTAGTTTGAATGTTCCATTCCTCTTTGTAACCTCGAGTGGCTTATTAAAGTTCCTCTGTGCAACCAATGACACACTGATATATATGTATTAGTCTTTCACTTTCACAGGTTCGGTGTCCGCTGAATCCACCGATTTTGGCAAGATGAAGAAGAACCATGGGATATTGGGTATAATCGGATGGGGTCTAATCCTTCCTATTGGCGCAATTGTCCCAAGATACTTCAAGCACAAGGACCCCCTATGGTATTATCTTCATTCAGTCATTCAACTTGTGGGGTTTGTCATCGGGCTTGCTGCCGTGATACTTGGCCGACGGCTTTATAATACAATAAACGCCAATTTTCCGACGCATAGAGGCATAGGAATCTTTGTTCTTGTACTTAGTATTCTTCAGATTCTGGCATTCTTTCTACGACCTAACAAAGATGCCAAGGTTCGCAAGTTCTGGAACTGGTACCACCATTGGATTGGAAGATTTGCCCTCTTCTTTGGAGCTCTGAACATAGTGTTGGGAATCCAAATTGGAGGTGCAGGAAGTGATTGGAAGATAGGCTACGGATTTCTTGTCGGTGTGGTTCTTGTTGCTGTCATTGTTCTGGAAGCATTGGCATGGATGAGAAGGTCAGAGAAGACTACTACCATGGATCCATCCTTCCAAATGAATCCAGTTGAATGAATAAGTTGCATTCCTAGTCCTAGTACTTTGACTACAAGGTCCCATTTTTTTTCTCTTTTTACGTTCATTTTATTATTTTCTATTTATTTATAATAAAGTATTCTGAAGTTTCAAGACCACTTCAATGAATCAGGTTGGCAATTGATGCTGCATGTTGCATGCCGTGCTCTTAAAAGGGGGCAAGCTCGTTGGACCTCCTCCTGGTTCAACTTTCACATCAACTGGTCCCAACTTGTGTTTTGATCAAACCCTAGAAGTTCATGTGTGGGATTTCCTAGTGCAGATGCTAGAGAATCAAATTGAAGAGCTGGATTAATGTTTTGCTAAATTGGAGAATACCAATGCATGCCAGCTTCCCCCTCAGCTAAAACTAACTGAGTGATGAACATGAAGTTATGAACTTCCTATTTTCCTGTACAAAGTATATGTTTACCTTGTGTGAGCAAGTGAGCATAAAGCCTGGTTTGCTTCTGGAAGAGTTCTATGGCCATTTTGAGTGCTTGTTTCCTCACAAGCTGTTTGATTCTTTTTTTTTTTTTTCATTTTTTCATTCCCAATGCGAGCCAGGGATGAGGGGTGATGATCGTGGATAGTCTAAGAAGGCTGGTGGCAGAGCAGCCTTCAAAAGATGCTGCCATCTACTTCCAAGAAAATAAATTTCACTGATCATAATATTTGTCCAGTCAAATAAATGATTACCAAAGAGACAAATGGGGTTTTCCAAGACATTATTATGTTTTTTTGTTAAAACAATAATGGAATAGGTAATGGTCAACTTTAGTAAGAAGAAATGCTGATAAGTGATACCCAGTGAAAAAAATAACGAAGTCATATGCGATTAAACCAAATTAAATTATCAAAGTCATTGCTGTTGGGAATCGAGGGAGAAAAGTACTTTCAGTCTGTAGATGCTCTGAACCAATTTGTTCCTTTTCTAACCATATATGAACCAAAATTGTCGCCTCAAAAAATGCCCATTGCAGTCCCAAAAAGAAATTTTATTGTAAACCTGCACATCAAGCAAAATATTTGATCAGCCCCTGGAAATACAAGTTCAATATAACATGGTGGAAGCTTAATAGGTTCCATTTTTGAACTAGTTTAATTGCACAAGGCCAGGTTGACAAACCTTAACCCTATGCTAACTCAAATCACATGAGCGAGCACCCAATCTATGATCTGAGGTCAGGGGCATTATTCCCAGACTACAAGTGAGCAAAAAAAAACTCACTGAAAAAAGTTGCATTCTGGATGCATAAAAGTGTGATACATTCCCCTTAAGTCGACAAAAAATTTACTTCCACCACATAAGAACACCTAACCTAAAACGGTGGTTTTCACTCTTTCAGTGAGGACCATACATTACCAGACCAATGGGTAACTTGCTGGAGACCCAATAAAAGTTATTCAGATTGCAATGGTGGGATCATACCTATGTAGGGAGAAAAATAGGCTTTGTTCCTTCATCACAATGTCCTTTTGCAGACCAAACTCAAATAAAAGCATCTGCAATTTTTCTCCAAATGTTAATATAATAGCTTTATAAAACAAATCCCACTCATTTATACTAATCCAATAGTTCATGAACCATAAGAGAGTTCAAGCCATTTAATTATGCTTCAAAGGATCCAACATGCACATGCAAGCTAAAAAAAAAAAAAAAAAACCTCATGAAATTTATTTGAAAGGATAAAAAAACACTAGGCAAAGTAGGCCACGACAGACGCATTGTTTCCTCAGGATTTCAGTTTCAAAAGATAGTTGTCAATTTGGACCATAGAAAACTCACCTGAATTTTTCCAAAAGGTTGTGTTCAATCAGGAACCGATAAGACAAGGCATTATGTGATCATCAGAGGCAGAATAGATCCATGTCACTCTTGTCCCTTGCGTGTATTATAAAAATGAAAGGCGGTAGCTTCTACTTCTTTTTCCAACAATCCTGCTACACTTGATTGGTACGAATAAGAAAAGAAAGGGTTACGTAGCACTAGCTGCACAATCATCTCTTAAAGAAAAGCTGGAAGACTTTGGGGTTTCACTTCCCCTAAGCACTCTGTTATAAATAACCTTAAAAGACTGTGAGCCATATGGTCGACTGAGCAAACTTATTGGCATTCTAAGAGTCTGCTTTCGGTTTCTTCTCCCCCTAATCAAAATGCTGAAAGTTTTCTCACCATCAATTTTACACTCACCATTCTTTCCAGCATTTTCATTTGAGCTATTTTTCTGACTTTGTTCACTCTGAGCATTTTCAACCGTAGACAGATTTGGATGACCATTTTCTTTTATGCTTTCCAACCTGATTTCAGCTACTTCATTTGCATTATGTATTTCCTCTGAAGCTGGAAGATTCACTTCTTTCCTACCATCCCCCACATTGTCAATATCCACCGGTAGAATCGAAGATGAACTTGGGCTTCCAGAATCAACAGGCCGCAGTTGTGTCTCCAATTTTGGATCAGAAATTGGCTCGACAACTGGTGGTGGGACAGAGAACACAGGATGGCAGCCACGCCAAACTGTAGCTGGAATAAACTCTGATACATTTGGGCTCACGTTGCACTGCCACGTGAAATGACTGGGATGAAAGGCACTGGTCGTTACAGGAAATGTGCTGGTTGGTACTGCTTGGTTTTGAGAGTAAGGAGGGTACATAAAGGGCAGTGGCTGTATCATGTTTGGGGTTGGTGGAGGTGATGGGTATAGGTGGTGAGGGGAGGAGCAGATTGGATTAACTGTGGGTAGGACAGTAGCAGGCCCAGGGTGAACATTCATGTTTACTGGCCAGGGTGCAATAGCTGGAACAGCACGAGGACCAGAAGGAAGAGTAATTTTCATGGCATGGGGTGCAGAACGTGCAACGACTGGTGATGGGTTGAATGGAGCTGCTGATGCAGACAACTTCTTATTGGAAAATCCCCGAGGGTCACTTGAGTTCACAATCAAGGATTTCTCCTTCAAATCCTCTCCTCCTTGCATGATCGATTTCAAATTTTGATGAGTTTCAGAACTGCTAGATGAATCCTTCCCACTCACCTCACTTTTTGGAGAATCAACGGGGTTGGCAACACCATCAACCAATATGCTAGCCTCTACCACTTCTTGAACCTCAACACTGCCAGATTCAAGTCCTTCCACACTCTCAGATGCCATTAAAGAAGGTTTATCTTCCATTGCATCATTTATTTTAGTGTCTTCTTTCTTCTCAGTAATTCCTATTTCCTCCTTCAAATGGTCTTCGGAATTAGGTATAGAAATCTTATCCTCTTCAAATATATTTTCTGCCCCTGTTCTGATTAATTCGTCATTTCCTTTTACTTCATTCGTTTCCTCTTCATGTTTTCCAAAGCCAAGTCCCTGGGTTTCTGGAAAATCACTTTGGGGCACCCAGACCTGCAATTTACCAATGGAACCTGGTGGGGCCAATGCTACTTCCTTGTATGAAGGAGATTTTCCAAGACTGACAATTGAACTTTTCAGTGGAGCAACATCATTTGGCAAAGAAGTTGCACAAGGTAATGGAGCAATGGAAAGCTCGCCACTATTTCCAGAGGTCTCTGTTGTAACAGTTTTGGTAGATGAAGGCATCGACTTGACCCGGTATGTTACAGCTTTGACTATTCTCCGTCCAAATTTGGTTGCTTCGGCAGGGTTCACTGTTTGGTGATCTGTATAACTCCCATGAGAAATTGTTCGTTTCTTTAATAGGTAATGCTTTGTATTCTTAAGAGTATTCTTCACAGGAGTATACTCCATTTCATTGTCCGCATTCTTCTTCTGATAACCATAGACCCTGCCAATAGTTGCAGGGCGCTGCTTAAGCCGCCGACCAGATGAGCCAGCTAATCTTGGCCTTTGAACTGGTTGCCATCCATCCTCTCCTTCAGCATGTGTTTCAGAAAAGATTTCATTGGCAATCTTTGGATTTTCCTCTACAGTCGTTTGCATAACAGACTTTTGGGACTCGACAGGTACAGAGCCAGTCACCTGGTTAGCATCTGCACTACCTTCTGTTTCAGGTAAAGGTCTCTCTTCTTCTGACACCACTTTTGGCGTTTCTTTTGGAGATTCATCAGAACCTCCTAGGCTTGTATTTTGATAGGATTTTCCCTTCACCTGCAACAGAAAATGGAATTGTTTGATAATGTTCATTACAGGTGAGTACAGAGGTGTACCCATGCAAGGGACATTGCTTCTTGGCAGTCATTTTGAGAATGAAAACACCTCTGCATGCAGGTGGAGGATTCCACTACAGGAAAGTTGGTCGGACTAGAATGTTTTCCCCTCAATCTATGAGCCACATGGCTTCCCTTTCTTAATAGAAGCTTATATATTTTAAAGCTCATCCAATCTTAGGCTTAAACATTCACGTCCATAGCTTTTTCTATGAGAGGGACAAATTTTATATATGTTTGAAAGAGAAGAATGTCTCTTTGTGAAGGAAAATGTTGTCTCTTATAACTTCTATCATATCTAAAATGCCGAGAAGTTATAAGAGAAAACATTCTCTTAACATACCTTTGTAATATAGCTTTTCCTCTTTACTGCTCCATCTCTCCCTTCAACATCATCATTTGGATTAATGTAGTCAAGCAAATCTGAGACACTGCAAGGTTTATAAAGCGTCTCAGTTACTAACAAGGATATGTGTTTATAAGAATGAGAGTAGATCATATGCTCTGCCTCTAGCAAACTGCAGTCTAGTGCAAATGCATAATGGGGACGATTCAACAGGGTTCTTTATATAAATATTCCAGAGCATCATCTGGAACAGATTAATTATCTTAACTATATATATATCTCAACAGTCTCTCGTGTGTGGGAGGACAATTACAATCAATTCACCATGAAAGACTTGTGACTGGATCATCCTTGGGGAAGCAATTGGCTGTTAGACCAGTCATTGCAAAGCAACATCTAAGCATGAAGCTGGGCACCTGGTCCCACTAGATTTTCATGTTGATATTTCTGAAGTTGAATTTTGAAACAAATGTTGATTTTTAATATCTATTGGCAGATTAAGAAAGCAGCCAGACAATAGCAGTGCATCCCAACAGTATGATTAGCCAACAAATTAGCGGAGGAAACTGCACACATGAAAATTTGAGAAAACTACATAAAGCTCCATGTTATTAAGGAATCTGCATCCCAATTGTGTGAAGAGAGCAACCGGACTAGTAGCAGTCATCCCAATGGAGTAATTAGGCAATGAAGTAGCAGAGGAAACTGCATGCATGAAAAGTTAATAACAGTTGCATGAAGGTCTGAATTATCAAGGACCTTAGGTGGCCTTTGCTGGCTATGGATGCATCCGGCTTCCGAGTACCATTTCGTGCAGCTTCTTGCTGTTCAAGAGCCTTGGACTCGAAGTACTCAAGCCAAGCAGCAGCATCCTGCAGCATTTGATTACAACGTCTAAAATAATTCTGGACAACAAAAACTTAAATGAGCTTTAACCAAATTCTAACACACTTTACCAGAGAGAAAAGAATAGACATAGTGTAAAATAAATGAGTTAAATAATTTATTTTTATTTTTAAAAAAAAAAAAAAAAATCACTATAAAGGGTGCTAGTAACGTTGCTTGTTTCTTTTAGTAATTATGAAATGTGACCATGAAGTATGTTCCAAGTCAATGAGCACCTGGCTTACAAAGGACCTAGAATGCCTAAATGCATACCAAAAAAAAGACCATAGTTGACTCTTGAACCTAATAAGATACCTGCGTACGCAGGTCATCTGGGCCCAGCTTTGCTCGCAGAATTTGCAAGGTTGTTTGCTCATGCTGAACACTCAAAGGGTATGCTTCCATCAATGAAAGTGCAATTGCGATTGCATGGTAACTTGCTGCCGTCTGGAGGATTTAAAGTAAAAGGGGATTAATTATCCAAAGGTATAAAGAAGGATCAAGTAAAATAGGAGCGTAGAACGAAATTTCTAGAGGTATAGTAAAACAATAATTTGCGAGCATGTATAAAGTGCAAATGAAGTTTTGGTGAACCTTCATTAATTCACAATGGAATCCACATTTTGCAGCAGAAACAGCCCCTAACAACCGTCTACCACCCTATTTCACAGATTAGTACTTATTCATTGCCCAATGCACATCTATCGGTTTCTGTTATCCAGTTAAGTAGTCATTAACAGAAAATCCCTAGTAGAGAATATGTTTGGCATGATTTTGACCACATAAGAAGAGATGCTTCTTCATTGACGAGAATGACAAACAAAAATACAAGGTAGCATCTCCCTATCAATTATGAATGACACTATGTAATATTTTAATTAAAAGATATCTGGATGGGACCGCCATCAAATGTAATAACAGAGTTACCATAAAATGCTAGTTCACTTGTTATTTGCAATCTGGAATTTAAGACACGAAATAGTTCTCATTTCAAAATATTGAGGCACCCAAATGAGTTTTCTCCGTTTTCAAAAAGAAGCACCCAATGTACCTAATCGGACTGAAATGCCCCTTTTGCGGACAAGCTTTTTTCTTTTCTTTTTCTTTTTCTTTTTTTTGGTGTGTGGGGGCGGGGGATAAAAGCTGGAAAACCTTTGGGCATATACCAGGTTTTGAAGAAAACAATGATAACAGATTCCATTCGTTCATTTCAATATAGGACTCTGGTCCTTATGTTTGATAGTTTCAAAGGAAATCCATAAGATCTTCATTTGAATATCAGCAAGCCTACCCTCCATTTTTGATATTTCGGAATAACAAGTGTACCACATGACATTGCACACAACAGAATAACTCAAGTAACAACGAATAGTCCTATTGCAACGCCCCATCCATCCATCAACAGAAAACGACAATAGCTCTGCCCCTTCATAAAGGAAGGTATTGGGTTAAACCTATGGAAGGGGATGGATTGGGGAGAGGGAAGCCTACTTCCCATTGTTTAGACAATTATTATTGGATCAAAAAATTACTTATTTATAACTATATTATACGTACTTTAGCATAGACAGGAAAAGAAAAAAAAAAACAAAAAAAACCAAAAAAAACAAAATGAAACCTGAATATGGTCGGGGCCGAGTAACCTTTCGTTACACTTCAGAGCTTTGTGGAGATATCTGAGGGCAACATGCACATTCCCTAGGCCTTCCTCCATCATAGCCACATTTATGTATGTCGCGGCAGTGTTTGGATGAGATGGGCCACATGTGAGATGTAGAAGATACAGTGCACGCTTTACATACCTGATCAACAACAATTGTGAACTATGTTGACAGAACCCATTATAACAGCTAGAAACCAACTAATACTATGTTCAAATAGCTAATTTAAACAAACATGTATGGCATAAATCACTACAAAAGTAACAAGTATTACAAAAATATTACAGTAATGTTATACTTTAGTAGCATAAGAAAGAAACTAGAGCATGCACCATATAGATCATTAAAGGTAACCACTCAACAAAATCGAGTCAGATACAAGATCAAACCCTGAAAGGTATTAACCATGGAATCTTATGAAGCTTTTACGTAGCTCTGGACATTAATATCACAACAGAGAAGAACAAAGCATACTTGAGAGCCAGCTCTGTGTGTTGAAGTCTGTAATAGAAGACAGCAAGATCCCCATAACTCTTCATTGTATCTGGATGATCAAGACCTAGTTCTCTCTCATTGATATCCAGAGCTTTCTGTTGATAAACTGTGGCCTGTGATTGGAACCAATTGTTGAATTAACTTTGACTTGAAAACCTTCACTACAAAGAAATGAACTACACAGTTTTGTATTTCAGGAGTATGTAGTATACCAGAGCCTAGTGCAAATTTCATATGTGCATGCTCAAAGAATATTTCAATAATACTCTGGGGAAGGGTGAGAATAAACTTATACTAATGCAGGAATGTCCCAGCAATAGTAAAACAAAAGGGACTAAAGATAGACCTGATTGAAATCTCCGGTGTGATACAAAACTACAGCAAGGAGGCTGTAAGCCCCTGCTGTCATTCGATGGTAGGGACCACAAACTGCTACAAGCTTTGCAAGAGCCTGCAAATACCACAAAAGTAAAGCGGGTAACATATGAATACCAATATGAAAGGTACAAGGAATAGTTGTTGATACACTTTATTACTAGATCATACAAGAAAGGACATCCAAGCTGTGATTTTGGTAACCTTGTACCTTTGTCCCATAGGCAACTGCATCTTCTAGTTTTCCTTTATCCAAAGCTGTTTTTGATGATTCTAGGAGTTGCCTCCCATCAGCTGATGAGCAGGCTGCTTGCTGCAAAGAAGCAGAAAATGTAGTTGAATATAAAATCTCAAAAATAAAATTTACTCTCCATGCAAGAGAAAAGAGCATGTTTCCATTACTCTCTGTCTACTTCACCTTATAAACTGGGACCAGGCTGACAACATCTGATTTCCGGAATGGATTTGGAGAATCCATATCAAAATCCCTTGGAACCAGCTCAATACCCACCTAATAAAGGGAGAAAGAAGGGGACAACGGGGGAGGGGCAAACTGTCAGTGATGCAGCATTCATCTGCCATTATTATCTATAATATCTATCATCTATCATCTTCTCAAGACACGAAAAATTCCATGTGAGAACCATTGCATCTAGAGGAAAATGGGTCCGCAGAACTTATGAATCAAGGGACACATCACAATAGTTGGTAGCCACCATTCTAGCCGGCCAAAGATAATCCAAAGAGATGGACATGGCCATCAAAGTCAGCACACCTCTATGTTACAACAAATAATACAAAAGGCTATTAGATTAGGCTGACCGTAAAAGTCATCCATTCATATGGGACATCCAACAGGCCTATATGTGTCCCTAATTCGTTTTCCATCACCCTGTTATTGACTGAAGTATTCTTGGGGTTAAGGGGAGCAAAGTTCCAACGATGTATTATACAATTCAATCCATCGTAATACAAAAGTTCACAACAATTAAGTAACCTTTTTTTTTATAAGTAATCAATAATTATCATTGAAAGCGTAAAGGAGCCCATAAATGTAACAATATGAACCTTTTAGACTAAAGAATGTAAATGCATAGACATAATATAATAGAATGCCAGCAATTCCCAAAAATCAGCGATTTACTGTTACATACCTTATGACATAATCCACGTAGAATTGCAAATTTTCTAACATCTTTGTAGTTCAAACTACTAAGATCCCATTCATATCGCTTCATCAAGAAGACCTCGAGCCATCTCCACACAAGGGAATGGGCATTGCAAGATTTATTTGATTCTTCATTTTCAGGAACCCCAAGCATCATATTCAGTGCAGCAGCTATGGATACTGCCATGTTCTCTGTGTTGTCAACAACAGCAATTACTGCCTGAAGAATGTGCTTAAATGCTCTCACTATCATCTCATGAATACAGAGTGCCTGTACATGTGGTAGCTTTTCTGAAAGCTTGACCTAGAGAAAATGAGAGGTAAGTGTCTTTAAATAAGGAAAAACACATACAAAGTAGCACCTCAATCTTATAAATTATAGTTAGCTTCTCGTTCTCTAGGATTCAAAATCTTTCTAACAGTTCCCGAGTACAGATGGAAGGGGTAGTGCAAGTTGGACAATGCAAAAAGAGCAAGAAAGAGAAGCAAATAAAACAAGAAACGAGATTAGATTCTGATGCATTACAAAGATTGACAGGCTAGTCAAGATTGTTTCTACCGTCAGTAATGCAGTAATAAAGATGGCAATACACATGGTCCAGATCTAGATAAGCTATGTTGCTCCTTTTTCACTTATCTCATTCCAAATCATATTCCAGAAAACTGAAGTGGATATCACTGTAAATACAGCAAGTACTGTCTAAGTGTGACAGGCATGCAACAGATCAACGCAGTGAGGGACATAAATCCCTTTTCGGTGGGCATAAATGTAACAGAAAAGCATCGAAAGCCTGGGTAAGAATAAGGCACTTACAACTTGTCCCAAACAACGCATTCGAAGACCTCTTGTATGCATGAAATCAGTTAGAGTCCGGCCATCAACTGGTGAGAGTTCCAGTGAACCAAAATCTGCTACCTGCATTGGATGACAAATACTAGACACAGAGTCACTATAACCATATAAATAGGCAGATTCATCAGAAAAATTAACAAAATAATATTCAGTAATTACCAGTTTCGGAAGAGCAACTTCAGTGTAATATTTCTGAGACAGGTCAATTAGTTCTGGCAAAGACTGTCAATCACAAACTGTAGGTTACTTCAAACTGTACTGTACAAACAAGTAGACGATATATCGTTGAATGACACCTACAAGATTTTACCTTGCAATGAAGACCAGTTTCTGATTCTTTTAGTCGAGCAAAGGCTGCTTCAGGCAATATCCTCTTCATTGCAATCTCATTTTCTTTTGCATTGGTTTCAAGCTGCGATTCTACAGAAGACAATATAGAAATTTTAGCTTCCCCAATAATACCTTCTGCATGGGATCTTGAGCTTTCAGACTGCACTTTCACATTGCTTCCATCTGATTTCTTCTTGTTGTTCTTAAGGGATCTGAGATTTGTCCCAAGCCCCTCGACCTTCATTTCATTCTTTGCCTTCTCACCAGATGGCTTCTTATCTTTTTCCGTATTTTTTTGGTCTCGCAAATGTTGTATCCAACAGGCTCCGAGTTCCCATCTTACGACATGGTCGGATCCCAGTTCCTCTTCCTCAAGCTTAGCAACACTTTGTTCCAAGAGTCTCTCCACAGAAGTTTGGGAAGCACTGAGTTCTTCATGCTCCAAAGTTTGCAAATGTGGTACTGGTTTATTGTGCTCTGAAGGTGTTGTTTTGTGAAGAAGCAATCTCAAACTGCAAGGAACAGAGTTATAGTAAGACTCTGTACAAGATAGCCAGACGACTGAAGGAGAGCTACAACTAAGGAGCAAATGCCATCAGAATAACAAAATTAAGATGGAATATATGGAATTGATAGCTCTCTAACATGAAAAAACATGCATTTTCATCCCATGTGTGATGGGGTTTTTTTTTTTTTTTTTTTTTGAAATTTTTACAGATTCTTCACTTATTACACACACAGAGATTGAATATGCATATGTACTTTAAACAGACATCACAATCAAAATAAACCAGAAGGTAAAATGTGCTTAAAGAATTTAAGAGTTGATAATAAATAGCAACAACAAGGGGCTTATTAGCAAGGACCACACACATGCAGCATCAAGCAACCCACCATTTGATGATTTTCATTTTGGGAAATCTGAAGGTTGGATTTTGATCTTCCAATTATATTTCCTCAAAAGAAAACATAGTAGATAAGATAACTAGGATTACACTTGGATCAAATGCTCTGTGTTATTTATCTAAAAAACATCAAAACCTTCACAGATCCCAACTCGTGTATGGTCATGATGCAAAAGAGAACGAGTCCATTAACATGAGATCTACAAGCTCACAACAAATATCACAAATTCTCCACCAGTTATGTAAGGGTTATTGATTATGCATAGGTCAAATTGGCACATTCTAAGAGTAAACGAGTACCTGTTAATATTGAGGGCATTGGCACCTCCTTCGGGCTGATCAAGGAGTTCAATGCTCTGAGATGTAGTACTGGCCTTGTCATTCTCTCTCTGTGCAACTTGCACAATAGCGATGTAACCACAATATCTTACGTTGATAACACCTAGAGTGGCAATGTCCTGCAAAATGCAACACACTTCAACCATTTTAGCAGAAACCACCTCAATTGCACTAACTTTACAAAAATCATAGATCAGTCACATTTTTAAAAAAACCTTCTTACTTGAGCAGCAGTATTTTCATCAGCAGTGATCCCTTTCAGAAGGTTTCTTTCTACTAGATTCTTTTGATCCGATCCAGTTGCTTGAATTCCATCAATTTTAGTATCTACTTTACAGCTCGCATTAGAGGCATCTTTCATGACCATGATGTTCAAATCTCCTACGCTCTCAGTATAGAGAATCTCGCCATTCGAAACTGAACAAGTTAAATTTGTATGTCCCGTTACATGCTGGACAGCTTTAATGGCTCTGAAAATGGCAACATCAACGAATAGGCTGTGAAGAAGGAATGCCTTCCTATCTCGAACCTGCCTTTCCTCTGCCGTCTTGCAAGGCATAGATGCAAGCAACAAAAACTCATTAGCCCAAGGAATCAAATCACTTTTTCCATCTATCCCTAGACCACCTCCATTTCCTCCCCAAGTTTGATCTTCAACAGGGAGAGGAGGGAAAACTGAGGGTAATTGTGCAGCAACAGGAGGAACAAGCCATGTGTTGGCTCTAAAGCCGTAAGGAAGATTCCCAAACTGCAGATGGTAGAAAAAAATATGGTTATAAAACATGGGAACTAAAATGTTTGAGAGAAGTATTATACTTGGCATCAGTCAAAGGATGTATGATACAGGAATATTTCGGCACAACTATTACCTTGTTACGTTCTGAAAATGCTTTCATGAGATCATTGTAAGCCTGTAATTTGAGAAACAACCAAATGTTTTACCAACCAAAAAGCAAGAATGCAGCAAAAAGAAAGAATAGATTGAAAATATATCACAAGTTGATGAAGAGATTATATTAGCTAGAAATTCCCTCTTATGGAAAAGAGACATACAGCGCAAATTATGAAATCAACAGTCTTTTAGAGTCAAATAATGCATGATTAAAATCCAAACATTATGATAGAGAGTTGAACATCATCTAAACTTTCAGTTTGCAAAATTTTGCCTATTGTTAAATCAACACATATCTCAAAAGCTTAAACTAATAAGAAATTGTGAATTTAATCACTAACAATAATATCCTAACACTCTTCCTTGCGTGTAAGCCTAGACCTCCCCTCAATTAGTGGGGCTCAACATGTGAAATATTTTAATTTTTTTTATGAATAATAATGTGAAATATTTAATTTAAATGTGAGTAAAATATGAGTTAGGATTCGAACTCAGAATTACTGGTCTAATATCACATCACATGATCATTTATCCCAAAATTTTAAAATGATAGGAATGAGTGAATTTATAATTAATATTCTAACAATATCATCACGAAACAATAAAAACACCCTATGCATATAATTTTATCTTGTCTAGTGGGGAAGTACTACTAATTGAGTTTTAGGAATCAAACTCAACCCATATCACAATAACAATGGGCATTTTCTGGAAAAATTTTCTTGAGAATAAGGTATGAGAGACAAAGCTTTGCACGCATTATTGCTGCATCTTTGAATACATGAGTTTCATACCCGACACCATGTGCATTTTACTTCTTCTGTTTCAAAAAGTTAGACACGGAACAGAATAAGCCATTCAAATTTACCAATAAGACACTATTGTAAAGCTTAATTTTGTTAGAATTTATATATATATTTTAGAGAATGATCCATTTTTCAACTTGTAAATAGTGACTCAATTTAAACATAATCAAACTGAATAAACAAAAGTTAAACAAAATATCATAAAAAAAGGATTCAATGAATTGGAGGAACTAACATTATCAAAGGCTCTACTAAGCTGCCGTAACAGATCGACAAGGTTGTGGCAAAGGATCCGCTGCTTTCCAACGCTGTAGAATCCGTTTCTGCAAGCTTCCACATGAACCACTTTTCCATTGCAAAGCTTCACCTGATTAATCACAAAGTTGTCAAAATGGTATTCCATACCAAAACATCATAGAAGTACATACATGCAGACAGATATATTATAGAAAGTAATGTATTTATGCATGGTGGACGGATACGCGGTTGTGTGTGTACAGGAAGAAGGTCTTACATCAAGGGAGAAAATGTGATCATCCGCCGAAATCTCATCGACATGTCGTCTCATTTCTCTCCTTATAACTGCAACATTCACGGGAAAAACAACATACTAGCTTGAAGAGAGTAATTCAAAAAGCTCATTGAAAATGCTATTTCGCTTTTTAACAACATAAAAAATATAAAATATATATATATATATAAAAGAAAAAAAGAAAAACTGCTCACAGTTTCCATGAAATGTGTGTTTCGAGCTACAAATCTCATTTAAAAGCTTAAAACAACATTTTCTCAGAACAATTTCATTGGTTCCATTCCAGAACAAAACGAAACCATAAACCTCCGTTTGTTTCTGGGGAAAATGGGAGGCACGATAGGAAAATCCTAACAATGGTTAGGAAAGTAAGCCACAATATTAACCAAAAGAAACAAATTCAAGCATTTCCTTTCACTTCCTTCCCAACATCTTGCAAGAACTGTGAAGAGCCTATACACACACATACACAGAAGGAGAGAGAGAGAGAGAGAGAGAGAGAGAGAGAGAGAGAGAGAGAAGTACATTGGAGAGGGGGAGTGAGGTGGGAGAGAGAGAAGAACTCGTAGAAGGTTCCAAGTTTGGGGAAGGCGTGGCTCATCTCTCCCTCTTCCTCCATCGCCGCTTCTTGCTTGGCCGCTGGGCCTTGAGTCTGGGTGGTGGTGGATTTCTTGGTGGACGCCGGGGCACCCTTATCCTGCGCACCCGGCGCATTTTTAGTAGAGTCGGACTTTAAACTTTCCTTGCTCGTCGCCGACGGGCCAAAGCTCGTCGTGCAGGCCACGATGTCCAGGAGCCTTCTAACGTGCACCACTGTGCGCTCTTCATCGTAGTCCTCTGCAACAACATGGACCGTGTCAGTGACGGAACAAGGCTCGGTCGGGATAGAATTAGTAAGTCAGTAAACGGCGTCGTCTGGCATTGTAAGTCTACCTTCCACCAAAGTGAGGACGCACGGCTTCAGTGCGGAAACGTCCACCGTGTCTTTTAACCGCGGCCCTCTTACCTGTCAAAGGTCAAGAGCACAATACCAAATTTACCCCTGTTGTTAACGTTATTCCTTCCACACTACTGAATAACTAAAAAATTTCACACTAATAAAAAAAATAAATAAATAACAAATATCAAAGGCCCCATACAGATATAAATTACATGAAGTACATATTAAAATTAATATTTAACAAAAGAAGAAAGATTGCTGTAATATATCCGTTCCGATCCGCCTGGGTGCTAAACCCCCAAAACCTTTTTTTTTTTTGTTTTTTTGTCATGTAATTTCTCTTTGATCGAGTAAACTTTCCCATTTTCAATTTGTCAAGTCAATTAGATATGTAATCTTGTTGACTAAGCTAGAAAGCAAATTTTTATTTAATAATTATTTTAAAATATTGATATGACAGTCGAATTAGTTTTAGAAAAAAAAATTAATAATTTGTTGAAACGGCTAAATTAACATTATGAAATAAATATAAGATAAAAATATAATTTTTAGTATTATTCAATTTTGTTTAATTTTAATGTTGCCTCTCACAATTTGGTGAGTGCCTCTTTGGTATCTTAGCCTAGTCTCATTTTCAATTTCCTTCCTTTTGATGGACCACACTTCCTTACAATTAAGGACTTTTGTTATTATTCCTCCCTCTTTTTCTTTGGACAGTAGATTGTGAGGAGGATTTTTTTCCTGTGCAGGCAGTGGCGGACCTAGGCTTGTAAAAATGGAGAGGCCAAATTGAAAAGAAAAAAAATTGAGGGGGCAAAACCAAAAAATTAAAAAATTAAGGGGTAAAATTTTAAATTTTTTTTTTTTTTTTTGGGAAAAATATTTTTTTTTAGGGAAAAATTTTGGGGCTTGGGGGGGCCAGGGCCCCCCCTAGCCTCCATGTAGGACCGCCACTGTGTGCAGGGCTTTGTGTCCAAAGTGAAATGATTTTTTTACATTATATTATTCTATATCAAGACAGTGGAATTCATGCATGTGAGACCCATATATGTGGGTCTCATATATATGGGTCTCACACCCAATGTGTCTTGACCGGTGTAGAATTGATGTAGGATAATATGATGTAAAAATAACGCATCTCGTATCCGAATAGGTCATCCACTCGTCCAAATAAGTTGTTTTGACAAAAGAGTCTCTATTTACACACTTATTCGGACAAAAGAGTCCATATTCGCGCAAAAAAAGCCTATCTCATAACCGGATAAGGATCCTCTCTATTTGAAATAGAAAGGATTCTCTCCATTTAGTTAAATCGTGAGGACATAATTGTCTTTTCACATTTTAATAAAATGTGAAAAGATAACAATATCCTCGCTTTTACACTAAATGAAAATGATCCAAATTCGTAGTTAACCCATCTCTCTCTGAACAAAAGATTGTAAAGAATTCAAATATAATATTAATTAAATAGATAAATTTTTTATTTTTTTGTCGACTTAAATTTTTAAAATAAATTATAATTTAACACCTTTTGATCATCCAGACGAAGGAGATGGGACCTGTCGACAACCTTCTTTTTTTAACGAAAAATCTGAGAAATAAATACATCTATATACCTGGGGACAGGTAGGAGGGAACATCCCAAAATGGGACCGTTAAATCGTGGAGAGGCGTACGAGATTTTTTTTTTTTTGTTTTTTTTTTTTTTTTTTTTTTTGGCTATTATGGCTATTATACTATAATAGCCAAATAAATAAAAATAAATTAATTAAAAATAAAATAAAATAAATAAACGTAGGGACCCATTCGGCAAAAATGCCATGGGCCATGTTTGGATAGTGGATACAACTAATAAGAATAAATAACAAGTAAATAAAAATGACCACTTTAGCTAGAATAGCCGACTAAAATCATAAAAAAGCCTTAAATCTCGTTATCTACTAAAAATACATAATAAATTTTCATCTTCCCTTCAAAAATAAAATAAAATAAAATAAAATAAGTTTTCTTCTTTTTTTAAACTTGTATGGACATTTACAGCTTTTTTCAATTTCATTGATGATATTAATTTTAATTAGAACTAATCACTACAGCATAAACAGTTCAAGGATTGCAATTCTTTCTATAACGTACAATGTGCAGAATAGTAGTAAACTATAATAACAATTAGAAAAATGACTATTAAAAAAATTATTGCGTTAAAAAAATGACCATTTTAACAAAATGACCATTATAAAATATGATTGTAAGAAAAATGTCCGTATAAAAAAAATAAAAATAAAATGACAGTAAAAAAAATACAATGTATTGTAAGAGAAAAGGGAGAGGTTCATCGATCTCTTGTATATAAACCCAATGTATTGCTGGTTTATTTCATTAAACAAAATACAACTTGTTTTTGATGAGTTTTTTGTTTTTTTTTTTTTTAGAAATGAGTTTTTAATTAAAATAAAGAATGAGTTCAGCTTAAGATAAGCCGTTGGAGTAAGGCCGGTCTTGAAATATGTGGTTAGCTTAACAAAGATGGGTTTTGATAAACCGAATGCTCTTACCTCATGCGACAACGAAAAATTCGTGACGCTGCAAGTTTCAGTCTTCACGGATAAAAGCCGACGAACATCAATAATCCTGTCCGTTGATATTCCCTGTCAAGGATTTCACATGAATTGAAAGAAACTGGTTATTTAGAAATATGTGGTCAAATTGCTTATCGCAAACGAGCAGAGGATATATTCATAATATATATACTGAATCAATATATAATTACTAATAAAATCCAAAGAGAAGAGCCATGAACTTAAAAGAGTAACAAACCCTTAAAACGACACGAGTTTCGTCGGGAAGGTTTACAGTGATATCCATGACTACTGGAAGAACTGCAAATTAAGTCGCATATATATATAGATATATTTAGATATTACTACAAAACGGGAAGCTCAAACTTGAAAGATTTAATTTTATTAATTAGTTAACAGATTCATACCCTTCTCCTCTTTCTTCTTCTTTTCTCCTTTCGCCTTTCCACGACTGTTTCTAGGCGCCATTTTCGACCTCTGCTGGTTGGTATTCTATAATTAAGTTTAAGAAAACATATTCATTAATTATCATGCGCAAGTACGTATTACTCCTTGACTGACGATTAGAGAGTGATTTCGTAATCAAAAACAAAGCTAGCTTACAGCACAACCCAGCAAGTTTTTTCCTACTCTGAGAAATCGGTCGAATTTCAATTAAGAACAAAGCCAGAAAATAATACACACATAAGATAGCTAGTGGAGCTTAGAAATGATTACCAGGTAGCAGAAGAGAAAATCTCGAGAACTTTTACGTATTGAAGAAGAGGGAGTAAATTACGGGCAAAGTAAAAGGAGCTACGTACTGAACCACACCATTAACAACAATGTGAAAAACAACTAAGGTAAAATGTAAAAGCTTGGAAGGGATGGCGTTCGATTCGAGAGGCGGGGTTTCAGCAGAGATTGGATAATGACGAGGGCATATATAATCCGATCCAACAGAAGAAGAAACATGAAAGAAAATGTGGGAGGAAGAGATATAGCTCCGAGATTGGGTGTGATAACTGATAAGGAAGGAAAGGTGGAGATTTAACCGTCAGAATAGTTTCTGGCTTATACGGAATTATTATCTTTTTTTGTGAGATATTTTATTTTTAATAGCACAATAAAATACAAATATTTTTTTTAAAATCTCATATATATGATATTTTGGGTAAGAAACCTTCACAGACTCTCTTCTATACCTGACAAGGGGAGAGCAGTCGGGTGCGGCAGCTGCAGGAAGGAAATATAAAGATAATACAAATTAAATGTTTTTGACTTTATGTAGGAATTTTTGTTGTTAAGTGGTGCACAGCACATGATTGCCATTGATTCGGTTGTGTTAATTTCAGTGTTTAATTGATTTGATTTCCAGATTTTATAAATATGATAATTGTTTATATTATATCCTGTTTCTAAATTAGTTACTTTCCACAATATTGATTGCATTTATAAATGCTTTTTAGATGGTATTTAAAAAAAAAAAAAAAAAAAAAAAAAAGTGTTTTGAACTTGAGATAAAAGTAAAACTGTAAAAACAGTGTTGAGTATTTTGATTATAGATTATTTGTTAATATTTTTATTTTAAAAATAAAAACTAAAATAGTTAGACATATATCTAATGCAAAATGAAACAACCACTTCAGAACTTTCAGTGATTTCAAAATGTACAACTTTTTTTAAAAAGTAATTTAAAAAATGCAGTAAATAAAAATGTGATTTTTAAAAAACGCATGTAAACATTTTAAAAAACCGTTGTTCGACCTCTAAAATTTTGTGTTTTAAAAAAACGCACCTTGTCTGTTGCACAAAAAGAGTATTTTTTTCATGTTTTCCAAATGTCTTTTTTTTTTTTTGTTTTTTCAAACGCACTCTCAAATGCTACAATTTTCATAAATTTATCTAAAAACACGCATTTAACCTAGAAAATCGCCGGGTCAAACACTCTCTAGCCCGTATCATACCCAATTATACAACCATTGTTTCTGTCACTTAAAATGAGTTAGGTTAATCTAATTGCAGTAATAGGATTCCCTATAACATAGAATTTGCTTGGTGAGAATGGATAACTCTTTGTTCCACACTCCAATCTCCATGCAAGTATGAAAAGGATGATAAATAATATATATACATATCCAATTGTAGGCCGAGCGAGTAAGCATTTAAGTTAGCGGGTCAAATCAAAAAACATTATTTCTGTCAATTCTGGTTGAAGAGGGAAATCTTTGGGAGATCATCGTTATCAAATTTTCTTTGTTTTCAAGCTTATAATTTTTATTATTATTATTATTATTTTTCATTTGATCATAGTCAGACTCTTACAAAAACTTGTATATAAAGTTAATTTTGGATAAAAACAAATAAATAAATAAGTAAAACTATGGCTGACAATTTGTATTTGCATGTCGGGTTTATATCGGGTCGCATCACGGCCAACCCGAATATTACTTATTCAGTTAAACGGGTCAAACTCTTCAACCTTAATACAATACATTTGTATTAGCAGGTAACACAACACGACGTGCATAAAACTCATAGCCCGTTTAATATACAGGTTCATTTCAATTTATATATGAATTTAAATAAAAAAAATGAATTTATATGAATTTTAGCCTTTTTAGGATTTTGTTTTTTAACTACAAAGAAAATTAATTTATACAAGTCACCTACGAGTTAAGCGAGTTGATTCAAAATTAACTTATTTATTAAACAAGTTAATTCAGGTCACCCAACTTGATCAAATCCAATTATACAAAACTTAACATATTAATTTTAAATTTAATTTATATCAAATTTACGAGATAAAAAAATTGCTAACATCAACTTAAACAAACTCAGAGTAATCTCAAGGAATTATACGTTTAGTCGTGGAACATGTGGGTGCGTGTAGTACGTGTAGTTGATAACCCACCACCGCATTCGCTGAGTATGATGTACGTGTAGTTGATAACTTGACACAGACCTCTCAGCCCTCAGGTCTTTGGCTCCCCCGGCTATATCCAATAATCTCAGACTGACTAATAATACATATACGATTAGTTAAGTCATCTGCACAAAATTAAATTGTTTCTTACAGAAATTGAATAAAAATTATTTCTTTGGAGAAAACACTGAGAATTACGTTGAGTGTGCTAATTTAGCTGATCAAATTTTGATGAATTCTGTCCTTGCGTGTCACGCTTCTCTACCAGTTTCTTTTTCAACCAAAATTCTTCATTATTTATGTGGCTCACAATTTTACACCAATCTCAAGAAAACATACTCAGAACCCAGAAAAAAAAAAAAAAAAAAAAAAAAAAAAAAAAAAAAACAATGCTGATGAAAATGGAATCAGCCCTAGCTTTTGTATTTTCTATGAAAGAAGTTGGAAAGAGACTTTCGGTTTGGTCAAGTTTTTGTTAGTGTTTTGGTTTTTGAAAAAAAAAAAAATTAGAAAAGAAAATTGAGAATTGTTTTGATGGGGCTAAGTTTGAAAAAAAGGGTTGTATGTGGGGTGGTAAAAAAAGAAAATTAATTTGGTAAAATTTTGAAATTTTTTTGTTTGTTTGAATTATAAAAAAATAAAAAATAAAAAATTGAAGTGTTATCTATAAATAAAATAACAAAATTTATTGCAGTTTACACTCCACAGTGATGGTCGCCTCTGTTTGAACTAGACAGTCATAGTGGTTAGCCACCGTTTGACCGCTAGAAGTTCATAGTAGCCACCGCATGTGTGCCTAATTTTCAAGATTCGTTCAAACGAACTCTCCAAATATGCATTATAATAAAGACATCAAAATATTATCTACTCTATTAATCATTTGGCAAAGTATCAATTTATATTAACTTTAATTAAGAAAATTACATTGAATCTAACATCAAAGTAAATTAATTAAGAAAATTATAAGATTAAATTTAAATTGTGAGGTGTTAATATTGAAATTTGGAGTCCCAATATCAAAAAAGCGCGAAAATTGAATGAAATGGTAACCTAATTTCCCTTTAATTAATGAACAATGGTATTAGAGCGCGTTCTTGGGGAGCATTATTTGAGCCTCTTGCAACACGGTTTCTCTTAATAGATTAATCAACTTTTAGGATATTTTAATCTCAATAATTTTGCAATCAATTGCACCTAAAATATTTAAATAAAAAGTAGACAAATTTAAACGTTCAGTCAAGCAGTGGCCACTTAACAAAATAAGTGGGGCGGTATTATGTTGTGTCTTTTTCTCTTATACTAAATTTGTAGAAGAGAAAAAAAGGAAGAGACATTTTAGGTTGGATTAAAAAAAGGTTGTTTTTGGACATCTCTCAAGTCCAACCATTTTTGTCCATGGATAGTGTCTTTAGAGTGTATGCCACGTAATGGCTGATCAATTACAAAAATTGTGCTGCATTATTGAATCAAGATTTGAAAATGGGAAGACAACATTGGTCGAACCAAGCCAATCAAATCACTGTAATTTGTGGAAAACCCAATAAATAAGTCCCAATCGCTAAGACAATTCATCATCCTGATTGGGACCAAACACACTGAGTTAATGGTGAGCTTTTTTTTTGAATACCTTTCTCCTTTAGTCTTGTACCTCATCAGCATCAACCGGCCATCCCCCGCGTTTTCACCACTGCTAGCAGAAGTCAATATAGGTTATTGAAGGGATTTAGGTCAGGTGCGGTAAAAAAAAAAAAAAAATTATAACATATGTACTGTAATTTTTCAACGGTCAAAATTTTGATTTTACTCTATTTTTCTTCATAATTGAAGTTGCTATGCATTGCAAGATCAAAATAACCCCCTCCCCAAAATTCTTTAAAAAATAAAAATAAAAATAAAATATAACCTCCAAGGTTGATATCAAAAATAATAATAGAATCACAACACTTGTTATACATTTTACGTTGTAGTCTTGGTTTTCGCCCTGCGCGGGAGGGGGGGAGAGGCTTCACGCCTTCCCCTCCGGGTGCTGGTGTCTCCCCTTAGCCTTTAGGGGATGGCTTTTCTTCCCCCTTGGCTTGTTTTCAGGGGTGGATGGTCTTTTTCTCCAAGCCTTTAAGGCTATTAGAGTTTTTATTCTTCCCGGTGTTTGAACCGATAGAGGTTGTTGGTTGTTTCTTTGGTTTTTTTTATTGTTTCTTTGTGCAAGCAAAGATTTTCAGGTGCTGGGGCTAACCGGTGAGCTCAGTGGTGAGGGCAAGTCACTGTGTTTTGTGTGATTTTTAGAATGGTTGTTTGGGTCGAAATCTTGGGATCTAGATCTACGTTTCTCTCTCCATTATTGTACAACACAGGCCTCACCATTGGGATTCACCGACGTCCTTCGAGTCCCCCAACGTGTCCCCCATCGCCCCTACGCATCGATGCATGGCATAGATCCCTGGCGCGTGATGGCCACGCCCCACTCTCCCACCTTCCACTACCACGTCTGATGGCGGTTTTCGGACGAACTAGTGCTTTCTTGTGGGGCGTTTTTCTGGCTGTGAGTTTCCTCTTCACATGCTCTGTTGATGCCAAATCTATTGTCGGATGTTGTGCTATTTAATTAGATCTGCAAGCTGCCTAATAGATGTTCGGATATTATTGAATTTTTTTCACTTTATAGCGTAAATCAGTCATCTTTTATTTTTAGTAGTGATTCTTATTTGATTATAGTGGCTTCCAATGTATGTTCTTGTAATCTTTAAATGTTTTTAGGTAGTTTGCTCATAAATCAGAAATTATTCTGATTTTATGATTAGGGAATCTTTGTATTTCCTTAACGCTGTAATTGCCCTTTAGGTTCTTAATGAAAGCATGTACTCTTTGTTCAAAATAAATAAATAAGATTAGAATTTAATCCAATGTGTTGTGACACCAGAAGCTAACATCCCACAATTATACTCCAAGCCAGATTGCTACCAGGAAAGAAGGAAATTAGAATTTTTCTGTTATTATTATTATTTTTTTTTATGAGTAAATTTAGTTTTATTAAAATCGTAAGACGCCTCTAAGTACACTGAGAGTATTCAAAAGGAAATATCTAACTATGAATAGAAAAACAAACAAGAAAATTAGCAAAGCTAATCAACAATGAGAACAAAAAAGCCACTGTCCAAAGATATAAAATATGAAAAAACATAACTAAAATAACCTCTGTGGAACTCTCCACATTCTTGATTAACTAAGTTCAGCTTATAGAAGATAGTGAATTTAATCATTTAATTTATATTCTAGCATTTCTCATTTCGTGTTAGCTCAAACCCCCCACTTTAATAAGTGAGACCAAACATATAAAATGTTTAATGAAAATGGACGGTGAATAACAAAAACAAAGTTTAAACACGTGATGTTTGCTCTCGTACCATGTTAAATTATCATTTATCTCAAAAACTTGAGCTTAAAGTAGCGATGAATTTAATTATTCAATTTATATTCTAACATTTCTATTCGCGACTCATTTGATAGAATTAATCATGGGTTGTCACAAAGTCACCCCTGCCATGGCTCACGTCTCTGCAATTCAAAACCATCAAGGATCAACAGTAGATAGATGCTCCATTAAAGATCTAATATAAGCAACAATGATATTTTACCAAGCCACTGAAGCAAAGTTGAGTGACTCAACGAAGAAATACATTTTTTTTCCTAATGGTCGAAGGCAACTTTGGTCATATTTACATATTCCAATTCATTATATGACAGAGAACCAATGAGTAATCAACGCCCAACAAAACAATACAACTACCTTTACAATCGACAACATGACTTCTCTGGGTCTTGGGTTTGCTTGGACTTCTCTGGTGGTCTTGGCTTCTTTATAGATTTAGCTTTCATGACCAATGAAACAAAGCTCCAGGGCTGAGAGAAATCGATACAAATATGAATATCTACATGCATGCAGGCACACACACACATGATCATCTGCATGCTCTCACAAAATCTCATCAAGGGAAAACAAAAAGTTGATCAAATACCACATTTATAAAACTCAAGTAATCCTTTGACAGGGGAAAAATTGTTCTGGCAGAGAAACATAAAGAGACAGAGCTAAGAAACATAAAACAGTGGGAGGATCAGCATGAAGGTAGTGATCAATGCAGGAAGCACATTGGCAGCTGACAGATGTTCAAAGTATGGGGATACATGCTTTAATGTCAGGAGAAGTCTAGGTTGGCATTCAATACTAGAATGCAACCCCACGCCTTTTCATACAACCCGTTGCCACGCCTAAGCACGGCTAATTGCTATAGAAGAGGTTGCGAAAGTCGCAATGCTATAACTAAAACAAGGACGAGGGCCCTCTTCCTTTCCCCCAAACTTCACACATTGTCACTGCCAACATAATCTTCCTGCTCATACCTTTTACTTTTTCACCATCATATCCAAAGCACTTGAAATAATAAATCAAAGCTAAACATGATAAATCATAATAGAAAAAGTAATTCAACCCAAAATATTGTGCACGGCTTATGAAATTCGTGCGGAGTCCACTAGGGTTATGTTTGGTATGCGAAACGGTTATTCACCGTTATTGCATATGTTGAATATAGAAACAGTAATTTCTACCATGGGTAGGAGCGGCGGCATCTGTTGCCGCCGCAGAATCTGCTCTTCGTGCGGTGTCACTGTGACGCCGCACCACGATTCCAGCGGCGTCACAAATGAAGACGCACCATTGTGTGGCGGCGAAGAAAAAGAAAAGAGGTGGGGTGCCGTGGCAAGCGGTGGCTGTACTGCCGCATGAAGAGGAGCGAACGGTGTCCGGGCTGCTGCATGAGGAAGAGCGGTGGCCTTGGGAGACCACCGCGGCGACGGGTTGCGTTGGTGGCGGCCGCCACTGTGTAACCCTAGGGGTTTGTGGTGACTGTGTTTTGTGTGCGCGCGGCTGTGACGTTGAAATAAAAAGCAAAACAAATGAGATGAATTGGGTAGGGTTTTGTTTTAAAAACTAGGAGGAATGCTACACTTACACCGATCCCCTACTCCCATCTTTTTACAGCCCGACGTGGCAAGAGCCACATCAGATTTCCACTTACACGCATTCTTCTCCTCTTCTCAGCGTCGGCGCTCCCTTGCTTCTCTTCTTCTTTTTCATCGGTATTTTAATTTTTCTTCTCCTCTTCTCAGCGTCTGCACACCCATCCCCTGACCGGAGAAGAAACATCTACAGCCCCAAGAAATCTCCGTCTCCGGTACTCTCTCTCTCCCCCCTCTCGCCGGCCGTCCACACACGCACAACCGGCCGAAACAGAAGACCCAACATCTCTACGCACAACCGGCCGAAACAGGGGACACGGGCAAACACCACACACGCGACTAGAGCACCATCTAACCGAACCCACCCAAAACCCATTCAAATGTGAATCATAGCAACTGGGTAAACCAAGCAAATCAACAATAAATCAAATAGAAATTACAAGAATCACTTACATAGGGGAATATCCGCTCAATACAGAAAATCCACCGGAAATTGCCTCTGTTCTCACCGGGAAAATCCTACACGAAAGTCTCCGGAATCCGCGCCCTCCGACGACCCACCGTTGACCGGACCCCAGGAAGGATCGGGTCCCTCTGTTCGGTCCTCCGGCCTCACGGGTTCACTCTCGGGGTCTGATCTCTCCCTCTCCAGATCTCTCTTCCCGTCTCTCTTCGTGTATCTCTCTCCCTCTCCCTCTCGATCTCTCTCTGTTAATCTCCCTCTCAATCTCTCGCTCTCTCTGTTTCACCCAGAAAGGAAGAACAAGAAAGTGAAGGGAGGAGAATCAGGAGAAACTGGGAGGGAGAAGAGAAAAATAGAAACCGAAGAGGAAAAAAAAAAGAAGAAAGAAGAGAGGAAGAGGGGGCCGTAGACGAGGAAGCAAACGAATAAAAAAAATCTGATTTCCGGCGAGAGGGGAGAGAGAGAGTGCGGAGATGGAGATAGAGAGAACCCAAGTCCAATTGGCTCCAATACCCACAGCCTCACTAGGGTTGAGATGAATTTCATGTTTTGCTATTTATTTTTCTAGCTATGTTTGTTGGTTGGGTGTGAATTTTTTAGATAAAAAAAAATGTGTTAAAAATGGGTTTCATATAAGAAAGATTGCAATTTTAAGAATTTACGATATATGTTTGTGATTAAACAAGATCAATGTTGTTTTGATAGATCATATTGCTTTCTATATTATGAGCTTTTTTTTTTTCCTTAAAAAAAAGAAAAAGAAAAACCAAAACAAAGCTTGAGAAGTGCAGCTTATTGGGCAAAAATACAAACCTTGAAATTGAAAAAAGGCCCAAAAACATGTAAAGTGAGCCCCAAAACACTGCCCAACACTCAAAATAGGCTCAACTTAGTAAAATCGGTTAGCGATTGTAGGTTAAATAACCTCTAACAGCTTGAAGCGGTTGTTGTGGCAATTATTAAATTCCATCGGCCGCCTTTTCACCCATAAGCCTAACCACTTGCCGCAAGTTGATATTTAAATGCATACAGTTTCAGTATACATATATTTGATGGGCGTAAAGAGGCATACAGGCCCCCCCAAGCTCCAAGGTTCTCTCAAAAAAAAAAAATTAAAAAAATTAAAATTTTACCTCAAATTTTGTTATTTTTTTTAATTTTGGCCTCCCCAAAACTTTTTTTTTCAATTTGGCCCCCCCAAGTGGGGGGGGGGGGGGCTGGCTCCGCCCCCGTGCCTCTATAATTTTGATTGAGTTGATTATGCCTAGATTATATTGAATAAGTGGGGGTGTGGTTGAGTTGAATTATTTTTCCGTCCATACATAATTTTGTGCAAAAGAAGTTAAGTTAATAATTAATAATTTGATACTTGCGGCACGGAAGATGATTAGGAAGCTTAGCGAAGTTTTTCTCATGACATGTTAATAATTGTTTTTTCTTGAACTTAGATTAACACCGGTTTTTTTTTTTTTTTCCTCTATGTGTGTGTAATATTCCTTGCGCATTTTTTGTAGTGGTATGACTTCAAAAAACTTTATTACTGATTTGAGAGAATAATCGGGTGCCCGATTGTGGTTATGATCAAGCAACGACAACCGCAACTAGTTGTACACCCTTAATTGTCTGCTAATTGATTGATGTTACCAGACTTATGTTTAATAGTTTATGAATCGTGTCCGAAAGGGAGGTAAATAGAGTATTCATAAGCTAGCGAATGAAGCGTTTTCTCTTAAGAACAAATAAGTTCACTTGGACAAAGTCATTCATTGTATTCTTAATATTAGGACAAATCGGATATTTCGATGCCAAATGTCAAAATTTTCCTCATCCAATTTTTCTCATTTCAATAACCAATCAGTTGCGTTTTTTTACTGACCTCCAGTCATCCGAATAACCGATTTTCATATTTTATTGAATCTTTTCATTTTTATTTTTTTTTAAATAGAGGTTTTAGTTTCTGTGAAAATTACGAAGAATCATTCGTTGTGTTCAGACAAAATGAAGAAACAAACAAAAAAGATTACAGCAAATTATAACCCAAAACAAGGGATTCTCAATAATCTCAATTCAATAAGTTAAGAATTTAGATATAAAAATTACCAGAAAATACTTGCCGCAAATATGGTAGACGAACTAGGCTAGTTGTCCACTGGAACAGAGCTGCACTGCTAAAGAAAAATACAAAGAGACAATGCTAAAGTAAAATCACATAAAACCTACTCACAAAATTTTCAAAAATACTAATCGAAATCTGTAACTATTTCCCCTACAAAAACCGCAAACAAATCTATAAACAAATCTGCAAACTGACCGAGAGAACCTTTTCACGCGGGCATTGGACGTTGTCGGCGAGGGCTTGGGCACTGCTGCACTGGGCATCATCGGCGTGGCATTGGGTGTGTGATGACCCGTTTTATTTATTTATTTTTTATACAGATCATTTGCATAAACATTAATCTCTTAAAATATAAACGGATCTTCACAATGGCACGACGATATGTCGTAAAGCCAACATATGATACATACCCCATAATATGTACCTGGTAAATCAGAGTATAACATCTATCTACTGTGCAGCGGAAAACATAAACCTAATAGCGGAAATCACATTATAATCCTCTATTACAAATAATTACAACAAATAGTCATTAAATAACTATCTGAATAAATATTTCCTCAAATTAAATACATAACATAAACGGCTTATACAACAACAAGTGGCACAAGCGTCACAAGTTATAAACAAAACCTATAAGACAGTGGACACCCGTAGTTCAGCAATTATGACTGTCGCGGCAAGCTTCAGCAATAACATCCCAAGTACCTATCTACAACACCAACAACTACAATCGGAGTACCTGTAGCCAAAGGAACATCATTTATACGGTTGTGGGGGTTTGTCACATTCGTATAGATGAAACGGTGAGTTCACCGTCTCAGTACATAATACCGAGACCTCAGTAATAATAAACTAACTGAGTTTTCGCAAAGAACCAACTTTTCCTTTTTAGTCTCGCGTGCACTATAACAGCTACCAATTTATAAACTTTTGTTTGAAAACCCCCATAGCTGATATAGCAAACACCAACTAATAGAAAACATTTAAAGCATACTATGTAACTGTAAACATATATAGAAGTTACAGTCATCTCACATTGGAAGCAACTACATACATTCTCACATACTATAATACTTTTGTATTTGGTGGCTCAAATGTACAAAGACCCAGCGTTGCCAAATGTGAGTAACTTCGTGTAGAATGCATTACAACTTCGTGCCTTTGAACAACAGCTGATCATGCCAGTACTAGAGTGGAACTCTATATGCAAGTACAACTTTGCTGAAGAAAAAAATGACATTCCACCTACCTACCGCAGGACACTTACATTACCCAATCCAGTAGCGTAAACATCTAAGTACATCAAAGCACAAATCAATTGCATCTTACTCAGCAATACAAAGATACAGCGTTGCCAAATGTAAGTAACTTCGTGTCGAGTGCATTACAGCTTCGTGCCTTTGAACAACAGATGATCATGCCAACACTAGAGTGGAACTCTATATGCAAGCACGATTTGACTGAATAACAAATAACATTCCACCTACCTACTGCAAGACACTTACATTACCCAATCCAGTAGTGTAGAAATCTAAGTATATTAAAGTTCAATGCCTTTAAATCATGCAACTAATACGTTTAGCAAAACTATTATATATAAGACATGCAACACATTCCATCACATCACAATATATGTACGCATATGCGAGTACCATGAGCCGTGGCTCGAGTAACATAAGAGTCCATGCACTCACATTAACATAGGGTCATTTCACCCGCATTAATATAGAGTCTGTTCACTCACATTACATAGAGTCCGTTCACTCAAAGTTGTGCAATTAAGCACGCAAGTAACCATGTTGTGCCGTTAAGCACGCAATGCATCATGTTCCCAATTTTATACTCACTGTAAAATTACATTCATGTTCCACTAAAATCATAGTTTACAAAATTCTCAACCAAATTATACAGACACAGCATTCATTCAAACTCCACATATCATATTCATACTTCAAAACATCATCATAATTTCAATATACTCAAAAGTACTCAATTCATCAAAAACAGATATATTCAACATACAGTTGGTTCGAGATTTGTAAAACAATATATATTTTACAAACCATTATATATGAAAATAATAATTCTCAGTGAGTAGAATATCACATTGGCTGCGTTGGACTCATAACTTCAACATTTTCCCCGTGTTCTAATTACTTGGACTCTACATTGAAGAACCAATTAAAGTCTCAAATTCGGACACGATCTTGCAAACAGTTGTAACGTTAGACTTTGCTATTAAACTCTATACTCTATGACACGTAAACTACCCGCGTGCTCACACGCCGCGTTACCCGCTTCTAAAGCTAGCTAGATACCTTAGGCTATTATTAGGTTTATTGTTTCTCGATTCCTTTTTATCATGTTTATTAACCCTAAATATATTCACTATTTTGTTGACCTACTATTATTATTATTAACTTATATTTGTTATGTTAAAGTTATTTTAAGTTATTTACGATTCTACGACATTCTCATTTTAACCACCTCATTTAATACTTTTACTCTTACTAGTTTATAACTATTCAAGTAGTTTAGGTTATATAACTTAATTAATTTAATAGGTTATGGACCTAATTGGATTAAACTATAAATTCCATGACATTTCCATTTTTAACTATCCTCTTCAACACTTTATTCTTTATCTAATTTTTCACCAAAGCCTAATGCATGCTCATAAATCTTACTATGAAAACAAACTCTCATGGTTATCACCAACACCCAACCAATCTAACAAATTCAACCATTTCAAACACATTAACCGGAACACATCCTCAACCAAGCTCCACCAACAAGACTCAAGAAAACATCATCAAATCATCCATCACATCACCACCATCAACAATCTATCAAATAATTAGCAATTTATATCCTCCAACGACCACATACCCAAATCAAGGTAAAGTCCTCCAAATCAATCAAATATAAATTCATATATAACTTCCTACTAAATGAAGGCCTCAAAACATAATCAAAACACTCAAATAAACTATCGAAAGTCAAAGACCCCAAGAGAAACAACCAGTTGGTTTACCCATGGAAGCCTTAACCAAAATTCCAACATTCCAAAATTCCATAGCTTAACCAATCCACCAATGTCCAATATCAATTCATCAACATTCAATGAAAGTCAAAGAACCAAAACTCCACACAATCACATAACTATATCTAAAAGGCTTTACACCAATTCATAATCGACCTAACCCAAATAAACTCAAAAATCCTTTACAAACTTTCCAAAACTGAAACCCCTCAAAAACTAAATCAAAATCTCAATAACAAGCAAACACTTAAATTCGGATTTCACTAAAATACCCCCAAAAATCTTTTTTCGATTAACATTAACCCTAAAACACCAATCCAAACAACAACCCATGAAATCACTTTCTAATTGGTATCCACTTCAACTCATCACAATCACAATAAAAAAACTCTATTAATGTAAATCCAAAACCAACAGCTACACAAATAATATTCACCTATTCAGCCATGAACCCCTAAAAATCATAACTTTAAGTCCTAAAATAACCCATATTCTCAAATCATCAACACAACCCAACAAAACACCAACTAATTGAAACCCAAAACAGAAGAATAATTAAATCGCAAAACAACCCAAACAAATATCACATTCTCATACGGTTTATCCACCAATGACCAATCCAGAATTTCACTACTCACACAATAAATCAACCCATAAAATCTATCCAACCAAAACACCAGAAAACCACACCCATTCGGCCATCAACACAAAATCTTAAATAAAAATCATCGAATCCAACATAAATCAACCAGTAATCAAAACCCAAAAACTAGAGGATAAGTGTTTTACCTGATCTTTCGTGGTTTTTCCCCATGGCCGAAATTCCATATTCCTTCTCCTTTTACTCATGGACGAACAACATCTCATTCTCCATCACTGTGTGAATCCTCTCTGTCTCACGGTCTGACTCTCCATCTCTCTTGGTTCATCGCTCGGCTAGGTGTGTGCGTGACAGAAGAGAATGTAAAAGGGGGAAGAGCTGTGTGAGAAAACAAAGGAGAAGGGGAAAGAAAGAAGAGGAAATGGAAGAGGGAGTCGGGCTGGGTCTCAGCATCACAGTTTTGGTCCCTCGGTCGGATCTCTCCCTTAGAAGCTCTCTCTCGATCTCTCGTGGTGCGTGAGCCAAAGAGAAAAGGAAAGGGAATGGAAGGGAGACAGTGCGGAGGAGAGGAAAAAGAGATGAAAGGGAAAGAGTGGTCGAGAGGGGGAGAGGAAACAAGGCGGGTGCGTGCGTTGAGTGACGGAGAGGAGATGGAGAGAAAGAAAAAGAAAAGAAAATGAAAGAGATATGGTGAGGACACGTGGCACAATGTGAGTGGCTGTGAGAAGATGATGAAATCATGAACAGCCAACCAAGTAACGACACGTGTCAAGGGGGAGATTTATTTTATTTTAAAACCCCCAGCTTGTATAAATTACAGTAGGACCCAACAATGTTAAAATCCCGTCTTTTAATAATTAACACATGACCCCACATTTATGTTAATTGCTCACTATCCATTTAATTAATTATTTATTCAATTAGGACCTACTATAATAATTATTATTCTATTTCTACCATTTTACCTTAGACTTATTTTATTTGATAATATAAATATTATCACCCAGAATATAGTTATTAATCTCATCAATTTAATAAACATCATTTATCAATTACATAATTTCCTATTTAAACTCTTGGCCTTTACAGGGCGAGTGGGCGTGGGCTTGGATCGAAGAGAAGAAGGAAAGAAGAAGAGAAGAAGGAAGAGGCGACTGCATGCTGTGAAGTGTGAAGAGTGGAGAAGAGTGAATCACTAGGTCAAAATGAAGTAGGTCTAATATTATTTACGTTATATATATATATAAACCGATTTTTAAAATGCTATAACTATTAACCGTAATCGGGTACCCAGTTGCGATTATTTTCAGTTTTTTAGGTTATTGGCAGTTATTAGCGATGATCAGTTTTTTTTCGGTTAATAACCGCCCCACTTGTACATCTATAGCATTAATTAATTATTGTCTTCATTCGCCAATACCTACACAATCGGAGAGCATCATCTTCTAGTTCAAGCATTTGCAATCCCAATAACTCTCCCTAAGGGTGAAATAACTGCCTGCTAACTGCAAAACCGTTAAAACCGCCTTAAAAATAGTTAACCACTTTTATTATTATTTATATATTATTATTATTATTATTATTATTTATATATAAAACGATATCGTTTTGGTGTTTAATACCAAAACGGCGCCGTTTTAGTTCAAACTAAACCTAAAGCATAAACAAAAAAACCCTAAGACTCATCTCATTCTCTCAACTCTCACTCAAGTCTCTATGTCGCCTCACTCACTCCTCACTCCTCAAGCCCTCAACCTCTCGACTTTCTCATCTTCATTTCTCCCTTCTCGCAACACACCGCCACTCGCCCGCCTCTCTCTCTCCGCCTAGAAGCTCCAACGCTCCACCATTGTTGTTTCTTTGTCTCTCTCACTCTTTGCCAGTAAGTTTTCTTTCTTCTTTTGTCATTAGACTGTGTTTTGGGTTTCTATTTTTGTTATTTCTTTGATTTGTTTGATTTGTTATAGTTGGATTTCGTCACATTTACGGTTATAGTAAAGGGCGAACATTGAAAATCATAGTTTGATTTGTTTGTTTGTTATAGTTTGATTTTTGGTTGTCCATTTTTGTGTTTTGAATTGGTTTGGTTGTCTGCCTTCTTCTTTGATTTTTTTTTTTTAAAAATTTTTGAGTAAAAATGTTTTTTAGAGAAGTAAAAATAATAAAAACAAAAATGTAATCATAGAAAACAGATTCGATCTTGCACCAAATTAAAGAAAAAAAAAAACTCTTCTTGCATGCACCCGAAGACAAACCAAGTTTATGATGGGTATTAACACTACTGGGAACATTTGGTATTTGTTGAGTTTTATAGAACATTTAAAATTTGTTGTCAATTTAATTAGTTATTGATTTTCTTATAACCAAACCAGCCTACAAGAACTTTGATTTGTTATTAGGAAGAAGAGCAGGCGTACTCTAAATATTCTGTACAGAAGAGAAAATCAAATTTTGATTTGTTATCACAACTTTGCAATTAGATCAATGAAGATTTATATTTTTTAGCCTTTTATTTTAGTTGAGATTTCTTTTTTTTTTGAAGTGTGATTCCTCTTCCTGTTGGTTGTTAAATAAATTTTATTATTTATCTAATAACAGATGGCGGACACTTTTAATGATGCAACCACCCTTGTTATGGTAGAGGATAATTCTAAAACACCTTCCACTGCAAATGTTGGAAGCCCCACACCTTCCCAACAGTCACAATGTGGAAAACCACATGTGAATCAATCCATTGTGTGGAGTCACTTTAAAAAAGTGGAACTGATCAACAAGGAGAACCCTAAAGCTATGTGCAATTATTGCAATAGGTTGATAGGGTGTCACTATAGGAGAAACGACACTTCACCCATGATGACCCACCTTACCTCTAATTGCCCAAACTCTCCACTTAAGAAATCGAAACTACCCAAAAATCAAACATTGTTGCAAATGTCATTCAAGAAACTGGTAGAAGGTGATAGTAGTAACCAAATGGGATTCATGAAGTATGATTCAAACAATATAAGAAATTTGATCGTTCGTTATTTCATCAAAAGTGAGCTGCATTTTAGGCATGTGGAAAGTAATGGGTTTAGGGAATTGAAAAATGGAATTGAACCTAGGTTCAAAGTATCATGTCGTATTAGTTTACAAAAAAATTGCTTGAAACTGTATGAAGAAGAAAAGCTTAGGTTTAGGGTTTTTTTGAGCGGTAAAAGGGTTTGCATCACTACCGATACATGGACATCCCTGCAAAATATAAACTACATGTATGTTACCGCTAGCTTCATAGATTCTGATTGGACAATGCATAAAAAAAATACTAAAGTTTAACCAAATTCCCAATCATAGGGATGAAACTATTGGAAGAATGATAGAGAATGCATTGACCCAGTGGGGGATTGATAGTGTGTTCACTATTACAATCGATAATGTCTCGGCCAATAATGTGGGGGTTGAGTATATGAGAAAGAGGATGAAGAACAAGAGTCATACTGTTTTGGGAGGAGAATTTATTCACATGCATTATGCTGCTTATATTCTAAACTTTGTTGTAAATGAAGGCTTGAAAGGCTTAAGTGACTGTGTTTCTAATTGTTGAGACAGATTCCGGTAGGTGATGTGTTGATCAGCAATTCGTTGAGGTGCTCCTTCTAAACCTGCAAGTAAAAACTGCGTCGGCGGGGGGGGGGGGGGGTGCCGACAATCCCGTTCCGATGCTTAAGTAAGTGTATAATTTTTTAGAGTAAATGCTCAGAGTAATAGTAAGAAGATTAATTAGCGTACCTTAATATTTGAGAGGACCTTGGTATTTATAGAGATTGAGGTGCAGTTGAGATTATTTTCTGTATATGCGGGAATCGGTAGTTGAAGAAGACGTGGCCTCGGGCGTACGAATATTTCAGGTTCCACAATCGCTTATCCCGAGCGCACAATCTTATACGGGCGACATGACATTGATGAAGCTCCGGGCGCACGATCTAGTTTCGTGTCGTGCGTCGTGTCCCTTAGATCTCGGGTATTCCCCAGATATACGCGGACGTTGGTATTGATTGGTACCCGGGTCGGCTATCTAGGTTGGATAGTCGGGTTGGTTGAACAGGTTAGGCCCTGATGATCTTGGCAGGCTTGGATGGATGACATTTTATTGAACCGCTCTGGCCCGGTTGGGTGGACCCAATGGGCCTTGTGTTCGGGTTGGGCTTGGCTACCGAGGAGGATAATATTTTCCCCAACACTAATATAAAGAATGCAGTGAGATATGTGAGCTCTTCACCGGAAAGGATGTCAAAGTTTAAAGATTGTATAGAGTGGGAAAAAATTAAATGTAAGAACATGGTGTGTCTAGATATTTCAACTAGATGAAACTCTACATATTTGATGTTGAGCACCGCTGAGAAGTACCAAAGAGCTTTTGACCTATTGGGGGAGGATGGGCATAATCATTTTGTTGTTCCTCAACCTATTGATTGGGAAAATGCTAGGGCATTTGCGACATTTTTGCAAACTTTTTATGATACCACATTGAAGTTCTCTGGTTCAACTCATGTCACCTCCAATTCATATTTTTTGCAACTTTATATTATTCAAAATACCTTGAATAATGGTTGTCTTAGTCTTGATCAGGTCCCGAGTTCTGTGAGTTTTAATATGAAACATAAATATGAAAAATATTGGGGGACTATGGATATGATCAACTTATTGTTGTATGTTGGTTTTGTTCTTGACCCACGCAACAAGATGAATGCGTTAGTGTTTTGGTTGGGAAAATACAATGGGCTTGTGTGGACGGATCAAATAGAGACAAAAGTGAGAGACCTTTTGAATCGTTTAATTGGGCAATACAATAAGTTTCATAGGGGGGTGGGGGAGGAGGGAGGTCATCTAACATGGTTGAAGATACAGGAAGAGCAGATGTCAATCCTATTCATAGTGATAGTAGTAAGGAAGATAAAAAGACATAGTATAGGAATATGTTTTCCCAACACCTTGTCGCAGAGAATAAATTGGAATGTAGGTCGGAGGTGGATTGATATTTGTTGGATGGGTGTGAAGCAAATATCATAGATTTTGACATATTAAATTGGTGGAAGGTTAATGCACCAAAATATCATACTCTCGCAGAGATAGCTCGTGATGTATTGGCCATCCCTATTTCCACCGTTGCTTCTGAGTCCACCTTTAGCAACGGAGGACGTGCACTGGATACCTTTAGGAGTTCATTGTCTCCACTTATCGTTGATGCCTTGATTTGCACACAAGATTGGTTAAAGAACCGCTCAATGAACTATGAAGAAGAGTTTCAGGACTTTAGGGAAAGTTATGATGAACCTGGTAAATTTTTATGAATTAGTTATTTATAAATTCATTTCACTTACTTTTCATTATTTATTTATTTAACTTGAACTTTTTATATTGTAGATGGGCCTTAGAATCAACATTCAAATTCAAGGACGACCGAAACATCTTATTCCTAGAAGAAGGTTATCATTTTTTGACTTGTCATTATATTTATATTACAAGACAATTGCTTAGTTTGTCAATTTTGTAAGTTTATAATATTTCTTGTTGTTATTTCCACAGGATTTTGCTAGAAAACCAAATGGGAGTCGTGTTGTTATTTTCACAAGATTTTTTTATGTTGAGTGTAGGTGTGTGGACTATGGATATGGTTTGATTTTTGAATATGGTTTGATAATTGATGGGTGTGGGTGTGTGGACTTGTGGGCTATGAACGATTTGAATATGGTTTGATTTTTTGATGTTGTGAATCAAACCATGTTGTGAGTGTGGGTGTGTTGACTTGTGGACTATGGACTATTTGAATATGGTTTGATTTGTTGATGTTGTGAGTGTGGGTGTGAGTGTGTGGACTATAGACTATTTGAATATGGTTTTGAATATGGTTTGATTTGTTGATGTTGTGAATCAAACCATGTTGTGACTGTGAGTGTGGATGTGTGGACTATTGACTATTTGAATATGGTTTGATTTGTTGATGTTGTGAATTTTCATTTATATGATTGTTTTGGACTCGAATTTTTATTGATATTATTGTTAAGTAAATAATCCAATATTAGTTATTACCACTCTTAATAGACATTTTGAGTCTTTGACATCAACAAAATAATAAGTATCATACATTTAAAGCATTGTAGTTTTGAAACTAAGAGAAAAATGGGCAAAAAAAAAAGGGTTCAAACCAGGTCCAACAGTTAAAAAAAAAAAAAAAAAAAAAAATCAAAAGCGGTTTGCCGGTTACTGTTGGCAGCTATAACCACAAATCAACGATTATAACCACCAACCAGAGGTTATCAAATAATTGCCAACCGCTTTGTCACCCCTAACTCTACCATGGTCTCGTTCAATCACATCAATGCCAATCTTCCTTTTGATATTGTCCATAACTGCATTCAAATTAATTTTCACAAATCCCATATTAGGTGTTGACTACTTTTGATTAAAAGGATTACAACTTTTTATTCTTTCATGCATCCTTGTGTTATAAAGTCACCTAGAAATTTCAATATTTTCCCCACAAGTTAAGTAGGATGGCTATGGCCTGTTTGGGAACAGAGTTAGAATTTTGATTTTTCTCTATTTTTTTCCTCATTTTTAAAAAAACAAGTCATATTTTATTCAACTTTTTAAAATTTTTTCAAATTTTATCTCATAAAGTCAAACCTCGAAATTTGCATAGTAAATTATAATTCATTTCAAAAAATCCAACACCCAAATGGACCATAAAATAAGCTACAAATTTCTAGACATTGACGCAGTAAGGTCAATTATTTATTTATTTATTTATTTATTTTTTGTTTTAATTTTTTTTTAGACACATCAGAAACCAATTACAACAAGAAAGAAAAAAGACAACAGGGCCCGGGCAACCCAAAAAGAAATCTAAGAACGAAATTATGCAAGGGCAATGCTTCCAAATATACGGGTCCTTTGACTCGAGGCACGGATGCCGCAAAGCCGGGGTCACCATTAAAGGTGATTTGACAAGTGTATTGAATCACAATAATCTAAACACCAAAACATGGGTAAATAAAGGGATATGGATACAACAAATAAGCCTAGTAAAACAAACAAACAAACAAAAAAACAACAACAGTAAGTCTGGCGGGGCGGGAGCCTTCTCGGGAAGCGCGTGAGAACCACGTGCCGCCCAAGGAAGGCCTCTCAGTAGTAGGAAACAACGGAATCGTCCGGAACCACAAGGGGTTGGTGCGGAAAGTGGAGGAGGGTGTTGTTGGAGGCTCCACGCGCTGGTTGAGTCCATGAGCTTGCTGGCGCGTGGGAAGCACGCGCCATCTTCCAGGCAACGGAGGAGATGGGGAAGACCATCAGCGGACTCCAGAGACTCCGGCAAACCCATTGTTGAGGAGCATGTCTTGAGAGAGAGAATGAAGGTGAGTAGATCTAAAACCCAAAAAACGATTCCAAACTCTAAACCTTAATAACCCAAAAACATGGTAGATGAAGAGGGGTAGAGCCAAAAGGGTCTGTTGGTTGAAGGAAAGCAAGAAAAGGGGGAGAAAACTCCGATGTAAAGCCGGCTCGGTGGTCTGAGAGAGAGCTCTCAGACTTATTTGAGCAAGAATAGTTGTGTGATTATAGGGAGGGGAAAGAGATGACACAAACGAAGGGGAAGGAAGCTTGAATCTTCCCTCCCATAGAGGGTTCACCCATTGTTGTATTTGTTACAAACATTATTTCTTTTTTGAAGTATTTAAAACATATTACCGTTTCTCAAAATGTTTATGAGTTTTTATGAGGAAGAAAAATCAGTTTTATAATTTGGTCTTAAAGTGTTTTGACCGTTTATTTTTTCTTAAAGAATTATGACGGTTAGTCATAAAATCTCAAAATATAATCGTTGGGTGTTTACAAATCATTAAATCTTGTTTTAATCGTTTGGTCATTAAGATGCATTAACATTTTAAACAGTTTTGACTATTAATATTTTAAACGTTTTTTACCGTTGGTGATTAAAACTCTTGTCTTGGTCATTAAAGAGAAAGAAAAAACTTATGCTCATTTTTTCATATATATATTAAGTTCCCAATGAGTATTTGAGAACTTACTTCTTCTTTGGCTTCCAACATATTTTTCTAGCGTGTAGTTTATTCCGGAGTGAATTTATTTTAAGCCAAAAAGCTATTTGTTATATTAATATTTTTTTTACAAGAAAAAATATTTTGAAGTCCCCCATCCACTTTGATCAAAAGGTTGTTTTATTTGATCTTCGTTTTTGGAAGTGCGTCCTTAACGAAGATAGACGCTATAGTCTAATCCTGGGAGATTGCGTGTCAAGAGATCCAATCACACAAAGTAAAACACTCCGGGAGGCATGAATCAACATTTAAGGACAACGTTCTTCTTATGTGATTTTATAGCATTGTGAGATCTTTCCTTAATTTAATTTTAATATCTTGTACAATATTTATTTTATTGTTATTATTATTTCGGATCAATATGGTCTAGTATCAACAATAATTTTTCAACCAATTATTTGTTTAACAATTATTTATTTAATTGTTAATTTTCAGATTGATATTATTTTATTTCAATAAGAATTTTGTACAACATCCAAAATTATTTCCAACAGGGAAAGAGGGAGGGAGGGAGGGGGTCGAGGGGGGTCAAATGCCCCCCCTCACCTCCTAAAAAATCTCCTTACCCCTGTATATTTTTTTTTATGTTTCTGGAATGCCCCCCTCAGCAGTTCATTAATGGGCAAACTTGCCCACTTTGCCGTGAGTTTTATTTTATTTTTTAGTTTTTTCGTTCTGTCATAAGTCATAAACATTTCTCATATATGTAACTAGGTCAAAAAAAAACTAGAGTTCAAAGGTTGAAGAAGGGACGAAGGTGGAAGATAAGCCAACGACTTTTTATCCTGTCCAAAACGTACCGTTTAGAAGTAGTCGTCAGAATTGTTTTAAAAAAAGTCAAGAGTACTCAAGTCTCATTCTCAATCACTACAAGCCAGATAAAAGAATATAAAAAGAATTGTTTAATATAAGTAAATCATTAAATAATTTGAGTACACACCTTACGATGAAACAGTACTCATTTAACAACTACAGCTCTACAGACTACATGCAACTACAAGCCTGGGACGGTTAGGATTAGATCAGATCTAAGGAGTCAAATGCTCTACCTTTTAAATTTTTATTATAAAAGTGATTTTCAAATTATATGTCATATTTTTTAAAATAGTAAATCTAACATATTATTTGAGAATTAATTTTTAGAAACAAAATTTAATAAGTGTAGCATTTCTCCGAGTAAAAAGTAAATTAAAATATTAAACTGTATGGCTTAGCTAGTGGGATGATCTTGTGACTTGAAAAAAAAATATGCGTTAGTTAATTTTTTTAATTAATTTTTGTTCAACTTTAAATTTTTTTTATTCATAATTTTTTTTTTTTACTCCTGACTTAAAATCCTAGCTTTGCTACCAGGTGCACCAACTCCCACTATTTTCAATGCCATTCCCAATTTTGCAACATTTCACTGCCATCGTAATAGTCAAACCTTGTCCACAAAAAGAAAAAAAGTAATGATCAAACCATGGCCACTTGACCCGCCTCCCAAAAATAGAATAAAAAATAAAAAGAAAAGAAAAAGCAACGAATTTAAGCTTGGGAGGGAGACTGGCTTGAACCACACAACTCTACTCCCGACCAGCCTCTGAAGTGTCTCTTTATCTCTGACAACATAACAAATCCTACTGGTAGGCCATCTGCCCCGACAACACGATTGGTTGGGTTGCCAACTGCCAAGTCAGCAACTCCACAGATCCACCAGAGGTGGCACAAGAAACTCCATCCTACCTCCCAAAATTTCGTTTCGCGCTCCGCCCGCGAGCAATTTTCATCGTCTCCCTCCTTCCCAAAGTCGGATTCCCTATCTTTGGAGCCAAAACTACGTTATAGAAGGGGCTTTTTCATTCTTTAGAAATATTTTTATTTTAGATTAGCAAAAATATTACATAACGAATGGTATTAAAATAAATAGAGAACGATAATTAATAAGAATAATAATAATAATAATCAGATATACACATATATAAGCAATTGTTGTATAGGACTTGTTTTAGACGAACCGAACCTCAACACCGCTCGAGCTTTCTCCCTGCGATATCGAGTTGTTTTCTCAGGAAATTTGTCTGGTTTTTCTTTAGAGATTGATTATCTGCCTCTTATTATTCGATTGTGAGATCGTAATCCTTGGTTTTCTTTTAAATTTTCCCTCTGCGATTCAAGACGCTACGGAAGCGGTTGAATTTTATTTTTGCTCCTCCTTTCGTGACCTCGTTAGGGTTTCGCGTCGGAATTTAGGGTTTTTATCTAAATTCACGAGGGTATTGTATATCGGAGAGCCATCGCCGTTTCGAAATCGAAGTGTAGGTACTAGGAACCTTCGGAATTTGTTTCCTACTTTCCTGGGCCTTGCTTTCGGTGTCCGATGCGAAATTAGGGTTTGGTTTGGGAGTGTGGATTCGTCGAGTTGAATGGTTTGAAGGATGATAATCAAACGGACTATGAAACTCGAAATGACGAATCTGAAGCGGTGCAAGCTCGAAGATTCTGATTGGGAAGAAGAAGAAGACTGCGGCTATGCGCATTCGGTGAATCCCAAGAAAAGGAAACCCAACGGGTATCACTCAGCCGGTAACAGTGGGGTTGAAGGTTTCAGCAATGGCTCAGGTTATTCTTGGTGGGACGGAGAGTTCGAGTCGAATTCGAAGCAATTGAATGGGAAAAGAACGTTGAAACGAAGCACGGAGCGGTTTCGGCCGCCGCTGTTGAAATCGTCGCGAGGGCGGATTCAGATGCTGCCTACGAGGTTGTATGACTCCGTTGTTGAAATATGGAGGACCGAGAACTCGAAGTTCGACAAGGATTCGAGCTTAGAAGGTGACGCAATGGAAGTAGAAGATATGGGATTTGATAAAAAGAGCGAGGAGGATAAGTCTCGGTTCAAGAACTCGAGTAGTTCTACGGGAGAAGTAGCTTGTGTGGGTTATAAGAATTTTGATTATAGGAACTATTTGAATTCGAGTAGTTCCAAGGCGAACACATTTGGAGTGAATTCTTCGGCATTGATAGATAGTGAAGGTTATAAATCCAGGTTTAGTTCTATCGGAATTGAGCGAATGGCGAAAGAGAATAGTCATAAGAAGAAGGAAGTTTATAAGCCAGAGGACTTTGCTTTGGGTGATATAGTCTGGGCAAAATGTGGGAGGAGATACCCGGCTTGGCCGGCCATAGTGATCGATCCCATATTGCAAGCTCCAGAAACGGTCCTGAGTTGTTGTGTTCCCGGCGCTATATGTGTGATGTTTTACGGGTATTCCAAGAATGGAACGCAAAGGGTAAAAGTCCTCTCTCTTCCTTTCTGGATATGATGTTTCTTTTTGGTCTATTTTGGGTTCTAAGTGAATTGTGTTGGGCAGGACTATGCGTGGGTGAAGCAGGGAATGATATTTCCCTTCATGGAATTCATGGACAGGTACGTAGCTAAAATGGTTTTTGAGTGATGTTTCGGGTAGTTGCTATTGAATTATCGAGCGTTTGCTAATAGCTTGCTTTGTTCAGATATCAGGGGCAGACCCAGTTGTACAAGAGCAAGCCGACTGATTTTCAGATGGCATTGGAGGAGGCATTGCTGGCAGAAAACGGTATTTTGGACGCAAACCTTGGGGCTGCGCAAATGGCTAATCCGGATACAAATCTCAATGGGATCCAAGAGGCCACTGTAAATTTGGACCAGAAATATTACTCTCAGAATCAGGCAAGTTCTTCAGAACATAATTTTCTTCCCACTCTTCCAATCTGGATGCCTCTCTCTGTTTGCTCTTTCTATTTTCCATGTCGCTGCCTGAGTTTATATTACGAGGTCACTTGGGTGTTTTTGTAGAATTAGTAAGGCCACTTCATTTTTTAGTTTGTGGAAAAATTGAATTTCCTGTGTAAAATACCAATCATAAGTTTTAACAATTTGCCTTTGTTAAAATTTTCCCTTCTTGCAAGTATTTTAGTCTGTTGGAAATTTGTGCCACAGATTTATATCTTTCAGACCAATTATGGTTCCAAATTTAGGTTTCTACTTTAACAGTTAAATGCTCAGAGAATCTGGCCTGTTCAGTAACATGATTCATCCAGTGATTTAATTGCGTGCAGGATGAATGCTATAAGGATACACGACCCTGTGATGGCTGTGGTTTGTTTCTGCCATGCAAAACTATGAAGAAATTGAAGGGCTCAACATATGAAACCCTGCTTCTGTGTAAACATTGTGCTAAGGTGTGTTATATATAAATGCTTTATTTGGGAGAACCATTTCTTGAAGAACTTCATTGTATCTTCTTGTTTTCTAAGCGATGTTCATGTCAATATTTCTACAGTTACGAAAATCTGGGCAATACTGTGGCATTTGCAAGAAGACTTGGCACCATTCAGATGGCGGGAATTGGGTGAGATTATCAGAAAATCTAAATTAGGGTTATTATTTGTTCTTTTCTTTTCCCTTTTGAAAAACAATTGAATGCTTTCAGAGATTGTTTGACTTTAACTCTTTGGATTTAGGTGTGTTGTGATGGTTGTAATGTTTGGGTGCATGCTGAGTGTGACAATATTTCCAGCAAACTATTCAAGGTGATTATCATTCTTATTTGTGATTTTATTTTTCCGTTACTTTCGAATGTTTGTTTACCCTAGTTCATGAACGCCTGGAGGATCACTGACTTGTTTATGGTTTCAAGGATCTGGAGAACATTGATTACTATTGCCCAGATTGCAAAGCAAAGTCCAATCACGAATCATCAGCTTTAGAAAAATGCCAGCGAAAAATGAAGTATGTTTACACTATCTGTGTTTTTCTGCAATTCTTTTTGGGCAATTGCATATTTGACTGTATAGGCTGACTTTGGAGGTTATAATCAAGTTCAAGCTTAATGTTGCACAATTTGTGAAGCAGGTCTGTAGAAAATGGTAGACAAACTGTTCTGCCTGAGAAGGTAACTGTGGTGTGCAATGGGATGGAAGGAACATACATTCCAAAACTTCATTTGTAAGTCTTGAACTCTTTATAAATACTAGGTAGATTGAAACGGATTTCATATTGTCTGGGACCTTTTTTCTTTATCCCTTCTTGCTCACTATTTCATTAATTTTCTTCTTATGCTCTCCTCACCAGCAACTTTCTTTCTTTCTTTTCTTTTCATTTCTTTTCTTTTCTTCTTCTTCTTCTTCTCTCTCTTTTTTCTTTTCCTTTCTTTCTTTCTTTTCATTTTTTTTTGTTTTCCTGTACAAAGCATTTCTTGTTTTCATTGAGTACCTTCAAGTATTTATTTTAGTTGTGATGTTAGTAATTTATTTCACACAATTTTTTTCTTGAAATTTACATACTAATTTGAGACTTGTCATTTAATCTGATTAGAGTTTGTTTTTTTATGGACAGTTCTAGTTGGTTAGGTTAACTTCATTGTGACATTTCTGGCGATTTGAATTATTATTTTAAAGAAGCATCCATTAAGCTGTTTCTGTTTCTTTCTGTCTTAGAATTATGTGCAACTGCGGTGCATGCGAGTCGAAGAAGTATACACCTAGTGAATGGGAACGGCACACAGGTTGCAGAGCCAAAAAGTGGAAGTATAGTGTGAAAGTGAAGGGAACAATGCTGCCACTAGAAAAATGGGTCTGTACAATTTATTCTCATTTTGAATGCATAAATGATATCACTTCTTCTCAATGGCTGTTGTGGATGTGAAGTATTTTCCTGATAATTTTTGCATTGGATGCATAGATTTGCCTTCTATTTTACTACTTTTCAATGTATAAATCATTGCACTAGGATTTTAAACGTCATTTAATATTATGGAGTTCTTGTTCCTTGTATGTTATGATATGCATTTTAGTCTTTACTGCCCTTGGTTAGAGACTTTTTGTACCTTAGTTTTTAGAACCAATTCTGTAGCTTTGTCAAAACAAAAGTTAATATCTGTTTTGTCTGTTCCAGAAAAAAGAAGAAGAAGAAAATCTGATTTTGTAGATGTGGAAACCTTTCAGAACCCAGATTTTTCTATGCAAATCTGTTCTAGCTTGTTTTCTGTTAAAATTTTCTAATTTGTATCATTTTCATCAGTGATTTTTTTTTTTTTGCTTTTTGCAATTATCTCAAGTAAATTTATTTCCTTTCAATTAATCAGTATGCACTTGGCTCAGGCTAGGATTGCTTTGATTGTTGATTTTTAACCCATGATTTGTAGTGTCTTTGAATTAATGAATAATCTAAGAACTTATCTGAATCTATTAAGTTATTGAGTTGGAATCAATTTTCTAGACGTGGATTTGTGACACTAGTACAACCCTGATGCCCTCTAAATTTCTATGAAATTATTGGAGTGATTGAAGCTTTCCTTTTCTCTTCTTTTTTATTTTTTATGTTTTACTTTTTACTTTTTGGTTAAAGATAATGAATTGTGTGTATGGTAGCTTTGTAATTTCCTGCTAACATTGAAGCTGCTTCAGATTGCAGAGTATAATGCGCATGGTAACGTGCATAGTATGGATCCTCTGAAGTTAGATAAGCAGCACTTACTTGCTATTTTGCAAGGTAAAACATGCACTTCACTGAATTCTTTACATGTTGAAGGCTTTTTCTTTTCTGGTTTGCTTGTGTTGGTGCTGTGTCTGCGGCAATAAGGTCTTTTGGCGGATTGGGAGGAGACTGATTTTACATATTTTAATTGCTGCAGATACATATGTGCCTGTTCATGCAAAATGGACAACAGAAAGATGTGCTATTTGTAGATGGGTGGAAGATTGGGATGATAACAAAATTATTATCTGCAACAGGTATTTCCATCATGTATAGGATATTTATGGAAAGTTTGCATTTATTGGGTGTTTAAATCAAAATTTGCTTGATGGTAGAAGATTGGATTATATCTTATGCACTTCACTACTGAATGTGTTTTCTGATACTTCTTTTGTGGGGGTACAGATGCCAAATAGCTGTCCACCAAGAGTGCTATGGGGCAAAATCTGTTCAGGATTTTACTTCATGGGTTTGTAGAGCTTGTGAATCACCTGATGTCAAAAGAGAGTGTTGCCTCTGTCCTGTACAAGGTATGCCATCTGGATTAGTGTCTTGAGCAGTTCTTCGCCAATCTGTCCAAAATGCTTATATAGTAAAGTTCTTTATGAAAATGCCAGTATATGTTTATTCTTCCTGTGTTTTCCAGCAAACCTTCTGGGTCTGTTCAGATAAATAATTGTGGCTTTTATTTTTTGAATCCCTGCATTCTTTTTCTTTTTTATCATAACATGGATGGTACTCATTAAGGATACAATCCTGCTTCCCCCTCTTTCAAATTTACAAGAATTAACTTTTGCCACATGACCATCATGCAAATATGATTACTATATATAGATTTTAAGGAGTATACTGGACCTATGTACTTGATAATGCTTGTTATTTAATCACTGAAGCTAACTGTCTTCCAGTGCTGCTATTTATATTTCACTGTCTTTCAATGCTAATATGTTCTTGTTATATCTGCAAACTGCTTATATAGGTGGTGCTCTGAAGCCAACTGATGTTGAGACGCTGTGGGTTCATGTTACATGTGCTTGGTTCCGGCCAGAAGTTGGTTTTTCAAATCATGAGAAAATGGAACCTGCTGTGGGAATCCTTAGAATTCCGTCTAAGTCATTTTTGAAGGTAAAATGTTCTTCTTAATGGTTGTCTAGACAGTTTTCAGTTCTGGTGCTTCAATCACAAAATATATTATGAGTTTTTCTCTAGTAAATATTCACAGTATTAAGAGTTGGAAAGTCTTGTGGTTTGATTGTGATTTCTCTCTCTTTTGGACTACAGTCTTGTGTAATCTGCAAGCAGATTCATGGTTCCTGCACACAGTGCTGCAAGTGTGCTACTCATTTTCATGCGATGTGTGCGTCAAGAGCAGGATATAGCATGGAAGTATGTTTTTGTAGCTCTTTTACTCGTGAACTGACCATTGATTTGAACTAATATATAATATTATTGAATTCCACTGCGTAATTCATTTTTTTTTTTTAGGCCTGCACGTCTGTATGATGCGTGCTTCCATTTTCAAATTATTCTTATATAATTCTTGAGTAAATAATATGAAGATGGAACAAGTTTGGTGATTATATTAACATTATTTGTTGAAATTTCAGTTGCATTGCTCAGAAAAGAATGGGACACAAAAAACCAAAAAGTTGATATATTGTGCAGTTCACAGGTTTGATTTGCACCCATCATTTGTTTCCTCATTTTCTTCATCTATTGCATTCACCAGTGGAAGTCAAGCAAATTTTTTGTTGGTCTATTCCATGATGCACGGCATTTATTGGTCCAAGCCTACTTAATACTGTGGTTTTTCTGCAGGGTCCCAAACCCTGATGCTGTTGTAGTTGTTCATACTCCTTTGGGGGTTTTCTCTGCCAGAAGTGTGGAGAACCAGACGGGGTGTTTCAGGGGTTCAAGGCTGATTTCATTGAAGAAAACTGAAGTTCCTGAATCTTCAACCATAGAGATTAATGAGTTTGAGCCACTCTCTGCTGCAAGATGCCGTGTTTTCAAAAGATCAAACAACAAGGTAACTTATGTAGGAATATTATGTCTATAATGTGTTTGTTTCATCAGAATACTAGTTGCTTTACTTATTTTCTGCTCCTGCTGCAATCTAAGGTATAGTCAAATTGTCGTTGCTATTGTTGTTTTCTGCAACAAGCTAATATCAGTTTTTCTTCTCTTATTTGTCTCATCTTAGTTTTTGTTTTGTTTTACCAGAGGGCTGAAGGGCAGCCAGTATTCCACCGATTGATGGGGCCAAGCCATCATTCTTTAGATGCAATTAGTAGCTTGAGCACAAATAATGTAAATTCTTATCACCTTTTGGATTTGAAACTTTTGCTTTTGGAAGGGGATAAACTTGTTTGGCTGTTTTTGGCGGAGTAATGAGACAGATGAATGTACATTTACATACTTTCTGTCGTCTTTTAACAGGAAGTAGAAGATCCTAAGATTTTCACTTCATTCAAGGAACGGCTTCACCACTTACAGGTAAATCTTATTTTTTTCATATGCAATAGTTACTGCCTATGTGATATAATTTTTTAAATTTCTCTACTTTTTTTTGGTCTAACATTTTTCATTAACATTTATTTGTGGCTTCAGAGAACTGAAAATCATCGGGTTTGCTTTGGTAAATCTGGTATACATGGATGGGGTCTCTTTGCACGTAGGAATATTCAAGAAGGAGAAATGGTAGGAAATACAGTGGTACATAAAAGACGCTTTTTCAACATATGTGATATGTGTATGTGTATATATATGTATATGTATTTATGTGCGTGTGTGTGTATTTGTATGTATGCATATAAATAAATGTATGTCTATGTTTCTTTTTCTATCTGCATATTGCCTGATATTGAGAATTTTTCTTTAGGATACCCAACTTCCCAAAATTTTATAATAGATCGACAAACAATGGTGTACTTATATTCTACTTTAGAGCACTAGCAGCATACATCTAACCATTTTTCATAAATTTAGGGAATCAAACCACTTTTGATTTCCCTATACAAATACACTCCACAACAGCTTCTCTTCATCTTTTCTTATATATTAAAATAATATTTTTTACCTTGTACCTTTTTTTTAAAAAAAAAAACAGAGAGACAAAGAGCAAGGAAATCTAAATTGGCAAAAGATCAACACAAATCCAAAACAAGATAAACACAGAGGAATAACCAAGATCAATAATCACTATAATTGGATAAACAAAGAGGAACAACCAAGATCAACATAAATTCAAGACCAAAACAAAGACCTATTCGGCTGTTACCCAATATCAGTATCACCCAATTGGCCATCAATTTCCACATGAAATCAACAATCGATTGAAACCCAAAATCAACACAATTTATCCACAATCCCAGAAATTCCAACAAAAGCTTTCTTCCTACATAGCATCTCTCCAGCAAGAATGATTGAAGGCTTCAGCAAATGATTCAGCGTGCCTTCCTTGATAGACCCGATCTCGCATACCTCTCTCCCACGGAAAGGCAGCTAAGAGACTGCTTCTGGCTCTGTTTTCCTCTGCTTTGTCAGTCAGCTTCTTCTATGGTAAGGTGTTGTTGCCGAGGCGAGGTCGAGTTATTATGCTTTTCCATGTGTTTCTTCGAACGGGCGGGCGGTATGAAAGCGAGAATGAACTCTTTCTCCAAGGCCGCCTCCAGCGATATTGGATTCTCTAATAGATACGGATTATTATTCGACCTTCCACTGGTTGTTCGGTGAGCATCTCCAGTAATAATTAGAAGCATCCATCCGCTTCTCCCTACTGACCGTAGGTTCTGATCTCCTCCCATGAAGACTCTTCATAGCATTGTAGAAGAACTTATTCAGTATCACCAAATTGGCCATCAATTTCCACATGAAATCAACAATTGATTGAAACCCTAAATCAACACAATTGATCCACAATCCCAGAAATTCCAACAAAAGCCAAAATCAACCCAATCATGACTGAGCTTTGCCGGAGCTAGGTTGCGAGTCCACCACCCTATTTCCCGTCGCACACCGACAGTGGCTAGCACGCCATAACCGCCCCTCCCTCTCTCTAATGCAAACTCTCTCTCGGTTCTTCAGCTTGTCGGCAGTGACATCGTCCAAGGCCCAACCCTTGATCCGGTGCTCCAATGAGTGTATACCAATGTTTTAGGGAAGTTTTTGGAAAGCTGTTGTGGATGGATTTTTGTGGTTTTTTTGAGATTTTTTCTAAAGATAGGGAAGGGAATGACTTATAGGGTATCTGCTGCTAAGGCTCTTACTTTAGTAGTTGAGATAATTGCGATCTGTCTGCTTTGTCTCTATCGTTTAAAGTGTTAAATACATCACTGGGTTGTTTTTCAGTGACAAACTTGTGGTTCATTCTCTTTCCCTTTTGAATGCGGGCAACTGATGCTAGGTGTGTATGTACCCAGGTTGTTGAGTATCGTGGTGAGCAGGTCAGGCGCAGTGTTGCAGATCTGAGGGAGGCAAAGTATGGATCAGAAAGCAAAGATTGTTACGTGAGTTCCTTTCTTCCCCTTTTTTTTTAGTAGGAAAATGATATTTGTACACACACTCACAATGGCTTGCAATTGCTTATATTATTAGATATCATTATGCCTATATTGGAAGTCATCAGAGGTACTATGATGCTTCAGATGCAGTCAGGGAATGTCGGGGACCACTGTTTCTCTGTTTAACCAAGCATAGATACCCAATGCATATCTTTTGCTCTCTCTCTCTCTCTCTCTCTCTCTCTTTTAAATGCATGTCTTTTTACTCCATTTTAGCAAGTAGGTAAGCGTGTTGTACTACAGTAGTGACGTATTAAATAGTTGAACTAATTTTAAGTTGGGATTTTGTGACTAATAATGTTAAATCATTTACAGAACTACAGATGACTAAATCTTCCATTTTGTTTTACTGACTTGACAATTGCTGGTGTTTTAAGTATGCCCAAAATTTCTTGCTTTCCAGCAGGTTAATTTTATATTATTCTATTGTGACTTATATTCGTCTATGAATCACGGTTCTTAAAGTCCAATGAAATTTTATGCAGCTTTTCAAGATAAGCGAGGAAGTAGTAATCGATGCCACAAATAAAGGGAATGTAGCACGTTTAATCAACCATTCGGTAAGTTCGTCGGTTGGAGTCGGAAAGTTTTTGCTTGAAGTGAGAAAATCGCGTGTTCTCGATTACACTTCAAGATGACTATGCTCAATGTGTTTTTCATGGCTTGGGTTGACCTTCTATGTTATGATGCTAAACAACTTAAATCTCATGTTGCTGCAGTGCATGCCCAACTGCTATGCGAGGATCATGAGTTTCGGTGATGAGGAGAGCAGGATAGTTCTTATTGCTAAGACTAATGTTTCTGCTGGTGAAGAACTAACGTGCGATTCATTCCCTGACCTCTTTTCTTCTCTCTCTCTCTCTCTCTCTCTCTCTGTGTGTGTGCGTATGTGTGTGTTGTGCATGAATGCATTGACATTCAGTTTGGGCTGGTTGAAGAATAAACATTTTTTTTTTCCCTCTGAAACAGGTATGACTACTTATTTGATCCGGATGAGCGCGATGAATTGAAAGTTCCTTGCGTGTGTGGAGCTCCCAATTGTAGGAAATTCATGAATTAAATTGCACATTCTTTATTTCTATTGTCTCCGCAAGGAGCGCTGATCCATTTCCTAACCAACGAGGGATTAATTCTTTTTCCTAGGGAGCTCGTCATTTTTTTTCACCCGTATATGTAACGATTTACTCACAATAAAATGTAAATTCACCAGCTTTTTGGTTGGTGCCATTTTTCCAAATAATTGCGTATCATCTTTGTAATATTTATATCATGGTATTTCCTGCTGTGGATAACACAATCAAGAATAAAGTAATAAGGGGAGAATTAATTAGACGCTAACAGAAGTAGAAGGAAACAGGGAAATATAGTGGATGACACGTGGCTCAAGTTGATTGCTTTGAATCGGTTGGTGCCTTGGTGGAGCTCTTCCTTTAAAAGTTAAATATCCTCTCTATTTTACGATGATAATTTAAAGTTAACATATCTAATAATATATATGATGTTAATATTATAATCCCGGCTGGCCATCAATTCCATGCCGGCAATTACAATCATACGCCCATTCTTTTTAGTGGTGATAATTACACACGTTCATATATTTGTACTAGTTATTTTATGCGTTAGAGTCTCCAACAAAAGAGACTAGGCCCAACTAAACTTGGTCCATAAATCAGATCCAACTGGAAATGGAACTGGGACCTTAGGCCCAAATATTTTACAATTTATTCTCATATTTATTTACTCCTATTCATTTAGTTTAAATCTATGGAGTACTTCGCGCGCTTATAAATAGGCGAAACTGTGAGAGAGAGATTTCGGACTTGCATAATATTTTCTCATTTGCTTTTGGCTCTGAGCTCCAGAGCGATTCGCATAGCAACCATGGGAAAGCGACTGCAAAGTACTGGTCTGCAGCCAGACCGATTGGAGAAGCGGTTGCGACGAGCCAAGCCTATATGCTCTTGCGGCTCTCCTCGTCCAGCTTTCCTGACTGCTCACCCCTCTTTCTCCTGGTTCTCTCTCTCTCTCTCTCTCTCTCTTTGCGAAGTTAGCTGGAAATCGACTTGATCTTGTAGAAAATCTCAAACTCAGCTCTAAATTTCGTGCACGAACGTGCATGTTGGAAAAGTTATGCGTATCTTGAGCGTCTTTGAGTTTCAAGTGAGAAGCGAGTGAATGCAGGTGTTATTTGAAAATTGATTCGAATTTTATAATTCCGTTAGAAAATTTTCATTTATCTGTTTTTCGAAAATACTGTTCGGTGAACTTCGAGTCTCGCTTGTAAGGCTAGATAAAAGCAAATCTGTTTTCATTAGGCAATTTCACATTCGTACAGCTATTTGAACCATATTCTGAAAAAAATTTGCTGAGAAGATTTCTAAGGTACCGTCGTACCGAACTATGACTTGAAAACTAGGTTATACTCTGAATGATCGATCGAATTTTAATTAATGAATTCTAAAATTTTTGGCAAAAAATAATGCATTTTCTCTACTTTTTGCGAACTCTGTTTCAGTTTGAATTGCTTAGTTCAATTTTGTTAAAGCTTGAAGTGGTTCATTCTAATTCCTGATACTCTGTTTGGTAAGTGAGAAACCGGAGGAAATATTATTAAGATCACGTTCAGAATCTATACTTGGAAAATACTTTACTGAACTGATGCTTTGAAGGTTTAAGCCTTCTCGATTTGAACTAGAAGTCTTTCTCAATTTCCTGCGTTTTGTCAGAAAGAAAACAGAACAATTATGTTTAATTTCATTCGGATCTGGAATCAAATTTGAATTCTCACTAACTAACTTTGAAGAAGTGGTCTGAGTTGACTCAAAACTGAACAGTTAGTTCATTTGTTGAATCACTTCTGTTTTACGCCTTTGACGTGAAACTTTCTGTTTTGATTTTGAGAAAACTGAAAAAGAATAATAATACGTTTTTTCTCTTTCTAAAATTCTCTCAGTAACCAGATAATGCCTAACAGAATTTAATTTTCTTTTTCCAAATTTATAATCTCTCTGTGTACAAATCTGTTTGTTGTTCTTTCGAAAGGTACGAAGAGGACGTGTGGACAGAGATCGCGAAGTTTCTCGACGGACGGTCTCTGGTGATGCTCGCCTTGACGAGCAGATGGTTCCACCGTCTGATCATGGAAGACAGCATATGGAAGTTCGTGTGCCTACGTGATCTTCAGGTCCCTGCTCCCGAGCACGTGGCATTCAAGTGGATCAACCTCTACACTTCAGCCTTCGGTAAGGATCATACATAGCCTCTAGATGTTTTCCAGGTGTCTTTTGTGAATGGTGCTGCATTGAGTTAAGATTGGTTGGTACTCATTGTATAATAACCGTCGGATCAAGTTTGATTTATGACTCGTTTGGGCAGATGGGAGTCACTCTTACACGTTCCGCCAGCAGGAGAAGCATATAGGTGAGTTCCGTTTTCTTTGTTAATGAAAGGTTCCAGCCTTCCAGGTGCTTCATTGACTACCATTAGTTGCTATTTCGACCAACCTTATTTTCAGATATCCTTATTAGAACCACCTGGTGATTCTGAACCCATCCAGACATTAATTCAAGGCTGGTTTTTAGTGCTCACATGCATAATTCTAGTTGCAAAAATTCAGTGCACTGTATAGGGTTGTGGGTATGTTCGGTCATTTATCGAAATGTCAAATGTAAGAAGTTAATTTACATAATATTCAGATAATTGTGGCTGAATGGGATGATGGGGCAATGCTCGTAGCGCAAGAGCTATTAACTTAAAGTTATGGTTTTATCGAGCATATAAAAAGAAAAATCGTAGTACTGGTGGTGTCTCTTTATGTGAGAGTTTTCCAGTAATTTTGCTTGATTAGGAAGGACTAAACCATTAGCTTAAAAGATATATGATCATTCGGAAAGTTCATGCTTCCTAATAAGGAGAACATAATTCTAACATTTATGGGAACAAGTGACGTCAACTTAGTTTTTTTTTTTTGGGCGGGGGGGTTATTCTTAGATATATCTCCTTGTAAGAAAATCATTTCAGAACATGGAATGTGGAAGCATAGGTTGTCTGATGCTGTCCTTGAATAAAGCATATAAAATATTCAGTTAGATGTTATACACAACCGTCACTTTCTTATTTGACATTCTCCTGAACTATACAGATGCAAGTATTCCCGCATTAGTAGAGAAATGAATTTATTCACTGTATTTTTTATTTGATGGGAAAATCAGATTGGATGCGAATTGGTGCATTTTTCCTCGAATCTTCAGAAGCACTCCTCACAGAAAGGCTGAGCTCCCCAGAGGAAATCCCAAAAGAAGATACTATAGAGAATATTTTGGAGTCTTGTGGCTGTTGTGTGTTAGACAAAGTTAAATCTGGGATCTGGATAGCTGGTAGTTCTTTCTAAGTCACTTTTATAGGATCCAATGCTAAGATTTTATCACTTCAATTAACCTTGAAATTTAACTGGGGCTGATGTTTTCAGATCTCCAGCTTGTTCGATGCCCTGTCTGCGACCTCAATACATGTGATGGTGAGCAACAAAATTCACTCCTACCAACAAAAGAACAGAATAAATTTTCAATTTATTTGATTGATGAGATTAGCAGCCATCATATATGATTAAAAAGAGATGTGACTATTCAATCATTAGCCCTTTCGCACAGAAATAAGGCCTTACTTAGAGAATCTGGTATTGTATTGTGACTCTGAGTCATACTTGAGTAGCTCCGAGGTTTTGGCGGCCATAAGAAAAGGCAAGGTTTATAATATCTAGTCTTCACAGGCTCATCCACTTCTATTATGATTCAGAAGCTTATTCTTATATATATATGTTTGTGTATTTTATAATCCTTAGAGGGCATGCTTGTTTTTTTTTATCCAAAGGTAATTCACTAATCCACCAGATTTTGCTTTGCTAATGAATAAGCCAACATGCATTTGCAACATATCTTTTGTGTTGAGACTGATATTAATTACGATAACTGATGCATCCTATCACTGGTCCCATGATCAGTCTTGAGTACTGCATAAACAGCTGTCCATTGCGAGCAGTATGTCTTGCTCTCATATTGAAACACAGGAGTTTTTTTATCCATCAGGCCCGCCGTAGTATTCATGACCTGGATAGTATCCTGTTTATGTAGGAACAATGCAGACATTAGATGCAAGGCATATAGAGCTGTTCCTCTGTGAGGAGTACCAGGATGGAAGCTGGGAATATGAGCTTATTGGATCTCATGATGTCAAAAAGCGCGTAAATGGAGCTTCTGCAGCCCTTTTTGACCTCAAACACCTCAAGGACCGTTCATCATATGGTAATTCTTGATACTCCATACCAATTTAAGTCACTGTTTTTCATTCTTCTGTCACCAAAAAGAATCACTTCGACTTTTTATATTATAGCCCTGAAACACCTGTAAATAGTGTCTGATCTTGTCTATCAAGTCCCTGATTCTATGTCGAGCACAATTTATCATGTTATTAGTTTCTTCCAAACTATTGAAAATTGAAATGATCTGATACTAATTTCCGAATGAACTGGCAGCGATCTTTAATCTTGATTCATGGATGGGAAAACCCAGTGACTGGCAGCCAAAGGCTACGATCGCTCTCCATGCGGTTGCTGTCAACACCAATTTACAAGAAAATGAAGGTGGGTATCCTTCAAAGCTCAGATATATATGTTAATTTAATAAATTTCAGCAGTGATTTTGTCACGATGTCCTGATATTCTTCTATCCTCTTGGAAGCAGGACTTCACCTCAAATACCAAACCATGAGAGCTGGAGCTGATGGGGAAGTTGTTTCTATTAGAATCTCTCAGCAGCTCCTGTAATTCTTCTCAAATCCCAAAACCTTATACCATCTCTTTGACACCTGATTTAGAGAAGTAATTCTTCAACCATAGAAATCTTATTGGCTAGTAACTTTTATGTTGCTCCTACTAAAGAACATGATCAAGAGTCGAGATAGTCTGATCTTCCCTGTGACCACCGTGTTTTTCTGTCGCTATATGAGGAAATGACAAATATTTTTCAGGAACATGTATGAATGAGATTGCATACTTTCATGTATACATGCATGGATATGTGAAAAAAAAATAAAAAAAAATTCAAAAATACAAACAAGAAATCAGTTGTTATAATTTTGATCATGCAAAAACCAGCAATGTAAAGCATGAATCAATCAAAGAACAATGCTCACTCAAATAAATGTGAAGGCTTCGGCATGATAGTGTGACTCTGACTCACTTTTAGTGGACCACAGTTTGTCCTGTTAAACGAAGGTGCGCAGAAAATCCTTGTGCATACCTTTTCTTTCAATTGAGAATATACTTGTGAAAGTTGGAATATGCTCTAGTATAATTCACAAACGCAATGACGTCAAATGTGAGCCATGTTGACTGGTCAAGAGCAAATTTTTTTTTTTTTTTTTGAAGGGTGGTCAAGAGCAAATTGAGTTTTGACATAAGCGAGGAGGGAGATTGGAAAGATTGACTTCGGCTTTAAGGAATGGCATCCACTCCAATCACCGTTGGAGATAATTATGACCTCCTTCGGGAAGATAGTTTAGGATCAGAGATTCAGAGTGGTCTCAGACTCTCAATATTGCCTAATAGCCGGCTCTCTTGTATGGCTATATAACTTTATTTTTATTATTATTTTTACTCTGTAACGAGATTGTGTTAACTATTTAAAAAGATTAAAAAAAGGAATTATTTTGTAATGTAATAGATTAAAAACGAAAAAAGTAGGGCTATCTTTAACAAGTGTTTTAAAATGCCTTTTTGTCTTTTCTAACACAAAAACGCTTTTCAAAAATTAATTACCAAACAAAGTACTTTATAAAAGATAAAATACAAAATATTTTCTCTTATGCTCCACCGACGAATTTATGACAGTCGTAATGTATGATAGAGCAATTAGAATGGTTTATGCATTTTGGATTCTATGTAAAATAACTAACCAAACCCTTAAAAAATATTTTTGTCTAGTTCTCTAGCGCTCCGTTTCTTTTGGTGTAAAACATTTTATGGAAGATGTTTTTCGTATTTTTTAGTGTTTAATGCGACCGAAAATAATAGTCAAACTAAAAATATTTTCGGTTTGACCAAAAAACTTCTTTAGTTTCGAATAATTATTTACATTTTTAAATTCCATAAATTATTTTTCGAGACAGACTCGGGCCATCGCCAGGTCACCACCCAACCACCTCGGACCATCACCAAGCCACCCTCAGGCTACCGCTAGACCACAACCGAACCACCCTTGGACCACCCCAGACTATCGTTGAACCATCATCGAGCCACCCCTAGACCACTATCGAGCCACTCCTGGGACCACCGCCGAGCCACCCTAGACTATTACCGCGCCACCTTCGGACCATCACCGAGCCACCCCTGAGCAACCCTCGAACCATCGTCGAGCCCCTGGACCATCGTTGAGTCACTCTCGGACCACTGTCGAGCCACCCTAGAGTATCACCGAGCCATCCTTGGACCACCATCAAGCACCCGAGACCATCACCCGAGCCACCCCCAGACCACTCTCAAACCATCGCCGAACCACCCTCGGACCATCATCGAGCCACCCTAGACCGTAATTGAGCCACCCCAGACCACCACTGAGCCACCCTCGAACCACCACCAAACAATCATTTTATATTAATATTTTTATGTTGTGAATAAAATTTGATTTTTATAGGTTAATATGATTGAATGAAAATATAAAAAATATATATGATTTTTCGTACGCGCCAAATGCTGGAAAATGTTTTTTGTCGAAAAACATTTTCTTGAAAATGATTTTTTTGAAAATATTTTTCGGCGAAAAACATTTTACTCCAAAATAAACAAAGCGTAAATCAACTGTATTTTCCATTTCATTTATATGCATCTACAGTGTTTATATATGGAAGCAATGTAACTCTATAGATAAGTTTTTAAGTACTTTCTCATTTTTCCTCCCTCCCTCTCATATCTTTCTTTATTCATTTCTCTCTCACTCTATTATTAAAATGAATAGAGAATTATTAGAAAGATAATTTTAATAAGATATAAAAATAATTTAGATAAGGGGATAATAATTTTTTGAAAAGTAACTCACTAAAATAGAAAAAAAATAGTTTTATATTAAACATTTTAAATAAAATTTAAATAAATATTAGAGTAGCCACTTTCAAGAAAAAAAAAGTATTATGCTCTGTTTGTTTCAGTGTAAAATATTTTCTAGAAAATATTTTCAGCATTTTATGATGTTTGGTGGAGGCAAAAATAATTATCAACGGAAATAATTTTCAGTTAGATCGTAAAAGCTTATTTAATTTTTAGAAAACGATTTACGATTTTGAAAACCGTAAATCGTTTTCTGAATTTTAACTCTTCATTCTTGCATGCACGTTTGTAGGAATTTGTCACCGCCAAACATTGTAGTTTGTTGATAGCCCGAGTCTACTGTCGAAGGTCCCGAATTTTGGTATCAGGTTGTCGAAATCCGGCCGCTCTAGTCGGAGCCCAACAGTACTGGTCGGATTTAGGTAGTAATATCTGAATTCTGGTCAGTTTGGCTAAAATATGGTTTGCTGGAATCCGGTGACGGTGGCCGGATTCCGACAGCAGTTACCGAATTCCGTTCGTCATTGATGCTTTTTTCGTACAAGTCTAACACCAAAATATATTTTTAATTGTTTTTTTTTAAAAATAATTTTATTGAAAATATTTTACAATGAAAATCATTTTTCTTTTATACAAACAGTGCGCGGAGGGCCAACTTCTCTAGGCAATGATCCTATTTTAAGAGGCAGAACATCCAAAAATTAATAGTAGTAGTAGTAAAAGGATTAAAAAAAAGAGTAAGTGCATATCTCATAGGTGGCATGAGCTTATTGGCTATTATACATGGCGCGTGCTAATTGGACAACGCCCACGAGTGTGAATCAGTGTTAACCTTTTTGTCTTCGTCTTAAAAGCTAAAAAGCTTGGAGCGCACTCCAAATTCAACAGCTGGGCAGCTTCGCTATAAGTATTTTATTGTCAACAGTCAGACATTCTACGCGCTATGTACTTATCTCGTTTCCGGCGGCTACACGCGTCTCCTCTCTTCCTCTCCCTCTCGAACGGTCGCGGAATTGGAGTTCGTCCAAAGCGAAAATAATGAAAATTTGCTATTATTGGCCTCCAATTTAAGCTCCGATTCCTCCTCGTTTTTTCCTGTTCGGTAAGAATTCTCCCTCTCTCTCTGTCTCCTCGTGTTCTTGGTCTTCTCCTTTGTAATCTCCTCGTACAGATCTCGAGGAGTTGATTGATTTGATTAATTACACTTCTCGGGATTCATGGTTTCACTGTCCCATGTGTTTGTCTCTCTCTGCGAGATGTCTCGGTTCTAATTGATTTCTAGGTTGTCCATTCTGTAGGGCTTCAATTTCTTCCTTCCTTTTTTGTTGTTGTTGTTGTTGTGTATATATTCGAAATCAAATCTAGGGTTTGTTCGATCATCTGGGGATGAACTAGGTGATCTTTGTAATTGTAAAAATGGCTGAATTTTTGTGAATTGTAAATATCTGTGTTAGGTTATTGTACATTTTATTCAAAGCTTTGAGCTTTTCTGACTTGTGTAGTAGCAGGAAACAAAAAAAAGAAAATGTCGTCCGCCGGTGTCAGTGTTCTTAATCCGGTTCTCAATGAGCCTGTAGTTTTCCCAACTAATTTCCATTCACATTTGGGTCTGTGCTCCAAAGAATCGATTTTGATATACCTCTGCATTTCGGGGTCAATGACTCCTATGTGTGTTTTGGAATCTGATTCCATTGAGTCCATGAAGCTCAGAATTCAAACCTGTAAAGGGTTTGTTGTTAAGAACCAGAAGCTGGTTTGTGGTGGCCGGGAATTGGCCCGGAGCAATTCTCTGCTCCAGGACTATGATGTTGCGGATGGGAATGTTCTGCATTTGGTTCTTAGACTTTCGGATCTTCAGGTGATTAATGTTAGGACTGTGAGTGGGAAAGAATTTACATTCCATGTGAAACGAGATAGAGATGTTGGGTATGTGAAACAAAAGATTGTGGAGGAGGGGAAGGAATTTGTTGATTTTGAAGAGCAAGAAGTTGTGTGTAATGGAGAGCCACTCGAGGATCAGAGGCTAATCGATGATATTTGTAAACATCATGATGCAGTGATACATTTGGTTGTTCAGAAATCCGCAAAAGTTCAGCGGAGACCAATTGAGAAGAATTTTGAGTTGTCTATTGTCGCGCCACAGTTAAATGATGGGAGCGATTATGACGTTGATGGAGAAAATTATAGGAGACAGTATGACAATGGAGGAAATAATTATAGGAGAGAGTATGAAGCTGATGGAGAAATTGTACCGAGAAAACCTCCTGACAGGGATTTTTTGTTGGAGCCAGTTATTGTTAACCCCGAGATTCAATTGCCCTCTGTGATATGGGAGATGGTTAACTCTACATTTGACGGATTAGATAGTGGTCATTACCCGATCAGGTCAATGGAGGGTACAGGAGGAGTTTATTTTATGATGGATTCTTTGGGGCAGAAGTATGTGTCTGTTTTTAAGCCCATTGATGAGGAGCCAATGGCTGTGAACAACCCCCAGGGGTTACCATATTCCCTGGATGGTGAGGGATTAAAAAAGGGTACGAGAGTTGGAGAAGGAGCATTCAGGGAAGTTGCAGCTTATATTTTGGATCATCCAAAGGGTGGGCGCCACCAATTGTTTGGTGATGAGAAGGGTTTTGCTGGGGTTCCCCCTACTTTTATGGCCAAGTGCTTGCATAGAGAATTCAACCATCCAGGTGATTTGACTGTCAAGATTGGGTCTTTGCAGATGTTCATGGAAAATAACGGAAGTTGTGAGGATATGGGCCCTGGGGCTTTCCCTGTTAAGGAAGTGCATAAAATCTCTGTTTTGGATATAAGACTGGCAAATGCGGATAGGCATGCAGGGAATATTTTGCTGAGCAAAGCTGGAGAAGATGGCCAGCCTATGCTGATTCCGATTGATCATGGGTACTGCTTGCCTGAAACTGTAAGTACTGCTTAACTTCGTTCATGCTTCACTCTCTGCAACTTCATGCGTCCTGTGGCATTTTTATTTGTTTTATTCTCCTATGATATTGTTGTTTGAACGGGTTGTTGTCCCATTTATTTGTTTTTCACTTTCATAAATTATGGATACTAAAATTATTATGAGAAGATAGAATTCCAATATTCTCGATTCCATACTGTACATTTGACTTACTAGGCTTGATTGAATTAATGGAGTTGGGAGTGTACTTCTACGATTGTTATGATTTATCCATCTGATCATTTTTATTAAAGGTTTTTAATCTAAATTGATTTGCGAAGCACATTGTTTAGTAAGTATTGTCAAAAAAACCATTTCATTTAGATAATAGCAGTGAAACGTCATTATTCTCATGTATTTTGATAGTATTCCCTTCTCTCTTTTTTTGTCAATTGATAGTTTCAGTCTTTTTCTGAGTTTGTTGAATCCTATTCACTTTACACTTTTGCTGTTCGTGCAGTTCGAAGATTGCACATTTGAATGGCTCTATTGGCCACAAGCTCGCCAACCTTACTCCACAGAGATGATTGACTACATAAGATCGCTGGATGCTGAAGAAGATATTGCCCTTCTAAAGTTCCATGGATGGGACTTGCCACTTGAATGTGCTCGCACGCTCCGCATCTCAACTATGCTCCTGAAAAAGGGGGTGGAGAGAGGGCTCACCCCCTTTGCCATTGGAAGCGTAATGTGCAGAGAAACCTTGAAGAGGGAATCTGTAATTGAGGAGATTGTCCAAGAAGCACGGGATTCTGTGCTTCCTGGCACGAGTGAAGCTACATTCCTTGATGCAGTGTACCAAATCATGGATCGCTACCTTGACGAGATTGTTGGATCACCTTTATCATGACTCATAGGATACTGGTTTTTCTTTTCGGTTTTTGGAATATAGGTATATCTAGGTATGGCAAGGCTACTAGGATTTTCCCCTTTTGTCTATACACAATGTGATAGGAGTTATCATTTCTTTGTGATTATCCATTCTTTCATATCAATCCCATGTGTGTTGTGATTGAACATTTGAACTGAAGTTCTAGTTGCAGATTCATTTTTTTTTCAAGGACAAAAAGAAAAAGGAGAAAAAAGAAAAATTGTGGTTGATTGATTATATTATTGAATGAATATGGACTTAAGTAGTGTTGTGTGATTTTTTTTTTCTTTGATGACGCCCTAGACAGACACCTGGAGCGGCCACTCACCTCAGGCATCAGATAGTGTTGTGTGTTTCAATAACAAGGATTTGCAGGAGCGACGCTAGATTGTTTGATATGGTAGAAGTGATAAACCTTAAATCCATTTGAGTTTTTGTAGTCCACCAAATCATCAGATTGTTTAACGTGGCAGAAATGATAAACCCTAAGTCCATTGAGGTTTTGTAGTCCAAACACTAGATTGTATGACGTGGTAGAAGTGATAAACCCTAAATCCATCTGGGTTCTGTAGTCCACCCAAATGAGGAATTGTCTTTGAAAATTTTGTTGACAGGAAAAACTGAATTAATTAATTAATTTCGTTATAGATTAAAAAGTACCATCCAACTCGGATGAGATTGAACCTTAGATAATAATTTTCTCTCTAAAACGCTCTCCCTTCTCTCTAAAAATATTTGAAAACAATTATTATCGAAAAAGCTTGGCTGGTTCACCAACCATGGGAGAGAAGCTTCGAGCTTTCCTCCCTACCAAACCAACCAACCAACTAAAACTCAATCACTTCCTTTGCAGTTCTTCTCCGGCTAGAGGTTTCTCTAGCTTCGGAGATTCTATCCACCCATTACAACACTGGCGGTAGCTTCTCTCTCGTTGGATCGGTCTTTCCCTCCTCCTCCTGCTCTAAGCCATAGTTCCCCTGATATCTTGAAGTTTTAGATCTTATTTTTTCAAAATTAGATCTATTAACTTCAGGAGGCCTTCCCATCAACACCTCCACTCCACCAAGTTCCACGGCCTTCCAGCTTTGATCCATTGGCAACGGCTTCGTCATCGGATCATCACGTGTCGATGCTAGGCCACCTTGTTGCTGCTTTTGTTGCTCTCCACCAGCCTCCTTCTCCTTTGCCGATCTCCGACGGTGGTTTGGCTGCCATCAATGGTGTATTTTGGGTTTTCATTATACTTTTATGTGTTTATTTTTGGACTTTTTGGTTGCTACTTCTCTTTGTTTACCCTTGTTTTAGTGGCCTAGATTCTTGGTATCCGTGCCACGAACCTTTAAGCTTGCATCTTCGAAAACATTACATTCACGTATTTACATTCTTAAGTTTAATTTTGGGTTGTCCAGCCCTTGTTATTGTAATTTCTTTTCATGTTTCTATTTATTTATTTTTTTTAAAAAAAAAAAAAAAATTGTTCAACATGTAGACCCATTCATATTCTGTACAATCCTCACTCTCTTTTATTAGGCTTAAGCCTAATATTTATGCTATCTTAGGAAAGCATTTTTAACGGAAAATGTTTTCAATTGAAAATACTTTCTATGAATAAGTATTTGAAGTAATTGGCCTTACAAGGACAAGGAGTCAAGGACAATCCGTCTGGGAGAACTGAGAAGAGCTAAAAGTCGTTTCTTTTGCACCTACTTTCTACCTAGTCTAACCTACAATAACAGATTTGTCAAGAGAGATAATAGATGTTAGCTAATACTACTTTTATTAGCAGTAACAAGTTTACAGTTTCACAAAATACTATACATCTTAAACAAAAAATAACTTGGACAATCGCATGATCAGGAGCTTGAAAGTTGGCTCCAGCCACAGTCCCACCATCTTTGGACTGGAATAAACACAAAAATGCATATGAATTACGCAGTTACCGTACGTTCTCGTGCATGAGTTGGGAAATTTTTTGTCTTCCCAAAATTTATGCAGCTTGACGTCCAAAATTTTGCCACCATCAAATGCATGCGAACATGAACTCCTGCTAGCAGAATTGGCAACAGAAATTGAGTACTTGGGAAGAAGAAGGCTTGGCAGTGGCAGGTAAATGTCGGGTCAAAGACTCGCTGCGGCTATGCCATTTGTCTGTCATTTGTGAGATGAAAAGTAAGACTCAGAAAGGTTCCATATTGCTTAGAAAGGCCTAAATCGTTGTCAACTTCTTACATAGCCTTTTTTGTAAAAGCCAACGAACTATTGACTGAAATGGTATCTCTCATAAAAATAGGGCGGAGAATGAGGTTGTTTATTCAAGATCTGCTGGATGCAAAATTGCAAATGTAACTTACCAGTAAAAAAAAATAACATTTTTTCTTTTAAACATGCCACCCAAGAGCACGAGGCAGGTATCATCCTTCTTTCTTGCCATGATTTAGCTTCCGCTTCGGGCCTTTTCTGGAAAAAAGAAAAGAAATACAGGCTTTTACTATGAAAATGCAAGCATTGCTGAAATACCTCATGCATATTAAGTAGACTTGTACCATCACTCTCCGCTGAATTTCACAACTAACTTTGCCAGAGTTCAAGAGTTTACCTCTTTGTGGGTTTGCCAGTGGCACCAAACACACCCTTCATCAATGAGCTTATATCAACAGAGCGTCCCTTCATGATCTTATCATGGTAAATTTTGCTCCCAATCTCAATTATTTGTTCCTCCACTTCTTCCAGTGTTTGGTCCACATTGAGCTGAAGCTCCCCTTTCCTGATGACAGTTACACTGAAGCCATTTCCTTTGGCTTCCCGAAAAGCATCCTAGGGAGAGTTAATGACTGTTAACGAGAGCAAAAACAAGGTTTCCCATCTCAATAGGGAAAAAGAATAAATAAGAACCCAAAGAGGAAAAAACAAATTCTTTATTATACTTAATATGGGACAAGAAGGGAATTCTAGGCCCAGCGGTCAGCAAAACACAAAAGCTAAAGGGCATAACTGAAAGGAATACTTGAAAAAACACACGACTTTGATAAGTTAAGAGAAGGGGAAATCAAGCATCAGATGGCCTCGTGGTCCTCTAAGCATAAATGATATTCTGAGCATGGTCCTCTAAGCTGGTCCTTTAATAAAATGTATGGCCATCACCAACAAAGGTACTCAAATGATTTTAGAAATCATTAATATGGAAACAAATAAACTCCTTACTTTAGGCAGCCGTGGAACAACAAAGGCATGGCCATTTCCAAGCATGTCCAAATGAGCCTGAATGATATAACACAAATTTTTGCAGTCACCAACATCTTCAAAGGCAATCATATGATATGGCTTTGGTTCCAATTCAAGATCAGTAGCCATCTCCAATGAATAGAATCCAACCCTCTGTTCCCCATTATCAACTGTGTACAATTCGATGCACTGGAAAATGGAGAGAAGATAATCTGTAACTATATGGAAAAGGAATGTATACTAAAGCAGAAAATAAGGTCAATTCAGTGAAATGTTTTTACATGTTCTTAGTATTGACACTTCTTTTTTTTGGTAATGGGCAGATTCAGGTCAAAGTAGCAGAAAAGGCGAAATATATACATACCAAGACATGTGGGAGATCTAACCACCGCAGGTAATCTTCTTCCTTCTCATCTGCGTATTCACGGTATTTGCTCACTACAGCTTGGGGTCCAAACAATTCCATCTCTCTTTTTAGTTTGTTGAGCTTCTTTTCCATGAATTTCTTATTCCTTTCAGATACTTTTGTCATCAAGTCTGCTGCTTCCTGTATTTCTTTTTCGGTGATCCACCGATCTAAATCCTTCCCCACATCCTTCATAATTGATTTAACTTCGGGGTCAGTCTCTGCATTATAAGACTCCAAAAAACCACGGGACCATTTCTTTGTGTGTTGCCAATATTCCTTCCCTGACTGTTTTCCAGCTTTAACAGAACCATCACTGCCTTCAACTACTGTCTTAGAATTTTTTGGATCCCCATCATGAAATTTTTTGTTTGGATCAAGGGCTGGCAAAGAAGCAGCAACATTTCCAGAGATGGGTGATTCTGTTGTTTTTTGAATTGAAAATTCCTGGTCCTTCTTCATGGGGTATGAATTACCAGTGCTTTCAGCCAAAAATGCCTTCCTTTGTTCAAGGAAGTTATTGAGGAACTCAGGATTCTTTTCTACAGGAGGCACTTTCCAGCGTGGTATGATTTTTTCTGGTGGATCATACAAGCTGATACCATCTAGAGGAAGAGGAAAAAAAAAACTGTCAGCACTGGTGCTTGAAAAACCTTCAAATTCTATTATATGAACTTAGCCACTACTTGGTGACTATGTAGAACCATTTACAAGTCTACTAAATGGTTCCCGAGATCTTCATTCTTCATGTAGAAGTCTTTACGGGTTTCAGCATTAGGGGAATTTCATTGTGTTGTTGGTACTACTCATTTGGATTTAGTTATATTAGAAAACTAAAATATGTTGCTTCTACCTTAAGGAAATAAGGAGTGAATGAAAAATAACTGATTTAAGAACAAGTAACTACCTGCTCCATAATCAAGATTTTCAATGTTTGAATGGAGCCATTCATGCACTTTCGACAGCTTTTCATTCTCTTTCTCAACTTTCTTCTCAAGACCCCTAAAGAATGCTTGTTTATCTTCAGCATCCATCAAATGAAATGGATCCCGCCCCGCCAATTCATTTTCACGGACTTGAAAGACAATTTCTCTAAGACTATCATCTTCCATCCACTCAAGTTCACTATCATCTTCACTAAAACCAAGCTGTGAAATTTTGGTATTTATATTGAGCTGTTCATTATTTTTTTCTCTAGCAACCATGTAATTATCTTTGAATCCAACTCCAATCTTCTTTACTATGGGCTCAACTTCATGAAAATTTGTCTCTATCCAGTTTTCCATCTTTGCAGATGATCCTGCCTCTGTATTGATGTCATTACCTTCATGATTTAAGGGAGTTTGGGGCTTCTGAAGATCTCCCACTCCACATCCCAACTCAAAACCTTCAGAATCATCATTGCTGGCTGGGACAGATTCCTTCAGAGAAGCTTCACAAGCATTTGTGGAAGGTATAGAATTTGATGTTTGTCCTGAAATGGCAGCCACTTTGTCATGAACGTCCATTTTATGGCTTGTACTGCTACTAAGTTTCTCCTCACTTGGAAGCCTCAAAACAGCAGCACTTTCTTGCACAGTTTTGACGCATGATTCTATGCTAGGCTTTAGGCTGTCACGTTTTTCAGAAAGATAGTCTCTAGCTTCTTTTACTGATAGTATGACTCTTGGCTTTGTTCTGATAGAATTTTCCATTGACATACATGATTCATCATCAGGAGTATCAGAGAATTGGAAGACTTCTCGCGTGTCTGTTAACTGCAAAGCACTTTCACTATCTTTACAATCCTGCGTAGTGCTTTGCCTATAATCTGAAACTTCTCCACTTGGAGTACTACAGTCTTGCATATCCCTGTCCTCTATGGAAGTGACCATACTGAGAAATCCAGTATCATCAAATTTGGATTCGTCCAAAGTTCCCATCTTTACAGTTCCATAAATACCATGAGTCTGCCCTGAATTTCCATTTGGAAGATTAGTTAAAGACCCCTCATCCTCTTCACTATGCTTATTGACCAGATCTATCTCAGTAGATAGTTCATTATTCACAACCTGCTTTTCTTTTTCACCTCTATCAGTCTCAATTTCCCTCGCACGCCTGGCCATTTGTCTGATTTCCTGAATTTTATTATCCAAGTCAGTAGATTTGGCAGTCAGAGTACCAGATGCGTGTCCTATTGACAATTTATCAGTGCGTGCCTTGGCTTTCAAAATACTACCCAAAAGTTCTTCCTTATCAAGCTTAGGCTTCTCAACAAACAGAGTGGGCGGTTCTGAAGTTTCTTGAACAACCTCCACGCTCACCTTCTCCAACATCTCTTTCTCCTTTCTCGACATTATCTTTCTCCTCATCATTTCTTTCTCAGCTTCCGTATGGTGAACCTCCTTATCCCCAAAAGTAAATAACTTCTTCACTGCCCACAAAACAACAAATACAAACAACACCGTTCTACCAACCCTCGGGAGCTTCGGGAGCAGCTCAGGCGGAAGAGTAAAAATCCGAATCGCCTTAACAAAACCAGACTCCGCGCCTTGAACAACAAACTTCGCCACCGAACTATTCCTTGGAATCACATCCTTCCCACTCTCCATCGCTCTAACCAAACTCTCGGCACGCAGAATTTTCAGGTTCACTTCCGCTGAGTCCTCCAATTCGCGTCGATCAACACGGCTTCTTCTTAAGATTTCATGCTCGTCAACCGAAACCCACTTGACATTCCCTTCCAAATCCTCAAAAACCGTAAAAATAGGACCCGTCCCAATACCCCAATCCTCGATATCTTTCTTATACTGGTCAACCCAATTCTCTAACTTATTCCACAATACAGATTCACCCAAACCTTTTGACTTGAATTCCTCCCTTCCACCATTTTCAGCTCCATCAACACCACCACCATGATCAGAGTCACGCCCTTTTGCACCACCAAAATTCAAATCATCTTTTAAAATACCGCTATCATCCGAAACAAGATTTGGTTTTTCGAAATCAGAGCTGGGTTTGTGACGCACCTGTTGATAATCAACGAGCTTCTTCCTCAGCGAGTTCCGGCGACTCGTGGGTCGGCCAAAATTTGCAAACACCTGGAACTTTCTGCTGTTACGTGATGTTAAATAGATTGGAAATGACGGGTTCTTGCGGAAATTCGAGCTGGGGATGTTGTACCTAAATGGGGTTCTCTTGCTCCAAGCTTTAATGGGGAATTTGGGAGAGAAAGGTGAAGTTCCTGGGAGAAGAAGAGGTATTTTAGGGTGTGGAGGAATGAGAACATCCATGGATTAAGACAGTTGACAGAGAGTGAAACGTAAAGAGCATAGCATTGGAGTGTCTTTGATAGAAGAGGTTTTGCAGACATCGCTAAAACCCATTTACCTACGTAACCTACCGGTGGAAGTTGATGATAAAGTCGATAAACGACGTCGTGCTAGGATCCACATGTAAAAATCTGAATACAAGACTTGTTCAGGAGGTTTATCAATGTCTCCAACAACCCAGGCTAATCAAATCTGAGACTAGTGTACCAATTTAATCCTAGTATAACAAGGGGCCCAATTGAAAAGGGTCAATTAACATATAGTACATGGACTTAATGGGCTTCTCAAAAAAAAAAAAAAAAAAGTAAAAGAACAACTATGCAAGCCCAAGAGTTGAGTCTCAACTATGAGACTGGTATATATAAATATTTAATTAAAATAGAGATAAATTGTGAAGTTAGGATTCAAATTCATCATCTGCTTTAATATTATGTTAAATTTTTATTTATCCCAAAAGTTTATACCAATAGTAAATTGTGAATTTAATTATTTAAGTAATATTCTAATAATAATTTTAATATTTTCTAAAAATAAGGGTATCACATTATTAAATCCTTCTATTTCAAGCTATTTCAGTGTGTAAGCTTTAAATTGAGTAGATGCAGTAGCTGAGAAGGTTAAGCTACAATCATTCACAAGGCCTCAATTTGAATAGGACATTCCTAGTGGCCTCATCAAAATAGCGTTTTAATTATTTTGATAAGACAATTTAGTGAAAACGCACAAAAATCACTCCTAGCAACCTCACCAATTTAATCAAAAAATTTTGGTAAGTGAAAAATACTCGTCAATTTTGATGAGTACTATTCACTCACCAAATCATTAAAAAACTATAAAATTTGTTATTTCTCTATTTTTTGTTTTTTCTCCTTTTTTTATCACACGAATCAACACATCACCACTTTTTTCCTTTCTTTCTCCTATTTTCTTCTCCCAACTCTCACGTACAATTTTCTTCTCCCAACTCCTACTTCTGAAATAGCAGTCCCTCCATCCGGAGTTGTGGAATTTTAACAAATTTTCAAAAATATAACCATTAAGATAAGACAAATATTCATAAGTATGACCGTTAAAAAAAGACAAATATTCAAAAATATGATTGCCAAGAAAAGACAAACATTCAAAAAAGATTGGGAATAAAGAAATTTGAAAAAATATTATTTAAATGACATAGTGATAATAAATAGTTAAAATGGTGACTGGTGAGGCTTCTGAGATGAGACTACTGAGGTGAGACTACTAAAAATGCTCTAATAAGGCAACTTTCTTATTTTAGGGGGCAGATTTTATATGTTTTTTTCCGATTCTTTTTGTATGCTAAGCCTCGGTCCTTGTTAAACTGCTGCAAAGCTTTCTGCTGAAATGAGTTGGGTTATAGTCACTGATTCTTGGTTGAATTCTTCTTCGGCCAGATTGATTGGTTGGCAAAAAAGTGATACTAAAAAAGTGAAAAAAAAAAAAAAAAAAAAAAAAACGGTGGGGAGGAAGAGGGAGAGCTCACTGACAATTTATGAAGGGTGAAACCTTCAGCACCATGCATAATTAATGACAATCAATGTTATCTGCGTCATCTAATATTATTGTTCCCAACATAATGCATGAAAGTAACAGCACACAGGGAAGAGAGAGAGAGAGAGAGAGAAAGAGAGATCCAGGCTAACTACAAAGATTGTGTATGCAGGCCCCGCCTTCTGGGTTCTGCTGTTCTTTCCATATCCGGCCAGTAACACGTAACTTGAGCTCTTTCCTATCCCCTCCAGAGAAGAAAAGTGCCATGTTCCGCTGTATAATGAGGCCATCATGGCTGTCTCTAACTTTCCTGTGGCTATCCCTTATGCTTCTTGGGTTGCCCTCCCAAATCAGTTTCCGACCATTTCCTCCAACCTCCAGGCTATAGGTGTAGTTTCGAGCGTCGCTTTCATCGCCCATGAATCGGAGGAATGCCATATAAACAGGAGCCATGCCGAGCTGGAAGGCTTCAAAATGGAGACAGAAGTACTGACCAAAACAGTGGAAGACCTAACGAGGACAATAAAAGAGACAATTACTCAAGTTTCATGACAATTCGACAAAGTGGGACTAGCAATTATCAGCAAGATCAGGAACAAGAGTCCTTCGGATGCAGCGCAAAGAATGATAAATAGCACTCTTCTGTAAAGCAAAACATATCTTGCAAGGATTTTTCAGTCAGGCTTATTCCACAGAGGAAAAATAAACACTTGATACTTACTGTTAACATCCAAGTAGCATTTTCTACTTCACGGGGATTTGACTTGACATAACGATGGTTAAAAGTGCATCCAGAATGCATATCAACCTTGTGATCATCCCTTAAGTGTGCAACAAGGAATGGAATATCTCCGACGATGGAGCAGTCTGATCCAGCATATGGACAGTTGTATGGTCTGAAGTTACAAACAGCTTCATGTTTGAGTTTACTGTAGTATGGGAATATCTCAGGGCACCCAAGAGAGCTATATTTGCAACGCAGTTCAAGTGATTCAGCTACCTTCTCCAATGCTAGGCACCTAATGTCACCAAGCTCCTGTCTACAAGTCGGACACCGGTTGTGTACCCTTGTTTTACAGGTAGAACAGAGGGTATGACCATTGTGGCACTGCCAAAACAATATTTGTTAGAAAAATCAGAAATCTTTTAGGGCATCCTAAGGACAGTGATCAAGTAAGATCACTCTATTCCCAAACAAATCCCAGACACAATGCCAACCCAAAGTTTCCCACTACTTGTAGAGAAACAGTGACAACATCTGGGAGGAAGCCAACAGATATGGTTACATAACCTCAGAATATCTGGCAACAAAGCATGCAGGTGTTTTTAAATAAATGCAACATTTTAAATCAGCAAACATCAAGCAATAAACAAAAGAAAAGATCAATCATACCAAACTACTCGCTAGGAAGAAGTTAAATAATACACACGAAGAAAGCCAAACATGTACTCTACGCCAACAGCTCCAACTCAGCACACAAAATTCAGGTGGTCAGAAACTCTTCAGCAAAATCTTTTCTGACAACCCTTAAAAAGAAGTGTCTAACACCAGAAGCCCAAAATAGAGTTTAACCCACTTCACTTTTCCAAGACTTGCTTTCAGACAACACATTTCAAAGCCACCCAATTCCAGTACTCCGTTTTTAACTCACTTCATAAAGAAAAGCCTCAGTCATGCATTTGCCAATTCCAGATCTCTCATTTCACAGACAAAGCTCTTGGATGACACTTAAGAGCACTATTGAGACTACCCATACGGACATGGTAACAAATATTTGTAAACATGAAATAAAATAGAACTGGACCAAGAAATTTTATCTATAATATGACAACAGGGGAAAACATGATTACAGGAATATCCTCCCTCACGACGAAGAAAGGAACCAAAAAGGCACCTATAAAAGAAAATGAGAAAAAGGAAATACCAAGCCACACTGTATTTGATCTAAATTTTCAGTTGCCACTAATTCTAAAGTTGTTTTGAACCTGATAAAACTTCCAAAGATGAAAAATTCACATCACATACCAATATCTCCTGCAGCAGTCATTTCACAGCCTCCTTAACCTACCAGGGTTAAAGTAGTGGATTTAGAGCTGCGCAAAGGAAGAAAGGTACAGAGCAACAACAAATAAACCGGAGCAAACTTCATTGTAACTACTGAAATGAGTAAAAGTCTAGATTAAACTGTTATGAGAAAGAAACAATAAAAGGACCAAGCAACTTCTAAAGAAAAATTCTTCTAATGTGCCGACCGGCTACTTATTCCTCTATGGACTGTACACTCTCTATTGATTATCCCGACCGGCTACATCGTCTCTAATCTCATCTATGGAATAGAAAGGAAAGGGTGAGTTGGGAAACCCAGTAAGGTGATACAACAAACAATACGATTGTTAAAGAAACATTTATACGAAACTATTTTCTCCCAAAAGCTTATATGGATATTTTCACATAAGAAACTTTCCAAAAATATCTCTTGATAAAATATTCTAATAATTTTTTGTACTTCTTTTTTTCGGCCTTCCATATTATTACACCCTGTATGTGAGGCTGTACAATCCCAATGGATCCTGACTCAACCTGTGGCCACAGGAGGAATCACTCTAAGGATGAGTTCCACCTGATTAACTCAGGGTGGAAACATCTGTGTGATGGACTGCATGAAGCAATTGTATTCCATCCTCTGAGCTCTGGTACCGTGCTATCTCTAATCTCTGAGGCCATCTTTGTTACACGTCTGGTTAAGATTCAGGTAAGGGCAGCTGGAGGTGTACGTGGCACATGCAGGAGGTGTATGCTGGAGGTATACGTGGCAGATGCAGAGGAGTAGCATGGATTATGGATTCCAGTTACGTGGCAGATGCAGAGGAGTAGCATGGATTATGGATTCCAGTTGGAATCCAGTAATTCAGTTGTACAGTTACTGAGTTTCAAGAATTAGTCGCTTTTATTCTTCTTCATTCCAGTTGTGTATAAATATAGTTGACTACAGTGTTAAGGGCAGTTTTTGACATTTGTTGAGTTCAGTTTGAACTAAGGAGACTCGCCATCTCGAATTGGCTTATCCAATAAAGATTCCTCATTCTTTCTTTCATCTCTTTTCTTCTTCTTTCCTTCTAGAGTTCTATTTCTTAGTTCTGAATAGATAAATTTACTCACAGAATTAACACGTCTGTGACAAGTGGTATCAGAGCCCACGGTCGACACCTTATGAAAACGAGGTCAGCAGATATGGCAGAGGAATCGCAGTTAGCACGGGACGTGAAGGAATTGGGTAGTCAGGTCGCCCAATTACAGGAGATTTGCAAAGCGGACAAAGCTGATAGAAAGGCGGAAATGGATGCATTGGCAGTGCGTATGCAGGAAATGATTCAAGAAAATAATAGACAATTGGCACAGTTGTTCGGGATTCAGAGTCAGAGCCACCAAGGGAATCCGCAAACAGCCCCGGCTAACGGTGTTAATAGTGGAGTGGGTAGAGGTGTTCTTGGCGGAAATATGGTGCTACTAATGGTGGGGTAGATCAGGGTGCTATGGGAGGTAGGATGGGCCAAAGTTCTTATACTGGAGCTCATTCTTTTCAAGAAGGGGCTAGTTTCAATGATGGTATTCACACTCGTTCGATGAAATTTGATTTTCCTAAGTTTGAAGGCGAGGAACCGGAAACCTGGTGCATCAGAGCTACACAATTCTTTGACCATCATGGAACTCCGGATCAACAAAGGCTGTCAATTTCGGCTTTTCACATGGAAGGGCGTGCGTTAATCTGGTTTGAAGAGCTGAAAGCTAGTGGAGCTCTAAAATCTTGGGGAGATTTTTTACAATCTCTAAGAATCCGTTTCGGGAAGGGTTCTTATGATGACCCAATGGAAGAGTTAACAAAGTTGAAACAAGTGGGAGTCTTGGAGGATTATAAGACTCAGTTTGATTTTTTGGCTAGCAAGGTGATTGGTCTGCCTGATTCTCACAAGCTCAGCATGTTTTTGGGGGGTCTGAAAGATGAAATTAGAATCCCAATTAGGATGTTCAATCCTAAAACTTTAATTGATGCATTTGCCTTGGCTAAAATGCAGGAGGAAACTTTTTTGGCCCATAAGAAAGCTATCAGGGCTGCTTGGAATCCAAGCTCTTTTCAGTCAAGTTATCATCCTTCTGGGCAATTTTCCAAGTCTAGTAATGGGGGTACTGCTCGTCTCATCATGCCAAGCTCTGTTAAGCAGGTTCTTTTTTCTGGAGTCACTGCTAACCAGAGTGGTAAAGGGGTTGTTGGTAGGGCCCCAAATCAAGCTGTGGTCCAAGTACAGCGGCTTACACAAGCCCAAATGGATGACAGACGCAGGAAAGGTCTATGTTTTAATTGTGATGCTAAGTACTCTAGTGGACATGTTTGCATGGCCCCTAAGTTGTTTGTGTTAGAAGCCTTGGAAGGTGGACAGGAAGATATTTCTCAGGAACTAGTTCAGAAGGATGAGGATCCAGGAGAGTTTTTCCTGGAAGAATTTCCAGAAATTTCTTTGAATGCAATAGTGGGATCTCCTAGTCCTAGGACTATGCGGATCATTGGATTTCTGAGGTATCACAGAGTTACTGTCTTAATTGATTCAGGCAGTACTCATAATTTTGTGGATGTGGAATTGGTGAGTTTGCTGGGGTTACAACTTGTACAGCATAAAGGAGTGAAAGTTAGAGTGGCTAATGGACAATTGGTGCCTAGTCCAGGGAAATGCCAGGCGGTGAATTTAAAGTTACAGGATTTTTCCTTCTCTACAGAATTTTTTGTCCTTCCCTTAGCAGGATGTCAAGTAGTGTTGGGTGTCCAATGGTTGAGGACTTTAGGTCCCATTGTGTGGGATTTTGAGAAGTTAACCATGCAGTTTTCTTTTCTCAACAAGCCCATTCAGCTTCAGGGTATGCACCAAGGTCCTTCTTTATGTTTGGAGGAAGCTTCTTCATTGAAATTGTCTAGAGTGGACAGCAGAGGTGTATGGCTGCAATTGGTATCCACAGTGGTGACAAATGATGTGGCAGATTCTTATCCGCAGAGTCTTCTCCAGGAATTGTTGCAGCAGTTTGAAGATGTGTTTCAGGAACCAAAAGGGTTGCCTCCACCTAGGTCTCATGACCATGCTATTCCTTTACAAGAAGGAGTTCAACCTGTTTCAGTTCGGCCATATAGGTATCCTTTCTATCAAAAAGAAGAGATCGAGAAGATAGTGAAGGATCTTCTGCAAACAGGAGTGATAAGGCCAAGTCGTAGTCCTTTTTCTTCTCCAGTATTGTTGGTAAGAAAGGCTGATGGCACATGGCGTATGTGCATGGATTACCGGGCACTGAATAAGGTAACAATTAAAGATAAATTTCCAATTCCTGTGATAGATGAATTGCTTGATGAGCTATGGGGGGCTAGAATATTTTCTAAGTTGGATTTAAGATCCGGCTACCATCAAATCCGGGTTGTGGATTCTGATATTCCTAAAACTGCATTTAGAACTCATGAAGGTCATTATGAGTTCTTGGTAATGCCATTTGGTCTCACAAATGCTCCCTCTACATTTCAAGGTTTAATGAACCATATCTTTAATCCTTATCTTAGAAAGTTTATACTAGTATTTTTTGATGACATACTAGTTTATAGTAAGGATTTTGAAGCTCATATAGAACATTTAAAGCTGACTTTAGAACTACTGAGGCAGAACCAGCTTTATGCCAAGAAGTCTAAGTGCCGGTTTGGTGTTAAGGAGGTGGATTACTTGGGGCATATTGTGTCTAATCATGGGGTGTGTGCTGATCCCAACAAGATTAAGGCTGTCCTTGATTGGCCATTACCTAAAACCATCAAGTCCTTGAGAGGTTTTTTGGGTCTTACGGGATACTATAGAAAGTTTATAAAACATTATGGGGCCATTGCTGCTCCACTGACAGCAATGCTGAAGAAGAATGCTTTTGTATGGACATGTGAGGCTAAGGAGGCGTTTCAAGCTCTCAGGATGGCAGTAACACAGGCTCCAGTTTTGGCTCTTCCGAATTTCTCCCAAACTTTTATTATAGAATGTGATGCCAGCGGGTTTGGTATAGGGGCAGTGTTGATGCAGAATAGAAGGCCAATTGCTTACATTAGTAAGGCCCTTAAAGGCAAAGCGCTGCATATGTCAACTTATGAAAAGGAGCTGTTTGCACTTGTGTCAGCTATTCAGAAGTGGCGTCCCTACCTTCTTGGTCAATCCTTTGTGGTTAAGACTGACCAACAAAGTTTGAAGTTCCTCTTGGAACAAAAGGTTGGCACACCTTTTCAGCAGAAATGGTTAACCAAGTTATTGGGGTATGATTTCATTGTTGAATATAAGAAGGGGGTAGATAATAAAGTTGCTGATGCTCTTTCCAGAAGAGAGGACAATGATGTTAGTGATGAGAAGGTCTCTCTTTTCTTATTATCCATCCCTCGAGCAGTTTGGGTTGATGAATTAAAGGCTGAATATGGCTCTGATCAAGAGCTACAGACCTTATGGAACCAGTGGCAGAATCATAAGCTGGATGCAGCTAAGTATTCTTGCAGGGATGGTCTGTTGTTGTATAAAAACATAATTGTGTTGGGGCAATCACCTCAGTTGAAAAATAAAGTCCTTTCGTTTGTTCATTCTGATCCGATTTCGGGACATTCAGGATATGATAAAACGTTGCAGAGGGCAAAGAAGGATTTTTTTTGGAAAGGAATGAGAAAGGACTTGAAATCTTTTATTAGGAGCTGTGATGTATGTCAGAGGAGTAAACATGAGAATAGTCTTCCTGCTGGACTATTGCAACCGCTTCCCATTCCATCAAGAGTTTGGTCTCATATTACCATGGATTTTATTGAAGGGTTGCCATTTTCTCAAGGCCAATCTGTTATAATGGTGGTTGTGGATCGCCTATCAAAGTATGCTCATTTCTTGACTTTATCTCATCCCTATACAGCAGTTACAGTAGCCAGATTGTTTGTATCTCAAGTGTTCAAGCTGCATGGGATGCCTCTCTCAATAGTTTCTGATAGAGACCCGGTTTTTACTAGTGCTTTTTGGCGTGAGTTCTTCAAACTTCAGGGGACTTCTTTGGACATGAGCTCTAGTTACCATCCACAAACAGATGGCCAGTCTGAAATTGTTAATAAGTGCTTAGAAAATTACTTGAGATGTTTTGCTCAAGATAATCCGAAGCAGTGGGTGTCGTGGTTACCTTGGGCTGAATACTGGTATAACACCAGTTGGCATACTTCCATCAGGATGACTCCCTATGAAGCTGTGTATGGAGTTCCACCTCCAAGGTTGCTAGCTTATGTTCCTGGCACTACACGGGTAGAGGCAGTGGATGAAGTCCTTAAGTCGAGACAGCAGATCCTTGCTTTACTGCAGCACAACTTACAGCAGGCTCAGCAACGTATGAAAAGGTATGCTGATTTGAAGAGGTCAGAAAGAAGTTTTGAGATTGGTCAGTTGGTTTATCTGAGGCTGCAGCCTTATAGGCAATCAACCATTGCTGTCCGAAGGTCTCTCAAATTATCCCCTCGGTTTTATGGACCTTTTCCTATTTTGAAGAAGGTTGGCCAGGTAGCCTATGAGCTTGAGCTTCCTCCTGAGGCCAGAATACATCCAGTATTTCATGTCTCCCAGCTTAAGCTCAAATTAGGGTCTTCTACAGAGGTTGTTCCTAAGTTGCCACCAGTTAATTCTAAGGGAATTTTGCAGCCAGAACCGGTGGAGGTGCTTAGTCGGCGCTTGAGACCTAAGAATCATCGTGCTTATGTTGAGTTGTTGATTCGTTGGGAAGGACAACATGCGGATGATGCTACCTGGGAGGATTTCCATTTCCTTAAGGAGGCCTATCCACACCTTGTGGGCAAGGTGTTCTAAAAATGGGAGGGGTAATGTTACACGTCTGGTTAAGATTCAGGTAAGGGCAGCTGGAGGTGTACGTGGCACATGCAGGAGGTGTATGCTGGAGGTATACGTGGCAGATGCAGAGGAGTAGCATGGATTATGGATTCCAGTTACGTGGCAGATGCAGAGGAGTAGCATGGATTATGGATTCCAGTTGGAATCCAGTAATTCAGTTGTACAGTTACTGAGTTTCAAGAATTAGTTGCTTTTATTCTTCTTCATTCCAGTTGTGTATAAATATAGTTGACTACAGTGTTAAGGGCAGTTTTTGACATTTGTTGAGTTCAGTTTGAACTAAGGAGACTCGCCATCTCGAATTGGCTTATCCAATAAAGATTCCTCATTCTTTCTTTCATCTCTTTTCTTCTTCTTTCCTTCTAGAGTTCTATTTCTTAGTTCTGAATAGATAAATTTACTCACAGAATTAACACGTCTGTGACAATCTTAAAACCAAAACTCTTTTTCTGAAATACTTTTTTTACTTGCACCCTTTTTTTCTTTGTCTTAACCCTCTCTCCCTAGGGTGTATGTACATTCAAATACTTCGTATTGAAGTTCTAAATCATGCTAAATCTTTAATTTCTTAAACATGCTTGGAAATCCAACTAAATAAAATTCACGCTTTAATTCTTGAAACAGAATAACAGTGTATGGTATCATAATACTTCTCAACATATAAATAGATGAATAATACCAAACAATTTAAGAAAATACAGTCTAGTCATATTTACTTACCTCGAAGCTCTGATAAGAAGCATTTGAATCTCTCACACACAAGTCTAAGAACCTGAATCAAGTCATGACAACTCTTAGAAAACGATCTAACTCTACTCGTCATGTTTCCTCCCTTGAGCCCCGTCTTAAAGCTCTTGATTGATATGGACTTATCTGGATTCTATCTTTAAAAGTCCTGAGCTATTTAGGTTAAACTTGAGGTCTTCTTTCTAAGGTTCTAATTCTTCTAGAATTTTTTTACAGTGCATGACCTTTCCGAAAAATTAAATTTTCTTTGGGCTTTGGCCTCACTTGGACATCACAACATTGGGCCCTTACTGGACTTCTTCAAGTCCAAAAGACCACGTTCCACTAAAGGCATTTTTGGGCCCAATAACCAAGCTTCAAACACAAGGCCCTAACCTAGGGTTGGGCTGACAACGCTCTTTCTAATGGGCCTGCCTTTAGTCTGAAAAATGTCTATGTTGGGCCCTCTAATTGAAGATCCAACGCAACACACACTTTGTTGGGCTTCCTGAAAATCCAGAAAGTGTCACTTGAATTTGGGCTGCCTGTTGGGCCACTTGTGCAGCTCCAATGCGACGTAGCGGAAGATTAAGGTGACTAATAAAAGAACATCATCTTTGATTCTGCAATGAGAAGCGTCTTCGTCTTCTATCCAAAAAGATAAAACAAACTCGCAGGCTAAAAGAAATATAAAACTCCATAGAGTATTTGAGAGAGAAGTCTCTGATTTAATAATAATTCAATTGATTGAGTTTTACATAATAAGCAAGCCCATTTATAGAAAAGAAATACTGGTAGAGAAAGTAAACTATTCCTAGTAGTAAAAGTAAATTTAATCCTAGTAAGAAAAATAAATAAATAAAGCAAATCTAGTCCTAGCAAGTAAAGGAAATAAAGTCTTAATCGTAAATAAGATAATAAAATAAAATAAAATCCTGGCTTGACGATCAAGCCTTTCCTTTTGTACTTCCATTGTCTGAGAACAGGTAAACTTCTAATCAAATGGCACTGCTCCAATATTATTTTTAACATTTTTTCTATTTTCATTTTCATCAAAAATATTAGTAAATTCCGTCCTACATCACAATGTCAAAGCCCTAACCGACCAGATCAAGCCTATTCTTGGGCTGGCTGAAACCCTAAACTAGGAATTTAGAATTTTGTTTTCTTCTAATAGTTCTTGATCTAATCTCTCTAAGAATCAAAATTTTCTAATCAAACATACAAAATCCTAAATCCTATGATGAAATTTGAGGCCTATTCTCAACAGAAAAATCAGATTTCATAAAATTGTATTTCACAAACCAACTAGAAATTCTTTGAAATCTTAAAAGAAAATTTGAAAATCCTTGTAGAATTTAAATATAACTCATCCAATATACTTTCTATCTACAAAATAACATGTAGTAGGAAAATAATTGGAAGGTTGATGAAATTTATATCTTGGGTGGGTGGCTAATGATTTTTCTTGGAAAAAAACTAGCTTTCTTCTTGGATATTGGAGATGGTTAGTCGGTCACTAGGGTTGAGAAGATTTTCTTTGTTTGTTTGAAAAATAAGAGAGAATTTTTTGGCATAGGGTAGCAGCCATAGAGAGAAAAAAAAAAAAAAAAAAAAAAAAAAAAAAAAAAAAAAAAAAAAAAAAATAGTATATATATACTAGGTTTAGGGTTTTCCTCTTTAATGAAAAGGAGCATTTCAGTCTTTTGACTTTCTTTTTTTAAACATGACGAGTGGGCGACTGCTAGAGTTTTCTTTCAAAAATATTTACATTTTCCTTATAAGAAAGTAAAATCATTTGAATTTTGTCTTTTAAATGGGCTTTAAAATATTGGGATACAAACCAAACTTTTTTGGCCCAAGTCCATCTAATTCTAATTCTAACCGAGTAGCTTGGGCCTAACTATAAATCCAACTTGTAGGCCCAATCCAAATCCCTAAGACCTTATTCTTAAAATAGTAAGTCCCCTATTTAGAAACTAATTTTTTTTTTTTACAAGTAAATCAAGTCTTATTGTAACACTTTGGCCCTATATTAAGAAGATGTGTATCCCGCATAGAATAGGTTTATAAAGACACTCATGATCATGGGTGCTAAGTAGTAAGTCTCGCATTGCTTACTTACTAGGCGATATTTCTTTTCTTTTTTTGATAAGTTAGGCGAAACTGATGTTTATAAGTGATTCTTGGGAAGTTCCAAATTGACTAGTCATTTTCGAGTGATAACGTAGATGTTACTAACGCTTTCCCTGAATCGTTACAAATGGTATCAGAACTACCTAGTAACGCCATGTGGTATTAGAGCACTGAATGACGTGACACTGACGATGACGTTAGGGGTTTAAGAGGAAAAGATTGTAACACTCTGGTCCTATATTGGAAAGATGAGTAGCCCAAATAAAGTGGTGATTTCTAAAGACACTTATGAGTGCTTAGTCTCATATTGCTAACTTACTAGGTGAAACTGAGTTTTATAAGTGATTCTAAGGAAGCTCCAAATTGACTGGTCATTTTGGGGTGATAACGCAAATGTAGATAGCGCTTTCCCTGGATCGTTACACTAACCTACCCAAAATAGATTTTTTTCTCCCGACTCCAAGCTACAGTTAAACTCAATCCAAAACCACTGAACCAGGTCCTAACTCACACGAACACACTCATAAATTTGAACATAATAAGAGGAGTTTAGGGTTAGGGGTATTACAAGTCATCAGCCACCATTCAACTATGTGATCAACTCCAGAGATTCTATTTAGCAATTCCCATTATATGCAACCATTACATGTATTTCATTAATTTAACAAATTTCATGTCTTCTTCTAAATAGTCACCAGTAGTCTTGGCCCATGGAAAACCATCCTAATTAGTTTACTTGATTTTTACAGACCCAATTAGCAATGGCAATTTAACTTGACAAAATCACTCAATTGTAGTGTGCAAACACACCACACCTATTATTTCACTCACACCAGAAACCGTAGCTCTCACATCTTTCAGCAACACTACAGTCCCGAATAAGTTGCATGTGCCTAATACAATACAACACGTGGGAGACGGGTTGTTATTTAGAATAATGATTGACTAAACAAACCATGGGAATTTAACCAAACAGTCATTGCTGCTATCTTAAAATTACAATTTAATCAAGGAACATAATTGAGCTCATGCTATCGGACAAGGATCCCTTCAATTTCAAATGAAATAAATATTATCCATTTCATGGTCAAGATTTAAAGTTGGTACATCCAATGATGTACATGAGATCAATTTTGGCACGTCTTTTAAAAAATTTAACTAATACCGATAGACACACAAACTTTAAATCCTGACTATGAAATGGATAGTATCCATTTCATTTGAAATTGAAAGGATCATATTCCCATGCTATCTCACATAAGCTCCTCTAGACTACTCACGCACAAGGTCAGCTTGATAAATTTTGAGGTCCAAAACAACAAAATTTAAGTGAGGCATTTTCCTATATTTAAATATTAATTAAATAATATTTATTTTAATTTCTATATTATTTTTTATTTAAAATTTGTTTTTCTCCTTTTTTGGAATACAAAATTACTAATTAAGTTTTTATACTCAAGTTTTTCTAACCTGCACAAGGAAAGACAGATTTCCCTAACATAGGATCAATTAGCAGCAACAAATACATAAAGAAATTCAATAATTCATGATAATCAAAAAAACTAATGCAAGTGGCTAACTATGAGTGCATTTTTGGTAATTAGAGAGCATTGACTAACTTTTTTTTATCAGATATGGAATGACTGATTTCAAAAGTTAAGGACCTAAACCGTGAAACAGAAGATTCAATGTAAAAGAAAATCATGAAATTGGAAAAGAATTCAATGAAGGATTGAGACTTTTAAGGGAGAAAGAGAGAGAAATATGTAAAGTCACAAAGAGAGAGGGAATAGCAGTAATAGATTTACTCCAAATCTCTTTGTATATGATATTGCCAATTACAGATGAATAGATTTTAGTTCACCTCTTTAGATTTCTTTAATTTTTTTTTTATTATTTTATTTTATTTTATGGAAAGTCACATAGAGAGAGGGAATAGCATCAAATCTCTTCGTGCATGGTGTTGTCAATTAAAGATGAGTGGATTTAACTCACATTTTTGGATTTCTTTAAGTCCTTTTTTTATGGAATAACACAGATTTTTCTGTCATTACTACTACTATTTTGATTTCGGGAGCCTTAGGCAACCTAACTCGCCTAAGGCTTGAGCCAGCCCTGCTAACACAACACTCATTGTGAAATCATAAAATCACCCGCCCTTCCTCATCTTTGAGATCAAGCTGGTGTAGTAAAGAGGGATATAGCCATTCACATGGAGTGTGGACAATTTGGGGAACGCAGGAAACAGTAGTACAAATCAAGTAAACTCCCTTAGTGCTAGATAAGTAATAAACAAAGCTTTACTTGGATAAGATGCATGCTCAACCAATAGAACCATCAAAGAACCCCAATTCAGAACCAATAAAATTCAAACTCTCGCAAAACGCAATGTTTTAACTCATGGTATGCTTACCCTTAGCTGCACCTTCTTTCCAGACTGTGCTGCATAAATTCTAGCAATCAAATCCCCCCAAAATCTAACCCAACCAAATCCCACAAACATAATCATCTATCACAACTTAAATCCTACCGACGATTTATTCTATTTGGTAGTACATTCTGCTCTTTATCTAACCTCAGCATTCCCAATGCAATTATAACACAAAAATCCATGATCTTCACCAGCCCAATCAATCAAAAAAGAATCATCATCATCATAATAATAATAATAATAATATTAACCAGTAACGATAAGAAAAATAAAAAATAAAAAATAAAAAATAAAAAGTATATAGAGGCTGGAAGCAAATTGAACAAGACCAAAAAAGGGAAATATTGGAATAGCCACCAAAAAAAAAAAAAAAAAAAAAGCGAAGAACCCATCAAGCAAAATGGAGAAAAAAACAAACCTGATGGATTGGGGGGTACATTGAATTGGTGCATACAGGGCATTCAAGAAGCTCATGGACGCTGGTGGTGCCGGGACTGTTGTTATTGTTGTGAGGCTTGGAAATCGAAGGGAACTGATGGTGATGGTGATGGATCTCATCCTCATCCATCACGTCCGGGGATGGCACGACATCAATGCTACCTGACTCCATTCATATAAAACAAAGCCAACCCACGAATGCACAAAACCAAAATATCAAATTTATGGGTTATCCTAAAATGGGTCTAATCTTGCTTTTTCTTTGTATACGATTCTTGCTGTACAGTCCAGAAGAGAAGGAAAAAGAGAAAGATGTCAAAATTGTAGACTTTTGGTGATGGGAATGAATGTTTTGTATGTAATCATGTGAAGAATGAACGAACAAAAAATAAGGAAGAGCAGTAAGGGAAGTACTCAAAAATCTGTATAATAATGCAACTATTCATCAAAAAGGATGCTTTTCTTCATCAAAACATACGCAGAGAGAGAGAGAGAGAGAGAGACAGAGACAGAGACAGAGACAGAGACGAGAGAGAGAGAGAGAGAGGCACCGTCGAAATTCTAAGAGCCATTTGATCAACATCTAGCGGGTTTGAACTCAGACCATAATGATTAATGATTGGCTGATATATATTATTTCCACTACATTTTTAATTAATAATACTCATTTTTATTACTAGGTAATTAACATTTTAGTGTACCAAACATAATATTGATTAGGGAAAAAAAAAATGAAAATAACGTATACCCTAAGTAAATTTACTTCTTTTTTTTATCAGGCATTTTCTATCCTTTCTGATTGGGTATTAGCTGGTGCAAAATTGCAACTTCTAATTCTGTGTGGGAAGGAGAGCAGGGTCCGGACCAAAAGAGGAAAAAACACGGGAATGATGTGGTGAACATTATTGTACTAATGTAAGACATTATTTTGGAGGGACAAGTTTACTTTTTTTTCTTTTTTTCTTTTTTTCTTTTTTTGGTTATATATGTGGGTCCCAGTTGCCTCATGTTGTTACACAATTTGTGGGCACTTCTGAGATGGTCAAATTGATTGATGCAATTAATAAATGAAGGATATATGAAAGAGATGCATAAAAATTAAGGGAGTACGTACTGCCACTTGAAAACCTTCCAAGGCTCAGGTACGTGATATCCACGGAGATTGAATTTTGGTTCACCAGGATTAAGATTAAACAGATATAATTAAAATATTAAATAATATAATTAATTAATGTCTTTTGGTCACATATTAACTATAAGTGACCGAAGAGCATTTATTAAAGAACATCTGAAACTATGAAAAAACTATATATATTGTTTAAACCGAAGAGCATTTATTAAAGAACTGTTCAATGGAGGTCCACCTTCTAAATATAAAATATAGTGCAAATATTTTTTTGATAAGTTCAAATATTTTAATGCTAGTGCATTCATGGAGCCAACATTATAACCAATATGATAACAATGTGCAATGTTTGTAACATTATAACCACTCGTGGCTCAATCCATTGTCATATATAGGATTATGTTATTATCACCCACGATTAAATCCTGAGCATTTTAGTATTGGTTGCCTGTTACTAGGCAAGGAAAACTAGATAATTTAAGGGGATCAAAATCCTAGAGCTGCGATTCGTGGGAGAAAATGAAGCATATTATAATAAAGAAAGAGAGGACATGGATGGGAGACCCCCAGGCCCTCTTTTTATGGATCATGTATATTTGTAATCATGGTTAGAGAGAACAATATGGGATAATGTCGTCGGCATAAAAGGTTACTTAGGTTCAACGTGACTTCAAGATAGAAGGAGAATTAGTGCGCAAAGATTCTAATGCCTTTTGTCTGGATTAGAAGGAAGGTAACTAATCACTATAGTGGCAACTTTAGTTCATCCATTAAGACTTGAGCTATGAGTAACCCATCAAAAAGTGGAATGGAGGTAAACATACATTTTATCAGCATTTGGATAAATGAACCGGAAAAGAGCCTGTTAGTTGAAATGAAATGGCAAACTTGACAAAAAACAAAAAAAAAATTAAAATAACAAGTTTACTCCTCTTAAACTAACCGGCTCCTCTCCGCTTCTTTTGAACCGGAGAGGATCCTTGTCCACATTATCATCAGCGAAACAGTGCCAATAACTACAGCAGGGTTTCAAAATTATATTTGGGGATATCATCGAACTTTCAAAAATTTCCCACCAGCTGAACTTATTTACAAGAATCATTTGATATGAACTACCCAAACCAAAATTAGAATATATATAGAAACTTCGCAACTTTTTTATTGTTAACTTTCAATCCAACTCGTTATTCCACCTCAACTATATACAAATCTTTCACAAAGATTTAAAATAATTGAAAAAGAAAAAGAAAGAAAAATAATTCTACATATGATACAAATTACCACCATGTACATCTGTGAAATTCTGATTCCTTTAAAAAGGGCCCAAAAGCTCGACAAGGAAGTTTCCATTACCATTGATTTGGAAAGGCTTCTCGGTAATTAGCATCCTCACCCAATGTAAGCTCTCTTACTGTTGCATCCTTCACCCGTGTATTCAAAAGCCTCTGAGCTAACCTATCTTTTGGTGTTACTTTCTTGCACAGCATGGATGAGAGTGTTTCCTTCTTGTTTCTGGCTGACAGCTTCTCTCCATTCGTTGCCTCCATTTCTTCTCCAATAGCTGCAGATCTTGAAGTTGATGCCAATGCAGCATCCCTAAGAACCACGTCATTGTGCTCCCGAACTTTCGCAAGCTTTGCACGCTTCAGTGACCGTTTATCAATTTCTCTCTTTTTTACTACCTCTGTATCTCTCTCACGAACATTCTTCACAGCTTGTTTTGCTAACTGCTCAACTAAATCGGTCCCTGAATCAATAGTTATCTCGTCCTTCGAAGAGTTCTGATTAAGTGGCTTTCCTTCGTCATCTCTAGGTATAATAGGTCCATGAAATGGGCAAACTCTCAAATCTCTCCTCTGACAAAGTCCCCCTTTCCTCAAAGGAGCGCGGCATGGTTGAATTTCAGTTTGCTCCTCTTTGTAAAGTGTTGAATGAACATTCAGTTCTGCAATTTTCTCAGCTGGAATAACTGCATCATAGTCCACCCTGCCCCAGTGACTTTCAAGCTCCAATCCCCGCTGGTTAGCTAAAACCTCCCTATTTGAACCCCAGTTATTCAAGAAAGAGCCCCAGCTCATCTCGGGAGCTTCAGCCAGAAGCTTATTCCTTAAAGAGTTTGTACCAGTTTCACCACCTTCAAGACTGGGCAGCTCATTGTCATTACAACCCCTGTTTCTGCTTTCAAGAGTTCTATTTTTCAACTCGATAGATGCTAATGCTATGGAAAGATTTTCATTTTTCTTGTTGGGCACAGTAGACCTCTCATTCTCAAGTGATCCAATTTTACCCTCCTCCCAGAAATCTTCTTCTTCATCATCACGACTTGTAGTGTTTGGAAGAGCACAACCTGATTCTTCACACCTCTTCTTCACCGATTGGAGATGATTTCGGATATCTATTAACTCCTTCAAAGTGGAATCTCTGAACCTGATGTCTGCCACTTCGACCCTTACAAGAACAGAAATGCCTTCTTGGACTGAAACCAAATGCCTTGCCACTAGAAGCTTGTATAGCTCCCTCAATGCATCAAAAACCACTTTATTGTCACTGTTTTCATGTACCTTTTTCCCTTCCTTTAAAGCATCGAGACGGATTTGCAGCAGTTCAGATGACCGAAACTCTTCAAAATCTTCATCATCTACAAGACCCAGTGGCATAAATTCCTCTTTTGTACAGACAATGTCTAAACATTCTCCAATCTCATCTATTGTTGTCTTTATTTCTTCCTTTATTGATGAGAAATTCTCCTTCAACATTTCAAATTTTTTAAGTAAAATCTCTTTTGACCTTCTTTCCCTTTCCCTTCTCTCCTGCTGAATTCGAGCTGCTTGTGCCTGTAGATTAGGAAATTGGAACTTGAGGGTGTTTTTAAGGTAGTCAAATCCTAATCTGAGCTGCCTGTAATGAATCCCAAAGGAAGAGTTCCACTTCTCCAGGAATTCAATTGCCTTCGAGCGCAAAACAGATGCAACAGCTGATGGAGCAGGGAGAGGCAGATTTCTTCTGAACCCGACACTCAAACTCAGTAACTGATCGATGTTCTCAACAAGGATGGTTCTGAAAAGCTTCGACCGCATGAAGAGTTCATCAATTATGAGAAGTGTGAGATACCTTACCTGCAACAAATTATGTCGAGATCAAATCAATGTTCACCAAAGCATTCTTTCTCTTGAAACAGCAGCAATACTGCACTTAACGAGAATATTTTTAAGGCAGAGAACTCAAAACTGATAAACAAACAAATTACTCCCAGCCCCAAATAACCGTAAAACGAAATTGTTCCAACGCATCTGAAAAGCATATATTTGGGTGAATGCTTGATTTTTCCCCCACCAACAAAAATAACATCTAAAATCCTGTTTATAGCCTGACAAGGATACCACAACTACATCGCAATTCACAAGCAAAGACTTGACTCTTCAACCTACCTAACCCAATAAAAAATTATCTAAACTGCCTGTAAGCTAGATAAATCCATAAGGCCAGTATCTTCTGTGTAAAACGCTCAAAGAATCCTAAGGGCTCAAGTTCATAAGATAGTTAAACAAACAAATTACTCCCACCCCCAAATAACCGTAAAACGAAATTGTTCCAACACATCTGAAATGCATATGTGAAAATAATATCTAAAATCCTGTTTATAGCCTGACCAAGGATACCACAACTACATCGCAATTCACAAGCAAAGACTTGACTCTTCAACCCACCTAACCCAACAAAAAAGTATCTAAACTGCCTGTAAGCTAGATGAATTCATATGGCCAATATCTTCTGTGTAAAAAGCTCAAAGAATCTTAAGGACTCAAGTTCATAACTGAATGACTTGTGGTCTTACACCACCAATCTACCAAACAGACTCTCAGATTTCAAAAGGATTGCATTTAAACAAAAGCAAAATCATCGCTCCACAACATGTTACTTCAATCCTCATCACGTGTGGCAATAAAACAGGCATTCTCCATTTCCTTAACTTTTCCCCTACAAATTTCCTGACTCTTAATCTATCGCATTTCAGCACTTCTTAGTTCTCACAGCATTTATCCCTCCCCTGATATTTTATTTCATGACAAATCATAATGTGCAAACAAGTGATCGCACACCAATTCTATCAGCCGGCAGACAAAACAACTGCCAATCCTGTCAATGCTCTTGAACTTGCATTGCAAAGTCAACCGAGAAAATGTGAAGTTAAAATATATATAATTTCAAAATACAAAATTTATATCCCATCCAAGCAAACTAACATAAGTCATACTACCCATTACCCAATACTTTATTTTCTTCCTTTTAGTGGCATTCATGACAAGTAATCTAATTCAAGTTAAGGGCACTGAAAATTCAAAATCTCTTCCGAGTAGCCAAGGATAGTTGCAAATATGTGTTGAAATCACCAAATACTAAAACAGAATTAAGGCAACCAAACCAAAGAGCAGAAATTAGGGCTTTGTTGACTTTAACAAATTAATTTTATTTTAATTTTCCCATGAGTCTTCTCAGCAACCAAACACAGGGTAATAAGACAAACTCAAACACAAATCAATGCAAACTGATTGTCCGGGAATCCAAATTCCAACTAGAATCTAATCCCAATGCAAAGCTTAATTATCGGCAAAAAAAACATAGAATCAAACCCTGTACCACACAACAATATCCATCGAAACTCATAACGAAAAAAAAAACAGATAGGCTGAATTATTATGAAACAATTAAAGAGACAAAACAAATCCGAAAAATGAGGACCTGAGAGTGATCGCGCTTCATAAGGTCCATAAGGGTCTGGGCGGCGAGTCGGAGCTCCGGATCCGAATAGCGGACAACCGATTTGATAGCCTTGAGGAGGCGAGGGTCCACCTCCGGAGCCGTGGAGTTCGTCGCCTTCTCTATCAAAGTCCTTACCTTCCCTCCCTCCTCTCTCTCCTCCATTGCCATCAATTACTCCGATTATTCCAAAACAAAGAGGGATCGATTTTTATTTGAAAATCCCCAATTTATATGGCTCTAAACCTTTGGGGGCAATTAGATGGTACATTTAATTTAATTACAGGAGTAATTCTAATTACATTACTGCCAGTAAACTATGCGGTCATATGAAAAGACACGTAGCCTATAAGGGAAAATTATATCATTAGTATACATTGTTGGCCTAAATTACAAATTGCTCCATGTGGTATCAAAATGAAATCATAGGTCTTTATGGTTGGCCTAATTTACAAATTTATAGTCAAATTCTGTTAAAAAATTTGACAAATTCTATTAAGTGTAACGTCAATGCCAATAAAATAACGATATGTGCCACTCTTAATAAGGAATCAAATTCCGTTAAAAAATTTAACATATTCTATTAGGTCCCACGTCAACACCAATAAAATGACGATATGTGTCACTCTTAATAAAAAAAATATAAATATATAAAACTTAAATGATTATTTTTAAAAAAAATGAAAATGGTGGCCTACAAGCCACCCCGGCCCATGGGGTGGCGCGAGAGTGACGTGTATCGCTATTTTATTGGCGCTGACGTAGCACCTAACGGAATCTGTCAACTTTTTTAACAGAATTTTACTCTAGGGAATGATTTGTAAATTAGGTCAACCATAAGGATTTCTGAATTTATTTTGATACCACAGTTAACGATTTATAATTTAAGTTAACCACATGGATCAATGATGCAATTTTTCCTAAATGTAAACATGTTTACTTGCGCTTATTAAAGTTCTAGACGGCAGGCCATTTTGGAAATCCTAAAGACGGTCGTATTTTAGGTTCTAAGCGGCTAGGCGTTTGACTTGGCATGGGTACTTTAACTATATCTTATAGAGTTATAATTGAGTCAAGTCGAATATTGAATGTTTAAGCTCAGTTTGTTTAATTTTTTTTCGAACATGAGTCGATCTCGAGTTTATCACTGAGCTAGATAATTTATTCAAGCTTGTTCATTTATTTTTTGAACAAGCTTGAACTTATTCACAAGCTGTTTAATTAACTTATCCATTCCATATATAAATTAAATGTCATTATTTTTTTTTTAGTAAATTCATACTAATTATTAATTATTATTAAGATTTATTATTTGAGTAATTAGATAAATTAACTTGAATCTTAAACAATCTAATCTCAAGATTATATGTTTATCTTATATACATTAATTACACACATTCATAAAAATAATAATAATAATAATAAAAATAAAAATAAAAAAAACACAAACACACATTAATTACACGCATACTTACAAACGCGCACATATATATACATACACATAAACCTATTATAGGGCTGTAAGCGAGTAGAGTTACTCGTTAACATGTTCAGGCTTGGCTCGGATTAGCTTGGTTCGGGATCAGTTTGTTTATTAAACAAACAGAGTTTAAACAAAAAATTCAGTCTCGTATAAGCTCGGCTCAACTCGTATAGGCTCATATAGGCTTGTATAACTTCATTTGTATTATTTTTATAATATTATTTTTAATTTTGTAATGATAACATGTTAAGTATATTTAAAAAAAAAAATGCTCTTAGTAATGTAATATATATATATATATATATATAAGTTGAGTTACTGTAATTGTGAGTTTGGATATAAACATAAATGTATTTGTGTGTATATGAATATATAAATATACTATAAGATAAACATATAAAAATTTGAGATTAGATTATTAATATTTGAGTCAATTTCTCTAATTACTCAAACATTAAATCTTAACAATAATTAAGTAACTAATAATTAGTATTAATTTTTTTAAAAAAATAAATTAAACAATCGCGACATTTACTTTATATATGGATTGGCTAAATAAATTGAGTAATTCATAAACAAGTTCGAGTTCGTTAAAAAAATAAATGAATAAAACTTGAACAAATTATCTGGTTCGGTGATAAGCTCGAGCTCGGCTCGTATTCGAAAAAAAAATAAATGAACTGAACTTAAACATTCAATACTCGGCTTGGCTCTGTTCAATTACAGCCCTAGGCTATTCATATACATGCAAAGACACATATATTTATATCGAGATTCACAATTACAATAATTCAGATTATAATTATTACATTATGAAGAGATTTTTATTTTATTTTATTTCTACTTTACTGAAACAATATTATTTATGTTTATTTTTTTTAAATACTCAACATGTTTTCATAGGAGCCGAGTCGAGTTTATATTAGTTTGGCTAATAAATGAATAGAGTTTGAAATAGATCCCTAACCGACTTCGAGCGTGTTCGTGAGTGACTTTGTTCATTTTCCATATAATTAAGTGATTTTAAAGGGACACTTTTCCTCGGCTTCTTAAGTATATGATATGTCTCAAATACAAACTATCCTCCAGGGTCTCAATAGTAGTGGCAATTTGAATTTATGAGTTTGGTTCGTGTTGTGTTGAGCCATAAGTATGCGATTATATAGATTAATCTTAAACTGAACAATTTAATAAAATAAATAAAATCCCTCAATCCTAACACGACCATTCAAATAAACAAGTGAGACAACACTACCCATATAACTTGTTTAATAAACAAATCATATTGGGTTGACCAAAACACGATTCATTTCAACCTGTTTGACCTATTTAATATAAATGGGTTAAATTGACCCAAATTCTTAGTATTACTTGATTAGCACAATTTCATATATTTTAAACATAAATGATATGAATTATACTTATTCAAGACTAGATTCATGGCAATCATTTTAATAATCATTATCCAATTATCTATAATAATAACTAACAAAAAAACCTTTAGTATCTAATTAAAATAATATTACAGTCAAATAAACTTCATTCAAATAGCAATAAAAGCCTCATCACTAACCGTAAGGGGTTGCTCAAGTGGTAAGGGTCTTTATGGTAGTCACATGATGTCTAAGGTTCGAATCTCCTTAGGTACAAACAATTATTTAAGGCCAGCCCGCCAGCGAAGCTTAAGTATTACTCGATCTGTGTGGAAGTGGCGCTTTACATGGGTTCGAGGTTTAGCTAACAGGAGTGGGTATACGAAGTGGCCCTACCTTGAAAAGGTTCATCATCATTAAAAAAAAAATAGAAAAGAGCCTCATCACTAAGCATCAGCATTAATTATTAATAAAATGAGAAGTAGATAAAGTTGAAATGCATTTAAATTAAGGGTTAAATACACCTTTGGTCCTTAAGTTTTGACAACTTTATTTTTTAGTCATTGAGTTTTAATTCGCATCACAGATGGTACCTCAATTTAAAAAAAAAAACCTAATTGGTACCTCAGTCAAGTTTTCCGTAAAAAAACTAATGGCTCACCACTTGTCAACCTCATAGGTTGACATGTGGCACTATTTAAAAAAATTTAAAAATTTATTAAAAAAAAATTAAAAAAATATATATATATATATATTAAAAAATTGAAAAAAATAAAAAAACAAGCCACCCCTATTTTGGCCAAGGAGCCACCCCATTGTTTTTTATTTTTTCATTTTCATTTTTTTACCTTTTTAATATTTTTCTAATTAATTTTTAATATTTTTATATAGTGACACGTGTCAATCTCATATAAGTTGACACGTGTCGGACTGTTAGTTTTTTGACAGAAAACTTAACTGAGGTACTAATTAGGTATTTTCTCAATATTGAGATACCATCTGTGATGTGAATAGAAACTCATGGGTTAAAAAATAAAGTTGTCAAAATTTAGAGACAAAAAAGGTGTTTAACCCTTAAATTAATAAGGGTTATGTAGATCAATTGTGAGCTAAGCAAGTTGACCTGATAATTGTCCCTGAGATTGACCCATTTATTAGTGTCTAATTAGTTTGACCCAAATCGTATTATATTAAACCTCAATTTGCTAATTTTGTGTCAATTTTATAGATTGTATAAAAAATTGACAGCCTTAGTCTCAAAAATAATAAAAGCAGCATATAAAATTTGCTTCATCCTAAAAGCTACCCTCCACTTTTGTCCATTCTCTTCTCACTCTGCTTTAAAGATTGATGCGTGTGGTGTTGTGAGAAATAGAATATGTAAATACAAGACCTCACAACCCTTTTATAAATCTTAGAAAATTCTAAGATACTTGGAATTGGGAAGAAACTTTTTTCAAAAGTGTTTCTTAGTGATAAAATTGAACAATAACAACAATTAAGTGACGGAACTGTCTTTATTATGCTTAAATAGAAGTTAGGGATGCACTTTTGTTTTGTTTTTTCCTTTTTCGAAATTAGCCTTTATTGAAATAATCTCGAGCATGAGTTGGGTGAAGTTTCTATCTCACAATTATCACAATGTTGCTTGATGTTCCTTTGCTTGAATGAACTTCGAGCGAACTTTCTATTTGCAATCTCACTGGAGCCAAGGTCAAGTGAAAAATTGGGCGAAAATTATGTTGCAATCTCGCTTAAGCGAGAGTCTTGCACCAGACTTATTAGACTTTTATTGACAATCCGTTTTGACATAATAAAACGTTGTTGTCGTCATTTGAATAAGTTTTTCAAAGCCATTAAGTTTGATTTCATCTGATTTAGGCTTTTAGCATTCAAAATATATGACCCTAGTCTGCCTGGTTTCATGAATATCAATTTGTTGGACTACATGAAGCCATGCGTAATCTAGACTGCATCAAAGATCCACAAAATTCGAGCCATAGCTCTCTCTTTTGAACCTGAATGACATTCTCTTGAAATTTATGTTTTGTTAGGTCTTTTGGAAGATTTTGTAGCACTAGTAAATGGAACTTAAATTTTGGGTTTTGAAATTAAACTACCAAAATAATGATCTCTCTGGGGATCTGGGCAGCAATCATAGGCGTGTAAAACCAATTGTGAAATGATCTTAATTAGGCCATTCCTTGAGCTGGGCCCTAAATTGTTCGATTTAATTTAGATATTTATTATTTACACGGGTACATGGTCCAGCAAAAGAATACACAATGGGATCATATGAATAACTTTCAACTAATTTATTGGTTGTTTTCTATTTAGACTCGTCAAATATTGGATAGAGAAAGAGGATGTAGGTTCCTGTCTTCCCAAAAATAATAATAAAAAATAAAAAATTCAGAATATATTTCTCTTCCATCATATTTTATTATTTATAAAGACTGATCCTCTTTTGGTCCAACTTGTCACAAGCATAATAGGAAGCCCATGTGTACGTTTGTCTTTAACATCATTAAAAAAATAGAAACGTGTCGTGTGTACACTCGCACCGTTCTGTGTAATGCATACAGCTAGAGTCCACCAACATGTAAAGAAGATAATTGCTTTGCCCTTTTCCACAATTCTCACACCGTGTGCATGCGGTCAGTGGGTGCATCGGCATGGTGTTGGTTGGAGGCGGAGCCCAGTTCTTTTGACTTAGCGGTCCTTACATGTGCTCTGTCTCTCGAATTTTTTGTCACAGTCGCAACTGACATCCGGGCTTCCTGCTTGATTCATCCGGGACGCAGCCTTGTGTACCTCGTTTCCAATACTACTGATCAATTACTAATAAATAAATGTAATTTGTTCTCAATTACTTAAAAGAGTATTTGTACGATTAATCATTCAATAAAAAAGGATCCTTGTAGAAGTGGAGGTGGGGACTGAATCCAGTTGGTAGAAAAGAGAGGTTCTTGAGATTTTAGTTAGAAAAAGACACAAAGCGTCAGTGCGATTACACATCAAAAGAAAGAGAAGGTGGAAGGACGACAACATCATAATGTCATCGACAAAACAACCTCATTGTAAGTTAAATGTAAATAATGTAACTTACAAGTAAAGTAAAAAAAATAAAAATAAATTACTTAATAGTGAATAAAATTACCCCTGTATTAGAGTAATAATTATGATGAGATACCGACAACAAAGACCCACGTGAACCCTCTAGCAGTCCTACTCCTATCCTCTCTCTTTACTCAGATTAAAAAAATCCAAGAAAGATTTTTTCTTTTTCAACTAAACAAAACCCAAAAGAAAGAACAAAATGGGAGGGGAAACCTTTTCTGTTTCCCACTACCATCCATCGCGCACGCTACTCACGCGCACCCACGAGGAGCAAACCCGATCCGAGAGCCAGCCAAATCGTACACGACCCGGAACCCCTGCTGCTGGATATTCCCAATAATCGACAATCCGCTCAACGTACCCGCGAATGCAAAGCAGAAGCTACCATCAGTATCCACCGCGATCAGATAATTCGTCGCCGGCAAAGACACGTCAGCGCCTCGAAAATGCAACACCACCGTCGGTACCTTCACCTCCGTCTTCCCGGACAGGTCAAAACACGTGTCGAACAATGAAAACTCGGGTGCCCGCTTCAGATTCGATGCTCCGGCCCGGAACGCATCTCTCAAGGCAATATAAGCGGGTCGGGTTAGGCGAGTAACCGACGTGCCCGAGTCGATGATTACCCCGCCGTTTCCAGAGGGGTCGAGTTTGAACAACGAAGCGGTGATGCCAGGGACGCGTACCCCGCCGACGCTGATCCCGAGGAGTTCGACGTAGTAAAAGGTGTCGAGCTTGGGGTTGACGAGCAAGGAAGTAAACCGGGCGGTCCGAGAAACCGCCGACTCGCCGAACACGATCGAGGACGGCCTGGACGAGGCGGAGCGGTCCACCAAACAGTACGAGAATTTCCGGTTAAACCGGCTACCGGTCTGCGAGGGGAATGACAACCCCCCCCGGCCGAGTCCCAACAGCCCCGCAGCACCGACGAACAAGCCCTCGTCGTCGTGGCCACAACCGAGCGCCACGCTCGCCACCCGGGTACGACGGAACGTCAGCGTTTCGGTGGAGAAATCGCCGACAGTGAAGGACCCATCGCCGTAGGAGACTTGATACATACAAGTCTTGCGAGTATTGCAGCCCGGAGAGTCGAGCTTGCGGCACAGGGGGGACCCACACGAGATCTTGCCGAAGGATGTGGATTTGGTCGGGTCGAAGACCGGGTCGGCCTGGGAGTAGCATCTCTTACAGGGAGCGCACTGGAGCCATACGATGTCGCTCCCAGTGTCCAGCACCATGTACATGTACTTCGGGGGACTGCCCACGCCGATCCGCGTGAAGTACTCGCCGCTGCCCTGGGAGAGCCCGGAGACGACGGAGCTGCTGAACCCGCCGCCAGGGAGAGGTACGCGACTCCCGTTCCTGGCGGCCGCGAGGGAAGTAAGGTCCTTCACTCTGACAGCGTCGCGTTGGAGCCTGAGGTTGAAGAGTTGCACCGGGGTTTTGCCGAAGGACAAGGAGTCTATGTGGTGCAACTGGAGGGTTGTGGTGGAGGAATCTGGGTCGGTTTCGGTGATGTCCGGCACGAGGGAGTCTGAATCGGCCCATGAGAGGGTGTGTTGGGTGTTAGGGAGGGGGTTGAGGACTAGGTTTTGGTACTGAAGTGGGGCTGAGGAAGAAGCGGAAAGAAAGATGAGAATGGTGAGGAGAAAAAGGGCAGCATTTCTTGGTGGGGGTTCCATTGGAGAGAGAGCTCTGAGAAAGAGAAGGGGGTGAGGGAGGCTATAAATAAATAATGGGAAAGAGCGACAGTGGCCAGTGTGGAGAAAGGCGGTTCTGGTCTCTCTGGAGTGGAGTTAACAGTAACAGACTTTAACATTGCACTTGTCGTATTTTCTTTGGTTGTCATTTTGTACGGTTCGTCCGGTTATCGTGCTTCCGTGGGTGGGGATCCACTCTAGTGAATCCTACATTTGCCCAATTCCCAAGTGATAAACTCGGCGGGCAATAAGTGAATGAATCATAACCGTCTAATTTGTATATTTGTTTTATATAGTCTATAAAATATTTTGGGTTCGAAATGTTTTTATTAAGAAGTAATTATATATTTTTATCTTCCTCTAGTTGATGTTACTTTTATAATTATTATTAAATTTGAAATGAATTACTATTAAATTTTGATCAAATTATAATTTTAATAGTTACATCAACTTTAAAAGAATAAAAGATGGTTTCTAGTATTATTCTTTTAATTAGATAAAAGGAAAGTGAAAGAATCTTACAATTTCATGAGAAGACTACGCGATTTTTAATTGAAAAATAAAAAATGATTTCTTGTAATATCTTGTCTTTTTCATATTATTTTATTTTGAAAATTAACCATTAAATTTGAAAGATTCACATAAAACTCAATGTAAATCCTATAAATTTAATAATTAATTTTTAAAGTATCACTGTAATTAATGATTTGGGAAAAAAGATTAGCTTTCATAATTTTGTTCGTATTTGACATTTTTGGATCGACGTGCTATTTGATAAGGACATTGAATCCTCTTTATTTTCAGGTAAAATTGAAAATTTTATTATCAATATATTCATAACATTATGTACATCGTCAAATAAAATAAAATATTAATTATTAAACATGTCATTTTCATTCATTTAACTTAAAATGAATACTGAATACATCCTTGTCCCATCATATTTTTGTACCGAAATTGAGCGGCTCAAATTAATTTGAAGGGGAAAAGTGGAGGAATGGATGACAGAAATGCCCTTCGGGCTCAAGTGTGGGAGGACAACTATATCCTTGTTTGTTTGCTTTTTGTTGGTGAAAGTGAAAGTTGGATTTGTGCTGGTTTGTTAACCGTGCTGTTCCTTTAGCCCTCCTCCGAGACGGCCAAAAATGTTAACTATGTTGACCGACTGAAATTTTTTGTCCGAATTTGATATAATTCGGGCAGGTAGTTGTAAGTGAGCATTTATGAGACCCACCTGACCAAATAAAAGTTGAGCTGCCCAACTGCTTATCCGGTCAGGTAGATCTCATAAATGCTTACTCACAACAACCTGCCCGAATTGTATCAAATTCGGGCAAAGAATTTGAGGGGATCCTGATCCCAACCGACATGTGTTCGGAGCATATGGGAATTTACATAATTCTAATCTTTTGTTCTATAAAGCAGCTTTGTTCTTTTCCTTCATTCAAAGTTTTGGTTTAGTTTATTGTAAATGCCTTGCAAATAAAAGAATGACATACCCATCAGATTTTAGGCTGAAAAAAGCCGATACATACAACCATATTTAAACCGACATTCATTCTCTTCCATTCCAAGCCTAACAATCCATCCTTGTATTTTAAAAGAAAAATGTTATATACGGTAAAAAAAAAAAAGTACATATTTTATAAAGTTAACGTAATAAGGTTTAACCATTGCTACTATAATTTTCATGACCGAATAGTTAGGTCGGACGTAGAAGGCAAAGATATCAAAGAATTGAGAAATTATAAATCTTATTTTATTATTTAAAAAAGAAAAGAAAAGAAAAAGCTATAATTACTACTCAATAGTTCTCACGATTCTTTTTTGATTTAGACAATGTTCGAATTTACCATGATTTTGTGACCGGAACATGGAGATACACGTTACATCACAATTTTGAATCAGAAGAGAGATTTCGAGAAATGACGGATATATTCACTTTATCAATAACCGAGCCAGATCTAGCGTATCATAAGGGTCCCGCCCGTCACACTATGGAACAGTGCCAAGATGTCAGTATCTTTCATCTCTAAGTGCCTAGGTATTTATTTTAAGCCTTTTTTCATTTGAACTTCGCCCTAAACTTTAAGGTTATGCTATAAATCATCACTTATTCCAAAGAGTAATACTTGAGAGTTAGAGACCATCACTTTTTCCAAAATTCATTCCCAAAAAAGGGAAAAGTAATGTAGGATGGCAAAAAGGTAATTCTCAGTATTACCTTTTTTTTTTTTTTTTTTTTTTTTCTGAAATTACTCTATTTCCAAAGCTTAATTCAGCTGAAACAAAAATTAATTGAATCATATAATTAATATTATAACAAATTCTAACGGGTTGACTCCAAGAAAAAGAATTCGATCTCTAAGTCATTATTTATGTTTCCCTTTTACGATGATTCAATTAACATATTGATAGCCACTAATCACGCACGCGTTTGTTTGACTTGAAACCATGAAAAATTCCATATATATATATATATATATGGAGTGTCCAAAAAGTAAAAGCACAGAATATTAGAAATCTATGCGTACGGGTGAGTTCAGTGGAAAAAGCATGGCTATTTCCTTTGCTTTTGATTCCTATCTTCCAACCGATCGACCCCCCCAGTACTCTTGTGTTCTTTTCCCTTTTTATTTCTTGCTTTTCAAAATGGTTGTTCTAATTAACATTTCTTTTAGACTAATTATAACAAACAATACAATCTGATCGCTGTGACATTTCCTACCTTAAACACAGTTTAGCCCGAGCTAATTAAATGAGCTTAATGCTCCGTTTGTTTCGACGTAAAATGATTTCCGTCGTAAAATGATTTCGACGAAATCATTTTCAGAAAAAATATTTTTCGGTATTTGATTCGTACGAAAAAATTACGAAATGCAAAAATCAGAGTTTGTCAAATGTCATCGGAATCCGTCAACGTCTGGTCGCCGTTGCCGGATTCTGACGAAAAAGTTTGACCGGATCCGGCCGGAATTTTCCAGATTAATGGCCGGATTTGGTCATATCCAGCCGAATCTTGGCCGTTTTGGCCAGATCCGGTTAAATCAATAGCCGGATCCGGCCGGCTTGGCCGGATTCCGGCGCCGGCCAAATTTCGGCAACTGGATGTTGTCGGACTCCGGCGTCGACTATATTCCGACGACCGACAATTGCTAAATTCTAACGATCGGATATCAAACATGCGTGTAAGGACGAAGAGTTTAATTTTGAAAAATGATTTACAGTTTTAAAAATCGTAAATTGTTTTCCGAAAATTAAAGAAGTTTTTACAGTCAAACCAAAAATGATTTTCGTTGACCATTATTTTCACCCTTACTAAATACCGAAAAATGTCGAAATCATTTTACGCCGAAACAAACGGAGCATAAGATGGTGCGCGCGGACTCATTGGTTAGGCTTATATTAATTCTTAATCTTATCACTATTTCTAAAATCCTTTTATATTGCATGGGTTTTTTTTTTTTTTTTTTTTTAAAATGAATTATTTACATATAAAATAATAAGTTCATAATAAATAATATAAGTTTTAGTTTATCATTTCTGATGAATACTCACATATATATATATATATATATATATATATATATATATATATATATATATATATATGATTTGTTTTTATTTTTGCTAGAAATAATCCCTCGCCGTATTTATTTTCGTTCTATTCATTAATAATTCAACTCACCTACTTCCCAAGAGATTGAGAACGGTTTGGTCCCATCCGTCGTAACTTTCTCTTCATCTCTCATAAATAATAATAAATGCATGAAAAAAAAAATTAATAATAACACACCATAATACATGAATCAGGCATATGATCCATGTAGTTATATGATTCTTATTCCATCTCATAATTTTATTTTTTTTAAGGAATCTCATATTCTCTCATATGAGATTCCTTAATTTTTTTTTTCTTAATTTAAATTCCAAATAAAACAAATACAAATTGTTATAACTATTAAAATTATATGTTGAACCGCATTCAATTTCGGCATGAGTGGCTGTATGTATCTAGTTGAGTAGGTAGGTAGCACATTTAGTGGATGTGTACAAAAAAAAAGGTGCCACATTAAAGTGAAGCAGGGTAAAATAGTAAATTACACAGCCTCTATTAGGTTTTGCCCTGGTCCTGACTCCTGATTGTGAAAAGTAGATAAGGTGGGTAGCTAATTAGCTATAGCCCATGTGCATTCATAGCATTGAAAAAAAAAAAAAAAAAAAAAAAAGAAGATAGAAAAACCCCATTAAGCAAATGAGCACACCTTTCATAAATCTCATTCTCAGGTTTATTAGACTATTATACAATTGATGATGTAATAGTAAAAATTCATCTGTCGATTAGTATTAACAAAAAAAATTTAAGAATTTAATTTTCCAATCACATTTTTTAATTATAAATAATCGTGTATCAGAATACTAAATAATATTATTTATCCTTATAAGGTGCAATGATGATAGAGTGAAAAAGTTAAGTGGGGTGAGCATAGGGGCAAGATTATAATAGAAGCCTGTTTCCTAAACCGTGTGGGGGCAAGCAAGCACATTGCAAAAGCAAAATGAAGAGAGAAAAAGAGGATTAAAGTTGCATTACAGAAATATAGTTAAGGCAAAAAGAAAAAAGATACCCCCAATTATAAGCTACCTTTAGACAAGAATTACATAATATGTTCACACTGTCATGGTGTCACCCAACTCCACGTCACCAATGACCCCCCCCCCCCAATAAAATGAACTGCAAATATTTACACTTTGTCTGGCCTTTTGGCAATCCACCTTTTTTTTTATTCTTTTTTTTTTCCTCTCAAAAAAATTAAACTCATTTTTTTTTTTTTTTTATATTACCAAGCAATTTTCTTTACTTTTTTTTATCACAAAAAATTTAAAATTTCTTTTACCTTTATATCATATCAATAAATTCTCTTATGTTTTTCTAAAAAAAAAGTCAAATTTGTTTTGTCTCATTACCAAACAATTTTCTTAACTTTTTGTCTATATATGCGGGAGTCCATTGATGAGATGGGGTTGGAAAAAGGTTGAACCAAATTCGGACAGTGATGAATATAAGGGAAATTGTAATTCTTAGGAAGAATCTACTTGAACTACCAGATTTTTGTTTTTTATGGTAAGTTAACTACCAAACTTAAAAAGTAACTTTGTTGGGTGAATACTAAATATTAGTAAATAAGCTACTTTCTGAAGGAGAAAACAGATGAAAATCTTAGATTTCATCATTAAATACAACAAATGGAAACCAGTAAATTCGGCATTTAGAATTTTCTTTAAAAGACAAATAACAAAAATAAAAAGAATAATTACAGTTTAACCTCCCAAATTGCTAGCCGTTTTGTAAATACTTTCATAAACTGACAATGCTTGGAGTCTGCCCCTCCCCCAACTACCAAAACGTTTCAAAAAGGCACATTTTATCGAAATATGCTTATAATATCCCTTTCACGTGTTATTTTTTAATAAAAAAAATAAAAACATAAAATACTAAAAAAATTAAAAAACTAAAAAAAAATTTAATTAATTAATTAATTTTTTTTTTTTAAAGAAAGAAATGGGTGGTGCGGCCACCCTGAAATTCATTTTAGGGTGGCCTTCAGGGGTTGGGGGTGGCTGCGGCGGCGCCCCCAAAAACACCAATTTTTTTTTTTTTTTTTTTTTTTTTTTTTTTTTTTTATAAAATATTATAGTTTTTTAAATTTAAATTTTATTATTTTCTACTGAGAGTCATCATAAGGAGGAATGGGCATACGCAGGTTCGATAAGCCAAAGAAAAACAACCACCACTTGGTTTTGAGACTCAAGCGACCCGGCCTGCCAAACATCGATGCAAAGGTTAGATTTCACCACCTATCTACCCAACTATTCCTATTTGATTTAAAAAATCCAACCTGGAAACTGTATCTCCCCCAGAAAACCCTCCATCTCCAAGCCCCTAGTAACCCTTGCATTATTGCATATGGCCGGTATCCATTAATTTAGCCATGACATGCCCACACTAACTTAGATCATGGAGCTGATTATAGTTTAAAAAATAGAACGGCGAATAATAATTTATTAATTTTAGATATATTTGTCAATCAAGTCATTGAAATTTTAGGGAAGATCGCCCCCAGATACCGGTACCAGTGCATCACAAAAAATCTAGTCCAAGTTGGAATGGCCGCCAATGGAGAGGTGGATGAAATATATGAACCCAAACCGGCCTTTAGATTCGTATAGGAACTTAAATCTTGACAAACACAAGATTTTGAAAATATTTTTCTTCTTAGTTTTTCATTATTTTATTTTATTTTATTTATTTTTATAATGAAGCTGAGATTTCACTTAAAAAAATTTAGAAAATATTACAACCACTAGAGGTGGAAATAAAATTAAATACAATAATCAAATCAAAATGATTAAATTACTATCAATTATCTAAAATGTAATCATCCTACCATATCATATATTCTAACATAAAAAAAAAAATCAGAAAAATACACACAACTATTTCAAACTACCACCTCATTATCAATGTCCTCCCAAACTATCATAATTGGAGCTTTATTTATTTATTATATATTTTATAAAAAGAAACTTAATTATACTATTATTATTTGAGACCCTTATTTAATTGAAAGTCTTAAAGGATTGCTTAATTCGCCTAATCATTCAACAGCCCCGAGTAGGAATGTGCACCGATGACAATGATCCGCACGACATATTGCTAAACCATACGTGGGTTTTTTTTAAGCAATACACGGAAAAAGGGTAAGGGGCGACTCTTTGTTGGTTTTAATTTGAACATGTATATATTTGGAGGAAAATTAATGGGAATGCTTCCGAATTCTGAATATTTTGTATGGAAAGCTGCCCGTTTAAGCATTTGACGTGCCTTAGAATGGGCACATCCATTAGATTTTAGTGGCGGTCCAGCTTGAGAAAATTTGAAGTCGTCGAAACATGAGGCAAGAAATCCCCTTCGACCAGTGTAGGCCTTCCCTCAAGGTTTGAAAATGATCGCTTGCGCCTCACTCGCGTTTGCATCCACGCGGGGGAGCCACTTAGTGCAAACCCTCAGCATGTCACCTTGGTCGTCAGCCGTCATTTATAACAGCAGTTGCAACAACATAATTAGATGTAGTAAATAACCACATCATAATTTGCCTTGAGATCACTAGAGGGTCCATCCATGATCCAACAGTGTTGACAATTGAATAGTGACCACTTAACCAACATGAGTAGCTGGGGACAATAATCTATTAGGGTTGATAATTTTTTACATAACCCACGAATACGACATAAATTTAATAAGAAATTAAAGAGTTAAACTGTTAAAGTTGATGAGTCCAACCCGTTTAATTAAATGAATTAGGTTAGAGTTGACCTTTATAGTCTTATATTTATGCTTTGATACGACTCAAACTTTGATACGACTCATGAACTTCATACACAATTAAAAAGTTAGAATTTAAGAATTTGACCCGTTTAATTAAATTGATTGAGTTAGAATTAACCTATATAATCTTATACACATGTATCAACACAACTCGAATCCGATACGCGCACACAAATTGCCATCTCTAAAACTATCCAACTCCAAGCCCAAAAGAATTGAACTTTTGATAGCCATGAGGTCAACTTTTGTTTCTCCTCTTGTTGGCTCCTCAAGATGTAGGTTTTTTTTTTTTAATTTTTTTTTTATTTTATAAAAAAAAATAAAAAAACAATAATAATAACCCAGGCATGTAGAATGTTCCCATCCGAATCCCACCCTGCTGGAGCGGGTTATGCAGAGTTGACTGAAAACTGTGGTCCACATGAGGAAATTCTTCCTTGAGAATTTTCGAGTATTGATCCAAGAGGCCTTTGTGAGAGAAGAATTGTTGAGGTATCCTCCTTTAAGAGATTGCATCTACAGGCAATTCTCTTGTTTACTCGCTTCAGTGACTTAGGTTGTCTTGGTATTGATCACAGGTTAAACATTAAAAAGCTAGCAAACAATCAAGCAAGACTAGAAAACAATAAAGTTTGCAGAACAGAAAATTATGTTTTATTTGAATTTTGCGGCTACTTTGCTGGTTCTGAAGTGAATTCTAATTTTATGTTAAGCTCCTAGGTAACAAGGTTTACAGAACACCTAAAGGATGTTCTGGCACGGATTGGCAGCACCATGGCAACCTTCACTGCCTTGTCTCTTTAACTTGTCTCAATTTTTTATATCTCCTGACCAAGATTAATGTTTAAGATATCCTTTATGTATAATTGCCAAGCACATTGGTACAAGGTACTCAGGAGATGCAAGCAGTTTTAATATGTAACAACTCAATTCGTACATAAATATTGCCTTCAAATTCTAAAACTACAGATGGGAGTAGCCTTTCATTTGGCTTACATCCTGTGAATTTTTCAATGGAGATCTCCTGTTAAAAAATGAATGGACGAGATTCACAGCCAACATTCATTTTTCATTTCCAATTGGATATGCAAGCATCCACTAAAAACTAAGCTTCAAGACATTTGGCAGAGCATTTTTCACTATAATCTTCTTCAAACACATTATTACTCCTCCCTGGACCAGTCCCCGCTCTTCCCACCAGTTTTGCGCTCAAGTCGTATATCTGTAATATGGATATCCTTAGAAGCAGCCTTGCACATATCATAAACTGTTAGACCAGCAATGGTCACAGCGGTCATTGCTTCCATTTCAACCCCAGTTTTACCTGTAGACGCAGCTTCCCCTTCTATATCCACACTAAAATCCTCTGGGTTCAGTGTCAGATCGACACGAACATGAGTCAAGGTTATGTTGTGGCATAGTGGGATGAGACTGCTAGTTTTCTTTGCTCCAATTATTCCTGCAATTTTCGCCACACTGAGGACATCTCCCTTGGCGATTTGGTTAGCTAAGACCAAATCAAACACCTTCTTGCCAAGAATTACCTTACAACTAGAAATTGCAGTTCTCTTACTACTTTCTTTGGGAGAAACATCTACCATTTGAGCTTCACCCATGCTGCCAATGTGGGTCAGGCCAATTTTGCTTTCAAATCCTTTATGAGAGACGAACTGGGGTTCTTCAGCCTTATATTCATTACTTACAGAACTGGCAGGTCCATCTGAAGGAGGTTCACCAAATACTGATTCCATTTCCTGACACCAGGAAGTATCCTTTGATATTTGTTGAGAGAGAGATTTCCATATGGATACTGAGTTGGGGGAAGGGGAGGAAGTGTTACAGTAATTATGTCATATTTATTGGATGTAAAAGTAGACTCAACCTTTCCAAATTCTAACATTGGTCTAGTAACCATGAGTCTAATGAAAGATGACAACTTCTAGCATCTGAAATATATGTTTGGAACACTACTTTCTAAGCGCCGAGGTCCTCTCCATACTCCAGAGCCTCTTCTTTCATTTAATCAATGCTATTGTTAACTTGTCCAGTTCACATTTTTTTTGCTTACCTTTCTTTAATGAGTAATTATATTTAGTAAACTCCTGTACATTTGTCATACAATTAGGATGAAATAGCAGTAAAAATTAGTCTTTTTCTAGTTTATTTTATATATAAAAAAAAATCAATGATTGATTTTCACTGCCATCACCCAGTTGTATGGCAGTTGTACAAGAGTCTACTAAATAGCACTACTCTTCTTTAATTTTGCAAATTATCTTGAGTTCTTATCCTGCTTTGTTCTCTCCCCTTTATACCATAAGCATGTTACTGATAAGTTCAACATACTTAACATTCTGGGGTGATTTTTCAGTCGTACAGAACAGTGGAATCAGCATCATTCAGCTTTTCTAAGCAACGGAGTAACAGAATCTTACCTTATTTAGTGCATCAATGGCACTTGCAAGATCATGGTTGCTGTTACTGCTAAAGAACCTTCTTGAGTGAGGAAGCGCCACTGCAAGTCGCCTGAGAAACATGATCCACAGATCCCAAATTGTGTCCTACAGCTACAAAAGAATTGGGAAAATATTCATACTCCATCGGTCTACTCAGGAACTGTAAAAACATTACTTGGTCAGCATTCTGAAACTACTTTTACCACTTTTGGAAGCCCAAAAAATTTGCTACAATTCGTGCTGAAACAAGAAGAACTTTGCTCTCAGATGCTACTAAATACAAGTATCTTTGGTTGAAGCAAGTTTCTTATTTTTCCTAAAAGAAACAATAAAAAAATAAGACCTCAAACTTCACTTTCTTTTTCCTTCACTTTCTCCGACACCAAAACGGAGAAGCAGACCATCATAATTTGAAATTCAATCCAAATGTGCGAAAAGCCAAAAATAATAAAGAAAAAAAAAAGCACGAGAAGTTATAAATATTCTCGCAAAAGAAGAAAGTACTATTCTAAAACCAGTTCTCACAGGCATTTCCGCAAACATGTTGAGGTGATGAATCGAAAAAAAAAATGAGCAGAAAGCAAAAATCATACATATGAAATGATTTGGCTTCAAATACGGCAAGCTAAAGAAGTAGCGAAATGAAGTTCTAGTGCTTTTGCAAACCTTCCAAGTTCCAAGGGCGAAGATTGCAATCTCTGAGTTTGAAGTTTGAACCTCCGAGGCTGACGTGGAGCGAGCGAGAGAGAGAGAGAGAGAGTTTTGGCTTGCGGCGACAAAAATTAAGAACCCGGTATCCTTCCCGGAGGGGCAAGAAAACTCTGGGCCTTACAGTGTCTTATGGGCTTCAAGATTTTTGGGCCTGAATGGGCTTCAAACTCCAAACATGGACTTTCGATTGTAGTCGGAAAAAAAAATAAAATTGGAAGTTTTGTAAGCAATGCTATATCTCCACCCCATCTCATTAAGATGATGTAACAGTCCATTAGCCTTTAGTTTTTTTAATTTTCTGTTTTTTTAACAAAGATTAATAATGGAATGAGAGTGAGATAGGGGTGTTGTAATTTTTTTTTTAATAACTTTTTTTAGTAATACTATTTTTCACATCCATTTATCATATTACTGGTTAACGGATCGGCTTTTAAGTGTGTTTTTTTTTTTTTTTTTTTTTTTCTTTTCCACGGTACCTAACATAATAAATACGCTACATCAGCCAGTTTAACGAGTAGTGTTACTCAATTTTATTTTATTTTTGTTTTTGTTACTACTCTCAAATGTTTGATAGTAAGATCTCAAATATTATTTTAAAGGGCAAATATTATTTGTTATGTCATCAAATTAGCTGACATTTCATGTCTCATAAGACACCGTGTATAACGTAAACAGTAAACCTTAACCTAAAACATAAGCATTAAGCACCATAAGAAAGAGGAGGTCAATGAGCGAGGTGAAATTCTAATGGTTGCAATTAAGTAGCAACAAAAGAAATTGAAGTGTTAATAATCATTAACTATAGGAAACTGGAACAATTACTTGCAAGAGTCTTTACACAAAATTATGACATACCGGGAGCCACAGTTTATTTTAACGTTAGCTATTTTTTTTCTTAAGATTATTATTGTACAACAGCATAATAATAATAATAATAATAATAATAATAATAATAATAATAATAATAATAATAATGTGGTTTTGCTTCTTTACAGATAGTAGCAGGAAAACCATTTGGTTTTGGCTTCAACTGGTGCTCCTAGTCTTTCTCTTGGTTCTACTTACTGCAAGAGGCAATTGGGTCAGTTAGATGATTGATGATGACAAAATCAACGAAAACAAAATGCAATTATATTGATGATGACAAAATCAATGAAAACAAAATGCGATATAATTGCCACCGGAATTGTATATGACAATCAAATAGCAGCAGTCATATATGAATCAGTGTACACATCCCCATCCCAGGGCTTGCATTGAGTTGGATCTCATCTTTCAACGGGGGGATAAATACTAGTTCTATAAAGGCCAACGTTACAACATTAACGTTGCAAGTAAAACTGTTAACTCAACACTTATCTCAGAAGCTTAAGTTTATAGGACAATATAAATTTAATCATTTAATTTATATTCTAATACTCCCCTTCATGTGTGGGATCAAACTTCGACTTAATAAGTGAGGTCTAACATGTGTCGTCGAAATTTGGCAAGAAGTTTGAAGCTCATACATGGATGAAACCGAAGAGGGCGATAAGGAGCAGATTATCCAACTAAGAAGAACTTGGTCTTTCTTTTGCTAAACAACATAGGTAGGATTGAGACCTAGAAGTGAAATTTTCCTCAGTATTATACTTGGGGGGACATGGTTCAAAACCATCCACAATCCCTAACAAGTCATTGCTACGAAGAATGGGTAAAAATTGAGCTATCCATGCTAAAAAGTTTGTGCCATCAAGTTTGATGGACACAAGTTGAGCAAAATTGGGTAATATAGATAGATTCAGTTGAAGAAGTAGATGCAGAGGTTTGGGAATATGATGAGGATTCAGCCAATGTAAAGAGCAATAGATGAGCGTTAGCTTTGTATTAGTTCTGATATCATTTTAAATCATCACATATTCCAAAAGCTTAAGTTAAGAAGTGATAAATTTAATCATTTAATTTATATTCTAACAGAAACTACGCATGTCTTCTACTTCAGTCTCTTACTCAAAATTTATTACATTTTTACAGGACAAGTTGAAACTTTGCATGAGGTAATAACAACAGCAGCCGTAGTAGTGTATGATGCATTACGCGTCAATTAGCTTCATTTGGGAGTAGTAACTTTGCACACAAAATGTTGAAGATTGAGAAATCTATCTAACTCAAAACTAGAAAATAGTCTATTTAGGTCAGGGAAAATACTCTCATCAATTCAAATCTTACTTCAACAACATGCTTTCCATTTGTCATGTAAAAAGTTTGTATACACCTCTTCATCTAGGTTCTTACGTAGCCAGCCAAGATAGCTGCATGTGAATGACTAAGGTGAAATTCAATTTAGCAACTAAAGCAAATCCATTGTAGTAATTAATCCCAATAATATGTGAAAAGCCTTACATCACTAACCTTGCATTATATCATTCCGTTTTATGATCTGTCTTGTACTTCAATATGAAGAAACACATGCAGCACCCATGTCCTTTTGATAAATCATCTCACTCCTATGTATTGTTTGCCGCAAGAGCTTACATTATCTTAACCTGCTAACCCGGTTGCCACTGTAGGCCCCATGCATAGCATTGGGTACCATAACACCATCTGCTGTGCATAAGCAAGTTGCCTGACAGCCCCCGCGTACCAGATGTGGCCTCTATGAAGCCAACCCTGGGATGGGAGTATCCCAAATTATGGGGGCAATCCCATGGATGCTACTCCATGCTAGCCCGGTTGTTACCATAGGCTGACCTATGCGTAGCAGTGGGTACCATAGCAACTCCTACTCCTATTTTCTAGCATAAACAAAGTCATAAAAACGGCAGCAGATACTCCAAAAGCAGACAGAAATTGATAAAACCAATACAAGAGATGAACATGCATACATGGATGTACTGAACATGCATACATGGATGAACTCCGTTATAGAGAAGAACTGATTGGTGGTGGCATGAGTAATGTGAAAGATATCGATTTCATTATTTCCTTTATTTTTGGTTTTTTGACATTTTTTTTTTTATCAAGTAATCAAGCACTTGTGCAGTTTAAAACCTAACCCTTCATCACTTGTTTATTGGGTAGAAAGATGCTATTGATCTAAAGATGTTTGGCTTGTTCTGTCCAATTTGTTTTGAAAACAGTCTCCTGAGAACCCAGGCAAACACGGCCTTAGGACACTAAGTCAGAATGAATGCATAAACTAGGTCTTGAAAAGGAAACTTGTATAATAAGTTGACTTGTAGTAGGTAAACTGCGATTTTGAAAGTCAAGTGGTAACCGGATATAGTAGGCATGAGAGACTTTCTTTATGTAGTTCATGTATAAGTAGGCCCATACCTACTTGATATTTAGCCCTTCACACATGGAGTACCCCATAGGAGTACAAAAGGAAAGTCCTTGTCCATGCAAAAGCAAACTTATCTTATTCATAAATTTTGGACATTTTATCCTAATCTTGAACCTGTATAAGAAGGATCCTTTTAGGATTAGAAAACAAAGGAGAGTATTGTTGGCAAGGGCTGGAATTTGACCCTTACACTGCCATTGGAAATTACTCTGTCATCTTGGTGAAAATTTCTCAATCATCTCTGCACATCGTGATAAGCTTCAAGCTGACACACATAAGTCCTCTACAGTTTTTCCTTATTATTGTTCCTTTTCATCTCTATCACATTTATCCCAAAAAATAGGATGACTAGAAAGCGTTGTATAAAGGAACTGAAACCCAATCCTGCCTTTAAAAGGTACAAGAGATGCAGACAGCTCTCTCCGATTGTGTCATCCATTGGGCCAATGAGATTCCAAGAAAACTCTGGCAAAGGAAAAGAAAGTAGACAATAATTCCATTCGATACAAACCTTTCTGTCATATCCCTAACATTCAAAATGTGACTCGTTCTAGCACTGGCGATAGTGTTTCAGATCAACAAACCAATCTTCCTTCGCCCCTCCACCATGAAACTAAATACCATCCCCTCAAGTTACCTTACTCTTCTAATCTAAGAGGTAATGGTAGGAACAGTAATAGCGAAGAATATATATTTTGCCATGCAAGAAAGTAGCATGCATATATAGATACATACATACATACGTATGCAGGTGTATGAAATGGGTCCTTATGTGTGTGTACATATGCAAAACAACCAGTGAAGCAATTAGCAAACTGGCAATTCTTTCCTCTAGAGTCTGTTATATTTACTATTAAATCGTCACTTATCCCAAAGCTTAAGTTAAAAGTAAATTGTGCATTTAATCATTTAATTATCTTTCAAATACTTGCTAAATAGAGGTGAGCATGGGATCCTAAAACCTGACCAACCCAATTTAAAACCAATCAACATTGATCAGTTTCCAACTTTTGGTGGATCGCTTTTGGTTCCAAGGTTCAAAAACTTGAGACCGTCGATTCTGATGTTGGAGGGGGGTATTGGAGATCCTACCAAAACTACCCAATGGATACCCACTATGTAAAAACCCACACTTTCTCACACCAAACCTAGACACCCTCTAGTTCTCTCACCTGTTGAGCCTAAAGCTAGCCATTTTCACTCTGCATCTCTCACCCACACCCTGCACGATCTTGTTCACCACCCCTCTCCGCCCTAAATCCCCATCACTCTTCACTTCCAATTGTGCTTGTATGTTTGCCAACCTCCCTCACCAAGCTCAAGTCCGACGGCTGTCGTGTACTTGGTATTTTTTCTTAAAATCAAAGCTTTCTGCAATGACGGATTGAAGAGTCAACAATGGCCCAACTCCATTCTCAGTGTTGGCATTTTGGTTCAGAGAGGACTAAAAGAGCTCGAAGTTTCTCTCGGCGAGTGAGACGCAAGAGGCCCAACGTAGGGACTGCAAAGAAATTGAAGGGGCAGTACAACATCGTAGTAAAAGGCACAATGGGCCCAAGTGGGCCGAGCCAAAACCAAATAGTTTAGGCTAGAAAAACAATGTGCCAAAAGGGTCAAGCCAAAACAGACCAGCCAACCAACAACTGGCCGATAGCCATTGGTGCTGGTGCAATTCAGTTGACAACATCGTAGTAAAAAGTGCAATGGGTCCAAGTGGGCCGAGGCAAAACCAAATAATTTAGGCTAGAAAAAACAATGTGCCAAAAGGGTCAAGCCAAAACAGACCAGCCAACCAACAACGGTGGATAGACGTTGGTTCTGGTGCAATTCAGTTGCCAGCACTGGTAGGTTTAGTTCGTGGGCAGTTTCTGGTGGCCAACACCATAGGTTCAGTGGCTGAAAACTGACTGTTGGGGTCAATGCTCACCCTAACTAAATGGAGCATTAAAAAAAAACTATTATTAGCCAAACAGCCATCAGTCCAGCAATGTAATCTTCGCGCAAAAACCCCCAAGAAGTGTTCTACATCACTCTTTCTCATCCAAAGAAAACAAAGACTAGAATACCAAAGCCATAAGGCCTTTCATCTGATGTATCATATTGGGCTTCAAATATTAGCAGCAAAAACAAAATCAATATAAAGGGATGAATCTTACTTGAGATTTGACATGAGTCTTTTGGCTTCTCTCACAGCCCAACTTACAGCATAAAGTGTCATCTTTTTAACCTGCAAAGGAAGAAAGTTAATAGAGCCCGAAACACGGATAATATGAATGTTATTATCTATGGTCTATTTGATAGCCATCCCTAAGTAGATATATGTCAACCTAACATAAATAGTTAAACCCTCCATTTCATGTTGCAGTCAACATGAAGCACATACTGCGATGAATTTAGGAGCCAAACTTCTTCCATTATTCAAATTGATCATGTTATTAATCAAATACAAATAGATGCCATCCAAAAGTACAATATTTAATTTTTCAACTTTCATAGATGCAAAAAAATTTTGTAGTCTAGTTCTGATATTCATAACCCTTATTAAGACACATACAGGTGGTTATGGGTCCATTTGACAACGTTTTTAAATGTGCAGTGCTACAATGTTTAATATGCATGAGCATAGTATGATACAAAAAACTAAAACAAAAAAATCCTACTGTTCGAATCAGCCACCCACTTTGGCCAAATGGGAGGTGGCTGAACCACCCTCATGTAGGGTTGTACATGCGGGCTGTTATTAACCGCAAGCATCCGCTATCTGCATATGGTAAATAAATGATTATGATGTAATAAAAAGGCAGAAAAATACAAAGAAGCACCTCCAACTTGTCTTCCTTAGCTCTATGGTTCTTTGGGAGCAACCGAAACTCTTCAGTTAACCGGACACATTCTTCAACATTTTCAGGAGATACAAAATCAAGTGCAACCTTTATACAAGACTGAAAAAATGACCAAACATAGAATCAAGAAAAATATTGAAAGACTAACGAAGATAGAGTGAAAGTGAAAATTAATATTTGTAGATAGGCAATTCATTTTGGCCGTAGGAAAATCTGTTTTTTTTTTCCCCTAATTTTTATTGTGTATTTTCATTACCATAAGTCAAGCAAACTAATTCCATGCGTCCATAAAATGTATCAAAGTTACAATGTAATTTAATACACGTAGTTTTGTCATTCTTTCTTTGATCGGTTAATAAACGAAAAACAAAAGGGGCGGTTTCAAAGAGTTCACACGATTTTTAAGCATCAACCAGGGAAATGCATATCAACAACTCTAGATAAAAGCCCCTAGTATTTTGATAAAGTTGTAGATCATCCATGTCTAACTTATGGACAAGCTTGTGATTAGCTGATCAATTACTTGTCTATTTCTAACTTGATGAGGGCATCCTGCTGGAATAAAAACAGCTTCCCCGAGGTATTGCTCAAATGTCCAAGGTTCTACATCTGTGTACAAAATAAAACATAAATTGTACTGTAGCAGTATAATGTAACTCTGCAAGACTGACTCGGAGAGATATAGAAAATATTCTTACTAAACTCCTCCTTCAGTTGTTGCTTATGTCTCTCATTCAAGAAAAGAGTCTGATCATGAATTGGATGAATAACCTGAAACAAGCACATTATAAGCAACTCTATTCTCTTGTACAGGGACAAAGTTAATAATTATCGGCAATGATACTCACAGAATTTACAGGAAGATTGTTGATGTGGCGAAATTCCTTCTTGTGCTTTTGCAAGTATTTAATCAACTTAGGAACATCTTGCCGACGGAAGATGTCCCAAACAGCACCACCATGGCCAATCTCCCATTGTTCTTTATTTTCAAAAGAATCCTTTGAATAGTCTGGACTCAACTCTTTTGATCCTGGATCATTAACTCCAATATTTCCTGGAAAAGAAATCCCTAAAGCTTCTTTCTCATTAAGCTTCCTTGTCACTGTTTCACTTGAAGATTGAACACATTCTTGAACATTTGTATCAACTACGCCTTCATTGTCAGCTTCAATTCCATTTGCTAGGGACCGAGCTTCTGCAGCAGGAGAAGAGCTTGTACTGACCCTATTACCCAAGGAAAAATTCCTTTCAGCAACTTCACATTGATAAGATGACCTGTATTTTTTCTCTTCAGATTGCTGTGTGACTTGTGTCTTTACCTTCCCATTTGTTGTACATTCAGAAATGATCTCACGTTCACGAGTTCGTTTAAGCAGCTGTCCTTTAACTCCATCCCCAGCCTCATCTATTTCACCATGAAGTTCACGAAAGTCTTCAGCTGCATGTTTCTTCTGTGTGTTCTTAACGTGTTTGAGTTTCCCGGAATCAATAATCACCTTAGTTGTGTGTGTCAGTACATTAACCTAAACCCCCAATAAAATGCCCATCAGGCAACATTGTCAAAGTCATGATATAGAATGTTATCAATAGAATCAAGTGAAATTAAAGAAAAACATTAACTTTAACAAAGATGAAACTGGAATCGTAGTTCAGAAACACATAAATTTATGCAAAACCTCTGCAAATTCCACTTAGGAATTCCACACACAGGCTTCACGTGAAATAACTTGAGCATGTAAAATGTGGTGTATTATAAGTGTAAGCCATGGTGAGATGAAAGTATAAAAAAAAAAATCTAAAAGTGAGCTATAGAATGCATAAACCAAAATATTAAATAGCTTGGCCCATAATGCTTGCAACACAATTAACTGAACATTGCCAGGGAAGTAACAACTAGTATGTGCTCAGGCACAAGGGTGTCATGAAAATAATTTAGAGTATGGAAATTTTAATTTATTAACACTTTCAGAAAAGAAAATTAAAAGATGAAAGCAAAAAGAATCATTAACGACTCATAGAGGACAAACTTCTTCATACTCTTCCCCTTTTTTATATGCTACATACTCCAACTCATTTATATCCCTTTTTTTCATAGGACAAGGAAATTAATTAAAAAGAAAAGAAACAAAATAGACAAAACTCTCAAAGATTAAGCAAGGATTGATAAGTACAACAAAATATTTCCCAAGCATAACAGCGTTACCGCATCAGACATATCGCAGTGCAGCTTTGTCACTGAATCACCTCTACCAAGCTCTTCGGAAAATCCATATGCAATATATGTTTTGGGTCCCAAATCAGGTTTCAGCGAGTCATCAGGAAGTTTTGTAGCAAGGTTCAGAAGACCTGATTTTGGATCAGTATAGTCACTGTAGGGGAGTGCCGCTATAAATTCAGCACCATGCCTGGGCAAACGCTCCTCAAACAATGTTGATGAGGGCCAATCCTTCAATTTCAACATCTCAGGCCAGCCATCTTTATGCACACGGCCCTCTGAGTAGCCCATGAAAAATTGGTGAATATTAATCTCAACCTACATAACAATGAGATCTCATCAACTCAAAAATATCAGAGGTGCAAATATAGTAGAAATATTCGGACATTATTTACCAGAATAAGTTAGATAATTAAGATAACTAACCTCACACCAATCCAAACAATCAATGGCCTTCACACTTCTAGTCTCATCGTTGAACTTTACATTGCCACCTGTTTCTCTAAAAGCCCTCCACATGACCATTGGTTCCCAACTAAGACCAGATGTCTTGTCAAGAACATTTCTGACGATCACAGGTTCGCCCCTCATCCAGTGTCTCTGAAAATGATCAATTTCATCATGTGCCATGTCAACAGCATTTGGGCAGTATAAGAAGTTATCATCACTGTTTTTCCTGAAAGCTGCCTGTCTCAGATCAGAAATTATATCATTGTTCCTGCCAGAAATATTTGACAGGCATGTAGAACATCCTTGAGATAAATCAGAATCTGGCGACTTGTAATTACTAGTAAGATCCTCTGCATTCTTTAACAGCTTTATTATCCAATCAGCTTTAAAATTGCGTTTCAACTCTAGTTTTGCAGTACCACAACCTCCACGCTCTTTTGGAGGGCATGGAATGCTACCATCAGTATTAGCTCTCCAATCAGGAAAGTGACAGGACATATAAGCTTTAGAATCATTAGAAGGAGGGGCCTCTTGGCTGTCACCCCCATGTCTTTTCATTTGTGCATTAATATAGCCCTCTCTCCCAGTAACTTGAGCATGAGCTTTTTCTAGACACTGTTGTTGAGATGTTTCTGCTTCATTACCTCCAGGCTGGTGTCCTTCCCTTAGCTCTTTACAACAGTTGAGACACAGATCATAAGAACAACTAGGGTTGGGGCAGCTTCTGTGGGAACCAACAATGGATGTACTACAATTGTCACTGTAATATAAGAAAACTCATCCTGTCATAATTAAATTCAATGAAGAAAAAAGCACAAGTTTTAATGCATGGGTGTGTGTAAACAGCTTACAGATATATATGAGCAATTATATCCATCAAGGAAAACAAAAGGCACAACCACTAAATCAGACAAAATATACATCTCACGCAATAGTTAGACATCTAGTAATAATCCAACTTTCATTCATGCCGAGCAAACAAGCATTGATGAATTAGTTGCTCCTTGAAAATAGGTGTTGATTTTGATGTTTGTAATATTCATTTTGGACCTGCCAATTTTATCACTTCAAAAGTTAAATACAGTTTTGGTTACATTTTGAGAAACTAAAAGAAAGGACAAAGTGGTCGTGCAAAAGGGATCAAGACACACACATGCAGAATAATTGTATCAATGCAACGAATGTCACGAGTCTTATAAAGTTACCCCCTTGATGCAGAACGCAACAAGAGTTAATTGGGTCCAGTAGTTTTATTTAGAGCAGCTACCTTTCCTTGTGAAGAATGCCTGATGAAAAGTGTATGGTCAGCATAACTCTTCTTGTAAACGCATCTCTGCATAGTTCGGGAAAACTTCTCAAACCATGCTCTAGGATAGTGTTTCAATCTCTATAATGCCTTCTTCAGCTTGCACACTTTACTGTTGGCTGAGGGAAATTCAAGACTAGGAGGAACCTCCATGTACACTTCTTCCTCTAGGTCTCCATGAAGAAATGCATTTTTCACATCAAATTGGTAAAGGGGCCAATTTAAATTGCTGCCAACGAAAGTAAGACTCGAATAGAAGAGTTCATCTTTTCCACTGGAGCGAACGCTTCATCATAGTCCATCCCATATGTGCCTTTTGCAACCAGTTTAGCCTTATATCCTTTCATAAAACCATCGGCTTTATACTTTGCAGTAAACACCCATTTGCATCCTACTGCCTTTCTCCCATTAGGTAATTTAACAAACTCCTATGTATTATTTTTGTGAAGGGCTTTCATTTCCTCCTGCATTGCTTCTCTCCACTGTAGGTTACTAAGAGCCTCCTATTTATTTGAGGAATAGGCACGGAAGACAATTTGGAAATAAAGGTACGATATGAAGGTAAAAGATGCTGATAGGAAACAAAGTTAGATATGTAGCACCCGGGACAAATAAAATCTAAAGAAAATTAGGAAATGAAAATAGTAGCATAAAATATTAGAATAAGTATATGTGGACTCCGTGTAGAACTACATGGGATAGTAAGTCAGGACCGACAAGTTGCGGTGAAAAGAGACTTAGGAGAAGAGAAAGGGAATCATAAATAGGGAAAGAGGAAACCCTAGCTGCTCCAAGGAAAATAAACATTCCCTAGATTGGTAGAAAATAACTTATTTAGGAGGGAAAAATATCGGATTTTGAGCCCAAAATAGCACTTATGAGCTACCCTCAGTAACCACACTGAGCGCACCGAAGAGAGCTTTTTGGATTGGGGTCTTGTGCACAATTCTGACACACACAACCCAATTTACTGCCACATACACGATATTGCCCGATAGGATTGAGTATGGTTTGGACTCGGGAGTGATAGGACGGAATGAAACAAAAAATGGAGTAAAAAATATGAAATATAAGGTTGTGATTCAAAGAATGTCACATCCATAAACACAAGATGCTTCCTCGATGGGGGATGATTACACTTGTACCCCTTTTGAGTGGGTGAATAACCCAAGAAGACACATTTGAGGGTTCAAGGATCCAATTTACCCTGAGCTGGACCATGAAGGTAAACAAAACAAACATGTAGGGGGAACAATAAATGCGGAGGAAGTCATACGGGGTGACAAAACTTCAATAGGTGTCTTCAAATTCAAGACAAGAGATGGCATCTGATTGATAAGATATGCACTTGTGACCAAGGTATACCCCAATAAGATTTGAAAAATGCATAGAAAGCATTAAAGCTCATATTACCTCTAGAAGATACTGATATTTATGCTTAGTAACTCCATTTTGTTTAGGAGTGTCAATATAGGTCGACCGGTGGATGATGCCATGCTCAATAAAATATTTTTTTTTGATAAGTAATAATTCATTAAAAAGCACAGAGAGGCGCAACCCTAGTATACATGAAGTATACAAAAGAGCCCCTAATCAGAGGAAAGAAACGAACAAGAAAGTAAAAAATCAGCAAACGACATACTACCTAGGCTATGCGTCGACACCCAAAGATATAACATATTAAGCACATTTCAACAAAAAGCCCCAACCGTAACCTCCACATCCTCAAAAAGCCTAGAATTTCGCTCACGCTACAAGCCCTACAAAACACATAAAGGAACCTGCTTTCAAATACGGTTAACAGAACCACAACCCAGTAAGGTGCCCCAACCACTCAATAAATCCAAGACACTACTAGGCATAACCCACTTCACCCCGAACAAGCTATAAAAGGAACTTCAAACAACCCGTGCCACGTCACAATGAAGACGAAGGTGATCAACAGATTTCCCATGCTTCTTACACATAACACACCACTATACCACTACAATACCACGCCTATGTAAATTGTCACGTGTTAAAATCTATCCTAAAACCGCTGTCCAAACAAGGAACACCACCCGCTTCGGAGCTTTAACACGCCATATACCCTTCCAAGGAAAATAAGCCGCCTTGTGACAAACTGATGCTTTATAGAAAGTCTTCACTGCAAAATTCCTCTTCTTAGAAAGATTCCACTCCACCCTATCAACCTCCCCATGCCGAATCCGAATAGAGTATAACTGTTCATAGAAGGACATCACCATCTCCACCTCTCAATCCTGAGCATAGCGTGTAAAGAGAACATTCCATTGAGACACAACTCCTACCACAGACAAATTATCCACCACCCAAGCATTCGGAAAACGAGCAATAGAGTATGAAGCTGGATAGCATAGCTTGAGAGGCCTGTTCCCACACCATAAATCATGCCAAAAGCGAATATGAGACCCCTCACTCACCTCAAAACGCAAGTACTTGGCTACATTATCCCAACCCCTTCGAATAAACTTCCAAACACTCACACCATAAGACCCCGTCACCAGTAATGAACTCCAACCTCCCCTCACACTCCCATACATCACCTCAATCACAGATCTCCACAAAGCATCACGTTCCTGCGAAAACCTCCACATCCACTTCCCCAATAAGGCTTGATTAAACTTAATAATATTACGAACTCCCAGTTTCTTGGCTACACTCACAGGAATAGGGAACAGAGATAAATAATAAGTAGGAATGCTGGATAGTGTACTATGAATTAACGTCACCCTACCACCCTTGGATAAATAAAGCTTTTTCCAACGAGCCAACCTTCGCTCCACTTTCTCAATAACCCCATTCCAAATAGAAAGAGATTTAAACGATGCCCCCAACGGCATACCCAAATAAGTCATCAGCAGAGACCCAATTCTACAACCCAGAATATGTGCCAAAGACTCCACATCATCCACCTCGCCAATAGAGACCAATTCGGATTTGCCTAAATTAATCCGCAACCCTATCACCGCTTCAAAACATAAGAAGGTACACCTCAAATTTCGAACATGCTCTGCCTGTGCTCCATAAAAAATTAATGTATCATCAACAAACAGCAAATGATTCACCACTAAAGCTTCATTATCCCTGATGCCCACCGAAAAACCAGACAACAAGCCTTGGAGCATAGACTCATTCAACATCCTACTAAGCGCTTCCATAACCACCACAAACAGCAAAGGAGAAAGAGGATCCCCTTGCCTAATCCCCCGCGAGCTCTGAAAGAAACCTGTTGGTGCGCTATTAACTAAAATGGAAAATATTACAGTAGAAACACAATTTAATCCATTTCCTCCACCTCTCCCCAAACCCACACCTCTGAAGCATGTAGAGTAAGAAATCCCAGTTCACGTGATCATATACTTTCTCCAAATCCAACTTGCATAATAACCCCGCCTCCCCCAACCACCAATGAAGGCATTCTGAGAGCTCGAAATTTGTTTCCCCAACACCGATTTGAGCCTGTTAGCAAGGACCTTAGAAATCATTTTGTAGACCCCTCCCACCAAACTGATAGGCCTAAAGTCCTTCCACCGCATCTGCCTTCTTAGGGATTAGGAAAACAAAAGTTGCATTCAAACTCCTCTCAAACTGGCAACTCTTATGAAATTCTGAGAAAACCGTTATAATATCTTTTTTGAGAACCCCCCAACATTTCTGAAAGAAAGCCATAGAAAAGCCATCTAGACCCAGAGCCTTATCCCCGTTCATCTCCCACACCACCTCCCATACCTCCTACTCCTCAAAGACACGTTCCAACTAGAGATACTCATCCGCATCAATGGAAGAGAAAGAAATCCCATCCACCCTAAGCCTCCACAAACTCTGCTCAGTGTACAAAATGTCATAATAATTGACAATGTGATCCTTAATATCCACGGGATCAATAGACATAGCCCCATTAATCCTCAGAGCTCCCACATGATTGTACCTCCGATGCGAATTTGCCACCCTATGAAAGAATTTAGTGTTATTATCCCCTTCCTTCAGCCACAAAGCCCAAGATTTTTGCCTCCAATTAATCTCCTCAAACAAGAGTGTTTTTTCCATCTCCCTGATCATGTCGGACTTCCGTACCGGCTCCTCCTCCACTAGCCCCCGAGACTCCTCAAATCCCTCCAACTCTTTAATACCTTCCAATAATTCCTTCTTCTTCTTCCCCACATCACCGAAAACCTCCGCATTCCACTTCTTCAAGTCCGCCTTTAAAGCTTTCAACTTATTTGCCAGCACATAACTTGGTAGACCTTGGAAATCATAAGACTCCCACCAACGTTGCACTTGTTCCACAAAACCATTGGATTTGAGCCACATGTTCTCAAATTTAAAATGTCTTTTTCCTTCTCTTCACGTTCCACAATCCAACAACAAAGGGAAGTGGTCAGATAAAAGTCTAGGCAATCGTCGTTGTGACACATCAGGGTAATGTTCTTCCCACTCCGGAGAAAGCAAAAACCTATCAATTTTAGACCATACCCGGTTATTGGACCAAGTAAACTGCCCTCCATGAAGATGAATATCTACCAAACTCTGCCCATGAATGAACTCCGAAAAGTCTTCCATAGCCGCAGAAAAACCACCTGCTCCCGACCGCTCACTCGGAAACCGCACCACATTGAAGTCTCCCCTAAAGCACCACGGCCTATCCCACCAACTCATCAATCCAACCATCTCATTCCACAACACCCTCCTCCTCCCATCATCATTAGGCCCATACACACCCCTAAACGCCCACAAAAAATTGTCATCAGCGTTACGCAATGAAACAGCTAAGGTATACCGTCCCACATATTCATCCACCTTCTCCACCGCCCTCCTATCCCACATAATCAGAATTCCACCTGACACCCCACTAGTCCCCATATAACACCAATCCACGTGTTGGCATCCCCACAAACTGCGAACCATCACTCTAGTAATGACTTCCATTTTTGTCTCCATCAAACACACAAAATCAACCTTCCAATCTCTAATGAGCCCTTTAATACGCAATCTTTTATCTAGCTCATTTATCCCCCTTACATTCCAAGATAGTATTTTAAGCTTCATTAACACACGTCACACCCCCTACCCTTTCCTCTCCTTCTATTAGATTGCTCCCCTTTCTTATCATAGTTAATGGAGCAATCTAGCCGCTTAATCTCCCTTTGTCCTTTCACTCCTGAAGCTGTGGTAACCATAGCCAACGAATCAGCCAAGAATTGGACACGCCTGGCTTCTATTAGTTCAAACAATGCCAACAATTTATCTTCATATTGGTCACATGACACTCCTACTAGTTTGTAGTAACCTTTCACTCTCTCCATCACCCATCTTGGAGACACACTCGAACTTGAGTTCTTGTCCATCTTCACTGCCAAAGGCATAACCAAAATCGGGCCAATACCTTCCAACTCATCGCCTACTCCACCCTCCACAATTTCAGAACTGAAATCAGATCGGATAACAACAGAGGACAGCTCCTTTAAGCCCTCCGGCTCTCTAGGATTGCATGCATGAGAAAATTCCTCCCCCCCAATACATCCAACTCCCTTCCTTCCTCCCAACTTGAGTTCAACCCTCTGACTGGGCTCAAGCTAGAACACCAGGTCTGAAATTTTCGGATAAAAACTTTCCTTTTCCCCCTTGGGTTCTTCAATAACACCTCCAGTGATCCCCAGCTCTCCTATAACTTTTTTCACAACCACGCGGCTCAGTTCTTCCCTTGTGCCTAGGTTGAGAAGTCCTGGTCCCCCATTTTCTGCCTCAAGACCAGTAGACGGATCCTCCTCACAGCTAGGGTCCTCCACTTCAAGCTCCTCCATCACACAATCTTCCTCTTTTCTCTCCTCTGCCTACTTAGACCCTGTACTAGTGCATGTTTCCTGCCAAACCGAGGAACTCGGCCCTGCCACTTGCACCCTGCCAACAAGCCCGACCTTCCCAGGTGCAGGAACCTCCTGCTCTGTCAGCGCTGCCTTGTCCGGCTGGAGAGTTGGCGCCAGAGGTTGCCGGGACATGTGCTCGGTTTCAGTGCACATTTTTAGCAAACCCGTGGAACACGATCCTGCCAAGAGCACCCTGCTAGCAAGCCCGTCCTTCCCGCCTTCAGGTGAAAGAACAGCCTACTTTGTCATCACCACCCTGTCCAGTTGAGGAGTTGGCGCCAGCAGTTGCCGAGACACTTGCTGCCACTGTATTGTCACCTTGCGTGGAGAACGCCTAGAATAGACACACATGGGCTCACCTTCACGCTTGTCTGTGGTCATAGGGTCCTTGAGTTTTAATCTTTCAACATGGGCCTTATTACCCTGCCCCCCATCTTCTAGCCCACCTAAATCCGTTTTTGCATTCCCACAGCCCAACTACCTCTCAGCTTCTTCCTTAAAATGCCGAAGGAAAGACTTCAATTCCTCTAGATTCTTCACCTCGTCAATATTTTGCTTCAAGCCGTTTCCCATAATAGAACAAACTAACCGATTTGAAAACGTAACTCCCATTTCTTCTGCGTGATCACCGACCTCAAGTACAGAGATTTCCTTTTCTGGCTCCGTCTGAATGACCCTACTGCCCCTGCCTTCAGCTGGAACCCCTACTCCGGCCGGCATCTGTCCTCCTAGCACCGCCGCATAGGACTGAGCTTCCTGACGTAGACCTGTAACTTTCGGTGCTATATCAGTTTTCCTTCCAGCAGCTGTCCCGCTGGCCTGTTGCTTTGCATGATAGGTTGTCAACTTTTGAAGTTGCACCCCAACATCCATCCACCCCTTCCCATCGCTCCCTTCCGGAATCACCACTTAACTTCGCCGTCCTCCTCCACCATATTCTGACAGTTCAATGAACTGGCCATGCTTATTATTTCTACGCAGCACCACATAGACAGTGCTACCCATCTGGAAAGTTCTCCACTTATCGTTATCTTCTTCTCCCTTGGATAGCCTTTCCACTGCTTGCATCAGCCAAACCATCCTAAGATAACCGCTTGGAACAAGTGTCTACTCCTCTCGGCCAGCCTAACCCCGCCACTAACCTCATACCGGAATTCAAAGGACTTCGAGTCCACGTAGCAATAGCCAAGATAGCCCATACCGTCCCTGAGATACTGCTCGTCAAAACTCACTCCTAGTTGAAGCAGAATTCTGGTTCTACTCCTCCGCAAAGACCCTCACGCGCCACCCTCACACTCAGGCGTTACCCCTCATAGAGAGAGAGGAGAGAGAGAGAGAGAGAGAGAGAGAGAGAAACAATACTACTCTCGCTTTCTAATTTAAGAGTTAATCACGGATATTTATGTGCAAAGGTCACTAGACAGATACTTGCCCCCATTGTCTAAATGAAAATTTTTATGGAGACATTAAATTGAGTTCGAACAAATTTGTGAAACATCTGAAAAATTGACAATACATCACTTTTATCTTTTAACAAATAGACCCATGTGGTCTTAGAATAATCATCAATAAAAAAAAAATAGGGTAAATGTCTCATAAATCCTTGAGTTAACACGCGATTTGAAATCACTCCCTCACTTTTAAAAACTTTTCCTCCTTAAGTTTTTCGCCGATTTGAAAGAGGTCCCACCGTGAGTTTTCCGTCCAACCTTTCCACATCTGTTAGTGCCACATCACCATTTTTGTCAAATCACCTTAAAAAATATATATTTTATTAAATTATAAATTAAAATCTAAAAAAGAAAAATATTAAAAAAGAATGAAAAAAAAAAGTCACCCAACACCATCCCCACCGGTGGGGGTTCTCCCTTGGGTGGTTGAAATCTAGTGTCTCTGCATTTTGACAAAGAAGCGAGATTCACGGTCGGATTTGGGTCTATTCTTCTCTCAAGCCTTTGGTCAAGAAACCTTAGAAATGTGTTTGAAGACAAAAGTGCAGGAAAGGTGTTTGAAGAAATGACACAAAGAAAAAACAGAGGAGAAGAGCAAAAAGCACGCAACATAATTCATTGACAGCTACATCTGAATACAAAGACTGCAAATTTTCAAATTGCAATCCCATATTTAGATACCTAGATAAACAAAGAGGTGTTCCAAACTTAATCCTCGAAAGAGCTGATTGCATAGCCTCCTTGTGGCAGCAAAAGACCTACGACTACCTCTGTCTCCACCTTCCGAAGCAGTTCTATGAGCTTCCTCTCATGACATTCCCCAATAATTTCCCCACCTATCCAACAAAACAACAATTTCTCGCCTATTTAAAGGCCTACGCCGACCATTTTGACATAAAACATGTATTTAACAAATTAGTGGCGATCAGGAAGCTTGATCAGCAATGCGCATTTTGGAGGGTCAAGACGAGTGGCCACGACCATTTGGAGTAGACTGGGTCGATGGGTCTGCAGAAACGAACAGGGGAGTTTCTGTTATCTGGTGGGTCTGCGAAAAGGAAATAGAGGTTTTCGGTTTAGAGAAGGAGAGAAATGCAATGGGTGGCTCACTGTTCATGAGGTGGCCACCAGCCAACCCCAACCACCTTTGAGGGTGGCTCACAAGGGGGCACCACCACCATTGGAGGTGGCCAATTGTGTGGATTCTCTTTGGGTGGCTGTTATTTTTTAGATTTTTAATTTTTTTTTTTAAGATTTTAATTTATAAAACACTAAAAACATATTAATTTAAGATGATGTGGCAAAAAGGCTGGCATGATACAAACGGATGTCAAAAAATTGGACTAAAAACTCACGGAGGGACCATTTTCAAATACGCGAAAAACTTAAAGAGTGAAAGTTGATTTTTAATAAGTGAGGGAGAGATTTCAAATTGCGCGTTGACTCAAGGATTTATGAGACATTTACCCCAAAAAAATGAACCAACGAAATCCAGATAAAGAAGCAACTCTCGAGGACTCCAAAAATCAAAATGAACAATAACAAAAGGCTTAGAACTTTTATTCAAACTAGGAAGAAAAGACACCCAATGGTGTTTGACATGTTCACAAGTATCAATTTTTTTTTTTCTTTTTTTATGAATAATAATAATTTTATTGAAAAAAGGCAAGGCCCTCGTATACAAAGAGTATGCAAAAGAGCCAAGGCTCTATTTGCCACTACAATCTAGAAAACAAATCAAATCTACCAAATTCTCTAAGGCAAAATTATGAACATATACAATAGCTCAATCTAGAAGATATCTCAGAAAAAATGATTTAAGAAGAAGCACATTGGTCTCGCTACCCTCAAAGACCCAACGATTCATTTCTCTCCAAATTCTCCACATTAAGAGAGCGAGAATAACTTTTTAGATAGCCTCTCTGGGATGTCGCCGCCCTTGAAATTTCCAGCAATGGAGGAGCTGTAGAATATTACCAGGCATGACCCAAGAGACCCTAAAGCTGTTAAGAACTAAGTGCCAAATGTCAGCGGCATACTCACAATGGAGGATAAGATGATTAATACTTACAGAGGCAACGCCGGTTAACCAGCTGGAACCCCCACCTTCTGAGATTATCTACCATGAGGATTCTCCCCAAAATTGTTGCCCATAAGATGTTCACAAGTATCATATTGAAACTCAAAAACGTTATTGTGCAAAAATAAAGAAGAAAACATGCATTGTAGCAAAGAAAAAGACGGATGCTTTAGTCGCTAATGCCAAAGACAAATCATTGCCGCAGAGTCATCAGATAGCATGGCGTGATAAGCATGTTTGAGATGACCATGCATCTAGGGTCGAGAATTCAAGTAGTAGGGACCGCCCCTCAAGCTATCACGGTATCACCCACAATGAGGAGCCGCCCACACCAAGCAGGTGGCCATGGGTCATAATTCTTCTTTTGATGATCGATTCAACCTTTGATCAAAAAGACATACCTTTGTTATATTTCATCTCTTCCATCAACAACATCGGCTCTAGGAAGTCAAAATCGAATCTTTCTATTGGCTTTCCAAAATTTCATTCGTGAAATAAGAATTCAAGGGCTATAAGCAAGCGCTTCTAGTTGTTTTTCTTGCTTCTTATTATGGTGGCTATGTCCAATCATCCCTCATGAATAGGTCCTGGAAAAAATAATAATAAGAATAAAAGATGACTCTGTAATTCAAATCATGGGTAGTAAGTGCAATAGATAATAGATTAGTTGCAAAATCGGGTACATGGAGAACATATGAAAGTGACAAAGATAGCATTACAAAAAGGGAAAAATGCAATATCAGTCCATGTGGTTGGCCTAATTTACAAATAGCTCCATGTGGTATCAAAATGAATTCAGATATTCTTGTGATTGGCTTAATTTACAAATCGCTCCCTGGAGTCAAATTTCGTTAAAAAATTTGACAGATTCTGTTAGGTGCCATGTCAGCGCCAATAAGATGGTAAATATGTCACTCTTAATAAAAAAAATATAAAAAATGAAATGGGTGGATGCTGGTTGGGCAGCGACCTCTGAAGGTGGTCGGGCCACACCCAGCCAGATCTAGGGGTGGCCCAAAGGCCACCCACAACCCATGGGGTGGCCGCACACCACCCCCAGAGGTGGTTGGGGGTGGCTCGTAGGCCACCAGCCCTTTCTTTTTTCTTTTTTTCTTTTTTCTTTTTCTATTTTTCTATTTTTTTTAAATATATATATATATATATATATATATATATATATATATATATATATTGATAACTAATTTCAAATTCAATAAAAAAGCGCAGAGGGGCGCAACCGTAATACACGGGAAGTATACAAGAGTGCCCCTAAACGGGAGGAACAGCTAATAAATTTAGAAAGTATATATATATATATATATATATATATATATATATATATATATATATTTATATTTATTTATTAAGAGTGACACAAGTCGCCATCTTATTGGCGGTGATGTGGCACCTAACAAAATCTGTCAAATTTTTAACGGAATTTGAGTCTAAGAAGCGATTTGTAAATTAGACAAACCACAAGTACATTTGAATTCACTTTGATACCACAGGGAGCGATTTGTAAATTAGGCCAACCACAGGGACTGATGATGTATTTTTCCCTTACAAAAATAGAACCTTTACTAGACATAGGTGATAGCGAACCATTAGCTATTCTTACCTTGACTCTGCATGTACAGAGTTTATAAGAAGAAAACAGGGAAGATAAACCAATCATATGATTGAGGGTCCCTAAAGCAATGATACAAGAGTCACCAGATTCAATGGTTGATGCATTCAAAGAATATGCTAAATTACTTGAATAGGCAAAGGAGGAGGATGCACTAGTGGACATTTCCAATTGAGACATAAGCAGACGGAGTATTTCTAGCTCTTCCTTGTTGAGTGTCCCAATGTCAAGAGTGGAAGGACCAGGAGTAGGAATGGAAGGTGTTGTCTCTACTCTCCACTATCAAAGTGTGATTAGCCTGAGGCCAAATACACTATTGGAACAACCTCCTCTACCTAGTAGGTTGACCATGAAGCTTCCAACAAGTCTCATGTGTCATGATCTATTACAGTGGTCACAAAATAATTAATAGAGTTTGAACTTCAATGATTTGTATTGATGTGTAGGAACATATATATAGAGAAAATAGTTACATGATCTTTTGATCAGTTAAGTAAACCCATCTAATGTTTGAATTACAAACATAAACCTTATCTAGCTTATCTAGAGTTTGAACAGAATTCAAACTCTCTATTTTAAATATACAGAATCCTATCTATTAGTTAGGAGTCTGCACTAGAGAGGAGTCTTCACTTGAACTTGGACGGGATTCTGCGGATGCTAAGGTGGCAGCAGTGATATGGTTTACAGCCCCCCTCAAGCTAATGGGGACGGAACAAACCATAAGCTTGTCACGTAGGAAAGAAAACCGAACAGAACTGAGACCTTTAGTGAAGACGTCGGCAAGCTGATCATGAGTGCTAATATACTTGATGGATATATCACCATTGAGTACCTTTTCACGAATGAAATGGTAGTCGACTTCAATATGCTTAGTCCTAGCATGATAAACAGGGTTAGAAGCAAGAGCAAGAGCCCCAATATTATCACACCATAGACGAGGAGTTGAAAACAAAGGAATACCAAGATCCTTAAATAGCATGCGCAACCAAAATAGATCGGTAGTGGCAAGGGCCATAGCACGATATTCAGCCTCTGTGCTCGATCGTGCAACCACTGTTTGTTTCTTGGCAGTCCAAGAGATTAAAGAGGATCCCAAAACAATACCAATACCAGTCGTAGAACGACGATCATCCGGATTACCTGCCCAGTTAGAGTCACAAAAGGCTTGAAGAATCAAGGGCCCTTTGGTGTACCATAAGCCGTGATCAATAGTCCCTTTAAGATAGCGAAGGACTCTTTTAGCTGTTGTCCAATGAAGGGCAGACGGAGTATGCATGTGTTGGCATAACTGATTCACAGAAAAAGCAATATCCGGACGTGTTAAGGTACAATATTGCAAGGCACCCACTGTTTGGCAATAGAGAGTAGTGTCAGTTGGAGATAAAGGATCACCATCTGCATTGGACATCTTGGAACCAACAAGGCAGGGGGAAGAAAAAGGCTTAGCACCCAACATTTTGGACCTGGACAGCAAGTAGGAGATGTATTTAGCTTGCCTCAAATGTAAACCTTGAGAGGACTGAATAGCTTGGATGCCTAAGAAGAAACTCAAGTTGCCGAGATCCTTGAGTTTAAAAACCTGCTAAAGCTTAGTAATAACAGAGGCAATATGGGAGGAAGATGTTCCAGTGAACAGGATATCATCCACATATATTAAGAAGTAAAGGTGTACACTTCCCTCATGAAACACAAATAATGAACTGTCAACAGGAGAAGAAACAAACCCAAACTCCAGCAATGTCTGAGATAATCGTGTAAACCAAGCACGAGGTGCTTGTTTAAGGCCATACAATGACTTGTGCAATCTGCAAACATGAGAGGGAAACTGAGAATCAACAAACCCTCTAGGTTGCTCCATATAAACCTCTTCCAACAAATGTCCATGGAGAAAAGCATTAGACACGTCCAATTGGCGAATAATCCAATTAAACTGAACTGCAAGGGCCAAAATAACCCGGATAGTAGAAGTTTTAATCACTGGACCAAAAGTTTCAGTAAAATCCACCCCACTTTCTTGATCAAAACCCTTAGCAACCAACCTCGCCTTATATCGATCAACAGAACCATCTTGTTTCTGTTTGATCTTGTAAACCCATTTATTCCGTATGATATTATGCTGAGAAGGACGAGGACATAAAGACCATGTTTCATTAGCAAGTAGAGCATCAAACTCATCATCCATGGCAGCACGCCATTCAGGAGACTTCTCAGCTTAGAAGTAGCATGTAGGCTCAATTGGAATAGAGACACTGGTAAGAGCACAGACAGGATGCTTGGTAGAGAAGAAGGAAGTGTAATCAGGAAAGGACCGAGACCTCAATGTACCGGTTTTAGACCTTGTGACCATTGAATGAGAAGGAATAAGAGCTGAGGAAGCCTCGGACAGGGAAGAAATAAGGGGATCACTGGATTCGATAGATGGTGAAGTATCAACTTGAGGAGAGGACAAAGTAGCACTCGGTAGAGGTGAGTGTGGATCCGGCATTGCAGGAGGAACAACACTTGGAACAGGAGTAATCTGCATTGAAGAAGGTGAGTGAAAGCTAGGAAAAGCAGGAAAAGAAGCAGTAGAGACCGAAGCAACAGGAGCAGAATCAGAGAAAACACCCTGTGGCTGGAAACCGAGATTCATCAAAAACAACATGCCTTGACACATACACCTTACGAGACACAGGATCTAGACAGCGATACCCACGTTGATTAGAGCTATATCCAAGAAAGATGCAATGTTTAATCCTGAACATTAATTTATGAGTGGAGTAAGGACGTAAAAGAGGAAAACAAGAACACCCAAAGGAACGAAACAAGGAATAATCAGGACCTTTCTTAAAGAGTTTAAAAAATGGAGAAACATCTCCAAGAACAGAAGAAGGAAGCCGATTGATGATAAAAACAGATGTGATTGAGCAAGCAAAGAAAGACCCATTTCCATGATATGGCGATGCTTACGCTCGGCCACACCATTTTGTTGTGGTGTATGTGGACAAGAAAAATACGGTGGAGTATGCCATGAGTAACCAGAAATTTTTTAAATTGGTTAGACATGTATTCACCACCACCATCACATTGAAATTGTTTGATGGAAGAAGAGAACTGATTTTCCACAAGAGACTTAAATTGGACAAAAACTTGAAATAAATCTGATTTATTATGGATGGGATACAACCAGGTAAATCTGGAAAAATCATCAATAAAAATAGCATAGTAAGAACAGCCACCTAAGGACTTCGTAGAGCATGACCAAACATCCGAATGGATGAGATCTAAAGGACATAAGGAGACACGGGGGGAAGAGTGAAATGGAAGTTGCTTGCTTTTGCCAAGTTGACAAGGTTCACAGACACCATCCAAATGCTTAACCCCACTGACCGGAAGGGAAAATTGCTACAACAAATAAGAAACAACTGGCTGAGAGGCATGACCAAGCCGAGAATGCCACACAGCTGCAGAAGTCTTGACACCTAAGAAAGCAGTCAAGGCATGCTGCTTATTGACCGAAAAAGACTTCAAATGAAGAGGATAGAGACCACCTTCACTCCGGCCTTCCAGAAGAGTGAGACCCGTGTGGTTGTCCTTAACAAAGTAATGAGAACCATTGAGAAGAAAGAAACAATCATTATCTCGACAAAATTGATTAATGGAGAGAAGATTAGCATAAGCTTTAGGACAATGTTAAACTTGAGAAAGATGAAAGGAAGATTTAGGAGTATGAAAACTCATAGAACCAGTGTTTTGAATGCTCAAACCTGTGCCATTCCCCACAGCTACATCATCAGAACCCGAGTATGGCTGTTGTAAGGAGAGATTCTCAAGGTTGGCAGTGATGTGTTGATTCGCAGCACTGTCAGCATACCAGGGACTATTATCAGCAGTTTGGTTGGAGGTAGCCACCATTGCAGACAGTTGAGCAGGAGGATGACGACAACCTTGGAAGGCATGATCCATCCTATGAAAGCAATCCAACGCTTGGTGACTCAACTTCCCACATATTTGACATGGGGGTCGAGTAGGGGAAGAAGATGGAGGCTGAAACTTTGATGAAGAAGATGTAATCTTAGGACCATGCCAGCGTTTTCCAGAGGCTTTAGGCTTACGGTTGTAATTGGTGGCAGTAGGCTTGGAGGAGAACATGGCAAACTGGTGAGTGTCTGCAGTATTGGAAGCGGTTTGGCTATCCAATAGAAGCTCATAAGAGAGCAATTCATCTTGAAACTCACTAAAAGTGAGAGATTTGTAGCAGGAAGCCACGAACAGTGATGTAACCACAGGATTGAAGGACGGGTGAAGACCACCAACCACGTAACCAATAAGAGCATCTTCACTAACCGGTTGACCCACAGTGGTAAGTTGAGCAGAAAACTGCTTGGCAGCTTCAATATATTCAGAACAACCTTTAGAGCCTTGATGAAGACTCTGAAGAGCCTTGAGGAGTCTTCACTTGAACTTGGATGGGATTCTGCGGATGCTGAGGTGGCAGCAGTGATATGGTTTACAATTATTTGTCCTCATCCATAGCCCCATCCGTTACTTTTCTTCCATCACGACTCCTACAATCTCCTTTGTTGTTACATTGAGATGGAGTAACTAGGGTGAATCGATCATGTGAAGAAGAATGTAGCAAAGCATTGGGACGAGTCTCCTCATTTTAACCAGTAAGGAATTCAAAGATACACCACTCGTTTATTATTCTTTGGATTTTTATTGGATCCGCTGCACACTCCATCTAAAAGATTTGGTAATAATCCAATTCTTGTCACAAACCACGACGCTCATGAAATAGGAAGCGACAAACCACTCACCTTGGGTTGTCCCATGAATATGATGCGTCAGCTCATAAATATGTGTTGCATTCCCCTTTCTTAGAATAAGTTTGCACTGTTGCATTCCAAATCTCCTTTGCAGTGTGGAGAAAAAGATAACTGTAGCTAATCTCCAATTGCATAGAATGTAATAACTAGGACATAATCGTTGAATTCTATACCTTCATCATAAGCAGAATTATCTAACCAGGGTTTTGAGATAATACCTTTTAGATATCCCATTTTCCCCTTACTCTTAAAAAATAACATGGTGGATTACGACCAAGCAAGACAATTAAGCCCATCTAATTTCACTGTTGTGATTTAGAGAGTTGAATTTTCACTCTAGGAGGTCACCTGTCCCTCAATTCCCCTTTTGTGATTTTCTGATATTTGCCTCACTTCTAACATTTCGAGATTAGACATCCAACTAAATAGCTCTAATACAAAACCATGAGGCTCAATGAAGTATCAAGTATAACATTAAAACTAAACTACGCATCACACGTCATACTTGATTAAACATGCAAAAAACATAGGTAGAGCAGCATCTCTTTTTCTTTTTTAAACTCCTCTAAACATCTTGTCATTTAGTGTAAATTACCTCTAGTTTTCCTCCATGCTGTACGAACTATCATTTGGTTCTCAGCTACACGACTTATCGTTTTGGCCCTTTTCAATTGCCGCCATACACGTCCACCAGACATCCACCAATACCATAGCCACCAGAAACTCACATTTTCTTTAGAAATCAACACAGATCATACCGCTTAATCCAATTACCCTCATAAAATCCACATACGCCAACAAGAAGGATCAAAACCGAAGAAAACTGATCGGCACCACCATTGCTGGTTGTGTTCTCTGCATTTAACCGAAAAAACTTTGATCGATGATCTTCTAACATCCGTCGATAAGCACAGATGCGAGCAAAGACCAAGCCTTTTCCTTTAAGCTGATGTTAGCATCTGTACAACCAGCATTTTTCTCCCTTTTTTCTCGATTTTCCTAGGAATCGACTGCTTTGATACTGAGTTGAAAAGAAAAGAAAAAGAGAAGAAAGAAAGGAATGAAGAAGGGAGAAACTGTATTATTTCTAGGTTAATAAGCTATATGTTTAAACAAAACAGGAATACAACCTATTATGAAGTAGATTGATTTGCAGGATTACAATAATAATAGAAACATAATCAGAGAATAAAATAAAATCAGGAAATTAATTTTGTTTCCTAGCATAGCACATAAATGATAACATCAGATACTAATAAAACTCAACATCTAAGTTTTGTCTCAATTTTAACTATCAGAAAGTATGTACCAGTATAGACGCTCATTTTTTTCCAGTTTGATTCTTTTTATATCCATTTCTGTCAATTGAACACCTGAGAAAACAACAAAATAATACTTAACACAGAAAAAGGAACTACAAGCTCTATATTTACTTATATATCACATTAGTTTACCTCGTATATTGGATTCAATCTCTAGTTCAGATATCTGCTCCTTATGAATACCCCTGAGAACAGGTAGAGCTTTATATAGCAGGTACTGCAGCCGCTGTAATTTCACAGTGGCATCTAGTTCCTTATAGCAAGGCTGCCAGAAGAAAAACAAGAACAGTAAGGAAAAAAAGAAAAGAAAAACAAATGTAATCTATCTTACAAACTTCCCATAATTGAGATTAGAAAGGGGAGGGGGGGGGGGGGAGACAGAGAGATAGAGGAGGCACACCTTCACAACCAGAACCTCCCGCAAGCAAGCTTTGCAATTGCAATTGCCACAACAAAATGGACATGCATCCTCAACTTCCTCTCTTGTCTTCCCAGGGTACCTATTTCATCACAAACTATGTAAAGTCATTGCAGATTAAATCCCTCAACTTGAGAGCAATGTATTAGGACAAGGCTCATATTAATGCTGAGAGCTGGCTGAATTAGAATTGGCCAACACATTGGAGCATATACTCTCTCTTTTTTTCTTCTTTTTTTCTTTTTTTAATTTTTATAAGTAATCCTTGGAGCATAAACTCGCATAGAAAATGTAGTAACAAAACTTCTATCATTCTTCTTACCACTTTTCAAGGCACTCAAAACAATAACGCTTCCTATTACAGTTGGAACAGAAGACAACACCACTCTTATCATTTCGCTGACATTGATGACACATTAAACTCCCCTTCTTGTTTTTATTGGGCTCATCCTGCAGCGGCTAAGCTTGTTAAAATGGAAGACAATTCATTGCTGAGTAATACAGGACAGAATACAAATAAATCATGCATACAATACACTTTCAATTGATGCAAAAAATGCGAAACAAACAACGCACTCTTGTTATACAGAGTTGTAGTAGTCAGAATGGCGATCTCGCTGCATTATTGGTTTCGCCAGATTACAGTGGTTTGCTGTGGGATTATATTTTTTTCTAAAGAGTTGATATTGTTATATTTTTTCTAATTTTTTGTGAACTCAAGGTCTGGGCATAAACTTGATCATTGTAATATCTATGTTATTATAGTGAATTGATTGAATTTGCCCCGTGTAGAGAGTTTTCTACATAAATTTGGTATGTTCTTGCGTGTTGCTCTCTTAGTGTTTGATAGTATTTCATTAATTGCTCGTGTGAAGTTTTTTTTTGGATGAATTAAAACTTTCATTACCAAACTCAACTGTTACAACTCTCCAGTTAAAACTGGATCCCATCTCGTAATTAGGGACAAACCCCCAAAGAAGGAACCACAAACAAAACACTGCTAAATCAAATAGCAAACACAATCAAACAACTAGAAAGCAAATTACAGATTCCACAATCTAGCTAGATTAGTATTAAGAGAAGACTGTTTGAACTTTCCCTTGAATACCATCTGAGACCTAACTTCCCATTTAATATGAGCAACTATAGCCTCTTCTGTTCTAGGAAGATTCCCATGGCACAAAGCATTTGCTGACTCCAGAGGTGATACACAGCAGCAGCAAGGCACAGCTTACAAAGGATAGCCTGCATACTTTTCCACCTCAGCTTACTAATACTCCAATTTTTAACTTCATCCCAATCTATACAGGGATCCAGAACCAGACATGAAGACATAAGCTGATACCAAATCCTCCTACTGAAGCTGCATCAAAAGAACAGGTGATCAATACTCTCCTAACACGCATAACAAAAGCAGCAAACCGAGTTTCCCTCATAACCCCATCCACACAATCGTTCCTTCATATTCAGCGCATTTCTGAACACCAACCACAGAACAAAAGCATGTCGAGGGATTGCCAGGGAAAACCAGACTACCTTGCTCCAAGGAACAACTGGCAATTTAGTTTTAAGACAGTCCCAGGTTTCTGAGCATGTATAGACACCTCTTCTGGATTCCCATATCGGTACATGAGACCCTCCAAGAGGAATATCTGAAAGTTTGCTCTGTATATCAACCAGATTATCTGATCTAGCTTGAGGCCAAAACCAATCAACATTTCGAATAATAAATGATACTTTTGCTTCAAGACAACTCCCTGAGTCATATACTGTCTGGAATCCAAACCTATCAACCAATCATCTCTCAAGAGGGTGCCAGTTATCCAACCAAAGAAAGGTTCGGTTTCTATCACCAATTTTGAACCTAATAAACTTCTTAGCTATATCTCTCAGCTTAAGGAGTTTCTTCCAACTCCAAGAACAAACTTTGGGGTTAGAAATTTGCCAAAAACTCTTCCCCTTAAGCCAGTTCACTTCCACCCAAGCAACCAAAAGAGACCCGGCTTGTGCAAATAAATTCCAGATATGGTTAAGCATGGTTGCTTGATTCCATATTTCCAACTTTTTAATACCAAGACCACCTTCAGATTTAGGAAAACAAATCTTGTTCCAAGCAACTTTGGCCTTAGCTTTAAAATCAGTCCCACTCCACAGAAATCTATTGAATTTCTGTTCAGTAATCCGGATGATTTCTGTTCAATAATCCCACTCCACAGAAGTTTTTTTCTTCTACTTTTTGCTTGAATTATTAATTTAATTCATTCATTGAAGGTAATTTGGCCCAACACAAAAGTATATAAAATGCGAAAAAAAATATGAAAATCTAAGAAAGGAAGACACGCAACCATTGAATTTACCTTCTCCAGGACTTTACTCTCTGACTTAGTGGACCTCCATTGTCCTTTATCGGAATTACCTTTTCCCTCACCGGAATTATCATTTCCTTCGCTGGCATTACCCTGTCCTGCACCCTTATTGGACGTAGACACAGATTTTTGGGAATTAGTTACGCCTTTATCAACTTTCACTCTCTTATACGCAGAGAAGTTCTTCTGCTCTTTGATCAAAATCCGTTTCAAGTGGGACTCGGACTCGCTCGCTTCCCCAGCCGATCCATCGCTCGCCTCCTTCTTGTCCATCCTCTTCTTCTTATTATTATTTGATCCGCTGACGTCCTCTCTCCGGCTTAATCTCTTGCCGGAATCGCTATCTTCGTCTCCGTCTCTCTGATTCCTCTTCTGCCTCTGCTGCTTCAGCTGGACCATGTGCCTCTCGCATAACGACTTTCCAGGCGACGCCGTTTCGCTGCACCGCCATTTGTTCGGTCCCGCGCTTCGCTTGCAGCGGCAATCGGACGGCGAATCCATGAGGAACTGGTTACAATCGACGGCTAGGATTGCATTGAACTGGACGGGTGAGATTTGTTGGGCTGTGGCGTCAGAGATTCGGCCAGGGGGTTTTGTTATGAAACGAACACGGGTTTGTCGTATGCGAATGGATTTGGGATGAAGTTTTGTTGTATGATGACGTGCATTAAGTACGAAGTTTTCTCTAGCCGATCCAGTTTGATCTTAGAATTAAATGTTTTAATGACACGCGTCACTAACAAATAAAACTGTCCGTGCAACGTGCATTAATCTGTCCGTGTTTATACAAGAAAAAAATTAGATCAATTTTTTTTTTTAAGAGAAATTAGATCAATTTTATAACTACATTAATACTTCAAAAAATAGAGAAACGGACACTTTCCATTTCAACGGTTATTAATAAAAAAGAGGGGCAAAATTGTCTTAATATTTATATTGAGACAATTTTGCCCTTTATATTTGCCTAACCGTTGATATTCAATTTTAAGATTATTTAATTGTTTGATTATATGTATAAAAGAAAATGGAATGCTCTCTGAAATTTATATATTCGGTTATTTCAAAAAACAAAAAATCATATATTTGGCCGGTCTTAAGGGAGAAAAAAAAAACAGCAAATAATCACTTGAGGAAGTACACTTCCCCCTATCTTAATGCACAATTCACTCTATTTTAAAAAAAACTTCAAACTCAAAGTTTATTTTATAATAGGACAAAAAAAATTTACAAATCGATTTGTAGAAAATTTTCTACAAACCACATATAAGATTGACATGTGTCTCTTAAGATATGAGAATCACATGTCATTTTAATAGTATGTACTTCTCACATGCTTTTTTAATAGCATTAATAAAAAAAACATGTTCTTCTCACATCCTTAAAGGACACGTCATTTTTATATGTGAGTTGTAGAAAATTTCTTATAAAATGATTTGTAGAAAATTTCTGTCCTTTATAATAATCATAAGGATGAAGAATATAAATCTTCAATGGGTGATATAATGTTATATGGAGGAAAAAAAAATTGTAAATATCATTATTATCGTTACAATTATTATTATTATTATTATTATTATTAAATTTTATAGTTTAATTCCATCGATCACAAGGGTAGCACAATCAATATAAGACTACATCTATTGTCAAATATATATATACATGTATACATCTCATTAAGTGAATGTCATTAATTTAAATATCTTCTTCCTCTCTATCAAACTCACTAATAAAACAATTTTAAAAAATGGTGTTATGTATCAATTTATGTTCTTTAGTCCCACCAACGTAAAAGAATATATTTTGAGTATTGCTATTTGTTTGACCCTCCGGTGATTGTTATACATCTAGAGTAACGTGCTAGTGCCACATCACACTTCCATGTCAGCCATTGGAAAAAAAAAAAACTCTAAAGTCCAAAAATAGGATTTAGACTTTTAAGTGAAATTATAGTTTGTGATTTAGGAGAGTGACTAATAATAGAGTATGAAATTGTATATTTAAGGAGCTTGACTTTTCAAAAATTCCAATACTTGACCCTATAGCCCATTGTTAATTGAAATGTTACTCTGGATCTAAGAGCTACTGTGATTAGCACAACTATCTACGAGTGGAGGGCACACTTATGGTACCAATAGTTGCATGCACACCAAGGGTATCGACCCAATCAAGTGACTAGATGATGGCTGGCTATTGTACCCTTTTTCGGGGCATTGAAATTGTAGCATATGTCCCACAGGACACGCAAACCCTACCATGAAAAGGATAATGACACAAACAGGCCATGTGGACATGGATTGTGATATATTTATTGATATTATATTGTGCAATTCATCAATATAATTTATTGTCTTTAAAAACTGCTACATTATTTCTTAAGTATATGCCTTAAATAGCCTGCTAAATGTATTATTTCCAAAGCAACATGATTATGGTGATACTTGTTCTTAAGCATAACTTGTTCAAAAACCTCATATTTCAAATTTAATGTTATTCTGTTAATAATACATGTAAATGTTGTCTACGATCAATTATCTCTTTAACGTTTATTACCAACCTAAACTAAGCTCATTGTACGGGCTAAATTTCATTAGCGATTTAATTACTAAATTATTAATTTAAGTAATTTTTCACTTAACGGGTGGTAGTTACAAGGGTGAAAGTTAGAGGTATTCACGAGGATATGAAGTCACTCACTATGCAAAGTCTCGTAGAGACAGCTTTATATGTAAATGTTGTATTTGAGGGAATAGTATACTTTTAAGGTTGTTGTTTTCATAAAGGCTCTGATTTGTACCAATATTGTAAAAAAGTAAATAAATAAATAAATAAATAAGGTAAATAGCATTTGAGCTCAGATCAATATTGTGTTTCGTTGCATATATTATGATATTATAGTAGTAAGGGTGTCACTTTAAGTTAATTATCAATTAATTAATTTAGAGACGCTGCATAAATTACTTAACTCAAGGGAACAAATTTTGTGCTTTAGTTTTCCTTATCTTAATCATTTATGAGTTGTACTTGTACTTCTAATCTAATGTTAGTTGCCTTTGTTCAAGATTGTACTTTTCCTGAGGGTTGAAGATCATGATCGGAATTTTTTATTATTAAGTTGTTCTAATTTTCGTACTTCTAAGAGAGAGAGACTACAAGATCTACCTGCCCTAAGCAACTGTAATAGTAGGTCGGCAAAGACTTATGAAGAATGCCGTATTTAAGAGTTTTATTTCATGCTTTATTTAATTTAGATACTTAAGCATATTTTGATTTTATATTTTGAATTCTCCATGATGGGTTTGTTACCCAAATCAGTAAGTTGGTTTTACAGGACTTGTTTAGGGTTTGGTTACTTGCATTCTATTTAAGGTTCTCTTTTAGACAGAGGAAAATATTATTGAATAAAGTTATTTTCTATAGCCTTGTTTCCTTGAGATGAGACTTCTCAAAACAATGGTGTGACTTCATTGTATGCTTATTGTGCTTGAATTTCTGTTATAAGTTGTTGTTCTTCCTTAAACCAGCAACTCTGTTTTACTCGTGTTTGTTAAACAATGGATAATGTTTGATAGAGTTTTTGGCCTATCTCTTTCTTACTTAAAGGTGTGACTGATGGAGAATTGCATGCTTATTTATAGATAAACCAAGACCCTTATCCATAATCAACCATTGCTTCATTCCATCAAGAGAGACAACTTTTGATAAAACACCAAGGGAGACAACCTTTCATTTAAGTAGTTATCTGTATATTTAATTACCCAAAAGTTTGAGTTTAATAAAAAATCTTTTCATATATATATTTGTGTGTGTGTGTGTGTGTGTGTGTGTGTGTGTGTGATGTGAACCCGCAGGATGAAATCCCCTTTGAACCCACAAACAAATTGAAATCTACCCAAGAAAGCCAAGAATCAAGTCCAAAGAATCTAGACCCGTTGAAATCTTGTTTCAAGAACCTAAATTTGGTTAGAACGCCACAAAGGGTTTGCCTTTGATAAGTTCTTAGTTCAATCAAGAACAAGTAGAGAAAACTGAAAAGTTTTCTATGAAGAATAAAACTTCATTCACAATCAACTTGTCTAACATATGCGGCTACAAGTCTTTTTAAAATCTCTCCATAAAACCCTAACCCTACTAAGGCCTACATCAATTAAAAGACATGGGCTGAACATCTTCAAGCCCAAAATATCCTAAACTACACTTCTATAGCTAATAAAAGAAGTCCACTTAATAAAACAAATAGGCCTAAAGGCCCACAACCATAGAAACATAAAAATAGGCCCATATGCCTATACTTAGTGAAATAAAGAGTTTGCAAGAAACCACTAGGCTATGCCGTCCCCATCTGTTGCTTGTATCACATGAATTAAAGTTGGTTCTTCTTCTTTCAAGCCCATCTTGAATGTTGGAGTCTTGCTCGATAAATTTGCAAACTCGGCCCAAGTGGATTGCACCAATCCTTGCATTGCCTCCTTGATCTTCTTCGCCCTTGACTTTGTGATTGGCCCATCTGGAACTTGTAAGGGATCTTTAAGATTCGGCCTACCATGGGGCCCATCATTCCCCCTCTCCTCAAAAGGATTCAACCTCAAATCGTCACCTGCATCATAGGGAGAAAGATTAGAAACATTGAAAGTAGCAGAGACATTATACTCACCGGGAAGATCCACTTTATAAGCATTATCATTAATTTTCTCAAGGATTTGGAAAGGTCCATCGCCGCGAGGATGCAATTTAGTCCTTCTATGGGCTGGGAATCGTTCTTTGCGCATGTGAACCCAAACCCAATCGCCTGGTTCAAAGATGACACGCCTTCGCCCTTTATTGGCTTGGGAAGCAAACTTTTCATTCTTCTGCGCAATTTGAAGTCGTACCCTCTCATGAATTGACTTCACCAATTCGGCCTTCCTGTGTCCATCCAAACTACTCCTGTCATCAATAGGTAAAGGCATCAAATCTAAAGGAGTAAGTGGATTAAAACCATAAACAATTTCAAAGGGAGAATAAGAAGTAGTAGTATGCATAGTCCTATTATATGCAAACTCTATAAATGGTAAACAGTCCTCCCAAGTTTTCAAATTCTTTTGAATGACAGTGCGTAAGAGTTGAGTTAAAGTCCTGTTGACTACTTCAGTCTGTCCGTCAGTCTGTGGATGACAAGTAGTGGAAAATAAAAGTTTGGTACCTAATTTTCCCCACAAAACCTTCCAAAAGTAGCTAAGGAATTTAACATCCCTATCAGAAACAATACTTCTAGGGACACCATGAAGTCGCACTATTTCCTTGAAAAACAAATCAGCTATGTTGGTAGCATCATCTGTTTTATGGCATGGAATGAAATGTGCCATTTTACTAAATCTGTCCACTATCACAAAAATAGAATCACTACCTTTTTTTGTCCTAGGCAACCCCAAAACAAAGTCCATAGATATGTCTACCCATGGCTCACTGGGAACGGGTAAGGGTGTATACAACCCGTGTGGTAAAACCTTAGATTTGGCCTTGCGACATGTAATGCACCTATCACATATTCGGGTGACGTCTCTTCTCATCCTAGGCCAAAAGAAATGTTCATGTAAAATTTCTAAGGTTTTCCTCACACCAAAATGTCCCGTTAATCCCCCACCATGTGCCTCACGTACCAATAATTCACGCATTGAATAATTTGGCACACACAATTTGCTTTCTTTAAACAAATAACCATCATGCTTGTAAAACTTACCAAATGCCGCTTTATCACACGCTATATACACATCAGAAAAATCAGCGTCATTGACATACATGTCTTTCACATATTCAAACCCAAGCATTTTAGCACTCAGAGAAGTAAGAAGTACATACCTTCGTGATAAAGCATCAGCAACAATGTTCTCCTTACCTTGCTTGTAACGGATGACATAGGGAAAGGTCTCAATGTATTCAATCCATCTAGCATGTCGCTTATTTAATTTACCTTGACTCTTGAGATGCTTTAATGATTCATGATCGGTGTGGATCACAAATTCCTTAGGCCAAAGGTAGTGCTGCCACGTCTCTAGAGCGCGAACAAGAGCATAAAGTTCTTTGTCATAAGTGGGGTAATTCAAGGCTGCCCCACTTAGCTTCTCACTGAAGAAGGCTATGGGTCGCCTATCCTGCATTAAAACGGCTCCAATTCCTATTCCTGAGGCATCACATTCAATCTCAAAAGTTTTGTTAAAATCAGGTAATGCTAACACAGGTGTAGAACACAACCTTTCTTTGATAGTAGCAAATGCATTTGCTTGATCACTCCCCCAATGAAATCCAACGTTCTTTTTAATTATTTCAGTGAGTGGTGCAGCAATGGTGCTAAAATCTTTAACAAAACGCCTATAAAAGCTAGCTAAACCATGAAAGCTTCTTACCTCAGTGATGCTTTTAGGTGTTGGCCACTCCTTGATAGCCTTTACTTTTTCTTCATCCACCTCAATACCTTTTGTACTAACAACATAACCAAGAAAAACAACTTTTTCCATGCAAAAGGTACATTTCTTAAAATTAGCATACAACTTTTCACATCTCAACACATCTAACACACATCTTAAATGCTCAATATGTTCATCTAAGTTCGTGCTATACACTAAGATATCATCAAAGTACACGACTACAAATTTGCCTATGAACGCACGTAAGACATGGTTCATTAATCTCATGAAAGTACTAGGCGCATTTGTAAGTCCAAATGGCATAACCAACCATTCATAAAGTCCATGTTTAGTCTTAAAAGCTGTTTTCCATTCATCTCCCTCTTTCATTCTAATTTGATGATATCCACTTTTAAGATCTATTTTACTGAAAATACATGAGCCATGCAATTCATCAAGCATATCATCTAATCTAGGAATGGGATGACGGTACTTTACCGTAATATTGTTGACCGCTCTGCAATCAATGCACATCCTCCAAGTCCCATCCTTCTTTGGCACTAGTAGCACTGGTACTGCACATGGGCTCATGCTCTCCCTCACGTACCCCTTGCTCAACAAATCTTCAACTTGCCTTTGAAGCTCCTTGGTCTCCTCTGGATTACTCCTATAGGCTGGTCGGTTTGGAATAACTGCTCCGGGTATGAAATCAATTTGGTGCTCAATGCCTCTAATGGGTGGCAACCCACTCGGCATCTCCTCCGGAAATACATCATCAAACTCCTGCAACAAAGAAAGAGCCAAACTAGGAAGAGATTGGTTAGTTTCATCAAGATTAAGATAAGATTCTTTGTAAACAAGAAAAATCATAGGCTGATCTGCTAAGAAGGCCCTCTTAACCTCACTCTCCTTTGCATAAAAACTAATCTTTGCCTTCCCTTTTCTCTCTACAAGTCCTCTTTCTTTTTTCTCTCGTGGCTCCACTCTCTTTTCTTTATTCTCAAGCACCTCTCTATTTTCTTTTTCACTCTTTTTTTTTTGCTCAATCTCACTTTTCAGCTTCAGTTGGTCCTCATAGACCTGTTTTGGGGTTAAAGGAGCAAGCTTGAATGTTTTTCCATCCTTCACAAAGTTGTACCTGTTTGTAAACCCATCATGAATCACCCTCCTATCATACTGCCATGGCCTCCCCCAACAAAATATGGCCAGCATGCATAGGAACTACATCACAAAGCACCTCATCACTATACCTTCCAATGGTAAAAGCCACCAAAACTTGCTTATTGACCTTGACCTCCCCACATTCATTCAACCATTGCAACTTATAAGGTCTAGGGTGCTTCAATAAAGGTAAGCTCAGCTTTTCAACTAGGGTGGTACTAGCTACATTGGTGCAACTTCCCCCGTCTATAATCATACTACACACCTTGTTGTTTACATAACATCTGGTATGAAATATGTTCTCTCTCTGTTGCTCCATATCGTCTATCTTAATTTGCGTATTGAGAGCACGCCTGGCAACAAGAGACTCACCTTCTACGGGGTATTCCACTCCATCATCATCACTAGCATTAACCAACTCGGGCATCTCATCACTATCATCTTCACTATCAGTCATCACCTCCCCATTGTCTCGCAGAACCATCACTCGCTTGTTTGGACATTGAGACGCAATGTGCCCTGAACCCAAACACTTAAAACATTTAATATCTCTATTCCTTGAAGGTCGGAAATCAACCTTGGGTTTGTTCTTGCTAGTTCCCTCATCTTTTCCCTTAGGTGGTTCGGTCTTTCCCTTTACTATAGCTTGAGCATTTCTATCCCATTGTGGTTTCCAAGGAGTGCTAGAAACTGAAGTATACCTTGCTGCCCCCTTTCTCTTTAATTGCCTCTCCACCTTCATAGCCATGTGCACCATATCTTCTACCTCCACATAATGTTGCAACTCAACTACATTGGCTATGTCCCTATTCAAACCACTTAAAAATCTGGCCATTGTGGCCTCCCGATCCTCCTCTACATTGGCCCGAATCATAGACACCTCCATCTCCTTATGGTAATCTTCTACACTTCTTGACCCTTGTGTAAGGTTTTGTAATTTTTGGTAGAGGTCTCTATAGTAGTGGCTAGGTACAAATCTTCGCCTCATGAGAGCTTTCAACTCACCCCATGTTTCTATAGGTCTCTCATGATTCCTCCTCCTATTGGTCATTAATTGATCCCACCAAATAATTGCATAATCAGTGAACTCAATTACCGCCAACTTCACCTTCTTCTCTTCTGAATAATTGTGACAATCAAAAATCAACTCTATTTTCTTCTCCCACTCTAAATAGGCTTCAGGGTCAGTCCTACCTTGGAAAGATGGTATTTTCATTTTGATGCTCCCAAGGTTCCTATCTACCTCATCTCGACCCCTTGGATTTCTCCCATGTCCTCTTCCACGCCTACCTCCTCTAGGTCTGTCAACTCCGCCCCTTCCAACTTCAGATGCTATGTCTTCCTCATCATCATCATCTCCTTCGTTTTCAAACTCATTTTCAATGCTAGGCGCACGTCTCCTCCTATCTCGCCCACCTTGCAGATTTCTAATGACTACCTCCTGCTGATCCATCCTATTCTTCACCTCCTCCAACACCAAATTCAACTGTTCAAACTGTTGTTGCATGGCCCGCAATACAAAGAATGAATTATCCACCTCCTCCTTAGGTGTTGAATCACTCTTATGAGACATTTTTAATGCACTACAAAACAAAAAATATGTTAGTGGTAAAAACCTCACACACTCCCTTACGTGTTTACACTCAAATATTGTCACTCCACTCGTGTATCCACTCTTTTATTCTTTCACCTCACCTGTTTTCCCTTTCAAGTTCTTTAAGAACTAGTTAAACTAAATCAAGATATTACCTTGTATTATTCCAACCAGCAATAGATTCCAGAAACAAGAAAGGAATAAAATGACACGGATCTAAAAGAATTTGTACGAGGAAATAACAATTAGGACACAAGATACTAAAGATGATACACTCGATCCCTTTAAAGATAAAGATCAATCAACACCAAATCACTTCAATTTTCGGATTGCAAAGTATATCAAATAGCTTTTTTTTTTTTTTTCTTTTTTTTCTTTTTTTTTCTTTTTTTCTTTTTTTTTTTTTTTTGAAATTTCTTTCTTCTTCTTCTTCTTTTTTTTTTTTTTTTTTTTCTCTTTTTTTTTTCTTTTTTCTTTCTTTCTTCCTTTTTTTTAAAAAAAAAAAAAAAAAATTTGAAAAATTACAGATATGGAAGTTAAAGCAAGGATTCAAATCTGAAAAATTTAAGCAAAGATTTGCAAAAGCAATCAAGAATGGAATTCAAATCTGACAATTTCAGATTTGAAAAAATTAAAGCATAGACTGGTGTAATTAATTAAAGAATTCACAAATCTGAATTCCTGAATCAATTACACGAGTAACCAATTGTGAAAATCACAGATCTGAATTCTAACACACAATTTTATTTTATTTTATTTTTTTTTTTTTTTTCCGAACAGAACACACGAAATTAATAAGAATGAAGAAAGGAGTTGTAGATCCAAATGCAAGAACTAAAAAAAAAAGGAAAAGAAGAAAAAGAAAAGGAAAAGGAAAATGATAAATAAGAAGGATAAATAAGACCTGATTTGGAGCCTGAGCTCTGATACCAAATGATGTGAACCCGCAGGATGAAATCCCCTTTGAATCCACAAACAAATTGAAATCTACCCAAGAAAGCCAAGAATCAAGTCCAAAGAATCTAGACCCGTTGAAATCTTGTTTCAAGAACCTAAATTTGGTTAGAACGCCACAAAGGGTTTGCCTTTGATAAGTTCTTAGTTCAATCAAGAACAAGTAGAGAAAACTGAAAAGTTTTCTATGAAGAATAAAACTTCATTCACAATCAACTTGTCTAACATATGCGGCTACAAGTCTTTTTAAAATCTCTCCATAAAACCCTAACCCTACTAAGGCCTACATCAATTAAAAGACATGGGCTGAACATCTTCAAGCCCAAAATATCCTAAACTACACTTCTATAGCTAATAAAAGAAGTCCACTTAATAAAACAAATAGGCCTAAAGGCCCACAACCATAGAAACATAAAAATAGGCCCATATGCCTATACTTAGTGAAATAAAGAGTTTGCAAGAAACCACTAGGCTATGCCGTCCCCATCTGTTGCTTGTATCACATGAATTAAAGTTGGTTCTTCTTCTTTCAAGCCCATCTTGAATGTTGGAGTCTTGCTCGATAAATTTGCAAACTCGGCCCAAGTGGATTGCACCAATCCTTGCATTGCCTCCTTGATCTTCTTCGCCCTTGACTTTGTGATTGGCCCATCTGGAACTTGTAAGGGATCTTTAAGATTCGGCCTACCATGGGGCCCATCACCTTGTGTCCCTAAAAAAAATGCGAGTTTTAAAATTACCGTTGAATTTGTGATAAATTACTATTTAATTTTGATTTAATAATAATTTTAATAGTTAGATCAGTTTTAAAAGAACACAAAGAAGACATAGGATGACAAATAGCAAAAGATACAGCTGATGAGAGGCTTCGTTTGTTTCGACCAAATGTGCTAAGAAAAAGCTTTTGTTCTCAAAACAAAATATCTTTAATTTTTTTTCGGACGATAAAGATGAAAGCCTTAGCAAATATAGAAAAATAGGATACTTGAATGGTTTTATATCAATTAAAGGTACATATGGTCCGCCAAGCGTGGCTTGGCAACGGCCATCAATGGCTGGGCCTTGGGCATGGTCATCCCATAAACCTCATTTGTATCTATATCTTCAGGCCTCAACCCCTCCGGTGGGGCCCATTCAAAGCAATGAAAGAGCCGAGCCAAAGCCATAAGAACCATGGTCACCCCAAGTGGCGCGCCGGGGCACTTCCTCTTTCCAGCACTGAATGGCAATATCTTGAAGTCAGCTCCATGGCTAATCTCGACTCGGCGCCCATCGGCCAACCAATGCCTCTCGGGCTGAAACTCCTCTACGTTGTCCCAGATCTTGGTGTTCCGACCTAGCCCGTGAGTGTTGATGAAGACACGTGTCTTGGCCGGGATATAATAGCCGTTGATGGTGGTGTCACACAAAGATTCATGTGGGATGAGAAAGGGCCCAGCTGGATGCATACGAAACGTTTCACGTACGACGCAACGCAAGTAGTTAAGTTGAGCCATATCAGATTCAGAGACCATTTTGTTGGGGCCCACAACAGAATCAAGCTCTTCTTGGATCTTTCGGAGGACATGTGGATGCTTGATCACCTCGGCCATCGCCCACTCATTAGTCACAGCTGAGGTGTCTGTAGCAGCGGCTATCATGTCCTAAAGCACCATAAACCAAATTGGTAAATCAGTGCTTCATTGAAGTTTTATGAGACACCTCAACAATTGTCCATGTGAATTTCTCCGAGTGGCATTAAGAATGTGTAGAATCTTAAAAGAAATGATAAGGATACACAGCAATTCGCTTGTTCAAATTATTGACAATTTAAATAGGTAATGCGAGAGGTCTTGTATGAGATTTATCTATTTGGTTTGATAGTTGGACATCTCAAAATTTAGTTGGACATGTGAGTCCCATAGATTGAGATTCACAACAATTACTTGTTCGAATTGCTAGCAATTCGGACAGATAATGTAAAAGATCTCATATGAGACTTACCTACTTGAGTAGGTGACCGAGCAACCCAAAGTTTATTTGGACAAGTAGATCCCATATGGAGTCTCTCATATTACCTATCCAAATTGCTAGTATTTTGGACAGGTAATTGTTGTTGATCCTTATTTGGGTCGCATATACGTTCTCTCACATTACCTACCCAAATTGATAACAATTCAGACAGGTAATTGTCGTGCATTTTAATCATAATTTTTTATTTTTTATTTTTAAGGGGTAATTACCTTTTTCCCCCATGAACTACCAAAAAATGCGCAATGCCCCAATGAACTACCAACTCGACCAAAATAGAGCATTCAACTACCAAAGACAACCATTTTTCCCCCTTCCGTCAGTCAAAGGGGTTAAAACAAACGGTCAACGGGTCATGTGCCGTTTTATATGGGGGCATGTTGAAAGATTATGGTAGTTAATGGGGGGGAAAAGAGGAAGATGGTGGTAGTTCATAGGGGAAAAAGAGGAAGAAAATGAGGGTAAAACGGCGTGTGACTGACGGAAGGGGGGAAAATGGTTATCTTTGGTAGTTGAATGCTCTATTTTGGTCGAGTTGGTAGTTCATGGGGGCATCGCGCATTTTTTGGTAGTTCATGGGGGAAAAAGGTAATTACCCCTATTTTTAAAAAAAAAGTTAAGGAAAATAAATAAATTAAACAGAATATTGCAATCATTTAGTTAGAAAATATATGATCACCTGGATTAGGGCTTTAATTTCTCTGTCATCCATGTGTTGTTTCCCATCTTCACCAGGCAATGATAGTAGGACATCAACAAAATCCAATTCTTCATCATCATCCATGCTTTCCTTTCTCTTTCTCTCCCTTGCCCTCTTATGTTCTTCAATAATTTTCACGTGAAAATCATCCACTCTCTTCTCCACTTCCCTCATCCTCTTCTCACAGCCATAAGGGTCCACCCACCTCCAAAATGGTAGATAATCGCCCAAGTATATCAAGCCCAAAAGGCAAAACAACTCATGTGTTATATCCATGAACTCCATAGCCTCTTGAGGGCCAGCCGATTCAGCCCCAAAATACTGCTTCCCTAGCAACATCCTCGTCACATTGTTCATCGAGAACGCACCCAACACTTCCCTCAAGTTCACCGCCTTTCCGGTTTGAGCCCGCTCCCAAACGTCCCGCACAAGATGCTGGGATTCCTCAGCACGGTGCTTCGCAAATGATTCAAGTCGCTTTGTTGTCAACAGGTGTTCCATGCAAATTCTCCTCATTCGCTTCCAATGCGGCCCCAATGGGGCAAGCGCCACATCCCCGCACCCGTAGGCTAAATGAACGGCAGCAAGAGTCTGTGGCCTGGAGGCAAATACATCGTCTTGACGAACCAGAATTTCACATATGATATCAGGGTCGTTGGTGGTGATGGCGTGAGCACTGCCAAGGCGGAGGTAGACCAAGGAGCCATATTTGTCGCACAAAGAGGCTAGGTCCCTGTGGGGGAGTTGGCTCAATTGGAGAAGGTTGCCGAATATTGGCAGCCTTGGCGGCCCTGGAGGAAGTCTTTTGGCTTGATGTAGGGAATTCCGATTGAGCCACTGGTAAATGATTTTGGCGAGCAGAGCTGCACAAAGAAGGGTTGAAGCAAATGTGGCTAAATCCATGAATGTTGCCAATTTCATGAGCTAACAGTAATAGAGCAGGCTAGTTTAAACTATACATGCAATGGTCAATCAGATGCCATTGGGACCGAATTAAGTTTGTTTAGACCTTTAAATACTTGCTTATTGGATAACAAGAATGCTTTATTAATATTTCTCACAATCTTTACATGCGAAATGTTATAATTGTGACACGTCTACTTCGTTGATAACAAATAATGCTTTATTAATGGGGGTGTTTGGAAACCCCTTCTTTATTTTTACTTGGCGAATGATATTGAGTAATGTTTATTGCACAATTACTTTACACAACTTTTACACAATTCTAACTTTTTTTTTTTTTTTTTTTTATGATTAACCATTGAATTTGTTTTCCTACATATAGACCCTAAATATTCAATGGGTGATCTTAAAAAAAAAAAATTATTAGAGTTGTGTAAAAGTTGTACGTAATTTGTTGTACACATATTGTATACACATTCACATTTGTGTGAAATCCATGCATATGGAACCGATAAAATATATTTGTACATCTATTGCACATCTCTTGTACATTTCTTTTCTAAATTAACTATTGAATTTGTAGAACTCACAAATACCCATATGTAGGAGTAATTCTATATTTACATTAAGTGTTCATGAAGTGTCTATAAAAAAATGAGGTGACTTTTAAAAGAATAATTATATATTTACATTAAATGTCCATAAAAAAATAAGGTGGCTTTTAAAATCACTATTGGACGTGTGATTGATTAAATGATAATTTTGATCAAATTGTGATTTTAAAGGCCACCTCATTTTTTTATGGACATTTAATGTACATGTAGAATTACTCATTTTAAAATCATCATTGGGTGTATGATTGATCAAATGATGATTTTGATCAAATGATGGTTTTAAAAGCCATCTCATTTTTTTATGAATACTTGATGGATACTTAATGTACATGTAGAATTACTCTACATGTATGTCCTACAGATTTAATGGTTGATTTAGAAAAAAGATGTACAAAAGATGTATATGTAACATGTCTCTGTGAGACCCATTTCATATACATGGGTTACACACCAAATGTGAGTGTATGTACAAAAAAAAAAGTGTACAAATAACACATATCTTCACTTTTTCCAAAAACAATCAACTTCAAACCATTCTAAATTTTTTTTTTTTTTTTAGTTTTTATATCATATTAATAATTTTTTATTACTATTCAAATAAAAAAATTATCTACAATACAAATTTTGTTCACTTTTCCATAAAAATTATTTCTATTTTATCTTATATCAATCACTTTTTAGTTCTTACAATTACTTTAAAAAAAAAAAAAATCACAAACACAATCATATTTCTCACAATCTTTACATGCAAAAGGTTATAATTGTGACACGTTTACTTCGTTGATAACAAAGAATGCTTTATTAATATTTCTCACAATCTTTTGACTGCGCGCTTTGCTTCTACTGGGTTGGTGAGACACGCTCTTTGTGATGGCCCTATATATATGGTCTCCTACTCTAAAGAAATGATATTTGCCTTTCTCCTACTCATGGTAGATTGAAGAGTAAAGCGTGTGAGAGCCCCTAATTAGGTAAAGATATTAGAACTATATAGGCCGCTCAAATTCATTCTTTTACTAAGATAAACTAAAGTTGATTAAGTTTGGTAAGTAGAAATGAATCAAAGAATGGAACCATCAAAATAGTCATTTTGTTATTTGGTTGTACATCATTATTGTGGAATAATTATTCTTTTTAAAAATGAGAAGAATAAATATTCTACTAGAGATGAAATGACATTTTTAAAAAATAAAAATTTTAATAAATTTTTTGGGAACCAAAAAAAAAAAAATCATTCTCCATGGGTGGAGGGTCGTCGCCCAGTCTACACCTTGACCACCCTATAGCACCACACCCGATCGTTCTGTTAAGGTGGTCGCCCACCACAGGGAAACCATTTTTTTTTTTTTAAATGGTTCCTATAAAAGAAAGAAGGGGGAGGAGGGGGGGAAATTATTTTTAGAATTAAGGTATTTTTGAAAATTTGACTTAATTCTAGTAAGGAAATTTGGTCATTCTTGTGTTCTCCAAAACGAAAGAATAGAAATGAACATTCTATTCTAACTTCTTGTATTCCCAGTAGTACTCATTCTTATCCCAAAGAAATCATCATTCAAATGTACTAAACATGCCCTAAGGGAATGAAACAATGAATTAAGAAAAATGTAGAGGTACTACCATCTTTATTACAAGAGATATGATACGTTTATTACTTTTGTACAACTTCAATAACTTTTTTCCAAACTAATTATTGTATCACTTTCCTATATGTGGGTTCTACATATCCAATAGTTTATTTTTTATTTTTTAAAAAAATGTTGGAGTTGTACAGAAGTATAAACATATCATATCTCTTATTACAAATTGCATTACTCTTATTACAAATTACATTACTCTTATTACAATACCTCTACAGAACTAGTGTGACATCTTAAGTGAATGGAAAATGATTTTTGTACACAATTACTTTGTATACACATAGTACACATATTCATGATAGATGTGTGTTATCAAAGCAAACTCATCAAATCTCATCTTCAAAGATATTGATGCTAGCAAATAGGACGCTGTATCTTATGATTCTCTCAAACAGCAAGATAGCAAACAACACGTGGATCCCATGATTCTCTCAATCAACAAGATAGCTTCCAAGATACATGGGACTCCTTTAACAGCTAGATAGCTAGATAGCTTTTGAATTTCAAACGTATCATGTCTGAATACAAGATAGAATTGTTTGTAACTAATTGTTTATAAATGCAATACAGTAACCACGTTCAAACGTGTGGAAGTCAAAATCACTTCTTGTGAAATCTTGAGTTTTTATATGGTATCAGAGCCACTCCATTGACCACTGTCTCTTTTTTCTTTTTTCTACAAAACACAAAAATCAATCCCCATGGCTGCTGCTCCCACACCAACAGCACCTCTTGCTGCTACCCCACCTTCCACACCAGCTTCCACCACAGTTGTTGTTTCCCTCCAGCACTCTATCCAAACAAAGCACACACAAACAAATTACCTTGTGTGGCACCTCCAGGTAATACCCTATCTGGAAAGCCAGGATCTTCTTGGTTATATGGATGGTAGCATTTCACCTCCACCAAGAACAATATCTGGCACGTCATCAACGTTGGTTCCAAATCCAGCTTATCATCAATGGCGGAAACAGGATCAAATGATCCTTAATGTCCTGCTCTCTTCATTGACTGAGAATATACTCACTCAAGTAGCAGGCCACTCCACTTCTCGGGCTCTTTGGGAAGCTCTAGAAAAGATGTTCAAAGCCAAATCAGAAGGCCGGATTATGCAACTAAGGGTACAGCTCACTACCTTCAAGAAATGGAGTCTTTCTATTGCAGATTATTTTAAGAAAATGAAGGAATTTGTAGATACCTTGGCTGCTATTGATAAACCACTCTCTAATTGTGAGGTGGTTTTCTACATCTTGGCTAGACTTGACTCGGAGTATGACTCCTTCGTCACTACTGTGACAGCCAAAATAGATCCAATCATGCTTGATGAGCTTTATGGCCATCTAATGACCTTTGAGTCACGGCTAGAACAAAACAATGCAGCTGTCAATATTGCCTTCCCTTCCGCAAACATTGTCACAAAGACCAACACTGGCCGCGGCTCCAACTACAACAATAATAGAGGAAATTTCTATTCCTCTCGCTCCCGAGGAAGGGGGAGTGGCCTTGCCCGTGCACCTCCACAAATTGCTCAATCCTCTTCCAACAATGCTCGTCCACTATGTCACATATGTGGAAAACAAGGACACACATCAATAAAATGTTATTGTCGTTTTGATCACTCATTTAAGGGTGATGAAACCAACTACATGACTGCACCTTCCAACCAACCAGATTTGTCTTGGTATCCAAACACGGCTGCAACCAATCACATGACATCAGATCTTAGCAACTTGAATATGCAATCCGAAGAATACAATGGACATGAGCAAGTTAGAGTTGGGAATGACCAAGGTTTGAATATTGCCCATATTGGTACCTCTAACCTACTACATAAACAAAATCTATGTTTACCTTTTATGCTTCATGTCCCAAAACTCACCAAGAATTTGATTTCTGTCCATAAGCTTGCTCGTGACAATAATGCAGTCCTTGAATTTCATTCAAACTTGTTTTGTATTAAGGACAAAGCAATGGGGGCTATCCTCCTACAAGGCAAGAGTAGAGATGGACTCTATCCCCTAATCCCATCCACAAGACTTTCTCACCTGCTGCCTACATTGGTGAACGAACCTCTGCGGATCAGTGGCATAGAAGGCTTGGGCACCCTTCTGCTCGAATTGTCAGCCAAGTAACTTCTCGTTTTCAACTTCCTCTTTCTTCAAATAAGAAATGTCATGCAATCTGTAACGTATGTCAGTTAAGCAAAAGTCATTGTTTACCCTTCCCTACTTCTCCATCTGTTTCCAAGTTTCCTATTGAGTTGGTATTTTGTGATGTTTAGGGACCTTCTCCCACATTATCAATAAATAAAAATCGATATTATGTTTCATTTGTGGATGACTACAGCAAGTTCAATTGGGTTTTTCCTATTTCAGCAAAATCTGATGTTCTACCAGTGTTTATTAAATTCGTTGCTCATGATGAATGCTTATTTTCTTGCAAATTGAAAGTAATACAAACAAATGGAGGGGGTGAATTTCGGGCATTAATTCCTTACCTTTCAAAACTTGGAATCTCCCATCGCATGCCCTGCCCATACACTCATCAGCAATAGGGCACAGTTGAAAGACGACACAGGCACATTGTGGAAACATGGCTTGCACTACTTGCTGCCTCTTCTGTCCCACAACGGCACTGGGATGAAGCTTTCATAACTGCTTCATTTCTGATTAACCAATTGCCAACACCAGTGCTCAATCACATTTCCCCTGTGGAAAAATTATTCATCGCCCACCAGATTACAAGTTTTTACATGTCTTCGGATGTGCTTGCTGGCCCAACCTTCACCCTTACAACAGACACAAAATGGATTTCAAGTCCAAGATGTGTGTTTTTCTTGGATACAGTCCTCAGCATCAGGGGTACAAATGCCTCCATACCTACCTACCGGGTGTGTATACGTTGCAAGGAACATAGTCTTTGATGAGGAAATATTTCCTTTTGCTGCTTCCTTTAATGTTTCAGCCACGCAGGTACCAACCGCTGCTCCTTCCACAAGACATTTGTGTTGCATTACCCACGGAGCCTTCAGCCATACAGCAAGAAATGTCAAACACAGCTCCTTCAGAAGTGTTCTCTTCAAGTTTTGACACTCCAAATGCTCCTGCTACTTGTCCAAATTTGGGTGAACAACCAAATATCTCAAGGCCACCCAATCCTCCACCACAAACACATGTGATGTTGACTTGGTCAAGGAACAATATTTCAAAGCCCACACGTAAGTATCATGATTTCATCACAAATGGCTCAACACATGCTCTACTTGCTGCCACCGATCCAAGTAAAAAGGAACCCACGTGTTATTCAGAAGCTACACGTTTTCCTGAGTGGCGAACAACTATGAACCTGGAATTCACTGCACTCATGCACAATGGATCTTGTCCCACAACGAGCAACAACGAATCTAGTTGGGTGCAAATAGGTCTTCAAAATCAAAAGAAAATCTGATGGCTCCATAGATCGTTGTAAGGCCCGCTTAGTGGCAAAAGGGTTTCATTAACAACCCGGTATTGATTTTGACGAGACCTATAGTCCAGTGATAAAACCAACCACCATCCGGATGGTTCTGTCTCTTGTAGTGACTCACAATTGGCCTATTCGCCAATTAGATGTGCAAAATGCATTTTTTGCATGGTGATTTAGAGGAAAATGTCTACATGAGCCAACCGCCAGGGTTTGTCCACCCATTGTATCCAAACCATGTGTGCCACCTGCCGAAAGCACTTTATGGATTGAAGCAAGTACCACGAGCATCGTTCTCACGCTTGAGCTCTAACTTATTTGAATTGGGATTCGTTCGATCTCAAGCTGACAGCTCTCTCATTATCTATCGAATCAACCAAGATGAATTTATTTTTATCTTGATTTATGTTGACGATATTTTAATCATAGGTCCAAGCACATAACTCATTGCTCACATAGTCAAATAGCTCCAATCTGACTTTGCTCTCAAAGACCTCTGGCCCCTAGCATTTTTCTTAAGGATTGAAGCAATCCAAGTTCCAGATGGGTTACTTCTATCACAGCAAAGGTATATTATCAATCTCCTCCATAAACAAATATGGACAATGCAAAGCCCATTTCATCTCCCATGTCAACAACAACAAAACTATCTCAATTTCATGGAGATTCCTTTTATGATCCACATCTCTACCGCAGTGTAGTTGGCTCACTACAATACATGTCTCTTACAAGACCTGATGTCTCATTTGCGGTAAACAAAGTTTGTCGATTCATGCACAACCCCACAGTTCACCACTGGAATGCTGTTAAACGCATACTACGTTATCTCCAACAAACTGCATCTTTGGGTTTATTAATTCGCAATGCCTCAACTTTGACCTTACAAGCCTTTTTAGATTTAGACTAGGCCGGATGTTCGTATGACTGACTCGCCACAGGTGGGCTATATGTCTTCCTTGGTTCTAACTTAATTTCATGGAGCTCCTGCAAACAACCAACAGTCTCACGTTCATCTACTGAGGCTGAGTACCGTTCTGTAGCTAATACAGCTGCTGAACTAATCTGGTTGCAATCTTTCCTACGAGAACTTGGTGTTTTCCTAAAACACCCTCCTACATTATGGCGTGACAACGTGGGCGCTACATATCTCACAGCAAATCCAATTTATCATGTGTGTACAAAGCACATTAAAATTGACGTGCATTTTGTTCGAGAGAAAGTAGCAAACGGCGCATTGGTTGTCAAGTTCATTTCAAGTAGAGATCAACTTGCAGATTTATTTACAAAAGCGTTGTCCACTGCCTGATTTCTCCAATTAAGAAACAATCTCAACGTCTCAAGCAGCCCGTTAAGATTGAGGGGGCGTATCAAAGTAAACTCATCAAATCTTATTTCCAAAGATATTGATGCTAGCAAACAGGACGCTGGATCCCCTGATTCTCTCAAACAGCAAGATAGCAAATAGCACGTGGATCCCATGATTCTCTCAACCAACAAGATAGCTTCCAAGATACATGGGACTCCTTTAACAGTTAGATAGTTAGATAGCTTTTGAATTTCAAATGTACCACGTCTGAATACAAGATAGAATTGTTTGTAACTAATTGTTTATAAATACAATACAGCAACCACGTTCAAACGTGTGGAAGCCAAAATCATTTATTGTGAAATCTTAAGTTTTTATATGTGTACAATATGTGTGTGCAAATAACACAACTCGATCAAAGTTATTTTATATCCACAAAATACATCTCTATTCCAAAAAAAAAGAAAAAAGAGAAAGAAGTTTGGAATTTTCTGTAGATATTGATATTGTTAAGGACTTGGTTTGGTTTTCCAGAAATCAAGTGATTCATAACTCTATTAAATTTGATATTGGAAATCTTCTTAAAGATAATAAACATTAAAAGAAAGTCTCATTTGCATGCACGGGAGAACTTAGATATCTTGAAAGATTCTTGGAAACCTCCTCCACCGAGATTCATTAAAACTAACATTGACATAGTCACATAGCTATCAGATCTTATTTTTCGATGATTGCAGCTGTCCTTAGCGATGAAAATGGGCATGTGTTGGTAGCTTCTTCTTCCAAGCTTGTTGGGGAATTAGCTGACGGGGAATTATTATCCCCATTCAGACTATGTATGGCACTTGCACTATGCATAGGTCGTATCGTGTTCAGATTGTGTACTCAGATCATACACAGGTCGGGTATACACAACGGTGCCTAGATTGTACCCTCAGGTTATACACAGGTCAGACATGACCAAGACACTCGGCATTTATTAGGATCTCTAGCACCTAATAACTCAATCAAATCAAGTTAGGAATCATATCATGTGTCAGTATGGAGTTCCGCGCCTAATATCTACACACCTTACCGGGTGTCAAAACATCATAACTGGTTACTGTTCACATTGTACAATTGTAAGACTTTCACTATGCATATCAGCAATGGAAAATGGCCTATATATAGACATAACACTTAAGAGGTAATATATCATCTAACGTGATCATTCTCTCTCACTCTCTCTACCGACTTGGATGTCGAAGGAGGCTTTGCCTCCAGCGAACCTTTGCTGTCTTGCAGATTACAGGCAAATAGACGGATCTGAAGCTGACACATCATCATACCATAAAGTGCTTCAACAAAGCTCAAATCCATTAATGTTTCAGGAGAAGCATATATATATGCAGCTTTATTGGCTATCAGATTAGCCAATTACTTTGGTGTCAAATCCTTCCTCCTTCAAGGAGACTCTCTCATTGTTATTCAAGCCATTAACAAGATCAGCTCTTTGACAGACTGGAGAATTGAAGCCTATATCATAGGCAACTCATTTATTGAGCCTTATGTCCAATTGGTCTATTTCCAGAAAATGTATGTATATCTGTAATGTGAAGACTAGGCAATTCATCACATAAAATATATTTGGTTTAATTAAAAATATGTGGTGGCCCAATAGGACATAAAATGGTTCCATGGTCTAGTGGTCAGGACATTGGACTCTGAATCCAGTAACCCGAGTTCAAGTCTCGGTGGAACCTACTTTTTGCGCCTTAATTTCCCGACCGCTAATTTTCCAAGCCTGAAGTCCGAACTCCGGAATCTGAACTATGAAACATACTTTCAAATATTTGTCGCTGCCACCAGGCAAACACTCTCTCTAACGTTCCTGGAAAACAAAAAAAAATTCCGAGAAAATTGTGAAGTTTTTTTCGCCAGGGAAATGGACCCTGAAACTCGACGGAAAATCGAGGAAGCAGTGCTCGACGTACTGAGGAAAGCGAACGTGGAGGAGATGACCGAGTTCGAGGTCCGACTCGCGGCCTCGAAGCGACTAGGGATAGACCTCTTGGAAATCGAGCGCAAGGGGCTTGTGCGGAGCGTGGTGGAGAATTTCCTGCTTTCGACAATGGAGGACGAAGAAGGAGGTGGTGAGCGCAAGGAGGCCGATTCGAATCCTCACGAGGAGACCAAGGAGGTGGTGCAGGAGGAGGAGGAGCAGGATACAAGGCTGAAGAAGGAGGTGACTGACGGCGGAGATCGCGTTGTTTGCAAGGTGACCAAACCCTAGCGCTCTGTTTGAGACCAAAATAATTTTTTTTGGAAGTTATAGGAAATTGGGTTGTTCGAAAACCCTAGTTTCTCTTTGTTGCTGAGAAAACGTATGAAAGGGAAGGAAAAGTGAATTAATTTTTAATCGTAGATTAAGCTTGGAAAAGCAAAAGAAAATCCTGGTTAAGAAATGGAATTGAACTTCTAATTTTTGGGTTATTTATTATTTTGGACTCTTAAGAATAAGCAGTTAAGGGAACTGTGATGAATGATGATCTAATATTTCTGAAGCTTTATGGCATCAGTTATTGGTCTATGATGTATAATCTAGAGAAATGATTGTAACATATAAGTAAAATAGTTCATGTCGGTGGAATGTGCAGCAGCACCACAGTTTTCATTTTTTATTTTTATTTTTTAATTTTTGTTAATTATCTTGGGCTTTAAAAAAGAGAAAGAGAAAAAGAAATTAGTAAATAGTTGTTGGTTGATTCAGCTTTCAAAGAAGAGGAGCGTGGTAGTTCAAGATTTCAGAGGGAGAAGTTTGGTGTCAATTAGGGAATTCTATGAGAAGGATGGAAAGCTGCTTCCTACTGCCAAAGGTGAACATATATGTCCATACTGTCTTATTTTACCTTTTCTTCTTTACTTCTTGTGTACGTTTTGCTTTGTAGCCTTTGCCTGTTGATATGTTCGATTTAATATAATTGTAATTTGCATTTCAGGAATTAGTTTGTCAACTGAACAATGGTCAGCCTTCAGGAAGAGTGTCCCTGCTATAGAGGAAGCCGTTAGCAAGATGGAACTAAAGTTAAGGTGAGATTTCTTTGTTGGGGTTTGAAGCCAGCATTGACATGGTCTTTTGAATCTGCATTGTGAATAAAATTCAATGAAATTTCGCTTCTATTAGATATAGAGAAACTACATGGTTGCATAAATTAGGATTAGGGTTAGAACATCTGTGTACTCGGGTTGCGCCCCTTTGCGCTTTTTTAATGAGATTGAATTACATATTAAAATAATGCTCCAAGCAAAACATAGCGGTAGTATTATTTGTACTTACTACTTACCTCAGAGCCTTTTCTTGATAGTTAAGAGAATGTAGCTGAAAGATTGACTGATTTGAAGTATCTACTGAATAAAATGTAGATCCCACCTTGATGCTAAACAAACTGAAGATGTATGTAATTCTGTGAGTGATCTTGCTTCCCCAGAAGTTGTTGATATTGCCACCCACCGTTTTTATGGGAAGAATTACCATTTCTGGGCACAGCAAATGGAATTTTTCTTAAAGCAATCAAAGATTGCATATGTACTCACTGACCCATGCCCAAGTGTTTCTTTAGGACAGGAAGCAACTACTGAAGAAATTGCTAAAGCCAAACATCATGAACTAAAGTGGGTGAATGATGACAGCATTTGCCGTCGCAACATCTTGAGCTCTCTGTCTGACCCTCTCTTTTGCCAATACTCTAGAAGAGCTGGGAGTGCTAAAGAACTGTGGGAAGAGCTTAAATTAGTTTATCTTTATGAGGAGTTTGGAACAAAGAGATCTCAAGTTAAGAATTACATTGAATTCCAGATGGTTGAAGAAAGACTCGTAGTTGAACAAGTTCAAGAATTCAACAACATTGCCGACTCTATTGCTGCTGCTGGAATGTCGATTGATGAGAACTTTCATGTCAGTGTCATCATTTCCAAACTTCCAGCATCTTGGAAGGACTTCTGCATCAAGTTGATGCGTGAGGAGTATCTTCCTTTCAGGAAGTTGATGGATCATTTGAGGATCGAGGAAGAGTGTCGCAACCAAGAGAAGCAAGGAGAATCTTCTAATCTGTTCGGCAATCACGGTGTCAGGAAATTTAGACCACAGACCAGAGATCCGAAGCTGCCGGGCATGCGATGGAATAGACGAGAATCAGAGATTAATGGAAGGCCCATAATCTGCCACAATTGTGGCAAGAAAGGGCATATTTCGCGATACTGTCGAGGGAAGTTTGTCAATGAAAATAATGAAAACAGAGATGTGGGCAATGGATCAATGCCTGCAGTTACAGAGGTTAACATGGTTTAGGAAACAAATGAAGTAGCTGATTGACATAGAAACCACCGAACTCAATTGTAGTGAGATCTTTGCTTGTAGTTGAAGAGGTTAAGGGAATCATGAAGTAGCTGATTGCCATGGTCACCATCCATCTCAATTGTAGTGACAACATGTTCAATTCTTCAAGATTTGGTCAGGACAAAATTAAGACTGGGCTTGAAGTCTTCTTATCTATGAAGTGTGTTGCCCAGCAAAGCCCCCCTCTAAAGAGGATAAAATTTGACTGTATATGACATTGTGATCAGTAAATAATATGTTTCCCCTCCCCCCCTTTGTTTCCCCCTTTTTTCCCTGAAACGCATGCAAGTCTGCTAATATTTAACTAAAATTTCATCTGCCGGTGACCTGCCTGAATCTTTTACAAGCCAACATGAGATATGAAAGTTGTAGAATTTGTTCATAAAGATGATGCAGCTTAAACGAATGCGTTGAGCAAGGCCTTCAAAAAAGAAAGATGGAAAACACAAAACAGAAGCTAAATGTGTTGTCTGAAGTGTATGTAGTGCTGAATAAACTAATGGTTATAATAAGATTCAGGACATTAACATGAGTTATGGTGTCTGATTAAAATTGTATCACAACCCAACATGGCGGCCTAATAACAGAATGAAGAGGAACAATCCAATCTAGCTAATAATGCAAAAATATGGGTTTCCTTGTCACAGAAAGTCGTGGATAACAAGAGCTAGTGCAACCAAATTGTCAAAATATTTAGCAAGCATATGCAGAGTAAAAGATACAGCCCGTCAATTGCTAGACAAAAGTAAATACCATCACACATAAAACAAACCCGGTCTTCTGAGTTCTATCCAAGAACAAAGTCACAAAATTACACGATGTTACATCCTGATTTAAGTTTTAGTTCTTAAGAGGTACAGTACATTCCCACTAGTCAACAAACAAAACTACTAGGCCAGTCCCATTGCTAAGATGGCCTGAAAGGCAGTGTATGCATCACATCTGCTAAGCTTCCTGTCCGAAAATTTTTATGCTTTCCTTGTGAAGTTGGCTGTTGCATGGTCCAATAATTGTTGTTCTCTTTGCATATCCTCAACAAATTTAGATCTTTCCCATTCCAGCTTCCTGATCATATCTTCAGTTTGGATGTAGTTCACTGGTGCATTTGACTTTCCAGAGGCTACAGGAAATTTTACCTCTACATCTTTCCTAAAAGCAGATAAGATATTCATTATCAATTTATCATGCTTTAATTGCTACAATGATATCAGATATCAATAACAAGGGACAATTCCTATTTTATATAATATACAAAGGATAGAAGGATATAAATCCGATGGCACAAAGTCATTCATGCAAATTTTCAAATCCAATAAACTGCATCTGAACTGAAAGCGTCTAGGTGAAAAAGCAATGGTTTATATTGGATTGCTGTGATGATCTATATTGGATTGCCACAGCAATTCTCAAGAATTACAAAATAGTTTCATACAGAGACACATAAATGTTAAGAGAGAAACATCAATTTATAAAAGATGCCATGAATGTGAGATATAATTCATGTTGTCTAATCTGATACTAACCGACTGCCAAGGTCAAATACACCAGGTTTCTTGATCATCCCACCATCTAAAGACAGTGCTCCGTCACTTATGCATGTGAGAGCAAATAGCATCTCGCTTCTGGTTCTGTATATTTGCAGGCGAGAGAAGAGGCCATAGAATAATGTCTCTCTCAAACCATATCCACTGGCAGTAAGACAAGATAAATTCCTCCTATCCAAATTGATCATGTTCACAGCATAATCAAGAAAGCCAGGCGGACACTCCCCATTCTGTAATTTTGGCTTTGGAAGATCAAGTTTCCTTTGCTGGTCATCAGCTACAAACCCACCAACATATGGTCTGAGAAAAAACAATAGTTAGAATCTTTACATAACAAATAATTACTTGAGAAAAAAAAAAAAAAAAAACAGGGCAAGGGTAGGGTACTCTTGCCTTAAATCTTCAAGACAAATGACACGGAATCGGCCATTTATTCTACTCCCAATAGAAGATCCAAGCAAATGTAGACCGCTTCTGCTATTTACTAAGCCTTCCCCATCATACTTCTCCAAAGCCTTAACACCTTCAAATGTCTTGCAAACTATTGCAAGCATAGTCTCTAATCCCAAGTACTCTGAGAGAAGCCTGTGACCAACATGTGAGATTAGATTAAAAACTTGCAAGTATCAGTCTTTTCATTTGCCATTTCTGAAAACTATTCTATGACCATCCTAGTTTAAAATAAATCAGAATTGCGGAGAATCTTTGGAATGCATTTGGATAAGTTTTATAAAAGAGTTTTTTGTATTGTGTTTTGAAAAGTATTTTCAAAAATGAAAAATGAAAAGTGTTTTGTGGGGTCAGCATCTGAAAAATTGTTCAGATAACTATATTTGAAAAGTGTTTCTAAAAAAAACTGAAAAGTGATGTAATATTAAAGCAATTTTCCAAAAAAATAAAGAAACAAAACTAAAAGGGAAAATTACTGAAACACTTCCTAAATTTCAAGGTCATTATCAAATTGCTTCCTGGGTTTCCATTTTTATCTTCTTCTTTTACCTTTATCTTTTTTAATTTTATACAAGTCCACGGCCACCCCCTGTATCATTGTAGCCTTGTGGGTGGCTGCCCTGTCAGTGGGGGCGGCCTCCACCCTAAGAAGCTAGCCTATATATATATATATATTGTAAAGAGGAGGTCAACCTCCACTTGTTACTCTACATGAAATATTGAACCATATTTTCAAAGATGTCTTTCACTTGTTCTTCAAAATTTGAGCATGTATTTTCAAAACATTCTTCTACAAAGGTGAGTAAAGTTTCCTAGAAGTATTTTGTATTTTGTTTTCTAAAAAGTGTTTTATGTGTTGTGTGTAGTATTTTAAAAACAAAACTAAAAAGTGTTTATGTGGGGGCCAAATCTGAAAACTTGTTTGAATAATTATATCTTAAAAGTGTTTTCAGTGTCTAAAAAGTGAAGACAATTTTTGAAAAGCCCAACCAAACACCCTCTTAGTATCTAGTAGAACCCCATAAAGAGTCCACATGTTCAGCTGATCATGAACTTTGGGATTGTCAGTAACAAAACCAAGATTTTATAGTTGTTTATGAAAATGATATGAACCACAGATCAATGGCAGTAGCAGAACCAAGAGTGCAATGAAAAACAACTAAGTTCCTCATAACCATAGCTATTTCATAAATCTTAGAACTTTGGTTGATCACCAAGAAAAAAAAATCATTATCAGAAGAAAAAATTATCTGAGTAAACATATAGCCTGACTAGCTGTCGCTTTCAATTGGTGGGTGATATAAGAAAGGTGTGGAGAATGAAAACTGCTGACCTACTGACGTTATCATCATCAACTCTGGCAAGACTAGCTACAACACCCAGAACATCCTTGATTAATGGCAAATCCAATGCCTGACTTAAATGATTAGCTTTCAACCAGCAAAATATACCAGCTGCAGAGTTTTCTTGCTGCAATATCTGTGCCATTGTTTCCTCCTCAGTGAGAGAAGAATTATCATTAGCTGTTTCAGCCACATTTGCTGAACAATGATACCTTCCAAGACTCACTAAAATCTATGTCAGCAGAGAAAAGATTTCACAGTATTATATAACTGGAGCTTTAACTGAAATCAAAAAAGGAAAACCTACTGTACTAGGAAGTCAGCATAGAACAACTTTTATACTCAAGCTTGATACACATAAATATCCCCCCCCCCCCCACAAAAAAAAGAAAAAGAAAAAAAAGAATATACCTTGTAAATCACGTATAGATTCATCTAACTGGTTTATCTGAGTCTTCAGAAATTTAAGATTATCTTCACGCTGCTTGTCTTTTTTCTCCAAGCGCTCTAAATTATCCGGAAGAGTATGCTGAAATGAACCGATAAGAAAATTATTGTTGAGCGTAGATTTTGATATAACTCTGCTCAGTCAAGTGAGAGCAGATTTCGCAACTTACATAAAACTCTAGTTTTTATGAACATGGATCCAACTTTGCATTCCAACATGGTCAATGGCTGTGACACTTGCCACAAAAAACTTCCTAAAATGTAGAGTCTAAGATACACATTATACATGCTTGATTTATGTCATTTCTGTTTAGATCTTTGTGTCTTTATGGAAGCATCATGGAAACTAAATGCTATAAGAGTAAAGACGTAAATCTGTTATATATGCAAATAAGTAATAGGAAGAAGCGTCCTACAATCATATCCTATAAACATTCATGCTTCCCAAAAATAATCTCTTCCACCACCCCACCCCAAAATAAAAAAGGGAAAAAGAAAACCCCCAAAACACCACCAAATAGAAAGGAAAGTAAGATGACAAATACAAAACTAAAAGCGAAAGGACAAAGATTTGAAAGGTCATCCATTATTACATCATTGTAGTAGAACTCATCCTACAAAACTAAGAAAGGCATGTTTGTTGTGGAGAGACAGCACATTTGGCATAGATAAAAGCAAACCCAGGACGCTTTTCTTTGAGGATTTCCCTTCACAATAATTTCTTCTATGGCACTTATGAGTATCTATAGGGCTCTATACCTTTTCAGAAGACTTCACATAGGTGATTTGCTCGAGGCATCCGGGCTAAAATGACTGTCTATAGGTATCAAATCAATAAGATTGGCATACTGGCTAATAAGAACTGTGATCATAATTAAGAAATTTATTCACGATAAACATTCACCTAATCAATTCATTTCCAATAATAATAATAATAAAAGAGTAATAATATTTGTTAGCTTTTAATTAATGATTATGTTCACTCTTTTTTATTAGCTTAAGTTTTTAAGATAAATGATGATTTAAGTATCGGGGCAGAGGTCGAACATTGACTTCACGGTTTTCCTTTATTTTCAGTTAAAATATTTTACATATTATCTGATCCGATTGTTAGAATATTAATTAAATAATTGAATTCACCCCTTAATTAAATAATTAGCTTAAACCGATATTCGTAAATAATAAAAACTTGGGAAATTCATTTCCAATTTAGCGCTACAGAAACCATTATAGTAGATACAATCCTATCTGACAAATTAGAATCTAATTTTTTTATTTTTTTTTTCTGCACTTAGCACTTAAAAAAAACTAAAATCTAATTAATTTTCCAATGGCCTAGTGTGTTTGATGCACACAGGACCATGACAGAAAAAGCTATGAAATAGTATAAGCCTGTAATTCAAGCGTGGACAGTGCAGCTAAATTTGCCATACAAGAGGCTTTAAAAACCATATGCATGGGATAATAGTCGAAAAGCTTATATACAGTCAGCTTAATTCCCTCCCTCTACTTTCCTTCAACCTCGCATTCATTAGGCCATGTAATTAGGTTTAATGTGGGTAGTTCATTTGATAGTCGGATTCTAATTGTGCTTTTTTTTTTTTTTAAGATCACTCTCAATCTCCAATATCCCAAAGAGGGAAGAGAGAGAGAGAGAGAGAAGAAGAAGAAATGGAAAATTCTCATAAACCAAACGCGCCCTAAGTAACAAGAATGTTGGTTTTATTTGAATCAGAGAGTTACGAGAGGTAAAAGAGAAGTGAGTGGTAATGTTGTAAATACGAGAAAGATAGAGAGCAGAGATCGGAACCTGTCGGTTCGGCTGATGCATGGCTGAGAAGAAGATGACTCAAAAGGGAGTCGCTGTCGTTCACTCCTCAGCTTTGAAGATCGAGGGTTGAAATTCAAAATGGAGTGGCATTTGCGTAAATTTGTGGAACTTCGTTGTCATTTAGTGACCGCGACGAACTTCACGGCTTCCGAATTGCAAATGTGGACCATTTGTCCCATACTGCGCTTGTTTGAAAGTGTGGCCCACGCGCTTGTTTGAAACCCTCTTGTGTTGACCGTTGAGACTGTTGAGTGCGTTAGTCGAAGCCCAACCTCCTTTTTTTCCTTTATTTTTCCGAAAGTTCTTTCTGTTCTTTATTTTTTTTTTTAAAAAAAAAAATAACAATTATCACCGCCACTCAATTTGTTCATGGATAAATGCAGGTTTGCGGTTTTGACAAGTAATGCTATATAGTATTTATTAGATTACTTTAAAATTGTCATATGATTAAGATAACGGGATAATAAAAATTAGCTCTTGATTATAAGTCAGTTACATACCAATATACTAAATAGTATTATTATTTGACAAATAGCTTTTTGAGTTTTAAAAAATAATTAATCACTCATTAGAGTAAGGAAAAAAAAAAAAAAAAAAACAAATTAGTCCCTAGTATTAAAAAATTGACAAAATTTGTTAATGTGCACGTCAATACCACTTATAGTGTGATACGTGTCACTTGCAATGAAAAATATATATATATATATATATATATATATATATATATATATATATATATATTTTTTTTTTAAAAAAAAAAAGTAGGGGAAATGGGTGGTCAAGTCACGTCATAGCCAAATGGGAGGTGGCTGAACCATCCCCAATGCCTTTTTTATTTTTATATAAATAACGGTTGTCACACTATGATCGGTGCTAATATGCCAACTTTTTTAACATAAGAGATTTTCTTTTTCTTTTTCTTTTTCTTTTTTCCTCTTACCTTATAGAGTGGTTAATTACTATTTAAAATTCATAAAGCTATTTGTCAAAATCTCTAGCCACATGGACAAAAATGCATTGATCCCAATTGTTTAATAGAAAGAATATTTTCACGAAATAACCATCCAAACTTATTGCATAAAATATATTTCATGATCACAAATCACAATGCATAATTAGGATTCTTATGATTTAATTAGTGTGAATGCAAGCATAGCATATTAGCATGTGCCTCTCCCATTCATTTATAAAAAGAAGATGATGATTTTGAAATTTGTGAAAAGTGCTTGAGGAAGAGCATCTACCTCGATCGTTAACAAATGTGTGACTTTCAATTGCCCTTAAATACTAAAATGTTTTATCAAAAAAAAAAAAAAAAAAAACTAAAAAATTAAATTAAATTAAATTAAAACTACTAAAATGTTGGCATTTTTTGTATAAAGTGTGGATATTGTATGAACAAATTCTGATTTTTGGTGTAAATAATAAATATGGATGGGCAACGTTGCTTTGAGCCTTTGAGAGTTTTCTCCCATTTATAACTTCCCTTGTTTATTTATTTATTTTATTATTTTTTTTTTTTGTGTTTTTTTTTTTTGACCGTTACTTCCTTAATCAACAGGAAATTAAAAAAAGAAGTCAAATATTCGTGCCGAAAGCGTGCTTACTGACAGCATATCGTAGCTCGGTCCTTGATTAGATGGGAATGGTCAATGTTTCATTTTTGTTCACATGATTAAATGACTCAACCGTGACAAAACTGTCCCCCTTGACATATACAGATCCACTATGATTTTGATTTTATTTATGGATGCTTTTCATGCTCACCACTCAATCATATCCAGCAATCGGAAGGTTCTCCCGTCTCCTTCATCAACTGGACCCCCACGATTTATTTTAAACTTTGATATGCTTGTAAAAGAAGTTTACCACTACAAAAACCACATGCCATGCTGCCTCCAATTTGGTAATGTTTTTAGGTCATGCTCGTAGGTCTGATTCGAATCGTGTCGTTGTATATATAATAAATTAATCATAATTCAAGGATTAAATTTCTCAATTTAATTCAAAATAACAAATAGGGTTAAAAATTAGGGTTCAATACACTTCTGGTCCATGAGTTTTAGAAACTTTATTTTTTAGTTCTTGAGTTTCAATTTGCATCATAGATGATACCTCAGTTTTAAAAAAAGACCAAATTAATACCTCAGTCAAGTTTTCCGTCCAAAAACTAACGGTTCGCATGAGGGTTGACACATGTCACAATATAAAAAATTACAAAAATTAAAAAATTAAAAATTAATTATAAAATTAAAAAAATAATAAAACTAAAAAAAAAAATTAAAAAAAGAAAAAGAAGAGGGCCACCCCCATTTTGGCCAACCACCCCTCCTTTTTCTTTTTCTTTTCAATTTTTTTTTTTTAAGTTTTTAATATTTTTTAATTAATTAATATTTTTTTTCATACTACAACACGTGTCAACCCTCAGGGTTTGACATGTGACGAATCATTAGTTTTTAGATAAAAAATTTAACTGAGGTGTTAGTTTGGTATTTTTTTTTTTAAAATTGAGGTACCATCTGTGATTCGAATTAAAACTCAATTACTAAAAATTAAAATTTCTAAAACTCAATTACCAAAAATGTATTTAACCTAAAAATTAAGTGTTATTCAGAGGATCAAAATATGGCTCACAAGTCAAATAGCTGTGCGCTGGCGAGCCCGGGTTTAGCACGAGGCAAGGCTTTTGGGCACGAGAAAAAATCTTTGGCGTATTGAAGATGCTTTGAAATTCAACCACACGCCAAGACTCGAGCCTCCGGTCTACGTGTACGCGAATTTGACACGGGCTTCCTGAGCGAGACTGAGATGTGTCATACTTTTTCGGCTCAATTTTTCAAAGCGCCTACTTCAACTTTAAAAGGATACACACGGTACACATGCACCACATGATTTTTGTCACTCGCAAAATTCAATGGTCGAAAAGAGGTAGGCCACATGAAAGAAATAAATTTAAAACAGCCCTCATGGGGGGTGGTGGGGGAAGGTGCGACGGTGATACCATTGGACCACAACATCGTATGTACAATATACTTGCACCAAGTTGTTTTGTGTCGAGGTTGGAGATACCTCAAATCGCTTTGCGGAAAGGAGAAATATTAATAAGGAATAAAGGATGGCCTACGATTTGAGAAGAGGATCTATTCTTTCATCATTTTCATGTGCATCTTAAACAAAAAGCAATCCATTTGGTTGTTAAGACAACAGGGAAAAAAGGAAAATTCAAAGAATATGCCAATTTCCGGTTTCCATCGTTTGTTTTGTTTCCCTTGAAATAGAAGGTGTCAGTTCATCATGAGCTTGTTTTGTTTAATGGAATTGAGTTCGTCACTTTTTTAGGAACCAAAAAGAAGTTGGGATCGGGTATCTCTAAGCAACCAAACAGGAAATTTCCCCATTCCATGGGAAGGTAAAATTGTTACATTTGTCAAGGTCAAGACTCCAATTTCTTGCCCACATTACAAGCATGCTGACAGCTATATTGACAAGAAACGGCTGCAATTCTAGGGAATAAACAGGGCATGCTTGATTGGTGCACAAAGCAAAATTAGATTATGATTATTAGGGAGGTAATTAAGTATTGGATAATGCAATGGAAACTCTTTCTTTTTCTTTTTCCCTTCAGTTTAGGGAAATAACTACGAAAACTGCATTCCCATGAAAACGGAACTCAGTGGGTTACCAACAGATTATACATTTAACCAAACATTGCTATTAATATCATTACAGAAGAAGTAAACTGCCTAACATCACATGGCTTGCAAAGGACAAAGGAAACAATAAATAAGAGCACAGAAACACATACCAAAACAAACAAACAAAAAAATCTAACTCATTATGCATCAAAATCATATATCTCATAAAATTTTGATCCCTCAGTGGGGGGCACAACAAGCAGCAGTGGGTTTACAAGTAACATGCTGATTCAGCAAAGAACTAGCTAAAAATAACAACTTTGAGAAGCTGGCATAAGAAAACAGAACAAATTTGTCTGCTACTAATAACCAACAATAATACATTCGTTTTTTAACTGACAAATTTGATTCACCTAGCAAGAATACTTCACTTATAACAGAATATGTATAACTATAAACAATCACAGAAAATTTGCTGCCCTACTTGGTCAAGAAGTAGTTATTGTTCTACTAGCCGGCACTGCATTTCCTTATAGGATCCACTGCTGTATATCAAAACCTGTAAAGAAAGCTTTTAATCGGGTTCTCCACTACGTATTACCTATGGACTACACTAAATCTGATTCTCATGCTACCCAACTGAAGACAATGGCTGTAAGGAGTTGGATTCCCGGGAAAATGCTTCAATCAACTTTTCCTTTGTCAATTGCTCAGATCCTTGAGACTTGATTACAAATGTATGAAACACAGTGTCATTTGCTGCGGCGATTTTGGACTCAACAACAGTAACTTGTGCCTCTTTGAATGCTTGGATGACTCTTGATGCAGGGTGTGAATCTAAAGGGCAGCTCACTCTTACAATAACCTCATCATGGGCAGCTTGAATATCAACATTAGGAGGTCCATATAGGTTTTCAGTGTTTGGGTTACCCTCCAAAGTTGATGCATCTCTTGAAGTGCTCCCAAATCTCTCCCTATCTGCTTCCATGACCTTGAGCTTTGCCTGTAGCTCATTGATGTAAGCAATAGCATCTCCCAACAAGGAAGCTTTGTCCATCTTGGATATATTGGGCACAACAGCTCGTAATGCATAGAACCGTTGGTTAAGCTTCTCCCGCCGCTGCCTCTCTGCCTCCACATGATTGAGTGGTTCTTCTCTTCCATTTGCAGGCTTTCTGCCTCGTTTCCTGGGTCTCCGTTCATCGGCTGTACCTGCTCGCTCTTCCTTGCATGAGGCTTCGACATCTGAGTGCTCGGATTCAGCACTAAATGGCCGGGAAATCACAGAAGGCCTTGAGGTGGCCCCTGAAAAATCAATTTGCATTTGCACCTGCTTTTGTGGCTGGTAGTGGTTTAGCCGATATTCTTCTCTAACCCCATTAACAAGCTCCTGTAAGTTATTTGGGGTTTGTGAACAATAAATTTCTGATGGACTCCCTTGTTTCCCACCATGAATGTGTCCCCAATTTGAACTATGGAGACCATTTCGCGGGCTGGGATATGCAATCTTACTCCTATTAGGGTAGATTTCCCATGGCCTCTCTTCCATCTTTCTAACAGCAAGTTTCTCCCGGTAAGGAGGACGACTCAAGTTACCCGAGTTCAAATCCTGCCCAAAGATCTTTGGAATTCCTTCCACTCTATCCACCATCCCCAAATTCACAGTAGGGAAATTTTCATCTTTCTTCTCATTCACCACCGGCAATACGGGCACTAGCTTAACCTTTGTTAGTGAGGGATGTGTTGAAAATGATGATCTTATTGACTGCAACAATTCTAAATTTTCACCCACAGATCTTACCGAACCCAACTCAACCACACCCACATCAGTTGTGACTAAAACAATGGTCTGGATTCCAGCAGATTTAGCAAGGAAGGACCGAACACAATAATCAGATTGCGATTTCAGAGCATCCGAGATCCACACATGCTTCCCGGACTCAAAGCACTTGCCTGGACCGCCCTCGCCTCGAGGGAACGAGAAATACATCGATGCAAGAAAGAACATCTCCGTATCAGTAACCCGGTCCAATCCTAAGGCATAATTATCCTCATCTGATCCTCCAAACAATTTGTGCAGCTTCTGAAGCACCCTTTTCCTCATCTTCTGCTGAGTCTCATCCCCATGGCGAAGATTGAGAATTCGCATAGCTTCAGGCTCCTCCCCCTCCCTAGGCTCCCTACAAGACCCATCCCCCCACCCCAAAACCCAATCCCCCGACTTGGACCTTGACAGTTGCCAAAAGATTGCATAATTCCAGCAAAAGTTCGAGGCGTTCGGGCCCTCCACGAGATCCGAAAGCGTGTTTTGCAAATGCTCATCACTTCCCACAGCCATTAACAAATTCTCATTTGGAACCGAGCTCGATAGCAAGTAATCGAAAGCCCGAGTCCCCAGAACCGTCGCAACCATGGTCTTCTCCTCATCATTCCACACCGCACCACCCAAACCCACCTCAATCTTCATCTCTCAACCCCCAAAACCAAATTACCCACCAAAAAAAAAAAAAAAAAAACTTTAATTTTCAATACCCAGATCAAATCTCGGTCCCCAAAACCCTTTAAGCAATGAAAAATCCCAGTTTTCCTAGCCCTAAGCTCAAATCCAATACGTTACAATCGACCAAAAACGACAAACCCCACATCATTTTCTTAAACCATAGCTACAAATACAGATCTCACAAGCTCTAAATCTCTAAGTTACAAAGAAAACCCAGAAAAAGTAAAAACCAAAATTGAGCCAGAAGAAAAAAAAAGAAAGAAAAACAATAGAGGATTGAGAGAGAGATAATACACACCGGTTTTGGCTAGAGAAATGGGATCATTAAGCGGCGGTTGGGCAAGGCAGCAGAGTAAATAATAGTCTCAGTGTAAAGATTCCCGGGTAAGTGAAAGTTCAATTGGGGATATAAAATTCTTCCGGAAAACGAACAGGCAGTTAGTTCACAAACAATAACGAGAGCAAAAGCCTTCTCTTTCTCTCTTTCTAGCAAAGTGAAGGTCAGACTGGGAGGGAGGAAGAAATGGGGTTTTTCCATTTTTAATTTCTTTGCTAAATCTTCAACTTGCATTAAAAATTTAACCATGGTTAAGAATGCTTTGCCATTGGAAATTAACTATGGTTAATTGGTTGGAGGTTGAGAAGTAGTCGGCAACAATTTTGTGTTGGCTTGTTTGTTTGCTGCCGAGCGACACAGTGGGAAACAGGCGAAACACCTGATACACTACTACTCGCAGATCATTATTTCGTGTTACTTTATTTCTACTGTTTGTCTTCTTGGAAAATATATATATATATATAATCGGTGATATTAACGAAAAAGCTTTCTTGACAGCAAAACACATGCATGTTAGCTTTTTATTTTTTTAAATTAAATTAAAAAATAATACTATTTAATAGACAACTTTTATATGTGTCTTATAATTAAATGACTTGACAATAAAAGAACAATTATAAAATTACTCAAATAAAAAACACTCGCAAAACTACTTTTTTATCTTTATCTTTATGCCATATTATTTGGCTAGAGAATTACGAAATTTTGGCTCCTGTTAATGCTTTTTAGGAAGTGGCACGCAATAATTTTTTCTTTTCTTTAAAGAAAGGCACACCATAACTCGGTGCCCATGTACACCATGTGACTTTTTTTTTCTTTTTCTTTTTTTTTTTCATTTATATTTATTTTTTGAAAAGCTCATATCATATTTATTGAGAGTTATGGAATTTTAACATTTTCAGAAGTTGTGAAGGTGTTGTGTATGAATCAAATCCCTTAAACTTAAATCTGGAGAGTCGCAAGTTTTGAATATTAAAATCAAATTTATATCTCTTGAAATTTTTTGTCCGAATTATGTGTTTAGAGTGTGGAATCCACCCATTTGAACATCTAAGAACCGAGAACCACACACCCCTCTCTCTCAAGAGAATTAACTTTCGAGAGTCACAAATTTTGAATATTAAAATCAAATTTAGATCTTCTGAATTTTTTTAGAGTAATTATCTTTTTTCCTATCAACTATCGATCATTGTCAACATGCATACCACTATGATCTAACACCTTGATCAAAAGATAGCATGAAACTACCATTTTCATATTGTTACTCCTTTTTTGTTAGGAAATCTCATTAAATCGGACAGAATATTTTATTTTTAGAAGTTAAATTTTGTTTAAAAATAAAAATGCACTCAAACAGTAATTTAATAAAAAAATATTTTATATATATATATATTAAAAAAAGGAAAAAAAGATAAATGTTTTGACTGTCCATCTTTCAATATTTAAAAACTATAGCACTCTTTTTAGCTTTCCAAAATGCTAAACCGTTTTAATTAAAAAAATTAACTTCCAATTTTAATCAATTTTAAGAAGATACATGTGTACCTAGCTAGCTTGTTCATATATTTATATGTTTTTGCTTAATCTCATTTTTATCTCAAATTGGTATATATATTAAGCTCTTTATCTACATGATTTACTTTAAAGTCTTTACAATAAGAAATGTTACTGCTCAACATTTTTTTTTAATTATTATATTTCATTACAAATCCCTCTTTATAGCACTACTTTAGAGAAAAAAAATCGTAGAACATAAGAGGAGATGCTCCCTCCTCTTTCTTTTCCTTTCTACTATCCGCTCTTACCATATCCCTCACATTTTGGTGTTTTCTTTTGATTGTAGATGTTCTTCGACCAAATCAGCATTTTTGGCCTCTCCATTATGCATCCGTTCATCTACATATGTGTTGTGCCATTCATCTCTTCCCTGGCCGCTGCCGCTGTTTATTGGTTTGTGTTTTTGCTTGAATAAGAGTTTTGATTTTTTGATTTTTGATTTTTTCATTCCAGATCTGCCTTCATGGACGATCTATGGGATGAAAGCTAGTTAGGTGTGAAATGCTATCTCTCACGATCTGGATAATTCGGTGTGATAAATTAATCTCTCACGGCCGGTTTAAATAAATTTTTCTATTATATTTGACTACTTTTGTCTTAGATCTTGTTTGCTCGGAGTTTAACTATTTTTATACATGGGTTAACAAAAGATGAAAGTCATAAATAATACTTTATTGTAAGAATTTTGTCTGTATTTATGACTATATAACTTTATAGCATGTGACAATAATTTTGCAGTAAAGCTATATGCTAGTTATCTTTAATCAATGAAATACGCATGTCTTTTGTTATTAAAAAAAAAAAAAAAAAGAGGTTACTGCTTAATCCCCTCACAAAGGATAAAATAGAAAATAAAAATCCCCACACAAAGAAGATCTATGAATGAATATCCCTATCAGTAAGTTTCGTCTATGCTTATTTTTTTTATTTAATTTCTGTTAGGTCCATAGATTCGTAATTATTTGTCCCCTCTCTCTCTCTCTCTCTTCTTTTTCCATCAAAGTGGTGTGAGGCTGTGAGGCTGTGAGGGTACATTTTGCAAGGCTTATCGTAGCCAAAATAAAACGAGGTTGACCGCGTGGGTCCAAACAGCAAGCGAAGAAAAGAGATATCAACCGTTTGTTTATGATTTATTCTTTGGCATCATCATTTCGAAAGCTACGCAAAAAGAAATCCTAGGAAATCAAAAAAGTTAAAGGAAAAAAGTAAAAAAGAAATCTGATAAGTTTGAGGTTTGAAGCTTAATAAAAAAGATTATGCTACTTAAGGCCTCTAATGTAAAGCAGTTGGTGGCCCTTAATTGAGTAGAATCAAAGGCAAAACAAAAAAAAAAAGTCGAAAGTGATTCCAACCCATATCTCTCAAACTTGTGTGGGCTCCCCATTTTTCACTCTTTGTTATAAAACAAAATAATGACCCTTTGATTCACTAACTGCTTCTGTTACCTTGTACGGCTCATATATATAGACGGTCCAGATTCCAGAATGTAATCATTTCTCGGATCATGTCGCAGACAACAATTGCCAGCTCATTTCTTTCGTTAGGGAAAATTATAATACAACTATAATAAAGGATGCAAATTTATGTTTAGACAGACAGGTTTGAGGGAAGCTATTGGACTAGAGTACAATTAAAATCACCTGGCAGGTTAGATATTTAATTAGATTAACCAATAGATTTTGCTGTCGGTCTCTTCCCATAAGTGTTCATTATTTTTTGGGTAATCTCAAAATATATAACAATTTTCAGATAAAAATATTTATTTTTTTGTGTCTCGATGTTATCTTCAAATTTAAGACTACATATCTTTGAACTGAATCCACATTTTTTTTTTAATCTAGATCTTTTTTCACAACAGCCCCACAACAAGTTGACGTGGCTGGTAATATTTTATTATTTTTTTTTATTTTGTTTTGTTTTCTTTTTGTAAAAAAGTAATAAAATATTACCAGCCACGTCAACTTGTTGTGGAGCTGTTGTGAGAAATGAGTGTAGGGATCATTTTTCTTTAATCTATGTAAATGTTTTTTCAAGAAGAGATTATTTCATCAACATACTTGATATTTATAAAACTTAATTTATATAATGTTTTATTTAATATATTTAAATAACAATAACAAGATTCATAGCCAAATCCTTTATAATTTTAAACAAATTACATAATTTTAACCGTTTTAAAGCATTAAATGCTTCGAAAATGCCACCTCAGCATATGACAATTGAAAATCGAATATATCGAGCATAAAAAAAGAAGTCAAGCGTTAATTAATCATTCGTCACGCACTCGGCTCGTATATCACGCGTTTTTGGGTGGCTCCATCATCTCCATTGCAGAAGAAACACGTTTAGCACAGCAAGCAAGCGCCACGTGTGTAAGGGATGTGGGCCTATTTAAACGTGTCGAGATGTCATCTATCCTCGATTACATCTAACAAACCGATAAGGAGAGAGAGAGAGAGCACTAAAAAACAGTGACGAAGCTCGTGAACAGCATGTGAACGTGAACATAGGGATGTGTGATGAAGCACGTGATGTACATTTAATATTCGGCCTTAAAAATTTGGTGTAACGTGTTTGGCGTGTGTCCCTATTTTTCTAATAAGAAAATGATATTTTTATATTTTTATATATTTTTTTTAAATTCATTTTTAAATTTATGAGACCTATATTGAGGGGTTGAACCTCACAATTTTAATAATAGATTTGAAATTTTTTTTTTTTAACGAAATATATAAATATTTTATTGATCAAATATCACGAGCGTAAAACTCTTACAGCACAAAATATAAAACTGTACAAAATCATAGCCACATGCTATGAGGTTATATAGTCATAGATACAAACAAAATTTTTACAATAAAGTGCTATTTATGACTTTCATCTTCCACTAACTCATATACAAAAATAGTTAAAGAGCAGATTTACTCCGAGTAGACTAAATCTAAGACAAATGTAGTCAAATATCCTAAAAATATTTATTTAAACCGGCCGTGAGAGATAATCCCTCATACCTGACTAACCTTCATTTCATAGATCGTCATGAGAGCATATCTAAAGAGAAGAAAATTCTTATCCATAGCAAAAACACATCTAACAAACAGCACCAGCGGCCAAGAAAGAGATGAACGGTACAATAAGAAGGTAGATGGATAGATACATAGTCCGGATGCTAAAATTATTGATCTGGTCTAAGAATACCTAAAAAAATAAAATCAAAATAAAAAGAGGAGGTAAGAGCGGAAAAAAGAAAATAAAAGGAAGAGGAGGAGAGAGTAAATGTCCCGTGACATTGCCTTCTTTGTCACTCATTTTTTTCCTCTGCTAATTTTCTATTTCCTCAGATTTTTTAGTTGCTTTTACGATGCAACTCGTTGATTCCGTGCATTTTGGCATGAGTAATGCCACCTACTACATATTCATTCACTATTTATTAGTGATAGCATTTATCAATCTTTTGATTTATCATTATTAAAAAAATAATAATAATGATTAAAAATGGAGAGACAAAGTTACATCAACCAAATGAAATATTGATTGAATAGAGGTATAATATATATGTGTTTGTTTCGTATAAAAAGTTGAATAAAGTTGAATAATATTCAACTTTTTTCAAAAATAAATTATATTTTATTTAACTTTTTCAAATTTTTTCAAATTTTATCTCACAAAGTCAAACCTCGTAATTCGCGCAGTATATTCGAATAGGTTTCGTATTCAACACCCAAACGGACCATATATATTGTGGCACACAATATGTATAATAGAATATACGAGAAAAAAAATGCTAAATATTTATTTTTTTAATAATTTAATAATACATTTTTTTCAATATTTTTTTTTTAAAAAAAAACGTTTTTTTTAGTAACCGAGGTAACTCTAATCACAAACTAACATTTATAAATAGGTTATACATGAGTAATTGGATTAAATTTTCTTTCAAAATCTTGTTCCCAAATAATATGTCACAATTCTTTGAGATTAATTGTGACATATTTCTAAAATAATAAATCACATGAGATTGTGATACATCATTTGGAAACTAATTAAATTCTTAAAAAAAAAAAAAAATTGAAATGTGTAGCATTGCTTATTCATTTTTCCTTTGAGTTCTTTCAATGGTATACGAGCATAAGGTTATGGAAAAGAGAAAGCTACCGAGTCTCAAAACGTTAAGCATGAAATTTATAAGACTATAAACAGGTAAGTCCTAGGTCTTGCTTCAACCGTGGAATTTTATAATCTTCATCATTTAATTTCCAAAACAGAAGAAAAACCTCTACGTATCACTTTGGAGTTTGGATGGTCTAAAATGCACTGTGAATGTGAAAAACTTGAAGGGACGTTATCTATTGGAAGAGAAATACTGCATGGAAAATAAGAGACAAATATTCAAAATATTGGGAGTAAAAGACAGGCTGCCGTCAAGTATACTTGGGGATCATTATGTTTTAATTGTATATGACATAAATTTATAAGACTATCCAGTGAATTTCAAGGAAGATGAATGAGGCAGAAAAGATTCCTATATTGACTCAAGCAATCATCGATACAATAGTATTTGAAGTTACACCGGGGCATACTAGACATTGGCTTCGAAGTGAATCCACTAAATCATTGTGTTTACATATGAAAGATATGGATGCAATTACGTATGTCTTGGGAATAAGCATTTCTAGAGAAAGAAATTTCTAGAATTTTATACTTTAATCAGGAAAAACATATGAAAAATGTGGTTCGAGTGGATAAATGTAAACCTTTAAGCACACCTATTTCCAAGGGTCAACACTTGATCAAGAAAATGTGTTCTCGTTGAGACAAAAATTGAAGAAATAAAAATAGACCCTTATTCCCACGATGCGGGTAGTCTCACGTATGATATTTGTCATCCAGTAAGATTGATGAGCATATATTAGTCCAATACAAGGAGGACACATCAGCAATAACGCGAAAATTTAGATATTTACAAGACAATATATAAACACACGTTTATGTTATGGATGAGGTGATTGAATTAGAAATTGACCATGTAATTAAAGACACACCAGATCCTAGTCTTGACTTGAAGGGCTTGATAGTTTATGTGTTACTTGTATTTTATAAATATCAAAAGAATTATTTCATATCAACTCTTCAAGGTCCAACACTATTAACAAACCACCTGATAAATCCTCAAAAGATTTGTTTGGATGATTTTTACTTCATGTTGGTTCATTTTACCCAAACAGAAAATTGGGAAAATTCGTGTTCAGTGTCACAAGAATATTCAAACCCACGTGAAGAAAAATCACTTTCAAAATAATTGCAAGTTGTCCGTTAGCTGCTCTCATGGAGTCATGGACAACAATTTCCGTTTATGTAGGTCAAAAGCAAAGGTAAAATGTTTTTCCTTCGAAACGTGTTTAAAACACTTTTTTTGGGGTAACATTTACCAACTGTTAAATCATTCTTAATTGATTCACAAAAATAGCTTTTTGGCGAGTTAATTTGCTAAAATGATCGAAAATAGGTCTTCAACAGCCTTATTAATTTGGTTAAAAAAAAATTTATGAGTGAACAATACTTACCAACAATAGTGAACACTATTCACTCACCAAAACAATAAAAAATTATTAAAATTTCTCTCACTCTCTCTCTTTTTATTTATTTATATATTTTTCTCTCATGCATCACACACAACCTCATTTTTCAAAAATATTATTTAAAGGAATAATAATTGTAAATAACTGAAATGGTGAGGCTATTGAGTGTGCTTTAAAAAAGTGGATAGCTAAAATAAAAAAAGTGAATTTTAACTATTTTTGTTAGTAAAATTTAGAGAGATTACTAAGAATGCACTAATTACAAAGCTTAATACTCAAAAACTTCCGCTTCTTCTGATAATTAATTCTCTATGGAGAAACGTTTTTCGCTTTTTAGTATAAACTTCAAGGATATCTAAAATTGCGACAAGTGACAGTTAAAATATAAGTGAATTTCAACTGATTATATACATCTTTTTAACAAATTCATGATTGAATCTGTGGAACCCACATGTGGTCCAATAGATTTAATTATGAATTTCTATTGTTTATCTTTACACAATGAGTAATTCTAGAAGTCCCTCCTTATGTGTCACTCTTGTGTTCCTTGAAAAATGATGTGGCTTTTAAAATCACAATTTGATCAGAATTCAATAGTAATTTTAAAAGGCATCTCATTTTTTGAGGGACATAAGAGGGACTTCTAGCATTATTCTTTCTGTACAAAAGATGTGTAAGAGAATGAAACCAAACATTTTTTTTATATATTTGGCTCGAATTGCATTTTATTTAAATGGAAAAAAAAAAAAAAAAAAAAAAAAAAAAAAAAAAAAAAAAAGGAGAAGGAGAAGGAGAAAATTGAACTAGTAATTTCTACTACATAAAGCTGGGCCCAGCCATCACTGAAGATGATAACACAATTCCACCCACTTTTCTATTATTAATCAAGACAGCATTGAAATTTGGTATTATCACCGGAATCCTATAATTGGACGGTTGCGCGTGTAGAATGTGCGTTAGTGGGTGTAGTGTGCCCTACCCTAGATTTGCTTTATGTCTTTAGTCCAATTGACCCCAATTCCCCCATTTTGCTTCACATGGTCCGCTTTCATACCAAAACATTGAATTTGGGAAAGCCTTCAGGCGACCTGAAAAACCTGTCTCTTTGACATCTGACATCCATTTTCAAAGCTTCATTCTACTTGTTTTCAAGTGGGAAAAATGCCCTTGTAAAGTTGATTTTGACCTCAATAAAAAAAAGTAACCTCTTAACTTTTATTTTATTTTATTTTATTTTGTTGGAGCGTCCTCATCATACAAAGTTTGAACCCTAAGGATATGTTTGGGTAATACTTTTTTTTTTTTTTTTTTATATATATTTTTTATTATTTTTCAAAAATATATTTGGAATATTTTTTGAAATTCAAAATTCTATTCAAGTTTTATTTCCCATCCAAACATAATTTTAAAAAACAAGTTCTCTCAAAATTCGAAATTTTAAATATAATACAAAAAAAAAAAAAAAAAAAAAAAAATCACACACCTAAATGAGTCCTAAATCTCCTTCAGCAGGCAGATAGGGTGCTTGAGTTCAACAGCTATTACATTAGGTATGAGCCTAAACATGCATGCATATTTTTTTCTAAGTTCTTAATTATGGTCTTCTTTTTTTTTTTTTTTTTTGTTTAACCTAATTAAACAGCAAACCCTATCCTCAAAAACAAGAGTGCCATTCCAAGACTATGACATAAACATAAATAAATTATTATTATTAGAGGAATAATCCTTACACAATAGTTGTACATAACTGTAAACACATGGGGTGTGACTCATGTGAGTAAGTTTCACCACATGAGTCTCACCCCATGTGTCTACAATTGTGCACAACACAACTGTTGTGGGGGGCATTTCTCTTATTATTATTCTTTTTCCTTTTTCAGTTTTGCCTTAGCCAGGCAGGCACAAACTCAAAGAACAAGAAAGTGAAGAGACCAACCTTCAACAGGCGGATAAGTCACGCAAAGCATGCCCCAAAATAGTAGAGGCATGGCAAAGAAGAAAATGCCTAATTTTTTTTAATTCCTTCCAAAAATGATGTTTATGATTTCCTCGATGATCCTAAAATAATAAGCTATTTCGGATCGAAAGAAAATAACACGTGCATTTTGTTAAGCTAGTTGACACCCAAATTTTGTTAAAGGAAAAAGGGGGGGAAAATAGAGGAAATAGATCAAAGAAAGTATACGTATTTGGGCCACTTGAAATGTGTAAAGATTGGGCTTAGTAGTCTTCCTTGGCAGAAACAATTTAACTCATTCCTTTTCGGTCCCTTTCTGATGGGCGTGAGCCGACGATCCAACGCTTTGTCAATCTCGCTTTAGCCCACGCTCAATTGTTGAATGGGCTTCAGCATGAAGAGAAATTTAAGAGATCAGAAGTCAGTAATTCCTTAATTGGACCCTCAGGCAATTTTTGGAAACAGTATTTCTCCAACAAGGCCTTAGAACCTTTCACTTTCTTTTTATTTTTCTTTTTATAAAAAATAAAAAAAATTGAGGTATATTTTAAGGGATAATTGCACCGTTGGTCCATGTGGTATGCCATAATTATTTTTCACTCCCTATGGTTTAAAAAGTGCATGGGAAGTCCCTGTAATATGCAATAATTATAAATCGATCCATATAGTCAAATTCCGTTAAAAAATTTAACAGATTCCATCAAATGCCACGTCAGCACCACGTGTCGTCATCTTATTGGCAACACGTGGCGCTGACATGTCCATCTTAATAAAATAATATAAATTTATTAAAAAATAAATAAAAATACTTATTTTTTTAAAAAAAATTAAAATTAAAATTAAAAAAAACAAAAACAAAAACAAAAAAAGGATGCGCCACCCCTTGCCTGCCATTTTTTTTTTCTTTTTTTTTTAAAAAAATAAATAAATTTATATTTTTTATGAAGATGGACACGTGTCGCCATCTTATTGGCAACACGTAGCGCTGACGTGTAGAGCTAACAGATTTCGTCAAAATGGTGGACGGAAAATCGACCCAGGGAGTAAAACGTAATTATTGCATATCATAGGGACCTCCCATGCACTTTTTAAACCATAGGGAGTGAGAAATAATTATGGCATACCACAAGGACCAACGGTGCAACTATCCCATATTTTAATTAACAGTTGTGTTTTTCAAATTTTTACGATATGTATTTTTTTTCTCCTAAATCCACGTGGCACTAAAATCCTAAGTATAACATGTGAACATGTGCCACGTGGGTGTCTCATTCGAGTTGGACGAAATACGTGACTACGAGTGTTAGTATTTTAAGGTGAGCGACGTGGAGATCCGTTAAAAAAATAGACGGAGGACCGATGGAAATATTATCTGTGACACTCTTTGAAACGAATTTAGGGCTCACGTATACCTCTGAACTATTTAACCTTAAATAAAAGCCTCAAAGATTTATTTCTTTATTATTTTATTTTTTAAAAAAAAGCATTTCTTAAACTATCATAGGGTCAATTTTCCTCACACCGTTTACTTTACTAAAAAACATAATAAATGCCGGAGGCCCTTTTAGGATCTCCCGTGAACAGTGTACTGCCCAGATAACGTTTGGACGTATTCGTCATTCGAGAAAATTACAGGCTTGATATGAAATGGACTCATTGCTGCATTATACACATGATATTTCGTTTTTTTTTGATAAAAGGATCAATTATTTATCCCCAAAAGTCGGAAGCCATCCCTTTCTACCTTTCTGGCCTAGCTTTCTAAGGCCATCTCCAACAGAGGGACTATTTTGGCTAATTGATCCCCAAAAGTCAGAAGCCATCCTTTTCTACCTTTCTGGCCTAGCTTTCTAAGGTCATTTCCAACAGAGTGACTATTTTAGTCAAAATAGTCAAATTTGACTTTTTTTACTTTTTTTTCTTCTCCAACAGAATGGTTACTTTAACCATTTTTCTAAACACATGAACAGTAAATAGCCAACATTAGCTATTCACTGTTCATGTGTTTAGACTTTTTTTATTAATTTTTTCTCTCTCCCTCTCTCCCTCTTCGATCGCTCTTCGTCCCTCTCCGTCCCCCTCTGTCACTCTCCGTCCTTCATCTAATATTTTCTCAATTTTCCACTCTCCCTCTTCGTCCCACCCGGTCCTGATGCCCAACGAAACCCTCTGCCCCTCTCGGTCAACACCACCAACCCCTTCCCTCTCCTTCACCGCCGCTGCCCTTCTTTCCTTCGTCCCCAGCAACATCGTCATTCTCAACCAAGACCTCGCCGATGAGCTCGTCCTCGTCGACACCAAGCCCGACACCCTTTCCTCCAGCACGCTGTTGCCTTCCTCCCCCACACCAAAATCTACGCCTCCGTCGAATACGCCGTCACCGTTGGATCCGATCTCTGCATCGTCACTGCCGAGGCCCGCCAGATCCTCGACTCGTCCAGGTTTTGGTTCCTCATCACCGATCATCTCGACGCTCGCCGATCCTCATCAGCTCAAGAAATGAGACGGGTTGGGGTTGGGGAGATAGGTTGGGGTTAGGGGAGACCGGAGAGTGAGAGGGAGAAGTGAAAAAAAAATAAAGAAAAAGATTAAAAAATAATATTTTAAGAAAATGAAGAGTGGAATAGAGATTATTATTGGAGTGTTTTTAAGATAGTCAGTGGTTAAAGTAGAAATTTGTACTTTTTGAGTAGTTATTTTAACTCCAACTGCTGGAGATGGCCTAACAGTAGCCAATAATTTTCTTTAACAAATTATAAGATGTCACATCATTATCTTCTTTGTCCAAATCTACCATCAAAGCCATTAATTGCCCCCACGTCAAGCCTCTAAAGTTTTTTTTGTCCTCACTGGTTGTTTTTTATTTTCAAAATAATTAAACACATTAACAAATTACTGAAATTAAACACATAACAATTAAAATTATTTTTACTTTTATACCACATTCAAAGTTTAAAACACATTAACAAACTAAAGAAGCCTTCAATTTTCTGCAGGATACATATCCCACGATTAGGCACGGGCTTCATAAATCACTCTAATATATAAATACTTATATAATGTTTATCTTTTAAAAAATTCCAAACAAATTATCCTCACCACAATCGTGCGACGTTAGCCAACCACGATGGTGATAAAAATTTAAATTCCTCCACATTTAAACAATAATTTGTGCATTAAAGAATATATATGACCACTTATTGGTAATGTGGGCTTAACTTACGTCACCTAATTCCTCTATATATGAAGGATAAAATTTATATAAACCAAGTTAATTAATGAAATTGCTTTGAGTTTGATAGAAGATGCAGATATTCAATAGATTAAACTCATTAAAATGAGCTCAAATTAATATTGCACTAGAATGCTCAAAATAAGGTAGCAATAAGTAATAATAATAATTAATAAAAACTCCGTAAGACTTGCTTGGAATATAGGCCCTTCAATTCTTAACAAGTGTGAGAAGCAATACACAAACGATTGTCATGTACATATATATTACGTACATACATAAATGGAGCATATATACCCACCGTAGAAACAATGAAACAACACGCACTAGAGGAATGCCATGAAAGGCTGCGAAACCTCTCCGTCCAGCACCGCGGAGTCACCAGCGGTAAACGACCACCCACACGAGTTCCAATAACACCCACTATCCCTCAGCTCCGGCAATTCAATCTCACCCCAAAAGTCGTCGCCCTTCTTCTCCAAAGCTATGGCATGAGCGGCCTTCGATGCCGCGGCCTGGATATCCCTGGCGGTGCACGTGGGAGGCCTAGGCAAGTCGTCCACCTTGTCCGGGAAATTGAGCTGCGCTTTATGACCTTTTAAGCAATAAGCCGCGACGTCGTACGCCTTGGCTGCCATTTCTGGCGCTGGGAAAGAGCCTAGCCAAATGCGTGTCTTCTTGCGCGGTTCCCGAATTTCGGACACCCATTTACCCCACCTTCTCTTCCGAACACCGCGAAAGACCGGGTGGCGCGTGCCGCCACGTTGGGAGTCGGATTTACGGTGAGATTGGGTGGTGGTGGTGGTGGTGGTCGAGTGCAGGGCATCTTCAGTGTATTGTGGTTGCTCCATTTACAGTACAACCCGTTGGCTTTGAGTGCCGATAGGCTGAGGCATATGCATTTATACCTGTGAATCTGTGATAGACGTTACAAGAGGCGGACGCAAAGTACTGGTATGCCCTTCTGTGAGAATCGCCATATACTGGGCTGTTTTTTTTTTTTTAACGTAAATGTTTGAACAAGTGAGAGTTCTCCCCTCTGCATTATAGCGCGTGAGGAATGTGTCAGTAATGGGTCCTACCAATTGCGGACATGATTTTTTTTTCTTTTTTTTCTTTTTTAAGGAAATTGCGGACATGATTTTCTATTTCAATTTGACCTTAAAAAAATGGATAAGGTAAACTATAATTATTTGCTTAAATTTAAAAAAATTGATACATATAATTATAAAAGATTATTTATAAGATTTACTTGATCGAAAAAGTAGTTAAGCAACCTAATTTTTATTTGGTCAGGTAGGTCTCATAATAATCTCTCACAATTACATGTTCGAACTCTCTCAAATTCAAACAAATACTTATAAAAGATTCTAATCCAAAAAAATCTTCTTTATCACAATAATATTTATTTTGCATATATATAAGATTTAATGGTGATTTTAAAGGGTCAAAGGATGAGAGTCTTGAGATAATGATCATGGGAAGAAAATAAGCATTTTTCAAAAATATAAGATATTCTTTCATTTACGCTTGCTTTAGCGATCGATGAAAAGCTGATTTCGCTAAGCAGTGAATGGTTTCATTAATTTCATTTTTAGTATGCCCCACAAATTATGACCAAAAGTTATTTGACATAGTTTTTATATCATCAATCAATTAGCAATATTGACTCCAACATCATTCCTACTACAGTGTATGCACAATTTTCAAGTCATCTCCCTCTACGATTACCTGATGGATTTTCAAATCTTTATAAAATTCTATCACCTTTCATGTTGCCATAGTCTCAGCTACTGTTGGATCAATAATAAAAGATATTGAGGTATGTAATGTACACATAGTCACCAATACATTTCCAGCCATCGTAATCGATCTTTGGCTATAATGCCTACACCCATCTTTTCTTTTCCCCGGCCAGTTTATTCATCGTTGCGTTTTAATTTACTTTAACAAATTCAGCAGGTGGTTTTTTCTATTTGGACTTCTTCGCTCTCGTTTTCCTCCATATTATTCTCCAAGCTCTGTATTGCTTGATAGAACTCCTCCAATGAGTCTTTAACGCTTTTGACTATATGAAATGAGTGTATAAGATCACTTCAAAAGACTATTGTATTTCTATGAAGCCAAATCCTTCTAATTGTTGTTGCCATGCACCAACTCCAATCATTCTTCATCTACTCTCTCCATTATTTTTCCAAACAGACACATCAAGAAGTCATCTTCATTGTTGAAAAAAAAGAAAAGAAAAGAAAAGTTATGTTGCCTTTCAATTCGCCCGTACATCTATTGATGACGGCAACTCCGAAAAATATGACCGTTATTCTCTGCAACAAAGCCACAAATGAGACAAAGAGGATCTTGCACTGTCCATTTTCTAAACATATTTTATTTGGTGGGTAATAAATTATTGCAGGTCCTCATAAAAATATCTCTTCAACACCCCTTATACTCTCATTTTTCAAATTCTCTTCTACACACAGCTAGAGATCGATACTTTTAAGCATTCTCCTTTTTTTTTCTTGAATGCTTCTCTCTTTTTCAAGGCGGTAAGAACTTTTAACTAAAAAAATTTCATTCAAAGTCCCTATCCGCACCGGTTGATCTTTTTTCCCGTACACTTTTTTTATGGCCCAACTACATATTCTCGCCGCTTCACCGATCTTAATTAAAAATTTCTTTTATCAGAGTAATCTTCCACCGCTTTGTAAATATATATATATATATATCTCCATCTATTTGTTCTTTTACCCTTGCATCTCGAGGAAGCATTCTTACCACAGATTGAACGGACCGAATATGATGTTCATCCATATTTGATTATGAAGAACACTTAAATAAGATATTTCTTTGAAAATTATGTGGTGAACATGAGAGAGAGAGAGAGCTTTGACACAAAATACACGAAATGGGTACATGAAGTGGATGAATACATACCGGATGTATATTTGAGGGGTGAGATATGTGGAAGAATACGTATCAAATATTTGAGTGAGATGGTATAAAAAGAATTAGACTCCATTTATTTCGGCGTAAAATATATCCCCTAATCTTACTTGAGTGGGACAAGTTGATAACCATCGTATTAAAAGAATTTTAGGCTCTATTTATTTTGACGATAAAATATCGTCCAATCTTGCGTTCTAAAGTCATATGATTCGTCATACTTGTCACTATTTTTCGTAAAGACCATGCATGTTGATGGACAAAAACATATTTCTTTATAAAAGTACTGGTAGAGAACTGTTGGAAGCTAAGAGAGCGACAAGGTCAAACTTTTCAGCCACGAAGTTGTGGAAGCTAATTAATTAAAGGTAGCCATGACTAGCTAGCTAGAACCTTCTTGATGGATAGGCGTTGTTAGATGAAGTGCCATAAAGACATAAAGCGGCAACAGATTATTTCTTGCAATTGGGGGACTGAATTCAGGCATTTGTACGTACGTGGAACCAATTTCTTGAATTTTTTTTCTTTGTATTCTGTTGCAAAGTTTAACGTAGACATTGGAAGCACAATTGTTCGTCGAGAGAGATCGAACAACGTACGATAGGTTAGAAGAAGAAGTCGATGTTTTACCACCTCCAGTAATTATGGATACAATACAACAAATTATACGCACGTACGCACGTATGCGGTTGGACCACGTCCGAGGCGATTGAGCTGTATATGCATCACAGCGTAAGCGTTGCCAATGCTTGAGTGTGATCTGTGAGGGTTCTATCGCACTTGTCACTACGGTCCATCTCACATTTTCCCTTGTTTTGGAGCTTTCAAGCCCAAAAATAGACAAGTGGCTACACTTGTCCAGCACCACGCAACCTACAGAGAACCATCACATAAATGAGACATTAATTGAGACAAGACTCTTAAAGCAAACAAATTAAAAAAGGTATGCCTAGCAAGATATTATCAAATATATATCTTGAATCAATGAATATATCTCATAGAAACTGAACTGATTCAATTCGTTGATGAGATTGTTAGTGCTAATTAAGTACATCGTGGCAAGCCTGATGACTAAGATTAGCATAAGTGCAGTGACTGTGAGACTAAATGACAAATACAGTGCTGCTTCCAATTACTGAGCCCCTCATATCAATTATTGAGACAAAACATTCTGATATATATGCACATAACTTTGCTCGATCAATACACTGCTTCCAATCTTATTATTCGAAGGATTCTCATATCTTTTCTCTCCTCGATCGTATATTATATATCTCCCTTATCAGAGACCAAAATCCCCCTTAATTCCCCTTTTTGTTTTTTCTTTTAACTGCCCAGAAACAAAATATTGTTGCATTGGCATGCAAATTAAATGTGTCACATGCGGCATGGAAAAATGAAACTGTAGGAGAGGTTGCAAGCTAATTTTAAAATATGTTAATTATTTGGGCAATTAGTTTACATTGTGATCTATTTAAAATTGAAAGAAAATTTAAGAATTTAATTGTTGAATTTAAAAATTATATTAATTAAATAGCATGAAAACGCAAGTACTGCTAAAAGATGAAGATATAGGCAATTCAAGAAAAAAGTCCGGACTCTAAACAAATGGGTCATTTTAATCTTCTCTTTCTTTTACCTTTTGTTGATGGTGATACTAATAATTAAACATCTCTGATCTGTCTGATTGGCCGTGCAAAGGGACTCATGCTGCAATAGTACTTCACTTAATTAATTGTGTCAATATATAGTTGTGTGGGTGGCAACATTTCATATTTTTTTTCATTAGAGAAATGATATATACTTTGTCATCTAAAGATATAATTATTGATTTTTTATTTTTTTATTTTTTTAAAACAAAATACAAAACCAGACCCCAACCCATTTATATAATTTTGTGATTTTTTGTTTAATAATAATAATAAAAGTTAATAACTGTGTCAATAATTATGTCACGGTGACAATTAACATGCATATCAAATCTCTACGACAAAACGGTGTCAAAAATATTGAAAGATGCAGTACTGTATATCTTTCTTTCTCTCTACTACTCTTAGCTTTTGCTGAACGTCGTTAACCCTAGTACGTACGTAGGTGATCCCAAGATTCACAATTGAGAGCCAAACACGTGAGCTTTTCGGGAGGATGGAAGAAGACGAGAGAATCAACAAGAAGCGAGAGGTACTGGCAGATCACAAATTAATTGAGTTTTGTTTGTTTGTTTGTTTGTCTTTTTGGTTGGTTGGTTCTACTTGCTTTCTTCCGTGACTCTTTTCCTTTCCACACCACACAAGTAAAGATAGAAAATGTTACACGTGAGGAAAATTTGACGAAGTTTTGTGAAGGTAGGAGTCTGTGTCAATGTCAGGTCGATTATAACTAGGCCTAAGCCTGGGTCCGGATGGCGTATGATTATTCCTCTGCCCCCTTAATGTTTGTTTGTATCAAAGCCCCATTCCTTCAAATGACAGATCGAGTAGCAGTAATGCCTTAATGGCTAGGTCCACTTGGAGCTTTCTCCGATTAATTTCCCAATTGCCATGACACCTTTTCCTTCAATGCATGGGAGGGACCGGAGGAGCTGCCCGGCCCTACCCAGTGTCTCCCCCACTTCCGGGGGGTTTGGGACGTCGGGAAATTCTGATCAGTAAGCGTGGAGCAGATCTTACCAAACACTCTGCAAAAAGTAAAGCAGATCTTACCTAACTCCAATATCATGTAATGTGGGAAACAACAAAACTCTTTCTAAACTATGTGTTTGTATCTTTGTATAATCCATTAGGGATGTATGTACTTCCTGGTGTCCACCCTGTCTAACGTATCTCCTCCTTCAGCTTGTTTATAAAAGTTACTGTCAGAATATTTTTGTTGCTTAAGCTTGCACGGTGGAAATGGCCAATCAAGTGTGGAGAAATTAATATACTATGGGAATAAGAGTAACGGTACCGTACACATAGCGGCTCCAGCCTCAAACGATTTAAGCCGTTGCTTAAGACCTCATTGAATACGGCAGGCTTCTAACTAATAATTATATAATAAATAATCTTTAGTTTTTTTAAAAAAAAATTAAAACTAAAAAAAACAAAGGCTCTAATATGATAAAAAAGTTAATAAAATATTCTTTAATTAAGGCCTCCACTTAATAAGTGTACAATACAAGTTATTTCTAAAATAATATTTAAGACCCTAATATGGTAAAAATATAATAAATAGTTTCTAATTAAGGCTCTCAATTATGGTAAAAGTAATTACAAATTGAAAGTCTCATTATTCACATTCAGGAGAAAAAAAAAACCATAAATTCTTGAAAAGTCTCACTTATTTACTCTTTTTAAAAGCCTCATTTTTACATTCATGACATTAGTCCAACTTGCATAATTTTTTTTCCAAAGTTTATTTGAGTTGAAAAATGTTTAGAAAAATATGAAAAGTCTCCAAAGTACATAAATTTCCATTGTTTGCATTGTGCATAATAGATATAATTACATTATCAGTGAGTCTTCAATGTCCAACAATTTTTTCCTCACGCATTATGTTCTATTACAAATCAATCTTTAATTTATATAACTTATTTCTATTTTTCTCTTTATTTTTATTTAAATCTTATTATTTCATGTCTTAAATCAAATGATAAGTCATTCTATATCTAATAAGTTATAAAAAAAAAAAAGTTTTAAACTACATTTTACAGAAGAAAGTGCTCTAGTTGACATATTAAATAAAAAAAATATAATATAAATATTAAAATAACTTTAATTTAATGAATATAAGTATAAGAAAATGGTTTCACTTAGATCTCTAAATTTATCGAGCCGGCCTTGACGGTACACACTCTCACTTTCTCACTTATTTCCAAATCTCTTTGGTGACTTTTAAAACCACCATTAAATTCATGATGAATTTTTATTGAATTTTAATATAATAGTAGTTTTAAAAGTTACCTAAAAAAGTGTAAACATAGGTGTGAAAAAGTGAGAGTGCCTGTATCAATACTCTTGAAATAATATTAAGAAAGAGAGAAAAAGCAGAGACAAAGAGACAAAGTGATGGGCTACGTGTTTACTATATATATTGAATTATATGAAACAATATTACATAAGTCCCCTAAAAATGAAAACATAACATTAACAATATTCTAACAAAATGCTTGGCACTAAAATGGAAGTAATCAGGTCTCTACTCTGGTTTCTTGGCCTTTATAACTCTTCTTTAACTGTCCCTCGCATAACTCAGTATGAAATAATTAGGTTATGTCAACTGATTTGATAGGTGAAGTCTTTTTCTGCAATAAAAAGAAATGGCATGTTTGGCAAAGCACTCAATTTCTATTTTAAATCATATCAACTTAAAAATATTTTGTTTTTTTATATCATATCAATAACTTTTAACAATTTTTTTTTTACTTTTTATCATCAATTACTTTTTAATAACATTTTTCACTTTAAGAGAAACTTCACTTAATTCTCTTGAACTTCTATCAAATTTGTAATTACTCTCTAAACTTTAAAAACTTTTAATTTAGTGTATCAATCTTTCGATTTTTTTTTTTAATTTCATTTATCTGTTAGGATTTTCCATTAAATCCTAACGGAGGTCGGAGGAGTGTCAAAATTTCCCAAATACCCCCTTTTTTTATGGGAAAAAAAATGTAAAGATTTAAACGTTGGTCAGGGTTTAATGAAATTTACAAAGATAACAATGCATAAATCTTTGAAAAAAAAAATAGGGGCATTATGAGAATTTTTACTGAATTTAATGGAAAATCTTAATGGATAGATGAAATTGAAAAAAAAAAAATTGAAAGATAAATACACTAAATTGAGAATTTTTAAAATTTAGAAAAGTAATTACAAAAGCGACAACAATTCAAAAAAGTTAAGTGAAGTTTCCCTAAATTTTATACACAATATGAAATTATCAACCAGGTTCTCTCAAAGCCTCAAATGTCTGTTATGTGGCAATGTGGAGTTTTGGTTGCATGGTTAAAACTATCAACTAGGTTTCCTAGCCGAACAATATTGTTAGGTCCATTACTTTCTCACTTTTGTTTGTGCAAATCATGGAGAAATTTTATTTATTAATATACTTCTAATACGTAATTATTATTTTTTCTATATATAAGAAATATCAACTATAAGAGGATCAACTATATAACATACAAATAAGAAATAGTAATTGAATTTCTATAATGAATATATCAATTTTACATCTATCTACAAGAAAAAGATTAATCAATTATCGGATCTTTATCCAGCACCAGTGGTCGTGGTTCAATTTGCATCATGTAGGATTAGGAGTAATAATATGGACCATTTTTTTTTTTTTTTTATCATCTCAAATATGATGTGTCTTTTTTAAATTACTATTGGATTTATCATAAATTCAATGATAATTTTAAGAGTCACGCTAATTTGAGCATATTAAAAATCCGTGGCATTACTCACGGGCCTAGAGGTCTGGACCAAGCCTGCTAAGTTTGACCCAGAAGATGACGCTGCTTCAGAGTCAAGCTTAGGCTGAAATATTTTGACTCAACCCGACTAGATTGGGACTTCCGAAACAAATCCCGTTCACAAAATCATTTCTCCGGGTGCCAACAATTTGGGCTTGGTGAGCAGGAAATTGCAAGCGGTTGTTTTTCGCATTAAAACAAAATTAATTAGACCAAAAAAAAAAAGAAAAAAAAAAAAGAGGAAGAGAGTGAAAGTTGTTTCCTATTTGCAGCCCAACAATGTAATCTACAGAAATCCACTTTACCCACACGAATTGGGCTCCTCGGTTGAGGCTGAGGCCCACTGAGCCTATGAATGGTTTGTAGCGGTTGCCTGGCGGACTTGTTTGTCGACTGAGGGCTCGACGACAACGAGGCAGGTTGGGGTTGGTCTAGGGATGTAAACAAAGCAAAGGAATCCATGAGCTCGCTCGGACTACTCGTGAACACGAAACTATACTCGATTTTTAAACGATACATACCCTGATACCCGTATAAAACTCTGCTCGCTCGTTTAAAGTTCGCGAACATACTCGAAAAAAGGCTTGGCTCGCTTATTAGCTCGACTCGTATATATTTATTAATATACATATTTATTAATAAATATATGCATATATATTGATAAAAATAACTTATTTAGTATATCATTTATTAATTAACAATAATTAATTATTATTATACAATATATAATTATTAGTTATATCTATAAGTATCTATATAATATATAATTTAATTATAAAAGATAATTAATATGATTTATCTTATATGATCTAAGAGACAAAGACTCTAAGTCTAATAATTAAATATCTAATGATCGTTGAATTAACAATAAATTGTTAATCATATGATTTAATGAAAATCTTGATATTTAATCGTATTATTCAAATAATCATATCATATACAATGACAATGTAATTGGTATAATCCCAAATCAATTGATTAGCATTAAAATCAACAATGTGTTTCTTATCATCACAAATTAAGTATAATTATTAGAATTCATATCATTATATTATATGATGATCATATGTATTATAACTAGAATTTATATGAAATGCATATAATCTAAAATTTATATAATATTAAATCTTAAGTGATATGACACATTCTATCTTTTTTATATAATGTAATAATCATATCAATAATACTTATTTTGTATCATTGTATAATTAAGTGTGATATAAGTTCTAACAATGTACTATGATGTAACAACAATAAATTATGTGATCAAATAATTCATTTGATTTAATTTAAGTATGATCTAACAATTTATATGATATTAAATCTCATGTCATATGTCACAATGTATAATGTAATAATCATATAAAAAAATACTTATTTTGTATTATTATATAATTAAGTGTGATCTAAGTTCTAACAATGTACTATAATGTAACAACAATAAGTGATGTGATATAACATTTTATTTGATTTAATTTAAGTATGATCTAACAATTTATATGATATTAAATCTCATGTCATATGACACAATGTATAATGTAATAATCATATCAACAATATTATATCATATAAATGTTATTATTAATTAGATATTAAGGAAGTTATGATAAGTAATTAAGTATGATTCATAATTTTCATATCATATGATATGAATCATAATTCATAACTATATATAATTAAAATTCAATCTATAACAATAATTATTATAGCCACATAATGACATAGTCTGATAGTCACATACCTATATAAGTCATAACTCATAAGTATACAATTTACACTAAATAACTAATATAAATTATAATGATTAAGTATCTAGTTACTTAGATAATTTTGATACAAACTTGATACTTGTAGGTTAAGTATAAAATAATGATTAAGTATTATTATTATTATTATTATTTTAATTTAAATATAATTAATAATTTGTAGGCTTTTACTCTTGAGGCTATGAATTAATGAATTATGATTAAGTGTAATTTGTGTAAATGTGTAATTACTAATTATGGATTTATGATTAACATTTAACAGATTAACTAATTAAATATAAATGTATAATTATACGAATATGACAATATGTAACTTATAAGTTAGAATTAATTATCTTTAAGTATAAATAATAATTTTTTAAATTTTCAATTAACTTATAAATATAGGCTTATAATTTATAAAGTAATAAGTTATTAACTTATTGCAAAAATGAGAAAACTGTAATTTTTTTAAAAAAACTTTGAATCATCATATTAACTAATTAAAGATAACTGTTAGATTTGTTTGTTAATCAATTTCAGCTGTTGGATGGCTAATGTTCATTTCAGCTGTAGAGCACGACTGACACTGAAATTTATTCAGTGTTTCGCACGTCACGTTATTCATATATAGTCTAACAATTTATATAATATTAAACATTATGTCATATAGCACAATATATAGTGTAATAATCATATCAACAATACTTATTTTGTATCATTGTATAATTAAGCGTGATCTAAGTTCTAACAATATACTATGATCTAATAACAATAGGTGATATGATCTAACAATACATTTGATTAAATTTAAGTATAATCTAACAATTTATATATATGATTTCAAATCTCATGTCATATGGCACAATGTATATTTATTATAGAATCTAATAATCCTATAGTCCTATATAATGATAATGCTTATCTAGTTATATTATATCATATAAATGTTATTATTTGATACTAAGGAAGTTAGGATAACTGGATAAGTAATTAAGTATGATTCATAATTTTTATATCATATTACAAATAATCTCATATCATATGATATTAATCATAATTCATAACTATATATAATTAAAAATTAAACTATAACAATAAATTATTGTAGCCACATTATAACATAGTCACATAACTTATAACAATGTAAGTACATAAGTCATAACTCATAAGTTTACAATTCATACCAAGTAACTAATATAAATTATAATGATTAAATATCTAGTACATAAGTCATTAATAATTTATGTTTTGAGTGGCCATCATGATACTTTTTTGTTCAAAGATCAAATGATAATATCATAATACTTTCGTCCCCAAAGGGTAGCTCAATCGGCTGAAGACCACGCCTCATGAAGCGGAGGTCACTAGTTCGAATCCCCCCTCCCTCCTCTTGTGTGGACATGTCAAAAAAAATAAAAATAATAATCATAATACTTTCTTGTTCAAGATTATATAATACAATCTTTAAATATGTATTAAGTATATAAGTATATAGAATAAGTATCCGTGTATTTAAATTATGATTAGGTATCTAAATTATGAATTGTTGTATTATAATTTATAAATATATAATTATAAAAAAAGCTATAAGTTTGAGTTCACATAATCACATTATTATAAGTTTGAATTCACATAATTACAAATTAAGTTATGAATATTAAACAATTAAGTTATAAATATACTTACATAATCATACTTAAATTAATAGCTTAATTAATAGTCCATACTTCACGCAAGCACATAATTTAGAGCTTAAGTATTATTATTATTATAGCTTAGGTATAAATTTCATGTAATTTATAAAATTATATTTAATCTATTAAAAATATAACATATTTTAGTTGCAAAAATGGTCTACCGAAACTATTTTTTTCTTATAAATGAGAGAAGATTGCACTTTTTTGTTTTTTGTTTTTATTGAAAGAGGATTGCAAAGAAAGAACAAAGAAGGCCCACGTACATTAAAAAAAAAAAAAAAAAAATGTCTGATGATACCTCTCTTTTTTTATTTCAAATTCAAATTAACACATAAAATGCATGCCCATCTTAATGGTCGCCAGCTGCATTCTACCATTTAATATGAACTCATCTCGCTTTGACACGTTGTCTCGAGATACACGCTTCTCATTAATCCCACGCCTTCAGCCTTCTTTTACTTTTCCTATAATCAGCTTCTGGACTCTTCCTTGTTTTACGAGCTTCTTTGTTTATTTTATTTTTTTATGAGCTATTGCTCGACTCTTCATCTCATCTTCTTCCTATCTTCACATTTGAATGTTTACTCATTTTTTTTCGCGATCGCAACAATTTCGCCCACTCTTCTTTGATTGAAATACCTGAAGGCTCGGCCCATGGACCTATAGAGGTTGGACAGAAGAGTGAACCTGCCTACTGCCACAACATCGAGATTGAAGCCCAAGCGCCATGGGGTAAACCTTGGTTCTATGACATCAAGAGATAACTTGAGGGTTGTATGCTCCCAGCTAAAGTGTTAGGGAAATAATCAACTCCAAAGACACCTGGACTCCAGGACAGGTCAGAGGTTCGAACCACAGGTCTGATCGGCGTGTCACCTCGGTCAAATCACCTCAGATATTTGTCATAATCTTGTATGAAGGGATCATCTCGGTGCCTGGAGGATTGAATACCTCGGACCTAAAAAAAAACTCTACAGGGTGCGGAATATTTCGAGATCTCCTAGTTTGGGCAGAGCGAACACGTCTCGGATATTTGCGACTCGGAGAGTTGGTGAAGGTACGAAATAATCGCCTCGGGGTTATCTCCTCAGGTTTAACAAGTGTTTTAAGGTCCTTAGAACTCTATATCCAAGATTTATGGGTGCAGATTCCAATCTACGATTTAGTGAGAGTCGTGATAAGACTCCAATCCCAAGATCTTCGGGATTGACCCTTATCCCAACATTAATGGGATAAGGTACCTATCAATGTGGAAATCATCTAAACAGTCAGACTACTATCCAACTTGTTCCCGATTCAAACTCCATGGAGATAAGGTTGAAACCTACACGATCCAGGATTTAAATTACTAGTCCGACTATGCTTCAAACACTCCAGTAGTTTTATAAATGTGAACTGTGCGCCTATAAATATGACTACTACGCCAAGTATAAAGCACGCATTCTTTAAGCTTTGAGATTTTTTATTCACACAAGAAAGTTACGGAGTTTAAACTGACTTAGGCATCGGAGTGGGCGTAGTTGACACCCCCGACTAGTTGTTTGTTATTTTTGCAAGTAAAGAGGAAGGTGAAAATACCAAAGGAGAAGACGTATCACAAGGCGACACGTCACTGTACCGAAAACTGTACCAATAGTTTGGTGCCGTCTGTGGGAACGACATTGTTCTCTAAAAAAAAATCCATGATGGTGACTACACAGCGTACTAATCCGGGTCACAACAACACCCATGAAGAAGCACGACGTACTAATCTGGATCAGAACGACACTCATGAAGAAGCAGAGTCCATCAACCCTGAGGTCAGAATAGCCAATCTCAACCAACAATTGGCTTAAGCACAAAAGAACGTGGAGGATTTATTGGCTCAGAACGCACTGTTGCAAGCTGCTCGAACATCTGCACCATCACAACATTTGAAAATGGGGGAGAACCGGAGAATAGTCAAACTGGAGATGGCCAAGCGACTCCTATTGAGCACCTAGAAGATCCGGGAGAACGGGTCGAGCCACGGATCGAAAACCACATCCCACCTGGGAACCAACCTCCACCCCTACCAACGGAGGTAGAGAGAAGGCTACAAACGACTTGGGCGCGAAGTATGATGCACTGTCCAAAACCATGGACTAGAAGCGCGATGGGAAGGAGTCACTTGTGGACAACCTCTTCCAGAGCAAGGAGTCTATCTTTACCGACGAAGTGGCTAACTTCGACTTACCCAGAAGGTTTAAGGTACCTGATATCTCTGTTTTTTCAGGTTATGAAGATCCGGTCAAGAACTTGGATAACTTCCGATCCCACGTGTCTCTGCATAAGACACCCGACGCAGTAGCTTGTCGGGCATTTCCTCTCACCTTGTTAGGAAAAGCCCGAGACTGGCTCAAGAACCTCCTTCTAAGATCAATTAACAGTTTCGACACCCTCGGGAAGAAGTTCTTGGCACAATTTATGTACAGGAGAACTAGGAGGAAACCCAGAGGATATCTACTCTCTGTGCGTCAGAGACCAAATGAATCTTTGAAAGATTACCTATGGAGGTTTAACCAGGAGAAGTTGGGTACAGAGAGCGCACCAGCTGATTTTATTTATGGTGCAATATTCCAAGGACTAAAAAAAGATGAGCCGCTGATGGCCGATTTGGCGTTGAAACCACCGAAGGATCTCCACACTTTTATGATAAATGTAGACAGGTACATTAATCAAGAGGAGACGCTTCAAACCCTCCTCGGTTCTTCCTAATAGCAACCAGAGTCCTCATCTGAGAAGCCCAAGAAGAAGAAGAAGCCAGAGGCCGCATAGGATGACAGTCCCAGGGAATATTATAAAGTAAAAAAGAATTTCGGAGACTACAAGTAGACTCCATTGAATTCTTCTCTCACCGAGGTACTTATGGAACATAAAAAGGATCCTCATTACTAGAAGCCGAAGCCGATCCTGGGAGTTCCACCCCCACGCTTGGCTCATAAATACTGTGCCTTTCATGATTCATATGGTCATCTTATCGAGCAGTGTGTATCTCTAAGGCAATTGATCGAGAAGCTCATCGAGAATGGGAAGTTAGTCCGATTTCTCATTGATGAAAGAAATCAGCAACAGGAGAAGCAAGGCCAGTATCCAAGGCCTAGAAGAGAAGAAGACCGAAATGAAAGAAGAGATTATCAACCGAGGCGAGAAGAAAGAAGAGATATGGCTAGAGAACCTACACCTCGGCCTCGGGAGGAAGAAAGACGTGGGAGAAGTAGGAGCAGAGCCCGACAGGAGCAGCATGACAACCTTCCCATCATTCACACCATTTCGGGAGGATTTGGTGGGGGAGGAGAATCCAGTTTGGCTCGGAAGGCTTATGCCAAGCAGCTGGATGATTTCGAAGTATACTCGGTCTAGAAGCCCCCCAAGTCCCGAAAATGCGATCCTATGGCTATAGGGTTTTCGGATGAAGATTATGCTAGAGTCTCTCTTCCACATACTGACTCCCTTGTAGTTTCATTAACAATAGCAAATCATCAGACTCGGCGTATCCTTATTGACATAGGAAGCTCGGCTGATTTCCTGTTCAAACCAACCTTCGACTACATGGGCATTCCTCGGGAGAGGGTGGCCCCGGTCTCCTGCCACTTATTAGGATTTGCTGAAGAGAAAGTACTGCCCCACGGATCTATTGAACTCCCTGTCACAGCAGGGGCCTATCCGAGGCAGAAGGTCATTATGGTAAAAATTTTGGTAGTAGATAGACCTTCGGCCTACAACGCCATCTTTGGAAGGACGGATCTTAACGAGTTGAAAGTTGTCACCTCAACACTGCACCTTAGTATGAAGTTCCCCACCGAAGAGCGGGTCGGGGTGGTGAAGGGAGATTAGAGAAAAGCTAGGCATTGCTACAACTTATCCTTGAAAAGTACCCCTGAGAAGTACAATCTTGGGGAGAAAACCAAGGAAGACGGGAAATAGCAATCACCGTTGGGGGAGCCTGTGGAAGACCTGGAAGAATTTAAAGTCGGTGGTCCCAAGAAGAAGGTTCGTATAGGCTCGCAACTCCCCCAACATATGAAGGAAGATCTAGTGGCATTCTTGAGGCGCAATAATGATGTATTTGCTTGGAGCCATGAAGATGTGCCAGGAATTGATCCTTCGGTTATTGTCCACAAGTTGAATGTGGACCCAAATCACCGACCAGTGAAACAAAGAAAGAGGGCCTTCGCAGCAGAAGAAGTCGAGAAGTTATTAAAGGCCGGATTTATCCGAGAGGTGGATTACCCCGAATGGCTAGCTAATGTGGTGTTGGTAAAGAAGTCGAATGGCAAGTGAAGGATGTGCGTAGACTTCACTAACTTGAATAAAGCATGCTCGAAGGATAGCTTCCCATTGCCTCGGATTGATTTGTTGGTAGATTCAACGTCCGGGCACGAGCTTTTGAGCTTCATGGATGCCTTCTCAGGGTATAACCAGATCTTTATGGAAGAGATGGATCAGGAAAAAACTTATTTCATCACAGATCGATGACTCTACTATTACAAGATGATGCCCTTTGGGTTGAAGAACGCTAGGGCCACCTATCAAAGGTTAGTGAACAAGATATTTCGAAATCAGATTGGTAGGAATGTCAAAGTTTACGTGGACGATATGTTGGTGAAGAGCATCCAAGCAACTGAACACATAGCAGATCTCCGAGAGACTTTCTGGACACTAAGGAAACACAAGATGAAGCTTAATCCCATGAAGTCTGCTTTTGGAGTTTTTCAGGAAAATTCCTGGGATTCATGGTATCGCAGAGGGGAATAGAGGTGAACCCTGAGAAAGTCAAGACTGTCCTAGACATGCAAGCACCGAAAACTACAAAATAGCTGCAGCAGCTAACAGGGAGAGTTGCGGCATTAAACCGGTTCATCTCACGATCCACAGATAAGTGCCTTCCCTTCTTTAAGATCTTAAGAAAAGCCTTACCTGGAATGAGGAGTGTGAAGAAGCGTTCAGAAAGTTGAAGGCATACTTGATGAACCCTCCATTGTTGAGCCGTCCAACCAAGGGGGAGACACTCTATCTCTATTTTGTTGTATCTCCCTCGGCGGTAAGCTCGACCCTGGTTAGAGAAGATGCAGGAATTCAGAAACCAGTTTACTTTACAAGTAAGGCACTTCATGGAGCAGAAAAGAGGTATCCTCGGATCGAGAAGTTAGCATTTGCTCTGGTTGTCTCGGCTCGGAGATTGAGGCCATATTTTCAGGCTCATGCTATTCGTGTCTTAACCAAATATCCAATGAGGAAGGTTTTGCAAAAGTCCGACCTCTCAGGGAGATTAGTTAACTAGGCGGTGGAATTCAGACAGTTCGACATCGAGTTTCACCCTCGGACAGCTATCAAAGGGCAGGTTCTAGCAGATTTCTTGGTAGAATTTTACAATATCCTTGGAGCGGAAGAACTTCCCAAAGAATTGACATGGATTGTGCATGTGTATGGGTCCTCGACACGGAGCAGAAGCGGGGTGGGAGTCATCTTCAGAAACCCCGAAGGCCAAGAGTTTGGATTTGCCATAAAACTGGATTTTGTCACCATTAACAACGAAGCAGAATATGAAGCGGTAATAGCAGGCTTGGCACTATCTCGGGAGATGGGAGCAACAAATGTTGAAATTCGAAGTGATTCTCAGGTGGTGGTGGGCCAAGTTCAAGGATAGTTTGACACGCAATAAGATCGGATAGCCAGCTATCTGGACCAGGTACCTAAGTTCCAATCCTATTTTGAGAAGGTTGTTGTGACAAAGATACCCATGGAAGCAAATACCCGAGTAGATGAGCTCTCAAAGATAGTTTTAGGAATAGACGAGGAGATTGAAGCCTCACGACGGCAAATCATTGTTTTAACTGAGCCATCCATAACCCCGAAGGCTAACATTATGGAATTAGACACATCTCCGACTGAGCCAGAATGGGCTACTGAGATCATTCAGTTTCTAAAAAATGGGTCATTACCTCAAGACAAGGCTAAAGCCCGAAAGATCAAGAACCAATCAACTCGGTATAGTTTGCTTGGAGAAGTACTCTACAAAAGGGGATACTCCGAACCCTTACTGAAATGTCTCTCCAAGACCGAGGCGGATTATATGTTGAAGGAAATCCATGAAGGCGTGTGCGGGAACCATTCGGGAGGACGAATGCTGGCACAAAAGGCCATCCGAGCAGGTTATTATTGGCCTTCAATAAGCAAAGGTTCAGCCCAAGTTGTGAAGCATTGTAACAAATGCCAGAGATTCTCCAGAATTATGAAGACAACACCTGAGAAGCTTACTCCCATTACTTCTCCATGGCCCTTTGTGAAATGAGGGGTGGATATTGTCGGTCCAATGCCTATAAGGAAAGGAAGTCGGAAGTTCCTAGTTGTGGCTATTGATTATTTCACCAAGTGGGCAGAGGCAGAAGCACTGGCAGCTATAACCACAACGAATATCACAAATTTCCTATGGAAATCGGTGGTGTGTCGATTTGGGATACCACATGCATTTGTCACATACAATGGAAAACAGTTTGACTGCGGACCATTCCGAAGGTGGTGTTCAGAACTTCATATCCACAACTACTATTCGTTAGTGCTACGTCCGAAAGCAAATAGGCAAGTGGAGGCAACAAACAAAACACTGGTAAGAACATTAAAGAAGAAGCTCAAGAAGAAAAAATGAGCTTGGGCTGAGTATGTTCTTGAAGTAATCTGGTCATACCGAACCACAAGTAGAACTCCGACAGATGAGACGCCTTTTTCCCTCACTTGTGGGACCAAGACAGTAATACCAGCTGAGGTGGGCTCCCCTAGCTTTCGAATGGCTTATTACAATCCTGGGCTCAATGATGAAAGCATCAAACTACATCTAGATTTTTTGCAGGAAAAAAGAAATGACCCTCAGGTTACCTGGGCAGCATATCAAAATCGAATAGCTTGGTACTTTAATAAAATGGTGGTTCCTAGATAATTTTTAGGTCGAACATTGGGTCCTCAGAAAAGTGAGCTTAATGACGAAAGATTTAGCAGAAGAAAAACTGGCACCAAAATGGGAAGGTCCCTTAGTAAGATGTCATAAAAAAGGGGCTTATCATCTAATGACCGAGATAGGGAAGATGCTCTCGAGAGCATGAAACGCCGAGCATTTGAAGAAATACTACATGTAATTTTTGTTTTTCCAACAATTTTATCATCAATAAAGCAGCTTCTTTGCCAATTAATTTTCAAGAACGGCAGAACACTTAAGAACTCGCCCGACTCCCTTCCTCAGACGACTCGAAAGAGTTATGGAAGGGATACCCAAGGAAGAATTAGCCCGACTCCCTTCCTTGGACGACTTGAAATGGTTGTGAAAGGTGTTAGTATTTTGGCCTCATTCTGTGTTTGGACAAAATCACTTAAGTGTAAAGATGTTGTAAACATGGATTCCACTATTCAGAGTCTGCAAGTCAGAAGAATTCAAGTTCCCTGTCAGCCGTCCGGACGATCGAGCCATCTCGTCCGGAAGCCCATCTGTCCACTGTTCCATCCGTCCGGACGACGTGTCATCCCGTCTGGACGCTAGACAGACCAACATCATCCGTCCGGACGAAGTGTTCATTCCGTTCGAAACCCATACTGTATCGAGAAGTTTCTGTGCCAGCTTGCATCCGTCCGGACGTTTCAGCAGCACATCCGGACGCCTCCCAGTACTCGATCAGTTTCTGATTTCTTTCCAACTTCCAAGAAAGGGAAGATCAATCAACCGTCCGGACGATGTAGCATCCCGTCCGGACGCGCATCTCCTTAAGGCAAGAATCGCAATTCAGATATGACCGTCCGGACGTCTGACAGCTCTGGTCTGGACGCGCATGCATCAAAAAAGGAAATTGCCGATTCGACTTCAACCGTCCGGACGACTGCCTATCATGGTCCGGACGCGAGCATTGCAGATATGGAAATTGCATGTTGAAGAATAGCCATCCGGACGCTCATCCCCCATGGTCCGGATGCTGGAGAGCCTTATAAGGAAATTACTTGTAGCTAGGGTTGGCAATTTTTGACACGACCCGTGAACCCGACACGAACACGACATGAGAAAATAGGGTTTGGGTTTAGTATAATCGGGTTCGGTTCATAATCGGGTCGACCCTATTATGACCCTCCAGACACGATTCTGACCCGGTAATATCATATTAAAAAAAAATAGTGTAAGTGAAGAATGGGCTTTTATCAGTTTTATGACATGGAACCGGTCCTGGACTGAGTGGACTCCTGGTGGCTCTCACTTCTCGAAGATTCTAGGGTTTTGAGGACGATTTTGCCATCGTTGGATGGGAATCAGAGGTTCTGGGAATCCTGGGATGAATTGAACATCGAGTCGCAGTGCGTCAAGTGTCAACGCGTATACGCCTCCGGTGAAGAAGCCGGAGCTGCCGGCCCTGTACTTGGGGTTTCTAGTGGGAGTGGCGAGTGTGCCAGATTTCATGTTGGGGCTGATGAGGCTGAAGAAGGAGTCGAAGAGAGCAATGGAGATGAGGAGGGTTAGGGAGAAGCTGAAGAGGAAAAAGGACCTGGAGAGGATGAGGACGGAGAGAGAGTCTGAAACTCTGAAATCTGAATCTTGGATTCTTGATGGTAATAGCGACAAAGACGGAAGACCCAGCGCTTGATGGTAACAGCAAGTCAGTGATGAAAGACGGAAGACCCAGCGCTTGATGGTAACAACATCAGCGAGTCGGCAACGAAGAAGGAAGACCCAGACCCAGCGACTGAAAGCCTGAAATTGCTGAATCAGCGAATCGTGTTACCCGGGTCGTGTTCGGGTAACACGGATGGGAAGTGGGTCTTGTCACGCCCCCATTTTGGGATATAAGGGGAACGCGAACTTGAGCCTAAAAATACATTTACAAAAAACACACATCTTCCAAATATAGACCTTAATCATCTATTTTATTTATATGTATATAAAAGTAGCTCTTTACAATGCTATAAATCTCAAAAGGGAAACATACTATACAAAAGAAAAGTCACATCAGTCTCCCAACAATTTATTGCTCTTAGCGAGGTCTACGCCATTACAAAGAAATGACTCCGTTTTACTGTGTCATCTGAAAAGGTTTTGGGGGAAAAAAGGGTGAGTTCGACAACTCAGTAAGGAAAGCACAACAAACAAGAGTATGGTATTTTTTTTTTTTTTTTCAGGAATTTTAAGTAGAGTTCAAATAATTTAGCAAATAAAGAAACAGTTAAATGACATATAATTAGATCAAATGTAAAATAAATGGTGCATAAATCATTTATGCAGCGTGTAAGTTTTAACCTCCCTTGGTCCAATATCCGCTAATTAACCATGAGCGGCGCACGTTTGGCTCGTCTCAAAAGACAACTATGACTCATCCTATCGTCACAGGGGAGAGCTATACCAGGTTGGGAACTTCCCTAGGTGAAGGCCACTCGGCCGGTGGCCCACACTTTCGTCCTTCCGTGTGGTTGCCATGCTACCCACATAACACATAGCACATAACACATATATGATCCGGATCGTCTATGACATGGTACCGCGGAGGTAAAACTGTGTGCACATGAAATATATACTATGATATTATCAACCTTTGCTCATATGGTGCACATGTAACACATATACTATGATATCATCAATCTTTGCACATGTAACACATATATTATGATATCATCAACTTTATTCATATGGTGCACATACTTTGAGAACTATGATTTCACCAACTTTATTCATATGGAGCACATGTATCAAATATAAACCAAGTATGATCACATGAGATTTCAATCATATCATATGACAAAAGCATTATTATATTGATAATATAAAAAGACAAGTAATATTAAAGAGTTGAAAGAGTTTAGAAAATCTCCGTCTTTTTCTTTTGAAAAAGTTTTATTAAAACTTTGCCGGGGTTTTGATGTAGTGTTTCCCTTACCTGGTATTTTCTGAGCAGTATTTTAGCTACATTTTACCTAAATAAATTGCAAGAAGAATTTTAGAGAAATATTCTGAGATTTGAAATATAAAACTTAAATTAAGGTATCTTCTCCTTATTATTTCTTTTCTTTCATCAATTAATTAAACCCACATATATATATTACGTAAAATCTGGTGTATATATGTGTATATATACAACACCCATCATTCCTTTGTTTTTGGGACACGTACAGAGAGAGAAGAGAGATCCTTTTGTCTTTTATTTCTATTTCTTTCTTCATCTTATCTTTTCCTCTTCTACTATTTTATTTAATATATATACAAAACAACTAACTAAAAAAAATAAGATGATGAAAGAGAGAAGTGGGTCCATTTTTATTGACTTCCTTTTTCTTTTTGGCTTCTTGTTCCTTTCTTTTGTACGAGAGAGATATCTCTTCTTTTATCTATTCTGTCTTCCCTTTTATTCTTCCTTTCGTTTTCTTTCACTTACACGCACACACACAAGGGAAGGAAAACAAAGGACTTGAGGGAGAGACTTACGATGTGTGAGAGCAAGAGAGATTCTGAGATGTTCTTCAGCTTATCTTTTCTTTACTGTATTTTTGCAGTAAATAGGAATGGTACTGCTGTTTTGGGAGAGAAAACAGAGAGTTCCTTTGCTAATTTTCTGCTATTTAACCGAAACACAGAGAGAGAGAAAAGGTGAGTGATTCTGCAGAAAACAGAAAACCAGAGAGATAGAACTACTGTTTATGCGTGATACTAAGGGGCTGCTTGTTGTTTGAGAGAAAGGGACAGCAGGGGTGGGTTTTCTGCAAATAAAAAAAGAGAAGAGAACAAGAAAGTTTAAGAGAACTTTCCTCTTTCCTTTTTCTGTTACTAACCGAAACAGAGAAGGTGTGAGAGTGTCTTTGAGAGTTCTTCAAAGCTGCATTGTTTCCTGTGAAGAACATGAACTGCTGCTACTGGAACTCAAAGAGAGAAATAGAGATAGCAAAGAGAAGAGAAAGAACTTGTTGTTCACAAAAGAAAGCACCGAGAGAGAGAGAGAGTTTTGAGAGAATTTAGTGAGAATTGATGCCTTGAACGTGGGAGGGGTACCTTCTCTCTTTTATATTGAATTGGATGGCCAAGATCAACTCCTTTTGATCTCATCTAATTGCTGGAATTCAGCTTGGGGAGCAAGAATGATCAATGGCTGGGATGAAATTCCTTGGACAGCAAGTAGAAGATATTTTTGGTGTACAAGAAATCTAACGTAGAGAGCAAGTTTGGGCGTGATCAACGTGTATGGGTGCTGGCTGGGCCTTTAACGTGTTGGGCTGGGCTGTTTTAAAGGCTGGGCTGAGTTTGCACATTAATAAAATAGGCCATAAATTATTAATGCTAATTTTCGTCCAAAACAGGGCTAGTAATTTTCACGGGTGTTTTCATACTCTTAACGAAGTCCAAAAATTATGAAATTTTGAGGGTAGCTAGAGGATTTTGAGACAAGCATTTTGACTTTTGAATCGACCAAAACAGAGTTCGTTTGACCCTATTTTTGTTATTTCAAAGTTTAAGGTCCGTTTAAATTTTTGTTGGACTAAAACTATAAAAGCTCTTTAATAAATAAATATTTATATCCATATTTAAAATACGGGGTATTACAGGTCGTGTTCGGGTTCCGCAAGTCAACCCGATTAATAATCGGGTTGGGTTCGTGTCGGACCCGATTGTGTAATCGGGTCAGTCGGGTCGACACGAACCCGACCCGCCGACTCGAATTGCCAACTATATTTGCAGCGGACGTGCGACCATCCGAACGATGTGCCATCCCGTCCGGACGATACCCTTAAACAGGAAAGATTTCCCCGCGAAATTTTTGGAAAATCTTGTCGTATAGTTGTCCGTCCGGACGGCGCCCAGGTATATTTTGCCTGACGCTCATTTGAGCCCCCAGCCTATAAATAGAGGCCCCTGGGCACTGAGAACTACAAGAATTCGGTATCGAATTCCACAAATGCTCAGAGACGTGATATTTCCTCTAAAGCCATTTTCAAGTGTGCTGTTGCTGAGCTACAATCGAAGTGTATCTTAGAGGTCGGCTCTAAGGTAAGGAGTTCCATTGAAGACCCCTTCAGGTAGGAGAACCTGGTTGGGAAGCGTTCGTGTTGGGTTACACTTCAGAGATCAAGATACGACCACTGCATCGGGTATATGTGAGTGTTACTGTCTTGTATCTAGCTTTGTCTTCTGAATAGTGGAATTCCTGGGTTTGGCTGCCCCGAAGTGGTTTTTCTCTTGATTGAGTTTCCATTTCTTCAACAAAAATCTCTGTGTCATTTACTTTCCGCTGTGCTTATTTTTGTTGACACTTGGTGCGCACACACTTGTTGTTTAAATTAGAAGTCATTTCAATTTTCAGAAGGGATACCCAGGGAAGAATCCGCCCGACTCCCTTCCTCGGACGACTCGAAAGGGTCATGGAAGGGATACCCAGAGAAGAATCCGCCCGACTCCCTTCCTCGGATGACTCGAAAGGTTATGGAAGGGATACCCAAGGAAGAATCCGCCCAACTCCCTTCCTCGGACGACTCGAAAGGGTTATGAAAGGGATACCCAAGCTATCTGACTATCCCCCTCGGGGGGTCTCAGAAAGGATAAGGATAAGGATACGAATAATCTAAAGCTTCATCGTCATAAGATATGACTCTGCAAAGATTGATATGAAGAAAGATTTCATCGAAGAGATATGGGGATGAAACCAAGTAAGATTTCACACTTATGTTTTCTTCTAATTTCCTCAATAAAACTTAAACAAACCAATCGTTTGCCTAAGTTTTGGGGGGGTGGTAATGGATTGAAAAATTGAAAGTCCCTTGATAAAGATAGGAGTATGAAAGGTGTAAACTTTGGTAATGGATTGAAAAATTGAAAGTCCCTTGATAAAGATATGAGTATGAAAAGTGTAAACTTTTGTTCATTACAAAATTCTTCACAAGTTACAAAAAGGTCTTCAAAAAAGAAGAAGAAGAAGAAAGTCCATGTTTGGCCCTCGCGCCTCGGAGATAGATCTTAGGCTACCGCACTCTCGAGAGGATCATCATAGGGATTTGGTGTGGCAGAGCCCCAACTCGAAACATCGGGCATGAAGTCTTGACCAAAGTCCTCCATTTCCTTAATCACTTCATCTGGAATTCCAACTAGAAGCGGCCCGACAGTTTTGGGGTCGATCTTGTACTGAGAGTTCTTTGCCAAAGTTCAAAAATTTTCGAACCCCAGTTGAATCCCTAACCCCAACTCTAGTCTCGAAGATAAGGCACGTAGCTCTGCTACTTCAGATGGCGCTTCAGTTTGGCTTGGCCCGCGTCATATTTGGCTCTAAGTCAGATCAAAAGACTCTCCGATTGGTTCTGTGCTTTTACAGCTTTGGCTTTTTCAGTCTCGAGTCTTTCCACCTCGGCCTTAAGTTTCTCCTTTTCGGCTTCAGTCTTATCAGCATTCTTGCACGCTTTGGAGCATTTGTTTTCAACGGTCCTCAAACGAGACTCTAATTGATCCACATGGTCATGCTCACTGAAAAGACTTGCGACGGAGCGAGTATACTGCTCATTGGCTTCAAGAACTTCCTTTTTCAGCCGAGCATTGGTAGGTCGCTCCTTGGATATAATTGAGTCCCGAGAAGCAAGCTCTTCATCTCGGGATTGAAGGAGAGCTTTCAAAGTTGCTACTTCCTTCTCTAGCCCTGAAAGTCGAGTCTGCACCTCGGGAGTTGGAGTTGTCGGCTGCACTTCTTGATGGCTTTCGTACCTTCGCCAGAGGGCCGTCATCTTCACCAGAAGCTACAAAGTGAAAGGAAGAGAAACTCATAATAAGTTGCAAATAAACATAAAATCGGCTCAAGCAAAGGGTTGTTTTGGGAAGTTCATTTGATAGTGGGAAATGAGAATGCCTTGGGCGATCCTTTCGGGAGAAGTGGTCCCTGCATTGCCCAAGAAACCCTTGGGGATCAAGTTTTTGATGGTCTCCATCGGGTGTCCAAGAAGGCCTTTGCCCAAAACCTCGAAGGTCGCTCTAAAATTGGAAGAGCTGGGCTTCTCAGGAAGAGTAGCTCCAGTATTCGGAGCCGCCTCAGATTCATTAGGCCTTGGCCCAAAAGTGTTGGCTCCAAACCTATCTGGCACTTCGAGGTGTTGAGGTGCCTCAGACCGTTCTTTGCCCCCTACTTTGGGGTTAGCTTCCGGGCTATTCTGAACTCCCGTGTGTCGAGAAATTTTTGGCCCTTCAGCACCTCCCCTCTCTGATATTCCCCTTTCAACTACTTCGATCTAATCTGGAGCCATATGAGACCTTGGAGATATACCATGCTCCATTTCGCAGTTGTAGCCAAGGGGTGGGGGAGTGCCGGGTCGGTCTGCAGAAGGAGTCCGAGGGGTGTGCTCCTTGTCCATGTCTTCAGCCAAGGTTTGATTTTGGGGGATGGTGACCTTTTCCTCGCCGTCTCCAACAGACTTGTCGCCCGAAAAAAGTAGATTCTTGTCGAACCTCCTCGGCATCAAAGGGCCTTATGACCGGCTTACCCCACATCCGCTCAACCCCCGAGATTATTTTTGGCAGGTGATCTCGGGGGCCAAATTTCTTTCTCCATGCCACATGCTTCGCCCGACGCATGGCTGGCGCGGGGCTTGACTCAGTTGTCGGTCCGCCCTCCCCTTTTTTATCTTGCCGGCGCTGGACTTGTTGCCACTAATGCCCCTGCATTTGGGTCTTCATGAGGAGCGTCCGAACCATGGTGTGACGCCTTGGAACTAGTCTTGTCCCTTAGGCCGAAAGGGGGCAAGTGTCGAGCTCCTCGGGTCGGGGAGACTTCTGGCACAAAGCCTCGAAAATTCGTTGAGCCCTCTTCTGTGTTAGTTTCGACCGCAGGTCTCCTCGAAGGTGTCCTCTTCGCACCTACTGCAGCCAAAGGAATATATTGCTTCTTCTTCAAAGGAACATCTTTGGGAGTTGCATCGGCTGGTTCAGAAGCTCTCTTTTTAACAGTAGGCCTCAGGGACGAAGGGGCATCACTTCTTTTTTTGGCTGCGCCTCTCTTGGTGACCATCTTCTTGTTTCTCAGAATTTTGTATCCAAGAAATTGCCTCAGATTTTCGTCGGTCACAAGATTGTCAAATTCGATTTCCTCGAACCTCTTGGCTTTAACCCTAGTTGCAGACCAGCCGCTTATCTTCGTAACATCTTCCCGATCGGATATACTAATGGAATGGGGTTCGCTTCGGTCAGGTTGCAGCAGCCGCCAGGTCCGAGGCATCCTGCGGTTTTTGGGCAAAATCGTACCTTCGGGACATTCCCACTCCTTAGATACTCAAAAAAACTATTGCTCCCAGAACTTGTTGTTGGTTAACCCGCTCTTGAGTTTGATGAATATTGGGGGGTGGCGGACGGACAACTCGATCATTCCCTCTGAAGTTTGCCTCGGCCAGTAGATGTTGAAAAATTGAAGAATCTTCATCTCCTTCTTCAATACTAGCCTCCAAAGGATATAGGAGACAAATAAGTATCTCTAAGCATTTGGCATGATTTGGCTTGGAGCGACCATTATAAACAGGACGAAGTCCCGGGCGATCTTCGGGAAGGGGAGCCGAAGTCTGGCCGTGAACATCCTCTCGAAGAGAGTGACGTCGCCACCGTCGATGACTCGAGCTCCAAGAGTTTGATAAAACATCTCACTGTTTGAGGGATGTCATAGTTCAGCCACAGAACACCCTCGTGCCTTTTGAAGATGGCGGTTTCCACCTTGCTCTCCAGGGGAGAAAGGTCTACGGGACCGTCGAACCTTTTGGTCCAGGCCCGTGAAGTAGAGAGAATATTGGAAGCAACTTTCTTGTGGGCCATTTCAAAAAGAGGAAAGCAAGAAAGAGAATTTCAGAGAAGAAAAACTTGAGGAGTTGGCGACAATGGTGAAAAGTGAAAGAGTACGGTAAAATACAATATTTATAAGGGAGGAAGAATGAAGCAGTTGAAGAGTTAAATGCACTCCCCACATGTCCAAGATATCAAGAGGCGCCATCATTTCAATATTTCCGAAAATCGAAGAGACGTCCGTTTCAAATCCAGAAATTAAATCTTTATTAAAAGGCGCAACCTCGAGAATGACATGTCTTGGTTTGAAAAGACGGTGTCATCATGAGTGTCTAGACTTCTGTCAATATGAGGGAAAAATGCGGCAATATTCAAACGTTCAAAAAGGCGCGACATTTATGACAAATGCAATGATAGCTTTTAAAAGTGCGGGTTCACAGGAAACAAATAATTTCCTTAATTTCAAAAATTTGAAATAAGAGAATTAGGGGGGTATCGGTTAGGGAAATAATCAACTCCGAAGACACATGGACTCCATGACAGGTTAGAGGTTCGAACCACAAGTCCGACCGGCGTGTCACCTCGGTCAAATCACCTCGGATATTTGTCGTAATCTTGTATGAGGGGATCATCTCAGTGCCTGGAGGATTGAATACCTCGGACCTAAAAAAAACTCTACAAGGTATGTAATATTCCTAAATCTCTTAGTTTGGGCGGAGCGAACACGTCTCGGATATTTGCGACTTGGATAGTTGGTCAAGGTACGAAAATAATCGCCTCGAGGTTATCTCCTCAGGTTTAATAAGTGTTTTAAGGTCCTTCGAAATCTATATCCAAGATTTATGGGCGCAGATTCTAATCTACGGTTTAGTCAAAGTCATGATAAGACTCCAATCCCAAGATCTTCGGGATTGACCCTTATCCCAACATTAATGGGATAAGGTACCTATCAATGTGGAAATCATCTAAACAGTCAGACTACTATCCAACTTGTTCCCGATTCAAACTCCATAGGGATAAGGTTGAAACCTACACGATCCAGGATTCGAACTACTAGTCTGACTATGCCTCAAGCACTCCAATAGTTTCATAACTGTGAACTGTGCGCCTATAAACAGGACTACTACGTCAGGTATAAAGCACACATTCTTTAAGCTCTGAGGTTTTTTATTCACACAAGAAAGTTACGGAGTTTGAACTGACTTAGGTATCGGAGTGGGCGTAGTCGGCACCCTCGACTAGTTGTTTGTTATTTTTGCAAGTAAAGAGGAAGGTGAAAATACCAAAGGAGAAGACGTATCACAAGGCGACACATCACCGTACCGAAAACTGTACCAACATGAAGCATCACAGAAAGAGAAGCGTATGATCCAATGGCTAGCCTTTCAGTATATCATCAGCTAGCCTTGATTTATGTTGAGATTTTGAGGTTTTTGTTCTCGCGGGTGTTGGCTTAGCTTGGTTTAGGTTACATTGAAAGTTGTCCTCTTGAGCCGGGCGAGCCAAGTGCCCGATAAGGCACTCGACTTGTCAAAAAACCGAGCTCGAGCTCAAGCTCGGACAAGAATTTACTCTTGAGGAGCCAAGCCGAGCTCAATTTTAAATACTCGTCATGAGCTCGAGCTCGTGAAAATTTTGAATGAACCAAGCCTAGGCAACCACTACTTGCTCGAGCTCGGCTCGTTTACATGCCTAGGTTGGTCTAATAATTTTTTTTTTTTTGAAAAAAAAAACAGAAGAAAGCAATGTGTCACTAGCTCTTTGGTTCCACTGAGATCCGCTATAATTTCAATGATCTATACAATTCATTTGAATGAGGAATGCTAAGAATTATTATTATTATTATTATTTTTATGTTGACATGGTTTTTAAAATTACAATTTGAACAAATCTAATAGTTATTCATCTCAAATTAAATAGTGATTTTAAAGCCACATCAACATTAAAAGGATAAAAAATTATTTCCTAGTATGGTTGGGTATTAGTCAAATCGGCGACAGTAAGGATATTTTTATCTATTGAATCGAAAAAGTTGGTTAATTAACCAACTTCATATGAACAATAATAAATTTTGATTATTTTAGTTAAGTTGGTTAAATGTCGGCGGGTTAAGTCGGTTAGTTGTGGGTTTTTTTATATTAGTGCAAGCCTATTTTTATGGGCAAAAATGGTTTTTTTTTTTTTGCCAAAATGGTTTTTTTTTTTTTTTTTTTGCTAAACAGGTGATGCAAAAAAACTTAGGATCAAAGTCAGTTAAGTCGGATTGGTTAGAGTAGATTAAGTTGGTTTAGTTCGGTTAACCGATGAAATCAAAATTTTATCGCCTATTGAACCGAACCGACGTCGAAGCATTTTTTTATTTTTTTTTATTCTGACTATAAACTGATGGAAGTCGGTAGATGACAATCGGATATTCTTGTTAAAGTGTCTCACATTGCCAAGAGATACATGACATAGAGACTTTATGAGCCATAGTATCTCATCCTCTTTCAAGGCGTTTTTTTGAGAGTGAGTAAGGCCTATGAACTTTTACATGGTATCAGAGCCAAAGACCTTGAGTCCGAACTTTAACTCCGTCATTTATCTCCCATTTCAATTAAATATTTCATATGTTGGGCCTTACTTATTAAAAGGAAGTCTGAGCTTACACATGAGGGAGAGTGTTAAAGTATTGATTAAATTGTTAAATTTACCTCTTCCTATCAACTTAAGCTTTTAGGACAAGTGGTGATTTAATATGGTATCAGAGCAGGTTCTTTGAATGATGATATGCTTTTCCCTCCCGATGTTAAACACGTGTTTGGCCAAAGTTGCCACACGTGAGGGGGTTGTGTTAAAGTGTTTCATATTGCTAAGGGATACATGACCTGAAGACTTTATAATAAGCCATGGTGTTTCATCATTTTTCAACGTATTTTTTGAGAGTGAGTAAAGCCAATAAATTTTTACGATTATGTCCTCCCCTAATTCCTAGCATTACTCCATTTCAATAGTTTGAATCTTGTCAAGGAAGTAATTAAACAAATAAATAAAAAAGAAGTTAACAAGTTGTTGGACCATTCCATAAGGTTTACGTATACATTTTGAATGAAAGAAAATTGAAGTACAAAAAAGAAAGGAAAAAAAAAAAACACCACCCGAACGTGCCACTCCACCGTCAAGAGTCAAAACTCTAAAGCCAGGGTCCAAAACCCTCCTCATATTCCCTATTTAAATCCCCACAAAACTCTCAATCCCTCTATAGTCTATACTTTCCCTCTCTCTCTCTTTAAATCTCTCACTGGGATCCGTCAGACCCTGCCATATTCAAATCCCACGTAAACCCACACTCATGGAGTGGAACCCAGAAACCCTAAAGTTCCTCTCCGAATGCTTCCTCCACACACTCTCTCCGGCTCCCGAGCCGCGCCGTCGCGCCGAGGCCTCGCTCGCGGAGGCGGCCGACAGCCCCAACTACGGGCTGGCAGTCCTCCGCCTGGTCGCCGAGCCCTCCGTCGCCGAGCAGATCCGCCAAGCAGCCGCGGTGAACTTCAAGAACCATCTCCGTGTCCGGTGGTCCCCCGCCTCCTCAGCCGACGAGCCTAATGCCCCGTCCCTCGTCCCCGACTCCGAGAAGGAGCAGATCAAAGCCCTAATCGTTCCGCTCATGCTCTCCTCAACTCCCAAAATCCAATCCCAGCTCAGCGAAGCCCTTGCTCTCATTGGCAAGCACGATTTCCCCAAATTGTGGCCCGCATTGCTACCCGAGCTCATCGCTAGCCTTCAGAAGGCGTCCCAGGCGTCCGATTACACCTCTATCAACGGTATCCTCGGCACTGCCAATTCTATCTTTAAAAAATTCTGTTACCAGTACAAAACCAATGATCTTTTGCTTGATTTGAAATATTGCTTGGATAATTTCGCTGCACCGCTATTAGAAATCTTTCTCAAAACCGCCGCACTGGTTGATTCAGCGGCGAGCTCGGGCGCGCCCGCTGCGACCCTCAAGCCCCTCTTCGAGTCTCAGAAGTTGTGCTGTAGAATATTTTACTCTTTGAATTTTCAGGAACTCCCTGAGTTTTTTGAGGACCATATGAAGGAGTGGATGACTGAGTTTAGGAAATATCTGACTACAAATTATCCCGCGCTTGAGAATGGTGGGGTTGATGGGCTTGCGCTCGTGGATGAGCTTAGAGCCGATGTATGCGAAAATATTAATCTTTATATGGAAAAGAATGAGGAGGAGTTTCAGGAGTATTTGAATGATTTTGCCTTTGCGGTTTGGAGTTTATTGGGGAATGTGACTCAATCTTCTAGTCGTGATCAGCTAGCAGTGATGGCAATCAAGTTTTTGACCACGGTGAGCATGAGTGTGCACCACACTCTGTTTGCAGGGGAGGGAGTGATACTGCAGATTTGTCAGAGCATAGTGATTCCAAATGTGAGGTTGAGGGAGGAGGATGAGGAACTCTTTGAAATGAATTATATTGAGTTCATTAGGAGGGATATGGAGGGTAGTGATCTCGATACTCGGAGGAGAATCGCATGTGAGCTCCTTAAAGGGATTGCTACAAATTTTAGGCAACAAGTCACTGAAATTGTTTCTGCACAGATTCAGCATTTGTTAACCTCGTTTGTATCGAACCCAGTTGGAAACTGGAAGGATAAGGACTGTGCCATATACTTGGTCGTTGCTCTTGCTGCTAAGAGAGCTGGGGGTACTTCTGTCTCGACTGATCTTGTTGATGTTCAGAGTTTTTTTGCTTCAGTTATTGTGCCTGAGTTGCAAAGTCAAGATGTCAATGGGTTTCCAATGCTTAAAGCGGGTGCGTTGAAGTTTTTTACAATGTTCCGGAATCAAATACCAAAGGATGTTGCAGTACAGATTTTCCGAGATTTGGTTCGGTTTCTTCTTGCACAGTCAAATGTTGTTCATTCCTATGCTGCGAGTTGTATTGAGAAACTGTTGCTAGTCAAAGATGAAGGGGGAAGAGCAAGGTATACTGCAAAAGACATTGCTCCATTTTTTGGGGAGCTGATGACGAACCTTTTTAATGCCTTCAAGTTCCCAGAGTCTGAAGAGAATCAGTACATAATGAAGTGTATCATGCGAGTTCTTGGGGTAGCAGAAATATCTCGTGAGGATGCTGGAAATTGTGTTGTTGGGTTGACCTCTATTCTCATGGAAGTTTGCAAAAACCCAAAGAATCCAATCTTTAATCACTATCTGTTTGAGTCCGTGGCGATTCTTGTCAAGCGGGCTTGTGATAAGGAGCCCTCACTTATATCAGCTTTTGAAGGAAGGCTTTTTCCTTGCCTGCAGCAAATATTGGCCAATGATGTCACTGAGTTCTTCCCTTATGCATTTCAGCTGCTGGCTCAGCTTGTTGAGTTAAATAGTCCACCAATTCCTCCAAGCTACATGCAGATTTTTGAGATTCTCCTCTCACCTGATTTGTGGAAGAGAACTTCAAATGTCCCTGCGCTTGTGCGCCTGCTTCAGGCCTTTCTTCAGAAGGCACCTCATGAGCTTAGCCAAGAGGGGAGGCTTAACAAGGTGCTTGGGATATTCAACACGCTTATCTCATCCTCTGGTACAGCTGAACAAGGCTTCTATGTGCTCAACACCATCATTGAGAGTCTTGAATATGGTGTAATTGCACCTTATGTTTGTCATATTTGGGCTGCCCTTTTTGGGCAGCTCCAAAATAGGCGAACAGTAAAGTTTATCAAGTCTTTCTTGATAATCATGTCACTCTTTATAGTCAAACACGGTTCTGCAAACCTTGTAGATACTATGAATGCTGTTCAGCCGAACATATTTTCTATGATCGTGAAGCAGGTCTGGATACCTAATCTTAAGCTGATCACAGGTGCCATTGAGCTTAAGTTGACTGCAGTTGCTTCCATCAGGCTTATCTGTGAGTCTCCAGCTCTTTTAGATGCTGCAAATGTTGAACTTTGGGGGAAAGTGCTGGATAGCATTGTTACTCTTCTTTCACAGCCAGAGCAGGATAGGGTGGAGGAGGAACCAGAAATGCCAGATATTGCAGAAAATGTGGGTTATACTGCCACTTTTGTCCGTCTTTACAATGCTGGGAAGAAAGAGGAGGATCCTCTGAAGGACATAAAGGATCCGAGGGAGTTTGTGGTAGCTTTATTGGCAAGGCTTTCTTCCCTTTCTCCTGGTAGATACCCCCAGATCATCAATCAATATCTTGATCCAGCAAATCAAGCAGCATTACTTCAACTTTGCAACACATATAATTGCCCAATAGTTTGAGTAAGTAGTTATTTGAATCTATTTCTTCTTTGTTTATTATTTTACTATTTTGCTGCAAGTGTCATTAGTACAGGATAAAGTATGTTTTGATTACTACTGGGAATGCCTGCTTATAAAATACGCATCTATAATAGTATGGGGCTGGGGCTTATGCCGAGTCATATATAAGTTGCCAGATTTGTTCTGATATAGGAAATTGTGTAGTTACTGGGTTTCTCGTGCCTGATAGACCACTTGTGTGTATATTGCATGGTGAACGCATGTCATTAAGATACAATCAGCATATGATCCTCTTATTTAATGCATTGGATTTATTCTCTTTCCCTCTAAAAGTTTATAAATTTGTTTTAGTATTGTATTCATGAATCAGTTGTAAACCGAGTTCCTCTATTATGATTCTAGTGATGCCTAAAGGCTAGCTTTCATTTCTTTGGTATCTAAGTAACATCACTGTGTACTGGATTATAAATATAAATTGTATGGAAGTTGGGTTATCATTCCTCTGTATATGCTTAATGTTGTAAGCAGTTCAAATTTTGTGAAAAATACTGCTCATAATTTATGAAAGGGGAAACTAGGCTTACCCCCTCCGGCTATTACCTCAATTGCAATGTACCCCCAAACTAAAAAAAAAAGTTGCTATTGACCCCTCAACACTTAACCCTCTGCCGTTAGGATATTTGGTTAACTTGGAAGGCAAACACATGAAATGTCTATTATACCTTCAGCAAGATGTGTAAAAATACCAAATGCCCTTAACTTGAAGAAAATTGAAAAAAATATTTGTAGGAGGCTGTGAGTCCTCCGGTGGAGACCCACGGCGCGTAGGTCTCCATATTTTCATGGAGATCCATGGTGTGGGTGATTTTACAAGGGTATTATGTGTAAACGGTATCACTGCTGCCACCTCAGCATCCGCAGAATCCCGTCCAGGTTCATGTGAAGACTCCTCCCTAGTGCAGAATACTAATCACAGTTCAACTCCTTCAACAGACTCCTAACTAATAGATAGGTTCTTTAGATAGGATTCTGTATATTTAAAATAGAGAGTTTGAATTCTGTTCAAACTCTAGATAAGCTAGATAAGGTTTCTAGATAAGCTAGATAAGGTTTATGTTTGTAATTCAAACGTTAGATAGGTTTACTTAACTGATCAAAAGATCACCCGTCCAGGTTCATGTGAAGACTCCTCCCTAGTGCAGAATACTAATCACGGTTCAACTCCTTCAACAGACTCCTAACTAATAGATAGATTCTTTAGATAGGATTCTGTATATTTAAAATAGAGAGTTTGAATTCAGTTCAAACTCTAGATAAGCTAGATAAGGTTTATGTTTGTAATTCAAACGTTAGATAGGTTTACTTAACTGATCAAAAGATCATGTAACTATTTTCTCTATATATACGTTACTACACATCAATATAAATCATTGAAGTTCAAAATCTATTATGGTATCAGAGCTCTAAATTGCTCACGTAGAATTTTTTTTGATCTCTTCTACATTTCCGCTACTTTTTCTTTCTTCTTTTCTCTCTATCAATGGCTTCTAGCTTTGCTGTCCAATTTGTTCCTCCTAATATTGGCCAGCTTATAACCTTCAAATTGGAACGACCCAACTACATCACGTGGTCTAACCAACTGATTCCAATTTTGAAGACAAACAACTTAATGGGTTTCGTGGATGGTTATGAACCGTGCCCTCCCAAGTTCGTCCTAGATGATCAAGGGAAAGCTACTGCTACCCTGTGTCCAACTTTTCTACTTTGGACTAAGAAAGATCGGTTTGTTCTTTCTTGGCTTAATGCCACACTCACGGAGAAAGTGATGTCAACCGCCTTTGGTGTCACCAGCGCTCAACAAGTCTGGGACTCCCTCTCCAGCTGGTTTTGCTTCTCATTCCAAGACCCGGATTTCTCATCTTCAACGCCAGCTTCAGAGTCTTCGTTAAGGCTCTAAAGGTTGTTCTGAATATATTGAAGCTGCTAAGCAATTTTCTGCTCAACTTGCAGCTGTGGGTCAATCGGTTACTAAAGATGCTCTTATTGGTTACGTGGTTGGTGGTCTTCACCCGTCCTTCAATCTTGTAGTTACATCACTGTCTGTAGCTTCCTGCTACAAATCTCTCACTTTTAGTGAGTTTCAAGATGAATTGCTCTCTTATGAGCTTCTATTGGATAGCCAAACCGCTTCCAATACTGAAAACACTCACTAGTTTGCCATGTTCTCCTCCAAGCCTACTACCAACAATTACAACCGTAAGGCTAAAGCCTCTGGAAAGCATTGGAATGGTCCTAAGAGTACATCTTCTTCGCCAAAGTTTTAACCTCCTCCATCTTCTTCCCCTGCCAGACCCCCATGTCAAATATGTGGGAAGTTGAGTCACCAAGCATTGGATTGCTTTCATAGGATGGATCATGCCTTCCAAGGTCGTCATCCTTTTGCTCAATTGTCTACAATGGTGGCTACCTCCAACCAAACTGCTGATAATAGTCCTTGGTATGCTGACAGTGTTGCGAATCAACACATCACTGCCAACCTTGAGAATCTTTCCTTACAACATCCATACTCGGGTTCTGATGATGTAGCTGTGGGGAATGGCACAGGTTTGAGCATTCAAAACACTGGTTCTATGAGTTTTCATACTCCTAAATCTTCCTTTCATCTTTCTCAGGTTTTACATTGTCCTAAAGCTTATGCTAATCTTCTCTCCATTAATCAATTTTGTCGAGATAATGATTGTTTCTTTCTTCTCAATGGTTCTCATTACTTTGTTAAGGACAGCCACACGGGTCCCACTCTTCTGGAAGGCCGAAGTGAAGGTGGTCTCTATCCTCTTCATTTGAAGTCTTTCTCGGTCAATAAGCAGCATGCCTTGACTGCTTTCTTAGGTGTCAAGACTTCTGCAACTATGTGGCATTCTCGGCTTGGTCATACCTCTCAGCCAGTTGTTTCTCATTTGTTGCAGCAATTTTCCCTTCCGATCAGTGGGGTTAAGCATCTGGATGGTGTCTGTGAATCTTGTCAACTTAGCAAAAGCAAGCAGCTTCCATTTCAACCTTCTCCGCATGTCTCTTTATGTCCTTTAGATCTCATCCATTTGGATGTTTGGTCATGCACTACGAAGTCCTTAGGTGGCTGTTCATACTATGATCTTTTTATTGATGATTTTTCCAAGTTTACTTGGTTGTATCCCATCCATAATAATCGGATGGGAAATGGTAGGCAGGGGACACTCATCCGTCCCCTGTCCTACTTTTAATAATATAATAATATATTATATAAGCAAAAAGTGATAAAATCAAAGAAAATAAATGAAAAAGTAATATAATATATTATTATATTATTAAAAGTAGGACAGGGGACGGATGAGTGTCCCCTGCCTATCATAGCTCTAATCGGATATGTTTCAAGTTTTTGTCCAATTTAAGTCTCTTGTGGAAAATCAGTTCTCTTTCTCCACCAAACAATTTCAATGTGATGGTGGTGGTGAATATATGTCTAACCAATTTAAAAAATTTCTGGTTACTCATGGCATATTCCACCATGTTTCTTGTCCACATACACCACAACAAATGGTGTGGCCGAGTGTAAGCATCGCCCTATCATGGAAATGGGTCTATCTTTGCTTGCTCAATCACATCTTTCTTCCATTTTTTGGGTTGATGCTTTTGTCACATCTGTTTTTATCATCAATCGGCTTCCTTTCTTCGGTTCTTGGAGATGTTTCTCCATTTTTTAAACTCTTTAACAAAGGTCCCGATTATTCATTGTTTCGTTCCTTTGGGTTTTCCTCTTTTACATCCTTACTCCACCCATAAATTAATGTTCAGAAGTAAACATTGCATCTTTCTCGGATATAGCTCTAATCAACGTGGGTATCGCTGTCTCGATCCTGCGTCTCGTAAGGCGTATGTGTCAAGGCATGTTGTTTTTGATGAATCTCAATTTCTAGCCACAGAGGGTATTTTATCTAATTCTGCTCCTGCTGATTCGGTCTCTACTGTTTCTTTTCCTGCTTTTCCTAGCTTTCACTCACCTTCTTCAGTGCAGATTACGCCAATTACAATTGTTGTTGCTCCTGCAGTGCAGGATCCACACTCACCTCTACCGAGTGCTCCTTTGTCCACCCCTCAAGTTGATACTTCACCTTTTCTCGAATCCTGTAATCCAATTATTTCTCCCCTGCCCAAGGCTTCCTCAGCTCTTATTCCTTCTCATTCAATGGTCACACGGTCTAAGACCGGTACATTGAGGTCTCGGTCCTTTCCTGATTACACTTCCTTCTCTACCAAGCATCATGTTTGTGCTCTTTCCTGTGTCTTTATTCCTATTGAGCCTACATGCTACTCCCAAGTTGAGAAATCTCCTGAATGGCGTGCTGCCATGGGTGATGAATTTGATGCTCTACTTGCTAATGAAACGTGGTCTTTATGTCCTCGTCCTTCTTAGCATAATATCATACGGAATAAATGGGTTTACAAGATCAAGCAGAAACAAGATGGTTCTATTGATCGATATAAGGTGAGGTTGGTTGCTAAGGGTTTTGATCAAGAAAGTGGGTTGGATTTTACTGAAACTTTTAGTCCAGTGGTTAAAACTTTTACAATCCGGGTTATTTTGGCCCTTGCAGTTCAGTTTAATTGGGTTATTCGCCAATTAGACGTGTCTAATGCTTTTCTCTATGGACATTTGCTGGAAGTAGTTTATATGGAACAACCAAGAGAGTTTGTTGATTCTCAGTTTCCCTCTCATGTTTGCAGATTGCACAAGTCCTTGTATGACCTTAAACAAGCAACCCGTGCTTGGTTTACACACTTATCTCAGACTTTGTTGGAGTTTGGGTTTGTTTCTTCTACTGTTGACAATTCTTTATTTGTGTTTCATGAGGGAAGTGTACACCTTTACTTCTTAATATATGTGGATGATATCATGTTCACTGGAACATCTTCCTCCCATATTGCCTCTGTTATTACTAAGCTTCAGCAGGTGTTTAAACTCAAGGATCTCGGCAACTTGAGTTTCTTCTTAGGCATCCAAGTTGTTCGGTCCTCTCAAGGTTTACATTTGAGGCAAGTTAAATACATCTCTGACTTGCTGTCTAGGTTCAAAATGTTGGGTGCTAAGCCTTTTTCTTCCCCTTGCCTTGCTGGTTCCAAGATGTCCAATGCAGATGGTGATCCTTTATCTTCAACTGACACTACTCTCTATTGCTAGACAATGGGTGCCTTGCAATATTGTACCTTAACACGTCCGAATATTGCTTTTTCTTTAAATCAGTTATGCCAACACATGCATACTTTGTCTACCCTTCATTGGACAACAGCTAAAAGAGTACTTCGTTATCTTAAAGGAACTATTGATCACTGTTTATGGCACACCAAAGGTCCCTTGATTCTTCAAGCTTTTTGTGACTCTGACGAGGTAGGTAATTTGGATGATCGTTGTTCTACGACTGGTATTGGTATTGTTTTGGGAACCTCTCTAATCTCTTGGACTGCCAAGAAACAAATAGTGGTTGCATGATCAAGCACAGAGGCTGAATATCGTTCTATGGCCCTTGCCACTACCGATCTATTTTGGTTGCGCATGTTATTTAAGGATCTTGGTATTCCTTTGTTTTCAACTCCTCGTCTATGGTGTGATAATATTGGGGCTCTTGCTCTTACTTCTAAACCTGTTTATTATGCTAGGACTAAGCATATTGAAGTCGACTACTATTTTATTTGTGAAAAGGTTCTCAATGGTGATATATCCATTAAGTATATTAGCACTCACGATCAGCTTGCCGACATCTGCACTAAGGGTCTCAGTTCTATTCGGTTTTCTTTCCTACGTGACAAGCTTATGGCTTGTTCCGTCCCCATTAGCTTGAGGGGGGCTGTAAATAGTATCACTGCTGCCACCTCAGCATCTGCAGAATCCCGTCCAGGTTCATGTGAAGTCTCCTCCCTAGTGCAGAATACTAATCACGGTTCAACTCCTTCAACAGACTCCTAACTAATAGATAGGTTCTTTAGATAGGATTCTGTATATTTAAAATAGAGAGTTTAAATTCTGTTCAAACTCTAGATAAGCTAGATAAGGTTTATGTTTGTAATTCAAACGTTAGATAGGTTTACTTAACTGATGAAAAGATCATGTAACTATTTTCTCTATATATACGTTACTACACATCAATACAAATCATTGATCAAAATCTATTATTATGGTCATTTTGGGTCACATGCGATTTAACAAAAAAGTTTAACGGAGGGGCTAAGTGAAAGGGGCAAATAGTTTAGGAAGGACATTGCAACTTTTTTTTTTTAGTTTGGGGACACATTACAAATTAGGCTATAGTAGAAGGGTAAGTGTAGTCTCCCCTTTGAGAAAAAGAAATAACTTGAATTATAAAACATCAGTGGAGGATAGGTTGAATAAGTGGTATGATCCAAACTATAAGTGAAACCTTAACGTTTTTCTGGAGTGAGTGACAACATCAAGGTGATGAGATGGAAATGCATGTTCTTTAGGTTTAGAAAATGGATGCTACCATAGTGGAGCTATGTTGGTGTCCACAAGTGTTGGTGATTCAAACTTCAATTTTATTTTTTTTTGGCTTAGTTTAAACATCAAGTCCAAATTCAGATGTGAGTTTAGCTACAATACTTGTATATTTTTCTCTATTCAATTATGGCCTTCTTGGTAGCCTTAAAAAATCTTTGTTCTCAAATCCACCATTTTTTTTTTAGTAAGTAAATCCACTTTATATTAGGTTCGTTCTAACCCTCTAAATTCTTGACTTGATGCTTTATATTTGGAATTTTACCAGGTGTTACTGTGCCAGTTTGTTTTTATTGAACTTTTTTTTTTAAACCATTTTGATGCATCAGGTCCAATTGGAATGCGCAGAGAGAGCAATTGTAGAGCAAAAAAAACTAGCTATGGAGAGAATGGAAGAAAGTATTACTTTGTGTTTTGTTCACTGTTGCTAAGTGAGAGAAGCATGTTTAAAAGAATTAGAGACTGTATACTTTCGTATTCTTCAAGTATTTTTTGTTTTCAGTTTGAAAACACTTTTTTTTTTATTAAAATACATTAACAAACACATGAAAACACAACATTTTTTATAAAACCTTTCACCCCTTGTAGGAAGATTTTGACAAAACAAGTGCTTAGCTTTTGTATGGACATGAGCTAACTTATTATTTAATTTTTTTTAAAGAAAATATGTATATATATATATATATATTAGAGCGTTTGTGCGGTCACCCTCAGTGGAGGATATGGGTGGCTGCTCAGCCACCTTGAACAGATCGGGGGGCCGTGTGGCCACCCCTCCTCCACTGAGAGTGGGAACATGGCCGCTCTCTCCTTTTGTAAAAAATATAAATAAGCAATTGTAACCCACAAAAAACATTTTCTTAAATGTGAATCTCACTGGAAAACACTTCTCACATGTATGTCATCAAAACACTTTTTCAAACCAATACCAAAAACATTGAAACAATAAACACTTACCCGAAAACAGTAACAAACATACCCATAAATATTCAGTTAAAGTTTGTATATATTTTTTTTAAAAAAAATAAAATAAAATTGCATGAACTTAAAATCTTAAAAGGCGAACATTGTCTGTGTCGCTTGTGAGTTGTGAGTGCTAAAGTATGTTATGCAGTGGTCATTTGTGACAATGGCTACTACTGGTGTTTTAACCCAAGGAGTTGTATGGTCACCATTCTTCATTTTGCTGATAACCATAGTGAATAAGACAGGAATTGATTAGTCCCTTTTATTTTCTTCATGATAATGCCCTTCAAAGCTTGTAGCTTCTTTACATGAAGAGTGAAAAATTAAATGACTTCTAAAATAAACAAGTGTGTGCAAAAATGTGCGCAACAAAATATTAAAATGCGAAAATAAAAGAGACAAATATTGTGTTGAAGTGGAACCTCAGTTAAGAGAAAAATCACTTCGGAGCAGTAAAACTCAGGATATCCACTATTCAAAAGACAAGACTAGTTACAAAGCAGTAGCACTCACATAACCTTATGCAATGGTTGTACCTTGAATTCTGACGTGTAACCCAATACGAATGGATCTTCAATGGAGTCATTTACCCTAGGAGTCTTCAATGGAATCATTTACCCTATGGCCAACCCCTAAGATAGACTTCAAATCAGCGCAGCAACAGCACACAACGACAACGACTTAAAAGAGATCAACTCAGCACTATAGTCCTAAAATATAACTCTCTAAGCACTAAGGAATTCAATATCGAATTCTTGCAGTTCTCAAGCCTAGGGACATCTATTTATAGGCTGCAGACTCAAATGAGCGTCTGGCTTGAAATACTTAGGCGCCGTCCGGACGATAGACATAAGGCGTCCGGACGGATAACTGTGCGATCGGTTTTGCAAATTTCACAAAAATTCTTTCCTGAATTGAGCTGCGTCCGGACAGTGTTGCCATGTCGTCCGGATGATTGCACTTTAGCTGTACGCAATTTTCATATCAAGGCTTCGCGCGTTTGGACCATAGGATTTGTTGTCCAGACAGTTGATCTGATGCACGCAATTTCCATATATGAAGCTCGAGGACCATGAAGACTGGTGTCCAGATGTCTTGATTTTAAATGCACGACTTGCCTTATGGATGAGCGTGTCCGGACGTGAATCCACATTGTCCGGACGACTGTAGCTGTCTTCTCATATCTGTGTTTTGGAAAGAAATCTCATAGCTGCTTGAACACTGAGTGGCATCCGGACGTGCTGCTGAAACGTCCAGACGGATGTAAGCTGGAACAGTTCGAAGCTTCTCGACACAGAGGAAGGTTCGGACGGAAAGTTCTTGTCGTCCGGACGGGTAATGCTTTGGACAGTTGGGCGTCCGGATGATATATCACGTCGTCCGAATAGCTGCAAGGGATCCGATTTCTCTTACTTGTAAACTGTACAGAATCTTCTAGAAGAACTCTGAATAGCTGAATTCTTGTTTAAAAGCATCATTACATAGAAGTGGTTTTGTCCAATAGAATGTAGCCAATTAAAAACTAACAAAGAGAAGTAGATGTTTAAGTTCATTCCATTACATCATTGTTCCTTTGATGGAGATCTTTTGACCTGAGAATTGTGGCTACTTTGGCCTCGACTTCAACTGTGACTTAACATTGTGGCTCAAAAATAAATTAAATACTAAAGAGATGCTTCCCTGGTATTGTGGATCAGTCGGGCATGGTGGCATTTGTATGATGAACCTTTTGGTTTTGCTTTCTATAAAGAGGTGGTTTTGGGGTTTAAAGTAGCATAATCTTTTGTGCTTTGTTTACGTGATTAATTTATGCATGCATGGTTCCAGCACCTGCAGCTCTGATTGGATCTTGCTCTATAGATATTTTAAATCTGGCAATTTCAGCACTAATATATTAACCAAGAGGCAATGCTATTACCACTGAAATCCTCTATGAGGACTTATGCCTTATCAAAGGGCTTTAGAGTGGACCTATAAAATGATTTGTCTTTACTGTTCTCTGTTTCTATTCTTGCTTCTTTATGAGATATCTTCCATGTGATCCTAGTTCTTTTCCAATTTAAAATTTTACTCTATAAGGATATTTGTTATATCTCAATGTTCTCTGATTAGTTGTCTGTTTTATGTATTTATTTTGTGAATATGGACAAAGAAATAAGAAGGTAGATCATTTTGTTTCTGGAACCATCTCCCTGTTTACTTGGTTGTTTTTGAGTTGGTGACTGCATTGGCATGCGTAACATGAGAGTCCTCTTGTGTGTATTGGCTTGTCACTTGCATTGGCATATATTTCTTGAGTTTGTTGCTTCTTCTATTTATGTATACATGCACTGAGATCTCTAGCTAGTCTCATGCTGGCTTGCTATAGAATTAGATTGAAACTTTCTTCGTTTGCTTCATTGTCACCCCTTCTGTAGTCGTTCTTTTGTATTTTGTGCTTCATCTATTAGGCCCTCAAGGATCTTCTAATCATCCAGTTGCACAATCTTACAGGATCTTATCAGCAATGGAGTTGGCTTGTTTTTTTTTTGTTGGCACGATTTCAACCGAGTCTTCTTCAACATGGTTTAGATGGTAATAGTTTGTCATCCAGCTGTATAGTCACCCAAGATCTTATGCAGTGTGATGTGGGATTTTGAAGACCATATTATTGCGGTTGACCAACTTATTTTGTAGACTTGATTATCCATGTATGCGATTGTGTCATTTTTGTCATTTTAAAGGCTAGATTTTCAGCATCTTTCGTGCTTGCCATGTATTAATCAGCATTAAGCAGAGACCGAGATTTTAAGGAGTGGCACCATTTTGAACCGAAAGAAGGAAGACGACCACCAAACAAGACCCTTTCATAATTCATGGCAAAATATTTACTACTCTCTCCTGGTTGTGGGTTTAGTATATTGGGCTTTTTCGAATTTGCTGGTTGGAAGCTGGCCCGAACTTAATTAAGTGAATAGGCTTAGCATTTTCTTTTAATGGAAAAATGTTTTTGAGGTACATTTAAGTACTAATTTTTATCAAATTAGTTTCTAAGATTTAAATTTTATCAATTTCCTCTCTAAAGTTAGAATCGTTATTAAATAGGAATAGGATCTTCTCTATTTCAAATGAAATGGAAAGGAGCCGGTTAGTTATAAAACAAGAGGTAAGAGAAATGTTTTACCCCTTATTTGAATTGGAGAGAATCCGTTTCCTATTAAATAGATCCTCTCATCTACCTTTTGTTAAATTTTTAACGGTACTTTCGCCCCCACTTTTTTTTTTTTTTAAAAAAAAAAATTATTATGTTTTTTTTATTAAAGGGGACACGTATTGTCTTCTAATTGTGTAAGACGTGGCAACGTCGTTAGAAATTTAAGTCTATAGTACCTGCCACATGGAATATAAGATTACTCTGCGTCCCGACTTGTTAATTAAAGTGGGGGCATTACATTAGGGCTATTCGATTTCAACACGAACCCCATTTTGTGGTAAACGATGTAATTGCGTACCTATTTTTAGGGTCAATTATGTCAATTGGATTTATTACGGGTAATCTTGACTATTCCTTACACAATTTGTTGCGTGAATGGAAAGTAACTGGATAGAGGGCAATTGTAGCTGGTTAGAATGTTGAGTTGACAAATAACGTGTTTAAAGAGAGATTGATGACATAATTTATTAGCTTGATGTGGGCAATTATTAATTAATTGAACAGTAAATTGATGATGAAATCTATTTAAAATTGGAGTAAAATTCAAGGATTTAATTTTCGAAGTCAAAAACCTAATAACTAAATTAAAATCGCCCAAAAAAAATCAGAGACAAAAATATTATTTTTCCTTTAATAAAATGTTTTATCAATTTTCTTTCCTTTTTCTTTTTTTGAGCCCAATGCTGTGGTGTACCGTGTACGTGAGTAATTGGCCCGCAAATCTCTTCGTTGTTTACAGCTCTACTTGGAGGCCGACTAAACCTAAAGCAGCTAATGAGAGTGGAAAGAGGAGACGGTACAGACGGATGGGATCCATTTATATGTCTTCGTGGGCCAGTTGGGCCCAAGGCCGAATAAGACCGGTTTGGCCTCCGTGTTGGAATCGGGTTTGGTTTGGTGTTAATTCCAATTTTTTTTATCTTTTAATGGCAGATATAAGGAAGGGTCTAGTATTCTCTTTAGGACTTCTAGGGGGTCTTTGGGTCATATTCGTGAAGGATCTTGAACATATCATTTTCAATATGCATAACTAGATATTCCTTTCATGCATTGATATTTCAGTCAGTTGCATAAATAATTTTCAACAATAATTATTACTAAAAAGAGTCTTTCAACAATAGAATTCGTTTCAATTAATACAAAATACAAGAAAATGATGAACGGACTCGTTCGAGAGAGCCGTGATTTCTAATGGCTACTTCGAGAGAGCCTAATCTCCTAAACTCAGTAAACTGTATTATACCAAACAATATTCATCATGCACCTAACTTCTTCATTAATAATCTCTTTTAAATAGAGGACGAGCAATACTGATTGATTACAAAAATAAATAGTAATCAATATAGGAGTACTCTTAAACTATCCGACTGGGATTAAGACGGATTCTATTAATTCTAGACTAGAACTTTATAACTCTACCAAGAATAATTAGAATCAAACTCCTTATCAGATATTATTCGTTATTGAATTCTTGCTTAAATACTAAATAATATGATTACATCACAATTGTTATTGCAACTAGCAAAATGAATGAGGATGTCTCCATCCTTCGGAGCACATAAATTTGCCCACAAGCTCACAAATCTGTGATATTTTCTTCAAGTTTGAAAAGTTTGCTTTCACAGGCGTTCACATCATTTTGAAAAGTTAGCTTTCTTTCACAAATTTCTGATGTCCAATCACTTTCCGTTTATACCAGTGTCATCTTCCGCCTATGGAGATGCAATGAGAAAATGGAGGATTTTAGAAACCGGCAAGAAATTACTGTAGAAAACGGGATCGTTTCAGCTAACTTTAGTCTTTAGCTAATCGTCTTTTTCCAATGGCACGTACGTACTAATAAAACCTAGCTTCTTAATTAGCTGGTAAATAATGATTAAGAAATATTGGTTTGCCACATCATGCATATGACATGCATGCGTTAGCTAGCTACGTTTCAATTATATATATATATTATTCAACTGCCAATTGTTTTAACAACATAACCCCTTTATGAAAATCACCGAAACCTTATTTTATTAAGGATTTATAGTACGAGGCACCCAAGCCTTTTCTGTCTCTTGCTGTGAAAAAAACAAAATTAAGAAAAATATACAATTTAATGTCATTAACACTGTCTTTATGATTAACTCCAAAAACAGGCCCCAAAAAAATTTATTATTCTTAAAAAAACATATATATATATATATTATTTTTAAGGGAAATCAATTAAAAAGCAATACTCCCACCTATCAATAAACAACAGCTGGAATGTAGGGTCGTCTAAATGATGGCATGGGCCCCAAGTAGGAGAGAATGTTGATATATGTTACCAATCCAAAACCATTGATTCTTCCGGCTTGTTTCTCTTCTTTTATTTATTTATTAAATAATTAAAAAGAGATTCATTAATTATAATTTTAAATCCATCTCAAAATAACCGTTTACCAAATTAAAAATATCTGAATATAATTACTTAAATATTCCTTCCTTCCTTATTCCTTAATTAACAATATGGGAATTTACCCACGAAATTCTGACGGGGCCTTTTTAATTTTTTAATTTTTTTTGTTGTCAATTTGCCCTAATATATATATATATATATATATATATATATATATATATATATATATATATATATATATATATATATATATATATATATATATATATTGCTTTTAAAAGTCAAAATTAATGGTTTAAAGCAGCTAATAAAATTAATTCAGGTGCATCAACGACATCCCAATTATATATATAAAAAAAAAAAACCCATTTGCATAAAAATATAAGCTGCATTAATTGTTTAGGGAATTAAAGCGTACGTACGTATACATTATTAAATACGTCCGCCCAATTAATGTGGTGAATTTTGGCAGACTGCCCATCTGAGTTCCACTAAAAAATTGTTTAATATTTGTTGTAGGGTTAAGTAATTTTTAGGTTAATATTAATGCATGTTATATATAAGTGAAGCCTCGCCAATCCACAGGCACAATATGGTTAATGAGATAATAATGATTATGATGATTGTCATAATGTAATGCCTTTTAGGACCCAACCACATGGTTGAGGCTCAGCCATGTCTTGTCCACTAGCAACCCTTTCCCACCCAAGTTTTGAAAACCTGCATTTTTTTGGCACTGGTTAATTTGATCGATTAATATTGTCCAAGGCTAGGGCCCTTCAATGACCAATTGCAAGTAACCAAGTACTAATTTTTGTTTAGTGCTAACTTTACTTGATTTGACCAATCCTCTGCCCTTCTTATTGCTTACTTTCTGTTTATATTTACTTGGGGGTTAAGCTTGGTTGAGAAATAATCTATGGCATGGGTGGTGGGGTTATACATAGAACATGAATCTCAAAAGTGACTCTCCATGGAGGAGAAATAAAGCTACTTGACTTTGTTGAGGGTCATATACTCGATCGATCGTATCCTCGATCTCTTATTATTATAGATAGTTGCATCCATTTAGACCGATAGTATGCAACGAGGCTATCTATTGCACCATACAATAGACATAGAAATTCTCATTGCATGAGATTTAAAGATTAATTTATTGCGTAATGCAATTGACAGCTTTTGTAAGAGACTTATTCAAACTCCACCTACTCAGACAATTTGATAGGGCTTAACAACCCGTCCGAACACTTGTGCCCGAATAACAAAAACTTAAAAAAACCTCTTACAATAGTTACTCATTACTTGTTGAGAAATGATTAAAACACTCACACTACACAACAATGATACAACACTAAGGCACAATAGAGTGAAATTTACACATGGACCCTACTCCATTGTACCTTGGTGTTGTGTAGTGTGATTGTAAGGATCACTTCCCTTCTGTTTCCATATATATGTACCATTTTTGTTTGCTAATGACAAATTTCCACGTAGGACGGTAGGGTTGAGTCTTTTTCTAATTACCCAGTAGTGTAAAGGTGACGTTAGGTGTGTCCTTATTGAAAAAAAGGTAGAAATGCTGAGAAGAAATTTAGGGAATCAAAAAGATTCTCAGCTTGATGACTGGATCTGACGGCTTAGAAAGCGTCAAACTAGGTCAAAAGCAAGTTCCTGATTTGTACGGACAAAGTGAACTAAGATCCCACTCAGCCTCCCTAAAGGCTAAAACAGTTTACAGTGTTCACAAATTCTAAATCTAATCCTTTGGGAATAACACGGTTTCAATTTTATACACGAGTTTTAAAATTTTGACAATTAACCCTTTAAGATTTTGGATGATTTTCAAATCAATCCTTTTATCACTTTTCTATTTCTTTTTAGCGCAAAATTTAGCTATATTTGCATAAGGTAACGTAGAACTACCACTTTACTATCACGTGACCAATTAGCCCATCAATGTCAAATTCGTTAAAAAAAAATAAACACTATTTTTTTTATACCTTTAAAAAATAAAGAAATATAGCAAAAAATCCAGATAAACAAATTTTTTTCCTTGACCAGTTGGGAGAAGCCTTGGGATGGTCTAGCCACCCCCCACCAGCAATATTAGGGGTGGCTCGAGCGACCTCTATATTATTTTTTTTAGATTTTGTTTTAATTTTTTAATAATATTAATCATGCATATAAAACACATGACATCTGCTTATTAGTTTGATGTGGCACACCGTTAAAATGTTGAACAAAACATGAACGAAAGTATCATTTACGACACTTTTTGAAATTGAGGGGTTTGTTTGATTTAAAGACAGCCATTATCAACCAACTAGGTGACGCTTGGCCAATGGCACCCCATGTTAAGAAACACGAATTTGAGGGCCATACCTTATCAATGAATAACACTTGGCCAAGGTCATACATCGTTCGCAAACACTTAATATAAAATGGAGCATGCGACCTAATCCAGGTACATACACATTATCATTCATACTACACTCTTCTTCCAACGTTCATTCTCTTTTCAAGAATTTCATCAACCATCCTTGCTAAGTTAACTATCAGCGGCATCCCTCGTCGGAACCCCTAACATGTCTCCGACTCTTATTATTCTCTTTTGTGGACGTCTATTATTTGTGATTGATTGTGTGATCAACTGTATCATCAATTATAATATTCTTAAAGTATTATCTAATTTATATTTACATGATATGATTTATGATACAAATCTTGTCTATTTTAAGGATAACCTAGAAAATTAACTATATAAGAGCTTTCACTTTTAGAAAATGAATATGTATTTTGAGATGGATTGAAAAAGAATATAAAACATTTAAATTGAGAATGAGAGAATATTAGGATTAGATTATGATAACTTTTTCACAAACTTTAATTTTAAAAATCAAGTGCAAAACTTAGGGCCTCTTTGGGTGTTGTATTATATTTGAAAAAATTGTTTGGGTTGGTTTTTCAAGGTAAAATTGTACTTGGGTTTTTATTGACCCATTTTTTACCTGTTTTTAACCCAATTCAAAAAAATAGTTAACCCAACTCAAAAATAATAATTTTTTTTTTTTTTTAAAAAAAAAAAAAACGAAAAACTCAGAATGTTTGGGGGTGGATCTTCCACCCTCAAAATTAATGGGGGGTGGCCAAGCCATCCCTGAGCAATTTTCGGGGTTGGCCGAGATTCAGGGGTGGCTCGGCTACCCCTAAAATAGCGGTTGGATTTTGTTTTTAGTTTTTTTTTTTTAAATCAGTTTTTTAGTTTATAATAATATAAAATTAAAAAAAAAATCATTTATATATATAGATTTTTTTTTCTTAATTATATTTAATTCAATTCACACTCTCAAACATATTTTTTTTTTAATTTTGTCTCAGATTCTCTAAACCATCCAAACATAATTTTCTAAAACAAATTTTTTTCAGTATTCACACTTTTGAATATATATAGTAGAATATAATACAAAAAAATCAAACATTCAAACGTGCTCTTAGTGTCTATAATATAGCGCAAAGAATCCAAGATTGAGACTTTTGAATTATTTGTGAATGAAAAATTGAGTTGGACCATCCTTAAGAGCTAGTTCATCTTTGTAATGTAATGTAAATCCAAACCTTTAACAGAGTAAATTGAGTTTCAAAGTTAATTGTACGTCGACCTAGGAACTTATTCGGTTGCTTAGATATGCTCTGGATATGTGCTTATTTCTCTTATAATATAAAATATGATTAAAGAATATATATAAGTGTGGTCTTGCCATTAATTCTTTGAATCCCTGGCCTCCTAATTAACTGTGCTAGAATTCAAAAGCTAGCCTTCTTCTTCTTCTTCTTCTTGGATGGTTTGAGGGGTAGGGAATCATTAGAAAACTTCATAAATCCGATTGCCCGCCCATGATTGTTTTCACATGTTTTAACATGAATTCGTACGTGGATGCTGAATTGTTTAGACCTTTGGCTGTCCCCAGATAAAATAAACTAACCCTAATGCTTATTTTTTAGTAATATCAGCTGGGCTCCCAACAGGAAAGGTACTAAAAAAAAAACCTAGGTGGGGGCATGAGAAAAGAACTATAGTGGCCAAACCTAGAGAGAATGTGGGGTGCCTCATTATGTGCATGGTTTAGGGCAGCCAAGCAACACAACCTAAATTGGTCTCCACATGGGGCATGCACTCAAAACCCCCAGTCCCATTAATCATGTGTATTTTCCAACATTTTTTGTTTTTTTTTTTTTTTTTTAATGTTCTTGTCAAAAAGTGTAGGCGCATAGTGTAGATGGAGATCATGGAGGTCAACCCCGACAGTCCCCCCCTTCTGTCTCTCTCTTTGTTAATCACCAATCACCATGCCATTTAGCTTGCTTTACTTAGACCTTTCGGGAAAAGAAATTTCTTCAAAAACCCAAAGTAATGGGAAGAATTCAGAAGATTCTTCCAATATACCAAATGTTTTATTAATATTTGTTTGCGAGGAATAGAATCAAAGGAAACACTTGGGTCGGGTCAAGACGATAAAAGAAGCTATTTATAGTCTTATTAGCTTTTTTCACCAGATGATTTAATATCTAATTTTTGTTTAGTTTTAGGGATCTAATCTCTAATCCTAATGGAATCTCCAGAGATCAGAAGGATAAGATTATACGATAAGATTACTTCTACTTTGTTTATAATTTACTCATAAAAAACTCTCCCTTTTTTTTAAAAAAAAAAAAAGTATTTCTGAGAATTAGAGATTTTGACCCTTCGGAAGAGCCAATTAAGAGTAATAGGGATGCCCACTAACACCCATTAATTATGATTATAATGTTATGGATTATGTGGTCCAAAATAAATAGAATTAATTAGCTTATAAAGAAAAAACTTTATTTATGATTCTGCTTGAAGTTTGAAGCATAGAAATACGGGTATCTCACTCTGATCGATTGGTTTTCCTTTACGTGTCCTATAATAACAACCCTAATGAATGGATTTTACGGTAAAAATATGATACCTTGTTATCGTGTACAATAATGACGAATAATATGTAATGAAAAAAAAGAGAATAAGAAGAAATTAAGACACAGATTTATCTGGTTCAATAATATGCTTACGTCTATAGGAATGCGGCTATATTCAATAATGATTTAGGGTTACAGCATAACATATTAATAACAAAACTCTATTGTACAGACAGATACGAAAAACTCAAAAAATACCGTGTACCGTACCGCGGGGGCGTTGCCTTACGATGCTCCACCAACTGGCCACTATACTGATACTCTCTCTCGTATTACTTTCTATGCCTAAAAAAATATGAGTCACTTATTCCAATATATCTCAGAATATATAATTAACTTTCTTAATCAGGCTTTGGGGAAGGTTAAATGCAAAAGAAAAGCAATTTGAGGGAAGACTTTTTTTTATTATTTTTTTAAAAAAATTCTCTATTTCAAAGTGAAATGAAGTACAAATTAGATTTCACAAATTTAATGATGTATATGCTAACAACTGTATCAAAAAGAAACGTCTCGTTAATTAGTATTTCAGATAAAGGTTCTCATTCCAACTTTTCCCTCTCTCCTCAAATAGCAGCTAGTAAAATTTGATAGTGAGTTAAGTTAATTCTAAGGTATAAAGTTCCTCTCTCTCTCTCTCTCTATGTGGGAAAGGAAGGTGTCATTAGTCAAAAGAATAGCTTAAATATCGAAAAGATTCAAAGAGAATCGGATCCTCCTCACATAGCAGCTGGAAAGGAAGGTAAACTCTCACGCATAATTTGCATCTGATTTTTGTTTTCCAAAAGCGAAGGTAAAGAAGCCTTAACCCATTTTAAAATGCATAATCACTCCATCATTGTTTCAATATTAATATTAGCCCCTACCACATAATATGATGCTTGCGGCTTAAATCCTCCAGAGGCAAAAATGGGTCACTTATATATATATATATATATATATATATATATATATATATATATATATATATATAACGAGCACCGAATAAAGGTTACAAATGTCACGGTGCAAGAAAAAACTACAAAATTTTGAAAACAGACCGAATAGAAGCTTGGCTAAATAGTTTTTTTACACACAGGCTAATAAATAAGCCGCTAATAATCTAATTGATGGGCTGTTTAGAAAAACGCTAGCTTATCGATTATCTGGCCAAGGGATTATGAGTCAAATGACAAAAATATGTTGTAATCAAGGGGCATATTCATATATATTAAAAGTTGATCAAATGAGGGAGAAAGAGGGTAGTTATGTAATAATGTGGGAAGAGGGGGTCGATTATTTAGTTGATGTTGAATGAGTTGTTTCCTTGCCGATGATTAGTGAAACATAGCAGCATAATAGATGGGGGGGGTGGGCATTTGGTGCTTTAATTTAATTAATTATTAGTTAAGAATATGATTTGGATCCCACTCCACTACCAAATTAAGCTTTCTTCTTAATATATATGTAAAATTATTCTCGTCCGTGCTCGTATATACAAATAGAATAATATTTTGAGCACAGCCATTGGTAGCTTTGAAAGGAACGGTCCTCAATAAACTTCAAAAATTACATTTAATAAACAAAAATCAAACCCTGAGGAAGATTCTCCTCTCTTCTTCCCTCTCTTCTCTTGGTCAAAAGAAAAATATAAATCTCACGCGTGCTTCTGCTCTGCGTACCTAAATGCACACGTGTAAGCAATCAAGCTCATCTCATCACTATAAAATTTTCCTTCTCATAAGTCATAAGGCATAATAAAATAAAATAAAAAAGAATAAAAAAATCCAAAAATTGAGTTGTGATTTAGAGGGGGTAAGTATAATTTTCTAAAAAACTTATTATTTTCAATGAACTGTCAAGTATTTAGAGATCCGAAAAAATGGATTATTGCCTTTATAAGGGAAACAAGAAACCCGAAGAAGTAAATATATATGTATGGTCAACTACCATGTTTTATGAAATGGAGATTGTTAATTCAGTCTCTCACGATCTTTCTCTCCTTCAATCATTCACACATAAAAATAAAAGCAGAGAAGGAGACAATACTATATATATATATATATATATAGCACTTTGTTCTCTAACATAGTATATTAGTATGTAGGTATGATGCCAAGGGAAAATAGCTTAGTATTTATTATAATTATCAAGATATCTTACCTAACTTGTTTGGCATAAAAAAAACTACTTCTAACTTCGAAAAATAAAATCTTCTATATAGATTTTGAGTAATATTACTCTTTACATTTATTTATCATGTTTATATCACAATTCACACCGGTTGGCATGATCTGTTTTAAGCAGTTTATACTTTTGTCATTTTTAAAGTAAATGGCATAGAAAGTCACTTAAACATCATATCAGCTGGTGTAATATGGATGTGATAAATAAGTATGAATAGTAACATTACTCACATATCTTTGGGTGCAAAAAAAAAAAACAATAAACAAGTTGGATAGGAGTAGTTTTCCTAACCCAATAAATGTTGCTCTGATTTCATTGCTTCTTTGCAAAACTATGGAAGATTATGGCTAAAGGTGTTTTTGAGATTGCAATTTCGTAGACAATAAGTGCGATTTGAAACCAAATCGCAGAATATAAATCGTTTGGGAACTGCGTTTTTAAAAATTGCGATTTGAAAACGTAGAAAATCTGCTTTTTCAAATCGCAGGTAAGATGGTGCTTTTTTGAAAACGCAGAATTTTAAAGGCTAATTTGCGATTTTATATGATAAACTGCGATTTTGCTAAACGCTTAACTGCGTTTTTAAAAATCATTTTTTTTTCAAATTGCACATTTCAAAATCATGATTTTAAATTGCACTTTTTGAAATTGTAAACCCAAACGGACCCTAAGATTTATCACCCCAAAAAAGAAAAGAAAAGAATAATATTCCATAAGATCATAATAAAATAAATATGCATTAGAAATAGGTCGAGGAATAAAGAGTATGATTGTCAAACTTAAATTTGGTAATGCTCCTTTAATTGGCATTTGCGAACTTAGTAAGTGGTCTCGGATGCCATTTTGCTTTCTTTTTCTTCTTTTTTTTGACTTATTCTATTCTGCAATATCATTAATCACATATTACTTTTTTTTATATTTTATTTTATCTTAACTAGTAGTATATCGTTTTGTCGGGTGACAGATGAATATACTATATTTTTACCGAGTATATTTCTTCAAATTTTAACAATTATTTTTAATTAATTTGTATCAATATTTACTATTTTATTATTTATTTACACTTTAATTTTAAAAATAATAGTTAAATTTTGAAGAAATTTTCCCTATAGAATACCCAGAAAATCGTAGAGATCATTCAATTCATGCATCTTTTTATCATTTCTAAATAGTGGTTTACAAATCTGTCACGAATCATACATTCCTCTGTTAGATAATTTACTTTCGGCAACAACAGTATATCATCTCTAATTTTCAATTCATTAAATAAGCGTTTAACTTTTCATATTTTATTAATATCCTTGGAATTTTTTAAACCGGCCCTTTTGAAACTTCGACTCATTTATTCATATGCGAAACATATAATTTATATTCGCGTGTCGGGTTCAGAATATATCGAAATATAAGAATAAAATTATATAAGTTAATTATAATTTGACATATTTAATCAAACGGGTCTATCTCATCAAACATTTTATTTTAAATTTGCGAGCCATGTAAAAAATTGTCATCTTTAAATGCTCCGTGTCAAATTTAGATTGTGTCAAATAACAATGCCGATCGATCCTGAAATTCTAGCCATGAACTACCAATTTCAAATCCATACAAAAAAAAAAAAACCCTACTAATTTCCGGATCCTAAGTTCTTTTATTTTCATTCTAATTGTGTAGGACTTTTCCCTTGCGCAAGCCAAGCATTTGTAGCAAGGCTTGTTTGTTTGGTTTTTACTTTTTATTTATCTTTATATTACTTTAAAATATTTTCCAACTAAAAATTGAAAACACATTAAAAAAACCTAACTTAAGGATTTATTAGAAGGTGGACTCAACTCAAATCTACATCATATAATCTTTTTTAAAAAAATAAAAAAAAATCCATGCAATTATAAATGTTTTGAGAGTTTAGTATACGTTATACCATATTATGATTCTAAGCGTCTCACAATTTAATTATGTGTATATAAACTTTAAACACTTTTTTATTGTAAGTTAGTTTTAAAGATAGGTTTTACCCAATGTTAATATTAAAATCATGCACTTCATCACGAATACGAGTCATGAAAGAGACAATCTATAAGATAAAGTTGGTTGTTATAAACTTCAGTTGAAGAGCGTGGTGATATATTACGTTGTACAATCTTGATAATATGTATTTAATTTTGAAGATCGACTTGAAAGAGAGGGTGATTAGGGCTACAAATGCTTATTAGTCTTTGGTTTAAATTTGAATATTTTTGGCTTCTCTCTTGCTGACAGATAGGCAGTTTGATTCCGAGGAACATGTTTTACACTCATGAGAAGAAATTATCGTTTTACTGTTGTCTGTTGGGTTGTTCATTTTGTTTAAGGAGTTGGAAGTTGGCAGCGCGGAGTCACGTATACAAAAGTTGTGAAATTAGAATGTCCCACATCGGGAAATGATAAACTAGTAAGCTTGTAACGCGTAGGAAAGAAAAGGACCAAACCACGTGGCTGGGCTTAATGAGCTAGGCATCATGACGTGTACCGTGGGACCACAACCAGAATTTTATTTTTCTTATAAATCTGGGACCACCAAACAGACCGGAATGGTCATAAGTACATAATAGGCGCTGTAGATACCTAAAACCCACGCCCTTCCACAGAAAGTAAGCCCCACGCAAGACCCAACGGGCTCAAGGCAGAGACCAAGTTAAGGTTCATTTATAACCAAAAAAAAAAAAAAAAAAAAAACATTTTGAAGATATATTATTTTAAGATTTATATTTGTATTATTTTTCATAAGAAGTGAAATTATAATAAATCTCTTCTGAAAGTTACTTGAGCGAGCGCGTGTCTTGCACCCTCCCTCAAGGGCACTAAGAGAGAGAGAGGGGCACAGTCTGTGCAATTACACGGGTTCTCCCAGGTCAAAAGACGACCACAAAATGTGTAATTTTTTTTTAAAGAAGAAAGAAAAAAAGAAAAACAAAATGCTCTGCCGCCTGCCGGATTTACACGAGCCAATACAATTGCCTGCCACGATGCAGACATGGAAAGAGATGGGTGTGTGCGAAAGAAAACGGGAAGGGAGATTTAACTCCGTTTATTCTTGAACCGTTACAGTTTCCAATGCGCCATCAGCTATTCAGCTATTTGGCGCATGATTGATGCGATGTGAAAATTACAGGCAATGAATGCCCGCCGCCGTTATCCACGGCTCCTATGAGCTTTACCAAGTATGCCGTACGGTAATCCCGTGATCCCCATTTTGAGCGTAAGGACGATTAAATTAATCGAGAGAGAGAGAGAGAGAGAAATATTTGGATGGTGACCGTCCGATTGGCTGGTTTGGTGTGATTTTTTTTTTTATTATTTGGTACTATATTTAAAATTATAAATATCGAAAAAAAATATTTTTTAAAATTATGTTTAAATAATTTAAAAAAATTAAGACAAAATTAAATAAAATTTGGGTAAAATTTAAATTTTAAAAAATAACCCAAACATGCTTTTGAAAAATAATAAAATATAATAAAAAAACAATTGTACATTATCCAAACATGTCTATAAAAATAAGATGGAAAGAAGATTTAAAAATGAAATGGATATAAAATAAATTACGGATGAATTTGTATTATTTCTTTAAAAAATATTTATGGTCTATTTGAGTTTGTGATTTTAAAAAGTGCAATTTAAAAATAGCGATTTTAAAATGTGCGATTTAAAAAAAATGATTTTTAAAAACGCAGTTAAGCATTTGATTTGCCTTTAAAATTGCAGGTTAGCCTTTTAAAATTCTGCGTTTTCACCTTATTGCCTGCAATTTGAAAATGCAGTTTTATACGTTTTCAAATCACAATTTTTTAAAAACACAATTCTCAACATATCATTTTTTACGATTTAATTTAAAATCGCACTTTTTGTCTACGAATCGCAATCTCAAACGCACCCTCCTTTTCGCTTTTCATTCTTCCTTTTATTTTTTCTATTTTTAAAATAAAAATATTAATAAGTAACTTAAAAAATAAAATGTGTAAAATTACTTTCACATTTATACGGTATCACAACAATTTTTTTTCAAACAAAAATTACATTCTTTCAAATAAAATATACATTCTAAAAAGTATTATATATATATATATTACCGACATATATAATTTTATTATTGAGTAACAAGTATCTCACTGTGCAATGCGGGTGTCAATGTATCATTGATTTTCTTTTAACAAGAGCTTATTCAAAGATGAGTTGGCGCCACATGACATAGTTGATAGTGGTCGAATATTTGTGTAGTATATAATAGTACTTTTTATTTTTATGTTATTGTTTTGAGTAATACTAAAAATTACAGTTTTATGTGATAACTATTACATTATATTGATGATAAATCAATCATTTTTAATTTTTTTAAACAATGATTATTCGGTACTGCACATCAGTAAGATAAGATAGTGATAAAATAAAAGTGTATTTTCTATAATTATTCTATTGCTTTTATATAACACGTAGTTTCTTTATATGTAAAATCGTTTTTTTAACATGAAAATTATTTTTATACAAAAATTATTAAAAAATAAATAAAATAGCATTACATTAGGATTAGAACTATGGGGGTGTTTTCAACTAAAAAAAAGAGCAAAATTTTATAGATAAAGGAAAGAGAAAGTCTTCGTGATATAAGGAAGAAAGATAAATACTTTTTAGAGCAATGCTATAAGGACTATTTATCTTTTGCCATCTTTGCCAATTAGAAAGAACAACTTGTACATCGATAATCGATTATCAATTGTCTGTATTTGCACCTCTTGCTTTTGTTAAGGTAGTAGAATTGAGAAAATTCTTGAAGGTATCTGTTATATTGTTATTTTAGACTAAACTGCTTTTGTTTTATAGAAATTTAGTATTTTTCTTCTTTTTTTTTTTTTTTTTATTATTATAAGTTAGAGATTTAGTTTCTTGATTGTTCATAAATGTCTTGTCTAAGTTATTTTTCTATTAGGTTGAATAAATATCAAATTTTATGTCGAAAAAAAGAAGAAGGGAGTATTTATTTTTTTTGAGTTCTCTTAAAATTGATATAATTTTTAAAATTATAATTGAATTAAAATTTAATAATAATCAATTATATATCTAATAATAACTTTAAAAGTAATGTAAATTTTGAGAAAATTAAAGGACAGCATAAGTCGTCGCATAAATAGTCGATTTGTATGGCCAAAAAAAACTGTGGAGGTAGTAGGTAGCCTCCAAGGAGACCTTTGGGATCTAGTTTTGAAACGTGAATTGGGTTTTCTTGAAAAATTCTAGTGATTCTCAGGAAATGAATATTGGGTTGTGTGTGAGAAAGAGAAAGAGAAATAGAAAGAGAGGATGAATGAAAATGGATTTAAATAGCAAATAATATATATATATATATATATATATATATATATATATATATATATTTTTTATTTTTTTTTCAATTTGTGCGTTGCATGTTGATGTGCTATTTTTTTATTGGATGACACAAAAGACCTCATTTGTGTCAAGTTCCTATATAAATTAGAAAATAATACCAAACATTTGTCTATAAATTATTCTAAAAAAGAAAATAGTCTACAGTAAGAATGGAATGAATGACACTTATATCGCATTAGTAAAAAAAAGAGAAGAAAGACACTTCAAAGCCAATTACGAAAAAAATGGTTATTTGTTCATATTAAAAATTATTAATATTTTTAAGTATGTTTATACTATTACTGATCTTTATTCAATAAAAAAATATAACATAATAAATAAATAAATAAATAAAAAAGAAAAATTAGAAGATGAATCTATGGACACGATAGATTAATTTTATATGAAAAAAAAAAATTAAACTTTTTATCATGATATAAATGTTTTATAGACACGGATACATGTGCGTGTTTGAGTAATGGTAACCCAGTGAATTTTTATGAAAAAATAGGCGCCCTTTGATGCTAAAATAAGGGGGCATAAAATGTGCCTGGGGGATTTTAACGAAATTGTGTCTTTGGGGAAAAAATCTAGTACCTCAATTCGTCCTAGAAACCAAATGGAAGCTTTCCAAAATACTCTGGATGACTATAACTTATTGGATCTTGGTTTTTCGGGTCCTAAATTTACTTGGTGCAATGATTGTGTGAGCAGTGGAATTACTAGAGAACGATTGGATAGAGCCGTTGCTACTCACAGGTGATGCCAACTTTATGATGTTGTAGCGGTAGATGTTCTGCCTTGTTACTATTCGGACCATCATTGTATTCTTGTTTCTTTTTCAAGGCACCAGGCTACTGTATGGCACAAGGGAAGACAGTTTCGATATAAAAGTAGCTGGGAGAAACACAAGGATTATGGGGCATTGATTAAGCAAGTGTGGCGAGTCAGGGAGTCTTCTGAGGCTATTTGGGCTAAGGTGAGAAACAATCTTATAGAGTGTAAAAGGGTTCTTCAGCAGTGAATTAGGAAGAAAAGTGGTGATCTAAAAGAAAAATTGCAGTTGAAAGAACAACAATTGTAGACTATGCAGATGCAGGATCCAGTGGCAGGGAGAGAAAAAGAGTGTCAAGTTCGGGATGAAATTCATTCTTTACTTGAATAAGATGAAGTAAAGTAGAAGTAACGGGCTAAGGAGAATTGGCTAAAGTATGGTAATAGAAATATTAAATTTTTCCATGTCAGTGCAAATCAGAAAAACAGAAGTAGTCACATTGAGCAAATTCTGGACCAAGATGGGCGGCAGTGTTCTAACCAAGGGGAAATTGAAGGGGCTTTTGTTTCTTATTTCCGGACTCTATTTACGGCAGGGGAAAATTTGGAGGTGGAAGCTAGTACAAGGGCTGTACAAAGAAGGGTAACCCAGGCTATGAACAATAGACTATTGGCTGAATTTACTATGGAGGATATTAGTACTGCTTTAAATCAAATGGCGACTCTTAAGGCCCTGGGACCCAATGGTTTTGCAGCAGGGTTTTACCAACAAAACTGAGCGACTATTCACAAAGAGGTTTGCATTGCTATTCTATATTTCTTCAATACTGGTGTGCTGGATAATAGAATAAATATGACCAATATTGCTTTGATTCCTAAGCCCACCTCCCATAGTAAGGTCACGGATTTTAGGCCTATTAGTTTATGCAATGTCATTTATAAACTAATCTCTAAAGTTTTGGCTAATCGGCTCAAAGAAGTGTTGCCAGGAATTATATCATCTTCTCAAAGTGCATTCATCCTTGGACGATTGATTACTGACAATGTCATAGTAGCTTATGAAACTATGCATTCTATGCAGACTCGGATGTGGAGTAAGGTCTGTTTTATGGGGATGAAGCTTTATATAAGTAAAGCCTACGACTGTGTGGAGTGGGTTTTCTTGGAAGCTGTCATGAGAAGTTTGGGGTTTGATGAGAGGTGGATACATTTGGTTATGAGTTGTGTCCGCTCAGTTCAATATTCAATGGTGGTTAATGGAAATCCAGTGGGCAACATTCATCCTACTAGGGGAATTCAGCAAGGTGATCCAATTTCCCCTTACCTTTTCATAATTTGTGCTGAAGCTTTAAGTTCTTTAATCTATCGAGTAGTAGATACGGGTATTATCACAGGTGTTCCTACCTCCCCTGGTGGCCCACGATTGAGTCATTTTTTCTTTGCAAATGACAGTTTGCTTTTTTGTAAAGCAAATTCAGTTGAGTGAAGAAGATTAATGAGGATTCTGGGAGTCAATGAAGCTGACTCGGGGCAAAAATTGAATCTTCAAAAGACATCAATCATTTTTAGTAGAAACACTACTGATGAGAAAAAACAAGAGATTCTTACTTTTTCTGGCTTTGTGGAGGCTCAACGTATAGATACTTATCTTGGTTTGCCTTCATATATTGGCAATAAAAAAAATCCAATCTTTTAGTAACATTAAAGATCGGGTTCAGAAGCAATTAAATAATTGGAAGGTTAAATTATTATCTCAGGCTAGAAATGAAGTACTTTTGAAGGCTGTTGTGTAAGCAATTCCAACTTACAGTATGAGTGTTTTCCAGCTTCCAGCCACTTTGTGTAAAGAGTTGCAAGGCTTGATGCAGCATTTTTGGTGGGGACATATGGTTACGGAGGTTAATGTACATTGGATGAGCTGGGAAAAAATGGGAAGATCCAAATCTATTGGGGGGCTTGGTTTTCGGGATCTTATTATGTTCAATAAAGCCTTGCTTGCTAAACAAGGATGGCGACTTATACAAAATCCTGACTCCCTTATAGCTCAGGTACCAAGGGCAAAATATTTCCCGCGTGATTCTTTTTTGTCATCTGTGGTAGGAACTCGGCCTTCTTTTGTATGGAGAAGTTTGTTGTTTGCAATAGATTTATAAAAAGAAGGTTTGGTGTGGAGGGTTGGTGATGGGAAGAGTATTCACATTTAGAATGATCGGTGGTTGCCTACACCTACTTCTTTTTCGATACATCCTCCCCCATGGGTGATTTCTACAGACTTGGCAGTTTCAGCTCTTCTTGATTTAGAGCTACAAGGGTGGACAAGGGTGGAATACTAGCCTTATCAATGCTGTTTTCAGTATGGAAGAGGCAAAGGTTATTGCTACTATTCCTTTGAGTCCTACTTTTCCTTCGGGTAGAATTGCGTGGCAAGGCACAAAGAATTGAGTTTTTTCAGTTCAAAGTGCATATCAAATGGGAATGGAAATCAATGTTCGCAGTATGGGAGGTACATCACAGGAGGCAAGCGGACTGCAAGTCTGGTATGTTATTTGGAATTTGAGAGTTCCAAACCCAATAAAGCTCTTCATATGGCGTGCATGTAATGGTTTACTTCCCACTAAGAGCAATTTATTTCAACGTAAAATTGTGGCTTCTAACATTTTCCCTTGCTGTAGCAGTGACTCTGAAACTGGTTTTCATGTCATTTGGAAATGTCTAGCTGCACAAGATGTATAGGGTGGGAGTTTAGTGCAATTTCAGAAGTGTTCTTTTATGAGAGATAATTTTATGCAGTTGGTGGAGTACTGTATTGAGTGTTTCTCATCTGAAGATTTAGAACTTAAGGCTGTTATCTCTCGAAGAATTTGGTTACGTAGAAATCAGTTTATTTTTGATAATATTTTCACTTCCCCTCAAACAGTTTTTAAGGAATTTATGGAATCACTAGATGATTTCCGCAGGTACAATAAAAAAGATGAGGAGTTAGTGATTTCTGGAGGGATACTAGTTCTCATATATTACTCAAGGGTGGCAACCTCCGCCTGCTGGAATTATAAAGGTGAATTGGGATGCTTTTTTGTAAGGTAAGGAGCGTCACATTGGTATTTGGATTGTGGCTAGAGATGAATATGGAAACTTCTTGGGTGCACGGGCTATCACGGAAAAGGTTGTGACTACACTGAAAGTGGTTGAAGCTATGGCTGCCTTATAAGTGATTTTATTTTGTAAACAGACTGGTTTCTTCAGTGTTCTCCTTGAAGAGGATGCTAAGCAAGTGGTAAATGAAGTAAATCATGGTTCCCTAAAATTGTCAACTTCTGGCCATTTTATTGAGGGGATCATTTCAGAAATGCAAGGGCTCAGGTATGCAACTATGGTTTATGTGGGTAGAGAGGCTAATAAAGTGGCCATTTGCTTAGCAAATGAGGCATTTTGTATGGTTGTTGATTTAGTTTGGCTTGAGGATATACGTCATTGTATTTTGCATTCACTACTTAGGGACCGTTCTTGTCCCTAGATCCTTTTTTTGAGGATCAGTTTTTGTTCTATCAATGAAGAAGTTCCAACGTTGTTCTATCATTAATAAAAGTTGAGTAATCTTCCACTCAAATTTGCTCTAAAGATTGTTGGATTGCCACCTTCACTAGCTTGTAAGTTGCTACATTTGCTTCTCTTTTGACGTGACCCACATTCAATGATTGGAGACCTTTAAGTATCATGTTCGCACCATCAATCAATTGCTTATATCAACTTGAAAGTTGTCATTTCATTCACAACATATTTACTATTTCCATAACACTGCCCTCCAATGTTATAATCATAATACCCAAATTTCAGCTGAATTCTACCGTCTTCTATGCCGCACATGCTTTCATAACTGTTATAAGGGTTGAAGGAGCACATGTTTGCCAAAGCATTTTTCTCATGATCTCTAACAATAACCCTCACACCCATCATTTTTCTTGATTTGTTTATAATCCCAATTAACTTTTATCACTCCAGAAGGCGGGGCTATCCACTTTGGTGCTTTTGTATTTCGATCTTGCTCTACATTATCCTTAATAGATTCCTTAGCACTTCAGATCAACTGGAAAAGGTGAGTGAACTCTCCTCCAAAAGCTATTGTATTTATGTGAAGAAAAATGATTTTTGTACAACCCAAATGCATAACTCTTATACAACCCATGACACATTAGAGAGACTCAGACCCATATGCATAAATCCCATCAATGTGTTTTGAGTTGTGTAAAAGTTGTACATTTGGGTTGTACAAAATGTACTACCCAAATCTTATTCCTAACACATATTTTCCTAACTACTGTAGCCATTACTTATTCCTTTTTGAGTTTATCTAATAACTCATATATTCAGGATACTTATAAAATCTTCGCCCTCACCAACACTTTTTTGAATTTTCCTTAAACAATCCTTTCATACATCATTTGAAGATGGATAATGGCACAAAATATGAATTGTAATCTCTACATCCAATCTACAATAAAGGCACAATAGATACTTAACAATCCTTTTTTTTTTTTTTTTGTTAAATAGATTTTCCTTCGTTAATTGGCAATAAATTGTTACAAGTCCTCCATAAGAAAACTCTCACTATTCCTAGGACATTAAGTTTTCATATCAACTTCCATAATGTCCTTTGTTGTTTATTAATATGAAAAATGCTATATATCACATAAGCATTATTCATACTAATAATGCTTATATGTCGTGCAAACACTTCACAGATATCTTGAAAGTTGAAGTGGTAGGGTATAGTAGCCATTGTTATGTATATAGTTTGATCAATATTCTTTACATTGATGAGATTAAATAAAATGATTGCAACAAAAATTAAACAAACAAATATTATAAAATATAATGATAATTGTATTGTAATTAAAATATAATGACAATTCAAAAAAAAAATACGAAACCTTCATATTAAAAAATTTAAGATGATTCATTCATTTAATTTAAAGGTTGAGTTTGAAACTTATCTACAATAAATATAATTATTTGTATATATATAAACCAGTTATTAACTGGTTTTTTAAAACCCTATAATCGGTAACTGCAACTGGAGTCTGATTATTCGGTTATCTGGTTAGCGGTTGTTGACAGTTATTAGCAGTTAATAACTGTTCCGCTTGTAAACTCCTTCTGCTCGACTACATTGGTTGATAAAGTTACTATTTTTTTATTATTTCTTTAACATGTTATTTCTTATCATATGTAAATGTTTTTATTTTTATAGATTAAGATCGAAACACATGCCTTCAACAGATGTGTTTCCACCATTCATAGTGCAATCTCTGTTGTTCTTTTTTTATTGTTTTGTTTTTTTTTTCGTGAGCTTAGTGCATTCTCTGTTGATTAGAAAAAGAAAAGACTCCATTTATGCAAAGGTGGTACTTGTTCTATCAATTGGGTGAAAAGAAAGTTACTAGTGACCTCCAAGGAAAATATCTTAGGAAAGAAAAAAAAGAAAAAGAAAAAGAAAAAGAAAAGGACGATATCAGAAATGAGTAAAATTACAACTTCAAGATTACAACTCTAATTAACAAGATATCGAATAATTAAACAAAAGAATAATTTAAATTCACCGCCCAAAGAAAATCTGTCTAAGAGAGTAAGAGATACAAAATGAGATATGATATTTTATCATCTTAAAATATAATTTTTGATTATTTTATCTATGTGATAAGGTGATTTCCTAATTAACTTTAAGGTTTTTTTTTTAAAAAAAACTAAAAAAATAAAAATAAAAATTGCTATGTGGACAAAGGTGATAAGAAATTGTGTCTTAAGAGTGACAATATATCATATATCATACAAAATTGTAGCGATCACTACTCAAGAACAATTTATGTGTGATACCGAACAAAGAACACGCTCACCACCGAATAAAGAAAAATAACTTAGAGATACAGAATAATCACAAAAAGAAAACTCTTCTTAAAAAGCAAAGGGAAAAATATAAAAAAACCATTAGAACTTATAGTTGATTTTAAAATAGCTCTTTGGATTTTTAAGTGCATTAATGCGATCCATCAAACTTTCCAACGTGTGACAAAAAGACTGTCTTTGTCAAAATATTTATATAATACATTTATTCTCTTAAAAACTAAAATAAAAAAAAAAAAAAAAATTATTTAAAAAAAACAAAGAAATTTTAAAAAACTATTGAAATAAAACTAAAAAGTTAAAGAAATTAAAGAATTAAATTTTTTTAACTAAGAAAAAGAAAAAAAATTAATTAAAATTTTTAGTAAGAGTGACACATATTATTATTTTATTGGTATTAAATGTGGACATTAACAGAATTCGTCAAGTATTTTGACAGAATTTAACTACAATGATTAAATTGTCATTTTTTACCTACCTTGAAGACATTTGAATTATTTTTTATTCTACAGTAAGAGATTTGTAACTTAGGCCAACCATATAGATTGATTTTGCTATTTATCATTTTTTTAAAAAAATATCTTAGTTTAGATTTTAAGAGAATAAAAATATTATAAGAATATTTATATAAAAGTGGCCTTTTTGAAATACTTTAATAATTTGGTGGGTCATATTAAAAAACTTAAAAATTTAAGCGATCATTCTAAATTCGATTGTTAGTTAATTTTTTAAAAAAATAAAAGAAACTTAAAATTTGGAAAAAAAAAAAGAAAAAAGAAAAAAAGAAAAAGTAGAATTAATTGGAGGGTAAACACCCGTACGATGGGATGGTGAGGAGGACACTGAAAGACGGAAGAGTAATTGGAGGTAGCAGGAATCATTTTGATAAATGAATTTTGTGGGCCAGTTTTACTTTTGAGTGTTAATCCAGAGTCACTGGAGAAAGAGTAACAGGATGTGGAGAAGTGCATAGAGGCTAGGGAGACTACTAGGCTTTTAAAGAGATTATAATACGACCAGAAAGAAACTACAAGGAGAAAGAGACTAGAGAGAGAAAGAAATCACAGGGGGGGAGAGAGAGAGAGAGAGAGGATACGACTCAGAGAAGGCAAATTTGGGGATTTGGTAACGTCGATTCAGCTGCTCGGTAGGCCGAAAAGAACCAAACCAACAAGGACAGCAGCAGCAACACCATACCCAGAAGAGCGAAGAGAGGTGCAGAAAGCAAAAAAAGAAAGGCGGTTTTGGGGACCCCTAACAAAGACAGAGACAAAAGCAAACCCGGTTTTGTAACCGAAGCAGAGAGGAGCCTCGCAGTCGTTACAGAGCAGCTGCAGCAGCAACAATAACAACAACCGATCATTATGATTGCTTGCATAACCGTTGTTGTGTCTGCTGCTTAGAGCCTTTTGCTCTCTTTATGGGCATTCTTGCTCGTAAATGGGGTAGCCTATTTCTGCTATAGCGTGTGAAGCGACACACACCTCGACCTTCAGCTTTCTTTCTTTCCTTTTACTGGGTTTTTTTTTTTTTTCGTTTTCCTTCTACCACGTCGTTTGTTGTCGGTCTTGAATGGCGCATCTGGAAGGTGGCCCGAGGAGCTCGTCGATTTCTCATGCGGAACCGGGTAAGGAAAGTTGGTGGGTGGCGTGGAAATGTCTCTGTTTGGTTGCCCAGAAAGTTTGGCAAAGGGAGAAGAAATGAAGATGCGAAGATTTTGCATTCTGTATTTGGGTGCCGAGAAACGGAGGAAAATGAAATTTTCGATCTTTAAGCTTGTCTACCATTCTGAATCTCAAGTAAAAGTGAAAACTTGTACCTGCTGAGTTAATTGATTTCTCAGCTCACGAAAATGATAAATTGATGTTTGAAGTCGTAGCCTCCTTCATTGTCCTGCGTTTTCTGGGCAATCAAGCGGAACAGAAGCTTTCCCAGCCACCAAATAGAGCTGAAGCTCAAGAGTCCAAGACCCACTTTTATTTCTCTGATTCGTTGTTTTTTCGATTTCCTTCGAGTTTTTCAGGATTTGGAGGTGATGATCTGTACGCCGAGCTGTGGAAGCTATGTGCAGGACCTTTGGTGGATGTGCCACGCCCTGGGGAGAGAGTCTTCTACTTCCCTCAGGGTCACATGGAACAAGTACAGCACACTCTTCGGTTTCATTGTTTTTGTTTTCAGCGTTTCCAAATTTCCAAAAATAGATCAAAATCTGCTTTTTATTGTTGCGCGTGTTTTCAAATGTTTTTGCCATATTGGGTTTTGTAGTTGGAAGCATCAACGAATCAGGAGCTGAATCAGCAAATCCCTCTGTTTAATCTTTCTTCTAAGATCCTTTGTCGTGTTCATAACGTTCGGTTACTGGTATTCTATTTCTGATCTTTGTTTCTCCATATGTCTTTGTTTTCTGTTTTCTGTAAGTTGGTTTTTATTGTAATAATTGTTGCTTGGTTAATTCATTTTACAGGCGGAACAAGAAACAGATGAGGTTTATGCACAGATCACTTTGCAGCCGGAACTAGATGTGAGAATTTATTTCACTTTTGTATTTCTTATTTATTTTTTTGCATTGTTTGGTTGCTGAGAAAACGTGGAGAAAAAAAAAGGTAGGTGGACTCGAGAATCTTTTTTTCCTATTTTTGTTTTGTTCTCCCAGTTAAGGAAGAAATGACAAACATAACTTGTTTTGGTTCCCTTAAATTAGAAACTTTAATTTTGTTTATTTACTAATTACCGTTAATGAGGAAACATTAAACGGAAATTTCTTTAGTCATTTAATTTTCATTTGCACAATTTTCTCGGTAATCAATTGGTGCCTAAGAGAAATAGCCTACTCCAGGAATAACGTCTTCAAGTAGAATGAATTTATGTGGTTGTGGTGATATTACAGCGAAGTGAGCCTACAAGTCCTGATGGGTTCTCACCGGAGCTTCCGAGGCAAACGGTTCATTCATTTTGCAAGATTTTGACTGCTTCTGACACAAGCACTCATGGAGGGTTCTCAGTTCTTCGAAAGCATGCCACTGAATGCCTGCCTCCGTTGGTAATATCTTTTTTTTTTTTTTTTTTTTTTTTTTTTTTAAAAATTTATTTATTGTTTAACATAGAATATGGTCTAATTGTTGATCCAAAGCTTTTCACATGCACTGATTGCTGTTATCATATGATAGGATATGACCCAAGCAACACCAACTCAGGAGTTGGTTGCCAAGGATCTTCATGGGTTTGAGTGGAAGTTTAAGCATATATTTAGAGGTAACACAGTTGTGCAATCACAAGTTTACTTTGTGAACCAATGCTATGTTAGTTTTTCAGTTGCTGGAAGAAGTCCAAGTTTATTTCATTTGAACATACTACTCTGAACCCAAGTAGGATTAGATATGTTTCTAGGAACCGAATCCGTTTCCTTGTTCTGTTGCTGGAACTATGTTTTACCTTTCTACTGAATGTTTAGGCCAACCACGGAGGCATTTGCTTACGACAGGATGGAGTAACTTTGTCACTTCTAAGAGATTGGTTGCAGGAGATGCCTTTGTATTTTTAAGGTAAATGAACTAGATGTACCTTACATGCTTTGTTGTGTAGAGTCAGTTGTATGCATCTTGTGGTGGCTTAGCTTAATAACTTGCTGTGTAGGGGTGATAATGGGGAGTTGCGAGTGGGCGTACGTCGTCTTGCTCGCCAGCAGATTCCCATGCCTTCATCTGTGATATCCAGCCAGAGCATGCATCTTGGAGTGCTTGCCACTGCCTCTCATGCAGTTATGACCCAAACCATTTTTGTGGTGTATTACAAGCCAAGGTTTGATTGATGTGTACATTTATTTGTAAATTTAGATATGTATATTAGTTGACCATCTTGTTTATTTAGCTTTGAATTCTTTGGCTTCATGAATTTCTTCAGGACTAGCCAGTTCATTATCAGTGTAAACAAATTTCTGGAGGCTGTTAATAATGCGTTTTCAGTTGGCATGCGCTTCAAGATGAGATTTGAGGGAGAAGACTCTCCGGAAAGAAGGTGATAGCATAACACATGTTTTGGGCATTGGGTCCTACCCTTTTTAATCTTGATCGTTAATTTCAATGTAAAATCTGTTTGGTCAGATTCACAGGCACCATAGTTGGGGTCGGGGATATATCTCCAGAGTGGTCAAAGTCTAAATGGCGATCATTGAAGGTTGAAAGAAGTTTTTTATTTTTTACTTTTTGGTGAAAGAAAATATTATTCAACCAAGGGAAACTATAGAAGTACTGAAAGAATACAAGCAGCTAAGCTGCAGTCTCATTCAACAAAATCTCAAAACAAAATAGAAACTAAATCTCAAATGAACACAGATAAAAGGAAAGGTTGAGAATAGTTTTCATTTACACAGTTAAATGCTGTTTTTGATACTTGTCTGTCCCAACTACTTTGCCGTTTAGGTTCAATGGGATGAACCATCAACAATTCAAAGACCGGAGAGGGTTTCCCCTTGGGAGATAGATCCTTTTGTTGCTTCAGCTTCACTGAACCTTACTCAACCAGCAGTAAAGAGCAAGAGGCCCCGACCTGTTGATATTCCAACTTCTGGTATGAGAAACTATTTTGTCGAGTTCTTTCAATGAACTCTTGGTGTATTATATTTAATCTTTATTTGTATTTATTTGGAATGTAGAGATCACCACGGCATCACCTTTTTGGTATCATGGATCAACACAGTCCCACGAGTTAACCCAATTGAGTAGTGCTGCTGAAGTCCAAAGCCATGAAACCTGTGCTGTCTGGGCTACTAGGCCTAAAGACATCAATACCAATGGCTCAAGGGTGAGAGCAGAAGGCATGTGGCCCTCTTCTCCGCATATAAATGTCTCTCTAGATCTTTTCTCAGATTCAGCAGAGGATGACAAAACTGTAACAGCACAGTCGACACTTTCTGATTACGTCTCTCCAGTTTCATCAAGACTAAGGAATGGTGTGATACATGACCATGTGGAAAAGGGGACAAAATCTGAGACTTCTCTTGTTTGCCGGTTATTTGGAATTGATTTGTTGACAAAAAACTCTCAGACTACTGCTCCTTCAGACAGGGAACCAGAAATAAGGATGCCTATGGGTAAAGGACCAAGTCCAACTGCAGCATCTGAATCTGATAGGGTGAATAATCTGGATACTTCAAAGTCCCCAAAGGAACAGAAGCAACTCACACCAGATGCATCACTGAGGGAGACACACAGCAAGCAGGGCTCCAGTCTTTCCATGAGAACTCGTACCAAGGTAAAATGTATAGTTATTGCTGCTTCAATTTGGTTTGTTCTGCTGATTGCTCGTATTGTTTCTGATGACAATGAACATCGTTGATCATTGAGAAGGTGCAAATGCAAGGGGTTGCTGTTGGGCGTGCCGTTGACTTGACTGTCTTGAAAGGGTACAATGATCTAATAGATGAACTGGAGAAAATGTTCGAGATAAGAGGGGAGCTTCGTCCACAGAACAAATGGGCCGTCGTATTTACCGACGATGAAAATGACATGATGCTCGTGGGCGATGATCCATGGCTGTAAGCAACATAAATTGATCTCCTTGAGTATTCCATTTCCCATTGTATAGGCATTGGGGTTTAAGTTGTGTTTTCTTTCTCGTTGCAGGGAATTTTGTAAGATGGTGAGGAAGATCTACATATATTCAAGTGAGGAAGTGAAGACCATGAGTTCAATATGTAAGCTTACCGGCTCATCGGTAGAAGGTGAAGGAACTATTCTTAGCTCGGACTCTGGAGCATAGAGATGAAACTTGATAGTTCAGTCTCCTATTTTACGTTTTTGGGTTTTGTTTTGTTGTGCTTTGCTTTTTTTTGCTTGAGGTTGGGGTGGATTGGCGGTGGTTTGGTTTGCGCAGAGTAGACTTTCCACAAAGACGGCCAAAAAAGTCTACTAAAATGAATTGGGTTTTCATGTAAGGGGGTAGTAGACTCATGTTGAATTAGATGAACTTAAAGCAGGGTTGTTTATGGGTTGGTTGGTCTACTTTAATCTGCATGTAAGAGTACATATGTGATTGCATTTTGATGTCAGTTTACTCTGGTTTGTTGTGTTGCTGAACATTCTTGTCTTCTGCTCTGCTTAATCATCCGTTTTATTTGCCTTCGTCTCCGGGACTCTCAGCACTTGTCCTCCTCACAAGGGCATTAACTGTATGTTTGTGGAATACGAAGTAATGCTATTTAGCTGACTCTTTTACGACTGTAGTACAACTGAAATTGAAATGACCTGTCAGTGAATCAACCCAAATTTTTTTTTTTCTCTTAAATTATAATATTTTCACACTTTAGACATTCATTAACGGACAAATTTATTGTTCACATATTCCACCAAGTTTTTTGAAATTGAAAGGACATGTTTGGGGAGGTTTTATTATTATTATTATTATTATTATTATGAGTTTTTAAAAACATGTTTGGGTAATTTTTTAGATTCAAATTTTACTCGAGTTTTATTTTAAATATAGTAAAAATAATATAATATAATATTTTAAAAATATGATCATCAAAATAAGACAAATATTAAAAAATATAACCGTTAGGAAAAGACAGTCATTCAAAAAAGATTAAATATAGAAAGAATAAAGAAATTTGAAAAAAAAAAAAAACAAAATTATTTAAATGGAATAGTGGTAGTGAATAGTTAAAATAGTGGGGCTGCTGGGGTGCATTAAAAAAGTGGCTCACAATAATAGAAAAAAGTAATTTTTAACTATTTTAGAGCATCTTTAGCAATAATAGTCAAAGTAGCTATTGAAAAAGTACACTTTCTACTTTAGTTACTGTTTTTTCTATATTCGCTCTAACAGATTCTCTATTTTACTCTTTATTTTCTTTAAATATTATTTTGTGTGTGGAAGAGAGTGTGAAAGAAAGAGGGAGAGAGAGAGAGAGTGTGAAAGAAGAAAAAGAAGAGAGAAAAAACAATAAAAAATTATTTGCGGTATGAATAGTGAGACTCTTTTTGCCTATTTACTGATTACACTAAAATAAAAAATTATATTATGCCTATTGTGCTAAAAACGAAAAATAGTTCATAATAATCAAATTTGAACTATAATTAGCTATTTGTCTATAGATCCGGAATGCTCTTATAAGAACACAAGGATGGCCCTTGGTAGTTGGTAAGCCAATTGTCAATGTGGACAAGAAAATATTGGTCGGTGGTTTCAAATGCTTTGAAGGGAGCAGCAGCATGGAACGGTGGTTTACTTGTTCTTTTCCTGAAAGAACATAACCAGAAAGATACTCTATTTTAGAGGAGGAGGCTTGGAAAGGAGCAGTTGTGGGCATGCTGACGTGTCACAGAGAGAGAGAGAGAGAGAGAGAGAGAGAGAGAGAGCTTCTTTCTTTTGCTTTTTCTATTAAGTTGTCTAAAATGTGGAGGCAAGGGTTGTTTTCTTGAAGATTACTACCTCTCGGGGAAGCATTTGTTTGTTAATAGGAGGGAGGATTAAAAAGAAAAGAAAATCTTTGAAAAGGTGTGAAATCCATTTGATAGCGACACGAAGATATGGTGGCACTATCCGATGTCGTATCAACTTTGCAGCTTCCCAACCCTTCATTTAATTAGAGAGAAAAACAGAATGATGAACTTTTACTTTACCCATTTTGCGACCCATGAGTTTTGTATGCGTTGAATTCAGACGCGTATCGGGAACTTGGAAGGCATACAAATTAAGAGTTGGCGTAACGTAACGTAATTCTCAACAAATCTGAAATATATTAGGAAAAACACAAGATTTTTCTCCTATTAATAATTTTATTGAAACACGACTAATTAGCAATTGATAACAACGAGTCCACAACCTGTTTTTATATAGATTACTAGGAAATCTTCAAATGAATTAAATTACAAATTGGCGAAGTAATTTTTCTAATGGCGGGACCTGTTAAAGTGTCTCACATTGCTAAGAGATCTTTGTCTTGTAAACTTTATAAGCCATGGACACTCCTCATCTCTCAAAGCGTCTTTTGAAAGTGAGTAAGACCCATAGACTTTTATAGGACCAACGATGAGCCAGCCGGTTCGTGAAAGAATTGATAATACTCCGATTCTAAAGTCAGTACCTTCTTTTTAGTTTAAACTGAATGGAGAAGGTTTTAGTTAGTGAGAGATAGCAGCGGCCTCGTTTAGCAACCCTCTCCTCTCTCCTTCTCTTATTTTTACTTTTTTCAAAAAAAATATTAACTTTAAAAAATTCTAACTTATTTCATTTTTTATATCACATCAATAATTTTTTAGTACTGTTTAAGTAAAAAAAAACTCACTACAATACAATTCTTTTTTTTTTATATAAATTTTTTCTGTTCTATATCATATTAATCTCTTTTGATTACTACTAAAAACAAATCCACCTCAAATATGGGTGGAAGGAATTGCTATTGGTGAAAGTGGAGGTAGGGCCCCCTTTCTTGGGGTGTGTGCTCCCTTAGACTTCATATTGATACGGTTATTATCCATGTAATGGGTAGTTCTCCTCATGTAGTGGGCATGTAGTGTGGGCTTGTGCCATTATCTTCACAAATAAAGACTCCTAATTTTAACAATAACAATAGACAATAATGATTTAAGAACTGGTATGAAAAATAAATGGCTTCTAATTTATCGTGTATGCACAATGTGTAACAAAATATTATAAATGCGAAATTTAAAAAACACATATTTTGTTAACAAAGTGAAAACTTAATTAAGAGAAAAATCACTTCAGGACAACCAAACCTAGGAAATTCACTATTTAGAAGACAAAGCTAGTACAAAGACAGTAACACTCACATACCCATATGCAGCAATCGTATCTTGCACTCTGACACGTAACCCAACGTGAACGCCTCCTAATTAAGTCACCTACTTGAAGGGACCTTCAATGAATTCATTTACCTTAAGGTTCCTCCCTAAGATAGACTTCAACACGAGTATAGCAACAGCACTCCGGCAACCCTTAGAGAGCTAGCAGATCTTTATAATGTCTACCTAAACACATTCTCTAAATACAGAAGAATTCAACACTAAATTTTACAGAATGCAGCCAATCAAAAACTAACATGATATTTCTTTTTCGCCTCTTCTTCCTGAAAACGCTCCGCCCTCTCTCCTCTGAAGACATCTTCTCTGCTACCCCTGGTTGCTAAGGAGGTAGTGAAATCTACAACCTCCTCCTCCTCCTCCCATTTTCCCTTTTCTCCCCTCCTCCTCCTCCTTCCCCCTCCATTTCTCGCTTCTTCTGAGGCTCAACCAGCCTCTTCGGAGGTCCTATCCATCGCCCAGGCAATTTATCCTGGTTCAGCATCTCCTTTGGCTCCTCCTTCACTGTGGATGGTCTGACTACAACCTCTACATGCTGCCCTCAGCCCCAGATTCGCCATCTTCTTGCAGTTCATAGATTTATTTTTTCAAGGGTTAAACACATTTTTAGTTTCTGAGTTTTGGAAACTTTATTTTTTAACCCATCAGTTTCAATTTGCATCACAGATGGTACTTCAATTTTGGGAAATGACTGAATAAGTACATTGGTTAACTTCTCCGTCCAAAAACTAACGGACCGCCACGTGTCAACCTCAGAATTTGACATGTGGCACTATATAAAAAAAATTAAAAATTAAAAATCTTTAAAAATGAATTAAAAAATAATAATATTAAAAAACAAGGGGTGGCTTCCACCCCCCTTGGCAACCACAGGGGTGGCCGAACCACCCCCCATGGGGTGGTTCGGCCACCCCAGACTGGCCAAGCCTTGTGTTTTTTTTTTTTTTTTTTTTTTTTTCCCTTTTTTTAAAATTCATTTTTTAAATATTTTTAATTTTTAATTTTTTATATAGTGCCACGTGTCAACCTTTGAGGTTGACACGTGGAGGTCTGTTAGTTTTTGGACGGAGAAGTTAACTGAGGTACTTATTCGATCATTTCCCAAAACTGATGTATCATCTGTGATGCAAATTGAAATTCAGGGACTAAAAAATAAAGTTTCCAAAACTCAGGGAGTAGTGGAGTACTTAACCCTTTTTTCAAAATCAGTTCAGTCCACTTTAGGATGCTTCACCACCACAAGCACCCCTCTACCATAATATGGGCTTTCTCTGCTCCACTGTGCCACTAGGTGTTTCCTCGGCCAACACGCGCTGGAGCGTGTCTAACATGTGCCTACGAGTAGATCTTACTCATTGGTGCGTGTCTCACATGCGCTGACATGTGGACAACGCAAAGCCGTGCGTGATGGCTTCCTCCGCTTTCCACAGCTGCCGCCGGACTCCTATGGTGTCTTTGGCAACCATTGTCGGTGCGTGGTCTTTATGCACCGGTGAGCGTCCTCCCCCCCCCCCCCCCCCCCCCGCGCCAGTGTGTTATTCCTTTATTTTGTTTACTTGTTTTTTTCATGGGCTTTTTGTTTTATCTATTTGCTTAGTATTCTTCTTAGTTTTCCATGTAATGGTTACCAAACATTTGTTTGGGTCGTCTAGACTCTATACACGCCTTTAATCGCCTTTACTGGTTGCTTGGGTTCTTCGTATCCGTACCAAGAATTAATAGACCCGCGCTATTTATTTGATGCATTGCATCCGCCTTGATGTTTCATTACTCCTGGTAATGTATTTCTATACTATTCATTGAGGGCAATGTGTAAAATATGTAATTCAAGTTTAAGGATATGAAAAAACATTATATCACATTATTATTATCTTTTGCTTGTACGAGCGTATTGAAAATTTGAAAGGGAATTTATTCATATTTTTCTTTTTATTTTCGGCTATATTAACTATTAAGTATTAACCTGCTGCTCCGTACGGTTGCGAACTAATTCATGGGTTGATTAGCGTCTTCTAGTTGTTGGACTCGTCAATGGTTGGTGCTCTTCTCGCAATGTTCCTTCGCCCGCTCCTCTGTTGCGTTCATTGGCTTTTGCCACGTACCCAGCTCACTTTAGGTTATTTCATGAGGATATCAAAAACAGTAACATTAATTTTCACCCTCATTTATCCCACACATTTTATATTGAAATTGGTCAAGACCACGTCCATTTTGCTAAAGAGTTTGAACATACCTCGAATACAGAAGATATAAAGTTGAGTATCGTTACTATTTATACCCAATTTATCATATTTATGTTGCACATGTTAATGTGACTTATTTTAGGGTTAAACACATTTTTTAGTCTTTGAGTTTTGACAACTTTATTTTTTAATCCTTGAGTTTCAATTCACATCCCAGATGGTATCTCAATTTTGAAAAAAAAATCAAATTAGTAACTTAGATAAGTTTTCCGTCCAAAAACTAACGGTACGCTATTATTGACACGTGGCATTATATAAAAAAAAAAAAATTAATAAAAAATAATAATAAACTAATGGTACGCTATGGCTGGCCACCCCCTTGTTTTTTTTTTAAAATTTTATTATTTTTTAATTAATTTTTAAAGATTTTTATTTTTTTTATATAGTGCCGAACCATAAGTTTTTTGATAGAAAACTTGACTGAGATATTAATTCGGTTTTTTTTCTAAAATTTAGGTAGCATCTGTGATACGAATTGAAACTTAGGAACTAAAAAATAAAGTTGTCAAAACTCAAAGATCAAATGTGTATTTAACCCCTTATTTTAAGAGGTTTAGTATATCAATCACTAAAAAAAAAAAAAAAAAAAAAATCAAAAGTATAAACCACTCAAAATATGTTATATCAACCATTATAACATGTATGACAGATGAATGTAAAGAGTAGGATTACTCGATGCTGTTTTATTTGACAATTATATCGTAATGATAGAACTCTTATCAGCCTAGAGATATTGTTCACTTTTTGTATGGCAGAGGTTATGCATTCATCCTACAAAGTTTTATTCCTAATTAGGTGGGGAGAATTTTTTTCAATCGAACTTATTTAATTGACATATATCATTAAAATATGTAATTTTTCCCTTCATTTTTAATTGGGCGGTCTATTTAATTGATATATGTCTTTAGAGTAAGTGATTATCACCTGCATTTTAAAAATAAATTTGAAAATCACATATTTTAATGACACATGTCATTTAATAAATTTATGTTATAAGGAGTTGCAGTGGAGAATGGATTATTGTATAATTATGTTAAAAAAGAAATCGAAAGAAAACACACCTTTATGTATTTATTACCCCATTCAAAAAAAAAGAAAAAAGAAAAAAAAGGAGCAATTTATTTGTTATTTTCTTTTGGGTCGGGTCAGTGTGTGAAGCAACATTTGTGCCTTAAATTTCGAAGTAAAAATAGGGCGGATGAAGCTCAAGGCCCACTCGATCGTCCCCAAAAAAGATTGGGTCAGCAGATCCATCATCTGAAATTACGTTGAGAGAGTGGAATTTGGGCTGAGAAAAGAATAAAGATCACAAAGTCATGGACTTTATATGAGAGGGAGCATTGGGATTCTCTTCTTAATTGAAGATTATGGGCCAACCATCCAAAACACCCTCTCAGAACTTTCCTATCATCAAGAAGAGTTAATTTTAAATACTCGACTCTCATTCTATTTTTATATAATTGGGTTGATATGGCAAAGTTTATTAGTCTTTCAAAATATATATATATATATATAAAGATCAATAGAGGTTGATTCAATAAAAACAACTACAAATGCAATGGCTGGACCATTTTCACCACTTCACCATTTTGAGCAAACGGTTGGATACACCTGAGACTCCAGAAAATTCTGGAAACGTTCCATGAAAATCGCTCCTAAACCGCACCCCAGAAACCGTTGGATACACATTATTAGACTCCAGAAAAATTCGGATTCCTTCCATGAAAACCGCCCCTTATCTGCACCCAAAAATCGTCCTCAAACAAAACACTGCTAGTCCGGATTTTGAGCCGCATGTCGCCCCTATGGCGAAATAACCGGTGAATCCAAACCACCAGAACTGTCGTTCCCCTTTTGCGCCCGAGACCACCGTTCCAGTAAAAGAACCCAGGCCGCCTTCGCTACAAACAACCACAGACAGACCTTAAGCGAGAATCGTCTCCGGCGTGGGCATCTAGACCATCAGCGGCATAGCAAAATTACCAAAGCAATTTCAGTACTGGGTACCACGAAAGACCGAAAAATCCATGAAAGAAGCCCCAATCTTGGAAATATGAGAAAACTTCCACCATTACATCGCACTAATCGAAAGAAAACCACAATAAACAAACAAATCGTTCACCTCTACGGAGCCGACGACGCCGGAAAAGAAGAAAGGAACAATTATTTATATACAGACCTAACACCAAAAAACTGGGAAGGAGGGAAGCATATACAGACCTAACAATTATTTATATACAGACCCTCCTCCATTAACATGCTCCCACAAGGTTTATGCAATAAGAGGAAAAAATCCTCAGAGCACAAGTTGTAATTGTTTTTTTTATGCGAAAATCACAATTACTTAATGAGACAATGACCTTCTATGACTAATAATCGCGAATTATGTAACAAATTAAATCGTAATTTTTTTAAGCTTACATATAGTAATAACTGCATTATGTAATGTTGCATATAGATTTAGATAATAATCTAAAATGCCCATTACTTCATATCTGGATAGCGGATAATAACCGCATTTAATAATTGCAATAACTGCATAAATGCAGATAGTAATCATATAATGCGAAGCAGGTATCTAAAAGTGATAACTGCATTTTGCGAATGTTAGTAACTGCATCCGCATCTGCATTTTCACCTTTACTCATAAGTATTTTTATAAACCACTCGCTTTATGTGAACTATTCTTCTGTTTTTGACCTGAGTCATGATATTACAACTTTTCTCCTCATATTACTTTTCATGAAAAGAGAATTTGGGATCCGGCTGCTCGACGGTAGACCTTTTGATCTCCACTTGGCTCTATCACTAGGTATATTCATCTTTCATTGAAAAAAAATAGAAAGAGTTTTTTTTTTTTTTTTTTTTTTTTTTTTTTTTTTTTCAAGTAAAATAGAAAGAGTTTGGTTGTAAGTAAATGCGTCAAACCGGGTACAACAAAATACAGGGTTATTTGTTTAATTATCATTTTTCTCTTATATAATTTGTTCTACCATGAAACCCCATACAGGCACAAAAGACAAGCAGAGACACATTAGTGACATTACACATATAAAAGAAGAAGAAGAGGAAAATGGGAAGTATTTTTCAGATAGATATGGGCTAAAGTCAAAGAAGCTAGAAATGGATCTTTAGGGTAATCAGCCATCTTTGAGCACGCTTTGTTCTTATAGTGAAAATGACGGAATGCTGTCACTTTTTGTCCTTTTGACTTTTGTAAGTGGAATGAACAGAAGAAATCTTAGCTGGATTGAGATCATCACTGATTATTGCTTGCAGATTTGCAGACCCACATGAAAAGTTGGAGTAATTTGGCTTCGCATGGGGGTGTTTACTGTTTAGTGTTATAACACAGGACAAAAGACAAGGACACTTTCTTACCTCTTCCTTCTTCCTAAAACCTTACCTGTCTCTGCTTATCTACTACTCTCAGCGTCAAGAGCAGCATTACTCTTTTATCTAATGCCCAAACTATATTCTTTTCCTCCTGTTTGTGTTCTCTTTTTCTAAAGAAAATATATATTGATTGCATTTTGTCTGAGTTACAATTTTTATATTAAAGCCCAGTACAGACTCACCAAGGAACAAAATTCTCTCACTATTTTAAGTAAAATCGATCATTTTTATTTTAAGGTCACAGTTTAGATGTTTTTGTCCTAATTTTCCTCTATTTTATAAAAAAAATTTCCCAAAACTTACTTCTTCAATGATGTGTCACAATCCTGCGAAATGGTAACGTATTTCTCAAAATAATAAATTAGGTAGGATTAGGACACATTATTTATAGAGCAAATTTAAGAGATAATACTTTTTCAAACAACAATGAAAAACACCCCTACAAGCACATCAACAAATAGATTATAAGGTCTCTAATTTTAGGATTGGTTTATCAAGACTTAGGCCTTGTGGATGTCCTCCTCCCATACTCTCATTCTCAAATTATCTTAATAAAAAATCCATCCTTTTCAAGTTATCTTAACAAAAAGAAAAAAGAAACATTTTCATTCATGGTTTATATTGATATGAGGACCCTATTTTAGTATTTTATATTGAAATTGAAGACTCAGAAAATTGCAAGAGCTTGAAAGAAAAAAAAATAAAATAAAAAAAATCATATAACCATTAAGTTTCTTTTTATGTCATTAAGAAGGCAAATATAAATCTGGCCCTAGGTCCTTGGCTTTTACTTAATGATGACATATAAATGATGACATATAAAGTGAGAATAAGTTAGATCCAATATTCAACCATTTTTTTTTTTTTTAAATCCTCCGAGACAAGGTAATTTCGTGTACCCACTATTGTCAAGTAAACCTCGGATCCGTGTAAAGCATCCCCTACACATGGATCAGGTAATATTTCAGCTTTGATAGTGGGTTGATCCCAAGAAATTATTTGCACCAAAATAGATTCGAACTTTATTAAGACCAATGCCCTTGCTACTTGAGCCAACCCCTTGTGGTTCAGCTAGGACCCTTCTAGCATATTCTTTTTTTATTAAGACGTTAAATCATTAGTTTCTCTAAAAGTTTAAGTTCATTCTCTCAATAAATAAGGTTTAATATATAAAATATTTAACTAAAATAGAGACAAATGTTAGAAAAAACCGAATCTTTGTTTTGATATTATTACAAATTATCATTTAATTTAAAATTTTAAGCTGATAAAAGAATAAATTTAATTATTTAATTAATCTTTAATTGCAAGTTTCAAGTTTATGACTAAAGATGAATAACACGTTTTCCATCTAAGAATTTGGTGGCAATGATTAATGACTTGTTTAGAAAGCCATGCAGTGACAGACTGACAGTGAGGGATGAAGTAAAGTCCAAGAAGTCCGCCCTTGAAAAGCAACTCACTCTCCATTTCTGGTTGGCAATGGCATCCGATGCAAAAACACAAGAAAATCAGCTACGAGTGCGACCACTCTGGTGCTACCATGTGAGCCTTAATATTGGCCGAATAAAAATACTTTCCGCCACATGTTCTCATTTAATTGGCAGGAAAACATGAACAGAAGCTTTATATAAATTCCTTTTTTTTTTTTTTTTTTTTTTTTAAAAATTTCCTCCGTACGAAAGGAGATAAGAAGATATTGCTTCATGCTTCGCTGCTTTCACTATGCTACATTGCTACTGTAGTTCCATTTCAGAGGGTAGGTATGAGGAGTTTGGATCATGTGCTGAGATTTCCATTATATTTCTTCTGCACTCTATTAATAATAATAGAGTTTGAGAATTCATCCATATTGTTCTTTCCTTGTTGTCAATGAAAATGCCTTCATTAGATAACTCAAGCCATTATATTTTCAAAGTAATTGATATAAATTTTTTCCAACTTTCTCGTCCCTTTTTAATATTTGTTTTTTATTTTGAAAAAATGTTATATAAATGTGAAAATAATTTTGAGAAAAAATAAAATTATAGAATTTTTTTTTTTTTTTTTTGGGAAAAGTCCTTGTATCGCTATCAAATTACCACCAAATTGATAATATCTTCTTAAACTTTCAATTAAGACAATAAAGATTGTTGAAGTGATATTTTTATTTTTGAGTAATAGTAAGTAATAATTAATGTGATATAAAGTAAAAATAAGTTATGAATTTTTTTTAAGGAAAAAAAAAAAAAACTTGTTTTACGGTGAATTTTTTGTTTAAAAAGTAATAAAAAATAATTAATGTGATATAAAAAATAAAAATATTTTAAAGTTGAAGAAAAAAGTGAAAGTGAAAAAAGGGGTTACCAAAAAATTGTCAAAATGTCCCCGAGTCAGCAAAAAGCACATCCGTCTGCTAATTTTAATTTTCAACGGCAATATACGAGGCCACATGATAACTATAATAGGGATGCTCTTATTTTTTTAGCATTTCCTTCTCAATAAAGACAGTGAGGAGTCGATGACTGATGACAAAACGGGCCAGCCTTTGCTTTTGAGGACTTTCCTACCTGGACCCTCTTCCTGCTTGTCCCAAAGTCCTCCTTGAGATGCAACATCAGAAAGCAAAGCACCTAAACTGAGAGAGAGAGAGAGAGAGATGGGAAGCGAGGCAGAGGCAGTGGGAAGCTTGACACCGAAGCTACCACTCTTCTCAGTCCCACTGATGCAGTCAACGGAGCCTTCAGGCATGCTAACCCCGCCACTCCATAGCTCAGCCTCGGTCCCATTTCGCTGGGAAGAAGAACCAGGCAAACCCAGGCCCTGCACCGCTCTCGCCACCGTCACTGACGTCTTTGCCACCAAGTGCTTGGAGCTGCCTCCAAGGCTGCTGACGACGTCGGATACAAGACTGCCTTCGCCCACCACGGTCTTGGAGGGTCCTTACGTGGGCAGGTCTAAATTTCAGTCTTCTTCGTTTAGAATCAGCAGGGAGTGCTATGGATCTTTTAGTCACGAGAGAGCCCAGCTTGGGGCTCCGGCTTCGGCTCCTAGCAAGAGAGGTTGGCTTGGTTCTTGGGGCAGGAGGGCTTTCAAAAGTAAAAAAGAGGTTGGAGGGTGTAGTCATGTCTTCCCATCTTCCGTTGATAAAGAGAGTGATTGTGGTAGTGCCGGAGAGAGCAACAGTAAAAAGGGGAAGATGACCAGGATTAGAAGGGCAGGCAGCTTATCTAGTCTCTCCCACGCCAGGTCTCATTTCTGGGTAAGTTTTGCTCTTCACTTTCTTTTTTTTTCTTTTTTTTTTTTTTTTTTTCTTTTTTGCTCTGCTTCATTAATTTTGGCTTTGAATGGTACTTTTCTGTTGTCTTGGTCTGTGGCTATAATGGGATGGAAAATTATGTACCCAAGACTTCGTGAGTGTTGACAGAAAAGTAGGTTGCTTTGGCACGGGTAGTTTAAGGGAAAAATTGTGCCAACATAATGAATGCTGTCTACAACTTTTTTGAGTAGAAAAAAGTCCGTATGAAATATTTGCTAGACATAATGCTGCAATCAAATAAAGTTGATCCTTGAACAATTGCTGCTTTGTTTTATTTTTAAATCTTTTCTTGGATAATATTGCAGGCAACTATATGCGAGGGCTTGAAGCAGGTGGTTCCATGGGGGAATAGGAAGCTGAAGAAAGATAGGGATAGGATTGTGATTTAGACTTGCCATTGTCCACTGCTGCTCGCTTCTCTGCGCTCTGCAAGCTTTATCTTGTTTATTTACGGAAACATATCTGGGCTCTAGCAAAGCAATTGATTGTAGAACATACCGATACCGGTGAATGTGCAAAGGAAGTACTTTGGAGTGCTCTTTATTTGTATGAGTTTCCATCTTAATCTTAATCCTATGAATTTTAGTTTGTTCTCAAAGTATTCTTGTATGGTTTTAGATATTCTGGTTCCAGTTTCTGAGCAGTTGCCACTCATTCATATTCGAACATTAACGAATATGTATAGCTTTAAGAGTCTTCCTACTCCAGTTTCTGGGCAGTTGTCACTCAAACAAGCAAAGTATAGATTCAAGCTATGCATTGCTTGGTAGTAGAACTCTGGCCGGACAAACAAGTCTTAACACTTTTTCTTCAAAAGATGTATTGGGAGAATTTCTGAATGTAACACATGTATGTACGTATATATCTGTATTCCAATTCCAGTTGCTGAACAGTTTGCCACTGTTCAAATCAACTCAAACAAGCAAAGTAAAGATTTAATAGTCTTCCTATTCAAGCTATATGTGCTGGAACCATAAAGTCTTCAACAATTTTCTCTTCAAAACACGTGTATTGAGAGAATTTCCGCATGAACAATATGAGCACCGCCTTGTATCATTGTGGGCCACATTATTACAGCAATTAATAAATGGAACACGACTCGTACGAAATGAAACAAACTACTGTTGAATATAACAAGGCATTAATTAGGGTTGAAGTGAACCTAAACCGTTCAAAATCAGCAGAAAGAAAGCCATTCATATAGCACAACACAAAATGGGAAGATGTTTGATATGCATCATTTAATTCTCCAATAATTATCGTAAAAGGTAGGCTTATTACATTGCTGATGATAATAAAATTGAAAGGCTGGGCATGACACCATCATCCTTATTTCTTACCAGTCATACCTGCAACCACCTGCAAAGATGCGAGACGTTTTAGTATTGAGGGAACAAGAAAGTGTTAAAACATGTTAGAATGTTGCATTGTGAGTCTTGAACCAACAGCAGCAGTCACGAATGGAGCCCACTTTCTTATTCAGTTGATCTAGCCCATCTAGGCATTATAATCACGGCAAATCTCTTCGATTAACTTATTTTCCCCTCACATTATTATTATTTTTTTATTTTAAATATAAGACTAATATGCAGGTTCTGATACCAAATTACAATGAGGTTGAATTGCGTGGTTGATCTATCAATCCTCACCCATTATGCAGAGGAACTAGTAAAATTTCTCTATCTAGCTTTGGATGTTCAGGACCACATGGGAAAAACATCCAAATTGAAAAGACTTCGTCCAGTTGAGAAAATGAGCACATACCAAAAAGAAAAGGTCGAGGCAATGAATGGATAGGTACGGTGTAAGGGTACACTATGAAGGACCATGGGCATCCCTTTTAGATCAGTCCACCCCAAAGTATAATGCTAATCTTGATGCTTATCCTTTCAAAAGAAGGTTCCTTGAACTTGAAGCAGCCATACCAAGAGCTGTTTCTAAGTGGGGCAGATTTCGGGTGCATTGATGCTAATAAGGTCATTCTTTTCATATCAAAACTTCTTACTTACTAAATATTACATTTTTTATATAATAAATCACCAAAATGAAATAAGTTCTAACTCCATTAAAATGAAAAAGAAAAAAAAAGTTTAAATATGTAAGTAACTATAAAACACAAACTAAAATTCACGTTCCCAAATAACAAAGATGCAGGAAAAGAAAACAGGAATAAAAGAAACAGATTACAAAACCAATGACTTACATCACTTAAAGCAGGCTGGGGAACTTGTTTAGATGCTTCGAAGGAGTCAAGAATGGGCCTCACAACCGCTGGAAGGAAGAGGCCTGAAATTTTAACAAGATAATAATCGGTAAGTTGAAGAAATCTGTTTTCTCCAAGCAAATAACCTCAAACCAAACAAATATTGATTGTAGAAAATCCATGACATGCCTGATCTTCAAAGCATTAATTGATTTCTTTGCATATTACTGAAGAATATTTTCTCTGCATAAAGGCCTCTTTTGTTACAGTCATGAAGACTGTATAAATCACCAGCCCTTTAAGTCATTGTAAATTGATATTTTATGAAAAAACCCACTTAAATAATTGAATTCAATTAAAATTATATCATGTAGCAATATCAATTATGATCTACCCATATTCTCATACAGCATGACAGAACAAAGTTTCTGCATGAATGAATCAGTTCCAGATGATCATGAAGGCTGTATCGATCAGGGGCCCACACAATGGATCCAATCAGAATATATCAGAGATATAACTTTCGCTGTGTAATATGGTAGAGCTACTCAAGGCTGAATGACTTTGGACATGGTTATCCAAATTAAGTATGCCCAGGGCCAACATAAACAAACATTGCTGCAGATCCTTCCCGACCCTAAATGTTCTCTTATCACTTTCCTAGGCTTCAACTGTTTAACACAGAGAGAACCCCAGTTCGAGATATATTGTCCTAACATACTCCAACAAGCAACTCAAGAGATGGTATTGTCATCCTTAGTTCAGTGTAGTTGTTACTTTAATAAATGACTAGAGGTAATTCAGTCAGCTCAAACTGTTATTGTGTCAATTTCTAAGTCTGAAAGAAAAAAATATGTATATATTTCGCTGTAAGATTTATCATCTCTGATGTAGTAATGTTACGTGGTTTATCGAAATTAATCCCTTACATCTTTTTGTAAAAGGTGGGGCGTTAAGTTACTGCCATTCCAATCTACCCCTAGAACCATCAACTCTTCCATTGATAAGGTTAGCGAATAATCCATTACAAAACCCAAACTTAAAAAACTTCTGGGGGCTTGCTAACAGGCAAACCAGTTTCTTGTTCATGTATTTATCATCGTCAAACACTATTATGATGCAAAATAGTCCACAATCTAACTTGTCTTCTCATCATTAAGCACTTGAAACTGCTCACTATCTCTTCTAGTGAAAGCCACAAAGTCTGAATCAAAGCCAGTGATTGTCCACATAACATACTGCCAAGAGCCTAATTTGCAGTACACAGCAGACAATTCCTTTTTCCCAGGAATCATTTCTTATATGATCATCCAAATTTTCACATCCTGCCATTATGAACATGTTTTGTAGGTTCAGTCAAAACAGACCGCTCAGGATCAAGAAACATTTATTGAAGCCCTCTTTAGCTAAACAGCCATCCTGCCTGTGTTTCTATGGAGGTCCACTTCTGCCAAAAGATCCGTTTGTTAATGCCCTTTGGAGGGTGCTTTTTATTTTTTGTTTAAAAAAGTGCTCTGATGTGACATAAAGGTGAAAGCAATTTTGAGTATTTTGCGAGTGTTTTGTATTTTAGGTTGTTTGTTAACATTTTTGTTTCAAAAAAAGAAAAAAAAAGTGAGAAAGAGAATGATTCAACAAATAAAGCTAGTCTAGTTTCCTAGATCAAAGAATTCCATTTAACTCATCTTTAGATACAGTCAGAAACTAGTTTTTTTTTTTTTTTTTCCTGGCCCAGTCACCTACTAGTTGCTCACTGATTAAAAACGTTTGCTTTGGTTGAGCAGAAACCAGACCAAGACATACGTTGCTTCTATATCCATAAAAACACTCCCAAAATGCTAACCAAAACCATGCCCTAGTCATTAACCATTCACAATAAAAGAGATTTTCAGTCACATAAATACCATTACCATTATCAGTTTCACTAGAGAGAGAAAAAAAAAAACTACATAAACTTGAAGCAAAATTTCACCGGAACAACTAATCATTGAGCAAAGCGCTAGCAAGCATGAAGAAATTATCCCCGAGATTCCACCCAACTGTTGAATCTGACTTGAAACACCCTAAAATTTGTCAAACTACGCACATAAATTTTTTTGATAAGTCAAACTACGCACATAAATCAGCTACCCAACTCATCATAAATTCCTAACTGCCCCTTGGCATATAACACATTATTATATTAATTAAAAAAAATGGAGAGAAAAGAACAAAGGCATAACATAATTTAATCACAGCATGAAACTCCAAAAGTTTGTAATAAGCACAACAGGAAAATAAGATGACCAGAAAGAGGATGAAAGCATGGAGGATTAAGGGAAGAAACGTTTGGTAGAAGATGAGGTCTGGTGAAGGTCATAGAAGGGCTACTACTGTTTTCCGAGAAACCTTTTCCCCTTCCTTTGATGTAAGCCCACAGAAGGGGAAATGTGTTCGTGACCTTCACTTGGAATTCCACAGCATGAGCTTTGAGCTTGTGCACATTTGATCACATAAGCAAATTCGGTCATTGGAATATAAATCGATATTGGCATGCTTCTTCCTTTAACTAACTTTGTAGATAGGAGGACTATTTTAATTGATAAGAGTATCACCAAGCTCCACTTGGCCATTGCCATTCCTCAAGGAACACCAATTAGTGAAACTGGTTGAGTGGAAACCAAATTTTGAAAAATGAAACAGTTAAAATAGAAAAAATGTGATTTTTTTTTTAAAAAAAAAAAATTAGATTTTTATTTATTTATCTATTTTTTATAGCTAAAATAGAGAGACAATTTGCTGACCGGATGTGAATGCTCTAAATTGTTGACCTCGAATCTAACCAAATCCAAATAACAATCATTCATCCAAAATCATTCCATTGAAACCCGATTATTCCAACAAAAAAAATTGAATCATTTCATTTTAAGGGAACGGAACACCACAAAGCTCGAGACGTAGTACTCTAATCCTATGATGCATTAATTAAAAAATTATTAATAAAAACCAAAGGACAAAATCAAATTATGAACAAAACGCATAGACTAATCAGAGATTCAGAAGGAAAGCGAAAATCAGATACAGGTTAGAGGTTTAGGAGAGAAAGTTACCAACGCCAGCGATGAGGCAAGAAGCTGCGACTACTGGCTCTTGCACTATGAAAATCTTCAGCTTCTCCATTACCGCCATCTCTCTCTCTCTCTCGCTTTGGCTTTCTTCAAACTTCGTTCCTTGTCTGCGTCTTTGATTTTGCGTAGAAATGGATCTGCTTCTCAAAGGTAACGTACCCGCCCATGACGAGTCGGGTTTGGTTAATATACTCGATTATTCGACTTCACGGTCCGACTCGTATCCAACATCTCTCTATTAATATAATTTTTTTAAAAAAAATTCTATAGCTCCGGTGACATGGCACGATATCACACGTACGATTGGGGAATAGGATCCCTTTCATTTCAAACGTGACAGAGTCGTTTCATAATAAGATTAAATTTTATAGAATCTACTTGATCATAAATAAAATAAAGAGATTCCTAATCCATAGGATTGATGGTAGGGATGGAATTCCAATTTTGTTATTGAGAAAGGTCAAAAGTATGAATAAGAAATATATTAAGATATAATATTCAAATTATATATATAAAAAAAAAAAAAAAAAGTATCCATTTAGTGTTAACAAAATATAAACAAAAGAAAAGACACAAGATAATCGTTTCTTAACATGTTTTAATTTCCAATTTAATTACCTTTCAAAATGGAACGTGAAGTTCTTTTAGATCCTAAAAAATCATATACGATTAAATCTGTATTGAATTTCGCAACATTTTTTCTTTTTGATATACAATATTAAAGAGTCGGTCAAAAACTCATAATCAATTATCATTTTTGTTGTGAAGCCCAATTTTGAAAATATTTATGGCCGAAAATAATTTTTCTATTGTTGCGGTAGAAATTAGAAGAGGAAGTAAAAGTATGACAACTTGAAAAACATGTCGGTTCTATGAGTTTTCTTTTTCTTTTGATTGTTTCTCATGAACTAAAAACGACTATAGATTATAGTTATCAAATAACAAATATAAGAAATTGTAAGTATGCAATCAAATAACTAAAGCTATCAAATAAGAATCAAGTAAGTAACTATAGTTTGTCATTACTATAGCCAAAAAGGCTCCAAAAGGTTCAAACAAAAACAATCACCTAAACAAGGTGTACATTGTGTTTAAGGGATTCTAACCAGAAATTATTACACCATGCACACAATGGCAATGCCATTCACAAATTATTGGTTTCAAAGGCACTTCTTGCAAGGCCAATAATACGCTAGACAAAGCTAAACAAGATTTATTTATGGTCGCCTAAACAAGGTGTATGTTGTGTTTAAAGGGTTTCAATTAAAAATCTTTACATCATTGACACAAATGCAATTTACAAATTAATAGCTTCAAAGGTGCTTGTGACAAAGGTCTATAATACGTTGGACGAAGCTAAACAAGCTTTTTTTTTTTTTTTTTTTTTTTTTTTTTTTTTTTTTAAAAGTTTTTTACCGCTATGGAATAAACGGAATCCTCTCAAGGAAAACCTAACCCTAAATTGTTCAAGAGGGCACTCAACGCTATTTTGCATTTGATGATCCTTACAAAAGAGTAACTTCTCGTCCAAGATATTATCTATAAAGAATGCTATTTTTTTTTTAAAATAATAATAATAAAAAAAAAAAGCAATCTTCTTTAATTGACTGTCCTTACTTTTTTTTTTTTTTTTTGGAACAAGTAGCACGTGCTATTATATATTTCTGAAAAAGCCTCAGGACAAGGACAAATACAGAGAAAATAGGTACAAGACCCCTACACCCTAAGCCAGAAAATATGATTTGAACAACAATCTAAACAATACAAAAATGTTACAGGGACAACAATGAACCACTATTTACATTTCAGCACAACCAACAAATAATAGAGAGCAGATCTAACACCTAAGCCAACAAATAGTCCAATAACATTTAAGCATCACACATGCAGATTGTGGAAAGAAAAAAAAAAAAAAAAACACCCTAAAAAGAAAACCAAATCGGGACTGGTGCTGGGAAGCGGCGTCACTGGCGACGGCGCGTGTAGGCCATGTGCCGATGCCGAGGACCTCCTCAGCATTAGCAAACCGCCGGAAGACCTTGGGACCTCCAGAAAGCCACCCACCGCACCTTGGGAGGCAAAGTTGTGGCCCACACGCGCCAAGCCAGGAGTGACCTCCCTGGCGCGTGCAGGCCATGTGCCGAGCGTGGAGAGCCGATGCGATTGTGTCTGGAAGGCTATTGGACCGGAAGAAGCCGGTGACCCCTGTGAAGAGGCACGTGCCTTGAAAAAACCTGCCAGAGTGAACATATTTGACTCCAAAGAAAAATCCCAAAATAAGTAAAACCATGTCAGAAAACTCTGCCGAAGACACCAGAAAAGACCCTCCCCAACCCAAACCCGTGAAAGTCTTTTGCCAGAGAATAACAACCGCAACCGGATCTAACTCAGAGGGACAAAAATTTCACAACCCTAATGGTTGGAAGATACCTAAACTCCACTGGATCTAACCAGGGAGGAACAAAAAACCTCCCCCACCCTAGAAGGGCAAGGGAGAAAGCACCACCGGGGGAGGGAGGCGTAGAACTCCCCCCAGAAACACAGCAAAGCTTTGACCCTCTCTCTTTGTAGAAGCTCTCGGGACCCTCTCTCTTACATGCACGCTGGTTGTTCTGATTGTCCTTACTTATTTTACTTTTGATTAAAGTAAAGTATTTTTAATTGTTTTTAGCTAGCAAATTCTCTATTGTTTACAAAGTGGTCCATCCGTCTGACTGGTTAATAAGATTGTGATATTCCATGGCGTATAATGAAGTTAAAGACATACTACTCTGATTGTCATCAAAATGAGTGATTTTATATTATCTGCTAATAAAGACAAATCGTACTACAAATTATATATATATATTTTTTTTCTTGCCATTTCTTCAAGCAAATCTCCTTAGAAAAGTAAACACTCATTGGAACCAAAACTCGTCTGAGATTCCTTCTATTAGGGAAAAAAAGAAAAGAAAAAGAGATGCGTAATGTGAAACTATAACTAATGACAGATTATCAAAGACAGTTTTTTCTTTAGATGTTTTCAATCTCAGAACATTTCGCTCCAACATATACACGAATGTCATCGCACTTTTGCACAGAAGGTACAAAGTACAACAGAGAATTCACATTAGGCAACCTAAGAATCTACGAAGATACATACATGCATACAACATAAATTTAAAGCAGCAACTTCCCCTGGTAAATAAATCTTCACAAGATGCAGGGTTTTGGTCGAAACTCTGTACACTAGAAAGGAGGTAACATCCACCCTACAGTCCATCCTAGGAGCAAGCCGGCGCCAACAAGACTCAACCCTAATGCAAAAGCAGCAGCGTACTTTTTGATATCATGTACGGGTCGCCCTCGCTTGACTCTTCTCCCCTTGGTAGCCTTCTGCCAGCTTTTCCGCTGTTTCCGACCTCCTTTGTAAGACGTCCACGGAGCGACCACAGGAAATAGGGCGGAAATTGACGGGTCATTATTCTTAATCTGAATATAAAGGGTTTCCAGCTGCAGCAGTTTGAACCACTGCTTATGGGCAAATAGTTGTGAGGCTTGTCTGAAGAAGAGCTTAAGAATGTGCTCCTTCTCAGCATAAGCCTGCTTTGCTGCCCTCTCAGCTTCCCTTGCACGTGTTTGAGAATGGCAGAGTGCTTCCATCAGCTGAGCTTTGCAAGGGTCACCTTCAGAAACTTGTGGCATCTCTTTAATATCCTTGTGGTTTGTACTATAACTGCTTTTGAATTGCAAGTCCCAACAAAAATCTAAGCAATGTATACAATTTATATGCTATATAAGCTAAACAAAAAAATAACAAACATGCGTATAGCCAGGTGAAACGACCAGATGACATCATCCCAAAGTAAAATGAAGGTAATCTAAAATAATACCTGAATGACTTGTCAGAACCACATTGTGAACACCGTCCTTCAGATGAAGCCCTCTCGTTTCCATGTGTTTTTAAAGAATCAGGACAGACCTGTACATGAGTCCTATTGGAAATACTACTAGTTTGGGCCTTCCAATCAAAAGACGATGCCAATGCTTCATCATGGTCAAAGCACCCACTATGAGCATATGGGTGTCTCCTTACATACATTTTCTGAGGTGGGGGAAGATCACAATTTTCGATATGGTTAAGTGAATTCTTCATGACCAAGGAGGCCAATTCATCTTTATCTGTTGTTCGCCACCATGGCTCGGTCTTACTACTCCCAATCCACGGAGAATCTGGATCCAAGCAAAACTCATTGGCTTGCTTGGAAACTGGACAACCAACACGATCCATACCCACAAATTCATAATTTCCACTCATGTCCCTTAGTTCGAGATATTCCTTGGGATTCTTACTACATAGAGCCTGTACCTCTTGCTTTCTTACTTCAGAAGCTGTATTCATACGAACAGGAGAGAGACCATATTGCATATCAAGAGAACATTCACTGCTCTTATGATCTTCAATATGAATAATGTCTTCTTTTTGCGGGTTGACCTCATCAGACATATTTGTTGTTGAATTTGCAGAGTCAGCTCTTAAGGTTTCCACTTCAGCCTCCAATGCATTCAACTGTTCATAAGTTACACCCTTTTGGTACCCATAGCTAGGTTGCAATTGGAGCCACCATCTTGTGTCAGGTGATAGATTGGAAAATGAAGAATTCCTGTTTGGCATAAAACCTGATGCAGGACGATCTGGCCATTCAGCTGTATTGTTAGGTATAGCATCAACTTGTTCGGATGCTGAAGATGATGACTGGCAGCAAGCTAACTTGGGAGCTCTTTTCGCATCTTCTTGGACAAAGCACCGATTAGCTGTTCTCTGCCATACAACTCTTGCTTCTGCTGCCGCCATCACTCTCCTATTCTTTGAAACATTTTACTGCGTAAAACTAGATTTTGTTAAAAATTGATAAAAACAACAATTCAGACAAAACTTGGTATTTGTGTTTTCAGTTGTAGCGGACAGAAATGATCCTCCTCCTCCAATACCCACAATCCCAGAAGAATTAAAAAAGATAAAAAGAATAATTAAGATGCAACAAAAATTATACAAGATGAGGTTCTAAACTTAAATGAAAAAGGTAAGGTTTTAGCACCAGGGACAAGTCATCAGATTATAAGTTTAGAACTTTTGTCAAACCACACCAGAATAAAACTGCTCTTGTTTCATCATATGTATCACCATTTCAACATATTCGATGAGTATTTAAGAAGACAATGTGCCATTTCCCACCTTTTCTGGAACTTTTGGCCCTCTCAGAGGGATAAGTCTCTATGGTAACAGGGCAAAATTAAGAAAATACGTAAAAATCCATAAATTGTTTAATCACCTTCAGGGACATGAGTTTCTCCAGTTCTCTATGTTTCTATTCATAGTCCACAAAGAAATATTTCAATATAAAAAAATCGTTCACTCTAATTCCAATCCTCCCCGTAAGTCATCATGTTGACTTCATAAGCTAGTAATGTTTTATCAAATTAGTAACTTCTTTAAATGAACCAGATGGCATCCTTCGTTACAGAAGACGCTTCATCAGACTGTGGTGATGAAATTCTCAACTGATAAAAGAAAGTCACAAAAACAGAAGTTGAACATGAAAAGATTGATCAGAGTGACTCAATAAAAGTTTAAAGGAGCTAAGCTCTCCCAATTAGTAGCTTATAGTACTCGGCCTTACAAAGTTGGCAATTCTTTGACATCCTGGTAAGGATGGCTTTTCTAGTGAACCAAGGCCGAGCCCGTTGAATACCTTTAATCCCACAATCGTATCCTTATTAAAGTCTTTTGCAAAAAAAGTGAATAAGAAAAACTCCTCCACAACCTTTACCACATAAAACCCCTTCCTTTAAAAAGCCAATCTCTCATAAAGGAGAGCCGGAAGCATACTTCACTTATAATGCCATTCAAAACAAATTCTAATAAAAGAATTCTAATTAACACGGTTTCTCTTCTATATAAATGACAGTCACGCTATCTTCGGTGACCAAATTGATATAGAATTTAAGACGAGATGTCATTTAAAACAAACATCAAATGAATCTGCACACAAATTGAGAGCAACATAAGTGAGAAGGACAAGCTTATTTATGCCATTCACAAGCTAGTGCTTTACCAAAAATTAGCTCCAAAGGACATCACGAGAAAACCCATTAGCAGGACCTTAGATGCATGAAAATTCATAGCTAGCACGAAAGATACTGAGAAAAAGTATTTTCCCTGAAGCATATGACACACACTCTACTAGGTACCTTAATTAGATATCAACAGATAAATGAGGATTGAGCTTTCGCACTAAAAATTTTAGCCTGAGAAGAAAAATGAGCCATCAAAGAAGTAACCAACCCTTTGAAAAGGGAATACTATTTGCTTGAACGAAAAATATGACACAAGACTGTTTGACCAACCCATTAGACATAAAGAGAAAGAAGTATATTTCCTAGGGAAAAAAAATCCAATTCACATCCCTCTTGTTTTTTTTTAAAAAAAAAAAAAAAATCCAATGCAATTCTTAAATCTCAGGATGCCCAACTAATACTCACAGTTCGTGGATCTTGTAATGAAAGCAAATAACCTTTTATGATTATTTAAATTGGTTCAAGTTAAAATTGCATTTCCGTAGGCAAGGAGCCCTTCTATCTTCTGCACGGAAAGCATAACATTTTCTTCCTTATTGAGGAACCGCCATTCCAAGTAAGATGGCTCAGAGCATGCATAATTGCGAAATGATCAACAAGGTTATTTAAATCTTAAAAGTTCATAGAAGATATAAGTTTAATCAGAACAAATACTCACTAAAGCTGACACCAAGCACATCCCATACCACCATTCCAAGCACGATCACCAGATAAAACTCAAAATCAAAGACAGAAACAAAAACAAAAAAGAAGATCAAATTGACAAAATTCAACCAGATCCTAGTGTCTAAAAAAGACTTATTGCTGCTTGAAAAGAAACCGACCCAAAAACACTAACACCCAGAACAACGCAACGAAAAACTGATACACAGAAATAGAAATCACCCAAAAGTCAAACACCCCAACAGCACAATCGCATAGAGAAGCTGAAACAACACATGCAACGACCAGGTAAACTAAAAAAAATCCCGTAAAAGCTAAGAAATAAATCTATAATCAAACAAATACGAAAAGGAAAAGCAGAAGTAACAAAGGGAAGACAAAGAAAGACAGAGAACAAACCAAGAGCGAGCGAGTGAGATTTAATTGGGGAAGCCTGGCACAGGGGGGGCAAGTGGGTAGTCATCGATCTGGATGAATCTGAAGCTACAGGGTGCTAAACGCACCGGTTCCGGAGGGATTGAGATCCAGAAGACAATCTAGGACCGAGGGAGAAGCTCAGTCGTGTCGGAGAAGGCCTTGGCCTTGCCTTTGCTTTCGTTTTTCAGTTATCATTTCATTCTCTCCTGTCGGTTTATACACAGCCTTTAATATTATATTTATATATATGGCGTGCGAGAGAGAGAGAGAGAGAGAGAGAGAGAGAATACGACGTCGCTTTGACACTCTGCAATTTTTTCACTTTCTCGTTCTCAAATACTCGGTCCAGTCCCACTCCCACGGCCTATTGAACAAGTGCTCTGTTTGATTGATTGATCCTGTGTATGTTTCTCTTTTCAGGATTAAAAATATGAAAAATAAATATTTTTATAATCCGCCACCCTCACAGACAATTGAGATATACATTAATGTGGTACTGCTTTTCTATGTTTGTTTTTATTTTTTATTTTTTATTTTTCTGAGCTTCTATCATGTTTTTTTCTTCTCTGTCCGTACATATAATAAGATGCTTGATTGGACACGTGGCAATAGAGCGAAAAGTCGAAGGAAAAGATTGGGGGGGGTCCACTCAATTAATTTGGTAGTTGGTACATTACAAAGAGACGAGCCCCTTATCCTGTTTATTGCCGAGTCACGTAGGAAAATCCAAGGGCCTACTAGCACACCATTTCGGTCCTTCTCCGATGAATGAATTCAACGTGGAAGAGTAATACAAACGAAAGCCAGCGGCATTTTTCCAGTGGAACCGTGTTTAGAAGCATCTGGTTTTTTTCATTTCATAAGGGCTGTCTCATGACTCATGATCCAGTGACAACATGTATTTGATCCGACGGGTCAGGGTCAGATCTGTAGTCTATAAAATCTCTTTCGTTTTGTCAAGATTCTCGTTGAAAACAGAGGCAAGCAATTTAACCCACAGGCTAAAATAGCTTAGAAGTTAGATGGATCATTAGTAGCAAGGCAGAGAAAAAAAAGTAGACATCATCGATCCAGTGTGTACCCACGGTATTATGAGGCAGGTAGATCCATTTACAACAACAGATTTCAGTTAGCATTGTAGCTCTTGTAAAAGGTTCAACAATTTGTTCTTCCAATAGCAGACACGTGAAAGTTTAAATAGAAATCTTTCACATTAATTTTCTATCCCTTTGTAAAAAGGCCGCTAGGATTAGAGAGTAGAGGAGACATGTTTTCTTTTGATTAGGTTTCTTTCAGTTTTGCAACTCCGCAAACTCGGACTATAAAAATTCCTCTTAGCACGCCTTTAATTGAGTTGCAAGTGGTTTGACACCCACAGGATGTCTTGCTTTTGTGAATAGGAAGGTTTAGCCTTTAGGTTAGGCCGTAGCTAATTGGTCCCAAAATTTCTCTTCTGAAATCTGTTTTCAGAAACGGTTTTAGACGTAAGACGCAAACCAAGACGCCACGTATCTTCAAAAAAACTGATGCCACCTTGGAACGGATTGACGCGTGGCGATTGTGCCTACGGGCTTTTCGCTTTTGGTTGTTAAGGGGTTCCCTTTCAAATTATCCTTGAATAATTAGTCTACTATCTTTTAAAAGTCTCTTAATTATTTTTCTTCTCTTCACCTAATTTCTTCTTTCATTACCATACCACGTCCATCACACGTTCAGTTACGCCAACGCTAATCAAGGGCTACATCTATCAATGCAACAGATGCTGGTCCCTGTTAACAGTAATAGAAGATGAGTAATGCTATACATCATCCTTTTATCCTTCTTTTGTCTCCTCAAAATTGATGTGGCTATTAAAATCACCATTGAATTTTTGATATATGACTATTGAATTTTGATCCAATGGTAATTTTAAGAGCCACATCAATTTTGGGAGGACAAAGAGATGATGTGTAGCATTACTCATAGAAGATCCATGCTGTTGCTGAAATTAGATGGCTCAAATCAAACCCATTTAACCGTCCATCGGATGCTCCGGACCCTAACGAATGAATCTCTAAATTTTATTTTGTCAACTACGATTACCAATAAATATAGTAAGTGGCATAGAAAAATAAAGGAGAAAGAAATAACCAGTCAACTACCGCCTTTTGAGACAATCGCAAATGTAAATTTAATTCACTGATTAAAGAATCCAACAAATTTGGACCACAGAAGAAACTTTTTCTTTTCTTTACTTTTTTTTTTTTTTCTTTAAAAAAGAAAAAAAGTTTCTTCATGCCTATACACGCAAAAATTGTATACAAAAATTGGAACTCCTGTTCATGCTTGTTAGCTCGGTGACCACAACATGAAGAGTCACGAGAAGAAGCAGTATATACTCAACAAATGCCTTCATTCCAGCCAAGCAACCTGATTGGTTATCTTTCCTTATCACAGTCCATTGAAGATTTATTCCCTTTCAGTTTGGTCATAGAACAGGAAAGATATTTTTTTTGTTGGATCCAGAAGGGGCTACATGAATTACTACAGTGGAATTTATTTCCACTGCTTTCATCCAGTCAAAAACCTTGAGCTGGGAGACATGGAGGGGTTTGCCTGAAAGGGAAGAAGTTCTCCACTTCCTGATGGAAGGAACCTCACGATAGGTCGGGTGAATTGTACAAGATGTATGCGTCGTCGCTCACCACATGGATATGATGCTAATAACAAGCAGCAGAATGAGCAACGTGGAAAATTGCACCAAGCTTAATTTCCCCACTAACCACTTCATGGAATGAAAAGTTCACATATTTTCCTTGTGCAAAAATGGTTCTCCATCAGCCGTTTGTAACTGACACGTGCCACATTTTTGTGATTGCTACTATCTGAGCTCTACCATCTTTACAGTGCCATCTCCACCGCATGTAAGAAAACCATGAGAAAAAACTTGTATATCTGTAACAGCAGCCTGTTCAATATGAATATATTTTGCTTTAGAACGGGCATACAACTAAAAGATATTTTGTTCCAAAACAAAACCATATTCTATGTTATGTTAACAAATTCAGATTTAATCCTAAATTTTAACATGATTGCAAGAGCAAAAGAGTACCCGAACAACTCCACCAAAGCCTCGAGAACTGGGTTGCAAAAAGGTGTGTCTTTCATGCAATTTCGACCACTGATGTACTAACTGGGCTCTTTTGGCATCCCAAAGTTTAACATCTCCATCTTTGCTTCCCGTTAAGAACAGACTAGTATTTGGGATGGTAGATATTTTGGTGATACTCCCTTCAGACCATTTTGATTATAAAAATTAGACCAAATTATATCGTGCATAACTAATCACATAAAAAAGAACATGTCTGTACCTAAGTGAGCCTTCGGTATATACCAAAGCATCCCATTTCGATTCTGGTCTCCGACATTCTTAGCAACCCCTATCTGCATGTCAGAACTTGAAGACAGGCTAATGCTTGGTTCACCATTATCAGTGTGCCTGTGCCTTTTAGTCCTACCAGTAGCAATGTACCGGAAGTCATGGAGTCCAACATCGCCACCTTTACCGCCAGTCACAATAAGAGGAGAAACAGAACCACTTCCTATGTCATTATCAAACACAGAAAGGGAGCGAGCACCACCTTCACAAGAAAAGGGAATTGTTGGCAACACAGTAGATATGAGAAAATTACAGACTTAATGCATGTGTTAACTAATTTAACCACAGCTAAAATACTCTACAATACAATAAATCTGGAAAGACCACCTAAAGAGTAGCATTTTTTTGTGGGGGGAGGGGGGGGGGGGGGGGGGGGGGGGGGGGGGGGGGGGAGTTATTTTACCAATTCCTTGACTATCTTCAAACTTCCACTAATCTATGCAATTCCTTTACTATCTATTATATAAGGGATAGACGCAATTGCATTTGATAGTAAAATGAAAAAAGAAAAAGAAAAAAAGAAGATGAGAGAGACAGAGAGACAGAGTATTCCAAGTCTAATTTCCTAAATTAGGTAACTTCAATATTCACTTTACATTAATCAAAGTTGTCACTTGGAAAAAAAAAAAAAAAAAATCATAGCTGTCATCAATACTCGCACGAACTGACTCACAGTCGGACAATTTTCTTGTGTTCATATTTTTTTTGCGATGATTCTGTCACCGCCAACAAAATCACCTAATTGTCAAGGAAAAACTTTCAACTGCTTCAATGTATTTGTCTGCAGTGCATGCGCATAATCACCTATTGAGTTTGGTATGCATTTTCCTATTTTATATGTAAAAAATCCATAGAATTAGGTAGACAAAATAGTGACAGGTGTCCAATTTCACAAAATGCAATTTCAAACTTAAAAGGAAAACCTTCATGACAAATAATGGAAGCTCGAGAGGTTGAAGGTGGAGCTAATGTATCCCATATAACCACATTAACACTGTTGGAGCTATTTCCAGCAGCAGCAATGATTGATCCGCTAGAAATATAAGCAACATCCCTGCAAATGTCAATAGTAGATTTAGTACCATTGGAAAGCACAAAGAAACACATATGTAACATCTCAACAATAGAAAAGTTAACCAGAACTAGACCAAATCAAACAAATACCAAGTGAACGGTTAATTGTGATAATTAGAAATCCTGAGTAGGCAGGAAATATAATAGTGATAGACTATGAATTGTTAGGTAAATACTTTCTTCCATTGTTCCCAGGTTTTGCTACCACTAAAAAACCAATGCAATGAGACAAATGGGGGAACGGCCACACTACAGGGAAAGAACTTCCACTGCAACATGGAGGAAATTAATTCCCTTAGATCCGGAGGGCTGAAGTTATTATTCTCGACCAAGTCAAAATAATGCTCAAACAAATTCCTAAATCTTCTATTTACTTCCCAAACATGGCTAAAGATTAAAAGAAGGGTAACTGGAAATGCCTCCTAAAACCAACAGGAATATAAAACATACGATGCGTGGCCGTTGAAGCAGAGTGATGATTCTGTTGGACGGATGTTACTCCTTCCTCCTACCTCCAGCTGCCACGTGCTTACAGTTCCGTCTACGGCAGCGGTAGCAAATCTTTGTCCACAGTAGTCAAACTGCAAAGCTGATATTGATGCAAGAGCATATGGTGGGGGTACATTTGCAGCAGGCAAAACTCCATAAGTTGCAGTAGCTTTATCTTTACCGAACTGCAGTTATTACAATCCACATCAGCCTTATCCTTATGCCCTAAAAGTGACAATGAGCTCTAAACAATTCACAAAGTTCACTTTAGAGCAAGATTCAAACATTTAATGTCAATGCAATGTGTTTTTGTTCTTTCAGACTTTTACAGCTTCCTCCGGCCTTTTGGTAGCAATTTCTTGGAGAATAGAAACCACAACAGAATAATGGAGTAGAACAGACTGGTGGTTAGTGCAAAATAACAGGTAAGCTTCAACATGCAAAAACTATTTCTCATGGAATCATGTCCAGTGCTTATGTGTCTTTCTGTTGAGAGACAAATCAATAATACAAGAAGCTCAAAGACTAAATATGCATCTTGAAACGAGTGTGGTATTATACTGTGTATTTGATACATGGCTAGAACCATGTCTAGGCTGTGATCAACCCAAAATCCCCTCGCTATTTCCAATAGTACAATCATATTCCACAACCTCAATCAAGGAATAGATTATTCCATAATAAAAGGGACAGATGTTGGGTTTCATTTTTAGAAAGAAAACCTTGACATGAATTTTTAATTTTTAATTTCTGATAAGTAGCAAAAATTAAAAGAATTCCCCTTCGCTCTACAAAGTCTACAAGAACAGTCTAAGAAGAACAATACATAAAGGCAAAGTTTTTTTTTCTTTTTTTGATAAGTATAAAGGCGAACTAATGCATTTCCAGATAAAAGATTGCAAATATTACTATATTATAGAAGTTTCTTACCTCCCATAAGTAAATGTGTGTATTACTAGAACCCACCAAGAAGAAAGGCCTAGAGGGGTGACTTGAGAAAGCTCTTGTGCTTATATTCTCAATGGTAGGCAGTGGATCAACAATCTCCTCAAAGTCCTGTTGAATCTCCCAACCTAAGCCAGCGGCACCAATACCAGCATAACCTGGAATCCCAAATGCTCCACCACCCTTCAAGTCCCTGCCAGGCCTTGCCAAAGAGCCCACACCAACAGTTGCTCCACCCAACCCAAGGTGTGACCATTTCTCGCTCCCCAGACCAACACCAGGAGATACACATGTTGGAACTGGGGTCGACTCAGAACCAGCCCACCCATTCTGTGGCCAATCAGCTTCTGACCAGATATAGTCTGACTGATCACTGAAAGACATCCCATCTTCCCAATTAAAGAATATTATGCCCTGATTCAGATAGAATTTAATAAGTACTTGCTTATGCATATAATTCTATGTTGGATATAAGATATATGTAAATGCTAAAATATAATCAAGGGGCACAAACGTAGGGGCAAAAAACTAATGTAGTTTTCTGTAAGCTTTCCTGCAGCATAAATCAAGCAGACAAACAACTGCCCTAGCCTCCTACTTTTGATGGAATTGGTAATTTTTATAACTCATAGAATGAAATACAATTCACTAACATTTTTCTTTTAAAAAAAAAAAAGAAAAAAAAAAGAAAAGAACCAACCACTCTAGGTACTACTTTTAGAAGTTTTTTCTTTCCTTGACAAATTTGCAACATTATTATGCACAGGTCAATAAAATTAAGACACTTATGCACAGCATTAAGCTGATTATTAGAACAAGAGAGTAGAAAACTAAAATAACAAGATCAAGATTCAAAGATGCTAGCAGGATGGTAGCTAATAAATAAACTAGGGGGGGAAATAAAGAAAAAAGAATAAACATTTTATGAAAGGCATCCAGATATTGAGAAAGACTAGAATAGCATTTACCATGTAGCATTGGAACAACCAGCTTGAATGATCCATCCAAGCTGTCAAAAAAGTTGCATTTTACAAAGATGTAGACAATAAGAGGTAACAGATTGTGAGAATTCATTTACTTTCTATTTCAAAAGAGTTCAAACAAGTCATGCAGATTCAAATATGATTATTTCCCCAAAGAAGCAAGGTTTCAACCTCCTTTCTCTTTTTTTTTTTTTTTTTTTTTTTTTTTTTTTACACATTGGTCAATTGGCAACTCCAAGATCCATAACAGATGAATCTGGAAAAGTACCTCTATCTTTTGCCAGACACTGCAAGCTACATCCATAACTAGGTTTATCATGTTCAACGGAAGTAATATAACCAATTGAAAGTGTCTGCAGAATGTAAAAATATGTATAACAGACATAACTAAACGGTCTGAGACAGTCTGAAAACTTGAAAATATAACCTCTGCTTGGAACCTAAATATTATACAAGACACAAAATGGAGCAATCTACAAACAACAAAAAGAGTTTTCACTAAATGATGCCAAATGAAATGCTTCCGAACACAAGCTAGAGTTTGTGTGCAGAGACTAACCTTTCGATTGCTGGCAAGTGCAGCTTGCCTTTGATCAATAGAGTTGATACACAAAGCCTGCTCAAGAAATAAGGTTTAGTTACCATAAAATGCAATATGAGAGCTATGAAATATGTTGATCTTCAGAACTAGATGCCATCTCCAGATGAAAGACACAAAAATAAATAAATAAATAACAAATAAAAAAGAATAAAGAAATATTACCTCCAAAAGCTCCCCGTTTCTCTTATATATTTCTTTAGGCTGTTGGAAAGTTGTAATCTCCTTTGTATACGTTGTGTCTTTCCGCCAGGAACTTAAAAAAGTGGGGCCATTTCGAAACAGACTTCTAGCAGGTGATCCAGCTTCGCTAGTGGCAAAACTACCGTTATGCATGCTGTCATACATATAAGATTCCTCTGTTTCATGTACTCCCAGACCAATATATTTATCACCCCATGCTTTAGAGGGTTTATGATTGAAAAAATGTGACAAATTTACTTCTCCATTTGCAAAGCCTTCAGATATTATCTTAGAATCAGCGCAGATATCCCAAAGTATTTCAGAAATTGAAGATTTATCTTTGTTTTTAAGGATGTCAATATTTACAGTACCCCGATAAAGGGCTCCGGGTTGAGGCTCACTAGATTCTTTTAACCACAGAAGAGTCGCTACCTGCAATCCATTCTCTACTTTCTGCCATAGAAATGATGCAAGTTGTTTTACATGATAAGAAGAAAGATGTGTAACTGTGGTCTTCAGTAACTTTGCCAAGCTCAATGAGACCAGCCTGATCTCCCGAGTTACACTGTTGCCATCAGATTCCAAATTCGTGGATCTAGATGCTGTGGAAGAAAGTATTCCAAGGGAAACACCAGGGAAACATTCATCTTCAAACTTATCGGACACCAAATCTAACTTCTGTTTCATGAATCTGGACATGTGTTGCCACAAACAAGTGCCAATAATTTGCCATCTTTCATCTTCTGGTATTGAATGGATTACATCTCCAGCTTGTTTATTTTGCACATTATTTGAAGCCTGAAAACCCTCTCCTTTGTCATCTATTGATCGATTTTGAGCCACCAACTCTGCAATCTGGGGAAGGAGTTTCTTCAAATCCATTATATCAACTTCATAAGGAGTATGCCCATTGGTATGAGTGATCAAGAGGGGTTGCACCATCAGAAGGAGAACTCTTGAGTTTTTTTGAAGCCAAGCAGATGCAAAATGTACATAAAACTCAAATAAATCAAGAACAATAAGGAGTTTCATGATGAGATCTTCAGCGACAAAGTCAGAAATAATTCTCAAAGTAGCTCTTAAAGTCCACAATGACGGTAAAAGACCTTCAAAGAAGTACCCATCTAACTGCGTAGATCTACTTTCAGCAGATATGTCATTCTCAGTATAACAGGACTTCGGCTGAGAGCAAGTTATACTGCAGGCAGCAATAAACCGTGAAAATAAAAGGGAAATTTCTTTGGTAGACTTCAAAAGTGGCTCATGCAGAGGAGGACATAAGAGGAAACCATCAACTGTATTACTCTCATTTTGTGACTCAACTTGAGGCTTACAACCGTGCAACATATCATATCTGATAAACAAGAACCCATGATTGCGTAGTGCGGCCTGTTGAAAGGGATTAAGAAAAAAAAATCAGTAGATGGGAAGTATCTGTCAGTTGTGTTATTGAGAAGTTAACACATATTCTACAAACTACATACCATGCTAATCAGACAGGCAGGAACCAAGGAAAACCTCTGCTCAAACTGTGAGAGACCTATACACAACTTATGCCGAAAGTTTTCGAGTAATTTCTTGTATTCATGAACATTATTCTCCTTTGAGCAAGTACAAGCTCCAACAGATCCTACAATGGTGTCTGGCCAACTTGGATGCTCTCTCATCAATTTTGAGAAGTACGGAAATGCCAAATCCAATTTATCATGGTACTCCAGATGAAAAGCTACATCCCTAGAAAGCCAGTTAGAGGAATATCGTCGAGAAGGCTTTAGAATCCTATGTAGAATTTCAAAATGTCCAACATCATCTGACCAACTATCTTCATCTGTACTCCCAAGAATGCCCAGGGGTGATGAAAGGCACTCTAAAGCCTCGAGCTACAATAAATGTGAGAAGCATCAGTTACAGTTTTGTACCAGAAACACGATACCAAACATAGAAAGGGACTGGGGCTGGTCTAGTCACCAACAAAACAAAATATAATATATATCATAAGAATTTAAAAGTTTGGATCTTAGGGTTGGGGTGGTAGCTAATTATATAGAGGTTCTAAATGGACATCTTAATTCCAAAAGCCCTTCTAGATAAATTAGGGTTGTTTGGTGTATCCACTTGTGAGGATAGAGAGCCATTCTCACATACTCCATTCTATAAAAGTAGGTATCACTTTCCACCATTATGGTGAGAATCATCAAAGTAAAACATCTTGAGTGTACCATATGACATGTGATTATGTCAAACATATAATTACTATATGTGCATAGTACATATAAAGGACAGCATAAATAGCATGAGTCAGCAACTATACGACAGCTTTTTGGTATGTCAACCTTTGATTGACTGATGCAGATACAAAGTCATGCAACAAAAGTGAGAGAATTTGCGCATAAGTTTAAGTAAAACATTGTAAGATATGCCTGTAGATCTGAAGAAAAATTATTAAATAAAACACAACTGAAACAATAAATATTCATTCAGCACATATAAACCCATATTACAATAGCATGAACTGTAAAATAAACTTACAGGAAGCCCACATCGTTTTAAAGCAGTAGCTGTCATCACAGTTGCCCACCTACCCAGAACTGCGGTATTTTGCTCCCCTACGGCATTTCTCATGCTACTTTTGTTGGCTAGTGTTTGGCAATAAAGACCAATATTTGGATCCAAAAAAGCAACATTTTTGGATGAAAGTGCAGATTTTTCAGTAGCAGGATCAACCTGGAAACCAAGGATGCTAAAAAATGATTGCAAGTGATTCCCCAGTTCCCACTGCAGATCAAGGACAGGTCCAAGTAAGTTATGACATCATCAAAACCAGGGAGATCTCATACATGCAGCTATTTACAAGAATGTCCTTTCATAAAAAATAAGTTAAAAGTATTTATATCCCTCAAACCTCCAGAAGGCTTGCTAGCCAGTGGTCGCCTTTCTCAATGGTGGATGGAAGCAAATACTTTGTTATTACATAATGCTGTAATGGGCCACCACGTCCCTCAACAAGCAGAGCAATTACTAGTGCAAGCTGTTCATCTCCAAGGTTCTTTGCGCAAACACTGAGAGCAGAATAAGTATCACCTCCAAGAAGAAAGAAAGCAATGGCCAGTTCTAGCTGATGTCTGCTCATTAAAACATAAGCATTCTTCAAAGCAGCTGCCTTATTTTTCTCCTCCTGTAGCAGTAATTATGCATAAATAATTCAGGTCCTAGTTCATCGAAATTTGATTAGTATCATAGTTCATCAAAATTGTCACACAACGATACAAATTAAGGAATATGAGAAAGAAGTGGAGGTTTAAGGGATTAACTTCTTCCAAGAAAGACAGTGGAAAAAGTGCTTCTGTAATTGTTTTCTTCAGATTCTAAGCATAAGTAGTGAAATTAAAAGATCCATGCCTTGAATTTTGCCCATATCAAATCACTCACTTGGTTCTCAATGTTTGTAAATCAGGTCCATTAATCAAATAGATCATACCGTCATATTTTCCATCAATATCCTAACAGAAACCATGTAAAATCCCCATTATACCCCTAAAAAAAATAAAAATGCAAAATGCATTTTTGGAGTGGTCTGACCACCCCCTCACCAGCTTTTGGGGGTGGTCCAAGCATCCCTCCAACTCAATGGTCTGACCACCCTCTCAAGGTGAGGGGGGTGGTTGATGAGAGGATAATCCAGCCACCCGCTTCGGGATTTTCTTTAATTCAATCCTTATTCTTTTTTTGGTAATTTTTTAAGAGTATAATAGAGATTTCACATAGCTTTAGCTAGAAAATAAACGGAAAATATGACGGAAGCATCTATTGGAAAAATGGCTGAAACTCATGGAACTGATTGTAAAATTGGGAACTGAAAGAGTGATGATTTGACATAGGCTCAAAACTCATGGTAGTGAGCTGTTAATTCCCAACAAAATAAATTAATGAGTTAACACTGTATAACTTAGAGAATACCTGAAAATTACGTGCAAGAAAAGCCACCAACGGCTTATCCTTCTCATCCTTGCTGATTTTGAAAAGAGCAGCCAATACTTGAAGCCTATTCAATGCTATATATAACAGTGCACAATCCTTAGGGTCTTTGTTCTTCAGATATTGAAATCTTGCCAGTTTCTCCATCTACAGTGGAAACACACGTGTTAAAACTTTTTAAAGAGTAAAGACAGACTAGAACTCTGCTCACTACATTGTCTACAGAGATAGATGTCACTACAACTGTTCATAAAGACCTGTGGCTAAAAGAGAGGGGAGGGCAGCACTATATATTTTTTTTGATAGGTTAGGTGACTATATATAACAATCAAAGATCATAAATAAAAAGATGCGACATATTTTCTGTAGTAGTGGTTTAAGGAAAAAAGAAAAAGATACTACATATTCTTGCAGGATGGTAAGAGAACAATTAACAATCGCCTTGTAGACATCAGCTCATAGCTTACGTGAAATAAACTTCTCCTTAAAACAACTGAACAGATAGAATCAGAAATTGTCAGCCAGGTTAAAAAGTGTATTCTTGTGAATTCAGTTATCTTGTGCTGCGTGCATCCCTGGTACTGATTGATAACAGAATCTGTTTCACATACTTGCTCAGAAAACCAAACTAGTCTACAAGAAGGATGTAAGGCTCCTTTGACAATAATATATCCATCTGATTATACAACCCAGTTTAATTCAACTCATTCACACTACTTTCCAAGAGTATAACATTGAAGGTTCTACTTCTATCAGCTGAGGAGTTAACTATGACGATGGGGTTACCTAGTGTCTTTGGTGTCAAAAATATCAAACATTATGCACAAAATAACACTCAGGTAAAAAGGATAGAATCATTTTCTGTTATTTTATTCAATGATCAAGTAATTTTCCCAATATAGTGTATAGAGCAAGAAGAATGAAAATAATAGCTCAAATATTACCCGCGCACGCAACTGTGTTGTATTAGTAAACCAAAATCCAACTCCCATAGCCCGCATTTCTTGCCAAGACGATTCATTAGGTAAAACAGCACCAAATAAATTTTCCTGACAATCAGAGTGGTAGGCCCATACAATCAACCTGGAGTCAACAACCAACTCATTTATTGATGCTGATCTACAAAACCTTCGGGAAAAATGTAACTGCTGAAACCTCAATGCCACCCAAAACCTGGAGGGGAAAAAAGAGGAGGAGATCGATATTAAAACCAAAAAAAGAGACCAATTCCATAAATAAAAATTGAACACAAAGCTGGTGTTACTTTGAGAAAGACATATGGAAAATAAAGTCAGCAATCAACCACACATTCTACATGCACAAAATTTAGAGCAAAGAAAGATATTTCAATACTTTACTATTAGATGATATTAAATAATTGAGGCACCACAGTGTAAAAAGTCGTAACTAAATATTAGTTTAATTCAAATGTCTCTTAACGGACTTCTATATTTTGCAGAACCTTCTTCCTTTTTTTTCTTCTCTCTCTCTCTCCCCCCCCCCCCTCTCATAAACGACTCCAAGTTGATGGATTTGTGTAAAATCCATCACATGCCTTGTAAAACCTACGAAAGTCAACAACGGGATTGAACTACCCACCATGTTAGAGTGGGACATCATGGTTTTTGAGGTTCAAAATTCATGTTAGCAGCAACAACAACAACAAATTGTAAATTTCACATGTAAGCTAATAATCGCTACATACTTTTATTTTTCTTTTAGAACACATCTCTTAGTTTACTTTTAGGCTTTGTAGCCATGTGAGATTGTGAATGCATTCTCTTCAATAGTTGATGATTATTAAATAAATGGGTTTTACATTCTCTTGAGAATTATCATTTTAAAAATACAGAGTGTGAAAAAGATCTAGTGAAAACATAAAATCTTATGGTAAGTAGATCTTGCATAAGGGGTATCAGAAAAGATCATGTAAAACACCATGTAAACAAAGCAATTCATCTGATTCAGATTCAGAATTACCTTCGCCCAGGTTCATCAAGACTTTCATAGGTAGAAATGTGTGGAATACTAACTTCACCAAGAAGATCTATAATTGCAAGAATTTGCGTCTTCTGCGTGTTGGTTAAAGCTGCTAATTGATACAAGTTCTCAAGCGGCTCACCAAACCCGTTAAGTTCAGATGTTGTGGAAGAGGAAGGGAACATTATATTGGAAGCAATGGGCTCATAATTCATGCTGCTCTGAAACTGTGACGATGTTCCAGTCAAATCTCCACTCCATTGAAATCCTTTAACAGTTGAATTTTTCAAGAGAATTCCATCAAAATAATTTGACAAAAGGATTTGTGGGATAATGTGGCTAGACTTGGCAGAGATATTTTCCATCTTAGAAGCAGAACTAGAAGCAAGACACTCAACAAGATGCCTCACAGCTGCATATGCCCGTTTCCAATTGCCTAAACGCATAAGAGAAAACATGCTTTAATTAACACATTGAAAGAAGAGATCTACAACAGGAGAGTCCTATATGCTAGAGAAGCAATATTTGGTCTGCAAATTCCAAAACTAATTTGAAAAGGGAACTGATAGTTAGCACCAGGGAAAAACAGTAGAAAATGAAGAGTACACACGCGGGCGTATATGCAGAATAAAAAAATGTAAATTACCAGGCTGAAATTCCCACGAAGCATAATGCACCCATTCCTTACAACAAAACCGCATGTAAATATCTTCAATCTAAGAAAATCAGATAATACTTATAATTTCATGGCAGATTGTTTCAAATTCTACAACTTCAGCAAATTACCATGTATTGCAAGCAACAATTTATTAATTGTCACATCCAACATGAATAAGGACTGTCCATTTACATCATGCAATTGAAAAAGGGTATGAACACAGATAAATTATAAGGGAATGAAAGATTAGAAAAAAGGAGGGTAAGTCAGTATAAGTTCTTTCAGGACAGAGCATTAATGTGAAGGAGGATTTTTTTTTTTTTTTTTTTTTTTTTTTTTTTTTTTTTTTTTTTATTTTTTTTTTTTTTTATGAGTAATGTGAAGGAGATTCACAAACCCACATCTGTGAAATCCTTCATTCATGTTACAAGACGAAAATAATTTAGCATGTTTAATTTTTTGTTTCGATCAAATCATATATTTATTTCATATAACAAATTCTTCCATCATAACCATGCTAACAACATCCAAGAAAGGCTAGCCAAACACTGGCAGAAACTTTCTTTTGCTTGCAACAGAGTAGGTAGCCGTAAGGTGGCAGGGTGACATAGAAGTTTAGAATAAACCAGTCACTACTCACTAGGTTCTCCTTTAACGAAGGATCAAATGAAATCTAAGAAGAGTACTTAAGATATTTGTTGTTTGGGGCGGGTCGGTGTTGAGGTGTTTGTTGTTTCTTGTATACTTCGTGTGTACTAGGGGTGCCTCGCGCTGTCATTTATAAAATTTGCACTTACTTATAAAAATAAAATAAAATAATATTTGGAAAAGAAGCAAAGAAACGGTTAGAATATTTTTACCACATGACGGACATAAGTTCCCAAATGCAGCCAACAAGTCTGAAGATCGATTGAATATTCTTACCTTTGCAAATCTCACAAACAAAATTCCCAGCATTAAAAATAAACAACGTTCTTTGCACAAGAATTATATAATATGACCAGTAAAAACACCACTGCCATAACAAGATTCATGAAATATAGTCTGTCTTGTTCATCTTTGCACCCAATTTATAACAACTATTTTATAGCTCAGTTAAATTTATAACTTCTTAAGCTTGACTTAGGGGGAGGGGGGTTGTCAAATTTCTAAATTCCCGACGCTTGACAATGTTATAGCACTTAATCAGAGTTTCAAACGATTAATTACTAACTCATAGTACCTGAATATATATTCATAAGTAGCACTTCAGGGTGATAGCTAGGCACACATCCACTAAACCTCTCCACTACTTCTGGCAGGCTCCATAAACCAAGCTTGGAACCTGAATCGCATTTCGATTGAGCCCCTGCTACAAACAAACTGCTGGACAGGTAATCACTCTTCTTATTAGACTTGCATTCACCACTACAATGTTCAATTGATGATTCTCTGAAAACTGCAGGAAGAATGTCCTCATTTGTTCCACCATCACAATAAAGGCAAATATCCGTGGTATAATTCAGATGGAACGTAGCCTTATGTTTTTTACATACATGGAACAACCACTGACTAGATACACTGAAGTAATTATCATGAATAACCACAGCTGCAGCTCTGGGTCCCCAAAGGAAGTCATGAATGGGACAGAAGGTATGAGCAAATGCAATGCAAACCCATATGTCCATTTTAAAAGATTTTTCAAAGTTCAACAAAGTCTGACCACCACAAGGCCTTGGTGCATATACTTGCAACTCATTCTGCATGCAAACTCCAAGTAATAACTGACCATTTCCTAAAGCTAACCAATTTAAAGCAACAACATCTTTGTCAACGAATAATGTATCTTCTAACATAAAAGTCCCCGCACCTTTAAGGTGTACAGAATGCCATATATGAAGGGTGCTGACAGTATTTGAATGACGTTCCGCACACACGGTTGCAATCTTCTGACCATAATCGGTCAAGCATATAGCACTAATGGGGCCTTGATGTGCAATAAACATACCCACAAGCTCCCATGGCACGTGAGGAGTTGAGGGTTTACCAGGGATACTTCTCCACAGTTTCAAACTACCATCAAAGCAGCCAGTGGCCATGATATATGCAGGGTAACTACCACACAGATCATTGCTTGATGCCAGCTTTTGTTGTTTAAGAGTCAGAGTACCTGGACAGACCACAGCAAAACTTGTAACCTGATCATGGGAATGAGGATCTGGCAGATATGATGAGCAAGGAATAACACCAAGACAATATCTTTTGCTACCAAAAACACCTTCAAATTTCCACGTGCTGCCTGCTGCAGCATCTGTAGTGTCAAAATTACATTCACAGCAGCTTACGGATAAATCAAAAGAATGCAAGGTCACTTCCCATGATAAAGCCTGGAACCCCTTCATCCATATCCCCAAAAGCATAAATTTATTATACTTGAAGGTTTTATTACAAGTGGAAGACAAAGGAATTGAAAAGATATTTGTGGGACCGTCCTCATATGGACCACAACCAGTGAAAGGTATAGTGAATAAGTAGTGACATTCTATATTTTCTTCTTCATTTTGGCAAATTTTAACTATGAAGCAATCAATTCCTCCAACATGTCCCATAAAAAGAACCAGTTCTTCCTCCAATACTGAAGGTGCCCACCTTAAGCACGTATATTTGGAACATGAATCTTGAGTTGCAAATTTTCCAAAACGTTTCCATGTTGGAATCAGCGATGGACGACCCACAATGCAGTTGGAAATGGTGGAGAGTGACCAAAAAAGAAGCAATCCATTAGAATCCAAAGAAACAGTGAGTTCAACTTCACAGCTATAAGGATGCACAGCAACTTGTAAGATTTTTCCAGCATGACCACCTAAATTCAAAATTCCAGCGGCAGAACATGATAAATAGTTATCTGGCCTGGATTTATTAAGTGATGAATCGTCTATATTATTTGATGTTTTCGTATATAACAATGACCAAATTAAAGAATCAGAAGGCAATAAGTGAATCAAAGAACACATAATCGGTGGACCAGACAAGTGGTTCCTCGACATAACAAATTTATTAAGAAGTAATCTGCCTTCAAAATTTGATCCCACTTCGAGGCCCTGCAGTTCTTGTCTCTTCCATAACGTAACTCGGGGGAACCGCATTGGGGCTATGTCATCAAGGCAGTGGATAGCCCAAAAATGTACCAACATTCCCGGACCAAACCCGACTAACCACTCACATCTGCCTGTCTTTTCATGCTCAGATCCTTCTGTCGAGAAAACTTGGTTAACTCCATCACCAGTTCTGAGAAGGCTCCCAATTTCTGTGGCCCACAACACAAATAAATCCATGCCCAGAGTTCCATTTAAGGCCTGGCTAACCTCAATTACAGCAACCACACAAAAAGAACGCCTCGTGGTTTCGTGATTGTTGATGTCCTTGCCCATTTTTCTGACCTTTCCACTATCAACCTCACACCACAACCTTACTGTTCCATCTAAGCAGCATGTTAGCAGAACATCTCTTGGTGAATGTTTCGCATCTTTGATCAATTGTCTTCCTGGTGACGGCCTCCATTGAATCATTGACACGGGCAGAGGATGACGTAGCTCAGATTTCACATAATCAGATTTTCCACTACTACAGCATACCAACACGCATTTGCTGGCCGCATCAGCCATTGATCCTTCAATCTGCAGCTCACTAGGATAAGCTGCAGTGGCCAAAGGTCCCTCGATGGACCATGCTGCGGAAACAAGAGTCTGAGGACGCTCTGCTTTAAGCTTCCAAGCTATTTCCCATGACCTGTTGTTGTTTCTCCATAAAACCACCTCGATCCCACCGGCAATTATCCCATCCCCACAGCCCGTCCATTTGATTGCCTCCACCTTCGTGGATTGTACAAGCACTGCATTCTGGCTCCAACAAAAAGAACCTGAATTAAGATTTCCAGACCAAAAAAAATTACGGCGAATCCAAAATGAGGTTTATCAGATTCTCATATTTCAGAAACTAAAAGCACAATTAATAATACAATGCTGGTCATTTTTGCTGATTGTACTCCAATAACGTTAGCTTAAAACTCTCACTTTTCTTGCTCAATTCCCTCGGCAACCAAACAGAAAATAACAATGAACGTACCTTCGAACCTCGCAGAGTCATGCTCGAACAGCCAGACACAATTCTCCGCGGCGGCGGCGAGCTGGCCCGTGGAGGGCGTCGCCGGGGACCAAGAGACGGCAGCGAGTTCTGAGGCGGAGGGTTCGAACACCTGGCGGAAGATGGGGCCGATTAGGGTTTCTTCGGGGGACAGAGGGGAGGGGAAATGGGAGATGACAAGAAGAGAGGAGGCCGCGTAGGCCACCCATGAGTAGCCTGAGAAGTCGGGGGCGAAGTCGATGGTGGATCCGGGTGGTGAGGAACTAGTCGGGGCGGAAGGTATCGGCTCCGATGGGACGAGAGCGAGTGGGAGGTGCTCTGTCGGATCCATGGCGGGGATTGGATTTGGGTTTGGGTTTGGGTTTGGGTTTGGCATTGGTTCGGGTCGTGATCGGGAACAGAAGAAGATAGTGAGCGAAGTGGAACAGTTTTTATATTTACAAGTTAGAGAAGGGATACGTCGTCGTTTTTCTTCCCGTAGCCGTTTACGTTTCAGCAGCGACTACCGGGGGTTTTAAGGCTACTTTTGTATTCCGCCAAGGCGGGCACCGTCGCTATAATTTAAAATTCATTTCCTTTCAAAAAGTAGTTACTTTTTGCTTATTTGTTAAAGTGATTTTTTTAATAAAAAAAAAAAATTCTACAAGTATAGACTGAAAAGATATGTCTACATTTTAAAACGTCATTCGTGTAAATTTCTTTCAGAAATTTTTTATATAAATACATCTATTATACGTCTTATTTTTAAATTTATTGTTGAATTTATATAACTTTTAATATAAGTTAAATTTAAATTTAAGAAATTAACTAATTAAAAAAATAAATGAAAAGTTAGCAAGCATATATTTCTTTTAGAGAAATTATATAAATACATTTCTTATATATCTCATTTAATTTATTATTGAATTTATATAACTTTTAATTTAAGTTAAATTTAAATTTAAGAAATTAACTTATTAAAAAAAAATTAATGAAAAGTTAGAAGCATATGCTTGCGGGCTCTCGCATCTCTAACAACAAGAGTTGTTTTAAATGCTTGAAAAACCCTCACTTATATTTTAGCTATTCATTTTTTTTAATTCAAACTCTAGTATAATTATCTATTTTACCCATTTACTTTCTTTAAATATTATTTTCAATCATTTATTATTATTTTTTCACATTTTCACCTTTTTCTCACCCTCCCTTTTTTTAAATATTATTATATTAGTCCAAGAGGAAACTTTTATTTTAAAAGTTATGTCAAGAGCATCTTCAGCAATAATAGTCAAAGTAGTTATTGAAAAAGTACAATTCTTTATTTCAGCTATTATTTTTTTCATATTCTCTCCAACAGATTCTCTGTTCTACTATCTACTTGCATTTTAATATTATTTTATGTGAGAAAAAGTGTGAAAGAAATAAGGAGAGAAAGAGAGAGAGAGAGAGAAAGAAGGAAACGGGAGAGAGAAAATAATAAAAAAAACACTTTGCGGTGTGAATAGTAAATAGACAGAAGAGCCTATTTACTATTTACTATTTACACTAGAAGGAAAAAAAAAAAAAAAAAAAATCTATTTTACCTATTCTGTTGGAGATGGAAAATGGCTCATAATAGTCAAATTGGACTATTATTAGCATTTTTTCTTCTCCAGCAGAATAGTCAGTTTAACCATTTTTCTAAACACATGAACAGTAAATAGGCAATATTGCCTATATTACTGTTCATTTGTTTACATTTTTTTTTATTGATATTTTCTCCCTCTCCCTCAATTGATCTCTCTCTGTTCTCTATTCTCTACGTGAACACGGCAAACAATAGCAGACCAGGGAGGGATAGATAGGAATCAGAGAGGGAGATTGAGAATGAGAAAGATAGAGATCGAGTGAGAGAAAGAGACATAGAGAGAGAGAGAGAGAGAGAGGGAGATCACAGGAGAAGGAGAGAATTGGATGACCCGTGACACAGAGGAGCCGATCAACAGTGGGCCATCGCTAGGGTTGGCAATTTTTGACACGACTCGCAAACCTGGCATGAATACAACATGAAAATACAGGGTTTGGGTAGTTGGGTTCGGGTCATAATCGGGTCAACTCGATTATGACCCGATTAGAATCGTGTCTGGCGGGTTGATCCACCAACACGATTGCGACTCAGTTAAAAAAATTCCATCAACCCGCCAACCTGTTAATGACACGTTTATGACCTGTCAACTCGTTTACGACATTTTTTTAAAAAATTCTTAAAAAAATTACAATTGGGTTGACCAGTCCCAACCCGATTATTAATCAGGTTTTATTGGGGTTGCTAATCGGGTCGTACTCCAACCTGCCAACCCGACCCACAAACTCGAATTGCTAAGCATAGCCATTGCCGTGAACCCAACTGGGGTGATTTCCGGCGAACTAAGTGCGAAGTCCAGCCAATTTTCGATGGAAAACAATGAGGTTGGGGGAGATCGGAGAGTGAGAGAGAAATGAAAAAAAAATAATGAAAAAAATAAAGAAAAATATTAAAAAAACAATATTTAAAGAAAACAAAGAGTAAACTGTTGGAGTGTGTTTAGAAAAATGATTAGCTAAAGTAGATATTTGCACTTTTTCAGTAGCTATTTTAACTTTTCTTGCTAGAGATGCTTAGAGGGATAAATTACCTAATAATAGCTAAATATAGCTATTATAAACAATTTAAAAGCTCTGCTGAATATATTATGAGAAAACGTTAAACTAATGAAAAAAACGAAAACTTGGTAGCAAAGCCCTTTGCCAGGAATCTCCCTCCATTTCAAAATAACTTTCTAGAGTTAAAAGAGGCTCCAAAGGGACGAGGGGCTTGTAGAAAGCTCAAGTTTTTAGATATATGAATTTTAAAGCTTTTATTATTATTATTATTTTATAAGTACATCAATAGATAAATTACTACAAAGAACAATAAAGGATTGGGCAACCCGACAAAAAACCTCAAAGTAACCTCATCAATGCGGAAAAACTAAATTAAAAATGAATGTATCAAATTAATGATGCAGCCGTATAGATTTTTGGCATGAACACTAAGAAGATTGGTCACCAATTATGGCAATAAGGTAAGGCGCACTAGGAATGGCACAGCCTAGAGGCACAAGAAGGCATGAGGATCCTCTCCAGTTGAAAGCAACTGGAGAGGAGCCGGTCCTTTATAACATAAGGGTATAATTGTCAAAATAAAAAGTGAAATTACAATTATACCTTTATGTTATAAAGGACCAGCTCCTCTCCAATTGCTTCCAACTAGAGAGGATCCTAATCCTACAAGAAGGGCCACAACTTCAAAAGGTCCAATAACTCATTCTGTAGCTAGCAAAGAAACAATTGTAGCAACTCACCCAGAGGGAAACCATCGCAGTAGAGAAGACACTGATGAAGGTCAAATCGAAGCCCACTGAGGGAAACACCAACACGAAGTTCAGATAACACTACAAAACGATCTGCAACCAAATCGAGAGAGCACCAAAGATGGTGGTGATGGCATGAAAAGCCCTAAATAAACTAGGAAAAGCAAGTAAAATCATGGAACATAACACTGGCAATTGGCGTGGCGAAGGAAGGTGGAGTTTGCCATGCGTGTAAGCCACTCGCCAACAACTAAAGATCGCGTCGGTGATGGTTGCCGAGAGGAAGAAGAACACCACGAGAGACTGGTGGCAGCGGTGGAAGTCATCACGCGTGGTGTATGGCTGTCCATGCGTCAGTGCATGTGGGACACGCACCCGCGAGTAAGATCTACTCGTCGGCACGTGTGGGACATTCTCCAGCGTGTGTTGGTCGGACGAAGAAGTTGCTGATGGCAGAGCGAAGCGGAGAGACCCGGGATCACGGAGGAATGAAGCTTCTTGAAGTGGACAGATCTGAATTTGAAAAAATCAAATCCAACAACTTCAATAAGGGGGTGGATCCGAGGCTAAGAACGACATGAGTAGGCTGAAACCAGACCATCTACAGTGGAGGAGAAGCCATCAATGATGTTGAACCGAGATGTATCGCTAAAGACGATGGATAAGACCTCCGGAGATGCAGATAAGACATCCGATGAGGTAGTTTGAGCCTCAAAAAAGGCGAAAAAAAGGAGGAGGAAGGGAATAGACAAAAAAGGGGATGAGGAGGGAGTGGGTTTCACTTCCTTCTCCTCGATAGCCATGGGAGATTTTGTGGTTGTCTTCGTGAGAGAGAAGAACGAATTTATGTGAATAGCATAACTCATAATTGGCTTTGATGTACATGAGCTTGAAAGCTTGAACTCAAAGGGTAAGAGTCTAAAGACATTGGAAACAACTTTTAAGTGAAAATAAAAGCCTCATTCAACTCCCACATTTTCTTGATACCAAGACCTCCAACTGATTTTGGAGCACAAATGGTGTCCCAATGTAACTCTAAAGAAGATCATAAAAATTGAAAGCGTAATAGCTACATCGTTTGTCTTTCCTATTGATAATTTGATATGGATCTATATATATATAAAAGATAATTGATATGGACCATCAAATTCTTTACACGCGAGATGTGCGGTACTTTTGTTTACCGGATGTAAGTTGGATTCCAATGAAAAACTCCATGAAAACTCTTTAAAGTATTACTATTTAATAAACTACTATACGACTATCATATAATTGTAATAATGTGACAGTGAAAATTAACTATAATTTTTTTTTTCCTACAAATCTTGTTGATCCTAAAATTATAAACGTCTATTAAAATAATAGGGATAATTGCACCACTGGTCCTTGTGGTATGCCATAATTATTTTTCACTCCCTATGGTTCAAAAAGTTCATAGGAGGTCCTTGTGGTAAGCAATAATTACAAATCGATCCCTAGAGTTAAATTTCATTAAAATTTTTGACAGATTCTGTTAAATGCCACGTCAGCGCCACGTCAAACCAATAAGATGACGACACATGTCCATCTGAATAAAAAAAAAATTTATTAAAAAATAAATAAATAAACTTTTTTTTTAAAAAAAAAAAAAAAAAAAATGGGGAGGGGTGGCACGCGGCCTTCCCAGTGGTCGAGGGTGGTGCGCAACCACCCCCAATGGCCTGAGGGTTGCCGCGCGCCACCTCCGGCCACCTCTGGGGGTGGCTGCACACCCACCCTCGGCGGCCACTGGGGGTGGTTGGGCCACCCCTTTTCCCTTCCCTTTTTTTTTTTTTTTGTTTGGTTTTAAAAAATAAGTATATTTATTTATTTTTTAATAAATTTATATTTGTTTATTCAGATGGACACTTATCGCCATCTTATTGGTTTGATGTGGCGTTGACGTGGCATTTAATAGAATTTGTCAAAAATTTTAATGGAATTTGACTTCAGAGATTAATTTGTAATTATTGTTCCCACAATAACTTTCCATAAACTTTTTGAACCACAGGGAGTGAAAAATAATTATGACATACCACAGAGACCAATGGTACAATTATCCCAAAATAATATTACTCAACTCATTAAGAGAGCTCAACTAACGGCATAATCCCACAAAATGGATTTGATGGGTCAAATAATCCTAAACCTTCTCCTTATAAAAAGAAGAAAATAAGTATAATTAGATTTGGGTTAAATTCCAAACTTAAAAGGATGAGATAAACGTTTAAGCTACAAGCCTACAATATATATATATATATATATATATTTTCAAAATAGTTGTTCGTAATCTGGTTGAATCAGTCTGGTGAGGTTCTGGAAGCACAGCACCGGTCTCATTCGCCGTCTTTGTCTTCACTGACTTCCCCTCTTGACTCTGACTGGAAAATTGAGCACCATAGCATACTATAATACTACCGTGCCTTGCAAAAATTTGAAACGTGAACGCCATCTCTCTGCAAATTACATGAATATTGTAATATTCCAATCAAGAATTCTGGAAAATGCTGCCAAATTTAGTTAGGCGCATGCAACGGCGGCATCCAGTCTCTTCAGCCAGTTACGGGAAAATTGCAATTGAGGTCCCATAATTTATAGAACTTATAATAAGCATAATATATATATATATATATATATATATCAAGGCACATAGAGCTCATGCATGTAGGTTCCACACCAAATACATCTCGGTGTAGGATTGATGTAGAGTATATATATATAATTGAAAATGAAAATATTAGAAAACTGAATTTTTTTATTGATAAAAAAGTCATAATCATTTTTCGCACCAAGTATACATACAAGTACAACAGATAATTAATCAAAATCGTGGAGCCTAATCTACGATCTAATGCAATTCTGTAAGTTAATTATATGCAAACCGAAAATGGTTTTTTTTTTCTTAGCTTTTATCCTAAAGATGATCTAATTAATAATTCATTATTTGATATTTGTACTTCATCTGGTATCTACTAGCTAGCCCACTAGGTATTATAAGCGATTTTCTATATATTCTCCTTACGAAATCCAATCACATTCTACAGGAAAGTTAACAGGATCATATGCCATGGTTTCATCATCTAAGGTGAAACTGTCACGATCAAGGAGTAGTGGGTCATTGATGGGAGAGACAAGATCAAGGTGACGAAGATTCATGAGGATGCCCAACAGCTGATCTCTTTGTTTCTGCGAGTCCGAAACTTGAGCTCTGACAGATTCCAACTGCAATTTGATTTCCTGAACCATCTTCTGCAAATGGAAAATGGATCCAACGCTGCCATAAACAGGGTCTCTGAGCCTTGCTGTTGCTTCATAGACCATTGCTTTGACAGCATCCTCCCTCTTTGTCTCCTCCACTATCTAAGACCAAAACAAACATACCCATATCAGCTTAGATCGATGATGTAGTTCTCAACTACAAAAATATTCAGTGTCATAAAGGAGAAGAGTTGGCTTTGCTATGCAACTTTATCACCGTTAGATCACTGATACAAGATGTGAACTCATGATTTTTTACTTTAATATCGTATTAAATCATCCCTTATCTCGAAAGTTTAAACTGACATGAAAAAGTGAATTTAATCGTTTAATTTTTTTTATTTTTATTTTTTTTTTTTTTTATGACCAAAAATCCTGTAAAGCAGTAACATTTCGTGTGCCCACCCTTACCACCCTTAAGAAGTAACTCGTAATCCATACTACACGCCCCTCTTTGCATGGACCAGGTTGAGTTGAGAGCTTCGCCTAAGAGCTGGCCCCTCGACATCGGTTTCACCTCTAAAATGGGGGCTGAATTTGGGAATGGATAATCCCAAGTGACCCTTTAACCATAGGACAAGGATCTTCCGATTAGATAAATAAAAACCAATTTTATCCCTAAAATAAAACTAACCGGATCCTCTGAAGAACGGGAGAGGATCCAAATGCTTAACGATGAGCCAACCCCATGGAGCTTTATCATTTAATTTTATATTCTAATAATCTGTACTATAACAAATGATATGTACCAGAATGATAATCGAAAACTTTAATGGACAAAACTTTGTCACCTTTATCATTTTAGCGACATTGCTGGCACCAAACACTCTATGCACGCCAGCAAACTTCTCCACGTCATCACCTGGGAAGTAGGGCGCAAGCAAGCAATCACTGTCGCATTTTCGGCGGAGCATCCTACAGGCGGCGCACGGTTGAAGGGCCCTGGTGCCTCCGGCCAGCACTTGGAAACCCATATTTTGGAGGGTCAAAAACGTTGCAGTGTGGAGAAAATTGTTGGAAGCTGTTATATAAACAGGATGATGAGAATTAGTTGCGGAGAGGATGATAGGAACGGCTAGTTTGTTTGGGTGCTAAAAAGTTCAAAAAGTCAAACGCGAGGAAGATGTGGGGGACGAGGCGGCCACTTGAGGACGCTTTAGATGATCAATTTTGTTGAAAAATGTGGTGCCTCACTGTTGGGACAGTGGACCTAACTGTAGTGGACCAAACAGTTAGTCGCTATCCCAACAAGGAAATTTCCCACCGTGTGACATCCAAATTCTCCCTAAACTGCTGTCTAATTTGAAAATGGGTGCTATTTAGTTTGGACTTGTGAAGTACTTTTGTTTCTTTAGTGAGCACATGTAAAGCCTTTATTTTATTTTATTATTATTATTATTTTTGGCTTGAACCTAATATGAAATTAGTGGATTAAGGTTGAAGGGTTTGATTTGTTTCATTTAATGGGTCGGTTAAGGTTGACTTGTATGGTTTTATATCACCCTTCGACACGACTTACGAACCCGGCACAAATTCAACATAGAAATGGGTCGAATTAGGGTTAAGAAGTTCGAACGTTTAATTAAATTGGTCGGATTAGGATTAACCTATATAGTCTTATACTTATGTTTCAATATAATTCAAGTCTGACGTGCCGTATGATGCTATTGGGGACCATCGTCAAGTAAGTTTCAATCCTTGAGATAAGATCCGACTCAGCCTCCTGGTCAAACTTGTTTTTCGGAAATTTTCCTCTTCCTTCCAATTCTTGATGTAGAAAAATATTACCTGTTTTGATTTTCATGGGAACCTTTGGTTCAACTCCCACGTGTTTTTCACCATTTTGTTTTTGGTGATTACTTCTACCGAAATCTTGGACTGTGAATGGACTGCAGGCTGTCCTTGAAATTGGAAATTTTTCTCATATGAAGGAAGTGAGAAGTAATGTGAAGATTTGTCAAGGCCAGTCTCAACTTTACAACTTTGGATGTCGGCTTAAAAAAGAAAAAGAAAAAAAGAAATGTGTAACAACCAGAATGTTGTTTGTTTCCAAAGAGAATGAAAATAACTAGAGAAAAAAAAAAAAACCCAGCATGACAAAGTGCAAATCCAAACTATATATATTCACTAGCATATGAGCTTTTTTATCCAGTGAACAAATTCGATATTTAATAAGAATTTTAATTTAACCAAATGAGAAAATACAAGAACATAGAAAAGTGGAAATTAAATATTAAGAAATAAGAACAAAAACTGTAAGAGCTTTATCTTTACATAATGTAACACAACAAAAACTGGGGTCAGTGAGTAAAGGAGAGCAGAGAGGGAATCTTATTCTTGATCAAGTCTTGAAACGAAATCCAGACCTCCTTTTAGTTCCCTCCTTCGTCCTATGGGAGTTGGAATCAAGAAGATTTTCAAGTGATTTTCCCTTTCTGTTCCGATTCCTTCCGACTTCTCTCAAAAGCTTTGCTAGCCTTTTCTTCTCGTCTTCAACCTCTGGATTTGCTGTTCCAAGCTTTTCTTCTCTCACCTTAAGAATGTACTCCAATATCTTAATTGCATCTTCCACCCTGCAATAAATGCCAAAATTCTGTAACATAGCAGCTCCAAATCAGAGGGCACTGGACTTTTAACTGAAGTAGGAACAAGATACACAGGCTAGCCCACACAATAGGCAACAAAAATCATGACTAAGGCATAAGCAGCGATAGTGCAAGACACCAGGAGGGTCACTTCTTATTGATATGAAGATCGACTAGCAGTGCTGTGATCAGGTGATCACAGCCACGTGCGGGGTTTGAAGACTGTAAAAGCCTTCGGAAATAATCAGCCAATGCAAGATAGTTGTACATGCATGGGCAGGATGAAAAACAGATATAAACCTGTCTAGATTACAATATACGGTAAGAGAGAGGAACCCCTTAAAAAGAGAAACAAAAAAACTCTAAGACAGCAAATAAAAGATTGAGATAAGCTTGAAATGATTATGAAAGAACGTCCACCTCCCCATGGCATCATAAGTTGCTGCAAGATTGCTATAAACTCCAATTGTATCCATGTGAAATGAGCCGCACTCCTGCTCCAGTATGTCCCTTGCTTCTTCAAACAATCTGGCGGCCTCATCTACCTTGTAAAGTTGCACACAAGCCAATCCCATCTGATTCAACACTATTCCAAAGAAGGCTGATTTCTTCTCCCCAGTGGAATGAAGCTTTGCTCTAGCACTCTCAAAAGAGTTCCGAGCTTCCCCATACCTCCCAATTATGTAGAACATCACACCCATCTGCGCTTCTATTCCTGCAATTGTGCTATGCTGACCAGGTGTATCCTCCAATAACTGCACTGCCTTCTGCAAGAGCCTCAGTGCCTCCTCTGGCTCATTTATAGCTTCGTAGATGGTCGAGATTTCAGTTAACCCACTGGCAATTTCCTCATTTGTGGCTCCAGGCGCAGGTTTTGCAAGTATCCTCAAGGCATTCTCACAGTATGATTTCGACTCTCTTAACTTGCCTGTCTTGTAGTAGAGATCAGCAAGGCGAATATAGACTGATGCTACAGAAGGGTGATTGTCACCTCTGGTGGATTTGAAGACAGTAAGCGCCTTCTGGTAGGAAAAAATCGCTTCATCAAAACGGCAAAGAGACAAGTAAATGTTACCGATGCTAACATCAATGGCTGCGATCTCATTATCTTGCCCGTTGGCAATCATTGACATGCTAGCAAGGACAAGGTGCTCGAGTGCAGATTCATAATCTTCCTTTGCCTCACAGATGAGAGCCATAAGACGCCGATCAGCTGCTTCTTCAAGGGATGCTGGTGCGGTATGCTCCCTATGAATTTCAAGAGTCTTCTTACAGAAGCTTTCTGCCTCATCGAATTGCATTGCTTGAACATGGGCCTCAGCTAAGTACCTGGCTTTTCAAAGTCAATTGAAAGGCAATAGTTATGCTAGAGGGTTTTCAGCATCTTGTCTCAATTACTTTTGTTTTATGACAAACAATATAAATCAAAGGTAACCACATGCTCCAAATGTATAAAGAACAACAATTCCCAGAAATCAGTTAATAGCTATGCCGTTGAAAAGAGGGAAAACAAAGTCATATAGTTTAGACTGAATTAGACAGAGTAGTGGATTTGAATCTAATGACGGTCTTATAAACACTATTATAGAAATAGAAGGTTGAAAATCTATAAGAGGGAGAAGAAGAGAAAATACCTTTTCAAATAGCCATGGTGATTGTAGCTTAATGCTTGTTCATTAACCGACATTTAATTTTAAATTTAACTGTAATTTAATCATCAGTCATGGTCACTTAATTTTGATCGTCATTTTACTGATCACTAACGGTCATTTTATCCTTGACCGTTAAATCTTCCTTCTCGTTATAGGTTAATTAATTATACTTGTTAAATTACACTTAATTTAATCTTGCAATCCAAATCACTATTGATCATGTAAATCTAATAGTTACTTATAAAAAAAAAATCATGTAAATCTAATAGTTGGATCACACGTAAAAGCATTCTACATTCCATATCATATTACTAAATCATATAATCAAAATTATTTGATCGCTTCTCTGGCGACTCATTGCTTAGGTAAATTAGACAGTCGCCTATAGCCCCAATGAAATAAGGCCTCAAATATCAATAGTATGATTAAGTTTTCCGTTTATAAAAAAACCTATTAAGGCCCCAATTAAGTTAAAGAGTTTAGTCAATGTTCTTTAATTAATTAAGGCTCCAATTATGGTAAAAAAATAATTATAAAGAATTGAATCCCAAGATATTAATACTTTAGGGAAAAAGAAAGATAAAAAAAGAAAGTCGCATTAATGATATTCCTAAAATAGTAACTAAACTCATAATTTCTCCTAACTTAAAATCAAGCTAAGAATGCTCATTAAAATAATGTATAAAATAAAGTAAATTTTGTTTTCGCAAATTAAATTCTATATAAAAGGATTATATGTAGCTCAAGTGCTCAACACAAAATATGTCATCACTTGAAACTAAATGTCTTGCATCGGAGATATATCTTGCATCAGAGATAAATTATACATATCATTTGGAAAAAAAAAAAAAAAAAAAAAAGATTAACAGTAAAAATCGAGAAGAATGATTTTTAAATAAAAAAAATATAAATATAAATTAAAATAAATATTATTTAATGAGAAAGCCTAAATAGCACACTCACATTCCACTGTAATGACGTGATATTGTCAATTTATTATTGATTTTTTTTAATTAAGATTAATATACGAATAGATTGACAGTATCGAGCGAGCGTAATGAGATGGTGGTGAGATGAGAGTATGCTATATACATTACTCTTATTTAATTAGTAATTGAATATAAAAAAAAGCTCTGAAGTTTTAAATTTATTAAAATAAAAACTAAGATATTAAAACAAAATGACGAAAAGATTAGGAGGATGGTTGATTTCCCTAATAATTGTTAACTATTACTAAGAATTAAATTAACTCATGAAAGTGGACAGCATCTTCAGCCCAAATCCCAATGCAATGGCCAACCCGAACCAATTACGGTTGGAAAAAAGTAGATCCCACTTGCCCAGTAGTCAGTGCCACAAACATACACCCCTATTTTTTTCAAAAAGCGCATGGTAGTATCCCAAAGCATCACAACCTAAAGTGAGCCGCTAGATAAGTAGTACAACAGAACTTACCTGCAAGTTTCTGCAACTCTCGGATCTGACCCACCCAGAACCTCTATCTGGATCTTCAAGGCCGACCCGTAACACGAAATGGACTTGTCCAGCTTTCCGAGCACCGAATACGTATCCCCGAGCTGCATGTACCCGGAAAACTTCGCAAGTGCGTGGTCGGAGCCGTTCTCAGGATCCGGAACATCAATGGACCGCTCCAGAACCGAAACTGCTTCCTCGAACTGCCGCAAGCTACAGTAAATTGCAGCCACCACTTGGAGGCTCACAACAAGCTCCAGACCCGGACCCGAAGACTTCTCAAACGACTTGGAAGCCCGGAGCGCATAGTCCAACGCCTTATTCGGGTTCTCACCCGAAGCCATCGTGTCCCGGGCGACCTTCAACAGAAACGGACCCAAATCCGGGTTCTCCAGCGAGGACTGGTCAGTGGGTGCCTTTTCCGGGGCCTTCTTTGCCGGGACTCGTGAATTGGAGGGAGATGGCCCAGATGGGGTTTTGTTGGCGTTGCCACCATTGGAGTACTCGTTTCTCCGGGTCGGGTCTTCCGGTATGAACACGGGTAACGGCGGTGTCTGAGGTGGGTTTTGCACGGAAACAAACCCCGGCATCGCTGCAAAATCAAATTCAATACCCACAAGGCCACAAGCCAATTTCTACGATGAGCGTTACAAATTTGAAAAGGAAAAGCTAAAAGGTCATGAATATGGTCACCCACCACAAAATCAGAGTAGGAATAAATGTGGGTGAAGTGGGAAATCAAATGAGTGAAGAAGGAGGTGTGAGTGGGATGTTAGTAAAGGAATATATTAATGGTGGTGGAGTGTTGCTTGGAAGAGACTCCTAATGATGAAGGAGTTTGGGTACTTTAGTTTAATGACGAGCTTTAGAATGAAAAAGGGGAGGAAGAGAGACACAAAATCCATGTCTCTTTAATCATGGGCATTCATGGGGCGGCCTGTGTGTTGTTGCAGTTGGACTTTTGGAGTGGGAAGACGGAGGAGCCTCATCTTCACTCTTCCTTCTCTTTTCAATCTTTTCTTAGTCTTTTCTTTTCTTTTCTTTTCTGTAACGCTCCTTTGCTTCTTCGCTCATGTTTCTCTCCAGCCAAGCCAACCGATGGAACTGGGAGTGTTTTTCCGCTAAATATTGACCCACAGTCTGTTAGTAATTTCGGTTATGCCATTTCCGGTTTTTTGAGGAATTTCGTGGTACGACTGTCATGCTAAATCAGGCTATATTTATTTTTTCGTAAAATAATTTTTAAATTTTTTTAATATTTGGTATGATCGAAAATAATAGTTACATTTTCAGTTTGATAAAAAAAAAATTCTTTAATTTTAGAAAATAGCATTTCGTTTTTTAATTTCATAAAATCATTTTTTAAGTTTGAGTTTCTCTTTTTCAAACCATGAAATCTCTGCCGGCTCACTGTTGTACTCTCTCTAGATCACAGCCAGAGGTTGCTGAAAGTCGCCATTCGTTTTTCGTTGTCACTCATTTTATGTACAAGCAATAAAAAATAATTTCTCTAAAAATATTTTTCGACGAAAAACAATTTTACGTCGAAACAAACGGAGTCCGTTTTTAAATAAGTATTTGTAAACAAAATAAAAACTAAAGACTAATTTTTATTGTCACGTCATATCAGTCATATGACAGTCGTTAGGAGTGCACATGCGGATGCAAATGCGGCTATTTCTAATATCTGCAACTGCATCCGCAAAATGCAAATATAATTTTTAAATATCTGAATTATATTTTTACTAACCGCATCAACGTGGTTATTATCCGTTATCCACATATTAGGTAATGACATTTTAATCCTATTTTAGCCTTATTTGAGTCTCTATTAGGGTATATTTTAAATGATTCTAAAAAATAATTTAGTTCGGTTTTTAGTGTTTGTAATTTTTTTAAGCCTTAATCTTATGAGAATATGTTGATTTCATATTGCTTTTGGTCTTTTTACCCGAATATTACATAAGAAAGCAATACAACACCAAACTGGTATAAACATAACTTATACGTAATCCAAAACGACATTATCCACACCCTTTACAGTCGTAAAATAGTCTACTAAATATCATTATTCATTAGATTTTGCTTTGATTTTTAACTTGTGGTTTGTTGGTTAAATTGAATTTGAATTTATTTCTAAATGGTTAAAGTCAGGCCAAAAGGTTGAAAAGAAAAACAATAAATTATTTAGCCCTGAACCGCTGAACGACCTGTCTTGCAGGGGAAGTATTCAGTATTGTGTTTGAGAGTGAGAGAGAAGTTGCCAAACCTTTACGCCAACAGCAAAAGAGCTCGTCATGCATAGGCAGAAGGCATCAGCTTTTTAGTATACCCCAACCCACAACTCGATCGGGAATCAGAATCACAGAAAGGAGGCAAGATTTCATTTCACTACAGCCTACGTACAGGAATGTTTTTTTTTGATATTTTTTCAAAAAATAGAGAAAAATTAAGGTAATGGTTATTAGTTTCAATCCTGATCATAAGAAAATCATTTCTAATCACCCCTTAATATTGCAACAATATACAAAATGTAGGTTATTTATGTCAATATCTCATAAAGCATTTTCCCTGATAACCTTTGATCAGTCTAATGATACTTTTTTTTAAAAAAAAATAAAAAATAAAAAATAAAAAATTAGTTCAAAGAAAACTCCATAAAATCTTCAATTGATAAATTTATCTCTAAACCTGATTTTCTGATGTGGGCGGAATTGATGATTTCTGACTTGTGAGTATGAAGTAGAGAGCAGCAGTAGAACCTGAGAATGATTAAAAACAAAACGTCGGCGTTTTATAGGGTGATTTGTCATGAGAAAAACTGGGGTAGAGAGAGAGCATGCGCATCCGGGGAATCGAACCCCGGTCAGTACCGTGGGAGGGTACTATGATACCACTACACTAGATGCGCTCATGCGCTGCTTGGCTAACCAATTTTATTAATAACTCTTAATATTAACTATTTTCACCCAAATCCATATATAAAGCTCAACAGGTGGAGCAAATAATTAACTGCGAATTACCCAAAGAAGATCTGAACTCATTACTTTTTGTCATGAAATCATATTAAATTATAAATTGTCTTAAAAATTTAAATTAATAAAAAATAATTAATTTAAATTATTTAGTTAATACTTTAATAAGATACAGGTTTAAGATCGAAACTCATACACCTAGCTAAAATGGTCGTACGAACATGTTTGATCGGTTTTAAGTCCCCCCTTTTTATGTGATTTAGCAAACTAATTTCAGGCTATACTAATCTCACACCGGCATACACTTACGGTAAAGAGTAATGCTATTTTTCGTATTCATTTCATACTGATTGACGTGGCGTATTTTGAGTATTTTTTTTTTTTTAAATGACTAACATGTGAAGTTACTTTAAACACGTTACGTCAACCTGTATGAAATGAGTGTGAAAAGTTTCATTACTCTTACTATAATAGTAATACCCGAGTGATATTCTTACATGCTATATATCTCATGATGAGTATATACTATATTTTTATCTATATTTTTTATCTCACAATGCTGACACTTGATGTACTAGTTCTAATCAACCCTATGATCAATCTTTGTTAAAAAATAAAAATAAAATAAAGGTTAGTTGGTACTATCACATTAGCATTGTAGGATAAAATTGTAATTTTTATCAGTACTCATTTCATGATTCATAAGCATTTCATCTAGTAGCTAAACACAATGAGAGAGAGAGAGAGAGAGAGAGAGAGAGAGAGATGCTAGAAACTATATCTTTATCATACAACCAATTATTTTATAATGTTGGCGTGACAGCTCCAACCAATATTTGGTTTTTTTTTTTTTTATTTAACAAGAACATATCCAAAGGTTGGTTGAAACTGTAATGTCAGTATTATGGACTAATTATAGGATAAAAATGAGATTTCTAGCATTATTCTAAAAAAAAAATTAATGTAAAATACCATATTTTTATCTTACAATTGTCCAATAATATTGACGTGCCACTCTAAATTAACCATTATATATATATATATATATATTTTTTATTTAATAAGGATTAGTTGAGGGTGCCATGATAACTTAATTTGGTGAATGATTTTTTTTTTTTTTTTTAGGGTGGTTGGATGAATATCGAATAAAATTATAATTTTTTTTTTAAATAATAATAAAAACAATTGTTACTTAAGACTTGCCACTCTCGCCAGGAATAACCCATCCATTGGGTAACGGACAAAAAAACAACGGTCCGTTACATCAACGAGCAGCAGCTCCAAATTTGGATTGCCAGCCTCATCCCCTTCTCTCTCTATCTCTCAGAAGTTCATCAGAAAAGAGAAAAGAGAAAAAGCCAAGGATGGAGAACAAGTGCAGCATGATGTCGTGTGAGAAGCTGGACCGGGTGGCCAGCTGGGTGGGATCCAACGTGGCGTCTGCCTTCTTCGCCTCCCTGGAGCGCTGCTCCTGCATCAACCTCAGCACCTCCGACCTCGACGACGACCACGACAACGATGACCGTCCTCTCATGCTTTCCAACCCCGAACCCCATCCCAAGCCCATTTCCAAGACCATTCCCCACTGATTCACTTGGGTTTTCTTAATTCTATGTCACTGTTTCTGTTCGCGTAACTCCGCGTTCTGGGGTTTTGTTTCTCTGTGACGACAATTGGGTTCGTTTGGATCCCTGTCCGTAACCCCCCCCTTTTTTTTTTCTAGAAAAATTTGTGTTTGATTATATATGAAATTTGTAGATAATGTTTAATCAGAGTTAGATGATGTGGATCATGGGGATGTCTGTGGGTTGATTCGCCATTATTTTTTTTTTTTTTTTTTTTTTTTTTTTGTTTTCTCAAATTCAACCGATTACATTTCAGGGGTGATTCCTTCGTTTGAATTCCTGCCTTTGATTGTGGATTATGTAATGTTCGAATCAACCGTTCGCTTGAATTGTATTCCAGCTACATTGTTTTCTTGAGTATTATTGTCAATTATTGTTTAATTTTGTGTTCAGTTTTTTTTATTTGTCTCAGGATTGTGAGCTACATTATGGTTTTTCTTTATGTTGCGTTCCTCAAAGGAATGGAGGAATCGGAATCTTTTGTCAATAATAGAATGCAATGTGCTTCTGATGGCAGGTTTATAATCTACTTGTCTTTCCTCTATTGTTATTAGCTTTGAGGATTAGCAATTCTAGGACATTTAACTTGGCACATATGTTGGTTATTATTTAAATGTTTTGCTCTGCATATCATCATATTATGTGGTCATTTGGAAGTTTGGTTCTTTGTGGGGAATGAATGATTGAATAATGCAGTGGATTATGAATTGTAATTGCATTTTCCTCCTCCTTTTGGTTACCTTAGGAACATAAGTGAACTTGGTTGCTTGTATTTACTTGGATCCATAAAGTAAATGAATTTATGAAAGTGTAGACATAGTCGCCACCATCATGTGAATAAATGAATTTATGCAATTAATGGAAGTGATATGAAACCCTGTGATAAATGGGGTATGATGATGGTTTTATCCATACACCCACTAAAAATTGAAACTTGCATGCATAATGTAACATATAAAATGGCAGCATTGGCTTTAGTCTTATCTTCCGCTGCTGATAGCAGCAAGTTTGCCAGTTGAGGAATGGATCTCCTAAGCTCTTCATACAGTGTCTCACTATGGTAGGCAGCATTTCCAATCTTAAGAGAAAGATACACTAGATTAGCCTTATTATATCTGTAAGAAGAAGATGAATGAATTATGCCAGAAACTTCTTCACAGGATAATGAAGAGGTTGTTATATTCTAGGGCAACTATGTTTGAAGTAAAGTAAGTGTCAGTAATTGGATCAGAACTTGCAGCAAAGCATGCAAATTTTCATGCCATATATATTTGAGATATTCAATACAGAAAAAATTTGAAACAAACCTCACATAATCGACCAGAGCAAGAAATGAACAAAATCTAACTAAAAAATGGTAGAAACAGCCCCCGTATGCTTGGCTCCTCGCACGCCACCCACAGTAGTCAATCAAGAAGCAGATCGGCGGATGCTTGTGGCATACAGGGAGCCAGGCATAACCCGTTTCACCTCTTCTTCTTCCTCAAACTTCAAAGCCTTCTTTGTGGAGGCTTTATCCATACCCCATTTATCACAGGCTTTATTGTATATAGATAGTATATGATAGATGATTATGAATATTGTATATGGTGTCTAACAAAAGAACCAGGCTTTGAATATAGAAACAAAAGTTAGAATCTAAAGCTTATTTCCAAGTGTTTCTCCCTCGCTTTTGATAAATCAGTGTAGGCTGGTCCCTTGTCACAGGGTATGGTGATGGTTTTATCCATACCCCATTTATCAAAGGGCTCTGTTCTTCAACGATATCCATCATTAAAATTTATGCCCTTGGATACTAATAAGAATGTAGTAAATGGTACAAAAATACATGTTGATATGATTTTCTTTAACTATCACATTTTCAACATGTAAGTAATATATACAAATGAACATCTTCTTGGGGTTCTCTTGGGTGTAGATATGCATGTTATTAAATTACGAGTGATTTCCTATTTGACTCAACAACCATGTAAATATTTGTACACAATTTGTTTGCTTTGAGATCAAATTTGGACAAAATGCCGTTTTCAAAGTTTTTGGACACATACAATCTGTGAGTTTAGAGTAATAATAACTACGAAGATGAAATTAAGTACATGCATGGTATCATATTCTTCAAGTGTCGAACATTTCTTGTGATGGTTATGCTATATATAGTACTAGAACATAGTTTTAAGAAATTATACATCAATGGTCAACACTTTTTGAGCTAAACTTTGGTCGCCGCTTGTCTATACTAAGTACAGTCAATTCATTATACAAAAAGACGATCATCTTCCACAAAAAGATTATCATCTTCCATGCAAGCATACATTTATTATTGACATAATGAAAAAGTAAATTAATGCATGTCATGCGATCTGAGATTCGGATAAGATCAGTAAATTATGGTGCTGAGGTTGGTTTTGTGGTGGTGGTGGTGATGGGGGCTAGTAATAGTAGAACTAATTTAAATTAATGATCACTTTATGGCTTAATAAGTTAATTTGCATGCCCCTTTGTAACCCTTTCCCGTTATCAATTAGAAAAAGAAGAAGAAGTTAATTTACATGATTGGTTTGGTTGACGCAGTTTAATTACTCAAGTAGTTGGACTGTTGGAGCATATACCATTAGCAAAATAAGACACTTGGAACACAACTTCATTAAGCCAATCATTTAACTTCATTAGCAACTAATTAATCAGAAATTATTTTGGCAGCAGTGTCTGAATGAACACCACATGCCAATCCCGACCATGATATAGTAATTAAAGGGTTGGATATATATATATATGTACTTAGTGATGAGTGATGTCTTTAGGTCCGTGAACATTGGGGCAATAAGGCCCGTGGAGAAGGTCTATTGAATGCAAAATCTCAAATCCATACAGAAATTTCCATGGAATCTCCCAGCATCCCAACCCAGAAGCAGAAAATAAAATAAAAACCTAAAAACAGAGTAAAGGGAAAGTAATACTGTAATAGGGAAACAGGAAACACATAAATATAATATGGCACGCATAATGAAGAAACAAAACGGCTAGCTTAGTAATCTAAAGGGAAATGCTTTTAGCGAAGAGGGTACTAAAAAAGAAGAAGAAAACAGCTTTGGAAAATCGTGATGCTTAGTCCCTCAACAAAGGTGGGGTTGGATGTCGAAGGCGTGCACCAACCTTGCTTATGATTGAGTAGAAGAGCATGTATGAGAAAAGCACAACAAACAGACCATCCTTCTTTCACCTTTTGCCCTATTTGTGTACCAAGTATATATATATATACATATCATGAAGTAAAATAAAATAAAACGTTTTGGGTTGTCTTAATCTCTCTCTCTAGACGAACATAAAAGCACAAACAAATTAAAGTGATGCTGCTCCAGAGTAGAAATATTAGGCACTTAATTACAGCATGCATGCCATTGCCACAATATGTGTGATGACTTTGATTCAAGTTATCAAGGTTGGCAATAGCCAAATACAGAACAAAATGATGGAGCTGAGGCCTATGGTCTGAATTCTGATAAGCCTTGTCAAGGACAGAGTTTCCATGCAAGAAAGTTAGAATATGATATATATCATTCAAATAGGAAAAAGATTATTTGTAGTATAATGATTAAGGACATAAAGAGAACAGGGCAAGTAGCTGTCATGGTGGGGTTTTTGCATAGTGTTAAGAAGCAGGTGTGCTGATGTTCTCAGTCAAATGACATAATTTCTTGGGGAAAATGTGACAGCAAGGGAAGAAAATAGTATGTGTGTGTGCGTGTGAGAGAGACAAAGAGAGAGAGAGAGAGAGAGAGAAAAGAGGAGGGATAAAACCCTTCCCCACATTGGTCACATTGGATAATCACGCCCCAACACCTTATTATCACCAATCCATGTTAGAGGAATCATGAAAGCTGACAAACATTATAGAACAACACAAACCCCTTTCTTCTTCCCCTCTGAACAAATAAAATTAGACAAAATTAATTATTTTCACTCTCTATATTATATATAATGACCTCCCTCCACTGCCCATCTAGCTCTTCAATCCCCACCCCCCCCCCCCCCCCCCCCCCCCCCCCCCCCTCTCTCTCTCTCTCTCTCTCTCTCTCTCTCGCGTATCTGTGTATGGAAAAGATGTCCAACTTTGCCACCTCACTTATGGTATGGTCAAGCTTAATATCATATGCTTATACTGTGCATGCAATGGCCCAATGGCTGCCTAGAGGAAGCTCAACCAGGTTCTATGATTTCAAGGTTACTTCTACTGTGTGTATATATATATATCCGTACACTACATATGCATGGCAGCATCATATTAATTTCTGAGTGGTTACTTCTACTGTGTGTATATATATATATATCCGTACACTGCATATGCATGGCAGCATCATATTAATTTCTGAGTGTTTTTATTTTTTATTTTTTTTGTTTCTCTCTCTCTCTCTCTCTCTCTCTCTCTCTCTCTCTCTCTCGATCTCTATATATATATATATATATATGTTCGGGTTAATTTATTTGTTAATGAAGGTTTCAATCGTAAACAGGTGCAAACCACGAGAATCACAAAACTTTGCAATAGCAAGGACATGGTCACGATCAACGGAATATTTCCGGGACCTGTAATTTATGCCCAAGAAGATGATAGAATCGTTGTCAAAGTTACAAATATGACACCATTTAACACCACAATCCACTGGTAAACCCTATATATATATATCTTTAATTATGAGAAAATGACTACGTACGTACGTACCAAAACAACTTCAACCACTGATTTACGTGTACGTGTCTCCATTTATTAATTAATTATTCCAAGGCATGGAGTGAGGCAGAGACGGTCGTGTTGGTTCGATGGGGCTTCATACATTACACAATGCCCAATTCAGGCCGGCCAAACTTTTACGTATGACTTCGCATTGGTGAACCAAAAGGGCACCTTTTTCTGGCATGCTCATGTTTCTTGGCTCCGGGCCACCGTTTATGGTGCCTTTGTTGTTCATCCAAAAACTGGGCTCCCTTACCCATTTAATTACCCATTTGAAGAGCATATTATAATCCTAGGTAAATCAAATCTCTAACACTTTTGTTTTGACACCTGCGTCTTCTCTTCTCTTTATTTTATTTTATTTTTGAAAAACTTCATTTACCCTTTATGTTTCGAAACTTTTGCAATTATATATTCTTAAAGTTAAAAAAATTACAATATCGGGTTCTCATGTTTTAAAATTTTGCAATATCACCTATCCGTTATGATTTTTTGTTAAGTCCAAACGGAGGACGTTAAAATCTCCAAAATACTCTTTTTTTTTTTTTTTTTTTTTTTAAAGGGTGGTTTTGTATTTTTATTAGTTTTACAAGGGCGTATAAGAAACATTTCACCTGTATACTGTTTGATTTAACCCTAAACCCTAACAGTAGGAATAACATTGCAATTTTGAAATATGGAAACTCGATATTGTAACTTTTTAAATCTTAAAGGAATGATTGCAAAAGTTCTGAAACATAAAAGGGGTAAATGAAGTTTTATTTTTTTTTAATTTTTGGATGAGTTTTGAATGAAATTAGCTTCTACTTCTTAGTCACTCAGTACGTTGGATTATTTGGGAATATGTTTAGGGGAGTATTGGAAGCAGGATGTGGTACAAATTGAGCGCACCACTGCAGCAAGCGGTGGAAGTCCTCCAGTGGCAGATGCCTATACAATTAATGGTCACCCGGGCCCCAACTACAATTGCTCCAACAATGGTAATTAAGAAATTCCTAATGTAATCATATAATTTGACTAATATGATTGCTGTAAGTAATCATCAATCATTATTTTATTTTCTTTTATTTTTATCTTATATATAACATGCTGATTATTCCAGATGTGTATAAGATCGATGTGGTTCCCGGGAAGACGTATTTGTTAAGGCTGATAAGCGCAGGCTTAAACTCCGAGAACTTTTTTGCAATCGCTGATCACAAATTAACCATTGTCGAAGCTGACGCCGAGTACACGAAGCCCTTCACCACGGACCGTGTGATGCTTGGACCAGGCCAGACCATTAACGTCCTTGTCACCGCCGATCAGGCAATAGGAAAATACTCCATGGCCATGGGACCCTACAGTTCGGCCAAGGGTGCTGCATTCCAAGATACATTAGCCATAGCCCACTTCAAATACTTAGGTGCCGTAACTAATAGCGTTTCATTACCTGCGCAATTACCAAGTGTTAGTGATAATCTCACCGTTAAGACGGTCATGGATGGGCTAAGGAGCCTAAACCCAGTTAATATTCCGACGGAAATCGACACTAATTTTTTCATCACCGTCGGACTAAACGTCCAAAAGTGTCACTCAAAGACACCCAAACAAAATTGCCAAGGCATTAATCATGGGGTTATGGCGGCGTCTATGAACAATATAAGCTTCATAATGCCTAAGATTTCGCTTTTGGAAGCTTATTATAAAAAGATTAACGGTTCTTTCACTGAGGATTTTCCTGGGGTACCCCTTAAGTTCTATGACTTTGTGAATGGGGCACCTAATAATATTCCTAATGACACGCAGTCGTTGAATGGGACGAGGGTCAAGATCCTTGAATATGGGAGCAGGGTGCAACTCATCTTGCAGAACACGGCGACAGTCACCACTGAGAACCACCCAATTCATCTTCATGGTTTTAGCTTTTATGTTGTAGGATATGGTACAGGGAACTATAATCCGCAAGCTGCAAAATTCAACTTGGTCGATCCACCTTACATGAACACGATCGGAGTTCCGGTGGGTGGATGGACTGCAATACGATTTGTCGCTGACAATCCAGGTACAATTTTTATTTTTTATTTTTTCAGCACATAAGCCAAATCTATCTGATATATAAGACGTGGTGTTATTTGGATTTGTTGCAGGGGTTTGGTTTATGCACTGTCACTTGGACATACATCAATCATGGGGATTAGGAACGGCTTTCATAGTGAAAAATGGGAAAGGGGAGCTGGAGACACTTCCTCCCCCTCCAGCAGACCTCCCACGGTGCTAGATTTCTGCTGGATAATTCAGAACTGACACTAATGAGCTATTGTACGCGATACTAGTTTCCGAGCAAGGATTATTTGGCGCGGATAGAGATCCCAACAATTTAGTTGTCCGAATTGCTAGATTTGAACAGTAAACGTGAAAGAGCTCTTGGTGCAAGTGTGTAATATGTGTGGTTGGTCCATATCTTTTAGAAGACGTCATTGTAGTCTTAAAAATGCCAAACTGATTGGAGTTTCTTTTCCTTCATTTGTTTGGGATTCCTCCTCTTTCTTTTTTTCTTTGTTTTGTTTTGTTTTGTTTTGTTTTTCTTTGTATGGTGGAAACTGGGAAGTGGGTAGTAACTAGTAATCCATCACATAATAGGCAGGGAAGCCAACGAATTCCTTGGTTCAGGACATTAGTCCACCAAAAGGTCATGACTCCTTTTTCTTTCTTTCTTTTTCCCTCATCTTTTTAGGGGAGAGTTGCCGATTTGGTGTGGAGTAGAGAAGACATGGGGCTCATATACATCCCTCTTGGATAGATTTGGAAAGAATATTCTTCCCTCCTGCACATGGCTAAAATAAGAATCTTTCCTATCCTGTGTTAATGCCTTGCATCTTCAAATTTATGATAGCCTTTTAAAGACTAAGCTAACACTTAACTCCCAACCCCAGTACCCCTTCCACTAGTTTTCCATGCGAACAAAGGCCCAAGGGCAATATGGAACTAAAGAATACTCGATAAAAGTGGGTGTATAATATATTAATATGGAGGTAACATAAGGCTATTCCATTAATAAATATTGATATAGGGTCATTTATTTGTATCATAAAGCAAATGCTTCTCGCGGGACACATGGCAATTTTATAAATTGGGTTGTAGAAAGTTCCTCCAACTCAGTTTGGAGGAAAACTCTGTCCTGTTCTTAAAACATGTGAGAATTTGGGTTGGAAGAATTTCTTTCAACTCAATTTGAACGAAAACTTTGTCCTCTTGTAAATCATCGAGGATTTAGGTGTATTTTACTATTAATTTTATAGCAAGATCATATGATTGAGAAGAAATAAATGCAAGCATAGAATAACTCTAGAATACTTCTCCAAAAAGGTATATTAGAGCACCCGTTAGATTTGTATAAGAAAATGAAATATATCCATTTCAAAGTGTATATGAAGCACAATGGGCCTATTCGATTACCATAAGAGAAATGCTAGACATCTCAACACTTTTTTCCAGAATTTGATTTCAACTTGATGTGTCACAATCTTATGAGATTGTGGCACACTTCCCAAAATGATAGATCTTATAGATTGTGATACATCAGGTTGGAATCAAATTCTAGAAAAAAAGTGTTTGGATATCTAGCATTCCTCTTACCATAATGCTACCATAATGCTACCATAATGCATTATGCATGACGGCTATTGCTTTTAACCCTCATCTGCATTCTTCAGGCTATTGCTTTTAACCCTCATCTGCATTCTTCAGCATGCCAGAAAGTCAAGGAAAGAAGTAAGAAGCTGATTGTTTTTCTTCCTTGAAAGAAAGGTTGGTGGCACCCACCTATGGTTGGGGGTCACATGGTTAACACTTCCATTTGATAAGAGGGAAGATTAAGGGACACTAATCGACAAGAAGTACCAGTGTCGGGATTAATGCATACCTTGAAACTCTTGATGATCTCGATGAAGCACTGATCTGGGGATTCCTACCAGAGGGCCACACTATCCTAAAGTCCCCCAGAGATATCGAGAACTGAAAGAAAACAGTAATATATTATATGTAATACGACAGAGAAACTTAAGAAATAGTGACTGTAGTGCAACAATAAACTTCGGAAGTACAATAGTCGAATGTAGACGTACAGCAAGGAACAAATAGTTTACAAGGATTCTTCCAGCATCAGCAGAAACGCAGTTTCCAATTATTGGGAAACATCCCGCGGATAATATGGCGTAGAGATTGGTGGGGAGCCCTCGAAATATTGTTAGGAGGATATAAGTACAGCTAACAGCCCAACATATCCCTATTTATGGCATACAAAGAAAATACAACCACCAAGCTATCCTTACATTGCAAGGCTGGTACAACCACCTCTCAGAAAAACACAGTTTGGTAGACAAGTAGCATACAGAAACCATTGATATATAGGATCGGTCACTTTCAGCCCTAGAGAAGAAGGGGAGATTCATTTTATCCCTTCCATGGAAAAGCCTCTTGCTCAAATGAGTATTCCACAAACTTGGTTAGGAATGTGCGATTTTAATTTCCAATAGGTCTCCTCCAATCAGTTCCTTTCAAATGTTGGAATGGGATGCTCATTTAGGCAAGATGCTTTTGCATGGGAGGCTACTAGACATCCACAACATTAAATCAAAGGCTTCACATCAAGGAGGTAAGTACAAATCTTTAACTGTTTCAGTTCTTGTCATGAATTACACTGCCTGATTAGAATTGCAAGGAGAGTTATTATATATACGCAAATCTGTCTTTTATTCATTGAAGACAAAGAAGAAAAAAAAGTTGAACAATCACTAGGCACGATACATGAAAGGGATCTCTTTATAATCAATTTGATAAATGTTTCTAAATCGGCAACTTGTTTGACATTGGAATCCAAAAATCAATCACAAAGCAGAGATTATGGATTGACCCTCTCTGAAGTCCAGCACTTCTCTCCATTAACACTCAGTCCAGATGTAAATTTTACCCTCTGGTTGCTCTTCAAATTCAAGTAATCAACCTGTAGACAAGTTGAATTCCAGCAAATTAAGAAACGGAAACAACAACATCATGAAATGAATACGAGACTAAAGAAGCTAGAAACCTGATCTGGATCTAAAATCAGCACACAAAATGCACCAACTGGACCTGTAGAAGGATCTAAGAATTCCTGGTCTGGCTGTTCGCTTAGACAGGGAAGACCTGGATTAGGCCCTAAATACTGCAGTCTTGATTTCGGAGAACTAGCAAACCAAGATTTCTCTCTTTGCTGCATAAGGAATTGAAACATACAAGGAAAAGATAAAGCTTTTGAAGGTAGCCGAAATTTGAATTACTATAGCATGTTAAAAGGCATTTTTTAGCATTAAAATAAGTCCAAAGCTTCTAACATGCACTTAGGGTTTGGTTAAAGAAAAAATGATTGTGATTGAACTTCATGTTCTAAGAGTGCACGGGCAAGCTATTTGAGCCAGAATTTGTGGTTAAGGTAGCATTTCCACTTTTGGCCAAGTTAGAAGCCAAAATGTCTCTCTGAACTTTTAGGTGGACTTCTGCAGGGCCAAAACGGCGGCAACAAATACCACCCAAGAGGCACTCATTTTCAAAATCCACGTACATTGACTCCCCCGCTCACCAAACATTCCTCCCTCTCCCTGTCATTGATCCAGCCGCTTTTTGTACATATGCAATCCTTCTGAGCCTCTGTCACCAGCGCCAACAACATCATTTTTAAATATCAAAAAACTCGAACCCTTGCAGGAAATCTCTATGAGAGAGTTTTAAAAAAGAGAACTTCTCAGTTTTTTGATAAGGGATGGTGATGGAATATGATGGGTATTGACTGGAAAACTGTGGGTTTGATTAATATTTATGCAATAAAAGATGGTGTGATTTTGATAGAGTTCTATGATGATGAAGATGGTGGATTTAGCCAGATTTTGCGATGGTTAAATGTAGTGACTTTGGATGGTGTTTATGGTGGTGCCAAATTTGATGCACAATGATGGTGGGATATTCATGTGTGCATGTTAAGTGGTTTGTTTGTGGTGATGCGGGTGTGGGGAACTTGGGAAATGCATTCAGGACTGGGGTGGTGGCTGTGGGAAATTTGCCAGTGCATTTGGGTGGAGTGAAGGTGAGGTGGTCTTATGGCGAAGGTGTTGGCAGTACAAAACATCTAAAATTCTCAATTAGGTTATCCAAAAAAAACAAAAAATGTAAAAATTTGCCAGTATTTTTTTTTTTTTCAGTCCCTTTCATTTCAAACTTCCCCATCCAGACACAACCTAAATATTTTAAACACAAACTCGTACTTCACGTCCATATAAGTGGGAATGTTTCATGGAAATTTCTATGCTAACAACAATGGTTAACCCTTCAAAAGCGCATTTTACATGTACAAAGTCATCAAGTGATGTAGTACAAACGTTTTGATACCAAAATTGATGTAGAAAAATACTGTGTAAACACTACCATGAACAGTATGCATAAACAGTACCATAAACATTATTTTTTAATTTTGAATCTCCTGAGAATTGGTTGGTTTAGATTTTGAAGAATAGGTTTAGAGAAAGAATAATCCAAATTTTTTGTGATTTTCTAGAAATTGTTAGAAATTTCAAAGGAAAAACACAAAGGAGAAAAATATACCTAACCATCACACCTACAGTTCCTTGGCATCACAACTTGGATATGGTTGCATCACACAATCCATTAGGCAATAGTTGCTAAAATTTTCATAGCCCTCCTATTTTTCCAATCCTTTTTAGAAAAACCCTTACATCCATATATATGGGATCTTAATACCAAACCCTAATGGATTTAGACTCGTTGGACTTTTAACTAATAAGCCGAAATCAAATAACTAGTGAAACCCATTATTATTATTATTATTATTATTTTGATAAGTAAATCAATTTCATTATAAGGCGCAAAGGGTCGCAACCCAAGTACACAGAAATTATACAAGAGAGACTCCCAGTTAGGGAGAGAAAAGAAAAGAAAAGAAAAGAGTAAACATCCAAAAATTCAGTAAAACTAGAAAAGCAAGGGCTATTGAGTGCTGCCATCCAAGCATAAAAAGATTTGAACATGACCATTTTTAACTCTGTTAGGTTTTAGTGTTGGCAAATTCAGTGTTAAAATACATTGTTTGGGTTATAATACTTCAGATTTGGTTTAGGGTTGAGATAGTACAAAATAGGGTTCAAGAAAAGCTGGAGACTAAAGTTGGATCAATCTAACTTAAGCTTGGATCGTTTGATTGCATTAGGTTGAATCAAAGTCATGCAACAATTTAATTAGACTTCCAGAAAGCCCAGTTCACAAAGCCATTTGAAAGGCGTTCGAACTAGAGAGTATAGGATTTTAGGATATGTAGGTAAAACTGCCTACCATAATTGTATGGCAGTGTTGGAATATATAGAGAATAAATCATCTAGCTTACACTAGATATCTTTTACATGAAGAGCTCTAGTACTAATAACTATCTACCTTATCACAAGACTTAAAGAGACCTAGACTAATAGAATATAACTAGTCTAAAGATTATCCACAGAGACAGAGTCTTGATCTAACTCTAACATTTTACACTTACCATTATCTAATAACAACTCTTGATCTAACTCTAACACTTTACACTTATCATTATCGAATAACAAGTCTAATCCAATACGCCCCCTCAAACTCGACGTGGGAGGATGAACGTTGAGGTTGAATCGGAACATGATGAACCGGGCAGCAGCAAGTGGCTTCGTGAGGATATCGGCCAATTGATCTTTTTTAGAAATGAAACATACATTAAGGAGCTTTTTAGCGACCATATCTCGGACAAAATGATAGTCAATCTCTATATGCTTTGTGCAAGCATGATAGATAGGATTGGAAGTGAGATACGTGGCACCATACAAAATCGGTGGTTCTGGAGATATTACATCAAGTTCACAAAGAAGTGTTTGGATCCAAGTTAACTCTGCAGCTGTATTCGCAATGGCCTTGTACTCAGATTCGGTACTAGATCGGGACACCGTGGGTTGTTTCTTGGAGCTCCAGGATAAGATGTTTTTACCAAGAATGACACAATACCCGGAAGTAGAGCGCCGGTCATCAGGACAACTAGCCCAATCGGAATCTGAGTAAGCAGTGAGATGCTTTGAAGAATTCTTTGAAATGCAGAAGGTATGTGAAATTGTGGACTTTAAATACCGAAGGATACATTTTACTGCCGACCAGTGAGTGTCCCGAGGATCTTGCATAAACTGTGATACTTTATTGACTGCAAAGGCAATGTCAGGCCGAGTAAGGGAGAGATATTGAAGAGATCCCACCGTGCTTCGATATTGAGTAGAGTCTGTAATAGTAGAACCTTCAAACCGGCTGAGAGTAGTGGAAGCCGACATAGGAGTAGCTATTGGCTTTGCAAGCAGCATGTTTGTCTTGGTGAGGAGATCATGAATATACCTTTGTTGGGAAAGATGAAGATCATCATTGTGCCATATAGCTTCAACTCCAAGAAAAAACATGAAGAGGTCCAAGATCCTTAAGGGCAAAGGATTCGTGAAGGTCACTGATGAGCTGAGAGATGGCTGCTGGATGGGAGCTTGTGATTATGATGTCATCAACGTATATTAGGACAAATACAGTGATGCCATGAGCTTTGTATATAAACAGAGACGAGTCTGATTTGGAGCTAGTGAACTTTAGATCAAGTAGTCGAGTACTTAGGCCTGAAAACCAGGCGCGGGGGGCCTGTTTTAAGCCATATAAGGCTTTGCGGAGCTTACAAACAGCTGCTGGATATTGAGGATGCTGAAATCCAGGAGGTTGAGCCATATACACAGTTTCTTGAAGGTGACCATGAAGAAATGCGTTGCTAACATCCACTTGTCGAATGTCCCAACCTGCAGAGACAGCAATGGAGAGCACAGAACGAATAGTAATAGGTTTGACCACTGAACTATAAGTTTCAGCAAAGTCAATTCCAGATTGTTGGTGAAACCCTTTTGCCACTAAACGAGCCTTGTACCGTTCTATTTCGCTATTAGCTTTTCTTTTAATTCTGAAAACCCATTTGGAGCTGACAATGTTCACTGAGGGAAGGGATGGAACTAGAGACCATGTTCCATTTTTTAGGAGAGCATCAAATTCAGCATTCATAGCTGCTCGCCAGGCCGGATGTTTGCTGGCTTGAGAGAAACAAGTAGGTTCTTCTTCGGTGGATGCAATGGAAGCTGTGAGAGCTTGAGGAGGGTACCTCACCCTGCCATCAGTGAACTTGGATGGCTTGAAGATCATATTCTGTGACCGAGTGGTCATGTCATGGACTCGGGTTGGAGGAATTTGTAAGGGGGCATAAGAGGCTGGCTCGGATTGAAAAGGTGAGGGCGGTGTGTTTACTGTAGGGGAAGGTGATGGAGTAAGTGGTGTGTTTGGAAAGGTCAGCAGAGGTGGATCTGAACATGAGGCAGGAGATTGAGGAGTTAAGGAAGGTATAATGGGAATAGAGATCAAGGAAGGTGTGATAGGAACAGTAGATGTTGTAGTAGGAGTAGGAGTTGAAAAGGGGAAGCTGTTTTCATTGAAGACAACATGTCTTGCAATATAGACTCGACCGGAGGGAAGATGAAGACATTTATAGCCAAGATGTTGTTTGCTATATCCAATAAACACACAAGAGGAAGAGTGGAAGGAGAGTTTAGAGGAGTTGTAAGGGCGAAGAAGAAAGGGCCAGCATTCACAACCAAAATTTTTAAGGAATTTGTAGTCAGGAGGAGTGTGAAAGAGAGACTCAAAGGGAGATTTTCTGTTAGTAACTTTAGATGGGAAACGATTGATGAGATAAGTGGCTGTTTCAAAAGCTGAATCCCAAAAGATTAAAGGTACATTTGCAGTGGCAAGAAAGGAGAGGCCGGTTTCAACAATGTGGCGATGTTATCTTTCAACAGTTCCCATTTGATGATGGGTGTGTGGACAGCTTAATCTATAAGAGGTTCCCATGGAATTAAGGGCAGATTGAAGTGGGCGAAATTCACCACCATTATCACTTTGGACAGATTTAATTTTAGTATTGAAGAATGTTTCAACAAGATGTTTGAAACGAAGAAAAGTTGAACACACTTCAGATTTAGTTGCAAGAGGAAAGAGCCACGTGTACTTACTAAAATCATCAACCACACTTAAATAGAAACGATTGTTGTTTACAGAGGCAGGGCCCCATACATCAAGAAACAACAATTGAAGGGGAGAATTTGAAATAGAAGGTGAATAACTGAAATGAAAACGGTGACTTTCGCCCTGTTGACATGGAGAGCAAACAGAGGAGGACTTTGATGAAGACACAGGCAGTTTATTTGACTGGACAACTTGGTTGACGATTGGAGAGGCAGGATGACCAAGCCTTAGATGCCACTGATCCAGGGATACTTTTTCACCAAGGAAGGTAGCAAGAGACCGGGAAGAAGCAGCAGCAAAGGATGGCCATGGATAGAGACCGAGCTTACTCGGGCCTTGAAGGAGCAATTGACGAGTTTGAAGATCCTTAACACAAAAAAAGGTAGGGTGAAACTCAATGAAAACATGGTTATCATGTGTGAATTGATTTACGGATATAAGGTTTTTCTGTATTTGAGGAACATGAAAAAGAGAGAATAAATGAAAATTACGTGAGGGAGTGGGTAAGAGTCCACGACCAGAATTTGAAATATGCAAACCTTGCCCATTCCCCACTCGGATCTGATCAGTGCCATTGTAGTTCTCAGCATGCATATTGAGGTTTGCCAGCTCATTCGTGAGATGGACATTAGATCCGGTGTCATGATACCATTGAGAGTCAGATGCAGTAGGGAGGGAAGCCAAGTTTGCATTCAGGGGAGAGCTTTCAGATTGGTATCCTTGTTCAAACCGGAACCAGCAAGTGGCAGCCATATGGCCTAGCTTGTGATAAACTTGACATGTAGGGCGTTGGGACAGGCCAGAAAAGGAATATTGATGAGGTGGTCCTCGACCACCGCCACGCCCCCTGCCACGAGAGAAATTAGTGTTGCGGTAGCCCGTATTGGAGCCACGATTGTTCCTTGGATAGCTAGGACTTTGACGTTGAGCAGTGTTGGCAGTAGAGATGTTGATATCAAGGGCTGTTTTGTGAGTCTCCAGACGCAGTTCATGTGATAACATGTAGCCATAAAGGTTAGTAAGAGAGATAGAATCCTGCCTTGTTGTGACAGAGGTAACAAGGGGGTCATAATCAGCACCCACTCCGGCAAGGATGTTTGAGATTAATTCAGAATCTTCAACGGGCTTTCCAATGGCAGCCAAGAGGTTTGCAATTCCTTGTGCTTTTTGGAAATAAGCAGAGACAGTTTGAGCATCTTTCTTCAGATTGGATAGTTGTTGCTTGAGTTGGAGGATCCGAGATTGGGACTGCGCAGCAAATAGAGTTTCGAGAGTGACCCAGACTTCCCGAGATGTTGTAAGGCCGATAACATGAGGCAGTGTTTCCACCGAGAGTGTGGAGATGATGGCGCTGAAGATAATGCGATCTTGATGATACCATGGAGAATGATCGGGATTGAGGATGAGGAGACTAGAGGTTCGGTCAGGGATGAGTTTTGGAGGCTGAGGGAAGGTGCCATCAACATAACCGAAGAGGTTGTGGCCTTCAAGAAACGGAACCATGAGAAATTGCCATAGGATGTAATTATCCTGGGTTAGTTTTTCAAAGATGTGATGGTGCACATTCTGAATAAGAATAGGGGAAGTAACTGGGATGGAGATAGGCGGTGGGTTGGAGGTGGTAGAATCGGTTTCAGAGGTGGGAGCAGCCATAGACGTTAGTCTTCACTGGCTTTGATACCATATAGGATTTTAGGATATATAGGTAAAACTGCCTACCATAATTGTATGGCAGTGTTGGAATATATAGAGAATAAATCATCTAGCTTACACTAGATATCTTTTACATGAAGAGTTCTAGTACTAATAACTATCTACCTTATCACAAGACTTAAAGAGACCTAGACTAATAGAATATAACTAGTCTAAAGATTATCCATAGAGACAGAGTCTTGATCTAACTCTAACACTTTACACTTATCATTATCTAATAACAACTCTTGATCTAACTCTAACACTTTACACTTATCATTATCGGATAACAAGTCTAATCCAATAGAGAGGCACAAAATGCTCAGATCGAAGTGTTGTTCACAAGTCGTTCGATCGCCGCACAATAAATTTGAAAACCCCTAAAGTTGGATCAATCCAACTTAAATTTGGATAGATCCAACCAGCCGCTAACAAAATTAATTTTTAGCCGACTTAGCTTTAAATCCTTAGTTTTCTTCCTACCTATATAAGGCTAATGACCCACAAATTTCAAAGGGACCAAGAGGCAACTTTTCATTGTTCTAGAAGAAGTTTATTCTTGTTCTTAAGCCTAAACAATTTCTATCCATCTCCTTGTTTTTCATCATTCAAACCATAGAAAAGCTTATACTCATCAAAGTTCTGGGTTGAAGCGGACAAGGTTTGTTTGTGAAGGCGATTCATGTAGAAGAAGGCTAGAGGTTCTAGAGCTACTATGATGGGAGGTGAAAGTGTCATTTGCCAGGGTTGCAAGATTGAGTCTTTGGAGTTGTAAGAACAATTTGTAATACAAGTCTTCTATAGGGGATGCTTTTGGGGTTGGCTGGCCCCAGGAGTAGTTTTACTTTTTAAAAGTTCTTCAAAAGGTTTTCACTTCGTCACCAAATCTCTGTGTTTAATTTATTTACTATTGATCTTGATTTTGGTGACTATATCTGTGGTAATTGACTTATAATTGGTTTGGTAATCTTGTTTGTAACAACTTGGAGTCTAAATCAGAATTTTTTAATTGGTATCAAAGCGGATTCACTTTATTTGGATTAATTTCCTTGGTGAGATCCTTTACCCATGTTGTCATGGAAAAATATCAGTCCCTTAGTGTGAGTTTTCAATTTAGAATAGACTCTAGGGGTAAGAAAGATAAAAATACTCAAGGCATCGAATGTCATGAATGCTATGGTTTTGGACATATTCGAGCTGAGTATTCAAATTATAAAAAGTCCAAAAGAAAAGCTATGAAAGTTACCCTTGGAATGAGTTAGACACTAATGACTCTCTTGGTGAGAATGAAAATTGCATGGCTTTTACCGCTTCTATGAAGAGTGGTAGTGTGTCTAGTGTGGCTGAGACACTTGACCATGTTGAGGCATCTTAGGACGATTCTAAGGATGAGGATGACCTTCAGATGGCCTATAATAAGTTGCAAACTATGATACCCATTGCAAAACCAAGCTTTACGCAAAAAAAGCCGGACTTTAACAAGACACTAATGTGCCAATTACCAGGTCAATAGACTATTTTATCATGAAATCCATCAGTTTATCAACCAATTAGCATATGACTTTTCCTTTTAATAAGTTAGCAAGCCATTATTATCAGCATGTAACATTAAATGTACATTCAATGAGCATATTATTAAACATAAAGGATCAATCACATGGATTTTGTTGTCGCCAGAACAAATTCCAGCATCTCCATACTATCAAGGAAATTTTGAATGTGGAATTTACAATTACCTTGAAATAAAAATAAGATCCAAGTCTTACCTGAAGTTTATTGGGATCAGGATCCGATGCATCAATGATATCAATTTTGCCATTGATCCGGAATTGCTCCCAAGAGTCAGTGAAATACCAACACATCTATAAATCAAATATTGAGTTTAGGATAAACCTAAGAACACAAAATAAACCAGACTAGGAGAGAAGCTTCGGCGTTCGATGTGAATGCAATATAGTAGTGCAAATTAATTAGAGGCAAAATCATTCTTTAACTTAAATTTGGGAGTATACCTTAGAGAATAATTACCTCAGCAAATGGGCAATGCTTAAGCTCTTCAATCTGCATAGTAAACCAAAAAATAAAGTCTAACAGGCAATATCCCAATTAAAACAGAACCAAAATACTGAACAAACAAACGCCAGCACGTGCAGTGAAACACAGATATCAACAAAACCACTAAAAAGGCCTTGGAAATGCAAATGAGCAGTGAACAATAATTTCAATTAGCAGAGTTCAAGCCAAAATTCAAGCACAACAGCTAAATTTTCAGTCATACACAAAACTCAGATCGTAATTATATGTCAAAACAAGGAAAACAAGATCCCTAAAAATTAAGAACAAGAATAAGTAATATAAATTAAGTACGAAAAAAAGAAAAGACTATGAGATAAAAAACCTTGTGAGTTCGGCAATCAGTGTTGATTTGGATCCTGTCGCTGTTCTCTTGAAATCCTCTGAAAACCAACAACCAAAAAAGAAATCATAATTCCAACACACAGAGGGAGAGAGAGGGAGAGAGGGAGAGAGAGTTACCTGAAAACCAGAGTGCGATTCGAAGGTCTCCCATTTGATCCAATTGTTGCCTAAAACCAAACCAAAAAGAACATCCACAAAGTAACTGATTTTAGAAAATATGACTTCCAAAAAGAAAAGAATGAAAATTAACGGACGTACAAGTTGAAAGAAGGAAGAGTGCTTCAGGTGAACGTTAGACTCCAGAGCGTTGATAAGAAGCTGCTTCCATGGCCCCGTTACTGTTCCCATCGCTTCTATTCCTGTTCGCAATCCTCGTTTCGTAGTTTTTCTGTCTGTTTTTACGTAACCGTAGTGACGGGAAACGCTGTCGTATGCTTAAACGCGCTCTTCTAAATTGCGGTTTTTTTTTTGTTTTTTTTTTATTTTATTTTTTTATTTTATTTTATTCAAATACGGAAAAAAGCAGAAAACGAAAAAATTACAAAGGAGGATCATTTCCACTCCTTCATCTTATAGAAAAAATGAAAGGTGAAACAGTGGGAATGGTTCCGAATACAAGGTGGGAAGCGACTCATCCAACTACAAGGTGTACATCAAGATTTGCATATCTATATATCTTAAAAGCACTCCAAACATTTATGAAATGCAATTGAACAAGAGAATCAGAAATTACTAGTGCAAAAATCCTGTCTGAGAAAAGCAAAGGATCCTTCAAAGCCAGAATAGTAAGGAGAGAGTTTCCTTCAATGATCAGGGGGAACAACCCATTGAGACAGCCAATCTAGAGGCCAATAAGGTTGCATGGGCTTCACCCATCAAGGCATCCATAGGGGGCAGCTTTAGAGTATTGACTGCCAAGAATTTTTCAGAATGACCTCGGAGAACTGCAGCAGCAACTGCAAAAGTAGGACGAATGGCCATATCAAAGTTGACTTTAAAAGAACCTAAGGAAGGAGGATCCTAATCAACCAAATTACTATTCTGTCAAGCCAGCAAGTCATGCGATTTTAGTGTTCTTCTTTGACTTATGCTACGAGACTTTGTAATGTCTTGAATCGTCCCACAATGTGGGATGTTATTGTTGATTTAGGATATACAGGGTTGGAACTAGGACTAGAATTATATGAGAGGTTAGAACTAAGAATCTCTCTAAAGTTAAGTTTAAGGTCACTAAAGTAAATGTTATCATTTGCATGATTTGGGGTTTAGATGAGATTTTAGCTTGATTTTGTTGCGCATTTTCCTACCGTACTCCTCTTGCTGAATTATTTAGGTAGGTTGTTGTCTTTTGCTTTAGCTTTGTTAAGGTTTCTTTATAAGCAAATACTTTGTTCATAATGAAAGTTATTTATTTGAAGAAAAAAAAAAATTACATATTCGAACCATATATGTGATTCTAGTTATATGAGGCCAAAATTTGGCCCAGTGGAATGTCCGCCTTTATTTAATTGTAGACGACACTCTCCTACATTGAACCACGGCTTATTTATTTTATTTTTTTTAAAAAAAAAAACGATTTATTTGTCCGCTATTGCAGTGGTTCTCTCAGAATGTCTAATATCTGCAAACATCGTGAGTATGTATAATCATGAAAAATGTTTAATTTATTTATTTCAATAATGGGATAAGGGTTATTAAAAACAAGGTGGGCTCTCCAACAACACAGTCCAAACGAAAAATGCAATACAGGTATGAGAAAAACAGTAGACAATGGATCTAAAAAAGATCAAAGCTTCTCTAAAGGCCGCACAATGCGATAAACAAGGAAAAAATAGCTTGTTTAGGAACCCTAAGCGGTTAAGGCAACAACCACCATTAAGTAGTTCTTGCAAGGAAAGTACTGCCAAAAATTGAAACAGGAACCAATGAAAAGGAACAAACTTTGGTTACAAAAGTCTCCATTAACAAATCAGGACACATAAGAGTTGAGAGACGGTAATCCAAAGAACACACCAAAAAAAAAAAAAAGGAATAAAAGAAAAAGAAAAAGAGAGATGCGAAAAAACACTAGGAACACAACATAAATACAACAAAACACCAAAAACCAGCTACAACGGTGGAGGAGGACGGTGAAACCACAATTTAGAAAGGCCATGTGTGGGCAAGGGGCAGCCATGCGCCAGCGCGTGGAGGACACTTGCTGGCAAATGCGATCCACACGCAGGTGCATGAGTGTCATGCGTTAGCGCATGGTGGCCAGACAAAAAACATAAGAGAGTGGCAGGAAGCGGGGAGGCCCCGGAGCATGGTGGTGGGGCGTGTTTGAGGGCGAGGCTAAAGGAGGTTTACAGATCTAGCATTGAAAAAGTCAAATTTGTGATCCTCCACAGATCCAAGAAACAGCCGACAAGGAGTAGGAAAGTGCCGGAGAGCAACTCGACGACGAGGGACAACAGGCCAGGGTCAAAGAACAACCGATAATGGTGTTATTTGGAGAAATCAAAAACAGCAATTATGGAGAAAGAGAAAAACAGCCAAAGGAAAACAACGGAAGAAAGGGAGGAGGGAAGGAAACCATCCTTTTCCCTCACCGGAGGTGGAGGAAAAACCTCACAAATGAAGATGGCAAAGCCTTACTCTTAAGAGGGAAGGAGGAGAGCCTATCTCTAAAAGATAGAGAAAATGTGGCCTTTTTTTTATTTTTTTTATTATTATTATTATTTTTTTATTTTTATGGCGAGAGAGTAAACACTAGTATGTATTGAGAAACGTTAATTTGCCGAAAGCATCCTTATTCGAGATTGATTGAGAAATGTTATGTATCTATCTGTCTTACCCCTTGTTCTATTATATGATGATAGATTTCAAATTCTTGAACAAGAAATGTAAAATAATAATAATGAAACACCATTTTTCATTTTCCACCTCCCATCAAATTTTCAGTTTAAACATGTTTCTTTTTGTTGATAATAAAACGTGCAAATTGTATGGATACCAGTAATTAACGAAAGCGGGTAGGGGGCCGGGCCATGGCTTCCCTCCAAGGCTCCAACCCCCATCCACTATGTTATGATATATATTTTCGTATTACATCGGTTATATTACATATTACATTGGTTTATTTTCTTAGAATAATTTTCCATTTAGGTTTGGTTGTAACCAAATCTAGAGATTTGCACGTGCAATTTTTTTTTTTCCTTCTCGTTTGAGCCTTTTTTTTTTTTTTAACAATACATCAAACGTTTGTTGCGATTGTTTTTGTATGTGACAGAACTTTGGAATTCATTTTTGGCGCTATTTTGTTGTGATCAACGACTCCATTCATTGGCGAATCTTTGACACAATATGGTTTGGCGTCTCACCTGATTTTTAATGGCTAGTTTCTATTATCTCACTATCATTGTCAGCTGCGGCTTAACCCTTTATCAGATTCTTTTAACGGATAGTCTCAATTCTCCGGCTATCACTTTCATCTTTTCTCGTCGGCACCTTTTTGATCAAACCATTGAGTTCGGCCACCTTTAATTCATTCTCTTTTTCAAACTCAAGTTTACACCTTGAGTTTGAGAAGGATGTTTAAATATATATTTCATAGTACATTGGTTATATTACATATTATGCTGGTTTATTTTCTTAGAATAATACTTCCCATAGAGATTTGGTTACCATTGTATATTCTTCTTTATTCTATTGTCTAGTAGGATTTATTCACTTCTTTAATTATTTTAAGGGATAATTGCACCGTTGGTCCCTGTAGTATACCATAATTATTTTTTACTTCATATGGTTTAAAAAGTTCATGGGAGGTCCTCGTGATATGCAATAATTACAAATCGATCCCTGACGTCAAATTCTGTTAAAATTTTTAACAGATTCCGTCAAATGCCACGTCAGCGACACGTGTCGCCAATAAGATGGCGACACGTGTCCACCGTAATAAAAAAAATAAAAATTTATTAAAAAAAATAAAAATACTTATTTTTTTAAAAATAAATTCAAAAAAAAAAAAAAAAAAAAAAAAAATGCTGAAGGGGCCGGCCACCCCCAGCCACTGGGGTGGCTCCGCGCCACCCCCGGCCACTGGGGGTGGCCGGCCCCTTCAGCCTTTTTTTTTAAAAAAAAAAAAAAAAAAATTAAGTATTTTTATTTTTTTAATAAATTTTTATTTTTTTATTACGGTGGATACGTGTCGCTGATGTGGCATTTGATGGAATCTGTTAAAAATTTTAACAGAATTTGACGCTAGGGATCGATTTGTAATTATTGCATATCACGAGGACCTCCCATGAACTTTTTAAACCATAGGGAGTGAAAAATAATTATGGTATACCACAGGGACCAACGGTGCAATTATCCCTTATTTTAATTAGATTCATTTTACATTTACTTGTTTATCACTCATAGTCTCTCTATAAATTAAGAGCATTGAAATGCAGTATTTAATACAATTCAATCAAGATGTATCTCATACGTCTCTCTTGTCTTTCACTTTCGTATTATTTTTATTATATATATATATATATATATATATATATATATATATATATATATATATATATATATATATATATATATATAATAAAATTGTTAAAAAGTATATATTTAGCCCTTACATTTGTTAAAACAAATATTTTGTTTTTTTTTTGTCTTCCCCTTTTTAAAAAAATCAATGCAGTCTAGCCCTCCTAAAGTTATACAAAAAGACAGTGGCGGACCCATATAATTGTGGTTGGAGGGGCCATGGCTAGGGGTGCAAGATGAGCCCAACTGCTCGTGAATTCGGCTCGGTTCGGTTTGGTTAAACTCGATTCGATCTCGATTTGAATAGTAAATGAGTCGTTCGTGAACACAACAATATGTTCGAATATTAAACGAAATATACTCTATAACCTCGGCTCGACTCGGATAAGCATGTATAAACTCGTATAACTTCATTTTTACAAAAAAAAAAAATCGTATTATTTTAATTTTATAATAAGAACATCTTAAGTAAAAATTTAGGGAAAAATACACATAACCTCCTCAAACTACCACTCAATTGTCAATGTACCCCCTAAACTACCAATTGTGTCAATGTCCCCCCCTAAACTACCAAAAAATGTCAATGTCCCCCCTAAGACCAACAAAAAGACAAAAATGACCCTAATTTTTTTTGAATAAGACAAAAATGTCCTCATAAATTCAAAAAAATTAAAATTAAAACTAAAACTTAAAAACTTAAAAAAAATAATTAAAAAAATTAAATAAAAAACGTTTTTTTTTTAAAAAAAAAAGAACAATTTTTTAATTTTTTATTTTAAAAAAAGTAAACAAAAAATAACTGAATTATTTTTAAAAATAAAATAAAACAAATGAAAAAAAGAAAAAAGAAAAACCAGTTTTTATTAAATTAAAAAAAGAAAAAGAACAATTTTTTTTAAATAAAAAAAACGAAAAAACAAAAAATAACTGAAATTTATTTATTTTAAAAAAAAAAAACAAATGAAAAAAAAAAAAACAGTTTTTATTAAATTAAAAAAGGGAAAAGTACACATAACCCCCTCAAACTACCACATCATTGTCAATGTACCCCCCAAACTACCAATTGTGTCAATCTTCCCCCTTAAACTACCAGAAAATGTCAATGTCCCCCTAATGACAAAAATGCCCTTCATAAAATTATTAAAATAAAATAAGAACTAAAAAAAATTATTAAAAAAATATAAAATAACAAAAAATTATTCCAAAAAAAAAAAAAAATTAAAACTGTTTCTTTTTTAAAAAAAATAATAATTTTCAGTTTTTTTTTTCAAAAAAAAAATTGTTCTTTTTCGTTTTTTTAATTTAATAAAAACTGGTTTTTTTTCATTTGTTTTATTTTTAAAAAAATAAATAAATAAATTTCAGTTTTTTTTTTTTGTTTTCTTTAAAAAAATGTTCTTTTTCGTTTTTTAATTTAATAAAAACTGTTTTTTTTTTTCATTTGTTTTTTTTTTTACATAAATAAATTTCAGTTATTTTTTGTTTTTTCGTTTTTTTTCTTTAAAAAAAATTGTTCTTTTTCTTTTTTTAATTTAATAAAAACAGGTTTTTCTTTTTTCTTTTTTTCATTTGTTTTATTTTATTTTTTAAAAAAAATCAGTTATTTTTTGTACTTTTTTTAAAAAAAAATTAAAAAATTTGTTCTTTTTTTTAGAAAAAAAAAATTCTTTTTTTATTTAATTTATTTTATTATTTTTTTTTTAAGTTTTTAAGTTTTAGTTTTAATTTTTTTGAATTTATGAGGACATTTTTGTCTTATTCAAAAAAAATTAGGGTCATTTTTGTCTTTTTGTTGGTCTTAGGGGTGCATTGACATTTTTTGGTAGTTTAGGAGGGGACATTGACACAATTGGTAGTTTATGGGGTACATTGACAATTGAGTGGTAGTTTGAGGAGGTTATGTGTACTTTTTCCATTAAAAAAACGAAAAAGGAACATTTTGTTAAAGAAAAAAAAAGACAAAAAAACAGAAAAAAAAAAAAAAAAACTGAAATTTATTTATTTATTTTTTTAAAAAATAAAACAAATGAAAAAAAACCAGTTTTTATTAAATTAAAAAAAACGAAAAAGAACAATTTTTTTTTTTAAAAAAAAAAGAAAACTAAAAATTATTATTTTTTTAAAAAAAGAAACAGTTTTAATTTTAAATTTTTTTTTTGGAATAATTTTTTGTTATTTTATATTTTTTTAATAATTTTTTTAGTTCTTATTTTATTTTAATAATTTTATGAAGGGCATTTTTGTCATTAGGGGGACATTGACATTTTCTGGTAGTTTAAGGGGGGAGATTGACACAATTAGTAGTTTGGAGGGTACATTGACAATGATGTGGTAGTTTGAGGGGGTTATGTGTACTTTTCCCATTACTTTTTAAACAAAAAATTCACCGTAAAACAAGTTTTTTTTTTTTTTTTTTCCTTAAAAAAATTCATAACTTATTTTTACTTTATATCACATTAATTATTACTTACTATTACTCAAAAATAAAAATATCACTTCAACAATCTTTATTGTCTCAATTGAAAGTTTAAGAAGATATTATCAATTTGGTGGTAATTTGATAGCGATACAAGGACTTTTCCAAAAAAAAAAAAAAAAAAATTCTATAATTTTATTTTTTCTCAAAATTATTTTCACATTTATATAACATTTTTTCAAAATAAAAAACAAATATTAAAAAGGGACGAGAAAGTTGGAAAAAATTTATATCAATTACTTTGAAAATATAATGGCTTGAGTTATCTAATGAAGGCATTTTCATTGACAACAAGGAAAGAACAATATGGATGAATTCTCAAACTCTATTATTATTAATAGAGTGCAGAAGAAATATAATGGAAATCTCAGCACATGATCCAAACTCCTCATACCTACCCTCTGAAATGGAACTACAGTAGCATAGTGAAAGCAGCGAAGCATGAAGCAATATCTTCTCATCTCCTTTCGTACGGAGGAAATTTAAAAAAAAAAAAAAAAAAGAAAAAGGAATTTATATAAAGCTTCTGTTCATGTTTTCCTGCCAATTAAATGAGAACATGTGGCGGAAAGTATTTTTATTCGGCCAATATTAAGGCTCACATGGTAGCACCAGAGTGGTCGCACTCGTAGCTGATTTTCTTGTGTTTTTGCATCGGATGCCAACCAGAAATGGAGAGTGAGTTCCTTTTCAAGGGCGGACTTCTTGGACTTTACTTCATCCCTCACTGTCAGTCTGTCACTGCATGGCTTTCTAAACAAGTCATTAATCATTGCCACCAAATTCTTAGATGGAAAACGTGTTATTCATCTTTAGTCATAAACTTAAAACTTGCAATTAAAGATTAATTAAATAATTAAATTTATTATTTTATCAGCTTAAAATTTTAAATTAAATGATAATTTGTAATAATATCAAAACAAAGATTCGGTTTTTTCTAACATTTGTCTCTATTTTAGTTAAATATTTTATATATTAAGCCTTATTTATTGAGAGAATGAACTTAAACTTTTAGAGTAAGTAATGATTTAACGTCTTAATAAAAAAAGAATATGCTAGAAGGATCCTAGCTGAACCACAAGGGGTTGGCTCAAGTAGCAAGGGCATTGGTCTTAATAAAGTTCGAATCTATTTTGGTGCAAACAATTTCTTGGGATCAGCCCGCTGTCAAAGCCGAAATATTACTTGATCCATGTGGAGGGGACACTTTACACAGATCCGAGGTTTACCTGACAATAGTGGGTACACGAAATTGCCTTGTCTCGGAGGATTTAAAAAAAAAAAAAAAAAAGGGTTGAATATTGGATCTAACTTATTCTCACTTTATATGTCATCATTAAGTAAAAGCCAAGGACCTAGGGCCAGATTTATATTTGCCTTCTTAATGACATAAAAAGAAACTTAATGGTTATATGATTTTTATTATTATTTTTTTTTCTTTCAAGCTCTTGCAATTTTCTGAGTCTTCAATTTCAATTTTGATATAAAATACTAAAATAGGGTCCTCATATCAATATAAACCATGAATGAAAATGTTTCTTTTTTCTTTTTGTTAAGATAACTTGAAAAGGATGGATTTTTTATTAAGATAATTTGAGAATGAGAGTATGGGAGGAGGACATCCACAAGGCCTAAGTCTTGATAAACCAATCCTAAAATTAGAGACCTTATAATCTCTTTGTTGATGTGCTTGTAGGGGTGTTTTTCATTGTTGTTTGAAAAAGTATTATCTCTTAAATTTGCTCTATAAATAATGTGTCCTAATCCTACCTAATTTATTATTTTGAGAAATACGTTACCGTTTCGCAGGATTGTGACACATCATTGAAGGAGCAAGTTTTAGGAAATTTTTTTTATAAAATAGAGGAAAATTAGGACAAAAACATCTAAACTGTGACCTTAAAATAAAAATTATCGATTTTACTTAAAATAGTGAGAGAATTTTGTTCCTTGGTGAGTCTGTACTGGGCTTTAATATAAAAATTGTAACTCAGACAAAATGCAATCAATATATATTTTCTTTAGAAAAAGAGAACACAAACAGGAGGAAAAGAATATAGTTTGGGCATTAGATAAAAGAGTAATGCTGCTCTTGACGCTGAGAGTAGTAGATAAGCAGAGACAGGTAAGGTTTTAGGAAGAAGGAAGAAGGAAGAGGTAAGAAAGTGTCCTTGTCTTTTGTCCTGTGTTATAACACTAAACAGTAAACACCCCCGTGCGAAGCCAAATTACTCCAACTTTTCATGTGGGTCTGCAAATCTGCAAGCAATAATCAGTGATGGTCTCAATCCAGCTAAGATTTCTTCTGTTCATTCCACTTATAAAAGTCAAAAGGACAAAAAGTGACAGCATTCACAAAGCGTGCTCAAAGATGGCTGATTACCCTAAAGATCCATTTCTAGCTTCTTTGACTTTAGCCCATATCTATCTGAAAAATACTTCCCATTTTCCTCTTCTTCTTCTTCTTTTATATGTGTAATGTCACTAATGTGTCTCTGCTTGTCTTTTGTGCCTGTATGGGGTTTCATGGTAGAACAAATTATATAAGAGAAAAATGATAATTAAACAAATAACCCTGTATTTTGTTGTACCCGGTTTGACGCATTTACTTACAACCAAACTCTTTCTATTTTTTTCAATGAAATATAAGAAAAATGAAAGATGAATATACCTAGTGATAGAGCCAAGTGGAGATCAAAAGGTCTACCCTCGAGCAGCCAGATCCCAAATTCTCTTTTCATGTAAAGTAATATGTGGAGAAAAGTTGTAATATCATGGTCTCATGTCGAAAACAGATGAATAGTTCACATAAAGCGAGTGGTTTATAAAAATACTTATAAGTAAGGGTGAAAATGCAAATGCGGATGCAGTTATTAACATTCGCAAAATGCGGTTATCACTTTTAGATACCTGCTTCGCATTATATGATCACTATCTGCATTCGTGCAGTTATTGCAATTATTAAATGCGGTTATTATCCGCTATCCAGATATGAAGTAATGGGCATTTTAGATTATTACCTAAATCTATATGCAACATTACATAATGCAGTTATTACTATATGTAAGCTTAAAAAAATTACGATTTAATTTGTTACATAATTCGCGATTATTAGTCATAGAAGGTCATTGTCTCATTAAGTAATTGTGATTTTCGCATAAAAAAAACAATTACAACTTGTGCTATGGGGATTTTTGCCTCTTATTGCAGAAACCTTGTGGGAGCGTGTTAATGGAGGAGGGTCTGTATATAAATAATTGTTAGGTCTGTATATGCTTCCCTCCTTCCCAGTTTTTTGGTGTTAGGTCTGTATATAAATAATTGTTCCTTTCTTCTTTTCCGGCGTCGTCGGCTCCGTAGAGGTGAACGGTTTGTTTGTTATTGTGGTTTTCTTTCGATTAGTGCGATGTAATGGTGGAAGTTTTCTCATATTTCCAAGATTAGGGCTTCTTTCATGGATTTTCCGGTCTTTCGTGGTGCCCAGTACTGAAATTGCTTTGGTAATTTTGCTATGCCGCTGATGGTCTAGATGCCCACGCCGGAGACGATTCTCGCTTAGGGTCTGTCCGTGGTTGTTTGTAGCAGAGGCGGCCTGGGTTCTTTTACTGGAACGGTGGTCTCGGGCGCAAAGGGGGAACGGCGGTTCTGGTGGTTTGGATTCACTGGTTATTTCGCCATAGGGGCGACATGTGGCTCAAAATCCGGACTAGCAGTGTTTTGTTTGAGGACGATTTTTGGGTGCGGATAAGGGGCGGTTTTCATGGAAGGAATCCGAATTTTTCTGGAGTCTCATAATGTGTATCCAACGATTTCTGGGGTGAGGTTTAGGAGCGATTTTCATGGAACGTTTCCAGAATTTTCTGGAGTCTCAGGTGTATCCAACCGTTTGCCAAAATGGCGAAGTGGTGGAAATGGTCCAGCCATTGCATTTGTAGTTGTTTTTATTTTTTGTTTGTGTCCTTGTTGTTTTTCCCCTTAGTCTTTTGAGCTAATGGTGGAGTTGTTGTCCCCTCAGTGTTAATCCGGAGGGGTTTGGTTCTTTTGGCAATGTGCTCTTTGCTGATCAACCTAGTATTTGCTTTTTGCACAGGATGTGTGACCGACTCCCTCTAAAGATAAGGATTATGTCACCGTAGATGTATCATTCTGTTTGGCTAGGTTTTCTTATATGTAGCATTTCTGTCTGTAATGGTCTGAGTCTTTTGGCTCAGGTGGGGTATTCACCTGGTTGGGGGTGTCTTGTATACACCTTTTATGGTGGGTTTGTTATGTACCCTTCTTTGATCTATAAAAGATTTTATCTTTCCTTCAAAAAAAAAAAAAAATTGGGATTTTGATTACCAAAGAAAAGAAATAAATAAATCCAATAAAGTATGACTTTGAGATGATAGTGAAAAAAACTATATATATATATATATAAAAGGAATGCATATATTGGTTTTTGCTAACCACATATGCATGTGCGAATAGTGGATGCATACAGTTATTATCTGCCCGCATTTTCACCTCTACTCATGGATGTTAAGTCTCATATTGCCTAGTTACTATATATTGAAAGACTAATAAACTCTGTCATATCAACCCAATTATATAAAAATAGAATGAGAGTCGAGTATTTAAAATTAACTCTTCTTGATGATAGGAAAGTTCTGAGAGGGTGTTTTGGATGGTTGGCCCATAATCTTCAATTAAGAAGAGAATCCCAATACTCCCTCTCATATAAAGTCCATGACTTTGTGATCTTTATTCTTTTCTCCGCCCAAATTCCACTCTCTCAACGTAATTTCAGATGATGGATCTGCTGACCCAATCTTTTTTGGGGACGATCGAGTGGGCCTTGAGCTTCATCCGCCCTATTTTTACTTCGAAATTTAAGGCACAAATGTTGCTCCACACACTGACCCGACCCAAAAGAAAATAACAAATAAATTGCTCCTTTTTTTTCTTTTTTTTTTTCTTTTTTTGAATGGGGTAATAAATACATAAAGGTTTGTTTTCTTTCGATTTATTTTTTAACATAATTATACAATAATCCATTCACCACTGCAACTCCTTATAACATAAATTTATTAGAGAAATGATCCCTACACTCATTTCTCACAACAGCCCCACAACAAGCTGATGTGGCTGGTAATATTTTATTATTTTTTTACAAAAAGAAATGAAAAGAAAACAAAAAAATAATAAAATATTACAAGCCACATCAGCTTGTTGTAAGGTTGTTGTGAGAAATGAGTGTAGGGATCATTTCTCAATTTATTAAATGACATGTGTCATTAAAATATGTGATTTTCAAATTTATTTTTAAAATGCAGGTGATAATCACTTACTCTAAAGACATATATCAATTAAATAGACCGCCCAATTAAAAATGAAGGGAAAAATTACATATTTTAATGATACATGTCAATTAAATAAGTTGGATTGAAAAAAATTCTCCCCACCTAATTAGGAATAAAACTTTGTAGGATGAATGCATAACCTCCGCCATACGAAAAGTGAACAATATCTCTAGGCTGATAAGAGTTCTATCATTACGATATAATTGTCAAATAAAACAGCATCGAGTAATCCTACTCTTTACATTCATCTATCATACATGTTATACTGGTTGATATAACATTTTTTGAGTGGTTTATACTTTTGATTTTTTTTTTTTTTTTTTTTTAGTGATTGATATACTAAACCTCTTAAAATAAGGGGTTAAATACACATTTGGTCTTTGAGTTTTAACAACTTTATTTTTTAGTTCCTAAGTTTCAATTCGTATCACAGATGCTACCTAAATTTTAGAAAAAAACCGAATTAATATCTCAGTCAAGTTTTCTATCAAAAAACTTATGGTTCGGCACTATATAAAAAAAATAAAAATCTTTAAAAATTAATTAAAAAATAATAAAATTTAAAAAAAAAATTGAAAAAAAAAACAAGGGAGTGGCAAGCCATAGCGTACCGTTAGTTTATTATTATTATTATTTTTAATTTTATTATTATTTAAATATTTTTAATTTTTTTATATAATGCCACGTGTCAATTTAAAGAAAAAAAAACAAAAAAACAGAAAAAAACTGAAATTTATTTATTTTTTTTTTAAATAAAACAAATGAAAAAAAACCAGTTTTTATTAAATTAAAAAAACGAAAAAGAACAATTTTTTTTAAAAAAAAAAAACTGAAAATTATTATTTTTTTTAAAAAAGAAACAGTTTTAATTTTAATTTTTTTTTTTGGAATAATTTTTTGTTATTTTTTATTTTTTTTAATAATTTTTTTTAGTTCTTATTTTATTTTAATAATTTTATGAAGGGTATTTTTGTCATTAGGGGGACATTGACATTTTCTGGTAGATTAAGGGGGGAGATTGACACAATTGGTAGTTTGGGGGGTACATTGACAATGATGTGGTAGTTTAATGGAGTTATGTGTACTTTTCCCAAAAATTAATTATCTTTCAGAGCATTACTAGCAGCTTCCCTACAAGGGATCTGTTCCCTAAATTTTAGGGAAAATTTTAAGAAAGTCAAAAAAACCATCCCACAGCAGCTTCCTTACAATTATCTGTTCACTATGAAGTGAACAGTGCTTCCCAATGCATTGGGAAGCACTGTTCACCTCTCATTCAAATGTTTATTCTAAAAATATAATCTCTCTCTTACTTTATCTCTTTCTTTTCTTACTTTTAATTAAAGTAAAAGTAACAAAATAATATTTTAATGATATAGGGAAAAATGAAGGGAAGCTGCTGTGGGGTGTTTTTTGATAGGGAAGCAAAAAATAGTTTTATTCCATACATTTAGGAAAAATGAAGGGAAAGGGAAGGGAAGCTGCTAGGAATGCTCTAATATGATAGATATAACTTGAATTATTGCTTTGAGTTGAATTTTATAGATTTGTGTGTACATGAGTGTGTTTGTGAGCATATGTGGTTATCTTTGTGTGTATGCATGCATGTAATTTGTGTATTTGCATAGTAAATTTATTTATATACATATAAACTCCAGAGTATATTATTTAAAATTCAAGTTAATTTATTTAATGAACTCAAGTGATAAAATTTTAACAATATTTAATTAATTAATGATTAGTATGGATTTACGAAAATGTAAACAATTATAATATTTACTTTATATAAGAAATGAATAAGTTAATTGAGCAGCTCGTGACAAGATTGAGCTTTCAAGCTTGAATAGAATATCTCGTTCAGTGATAAATTCGAGCTCTACTCGTGTTCGAAATAAAATTAAATGAGCCAAACTTAAACATTCAATACTCGACTCAAATACAACCCTAGTCCCTAGCCATGGCCAATGGAAAACTGATATTTCTTCTATGGACTTATTTATCAAAACTTTAAGAAATTTTATGGGAAGGCCTTGCCTGGGTTTTGGATTAGGTGGTAGAAAGCAAGGAAAGGGAAAAAAAAAATTGGTGTCCATTTGGGGAATAAGAGAAGCCTTTCTATCAACCAGTTGGTCTTACATTTACTGACTTATTACAAGAAGAAAATCAAAGAAAATGTGCCAAGTTGGTGGGGCCAGACCTTAGACTAAGTAACAAAAAGGTTGTTGCCATAGGAAACGTAAATTACTAATTTTTGATTTTTCCTGCGGGGGTTGTGGCCCTTGCTGGCCTTTAATATATTCCGACAGTGGCAACGTGCGGCGAAGGAAGTGGTGGGTTGTTTAAGGGTAGATCTGATGAAGTTAGAAAAATATGATGTTTGATGAAGATATGATGTTTTTAGTTGATATGTCAAATTTTTATTAGAAGCTGTAAAATGGGGTTAGAAATTAGATATGGCTCTTCAAGAGACACATTTTTATCTTTTACTTATCTCTTGTCCATCTCCCCATACAATCTAGAAATGTGTAAATGTATCATTAAATATGTGAGACTTAAATAAATTTTCGAAAGAAATAGACAAGAAATGGATGTGTAAAAGCTCTCAAAGTTAAATACCAAGTTCCGTACGTCCCTAACGGACAAAACGTACATGAATATATTTTTTGAAAAAATAAATAATTTGTACATAATTAATGTCCAAAAGTAAACCAAACATGCAAATTTTATATTTTCAAAAATTTTATTAATTACATTTCAGGGTTCGTTTGGGTATGCAATTTTTTTTACATTATATTTTATTATTTCGTATTATATTTAAAATTATGAATACAAAAAAAAACTTGTTTTTTAAAATTGTGTCTGAAGAAGTTAAATAAAACCTTAGTAGAACTTGAATTTCAAAAAATAATTCAAACATGTTTCTAAAAAAAAAAAAAATTATATATATATATATAAAATGTTACCCAAACATTAATTATTTCCAAACATCGAGAATAATAATAGGTTTGAAAATCCAAATGAAAAAAAAAAATAATAATAATAATAATAATTCAAACGTGAATCAAAGGTGTCTTAATCTGAGATGAAGTTAATTAATTGACAGTTTTTGTTTTTAAAAGACACAGTTTTGTTTCATGAATTCGAGGCCGGAGGTCATACATCATAACGGGGACCTCCTGCTCTGACCCTTTTTTGTCGCCACCCGTCCACAGGTTTTGTAATTTTTTTGGCTCAAATACAATGGAGTCCGTACTAAATGTATCCTCATCTACCAATTTTTGGAACAGAAGTTGGCCACGAGCTCATCTAACCGCCCGGCCCGCTGAATTGGCGTGAAAGCGATCCCAATAATTGTGCCTTTGACTCTCTCTCTCTCTCTCATGAATCATTGCAAGTTCTAATTTCTTTCTTGTTTGGAAAAAACACATGGCTTGTGTGGTAAAGGTATCTACAGAACAGAACAGAACAGAACAGAGTAGTGAGTTGTTAATTTTGAAATTAGTAAAAAGTGATGATGTGATATAAAAATGTGAAAATATTTTATTTTGTAGTGAATTTTTTTATTTGAATAGTAATAAAAAATTATTGATGTGATATAAAAAGCGAAAAAAAATGAGCATGTTTTGATGTTGATAAGGAGTAGGAAATATGAAAAAGTACATAAACAGTACACGTATTACTGTGTACTGTTCTGTAACTTAACAAACAAGGCAATTACGGATTTATATGTGCTTAAATGTGTCGGAATCATATATCTATATATATATACATATATATTTTGTACGTTTTATTCTTAAATTTACTTTTGAATTTATAGGACTCACAAATTCAATGATAGATTTAAAATTTGGTTGGTTGTAGATGTATAAGAGATGTAAGTGTATCATTTCTCTAGTTCTTAACATAGTAAAAAAGTATCGACTACATGTAATGCAAATGAAAGGAATAGGAGTAAAAAAGGAAAGGACATCACGAGTAAGTTCCTAATTTTGAAACAATAAAACAAAAAATTAGGGGATATGGCAAAAGAGTAATGTAAAATACTATTTTTTTAATCCTTCAAAGTTGATGTGCCTTTGGATCATTATTGAATTTTATCCAATGGTAATTTTAAAAACCATATCAACTTTAGAATGATAAAAATAAAATAGAGATATGATTCTCCACCACCTAAATATACAACTTTTCACCACCTTGTCTATGTGGCAAGGTGGTCCCCCACTAACTTTAAAATTTTTTATTTTTAAAAAATAAAATACATAAATAAGGTGGTAAAAAGTTGTATATTTAAGTAGTGAAAAATCATCTCACTAGGATAAAAAGATTGTCCGTATAGCATTACTCATGACAAAATTGGTAGGCCTTGTTGTCCTAATAATTGGATTGAGCTTGATATGAAAACCTAGCAAATGATAACTTTTAGCTTTAAAATTTTTTATTTTTAAAAAATAAAATACATAAATAAGGTGATAAAAAATTGTATATTTAAGTGATGGAAAATCATATCTCACTAGGATAGAAAGATTATCCCTATAGCATTACTCATGACAAAATTGGTAGGCCTTGTGGTCCTAATAATTGGATTGAGCTTGATATGAAAACCTAGCAAACGGCAACTTTCAAATTCAAAGAAATCTTATGATTAAAAAATGAGCAAATGAGCAAATGAGCAAAATTCTTTTTTCAAAAATATATTCAAAAAATAAAACAAATGAGAGTTCATAAAGTGAGAAAAAAAAAAAAAGAAAAAAAAAGAAAAGAGAAAAGAGAAATAGGTGTAGAGACTCATTGAAAGAAGTTCTAACAAATAGAGATGATTTCGTTTCGTTATTGAAGTAAGACTTGTATTAAAATTATGGAAAGGATGCAGGTTTAATGAATGATAAACCTATGTACATCCGTAGACCTACTAAATACTTAAACAATAATGATGACATGAATCTTTATTTCATTTTTAATATTTAATGTTTTTATAAAAATTGAAAGAGTTGTTGTAAATCTATACAAATTGAAGAAATGATCAAATATTTATTAATCATGTTATTAACTCCATCAACCGATAAACAAGATCTTATTTACCATCAACAATGAACCCATATATGGCTGATGCATGCATAGATGGTTTTTATGAGCTCATTACGTAGAAAAGTCATTTTCACATGGAATTGTTCAAGCTCCAAATCAAATAGATCAATCATGGCAAGCAACATGCAAATAGAGCTATGTTTCACAACATGAGAAAAAACTTCATTAAAGTTTACACCATCTCTTTGACTGGAGCCATTTGCCACCAAGCGTCACTTGAACCTTGCATCCTTAGCCCTTGTGATCAATCGCTTCCTTTTTCTTGAAGAACCATTTGCAACCAACAATTTTAGTGCTAGGGGTGGGTATCGGTTCGGTAAGCGGTTAATTCGGTTGGTTAACCAACTTTTGTCGGAATGCAGTCGGTAAATTTATTTCGGTTAAGCGGTTAATAGGCAATCGGTTAAGTGGTTAATAGGCGGTTAAGTCGACTAAGTCGGTTAATAGGGGGTCGGCTAAATCGGTTAACATTTGGTTAACACGGGTAATAAAACGACATTGTTTTGATTTTTTTTTTAAAAGAAAAAAAGAAAATGATCAAATGTTTCGTTCTTACTAAAACGATGTCGTTTCGTTTTATGTCAGTTCGGTTAATTGGTCGGAATAAAAGGCGGTTCAGTTCAGCTCGATTCGGTTCGGTTACCACTTAAAAGTTGGTTCGATTACCGAACCGGTTTTCGGAACAAAATTTTATACCGACTACCGAACCGAAATTAGTCGGTAGGTAGTCGATGGCGGTTCGGTAAGCGATCGGTAGGCAGTAGGCGAATAATTTGCCCACCCTACTTAGTGCCCTTAGGCAATTTCACCAATTTTCAAGTCTAGTTCTTATGAAGAGCCTCAATCTCTTCATTCATAACAACAACTCATTGTGAAAACTCACTACTTGTGACAGCTTATAAATAAGTGGTAGAGAAGCAACCAAAAGTCATGGCACAGATGTTTGGGTTGTTCGGCTATGACAGCAGCGAAGACTCGATGATTTTGTAATTGTTTCTATTTAGAGAGCACCTCCTATCCGGACCTTCTATAAAAGCCTTTTTTTTACAGCCTTCTATAAAACTTTGACACATCAGTCAAAACCACCAAATAGAATAAAAATGAAAGCAGCCAATCCATCAAGAAGTTGGGACACTTTTATCTTTCCCCTTCATGGTATAGCTGGATTTGTTGGTCCGATTACTTTCTCTCTCCCTCTCACAACTTGCAGAAAACAATGGTGAAACTAGGGCTAGCAAAACGGGTACCCGACACGACCCGTGACCTGTTTAAGCTAGACCTAAACACTACTCGTTTATGTTAACGGGTCGGGGATTCAGACACGACACGAACACGATAATTTCACGAGTTATCTGACACGACCCATGAAACCCGTTTAACATAATGGGTCGAATCGACCAGACCCGTTTGACCCGTTTAGTTGCTTATTAGAGACTTCAAGTAAAATTTTTAGATCACGAGGTGTAAATATACAAGAAGAAAAAGAAAATATTTCCCAGAAAATCGGGATTCATGCATACATAATGATGCTATAAAAAATTAGATGCCGACCAAGCAGGCAAGCATCACGATTATGATTTTAATACCCACAATAATGATGCTATAAAAATTAAAAATGGAAATCAACTATTAACATGCTGACAGACCCGGCGGTACCGGATGCGACATCGGCAGAGAGAGCGGCAGAGAGACGGGGAGAGCAAAGATGTTGGCAATCAGCAGCGAGTGCCGAGCGGAGAGCAGAGACTAGAGAGACTGAGAGAGAGAGAGCGACGAGAGGGTCCAATTTCCGATTGGGCCTTGCGGGAGGAAGAAGAAGGGACGGCGGCGCGGCGAGGCTGAGGAAAAACCAAAAAAGGAAGAAGTTAGGGTTTTCACTTTTCCGGTTTTGTGTTTTGATTTCGGTTAAAACAGATCATTCCCCACCTTTTTTTTTTCTTCTTTTTTTTTTTTTTAAAAAAAAAAGGAGTTAATCGTGTCTAGTAGGTCACCCACGGGTGACCCGGGACTCGACCCGCCAGACCGAGATAAACGGGTCATAAATGGGTCGACCCGTTTATGACCAAAACCCGTTTAAGGTAGACCTAGACTCGCTAATTTCATGTCGTGTTCATGTCTGGTTGTTGGGTCGTGTCAAAATTGCCAGCCCTAGGTGAAACCCATTTGGAAGCTCTCTCTCTCTCTCTCTCTCTCTCTCTCTCTCAACTTGCAGACAACAAACTGAGTAGCCATCAACAAATTATTTCATCATCTTCATCTTTCACTTGTTTCACTCCAAAGCTTATGCAAACCTAGATTTGGAAGCTCTAATGGCTTTCAAAGCTCTTCGGCCAGTAACCGCACAAGAGCAACAGACCTGGGGATAAGTTTTAAAGGAAGGGGCTATGTTGTAAAGTTGGCATACGATAAATTTATTTATTTATTTTTTCCATCGTAGCAACATAAGACTTAGAAGAAGAAGGATTTGATGGTCGGGATGAAGATCCTCCATTAAAGAAGGATTTGGCAGCAGTGAAAGTGGCTAGATGTATTTTTTTTTTTTTGTTTCAAAGAAAACAATTGAGTGTTTTCTTGTTTATTTCATGTCTATTGCTTTTGGTGCTTTTAGATGATGTGTCATCTTTTTATTGGAAGCTGTAAAAGCTCCCTTTTATAGCTCATCTGGACCGAAGGTATTCTCTTCCATTTAATTAGCTTTTCATTGTCATTGAAGAAGTCAGCAGTTGATCACCCTTTAAAATTATTATTTGTCTTCAAAACTTAAGTTGATATTAGAAGTAAATTTGAATATTAAATCAAATATTTTAACATTCTTTTTCACATGTGGGATCATACTCCTCTTCTTTTTAATAGGCGAGGCCCAATACGTGGAATATTTAATTGAAATGGAGTGAATTGATTGTTAAATTGGATCATGCATTTTACAAAAATCTCTTCTCTGATACAATGCAAAAACTATCATTTGTCCCAAAAGTTTAAGTTAATAAAAATAGGTAAATTTAATTATTTCATCAAATACTTTAATATCGAACGACTGAAGAATGGCCACTACGGCTTGAATTTGAACATCGGTTACTATGATCAAAACTTGGCTTTCGGCAACTTTGGCTGACAATGGTTATTTTGACCAGAATTTTGACATTGACGACTTTTTGGCCGGCTTTGGCTATTATGGCCGAAACGGGGCCTACTATGGGCCTAAAATGGGCAACATGGGCCACACATATGCCTCTTGACTTCTTTTTTTCAATTGATTTTTTTTTTTTCTCGCTCCTTGAAACACGAACTTCTTTCGATCTATTGCATATTATGACTAGCACAACAAATCCTCTATAATCATAAGAGGAAAAGAAAAATATAAGGGTTAAATATTATTTAGCCTCCTAAACTAACAATAATTTTTTATGAAGTACTACAAACTGAAAAATGTCATGATTTGACCTTTCCAAACTGTCAATCTGTTATTATTAAGCACTCTCTATTAGTCTTGACCATTATGTTGGATGAAAAATTAAATTTGACCAAAATGTTCCAAAAATTCTATTATTTTGACCATTGAAAAACCAAAATTTCCCTTTGTCTTTTTCTACTAATCCAATTTATCGGTCTAGAGTGACGGATAAAGCTATGTTGCAATAAATTAATAGTTTGAACTTTGAAGGGACGTCAAATATGACACTTGTCTGTTTATAGTGCTTTATAAAAATATCTGTTAGTTGAGAAAACTAAATTATATTTAACCCAAAATATAATGAGAAGCATGCAAAAAGAGCTTAACTATCTCGCATGTTTTGTTCTTTCCTCCTTTTATATTATCTCTGCAAACCAGAGGAAGCAGCCACAACATCTGTCATCCTTCATTGTCGATCGCCTTTCCTTCATTAGTTGGTTTGGTGAAATGATCAGCCGCAGATCCGAACGAGAGCTACACAAGAATTTCGAGAGTCATGAATAGAACAGCCTTGATAGCCACCATGCAACAAATTGTCTTCTTTCTATATACGGGTTGTGAAACACACATAAAGAGAACAAAAAGGCAAGGAGATTTTTGCCTAAATGGAAACCAAACGACCAAACAATTGCCTTCGAAGACCATGTCGAATTTTATTAATGTAAAGATATGAAATAATAGCATGTTGAATTTTATTAAGCTAAATATAATTTACTGTATTTTCGAGGGTTTTTCGCTCGCTCGAAACAGGTTACCTATTATTCTTTGTGTTTTTGGTCAATTGGTTCACATTAAGAGACCCGATCAAACCCTGCCGCATCTGATGGGCTCGGATGCTCTAGATTTAGGTTCTGAGCTCGGGATTTTTACTTTGATATTGAGCAAAAATTGCTTTTTTTTTTTTTTGTTATACATGAACAACTACTTTAATAGTATTTTCCTCCTAGAGAGAGAGAAGGTCCTGAGAGTTTTTAGAGAGAGAGTGAGCTTGAGATTTGGTGTGTTCCGGGGGGGAAGGTTCTACGCCTCCCTCCCCCGGTGGTGATGTTCTCCTTGCCTTTTAGGGGAGGTTTTTGTTCTTCCCTGGTTAAATCCAATGGAGTTTAGGTGCCTTCCAGCCTTTAGGGTTGTGGAGTTTTGTTCCCCCGGGTTAGATCCGGTGGTGGTTGTTGTCCCCTGGCAGTAGACTTCACGGTTTTGGGTTGGGGAGCGATTTTTCCGATGCCTCTGGCGGAGTTTTCCTGACTTGGTTTTTTTTTTTTTTTTTTTTTTGGTTTTCTTTGTAGTTAGATCTGCTTTCTCCGGCGGCCTTTCTCAAGGCACGCGCCTCTCCACGGGGTTCACCGGTCTCTTCTGGTTCAGCAGCTTCTAGCCACGGTCGTGCTGGCTCTCCACGCTCGGCGCGTGGCCTGTACGCACCAAGGAGGTAACTCCCTGATCCGGCGCGTGCGGGTCACGTCTTGTCTTCTAGGGTGCGGTGGGTTGTTTCCTGGTGGTTCGGGGGTCTTCCGGCGGATTCTGTTGCAGAGGAGGTCCCCTGCGACGGCGCATGGCCTGCACTCACTGTCGCCGGCGACGTCGTTTCCCGGCTCCGGTCCCGTTTTGTTTTTCTGTCTAGGGTGTTTTGCTGTTTTTATTTTTTATCCACAATTAGCCTGTGTAATGCTTAAATGTTACGAGACTATTTGTTGGCTTATGTGCTAGATCTGCCCTCTTTTATTTGTTGTCTGTGCTGAATTGTAAAGAGTGGCTCATTGATGCCCTTGTAATATTTCTGTATTGCTTAAGTTGCTGTTCAAGTCAGGTTTTTTGGCTTAGAGTGATGAGGTCTTGTACCTCTTTTATTTGTATTGGTTCTTGCCTTGGGGCTTTCATTTGAAGAAATATATAATAGCACATGCTATTTACTCCAAAAAAAAAAAATAAAAAAATAAAAGAAGAAATGTTATACATATTTTTAAATATTTACTTTTTAATGTGGCAGTAAAAAATTATTATTATATATTAAATGTTTTTTTATTTACTATTTATCTGACTATTGCTAATTTTCACTTTTGCTTAAAATATGTGTGGTGCTGTTTTAAAACCTCAAAATATGTGTACTACACTTTAAATATGTGTACTGTGTGGGCTCAACTTCCTCGTGTCAGATTGCACAAGTTGTGCAACAATCGCTCCACCTTGTGTAATACTCTTTCTTTCTTTTTTTGAAATAAAAAATGCTGGCCACTCTGTGGTGCAGCCGTGCAGAATTGTTGTCCCAAAAGAAAGCCTCGGACAGTGGGACAGGACCACATTTTTTTATTTTCTGATGTTGGGGCCTAATTCGACGGTCAAAAAATGCAGTATATTTTGGACTAATTTGGTAAATCCTCCGACATCAACTTGTGCTTTTCTTTCTTTTTTTCTTTTAAATCAATTTCAAAATATTTCATTTTTTATTTAATTTTTTTTTTTCACTTTTATATTAAATTAATAATTTTTTATCACTATTCAAATAAAAAAAAATTTAATGTAAAATATTATTTTTTTTTTAATTTTTTTACAAAAAATTAAAAATTTCATTTTATTTTATATCACATCAATCATTTTTTATTATCATTAAAAAAAAAAAAAAATCACCTTCAAAAAGCTTTATGGAACACACCCTCTAACTTCTAAGGGGTACTATCTTACCATTAAAAGTGATTAGCATGCGGAGACATCACATGTGACATATAGCCTTCATGTGAGGGGGTTATGATAAATTTATCATTTTCTTAATTTTTTACATAATTATTAAATTTGATATGAATTTGACGTAAAATTATCGATGAAAAGACATGACACGTTTATCTAAATAAATCAGATCGATTAAAATCGACTAATATCATAATTTCCAGAAAATCTGATCTCTCCATTCAACATTTAAGATCGTCAGTTTTTAACAGCTAGCTCTAGATATATATATGTAGACATCAAGACGGCGAAGAATCCTACCATTCAAGTCAGTAAAACCAGTTGGCATATTCCAACGGCACCATTTAATTCAGGGTCCCACGAAGTTGAATGCGGTTAAAGTGGTGGGACTCTTGCAGAGATCCGATCGACTCCGCTTCTGGATGTTTCCCAAAGCGGTGTTTGGGAGGTCCTCACAAATGGGAACGGTGCATGGGCACTGCAAGTGTATACGACCACTTGTGGTTGGAAAGAGCAGTCTTTTTTTTTTTTTTTTTTTCAAAAAGTACAGACATAATAAAAAGAAAAAAGAAATGCTGATCGATCATAAAAAGAAAGAAAAACCATCCTTATTTGTCTTGTATTTCTGTTTAATCTTTTGGGAAGATTTATACTTCTTCTTTTAATTTTATGAGGGTGAAAGTTTTTACTTTTTAGGTTTTTTAATTTTTATATTATTCTTCTCCTTTTTAGAACAGCAAATAATATTATTATTAAGAATTGTGTCACCTTTAATACATTTTTTTTTTTTAAAAAAAAGCATTTTATATAAATTGCTATATTTTTATCTTTTTAATAATAAGTTCACCGTTTTAAACCAAAACATATAAATTAGAACCAAAAAAGTAGTAGCTACGTACAATCATTAGGTATTGGGACTTATGATGAAATGGGTGCTTTTTATTTTTTATTTTTTTTTAAGATAATACCAAGGTACCCACAAAGGTTCTATTGGGACTGAATAGGTTGATAGAAGATAATAGTTTATAAGCGGAATTCACAAAAGTATCTCATTCAGATAATTATTGATTGAAAGAAGATTTATGATGCTTATAAACTAATTAATTCACTGTTCCTTGGCCGATGTGGGGGACAAGCCTTTTTTTTTAACAAAATACCCGAAGAAATGAGCTAGGGGAAAAACGGCACAATCGAAACAAAATAAAACAAAATAACTCATAAGCGAAATCCATAAAAGTACCCATCAAAACAATTGCTGACTAAAGGACTTGTGGTGGAAAGGGATGCCTATTCGTTGAGCTACATGTAGGAATCATAGCATGCTTTATTAGAGCATTCTCAATGGTTTACCTATTTTCACCTTTAGGCTAAAATGACTAATCAATTAATTCATTAAAAAGTCCATCCATCCGATTATGCAAATCAAATGCAAAATGCGTTTGTGATGCATATATATGTGAATAGTACAGTAGAGTTGCACTATTCACGTACACACGCATCTCTTTTTTTATTTGTTTATCTTTCTTTCACTCACTCTCTCTCTCACTCTCACTCTCACTCTCACTCACTCTCTCTCTCTCTCTCTCTCTCTCTCTCAATAAAACCCATTTACTCCATAACAATATTTTAATATATCTCTGAATTTAGAAAATAGTAGTCCAGAGTATGTCTATATGACAAAATCTATCTTTGCCATTTTAAGGTTACACTCATGCGAACCACCTTAGATGAGAACAAAAAATTTGCCGATTTTGTAGCAAATAATTATCCAAAAAAGAAAAGACTTCTCGTTAAAAAAATGTCTTAGAATTGAAATAAAGAAAGATAAAAAAGAATATTTAAATGATATAGTGAAACAATAGATAATTAGATCGATATTGTATTGTACAATTTGAAACCCATTAGTTAAAAATGTATAAGCTATTGGGAATGCAATGATATTGGAATTGAAGCATATAATTAAGAGTAATACTATACGTGCGTCAAGAGTCCGGCTGGTGTCCGGCTCTTGACCCACGTGGCATGTCTTTTTTCCCGTTGAATTTTTTTTTTCCCTGCTTGCGTGTGATTTGCAGAGATAGAACGACGAGCTCCTGGATTTGCTGGGTCTGAGAGAGAGAGAGAGAGAGCTGGGGGCGAGGGTCGGCTGGATTTGCTGGGTCCGAGAGAGAGAGAGAGCTGGGCGAGGGTCGGGCGGTCGTTGGCCGCCAGTCGATCGATGGGTACTGGTCTGCTGGGTTCACGAGAGAGAGAGAGAGAGAGAGAGAGAGAGAGAGATTTCCTTCCACCCGCGTTTTCAAAGTTTCTTTTGGATTTTTTTTTTAAATAAAAAAAGAAAAAAGATGTGCCACGTGGGTCAAGAGCCGGACACCAGCCGGACTCTTGACGCACGTATAGCACTACTCTATAATTAAACTTCATGGAAAAATATATTATTTGTATATAGCTCAAAAAAGTGTTCTTTCACGCATGTACAGTGATTTTTAATCTGGGCTCATCCTTTTTGTACCATTAATTTAGAATGAAACCGTGCTTGATTCATGACATATTTTTAATAAGAAATATTAGAACTCCTTTGAGCTAGCATTCTTCTAATGTGGAGGACTTAAATTTAATTTTTTACTTAAATAATTACATTTCGTCAGAAAAAACACTAACATTCCTCGTATATTTTTGAAATGCATAAGATTTCTATATTTGCACATGTCGGCTGGCCGGCCCTAATGGAGATCGAGAAAAGCTGACTCACGTACGTAAGGAGAATAGTCTCGATCTCCTTGATTTTTCTTCGATTCCTTTGGTTCTTTGAAAATAGGTTAATGCTAATAGAGACAGTTGGAACCTCATGGCGAGCTATATATATAATTATATATAAGTACGTGGTCGGTCTTTTGATTCTTTGATTTTTATGGACCATGAGTCATGACAATCTAACCTGCTGTGACACTTCAGCGTAGTTCCCACATGGTAGCGGTGGAAAATTAGCACCACAGGGGAGGCCTATTCTTATGTGAATGGGGTCCAGGATACGTAAATGTAGGCATGCAGCAGAAGGGCAGATAGGAAGAAGGGTTGTTGGCTTACGTGCAGTATGCCTAAAAGTAATTGCCCAACTTCATCGTCCTCCATATTTAGTATGCATATCAAAGTAAATTACGATTATACCATGGCCATGATACTTTCAATAACTACTTCAACAGTTTAAATAGGGGGAACAAGAGTTGAAGTCTTCGTGCTCTCTAGACTCCACTCTCCACTCTCCAGAGCATCGGCCTTCTGCTTATAGATATATAATTGGCTGCTAGCTTTCCCGACGTCACCCTAATTTTCTCTAGAGAAAAACAGAGAGATGGGAAGAGCTCCTTGTTGTTCTAAGGTTGGGTTGCATAGAGGTCCATGGACTCCTAGAGAAGACACATTGCTTACCAAGTATATTCAAGCTCATGGAGAAGGTCACTGGAGATCTATGCCTAAAAGAGCTGGTAATAATTATCTCATATATCTATTACGTACATAACACTCTGTTTCCCTTAACTACTAGTTTTTTCGATCAACACCCTTTTGAAGAAAAGTTGGAATTGTTTATTCATCATATATATCAACATATATACTAGTCTATGTTCTTGTTCTTAATTACAAATTACTTGTCTTGTGTGCATGAAGGCCTGCTTAGGTGTGGAAAGAGCTGCCGACTAAGATGGATGAACTACCTAAGACCAAATATAAAGAGAGGGAACATAAGCCCTGATGAGGATGACCTTATTATCCGACTACATTCGCTTCTCGGCAACCGATGGTCTCTCATTGCGGGCAGGCTTCCAGGCCGAACTGATAACGAGATAAAGAATTATTGGAACACCCATCTCAGTAAAAAACTCAGAAGCCAAGGAACCGACCCGAATACCCACAAAAAGCTGTCGGAGACAGCCCAATTAGGATCAAAGAGGAAGAACAACAGCAGCAGCAGCAGCAACAACAACAACAACAACAACAAAAGCAAGAGCAGGAAGCAGAAGAGCAAGAGTATAGCAAATCTAGAGCCAGAGAAGCAAAAGGTTCATCTCCCGAAGGCGACAAGGGTTAATTCTTTTCGGATACCAAGAAATGAAAGCTTTGATTGCAATACAATTAGTGGGTCTTCGGACCAAGCAAGAGAAGGATCAAAAGTGGTAAATATTATTCCTTGGAGCGAGTTGATCAAAGACAGTGCTGAAAATGGGATCGGGTTTCTTGTTGGCGGTCATGATCAAGATCATGGTCTTGTCAACGGCTCAAATTTTGAGTGCCCTTCTCATATACCCACAGGCGAGAACACGCTAGAGAAGCTGTATGAGGAATATTTTCTAGAACTTCTCAAGCCAGAAGAAAGCCAAGTTGAATTAGACGCCTTTGCGGAATCGTTATTGATCTGAAAAAGAAAGGGAAAAAAGCAACGTACGTAGGGGCGCATGTGTCGAAGGGAGGATTAAGGTTTCACCGTGAGATCCAAAAAGCGTTTGAATCTTAGGTTCACGTGCTCACCTTCACCTTCTGGCCAGCTTAATTAGGTTAGAATTAATTAAACAATTAATAATGGTTCCACGTACGTCTAGAACGGGTCATAATTAATAAAACAATCGTCAATAGTGAATGTGCCATAATAATACAATCGTGATAGTGACGTTTGACGGTGCTTAATTGTCATGTTTTAATTGCATGTTTTGTTTTTAATTTTCCCGTTTTAATTTATTTACCGCTAGCCAGGTGGGTACTACTTGTTATATGTTACGTATTACATATATGTTACATTTCATATGCGTGTATAATTATTGCTACAAAGAATTTGTTTTTTTAGCTACTTGCAGTTAGCCACGTGGATGAGGGTCATTCACGTGGCCAACTACTAGCCACGTACAGTTAGCTACATGGGTTTCACGTGGTGAATCCGGTTGTTGCTAAATGACATTTAGAAACGTGGCCTTTTTATATATGTGGTTATTTAGCCATGTGACGTTTAGAGACATGCAACCCCAAGTGGCTAAATGCAATTTTATTTTTATTTTTTTTTTAAAAAATGGCATTTTTTATCCACTGCAATTAAAGCCACGTAGCTAAAATTATTTATTTTTTAAAAAAAGAACCCAAAATTAGATTTGAAAATTAAAATAAGGACTTCTAAAAGAACCAAGTGTGTGTTTGTGTGCAACAAAATATCTTAAATGTGAAATTTAAAGAAGACAAGATATTTGTTGACGAAGTGAAAATTTTGTGAAGAGAAAAACCACTCAGGAGCAGCCAAACCCAAAAACTCCACTATCCAAAAACAAAGCAAGTTACAAATCACTCGTACTCACAAAACCTATTGCAGTAGTCATATCTTTAACTATAACACGAAGCCCATCGTGAACGCTTCTCAACCAAATCTCCTACTTGAAGGGGTCTTTGATGGATTCATTTACCTTAGGGACGACTCCTAAGATAGACTTCACACGAACTGTTGAGCACACACCGGCAACGGCTAGAGAGCTAGTGGATCTTCGATTCTCCCTAAACACCCTCTCTAAGTACTATGGAATTCGTTACAGAATTCATACAATTTACAAGCCTAGAATCCTCTATTTATAGGCTTACAGAAAACCTAAATCTACTTAAATTCGAACTCTGGCTATCGAGCGTTCGGACGGAAGTTAACCTTGTTCGGATGGTCTTCTGCGACCGCCTTCCAAAATAGCACAAATCTTTCCATAACAAGTATACGTCTGGATGGCTTGGCTGAGCGTCCGAATGGTCTTTGCTATATCTTCTTTTCGCGTTCGAACGGAAGTCCAGAATAATCTGAAAAGCTGAACAGCGTCCAGACGTGTTGCCACGTCGTCCGGACGTCTTGCAGAAACTTCCCAAACAATGTCGACTGCTGAAATCCAACTCCGTGTAGAAATTGGAGAAGCTTGACCTATCGTCCAGACGGTGTTGCTTTAATGTCTGGACGTCTTCAACGCTGAAGCTTCTAGACACTGCAGGGCGTCTGGACACCTTCAAAGGCCCGTCCGGACGGTTGCATAGGAACCGGCTGTTCTGACTTGGAAATTGCATGGAATCTTCATGGACATCTTTTTAGAAACTTGTGACCATACACATGGCATGAAATGAGACACTGTCCATATTACTTGAAGACTCTGAATAGAACTGATAATCCTGTTAAAAAGCAACCGTTACATAAAGTGTTTTTATCAACCAGAATGTTGTCAATATAAAATACTAAAAAACTTCCCCTTTGGCCATTATGGGATAAAAAACACTTGACCGGTTTGGAAATACATTCTCGGTCAAAAACACAAAATACTCCCCATTTTTGTCTCAAAATGACAAAGGGTAAACAGAGTATAAGAGAAAACCACAATTACTAAAATTCAAAACAACAAGAATAATAGTAAAGTGTCTCATCAAAAGCTCAAATCAACATAAGAGAGAATCAAAACCTCAAGATATCACATTTCCTGAATTTGAGCCACTTCGGCTTCTTGCTCTTAAAGCCGGGAAACCATAGACTGAAATTTTTTAGTCACTTGAGTCTTCTATAGCCCGAAACTGATCATCCGTAGAAAGAAATCCCCTAGACAAGTGGTCTGCAAGATGATAAAGAAGATTCACCACTGAATCTTTATCTAGTGCAGATCTAGAGGAAAAGGTTACGGAGGACTCTGTATGAGCAGGGAGAATGAGCTCATCTAAAATTTGAGATCTCTGGAACATATGATTTCAACATTGATCTGTTTTCCAAAGAGCCATCTGTTTGACACTATGCTGGAAGCCGCTGGACAACATATTCCTGAAAATATTTAAACATAAATCTATCCAAAAATAACACCACAATAAAACCAAATGAAAATAAATATTAGATCCTGTTAGTTTCAAACAGAATGTGGTATTATGATGACTATTTATTAGATACATAAAGAAATACAAAAGTAGATATAGCAATCCAAAAGACACAGCTTAGTAATATCCAACCAGCATAAAGGCAGAAAAAGATATTTATGCACAATCTCTCAAATCATAATCAATTAAAAATTCTAATATTCTAAAAAGAACCAAAGCTTAAGAGAATAAGGAAATACCTGGGAATGAGAAAAGATGTGCAGAGAATGCCAAAATCTTGAGAGAAATCCGCGAGAAAAACACACAACATGACATGATAAAACAGGCAAAAAGTAGTAGTATGTGTTTGGCAGAGAAAGCAAAAGCTCGCGTCCGGACATGGTACATACTCGTCCGGACGGCATGCTGTCAAATAAGATATCGACAGAGCCGAGAGTGTCCGGACGCAAGAACATGTTCGTCCGGACGTTTCACACTAGAAGCTGAAAAAAAGAGGGAAATATACAGAATTTTTTTTTTACTAACGTTAGCTTCAGAACACGCATGTATAAATAACTCATAAAACAGTCAAATAGCATTTTAAAAATATACCAAGATATAATTGAGAGTTAAGAGTCAATAAGCACAAAAATTTTCCTGCAGATATAAATTTTTTAATAGTAAACTTAACTCATGCAATGCGTGTGTGAAAACTTTTTCAATAAGGTATGAAGTTCACTGATATGGCTTAAAGCAAACGAATTTTTTAAATAAGAGAGAAAATCAATGGTAGATTAGCTAAAAGTCAAACCTTATTTTACTAGGGCTTAGCCACCCTCATCTGATACACTTCCCGTAAGCTGCAACACTTTTCTTTTACTTCGTCCTTTAGTAACCGTCTATTTCCGCAATGATTTGGTCACTGACTGTTTCTATAGGAACAAGTTCAAGAACAGATTTATAACACAAAAGTAGTGAATCTTTTTATTTATCCATATTTATTCAATTTTGAATGCTTTTTATCACTTGGTGCTGCAACGACCTAGAAAGAATGTCAGAATTTATGGGTTCTAGGTTCAACTAGCGAGCTAGTCAATTTGACCATCTTAGCAAAAAAAAAAAAAAATCTCTCTCATTAGAATTTCCAGAAGCTAAGTCAGAGAGAAAAAATGTACCTTTGGGAAGCCTTAGATAGTACACATTTTCATCGCATGAGGAAAGTAACTATCTATCAAATAGATGCAGCAGATAAACTTTGCAGATATCAAACAAAAACTCTCAATTATATAAAAGCAAAACGAGTAATGCACTAAGAACTGAAACATCAGGTAAAAATACATATGATATCTGAAAAGCTAAATACAAGAATAAATATCTGCAACTTTCTCTCCCCCCCCAATCAATGTAATGCAAACATACCTGGTATGCACTAGGATTTAGGAGCCAAAATCCTAGGCATGGTGAGACTACACCTATACTAGGTGAGTTCACTCCCCCTCAAGGGGTGAAATGGTCTCATCCTTTCTGACCCAACCCTGGTGTACCCATGGTAGATGTGATTGGGTATTGCTCATACTGTCCATTCTCTTCAGCTTCCCTTGTAATAAGCTCAGCAACCCTTCATAGGCATGGTTGCTATCAGGCTTTTGCGGCCTTTTATTGTAGTGCCTTGATGTGTTCTTCGGAATAGACCGATGTTGTTGCCGTTGATGCCATGGAACCTGATGTCCCGCCGAAGGTAGAGTACTTGATGTGGTCTTAGTAGGCAACTTCCTCTTAGCCTTCTTCTTTTGAGCTTGGAGCTGTGGACATTTGGGTCGAATGTGATCGGTGATGCCGCAGTGATGACAGGTGGGCAGACTTCTTTTGTTGGAATGCTGCTTGACTTTCTCTGTAGAAATATAGTTAGCATTCTTACAAACAATATTGCCCTTACCTTTTATATGTCTCCTATGCAGAGTGACATATTTTGATGAGAAAGAATCTTCAACTTCACTTTTCCTCAGAGCATCCTGCTTAATCCAAGGCCTGTGGGATTTCAACAAATAACAATTTGGCATAATATGACAAATCTTCCCACAATGATGACACTTAGGAATAAACTTACCTTGTATTCTTGATTCCTTGGAGTTAGGCATCACATGATTAGTTAAGCAAGAATTATCTAAACAAGCTGTATCTTCTATAACAGGCTTAATATCAATAGAATCTACTCCAGAATCAGAAGCATGTGAAATAGAAGTACTTAAATCATTAACTATTGAATCAGGCTTGTTAGAAATATCTGTATGAATACAAAGCATGCTTTTCAAATTATTACTAGAGAATTTTTTTCAAGAGATTCACTGATTCTTTTAATTTATTTTCTAATGCATCAACAGTATCAAAAAGCAAGGTATTCTCAGATTTCAAAGAGTCAATCAGAACATGTGATTCAGATAATTATAAAATCAAAGACTATTTTTCTTACTTAATCTTTTTGAGTCCTTTATTGGATTTCTTAAAGAGTTTACCTATCAAAATGGTATCTTTGGAGAAATAATAAAAATCATCTTCTAAGAACTCATGAAGATTTATGTTAAAAGAAGTCATAGATCACACTTAAGAAATAAATCCAAACACAAGTGAATCTCGCTTTGATACCAATTGAAAATTAAAATAATGACTTTTAAAAGAACCAAGTGTGTGTTTATGTGCAAAGAAATATCTTAAATGCGGAACTTAAAGAAGACATGATATTTGTTGACGAAGTGGAAACTCTGTGAAGAGAAAAACCATTCCGGGGCAGCCAAACCCAGGAACTCCACTATCCAAAAACAAAGCAAGTTACAAAGCACTCGTACTCACAAAACCTATTATAGTAGTCATACCTTTAACTATAACACGAAGCCCATCGTGAACGCTTCCCAACCAAGTCTTCTACTTGAAGGGGTCTTTGATGGATTCCTTTACCTTAGGGCCGACCCTTAAGATAGACTTCACACGAACTGTTGAGCACACACCGACAACGACTAGAGAGCTAGCGGATCTTTGATTCTCCCTAAACACCCTCTCTATGCACTATGGAATTCGCTACAGAATTCATACAATTTACAAGCCTATAGCCCTCTATTTATAGGCTAACAGAAAACCTAAATCTGCTTAAATTCAAACACTGGCTATCGAGCGTCTGGACGGAAGTTAGCCTCATTCGGACGGTCTTCTACGACCGCCTTCCAGAATAGCGCAAATCTTTTCATAACAGGTATACGTCCGGACGGTCTTCGCTATATCTCCTTTCCGCATTCGAACGGAAGTCCAAAATAATCTAAAAAGCTGGACAGCGTCTGGACGAGTTGCCACGTCGTCCGAACGTCTTACAGAAACTTCCCAAACAGTGTCGACTGCTGAAATCCAACTCAATGTAGAAATTGGAGAGGCTTGACCTATCGTCCGGACGTGTGTTGCTCTGACGTCCGAACGTCTTCAATGCTGAAGCTTCTAGACACTGTGGGGCGTTCGGATGCCTTCAAAGGCCCGTCGGGACTGTTGCACAGGAACAAGTTGTTCTAACTTGAAAATTGCATGGAATCTTCTTGGACATCTTCTTAGAAACTTGTGACCATACACATGGCATGAAATGAGACACTGTCCATATTACTTGAAGACTCTGAATAGAACCGATAATCTTGTTAAAAAGCAACTTTTACATAAAGTGTTTTTGTCAATCAGAATGTTGCCAATATAAAATACTAACAAGATTAAAAAGGGAAAAACCTAATCACATTAGATTCAAAAAACCAAAACAACAAAAACCCAATTGGCCGAAATCGCCCAGTCCTCGGATTCAAACCTGGCCATCAAACCAAAACAACAAAAACCCAAAATCAGATTCAAAATTCGGCCGGTCCTCCGATCCCTGCATCACCGAAACATCAAGGGATAAGAGAGAGAGAGAGATCAGCACAAGAGAGAGAGAGTGAGAGAGATAGAGTACTTGTGGTCGATGGAGATTGGCGGCCAGCGAGAGTGAGTCGGCCGGATCTCCTCCCTCTCTCGATCTCGATCTGTATTTCTTTGAATCGGCCGATCTCCCCGAGTGGTGGCTTGCGGCCGGGCTGGTGGGGGTGAGTGGTCGACGAGAGAGAGAAGAGAGTGAGAGTGAGACGGAATATCAGAGAGATCGACGAGAGAGAAGAGAGTTTTGGGGATTTTTCCTTTTTGATTCAGGCTAGGGGAGAAGAATGTGTGAAGAGAGGAGAGAGAGATAGCATTAAATGTGAGGCAGCCTTTTAGGAAGAAAACAAAAATTGAAAAAATTAATTGCATAGTCAAATTTGAAATCTCAATATTTTCGCGCGCGTCCACACCAATTTTTTAATTAATTTTTTTAATCTATATAAGTAAATAGAGACGTGGGTTAGGCCACATGGCAAACAACCCACGTGGCTAAAATTTTAATTTGTAAAAAAAAAATAGAAAAATTTTAATAAATTACTCACGTTGTTTATTTACCACGTGGCCAATAAAGTGTGTGGCTAATTGGCGACGTGTAAAAATCCATGTGGCTAATTACCTACGTAAAACATTTCGCTAAGTGGTGAATTACCCACAAGGTGAAATCACAATGAGGGTAAATACCACGTAGAGAAATAGCCACGTGGCTACAGTATAAGGTGTTGTAGCCACGTAGCTAAACGTAAGGTTTTTTGTAGTGTATATATAGGTAGGTGTAAATATGTTAACGTAAATGCATGCATAGTCACTAAAAGTATCATTCTATCATTACTTTCATTAATGAGGACGATGAAGCGCTAGCTAATTGATCCGCAAATACAATTAATATGTTGAATATAGATGGGAGCTTCTTCCATCAAAACTTGTTCTTTTACGTGACACAAAGCTTCCTTAATTAGTCAGCCTATGAGCAGCAGTTTCGCTTGATTTCCTCCTAACATAATTTGCTTGCAAACTAATCGGAATAAGTACTTCAACATTAGTGATCATGAGTTGACTATATCTACTTCAATCCATGCCATTCATTCTTAGTGAATTAATGTTCAATTTGAAGAGCATTTCTTTTATCCCGAGAGAGTGTAATTCTGCAGCCCACAATTTAGCTAAGGAAGCCTCTAATAATTATGTGGATCATTGCTGGTTGGAGGAGCTGCCTTTAAGTGTTAGAAGTATTGTTATTAGGGAATGTTCTTGTCCCTAGATCCTATCTATTTGGGATCAATTTTTGTACTGTTTGAGAATTGATTTTTATGATGATTATCCCGTTAAAAAAAAAAAAGAATAAAAAAAGAGCATCATCACTATCCAAAACAACGTCCTTATGTAGTCTCACATTTTTGCTAAAAATCACAATTGTCAATGCTGCTGCCACCACCTCATCAACTACAGGATTAGTGAAATAAGGTTTGGAAGCCATCATAGGCCCCAAGAGTACGTACCTCTCCCTCATGGTTTCTAACAATTATGCATATGCCTATTTTGTTATTCAGCTTATATATCCACGACAACATCTCAATTGATGTTAGCAAACTCACCTACAGTGGATCGGAGCTCGATCTCCATATCTAGGCAGTAGTAGTTTTCCCTTTTCCTCTCCTTTCTTTCCACCTAGCTAGCTAGGTTACAAAGCCTTTTTAAAATCATCAAGCAACTTCGAATTGCTTTAGTACTTACCAATTGGTTACGATGACTTGAATAATCAAGTTGATGGGTCCAGTGGACTAGTAACTTGATTAGCGCGAGACAGTGGGTGACAACATGAATTGTGCAATCTCCTTATTAGTTTTTCTCATGCATGTTTGTAACGCCAGACGGCATAGAGAATTTAATTAAAGAAGTGTTTTCTCTTTTGTCATTAATTATTTATTGTGTGAGACTGTGATTTGAGTGTATTGAGCCTTCAGGTTTTAAGTGTTTCTCCCTACTACTCTTTGCATTCCATTTTTTGATGGTGAATTTCTTCACAGTTGTTTCCGCCTGTAAATGTAGGCATGTTAGGTTGAATCACATTAAATCTCAGTATCATGTGTGATTGAGTTATTTTTATTTTGCCTTTTTTTGCTTCTTTGGGATCCTAAAATATTTTGTCACAACAAATTGGTATTAAAGCTCTCAATCGGGTTTTTATTTTGCAAAGTGGCTATTGCAAAATTCAAAATAGAAAATTTTGATGGTAATAATAGTTTCAGCCTTTGGCACATCAAAATGCAGGCTTTGTTGTGACAACAAGGCATGCATGGCTAAGATTTTAGATGGTAAGGTGTCATCAACATCATCAAAAGGAGAAATTGTGGAACTTGAAGAAAAATTCTACAGTAAAATTTTGTTGTCTCTTTTAGCTTTAGTTTTGATGGAAGTTGTCAATGAAAAAATTGCCTTTGGCGTTTAGAAAAAGCTAGAGAGCTTGTACATGAAGAAGTTCCTCACTAACTGTATGTATTTGAAGCAACGGTTATATACTCCCAAGATGAAGGAAGGTATGCCTCTTTGTGATCATCTTGGTGACTTTAATAGAATAATTTTGAATTTGAAAAATATTAATATTAAAGTCGATGGTGAGGATCGAGCCTTGATTTTGTTGTCTTACTACCTCATTTCTTTCATAATTTCATTAATTAAATGTTGTACGTAGTGTAGAGATACTATCTCCTTAGCGGATGTTAAGTTTGCTTTGAATTTTATGGAGTTGAGGACAAGATCATTGAATTTGAAAGGTAGTGATAATAAGGCAAATGGTTTATTTGTTAAGGGTTGTTCGAAAAATTCCTCTAATTTTATAGGTCGATCCAGTGAGAGGGACTCATGTAAAGTAAAATTAAGAGGCCGATCGCAGTTCAAGTCGAAGAAAAAAGTTAAGTGATATTATTGCAAAAAGTATGGGCATTACAAATCCGAGTGTCTTAAGTTGAAAATAAAGAGAAATGTGACCAGTCAAGTTTCTCTTTTGACTGGTATTGTCAAAGAAAAATCTAAAGGTTTAGAACTTGTCCTTGCAATTACCTTTTATGATGGCCGTTTTAACGGCACGTTGATCCTTGATATTGCATTACATTTCATATGTCCTCTAAAAAGAATTGGTTTACTACCTATGAGTCAGTCAATGGTGGTTAGTCTTGATGAGAACGATGTTTGCCTGGAAGATTGCAACTATTGGTGCAATCAGAATAAGGATGCATGACAGAATTATTAGAACTTTGACAGATGCTCGACATATGCCACTGCGATTGTTTTCTAACAACAATTGCGAGATTTGATTTTTCGCCAATAGAACAACCTGTCCGCAATGGTGTGATTTTGTTGTGTTCACAATAAGAAGATTGTTGACTCGGTTTCTCTATTGTGTTTGTGCATTTTCTTTGGTTTGACAAGAAGGATCTTTAAACAGCTATATTTCTTTTTCGTTACAAAACTCGAGGTCGAGTTTTTTTCAAAGAAAGAGATGAGTGACCATATTTAAAGAAAAATCTAGGTATGAGAATCCTGAGCAAACGAAGTTTGCTTTATACTCAGAAAACAAGATCGCTAGACTTTTGGGAGCATTGTGTATTTGGGGAAGTAATGTAGAGTCAAGTTCAATACATGTATTCATTGAATTAGTGGTACTGTGGACTATGTCAATTCAAATCTTTGAGGGCCCTTTTAGGTTCCATCAAAGGGTGGTGCTTAGTATTTTCTGACATTTATTGACAATTATTTGAGAAAAGTCTGGGTGTATTTTCTGAAGAAAAAAAGTAATGTATTCATGATTTTCAAGCAATGGAGTGCATTAATTGAAAATCAGTCTGAGAAGAAAATTAAGCGACTTAAAACAGACAACGGCATGGAATTTTGTAGTGGTGACTTTAAGAAATTCTGCAAAGATGAAGGCATTGCTAAACACCTTACAGCTAATCAAACTCCATAGCATAATGGGGTTGCTAAACGAATGAATATGGCCCTTTTGAAAAGGCGTGTTGCATGCTTTCAAATGTCGGGTTGTCTAAGATTTTTAGGTTGAGGTGATCAATATTGTTTGCTATTTGGTCAACTATTCTCCATCGACGGCTATTGATTGCAAAAAATCCTTATGAGGTATGGTAGACAAAGGAGGCAAACCTTATATATATAGTTATGTAGACTTAGTAGCACATGTACTTACTGTGGCAAAAACACTAGAGTTCAAGAGCCTTCCACTTAGTACCTCCTCCCTTCCCCTTTTTGTTCGCTGTTTGCTCTCCCTTTCTGTGTTTTCTCTAGTTTTTTTTTCTTTAGTTATCTCTGTTTTCTTCAAAAAACACTGCTGTAGCTCCGCCTCCACCATTGGTCTGCTGACCCTCGTTGTCGTGATTCTCTTTGCCCCAGCTCTTGCCCTCCTTGCCAGCCGCTGACGCGTCGGTCTTACTTGCTTGTGTGTGGTTCTCTTTCGCCATTGCCGTTGTTGTTTTTTGTTTGGGTTAAATACCTTACACACCCCTATGGTTTGCAAACTTTATTTTTTGCCCCATGAGTTTTAATTTTTATCATAAGTGATACCTGTGGTATGTGAAAAGATAGAAATCGTATTTCGGTCTATTTTTCCATCTAAAACCGACAAAAATCCACGTCAATGCCACGTGGCACCATTCAAAATGCGATACATAGCCACACTATTTTTTTTTTAAAAAAATGAAATTAAAAAAGAAATAAAAATTGTAGGGTTGGCTTTTTGGGCCACATGGGGGTGTCCAACAACCCTCAAGGACCAAATGGGAAAGTCAAAAAAAAAAAAAAAAAAAAAAAATCATTTTTGCCTTGGGGGTGGCCAAACCACCCCCATAGGCCACGAGGGTGGTTCGGCCACCCCCAAACCGGGCGATCTGGGGGTGGCCGAACTACCCCCGTGGCTTATGGGGGTGGTTCGTCCACCCCCAAAGATCACAGGGGTAGTTCGGCCCCGGTCTGGGGGTGGCTGAACCACCCCTATAGGCCATGGGGGTGGTCGGCCACCCCTACATTTTTTTTTTTTTTTAGAGGCTTAAAATTTTTTTTTAAAAAAATTTTAAAAAATAGTATGGTCATGTGTCGCATTTTGAATGGTGCCACGTGGTGTTGACGTAGATTTCCGTCAGTTTTGAATGGAAAAATGGACGGAGGTATAATTTTCATATTTTTCCATACCACAAGTACAACCTATAATAAAAATTAAAACTCAGGACGTCAAAAATAAAGTTTGAAAATCACAGGGGACAATTTTGTATTTAACCCTTTTTGTTTTTTGGTTTTTTTTTTTTTTGTGTGTTGTATTTATGGTGTTTTTCTGCACTTTTGTTGGTGTTTTGTTGTTTTTGTTTTGTGGTTTGGGTTACCGTCTCAAAGCTCGTTCGATGTCTGATCTCTCGGTGGAGACTTTTGTAATCGGGTTTCGTTATTCTTCAATGGACCATCTCCGGTCTTTGGCAGTATTTCTTTAACAACAACCATTTCCTGATGGTTGTTGCCTTTACTGGTTGTGGCTCTACTTTGAGCCATTTTGCCATATAAAATCGCCTTGTGTAGTCTCAGAAAAGACCCAACTTGTTTATAATTTTTCTAGAATCATGCATAGATAACACCATTGCCTACTGTTTACGGCTGGTGTCTTTGCTGTCTTTTCGTGGTTATGTTTATTAGTAGTTTGATCCTTGTAACCCTTTTCTCATATTCGAATAAAAAAAAAAAAAAAAAAATTATCTGTTCCCAAAAATGGTGACGACCAGAACTTTGAGTCTGACGCCGTACATCACTCGGCCATCCTCACAATTGCGTCCAACTTGTCAACTTGATGCTTTTTTTTTTGTAATTTTAACTTATTAAGACTTCTTATTAAAAGGTATGGGCTGGGCCAGATTCAGTTGAGTCTCATGGGGTGCCCCTAGGCCCTAGGCATGCGTTTAGTTTTTTAAAAGAGTACAAGGCTAGCGTATTAATTAAGGGCTTCTTCTTTTCTTTTCTTTTCTTTCTTCTTCTTCTTCTTCTTCTGTTGTATTAATGCTTTTGTATATTAAATCGTAGTGAAAGAGTACAACTGATGGAGACTAGTACTGTTGTATCGATTCCTAATTCAAATTGTTGATACGTTGGTGAAATTTTTTGGAACTGTATATATATTCTTGGCTTTGGAACTTCCTACCATATTGTCCAAATAATCTCCATGAATTATATACTAGCCTTCCAGCTAGTGTATATATATAATTAACTTGTGTTTAATTTATTACTAATCTTTTGCCTTTAGAAGTATTAGTACTATGAACATAGCATTGCAGCCATAGCTTAGGTCTAAACTCATGTGACTAAGGTTAGAATGCAAGACTAGAATAACAACCACATGGTCATGAACAAGTACACATGGGCAGCAACTTAATCATTAACAAGTGCTACAAGTTAAGTGCCAACATGTAGTCCAAATATACATTGACTATGACAAAACATTATAAAAAAACACCAATAGAGAAATCCTAATATATATAATTGAACATTTTAAAATAATACAAACAATTAAGCAGACCATCATCAGTCATCACATAAAATCGAAGTATTTAAATACTTTAGATGTTTATTCCAACCTATTGAATTTGATGTAACTAAGAGTAAATATCCAATTTGATTCATGAACTTTGTCGGGAAATATTTCCAACAATTAGTAAATTGGCTTATTTAATTCATACAAGCTCATTTACTTATATTAATCCATCAAGCTACATTAGAAGATTAGGGCTAAGGCCCATCAAGAAGTAAAGGCTAAGGCCCACCATGAAATTCACAAGAAGCCAGAAATATCTCGAGAACGTCAAATCCCGAGATATTCGGACTGCTTGGATCCTAGGAGTCCGAGAAGAAGGGAATTAGTTCCCACTTTATCTGGATTAAACAGTTGAAGTCCCACCTATAAATAGGTACACGCCACTATGTATTTTTCAGATGATTTATTTTTATTATAAGATTTAACAGTTTTATCTCCAAAGACTGACTTAAGCATCGGAGTGGGACCGGTTGGCACCTCAATGAACATTTGTTGATATTCATTGTTTTACAAGAATAAAAGAATGACTTTATCAAAACTTATGGTCACTGTACCAAAAACTGTCTTAACAAATAAACTCAAAGGAAGACAAGTTCATAGCTCAAACTGAAGAGAGTACGAACAAGGACTAGTTTTTTTTTTTTTTCTTTTTCAACGCATATCAAATCTATTCCAATAAAAGATGACCAAATTATAGTCTAGAGATAGCAAGGTCTCTACAAACAACATCATATATGAATAAAGGCATCTTCTCTAACCAAGTCCTAGAGAAGCACTTAGAAGAAGCATCCTTAGCAATCACATGGGCAACACAATTAGATTCTTTGTAGCAATGAGCCCAAGAACAAGAAGAAAAGCACTTCAGCATCCACAAAGTGACCAATACGTGCATGAAGAGAACGATGATCATTTATCTCTTGGATCACCCGTAAAGCATTACCTTAAAAAATGATATTTCTAAAGCCTGCTTCCTTACAAAAAAGAATAACATGAAGAGCCGCTATAGCCTCCGCCAAAGTAGGATCCACTTCCACCTTACACGCACTGCATTTCACACCCAGAACCTGACCCTTAAAATTTCTAATAACACACTCCAATCCAATGAAATCAGTCATTCTATTAAGAGATGCATCCCAATTAACCTTAAAAAATCTCATACCAGGGGCCTTCCAAGATTTGCTACTAGTAGAGTTTTCACCATTTAAGACCACAACATCCTTCTCTTGTCAGGAACAAAGCAGAAATTCATCAAAAGCCTTAGAGGCTTTTGAATAGACCATAGAAGGAGGTAAAAAAGTATCCTAAAAAACCACCATTTTCCTTCTACGCCATATACGGTAAGCCAAAATTGTCATCAAACAAGTCAAACCTTTATCCAGTCTGTTTAAGAGTAGAACCAACAAATCCACCAAATCTGCAATATTTGTTGGACATTTTTGAAATAAAATAGGGTCACAACCCCACACATCTTGTGCACTAGGACAGCTTCACAAAGCATGGATGGTAGTTTCTTCCTTGATTTTACAGCAAGGACACCAACTATCCTCAACCACACCTCTCCTAAATAAATTTTGTTTAGTAGGAAGTAAGTTATGGCATGCTCTCTACAGAAAAAAACTTTACAGAATTTGGAACTTTATTAGCCCAAAGCTTCTTCCAAAAATCACTTCTATCAATTCTACTAGCTTTAAACCGACCAACTATTGATACATACATAATAAGTCTAGTACGTACGGACCAAACCCAAGACCTGGGTGATTTAAAAAGACCACTTTTACCAAGGCGCAAGAAAACCCAAAATAAGGCCTATCACATGAGACCTCCCTTCATGGGAGCTCTCTCTCTTTTCCTCTCTGAATTTTCTCCCCTCATGTCAAGACATTGGCTTGAGAATTGAAGTGTCTTCGGGCTCATAATCCGAGCTTTACTGATGACCCCTTTTTTGTTTTGCAGGTGAGATTATGGAGAACAATAATTCAATTGAGCTTCAATCAAATTCTAAACGAGCTCGTGTTAATGTAGATTTAGCAAATTTGCCAGTAGATACTTACTTAAGGAAAAAAATTATGATTATCATCATAATAATAGAGACCAAATCAAATTAGCTAGCATATCTACAAAAAGAACTTTGTCAACCAATTAACCATACTTTTCCAACAAAACAGTTTGGAACCATACAACGATTTCAAAATATGGAAAATTGTTTAGGAAAACTGAAAAAATTAACGTCATGTGTGACAAAATAAACTGTAAGTTACATTGATATGGTTTAAAAAATAATTAAATTTTGTTGTATTATTTATTTTGTTAATTTTATTTTTTACTATCTTTAATCAATTTTTGTTGAATTATATTTTTTAATCTTGATCACTGTGAACCAAAATCCTAACTCTACCACTTATTCAAATCTTAGATTAGTTGTTATATTTGATACATGAATAGTTTAAATTCAAATCTTTCTTAGAGTCCATTTGGATTTGCGATTTAAAAGCGTAATTAAGCATTTTGCAAAATTACAGTTTGGTCTTTAAAATCGCAATTCAACCTTTAAAATTGTGTGTTTTTTTCTTAAAAAAAAAAAAATAAATTTATGCCTACGATTTGAAGAAACGAATTTTCTATACATTCAAATCGCAATTTTTTAAAAATGCAATTCCTAGTTATTCATTATATATATATATATATATATATATCTTACCAAATCGATTCAAAAAACTTCAAAGTATATAATTTCTTTCGCTCAGTAGAAGCTGAAGGAGTCCAACCCACGTCTACTCCAATATGAACATTAATGGAGGTAGGCTACCGACCTTTGTAGAGCCGGCTCCATGCTTTTCACGTTTGAGACTCACCCATCACCCATCACATTATCAACTAGATTAACTTTCACCCACCAAGAGAGACGACTCTCTGTCTCTCTCTCTCTCTCTCGGCTTAGAGAGTAAGTTAATTAATGGCGTTCTCTTGTCTCCTAAAAAGTGCATGTTTTTTTATTATCAAATTAAAGATGCATTAAAGTAGAAAGCTTATTCACGATGATGTGATAGAACACTTTCAAAATCAAGCAAGACGGTATAAAAAAGTTTATGTCAAATATGTTCTTTCTCTATTTTCATAATATATATATTTATTTATTCTAATTGAATAAGGAAAATGTTACGAGGGATGATTTTTCTTGTTTTTGATCTTGATGGAAGAGAGAATGAGAGAACTTATGGAATGCTACCAAACACAAGGTGGGTACGTAGCAGCCTATTTAGCTAAAACATGTGCACGAAAATTGGCACATCTAGAAATTTTCAAAACATATATTCTAGCTTTTAAAGAGAAAGAGCTCTCTAAACTAATATCCAAAATATAGGGAGTAAAATGCCAAGAAGAAAAAGCTTGAGGCTGATTCACAGCAAGCTAGGATCACCAGAAGAGCATCTCCTATTGTAGAAAAAGAATCTTTTTCCTTTTCGTTGGTCGAAAGGAGTGAGAACGGGACAAAAAAAAGTGGAAAAGGTAATTAAATAGTAACAATCTTAAAATTCGATTCAAGATTTTTCACACGAGCATATAATTAATACATTTGTAATCTAAATTGGCTTTCTCTCTCTTGAAAAGGTGATTGTTTAAGAAACAAGCAACGTACGTTGCATTATAGCATTTTCAGTAGAGTAGAAAAAAGGTTCGTAATAGCTATATTTAGTTATTATGAGTTATTTTTCTTCTTTAACAGAGCATCTCCAACAAAATAGGCAAATGATTCGTGAGCTATTTTTTGTCTCTAGCAGAATAGGCAAAATAAAATTTTTCCTTCCAATGTGAATAGTAAATAGGCAAAAGAGATTATTTATTATTCACACTACAAGCAATTTTTTAATATTTCATCTCTCTTCCTTTCCTTCTTTCACACTCTCTCTCTCTCCCTTTTTCTTTCACATTATCTTTTACACAATAATATTTAAAGAAAATAAAGAGTATAATAGATAACCTGTTGGAAAGAGTATATAAAAAATAGTAGCTAAAATAGAGAGTTGTACTTTTTCAGTAGCTACTTTGATTATTATTGCTGGAGATGCTCTAAAGTAGGTAAAATATATTTTTTGCTATGTGAATAGTAATAAATAATTGCTATACGCACTTAGCACAATATTCAAGTTTTTTAATATTTTTTTTTTCTCTCGCTCTTTTTTTGAATATAATACTCAAATAAAATAGAGAATAAAATAAAGAATCTGTTGAAATTTGTATGAAAAAATTGAATAAATAAAATAGAAAAATGTATTTATTGTGCTATACACATGAAGACACGAGTTTGGAGGGAGGGATGATGAGGTGGGTATATATATCCTAGTGCTCCGAGAGTATCTAATAAATCATTTCATTTTATGATGGCGAAAATTGTTTCTTCTAAAATGTTTGTGATTATACATATATATATATATATATATATATTCAACATTTGTATAATTTTTTGTTAGATGTTAGAAGAAAACTCAATAATTAAAGCATTTAGTAGTAATTTGCAAGTAATTAAGCAATGAGTTCTCAATTAGCACCCCCACTGTCGGGGGAATAGTAAAATGATTTAGATATGATATTCGATGACACGCTAATTCTTCTTGATGATGGGGGCAGCTAGCTAGCTGGCCACGAGAGAGAGAAAAAAAAGCAAAAAAAAAAAGAAAAAAAAAAAGCACCCATATCTGATCGAAATTGCCACTGAGATTCAGGCTCCTTTGGATTATTCGAAGAATTCAAACCCGTAGGTGTCGCCATCGTAAAAAGGACAGCAAGCACAAAGATTTATCTTCCGCCCCACCGGCGCATTATGTGGGACTCCACCTCCGCCTCTTTTGTCGCTTCTTGTCGGCTTTCCACTTGCTCGTCCTCTCCTTCCATCAACTTTCGTTTTTCTTTTTCTATAAAAATTTGAACACACGGCTTCTCCCTCGATCTGTTCTTTTTCCCCCCCCCTCCTCTACCAACTTTATTAATATTTTTGTTTTCTTTTGTTTTGAAAACTCAAAGCAAAAAGGAGTTGAAAAAGTTAACAAAAAAAAAACTTCACTTATAACTATTGAATTTTCATTCTTTTTAAAAGAAGGTACACACTTAAACTTTAAAACGTCTTAATTTAAAGTATCTATTTTTTAAAAAGTTTTAATCTCAGTCTTTCGTTAAATTTTTTCGTTAAATCATGTCAAAATTTTCAAAATATCCATTTTTTTTTCAAGAAAAATAAGATGTAGGTGTTTGTTAGAATTTGACGAAATTTACAAAAATATACGTGCATGAATCTTTGAATTTTTATTTTATTTTAAAAAAAAAACAAGAGCATTTTGAGAATTTTGATAGGATTTAACGGAAAATTTTAACAGAAAATTGAGATTGAAACTTTCCAAAAAATAAATATTCTAAATTGTGACATTTTAAAATTTAAATACCTTATTTCAAAAGAAGTGAAAGTTCAAGAATTATAAGTGAAATTTTTCCATATTTTTCATTATTTCCGCTGGAAGTTGCAGCGGACAAGAAATTTACAAATGGGTGTCAAGTTCAAGTTCAAGTTCAACCAATAAAATCTTATCTTTATCATAGTCCAAACAAAATCTAACCCTGCTCGTGACTGATCCTTAGAGAAACACTGAAAGAGGGTACGTATGTGTATATATGAGCAGGGGAAAAAACAAGGAAAAGAAAAAAGAGACATTCACCATCATCAGGTCAAAAAAGAGAAACCTCCCCCTCATTATTCCACCAACAACATTAAAGAAAAAGAAAAAGAAGAAGCAAGTATGGACAAAATCAGACAAAAATTCCCTCATAAAAGAATACCAAATAAAACAACATTAATAATGCAGTGGTATTTCAATTCATAGCTAGGAGTAGTCAAAACAAGCGCATCTTTCTTTAAGTTTCATCATACATAAAGTAAAGCTAGCCATCACATAAAGCCAGCATACAAACAATCTAAAACATTCTTTCTTCAACTAAGAGCAGCTGAAGACAAAGGAGGTGAATTCTCTCTCTCTCTGAAGTCATCCGTTGCTTTTCTTTCCGCTTTCTTCTTCTGAATTCATGGATGGCACTGCTCAATGGCCAAAGGTGGGTGGAGTTGTTTTTCGTTTCTTTTAGTACTTTTTTTTAAGAACAACTGTCAGCCATTATTCTGGCCGGTTAGGGTTGTTTAATTTAGGATAACATAGATCCAGTTCCACTTATAGTTTAATTTCATCCATGACTTCTCTGCCGGACGATGTTCATGCCCACCTGCAACCCCCCTTTTCTTTCTTTCTTTCTTTCTTTAGGATAACGTTTTAATTTGTTCTTTAAACATGAAAGCATCACACTTTTTCTTTCCTCACTTTTTCGCTCATGTGATAACTGGTAAAAGGAACGGGAGAAAAGGTATTTTTTGTTATTATTATTTCTTCTTTTACTCTTTTTTCCTTTATCATGTTTTCCTTGGATTTGATTCTCCAAAAGATAAGCCTACTTTGTTTTGCTTGTCTTCTTGTTACCAGTCATTAATGGACTCGCAGATTTATGTGCTTAAGTAGTACTACTTGATCCTTCTGTTTTGTTATTGGAATGCCATCTTGCTCTTTAGATCTATCCTTGACTTAATTATGGATTTATTCTATAATGATCCTTTTGGCTAGATTTGTGTACGAAATAACGAGTAATACTATTTAGTAGATTGCTACACGATTATCATATAATTGAAATGATATGATCAGAGTGAAATAAACTTTTAGATCATCAAGAGCTTGTTGCAGTCGTATAGCAGTGTTGTCCTCTTGCTCTCTCAATCTCTCCCTTTTCTATGAGGGTTTCAGGAAGAAGGGCTGGTGAAGCCCATGGAAGGCACAAGGCCTATGCCAGAGAGAAGGGCAAGGCCTCAGGAGCACTTGAATTGCCCGCGGTGCAACTCAACCAACACAAAGTTCTGTTACTACAACAACTACAGCCTCACCCAACCAAGATATTTTTGCAAGACTTGTAGAAGGTATTGGACTGAAGGCGGCTCTCTCAGGAACGTTCCTGTTGGAGGAGGTTCAAGAAAGAACAAGAAATTTACAGCAGCATCAACATCATCAAAGATTCCTGATCTTAATCCACCAAGCTTCTCACACTTTTCTTCTCAAAACATTAAGTCCAAGGAAGGCCAAGATCTTAATCTGGCTTTCCCAGCTACAGAGAAGTATCATGGTGTTCCCCAATATCTTGAAGTGCCCAAAACTGAAGACAACAGGACCAATCATCAACAAAACTCTACTCCTTTTTCAGATTTGGTGCTGAGGACTGGAATTGCTTCAAGGGGTTTGAATTCTTTTATCCCACCACCAATGCTCGATTCAAATACACTCTACTCATCAGGGTACCCTTTCCAAGAATTCAAACCCGCCTCTGCAGGTTTCTCTGTTGATGGGCTGGGAAGTAGGTATGGGGTTCAAGAGAATGGTGGGAAGCTTTTGTTTCCTCTTGGAGAATTGAAGCAGATTTCAAGCGCAAATGAAGTTGAGCAGAGTAAGGGACAAGGGAGTACTTCAACTGGATATTGGAGTGCAATGTTAAATGGAGGATATTGGTAAATAAAAGGGACAATGAGAGCAAGAAACTGATTTTTCTTCTCTTGTCTTGTTTACTTGGTTTATGGTTGTCCAGAACTAACAGTTAGAATACATATGGTTCTTTGCCTTTTCTTTTTCAATTCGCTCTTTGAAGCTAGTCAGTCACAGGAGGTGGGGTTCTAGAGGATAGAAGAAAAGGTGAATATAGGGCTTGTGTTCTTTTTCCCTTTCCGTGGAAAACATGGCCAGTATTCATATATTCTTCTGTCGTCAGAAGTAGGTGCATGTATCAGAAGTTTTGTATGTTTTCAGGAATTGGTTCTAAAGACTATTGAGAGTTTGTAACAAAAAAAGCTTTTGCTTAGTTGGAATTGAATATGATGGCTTTGTGCTCTTTCCAACTTTTAGTAATTTTGTTGTCCGATAATAATTTAAGTAGTAAATATAAGAGAGTACTTAATATAAGTCTATTTATCGATCTAAACAAATTTTGAGCTGCCTATCTATTTGTCTCTACAAATAAGCCTCATAAAGACTGTCTCATGTTTACTGCAAGATTCGTCAGGTCCGTCATCTTAGCTATAGCAATCAAATTTTAAACTGCTTACCTATCTATCCATACAAATAAATTTCTTAAAAACTCTTTCGCATTTACTACTAGATCTGTTAGTTCCGCCTTCTTATTCATATATAGCAGCTGAGATTTTTTTTCCAATTAACCATGAAAGCAGGCATGAAGAAAAACCTTGAGAACATGGATTAGTGACGGTAGCTAGTAGGAGAGAGTTGATGGTAACAGTTGAATGTGGAAATTAAGAAGCAAATTGTACTTAGAAAACCACCTTACCTGCCCCAACCAAAAGCTAACCTAATATTTTTTTTGACACCCACTCAGTTTTAGAAGAATCATTATTACACTTGCATGTCATTTTCTTTCAATAAACACAATATATTATACGTACAAAGGCTAGCTACGACACCTCTTACCGGGACCACCACACATTCCTCTTGGCAGGCGTGCTGAAAAAAAAAAGTCAATCCATTCCCAAATTAAAAAATAATTTTTGTTTTGCTGATTAAAAAAAAACAAAAAAAAAAAAAAAAAGAAGACAGAATGTGTGCCAGCTAGAATGCTTGTAAAAATAACACAATTTTTACTAAGCGAATAAGAGTAATTTTATATGTATATTAAGTGTTTATCAAATGTTTATAAAAAAATGAGGTGGTTTTTAAAACTATTATTAGACGTGTGTTTGATCAAATGATGATTTTAATCAAATTATGATTTTAAAAGCTGTTACTTCATTTTTTTATGGACACTTGATATACATGTAAAATTATTCGGAGAATAATAATTACGAGGGATGGTAAACTCTAATGCTTGGGTGGAAAAAAAATTTATGAGCGGTAAGTACTGATAAAGTGTTGGGGTTGATTGGATGAAAACCTTGAAAGTGTGCTGCAATATATGCTTGTCAAAGTAGCCATAATGCTTTTACAACATCTTAAGATATTCGTCACATAATAATTCATATGAGAATTATTAATTTTTTAGAATTTGTGAAAATTTGATCGTTCATTTGACAAGATTCTTGAGAACTATGATTCCCCTCGTATCGAATAGGAATTGTTAACTCTTGCATATCTTGTATTTGTATATAGAGAAATGATAGTTGTAAATTATTTGTATATACATCTTCGTACAATTAAGTTTTAGATCTATCATTGAATTTGTAAGACGTCCAAATGTGGGTCCTATAAATCTAATGATAAATTTAAAAATGAGATGTACAAATATCATATCTTTTGTATAAATTACTAGTGTGATACTTAGCATTAGTTTTTTACTTAAAAAAAAAATAAATACATAGAGTTCATTTAAGGAAGTGTTTTCTGAACCATGATATGGATTCAAACTCTAAAGGTATGGTTGGTACAAGGATTAAATTCCAGATTGGAATAGCTATTATTCTAAAAGAAAAAAATAAAAAATAAAAAATAAAAAATTAGTGAAATAGCTATTCCTTTATGTTAAAAGTGACATTTACACAAATACCCTCCGAAATATATCTACCCCTAATTTTTCAAATATATATACAATTGTTTAATTCTCCCTCCAATCCAAGAAATGACAAAGGAGTTCGCGGTTTCGCTGGTGGTGTTCCCGTCCCGGAGGAACTTGGGAGCCAGCATTTAAGTCCAACAACAATGGGTCCCAAACGCGCCATTTCAACCCCGTGGCCCTCGGCCTCAAGCACCCCCTTTATGTCCTTGGTCATCAGTCCGCAACGGCTTCCACCTCTTTCATGATCTACATTGGCCCTATCATCGATGGCGTTGGCAGCGCCCCTGGTGGAGTGAGCTTCGAGGACAAGGAGTCGTTGGACAAGCTTGAGATCTACCCAAACCATATCTGGTGCAAAACCAAGTCCATCCTCAACTCGCTTCGGGTCAACCCCAGTACTGTCCATAAGAACTCGTACGTTGGACCTCTCCGGCCCAATCCTCCTATACATATCACTCTGCCGCTACCAGCTCCTCACTAGGAAGATCCAGTTCGATGTCATCCTTAGCTGGGTTGTCGTCGATCTCCTCCATCTTCCTCTACGCGTGTACAACATGCTCGCCGGGCGGAATAGTTCGGTTCCAATTCGAGCGACGAGGAAGACAAATTGGTCATAGTTATCATGCGCAACGTTTTTTGTTTAATTCTTTTCTTTTTTTAATGAATAAATAACACGAACAAATCAATTGTACATACACTGTCCCACAAAACTAACAAAACACATTACGACTAGAGCAACAAGCCCTGATACACAACAAAACAAAACTGGTAAGACACCAGAATCCTTTCAAGTAAAAAGAATATCTTCCACCAAACAATCTAGCATTAAACCAGCATATTTGTATCTAGATTCCAACAATGGCAGATTCTAACATTATCTCTATTTTTCTTGAACTTTCCTTTGCTTGAGATTCGGGACCGAACTTCCCAGAAGGCTGCCTTCAAAATCTGCTCCTCTGTCCTCGGTTGCCCATTGTACTTGACTTCATTCCTGGCACGCCAAATACCATAAACAGTGGAGCTTAAAATCAATCTGTGGAGGTCAACACCCATCAAAGCCTTTGTTTTCCATTTACTGCAACCTTCATTGATTACTTCTTGCCGATCAGAGGAGGGAGCCAAAGGATTACAACTTTGCATACAAGTTCTCCAAATCCTATAGCAGAAACTAAATAGAAAAAGAGGTAATCCTTGCTCTCGGTTGCATTTCTGCAGAAAACACAATTTGTGTCTCTTATGTAGCCCCAAGCCAGTAATCGGTTCCCTGTAGTTAACCGATTGTGCATAGCTAGCCAAAGGATAAAAGCCTGCTTTGGAATGGCAAATGGAAACCAAACCAAAGACTACCGGTCCACAGTATCCTTCTTCTTCCTTAGGTAATTCTAAGTATCATCACTAATATAGGTTCTATTTCGGGCAAAGGTCCAAATAGGCTTATCAATGACACCTAGATGAACCTCAGGAAGTTTACATTGAATGTCCACCAATGCTTTATATCGAGCTGGTTTCCAGCATCACATTCTATTCCTAAGAACAGAAACCAGCTTAGCATCCAACTGGCTTTGAGAATCATAGATGATTCTATAGCCATATTTTTCAAATAGCATACCAAAAAGATGCTAGTGATCCATCCACAAATTAATTAATGTTTTTACCATCACCTACCTCAAATTTGAGGAAACCTCGAGCTGTACTCCTCAACTTTAGAAGTTTCCTCCAACACCTAGAGCAATTTTGGGGGATGCTTACATTCCAAAAGCTTCTCCATTTCAACAAATAAGTTTGGACCCATGCAATGCAAAGAGAACCAAAATGAGCAAACAAACTCCAAATATGTCTCATCATAGAGGAAATGTTCCAAGTTTTCAGATTTTTCAGCCCCAATCCACCCTCTTTTTTTTGGAAAACAAATCTCATCCCAAGCAATTTTAGCTTTTGCAAAACTCCCATCCTTTCCATTAATTCCACATAACGATTGAATTTCTGGTTTATCTTTTATTTTATCATTATTTTTATGTAGGTATTGTACTAATTTTGGTTCAATTTCAATAAGAGCATATGTATTGTCATCAAATTAAAAAATATGAATAACTATTTCATTCTTGTTGCTTTCATTCACAGTAATAGTTATTCATTTTCTTAATAGAATAGCTATTCCGCGAACCAAACGTAGCATAAGTGTATAAATAAGAAAAATATGATATCTACTCTAAACAAATTTCATTCTTGTGAGTTTGAATTCTCAAGATTTGAAATTCTTTAATTTCCCAACAAACCATTACATCAATTTGATATGAATAATGCTTTTAGTATACTGTTATACAACTTGATGACGTGATAATAAAAATCAACTATTAGATCAACTAACATTTTTTTTTTTTTTTTTTTTTTTTTTTTTTTAATGCTGATCCAATAGTTGATTTTAAATGTCACATCATCAAATTGTATGATAGTCATATAACAATCTACTAAATAATATTATTCATTTGATAATAATAATAACTATGGGCCTTTTGTTCATGTGCTAGTGGCGGGTCTATGAGACAATTGGGCCTTGAAAGCATCAGTAATTTCCACCCTTGAATATGAAACACTTATTTATTCATCACGAACAATGTATGCAGATGTAGACAAGCATCGCTTATTGAAGCACATTTTTCCTGGTCTAGGCAATTATTTTATTGCAATGTCAAAATATGTGATCAACTGAAAAGCCACCGTGAAAATCCATATGTATCAAACTTCTCTACTGTACAAAGATAACTCAATACAATTATTTCTTCAATAAACAAGAGAACTTGAAGAAACACCGGCACAAAGCATTACATACTTGAATATCCTTCCGGTTCTGACTTCTATACAAAGATATAACTTTTAACCAGAACAAGTGAAGGATAACAGTTTTAAGCAGGTAAATCTAACTCTTTCCTGATGCAAACCGCACTTCACTTATCTGCATTAATTCCAAAGATCCGGACCTTGTGCATGTTGGGGAACTTGGCAATAACCAGCACAATCACTGCCAGGGTATTAAAGAAGAGCATAGGGTGCTGGTAGTCAGTCGTGTGTGAGGCTATCAAGTACCTGTCAATTAAAAGAAAGGAGAATCATCAATGAGATTCTACTCTAGCTTTCACAAACAAGATCCAAGTAACTGCCATGAGTAGCTAAATAATAAAAAAAAAAACATTTCACAAGGTAGTAGCATCACAATTAAACAACCTTAAACAAAACATGGACCACACCATCAGCAAGAAGAAATTTTTTAGACTCTACTCCAATATAAAATCCAATAAGAACTTTGGATTTCTATTTTCTGCTTGCCTTACGCAAATTGAGGAAACTATTTCAGAAAATTGAGTTTCTATTTAACGTTTCGCTTAAATCAGTAGATGCATCATTTGCAAAACTGCAGGAAGGTTTCTCGTGATTTACATCGAGCATCTTGCGAGTGATCTTTTCAGACATTGACTTCAAATTTCCAGGAATAAAATTAGGGTTGTCCACGCTGCTGACAAAACCAACTGAATCAATGCTGCCAGACCACACCAACTGACAGCATGGTGCGATTTCTGTTTTAGCAAAACCGATGCAGTTGGTTAACCAATCAATGCCAGAGGTCATTTTTCTGACAAAAACTGAACCACCAACATTGATCTAAGATACCCAATTTTCTCTCTTTTCTCTTTTCTGAGATCCTCAACCATCAGGTGGATCTCACACCTTAGTTGCTTCGCTCATATTTCACAGTTGCAGAATCTCTCTCTCTCTCTCCCCCCCCTATGTTTTCCAGTGAGTTGGTGTGTCGCCTCTCTATCAGCCAGTCTCAACCTCCAGATACATGTGATCCATCATTACCTTTCAATACACTTACCAGTTATAAAAGAAACGGTGGTTGAAAAAGGGGAACAAAAAATGCTCAAGCACAGCCCACTAGCTGCCTTTACAACCAGGAGAATGCAGGTCTTAACCTGGGAAACTTTTTTCTTTATTAGTAGGTTACGCACCCAGTGGGCCCTAAACCATGACCACATCCTTCACCCTATATTTATGGGGGAAGGAAATGCCATTTCAGTTGGAACTCATTGGCTTAACTTGGGAAACTCATATGAGGTGTCAATCATATTAACAAAAACAAATGTATAACTGTGGCATGTATCAGTGAACGAATTGGCCTGTACAGATTGGGATCAGGTTAAGCCCTCAAAACATTCTAAAAAAAACTATTAACTTTCTAGAAGTACTAAAAACAATCGTGATACTTTTTTATCTCTCTAAAAATTAAAACACCAATGGGGTTGGCCTCCAGATAACAACTGACCACCTGTATAGGCTTGGAATTTAGTACAAATTTTCTCTCTTTAGCAATTCGAATTAAGCAACTTTTGGCATAAATTAAGACCAGCACCATCCAGAAAGATACTAAATCAGAAAGATACTTATCTTATAATTAGACAATTTGCTAAAACCATATACCCAACTATCCTCGGCACCAATTTGCAAGAAAAGTAAATTATAATTTTAATTAACGAATGAAAAATTGTTCTGGATATTCATCTTGAAGTCAATACAGAGTATACTGTAGACATGGGCTTTACTTAAGAATGTTGATGATAAGTGGATAGACAATTAAAAAAAATAGTGTTAAAAGGCTCAAAAGTATAAAGCATGCACACAAGGCGGATATAGTAATGAGTAATCAAAGTCCAAGAAAAACTCCTAAAAAATGGACAGACACTCGCGCGTGTGCAGAGAGAGAGAGAGAGATCAGATTTTCCTGATAAAGCGCAAAAATAAGCAGCACATAAACTGACATGAACTGACTTGACAACAAGAAGATCTTCATTAACTAACAGAATTTAACTGCACAACAACATAGTATTACATAACGAGAGAGATCAGACTTTCCTGATAAAGCACGAAAATAAGCAGCACACAAACTGACATGAACTGACTTGACAACAAGAAGATCTTCATTAACTAATAGAATTTAACTGCACAACAACATAGTATTACATAACAATAGTAATTTTTTGATAAGTTACATAACAAAAGAATAGAAGTAAACAAGCAGATTAATGCATATGATACCACAAAAAAACCCTAGGTTGAATGACATATCAATTGACTTTCAAAATCTGAGCAGGTTGCATAATACCATAGAAGTAAACTTACAGTACAAGAGGAACAACTGTTAAGAACTTTCTGTTGCGCGTCAGCTGCTTTCCATTATCTATTTGCTCCCACCAAGTTAACCTATTGTAGATCCCCTGATCTTCGGCAAATGGAGTTCCTTTCTTCCAGTGAAAGAAGTGATATGTGACCTGGGGGAGATACAGTAAATCATGCATACATGGAAGTGAAGAAACTCAACGTACCAGTGAAAGGCATAAACTCGCACAGCAGAAGAATAAACATAGAACTTAAGCCTTCCAGATGATTTAACTAAAAGAACTAGGCCTTGTCTAAAGTGGATTTTTTTTTAAAAAAAATAAAAAAAAATAATAATAATACAACTAACACACCCATTGAGATTGAGCACGTGAACTCACCCTCCACCACTTATTTAAGGAGGATCAGATACCATTTGGTCCAAAGACAAGTAGAAAAGGGGTTGATCAGGGTAGTGCAAGTATTAGGTTCAATCTTGCTTAGAACAAAAAGGGGTTTGGAGTGGGATGGGGGCCTTGTTTCAATTAATAACTCTCAAAACATTGACATTGAAAGAATATGTTTTAAGCTGGTATAAAATGAAAAATGAGTTGTTATATTCCATTAAATAATAAAAATCCAGTCTCTCATCTCGCCCAATCCATCAGTCAAGAAATTGTAAAGGACAGCAACATTTCAAAGACCTCAATGTATACATGATTAACTTGGTCTCACCATCTATATGCACTGGTATATTCAAGCTTTACCTCCCTAGAAACTGATGCTCATTAAGGGGTGAAGAAGAGAACAAGCAAAGATGTTAGCTGATACAGTGTATGGGATGCCCTTATAGTGAAGCATGGATACAAGAGTGAAGTTTGGAATCATTTGTCACTCCCCACATTCTCATCTCTTCAATCAATCAAAGTGCCTTGGAAGTTGGAACTCTATTGCTCTATTATATTGATCAATTTTTATTTTTATTTTTTGGAAAAATGCACATTCACCCTATAAACTACCACCCAATTGTCAATGTGCTCCCCAAATTACCAATTGTGTCAATGTCCCTCCCTAAACTACTAAACAATGTCAATGTCCCCCCAATGACAAAAATACCCTTCATAGAATTTGAAAAATTCTTAAAATTATATATATATATATATATATATATATATAAAATCAATTTTTTTTTTTTAAAAGATATTTAAAAAAAAAAAAACCAATTTTAAAAGATGTTTTTTTGGTTTTGTATTATATAATTTTCAGTTTGGGCCACCCCTTTGGATTTTCATTGTTTATTTTTTCAATCTCGTTTTTTTTTTTTTTTTTTTTTTTTTTTTTTTTTCGAATTTATAAGGATATATTTGTCTTATTGAAAGTTTTTTAGGGTTATTTTTGTCTTTTTGTTGGCATTAGGAGAATTGACATTTTTTTGTAGTTTAGGGGGGGGGGGGGGGGGGGGAGGACATGACACAATTGGTAGTTTTGATGGTACATTAACAATAGAGTGGTAGTTTGAGGGGAATATGTGTACTTTTCCATTCTTTTATTTTATTTTATTTTTTCATAAGCAATCGAAATTCATTAAGAACCAAAGAACGCACCCAAGTACAAGAAAGTATATAAGAGAAACACCTAACCAAAAAAAGAAAAGAAAAGAAAAGAAAGGATAAAAAAATTCATGAAAACTATAGATATGAAAACAATCATAAGCAGTCATCCAATGGAAATGGGTATTAAAGAAGGCCATTAACTTCGTCAGTGTCCTCTACTGTCTTCAAAGTTCGGTCATTTCTTTCTCTCCAAATACACCACATCATGTAGAGCAGAATCATTCCCCAAACAGCTTCGCTTTGAAGACTGTCAAATTGCCATCTCCAACAAGCGATGAGATCTCACTCGACGATGCATGACACATGCTAAACTGAACAAGCTGAAGATAGAGTTCCACAAGGCACTAGATGTTTCGCAATGAAGTAAAAGGTGATCAACGGTTTCCCGACTCTTCTTACACAAGCAACACCAATCTATCACAATACTGCTTTCTTAAGTTATCCAAAGTGAATATATGACTTAAAGCAGCCGATCAAGCGAAGAAAGTCACTCTCAAAGAGGCCTTACTCTACCAAATACATTTCCATGAGAAAGAAATGTTGTCATGTCAAACAACCCCTTCTTGGAAGGGTTCCAACAAAGCTTTTTTACACTATCTTGTTTCAATTTGATAGAAAACAAAGTAAATAATTCCAACTTTGTAACGAACCATGAAAAACGCTAGCCACATCTGCACTATCACTAAAATCACTTATGAAGCTCAGTTTTATCTAGTAACTAAGTAATATGAGACTTAGTACCCATGAATGTCTTTATAAATCACCTGCTCTACGTGGGCTACTCATCTTTCCAATGCGGGACCAAGAGATTACAAACTCTCAATCATTAGCCGCTCTCAGAAAAATCTGACTAGTTGAATTTTTCAATCCAAAATATTCTACAATTTAATATGCAACAAAACTAAACTCTGAATTGAGTGATAACGCCTTGGGTACATTAAAATACTGAGTCTGATACTACTACTTGGCTTAGTTCAGATTTCTCCAAAAGCAAAATAAGTGAAACATCAGATTCAACTGTTTAATGTACATTATCCTTTCAACTGTTTTATCAACAAAACCCAGGGTAAGATATATTATATTACTGCAAGAGTGCCTTAACAATACTGGTCTTATTTTCTACCATCCATACAAAATCCAAACTCAAACGTACACTCACTTCTTTACAACCTATAATCAGCAAATTCGAGCTTCAAACAATAAATATTACAACTTGGGTCTTCTTTCTTCATGCACAAAACACCACAAGAGACAAACAACCAATCACCAAAACCCTAAACCCAAATTCAAAAGTCATGTCAAAATCACAACCAAATACATGACCAGATCAAAAACAAAACAAAAAACACAACAATATGGGTATTCTATCTTTCATAACAAAATAACAAAATCAAACAGCATAATACAATCACAAACTCTAAGACCCAACCCACATGCCACCCAATTGAAGAAACAATTTTTCTTTTTCTTTTTTTCTTTTTTTTTTTAAAATACGTCCAATAAACAACCTTCAAAACCCAAAACTCAAACAACATAATAGAAATAGAGAGGAGAGAGTAAGAAAGAGAGTATGAACGTACAGCGAAGTGGCCGATATTAACAATGGTCCAGGCCATGCCAGGAGAGCAGCCGAAGATGGAGAGGGCGAGGAGCCAAGAGAAGAAGAGGATGAGGATATACGTAGTCCACACCCCTGGGTACATGAACCACTCTGTGTTCTTATTCGGATCCGCCGGCGGCACAGCCTTCACGTACAGATTCGCCATCCAAATTTTCAATTAATCTTCGTTTCCGGATCAAAATCTTTGATTGGAAACCGATTTATGTGCCAGAATGGTTTTTGCTGACTGTAGCTTTGATGGGTCGAATCCCGAACCGCAAGAGAAGAAAATAACCAAAAAGCAGAGCTCTCTCTCTCTCTCTCTCTGTCTCTTCGTGACGCCGATGAAAATGAAGCTACAACCTTTTTTTTTTTTTTTTTTTTTTTCCTTCTTTGAACACAAAATGAAGCTACAATTGAATACCCAGATAGAGAACAATAACAACGACAACAAAAAATCTACGCAAGACGGCGTCGTTGAGGTTTTCAGATTTTTTTTTTTTTTTTTTTTTCATTTGCGTTGGTTGTTTGATAAATCAGACATGCATTTCATCTAAAAAAAAAAAAAGAAAAAAAAAAAGATATGCATTTCTTGTGGAGGAAACGAGGACCACAGGAAAAAGGAAAACACAAAAATATTTTGTGATTAAAATTTGTTTTGAAAAGTGTTTTATATTTTAAATTGTTTGTTAATAATTTGTTAAAAATATATTTTTTTATTTTTTAATATTTTTAAAACTATTACCAATAAGTGGCTTCTTTCTGTAACATGTTATAACAACTTCTTAGTTTACCATAGTAGGATAGTGTGATTATTTTTATGTGAATTTCGGAAGAACAAAAGTGAAGATGTTTGCAATAATCTTTTTCACCGCCCATTGTCACTCTCTATATTCACCTAATCATTTGAAGAAAAAATAATCATTGTCTATTGACTTGAGTTAGAAGTATAATTGATTTGTGTAACAGGCGGATTATCATAGATAAGATCAACAGTGGTTATGGGTTACGGAAGGTTTGAAGTGAATAAGGTTGAAGAATGAGTCAATGACAACAAAAGCGTTAAGAAGCTTATTGTCTATTGAAGACCACGTGGCAGTTGTTGTGTGGGTTGAAGTCAAGTGCTTAACAGCTGGGTTGCAGTTTGAAAAGAAGTTACACACGTGTTCAGTTATTAGCAGCTCTCTTGATTGTATTGTTGTTTTATTCTTAGTTCCCTGCGTTTTGATTACTTGTAATTCACGTAGAACCTTAGAGCAGTATATACAGCCATAATCGGCTGAAGGAGGTATCTTTTGGCTCATTTGATTGTTCATTGAGTAACGATCTCGAATTTTGCTATTTCAATACAGATTTACATTTTCTTTGATCTTCCATTCATCTCTTTCCCATTTCTATTTCTATAATTCTTCTAAAATTTCCATATCAGTAACAAGCTTATTACAAGTAATATCAGAGCCCAGATCCACTGATTTTTGATTTTGTTCATTTGCAAACCCTAAATCCATGGATCTTCACCATTTTGATGGAAAAAACCTTTCAGTTTGGATGTTCCAGCTTCAGCAAAATTTTCTTTACTATAATACTCCCAACGATCTTCACAAATATATGATGGCCTCATATTACATGGAAGGTGAGGCTCTAACTTGGTTGGAAACAATGGAGAGAAGTGGAGTTTTTACAATAGATGCTGATTGGGAGAAGTTTGTGCGGCTCATTAACATTCAATTCGGACATCATGAATTCTTTCGCGTACATGAAGTCAAACAAGAATCAGAGGAGCAAAAAGGTGATGCAATAGACAAGTTAGAAGAAAACCACACGTTGATTCAAGAATTAGATCCGGAATCAGATCCAATTGAAGGCTCAATTCCAGAACTTGTTCAAGTTGGAGACACAGATCAGAAATTACAAATTTCAACATTAAATCTCGTTCCTATGAAGGTAGACGAGGTGTGTGACCGGAAAATTCAAGAAAACAAGAATGTAGGAAGCCTAGACAAAATCAAGGCAGGAGAAGAGGAGCAAAGAAACGGCGAAGCAATTTACACGCAGATTCAAGCAACAATTCTGGTTGCAAATACCTACCACCCGTTTGATGAAAGTCCTCAACCACCCAATTCAGAATTCCTTGTGGAGAAGCAGCTTCCAAATTGGGTTACTTGTGATAATAATGAACAACACTTGTTTGATGAAAGGTCGAATGAAGTGGAATTGGTGGTCCGGAAGCATAAATGGCGTTGGAAACAAGTGGTCCAAGAAGGGGATGCGGAGGTTGAAGAGGAAGTGGCCAAAGCACATATCTATGGATTTGTTGGCTAGCTAAACAAAGGACACTATCTGAAGAAACAACCCACTGAGTTTCGGGTCAACCAGGTCCTTCTGCCATTTGATGATTATAAATTCAATTTTACCAAAGTTGGCCAAGAAGTGTTGTTCAGGTTTGGTCATGCTTATAACAAAAAATTGATCATGCGAGCTTTTTTGCTGGCAGCAACATTTTTGGAAGGTTCTTGCAAGTTGTTTGAAGTAATGGAATTCTTGCTTTTCATGAGTGTTGGAGATAGGTTGGGACGGGGGCTAGCACAAGAGTTGTACCTGAACATCTCCATTGAGGGGATTGCACTCTGTCTCTGAAAAAACGAGCATGTTTGACCATGCCTACAAGGTGTTCGAAGAAATGTCTGAGCTGAATTATGAGCGTACAACCAAGTCTTTCAACGCCTTTTTGGCGGCTTGTGTGATGTTGAAGGTTGGGTGTACGTGTTTCAGAGGCAAGTGCCAGTTTCTAGGTTTGATGGGCTCGATTGTTTTGAGGAGCGGGCAACTGTCGGAAATCATAGCACAGCTTCAGGAATTGCTAAAGGGTGTGAATGAAGCAGAGGTGTTGCCTTACGAGTATGAAACTGCAATTCTTGCAACTTAGGTTCAACTACTGGCTCAAGAGATCAGAGAGTTAGTTGTGTCCCATCCGGTAACCATCTTCAATCGGGATTTTGCATCACAGGGGAGTTATACATCTTTCTTGGTGCCGGCTACTGCACATGAAGCAATGGGATATTGCTACATAGGGGGGAAGAGTTGGTGGCTTTCTGATGTAACGTTTGTAAGAATGCACAATATGGCTAATGATGTTGAGACTGTCTCCAAAAAGTTAGAGCATGTCCATGAGGTTGACTCACTAGAAATAAGCCATGAGATTCTGGCAACAAGAAGGCCAGGGATTTTATCTAATGATTCAAAGCTGATGGTGGCCAAACTGTTCGATGACTACCTAGCTGAAATGGGGATGCAGCATGCCATTCATGTCAAAATCATTAGGTCTGTACATGCCATTTGGGTTTTTGACCTAGGAGGAGAAAGAAATCTACAAGAAAGAGGAAGAAGAAATGGAGAAAACAAGTACGTGGAAAGAAATTATATGCGCCGATAGTACAACAAACACTGATGGTGGGTGTCCTTCCTCGCCATCTACCTTTCTCAGCAGATAGTTCTGATTGGAGTAAGCCTTCTCACACCTTGTGGGCAAGGTGTTTAAAACAGGGGAGTATTGTAACAAGCGAATTATCATAGATAAGATCAATGGTGGTTATGGGTTACAGAAGGTTTGAAGTGAATAAGGTTGAAGAATGACAACATAAGTGTTGAGAAGCTTATTGTCTATTGAAGACCACGTGGCAGCTGTTGTGTGGGTTGAAGTCAAGTGCTTAACAGCTGGGTTGCAGTTTGAAAAGAAGTTACACACGTGTTCAATTATTAGCAGCTCTCTCGATTGTATTGTCGTTTTATTCTTAATTCCCTGCGTTTTGATTACTTGTAATTCACGTAGAACCTTAGAGCAGTATATACAACCATAATCGGCTGAAGGAGGTATCTTTTGGATCATTTGATTTGAAAATAATTATTGACTTCTAATTTAAACTAAGTGTGTGTGTTTGTATGCAAACAAATATCTTAAATGCGAAATTTAAATAAGACAAGATATTTGTTACGAAGTGGAAACTCTGTGATGAGAAAAACCACTCCGGGGCAGCCAAACCCAGGAAACCCACTATCCAAAAACAAAGCTAGTTACAAGACACTCGTATTCGCATAACCCTATGCAGTAGTCATACCTTTAACTTTGACATTAGGGTTGGCATTTTTTGACACGACCTGCGAACCTGACACGAAAAAAAAAAGGGTTTGGGTTTATCATAATCTGGTTCGGGTCAACCCGATTATGATCCGGTTAAAATCGTGTCTGGCGGGTCAACCTGCGGGTTGACCCGCCAGACACGATTAGACCCGATTATATATATATATATATATATATATATATTTTTAAAAAAAGTCTCCAAAACAGCAAAAGGGCAACCCTAGCCGCAGATGCCCGCATCTTTTCTTTTCCCTTCAGTGCCTTCACCTTCTTCACGCGGCACGCCTGTCACCTATTTGCTCCAAGCCTCCAAGAGACTGTCCAGTGTCCTCTGTCCAGACTCCTTCACGATTTATCTTGCGCCTAGGATCTGAGCTTTGGGATCTTGCTGTTGGAGATCATTAGCGGCAGGCACGCCATCAACGTGAACTATAGCCCACCCTCGGTGGTCGAATGGGCGGTGCCGTTGATCAAGCACGTCGAATTCGTCGAAATCTGCGACTGCCAGATCAGTTCTCGGATCCAATTGTCCAAGCCCAGTCGAACATGCTCTACCTCATGTCCTCCGTCCTCGTGGCTAGTGGGATGAGGCGGTGCCAGTGAGCAGTGGCCAGTGAGCAGGCGTTAACAGAGTTGCAAAACGTGTTCATCGGGTTCGTGTTGTGTAACCCAATTCGTTATTGGGTCGTGTTCAGGTTTGCAGTTATGACCCGATTAATAATCGGGTCGGGTTCGTGTTGAATCCAATTATGTAATCGGGTCGGGTTCGTGTTGAATCCAATTATGTAATCGGGTCAACCAGATCAACACGAACCAGACCCGCTGACCCGAATTGCCAACCCTATCTGACACGAACATCATGAACGCTTCCCAACCAGATCTTCCACCTGAAGGGGTTTTTGATGGATTCCTTTACCTTAGGGCCGACCCCTAAGATAGACTTCACACGAACAGCTAAGCACACATCAGCAACGGCTTAAGAGCTAGCGGATCTTCGATTCTCTCTAAACACCATCTCAAAGCACTATGGAATTCACTGTCTAATTCTATACAAAACACAAGCCTAGGGCCCTCTATTTATAGGCTTACAGGAAACCTAAAATTGCTGAGATTCGGGGTTTGGCTGGCAAGCGTCCGGACTGAAGTTAGCCTCGTCCAGACGGTTTTCTACGATATCCTTTCAGAAACAGCGCAATTCTATTTTTATCAGGTTCACGTCCAGACGGCTTGACCGAAAGTCCGGACTGTCTTCACTAAAATCCTTTCCACGTTCGAAGGGAACTCTAGACTATTTTGAAATACTGGACATCATCTGGACGTGTTGCCACGTCGTCCGGACGGCTTGCAGAGACTTCCCAAATAGTGTCGACTTTTGAAATCCAACTCCTTGTTGAATAATGATTGACCTAGTGTCCGGACGGTGTTCTAGCGTCCGGACGGTGTTGCTCTAATGTCCAGACGTCTTTATCGTTATCTGCTGGACACTGAGGGGCGTCCGGACGCCTTCAAAGGTCCGTCCGGACGATTGCACAGGTGTCGGTTGTTTTGTCTTGGATTTTGCATGGACTCTTCATGGACATCTTCTAGAAGCTTGTGATCAGATACTTTCTTTGATTTGAACATTGTCTGAATACATGGAGATTCTAAATTGAAAACCGACCATCCTGTTAATTGCAACCATTACATAAAGTGTTTTTGTTTATCCAGAATGTAGCCAATATAAAATACTAACATGATTGGTCATTGAACATTGGAGAGTAGCGATCTTGAATTCTGCTATTTTAATACAAATTTACATTTTCTTTGATCTTCCATTAAACTCTTTCCCATTTCTATTTCTATAATTCTTCTAAAATTCCCATATCAGTAACAAGCTTGTTACAATTTGCTTTACGTCGCTATCTTTTCTTTTTCTTCTTTTTCCTTTTTAAATTAAAAAAAAAAGGAAAGAAAAGAAGAAAAAGTACTTTTTTTTTGGGGGGGGGGGGCTAATTTAATTTGTGGTTGGTATTAGGCTAAGAGAAGGTCAGAAAGGACAAATGCTAAATATTTATTGAGTCCAACCCCTAATAAGTAGAGTTGTTATATCAATTACCCTTTAACAAGCCGGATTCCTAAAAAACACTTCTCAAATTTTACAAAATCAATTTTCATTTGTAAATCCCATATGCAACACTTTTTTCAAATGTCAGCCCATCAAATCAATTTTTAAAAATCCAAAACACAAAAAAAAAAAAAAAAAATGGTATCCATGCTTGGAAAGTATTAATTCATTCCTATGCTCCCTTGAATGACCATTGCATGTGTCACTACATTTTCATTTAATCTGCAATGAGAGAATGGTTCTTACAACATTTCATGCACAGCAAAAGACCACAAAGCATAGGACAACAACGTCAACAAAAGCTCATACGTTACAAATGATGTGAACCCGTGGGATTGAACTCCTTTGAACCCACAATTAAATTGAAACCTACCCAAGAAAGCCAAAAATCAAGTCAAGAAGATCTAGACCCGTTGAAATCTTGTTTCAAGAACCTAAATTTGGTTAGAATGCCACAAAGGGTTTGTCTTTAATAAGTTCTTAGTTCAATAAAAAACAAGTAGAGAAAACTGAAAAGTTTTCTATGAAGAAAAAGAAAGATGGGACTTGGAGGATGTGCGTTGATTGCAGAGCAGTCAACAATATTACGGTAAAGTACCGTCATCCCATTCCTAGATTAGATGATATGCTTGACGAATTGCATGGTTCATGTATTTTCAGTAAAATAGATCTTAAAATTGGATACCATCAAATTAGAATGAAAGAGGGAGATGAATGGAAAACTGCTTTTAAGACTAAATATGGACTTTTTGAATGGTTGGTTATGCCATTTGGACTTACAAATGCGCCTAGTACTTTCATGAAATTAATGAACCATGTATTACGTGCGTTCATAGGCAAATTTGTAGTCGTGTACTTTGATGATATCCTAGTTTACAGTACGAACTTAGATGAACATATTAAGCATTTGAGATGTGTGTTAGATGTGTTGAGATGTGAAAAGTTGTATGTTAATTTTAAGAAATGTACCTTTTGCATGAAAAAAGTTGTTTTTCTTGGTTATGTTGTTAGTACAAAAGGTATTGAGGTGGATGAAAAGAAAGTCAAGGCTATCAAGGAATGGCCCACGCCTAAAAGCATTACTGAGGTAAGAAGCTTTCATGGTTTAGTTAGCTTTTATAGGCGTTTTGTTAAGAATTTTAGCACCATTGTTGCACCACTCACTGAACTAATTAAAAAGAATGTTGGATTTCATTGGTGGAGTGATCAAGCGAATACATTTGCTACTCTTAAAGAAAGGTTATGTTCTACACCTGTGTTAGCATTACCTGACTTTAAAAAAACTTTCAAGATTGAATGTGATGCCTCAGGAATAGGAATTAGAGTCGTTTTAATGCAGGATAGGCGGCCTGTAATGCCCCAGATAGAATTTGCTTTCTGAAGAAAAACCGGTTAAGTGTTTTAGATTTTCCATTGATGTTAAATGAGTTTTTAATTACTATTTGAGGTTGAGAAGGATATTCTGTAGAAAACATGTTAGATATTGAAGTTTTTGATGAATTAAATTCTGAATTTTGTTGGTTAAGTTGAGGGTGAATTTCGGGTTGGCGAGAGAGCTTTTTCTGTAGATTAGGCCGAATGATTTCATGTTGAAATTTCTGAGTGAGATATCTTAGTCTAATAAAATAGCGTTGTTGAATTATTTATGAATATAAATATGCGGCATTTTTTTTTAGAAGATTATGGTTTTATGTTATATAGGATATATGTAGGAACCTTAGTTTAAGTTAGACTTAAAATTTTAGAATATTCTTCTAAGCTTCTTCATTCAATTTATTTAGGTAAAAGATTGAACCCGACGCTAATGATAAATCCAGGTAAGGGAATACAACCTAAAAACCCCAGCGAAATTTTTATAAAACTTTTCAAAAGAAAAAGTCGGGGATTTTCCTAAAACTCCTTCATTTCTCTATATTGATTGTCACTTTAAATTCTGTCATGATATTACTCTTATTATCAAATGCGATTGGGAAATCATGTGATTATATGATTTTAGCTTTCAAAGTATGAATTGTGTGAATTAAGATAATGAAACTATGGTTCTCAAAATGTATATGTGCTATATGATGATTTCATGAGATTCTGTATAGTTGTATTTGTGCAACATATCATATATGTTGCATGTGCTCCATGTGAGCGGATAATGATGATATTATCGTAATTATATGTGCATATATTACACATAGTTTTTCCCACGGCTGCATCGTGTTTTGATTCAGATCCATATGGGTAGCATGGCAACCACACCCAAAGTGTGGGCTATCGGTCGGGAGGGCTTCACCTAGGGAAGTTCCTAATCCGTCGGCTCTCCCTTGTGACGACAGGATGAGCGATTTGGTCCTTCGGGATCGGTCCCCGTGGACATGCCAAAAGTAACGTGCCCCGCTCACAGTTAAATAGCGGAGGTGGGCCGGTGGAGGGTAAAACTGACACACTGTATAAATGGTTCAAGCACCATGCTGCATTTGATCTATTTTCATGTTATTTGACTATTTCTTTACCTGCTAAATTATTTGAAATTATTTAGAATTTCTGAAAAATATTATACCCTTGTTTGTTGTGTTTACCTTACTGAGTTGTCAAACTCACCCCTTTTTCCCCTTTTTTTTTTTTTTTTTTTTTTTTTTTTTTTTTTTTTTTTTTTTCAGATGACACAGTAAGACGAAGTTATTTCTTGTAAAGGTGTAGACCTCGCTAAGAGAAATGGATCGTTGTGGACCAACTATTGTATAGTATATCCCTTTTTGGAGTTTATGGTTTTGTAATTAATTAATTATAGGCTATAATAATAAAATAGGAATTTACAATCTCTATATTGTAAATGTACAAGTTTTTAGCACTCAAGTTCATGTTTCCCCTTATATCCCAAAACGGGGGCGTGACAAGATGGTATCAGAGCAATTTGCTCTATGAACTGTAGGAGTGGATCTTTTTAGAGTTTAACTTCTATAGAATTTAGGGAGTGGATGTGATCTTGCATATAGCAGATTGACATTGTGGACCATAGGATTGATCTTATTAAAGTTGCAGTCTTTAAGTTGGAATTAATACCTAGGTATAAGTTATGATCAGTATCAAAGTAGGATAGGTTTTCAAGATCTGTTTACCTAAGTGTTAAGTTGTACAATCTTTTTGAAGAGTAGCAATTGTTTTAGATTGCATTGGTTATAGACCAATTTGTTTTGGATGGATTGGCACCTAGGAACATGTTTTGTGGAATAGTCATGATTCATGTATTTTAAGGACATATAGGGGAATAAGTTGATTAAATAAATTGATGATCTTTGGAGCAATTATATTCCTATGATCAGATAACTTTGACAAAGTTAGAATCCATTTATTGAGAAATTATTGGAGTTTTCTAGAGGTTAAGATAATCTATATGATATGTGATTCAAATAAGATGAATCTTTCGGAAGATCCTAATTTTGAGAAGTACCTTAATTATCAAATATAAGGAGTGATCAACTACATAGTTAAACTGGATTGATGATAGGCTTGAATTCAGTGACCTATGAGGATAATAGTATTTATTCAGGAATAAGAAAAGATTATAGTACCTAAGTAAAGAACCAAAGGAATAAAAGTTCAAGGTATATGAGTCTTAGAAGATCTTTGATATTATTATTTTCTTTGATAAGATTGATTTAATTGTGATGGAGAATTATAACGGACTCACAAAGAATATTGCAATGCTTTGAGGTATGGATTATTAATCCTTCATGTATTCTAATTTATATTGTTAGGGCTTGATGACTCGGTCTGTGAATTTTGAGGTTATGCAAGCAGTGGATTTGCTAATTAAAAATTTGGAGATAGGAATTCTAAACAATCAAAGAATCGATCATTTAAGGATTGTCTATTAAGATATAGATTGATATTTTGGACATAATGATTAAGATTGGTTAGATCATAGATTGAATAAGTGAACTGATAAGTTTCATGTTTATTACCAATATTTGATCAACTATCTTTGCTACTAATATGTGTTTGATTGACTGATTGGATGAGCGCCTTTTTATTGTGATCGATTGTCCTTCGCTGCAATCAAACAATGACGACGCAAAGGAATGCTGGGAGCATGCAATGGTTTAACAAAATCAGGATCACGCACTACGATGCGAATGTCTACGCTCAAATCAAGTATTAATGCCAAGTAAGATTACTATCATACGAGGTAAATGTGTAATCTAAAATTGAGTGAATTTAGTACTCAATTAATTGGATTAAGAATTTCTACACTTGAGAAGTTCATTGTTAGCATAATAATTGTGTTCATGTGGAGTAGGACGCAATGAGATTTTTCGAATAAAATGGAGTTATTTCCAGAAGCTTGTGATTTCCTTATTTAGTAATCTAGTTTTTCCCAGTTTTAGTTATAATAACATTTGTGGATGAGATAACATTTGCTTAGGGTGCGTTTGGGATTGCGATTTCGTAGACAATAAGTGCGATTTTAAACCAAATCGCAGAACATAGATCGTTTGGGAACTGCGTTTTTAAAAATTGCGATTTGAAAACGCAAAAAATTTGCTTTTTCAAATCGCAGATAAGATGGTGCTTTTTTGAAAACGCAGAATTTTAAAGGTAAATTCGCAATTTTAAAGGCCAAACTGCGATTTTGCCAAACGCTTAACTGCGTTTTTAAAAATCATTTTTTTCAAATCGCACATTTTAAAATCGTTATTTTAAATCGCACTTTTTGAAATCGCAAACCCAAACGGACCCTTAGATGGTTAGTGGATTAAACTGATCCTCAGCCTTAGGAATGGATTTCAGTTGCTCGGGTTGTTAGGTAAGACTGTGGTGTTATAAACTTTAGCCACAAATTGAGAATCTTGATATGGAGATATATAATTTTTGAATGAGGATTTCTTCACTGAAGTCTAGATTATCAATTATGATGAACTGTCGGAATTTTTAAATAAGGATTTTCAACCTGATTTATATTGGTTGAGTTTGAGGTTTAAAAGATCAATATCAATTTTATGATAGCAGCCAATGATTATAGATTTCGATGATATGCTTCTATTTAAAGGTGATTCTAAATCATTGAGCTGAAAATATATGATTTTGTTATTGGAAGAATTTTTGGTGTTATAGAAATTTGATTTGCATATTTATTTTTGGAAATCAATATGTTATGATTAAATCTCATTTCAAAGGTGATTCTAAATAAGGATTTTGAGGTTATGCAAGCAGTGGATTTGCTAATTAAAAATTTGGAGATAGGAATTCTAAACAATCAAAGAATCGATCATTTAAGGATTGTCTATTAAGATATAGATTGATATTTTGGACATAATGATTAAGATTGGTTAGATCATAGATTGAATAAGTGAACTGATAAGTTTCATGTTTATTACCAATATTTGATCAACTATCTTTGCTACTAATATGTGTTTGATTGACTGATTGGATGAGCGCCTTTTTATTGTGATCGATTGTCCTTCGCTGCAATCAAACAATGACGACGCAAAGGAATGCTGGGAGCATGCAATGGTTTAACAAAATCAGGATCACGCACTACGATGCGAATGTCTACGCTCAAATCAAGTATTAATGCCAAGTAAGATTACTATCATACGAGGTAAATGCGTAATCTAAAATTGAGTGAATTTAGTACTCAATTAATTGGATTAAGAATTTCTACACTTGAGAAGTTCATTGTTAGCATAATAATTGTGTTCATGTGGAGATAGGACACAATGAGACTTTTAGAATAAAATGGAGTTATTTCCAGAAGCTTGTGATTTCCTTATTTAGTAATATAGTTTTTCCCAGTTTTAGTTATAATAACATTTGTGGATGAGATAACATTTGCTTAGATGGTTAGTGGATTAAACTGATCCTCAGCCTTTGGAATGGATTTCAGTTGCTCGGGTTGTTAGGTAAGACTGTGGTGTTATAAACTTTAGCCACAAATTGAGAATCTTGATATGGAGATATATAATTTTTGAATGAGGATTTCTTAAATGAAGTCTAGATTATCAATTATGATGAATTGTCGGAATTTTTAAATAAGGATTTTCAACCTGATTTATATTGGTTGAGTTTGAGGTTTGAAAGATCAATATCAATTTTATGATAGCAGCCAGTGATTATAGATTTCGATGATATGCTTCTATTTAAAGATGATTCTAAATCATTGAGCTGAAAATATATGATTTTGTTATTGGAAGAATTTTTGGTGTTATAGAAATATGATTTGCATATTTATTTTTGGAAATCAATATGTTTTGATTAAATCCCATTTTTTGATAAAATATTATGTAAGAATGTCCTAAACACTGAACTTGCAGGCAACTGAGGAGGAGTTAGAGGTGGTATGAATTGAATGACCAAGCTACAGAGGTCCCTATGCTTCTCCTCTATTGTCGGCACCTTAACAGATCAAGGTATTAATATATTATGTCGTAACAAACAGTGACGCGTTAAAGAAAAGAAAAAGAAAAAGGGACAACATACTGGGCAGGCTTCAAACGCATCGTTTGGACCTTTGGTCAACTAACAACAAAGTTTATTTAAACGACTCGTTTTGGAGAATACTAAAAGACACTCTATCATCTTCTTCTACCTTCATCCAACCCCCTGCCTGCAATTTCACAAATCCGTGGTTTGAAACTTTAATATGGACAACAATGGTGCTGCAATTTGCAGGGTAATTTTACCAAAGAACAGAGACAGTACTTCTAAGCCTCCTTTCCAAACAATCCCACGTAACACAAAACATTCTGTCTAATTATAGCCAAAGTAATAATGTTGATGGATGAACATTGACATGATCAAAAGAACAAAAGAGTAAAACAAATGCCATACAAAATTCTAGTCTTGATCTGGATCTTGAACAAATGCCCGTGACGGTGAGGGGCAGGTTGCCCGTGAGTAAATGTGGCCCACAGGTGATATTGGGTTCTTCACTCCTCCGTGTAGAAAAGCTCGAGTGGAAGTCAGTATAACAGGTCCTCGAGAACTTGCCTAAAGGTCTCTCTTTTCGTTTCTCAGTTTTGTTCATAGAGGCTATTATTGCTATAAATTAACTTCAAATGTACGGATTGATCGAGATTGAGGCTCTTTGAGAACTGTGGTACCTCGTCGTTTGATTCGTCCCTCAGTTTAATTTCCATTTCGCTTTCTTTTTGTTTCTTTAGGTTGCTATGAAGTGTCGGGATTTGTCGCATGAGATAGTGAAGGAAGAGGTGGAAGCGCAGTAGAGGCTGTGGAATGGAAGGCCAGGATGGAGAGGAGCTTTGAGCGGATGGACAGAAGGTGAACATGGCTGATCGAGTTGACTAGGCCGGGAGGTGAGAATGAGTTCAAGTTGGGTCTTTGAAATTGAGGGTAAAAGAGGGGGAAAAATAATTAAAACGGCACGTGATGCGCGCATGAGGTGTTGACCGTTCGAGTTAACGGGTCTAACTGACCGAAGGGGGGACAATGAGCAAAAATGATAGTTGAATGCTTTCTTATGGTCAATGTGGTAGTTCACGGGGCAAAATGTAATTCTTTCTTATATTTTTTTATTAAATCAATTAATCTCTTAGAAAATTCATAATATTGGCTTTTGATTTCTCAACGAAACTTTCCAAAACAAAATTGAAGTCAATAATTGTGACAAAAAAAAAAAAGTCAATAATAAAGTCACTTTAATTCTCTATATTTATATCCTTTAAGTAACTAATTTTATGTATTATTCTCATACTTGTGAAAAACTCTTTTCACCATATACATAAGTATTTTAATAACTCTTACCAAAATATCTTGGTCAGAAACTGAGAATAATTCTATCTCAAAAGTAAACTTTTTATCTTTTTTAAAGAAAGTACTTGGATTCCTTCTTGAGAAATATGTTCCTCAATAATACATGCGATCACCCAACGCACCGAGAATTTTAACGCCAATAAATGTCTCTCTCCTAATTGGATCAAAATGATCTACACTTGACATCTAATTCCACAATCTATTCAAGATTTAGAATCAATATCATAAGAAGTCTTTTGTGAGCTAATTTATTCATATTGACAGTGTTTCATAGGAATGATGACTCATATAGTCACATGATTCGTTCAGTGCATTACACATACACATCAACCTAAAGTCTTTACTTCACTCGATCAAAATAGATTATCATGATTGATGCGTAACAATCTTCGCAAATAGAATGCCAAATTCCATTACCGATTGCAAACAATAGGGTTTTACGCTACAAGGTTTATAGTCTAAGATCTTGTGTTATAATCTCATTTTCCTCACACCATAGTCTATATTCAATGTAATTAAATGACCATTTACATGCACAATATAAATAATACAATAAGCATATAAAAGGATCATGTGTCATATGCTAAACTAAGTAGATCAGTGAATAATAACTTTATTTATTACAAACTGAAATATCATTCAAAAATAAAACATCCCCAAAACACGATATATTAATTCAGCATAGGCTGCATGAGCTCCCAATAATTTACCAAAGGATACTTTTATTTCGATGCCTCCCATCTACTTCATCACCTACTTTGATTTCATCTTTTTGGGATTTAGGGTATAATCCCCAATATGAAACCATCATATAGCCATCAAGATCAACTTTAGGCAAGGAAACCAAATTTTAAGAAATAGAAGAAACATAAAATGTCTAAAACAAATCTAGGTAACAATCAGTATCTAGAAACAAACGCAAGCCCCGATGGTAACAACTGGAACTTTGATTCCATTGTCTATGAATATGAAATTTTTATTTGGGTTTATGGTTTGGATTGTAAGGAATCCCTGCATCGAATTAAAAACATGAACAATAAAACATGAGTCAATTTACCAAGTACTAGAAAAAACTTCAATAAGATTTGATTCGAAACATACGCAAACTAAAAACTTACCCTTCTTTTCAAACCATATCCTGCGTTTGTGGCAATTTTTCTTCATATGCCCAACCTGATTGCAGAAATAGCATGTGACAGTGTTTTGTCTCCTCTCATGAACCTCAATTACTTGAGGAAGTTCATTAACTTCAGGTGGCTCTATGACATTGTTTTGTCTCTTCTCATGAACCTCAATTACTTGAGAAGGCCCATTAACTTCAGGTGGTTCAATCTTTTTGACTCCTTGACTTACAGGGTGAACTGCATAATGTCCTTGTTGCTCATGCCTTGTCTCTTCTTGAACTCCATACTGGGGAGGCAAGGAGTCCAAAATCAATTGTGCGAGAAATAACTCATCCACATTCATCCCAAGAGCCCTTAATTTGATAGCTTTATTTGTCATTTCAAGGATATGCTCATGTATCTCACGTGTACCATCAAATTTCATGGCGGTAAGTTCATCCATCAATGTTCCCGTAAGAGACTTGTCAATCGATTGGAAATGTTTTTCCATGGTTTTAAATAATTCTTTAGCAGTGTCACATTCAGAAAGAGTTGATTTAATATTGTCTACCATGTTCATTCGCATAAACATAATGCTTAGTCTGTTTGATCGCTCCCAAAACTTGTATGTAGTCTTTTCTTTTGCATTGCTTGAATCAGTAATAATAGGCGGTTTCTCAGTCCGGAGTGCTAAATCAAGATCCCAAAGACCAAGGTAAAACTGAACTTGTTCAGACCATTCTGAGAAATTCGTTCCATCAAGAATTGGAATTGACACTGTAATCAAATAAATGCTCCCTATATTAATGCTTTGAGTTATCAAACATAAAACAATAAGTTAATAAATAGTAAGTAGTACTACCACAATTCACATTTGGATTGAAATTATAATATACAAAAAAAATTAATCATTATGGTGATTCCCTTTCACCTGTTGAAATAATTAACGCATTCGTAAGTCGATAGGTATGTTACCTTTGGCTATTCGGTTCTAACTTTCAATTAAAGATACACATTAATTATCGTATCTCAATTTATCAATAACTTGAAAGGTGGTGCATCTTTGGGACAATCCAAAATATTACATTTGTGTACTAGTAGCAACTTCCCTTAGATTTTTCTTAAATTCAGGAAACCAAACTATTTTTTACTTCTCTATTAAAATAAATTACACAATTGCTTCCCTTATCATTTCCATATACCATTTCCATATTCTTTCAAATAAATGATAAGGGAAAGAGAGAGAAAAAATAAAGCTATTTAAATATTCTTTCAAATAAATGTTAGAAGAAAGAGAAAATATTTTTATATTAAAATAATGTTAAAGGAAACAGATGTGCTACCCAAATTTAGGGTAGCACATTTGTTTTCCTTAGTGTTTCTTTGGTTTAGAGTACTCACAACAGCTTTCTTATAACTTATTTCATTCCTTAAATGTGAGAAAAATCTAAAAAAAACCACAAAAAGTCACAAGCAACTTCCCAATTTTTATTTTTTTTTTATTTTTTTTTGGGTAAAACTTACATACCCCATCTCAAACTACCATTCAATTGATAATGTCCCCCCAAAACTTTCAATTTAGATAATGTCCCCACTCTACCCCTTCCCCCCAAACTATAAAAAATTGTCAACATTCCCCCAATAATGAAAATACCTTTAATAAACAAAAATTCAAAAAAACAAAAAAAAAAAAAACTCAAACTAAAAAAGTCAAAGATATACATAAAAACCATGGGCGGCCAAATATAAAAATTAAAAGAAAAATTTAAAAAGTTTTTATTTTTTAAATTAATTTTTTTTTTCAAAGAAATTAAAACTTTCCCTTTTTTTTTTTGAAAAAAATTAAAACTTTCACTTTTTTTTAAGAGTATTTTTGAATTTATAAGATTATTTTTGTTTAATTAAAAAATTTGTAAGGTCATTTTAATTTTTTTGCTGTCCTTAGGGGACATTGACAACTTTTTGGTAGTTTGAAGGAGGAGACATTGTCCAAATTGAAGGTTTGGGAGGACTTTGTCAATTGGATGGTAGTTTGAGAGGGGTATATGGGCTTTTCCCTTTTTTCATTTTTTTTTTAATATAATTTTTCAGAAAATATAAAAATTCCCCATAAACTAACAATCGATTTTAAAATAGCCTAATGAATTTCTAAATGTGCTAAAGTGACCAATCAAACTACTAAGGTGTGCCAAAAATGTCAATTTTTTTTTTCGATAATACCCTTATTCTCTTAAAAATTAAAATTAAAAAAAAACTATTTTTTAAACAAAAAGAAAAAAAAAACTAAGGGGTGGAATAATTAAAAAAAAAAAAGAAATCCCGGATAAATACAAAATCAGTCTATATAATTGGTCTAAATCACAAATTGTTCACCGCGGTATAAAAATAATTTAGAGGTCATCAGGGTAGGGCAAAGTAACAATTTAGTCATTGCAATCAAAATACTTGACAGATTTCGTTAATATCTACATCAGCACCAATAAAATGATGACATGTATCACTTAGCTTCTCACATGCTAAGGGACACATGTCACTTTAGTAGACTGATTTGTAGCTAATTTCTCTCCGTAAAGTTACACAATTAATACTTTAGGGAGCATATTGACAATTGAGTGACGGATCATATTGACAATTGAGTGATGGATATGTGTACTTTTTTCTAAAATTAAATAATTAATATACATAACATTAAATAATTTATATTCACAACAAACTAACAAAAGAACACATATACCTGAATTCATTGCAACAAAGTTTCGCTTTGAAGCCTCAGTGTCATCAGCTACTTCCTCATGATGTTGGCCTTCCCAACCCAGTTTCACAGCCAAGTCCTCCACTGCCACCTTCATCACATCATCTCGAACACCAATATCAGCTTCATACATGTCCAAAGAGTAATTTTCTTCAGCCTTTACCACAGCCCGGCTAACATGAGATGGCATCCCCAAATTCAGACAAGAAGAAAAAATGGCCTCCGATGGGGCACCAAAGACAGAAGAGACTTGACCACTTGCTCCAACCCCCAGTTTGTTTGCTTTTTTTTTGTGGCTACCCCAAGCTTTTCCAATAACAGTTTTTATTTTGTCTAATATCAGAAGACAAATTTTGGAATAAAGCGCAAAACCTTCACAGTTGTTTTGAAGGAAATCATATATATAATTGCCAAATCCACAAATGGCCTCCAATAGGGAATCAAAGAAAGAAGAGACGGAAGAGACTTGACCACTTGCTCCAACCCCCAGTTTGTTTGCTTTTTTTTGGTGGCTACGCCCAGTTTTTCCAATATCAGTTTTTATTTTGTCTAATGTCAGAAGACCAGTTTTTCAATAAAGCGCAAAATCTTTGCAGTTGTTTTGAAGCAAATGATAATTGCCAAATCCACTTTCAAGAAGATACAATGCTCTGTGGATAACGTCCGCTAGTGGGTCAGATTCTGCAGTGGAGCATGTGCCACCCCGCGGATGAGCAAGGAAAACTGATTGAGAAACTCCATATTCGTAACGATACAGAGATTCATTTCGAAGGAAACAATCCAGGCAAGAACAGACTACACCACTGTTGGGTTTCCTAAATCCACATTTGGGATAGGAAGAACAGATCAACCTTGAATTATAAAAGCTAGAATCAGAAGATATCCAACTGCTTGAATTCAAATCTTTATCAGGTGTAAAATGGACCACCATGTTTTCCCCAACAAAGATACCTGCAAATTCAATATGGCTCATGATTAGGCTTGACCCAATAACAAAAGGAGCCATTGAGATTATTGTCAACTGTTTGAAATTTCGTCGAGGTAAAGTTATATCCTTAACATAATACAATGTGACCTACATTGTCAACCACTACAGCTTTATGAGGCAGTGAAGGAGGAGCACAGAATACACAATGGGAAATTTGAAAGATGATATATATATATATATATATATATATCAAATTTTAGTTTTAAACTCCTACATCTAGTAGAGAGCAATAGACAGCTCACCGCCATATTAAGCCATGCAAAGCTGATCAATACTTCAATAGCATGTGACGCATGTCGTCCAATGGTTCAACCCCAAATGCATAGATAGTGTAAATGCAACCACTCAATAATGAAGCACAAGCCATAATAATGTAACATCTTTTCTGATCTGAGCTAGCATTACACTACAATTTGTTGAGGAGATAAACGGTTAGAGATCGAGTTTTACCAAGAGTATATATTAATACACATATTTGGACACCACTCTAACCCAAAAGCCTAGGCTAATGGCTTGGGTCCACTTAGATATATATGCTAACCATTCTTTTTCTTTATACTTTCTAAATGTGCATGGGACTCGACACTTACAAGAGCAAGCACTCACAACACAATTTACATGGCAAACAGAATTAAAAAGATCGAACTAAAATCATCAATATATAGCAGTAAACGAGTTTGAGGATGGATAATGAAGATAAAGATGATGACCTCCACGTTCAGATATCCACCCTAGCTAGCTCTTAACTTGTTTGAGTTATATAAATCAAGTATTCTAAGAAATCGCACAATTTCTTTCACAGAAATATATATGTTAAAGTCTTTCTGATGAAGCTCTCCAAATGAATGGCATGTTGCAAGAAATCACAATTCATTTGTACGTTAAGATATTGACACAAACAAAACTCTGGGGGAGAAAAAGAAACTCGGAGACCCCCCCCCCCCCCCCAAAAAAAAAAAATAAAAAGAGAAAAAGAAAAGCAAAGACAGACCCAGCATCATGAATCAGATAATTAAGGAACAATTTTGCAAACATGTTGATGGTCGGCATTAAGAAAATCATAGAAACACACACACACACAGACCGTGGTGGGAGTAGGTGAAGGCAGTTCTGTAAGTGTAGATGTGGTCTCCGGGCTTGATCTCTCTTCTCTCCACTCTGTTGATGAGCAGACCCATCTTCCCCTTTTCTCTCTCGATCTCTCTCTGCAATGCTCTACTCTCGATCTAAATCCACAACATATATGTAAGCTAAAGGAGTAAATTTATTGTTATTTTTTTCTTTCTCGGGCTTGACTGACTTTTTGGTTCATATAATGCTCTGCTTTTCAGGGACGATCCTAGCTACGTGTTTTCTTTACCTTTTCCTCTTAAATTATCTGTGGTTCCCTTACATGAAGTCCTACTCTAGGGAATATTGATGTCCATGGCAATTAATCTAAGGGAAAGCGACGCCGTTTCGGAGTGGGAAAGAAATTTTCTGGACCTCGGACCTTTAATTGCTTCGTGTCTAAGCTGCTGCACATGTACCTTTACCTCACACACCCTTTTTGCTTCTTTATTTCTCTAAGCTTCTTTTTTGTACGTAATGCTTTAATTATCTAATTAATTAAGGAATAAGGAGCATCTTTATTATTTTTTACTTTTATTTGTTTTATTGGTTGGACGCATCAATTTATTTTGAAAACATTATAAAAACAGTTCTTTAGTTAGGCGCTGGACTTGTCCACGGGGTTTGGGGAATGAATCAGAATTATAAACCCAACTTAGGAATTAACTGGCCTCATTATTAGAGGATAAACCTCTACAGCAAGCAAGCCACTCCTCTGCAGCAAGTCATCCAGTCTGCTGCAAGTCATCAGCGCATCTCTTCATCATCAAGTTACCATTGCAGAACACACAAGTCACAGCCAAGCCATACCTCTGATCTCTTGCCATTCCTCAACCCATAACTCCATGTTTTCAACCTTTAGTTTATCTCTTTGTACTCTAGTCTTTACCCTTTTGTTCAGTCTATATATTAGGCTATTTTGTAATCAGAATGCAATGAAATCAGCAACAATGTAGTCCTTAATTTTCACTTGTGTTCTTCCTCTTCTCCTTCACTGCTTCTCTGTATTTTCAGTCTTCTCTTTATTTTCTAATACTCATAATTAATCCGAATTATAAACCCAACATGAACATGAAAACATAAGGATTTGTTTGGTCTGAATGTTTAATTTTCTTGAGATCGATCTTACAAACCAAGATTTTTGTAAGTGTTTTACAGTACTGCTTAAAGATGCCTCTCGCATACGTTCAAGATATATGTTGAAAGAACTCAAACAACAGTGTTTTATTTCAAGAACAAAACATACATACATACATGTCCACGTACAACCTAAATTTTATAAAGAGAAAATGATCATAAGATAAATGTTTTTTATATCATGGATGATGCGCTAGCACACATTCTCATTAATTAGTTATTTACAACCAATTACAACGAGACACAACTCAGCTTGGTAATGGATAAGTTAAACATCCAAGAGATACAACTCTTAGTAATACCTGGGTATATTATGGTTCACCTACTAACAGTACTTGATGATAGAGATTGTTACAGTGCTATTTTAGTCTTTGTATTGAATTTTACAATATATATATATATATATATATATATATATATATATAAATAATAAAAAGGTGAGAGAGGCTAGTAACATTTGCTAGCCTTCTCTTTCTTAATTTTGAAGTCACTACAAAAAAAAAAAGGGATTTCTGGATGGTTTTTTTATAGACGGTTTTTGCTTAAACCGTCGGGGAAAAAAAATATGGACGGTTTGAGTAAACCGTCCTTAAAAACACGGACGGTTTTATTAAAACCATCCGTAATTATAAAATTACAGACAGTTTTTTAAAACCGTCTGTAAAAATATATTGACGGTTTTGAGAAAACCGTCTATAAATATTATAGACGGTTTAAAAAAAACCGTCGAGCCCTGATAACCTAAAATTAGAAAGAAAAAAAAACCCCAGCTACGTGTTTTCTTTACCTTTTCCTCTTAAATTATATGTGGTTCCCTTACATGAAGTCCTAGTCTAGGGAATATTGGTGTCCATGGCAATTAATCTAAGGGAAAGCGACGCCGTTTCGGAGTGGGAAAGAAAGTTTCTGGACCTCGGACCTTTAATTGCTTCGTGTCTAAGCTGCTGCACATGTACCTTTACCTCACACACCCTTTTTGCTTCTTTATTTCTCTAAGCTTCTTTTTTTTGTACGTAATGCTTTAATTATCTAATTAATTAAGGAATAAGGAGCATCTTTTTTCTTTTTTACTTTTATTTTTTTTATTGGTTGGAAGCATCAATTTATTTTGAAAACATTATAAAAACATTTCTTTAGTTAGGCGCTGGACTTGTCCACGGGGATTGGGGAATGAATCAGAATCTTAGAACTGATATTTCAGAACGCTCCGCTAAATTCATCCTTATGTTTTATTTAGGTAGAAGCTCGACCCTGACGCTAATGGCAAGTCTAGGTAAGGGGATACAACACCGAAAAACCCCCAACAAGATTTTATTACAAATCTTTTGAAAAAGTGTTGGGAAATTTTACAAAGCGTTGCTCATGTGATTTTTAATGCCAAGCTTTATTACTCATATGATATTGTTTAAGACTTTTGAGCATAAATCACAGTTTTGGTTAAGAGCATTTTTAAGAATTATGATTTATGTATAATTATAGTTAAGACTAAGAGCATTTCAAAGTTATAAATTATGCATACTTACAATGATGAAAAAGAGAGCATTTGAAAGTTATGACTATAGAGCATTCCAAAGAATATGACTCTATTCATGAATACAGTTTTGAAAGAAAAGAGAATCTAACGTTAAATTCTGCACATGACTACAGTTATGAAAGCGGCTCTTACAGTTTTGAAATAAAGTATACAGATAAAGCAGAGCCTACAGTATTACAGAAAACGTTCATGTGCAGTAATTGTTTAACCCTAAGGCACTATTACAGTTAGGATTGGTACCCATAGGGTAGCATGGCAAGCATACCATAAGTTGGTGTGTGCTACCAGCCGAGGTTGGCCTTCACCTAGGGAAGATCCCCAACTCGGAACGACTCTCTCCTGTGACGACAGGCTGAGTCCATAGGTCTGTGTGACAAAAGCCAACGTGCTCCGCTCACGGGTAACAGTGGTTTAGAGTCTGTAAAGGGTTAAACCACAGATGAAGGTTTAAAGAGAAAACTGATAAAAGAATTTACTGAATCATTAGAAAATCTGTTTAATTGTTCATCTTGTTAATCTACATAAACTGTCATTCTTATACCATTATTCATATTCTTCAAATTCTATTTAATTGTTCATATGCTATGCCACCTGTCCTAAAACAATACATTTCATTTATGAATCATGCTTTAATATGTGTTTTCTTATAAAACATAAACAGCCTAGCATAACACTTCTCAGACAATTTTCATAATTTGAATCTCCAACTTATACTCAGTCTAAAATCACATATCATATTCATACTTTTAAACATCATCGTAAATTTTAATATACTCAAAAACACTTAATATATCTAAAATAAATTAAAATCAACATACTATTGGGTTATGTTATAAATCAAATTTACATTATACAATTCATTATATGTGAAATTAATTCTTATTAGTAAGCAAAAAAAAAAAATCTGTCATTATGCATGACTAAAGATTATGGCATAACATGTTTTATTCTCTTGGTGTTGTATTTTCCTTACTGAGTTGTCGAACTCACCCCTTTTTCCTCCACCCCTTTCCAAATGACAACAGTAAGACGAAGTCTTTTCCTTGTAAGGGCGTAGACCTCACTGAGAGCGATAGTTCGTGATGAACCGGCCAAACCCTAGTTGCATAGTATGTTTTGTTTTATTGGAGTTCATGACCTTGTAAAGGATCATTAATAGAATGGTATAAAAATAGGAAGTTTGAAATTTACAAGTTGTAAATGCATGCTTTCATTTAAAATGTTTGTTTTTAGCACTCAAGTTCGCGTTTCCCCTTATATCCCAAAACGGGGGCGTGACAACATGGTATCAGAGCATTTTGCTCTATGAATTGTAGGAGTGGATCTTTTTAGAGTTTAACTTCTATAAGATCTAGGGAGCGGATAGGATTTTGCATCATAGCAGATTGACTTTGTGGACCATAGGATCGATTTTATTTAAGTTAAGGTCTCTAAGTTGGAGTTAATACCAAGGTATAAGCTATGATTTGCAACAAAGTGGGATAAGTTTTCAAGATCTGTTTACTTAGGTGTTAAGTTGTACAATCTTTTTGAGGAGTAAAAGCTGTTTTAAATTGTGTCGGTTATAGACCAACTTATTTTGGATGGATTGGTATTGATGACCACCATGTTTTGAGGCATAGTTATGATTTAAGAAATGCTTTTAGAGATATAGATTATAGAAATTCGGATGCTTAATATCTTGGTAGATTTATGGATATTAAGTCAATAAATGTATTAACAATCACATAGATATTTTATGTGCTTAGAATAAATATTGAAGTTTTGAGATTACTTGATTTACTGTAGGACGTAAACAAAGATATCTATGATCTTGAATCTGGTATCTTTTTGAGGATGGATACTTAATCTACAGATGCTGATTCATGTGATTTAAGGACATAGAAGGAAATAAGTTGATCAAGTAAATTGATGATTTTTGGAGCAATTATATTCTTATGATCGGATAACTTTAGTGAAGTTAGAATATATCGACAAATTATTGGAGTTTTCTAGAGGATAAGATAATCCATATGATAAGATGAATCTTTCGGAAGATCTTAAGTTTGAGAAATGCTCTAATTATCATATTTGAGGATTGATCAATGGCATAATTGAATTGGATTGAGGTTAAGGTTGTATCCATTGACCTATGAGGATAATAGTATTTATCCAGGATAAGAAAAAGATCATAGTACCTATGTAGAGAATCAAAGGAACAAAAGTTCAAGGAATATGACAGTCTTAGAAGATCTTTGATTTTCTTTTAACCTCTTTGAGAAGATTGATCAGTTGTGATTGAGGATTATTATGAATTCATAAAGAGGACTGCAATGCTTTGAGGTATGGATTATTAATTCTTCAGGTATTTTAATTTGTAGGACCTGATAAAATCTGATATTTTGGTCTGAGAATTTTGAGGTTATGCAAGCCGTGGATTTGTTAATTAAGAATTTGGAGATAGGAATTCTGAACAATCAAAGAATCGATCATTTGAGTAAAATTAGTACTTAACGGTTTGGATTAAGAATTTCTGCGTTTGAGAAGTGCATTGTTAGCCTAATAATTGTGTTCATGTGGAGATAGGATGCAATGAGACCTTTAGAACAAAATGGAGTTATTTTCAGAAGCCTGTGATTTCCTGATTTGGTAATCTAGTTTCCAGGTTGTAGTAAATTGTGAAGGAGATAATGTCTGTTTCGATTGTTAGCAGGTTAAATTGATGCTCAGTCTTAGGAATGGATTTAAGTTGCTCGGGTTGTTAGGTAAGACTGTGGTGATTATCAATCTTAGCCATGAATTGAGAATTTAGATATTCTATTATATGAGGATTTCTTAAATGATATCTAGATAATCAATTATGATGAACTGTCGGGATTCTAAGGAAAGATTTTTAACTTGATTGATGTTGGCTGAGTTTGAGGTTTAAAAGTTTAATATCAATTCCATGATAACAGCTAGTGATTACGGATTTTCATGATAAGTTTATATTTTAAGAAGGTTCTAAATCATGGAACTGAAAATATATGATTTTTATTATTGGAAGAATTTTTGGTGTTATAGAAATATGATTTGCATAATTACTGTTGGAAAACAATATGTTATGATTAAATCCCATTTTGAGGTTCATTTGGATTAGAATAATTTTTATGGGATAATACTGTTAATATTCTTTTTTACTAGAATCATGATGAATGGTAATGACAAATGTGGAGACTAGGTTTCGATGCATTACTGATTATGTTATTTGAGGTTTAAGCCTTGGATTTTGAAATTTGCTGATTTACAGACTTGATGTTCATACTTGATGATCTTAGAATTTCTGCATCTTTATTAGATATTAAGTATACCGTTGATGATTAATTGATCTATACTTCAAGGTTAAATCTTGCCATGGAATGCAAGGATATTGCCTGATTTATAATTTGAGGTTTACCTATGATTAGAGACAAGATTTGAAAATGTTATTGTCTTGCACACTTTTTGTTGATAAAGGAAATAATGATTATAAGACATGATCTTAAGCCCTTATACCTCTGTCATGATATTAAAGATAGTCATCTGCGTGTTTATGATATTTTACCAGTTTATGGTCGAGGTAAAGTTTCGGGATACATGCTAATTTGAGTAAACAAAACCATTTGGTGTTATCGTTGGAGGATCCTAAGGTCAACATCTTAGTTTTTTCGCTAAGCCAATTGAGGTTGATTGAGGTACTATCTTGATTTTAAATTTTTACTTGATGGAATTATTATGAATGATATGACTTATGTTATGAAGTCTGAAGATCTATAGACTGTCTTACTTGAGGATATGAATGGTTGGACTCAGAAATAATGTTTAAGGATTTTATAATGAAAAGAAACTCCAACTCCTAAGGATTTATTTAAGCATGGTCTTTTTATCGAGATGTTGAACTTTAAATAAGTTTCCTCCCTAGTTTTGGGCGTTGGAATTTCAATAACAAAAGATGAAAGATTCTTTCTTGGGAAGCATCGAATAACGAAGTCAGAGCTATGTATTCTTAATGTAGAAGACCTAATCTAAATTAGGTGAGACTTTATCGGTGGAGTATATTTTAGCAAGTATGTGCCACCGCTCGAGCACGGGTATACTTTCTGTCTTGACGAGGGTTATGAAGATGTAAACGCAAACCTATCAGTCATTATTGAGTTAAGATTGGTACACCCGCCTTAGTCAGTAGATCGACTCATAGAATAGATCATGGTACTATATAAAATATTATTTTCTTACACCCTTTTCGAAGGGATAAGGACCACCGCTTATCATGGTCAAGGTTTTCGTCTATGATAAGTTTATTTCTGAAAAGAAGTAGATGAAATTTTAACAATAGAAGTTAAGGTGGAATTTCAAGATATTGCTTAAAGTATTTTGAATACAATGATCTGATCAGGTATTGCAGACACAGACGAACGAAATAGTCGAGCTCTACAGTAAGAGCAGACCTTTACGTTGAAGCAGAGAAATGGAAACGGAAACGATGTGGATGGTGATGGTTGCAATGAAAGTCATAGTTATGGCAAGATGATATAAAGTATGCTTTATTTTTCTTCGTTAAGGGAAAACTTTATAGTTTTTGAATTTCGAGGACGAAATTCTATTAAGGGGGGAAGATTGTAATATCCCAGATTTTTTTTAGACACAAAACATTAATAATATTTTTAATAATAATAATAAAGTAGAACTTATTTAGTAAGTAAATTAATCAATAAGTTAAAAAAAAAAAAATAAAAAATAAAAAAAAAAGAAAGAAAGAAAGAAGAACTTGCACGGCAAGTTGATTTATCATTTTATAATTTTCTTCTCTTCTTTTTTTTAGTGGTCTTCTTTCTCCTTCCTTCTTCGTTATTCTTTCTTTCTTCTTCTCTCTTCTCTATGCTTCCTGAGCACGCAGACAAACGGAGAGGGAGAAACAGAGAGTGAGCGAGAGGCTGGGGAAAGAAAGAGATGCCGACAGAGAGAGAGAGAGAGAGAGAGACGAAGAGGGAAGAGAGGCCGTGACCCGTCGACTCAGGTGGCGCAACTCCGGTGGCCAGAACTGAAAATCGGCGAGGCAGTACGATTTCGGGGAGCCCAGGCCGATTTCCTGCCGATCGAGGAGGACCCGAGCGACCCGCGAGCCAAACCCGTCGGAATCCGGGAGAACTTGTGCGACCCGAATCTTCCGGAGGTTGGATCCTCCATGTCCGGCGGTCCCTGTAGCGGTTTCCGGTGAGCCGTTACCCGTGTGCAGCAACCCAGCCGAACCCCGAAGCCCCGTGATCTAGAACCCGACCCTGTGACCCGAAGACCCGATAGGAAGACCCGGTTCATCATGTGTGTTTCCGGCGAATTTCCGGGGGTTTGAAGGTGTGAATTCTGACGAAATTGTGATTAGAGAAGACGATTCTTTTCCCCTTTTTTTGGACCAATTATGTTGATTATTTTGTTGTATTTTATCCCCAGTTTCGATTGGTTATTGATGGTGTTTCTCATCTATGTTTTGGCTGAGCAGTGTTGTGGATTTGAGGTTGAATGGTGTTTTGATCAATTGTGAATCCCCCTTTGAGTTTAGTCTTTACAGTAAAATCAAGATATTGAATATTGTTCTAAGTGACCGGTTGAAGTTTTGGTGTGTGTATACTCTGTTTTGGGTAGTTGTGATTATGTACTGTTGCAGCTGAATGTTGGTGTGAATGGGCGTTTTCGGTCATGTGAATGGTCTGTTGGTTCATGGGTATGAAGATGATGTTTTGTTTTACTATGTGGTGTTTCGGTTAGTGGGATTGTGTAGTTGTGGATTTGGGTAGAACCTGTGTGTGTGTGAAGCTTAGTCCGTATGTTTTGGGTGTGATGGTTGACTGTGTCCGGTTGGGCAGTGTTCCCTTTCTTGTGGGTTTTGTTGATAGTGTTTCCGGTTGTAATTTTGGAGTGGATTCTAGATGTGTTGAGGGTATATAGACTGTGTTTTGAAGTCTCTGTGGGTCGGCAGTAGCTATAAGGATGTTTAGTCTTTTGTTCCCTGTTGTTTGTTGACCGGGTGAAGTATTGTGCAGTGTTTTCAGTTAAAAGGGTATTTTGGTTATTGTGGGATTTTGAGTAAAAAGAATGATCGAATAGGTATTACAACCTCTTTGAGAATATTGGTTGAATGGTTAAATGGTATGTTTTGACCAAATGGAATTTCTATCTAGGGAAGTTTTAGTCAGATAAAAATACTGTATACTTATATGCAGTAAATTTAGATAGAGATTTTGTATATAGTATATATATACATATATATAAATATATAGGATAATTTTAATTTAAATCTTAGAACTGATATTTCAGAACGCTCCGCTAAATTCATCCTTATGTTTTATTTAGGTAGAAGCTCGACCCTGACACTAATGGCAAGTCCAGGTAAGGGGATACAACACCGAAAAACCCCCAACAAGATTTTATTACAAATCTTTTGAAAAAGTGTTGAGGAATTTTACAAAGCGTTGCTCATGTGATTTTTAATGCCAAGCTTTATTACTCATATGATATTGTTTAAGACTTTTGAGCATAAATCACAGTTTTGGTTAAGAACATTTTTAAGAATTATGATTTATGCATAATTATAGTTAAGACTAAGAGCATTTCAAAGTTATAAATTATGCATACTTACAATGATGAAAAAGAGAGCATTTGAAAGTTATGACTATAGAGCATTCCAAAGAATATGACTCTATTCATGAATACAGTTTTGAAAGAAAAGAGAATCTAACGTTAAATTCTGCACATGACTACAGTTATGAAAGCGGCTCTTACAGTTTTGAAATAAAGTATACAGATAAAGCAGAGCCTACAGTATTACAGAAAACGTTCATGTGCAGTAATTGTTTAACCCTGAGGCACTATTACAGTTAGGATTGGTACCCATAGGATAGCATGGCAAGCATACCATAAGTTGGTGTGTGCTACCAGCCGAGGTTGGCCTTCACCTAGGGAAGATCCCCAACTCGGAACGACTCTCCCTTGTGACGACAGGCTGAGTCCATAGGTCTATGTGACAAAAGCCAACGTGCTCCGCTCACGGGTAACAACGGTTTAGAGTCTGTAAAAGGTTAAACCACAGATGAAGGTTTAAAGAGAAAACTGATAAAAGAATTTACTGAATCATTAGAAAATCTGTTTAATTATTCATCTTGTTAATCTACATAAACTGTCATTCTTATACCATTATTCATATTCTTCAAATTCTATTTAATTGTTCATATGCTATGCCACCTGTCCTAAAACAATACATTTCATTTATGAATCATGCTTTAATATGTGTTTTCATATAAAACATAAACAGCCTAGCATAACACTTCTCAGACAATTTTCATAATTTGAATCTCCAACTTATACTCAGTCTAAAATCACATATCATATTCATACTTTTAAACATCATCGTAAATTTTAATATACTCAAAACACTTAATATATCTAAAATAAATTAAAATCAACATACTATTGGGTTATGTTATAAATCAAATTTACATTATACAAATCATTATATGTGAAATTAATTCTTATTAGTAAGCAAAAAAAAAAAAATCTGTCATTATGCATGACTAAAGATTATGGCATAACATGTTTTATTCTCTTGGTGTTGTATTTTCCTTACTGAGTTGTCGAACTCACCCCTTTTTCCTCCACCCCTTTCCAGATGACAACAGTAAGACGAAGTCTTTTCCTTGTAAGGGCGTAGACCTCACTGAGAGCGATAGTTCGTGATGAACCGGCCAAACCCTAGTTGCATAGTATGTTTTGTTTTATTGGAGTTCATGACCTTGTAAAGGATCATTAATAGAATGGTATAAAAATAGGAAGTTTGAAATTTACAAGTTGTAAATGCATGCTTTCATTTAAAATGTTTGTTTTTAGCACTCAAGTTCGCGTTTCCCCTTATATCCCAAAACGGGGGCGTGACAATAGCCCCCTGAACTACCAACGCTTGAACTCTGGCCCCCCAAACTACTAAAACCTTTGAAAAATGCCAATTTAGGCGAAATATCCCCATAATACCCATGCCATGTGTCATTTTTCAATTAAAAAAAAAATTAAACAATTAAAAAATTCAAAAATTAAACAATTCAAAAAATAGAAAAATTCAAAAAAAAAATTCAAAACTTAAATAAAATTCAAAAAATTTCAAAAATTTCAAAAAATTCAAAAAAGAAGTAAACTAAAATTCGATTTCTTATTTTATTTATTTATTTTTTTTTAAAAAAATAAGTGTTTGGGGTGGCGTTATTTCCCAACAGTGACCCGATCTTCCAGACACTCATTCGGTCACCGTCCGTTTGCAACGCTGTGATGATCGATTATATAGCCCAACTCGGCATGTTCCGATTCATAGTCATTAGCTTGCTGATCTCGGCCGGGCTCAAGCTCGCCCCGCTCTAGAAAATATCCTCCACCTAAGAGAAAATCTTGTGATCCTTGAGCCTCAGGTAACTATTGGCCAACGTTTTGAATGCCAAAAAATCACAGAGAGGAAAATTGATATGAACATCAACGAACAAGCTCACGGCCGATGATTTTTCAGTCAGAAACCGATCGAGGTCTTCCACAATGATGATAGACTTGCTCGTCATTTGTAACAAAACAAAATTCAGATTAGAATTGTTCATAACCTTCGAAAGATTAATATTATAGACATCGAAGGAAAAAAAAATTAGCCATGTCCGCGTTTGGGGAGGTAGGGATGTGTTCGCCAAGTAGCAAGCATACATCGTGCCCAACGACGATACTGGAAAGAAGCAGTACGTCCTCCAGTCGATCGCAATATTTTTTAAAATTAAAAAATTAAAAAAAAAAAGAGAAAATTTTTGTTTTTTTTTAAAAAAAAAATAATTAATTTTTTTTTTAATTTTTTTAATTTTTTAATTGAAAAATGAGACGTGGCAGGTGTATATGGGGATATTTCACCAAAAGGGGCATTTTTCAAAGATTTTGGTAGTTTGGGGGGACTAAAGTCTAAGCGTTGGTAGTTCGGGGGGCTATCCGGAATATGACTGGTAGTTTGGGGGGCTAAATTGTATTTTTTTTTTCCTTTATTTTACCACACCAAGTACTCTTATTTTTATTTAATCCTAATAAACCCATTAAATATTTTCTTGGACATTACACACACACACACACACACACACACACACACACACAGAGATAGAGAGAGAGAGAGAGAGAGAGAGAGAGAGAGATTGAATATTGATGGTGAGGGAATGGATGGAAGTGGTCTGACGGGATGGAGGCGACAACGGTGATAGATTAAGTACTGTAGTTTTCGTCTTCTGGGGTGCATTGGTCATGCTTTCTCTTGTTTCATCTATCATCTTTGCCTATGCAGATGGTGCATCTAAAGACAAAACCTCAGCAACTGTAATACCTCAAATATTATATAGGGTTAATTTAGCATTAGAATGGCTAAAGGGATTGATAAGGTTCGTTAGGGATTGTTGGAAGTAAGAATTTTGACTTTTTTTCTTGACCAAACATTCACAGTAGAATAACCGAACATTCGAGTCCAACTCTAATGCCAAACGTTTGGTGTTGGATGCCTAAACATTCAATTATTTGACATATGCTCTATAAATACCCACCCTTACACCCTTTAAGCCTACTTTCATGCACTTTTGCTCAGTTCACTCCTTGTGTGTGTGTGTGAGGTCTCTTGGAGAAGGAATGAGCTCTTTTCTACCTAAGAAGGTAACCTCCACAAACCTAATTAGCTCTTGTTCAGTTGTTATGGTACATGCTTTCTGTTTAGACTATATCTTTGGTTAGTTATGCATCTTTTCTTAGGTATTGACGTTAATGTTAGTTTAGTTTTGGTATAGTATCTTGTTGATAGTTTAACGTACCAAGTTCTGCATGAAGATGTTATGGAGGCTTAGGACTTTGTTACTGATCATATTAAGACCTTAGGAGTTGCTTAGAAGTGGTTTGATGGCCTTTAGGTTCAGAAATGGGTTTTTGCCCCAAAACCGAACGTTCGACCCTGCACTAGATGAACGTTCTATGTCGAGGCCGAACTTTCAAACCCTCTTGTCCAAACATTTGACCCTCGGGCAGAAAGCCTATTTTCAAGTTTTTAAGTTGTTCTCATATTTCGGGGTTATGGAGCTTCAATAGGACTTTTCAGAGGAGCCTTACGATATAAGTGAGTAAAAACTCACATGAATACTTGTTATTACTTTTCCCTCATAGCATGATTATTTTGTGTACTAAAACATGCATGTTTACAACTCACATGAAATATATTTTATTAACTGTGAACTTTATTTTGTAAAAATGTGCGATTAATGTTGAGATAATGAAAATGACGAGTTATGAAAAGCATGCATATAAAAGATGGTGAATATTAAATTACATCATATGACATGGTACACTTGTACATGCGGATAATGGACATGTGCTTACTATTATACAAGCTATTCTCTATGGTTAAATGTTTATTTTTATAGTTACCTTGGATCCGATGGTTGTTGTGATCGGCGCAACCATGCTTGCATGGTGGTCATTATAAACGGACTTCACTAGTGGCGTGGGCCACCCGAGGTCGAACTCGGTTGGGCTGCTAGTGATGGAGGGTAGCGTACAATATGCAGGGCACTTGTATGTATTACAGGTCCCTTGAGACAGCGCCAACTCTGCTTGGAATGGGTTAATATCCTGGAATATACCATATGGAATTGATCTATGACATCATACTCTTGCTACAGCATATACTATATCTATATTGAATTCATGATCATTTGTCAAATGAAGTATTGTAACTACGCATTTATGTGTGTGGCTTACATCTTAATATTTGAGGTTACTTCATGATAACATGTGTAACATGCGTATTATTACTCACTAAGTCGTGGACTTAATCTTGTATGTTTTCCACCTATGAAAAATGTATTGTTTTATATATAGTTTTTGTGATGGTGATTTTGGAGCAGCATATGGTCCTGCTTGAGAAAGTGCTCAGGATTATCTTTGAGGTGTTAGACCCCATTTGGTTGGCACGGATATGGAGAGGAGATATTGAATCCCGCCAAGATATGCTAGATATTATCTTTATGCTTTATCTCCTTACGTGTAGGATTTGACTCTTGATGTTGATGACTCTTAGATCTTTTGGCTTTGAATCTATATTTATATTTTGATGACTGGTCTTTTGATTGTACTTTGAGAGCTTTAGCTATTTACGTTATGGTGTTTTAGTTTACTCTGGCTTTATCTTTTAAGTGAATTTTTTCTGTTGTAGACTCTCTTCCGAGAGGATGAGATCCATGTGGTCTTATTCTTGATAGAATAAGACTGGGAGATGAATCATGAAGTTAATTACTGGTTAGTTAATATCACTAGGGCGTTACAGCAACCCACACCGATGCTTATGGTGCGGCTTATGTTGTCGAACGTGGTGGAGGTTGCAATGGTTGAATTCATTCATTCTCCACACTTTCTTCATCATACGAGGCACAAGAATGGGATTTTCAAACCCTTTATGAATTTTTGCCAACTTCCACCTTTATTCGCATAAATCCTCAATCATGATCGTCAAGATGACATGTTTGTGCTGGAATTCGGCTAGCAACCAATATTGATCTCTATTCTAGGACAGTTTTACTCCAAGCTTGTTGGTTGGATTCATAAATAAACTCCTTTAGCTGCTCAAAGAACTTTGAATTAGACCATGAGTTGTGTGAGATATCATCTTGTTGGTGAGAATTTTGAGGGTAGGCAATTATTTTTTCTGTTAACTCCCAAACGCCTAAGTCACTTTTATGCTTTCGTGTAAAGGGCATACAACCTCCTCCTCAATTTATAAAATTTTTTTTTTTTGCCCCACATAGGGATGATCCTAACCTCATATTACAATAATTATGGGTTAGGGGCTAGTCTATCCTCGTACCCAAACGACTACCATAATAGAAATTGAATTGGGATTATGCTTAGAAAGTATTAATTCATTCATTCATGCCCTTGACATACCATTGCAAGTGGCACATTAGAATTACACGACTTCGTTAAAACCTAGAGCACACCACCCATCGTCATTACATTTTCATTTAATCTACAATGAGAGCATAGTTCTTACAACATTTCATGCACAACGCAAGACCACAAAGCATTGTACAACAATTAACAAATTTACGAGGGAAAGAGGGAGAAGAGAGGGGAGCATGGGGAAAAGAGGCACCACATCAGAATTTCACTTATCAATGTCAACAAAAACTGATCAACACTAACCATAAATAATCTACGCAGCAACTGTGCATGCACAAGGATGAAATGGGTAATGGGAAACTTAACATACTTCTAACCATATTCACTAGAGTACAATTACGCCTTTCAGCTACTCCATTCTGCTAAGGCATACCTAACATAGTATATTGTACAAAAATGCCATGCTTTTCAAAGAGTTTAGCAAATGGGCCAAGGCATGGACTTGATTCATCAAGGGATTTCAAGAAGTCCTCCACTTATTGTAGCACCTTTTTTTGTGTGTTTAGTTTGTTTTTCCTTAATACAATCCACACACACCGAAATCGGTAAAATTTAGGTTCGGAAGAATCCCATCTTATACTAATCTTTCTCTAGATATATGACACTATTGGTTGTGCCACAAAATGGAAGAATTTTCATTAATTAGGCTACGTTTGGTTTCAATATTATGATGCATGGTTAGAAGGCTTTTGGCAAAACGACTATTAAGATTCAATTTATACAAACCATCACATAGAATCTCAAAACCAACAAAACTTTATGAAATGTTGGGAATAAGAATACAAAAACATGATTGCGCAACGAAAAATTAAAAAATTTCACAATCGAAGATCAAACTTTAAGAAGAATATGTGAAGAACTATGTTATTTTTAAAATAATTGCAAAAGCAAGAACCACTTAGTTGGTTGTACTGCCACTCCTTGGTTATTGGGCAAAGTTTTTTTCTTGCTTCTTCAATGAAAATCACGAGTAGCTTGTGAGATTATGCAACCTTCGAGTCTTCTCACAAATGACTAAGAATAACCAAAAGTGTAGGCTTTTATCTTGCTCTCACAAAATTTTTAACTTACTCTTGAGAGTGCTTAAGAATATAAACTTCTTAGTGAACACTAAAGAACTCAAGTAATTGAAATTAAATTTGAGAGAGCTTAGCAAAGAGAGAGAGAGGAGATATATTTTAGCAATGTGGGACTGCAATCCCACTACATAGTGGATGGCTACGTTTTTTTCACATGCTAAAACACGGCCAGGCTAGGGAATTATCCCCAAACCAGGGGCCTACCTAGTAGACTTGGGCTTGAGTTTTATCCTCAAGCCCAATCTCTTATATGTACATCTCATGCACTGTTTATTTCTCTGTCCATGTCTTAATAATTAAAAACAAGTAGTCTAATAAATAAATAGCCTAACCTAGTTAATTGACCTTAGCTTGGTAAGAAACCCAAAGGGAAAAATAAAAACTAGCTTCAAATAGGCTTGACTATCACAAGTTACTATTTAATTACAATTGATTCTACAAAACAATTGTAACTACACTATAGTTTATATTTTTTATTAAATCAATTGATCCCTTAGACAATTCTTAATATTGACTTTTGATTATTCAATGAAACTTTCCTTAACAAAATTAAAGTCAATAATAATGTCACTTTAATACTTTACATCTGTATCCTTGAGTAACTGATTTTATTTATTATTCTTGTATTTGAGGAAAAACTCTTTTCACCATGTACAAAAGTATTTTAGTAACTCTCACCAAAATGTCCTAGCTAGAAACAGAGAATAATTCAATCCATAAAATCTATCTCAAGAGTAAATTTTTCATCCTTTTAAAAAAAGGACTTGGATTCCTCCTTGAGAAAGGTGTTCCTACATGTGATCACCCAACGCATCGAGAATTTTGACCCCAGTAAAAGTCTCACTCCTAAATGCATCAAAATGATCTCCACTTGACATCTAATTCCACAATCCTCTCAAAATTTAGAATCAATATCATAAGAAGTCTTTTGTGACCTGAGTTATTCCTATTGACAGTGTTTCATAGGTATCACGACTCACATAGTCACATGGTTCGTTCAGTGCATTACACCTACACATCAACCTGAAGTCTCTACTTCACTCAAGCAAGATAGATCATTATGATTGATGTGTAACAATCTTCGCAAATGAAATGCCCAATTCCATTACTAATTGCGAACAATAGGGCTTTAGACTACAAAGTTTATAGTCTAAGATCTTGTGTTATAATCTCATTCCTCGCACCGTAGACTATATTCAATGTAATTAAATGACTATTTACCTGCACAATATAAATAATACAATAAGCATATAAAAAGTTCATATGTCATATGCTAAACTAAGTAGATCAGTGAATAATAACTTTATTCTTTACAAACTGAAATATCATTTAAAAATAAAACATTCCCAGATTACGATTAATTCGGCATGGGCTACATGAGCTCCCAATAATTTACCAAATGATACCCTCATTTTCGTGCCTCCCAGCTACTTCATCACCTACTTTGATTTCATGTTTTTGGGATTTAGGGTATAATCCCCAACATGAAACCATCAAATAGCCATCAAGATCAAGTTTAGACAAAGAAACACAATTTCAAGAAATAGAAGAAACATAAAGTGTCTAAAACATTTCTAGGTAACAACCAGTATTTAGAAACAAACGAAAGGTCGCGATGGCAACAACTGAAACTTTGATTCCATTGTCCATGAATATGAAATTTTTATTTGGGTTTATGGTTTGGATTGTAAGGAAGCCCTGCATCAAATTAGAAACATGAACAATAGAACATGAGTCAATTTACCAAGTATTAGAAAGAACTTCAATAAGATTTGATTCGAAACGTACACAAGCTAAAGACTTAACTTTCTTTTCAAACCATGCCCTACGTTTGTGGCAATTTTTCTGAACATGCCCAAACTTCTTGCAGAAATAGCACTTGACATTGTTTTGTCTCTTCTCATGAACCTCAATTACTTGAGGAGATCCATTAACTTCAGGTGGCTCAATCTTTTTGGCTCCTTGACTTACAAGGTGAACTGAATGATGTCCTTGTTGCTCAAGCCTTGCCTCTTCTTGAACAAGCAAACTGATCAATTCATTTACATTCCAATTATCTTTAATAGTGTTGTAATGAATTTGAAATGACCTGTACTGAGGAGGCAAAGTGTTCAAAATCAATTTAACTAGAAATAACTCATCCACATTCATCCCAAGATCCTTTAATTTGGTAGCTAAATTTGTCATTGCAAGAATATGCTCATGTATCCTATGAGTATCATCAAATTTCTTGGTGATAGGTTCATCTATCAATGTCCTCGTAAGAGCCTTGTCAGCTGATCGGAAACGTTCTTCCACAGTTTTAAAGAATTCTTTAGCACTATGACATTTAGGAAGATTCGACTTAATATTCTTCGCTATCTTCATTTGCATAAACAAAATGCTCAATCTATTTGATCGCTCCCAAGAGTTGTATATAGCCTTTTCTTCTGCACTACTTGAATCAGTAATAGTAGGCTTTTCAGTCCGAAGTGCCAAATCAAGATCCTGAAGACCAAGGTAAAACTGAACTTGTTCAGACCAATCTGAGAAATTCGTTCCATCAAGAATTGGAATCGACTCTGCAATCAAATAAATGCTCACTATATTAATGCTTTGAGTTTTCAAGCATAAAATAATAAGTAGTACTACCACAATTCACATTTGGCTTGAAATTATAACATAAAAATAATAATAATAATAAAAAAAATCATTATGGTGATTCCCTTTCACCTATTAAAATAATTAGTAACGCATCCGTAATTCGATAAACCTATTACCTTTGGGTATTCAGTTCTAACTCTCAGTTAAAGACACACATTAATTATCGTATCTCAATTAAAGACACACATTACCTTTGGGTATTCTTTGGGACAATCCAAAATATTACATTTGTGTACTAGCATCAACTTTCCTTAGATTTTCCTTAAATTTAGGATCAAACTACTTTTTGCTTCTCTATTCAAATAAACTCAAAAATTACTTCCCTTATCCTTTCCATATACCATTTAAATATTCTTTCAAATAAATGATAGGGGAAAGAGAGAGAAAAAGATAAAGCTATTTAAATATTCTTTCAATTAAATGTTAGAGGAAAGAGAAAATCTTTTTATATAAAAATAATGTTAAGGGAAACAAATGTGCTACCCTAGATTAGGGTAGCACTTTTGGTATCTAGGGTAGCACTTATGGTTCCTTTAGTGTTCCCTTGGTTTAGAGTACTCGGAGCACCTTCCCTATAACCTATTTCATTCATTAAATGTAGGAAAAATCTCAAAAAAAAAAAATCCACAAAAAGTCACATGCAGCTTCCTGTTTTTTAATTTTTTTCTTTTTTGGTAAAGTCCACATACCCCCCTCAAACTACCATCCAATTGACATGCCCTCACAAAAATTTCAATTTAGACAATGTCCCCTCAAACTACCAAAAATTGTCAACATTCCTCCAATGAAGAAAATACCCTTAATATAAAATAATAATAAATTCAAAAATAAAACTAAAACTAAAAAAAAAAAAAAAAAAAAAGAAATACATAAAAACAATTGGTGGGCAAATTTATAAATTTTAATTTTTTTCTCGAAGAAATTAAAAAAATTTCGTTATTTAAAAAAAATTGTTATTTTTTTTTATATATATATATATTTTTTTTTTCTTTTTTTGACTTTAAAGGGGCATTTTTGTTTTATTGAAAAATTCGTAACATCATTTTTATCTTTTTGCTGGCCTTGGGGGAACATTGACAACTTTTTTGGTAGTTTCGAGAAGACATAGTCCCAATTGAAAGTTTGAGGAGGGTATGTAGACTTTTCCCCTTTCTTTTTTTTTTTTTTATATATATATATATAATTTTTGGGAAAAATAGAATAAAGTTCCTTCAACTAACAATCGATTTTAAAATAACCCAATGAATTTTCAAGTGTGCTAAAGTGACCTATCAAACTATTAATGTGTGCCAAAAAGGCCATTTTTTTTTTTTTTTGATAATATCCTTATTCTCTTAAAAACTAAAATAATAATAATAATAATAAACTATTTTTTAAACAAAAAAAAAAAACTTTTTTTTTTGGGATAAATGAAAAATTAGTCCCTATAATTGGCCTAAATCACAAATTACTCACTGTGGTATAAAAATAATTTAGAGGTCATCTGTAACGCCAAAGATATTAATTAAGTGTTAAAAACATAAATTAGACTAATTAAGTGAATAATTATGTAAAATGTGCAAGAGAAACCCTTAGAAAACGTTTAGAGTTGATTTTTCTGGGTTGTGTGTTCGAACGGGTTGGGCAGAAGATTCATGTCTGCTGCTGTGTCCGAACGGCCTAAGGATGGACAATTTATACGTTCGGATAACCTTACCCGAGTGCGGCACCATGCACACACGTGTCCGGACATCCCACTTGCCTGTTCGAAAAGGATTGTATTGAAGTTGCTAGAGCAAGTTTCTCCAACTCACTTCTCCCATCTCTCTCTCTCTCTCTCTCTCTCTCTCTCTCTCTCTCTCCCCCCTAGGGTTTGCCTATAAACCCTAGATTTCGGTAGATTGATTTGAGGTAAATTCGACGCCGGAAACATAATCATTGGGGTATAATTTACATTTTCACCGATTGGTTTGAGGTAAATCCGAAAATCCTAGTTCATCTAGATTTTGTGTGTATTTTTGAGAGTTTGAGTTTAATCTCTCAATTTTCTTTAAGTATGGTGTATTTTGAAGTGTTCTAGACAATTTTCTAGCGTTGGGTTTCACTTTTGGTGAGAAATCAAGATAAGAACCAAAACCCTAAATTTTAATAAATGTTGTAAATTGGTAGATTTTGTGTCTAACCCTAAGATAATCGTATGGGTTATTGTTTTTAGTTAATGAGTTGTCAAATAGAACTCTAGAAATTCTATGGGTTATCTATGGGTCTTAGTTTTTAAGCAATTCAAAAGCTAAGTGAGAATTTAAAGTTAAAAAAATATTATATGTTAGTATTAATATGTCATCACAATGTATTGTACAGTGATACATTACGGGGCTTGCGAGGAGGATTCCTTCATAGCCAAATTGTTAAGCAGCCAAAGTGAATATTTTACTCACTAAAAAAATATGTTATGTTTTACAATGAGAAAATGTTATGATTTTATAAATGAGAGCCAATGATATTTTAGTATGTTATATGCTTGTGATTTACTTTCAATGCCTTCAATTATGTTAAAGAGTTGATTTGATGATGTTTATGAGTTTTAAGATGTGTTTGAGAATATGTGGATTGGATTGTATTTTGATGTACGTGCTTTATGAGAAGTTAAGAATGCATGTTATGATGGAAAGGTTTTAGAAAAGCATGAGATGATATGAATTGCATAAGTGTGAAAGCATATATACAAAGCATAGATAGTGTGGAAGCACTAGCATGTATGAAATCATGAAAATTGAACTTAAGACCCTGGTTCAAAAACACCTTGGCAGAGCAAGTGTAAGAATGGTGGGTACAATCCCACGGCATCAGAAACAAGTCCTGAGGTTGAAGCCTTGCAGGCACTAGAAACCAAGAAACATAACAAGAGCATGCATAGCATGATGGTGTGTGACATGTTTTAGTAAAGTGTTTCATGCTAGATGTATTAGTATGCATATGAGTTTGAATGGGACAGAACATATGTATAGTGATAATCGGCTAGAATGCATGTGTTTTATGAGATGTCATGTATTTGGAGTGCATGTATACATGTATTCTCCAAAGGTTCGAAATGACATGTATGTATGTGAGGCCGAGTTATGATGTTGATTGATTTAATGAGATGTAAAGTTTGGGTGTATACGTATACTTGTATTCCTCAAACGGTTGGAAGAAATGTATGCTTATTAACCGAAATGTTATGTTGAATGCTTTTCTGTGATTTAATGTTGGGTGTGCACGTATACTCGTATTCCCCAAAGGTTCGAAAGAATTGTATGCGTGTAATGTCGTAATGTTATATTCATTGTTTTCTTATGATGTCATGTTTGGGAGTATGCATATATTAGAATTCTCCAAAGGTTCGGATGACTCGTATACGTATAAAGTCGAGACATAGTGTCAATTGTTTCCTTAGATATATCTGTATGCCTGTATTTTTCCGAAGGTTTGAGAGCTTGTATACGAATGCATCTGGGTCATATATATATATATATATAATAGTGTGTATATTGTAGATTACTGAGTTACGAACCAAATGCCATTGTTTACATTATCGGCTACGAAACTTTTTATGAAAATTAGCAATCCACAAAATAGTCGTTATTGTAAACATACAGTAGAAATAAAGGAATTGGCTCATTGTGAAAACCCAATGTATTTTATACTACTGAGTTGGTGAACTCATATTTTCACCTTTGCGAACGTAGTTACCACCACAATCACGTAAATGTTGATGCTTTGGCTGCAGATACTGCTAATGTCGACGATGACACAATGGCTTTGTATTTGAGGTACTATGACTGAAGCTTGTGCGACGGTTGTATGGTTGGACTTGAGGATAGTCCGTATTTTTGTATAGACTTTTATATATGGCTTGTGTCGCATATGACACTTATTTTGTATAACCATTCTTTGATGTAGTTAATATTTTGATTAAGCTTTGAACAGATAGACAGATGGATGGCTCTGATGTTGTAATTAACCCTTGTTAGTTTATGATAATAGTTTCTGTTGCTTTGTTTATTATCTCTGATGTGTTAAGTACATATTATGGGATGTGTATGTTGAGTTAGCTTATGACTAATTTGTCATACCACTGTGATAATTCTATTTTGTATAAAAATAATAATAATGGGCCGTCACATAATCAGATTAGGCCAAAATAACAATTTAGTCATTTCTGTCAAAACATACACTTGACAGATTCCGTTAATGTCCATGTCAGCACCAATAAAATAATGACATGTGTCTCTCTTAGCTTCTCACATGCTAAGGGACACATGTAACTTTATTAGACTGGTTTGCACCAGCTTGTTGTAGCTAATTTCTATACAATTAATAGTTTAGGGAGCATATTGACAATTGAGCGGTGGATATGTGTACTTTTTCCTAAAATTAATATACATAATATTAAATAATTTATATTCACAATAAATTAACAAAAGAACATACCTGAATTCATTGCAACAAAGTGTCGCTTTGAAGCCTCAGTTTCATCAGCCACTTCCTCATGATGGTGGCCTTCCCAAACCAGTTTCACAGCCAAGTCCTCCCTGCCACCTTCCTCACATCATCTCGAACGCCAATATCAGCTGCATACCTGCCTAAAAAGTACCTCACAACCATTACCGTAGCCCGGATAACAAGAGATGGCATCAACTTCAGAGTAGAACAAATGGCCTGCAATAGGGCATCAAAGATAGAAGAGACGGAAGAGACTTGACCACTTGCTCCAACCCCCAGTTTGTTTGCTTTTTTTTGGTGGCTACCCCCAGTTTTTCCAATATAAGTTTTTATTTTGTCTAATGTCAGAAGACCAGTTTTGCAATAAAGCGCAAAATCTTCGCAGTTGTTTTGAAACAAATTATAATTGCCAAATCCACTTTCAAGAAGATACGATGCTCTTCGGATAACTTCTGCTGGTGGGTCAGACTTTGCAGTGGTGCATGTGCCACCCCGCAAATGAGCATGGAAAACAAATGGACAAGCTCCATATTCGTAACGATGCAGAGATCCTTCTTTAAGGAAACAATTCAGGCAAGAACGGACTACACCACTGTTGGGTTTGCTAAATCCACATTTGGGATAGGAGGAACAGATCAACCTTGAGTTATATTGGATAGAATCAGAAGATATCCAACTGCTTGAATTCAAATTTATATCAAGTGTAAAATGGACCACCATGTTTTCCCCAACAAAGATACCTGCAAATTCAATATGGCTCATGATTAGGCTTGACCCAATAACAAAAGGAAGCCATCGAGATTATTGTCAACTGTTTGAAAGGTCGTCCAGGTAAAGTTATATTCCTTAACATATATAATAAAATGTGACCTACATTGTCAACCACTACAGCTTTATGAATTATGAGGCAGTGAAGGAGGAGCACATAATACACAATGGGAAATTTGAAGGCCGGATGATTTATATATATATATATATATATATATCAAATTTTTGTTTTAAACTCCTACATCTACTAGAGAGCAATAGACAGCTCACCACCATATATATTAAGCGATGCAAAGCAGATCAATACTACAATAGCATGTCGTCCAATGGTTCAACCCCAAATGCAATTATAGTGTAAATGCAACCACTCAATAATGAAGCACAAGCCATAATAATGTAACGTCTTTTCTGATCTGAACTAGCATTACACTACAATTTGTGGAGGTAAGCTAAACTAGAATTTTACACTACAATTTGTAGGGGAGATAAACGGTTAGAGAGTTTTACTAAGAGTATATTAATATACATATTTGGACATCACTCTAGCCATTGAGGCAGTGACGGAGGGACGGGTGCTAGCAGGGGTCATGCCCTCCCAATTTCTTAAAAAAAAAAAAATTAGAAGCCTGAAAAAAAAAAAAATTTAAAAATATAAAGTAAGAAACTAAAAATTTAGCCTATTAGCCCCTGCCAATAAATTTTTTTGGCCATTGGCTCCTGCCCATAAGAGCTTCTCGCTCCGTCCCTGGCTCTAGCCCAAAAGCCTGGGCTAATGGCTTGGGTCCACTTAGATATATATATTAACTACTCTTTTTCTTAGGGTGTGTTTGGGATTGCGATTTCGTAGACAATAAGTGCGATTTTAAACCAAATCGCAGAACATAGATCGTTTGGGAACTGCGTTTTTAAAAATTGCGATTTGAAAACGCAGAAAATTTGCCTTTTCAAATCGTAGATAAGATGGTGCTTTTTTGAAAACGCAGAATTTTAAAAGTAAATTCGCGATTTTAAAGGCTAAACTGCGATTTTGCCAAACGCTTAACTACGTTTTTAAAAATCACTTTTTTCAAATCGCACATTTTAAAATCGTTATTTTAAATCGCACTTTTTGAAATCGCAAACCCAAACGGACCCTTATACTTTTTCAACGTAGGACTCAACACTCACGCACTCACAACACAATTTACATGGAAAACAAAATTAAAAAGACCAAACTAAAATCATCAATATATAGCAGTAAACGAATTTGAGGATGGATAACGAAGATAAAGATGATGACCTCCACGTTCAGATATCCACCCTAGCTCTTAACTTGTTTGGGTTATATAAATCAAGTATTCTAAGAAATCGCACAATTTCTTTCACAGAAATATGTTAAAGGTCATTCTAATGAAGCTCGCCAAATGAATGCCATGTTGCAAGAAATCACAATTCATGTGTACGTTAAGATACTGACACAAAGAAAACTCTGGGGGAGAAAAAAGAAACTCGGAGACTCCCCACCCTCCCAAAAAAAAATAAGAAAAAGAAAAAGAAAAGCAAAGACAGACCCAGCATCGTGAATCAGATAATTAAGGAACAATTTTGCAAACATGTTGATGATCGGCATTAAGAAAATCAAAGAAACACACACACACACAAAGAGACCGTGGTGGGAGTAGGTGAAGGCAGCTCTGTAAGTGTAGATGTGGTCTCCGGGCTTGATCTCACTTCTCTTCACTCTGTTGATGAGCAGACCCATCTCCCTTTTTCTCTCTCAATCTCTCTCTGCAATGCTCTACTCTCGATCTCTCTCTTCACTCTGTTGATGAGTAAATTTGTTGTTATTTTTTTTTTCTCGGGCTTGACTGACTTTTTGGTTCAATATTGCTCTGCTGTTCAGGGACGATCCTACATGTTTTATATACCTTTTCCTCTTAAATTATCTGCGATTGCTAATATTAATTAATTCCCTTACATGAAGTCCTAATCTAGGGAATATTGATGTCCATGGCAATTAATCCAAGGGAAAGCGACGCCGTTCGGAGTGGGAAAGAAATTTTCTGAACCTCGGACCTCGGATTCTTTGCTTCGTGTCTAAGCTGCTGTAGTGCTGGACATGAACCTTTATCTCACACCCTTTTTGCTTCTTTATTTCTCTAAGCTTCCTTTTTGTACGTAATGCTTTATCTAATTAAGGAGCTAGCATCTTTTTTATTTTTTACTCTTTTTTTTTTTTTTTTTGGTTGGAAGCATCAATTTATTTTGAAAACATTATAAAACATTTCTTTAGTTTGGCGCTGGCCGGACTTGTCCACAGGGGGAATTGGGGAATGAACAGGAATTATAAACCCAACTTTTAGGAATTAAGTGGCCTACTAATCCGAATTATAAACCCAACATGAACATAAAAACATATATAAGGATTTGTTTGGTCTGAATGTTTTTCTTGAGATCTTACAAACCAAGATTTTTGTAAGTGTTTTACACTGTTTAAAGATGCCTCTCACGTACGTTCAAGATATATGTTGAAAGAACTCAAACAACAGTGTTTTATTTCAAGAACAAAACATACATACATACATGTCCACGTACAACCTAAATTTTATAAAGAGAAAATGATCATAAGATAGATGTTTTTTATGTCCTGGATGATGCGCTAGCACACATTCTCATTAATTAGTTATTTATAACCAATTACAACGAGACACAACTCAGCTTGGTAATGGATAAGTTAAACATCCAAGAAATACCTGGGTATATTATGGTTCACCTACTAACGGTACTTGATGATAGAGATTGTTACAGTGCTGTTTTAGCCGATCTTTTTATTGAATTTTACAATATATATATATAATAAAAAGGTGAGAGAGGCTCGTAACATTTGCTAGCCTTCTCTTTCTTAATTTTGAAGTAATTCCGTGAAAATTTTATAATATGGCCGGTGTCAGGAGTAGTGATTGGCAGGGGACCTTTAGCCGTCCCTTTCCCACGCAGGATTGTCCCTGAATAATAGAGTATTTACTTTAGTTGGACGAAAAATTCTGTTAAGACCCGGGAGAATGAAAAAAATTAAAATAATAATAACAATGTTAGAACAGATTCTGGTATGGTAGTTCCTGAACCGGAAGAGCCTATATCCGCTATCCTGCAAAAGAGAAAGCTACGTCAGGGGAAATCCGGCAATCCCGCTCCGATGCTTTTATCAGTATTATCTCAAGTGTATGTCACTCTTGATCACAACGAGCAATCTAAAAAATACATGTCTAGTTGTGAGGTATTTATGTATGGAATGTTGAGAGCGGTCCGATTTTTCCATTGGACCACGTGCCGGATCCAGAGCGCTTGTTGACTACTCGAATCGTGGGATTGTCGTATATGCTCCACGATCGTTGCCAAGTCGGTCTTTAACTGGCTTGAAATCGTGGAGTCGTGGTTTGTGCTCCACGATTATTGCGGAGTCGGTTCTCAACCGGCTCTAGATCGTGGGGGCACCTTCCGTAATAGTAGCTATTGTGCGGATTGTGGGACATCCTTCATGGTCACCATAAGGTCGGTTTTTAGCCATCCTTGATTTGTACGCAGAGTCAGAAAATCACCGACTTTGGGCATGACGGTTTCGGTATTTTGCCGTTGGTCCTAATGGGCTGAGATTCTAGCCCACTGGGCAAAATCGAGATTATTTCCCAACAGTTACTCCCTAATTCCTTTTGCATGAAATAGTTTCGGTGAAAGGAATTTTGTTGCGCGATTCAGCTGGGCTTGAATGTGAAATATGCTGGCTTGCTTTTCTGGATAGCATCGGGAAATTTTGTAATGCAAAATTTTGAAATTCAAAATTTTTTGGAATTTAAGCTCCCTTGGTGTGACAACCCATTTTTTTTTTTTTTAAAAAAAAAAACATATATAAATGGATCTTCACAGTGGCACGACTATTTGTCGCTCAGCCAACATAACGTATACGTTCCATAACATGTAAACATTACCTGATATTCAGAGTTACATCTAACACAGCGGAATGTAAATATCAATGTGCAGGGGAACACATATCAATTGCGGAAATACATCTAATACATAACAGTTAATTACAACAATAAGAGCCATTTACAAGTCTATCAATTTAAGATTTATAAAACATATTACACTAATTACATACTAAAATACGGGCTCAATAAATACATAAGCCACATAGGACACGAGCCATAAATATAATACCCAAAATACGGACTTCCTATGAGTCCATAACTTATGACTGTCGCGATGTGCTCCAATCATAACATCCCATACTCTGGGTGGACGAGTCAATATCTATATCCGCAGAACCTGCAACCAAAACATCAATGTCTGTACAGTTGCGGGGGTTGCCGCATCCGTACAGGTAGAATTATGAGCCCACCGCCTTAGCATAAATAATTACACTAAGACCTCAGTGGTATACTATTCACTGAGTTTTCGCAAAGAACCAACTTTTCTCTTTTTAGTCACGCGTACACTATAACAGCTACCAATTTTATAAACTTTTGTTTGAAAACCCCCATAGCTGATATAGCAAACACCGGCTAATAGAAAACATTTAAACATACTAGGCAGCTAAGATTATACATAGAAGTTCCGTTATAGAAAGAACAACGTACAACCTCACTTACGATAATACTTTGTGGTTTGTTTGCTTAGGTTTACATACACGCGAAGAAATGCATGCACATAACCCATAAGCTTAAAAATGGCATTTGGTTATCGGTACTAAGACATCCACATTACTAGAAATAAGCAACACTAAGCCTATACCTCAAAGCCAGATGCCTTTGAACGTCAATGTGATCATGCGAGTATTAGAGTTAGACTCTAATATGCTAGCATGTCATAATTGAAGAACAACAACAACTCGCGAGGCTTTACATAGACGTTAGCATCCCATAATACCAGGCCTAAACCTTCAAGCAAATTGTCTTTGGACATCAATGTGTTGAAGAACAATGACAACTTGCGAGGTCTTACATAGACGCAGGTATCTCTACATCTAGACAATGCAATCATCCATGCACTCTCAACTCAATGCATTTAAATCATGCAACTAGGAATATATATATCATAAAAACGATACCAACAACCACACCATCATATATGTATGCGTATGCAAGGTCCTCAGAGCCTTTGGCTCAAGAAATTGAGTCCCAGACTCAAATCGCCGAGTCCCAGACTCATATTGCCGAGTCTCATACTCAAATCGCCGAGTCCCAGACTCATATTGCCGAGTCCCAAACTCATATCACCAAGTCCCAAGTTGTGCCGTTAAGCATGCAATGCATCATGTCCCCCCCTTTATAACTCACACTAAAAATCTCAATCATTTACAATGCAATCCTAGTCTACAAAAATCCCCAACCATATCCTAGAGTCACACCATTTACTCAAACTCCACATATCATATACATACTTCAACATCATCATAATTTCAAGATATTCAAAAATACTCAAATCATCCAAAACAGATATAATCAACATACAGTTGGTTCACATTTATAAAACAACATATATATTTTGCAAATCCATAATACATGAAAATAATACTTCTCAATGAGTAGAATACTCACCTTAGCTGGGCGGATATTAAGCACTAGGTCTCCTAGACACCACCATGCAATGCATTATTGTAAAAACAATACATTGCACATTATTGACAACTTCTAATATTGGACTCACATTTAGCTCTTAAATTGTTCAAGAGCTAACCTATGGAAAACCCATAATATTTCTAGGGTTCCCAAATATTTACCCATAGTCCTAAACACTAGCTAAACTCAATTAACACTAACCCAAAGTATTTACTAAGGGTTAAATATTAAAATCACTATTTAATTATTTACCTATAACATTAATTGTTAACTCGTAATTAATTCCACTAACCCATACATTATTTTTACTAACACTTTTATAATAATATTGGCCCTAAAATTATATTCACAAATCTCTAGATTATTTCTCACTAACATTTTCTCAATATCATTAACTTTAATATTATGTTCATAAATCTTTTACATCAATTACTAACATATTAACATAATTTAACTATCTAAATTTTAATCACTTAAAACTCCCAAATTAATTTAACCCATCAAATTAGAGTTTCTAACTTAAAATCATAATTTATAAAATACTACTTTAATCACAACAAAAATTAATCTCACTAACATAAACACTAATATATTTAAAACAACATTAACCCATAAATTAGAGATTAAAGGAACTTACCCAAAAATTTACCCAAATAATACCCGGTGTTTGGGGAATCTTTGCAAGCTCCGAATAACACAGAGCCTAAAGAAAACACTATATCAAACTCATATTTTGCTAGATTTAACCAAAAATCTCAAAATATGAATTTAACTATCACTACAAAAAATTTGATCATTAGCGGCCAACAAATTTGGCCGCTAATGATGTTATTTTGGCCGCTATTTATTAATAGCGGCCAAATTTGGCCGCTAAAGAGTGGCCGCTAATAGTCCGACGCTAAAGACTATTAACGGCCACTTTTTTTGCTTGCCGCTAATAATTGTTTTATAGCGGCCACCAAGTTAGCTGCTAAAAGTAATTTTATCTGCCGCTAATAATTGTTAATTGAGTCTAAAATCGCCGCTAATACTAGACTATTAGCGGCGACACGTATGTGGCCGCTAATAGTTAAAACAGTCGGATATTATTAGCGGCCACACTAATAGTCTAGTATTAGCAGCCACACATGTGGCCGCTAATAATACCCGACTGTTTTAACTATTAGCGGCCACATTTGTGGCCGCTAATACTATTAAAAAATTGAAATATATATATATATATATATATATATATATATATATATTAAAAAAAAAATTAGATCCATTTATCTTCACTGCATTAATTAAATCTCTATATACAACTAATACTATTAAAAAATGAAAAAATATATATATAAATACAAATAAAACTAAATACAAATACATCATAAAAAATAAAATAAAAAATAAAATAAAATAAAAGAAGAAAGTGATGCCGGCTCCTTGCGGTATACCTGAAAACCAAAAAAAAAAAACAGAAGAAGAATAAAGTGCCGCACAACTATAGAAGAAGAAAATTCTATCATCAGTTCATGCCCAAAATACAAAGTGACACATATATTTGAAATCAGATCAAGAAACGCATTTGCTTAAAAAAAATATATAAAATAAAAGAAATGAACTTACTCAAGGGCAAAAGAAGGTTCTCATTCTGCTCATACAATGCAACCTTCATAACTGAAAATAAAACAAAAAAACAAACCAAACAAAGAAAAGAAGAAAAAAAAAAAAAAAAAAAAAAAAAAACATATAAATATTAAATATTTATTAATTAGCAAACAAAACAAAGTCAGACAAAAATTAAATACGCAACTCAACTAAAAAAATCATAAGAAATATTCTGGAAGAGACCTTTGGTTAGAGCATGAAGAACCACATTTGAGGCTTCTTGGAAGGCTGAAGAGATTTTAGATCTGAGAAAAAGAGATCAGAGAGAGTGAGAGAGCTAGAGAGAGGACCTACCGGTGACGGAGAGCGGTGGCCGACGGTGTCTGTGATAGAGCAAGAGAGAGAGATGAGAGATTTGAGAATGGAGATGAGAGGGAGAGAGTAACGAAAGAGAGAAAGCTGAGAGAGAGGTTCTATCCACAAAAAAGAAAAAATGAGAGAAAGAGATAGAAAGGAGAGATAGGGAGACTTCTAGAAAGAACAAAAATTAAGTAAATAAAAATAAATAAAACAAAAAGTTTCTTACTCTTGGGATATGGCGCGCGCGGGACACGAAAGTGTTCGTGTCCCGCCTAGCCCCCCCCCCCCCCCCCCCCCCCAATTTTATTTTGAATATATATTTGTTTACTTTTCTTAATTTTTCAGTTTTTTTTTTTTTTTTTTTGCTTTTTTTAGAAGACAAAAAAAAATATTATTATTTTTCGTTTTTTTAATTTAATAGAAAACAGGTTTTTCTTTTATCCTTTTTGTTAAATTGTTTTCATACTTTTCAGTTTTTTTTTTTTTTTTTAAAAAAAAAAAAAAAAAAAAAAAACATCTTTTTCGTTTTTTAATTTTTATTCTTTATTCTTTAATTTTTTTTAATTTTTTTCAAAAAAATTGGTTTTTTTCATTTTCAGTTAATTTTTTATTTTTTTTAAAAAAAAAAATCGTTTTTTTTTTTTAATTTAATAGAAAACAGGTTTTTCTTTTTTTCTTTTTCGTTTGTTTTGTTTTTTTTTTAAAAAAAAAAAAATTTCCATAATTTCCAGCTATTTAAAAAAAAAAAAAAATCGTTTTTCTTTAATGTTTTTAATTTGTTCTTAAAAAAAAACTTTTGGTTTTTTTAGTTTTTTTTTTTTTTTTTTTTGTCGAAAAATTGGTTTTTTTTACCGGAGTAATACACCAAGATCGATTGGATGATTCTATCGATCATGTCATGATCGACCACACGTTAAATCGAACTGATAACTGTGTCAAGTTTGATTGATCGGACATTCATGTCACAATAGATCGGACCGATGCCTCAGTACAGAAAGTACCGCAATTGTTAGTGGACTCGTACTTATTAGGATTGATTGAACATTCGATCGAACTAATTAATGCATTGTGATTGATCAGATGGTCTATTGATCCTATTGTTTTATCACGATCGATCAGATAGGATCGATAGATCATCCTATCGATCGTGATCGATCCTATGGATCGATAGATCATCCGATTGATCGTGATCAATCCTATGGATCGATAGATCATCCTATCGATCGTGATCGATTCATAGGATCGATAGATCATCCGATCGATCGTGATCGATCATTAAGATTAATAGATCATTCAATCGATCGTGATTGTATCGATCAATAGTATCGATAGATCATCCCATCGAAAGTGATAGATCAATAGGATCGATAGATTATCCGATCGATCGTGATTGATCAATAGGATCGTTAGATCATCCAATCAATCGTGATCGATCCATAGGATCGATAAATCATCCGATCGATCGTAATCGATCCATAGGATCGATAAATCATCCTATCGATTGTGATTGATCCATAGGATCGATAGATCATCCGATCGATCGTGATCGAACAATAGGATTGATAGATCATTCGATCTATCGTGATAGTATCAATCCTATCTGATCGATCGTGATAGTATCGATCCTATACAATCGATCGTGATAGATCCATAGGATCGATAGATAATCCGATCGATCGTGATCGATCAATAGGATCGTTAGATCATCCGATCGATCGTGATCGATCAATAGGATCGATAGATCATTCGATCGGTCGTGAAAGATCAATATGATTGATAGATCATCCGATCGATCGTAATCGATCAATATGATCGATAGATCATCTGATCGATCGTGATAGATCAATAGGATCGATAAATCATCTGATCGATCGTGATTGATCAATAGGATCGTTGGATCATCCGATCGATCAATAAGATCGTTAGATCATCCAATCGATCATATCTAATCGATCGTGATAGATCAATAGGATCGATAGATAATCTGATCGATCGATAGGATTGTTAGACCATTCGATCGATTGTTATAGTATCGATCATATCCGATCAATCGTGATCGATCAATAGGATCGTTAGATCGATCAATAGGATCGATCCCATCGATCGTGATCGATCAATAGGATCGATCCCATCGATCGTGATCGATCCATAGGATCGATAGATCATTCAATCGATCTTGATAGTATCGATCAAATCGATCAATAGAATCAATAGGATGGATAGATCATCCGATTGATCGAATGATCTATCAATCCTATTGATCTATAGGATCGATAGATCAATAGGATTTATAGATCATTCGATCAATCATGGTAAATCATCAATCCTATTGATCTATAGGATCGATAGATCAATAGGATTGATAGATCATTCGATCAATCATGGTAGATCATCAAATCGATCATGATAGATTAATAGGACCGATAGATCATTCGATCGATCATGATAGATCAATAGGATCGATACATTATCCGATCAATCATGGTAAATCATTCAATCGATCATGATAGATCATCCGATCGATCATGATATATCAATAGGATCGATAGATCATCCGATCAATCATGAAAGTTCAATAGGATTAATAGATCATCCGATCGACCATGATAGATCAATAGGATCGTTAGATCATCCGATCAATCATGGTAGATCATCTGATCGATCATGATAGATCCATAGGATTGATTGATCATCCGATCGATTAATAGGATCGATAGATTATCCGATCAATCAATTGTAGATCATCCGATTGATCATGATAGATCAATAAGATCGATAGATCATCCGATCAATCATTGTAAATCATCCGCTTGATCGTAATAGATCGATAGATCATCTGATCGATTATGATAGATCATCCAATCGATCGTGATTTATCGATAGGACTGATAGATCATCCGATCAATCCTGATCAATAAATATGACCAATAAATCATCCGATCGATCGTGATCGATCAATATGATCGATAGATTATTCGATCGATCTTGATAGACCAATAGGATCGATAGATCATTTGATCGATCGTGATAGAGGTCGACTGATCAGACTTCACACAATGAAGGTTTGATCAATTAATATGATTGATAACCATCTGATTGACCATAATGCATTAATTATGAAAACAAATTTTTTAAAAATAAAAATAAAAATGAAAAACTAGTTTTCTATTAAATTTTTTTTAAAAAAAAAAAAAGAAAAAAGAACGATTTTTATTTTTTTTTTGATGAAAGAAAAACCAAAACTTAACTTTTTTTTTTATTTATTTTAAAAAAAAAAAAAAACCAAATTCTCGAAAAACAAAATTAGTTTTTACAAACAAATTAAAAAAATTAAAGAAAAACAAAAAAAAATTAAAACGAAAAATATTTTTTTAAAAAAAAAAAAAAACTGGAAATTTTGAAAACATAAAAAAAAAAAAAAAAAAAAAAAAAAAAAAAAAAAAAACCGAATAAAAAAAAGTAAAAATATTATTAGCGGCCATATAAAAAAGTGGCCGCTAATAATCAATTATTAGCCACCACTTTTTTGGCCGCTAATAGTTTTATTATTAGTGGTTACTAATGAAAATGATTTTTTTAAAAAAATAAAAATAAAAACTGGAAATTTGAAAACATTAAAAAAAAAAAAAAAAAAAGGAAAAAAAAAAGTAAAAATATTATTAGCGGCCATATAAAAAAGTGGCGCTAATAATCAATTATTAGCGGCCACTTTTTTGGCCGCTAATAGTTTTATTATTAGTGGTTACTAATGAAAATGATCTTTTTTTTAAAAAATAAAAATAAAATCTGGAAATTTTGAAAACATTAAAAAAAAAAAAAACCAAAAAAAAAAAAAAGTAAAAATATTATTAGCGGCCAAATAAAAAAAAGAAAAACTAGTTTTCTATTAATCTTTTTTAAAAAAAAAAAAAAAAAAAGAATAAAGAACGATTTTTTTTTTTATTGATAGAAAAACCAAAAATTAACTTTTCTTTTTATTATTTTAAAAAACCAATTTTTTTTTTAAATATTTTTTACAAACAAATTAAAAAAATTAAAGAAAAAAAAAATTAAGAATGAAAAATATATATTTAAAATAAAAACATAAAAAAATGAAAATTTTGAAAACATAAACATAAAAAAAATAAAAAAAAATAAAATAAAAAAAAAGGTAAAAATATTATTAGCGGCCATATAAAAAAGTGGCCGCTAATAACTTGGCGGGGGGGGGGTGGGGGGGGGGGGGGGGGGGGGGGGGGAGTTGCAGGAAACTCCGGGAAATTATTAGCGGTGACATTAGTTGCCGCTAATAGTTTTATTATTAGCGGCGACTATTGTCGCCACTAATAGTTTCACGGAATTTTCCGCAACTTCCCCGCCAAGTTATTAGCGGCCACAATTAGGTGGACGCTAATAGTTTACAAATAACGGCGACTATTAGCGGCCAATTATGTTTGGCCGCTAATAGTGTATTATTAGCGGCCACTTTTATGATTGGCCGCTAATAGTGTATTATTAGCGGCCACTTTTAAAAGTGGCCGCTAATAATATGATCATTAGCGGCCACTATGCGTTGGCCGCTAATAATGTGGCCGCTAATGATCAAATTTCTTGTAGTGTATTTACTTCAAAACGATTGGTAGAAACGTAGATCAGGCTTTGTAGATCACGTTATCGAAATCAAATTGAAGATCGGAACGTTGGATCTTCGTAGATCAAAGATTTTCTATAAAAATTCTAAAAAGAAAAATAAGAATAAGAGGCACTGCCTCTTCAGGTGAGAAGAAAAGATAAGGGCCGGATGGCCCCTTTTTTTTCAGCAAGGCGCACACTGCGCCTATGTTTTGTAGTGAAGGCCCTTCTATTTTTTTTCCAACATGTTACTTTTTTCTTTTTTCTTTTTTCTTTTTTCTTTCTTTGTTTGACTTTTCTTTTCTTCATTTATTTAATTAATAATTAATTAATTAATTTCTCTTTTATAATTTCTTTTGTTTTATATTTCTTTTCCTTTTAATCTTTTCTTTTACTTAGTTTATATTTTTCATTATTTGGACTTTAACAACATTCTTTTGTATTTTATTTTCTTGAATATCATTTACAAGTCCATAGGATAAATTACCACGCTAAATAAACTTATTTTTATTTAATCTTGATAATCGTATTTTATAAACTTTGGTCTTTTAAAAATATTATCTTGCATTTTAAATACACCTAATTAAGTTTAATCAATTATTTACTCAAATTTATACTTTAATTACTAAATAATTTCCCGGACATTACAATGATGACTCTTATAGTCACATGGTTCGTTCAGTGCGTAACAATCTTCGCAAATGGAATGCCAAATTCCATTACCGATTGAGAACAATAGGGTTTTATACTACAGGGTTTATTGTAACGACCCAAGGAAAAGCGCTAGCCACATCTGCGCTATCACTCCAAAAGGACTAGTCAATTTGAAGCTTTCCCTAGAATCACTTATAAAGCCCAGTTTCACTTAGTAACTAGGCAATGTGGGACTTAGCACCCATGAGTATCTTTATAAACTACCCACTCTGTGAACTATTCATCTCTTCCCAATATGGGACCGGAGTGTTACAAACTCCCCCCTTAAACCCTGACGTCCTCGTCAGGGCCATGTCAATGCAGTGCTCCAGTACCATATGACCTGGCGTTACAACCTGGCTCTGATACCATTTGTAACGACCCAAGGAAAAGCGCTAGCCACATCTGCGCTATCACTCCAAAAGGACTAGTCAATTTGAAGCTTTCCCTAGAATCACTTATAAAGCCCAGTTTCACCTAGTAACTAGGCAATGTGGGACTTAGCACCCATGAGTATCTTTATAAACTACCCACTCTGTGAACTATTCATCTCTTCCCCAATATG